>NC_090449.1:665745154-668245154 GCF_031143425.1 Pleurodeles waltl | reverse complement strand
GTTTTGGGGATGGGGTGGGGGTTAGGGGGTTTTAGGTTTTGGGGTGGGGTTGGGGGGGTGGGGTGTTTTTGGTTTTGGGGAGGGGGTGGGGGTTAGGGGGTTTTAGGTTTTGGGGTGGGGTTGGGGGGTGGGGCATTTTGGGTTTTGGGGAGGGGGTGGGGGGTTAGGGGGTTTTAGGTTTTGGGGTGGGGTTGGGGGGTGGGACGTTTTTGGTTTTGGGGAGGGGGTGGGGGTTAGGGGGTTGGGGTGGGGTTGGGGGGTGGGGTGAGGGATGTAGGGTGAATGGTGCCTATTAGTAATGTTTTTATAAGGAATGCCTTTACAACGAAATATCGTTGTTAAGGCATTCGTGGTAAAATCATTATTAGTAAGAACGAGGTCGGTGCTCCGACCTCGTTGTTAAGGCAGTAGTTGTTTTTAAAGTCGGTGTTCCGTCGTACAATCCTCAGGAGCTACCACCATGAACTGAAAGAGACCAAGAAAAAAGCTCTGACCTAGAGGAGTGACGCTAGCGACAACAAATACAAAGACTTCTTCACCATCATTAAGAAATTCACCCATTTAGCAGCCATCTCCAACTCCATTACCCCCTTCGCAAGGACTATGCAATCAACTTTCTGACTTCTTCCACAACAAGATATCTAAAATCTACAAGAACTTTGTCCCTCAACCACACCCTACTACATATCCGACCTCCACCACGAAGGTCACCCCACTCACAGAGTGGACCCTGTTGACCAACAAAGACACAGCAGCTATAATGGCATTGCTCCACTCATGGGCCAGCATGGATCTATGTCCCACCCTTCTTCAATCTTGGGAGATTCACAATAAGCACAGGACTCACAACCGTCATCAACACCGCCTTCAATAAAGCCACTATCTTGGATGCTGGAAACACACAGAAGTCACCCCGCTCCTCCAGAAACCATCCACGGACCCTGAAGTCCTGAGCAACTACCAACCTATGTCCCTGCTCCTCTTCCCAGCCAGAGTCAAAGAAAAGGCCATCAGCGGTCAGCTCTTCCACAACCTGAACACCACGAACTTCTGGACACTTGCAATCAGGTTTCCGCAACACTGAGACAGACCTCATTGCAGCTTGAAACGACGTTTGCACCATACTAGATTGAGGCCTCACTGCTGCTCTCATCCTTCTCGAACTCTCCACCTGCTTTGACACAGTCTGCTACAACACACTCATCACCAGACTACACAAAACCAGAATGAGAGTACCAGCTTTCAAGACGATAGCCTCTTTCCTCGCTGGAAGAAAGCAATAAGTCAAGCTCTCTACTCAGCTCTACTCTTTAATGTATACATAACTCCTCTAGCAAAAATCATTTGGACCCACAGACTCAACATCATCTTTCATGCAAAAAACACCCAACTTATCTTAACCCACTCAGAAGACACCAACACCACCAAACGTAATTTAAAAATGTTCATGGCCAATGTGGCCAACTGGATGAGAGACAAATACCTTAAACTCAACACTGACAAGACAGAAGTGCTGATAGTCAGCAACAATAAATCACCCTGGGACTACATCTGGTGGCCCACAGAACTAGGCCTCACTCACTCACCCTTCGACCACGCCCGAAACCTGGGCATCATCCTGGACACCAGCTTCACGATTAGACATCAAATCAACGCCGTCACCTCTGCATGCTTTCACATACTTTGCAAGCTCAGAAGAATTGTCAAATGGCTCCCTCCTGACACCAGGAAGACCATCACCCAGCCCCTCATCACAAGCAGACTGGACTATGGCAACACTCTCTACTACAGCATCTCTGCACACCTGCTACTTGAAGTAAACACGCTCTGTACGACCGTCAAGACCGAAAATGAAGCTTTATTGAAGAACAACTCCGACACGGTGCTCTCTCTCCCAAGGTCAGCAAGTAACTGCTGCGGAGAGAACACCGCCGAGCTACACGTATTTTACATTCCATTCTGTTGTCTCGAGGCCTGCATCACGTAGGATCCTCGAGACAGATTACAACACATCTCTTCCCATTAATATTACAAAGAGAAATAAAACATGTAAAAACATAAACATAAAAGAAATGAAATCAATAAACCAATCACAGTTATAATTGTAAAGAACAAAGGAAAAGAAACTCAAGACACAAAATCTTTAAGAAAAACAGGTGGTCTCCTAGACCAAGTAGGCCTAAAACTGAACAGCCTTGAACTAACACCACTGGAGTGTGCAGTCCTAGTATTCTCGTTCATAACACCACTATCAGGCACAGAAAAACTATCACCACCACCAGCATCCAAGACTTGACCTTCAAACTGATCATTCACAACCTCACCATCCCCCATCAACATGTAACCTGTACAACTTTCTCCATACTCACCATCTCCCCAATTCGATGCAAACTTAGCCACCCTCCTCTTATTCCATCATTGGCCATTAGAGAGAACAACATGCCATTTATGCACTTCAAGAACCCTGAATGGCCCTAAGAATTTGGACATACCTCCCCTTACTCTTCCTGATTTAACCTTTACCCAATCACCTGGTTTGATTCTGACATCAACTCGCTTAGATTTGTCTATACAACCAAATGTGTTATTGAACTTGCCATGATAGCATTGATATCCAAAAATGAACTCTTACATCCAAGATGGCGTAATTCTACCCACAGGTTTCCTGCCCCTCATGACCTCGAATGGAATCCTTCCAGTACTCACATGTTCAGTGGTGCGATATGCCCAGATCAGTTCAGAAATGGCACTCCCTACATCCAAACTGTTAACTTTAGCTAATTGTATCCCTCCTTTAATCATACGATTGGTGCGCTCCACACTACCATTAGCACGAGGATTATACAAAGCGGTGGGCGCATGTCTGATCCCACATGATTCCAAATATTCTCTCATTTCCCTGGAGGTTAACTGAGTACCATTGTCTGTGATTAACACCTCCGGAAACCCTTCCTCTGTGAAAATATCACGCAACACACTAATGGTAGCTAAGGTGGTAACTTCAGGCATGAATTTGACAACCAACCATTTCGAATAAACATCAATCAAAACAAGCGCAAAGCTTTTGCTTCTACCGACCCCTGACAGAGGTCCAATAAAGTCCAAACACACACTGTGCCATGGCCTTCCAGGATCTCTTATACTAGTGCCCTGCAACTGTGCCCCAACTTTAAGGCGTTTTTCACTCTGAATACACTCGCTACACCTTTCTACCCAGCTTACAACATCACTGTCCATGCCTGGCCACCAAAACTCCATCCTGAGCCTTTTTTTTGTAAAAGTCTGCCCCAGATGCCCTTCATGAGCTATATCAAAAAAAAAATTCTGACACCCATGGGTGGAACTATCTTGTCTCCACGTAGAACCATTTTACCATTCACCTCTGAAAGTTCATCCAGCACTTTGCCATATGGTCGCACCAAAGGAGGAAGAGTACTTTCTCTTCTACCATCTTTCCTAATAAGGTCAATTACACACATCAGCACATTGTCTTCGTCCATTGCTGAATGCCACTCTTGCTCATTCACGATACCGCCACTCCAATGAGTAACCTCACATACAGAAGCAACAGCAACAAAATTTTCAGCAAAGGTTTATGATCTGTGCGTAGAGTGATCCTACTTCTCCAAATGTAGGTGCAAAAGTACTCCACACCCCACGCTGCAGCCAATGCCTCACGTTCAATAACATCATAATGTCTTTCTGTGGTCGTCAAAGTCCGTGAAGCAAAAGCAATTGTCTTTTCAATAGAATCATGCATTTGTGACATGACGGCGCCTATTCCCGTGGCACTGGCATCAACAGTAATGATGGTATCCTTCTTAGTATCGAACGGCGTCAAAATACCAGCACCACACACAGCTTGTTTTATAGAAAGAAAAGATTGTTGTTGCGCCTTGTCCCACACAAAACTCACTCCTTTGTGTAGTAAAGTCTTCAGATTTTCAGTTTTGCTTGCAAATTGTTTTACAAATTTAGAATAGTATTCCACTAAGCCTAAAAAAGATCTGAGCTGATCCTTTTCCTTAGGTGCCGGTGCAGATCTAATGGCCTCCAAGAGATCTCTCTTAGGCTTGACACCAAATTCGGATAGAGTGTGGCCCAAATATTCAACTTCCTTCACAAGAAATTGGCATTTCTCCTTCCGCAATGTCAAGCCACACTCTGACAGTCTGTCCAACAACATTTTCAGATTGACATTATGGTTAGCAATGGAATCACCGAAGACAAGTATATCATCTTGGAAGAATAAAACATTCTGCAATCCTTTGAAGACATCGCTCATCATCCTTTGAAAAACACTCGCAGCCGATGCTAAACCAAAAGGCATCTGGGTAAATTGAAATGTCCCCTCCATGGTAACAAAGGCTGTGAGAGCTTTGGATGCTGGATGAAGTTTTATCTGATGATAAGCATGTTTAAGATCCAACTTAGAAAAATATCTAGCACCTTTGCATAGCAAAACCAATTCACTAATATTGGGCAAAGGAAAGTTGTCTATCACAATGTTTGTATTCAAACCCCTCAAGTCCACACAAAATCTTAACTTTCCATCCTTTTAAAAAAAAAGAAAAAATAGGCGAAAGCCATTCAGAGGCCTCCACAGGTTCTATGACCCCACTGTCCAGCATTTCACTTAAAAGTGCTTTGACTTCACCTCTGACTGATACTGGCACCTTCCTGACTTTGTACTGCACAGGGACAGCTCCTTGCTTTAATTTGATCTCATGAACATAACCTTTTAGTACTCCCATTTCTTCTTTGAACACATTCTTAGCACCAGACAAAATATTGTCTTGAGTAGTGTCACCAATAACCAAAACTTGACTGGGAGCACACGGATCAATCGTAATGCACAGATCAAACTGATGTTGCCAACCCAAAATAGGAGGACCTGACTCCGATATGTACACTTTGCCCATGACCATCCTCCCCTTAAAAGCTATTTCAGCAAGCATGTATCCTATAATATCAATTTGTTTTCCTTGGTACCCCCCCCGGGTTAATGTCTTTGGGTAATAATCTAGTGGACGGCCACTTGCGAAGAAACAATTCCTTTGGAAAAATGGTGTATAAAGAGCCAGAGTCCACCATTAATTCAACAGGCACATTCCTAATAGTGAACGTAGCTCTGGGCCTTTGCATTCTTCTTACGCCTACTAGATTAGTGTCAGACCCAGATACATATAGTACCCTGTCAACCACATCACACGCATACGGGTTTTCTCCCTCATCAACCACCACAGCTACTTTCCCTTTGGATACGTCTTTTCCCTTGCATAATCTGGCAAAATGCCCTTTACGTCCACATCGTCTACACTCTTTCCCAATGGCGAAACAATTCTTAAAATCAGAAGTGTGATATCTACTACCACATTTAGAACACAATTTATTGCCAAAAGCACTACCACTTGTACTACCACCAGGCATCCCTTTACCTGACTTTCCACCCCACATTCTGGAGGTAACAGCAACCTCACTCTCCACACATGTCACATTATCAGAATATTTAACCTCCCTCTTATCCATCAACTTCATACATGATTCAGACTCTTCAACCACTTTAGCGATCTCAATAGCATCTTTCAACTTTGGATCTCTTGCAGCCCACAACCGTTCTTGCATTTTTCTGCTTCTACATTGCACTATAAGTTGATCCTTAATTAACTCCTCCGTCATGGGGCCAAACTTGCACTTAATAGACAACTCCCTCAAACGAGTAACAAACTCGTCCAGTCTACGGATTCTCCCTCTTTTTGAGATTGCATGTAGAATTTAAATCTGCGCATAACCACATTTTCAGTCTTAGCAAATCTCAGTTCCAATCTATATCTTGCCTCAACTAACACATCATCTATAGGTTGCCCAGATTGATCACATGCCTTAGGTAAATATTTAAACACTCGGCGACCTTCATTGTCCAAAAAACTGAGCAAAATCGCTTTTTTTCTGTTAGAAGAAAACCCCGACCCATCCAGCGCTTCCGAATAATTGTCAAATATTTCCACCCACTCCTCCCATTCAATTGGCAGAGCACCAGAAATAGTGGAGGAGAGTTGATCGCTGCAGCTGAATTCTCCATGTTTATAAGTAAGTATAAAGTACGTCAATCGCCGTTGAAGACCATATTCAATATGTGAAACAGCACGAAATTCCCGTTCTTCAATTGAATGAATTAGTCTGTGTACTATATATATATCCAGTATGGCCAACAGGGGTAAAATGTAAGAAAGCTGGTATTAATTTCACTGGCCTTGCATCACCAAAGATGGCCGCCACGCAGGGACGTTGATAAAAACGTGCAGAATACAGAGGTTGCAACGTAACCAGCGTGTAATAAACTACGCGTGTTGTAAGAAAAAGAGCACGCGCAGCGTTTAAGAAAACAACGTTCACAGCGTTCCCACGTTGCTAGGTAACACAGCTAGCACGTATGGGACGCAAACGGCCTCTAGAAAAAACGAAGCAAATAAAGAATGTCAATACCGGAGAGTACATGGAAATGTTTTCTTGACTCCAGGATCGCCGAAATGAAGTCAGACACACCTCCGATCAGGACTTGGAATTCGCAACTCTGTGATGCGTGAGTCCTGAGCATCCACGACGAGTTGTCATCAGGTGAGTGGTCTTGCTGGCAAACTCGTCGCCAAAATGAAGTAAACACGCTACGTACGACCGTAAAGACGGAAAATGAAGCTTTATTGAAGAACAACTCCGACGCGGTGCTCTCTCTACCAAGGTCAGCAAGTAACTGCCGCGGAGAGAACACCGCCGAGCTACACGCATTTTACATTCCATTCTGTTGTCTCGAGGCCTGCATCACGTAGGATCCTCGAGACAGATTACAACACAACTCAAGCTGCAAACCATTCAAAACTCCACCAACAGACTTATCCTCAACCTTCCTCTGCCGCAGGGACATCACACCTCACCTCCTAAA
Organism: Pleurodeles waltl; assembly: GCF_031143425.1. NCBI lineage: Eukaryota > Metazoa > Chordata > Amphibia > Caudata > Salamandridae > Pleurodeles > Pleurodeles waltl. Next base: position 668,238,214 of record NC_090449.1, on the reverse strand, counting down.
ATTACACTGGCTCCTCATTCAGAAATGCTGCCAGTTCAAGATGCTCATTCATTCCTACAAGACACTTTACAACCCACCTACCTCAACAACCATCTTCCGACCACCAACCAACCAGGAACCTCTGCTCTGCCTCACTCGTGCTTGCCCACATCCCTCTATCCATAGAAGCAAGACAGGAGGTAGGGCTTTTATTTTTATTTGGCAGCCAAATCCAGGAACGACCTCCCCCAACACATCAGGACAGCTAGATCACTTATGGACTTCTGCTAGAAACTGAAAACCTGGCTCTTTAACTGATCCTACTTGCAGAACCCACACCTACTCAGTGCCTGGATACTCTTATGGGTGACCACTGTATGCTCTACATATCCATTTTACATTACAATACATTACATTACAATGCCAAAATGATCCTATGGGTGACTGGTGGCATACCATAGGACTTTGTCCTTAATTAGAATATGTTTTGCACCAGGTTTTTGCTATATTAGTCAAAGGGTAGGTAATAACATTCTACCACACCCCTATGTATTTTTACTGAGGCCCTCACTAAATTGACAAGGTCTTATATGTCTTAAAAGAAGGTTTATATTTATGGCAATTTCTTAGGTAAGATCACTAATTTTGCAACAATAGAAGTCCATCAACTACCATCAATGAGTATTTGCGGGCTGGGGGTGATGAATCGTGTAAAATTATGTGAACCATTTTATGCCTTGAGACTTAACTTTTCTGTAAATTTGAACATGTCTAGACCTATCTTTAAAATATATGGCAAGGGATATCAGGATTCAAACCAATGGGTGGTTAAATGGAATGCCATGGGAATATGTCTCAGTCTAAGTAAAATGTACTGGAACATAGAAGGGCCCTGATTGAGAGGCACTGCAGAGTTAGACATGGAACTCAGTTTATGTGTACAGTGACATGCTGTCATGTTTGAATGTTGTACCTTACACAGTCTATGAACTGCCCATATGGTTGTAACCATTAAAGTAAGCTGTTTGTATACTTCACTGTGGATATTATGTAACTAGACGTGAACAATATACTAAAGGGAGAGGATGAGGTGAACAACAGCAAAAAGGAAGCATAAAATCTGGACTGGGGTTGGGGGCTTGCCTATTGGTATAAGGTGATGATATTGGTACTGCATTCTTATTGTTTTCTTTTTGCTTAGGTTTAGGGTGAGCATTAAATAGCCTTTTGGATATGTTACAAATGTGCTGCTGCATACTATTCGTAAAAAAGTAGTATTATGATCAACATTCTTGCTGTTAGTGTATTCTTTTTAAATGAATGTATGTATTAATTGCATTTACGATCAACTTTCACTGTAAATGTAAAGAAGCATTTTGTACCCAATTATAAAATGATTGGTAAATGTGTAACTAGGTGACATTTTTAAATCACACCATACACATGATATTCTGGATTTAAACAAAGGGTCTTGTTTAGAGTTTGGTGGAATGGAAGTACTGTCTTAAATTAGCGGTGAGCCTGGCCCACCAAATTTGTGGTGGACCAGCCTCATGAAGAGCAGAAGAAACTGCAAAGTTTCCAATGAAGGGGAATCAGCTGTCTCCGCCACTGAAAACCCTGGACCCTGCTGTCAATCTACCATTTCGGGTGAGGCAACAGACATTCATTTTTTCTGCTGAGATTCATCATGCAAGGCCTTGTGACCTTAAGCAAGGAAAACAAAAAATGGCCATTGGACAAAGAGAAAACTGCCTGTGAATCATGGACACTGTTGCAATGTATCATCTTTTGTGTGGTTTATCCTCAGAGTTTTGACGACTGTTTTAACTGGCTGCAGAACTATGTGCATTTTACCCCTGCAGACCAGTTGTGAAGTACATGTGCTCTCCCTTTCAACACGGTCAAATTTGCATACCTCTGATCAATATCTTTAACTTACCTATAAGCTCTGGTATATGGTACAAAATTGCATGCAAGGCCTGTAAGATAAATGTCACAGGTGGACTGCAGCACCCAATGTGCCATCCACTACATAAACAGAGTAAACATGACTGTAGCTGTTTTACTGGGAAAGAATCCTACAAGGGTATATGGAGTCACTATCAATTGTCCCTCAAACCCTCCATAAGGATGTAGAGTGTCTGCCGCTCATGCATAGACCCACACTAATTGAGTACAATGATGATTTATTGGTTGGTCTGCATACTAGGGAGGCATGTAAGTGAGGTAATATCAATCTGAAGCATCATCTGTCCCAAGGAAGGCATAAGGTCTCATCACAAAATGTCAATACTGTCAGTCCAAGGTAAGCTATCTGGGATACAAATTAGACAAAGGTACAAGGGAGGTGTCTTATGAAACAAGGACACCAGTGTTACAGATGGCACCGCACCGTGCACAGCGAGGGGTGAGTGGTAACCCTGGTCTGGTAGGGTACTGCAAACAGTGGATAAAAACTTCTACCTTATAGCTCAACTCCCAGGATGTCCCCAATCTAGTGCCTTGATCAGAAGAATGTCAGAAGTTGTTATTGGAATTAAAATTAAAACATGCCCTGTGCCCATCCACAGCTTTAGGGATACTTGATTACTGTCCTGACGAAAGAGGGGAGGAAAGATGGTGCTGTTGTAGTGGAAGACTGATGGCCCTGTACCCCTGATGCTGCTCAACGAACGCCTCGCAGCAAGGGAAGCGAGGACGCAAAGTGAAGTGGAGGAAGCACTGAGGACGCGATGGCTGAAACTTGTTTTCTCCCCTGATTTAAGACCGGCGCGGACGGCTTACAGCTCGTCACAGACACCGGGGGACCCAAAAGAAACCATGTGCGATCTCATGTAAGAAGAGACTCATGTGATGCATACCATGACAGGCCCAGGACCAGAAAATAGGCTGTGACTTGGAGGGGGAAAAACTAACTAACAGGTACTCTGGGGAAGCAGCGTGAGGGAGAGACTATGGTTCTATGATTGCTGCATAAAAGGTGGGGTATTACTTATTTAGTGAGAACACTAAGGGCCTGATTACAACTTTGGAGGAAGGTGTTAATCCGTCCCAAATGTGACGGATATACCACCAGCCGTATTACGAGTCCATTATATCCTATGGAACTTGTAATACGGCTGGTGGTATATCCGTCACATTTGGGATGGATTAACACCTCCTCCAAAGTTGTAATCAGGCCCTAAATCAAACTCATCCAATACCCCATTAAGACAGAATCTAGAGTGGAGTGCTCTAATATATTAATTTGGACTGGGCCGTGTAGTAATTATGTGCCGAAGAAGGCAGGGATTGGTGCCTTAGGCGACGCTGTGTCGCCATTGTCTTGAATATTGTGGAATACTCTGTGTTGCGTAATAAGAGAAGTAGAGTATTGGCAATAAGGAGAGCTGGAAAGCTAATTGGAAGCTAATTGGAGCCCTGCACTGGGTTGGGAAATTGGAAATGGCACCCAAAAATATACAAAGTATTGGAGACAAAATGGAGGGGGCCCATCAGACACGTACAGCCAAGGAGGGGAGCAGGGGAGGGTCGGTAGGCTAGCATTCTGCTATTGAAGTGACTAAACTCAATAGTAAAGCTGGCGGTGGCATAGTCAAAGATATGTCTGGCATGAGTAAGGCGAATCAGCCTGAACACAAGGTAAAGGGTAGAACTCAGCCTGATATTACAAATTTCTTGACTGATGAAGGACGAGAAGGCAGAATCTCACACCCAAAACTCCCTATTAAGGATGTGTCAAGGCTTTCAAGAGAAGAGCCAGAGGTAATAGCTCACAGAGTGGAGCTCCCACAAGCCAATAATGAGGCCCCAAAGACCCCAGAGAGTAACCTGGACCCCAATATGCTGTATATTTGGGAGGGGAATCAATCAGAGGAGACTGGGTGCTCGAGGGGGCAGATTGAACAGCCTCGAGCAGTCACTAGGATACCTCTAAAAAAGGCATGCAAACACAGATGGAGTGCCATAGAATGGAACCTCAAGATATTCATGCTGTTGGAATTGATATCCCCCTGGTGCCCTATATTAAGAAAGGGAAGGAATTAGATTTAGTGGGCTACGAAGATGCGAGAAGCGTGGAAAAGGCGATTAGGAAAGCTGAAAGGGGGCAGAAAAAATCAACAGACTGGTCTAAAGATGGTGGGGGAAAAATGTATTCATTAATTCATTAACTGAAGAATCAGAAGCCATTAATAGTGGCTATAGCCAGAGCGAGGAGGAGAGAGAGTATGTCTACAGGATCCAAGAGATAATCACCGACAGGAGATTCCACAATAAAACTGCAGCAACAATACCATAGGCACATAAAGTCGAGAATGGGGTCAATAGATGGAACAGATATCTCTGGACGGAATGGTGAAAATCTTAAATGGGATTATTCAGGAAATAGATGACTATGCCTGGAAAATGATGATAAGGGTGTCCTGCCTTCAAAGGCTGACAGAGGAGAAAACAGCTTGACGGTGGCTAACAGTAAGACTACCAGTACAGATGCAGAAATGTTACAATTAATATATGGCACAATGAGGGAATTACAGACGGAAACGCGGACAGAGAGCAGAAGAGCCCGGATGGCCACTAAACAATTGCAGGTTACTGTGCGGAAAGTAGCAAAACCTGTGGGGAAATAGAAGAAAAGCTGAACGCAATGGTGAACAGAACCTCTGCGGTAGAGGCAGAGGTTAAAGTCCTGAGAGAGCAGGTGGAAACTCAAGGAGGACAATTAACTGATATCATGTGGAAAACAGAGGACTTCGAGAATCGGCAGAGAAGAAATAATTTGTGCTTTTTGGGCACAAAATAAGGGGTTGAGGGAAATGACACCAGAACATTTATGATTAAGCTTCTGAGTAATGGTTTTCCAGAGCTCACAAAATGGGAGTGGGAGTTGGAAATTCAAAGGGCTCAAAGATTCCCATTGATCAAGCGTGGTGGAGAGCGTACCTCGGAATCTAAACATCCAATGGTTATATTGGTCTCCTTTGGTAATTAGGTGCTAAGACAAGCCTTCTTTGAAAAGGCCCGCCCGATGCCCCTCGCTGTGTTGACAATGTCACTTTTTTTACCTGACCGGATTACTGCCATGATACTGTGGAGGGAAGATGGAGGCTGAGGCAATTAATTAAGCCTTTTCTGGACATAGGAGTAGAGGCCTATTTGTTAGCTCCAGCACGGTTGAAGACAGTGATGAAAGGAAAAATTAGAACTTTTACATCTCAGATTCATGCAAAGGAATATCTGATGGAACTGAAACTACAAAATCCTGGTGGATAAGTAAATAAATACACACTGTGACGGCATATCGGACTGGGGGATTTGCTGTCGACACTCAGGGACACCATCATTCAGACCAGCGGTGGTCTGATTGCCTTCTTGGATGGGGGGTGGGGGAGGGGAGGATGATGGGGGAGGGGAGGGTGATGGTGGGAAATTGAGGGGGAGAGAGACGTGGAGATGGAGAGGGGAATAGGGAAATGGGGAGAGGGGATGGGAAAGGGGTGGGTGTAGGGAGGCGGGGGAATTAAAAGAAAAGAGGAGTGGAAGACTATGTTTGAAGAATTGAGAGGCGAATGTAATGCTTGAATTAGAAGGAAATAAGGAATTAAGAATGTGGAATGTTGATACCTGATATATAAAGATGATAGTCAGAAAAGGTAGAAGGGATATAACTGGTGACTATTATATATGTTCGGGATAGCAGAAGAGAAACAAGGGGTAAATGGCTAGGCTGCGAATTGCATAAATATCTGTGGATTGAACAGTCCCCGGAAAAGGCAAAAGGTTGCTAAAGATTTAAAAATTCTACTGGCAGACATATATTGCTTGCAAGAGACACACATAGAGTACTGTAATAGATCTATTTTGAACTGCCTAGGAATGAAGGTAGTAGTTTGTACTGAACAGAATGTTAGGACTAAGGGGGTAGTGATGTTGACCGGGAATACTAAAATTAAGTTTACAAAATGGAAGGCAAATAAAAATGGCAGATGGGTGATGGTCAAGGGACAACATAGCAACGGCTGTTTTACCCTCTGCTCTATATATGGTGCTGTGGTGGATGATCCTACGGTGTTAGATTTTATATTGGTGGAATTGGCAGAGTGGCCCCCCCTTAAATATTATGTGGAGATTTTAATTTTAATGGCTCCTGGGATGGATTAATAGATCTGGTGGCCACCACCGCTAATAGACATTATGAATGTAAACCACGAGAACATAAAGCTCTCCGTAATCTTCAAGAACAGTTAGGGTTGGTAGATGCCTGGCAAACACTTTCTAAGCCAGATCCCAGGTATACATATTATTCAGCACCTCATACGAAATTGGCCCGATTGGATTATTTCCTTATCTCTCCTGGAGTTCTAGGAGGGGCAGGGATGGAAATATATCCACAGTTCATGTCAGATCACAACCTGTTAATACTAGAAGTTAATATGAAAGCTTTTATAGATAATAAAAGAGTGTGGACCTTTGAGAGAGGGCTTCTTAATGATCCAGAATATCTACACCATATGAATACATGGATGAAGGAGTTTCTTGATATCAACAGGGGGATTGCTCCGGTGGAGATTGTGTGGGATACTCTAAAGGCAGGGGTTTGAGGGGAAACTTTGAGCTACAGCCTTAGAAGACAAAAGCATACTCAGACCCTGGTTAAAGAGGCACATTTAAAGCTCAAAGAGGCAGAAAGCTATTTAATTCAGGCTCCGAGGGGGGTAGAGATACGAAAATCGATTTAGAGAAGATTGCTATTGCAAAAGCAGCAATTAATGAGATGTCAGCAAAAAAGGTTGCGGAAAAAAGCATCGATCAAAACGCTCTGAAAACTATGAATATAGCGAAACGACGGGTCGCTTGTTGGCGGTACGGGCATACCATAAGGTGTCTGCTGGGGTTATTAGAGAGATTAAGGACCAACAAGGACAGATTGTCTCAAACCCTGAAGGTATCAGAGATGTTTCCTGTAGCAATTATGCCAAACTATATAAGCCTGCCCCACTCATAGATGAGCAAGCAAAATATGGGTTTTTAAGTATAACAGGGGTTGGTAAACTCTCGAGCGAGGAACAGGAAGCACTAGGGAAGGGAATAAGGATGGAGGAACTAGAGGAGGCAATTCAGGGACTTCCCACTGGAAAAGTTGTGGGGACAGATGCTATCCCCGTAGAATTCTATAAATATTTCAAGACCTTACTATTGCCAGTACTGTTAGAATGCTAATACAGGTGCAAAAAGGTAACAGAGCCCCTCCTTCTTGGTCTACGGCTAATATATCAGTATTTTTTAAAAAAGGAACGAGCCGCATAATCCGAGTTCATATAGGCCAATTACACTAATAAATAGTGATGTTAAGATTTACTCGAAAATATTTGCAATGCGGCTGTCTTCTGTTATTGGGAAATTAGTTACATTAAGTCAGCTTGCGTTTATTCCCATAGAAATGCCACTGATCACATTAGAAGGGTTATTACACTTTTTGATGCAACAGAGATAGCATAAGAACCTATGGCAGTGGTATTATTGGACGCAGAGAAGGCCTTCGACAGGGTCAACTGGGATTATGTGTGGCAAATTCTGGGGCTGTATGGCTTGGGGGGAACATTCCTGTAGGCAATAAAAGATATATGCACGCATCCTAGCGCACGGATACAGCTAATGGGTGGCCAGTCTGATAATATACAAATAGGACGAGGTACCAGGCAGGGGTGTCCATGTTCCCCATTGTTGTTTGCAATATATATTGATCCGTTACTTAGACAGCTAGAGCAGAATTCAGCCATTCTACCAGTCCATAGGTATGGATGGGATACCAAGGTATTGGCGTCTGCAGATGATATATCTGTTATAACAGCTAACCCAGATGAAGCTCTAAGAGAAATAGAGAGGGAGATGAGTAAGTTTGGAGAGTTTTCCAGCTATTTATTAAATAGAGAAAAAACTCAGTTGTTGGTGAATAAGTAGATGACTACCCAAGGCCCACGTAAGGTGGACCATGCAGTATATTTAGATATAGAAATCACCCCCACGGTGGAAAAGGTAGTTGGCCTGAATCTGATGCCGTTTCTAGGGAAAGCAAAGCAACATTTTAGTAGATGGAACAATTTGCATATGTCTATAATGGGGCAATGTAATATAATTAAAATGATGCTTCTGCGCAAAGTACTTTATCTTTTTCGAGCTATTCCCTTGGTTTTTGAAAAATCATGGTTCACAGCAATAGAGCGGTTAGAAAACAGATTTATCTGGGCATATGGCAAGAGTAGAAGAGCCAGTAAATGGATGTCTCTACCTAGAGAGAAGGGGGGATGGTCGTCCCAAATTTTAAACGCTATCAAACGGCAGCGGCTCTTCAATATATGCGACCGTTGATGGTGGGGAATTATGATTTGATTGGGGAAGAATATCGACCAAATATTTACGAGCTATTAATTGGATCAGTAGCTAATGGAAGACTGTTGGTATTGATGGAATCTAGCTACTATAAGAAAGTTCGGTTTAAGGTATTAGAAGCAGCTTTCAAATGCTGGGACCCTGGGCGGAAAAAAGCAGGATTAGTAAGGTTGAATCGGTATACGCCAATACACAATAACGCTATTCTTCCAGAGTTTTTTAAAGATCATTGCTTTGTTAAATGGGCTCACCCAGGGGATTTGAAGGCTAGGAGACTTTTATGAGGGTGATAGGATCATATCATTTGAGGATCTTCGAGGAAGGTATGGATTGGGGCAAAGGGAGTTTTTCAAATATTTACAAATAAGAGATTTTTTAAGCAAAAAAACTGGAGGGATTAAGGGGTTTGCAAAGAACCCATTAAATGAGAAGGTAACAAAGGGGGTCCGACTGTCAATTAGTTTCTTATACTCAATGTTCATTTCGGAGCAACTCAACGATCTTGAAAAATTTAGTATGAAGTGGGAAAGCAAATTCAATGGGGAAGGTATTAAGTTTTATGAATCCCTTGAACTTGGATATACCATGTTAATGTCTTCAGCACTACAACCACAGCACTTTAAAACTAGATATGATTTATATTATACCCCATCTAAAATAGCTAAATGGGGAACATTAGAGGGTACCCACTGAGATGCCAAGAATATGGGGCTAGTATAATTCATATGTTTGCTACATGTGTTAAATTGGAGCCATGGAAAGGAGAGATTAAACAGGTGTTAAATGGGGTTGTAGGATATGAGGTGGTGTTAACGCCAGATACTATGGTTTTAGGCTTTCGGAAAGAGGGGGAGTATCACAGAAAGCATTCATTTTTATGTCAATGGCTGTATATCGATTATGTGTGGCATCTGCATGGTTAGATCTGCAGCCCCCTTCATGCCGGCAGTGGTTGGGACAACTCTTATCTACATATCAATTAGAGACTGCACTATATCAACATAAGTTAAGGTCAGCCAGAAGCAAGGGGGCAGAAATTATGGGGGCTTTTTGCTGATTGGGTTTGATCTAGATAGGGAGAAAGGAGTATATAGCGCTAGGCACTTTAATATGGAATATATGGTACTGTTGGATTTTGATTCCTCTTCCCCTCTTTATTTATGTGTAATGAATTGTCTTCCTTTCCTAATAAAAAATATATTTAAAAAAAGGGATACTTGATTACTATAAATCATTTTTCCTGTACTACACAAGAGAGAATGTCGCTCATTGTCTGTATTAATGTAGTGTATTGGTCACAGACAACACCAAGTTGCATATTTCTCGGCCACCTTGGACCAAGTGGCAGTAGCTCTAGCAGGGTGTCTAAGAGCTGTCACAGCTTCCGTGGTGGTAGTAGAAAAGAATGATAATATTGCATTGGGGAATCCTGTGACATTGTATATACCTCATTTTGGTAAACTTCTGTTGACAAGATGTCAAACACATCATTGGACTAATGCTCGACTTACTGATTATGAATTACATTCCCAGTTTCCCCTACTATATCCGTAAACATGTCTGGGGTCTTGAATGTTGCAATATTACTGCCTCTACCTTTCCAGCAAGATCAGGATAAAGATCATGCCTGCATCTATGTGACTGAATAGTGCACCAAACCTCAACCATGTATTAAAGATATAACTTTGTTAATGATGTGTTATTGTATTGTGTGTAAGCAGTTCATGTATAATAGACAATGCTTGAATTTCCAGAGCTGTTTATGCTGGTGTACTACTGAAAGGGTGATGAAAGCACAACTAGCAGAACTAAGAGCTCTCACAAGGGCGTCTTGTTGAGCAAGAAATGTAAATGTGATATTTTTTACTGATTTACTTTTTTTAGTAGTTCTTGATTATTGTCAGCTCTGTTCACAGAGGGGATTTATGACTTCTACTGGTACTCCCATACACAATGGCCCCCAAGCATTAGTTCTGTTGCAAGCTCTGAAAATGTCGGACCAGATAGCTGTAGTAAAAATGTGAAGCATATCGGGGAGGGTCACATGAGGTTTCAAGAGGCAACAATGTAATGCTCTGCAGGGCGAGCAGCTCTATTTGCAGTGGTGACAGTCCCTGAGTTGCCTGCAAAAGCAATGTTAGAGGTCAAGAATATACAAGGGGTTGCTAAACACTGGGAAAGCCAGGTATGGGAGTGAAAGGTTGTAGGAGCAATGAAGAAGGAGTGTGCGTAGAACCAATGAAGAGTGTGGTGTTAACCAAATTATGTTAACACATACGATGAAGTTGTTTCAGAGTCCCACATGCTCAAGAAAAGATGCAATGGTAGCTTTTTTAGCTATTTTCCAGGAGATAAGGTGAAATGATAATGCTAAAAAACCTGCACTATTGTTCACAGTGTGATCCACGAAAACAGTAACGTAGTAAAAGGAGCTGTGGCTACTAGTGGGAACTCCCCTGTAGTCTATGCGACATTTATGAGGCTACAGGTTGATTTCAAAGAGTTGCCTCCATGTGTTTTTTTTTTATAAGTTCTGACACTGGTGTGCATGCTCTCAAAATGGCTAGAAGCCTACTCAATGTGCAGATCTGATGCAATTACTGTGGCAAAACTATTATTTAATAAATAGACTCCACGGTATGGAGTGCCGATGTGCATAGAGAGTGACAAGAGTGATTCAAGAATGTAATAATAAACCTAATCTGCAAAACTGTAAGCATCATTCAAAGATTACACCATGAAAACTGCTCCCAGTCACCGGATCTAGTGGAAAGATTGAACATTGTGATGAAGAACAAACTTCAAAAATGATGTACTTCATCACCTTGAAGTAGTCAGATGCCATGACTCTTGGGCTCATTAGCATCCCTTGTACCCCAAACCAGAAAACAGGATCTTCCCCACACAACATCCTAATGAGCTGACTAATGAGAGCACAAGGAGTCCTAACGGCTGCTTTGCTGTCAATAACTGATATCTTCATCATGGATTATTGCAAGAGACTAGCTAATGTACTGCATCCTGTGTCTCACCAGAGTAAACAGGTTTGCCGAAACCCAGCAACAGTTGTATATCATAGTTTGGAACCTGGAGACTGAGTCATACCCAGAGGAATTGCTTGCAGACACTCTGGAAGGGATGATATCAGGTCCTCAGGGTTACAAAAATGATTGTGAAATGTGAAGGGCTGCCAACCTGGGTAAAGGTATCACAAACAAACAAAGTGAGAGTACCAGAGTAGAGTGGTAATGACCTACAAACCAACAAAACAAAGGCCTAGATTCAATAAAAGTTAGCACCACGTTTGTGCCATTTGTTTTACGCAGAGTGGTGCTAACGTAATGGCATATTTAGATTTTGATGCTAGAGCAGTCTAGCGTCAACATTTTTGACTTTGCGTCTTCTTTTGGGAGCACCAACTTATCTTGCGTCGTTTATCAACAATGATATGCAAGGTAGGCATTCCCTCCTAAAAAATTACGCTAGGCAGCTAGCGCAAAATTTACAACCTGACAAAAAAACAACTCACGCAAAGGACCAACTCCAAAAAATGACTAGGCATTAAAATGAGACCCACACACCACTACATAAGGGAAACACACAGAAGGAGCATTGGAAAGCAACAGGACACCATGGAAGTGTTAATCCTACAGTTTGTCAACCAGAGAAGATGACAGTGACGACACCAAGTGCTACTAGCACCACTGCAGCAACCGCAAACACCACCACAGCAGCCACAAAGGCAGCGTAGAAGACGGGAAAGGATCTTTTGAAGGTGTGCAAGCATCCTGGCCCTCAGGGAAGAAAAGGTGATCAGACTCTACCGTCTGAGGCGGGGGTCCATTGTACGCCTGTTCCACTACACAGCGCCAGACATCACAGCAAGATGGCGGAGTCACACATCAATTTCACCCATGACCAAACTCCTGGCTGCCTCTACTTGCTAACATCAGGTTCATTACAGACAACTGCCACACAAGTGGGTGGGATCCCACAACCATCCCTGTCTGCCTTCCTTACAAAGAATCTAGGCGCCATCATCAGATTCACACCCCACCACATCTGCTTCCCCAACAACCAGGAACAGAAGCAGGAGACCAAGCAAGGTTTTTACCAGATTGCTGGCTTCCTTTGTGTGCTGAGTGCTATGTACTGTACTCATGTCCAACTTGTCCCTCCTGCGGCAACTGAACACCTCTACAGGAACCGCAAACATACCCACTCCATCAATGTGTAGGCCATCCTGGACCACCATGGACTTATCACAAACATCCTTGCTAAATATACCAGAAGCGTCCATGATGCTTACATCTTCTGGCACCCCACTATAAACCAACAACTTCAGACATACATGGACAGGGAAACAGATGTATAGACCACAACACATAGGCCACATGCCACATTACACTGCATGCAATGCACATCACCCTCACATACACCCATATCTACAAGTCCCTGGCACTGCATGACTGAAACATCACTGGACGGACAGGTGGAGCAATGTTCCCTAGGAATACAAAAGCTGGACTCGAACACATACTTGTGTCCACAGGTACACAATAAAACACATATTCTAGGCACTTAAAACAATTACCAAGGAATCACTCTGCTATGTGATTTGCATTGGCCATTCAAACCTCCAACAACTCACATATTGGCACTGCCCCACATTTACTATGCTATAGAAGTCTCAGGCAACACTAACATCTATTGCCACCCAAGTGGTCCCATCACCATCTACCTATCAACTAATGTGATAGGTATACTCATTGTGTACAGCTTTCCCTTGTGTTGTGCATAGTGCAGTACATTTGGAAAATACAACCTCACCATCAATGAAAGATTATGTGCAGGAATGAACAGCTCACAGCGCACCAACAAACATACTGGTAAATCCCACTTCTCCATACCATGTTACAGGTGTACCAAAAATGAAGTGTGCCAGATGTACTACTGACAATGTACAGGTAGAGGTCAGCAATGAACATGAATGAGGATACATGGAACTTAGCAAGGATGGACTCCTCATGCAGGGTACTGCTAAAAAACACAGCATGCACTGTCCTGTCCCACAGCTGCCTGAAAAATCATGCATAAATCACACTACATCCCATATAACTGTCTCACACTAGGCATATGAACCTCAAGCACATATTTATGCAAGGCAGCAATTGCCAACAACAATACTTTGTGCAAGGGAGGTATTCCTAGGGCAAAGGGATGGGATTCACATGCAACACACAGGGCCCTAAACCTGTTACGTGGCACACAGCACACAAAATAGGAACACATGTCTATTACATCACTCTCCTGCATGTCTAAAGTGAAGGCACTAAGGGCCACATGCCAGAAACGTTGGACAGCAACTAAAGCAGTACTACCTCACTTGGGCAACTTAATGCCCCCCTATACCCAACATGTGTGTGCAGTAGTCAATATATGGCGCACCATGGTGCATAGTAGGTGCAATAGTGTCAACATGATGGATGTCATTGATGGACTGTGTAGGATAAAAGCAAAATGTATGGTGCAAATCCTACACAGTATATAGGCCCACATTTAAAGCAATGATGTGACCCATTGTTATGCTTACTTTGGCCAGGTGTCAAAAGTAGCAGATAAAATACATTCATTGGAACCTCTTCTATACCTCTGCACCATTTTAGCTTTAGCCCAATGGGAAACACAACCCGTTTATACTTAATGCTTTGCACATGCATAATGTCCTGCTAAGGTACACTAAGGCCCTCATCCTGACCTTGGCGGGCGGCGGAGGCCGCCCGCCAAAATCCCGCCGTCAGGTTACCGTTCCGCGGTCGAAAGACCGCGGCGGTAATTCTGACATTCCCGCTGGGCTGGCGGGCGGCCGCCTTCAGGCCGCCCGCCAGCCCAGCGGGAAAGAGGCTTCCACGATGAAGCCGGCTCGGAATCGAGCCGGCGGAGTGGAAGCTGTGCGACGGGTGCAGTTGCACCCGTCGCGTATTTCACTGTCTGCGCAGCAGACAGTGAAAAATATTTAGGGGCCCTCTTACGGGGGCCCCTGCAGTGCCCATGCCAGGGGCATGGGCACTGCAGGGGCCCCCAGGGGCCCCACGACCCCCCCTACCGCCATCCGGTTCCCGGCGGGCGGACCGCCGGGAACTGGATGGCGGTAGGGGGGGTCGGAATCCCCTCGGCGGCGCAGCAAGCTGCGCCGCCTTGGAGGATTCCAAGGGGCAGCGGAAAACCGGCGGGAGACCGCTGGTTTTCCTGCACTGACCGCGGCCAAAGCGCCGCGGTCAGAATGCCCTGCGGGGCACCGCCGGTCTGTCGGCGGTGCTCCCGCCGACCCTGGCCCCGGCGGTCTAAGACCGCCGGGGTTAGAATCACCCCCTAAGTGTTGCACAGCATGGGCAATGGCACTTTCTAAACACGGCACTGTGATCATTTGCCTAGTTGTCCCCCAATAGTGTCAACAAAAATGAGGCTAATGTGGCCTGACTCAAATATAGAGTACACCAAACCCATTTGACATGGGTGAACTGTCAGACAAAAATTCCAATTACAATCACCATGTACCTAAGCTACAATCAATGATCGGAAAGTGCACCACCACAGACCAATGCAACCATACATCCACACAGGAACACACACAATACCAGATGTTAGTCTGATACACCACTCCACAAATATGGGCCATAGCACCTAGCAATTGACTAATGTGCATGATTGACACATGTTTTCACATTCCTTTGCAGCTGACCAGGGTTTCGGCATCCAGCCATGGGTCATGACATCTTTTGGAAATCCAACAACGGATGCTGAGCGGGCCTACAGTGAAGCCCACATAAGGACCAGAAATGTCTCATGGAGCAGACATTTGTCCTACTCAAATCAAGGTTCAGGTGCCTACGTCTAACAGGAGGAGGACAATTATATGCACCACCCCTTGTCTGCAAAATCATT
Organism: Pleurodeles waltl; assembly: GCF_031143425.1. NCBI lineage: Eukaryota > Metazoa > Chordata > Amphibia > Caudata > Salamandridae > Pleurodeles > Pleurodeles waltl. The sequence continues at coordinate 668,222,896 of NC_090449.1, read as the reverse complement.
CTTGTGTGTGCCATTTTGCACATTTGTAGATGCACACAAGTTCTCTGGGTTGACCAAGTATATTCCCCCAGTGAGGAGGATGACAACAATGGAGTACAACTGGAAGAGAGGGAATAACAAAATACTGCTGCTGGAGTACGCAGAAGAAAACTAATAGTGCAAAACGTTTTCACATAGAACTCCACTCCAAGAATCACCATGTAAATAATCAAATAAAATTGCGTTAACTCAGAATGTGCATGGCGTACTCTTTTATACCATCACATACCAATTGTAACTTGCACATATCTCAGAGAGCATGGCTACACCACAACAGTTGTAAACAACTCAGGGACATAGGCCCTGATTAAATAGGGCCTAGTGCATCCTTGTGCAACATTAGTGTAAAACACTTTAAGCTAATGTAGCCCAACGATGCACATATCTAAGCAGTAGAAACTCGTAGTAGCTCATGTCAGGCATTGTGCCACTTTGTAACACCTTGTGCCACAAAATGCCTGTGACAGGCATTAAGTTCGCAAGGGGGTATACAGCTGGTAGGGGGGAGCCAAAATGGTGCAGTGGAATCTAACAAAAACAACTGTGCCATGTATTGCTGCTACTTTGACACCTGCTCAGAGCAGCTGTTTAAAGAGGGCACACCATTGGTGCCAATGGGACCCTGAGTACTGTTTATTGGAAGGGCGCACATTTTAGCTTGGAGCCTTAACAGTACATCAATTGCATCAAATACCTCATACACTATTGCCCCCACCCTGCCCTGTGGTGTGGAGTCTGTAAAATACAGCACACACATGGTTGTGGTAGGGAGATGCTAAGGGTGGAAAGAAAAGTGGACCTGCACTGGCTTCTGCAATACTGTACTTTAATCTGCCCCATAGTCAGGAACAATAAACATCTCCTAAATAATTCACTACCACATGAATGTGTTGGTGGAATATCAGCATTGTCTCCAGCCAATACATTTTACATTGTCACACACCTATCACACAAGTGTGTTGGCTTGACATAAGCCTGTAGCAATCCAGGAAATATACGTGAAGGCTCCTGTACAGATGTATGGGATAGGTAGGAAAAGGCTAGCAAGTACATACAATGGCAGGATTGTGTGTGCTAGGTAACCTAGCTAAGTCTGAATGACAACATCACACGTGAGTACTGAGAACAAATTTCTCAGTGCCTCTCACATGTATTTGCAAGAGAGTGACATACATGGACCAATATACACAAATGTCTTGATGTATCACACCCAGTCAACTTGGAATGTGCATGTAAGTCAAGCAATGTACTGACAAGTCACAGACCTTTGCCAAATTGTATATGTGAGAAAGCTTGATTGTGTCATTCCCTCTACTTACAGCTGACATGAATAATCACAGTACCAAAAAACACTCATTTGAAATGTTACATAGGTTGTGGAAAGCAAATGTGAGCATGTGGCCATGTATGAAAAATAATGTGAAACCACAGTATAACAGTTGTTAGAGAAGTTGGAAAACTTGGAGGTCTGGTCCTGATGAAATGATATATGGATACTAGTGGTACCTCAAAATAGCAAGTGCCCAGTCAAGGACCTGTTGTGGATGATCTCATCCTGAAACAGATGCAAACATGTGGACTCCCAAAACTCTTTTAGGTGGAGGGAGTCCATCGTATCCCAGGTGCACAATGAAAGCCTGGAGCACACCCTTGGGACATCATTGCAAGACTCATAGACTTCCGACACCAGAATGTGAGTCACCAAGCAGCTTGCTGTGCCCCTCCATTGCATATTGGTAAAGCTTTGGTTAACTTCATCTACAATTTCTGTCTTTGGGTCCAGAGGCTCTGTTGCAGTGTCTTCTAGCTGAAGAAGGCTCTGAGGGAACGGTATCACAAGTAAACAATGACTTTTACGGCACAGCTTTGATTAATTGTAGAATGCAAAACTCACTTTTTAGCAGGTCCAGAAGCTGGTTGTGATTGGCTGAATTGAATGTCAGCTGGCAGGAGGGTCAAGACACTGCAACCACCCTAAGAGACGCCGGGGTGGCAACATGGTAAAGGAGTATATTGAAACACTTCAAGTGGAGGTGCAGGTTAAAACATATATAACGCCTAGCCTGGGCCTCGTCCAGATCACCCAAACAGATCTAGGGACCCATGGGGAGATGAGAGGGGCTCATGGGATCATAAATGTGGCACTTCATATGAACCCAAAGCGTCTTATGGGTTGGCTAGGAGCAGACTGCAATGGTTCTAAATCTGTAATTAGGGGCAAGATTAAGACAGAGGATTTGAGACACCAACTTGGTAAAAACATTCCAGTAAGGGGCAGGTTGGGGGCCAGAAGGTGGTAGTGACGCATACTAGTTAGTTTGGTTGGGGAAACAGGCGCTTTGCGCAGTTGGGGAGGTGGACAGTTTGGAATATGCAGCGCAGTGTAGCAGGGAGGGGAAGTAATGATTGCAGAGGGTTCATTGGATAGTTGTTGTAGTTAATGTTCAAACAAGATGCATACGGCCAGTCAACATAGCTGAGGCACACAGGATATTCACTCTCACAGTCCAAACTCCAAATAGCTTAGGGGAGACACCCCCATGTGTAGTCATATAACCATACAATGGGATGTCCAAAGTTAGTACGTCAACCTAAAGAATATTATCCTGGAATGTCAATGGCCTTCCCGACAAAGTCAAATGGGAAGTGGTGCCCCAGCACATCAAACCAGATTCCCCTGAGATCATCCTCCTACAAGAGACTCGACTCCTAGGCCATAGGTGTAATGCCCTTTACCATTGGGGAAATAATAAGGCCGGTGATGTGGGCCATACCACTTCCTGTAGAGGAGTAGTAATGTTCATGAGGAGAACGCTGCCCCTGGTCATTTGGCAAATATGGGTCGATCCGTTGGGTCCGTATGTGGTGCTCTCTGGGACCTGGGACGAGGGGGGGCATCTTAAACATATCTTCAGTAGATATCAGAACATGACTTCACAACTCCATACTACCAGCCCTGACCACTCTGCTACAGAGTCTTCCAGTTGGGGAAATGATCATGTGAGGGGACCTCAACGCAATGCCGAGTAACAGCATACACTGGCATATCCCATGCCCCTGGACTCAGTCAGATGACCATTAGCAGGCTTCCTCGCAGCCCAGGGACTGGCATATGTATGGTGTACCCTCAACCCAGCAAGCCAGCACTTCATCCTTTTACTTTGGGGTGCATAAAAGTATTTTCTGAATTGAACACTTTCTCATGCCAACTCACCACTTAAAAGTCAGTGAGGTCACTAACTTAACCAGGGGTATTTCTGACTATTCTCCCCTGTGGCTGGTGTAGGGTGGGGCCGAGAGAACAAACACTACCTGCATCATATTGAGGCCTTGGTACTTTAAAGAGCCAAAACGTAGAGAATGGATGTTAGCTGCAAAAGACCATCATTTTCAGGGAACAGTTGAGTCTCTACTCACATTGTGCGTGGCATATGAGACAGTAGTCAAGGGGGTGGATCTCACCATGATGGCGCGAGGGAAGCAACTAAAAAGGGACGAATTGAAGGCTCTTGAACATGAGTTTTTGTTCCTTGAGGCCAACATACCTGATGAGGAAGGATCAGAGGGAGCCCACATCCTAGCCTTGAAGCAAAATCAATACTGAGACGTGGCCCAGGAAGCTGCAAATATGCACCATAGGGCAACACAGCACAACATCAATGTAATGGGGGACACAACAGGAAAAATATTGGCCTGGCTGGACAAGTATGAGGCAGCGGATAGATGGGTACCAGGGATCCAGAAGGAGTCAGGGGAACTTGTAAGTAGTGGACAAACCATAGCACAAATGTCGGGCTACCACTGTAGGAAAATCAATTATGCAAGATATTTTGCCACAAAAAAATAGAGCAGACAAGCTCCTGGGCGACACGCCCCACCCAAGCCTCACTACAAAGGATAGGAAAGCCTTAGTGTGAGAAAACAGGGCTGATTGCAGAAGCCCCCTAACTTTTTGCCTCATTTTTCACTTTTTGCGTGTGTTTTCCTGACTCTGATTTTGCCCTAGGTACTGCTAACCAATCCCAGGGCCTGTGCTCTGTGTAAAATGAGTATGCAAATTAGGTTAATTATAATTGATTATGTCAACCTACCTATAAGTCCCTAGTATATGGTAGGGCATATAGGTTTAGGGACCCCTGCATAGGTAGGGTACCCATAGGTGCACTGCTGAGGTGCACAGGGTCATTTTGAAGGCAGGCCTGCCTTGAGGGCTGCTTTTAAATTAAAGTTAAATGCAAATTTGACTTCGGAATTAAAAGTACTTCCAAAGTCTTAAACTGCCTTATTTGTACATATAGGTTACCCCTAAGGTGTGCCCTATGTGCCCCTAGGGTTGGGTGCCATGCAACTATAAGCAGGGACCTTTTAAAAATAGTTGTATAAGCCCTGATGAGCAAAAATAGCCAAATTTGTTTTTCCCTCACTGTAGTGAATGGCCTCCATAGGCTAAAATTGGGAGACTGTATTTTAATTGACCAAGTCCCCTTAAGTGTCAGATACCTCAAGTTTGGTATCAAATTAATTGCTATAATAAATCCCACTACCTCCAATTGTTGGATTTAATATATCTAGTTCAGGTAAAGAGTTTTAAACTCTACCTAAAAAGTTGCCAACTTCAGCTCTGGTCCATATAGGTTGACAGCCACGTATCTTGCCTCACATCTGAAACAGATGTATGAATAGAGGCAGGTGGAGTGAGTACTCTTGTTAGACCAGTGTCAGGCTTCCAAAGTTATCATCCACAAAAAAGAGAAGCCCAGGGGGGACAGTATCTGTACCCTGGGTCTACAGACAAGACACAGTTCAAAAGAATATCAATGACCTAACCAAGCATCCAAGGAATAACCACACTGATTCTTGGCAAATCATGTGAAACAGTGAGAACTGATGAGACATGTCCTTCACAAACAAGCTGCCATTCCACAGAATAAAATAGGGCAAGTCTCACATCAAGCCCCTCAAAGGCAATTACACATACTTGGCCATGTGATCACAAACGTGCAGGTATAACTCGTTGTTACCACTAATGCCTTTACCAAGAATGTCTTAACAACGATTTTTCGTTGTAAAGGCATTCCTGGTAAAGGCATTAGTGATAGGCATCCATTGTTCCTGCATGCGTCTCCCCTGGCCCCCTTCCCCCACCCCTAAAAATTACCGCGACCACACCAACCCCCCACCCTTGACACTAAAACTACCCCACCCTTCCCCCAAAACCTAAAACAACCCCAACCCCTACCCCATCCCTGAAACCTAAAGTACCCCACCCCTAAAACTACTCCGACCACCCAACCCACCCCTAAAACCTAAAAACCTCAACCCCCACCCCGCCCCTAAAACTGACCCGACCCTACCCCCAAAGCCTAAAACAACCCCACCCCATCCCTGAAACCTAAAGTACCCCAACCCCACCCCTAAAACTACTCCGAGACCCCATTCAATATAATTGTTGGGGTGTAATTACAGGGGACAAATGGCGCTCAGGATACAAGTTGGCCGAGTATATAATTCCAGGGTGCCTGCACAAGGGAAAACACCCATCCCTTAAAGGTTAATAATAAACCAAACAATTAGTATACACAATGTGAGGCCCCCCTGTCCTGCTGTTAACCACTTCACAAGTTAAGATATATTAAGACTCTAGTGAGTATTCTTCAAGGAGACACATCATATGAATTAACATCAATTGTATAAAGTGTCCAATCCAATCCCAAGTTTTATTGAACCACGTCTTCAAAATGTACAGCAACCATCCATAAAGATACACTTCAAGCCTTCGAGCCAACACGTGTTTCGTCATGGGACATATTCAACTCCCAACCGACTTCTTCAGGGCTCTAAATCATAAACAAATTATGTAAATTAAAAATCTAAATGCTCAAACCACATAATGAAATAATAAAATATATATATGTATATATAAAAAAGTGTGCCCCATTCGTGTTCAATTGGATCAGACCCCAAGTTGAAGTGAGAGGAAAGAAACCCCATCCATTTGCAAACATGTTTCATATGTCTGTAACTATGGTAAATAAGCACGCCCGTATCACCTAGTGAAAGTCAAAAAAAGTGTGCACCAAGTTATCAAGTGAGTCACCTATCCACATGTGAATCCACATTCATGCGACAGTAAAGTCAAATCACTACTTCACCAATAAACATGCTTAGTGTCAAGTTCCAAACCACCAAAATGTATTCTCCACGTGCTGTAATCAATACGACACTATTATACAACTGTCCATTCAATTTAATCCCATCTTCTCCTAAAGTCGTACCTCATATAATTTCAGATCAAATCCAAAATGAATAATTCCCAATTGTAGCTACTGTTCCCCATATGTCTGTTTAGTGCACAGATTCCACACCTGTTCAGACAAAAAAGAACCCCACAATTCCATTGGAGTATAAATCGATTATACCGAAATCTCTTTGTAATTATATACCATTTCTAGTCACCAATATGTGGCAAAAAAACACCCATGAAGTACCTTACTTGGAATTCCTCACTCGCTGTGTGTACGAAGAGCGAAGGGAGAAGCCGCTTCCATTCACGTGCTAAATTGAAAAATAAATACACCTGCAAACAACGTCCTTAATGTACATCCTTTACAATCTTGAAAACTCTACTCGGGAGCCAACCCAATCAAGGAATGCCGTTCTACAGCCACTTACTGACAAACGAGTCAGACACAACTCGGCGTTTTGCTGCTAAGGAACGCCACGAAGCGAGTACGCGTGTATCGCGTTCCCGAAATCGAGGTTAAATCAACTTCCGGGAGCGCGAGTCAAATAAAAATAGAAGACGGACTATAGTCCGTTTGTATAACAGACGGTATTAAAAGTAACCAGTACGATCTATTAAAGGAACAGTTTCTAAAGCTAAAGAAATCCTAACTTCGTGCAACTAGACCATTGGACAGTCCTGTGATACGAGGTAGATAATATCCACTCTTGTCATGCAAAGAACAATATATTTCGATCCCGAAGAGATAATAATATTTCACGATCAATTATACTTATTGAACTTGACCCTAGTTCCGTAAAAATGTCCAATGCGACTCACCACCATATTCCAGACCGGTGTTTCGATGACTCACTACCTCATAATTAATATATATTGCCAACATAGTGTTATGACCCAACTCGCACTTAACCACTGTTGGAGCCAATCAGTTAACCTAAAAGCAAGAGGGGGGGGAAAGGAAAAATAAAAATAAATAAAAAAAAAAAAAAAAAAAAAAAAAGAAGAAGAAGAGAAGGGAGGGGAGGGGGGGGGAAAAGGGGGTTATTAGAGGGGGGGATTTTTTGATGATCCAAAATTTGGACTAAGATGAAAATGCTAACACTGATTAGTCAAATTACAGAATCCTCACATTACTATGTAATGGGAGTTGTTATGACAGTTGATTGTAGTTTGAGAATTTTGATTTATAATTACATTTACTGTATACATCAATTATAATTATGATCCAAGACATAGCATCATAATAAATACAGTTTGAAAATACATTTGACAAGATTGTTCCTTAATCGCCCAAAAATAATTCCAACTCTCTATCAGAGTTAAGACCCGACTCCACAGCCCTCAATCTCATTATCCATAATGCCTCTTTCCTACGTAGACTTAATTCTCTATTACCACCCCTCGAATCAAGGGGAATGTGTTCTATTCCAAAAAATTCAAAACTTTTATGTACTGTTTGTGAGTTACAAGTTGTAATATGTGCAGTTAGTGGATATCTCATATCTCCATTTTTAAGTAACCGAATATGTTCTCCAATTCTCACCTTAAGTGGGCGTGTCGTGCTACCCACATACATTTGAGTACATTTGCATTATTATATATACAACATGAGAAGTGTTGCAATTGATCATTGTACATATTTTGTAGATTTTCCCATCAGAAGTAAATTCCTTAATCTTATGGCATGCCCATCTACACACCCCACAACCACCACGTTTGAAGAAGCCCCTTGTTTGTACAGATAGCCATGTCTTGTTGCGAGACAACGTAGCAAAAGTAGGGCTTAAAATACTTTTCGAGGTCCTGCCCTTATGATACGTTGTGGGCACCCTCTCTGGTATTACATTTTTGATCGACTCGTCTTGTGTTAATATATTCCAATGTTTAGCCATACATTTAATCAAAGTCAAAGAGGCATCATTATAATCTGTTATAAGTCGAACCTTCTTAGATTCATCACTTCTGTTCTTTCGATCTTTAGTTTGTAAAGTATCTTTCCTATCCAAACGTTTAATTCTAGATTGTGCCAATTTTATCACCTTGTTTGAGTAGCCTCGTGCCCTAAACCGACTACCCATGTCATTTACATGATTGGCAAATTCATTGTCCAAACTACAATTCCGCTGCGCTCTCATCATTTCACCAAAAGGAATAGAAGCTATTTGGTGCCTCGGGTGTGCACTTCCAGCATGAAGAATAGAATTACAGGCTGTGGATTTACGAAACAGTCTGCTTTGAATTTTATTGTCTACAATGAAGACCTGTACATCCAAAAATTCAATTTTCTCCGAACTGAATTGATATGTAAATTTGACATTCATAGTGTTGGAATTTAAAAATTTACAGAATTCCACCAGCTTCTGTTCTCCCCCAGTCCAGATCAAGAAGCAATCGTCTATAAATCGACCCCAGAACAATATATAGGTTTGCCACTGAGTAGATTCTGGGCCCCAAACCCACTTATGTTCAAACCAACCCATGAAAAGATTTGCATAGGAAGGAGAGAATTTGGAGCCCATTGCAACACCCCGCTTTTGTCTAAACCAATCTTTATTGAACAAGAAGTAGTTATTAGTAAGGATCAAATTGATCATTTAAATTACCATCACAGTATGCTCCCATAGACTTGCTGATCTTTTATTAAGAAAAAAACGAGTAGCCTCCAGTCCTAACTCATGTTCAATGCAAGTGTACAAGGATACTACGTCCAGAGTGACTAACAACATATTCTTATCCCATTCCACGTCATTCAAAATACTAAGAATATGTGTGGTATCTTTTATGAAAGACGGGAGATTACATACCATTGGTTGTTGAAAACAATCCACAAATTCAGACAGTCTTTCAGTAGGACCCAGTATGCCAGAGACAATCGGTCTTCCCGGTGGAAAGGGTAGGCCCTTATGAACTTCAGGTAGTGTGTAAAGACATGGGTATCTGGGATGATTGACCTTCAAATAAAGATATTCATCCCTATTCAGTAACCCTTGTTGTTGCCATGTAAGTAGCCTTTTATTTATCAAATCAACCAGGTTGGGAATGGGATTGCCAGTAATAGTCTCATAGCATGCCCTATCATTCAGTTGTGACAATATCTCGTTGTCATAGTCTATCTTATTCATGAGGACAACATTCCCACCCTTGTCTGCTTGTCTGATAATGGTCTTTGTCCTGTTTAAGTACTTCCAGTGCAGTAAGGTCATCAGGACTCAAATTCCTTGAGAATTGTCTATATTTATTCTTTGTCAGATATTAATCATAATCCTTGCATACCCGGTCAAAAAATCTATCAAAAGTACTTAGACCCACTGACCTAGGAGTCCAGCATGATTTTCTTTTTAAACCACTAGAAATGCTTCTACTATAGTCCACATCTAGATCATGTAATGTCCTTAAGAAAATATCCAGATCCTCATCTTGTTCTGCTAAGGAAAGTATAAGTGCTGCATCACGCACTTCCTCAATAGACAGAGCACTCAATGAAGATATCGTCACATCTGGAGCTATACTTTCTGTCTGATTTACTTGAAAATACCTTTTAAGTTTGAGTTTGCGAACAAACCTGAATAGATCAATCTTGGATCTGCATGGATCCCCAAATGTTTTAGGGCAGAAATGTAAAACCTTAGTTAAAAGACTCCTCATTCCTGATGTTAGTTCAATTTTGGAAAGATTTATCACATTTATAGTAGATGATCCATCCACATCTAACTCTTCTTGTCCCAGGATCTTGTTTTGACGGCAACCACATTTTTTGTTTTTGCCCCCTGTTCCTCTATTTTCCCTCCTAGTTTTTTTGCTTGGAATGTTCCTTTGTTCTGCACATATTTGCCTCTTCTCATTCTCATTAACTCCTGTAAAAAAGCACTGCCACTTGAGACATCGCACCCCTGTGCAGAAGTGCTTGGTCCTCCTTCCGCCTCACTATCACTAGTGACCGAGGTGCTGATAGATGTTGAGTCAGAAATATTTGATAGACTGGACCCCCTAGGGGCTGAATTAGTGTGCATTAAGTGATCATATTTACTGGAGAACGTAACAATTCTACCTGTCAAGTAATCCCTTTCATCACGTTTTAATTTACGAGCTTTCCTTTGTGTGATTTCCTCCTGATATTTAAGTAATACTTCTTCCAAAATCTTATAATTCTTTTCAGTGGCTTCCTTAAGGTTTAAGTCTGCAATTTCCTTCTCTAGGACCCCAATTTCTTTTTCTAACTGGGTAACTTTCCTCTCAGCATTAATAATTAGAATATCCATGAGTTTCATAGAGCTGACAGTCAGCTCATTGTCCCACATAACTAGTAGGTCTGAATCCAAATCATCATAGGTGGGAAAAATCTGCGATCTCAAACCACGGGGTATGCGATTTAATTTCTTATACTGTTTTAATGTCGTCCCATCCCACCACTTGGATAATTCATTTTTCTTTAATTTCTCCAATCTGATGAATTTGCTTCTTAGGCCTTCTTTCTGTAAATTCGAGGTATTAAATAACGTATTGGGTAGGGTACCACCCTTAGCTAAGCTTTCAAATAATTCCTCCGCTAGTCTAGTTCTATCCTAATTGGAATAAATAAATATCAAGGCCGGTGTCCAAGCTGCCCCCCTAAGCGTCTATTCAATATAATTGTTGGGGTGTAATTACAGGGGACAAATGGCGCTCAGGGTACAAGTTGGCCGAGTATATAATTCCGGGGTGCCTGCACAAGGGAAAACACCCATCCCTTAAAGGTTAATAATAAACCAAACAATTAGTATACACAATGTGAGCCCCCCCTGTCCTGCTGTTAACCACTTCACAAGTTAAGATATATTAACACTCTAGTGAGTATTCTTCAAGGAGACACATCATATGAATTAACATCAATTGTATAAAGTGTCCAATCCAATCCCAAGTTTTATTGAATCACGTCTTCAAAATGTACAGCAACCATCCATAAAGATACACTTCAAGCCTTCGAGCCAACACGTGTTTCGTCATGGGACATATTCAACTCCCAACCGACTTCTTCAGGGCTCTAAATCATAAACACATTATGTAAATTAAAAATCTAAATGCTCAAACCACTTAATGAAATAATAAAATATATATATGTATATATAAAAAAGTGTGCCCATTCGTGTTCAATTGGATCAGACCCCCAGTTGAAGTGAGAGGAAAGAAACCCCGTCCATTTGCAAACATGTTTCATATGTCTGTAACTATGGTAAATAAGCACGCCCGTATCACCAAGTGAAAGTCAAAAAAAGTGTGCTCCAAGTTATCAAGTGAGTCACCTATCCACATGCGAATCCACATTCATGCGACAGTAAAGTCAAATCACTACTTCACCAATAAACATGCTTAGTGTCAAGTTCCAAACCACCAAAATGTATTCTCCACGTGCTGTAATCAATACGACACTATTATACAACTGTCCATTCAATTTAATACCATCTTCACCTAAAGTCGTACGTCATATAATTTCAGATCAAATCCAAAATGAATAATTCCCAATTGTAGCTACTGTTCCCCATATGTCTGTTTAGTGCACAGATTCCACACCTGTTCAGACAAAAAAGAACCCCACAATTCCATTGGAGTATAAATCGACTATACCGAAATCTCTTTGTAATTATATACCATTTCTAGTCACCAATATGTGGCAAAAAAACACCCATGAAGTACTTTACTTGGAATTCCTCACTCGCTGTGTGTACGAAGAGCGAAGGGAGAAGCCGCTTCCATTCATGCGCTAAATTGAAAAATAAATACACCTGCAAACAACGTCCTTAATGTACATCCTTTACAATCTTGAAAACTCTACTCGGGAGCCAACCCAGTCAAGGAATGCCGTTCTACAGCCACTTACCGACAAACGAGTCAGACACAACTCGGCGTTTTGCTGCTAAGGAACGCCACGAAGCGAGTACGCGTGTATCGCGTTCCCGAAATCGAGGTTAAATCAACTTCTGCTCCCTACAACACACACGAGTGTGCACATACGTGCACTCACATTTAAATGGCTGACAGGCTCTTATACCAACCTTAGTCAGCAGCATCCTTTGCTGAAGATTTGTTAAGGGTATGATATGCCAGAACATGTATTGCACATGAGCTTTCCCATCTTATGTTGTATAGTAACATACAGTCAGAATTCTAACATGAAAATTTGGTAGACCCACAACATGAGTGGCATCCAATATGTACACTCAGTACACATGTGTAAACATGTATGTGGCAAGAGTCTTCATACACAGGCACATTTGCAAACTGTATCAGCCTTCACATGCATTATACACACATACATACATATGGTAACACATTGCTATGTTATCGGTACACAATAAAATACACATGCACACACATGTAGCCATATTATACAAACTACACAGATGCATAGCCCCTGTAACAAGGAATGCGAATGTGGGTGCACTGTCAGCTTTTCCACCTAAATCCAGGGATGGACGTTATGCATCAAACATTTTGACGCATATGGTACATCTCCATACTGCACGAATCACTAAAATGACACCTGCCACCATGTGCGTCTGAACTGTCTTCCTGTCTCAGCCTTCCCTCAAAAATCCACACATGCCTGGTATGCGTCTAAAATTTGGATGCATACCATTGTCCTGCAAACATTGCAAATTCCCAAAATGACGCCTGGTGTTAGAAATGGGGTTTCTGGTTGGCTAAGGTATGCACCTAAGCCAGGCAGAACCCACCCACTCTAGTCAGGGCAAGGGAGTTACAAGTCCAAGATAACCCCTGCTCACCCCCTTGATAGCTTGGCACGAGCAGTCAGGCCTAAACCGGAGGCAATGTGTAAAGCGTTTGCACAACACACATAACACTTGTGACGTAAGATGTACACCACAAAGTAAGCACAACACCGAGCTTTGAAAAATAAACTGTATTGCACAAAACATAATTAGACCAACATGCCACGTAGGTAATACCCTGCTACCTTATCAGTTGTCAGAACATTACTCAAGTTACTAATACACTACAGGAATAAGCAGTTGTCACATTAAAACACATAAATACTCAGGATTCTGCAACATAAGCAGTAGTCAGGAATCACAGTAAATAAATGTATGCACTTGTCATAAAAATATCACACATGTCCATAAAAGGAACCTTATAGCACATATGGCAAGACATAGAGAAAATACATATCTTTAAGGAGATAACCCTGAAACATCCCACCCTCTCAGTGTCCCTAAGAGTACTTCCTAGTGCCTGGAAGGTTGTGGTGGGGGCCCCCGGCCCTCCTATGGGCTCAATGGGGGCCACTTGGGGGAGAGGGGCAGTCAGCACCCTCTCTGATGTGCGTAATGGGCCCCTCCTGAGGTCCGCGATCTCTGTGGGTCTCCACAGGCCCTACCACCAAAAGGGGGGCCGGCAGCCCAACAAAAGTAATGGGGGCAAGAGGAAGGGGCCTCCGTCGATGCCTGGTTGAAAACTAGGAGTATCCCGCTCCTATGGCAGTGACCAGGGGTAGGGAGGACGTTCCCCTCACATCCCCCAAGTCCTGCTCCTCAGGGGCGGCCTTAGAATCCAGAGGAGACCTACAATGAGGTCTCTCTCCCTCCTGGGGCCGCTGCTGCACACTTGCCTGCACCCAATGTGGTGGTGTGCAAGTGATTTTCTTTAGTTCCTGGGCCGCTGCGGTGATTCGGTCAGGAATAGAGGGCGGCTGGTGCCCCGGGGGCGCTCTAAGGAGCGAGCCGTGCCTTGGGGGTACCGTTAGGAGCATGCTTGCTCCGGTTACCTTTTTCTTGTGCCCCTGGGGCACTGAAGAGTGCGCAACACTCGTGCTTCGTCGGGATAGGACGCCCGGGCTGCAGCTGTGATTTTGGCAAGCCAGGAGCACTTACGAGTGCAGAAAAACCCTGGGTCACGGCAGTGATCGTTTTTCACAACCACAACACGCTTCACACAGCGCAAGAGGCACCATGTGGATCCAGGGCTGCGGCGGTGATTTTGGGCAGCCAGGAAGTGCTGTAAAGCGCATAGTGTCCCAGGCTGCGGCAGTGACTTTGGGCAGCCAGGAAGCGCATTGAAAAGCACGCAGAGGCCACACAGGAACGCGCTCAAAGCGCTTAAGCCATCAAAGCAGCACTCCTCATGCTGAACTGAGTTACAGGGGTCAGGGGCCACAACACCCTGCCCCTGGAAACAAAAATGAAGAAGGGGCACCGGGCTGGTGAACCCAGCTACAGGCCAGTGCGACAAGTGGACGCAAGCAGTGGCAGTTCCTCCTAGTGACCAGGCAGGTCACAGGCCAGCACATCAGCACCAGTCCAAGGTGGGTCCTGGTCAGTCCATTCAACAGCGTCCAGTGTCTAGCTTCAGGTAGCCTTCTTCAAGGTTCAAGAATGTCCTTCAGTCCTCAAGCATGTCTAATTTGGGGGGATAATTCACATTGTACTCATAATAGGTTTGCAGTGTCGCTAACAATGAGGGGAAGAGGGGGTTCTAACCAGTTACAACTGGTTCTGGGAGTGCCCCTTCTCTCCTCCAGCACAGGCTTCAAACATCAGTGGGGGGTAAACGACCCTATTGTGCGAGACCAGGGCACAGCCTTTAAAGATGCAGGTGTGCCCCACCTCTCCCTTCTCTCAGCCCAGGAAGACTATACAATATGTAGCTGCACCTCTGTGACACCTCCACCCTCCCTGTGTACAGGCTGTCTGAAAAGTATGCACAAAGCGCCAGCTGTCGGTCTGCCCAGACATGGATTGGAGGCAAGCTGCAAAAACAACAGTCAAAAGCACAGATAAATGCGCACTTTCTAGAAGTGGCCTTTCGGTAATAGTAATAAAAAAATACACCACACCTACACCAGTAAGCAGCATTTCTTATCACTATCACAACCATACCAAACATGCCTACGCTACCCCTCATAAATAAGACAATACCCCTTATCCATGGCCTCTTGGCTTCTCAGTATCTCCTTCTTCTGATGTGGACGTCTTTCCCCTGAGTGGCACTCTCTGAACATCAACTTCTCTGTGGGCGTATGGCACTCTCTCCCCTAATCATGTCCGGCCTCACTCGGCGTTCTTCCCTTCTCTGTCTCTTCTGTCTCCAACCTCGTAGGAAAGCCTTCCTCTTCCTCAGTGTCCGACTTGTGGCTTGCCTCAAGTTGATTTTTCAAAGGACTGTGTCCCGTATCCTCTGTGCTAGCCTCCACCCATTTCCAGACAGAAAATGAAAAGAAGGGACTTACAGATGTCCCTCGCGATGTTGCCTGACCTTATGTTGGCTGTTGAAATCAAAGAACAGGAGGATGAACATTTGAGGCTGCAGCATCCATAACGTACCACGATATTTCATCTGCAATATCACTTGATGTATTGTCTGTACCCCTGCCATCCCGAATCAACCCTACCTTGGGATTCTCCCGCTTGGGGAAAAGGGAAACCTGAGACAAGAATTCAGTATTACCCTGTGCACTACCCTTCCGATGTCCCACTTCAAACCTGAAGGGACAACTCTGACACTCTTGGATTGTTACTCTTGTTCCAACTCATCCAAGTGAGAGGGGTATGATCTGCATAGAGGGCAGAGGAGTTGCCCACTGAATAGTAACGTAACCTTTCTACTGCCTATCTTATTGCCAAACACTTCTCTATAACAGGGCATCATTGCCCCATGGAAAGAGCTTCAGACTAATGAACAAGATGGGAATCTCTATGTCGTCATCACTAGTTTGGGACAGAACTACTCTTCTTCCCACCTCCAATGCAGCTGTCTGCAGGAAGAAAGCCTTATCGAAATTAGGAGAGGTCATCACCGGGCTAGAGATGATGGCTTGTTTGAGTTGCTGGAATGTCTCTCTGACTTTTCTCTGGGGTTCTGTAATTCTGTGTTGGTAGTCTCTTTATTTCAGGAGATCAGTCAGGGATCCTTTTAATGTCTGAATATTGAGAAAAGAATCTTCAATAATAACAAGAAGGTCTAAGAAAGCCCAGACTTCTCTTTTAGTTCTGGGTAAGGGCGTTTCTGTGATGGTTTGTATCTTTTCCTCCTGAGGTTCAATTAGGCCATTTCCTAGAACATACCCTAGGTATTTAACCTTATTATATCCAGCCCTGGATTTTTTTTGCATTGATGTCCAAATCGGATGAACTCTTGGAGGACTCTCCGGCAATGATGGAGGTGTTGTTCCCATGTTGGGCTAAAGAGGAGAATGTCATCAAGGTAGGCTAATGTATATGCTTGATAATTTTGTAAGACCCTGGACATTAGCAGTTTGAAATGTGGCAGGGGCCCCATGTAGTCCAAAAGGCACGACTGTGAACCCAAATAGCCCTGCAGGGGCAGAGAAGACTGTTTTCTCTTGATCTTCTTTCCTAAGAAGTAGCTGCCAGTACCCCTTTGTGCGATCCAGTGTGGTGATGAACCGGGCTTTGCCTAATTTTTCTATCAGTTTGTCAATTCTCAGGAGGGGGGAATCATCAAATTTTGACATTGTATTCACTGCTTTAAAATGAATACAGAACCTGAATTGCCAGTGGGCTTTGTACTAGCACAATGGGAGATGACAAATTATTCAGTGATGGTTTTATCATCCCCATTTGAAACATCATCTCCGTTTCCTTCTATATTGCCTCCATCTGTGCGGCAGGAATCCTATACGGTTTTCCTTTATCAAGAAACTCCTTCTTGAGTCAGGGTGGCATGCTCAGCTAAATGTGTTTGCCCTAAAACATCAGAAAACAGAGGGGCAAATGGTTTAAGGGCAGACAGGAGCTCAGCCCTCTCTTCCTCTGTTAAGGCCTCATTGATGGTTAGTTGTTCCAAGGTACTAGGTCTGGTTACAACTGGTTGCATGACATGCACCTTTTTTAGGCAAGGTACCTAACCATTTATTTAATTTGATTCGTATGGTAATTCTGTTACTTCCTAGGAGATAGTTGGAGGCGAAAGGTGACTTTGCCTATTTTAGCAACTATGTTATAAGGGTCCTTCCATTCAGGCCTCAACTTTTTAGGGGAAGTGGGAAGCAAGACCAGCATCCAGTCATCCACCTGATAGTTACCCCCTTTCTTTTCTTTGTTATAGACTGTATTTTGTCTAATTTGATTTTTTTCAAGGTTGTTATAGGCTAAGTCTCAGAGTTTGACTATCTGGGCCTGTGACTGCTTTGCATAGTCCAGTAACTCACCTGCTTCCTTTCCTGTATCCTTCTCCCATACTTCTTTCATCATTTCAAGGAGACTATGTGGCTGCCTACCATCCACTAGTTTGAATGAAGAATATCCTAAGCTACTCTTAACCTGTCCTGAATAACACAGAGTGTCAGTGGCAGAGCTGGTCCCAATTTCTACCTTCTTCAGTCAGGATGGCATGCTCAACTAAATGCATTTGCCTTGGAACATCAGAAAACATAGGGGCAATGGGTCGAAGGACAGACAGGAGCCCAGTTCTCTGTTCCTCTGTTAAGACCTCATTGATAGGTAGTTGATGCAAGGTACTAGGACTGGTTCAACCAGTCGCATTACATGCACCTTTGTAGGCAAGGGACCTAACAATTTTTGTTAGTAGATTCACGTTGTATTACCATTCCTTCCTAGGAGACATTTGGAGGAAACAGGCGAACTTGCCTTTTTAGCGACTATTTTATAAAGCCCCTGCCATTCAAACCTCAACTTTTTAGCGGAAGTGGGTAGCATGACCAGCACCCAGTCATCCACCTAGTAGCTATGCCACTTTTTTCCTTTGTCATAGACTGTTTTCTTTCTTATTTGATTTTTCTCAAGGTTGTTACGGGCCTAGTCTCAGCGTTGGCCTATCCAGACCCATAACTGTTTTGCATAGTCCAGTAACCCACCTGCTTCCTCTCCCTTCCCCCATATTTCTTTGATCACTTTGCGGAACCTATGTGGCTGCCTGCCATACAGCAGTTTGAATGAAGAACATCCTAAGATACTCTGAACCTGTCGCCTTACAACAAAGAATGCCAGTGGTAGGAGCTGATCCCACTTTCTACCTTAACTAGTTAACATCTTCTTTAAGGTAAACTTTAGGAAGCCATTGTACCTTTCCACTAGGCCGTCCGTCTGTGGATGGTATACGAATATCCTAAAGTGGCTTAGGTTTAACAGCCTACACATCTGTCCCATAATTTGGGAAACAAAGGGTGTCCCCTGATCTGTAAGGATCTCTTTGGGGAATCCCACTTTAGCGAATACCTCAACCAGGATCTGAGCTATGTTTTTGGTTGTGGAGGACCTCAATGACATGGCCTCTGCATATCCAATTGAGTAACCCACATTAACTGATACATATTGGTTCCTCTTACTGGACTTTGTAAGAGGCCCAATTAGATCCATTCCAATCCGTCCAAAAGGCTTTCCTATGATTAGTAGGGTTTGGAGGGGGATGGGCGAAAGACAATATAGGTTTTTCCTCTGCCACACTCACATTCCTGACAGTATTTATTTATAGTATAATAAATACCTGGCCAGTAAAAATGGCATAATATCGCTTGGGTTGTCTTTTGCATTCCGGTATGTCCTGCCAGCAAGTGGGAGAGAGCAAAGAACATGGCACGCCCTTTGAATTTGTGGGGTACTAACAGTCGGGGATATTCTATAGCTTTGCTTACTCATACAACACCCCTTTTTTTGTAATGAGCTGAGGATAGAAAGGTTGTGATTTGGTTTAATTGACAAGTGCCACCTGCCAGGTGTTTGTGACTTAACATCACTGGCTTGAGTGTGTCTGAAGTTTCTATCTATCTTCCAGGGTTCTGGGCTGAGTAGGGCATTCTTAGGAGGAGGTTTATCTAGGGCTTCTCTGACTTGTTCTGCTTGGTCTATGTTGGCCAAATAGACTTCTAGGAAATCAGGGTTATCAGTGCCTAGGATTATATTCTTGGGGAGCTTTAACCAACCCTTACTTCTATGTCTAGTATTTGACCTTTCAGAGTGGTTACCACAAGGTGAGCTACTGGGTAGGTCTTAGCTCACCATGTACCCACCGAATGGGAAGGGTGGACCAGATCGCTCTGTACTACAGACTGTTTTCACCCAGAATCCAATCGGCCAGTAACCCATTTCTCATTGATTTTTAGACTTTGGTACAAGTTCTTAGGTATACAGGATAGATTAAAGGGAGGAATTAATTTCTAAGGGTTCCTACCCCAACTTCTTGTCGGGACAGAACCTGGCAATATGACCCCATGCGCTGTACTCAAAACATTGAGGGCCCTTTTGGGGTGGATTGTCGGGATTTAGAGATCTTAGTTTGGTCATTTCTATGGGACCCTTGCCCTTTTGTCCTTATTTCTTTCCATCCCGAGGGCAGGTAATGTTCGATTACTCCAATCCGCTTCCTAGGAGTAGAAGCAAGGTTGAGCCCTCAAAAAGGGTTAGCCATTTCAACGGCCTGTTCCACAGTAACATTTGTGTGCTGCTGTAGCTATTTTTGTGTAGGTAAGGCTAGAGTTTCCTGATACTGCTCCAGATATAATTGATTCATTATTTCATCCTTTCTCCTCCCCCCAAGCTTTAACCATTTATAGGCCATCATTTTTAATTTGAAAAAAGGGTCTTGGGATTATCTCATGAGGAACCCTTTTCCTTTCGGAATTTTACTGGCTAGGCTTTTACATCCATACCAAGATGGTTTAATATAACCATCTTTATTTCCTCATAAAAGGTATTCCCCTGGGCTTCCACAATTTGATATGCCGCTTGTGATTCTCCTGTTAGAAAGGGGGACGAGGAAGAATTCCCATTGGTTGGAGGTTATGCACAATCTTGCGCAGCCCTTGTAAAATTCAACAAACACACATTGGGGTCCTCCCCTACATCACATTTTTGTAGTGCAGCATTGGGTCCCTTAGGAGCTGAGCTTTAAGTCCCAGAGAAGTTAGAGGTTAGTTGGTATTGATCCTCCACCACCTTGTGCAGCCCGTACCTGGGAAAACTACATTTTGCCAGTGGCCTCCTGTCATCTCAATATCTCCTTCTTCCGATGTGAACATCTTTCCCCGAGGGGGAAATCTATGTGGTCAACTTCTTTGTGGCATTCAGCGCTCCCCTTCCTTTGGCACATCCAGCCTCGATTGGTGTTCTTCCCTTATCCCTCTCTTACATCTCCAACCTTGTGATAAATCCTACCTCTTCCTCAGGGTCGGACTCATGACTTGCATCAAGTACATTTTGTAAATTGCAGCGTCCCATATCCTTTGCACTAGCCTTCTCCCACTTTCAATCAGAAAATGAAAAGAAGGGACTTCTGGATGTCCCTTGCGATGTTGCCTGACCTTGCGTTGGCTGCTGAAAACAAAGAATAGGGTGATGAACGTTCGAGGCGGTACCATCCGAAACATTTCAGGGTAATCCTTCTGCAAAATCAGGCGATGTGTTTTCTGTATCCCTGCCATCTTGACACCGTCTCTGACGTCTGAATTATGCATCTTCTTTTGGCCTTTGCCTTAGTTTCATGCCTGGCATTCTGACTTTGGCACTGTGAAGTAAGAATGGCTGGATGCAGAGCTGTCGAGCTCCTGACTTGAGAGGAATGCAGCCCTGAAACTGTTCACCAACACTTTAGGGACATGGGTTTTAATTGCTTAGGTTGCTGCCCTAGACTAATAGATGAGTGTTTCCTGCACTCCCTTTTCCCTTTCAATTAACGATTTCACCAGTGAAGCCTGCCCTCCGTTAACAACATTGTATTGACGTTTGCACATTTTTCAACAGTCTGGGTGTTTTTGAAACAGGAGTATCAACAAGCAGGACTGCCCTTTGTCAATACATCCAGACTTTGTGCCTAATGGTGCTGCATAGAGTTTCAATATCCAACCCAATATTTCTAGCCCAATCAATAATGATCCAAGGTGAGCAAGCTGATGTGTCTCACACTAGTATACCTTGAACCTTCTTGTGGGCTAAACATTTCACATGCAATTTTGTCAACCCCTTTTCCAGAAGTCATGGATTATTGTCCATTGGCGCCATTAGGGTAGGCTTTTCTCTGTGCCTTTCATGCACTCTGGTTTGATTGGATCACTCTCCAGGGCCCAGCAGCTAACAAACTGTTATCTCTTTTTTTCCAGCAGGTCCTTTCCAGAAACAAGCTAGTAAGTGGCTACTTTCCCACCCTTAAAAAGTAAAAATTGTATCCCCCCCACTCAAGCCTTACATAATCTTTCTTCAAACGTTCTACAGAGCTCCCACACCAGCATATGTCTTGATGAGACCACAAAACGACATGAGGTTAAAACGTGCTAACATAAAAAAAATAAGGGAATGGGATAAAAAGAGACAGGTATAACTACCCGGGAGGTACAGCTTAAAAAGTAAAGGAGGCAGTTTGACAACCCTGTTCTATTACCAGATCATAGAAAACAGAAAGTGGGTTTTTAAATAGAAAAACAAAATCCTGCTTTTGGACTTTTTAAACTATGGATTAGTTGTTCTCTGTTGGACCTCACCCTTTTGGCAGGGTGTTAGAAATGGGGTCTCTAGTTGGCAGAGGTATACACCCTTGTCCAAATAAGGACCACAATCCTAGACAGGCTAAGTCACACACAATCCAAATTATCCTGTGCCCACCCTCTGGTAGCTTGGCACTGAGCAGTCAGACTTAACTTAGAAGGCAATGTGTAAAGTATTTGTGCAATAAATTATACAGTAAAACAGTGAAAACACCACAAAAATACACCACACAGGTTTAGAAAACTATAAGAAATGTATCTGGTTAAGTTAAGGTAAAAACGATAAAGATTCAATAAGCACAAGTTGAGATATCACTTTTGCAAGATTAAAAAGAGTCTTAAATCTTAGAAATCAACAGTTGTCCCTTGGTTTCACAAAGTACCTGGTTTGCATCAAAAGTACCACGCACGGAGACCGAAGAGGAGGAGATTCGTGGAAAAATAGGGTGTGCGTTGGATTTTCCAGCGCAGCACAGACGATACGTTGTTTCTTTCCACGCTGCAAGGTGCTTTCAGTCGATTTCCAGTGCGTAGGCTTGGTTCCTCACTGCGATGCAGGGATCTTTTTGATGCCTAGGGACATGCGTGGAAATCCTGGCCATGTGGGACGAAGTCACAGGCATTGCGTCAATCCGGTAGGTGATGCATTTAATTTTCTGTCACACGGCAGGCGCTGCGTCGATTCTCCACTTGGGAAGTCAGGCTGCGTCGTTCCGGTTCGGCTGTGCGTTGATCTGGTAGGGCTGTGTGTCAAATTTCTGGCCTCAAGGCAGACGCTATGTTGATTCTTCACTGGGGAAGTCAGGCTGCATCGTACCGGTTCGCCGCACAGCGATTTCTCAGTCACACCACGGCTGTGCATAATTTCTGGCAGGCTGTGAGTCAGTTTTCAGTGCACAAGGAGATCCTTGAAGAGATTAAGGTGGTCATTATGACCCTGGCGGTATTACAACGCCAGGGCCAAAACAACTGGAGCACCGCCAACAGGCTGGCGGTGCCTCGCTGGGGCCGGAGGTTTTCCGCCACAATGGCCCCGGGGATAACGAGTCCCCGACCACCAGCCTTTTTGTGGCGGTCTGCACCGCCAGGAAAAGGCTGGTGGTAGGGGGAGTCGTGGGGCCACTGGCATGCGCAGTGCAGGGGCCCCCTGACAGGTCCCCATGCGGCTTGACAGTGAAAAGCGCGACGGGTGCAACTGCACCCGTCGCACGCCCGCAACACCGCCGGCTCCATTTGGAGACGGCTCCCATGTTGCGGCCCACATCCCCGCTGGGCCGGCGGGGATGTCCAAATGGGCACCGCGTGCACATCGGTTACAGCTTGGCGGGCGGCAGTAGCCGCCTGCCAATGTTGTAATGAGGCCCTAAGTCTTTTGGCCCTGACACTTCAGAAAACAGGAGGCACGCTCAATCCAAGCCCTTGGAGAGTACTTCTCAGCAAGGCCAGAGGGCAGCAGGGCAGCAAGCAACAGCAGGGCAGCAGGCAACAGCAGGGCTGCAGTCCTTCTTAGCCAAGCAGTCCAAATGAGTCCTTTGGGCAGCCAGGCAGTTCCTCTTGACATGTTGCAAGTTCAGGTCCAGAAATGTCTAATTTCGTGGGGTCAGTGACACATGTTATATACCCAAAAATGCCTTTGAAGTGGGGGAGACTTCAGAGAGTGATTTTGAAGTGCATAAAGTCACTTTTCAGTACAGGTATGTCTGCCAGGGTCCCTTTAGAGGTTTTAGCAGTCCATTGTTTGAGGGTAGGCCACTAGCATTTGAAATGTAAGTGTAAGGCCCTCCACCCTTCCAGCCCAGGAAGATCCATTCAGTATGCAGATGAGTGCAGGTGGACTGAGTATCCTGTGTTTGTGGTTGTCTGGGTGAAATGCACAAGGAAGCTGTCAACCAGCCCAGCCCAGACATTGATTGGAGACAAGCTGTAAGGCACAGGTGGATTTTAAGTGCAGAGAAATGCTCACTTTCTAAAAGCGGCATTTCTAAACTAGTAATATAAAATCCAACCTCATCAATAAGCAGAATCTACCACTCAAACAGTATGTGAGGGCAGACCTAATGCTAGTCTCTGAAAGGAGCAGACCTCACAGTAGTGGAAACGAATTTAGGAGTTTTCCACTACCAGGACATATAAAACACACATGTATATGTCCTGTCTCTTATCTACATAGCACCCTGCCCTATGGGCTACCTAGGGCCTACCTTAGGGGTGACCTATGTGTAGAAAAAGGGGGCTTGGCAAGTACTTTTACATGCCAAGTAGAAGTGGCAGTGAAATTGCACACCCAGGCATTGCAATGGCAGGTCTGAGACATAGTTAAGGAGCAACTTATGTGGGTGGCACAACCAGTGTTGCAGGCCCAACAGTAGCATTTAATTTACAGGCCCTAGGCACCTATAGTGCACTTTACTAGGGACTTACAAGTAAATTAAATATGCCAATTGGTTATGAGCCAATGTTACCATGTTTTTAGGGAGAGAGTGCATGTATGTTTGCACTGGTTAGCAGTAGTAAAGTGTTCAGAATCCTAAAGCCAGCAAAAATGAGGTCAGAAAAAGAAGAGGAGGAAGGCAAAATGTTTGGGGGTGACCCAGCAGAGAGGCCATTCCTAAACACAGGGTTATCCCCAAATGTTTTGCCTTCTTTCTCCTATTCTTTCTGATCTGTTTTTGTTGGCTTTAGGACTCTGGGCACTTTACCACTGCTAACCAGAGGTAACGTGCATATGCTCTTTGTCTAAATTGTATTGATGATTGGTTTGCCCATGAGTGGCATGTTTGATTTACTACTAAGTCCCTAGTACAGTGCACAGTGTGTGCCCAGAGACTGTCAGGTTTTGACTACCTTTGGCTGGAGTGAAATGGACACAACGTAATCCCCCATTTCCCCACAACGCTAACGGACCGGTGAATGACTACGTCTGACCCACCAGGACAAAGGGATGATGCTTGACAAAGTCCAGCACCTGATGAAGGCCTGTCTAGGTATATCAGCTTCTAAAAAATAAATAACACGATTTAGTGTTGTGAATATTTCTATTGTCTGTATATCATGTAACAATGGTTCCCCTTATTACCCGCCTAATGTTCCTTCTTTCATTTTGATTTACAAAAATCCTATTTCCTAGTCTTCTGACAAGGATGTGTACTGGTTCTACAAAGCAAACTAAACACAACTGAAACAGCACATCATATAATCACTTATATGTGTAGCCAAAGGTCATTCTTTGCCCACACATACCTGCAATGTGTTTTCAAGAGTTAGAAAGAAATAGTAAAACAAAAAACAAGGATGGACTAACTTAACTCGAAATTTCTGCATTTCAAGGCCATATAGTTTAATATATATATATGTATATATTTAAGTACATAAATATATACAGAAACTCCAACAAATGTGATGCCAACCAATGACCCTGATGCAACTTCGGGAAGTGAGGACCTCGGGCAAGGAAAGGAGGGGACTAAAAGCAATGAATGCTCTGAAACCAGGAGGACGACACCACAGACGCTGCAGAAACCAAGGGAGTGTCAGGGGGAGGAGACGGAGAAACTGATGAGAAGCGGTCATCGAGGTGCAGCGCGCAGCCTTAAAGGCTACTTGCGCAGCCTTAAAGGCTACTTGCGCAGCCTTAAAGGGGCCGCAACCAGTATGCCACCTAGGCCGTGCAGCGGCGTGCCTGACCGTACGATCCTCCCCACAGGTTTGGGTTTATCTGGGTAACACTGATGAAAAAGACTAACAAGGCAAGGGGCATGCACATGACACATGGGTTCCAGCGTGTGGTCCTTTGGTCCATATCTTTTCCAATTAATCAAATAATATAGTCTATGGCGTACTCGTTTAGAGTCCAATATTTTTTCCAATTCATATTTGGGTTCATTCTCCACCATTACAACTGGAAATCATGTGGGAAGAACTGTTCCGGGGTTACTAGTTGTAGCAAAGACACATAATAAAACGGGTGTACTCGTATCTGTGGAGGTAATTCCAATTTCATGGCAACTTCATTAATTATTTTAATGATCGGATAGGGACCAATATATTGTGGTTGAAATGTTTGTGGTCCCTTCAATTTGAGGTGTCATGTTTATAGCCACACTTGATCACCCACCTGATACTCAGGGCTAGCTCTATGATGTTCATCTGCATTCTTTTTGTACAACAGCTTTGCCTAGTCCAAATTGTTTTGCCTGGTTAGCTGTATAACCTTAATTTGTTCCAATCCAAATCTGCACAACTGGAACTCCTCTAGTAAAAATGGTTGAGAATAACAGAAATCAGGGATGTAAACCATAATCACAGTGAAACAGTGCAACCTTGGTATAACTGTGCTATGCATTATTATAGGCAAACTCAGCAACCCACAGATAGTTATCCAACTCTGAAGTATTGCTCAGTACTTGACACCTTATCTATTGCTCTAAACATTGATTCAGCCTCTCTGTCTGACCGTCTGTTTGTGAGTGATACCCAATAAACAGATGCAGTTCTATCTGTAAAACTTCTTGCAAGGCTTTCCAAAACATTGAGGCAAATTGAGGACCCCGATCTGATACAATTAAGGACGGGAGTCCATGCAAATGTACTACAGATTGAACAAAGATATATGCAAGTCTACTAACAGTTGGTAAACCTGTCAATGGGGTGAAATGGGCCGTTTTAGAAAACATATCTACTGTGACCCTGACTGTGGTGTACCCAGTGTCTATTTTGGGTAATTCTGATATAAAGTCCAGAGAGATGGTGTGCCAAGGGTGTGGAGGAGTGGGTAAAGGGTGTAGCAAACCTGCAGGTACTCAATGTGATTTTTTATTCTGAGCGCAACTGGCACATCTCTGTAGAAACTGTTTGGTATCAGTCACAACTGTGAGGCATGAAAAATGATGCCTAACCAAGTCTAACATCTTCTTTCTGATGGATGCCCTGCTAGTAAGTTAGTATCGCACCAGTATAATGCTTGTTGCTGTAAAACTGTAGTAGGAACATATAGACCATTCTGTACATAATACATGTTATATACAAATTTGTTTTCTTGTTTTTGTAGCATCTTTTGTGCTACCTCCTATATTATGCTGCAGCTACCTCTTCTACAAACGATTGTTCTGAAATCATAGCTCCTAAGATTCGGTCAGAGGAAATGATGGGAGGGTTTATAGACTCTTGTTCTTCTACTGCATGACCTAAGCCTGACAAAGAATCAGCTTTTTCATGCTTTCTCCCGGCTTGCACTTGAATAAAAAAATCATAGGCAGTAATAAGTTGGGTTCAGCATAACTGTCTCATGGAATACGCCTTAGCTGACTTCAAAAACGTAAGATTACGATGATCAGCAAGGTCAGTAACAGTGTGCAATGCACCCACTAGATAATGCCTTCACTCCTGAAAGGCAGTCCTAGTAGCTAGAAGTCCTTTCTCACCAACTGTATAATTGATTTCTGCTGGGCTCAGTTTATGTGAGAAATAGGCCACTGGTTGGAATTCCCCAGACTCACTATTTCTTTGTAACAAACTCCCCCCACCCCACAACAGTTACCTTGGATGCATCAACATCAACTATAAAGGGTTGTGTATTTTTGGGGTGCTGTAGGACAGAGGCACTTACGAAGGCCTTTTTTTAAAGTTGGAGAGCATGCTCTGCAACCTCAGTCCATTTAAAGACCACCCCTTTTTTAACAACTGAGTTATTGGGAATACCAAGGTAGAAAAATGGTTGATAAATCACTGATAGAAGTTGACGAACCCAAGGAAATTCTGTACTTCTTTTACTGTCTTAAGGAAAGGCCACTGCAAAATAGCTGTCACCTTTTGTGGATCCATACTAACCCCTTTGGAGGAGAGCACATACCCTAGGAAGGTAACTTCAAAAGCATGAAACTCACATTTCTCCAGCTTCACTAAGAGCTTATTGTCCAGTAACCATGTAAAACCACCTTAACCTGTTTCCCATGTTCAGTCATGGATGATGAGTATATTAAGATATCATCAAGCTAAGCCATCACACAAACATCCCAAAAATCCAGTGAAACCTTGTTAGACTTTTCATCCTTGGCGTGGTCTTCCTTAACTTTTTGCCTCTGTTCCCCAGGTTGTTGATGTGTGCTGGACTCTGATTTTACTGTTTTTGTTACTCTGGGCACTTTACTACTGCTAACCAGTGCTAAAGTGCAGATGCTCCTTTACAAAACATGTATGTAATTGGTTTATCCATGATTGGCATATTTGGTTTACTAGTAAGTCCCTAGTAAGGTGCATTAGAGGTGCCAGGGCCTGTAAAACAAGCACTACTAGTGGGCCTGCAGCACTGGTTGTGCCGCCCCCATAAGTAGCTCTGTAATCATGTCTCAGACCTGCCACTGCAGTGTGTGTGTGTGCAGTTTTAACTGTAAATTCGACTTGGCAAATGTACCCACTTGCCAGGCCTAAGCCTTCCCTTTTCTTACATGTCAGACACCCCTAAGGTAGGCCCTAGGTAGCCCCAAGGGCGGGGTGCTGTGTATGGTTAAGGTAGGACATATAGTAATGTGTTTTATATGCCAAATAGGGCAGTGTTCTGTGGTGTACTTAGGACACCAGGTGGGGAGTGGCCGGGTGGCACCCCTACAGCCTGAGATTGACACAATTCTGGCTTGGGAACCTCCCAAGACCCAGACTGAAGTGAGAGCCTTTTTAGGTCTCACAAGGTATTACAGGAGGTTTGTTAAGGGATATGGTACCATTGTTACCCCCTTAACCGAGTTGACTTTTAAGAAGCAATCCAGGAAAGTGATCTGGACAGACTTGACAGAACACTTTTTATGCCCTGAAGGCTGCCATGTGCACAGTACCTGTGCTGAAGGCACCTGACTACTCCAAGGAGTTTGTTGTGCAAACAGAAGCCTCAGATCATGGTATTGGAGCAGTATTCTCACAGCTTAGTGAAGAGGGCCTCGATCAACCCGTAGCCTTCATTGCAGGAGGTTACTACCCAGGAAACGTAGGTGGAGTGCCATAGAACATGAAGCGTTTTCTGGGGTCTGAGAGCTGAAAAAGCTAAGACCCTACTTGTTTGGGATTCACTTCCCAGTTCAGACCGAACACAGTCCCCTCAGATGGTTAATACAGATGAGGGGTGAGAATCCAAAACAGTTGAGGTGGTCCATTTCCTTACAGGGTATGGACTTTACGTTGGACCACCGTCCTGGTACAGAGCACGCCAATGCTGATGGTCTGTCCAGGTTTTTCTACCTTAGTGATGAGAACCCCCATGAGGTTGGGTAGTTGCTCCCACTTTCAGCTGGGGGGACAAGTTTTAGACTTTTCATCCTTGGCGTGGTCTCCCTTAACTTTTTGCCTCTGTTCCTCAGGTTGTTGATGTGTGCTGGATTCTGATTTTACTGTTTTTGTTACTCTGGGCACTGTTAACCAATGCTAAAGTGCAAGTGCTCCTTTACAAAATGTGTATGTAATTCATTTATCCATGATTGCCATATTTGGTTTACTAGTAAGTCCTTAGTAATGTGCACTAGAGGTTTAAGGGCCTGTAAAACATATGCTACTAGTGGGCCTGCAGCACTGGGTGTGCCACCCACATAAGTAGCTCTGTAATCATGTCTCGGACCTGCCACTGCAGTGTTTGTGTGTGCAGTTTTAACTGTGAATTCGACTTGGCAAGTGTACCCACTCGGCAGGCTTAAACCTTCCCTTTTCTTACATGTAAGGCACCCCTAAGGTAGGCCCTAGGTAGCCCCAAGTGTGGGGTGCAGTGTATGGTTATGGTAGGACATATAGTAATATGTTTTATATGTCCTGACAGTGAGGTATTGCTAAATTCGTTTTTCACTGTTGCAAGGCCTGTCCCTCTCATAGGTTAACATGGAGGCTACCTTTAAATCTGATTAAAGTGTAGATTCCCCTTGGGAGCGAATGGACATGTGGAGTTTGGGGTCTCTGAGCTCACAATTTAAAAATACATCTTTTAGTAAAGTTGATTTTGAGATTGTGTTTGAAAATGCCACTTTTAGAAAGTGAGCATTTTCTTGCTCATACTATTTCTGTGACTCTGCCTGTTTGTGGATTCCCTGTATGGGTCAGTTTGACAGTTCGGCTGTTTGCACCTCTCACTAGACAGGTACACAAAGGGAGCTGGGGTGTAGTCTGCATTTCCTGATGAGCCATCTGTGTTAGGAGGGAGGGTAGGAGTGGTCATTTACACCGGAAAGGGCTGTGCCTGTCCTCACACAATGTAGTCTCCAACCCCCTGGTGAGTGTCTGGGGCCTGACCTGGGCAAGACAGGATTTCACATTCAAGAGAGACTTTGCTTTGAAGTAGGCCTACTTCAAAGGAGAAATTTGCTATAAGAAGGGCACCCAAAACCACAGACTTTAGAGCACTTCTGGCAACCAAGATGAACCTCTGCCCGGAGAAGAGCTGAAGAGCTGAGGAATAAGAGCTGCCCTGCCTGTGACTGTTCTTCGTGGAGCTATCCTACAGTTGCTGCTTCTGCCAGAGTAAGAGGGCAAAGACTGGACTTTGTGTGCCTTCCATCTTGAGAAGAATTCTCCAAAGGCTTGATTTAGAGCTTGACTCCTGTTGTTTGAAGTCTCAGGGACAGCAAAGACTTCTCTCTGCCAGCACCTGGAGCCTCTGGAGAGACACCTACTCTGCCCTGTGGTGCCCATCCAGTTCCTGTGACCCTGAAAGGAGAAGCTAGCAGCCTAAGAGGAGGGAATCCACGCAAGGAACTCCGTGCGGGTAAAAGATCGACGCAACTCCGATCTGGGGCTGAAGAAACGACGCGCTGCCGGCTCCGCGGCTGAAAATCGAAGCTCACTGGAAACACGACCAAAGACTCGACGCACTGAGCAGGAGAAACGACATGCAGCATCGCTGACAGAGGCTAGGAGATCGGAACCCGTGCTGCACGGTTTTTAGTACATCGTGCGGCTGGATTTCCAACGCAAACACTGCTGGGTGTGTAAAAACAACATAAGGCCTGCGCCAGACCCGAGAGTGTTGAACGGATCGACGCTTCGCTCTCCTGTGGGGAGAAGGAACGACGAGCCCTGACCCAAGGTCCCACTCCTGAGTGGAATCGACGCATCCCAAGCCATTTTTGATGCACACTTACCCGTGCGGGGTTACTTTTGACACACCCAAGGTACATTTTCACACTAACAGTGTTAGTGTGTGTTTGAAACTACTTAAAGACTCTTTTTGATTTTTAATTGATAACTTGACTTGTGTATTGTGGATTTTTGCCGTTTTGGTCTTGTTTTGTTTAGATAAATATTTCCTATTTTTCTAAACCTGTTTTGTGTCATTTTGTAGTGTTTTCATTAAGTTACTGTGTGTGTTGGTACAAATACTTTACACCTAGCACTCTGAAGTTAAGCCTACTGCTCTGCCAAGCTACCAAGGGGGTAAGCAGGGGTTAGCTGAGGGTGATTCTCTTTTACCCTGACTAGAGTGAGGGTCCTTGCTTGAACAGCGGGTAACCTGGCTGTCAGCCAAAGACCCCATTTCTAACAAACCTCATTTATAAAAAATGACATAACAGTGTATTAGTGCAAATCAAAGTTTGTACAAAAGGCTGTCTTCCACTCATCCCCTTCTGTTACTCCCACCAAGTGATAAGCCTTTCTTAGGTCTAGTTTGGTAAAGACAAGAACATTCTTTATTTGATCAATTAAGCTGGAAATGAGGGGCAGTGGATAGTAGTTCTTGAATTTTATGTTATTTAGAGCTCTAGAGCCAGTGCAGGCGCATAACTACCCTCCCTTTTTGGGTATTAAAAACAAAGAAGAGGAGGCTGGGGAACAGGATGGTCTGATGAATCCTATCTTTAACATTTCATGCAGATATTCTCTGAGATGGGTGTTTTTCTTTTCAGTGAGTGCATAAATTCTGCTGCATGGTATGCATACTCCTGGAACCAGATCAATTTGATAATCGTGTGGGCGATGGGGTGGGAGAGTAATAGCCTGCTGCTTATCAAAAACCTCTGCTAGGTCTTGCTAGCACAAAGGAATCTGGGATGCCACCATATCATGGGATGATACTGCAGCACTTTTTGTCTTGAGTCCAGAATGTCTATATAAACATTGGGGCATATTTAAGAAAAGTTGACTGCACCCAGTGCTGTGCCACTTTCCTTGTGCCCCTTAACGTCCCCCTACCACTACCATGTGTGCCATAGAAAAGGGTAGCGGGCAATAGCGCCATAATTGTGGATGCTACTGATGTACTGCTCAGGGTTAATACTAAAAGGTTGGCACTAACCCTATACAGTACATAGGGGGCCAATGTAATCAATGGTGTGCCCCCTTTTAATGCCTGCTCTGAGCAGCTATTAAAAATGATTGAAAAAATGACGCAAAGAAATCTCTTCGCTTTCTTTGCGCCATTTTTGCAGCCCCCCTAACAGGGATCGCCCCCCTTGTATACATTACACCTTGCGTAGGCATAATGTAGCGCGAGGGGTTACAAAGTGGCACAATGCATGCATTGCGCCACTTTGTAAATCCAGCGCAGTGTTTTTGGCCATCTAACATCACATTAGCATTTAAAAAATTACGCTAATGTGTCATTAGATCGCGCTAGGCCCTCTTAAATCTGGGCCATTGTTCTTTACAATAAGTAGAACTAAAAGTAATCTTACGCTGTTGCCAGTTTATGACTGGATTATGAGTTTCTAACAATGGTATTCCAAAAATTGCTTGAAATTGTGGTGTTTGTATCAAATTAAATTTTATTTTCACAATACGTTTTTCCTGAATAGTGAGCCACATAGGCAAAGTAGCATTGGTTATTGGACCTGACTTTAAGGCACACCCAGCTACAGTTTTAACTTCATCAACTTGATTTTTAAATGCACAAGGGGTACCAAAAATGCAGCTACTGAGTCTATCAGAATTTTGAGATCAACCAAACCACCACCTAAAGACAAGTGAGTAGTTACACAGAAATGACTAAATTAGCGAATATAAGAAGTTTGTGGTAGAGTGCTTGAGGCTAGATCCTTATGTGCACCTGGAATGATTGCCTCTTTGGGTTCTGGTGACCTGGTTTACCTCCTCAGATTTTCTCTTAGGTTTAACAGAACAGTCATATTGGAAGTGCCCCTTGCTTCCTCAATATAGGGCAAAGCCTTAGGGTTCTTCATCTTTGTCTTTCCTCATCATTCAGTGGACCTCTTATACTACCTATCTACATAGGCTCTGGCTCATCCGTTTTATCTGGGTCAGGTCTTTTTTCCTGAACTACCACTATCTTGGTGTCAGGTTGATCTCTGTCTTTCAGTCAACCAATGATTCAATTTTACAACTAAGTCTATTAGTTCACTACAGTTGTCTGGAGCGTCAACAACTTGAGCCAGTTAATCCATTAGTTCATCCTGCAACCCATATAGAACTAAGAAGATCTTTTACTTTTGGGCCATCCATATTCTGTCACTAGACTGTTAAACGTAGTTATATAGATCAGTAAGTTCTTGTTACCTTGGCATTGGTTTATTAGTTCTGTGTCAACAGATTGTATAAATGAATGTTGATCAAACAACTTTTTCAACTTTGCCTTGATGGCAGGATTATTATACAACAGAGGATAATCTCTTTCTACAATCAGAATTGACCAGGTTGCTGCTAAACCCCTCAAATAAGACAGGATAAAAGATACCTTAGATTGGTAATCAAGGAAACATGCTAGTTTGGAAATAAAGTGCAGCTGATATTGATTTATGAAAGTGACAAATTTGGTAGGAAGGACTAAGGGGTTCGCGGATGGAGTGGTGACATGTGTAACAGGAGCGCCTGTATCCTGACTAGGGCCTACTGCCCCATAACGTGCAAAAGTTCCCTCTGTAGACTTTTGCCCTTGTTCTACACCGGAAACAGTAGGT
Source organism: Pleurodeles waltl (assembly GCF_031143425.1). NCBI lineage: Eukaryota > Metazoa > Chordata > Amphibia > Caudata > Salamandridae > Pleurodeles > Pleurodeles waltl. Next base: position 668,189,289 of record NC_090449.1, on the reverse strand, counting down.
GTGACACTGACTCCCGCTTGCAGGGCATCAACTCTCTGTGATAGTGTCTCAGTCTCTTTTTGCAGATTTCCCATCATATGGGCAAGATCAGCCAAAGTAATCTCACATGTCTCCATTTCACCCAAGGTGAAAACTCAATGAGGGCTCCTCGTACTGTCGGCTCTTGATTACCTTTTTGCGGAGTGAAATGAACACCACATAATTCTCCACTTCGCTGCAATCGAAACGGACCAATGAATGATCAAGTCTGACCCAGTGGGGTGAAGGGATGAAGCATGACCAAGTCCAACACCTGATGACGACTGGTAGGTAAAAAATAAATTACACTATTTAGTGTTATGAATATTTCTATGAACTATATATCATGTAACACTGGTACCCCTTGATACCGACCTAATGTCCCTTCTTCCCTTTTGGTGAACAAAAACTCAATTTCCTAGTCTTCTGACAAGGATGTGTACTGGTTCTACAAAGCAAAATAAGCACTACTGAAACAATACATTGTATATACATTTATATGTGTAGCCAAAGGTCATTCTTTTCCCACACATACCTGCAGTGTCTGTTTTCAGAAGTTATAATAGAATGAAATAAGAAAACAAAAATAGAGCATGTACTATCTTAACTCAAACTTTCAGCATTTCAAGGCCATATAGTTAAAATATATATATATATATCCATCCACTTTAAACCACTGAGTTCCAGCCACTTTATAGCGGCGAGTCCATGGCAGTACAAGCCATAAAGCAAAAAAACGACTGCTTGAACACATAAGGAGGATCAATCATATCCCATTGCGAGGCATTTTGCTTTATATCATCAAAAGAATATCAACTTATTGAAATTTTGTGTGTTCAACAGTATTCCGATTCGTGTGAGAGGAGGGAATAGAGAACAGGAACTCAGGAGATTGGAGTCTAAATTTATTATCAAATATAGAACAACATATCCAGGAGGATTAAACCTGGATGAAGAATTATCAGTACATTTGGGATAAGTATAAATATGAATGCATTTTGAAAAGTATTATCAGCAGTTTTTTCACATATTTTTGGATTTTATCAGATTTTGTGGTTATTGTAGGCATTCGATTTGGTGAACTGTTGAAATTATGTGTAGGTTTTAAGTTCAATAATTGTTTGTGTTTTGTTTTTTATATTTTCATTTTTATTTATTAGGGTGACATCGGAGTTATATTGACAAATGCAAAAGAGTTATCATATCCGAAGAATTGTTCAAGCGCAGCACGTGATCGAGTTTGAAATATAATCACTAAGTAGGAATCTCTTTTTGTATTTATTTATGCATATTTAGGAAGTTAATAATTCATTTAGGTCTTATAATACATAAGGGAATCAATGGAGTTTGATAAAAGAAAGATATGAATTATTGGTGATATTAAGTAAGGCATTTTATATTCTTTAGATTATGGGTGGGATTTAAGGTGATTATTATGTGTGAAATTTGTGCAGTTTCTTTCTAAGATGAATTAGCCAGTAGGTATTTTTAGTTATTAATAATTACGAGATGAATAGAAGATACTTGAGTGCTTTCATGTATAATTTTATGACAAGACCGGAGGCTCCTATTATGCAGTAGTCTTTTCTTTATTTTTAATAGCAGCTCCAGTCAAGATCAACTACAAATCCCATAAGGCAAACGGCAAGTAGCCAATGGGAGAACAAAAGTAGTTTATAATAATGCACCAATCACCGCCGTATCCATGGAATATTACCCATCTTGACTGAAAACAGCCCTCTTTTCTTGCTGCTCTTCAGTCAAGATAAGTATTATTCGCTTTTCCATTATTATTTGTGGTACCGCATTATTAATATGCACTAAGTGTTCACATTGTTATGGTGATTGACGGTGTTTGAGTCGGCTTGTCAGCCGCATTCTTTTTCTTTTCCCTAGCGTCGCGCGCTGTTCGTAACGGTCTTCGTGACCGTTTGAGTCTCTTCAGCGCGCGAAGGCATATTTCAGCCTTCGCGCGTTGAAAAGCACTTGCGCTTACCTCGTTTTCTCTCCTGGGACGCTCCGGTTTGTGTTTGTTTACACAAGCCGATCTTCTTTGCTTCGCTGGCTGAGCTCCCGACTCAGTTTTTCTCACCATTTAACCCCGCCCGTAGGCAGAGCCGGATACTTTTTTCTCCTCTCTTTGAGAGAGGTTAACCCTTACCTGCCTGTTTGTAAGGGGTTGCTTTCTGCATCACCATGGACAGTTCTCAGGCACAGATATATCATGAGGAGGAGGATGATGCTCTAAAGGAGCATTTAAATGATTTTATTCATTCTTTGGTGGATCAGGCTATGGTTGCCCCTTGGCAAAAACTTTTTTAAAAATTTGAGAAATCTGTGGTAAATATTGTGTCCAAAACCATGCTGGCCCATTCTGCGGGGGAAAGCAGAAAGCGTCAAATCTCTTCAAAAAATGTAAAAGCAACACTAACTGGAAGTGACTGTGTTTCACACAAGGCGGAGGACGTGGTTCCTCAAGGGCCTCCTAATAAGGAGGGGTTAATAGCTAAGTCTGTAAGAAAATGCATGGTGAAAACTAAACATATTTCGTCCCCTATGAAAATATCTAAAATTCTGGACACAGATGATGAGGCGAACGACCCGGATTCGGATGCAGATAGTTCCGACGAGGAAGTTGGAGAGTTGTTCTTCCCTCCTCCACTTAAAAAAGCCAAACATGCTTCAGGGTCCACTGTTATTCTGGATTCAGAAGGGGTTCCTATGTTTGATCCTGGGGACATTCAACACCCAAATTCCACAGAGTGGCTCCCCTCAGATCATGTGGGGGACTACGTCACTGCCAGACTCCGGACCCCTCTGGATAAGCAAGTCCGGGCGAAATTAAAATCAGAGTACCCCCGCCCTGCTTTGTCTTCTAAAATAACAGCGACACCAGCTATTGACTCTTCACTCCTGACGTTCTTTACCAGATACGGCAAAGACCCCCGTAAAGGAGTAGATAAAGCTTGGGCAACGTGCCAAGATAAGCTTTTGGACATTGTGGGTCCCTTGACCCGCATATTTGATATGGCGGAATCAGCTCGGTTGGATCAGGTGGCCATTGATCCTGAAGAACTCTCTTTATGGGCACAGCGTGCGGTATGCCTGTTGGGGAATGCTAATTCCTCCATTACTCACGAAAGGAGAAAAGGACTCTTACTCAAGTTGGATCCAAAGTTGGTTAATTTAGCCGGATCAGATCCGGGTGTAAAAGCGGAAGGCTTGTTGTTTGGTGATTCTTTCATCAAGGAACTAAGCAAATATGTGACTACCTTTTCCTCGTTGGACAAGGCGCAGCAATGATTAAAAAAGATGTTTGCTTCTCGGGTTTTCTCCAGGGCCGGTAGAGGTAGGAACCGCTTTGCCGGCCGAGCCTACGCAAACCAAGGTTCCCGCGGTCCCTATCAGAACACCTATCAAGATTACAGGCCCCAATTCTATTCCCAAAGAAGCAGGGGCTTCAGGGCCAAGGGAGGCCGTAATTCCAGAGACACTACACAACTCGGTAAGTCAGACTTCCTTTACTCCTGTGGTGGGGGGTCGCATTGCGCAATGTCTGTCAAAATGGGACGATCTTACAAAAGATCCTTGGGTTTTAAACACAGTACAATGTTATGTTATAGAACTCTTTTCAGAACCTTTTCAAGAGATTTTTCCTCTTCCTCCTCAATTTTCAAATCAAATGTCAAATTTAATTTTGTTAGAGGTCCAGTCTCTTTTGCAAAAACAGGCTATTACTCCTTGTTCACTAGACTCTTCAGGTTTCCTCAGTTCCGTTTTTCTAGTCCAGAAAAAGAACAAAAAAATGCGTCCAGTCATCAATTTGAAACAGTTCAATCAATTTGTTCTTTATCGGCATTTCAAGATGGAGACCATTCTCCATCTCAGAGATACTCTTCTTCTAGGAGATTGGTTGGTAAGGTTGGACCTTCAGGATGCTTATCTTTCGGTTCCCATTCATCCCGCCTCGCAGAAGTTTCTCCAATTCCACTGGGCAGGTCAGTACTTTCGTTTCACCTCTCTTCCATTCGGCCTTTCCTCCGCCCCTTGGTGCTTCACGAAACTAATGAAGCCAGTGGCGGCTTTTCTCAGAGCGCGAGGCATCCATCTGGTGATTTACTTAGACGACATTTTAATCATGAGTCAGAGTCGCACCTTGCTACTGTCTCAGGTTCGTCTTGCTTGCACTCTGTTGGAGGATCTGGGTTTTATTGTAAATTACAGAAAATCCTCCTTAGATCCGGTTCAACAGATCGAGTTTCTAGGCTTTCTAGTGGATTCCGTATCGGCTACTCTCCTTCTCCCGTCATCAAAGATCAAATCCATAAAGTCCGAAATTCTTCTGATTCTTCGCAGTTCTTTCATATCCCTCAGATCTCTAGCAAGGATTGTGGGTCGGCTTTCCTCCTCAATTCAAGCAATTTTTCCGGGTCCCCTGCATTATCGGGCATTACAAAGGTTAAAGATTCGTCATATCCAAAAAGGTCTAGCTTATTCAGATGTTATAGCTCTAGACCAAGATTCACGTGCAGCACTCCAGTGGTGGATAGACCATTTAGACGCATGGAACGGCAGAACTATCTTCGCATCAGCCCCAGATCTTGTATTAGAGTCAGATGCAAGTCTGTCGGGTTGGGGAGCCCGGTGTGGTGCAATCTCGACTGGAGGTTCATGGTCTCTAGAGGAGTCAAAATTGCACATACATTGTTTAGAGATGCTTGACGGCTCCTTTGCAATCAGGAGCCTCGCAAGAGACAGGATTTCTTGTTCGGTTCTGCTCAGAATGGACAACATTTCGGCAGTGCGTTACATCAATCGGCTAGGAGGCACAAAATCCAAATCTTTAGCGGAATTAGCGAAAGGGTTTTGGGAGTTCTGTCTTCAAAACAAAATCTCTGTTCAAGCCGAATATCTTCCGGGCAACCTCAATCTGGTAGCGGACTGGTACTCCCGTTTCTTTCGGGATTCCAGCGACTGGATGCTCAACCTGCAGGTGTTCAACGCCCTACTACACAAGTGGGGACCCTTCCATATAGATCTATTTGCTTCACGGCTAAACGCTCAACTTCCACGATTTTTCAGCTGGCTTCCAGATCCTCTAGCTCTAGCCTTCGATGCGTTTACTCAGGATTGGTCGTCTTTCCTCAATTACGCCTTTCCTCCTTTTATCTTGATTCCCAGAGTTCTGGCACAAGTCAGACGTCAACGAGCTTCTCTAGTCCTCATAGTACCTTATTGGCACTCCCAGGTGTGGTTCCCTTCCCTCCTGGAACTGTCAATCGAATCCCCGATTCTGATACCCTCCTTTCCAGATCTTTTGACCAATCATCAAGGCCTCCGTCACAATCTAATTCTACAAGAGTCCCTGATCTTATCGGCGTGGAAAATTTCGGGGAATCCCGATCTAGCATTTCAATTTCGGCAGAAGCTGCAGCCTTCATTGACCGGGCTACAGCTCCTGGGACAAAGAAGGCTTATAGATCAGCTTGGTCTCTCTGGTGTTGCTGGTGTGTGGGAAGACAAGTTGATCCCATTACAGCGGATGTGTCTCTGATGGTCAACTTTCTGGCGTCGGAAGCCAGTAAAGTTAAGTCCTTCCGTACTATTAATTTGTATAGGTCTGCGATTTCTTCTGCTCACGATTACTTTCAAGGAAAGCCTATTGGTGAACACCCGTTGGTTTGTCGTCTTCTAAAGGGAGTAAAATTTTCTAATCCGCCAAAACCTAAATACAGTTCTTTATGGGATGTCAATGCAGTGCTAAAATTGTTTGTTTCTTGGCCTGACAATTCTTTGTTATCTTTAAAGCAGTTGTCATCTAAGCTGGCTATGCTTTTATGTTTGGTATTTTTCAAACGGTTATCTGATGTTAGAGCTCTCGATGTTACCGCTCGCTATTTTACCCCCTCCGGGGTCCTCTTTAATGTGGCAAGGCGTACCAAAACTAACCTCTCTACAGTTTTTTATCCCTTTTTTCCAGATCATCCCAAACTCTGTGTGGGTCTATGTTTAAAAGTTTATGAACAACGGACAGCTGATCTGAGAAACTCCTCTTCTACCCAATTGTTAATCTCTTTTAGGAAACCTTACAATCCTGTTTCCTCACCTACGTTGGCCCGTTGGGTTTGGGGGATTATGTCTTTAGCTGGTATAGATACTTCTGCTTTTGGAGCACATTCAGCTAGAGGAGCCATGGCGTCCAAAGCTTTTTGGGCCGGTTCTCATCTAGAGGATATTCTCAGGTCGGCTGACTGGTCTAATGATAATGTATTCAAAGTATTTTAATGTAAACCAATTCAGCATGCCTCTTTAAATGTGATTGAATCACTTTAAAATTGCATAATAGGAGCCTCCGGTCTTGTCATAAAATGTAGATTTTCCTAGTAATTTATGAAGGAAAGTCTTAATTTTATTAAAGACACGGAGGCGAGTATTATCCCGCCGCTACAAATTCTAACTCTGTGATTTTGTTACCCTCCCTTTTTAGCTTCTACTTCAACACAGCAAACCTCTTCATAGAGATCGTTTATGTACGGTGACCTCTCTGGGGTTTCCTTTCAAGGATTGTCAAGAGACGGGTCGTCAAAACCTGCCGGTCTTCCTTCAGAGACTTTTATTCTATCTACAAGAAGTTTTCTCGCTCTGTTTGGCGTTTTGTATTTGTTGTGTTATTATACCTTTGTTTACTTCTCATTGAGTTTCGCACAAGAAAAGAGGGCTGTTTTCAGTCAAGATGGGTATTATTCCATGGATACGGCGGTGATTGGTGCATTATTATAAACTACTTTTGTTCTCCCATTGGCTACTTGCCGTTTGCCTTATGGGATTTGTAGTTGATCTTGACTGGAACTGCTATTAAAAATAAAGAAAAGACTACTGCATAATACTCGCCTCCGTGTCTTTAAAAAAATTAAGACTTTCCTTCATAAATTACTAGGAAAATCTACATTTTGAGGTAGAAGTAATGTTAATCTCTTTGCAGTCTAAGATGGCTAAAATGTTTACGAACGATAGAAGAAGGTGTGTGAGTCCGTTGTCTATGTTGTTAATGCAAATGCAATTGTATGTTTTATAATGTTACTGAAGTACAATGGCGTACATTTAAACTGTTAGCAAGGAGCGGAGGCTCCGAAATGCTTCAGGAAGTTTCTTTGCTGCATGTGAAATAAACTTGCTTGGTGAGAAAATGAGTCATGGTACGTTGCTTGGATAATGCCGAGCTGTCCAGTTATGTTAAATGGTCAGTCTGATTTCCACAACAACACTAGCTCCTCGATGAGCAACAAGATTCAAATAAACGTAAGTGTCTAAACATATTATTTTTCCTTTGACCTTTGCAGGCATAAATCAGTGAAATCACCAGTTCATACACCAATGCCAAGCGATAAGTATAGTTCTTTTAGTACCACATATACAGTCTTCTGATACCCTCCAGAGTGATTGCTGCTTTTAACATTGTTCTTTTCTTTCTATTGCAGGTTTTTGTAGCCGCTCCAGGGTCTGTGAAGGCAACCTGAAGAAACCACAATGAACTTGACGCCAATCGACAAATCTGATGCAAATCAGGAAGTGAGGGCACCAGGTGAGGAAAGATAGGCAAATGAAGACTACGAGCGACGAACGCAGTGAGACCAGGAGACCGCTACCACAGATACTGCAGAAAACAGGTGAATGTGAATGGAAGGAGATGGAGATGGAGAAACTGTCAACAAGCAGCCATCCAGGTACAGCACCCAGCCTTAAAGGCTGCATGTTCCGCTAGAAAGGGGCCACAACAAGTATGCTCCCCAGGCCGTGCAGTGGTGTACCTGATAGGGCCTGTAAATCAAATACTACTAGTGGGCCTGCCCTGATTGTGCCACACACATGAGCTGCCCTTCAAACATGCCTCAGGCCTGCCAATGTAGTGCCTTCATGTGTAATTTTAAACTGCCATTGCGACCGGGCAAGTGCACCCACATGCCAGGTCTAAACCTTCTCTTTTACTACCTGCAAGTTACCATTAAGGTAGGCCCAAGGTAGCATCATGGGCAGGGTACAGGGTATTTAAAAAGTTGGACATGTAATGAAGTATTTTACTTGTCCTCATAGTGAAATACTACCAAACTCGGTTTTCACTATTACAAGACCTATCTCTCCCACAGGGTAACATGGGGATTGTCTTGAAATATCTTTAAAGTGTAATGTCCCATTGGGAGCAGATGGAGATATGGGTTTGGGGTCTCTGAACTCACAATTTAAAAATACAGCTTTTAGTGAGGTTGGTTTTTGATTTATTTCTTATCTTTTTTTAACTTGTTCATTTATACATAAGATAAACACATACAACTGTGTACTACATTATTACATAGTGCTTTTAGGAGGGGGGAAGATCAGACCAATCGCACCTGTTATGTTAATAACATTTTGTAGAGTTCAGATCCAGGTCCACTTAGCTTCTCTGACTGAGCGAGCATAGGGAGGTAAGACATCTCTGTTGTTAGATTAGGGAACCCAACCAACATGACTTCCACAGTGGCCCGACAGAGCAGAGCCCACCCCTTCAGAACAATGCAGTACACTATAACATAATAACCAACAACAGTACACTGAAAGTATAGTAAGCATCAACAGACCAGCAGACAGTGATAGAAATCATCGTCCTTCATCTAGTGCAACAGGCATGGTCGGGGGGGAAGGGGCAGACCCAGCAAGGAAACACAGCAGCATCCCTGAGTGACACAGTAGCCAGATCGAGGGAGCAAGGGTGGATGGCATCACAGCTTGTTTGGGTTGCACATCTTTGGGACACAATATTTGATATGTGTCTAACTTTGCATGGTGCTCTGATCAATTGTTTGGCAAACTGACAAAATTGTACAATTGATCAGGTCAAAAAAGTGTTCTTGTGATTTGTTTGCAGTATACATCTGATGTAGTTGCATCGTACCATTGGAGTTTATTATCAGCATCAGTAGTGGTACAGACATCCCTTCTTTATTCATAAAGATGTGCTGTGGTACAAACAGTGACAGTGCACCCATTACACAATAAAGGTTCAGGTAGCAGTAGTCTTTTTGTATCCACATTCCAACATCTGACCTAAAGTCTTCTTTTGCCCTTTGCTTTAGTTTCACACAGAACTCAAAACTGATTTGTGCAGACATGGGAAAGTATGGCAGATAAAGTGCACTGTCCCTGTTTGGGCCATGGTGCATCGCCAAACTGGTGCACGGGGCGTAAAAAAGAATAGTGTGCCTTATTACAGATAAACAACTACCTCCAGGGCAGGCACGAACATGTAGGTGCCCCTGGGACAGCGCATTAGTGGAAGACGGAGCAGCTGCTTAAACCCGCTGCTATTTTTATCGCTGTGTAGCCAGCATCCGCCTGCAGTTCAAAGGGGGGCAGAGGCCCTCCTGCAGCCAGTATCTTTGACTGACTGCACTCACCGGCTGGGGGATGTCTGCATCCATGGGACCGTATTTCTCCCCTCCAGTGGACTACCCTAAGGGGTGCACAGCCTCTGTGCCACTTTTCTGTGGCGCAGTCAGTTCACCTCTGATGACGCAGAAATGAAGGTTTTACATTTATTAGTGCATAAACGTAGTGCTGCAATAATCATGTGTGACTTTAACCGAACTAATAAAGATTGTACGGGGACAAATGTGCCCTCAGAGTAGTTTGCCAACATTTATAAGCGTGCTTCATATAACGTGATGTATTAGAATTGTACTAGTTTGACATAATCGTAAACGTGTGCCATGATTTGCTTGTTAGAAATGCTTTAGCTTAGCATAACTTTAGTGGAGGCTTTGGCCTAGTCGCCTCGTCTCACGGTTTAGATGCTCGTGTTTTTCTAATGTGCTAATAAAACGTGTATTCTTGCTTGAAGCTGTACTTTTCCAGTGAGATCGGTTCACATGCTTATCTTAAGGTTTCGTGCCAGCCTGGCATCTTCTTCTTTGCTCCAAGGTCAATCTGCAGGTGCGGACAATGGAAGCTCTGAAAGTGAGTTAATTGGTAAAATATGTTGCAACTTACGTTCCTGACTCCAAGGATAATGTATGCTTAAGTAAAAGCTTGAGAACTGTTGTTTTTGATTGGACAATTTGAAGCCAACCTATGAACCCTCCAATGGAAGACCCTACTGGATTTGAACTGTTGTCTATTTAAACCCGGTGCACAAGAAGAAAGCAGCCATTACTCGGACACTATAGCCATTTTTGACATTGGCCATTACCCGGACATTGGCCCATACCCGCCATTTTGCAGGACATTGGCCATTATGGCCCATCTTGCTGACTTCGTTATTTTGCCGTCTTCTAGAGACTTTTAAGTAATTCTCGCCCTAGAGACTTTAACTTTGATTTGCCCCTTTGCATAAAGTAGTCGTTTTGACCTTTTATCTTGCCGCTGTGAGGCAATTGCCCCGTCCACCCTGCCCCCTTTGCCCCCGTCCCATGCTGATCGAAACCGGTACCTGTGAGACGAAGACTTCCTTGAATGCTGATTGAATTTGGTAAATATGAAAGGAAAATGTACAATTGCATTGTGTTTCTTTTTAGGTAACCAACTGCTGATTTTTGATAAGAGCCCTAGTTAGGAGTTTTCCAAATCAATGTTGCTAAATTGTTTTTTTGCATGAAGTCCCACTTGCAGATGCTAATTTGAGGTTAGATGAGGATTCATTTGTTGCACGATGCAATTTGAGACCTTGTTATGCTGACTAATGTATGCAATTAGCCCATTACAGATTATAGTTTTAGTGGTTTGCGTTGCTATTATCGTATGCATTGTTATTCAAATGCTGCATAGATTGCATCTTTTTCGCCGTTATGGATAGCTATTAATGTTCATTTACATATATCATTTGGTGTTGAGACACATTTATATCGTGCTAGCTTTGTTAATATAGGGAAATAAATTCATTAACTTTGAATGAACTGGTGTGGTTATTCATGGCCGGAAGGTCATGGTTCGCCGAAATGTTTTCTGGATTAATTGTGAAGTGTTATGTTGATCAGGGCATTGCTTATGTTCGTTATTGATTATTGATTTGATTAAATTGACTAATCTCGGGTGAAGAGAGCCCCACTTGGTCAAAAGATTCATCGACCCAAGAGCGTCCAAATACAGGTAATTTATTAGGACGGAACGCTCTATCAGTAGATGGTAGCAGAGGACGGTTTCGACTTTTGGGACCCCGCTCGAGACATACATGGTGTTGAATTAATGGTTTAGACTTTTGGGACCCCGCTCGAGACATACATGGTGTTGAATTAATGGTTTCGACTTTTGGGACCCCGCTCGAGACATACATGGTGTTGAATTAACGGTTTCGACTTTTGGGACCCCACTCGAGACATACATGGTGTTGATTTAACGGTTACGACTTTTGAGATCCCACTCGAGAAGTTGAATTAGATTTTTCTTGGGTAAAACAGATTGAGAGAATGATGATGGGCTAAGTCCCCCGCGACTTTCCCGGGATCTCAGAGCTTGCGAATGGAGAGAACAGAGGTGCGAGATCAGCGTTGGTGGTACTAGTGACGGTATGAGAGAAGTTAGGATTTTGCGCTTGCACAGCTTATTGCCGCAGATTGTGTGAAAAGGTTGCGAGGATTTTAGAGAATAGCGGAGGTGCGACTCCGAGTGTAGGAGTAGGGAAGTCGTCGAACTTCATAGAAAATAGCGGAGGTGCGACTCCGAGTGTGAGAGTAGGGAAGTCGTCGAACTTCATGTGTATGTGGCGCTTTGTGCAGAAAAAGGTCCACGTGGTTGTTGTTGTTGAGACGGGCCCTGCGAGGTCAAGAGACTCCGGAGTATGTTGAAAAGTGTATGAGACACTTGTTTTATGTTGTGGTCTGGTCGGTTTAATAGGTTGACCGGGCGTGGTCAACAAGTCGGTACGTGTGTTAAGGGAGTGAAAGAAACTTCGACTTCGGGCTTTGACAAATTCTAAGTGCACTAGAATAGATCACTGACAAGTTGAGAGCAGAGTCTGCGGGTCAGATTTGCTTGCGAAAGTGGGGACCGAGAAAGATGGAATAACTGCCGAGGCTAGCGAAAAATCCCTAAGGTCCTAAAGCGATTGTGTTACCCCTCCTGTAGTAAACCGACAGATCTGTTTTATATTTTTTTGGTTGCTCGCGATATATGCTAGAAGTTGTTACGAGAGGAGCTGAGTGAAGGAGGACAAGCCGCGAGGCTTTGTCAGCCGCAGTGTGTGTGAGTGTGACGTCACTAGGAGCCGCGCTGGGATAGGTTGGTTGCAGAGAAGGGTCGCGCACGGATTGGACGCAGTCCGTGGGGCTCGATTGGAAGGGGAAAGGCAAGCGAAGAGTATTCCGGGAATTAAAGTCACCTATTGATTACAAATTTAGCGAAATAAAAGACGAGAAAATGAAATTTTTTAAAGCATTAAAGAGTGCGATGAAGGGAGAGTCTTACATTAAAGCGAGCGTAGGAGAGGAGACGCCACCCGAAGGTACACCAGCTTACATTGTAATGGAGGAAAAAGGGGTAGCTCCGTGCCTTTGGCTAAAACAATGGCACAAGCTGACAGAGAAACATGGGAGCGTAGCGTTCCCGATCCATGGGACATTCAATATAAAGATCCTAGAGAATTTGAGATTCGCGATGTACGACATGAAGGTACCTCCAAGGCCAGCACAGTTTGAGGCTCTAGCGATTTGGGAACTAATGGCTAGACAGCAACAGCAAAAGAAGTTCGAGACCAGGATGAGAAAGGTAGAAAAGACACTAGCGGACGCTAGGTGGGATAATGCACAGAAGGTGTGGAGGTCAGATGTATTGCAGGGGATAAAATTGTTCCCCGCAATTGCTAAGGAAGAAGAAGAGACAGGCAAGAAAGCTACCTGTAAGACAAACAGGAGGTGTTCCAAAGACAGAGAAGAAGAGTCAGATGATGAGGAGTTCATCATCCAATTGCTGAACGACCGTCCACCACCCTATGCAGAGAGTGGACAAGGTCCAAGTACCAGTTCTGCCCCTCCGGCACCGGTACAGAATAATGAAACTCCGAATTCAGAAACGCCATCGGGATCTAAGGACCCGAGTTTACTGTTTACCCCGCAGATACCGCAGGTTAGGAGAATATATCCAGATGTGCCTATATTGAAACCAGCAGAAAATTATCAGCCGCAGGCCCCAAGGTACTACAGCAGTGACAACAGTGCAGGAATGATTCTAGATCCAACCGTAATGGGAGTACAGAATGGTTGCAACCCAACATTGGCACAAGCTGAATCAACCCAGTTTTTGATGCCTCAAAAACAGATGCAGGGGGGAACCGCACATGCTCAGATGACGGGGAGTCAGATGGGCATGCCGGCAATGATGACCCATAGTGTGGGAATAAACATGCCTCAGAACCTGGGGAATGGACAGAACCCAGATGCGATAACCCTACCCATTACTGTAGGTCCACCGGTACCTTTGTACACCCAGCCTAACTTAGGTATGAGCGGTCAAGGATCAATGGTGCAGAGTGGGACGGAGAGGAGGTGCATAGAAAACACTCCAGAGACAACTCCGATAGCGGCTCTGCCAACTGGATCTGGGTCCTTGATGGAGTTTAGTCCCATATGTGCTCAGTCGACAGTGGTGAGGTCGAGTCCCCCACTGATGATACCGCTAACATCGAACACTGAAAAGTTGCCGCAACCATCAATGGCAGTCGATGCGAATGCTACACTGATGGGGTTGAATGCGCAACAGCTGACACAGTGGTTCAACCGTCTGAATTCCACACAAAGCTCAGCCAGTAGGAAGGGAGAAGACTATCTGAATAGGGTCAGGTTGAACATGGAAGCAGAAGAATTGGTGGAAGGGACTATGGGTTTGAACAGGTTGGAGTCCTACTCGGAAGAAGAGCTGAGGTATCTATGTCCCAGGATTACGAGAGAAGTGAACAAGGTACACAGAAGGTTGCAGGAAATAGCTGACAAAAACGGGATTGAGATAGACAAGACAAAACACTTGAGCAGGAGCTATAGATTGGATTTCGGGACCACAGACTTTGAACACATGAGGTCAGCAGGCATGAAAATGCACCTTAGAGAATTGCTGCACAGTGCACAAGTGTGGGGGTGCCTAGACAAATGGGAGAGCAGATGGACAAGGAAAAAGGAAAAGAAGAAAGACAGTGTCCCAGAGCATAAGGAGAAAAGACCACAGAGTAGTGATGCAATAGCCATGTTACCAATGAGGGAGACAGCAGGGGGAAAATTAGTACATGTACCGTGGCACAGAAGCGACATTCAGTCTTTTACGGATGATTTTCCCAAACTGAGAGAGAAACCAATTGAATGGTATCAACAGACTGATAGGTTTGTGAAGCTTGCAAAATGTCTTTGGGAAGACCTGAACACCCTCTTTGAGATTGTGGTTCCGGCAGATTTGTGGGAAGAATGCAAAAGGGCTGTAGGTTGGCCGACAAGTGAACCAGAGAGAGACAGGGATACGGGTGCACCATCACCTATGGTGATGAGCCTGTACTATAAGGTGATTGAGCACTTGAAGACGAAGGTTGCCGCGAAAAATGTGGATTGGCAGAAGATTGATCGAACTGCCCAAGAGGCTAAAGAGTCGATTCATGGTTACTATGAGAGGTTGCTGAAGGCGTTCAAGAACTACAGTGGCACGGAAACAATAGACGCGAAGGACATGCTCCATTTTGTGTTTAGGTTTGTGGAAGGGCTGAGACCAGAGATAAGTCAGATGATAAAGACGCATTTGATTTGTTGGCAGTCGAAACCTATTGATGAGGTGTTGAATTATGCGAAATACTGTAGCGACGAAATTGAAGTAAAACAGAAAAGGTTGAAAGAGAAGGTGATGATGATGCAGCTTAAAGCAGCTCAGACAGGTTTACAAGGGTTGCAAGGGTTCCAACAGCAGGTACCGCAGCCGCAGCCGCAGGAAAATATGGTGTTCCAGCCACAGGCGAGAGGCAGAGGCAGAGGAGGTTTTGTGAATAATGGTCCGGATTTGAATACTGTTGTGACTTCGAATGGTGTGCAGGCAATGAAAAGGGTGATGCCGTGTCACGTGTGCGGAATTGTCGGACATTGGAAACGCGAGTGCCCAATGATGGTGCAGGAAGGTGCAGGTGTTGGTCAGCAAAACAATGATGTCAATGCATTCCAGACAATGAGGGGACCGAAAATGAGAGGTCCAAACCCAAATTTTCAGGCCATAAATCAGCTGCAAGGATTACAGCCCATGCAGCCGCAGCAGATGCAGATGTACCGTATGCAGATGACGCAAATGCAGCCAATGCAACAGCAGTTCCCCATGGTACCTAATCAGCAAATGCAAATACCTTTGGCACCAATGAATCAGCAGCAAGTGATGGTTCCTCCACAGGTCTCGAGTCAGGTGATGAATACAAATGGCACAGTACAACAGTTTCCATTACACAGTGAGAGTGGAATAAACAATGTATGGGAGAGTGAAAGTTCAGATGAGGAGGGAAATTGTGTGCTTGCAGCATCCTTGGAAGTTGATCAAAAGGGTCCATATGTGGAGGGAAGAGTCATGGGTCATCGTGTTTCATTCTTAGTTTACACAGGAGCCACACGTTCAACTGTTAGGAGCATTGAAGTGCCAAATTTGCCACTCTCAGGGAGGACAGTTCAAGTAGTGGGAGTAGCAAACAGGCACCTGACGAACCCAATAACAGACCCAGTATCAGTCAGTATTGGTAACTATCAAGGGTTACATAATTTTGTGGTGTGTGACTCAAGCCCGATAGCACTGTTAGGGAGAGACCTATTGTGCAAATTGGGATGTTCGATAATGTGTTCGGACGATGGAATTAGAATTCAGACGAGCAGTGATGGGGAAGAAGAGGAAAGTGTAGAAGGGGATGAGATGGAAACTGTCAATGAGGAATATCCTCTGATTACCCTTTTCCCGATGATAACTGAAGAAGATATTCCAGCTGAATTACGGGAAACAGTCGGCAAAGAAGTGTGGGATATGACAGGAAAGGAGGTGGGATTGGTGAAAGGAGTGGAACCAGTGAAAGTGACCGTAAAACCCAATGTAACTTTTCCCCAGACCCCACAATACCACATGGCACAAGACACCCTCATGAAAGTCGCCCAACTCATTGACGAGTTTGTAAAACAGGGAGTACTGAAAGAAGTGTTGAGCAGTCCATGTAATTCACCAATCATGGGACTAATAAAGCCGAGTGGAAAGATCCGAATAGTGCAGGACTTGAGGAAAATAAATGACATCATAGTTAAATGCTGCCCTGTAGTACCGAATCCAGCTGTGATAATGTTTCAAATCCCTTGCGATGCCGAGTGGTTCTCAGTCATCGACTTGTCACAAGCCTTCTTTTCGGTGCCTCTTCATGAGGACAGCCAATTTCTCTTTTGTTTCAAATTCTTAGACAGAGTTTACAGTTGGTGTCGAATTCCTCAAGGGTTTTCTGAGTCACCGTCGATTTTCAATCAGATTCTAAAGAAAGACTTGGAAGCGTTAGAATTGCCATTCGAGTCAACCCTAGTGCAGTACATTGATGACTTACTGATTGCGTCTAAGACAGAAAATGGCTGCACAGCCGACACCATTGCTCTACTGAACCATTTGGGAAGGAATGGACACAAGGTGTCTCCTTCAAAGTTGCAGTTCTGTCAGAAGAAAGTGAAATACTTGGGTCACCAAATAGAGAAAGGGTCACGGAGAATAATGAAGGAAAGAATAACAAGTGTACTTCAAATGAGTCCACCAAAGACAAGGAGGGAGGTGAGGAAGTTCTTGGGGATGGTGAGCTACTGTCGCCAGTGGATTCCCAACTTCTCGACTCTAGCAAAGCCTTTACTGAAACTGACCCAGAAGGATGCTTTGGATGAAATTGAGCTGAAAGGAGATGAGATGGATGCCTTTATTGAATTGAAGGAATGCATGTGCAGGGCTCCAGCTTTAGGTATGCCTGATTACACAAAGCCTTTCACATTGTTTTGTCATGAACGTGATGCATGTTCTTTGTCTGTCTTGACCCAAGCCCATGGTGGCATAAACAGACCAGTAGCGTATTTTTCAGCTACTGTGGATCCGGTCGCAGCAGCACTGCCTGGGTGTTTGCGCGCCGTAGCAGCAGTTGGTATCAGCCTCACTCAGAGTGAAGGAATAGTGATGGGACATCCAGTAACAGTCATGGTCCCTCACTCAGTTGAGATACTTTTGACCCGCTCCCGAACGCAACACATGACTGGAGCAAGACTCACAAGGTATGAAACAATAATTCTGGGCTCACCGAATGTGCAGCTGAAAAGGTGCACTACGTTGAATCCAGCAACCTTGCTTCCCGGTGAAAATGCTGAAATTGAGAACGCTGAAGACGTCGAGCATGACTGCCTTCAGGTGACTGAATTTTGCACAAAACCCCGACCTGACATTAAGGATACTAAGCTTGATGAAAATGACCAAATTATTTTTGTTGATGGGTCATGTTTAAGAGATGCAATGGGAATTTTGAAAGCAGGATATGCTGTATGTACTGTAACAGGTGTCTTGGAAGCGTCCTGGCTTCAGGGAGTCTATTCTGCACAAGTAGCAGAGCTTGTAGCCCTTACCAGAGCATGTCAACTGTCTACATTGATGAAGGTCACCATTTACACTGATAGTCAGTATGGGTTTGGAATTGTGCACGACTTTGGGCAATTATGGTCACAGAGAGGTTTCCTGACTTCTTCAGGGTCCCCAGTGAAAAACGGGGAGAGAATAAGGGAATTGTTACACGCCATTCAAATGCCAGCCGAAATTGCAGTGGTAAAGTGTAGTGCTCATACAAAAGGACAGGACTATGTTTCTTTGGGAAACGCATATGCGGATCAAGTCGCAAGATTTTGTGCCTTGAACTGTATATTGCTCAGGGATGAATGGAATTCGATAAGTGAGCCAGAGCTTGAACCAGCTGAAGCGTTTGCCTTAAAGGTCGTGGATTCAATGGACGAACTAAAAGCATTACAGAATAGCGTCAAGGAGGAGGAAAGAGTTTCCTGGATTAAATCACAATGCACCAAGAGACCAGATGAGTTATGGGTTTCAAATGAGGGAAAATATGTTTTACCAAATTGTCTCTTATCGCAGCTAGCGCGGTTCTATCATGGGCAGGCTCACCTAGGGAGAGATGCCATGATAAGATTGTTCAAAACTGATTGGTTTAACCCCAGATTTCGTCAAGCTGCAGAAGCAGTTTGCCATCGTTGTGTCATTTGCCAGCAGATGAACCCAGGAAAGGGAACAGTTGTGAACGCGAGCCACATTGGCAGGGCGAGTGGCCCGTTCAGCAGAATGCAGATGGACTTCATTGAGATGCCTGTGCATGGAGGTCTGAAGTATGTGTTGGTGATTGTGTGCATTTTTAGTCACTGGATTGAAGCATACCCTACACGTAGAAATGACAGCCTTACAGTTGCAAAACTATTGTTGAGGGAGTTAATACCACGTTTCGGATTCCCGATCTCTTTAGAATCAGATAGGGGAAGTCACTTCAATAACGAGGTGATAAAGTTACTTTGCGCAGCGCTGAACATTGAGCAAAAACTGCATTGTAGCTATCGCCCAGAAGCCTCAGGACTGGTGGAGCAAATGAATGGTACACTGAAATCAAGAATGGCGAAAATATGTGCATCGACAAATTTGAAATGGCCTGACGCATTGCCCTTGGTGTTAATGTCAATGAGAAACACCCCTGACAGAAAGACTGGATTGTCTCCGCACGAAATTCTCATGGGCAGGGCCATGAGACTTCCCGCAGTTCCCGCAAACGCGCTTTTGAATATTACAGATGATATGGTGTTAGACTACTGCAAGGGTCTGGCTGACGTGGTTCACTCTTTCTCTCACCAGGTGGAAGCAACCACCTTGCCACCGATCCAAGGTCCAGGACACACACTGAAAGCAGGTGACCGGGTCGTGATAAAGAAGCACGTGAGGAAGTCGTGTCTGGAACCCCGTTGGAAAGGCCCTTTCCAAGTGATCCTGACGACAACTACCGCTGTGAAGTGTGCGGGGGTTCCCAACTGGATTCACGCCAGTCACACAAAGAAAGTGTTGTGTCCCACAGATGAGGAAGTTGAAGCGCTGAAACTGCCAGTATCTGATAATAAAGTGCCGAGCGCTGAGACAGAGCAAAACAGAACGAGAAGCGAACAGGCAGACATAGAGGAGAGAGAAATATTCTCTGAGGACGAAACAGATTCACTTGGGGAAGACCAAGGAGAAACCTCAGACAGCGACGAAGCAGCTGAAGGTGACAAAGAGCCTGAAGCAGCTGAAAGTGACACAGAGCCTGAAGAAAGTAACAGTGACAAAGGGCTCGAAAGAAGTGAAGAAGCAGGAGAGCCTGATCAGAGGAGGGCTTTCCCAGAAGCAGACGGTACAGAAAAAGAAACGGAAAACATAAGTGACTCCCCAGAAGGAGGGGACAAGGCAGAACAGAACGAAACTGCTCAAACTTCTTCAGAAGAGATCGCAGGTCCATCAAGTGGACACAGTGCAAAGAAAAGACAAAGTAGGTCGCCAGTAAAACTAAGAACTAGAGAAAATTTGAACGACAGTGAAGGGCCAAAAGTGAAAGAGAAAAGAAAGGAAGTGTCTGTCGTGGTACCAGCCTCAAGTGAAGAAAAAGACTTGACCAAAGAGGAAAGTACCAGCGAGGCAGAATCAAAGAGAGAGGCAAAATTGAAAAGGAAAAGGATACCAAACAGGAGATATTCCGGTCCTGAATGGGCATATGTAGTCAATGACGATTGGACTGACGAATTTGTATCTCTCAGCCTCGAGAACGAAGAAGAAGAGATACCAATAGAAAAGAAAAGTTTTATGGACACTGTTGATTGAAAGCTGATAAATGACATTGCTTGCTATAATCTAACGGGATACAACCAGCTGAGACATTGCTAAACCGGATGAGACATTTGCTAACTTGATTAAGACTTTGATAACCTGATTGACTCTTAAACACGATTTGAGACAACGTTGCCAACTGAAAAAAAAAAAAAAAAAAAAGAGAGAGTGAGTTATTGAACTTTGAAAAAAAAAAAAAAAAAAAAAGAGTTATTGCCGAATTGAAATGAGTTATTGCCGAATTGAGACTGAGTTATTGCCGAATTGAGACTGAGTTATTGCCGAATTGAGACAAATGCTGCTAACCGAAAAGTGACTTGGCTCCTGAAGAAAACTGTATGAACATTGCGCTCGTTAAGCTTTGTAACTGATTGCTAAATAGTTTCTTTTACAGGTGCTTCTAGCTCTCTGATTCTATACAGATCATGACGCAAAACAGTAGAAAGAAATATTGTAAATATGTGTGTATAGGCTTGATAACTGCATGTGTACTAATAATAATGATAATAGTGCTTGCAATGCATGGTAAGAGTGAGAATGAGAAAATTGATGCTTCTACCTATGCTCCTGTTACTGTCACTGAACTAACCGCACTGAAAAGACTAGAATTAGATGAGAGACACTTGCATGATAAGAAAGAACTTTCGTATAATGTTTTCTATCGCTTGCTAACAGAATATGTTGAGACTATGGATGCGAAAGATTGTTATGTGTGTACACAGATACCGACATCGGTAACGGAAGGGGTGACTTATCATCACATGCCTCTTACATATGGGATTACATGTAGTATAGTAACTTCTAGATTTTATGGTCAAACCAACATACAGTATTTTTACTCAAATTATGATGTTACCTTTGCATATGTTCCTATAATAACGCAGCTAAGCCAGATTGCTAAAGATTGGGATGCTAAAATAATGAGGGAATTTTTCGAGCCAATGCTACCTTTTGAAACAGCTCACGCACATAGGGAAAATCTTACCTGCTCGCTATCTGCAGTAGAAATAAGCTTTTTAGATCGCACAGATGATAGAAGGGCACAAATGAATGCGAAATTAGAAAAGGAACTACATAAGAGGACTTCAGTAGATAATTATGCTTTTGCTGCAATAAAGACACAAGGGAGAATAGCTTTAGATGCTTGGCATGTAGGGAAATTTTGTATATATCGAGGTGAATCTTATTATGATAACATTTTTGTAGGAGCGAGTGAATGTAAACATACGTTTATCTTTAAGGCCAAATGGACATTCATGCTGAACGGACTTGATCCTGTCATACCAGGTGTATATTACATTTGTGGGCATAATGCCTATTATCGTCTTCCAAAGGGATGGTGGGGGAGATGTTATTTGGGTATAGTGTTCCCAAAGGTTTATCAACTGGATGACCTATCGATGATTCCAAAGACATCTGGATTCCATCGTATCCAGAAAAGAGAGACCGCAGCTGCTGTGGTAGGAGATATATTTGGAGCCATGATTCCTTCATTGGGAGTTGTGTTGAATTCCATCAAAATAAGAAAGTTGTCTACTATAGTGGATAACATGTTGACAAAGTTTTCAGGTGCTATAATCCTGATAGATGCTGAACTTGCAGCGGAAAGAGCTATGACTCTTCAAAACAGGCTTGCCTTAGACATTCTTTTAGCAAAGGATGGCGGCGTTTGCAAAATGCTTGGTGCGCGCCACTGTTGTACGTATATTCCAGACAACAGTGCAAAGATTAAAACAATGCTTGCTAATCTAACAAAAGAGAGTGCAGATTTGAAGGAATTGAAAGAACCAGGAGTGTGGGAGAAGGTTGGAAAGGGACTTGCTTCAGTGGGAAACTGGCTTGGTGGCATTTGGAATGGAATATTGCTAAAAATAATACAGGGAATATTAATAGTACTGATTTGCATCTTTGGGATTTGGGGAATAAAAAGAGGAATATTAATGATCATGGCAAGAATTAAGAGAAGGAAGGAAGAGAAAATGATGAAAAGAATGACAGAAGAATACAAAGCAAGGACAAGGGGAACTAAAAGGCAAAGAGAACTGACAGAATTTTAATGGAATAAAATTTGTGGGATTAGTTTGTGTGATGACAAGTAGTCATCAGAGGAGTGATTGATGACGCAGAAATGAAGGTTTTACATTTATTAGTGCATAAACGTAGTGCTGCAATAATCATGTGTGACTTTAACCGAACTAATAAAGATTGTACGGGGACAAATGTGCCCTCAGAGTAGTTTGCCAACATTTATAAGCGTGCTTCATATAACGTGATGTATTAGAATTGTACTAGTTTGACATAATCGTAAACGTGTGCCATGATTTGCTTGTTAGAAATGCTTTAGCTTAGCATAACTTTAGTGGAGGCTTTGGCCTAGTCGCCTCGTCTCACGGTTTAGATGCTCGTGTTTTTCTAATGTGCTAATAAAACGTGTATTCTTGCTTGAAGCTGTACTTTTTCAGTGAGATCGGTTCACATGCTTATCTTAAGGTTTCGTGCCAGCCTGGCATCTTCTTCTTTGCTCCAAGGTCAATCTGCAGGTGCGGACAATGGAAGCTCTGAAAGTGAGTTAATTGGTAAAATATGTTGCAACTTACGTTCCTGACTCCAAGGATAATGTATGCTTAAGTAAAAGCTTGAGAACTGTTGTTTTTGATTGGACAATTTGAAGCCAACCTATGAACCCTCCAATGGAAGACCCTACTGGATTTGAACTGTTGTCTATTTAAACCCGGTGCACAAGAAGAAAGCAGCCATTACTCGGACACTATAGCCATTTTTGACATTGCCCATTACCCGGACATTGGCCCATACCCGCCATTTTGCAGGACATTGGCCATTATGGCCCATCTTGCTGACTTCGTTATTTTGCCGTCTTCTAGAGACTTTTAAGTAATTCTCGCCCTAGAGACTTTAACTTTGATTTGCCCCTTTGCATAAAGTAGTAGTTTTGTCCTTTTATCTTGCTGCTGTGAGGCAATTGCCCCGTCCACCCCTGCCCCCTTTGCCCCCGTCCCATGCTGATCGAAACCGGTACCTGTGAGACGAAGACTTCCTTGAATGCTGATTGAATTTGGTAAATATGAAAGGAAAATGTACAATTGCATTGTGTTTCTTTTTAGGTAACCAACTGCTGATTTTTGGTAAGAGCCCTAGTTAGGAGTTTTCCAAATCAATGTTGCTAAATTGTTTTTTTGCATGAAGTCCCACTTGCAGATGCTAATTTGAGGTTAGATGAGGATTCATTTGTTGCACGATGCAATTTGAGACCTTGTTATGCTGACTAATGTATGCAATTAGCCCATTACAGATTATAGTTTTAGTGGTTTGCGTTGCTATTATCGTATGCATTGTTATTCAAATGCTGCATAGATTGCATCTTTTTCGCCGTTATGGATAGCTATTAATGTTCATTTACATATATCATTTGGTGTTGAGACACATTTATATCGTGCTAGCTTTGTTAATATAGGGAAATAAATTCATTAACTTTGAATGAACTGGTGTGGTTATTCATGGCCGGAAGGTCATGGTTCGTCGAAATGTTTTCTGGATTAATTGTGAAGTGTTATGTTGATCAGGGTATTGCTTATGTTCGTTATTGATTATTGATTTGATTAAATTGACTAATCTCGGGTGAAGAGAGCCCCACTTGGTCAAAAGATTCATCGACCCAAGAGCGTCCAAATACAGGTAATTTATTAGGACGGAACGCTCTATCACCTCTTGATGGGCACTTGGACTCTGCACTGGCACACATAGGCCCTCATTCTGACCTTGGCGGGCGGCGGAGGCCGCCCGCCAAAGTCCCGCCATCAGGTTACCGTTCCGCGGTCGAAAGACCGCGGCGGTAATTCTGACTTTCCCGCTGGGCTGGCGGGCGGTCGCCTTCAGACCGCCAGCCAGCCCAGCGGGAAAGAGGCTTCCACGATGAAGCCGGCTCGGAATCGAGCCGGCGGAGTGGAAGCTGTGCGACGGGTGCAGTTGCACCCGTCGCGTATTTTACTGTCTGCGCAGCAGACAGTGAAATACATGTAGGGGCCCTCTTACGGGGGCCCCTGCAATGCCCATGCCAGTGGCATGGGCACTGCAGGGGCCCCCAGGGGCCCCGCGACCCCCCCTACCGCCATCCGGATCTCGGCGGTCCGACCGCCGGGATCTGGATGGCGGTAGGGGGGGTCGGAATCCCCGCGGCGGTGCAGCAAGCTGCGCCGCCGCGGAGGATTCAATGGGGCCGCGGTACACTGGCGGGACCCCGCCAGTGGTGCCGGTCCGACCGCGGCTTTACCGCCGCGGTCGGAATCCCCATTGGAGCACCGCCGGCCTGTCGGCGGTGCTCCCGCGGTCCTCCGCCCTGGCGGTCAAAGACCGCCAGGGTCAGAATGACCACCATAATTTGGCGCTCGCAAAGTGGCAAGGTGTTTCCCTCATTTACATGGGTCTGGGTTCCCATGAAAATGAGGAAACTCCCTCTTAAGATAGCGCCTGTAATGTATGTGCACAGGTACAATCTGAATTACAGGACGGCCCGCTTAAGAATCTGCAGTCCATTCTGTAACACAAGTGTCCCGGGGTGCAGAAAACAGGCGCCCTGGAGCACTGTGTGTAATACAGGCCCTGATTATAGGCATGCAGACCAGATAAAAACTGTTTTTGACGAAGCTCTCCTTAACAAGCTGATTTGTGTATATTGGAAAGTTGAATACAGTGTACAGAAACCTTTTCTTTCTCTTTCTCTTTGTCTTAGCTTAGATATGACAACATTAACATTGATTTCAGTTTTTATCACCTCTCTTAATTTTTGCACAGATTCGCGTTAACACCATAATGGTGGTTGCCACAAATTACACAGAAAAAATAACATATTTCAAAGTAATATGACCCTTAGCTGTGTTCATAATGTTATCAGGATGTGTCAACAGGCATAACCGATGAGTCAAGAAATCTGCTGGCTACCAGGATTAATTAGAGTCCTCTCTGAAAACCTAATGTGACACTTCATTAATCACAAAGAGCAATATTGTCAGGCACAGTGTTCTTGGGTATAGGTTGAAGACAAAAATCGGAATTAAGAACAACGCTTCTTTTGAAGTATTGAAATAATTGCCTTTCAGTATAGCGTACCGAAACGCAAAATAAAATTGAAAAGCACAAAGGTAATTACAGAGACGCTGACTTTATAAAACAGTCTATTAAATGCGCGTTCTTGTCCTTTACACTCCAACTATATACTGAATACATGGATTTAGTCCGGTGCCCATGTATCAAGGGAAATGAATTTCTCTGTGGCTTACACTTGTGTTTTGTGCCCGCTCCTGCTGCCCCTCGGCCGAAAGAGCCACCTTTCTGACCACTTGAGCTCATATAACCATCAGCTGCTTGAGTCCGTTTGGTATAGCCTGGGAGCCTATGGATTGTCATTACGCTGTTGGCACTAATTTAGGCAAACGCCGAAACATACTCACTTTGATTCCTTCCAATCAACTACCAAAATTATAAATTGCAGAATTGAAAACCTACCCAGCATGTCAGAGGATTTTTCAGGGCTCAGGTCAAAAACTGCTTGCAGGGCACCATATAGTAAAAAAAAAAGAGAAAACACGGCAGCCCCAGCATCTGGCGCCGTCCACTGTGTTAGGTATGCTAGCTGCCTCATTATTAATAAACAGGGCAGGATTGTTTCAAATTCTATAAATACATTTTGAAGCACGAGTGGGGGCCCTGGAAAAGCGAGGGGTTCATGGAAAAATGGCCACTCTGCATCCCTTCCCTAGCCCAGCAGGCACCCCAAGTCTGATAGGATTCCTTTGCAGAGTTTCTAAAGAATCTTTCTTTTTTAGCCGATGGTAGTAGACTTCATGGCACATTCTTTTAGTTCAGGGTACCGAAGGCAGGGGGCGGCTTTTGGACGGTGCAAGCGGTGCGACCGCACTGGGCGCTGACCTCAGGGGGGCGCTGTGTTTAGCAACAACTTCCGAAACTTGCGATTTAAAAGCACCAGATGTAAAGTTCCTTGTGCGTTTAGCCATCAATAAACAATTAAAATGTCAGATACTTCTTGTGATTAATGTTCCTGCTAGAGAGAGATGGAAGTTTTGCCTAGTGGCATCTTTGGCTCAACATAAAGTAGCATAGAGGGTTAATATGCCTGCTGCAAAAAACAGAACTATGGGGCATAGTTAAGAAAAGTTGCGCTGCACACAGTGTAGCGCCACTTCTCTTGCACCCCTTAGCGTGCCCTAACATCACCAGGTGCAAGTCATATTTAAGATACGGCGCACCATGGCAGTAGTTAGGGGCCTAGCGTCAGAATTTTTGAAGCTAGTCCGGCGCTTTGCAGGATTAGTGTCAAACATTTTGATGCTAATCTTGCAAAGCTCCCAGAGGCCCATTGTAATTAATGGAAGCCTCCTTTTAATGCCTGCTCTGAGCAGGTGCTAAATGTGCCAGAA
This sequence comes from Pleurodeles waltl, assembly GCF_031143425.1. Classification (NCBI taxonomy): domain Eukaryota; kingdom Metazoa; phylum Chordata; class Amphibia; order Caudata; family Salamandridae; genus Pleurodeles; species Pleurodeles waltl. The sequence goes on along the minus strand of NC_090449.1, from coordinate 668,162,947 downwards.
AAAATGACACAAAGAAATCTGACAGATTTCTTTGTGTCATTTTTTTGGCCTCCTAACAGGAGGATGCCCCTTTTACATACCTTATGCCTGGCAAGGCATAATGTAGCGCAAAAGGTTACAAAATGGCGCAATGCATGCATTGTGCCTCTTTTTAAATATGGTGAAGCGTTTTTGGCATTCTAACGCCACATTCTCCCAGTTCTACTCTCAGTTTCATTTTTTTTTTTTCACTAGAGCAAAGCAGGTGCAAATTGCTGCTTGCCGTTTACTCTTTTTTTCTGATGGTGTGCACTTAATTTTTTTACTTCTAATTTATATACTGCTGTAATGTGAATGCCCACCATGTCAACCCCTGCCTGCTGCAAGCACAAGTGCACGCACTCTCGCCTGCCTTGCAAAATACCTATACAGCATGTCGTTACAAGTTCAAAATTGCCCCAATTTGCAACTGTGGGACACTTTTTTAGCAGTTTTGCCAATAGGATCCAAACCTTTTTTGACGCTCAGATCTATTTTCTCTCCCAGATAGACGTTGCACTCGTAGCTTTCACAATGTCAATTGCATTGTCCATTGGAAAGTAAACATAGAAATTGGATCTTTCTAAAGTCATCTACGATAGATACCAGCTGAACATCCCATTCCGCGCTACAGCTGAACAAGACTGGAAAACAGAATGATTGCTTGAAGCAATGAGCAAAGCAGCGACCTTTTAGACTCTTTCTGTTTAGAGACATTTGCCGCTTGCCCGGGTCTGAGCCATTACAATATGTATACTTTACATCTGAATCATTCATCAGCCTGCTGTAAGTGGAGCGCTAGAGTGAGGCAATGAATGGCCTTTGGGGGTCAACATATGGAACATGTTTCAAATAAAACATTAGACAAAAACTGCGAGCTTTGCATATTAATGTAACACGCAAATTTACTGAATAATTCAACTACTGTGGCTGACTTGCAGCTTATATGGTAGGCAGCTATTAAGAAGAAGAAAAATATATTCATGTTTTTAATGAGGTCATGCAAAAAAACATTAAATTTAGCAAATGTCTCTCAAACCGAATGACAGCAACAATAACTTCAACCATTATGCAGGGGAGTGGTTGGGACAGTGAGGCATTGCCATGCATGTTACACTGAAACGGATTTCTTCATCACTTGTTTTGTCTTGTGTTGAGATCTGGTCATGGGCTGCTTTGTCTGTGCTGGTGTGAGCTCGTGTCAATTGTTTAAAAAAAACTATAAAGTGAAGTACATGAGAGTGATATTTGCAATTTGCTTACATGTATTTTCCCGTAGGCATTGCTGGGATGGCTTCTCATTCACAGCATTTCACGGAGGTATGTAGGCCCTAATTTATACTTTTTGACTCTAAACTGCGCTAACACAGTTTATCGTCAAAAAGTATACAGCCGGCTAGCGCCATCCCAAAATGCGGGCCGGCATCATATTTATGGGATGACGTTAGCCAGTGGTAAGGCCAGGTTAGCGTCAAAATATTTGACACTAACTGGGTGGGGGAGGCGTAGGGAAAACTGGAGGTTGTGCGTCAAAGAATGGCGCTAGTCAGGTTAGAGTCAAGAAAATGACTCTAACCTGATTAGCGTCATATTGCGACACACAACCCCCATTGACATGACTCCTGTCTAAGTAAAGACAGGAGTCATGCCCCCCAGCCCAATGGCCATGCCCGGTGGCCATTGGGCACAGGGCCATGTAGAGGGGCCCAAGTTAGGCCCCTGATGGCACTACAAACAAAAAAAAATCACTCACCTCTACTTACCTGGGATGGGGTCCCCCCATCCTTAGGTGTCTTCCTGGTGTGGGTGGGGGTGGGTGGTGGTGTCCCTGGGGCCAGGGAAGGGCTCCTGTGAGCTCTTTCCATGGTCTCTGACCGTGGAAATAAGCCCACAGGTCCCCCAATGCCTGCCCATACCCAGGCATTAAATAATGGAGCTAAGCAAGCTTAGCACCAATATTTAAGGCCCTCACCCCCCTGTGCATGATTTTAGCACAGGGTAATAAATATGGCGCAAGGGCCATAACGTCATTTTCTACATGGGAACGCCTACCTTGCATCTCATTGACGCATGGTAGGTTTCCACGTCCAGAAAATGACGTTAACTCCCAGCACCAAAGTATTAATATGGAGTTAGGTTTGCGCTGAATTAGCATTAAAAACATTATGCTAATTCGGTGGAAACCGAGTATGAATATGCCCCATAGTGTGCTGTTAACTTTACATTGCAGCTTTGATGACGTGGTAGAAAGGATTTCTCCACTGTGATTGCCGCTGTTACAAAATGTCAGCACTGACAGCTTTTAGATCTGGCGTTAGAGTAGATCTTTTGAATTTAGTAAGATTGCATGTATAATATAGTAGATTTAGGGGCAGAGGTCGGCTTTAGCGCTGGTGTCGTCCAGTGGCACAATAAATGTAGGTGCCCCCCAATGACCACCTCTGCCACCGGCTCCCTCCCTACCACCTTTTAACACAACCCCTCAAGTCTCCATAGCCACTCCCTACAGATGCATTTAATTAGTTTTGTAGCATCACTCATACTAGGGTAGGGAGTCAGAGCACAGAGACAATCAATCCTACGTGTGTAAATCAGTGTATAGGAAATGTTACTAAAGACAAAGGACTACAAGGTGTAAGAGTCACAGGTCATCCATACTGGTAGGAAGTATAGTTTGAGTGCTTGTTCTGAAGCAGCACAAACTCAGAATTTAAAATGTAACACTATGGTCGGGGTTCTCTTTAATAATAAGAGTAGATTTATACCCAAATTAACCATTTTTGCAACATTAGGTTAAAGCAAGACTGAGGAAAAAATGTCATAACGCTCTAATCTATACCTTGCTGTTTGCATGCAGCTCTTTGATGCCAGTAAATAACTCACTGTTCTACATCAGGATTTTAACTTATAAAATCTAAGTAACAAAATGCACTTTGTGATCTGCATGTAGATGTTCTTCGCAGCAGACATATTAACCCTTTGCATTACCTTATGATGAGTCAAAACATCCACTAAACAGAACTCTGATCTCTCTCTGTAAAGAGCATTAATCAAGGAGTTACCTTGACATTTTTATTGTTGCCTGAAAATACCCAGAGGTGCTTTTAAAACCATACCACAGTGCCCTTAATTTGATTGCAATTTGGGTTTTGCAATTCGGTATTAGGAAGAGGCCTCTTCAGGGTGTCCCTTCCTAATGCTGAATCCAAAAGGTATGTATGAATGTTTTGCAACTAAAATGCAGTCACAAAACATTCACAGATTACCACTAATTTGAAATTGGTAGGACCCCTTCCTGTTTGTGAATGGTAGTAAAAAAACATTTTCAGAGCAGGCAGTGGGCCAGGGACCACTGCCTGCTCTAAAAAAACTGAAAGAAAACCTTTCATTTTTCTTTATGAAATGCTCTAGTTTTCCTACAAGTAAAACGGTCTACATAAAAAAAAAAAAATACATATTGAAAAGCAGCATAGACACTGTTAGAAATTGTGTCTTTGGTTGGCAGTCAGTTTGCACTCTCTCCCAGCATGGACCCTCATTCTAGTCAGGGTAAGGGAGATACATACCTAGGATAAGCCCTGCTCACCCCCTTGGTAGCTTGGCACACGCAGTCAGGCTTCACTCAGAGAAATGTGTAAAGTATTTGTACAAACACACACAGTAACACAGTGAAAACACCACAAAAACACTCAACACCAGTTTAGAAAACTAGGCAATATTTATATGGGTAAAACAAGACCAAAACGACAAAAATCCAACATACACAAGCAAAGATATGAATTTTCAAAGATTGAACTTCAATATAGCGCTTAAAAACATAATAGCTCCAGCTTGGGCTATTGCGAAGTCGTTCACAGAGTAATTCCCAAAAATCTGACACCACTCACGAGGAGGGCGGCACTGGTCATGGAGTTTCATGGACTCCCACATAGAGTACCTTTGGTAAACAAGAAAACAAGATGGGGCACAGAGTCAGGGAGGTGAGACTTCGCTAGAGCCGGAGCAGCAGTGGTTCCTTACTGCAGAGCAGGGGAGGTGATGCGGCACAGTGTGAGACATCAGTTCCTGACGATCCGGCCAGGTCAATGAATCGGCGGGTCAAAACACACTGGGTGATCTCACAAGGTCGCAGTCACGCCACAGGGCTTCAAGTACGGCAGAGGTGTTGGGTGTCACGGATGTTGGTGACACCTCACTTCGGGACTCACGGAGTAATGCGACTTCAGCAAGGCCGTGGTGGCGTCTGGCCTGCAGAGGGGTCATTGCACTCTAGCGGGGACCACAGCTTTGTGTTGCAGGCAGCAGTGCGGAGTCATTCAGCAGCGCTGGTTCTGGAGTCGTCCAGAGTCGGTGTGCCTGGTTCTTCTTGTTTTTAGGACAACTTTCACTCTCAGGAGCCCAGAAACTGGAATAGGCACCACTTGGCAAGTCAGCGTCCTCAGCAGGAGTGCCCAGGTGCTGGCAAGTGAAGTCTTTGATGCCCCTGAGACTTCTTAACAGAAGGCAAGCTTAGTCCAAGCCCTTGGAGAAACGTCACAAGCAGGATTTCAGACTGCAAAGTCCAGTCCTTTCCCTCTTAAGGCAGAAGCAGCAGCAGCTGGCCAGCACAGTAAAGCAACAGGTAGAGTGGCAGGTCCTCCTCAAGCATCAAGCTCTTCTCCTTGGGTCCACTACTTATACTCATCTCTGCCTTTGAAGTAGGCAAACTTCAAAGGAAAGTCTTTGTAGTGCACAAGACTCTGCCTCTTCCTTGCCCTGTCCCGGACACACAGAAGGGGTTGGAGACTGTATTGTGTGAGGGCAAACACAGCCCTTTGAAGTGCAGGTGTCAGCTCCTCCCTCCCACTATAGCTCAGGAAGACTCATCAGTATATGCAGGACACCCTTTGGTCCCTTTGTCATTGTCATTGTCACAAACAGCCCAACTCAACATTATGAGTTCAGAGACCCCCAAACTCCACATCTCTTTCTGCTCCCAATGGGAAACTGCACTTAAAAGATATTTAAAGGCAATCCCCTTGTTAAACTATGGGAGAGATAAGCCTTGCAATAGTGAAAACTGAATTTGGAAGTATTTCACTATCAGGACATGTAAAACACAACAGTACATGTCCTACCTTTAAAATGCACTGCACCCTCCCCATGTGGCTACCTAGCGCCTACCTGAGGGGTGACTTACATGTAGTAAAAGGGAAGGTTTGGGCCTGGCAAGGGGGTACACATGCCAGGTACAATTGGTTGTGCAGAAATGTACACACAGACACTGCAGTGGCACATCTGAGACATGTTTACAGGGCTACTCATGTGAGTGGCACAATCAGTGCTGCAGGCCCACTAGTAGCATTTGATTTACTGACCCTGGGCATACATAGTGCACTTTACTAGGGACTTTCCAATGTGATGGAAAACCAATAACCAAAATCTTTTACATAGAGAGCACTTGCACTTTAGCACTGGTTAGCAGTGGTAAAGTGCCCAGGGTATCAAAACCAGCAAAAAAGAATTACAGCCAACGATCCAAAAACAGGGGGTCCCCGCCAAGAGCTGTCAGGTCTAACAGCAGGCCACCATCTGTGTCAGTGTTGGCCATCCCCAATGGGGTTGCAAATTGTGACATACCTCATGAATATTGATGCAATAGGTCATTTGCAACCCCACTGGGAATCACAACCAGTGTGCTTTACACTGTTGTACATTTTGGTTTGCGACTCACAATTTACGAATCCCAAACAGATCGCAAATTGTGAGGCGCAAGACAAAATGTCATACATCTGGCCCTTAATCCATTGGTCCGTTGTGTCATTCACATTTTCCTTCTGTCCACTAAAGCATACAGCAATAGATCAGCCCACTAAAAGCATTGGCATTAACCTAACTGTGAGTGAGGGCATTTGGCTGTTTCACAAAGAGTTCATCTACACAAAGTAGTTGCCTTCAGTGCCAGAGACTAACATGGAAATGTGAGCTTTTTGCACCGTTTCGTTTTAATATTTGTGAGGGCCAAACAACTGCCACAGAAATGTTTTATCAAAAAAAAACTTGGCAACTCAAGCATTGGCAAAGCCAAAAAACTGGCAGACAACTCAAGCCCTATTACCTTTGTCAATGCCTGTTTTGTCTGGTAGTGTGTTTTCACATATAGGCTGACCTCCTCCTATTTCCTGTACGCTCTCACACTTAGCAGCCTCCTTCAGATAGCTATTGGCCCATCCCTCCTGCTTTCGTCTTTCCTCACGGCCCATTTCTTTGATTGTGGTGTTCCACTGGGTTGAAGTGGCGTGCACTCGGTGCTGTATGAAGGGTGGGCAGTGGTTTGAAGTAAAGCTGTGATGCAAGGCAGTTCGCCTACTGCAGTTCCCTTACTTCACCCTTAGCTGTAACAGAGCCAGATAAGACAACCCTAATCGTGACACTCAGAGAGTCATGGAAGGCTTCTGGAGACAGACATTCACCATAAATCAATGTTTTGTCTAATATGCAAGCACGATACAGAAGGTGCCATTTGATTCTGTGCATAACAGCTTTCTTTCGTTTGAAAATGTGTTTCTTGAAGTGGGTTGATTTCCTCTTGACACCAATCCCTAACAGAAACAACGTTTTTCAAAAGGAATAGCTCAACTACACAGTATTGTACATTATACTTTTATGATGAACGTGTCTCACAAAGAGGAACTTCGAGCTTCAAGAAATCAATCTTTAAATAGAGAGGCAATATGTTTGAGATTCTTCCACCCTTTGATTGCTCCCTTGCAACTACTATTGTTTTGAGAATAATGTGACAAAACATGGATGGATGAATAGCTGGATGAATGAAAGTGCATATATGAATGGATAAGGGCATGGATGGATAAATGAGCGACTGAATACATAGGTGACCTGAGGAACGGATGAGTGTATAGATGGATGAATGAACGAGTGCATGAATGAATGGGTAACATGATGGGCACAATCAGGTAGTTGTCAGGAGGCTATTTTTCACCTTTGCCTTTTTAGCAGGATGGTGAATATTTGTTGACAGGGTGAGTCCGTGAAGAGAATGAAGGTTAACTGGGTTCACAAGGTTGATGCAGGCATGCTGTGGGGGTGCTCCTGTGGAAGAGAACGGAGGGAAAACATTTTTGAGAAGATTTGTGTTCGGTGGGAGAGTGAATGCACTGAAGAAGATTGCATAGGAGACATAGATGAATAAAGCCAGTAGGTCTGGCTTTAAGGAGCCAATGCATGCAAACAATGTCTTTACTTTCAGAACCAGTTTGGGTTGGCTCTTCTTTCCAGTTCGCACTTCAGACGCAGCTTTTGTGTATAGTTATACTCCTCACATCTGGAAAGTTCTCCTCATTGAATGGCCAATCAATCAATCAATCAATCAATTTTTGTAAAGCGTGGCTACTCTCCCGGGAGGATCTCAAGGCGCTGGGGTGGGGAAGAGGGGCCTCATCCGAAGAGCCACGTCTTGAGGTTCTTCCTGAAGATTGTGAGCAATCAATCAATCAATCAATCATTTGACCCACAATAGAAGAACGCTATGGTGTGAGCCACTTTAAACAGTGATTGTGGGAAATTAAATAGCTGGCTCGTGTAAGAGTCCCTCTCTCCCACTAAACAACATAGACTGCAGTCCCACCCTTCACTCAAACTACCTGCCAAAGACTAATCACAAGCTCCTCTGTGCAAAAAACGTTAGCAAATTTCTAAAATAAAAGCTTGTCTCCTCTCCCTCTCATTGGTATTTAGATCTCCTCCTTCCAGCTTCAGGAATATCAGCAATACACTTCCAGTGTCTTGGAAAATAATCTCATCACCATGTTGTGCACAGAAATAGTCCAGGGGCATCCAAAATGAATCACAGAGGCCTCTAATATGCTGGCTCACTCATACACACAATGCATGTACCATACAGGCCATATCAAATCTATTCACCTCTTTTGTCCAAGATCAACCAATCATGATCTGTGAGGGAAAGAGATTTCTTATGGGTAACAGGATGCTGTCTCCCTAAGTCTGTCGCAACAACACAAAGGGGTATCCTATATCTGTCTACAACCTTTGTTTAAAGCACTAAAGCAAGGTGGAGTGGCCCATGGAAAGACTACCAAACTTTGGCCCATATTTATACTTTTTTTGTGCCGCATTTGCATAATTTCTTTACGCAAAGCGTCGCAAACTTGCAAAATAATTGTATTTTGTAAGTTTGCACTGCTTTTGCGTCAAACAATGACGCAAATGCAGCACAAAAAAAGTATAAATATGGGCCTTTGTTGTTAAAGACCCCACACCCACTCTATTAGTGACATGCTTCACCATCACATCTCATCCTATCCCTATTAACCAAGGATGGGCTCAGAATCTGGGTTAGTACACAGAAGCAGAACTTTGCACGAGTGGGCCAGTAGGTGTCTACACCAGTGACATAGATAAAAAGGTTTGGGCTCAGTTATGGATTCATAATATGGTATGCTGCCACAACAGCTATACATGTTAAACCCATGGAAGGGACATTAGTTCACTGTTGGCAAAAAGAGGTTGAACTTGGTCCCCCCTTCCAGGTGATAGGACTGGTCTAGGACCTCACCCAGGTCACAGCACATGCCCAGGCCTCTGCACAGTACACACTAGGTTAGTGTGAGTTTAGGGCAGAAATCAAAACCCAGGATACTGTATACTTGCAGTTGCTCAATCAGGGTTGGTGAACATGACTGTACAACATGCATAGGACATTCCCAAGTCAACAGTGTTTGTATGTGTGCATGTGCATGAGTGTCTGTCTGCGTGTCTGCTTCATTCTACCTGTCTATCTGCTGACTTTGGCTGTAGGCATTATGGTGTAAAACCTCAACTTTAAAAATAAGCAATATCAGTTTCTCATTACAGGTTACTAGACGTACAACTTTACTGTAAGAAGAAAATTAGAGGCATGTTTTTGTACTGGGTTGCAGACTCCAAAGTGCCATAATTACATAAATCACTGATATTTGTAGATTTCTTTTACATTATTTAGAACCCAAGCACAGGGTGGGTGCAGTTACATATTTTGTGCATTGTATACAATCTATACAAGCTATTCTTGCAAATTTGCTGGTCAAGGACACTGATCAGTGTATTTAAAGTAAGCTCTTAATGGCGTATATTCACTACAAAATTGACTTCCCCATTTTCTGAAATCTGAAGCTTTTAATTTCAAGTACATAATGTCTAACCTCCCCTGCAGACACTGTTTCTCCAAACCGAACTGACAGTGCCTTTAGCTGCTTTTCACTGGAATTTGTGAATGCTGTTTGCTGCGGGATCAGAAAGTTGATTTGTTTATTTTATTTACGGAAACGTGATCCCTAACTGTGTGGCCTCCAAGCAGCTCTTACATAATCAGCGGGCATTTGAGGAAGTATTTTGAACCCCTAGTAATGAGAGCATCTGCCTGATTGGCTGCTGCTGCTGGGTCCCTGCAGAGCACAGTGAGAAGGCTCTGTACTCTTGCTTCCACCTCATATCAATTTCTTCCACAACGCTGCACGTATTCTTAATTTTTCTCACTTTCTCCTGTTCTTTTTCATACCTATTTTCTCATTTTGTCCCTGTCTTCCTTTCTTTCTCTTGCTCATTATTTATCCGTTTAGGTCTTTTTCTGTCTTGTATTTCTTTGGGAATCTGAGTAGTCAGATTCGAGTTTGAAAATCCCAACTCATAGCCTGATGTGTTTAAGGGTTCAGATGGAGCATTGTGAGCTAGCTAGGAACTGTGTCAACATTTCCTGATGGTATATGCGGACTCAGTTCCTATACCCTGTCATTTATATTGACCAGTTACACAATTCTACTTGATTCTGAGTAACCATATAGCACTAGATGTAGATAACAGCACAATGTGTACACTTAACAGGAAATCACAAAAACCGACAACAAAAACTCCTCCTGCCGAGGGCTTATTGGCATGACTATCTTTCTCATTATCACTCTCACAAATTTACATTTCAATAGCTGTCCTAAGAATTGTAGTTGCAGTTGGTGGTATTTAGGTGCCATAAATGTCAGCAAGTAGTGGTGTCTAAAAATGCAGAATTGGTAAAGAGGGTGAGTCAATGGTGTTGGGTAGTTCAATGTGCCTTTGATAGCAAGTATCACTTGTATTTTTGATGGATAGTAAAGAGTAAATGAAAATTAAAGGTAAAAGTAGGTGAGATTAGGGAACACACGTGTGGGGGATATCTGGCAGCCTTACATGAAATCATCTAGCATGTGGACCTCTAGGGAGGGATGCTGGCTCATTAGTGGACTCATAATTGGACTGAGCTATTGAAACTGTGCTATTGCAGTGCACATAGACTTAAAATGCCAACAGGGGCTATCTGGTCGTGCTAGACCGGGGTTATTGCAAAGTTCAGGCCGACCATGATGGGACACGGGCCTGCTCCATGGACAACCCTTGTCCCGCTAAAAAAGTACCTTGGATGGAGGGTTGCGTTGATGTCGAAGATCCGGTGCAGAAAGCAGAGGAGGCGATGCAAAGCTGATGCATTGGTTCTGATCTGTGCAGTCAGGGGAGCATCACCCCAAGCCGCGCATTTGTTTATGTGATGTCCTCGAGGTGCAGTGTCAAACTCTTTGCGATGAAGATGATGCCTAATCACCGAGTTGCATAGCAAGGTGATACGAAGGCGATGGGCTGGGGTTGATGATGATCTATTGATCCGGACCTGTGCAGTTGGTGATGCAAAGTCCTCTTCCTCAATGGTAGCAGTGATGCCTCAACGTCGAGGAGAGTTGTGGCATTCCAAACGGCACAGTGATGACCATGCGTGGGATTTCTAGGAACACAGAAGCAGAACCCACTTCCAAGGCCTCAGGACAGAATTAGCACTGCTTGGCAAGGTAGGTCTCATAGTGGGCAGAGTCCAGATGCTGTAGGACAGATACAGACAGCCTTTAATGTCCCTGGGAATGCAGAACAGGAGGCAAGCCAGCAAGCCATTGGAGTCACTTGGGTCTGAAGATTTAGAGATGCAGGTCCAGTCCTTCTCACTGCCAGGAAAGGAGGGCAGCAGGCAGCAGTGCAGGCAAAGCAGGAGTCTAGCAAAGTCTAGCAGAGTTCCAGCAGAGTGCCAGTCCTTTTAGCAGCACAGAAGGCCTCCTTCCTGGCAGAGTATCCTCAGGTCCACAAATTGACTGATTTGTTAGGGTCAGAAGTCCACTTATTATACCCATTGGTGCCTTTGAAGTGGGGTGACTTCAAAGAGGGGCTTTGAAGTGCACACGGGCCCTCCCTTTCCTGCTCTGGCTCCAGACGCACTGCAGGGGGCTATGTACTCTCTACATGGAGAAAGGCACATCCCTATTAAGGTACAGGTGTCAATGTCCCCCTCCCATCCTTCTCAGGAAGGCCCATGAGCCTTGTAATGGGCCATCAGGTTGTAAATTGCACACCTCAGTTCCCTTTGTGTGTGACTGAAATGCACACAGGTCACACAGCCAAGACATGTATTAGAGGTAGACAGCGGGCACACAGGGCTTAGGAGCAGAAAAGTGTCAAATTTCTAAAAGTGCAATTTTTAAAGCTGTAATCATAAATACAAATTTACCATCAAACAGGATTCATTTATGTGTACCAGACATGACTGTCCTCTTTCCTCTCATTTTAGGAATTCGCTGTAAGGAACGTATTAAGGACTCACCAATGCTATTGTATGAGAGGTGTAGGCCTCACAGTAGTGAAAAACAAATTTGGGAGTTTTTCACTACCAGGACATGCACAACTAGGAACTGCCTTTTACTTACACTGCACCATGCCATATGGGCTACCTAGGGCCTACCTTAGAGGTGTCATATATGTAATAAAAGGGGAGTTTAAGGCTTGACAAGGGATTTTGAATGCCAAGCTGAAATGGCAGTGAAACTGCACATACAGGCTCTGCAAAGGCAGACCTGAGACATGTTTAAAGTGCTACTCAAGTGAGTGGCACAATCAGTGCTGCAGGCCCACTAGTAGCATTTGATTTACAGGCCCTTGGCACATATAGTGAACTTTACTAGGCGCTTTTAAATAAATTAAATATGCCAATTCTGGATACATCAATGTTACCATGTTTTAGAGGGGTGAGCACATGCACTTTAGCACTGGTTAGCAGTGGTAAAGTGCACCGAGTCCTAAGACCAAAAAAAACAAATCAGCAAAAGTGAGGCAAGGTAGGCCAAACATTTGGGGGGAAGGCCACCCTAAGGCAGTCAGGTCTAACAGACCATATATGCCACACAGTTTTTTCAACCAACTTAAATGGACACTACTCAGACTCTGCTGCATCCTCATTTTAATTATGCCCAGTTTCTCAGTAGTGTAAAACGTGTGGACAATATGTCTTGCTCCAATTCTAAAAAGATCAAGTAAAGAATAGTATTAGGTGAAGCTACTTGAAAATAATACCATAGATGAGCTAGTTATGCACAGCTTCTGACAATAGCCTTGCCTTCACAATTCCAAACATATGGCCTCTGTACAGAGGCTTGGACATACAGATGACAAAGCTTTCCTCAATTTTTCCTTAGTCCCTTCCACATGATAAGGATGGATATTTTGGGCACTCTATTCCGCATAATAATAGAAATGGAAATTTGGCTGCATTGACCTTTGTTATCTTTTCAGTGTTGTTTGGCTCAGCGTCATTTAAGGCACAAAAAGACATTTCTTCGAAATTAATGAGGACTTTCATCAAAAACATCACAAAAAAAGGGCAATGGCAAAAGAAAATAGGCAATAAAAATATGACAGTAGTAATGGAAAGAGGACGAAGAGATGTAAATGAGCTACAGATAGGGGTAACCGGTCTATTCAGTGGAGAGAGACAGAAGGGTATTGGAGGGGTTGGGTGTAATAAATGTCTCTTTTTGCATGATAACCCTCTAACTTTTGGACTAAAGCTGGCTCTCGCACTTGCAAAGCGAGCAAACTAATGAAATGGAGGGAAGCCCTCATCCACCTATCCTTGCCTGGAAACTCAAACTTTGACACTGGGTGCTGGCATTCAATGAAGTGGTCAAAAGATCACAATACAAGGCCAGGAAGAGCACGCAGATTACAGGGTGGAACACCATACAACTAGCACTGAAACCAGGGTCCGACCAACAACCACTGTAGTCTGGGTTCATCCTCATCATATGGCTGCCTCTACATTCTGCTCATGCTATCCCACCACTGCTTTTGTAAATTCCTCCAATAGCTTCCTATTTTGGTGGCTTCCTGCTGCTCAAACAGTGCATCCACCTCTGGCAGGTGGGGAGGGCCCCTCCCTCCATTGGGTTTCTGCGTACCATCCTTGCAGTACGAAAGTTGGAGTGTATATTGCATAATTTACACTGGCTTGACATGACTATAATCCAATTTAACCATTTTTAAAGCAGGAGGTCTGGCACTTTACTCCTGTTCTACAGGGGAAACATGTACTGAGTTCTAACTCCAGCTAAAATAGGATAAAAAAGTGAAAACTCTGGGATGACCCTGCAGAAAAGGTGGATTTGCTAGAGCCACAATATTGAAATTAAATGGGGGGATAATAGTAGTGAAGTTCTATTCAAAGTATGAGGGAAGGGAGGGTGGGAGTGGCTGTAAATGCCATCTTAAGGAACAGGTCCACTCCTCCCCCTTCATGATTGCTCACTGAAATCAGTATGAAGAGCTTTTGGATTGCCCAAGTCCGGGTGATGGCAATGAAGTGCATTGGGACGAGATCAGAGTCAGAATGCAGTGCATCATAGTATGTTTTCTTGCTGATGGAGTGGGCAATCCATAAATGAACAACAAAGGGAGGACGGCCAAGATGTGGTCCTTGTATACAAGTCTCTATGACACTTGGGGAGAAAAGGAGGATAAAGCAATCCGCGCATCCACCTCATCCAATCCTTGGAAGTGCCCTGAGATTCACTAGGCAGGTTCCAGGGATGGAAAGTACTTCTTGGAAATGATTACTAAAGATAAAAGACATAGGGCCATATTTACACAAAAGTGGCGCAACATAAATGATGCGCCACTTTTCTTGCGCCCCCCCTACCGGCACCTAACGACACCATGGATGCTCTGTATTTACTATACGGTGCACCATGGTGGTTGTTAACACAATAGCGTCAAAGTTTTTGATGCTATTGTGGGACTTTGCTACACTAGCATCAGAAATGTTGATGCTAGTGCAGCAAAGCAGAGGAGGCCCATTGAATATAATGGGTGTGTCATTTCGATGCCTGCTCTGAGCAGGCGTTAAAAATGACGGAAAAAATGGTGCAGTGAAATGTTGCAAAAATGTGCCCCGGAATGGCCCCCTTGCATACAGTATGCCTGACACAAGCTTAATGTGGCGCAAGAGGTCATAAAGTGGCGCAATGCCAACTTAGCGCTGACTTAGCATTAAAAAAATTACACTATGGCGGCACTAAGGTGGTGCAACGGGATTGTAAATATACCCCAGTACCATATGGTCCTTGTATAGAAGTGTCTGTCTTGTATGTATTCAGGGGGTAGATGATGTGTGTGGTGAAGAAATTACTTGGTCAATGAAATGGTGGAGCGGGAGGCAGAGTAGTGAGAAGTGATTAGGAGTAAAGAGTAATATAGCGAGTATTAAGAGTGGCCTTAGAGCACTGTGACTCTGAGTTATAGAAGCAATAGGAGAGAAGTACAAGTTATGGCTTGAAACACGATGTCAGATGGTGTAACAGATGTGGGTTTACTCGGTGGAGGTAAAATGATATGGCAGCAGTATAGTGGTCGCAAAACAACAGAACACGTATTATGTGGTGGGGTAATATAATTGCAGATGTAATGGCCCCATGTGATTATAAAATTACTTTTGTAAATACATGTAAAATCACAATGTAATGACAAAATTAAATTTGAAGTGAACATACAAAAATACTGCATATGGTGCAGAGCACAAGATGGAGTGCTCTCAGACCTAAGCAGATTGGCAAAGACTGACGCACTTCCAGGGCAAGAGCAGGAGTGATAGGGCAGGACGTCTGAGAAAGAGGGCAATCAGGTGTGCTTGGTTGCCTTCTACATGGCAGCCACTGATCTTGAGACTGCGCTGAAAGGATTAATCGTTCCAATAAGAGAAATTAGTTAAACGGGTTAAAGCTAAATGAAGGTGATGATGGCTTAAGAGTGGAGGTCTGTAGGACTTATTGTTCCTGAAAATTTTCCACAGTTTCGTCTTCTCATAAAATAACCAATTTTTTAGAGGAACTTTTCGTTTTAGAATTCGCCACAGTGCAATCCCAATGTATTCTATCAACACTGTAATTAGGAATTGATAAAACCCATGGGCAAAACTCTATAATAGACATATTTAAGCACAAAATTGACCCTTTTTGTTGGTACCGACCCACACTGGGATTGTGGCTTTCCATTAGGTCATCTTTATGTTCTCCTCAAGCTGTTTGTTTTGTTTTCTAATTGAAAACAATTTTGCAGTGTAGGGTTGGAATGTTCTCACTCTGTATATAAAACTGCTTATTATCTGATGGTAAACACTTGTCATTTTGACGAAATCCGTGCTTTGTTTTTGATATTTCTTTTCAATCGCCTGCACAATATTTACTAAATACATCCAAGAGATTGCGTAATATAGTTACAGAGGTATAGTCTCATACTCAATGTCAAACCGATTTCAAATTTTGGAAGAAACACCCTTAGTGGAATGTTTCAGTTTTAGGGAAACGAATGATGTTTTGCTCCATCCATCTCTTCAATAATTTATGCAGCCTAGAATACAAGCATGCTGATGGAAAAATATTTGGGAGCCCAAGGGCAGTCTGGGGTTTATGGGCTCAGAATTGAGAGCTCTTGTGCCTTGGGGCTTTCTTTAGTTTTTGGCCCATAAATTAACAACCAAATACACCCGTTTCACACTTATCCCAGGGGGTAGTTAGGGAAATATGCCCAGTCAAAGAAATGACCAATACATTTTTGTTCAACCACTGATTTGACTTGAGAAGTAAAAAGTACTTTAATTATATCACATAGCTAAATACTACATATGAAATGCTGAGGGCAAAATGCACATCCTCTTCCGGGGAAACATAGGACAGACAGTACCAACTTTAAACTGCTCCTGAATTTGTTAACAGACAGCTTGGTAAACGTAGTACCATTTACATAAATAGGGGGCCACAGGAAGATCACGATAAACTGTCTGCTTTTACACATAATGGTGGAAGCTATGATGAGACTAATATTCCCAAAGTATGGTTGTTTCTATGCTAGGGAGATAGTTACCCCTATGTCTGGGTCCCACATTCTTATTATGCACTGTACCTTTTCAAACCTTGTATTGTGGGATTCTCCCATGGCCTCTGCTGCCAAGACTGGGTGATCTGCTCTTACTATTGTTCGCAGGCACCCACAGTCCACAGGAGAGGTCACAGTGATGCTAAGCCAGGTCCACCAGTTCTAACAATGTCCTCCAAAGAAACAGCTGTGCTCATCACATACCTCCAGTCCCAAAGAGGTAGTCACAAACACATGCTTGGGGACAGGAAATCTTCCTTGGGTTCAAAGCTCAAACCTGCCACACACAAAAATGAAAAGCCTACCCCAGGGTGGAGTGGCCTCCTTATCAGGGTATGAAGTGCATCCACAAAATGCTATTAGGATTTTTTTTCAATGCCAAGCTGTCACAGGTGCTTCTGTTCTTTGGAATTACACTGAAACTGCATTTATATTGTTTCCTTAGTGCCAAGGTGTCACAGGTGCTTTTTGGAATCTCTCTTCTGTAGTGTCCAGTCACCTCTGGTTGCTCTCCATGGAATAATCAGGTGATGGTGGACATGTTCCCATGGAAGCAGAGAGTCTGGGTGCCCAGTGTCCTGATCAAGGCCACACTGCATGGGGATTAGGATCAAAAAGCTTCACTACAAAGTCTGGCAGTGCCTTCCTTCCCCTGGCTACAACAGGCAATGTTAAGTTCTTCCTGCATAGGTCCTCCAAGCCCTTCCTCTCAAGGCAGTCTTTCCTTCAAGTTGGGATACCTCCATGTACCCTCTCTAGCAGTCTGTGGGCTTCTTCCTTCAAGGTGGCTTTAGGCAACTTCCCCTCGCAGAGTGCACAGCTTCCAGGTTCCTCTTCCTAAACATGAGCAAAGGAAAGCTGGTAGTCAATGACCTACACTGCAACTGATATTTCTTTCGTGGTCTTCACTGGTGTTGGACCTCTGGCACTGACCCATTATTATATTATTTTGCAGACAGATATTCTGGATTCCAGTGGTACAGCGTTATGATTGGTTACAAGTGGTTCTTGATGTTTCACATAATTCACCCCTATTGATCAAACTACAATATTTGTTTTGTCTACTTTTGGAAGTAGAAAGCAGCGGTCTTGGTGCACATTGTCTAAGAGACCCAAGAGAAAACACATAAGAAGGAGAGGCATCCTCACATAGTTTACTCAGCTACTTCATACACTTTGGGGGCAGCACCTCTGAGGAACAAAGGAACAGTAAGGGGTAAGGATTGTCCCCACACTTCAAAGCTGTCCTCTATCTCGTATCCTCCTTATCTTAGAGTCTAGTCTATTTAAAAGTTTCTCACAAATGCTTGGTAGAAGGCCTGTTGTTCACGTTACTGTCTGGCAAGCTCCCTCCAACCACCACTTTATGTATCATTCACTGTAACAGTCAGGAACAGTAGATACACTGGACCCTCTTCCTGCTACACAAACAAAGGCTAAACATATAAGTAGCACTCATGTCCTACATAGGTGGAGGAAAATACCGAGTTGCATAGAACTGGCAGACAATTTAAATAAAGAGAGGCCAGTATTCAAATTTCCCTGCGCAGGCAACAAGTAGAAAGGCATGACCGGCAAGGAAAATCAGTTATTGATGCCACTGCCAATCCTACACAAATGGGCCAGCTGACAGTAGTCACACCGAGAAAAGAGGTGGTGCACATGTTGCCCCTCTCCAAATCACAGATCCCTAGTGTCGGTCTCAATATACAGTATTTCTACCAAGCCCTCAGTAAACACCCATGATGTTTATGTGCACTGACGCTAAGAAAATACAAACTATTAAAAGCCTTGTTATGTGGGTCACTCAGAATGGGGTGCACATTCTCCAGAGACATGCTGGAGACGTTTCCACTAGAACAATGCCCTGGTTGTACCAACAGATTTCATACGAGTATAATGGAACCTATCCATAATCTGAAGCAAGCTGTCATCTTCTCCATACCTTTCCCTTTGCATCACCTAGGATTTATGATTATGCTCTTTGCATGTGAATTATTAACTTAATTTGCATAAATGTAACCCAAACATCAGATTTACACTAAATCCTATTTTGCATCTTAATTGGTATTTCCATGTTTGTCTTCAGTATCTGTGAAGCAAACGTTTGACAAAAGGCATCCTGTCGCTCCAGGGGTATCTCAGTGATAAGCTGATTAGTTTTAATAAAGCCAGGATTTCATGGCTCACCCAAACTTTGGGCCAGATGTATGAAAGGTTTTTGCATTCGCAAATGGTCCGAATCGTTATTTGCAAATGCAAAAGCCCATTTCCGAAAGTACGAAAGCTAATTTGGCTGCTGAAAATGATGATTCCTGCCATTTGGAAATCTCTACTTTTGAGATTCCAAATAAGGAATTGCTAATAGGGATTTCCAAATTGTGATTCACAATTTGTATGTATGCAGCATTTCCTAATTGTGACAGGTGTTAGTTTTAGGAAATGCAATTACCACCAATTTCAATCAGGTGCTAATAAGGTGCAACCCATATAAACTAGCCCAAAATGCATCAGATCATTTCACAATGGCAACATTGTATGTTTTGGTGAGGAGGATGCAAATTGTGGCTGGTATGCAGACGAGGAGACAGTAGAGGATTTATAGTCCTGTTCAATCAAAGTGAGGAGATGTTATTAGAAATAGAGGCTCAGTAGTCAAGCCATTTTAGAATTGATCGCTGATTTACAGCCACAACTACATACCCCACAGATAGAAGCAATGCCATTCCACCGCGTGTGTAGATACTGCGCTGCCTACACTTTCTAGTGTCTCGAAGTTACCAGATAGTAATAGCAGTAGCAGAGAGAGGGTCCCAAAGTGCATTGTCACGTTTTACATAGGTTTCATGATGTTCTGTTATCCACAATTAATGAGTACATTTATTTTCCAGAATCTCAACAGCACTTACAGCTTGCAAAAATAAAATGTTATCATGTAGCTCATTTTTCTAATGTCATAGAGTGTGAGGATGGTACACATATTGCTATCTGTCCACATTAGCTAATGAATTCATTTTTAGAAACCACAAAGATAGTCACTCCCTCGATATGCAGGTTGTGTGTGATGCATCCTGTATAATAACAGACCTTGTAGCCTGATTTCCAGACAGCACTCATGATTCATATATGTTCTGCCACAGTAGGATATACAATAGGCTGTCTCAAGTTAATTTTGGCAACAGTTCTCTACTTGGTAAGCCCTTGTAAAATTGAACCCACAGTTTAGCATGCAAAGTAAAAAGCCATAATGATTTATTTTTCATACTATTTTAGGAGGTACTGCATATGCATTACGGCCTTGGATCCTTACACATTGTTTAAATCCAAGTACAAGAAGTGAGAGCAGATACAACCATGCTCACAAAACTACACGCTGTGTCAAAGAGGGGGCATGTGGAATCCTACAAGAATGATGCAGGTGTCTCCACAAGAATGGTTTAGCTATACAGAACTGGCCAGAAACATGTTGCAAGATCATAGCTACATGTACAATATTGCACAGTCTTGCTATTAGGAGGGGTCCTCACAATGTGGAGATAGAATTGGATTCTGATCCTGAGGATGGAATACTAGTAATATAACACCAACAGGATGCTTCTCCTGCTGGGGATAGTAGAGCACACCGTACTGAGGTCACTAATAATTATTTTTAAGGTAATAAAAAAAAGGAATATTGAAAATTAAAACAGTACCACCTTTCATGATGGTTTGAAATCAAAACGTTCCTTTTATTCAGGATTCATTCTCATTTTGTGTTGAAATGTTGAAAAATGTATCTCATGAACAACTTTTTTCACAATTTAGTGTTTTCGTTAAGCAAACATGAGACGAAGTGAAATGTGTATGAACAAACAGATTTGTGCTTTATTTTACCTCTGATTGCCATTCTTTTCCCAGCAGTGCCTGCCTGTGTAGTTTCCTCAATATCTGTACTTGATGTATTTTGGCATGTGCGCCTAAGGTTTGAGACATCAGGCACTGAGCGGCTACTTATGCTTGATACCTCTTCATTATCCTCTAACTCTTCTTCTGCAGGCCCTGTTGTGACACTGGTTTGCATGTTTTCTAAAGCAGATGTAACCTGCACTAAGCCACGGGATACATCACCACAGAAGTGACCCATCTGAGTCTAAATGTTGAGTGTGTAACTAGATAAGCTGCAAGTAGCCTATGCTAGACAGGTGATGGTTCAGCTTAATGTGTCAGACCTCACCATGTGCTAGTGATGCCTGCACCTTTGTGTACACTGGCCTTGTTGCATTGTTGTAACAAGTTGCATTAGTGAGTTTTGTAAAGTTGTTGTTCATCATGATCTGATCATCCTCAGCTGTTTTCCTCAGGCTCTCTTGGCCATTGAGCAATTTTGGCATTAATATGTTTGGTCTGCAGCCCCTTTACAAACACCATAGATGCCCCTAACCCCCCAAATAATTCAGATGTTTCAGAAGCATTTACTGCAGCAAGAAGACCAGCATTATGAGAAGCTGTAGAATGACGACGCATCTGCAAAGAACTGCAGTACATGTGTCTGCCTATGAAATGTGTTGGACTGCTTTTCCTGGCTCAGGTTGGTTCATCTCATAGATCTGGGACAACAGGGAGTGGAGAAACTGTAGCTCTTCCTCTTGTTGTTACTTGCTCTATCTCTATGGCAGGTATGTCTGTGGATTGCTAAATTTCACACAGACCTTTATCAGTACCATCTTGCTCTGTGTCATGCTGTAGTTGTTGTGATATATCCTGGAAAAATATATAGGTGTCCTGTAGTTTACTGTTTATTTACCAGGAATAACAAAAGGATTTATGTAAATCTAAGTTCAAATCTTTCATTTTTGGCTACATAAAGTGACAATGTTTTGTGCACAAACTATTTTATATGTGGGTCTCTACGTTAGATGAATTTATGTTGCTTGTCGCTACAACTCCCAGAAGTTTCAAGTTTATATTTATTTATGATTAGGAACTCTAAACGAGGCCCACATAAAAAAGACATGAGAATTAAATATATACATAAACACTCAAATAACTTGTCTAACGAACAAGGACTCCATCCATAAACTGCATCACAATAAAAAAAAACTCCCTGACCCCTTACATTGAATGAAATCCCA
Organism: Pleurodeles waltl; assembly: GCF_031143425.1. Taxonomy (NCBI): domain Eukaryota; kingdom Metazoa; phylum Chordata; class Amphibia; order Caudata; family Salamandridae; genus Pleurodeles; species Pleurodeles waltl. Next base: position 668,141,555 of record NC_090449.1, on the reverse strand, counting down.
AAACACCCCTCACCCTACTACCTTAATAGACAGCGCACCATAAAAAACCATCTTTAAATTTCATAAGCTTAAAAAAAATATAATAAACATTTTTATAAATTGAAAATTCTAAAACAGAACAATTCGTTAGGAGGATCATACAAGGCTTCAAAAAAGTATGGTACAGATAATACAGAAAGTTGGAGACAAGTGGGACATAGGGCCAGATGTAGCAAAGAAACATTTTGCGAGTTGTAAATAGCGAGTCATAGCGACTCGCTATTTGCAACTCGCAAAATGTTATGCAGAACGGTGTCTCAGACACCGTCTGCGAGTCGCTATGGGGTCGCAATGACCCACCTCATGAATATTCATGAGGTGGGTCGCAAATTGCGGCCCCATACCGACTATGGGCACTCGCAAACATGGAGGCCTGCTGTAGTCAGCAGACCTCCGTGTTCGTGACTGCTTTAAATAAAGCAGTTTTTTTTTTTAAGTGTAGCCCGTTTTCCTTAAAGGAAAACGAGCTGCACTTAAAAAAAAAAACGAAACCTTTAGTTTCGGTATTTTTTCAGGGCAGGGAGTGGTCCCTTGGACCACTCCCTGCCCTGAAAAAATGTTTTTGGGTCCTTTCACAAACTGGAAGGGGTCCCATAGGGACCCCTTCCAATTTGCGAGTGGGTTACCATCCACTTGAAGTGGATGGTAACTGCAACTCCATTTGCGACCGCATGGTATTGCATACCACTAGGAATCGCAAATAGGAAGGGAACACCCCTTCCTATTTGCGATTCTGAAATGCATTTTGCGAGTCGGTCCGACTCGCAGAATGCATTTCTGCATAGGAAAATGCGATTTGCAACTCGCAAACGGTAGTTTTTGCCGTTTGCGAGTTGCAAATCCTTTCCTACATCTGGCCCTTAGCCACTTACGCCGAAACGAAACAAGGGATGGGCAGGCAAATAGAACATGATTTAAGTCTTGGGTTTCAGCTAAACAGAAGTTACACTCCGTATCCGAGCCAGGCCATCTTGCCAAAAGAACATTCAAAGGAAGCAATCCCTGCAAAGCAGCATACAAAAGGGCCTAGCCCCATGTGGTAGATTACATGTGATATAAGGTTGTGCTTTTTTTCACTATTATGGAGTCTGCTAAGTTCAGAAAATATCTCTTTTTTGCACAACTTTCTAAGTCCAACCGAAAGCTTAAAGACCACGTAGCCTGTTTCAGGCCAATTTTCAACTGAGAGGGGTAATAGCCAGGAATTGATTGCAATCTAAGTCCAGCCTTTCTAAGGCTTAGGAGAAATTCTTAGAGATGGTATACCTGAAATTATTGTTCACCAGAATTTCTTTCCTCAGCAAGGACCTTAAAGAATTATCCATACTCCTTGTGAGGCAAGCGACCCAGCTTATAACCCCCTGCTAAGCCCTGAATGAACTCGCTTCTTAAGCCCAGTTCCAGCCCGAAAGCCACCACAGAAGTAGCTGAATTAACAGATAAGAGTTTTCTAAGAGTTTTGCCATCCAACAAATTCAAAACCCCTGTTTAGAGGAATCAATCAATTCCAATCCATATAAGAGGGATGCAGAAATTTTTGCTCGATAAACCGCTAAAAGCTGTGCAAAGTGCCTCCTCCCAGTTGCCATAGACAAGGCTCCTAAGCCTCTTGCCTGACAGCCTGCTTTGGACTTATTATTTTCTATGTGCGCTTTGTCACTAAGATTCCCGCAGACTATTTTCCCCCCAAAAGTATAAGAATTCACAATTTCCAGCTTTTGAGAACCAGTGAAAATTAGGGGACTTAGGGCCTGATTATAACTTTGGAGGAGGGTGTTAATCAGTCCCAAATGTGACGGATATCCTACCCACCGTATTACGAGTTCCATAGGATATATTGGACTCGTAATACGGTGGGTGGTATATCCGTCACATTTGGGACGGATTAACACCCTCCTCCAAAGTTGTAATCAGGCCCTTACTGGTTTGGTTTCCATGGAAGCATATAACCTTGCTTTTCAAAGCATTAGCCTTTGAAAAGTGGGCCTCAGTATACTATGACAAACACTGAAGACGGTTATTTAGGCCTTTGGGGGTTCAGTCAAAAAGTATGATATCACCAGCATATAGTGTGAGAAAACAGGGCTGATTGCAGGGGCCCCCTAACTTTTTGCCCCCATTTTCCACTTTTTGCTGGTGTTTTCATGACTCTGATGGTGCCCTGGGTACTGCTAACCAGTCCCAGGGCCTGTGCTCTGTGTAAAATGGATATGCAAATTAGGCTAATTATAATTGGCTAAGTTAACCTACCTATAAGTCCCTAGTATATGGTAGGGCATGTAGGTTTAGGGACCACAGCATAGGTGGTGCACACCTAGGTGCACTGCTGAGGTGCCCAGTGTCATTTTAAATGCAGGCCTGCCTTGCTGGCTGCTTTTAAATTAAAGTTATATGCAAATTCGACTTTGGAATTAAAAGTAGTTCCAAAGTCTTAAACTACCTTATTTTTACATATAAGTCACCCCTAAGGTGTGCCCTATGTGCCCCTAGGGCTGGGTGCCATGTAACTATAAGCAGGGACTTTATAAAAATAGATTTATAAACCCTGGTGAGGTAAAAACAGCCAAATTCGTTTTTCCCTCATTGAAGTAAATGGCCTTCATAGGCTAGAATGGGGAGACTTTATTTTAAATTTTAAAGTCTCCTTAAATGTTGCATACCAAGAATTTGGTATCAAATTAATTGTTGTAATAAATCCCACAACTTCCAGTTGTTGGATTTAATATTACTTGTTCAGGTAAAAAGTTTTAGACTTTACCTAAAAAGTTGCCAATTTCAGCCCTGCATTGTTTTTGCTGCTGTGCTCTGATTGGCCAGCCTGCAGCAGCTTAGCCAAGCTGCCTTGATGAGGTGTGAAGTGGCCTGGCTTCACACAAAGGAATGTGCCTGTGGGAGAGAATCTCCCCTCAGCAGATGGTGAGGCAGGAAGGGGGAGGGCTGCCAAACTGGTCTTCAAAGGCAGAGAAGGACATTTGGAGCAACCAGCAACACCCCCACATCCTGCAACCCCAGACAACTAGGTGCCCCCTTGATTAGATTAGGAGAGGGCAGGAGAGGGGTGTGTTTATGATTTTTAGCCACACCAGTGGGTGGGCTCTGCCTTGTGGGATGGATTTTTGCCACACTTCCCAGGAAGTGGTCATCACAGGGGGACGACCCTGTACCTGATTGGAGAACCAGGACCCCCCTGCTTTTCACCCAGGAGCAAGGATAAAACTGGCAGACCTGCACCCACACCTTAGATCCCCATCAGATTCCAACAAGGAAGAACTAAAGGAGAAGAAGGACTGCCCTGCTGGACCCCTGGCCTGCACCTGGAACCTGCACTCAGAAGGACTGCACCAGATGCACACTTGGGCTTCACCACAAGAAGGACTTTGCCTGGCTTCAACTGGTTCAAGGAGGGACTCCCTGTTTGCTACAGGTGAACAATTGCTATCCAGAGTCCCCTGCACCAACTCCTGAAGAAAGTGACCAGCTGACCACTGTCCAGTGGCCAAAAAGGAGTTTGCGGCAGGTGCATTCTGGGAGTTGTAGTCCGCACCCCCCAAGGACCATCTCAGAACTTCTGGACCCTTGGGGTGAGCTGTGGACCCCAAAAGAACCTTAAAAGAACATCTGGGTGAAGCCCCAGAAGTTTGGAGAAGATTTGAGAATTTTTGTAAAAAAGCTCCATAGAGGGACCGACCCGCCGCAGAAATTCTAGCCGGCTTACCTCAACCGCGACTCGGCCTGACTTGGTGGTTTGTCCCGGTAAAGAAAAATCTCCGAAAAAGAGACTAAGTCCGAAGGTAAAAAGTTGACCGGGACCTCCCAGCCATCGTATCCGAGAAGGGCTCCATGGACGTCGGATCAAGATCCAGGTTTACCCCGGTCGAAGGATTTTCACCTCGAAAAAACGACTAAGTCCGAAGGTAAAAATCTCCACCGAGGAATCCATCATCGCGTATCCGGAGAAGGGCTCCAGGAGGTCGGATTGGACTGGCAGGCTCGTCCCGCTGAAGAAAATCTTCAAAATAAAGACTGAGTCAGAAGGTAACTTTTTAACCGAGGCCTCCCGCGACCTGTAGCCGAGCAGGGCTCCATCGCGGTCGGCCTGAAACTTTGACTTTGCCCCGGTCGAGGTGCAACCAGATGACCCGATTGGCGCTTTTTGTTTCTAAGCGCTAGAAAAATAATAATTCTTTAAAAATTCATATCTCCGGTTCCCTTTATCCGATTTTATTCGTTTTGGTGTCATTTTAAAGATAAAAATATAATCTATTTTTATGAATTGGTTTTGGATTTTTAAACTGTTTCCTGTGTTTTATTTAATTACTGTTTTGTGATATTTGAATGCTTTACACTCTGTCTCCTAAGTTAAGCCTTGATGCTCGTTGCCAAGCTACCAAGGGTTGAGCTGGGGTTAATTTACTGAGACCTAACTGGACCTTAGTGGAGGTTAGTGGCTTGTTGCTAAGTGTAGGTACCTACCTGCCCTTACCAATAACCCATTTCCCAACATTTTTGGTGGCAGCGGTGGGATCCTGTACTTGTGTTCAGTATCACGTTACAGTTTTAAGTAAAACAAATTAAAAATCCTTTAAATTGTCTTAGTGCAAATTATTTTCTTTTTTTTAAATTTTTTTTAAAAAAAATTTATTTGGATTAATTTCTATTATTGAATTTTTGTAATTTTTCTAAATTATTGTTTCCAATTTTTGCAAAAAGTTTTTGTTGACACAAAACTAGGGAACCATGGAGCTTGATCTGGCTAGCCTACCCACACTGACAGTAGTCCAGCTTAGGGGGTTGTGTACTGAAAGAGGATTGCCTGCAACCACTGACCTCAGGAAGCAAGTCCTGATCAAATCCCTGACAGCATGGGCTGAGGCCCAAGAGGTAGACCCAGGGGAAGCTCCAGAGGAGGGAGAAACAGGGAAGGATGCTAGCTCTAACCACTCAGGGGAGGGAGGGCATCTGAGCCTAAGTGAGGATGAGGAAGACCGGTCCTCAGTACATACAGTCACTAGTGGCAGACCCAAAGCTAGTGGTGGGAAGGGGGTCCCTTCAGGAGGAGAGAACCCATCCATCAGAGAAAGAGAGCTGGAGGCCCAGCTAGCGTACATAGCTTTGGAAGCAGACAAGCTGGCCCTAGAAAAGAAAAAGTGGGCAAAGAAAGAGAAAAGAGATGGTGGCAGCGACAGAGAAGTTGAGGTGTCCATGGGTGGGGGAGTTTGCCCCAGGTTACCCAAGGGGGTGGTTCCTGCTTATGTAGAGGGGGATGATATAGACAAGTGGTTGGAGGCCTTTGAGAGGGCACTCCAAATGAGAAGGGTTAGGCCTCAATACTGGGGTTCCCTTTTATGGGAGTTGGTCCCCAACTCAGGGAGGGATAGGCTTCTGACCTTAAGGGGGGAGGAGGCAGATTCGTACCCTAGTATGAAGAGGTGCTTAACCAAGAAGTTTGGTCTGACCCCAGAGCAGTATAGAATGAAGTTCAGGGACACCCAGAAGGTCAGTACCCAGTCTTGGGTTGACTTTGTAGACACCTCACTAAAGGCACTAGAGGGCTGGATTATTGGTAACAAAGTAAATACTTATGAGGGGTTATACAATCTGATCATGAGAGAGCACATCTTGACCAATTGTACCCAAGAAAGGTTACGCCAGCATCTAGTGGACTCTAAGCAGACCAACCCTAGAGAGCTAGGGGAGGCAGCTGATGAGTGGTTGAGAACCAGGGTGGTTGTCAAGTCCCAGGGGGGAGACTCCAAGAAGGGGGGGGTAGGTCCCCAAAAACCTAAGGAGGGAGGTGGTAAGCCCACCACAGAGACTCCCTCTGTACCCCAGAACCCTAAGAAGGAGGAGAGTAAATCCCACTCCCACTCTGACAAGCAGAGACAGGGAGACCCAGGGTTAAAAAAGCTCTTGGACAGTAGGGCTTGCTTTGACTGTCAGCAGACAGGTCACTTCAGAGGAGATGCAGCCTGTCCAAAGAAGGTGGTTAGCACTGGGTTGTCCAGTGTAGCCATGGAGGAGGACTCCTCAGATGATGAAGTCCTCCTAGCATTGAGCTGGGAGACAGGACCAGATGGTAAGCTGGTGATCCCTGAGGGTGGAAGTAGGCACTTCCACCCCATTCAGGTGAATGGGATCCCTACCACTGGCCTGAGAGACACCTGTGCCAGTCACACTATAGTGAGTGATTGGTTAGTGACCCCAGACATGTATGTCCCAGTAGAGACAAGGAAAGTCAGGATAGCCACAGGGGAGGTCACCTCCAAACCTGTAGCCATAGTGCCCCTAGAGAGGGAGGGTATCCTTGACTGGTTTAGGGTGGTAGTCAGTGCTGACCTCCCCCTAGATTGTATCCTGGGCAATGACCTCCCAGAGGTGGGTCTGGTCCCAGATGGGGCGGTCGCCCAGGGCGCCCCCCCAAACCAAAGTCCTGGGGAGTCAGTCCCTACAGTTAGGAGACAGGGGTCCCCAAGAAAAGGAAAGAAGAAAAGGAAGGGTAGGCCACTCTTAAAGAGAGTTCCAGGGAGCCAAAGGCCTTCTGCCCCAGTAGGGGGGGAGCCCAGAGTTGGCACTGGAGAGGCCTCCCCTGACCCCAAGGAAGTCCTGAGTAGTCAAGCAGCTGTCCAGATGCAGGGTGTTGCCCCTGCACTGACAGAAGGCAGAGTGGAAGGAGGGTGACTGCCACATGAAGTGGTAGCCCCCCACTCTAGACAGCAAGGGAGGTGCCAGGACCCCACAATTGCCCCTAAAGCAGCTCAGCCACCTGTCAGTGGAGAGCTTAGGGTGTGGTTCTGGGTACTGACAGCTGTCAGTAGCCTCTGCTGGGTGCTAGCCTTCCTGGCAGCACTGTACCTGGCCTGGGAGGCAGACCCCAGGGCCAATAGCAAAGTAGGCCCCCTGACCCTATTGGTCATGGTGGGGTTGCTCAAGTGTTGGGTGACCTCTTTGGGTAAGCTAGGTGTTGCCCTAGCAAAGTTAGGAGTAGGGGAGGTGGGCACCTCACTACCCAAGTTGGCAGAGAGAGAGGAGGAAGACCCCCCTAGAGGGAAGTTTCAGTTTGAGATGGGTCCTTTCACTGTTGGGATGGCTTAACTACCCAGAGGGAGTGACCATGACAGGAGGATGTAAGGCAGAGTAGGCCCTGCAAAGGGACAGCCAGTTTTCTTCACTGTCTTCCTCGCCTAACAAGCCAGGAAGACTCTCCCAGGGTTGGGCTGAGTCTCCTGGGCGTGTGGGCTGGGGGGGGCTTGTGTGAGAAAAGGGCTGATTGCAGAGGCCCCCTAACTTTTTGCCCCCATTTTCCACTTTTTGCTGGTGTTTTCCTGACTCTGATGGTGCCCTGGGTACTGCTAACCAGTCCCAGGGCCTGTGCTCTGTGTAAAATGGATATGCAAATTAGGCTAATTATAATTGGCTAAGTTAACCTACCTATAAGTCCCTAGTACATGGTAGGGCATGTAGGTTTAGGGACCACAGCATAGGTGGTGCACACCTAGGTGCACTGCTGAGGTGCCCAGTGTCATTTTAAAGGCAGGCCTGCCTTGCTGGCTGCTTTTAAATTAAAGTTATATGCAAATTCGACTTTGGAATTAAAAGTAGTTCCAAAGTCTTAAACTACCTTATTTTTACATATAAGTCACCCCTAAGGTGTGCCCTATGTGCCCCTAGGGCTGGGTGCCATGTAACTATAAGCATGGACTTTATAAAAATAGATTTATAAACCCTGGTGAGGTAAAAACAGCCAAATTCGTTTTTCCCTCATTGAAGTAAATGGCCTTCATAGGCTAGAATGGGGAGACTTTATTTTAAATTTTAAAGTCTCCTTAAATGTTGCATACCAAGAATTTGGTATCAAATTAATTGTTGTAATAAATCCCACAACTTCCAGTTGTTGGATTTAATATTACTTGTTCAGGTAAAAAGTTTTAGACTTTACCTAAAAAGTTGCCAATTTCAGCCCTGCATTGTTTTTGCTGCTGTGCTCTGATTGGCCAGCCTGCAGCAGCTTAGCCAAGCTGCCTTGATGAGGTGTGAAGTGGCCTGGCTTCACACAAAGGAATGTGCCTGTGGGAGAGAATCTCCCCTCAGCAGATGGTGAGGCAGGAAGGGGGAGGGCTGCCAAACTGGTCTTCAAAGGCAGAGAAGGACATTTGGAGCAACCAGCAACACCCCCACATCCTGCAACCCCAGACAACTAGGTGCCCCCTTGATTAGATTAGGAGAGGGCAGGAGAGGGGTGTGTTTATGATTTTTAGCCACACCAGTGGGTGGGCTCTGCCTTGTGGGATGGATTTTTGCCACACTTCCCAGGAAGTGGTCATCACAGGGGGACGACCCTGTACCTGATTGGAGAACCAGGACCCCCCTGCTTTTCACCCAGGAGCAAGGATAAAACTGGCAGACCTGCACCCACACCTTAGATCCCCATCAGATTCCAACAAGGAAGAACTAAAGGAGAAGAAGGACTGCCCTGCTGGACCCCTGGCCTGCACCTGGAACCTGCACTCAGAAGGACTGCACCAGATGCACACTTGGGCTTCACCACAAGAAGGACTTTGCCTGGCTTCAACTGGTTCAAGGAGGGACTCCCTGTTTGCTACAGGTGAACAATTGCTATCCAGAGTCCCCTGCACCAACTCCTGAAGAAAGTGACCAGCTGACCACTGTCCAGTGGCCAAAAAGGAGTTTGCGCCAGGTGCATTCTGGGAGTTGTAGTCCGCACCCCCCAAGGACCATCTCAGAACTTCTGGACCCTTGGGGTGAGCTGTGGACCCCAAAAGAACCTTAAAAGAACATCTGGGTGAAGCCCCAGAAGTTTGGAGAAGATTTGAGAATTTTTGTAAAAAAGCTCCATAGAGGGACCGACCCGCCGCAGAAATTCTAGCCGGCTTGCCTCAACCGCGACTCGGCCTGACTTGGTGGTTTGTCCCGGTAAAGAAAAATCTCCGAAAAAGAGACTAAGTCCGAAGGTAAAAAGTTGACCGGGACCTCCCAGCCATCGTATCCGAGAAGGGCTCCATGGACGTCGGATCAAGATCCAGGTTTACCCCGGTCGAAGGATTTTCACCTCGAAAAAACGACTAAGTCCGAAGGTAAAAATCTCCACCGAGGAATCCATCATCGCGTATCCGGAGAAGGGCTCCAGGAGGTCGGATTGGACTGGCAGGCTCGTCCCGCTGAAGAAAATCTTCAAAATAAAGACTGAGTCAGAAGGTAACTTTTTAACCGAGGCCTCCCGCGACCTGTAGCCGAGCAGGGCTCCATCGCGGTCGACCTGAAACTTTGACTTTGCCCCGGTCGAGGTGCAACCAGATGACCTGATTGGCGCTTTTTGTTTCTAAGCGCTAGAAAAATAATAATTCTTTAAAAATTCATATCTCCGGTTCCCTTTATCCGATTTTATTCGTTTTGGTGTCATTTTAAAGATAAAAATATAATCTATTTTTATGAATTGGTTTTGGATTTTTAAACTGTTTCCTGTGTTTTATTTAATTACTGTTTTGTGATATTTGAATGCTTTACACTCTGTCTCCTAAGTTAAGCCTTGATGCTCGTTGCCAAGCTACCAAGGGTTGAGCTGGGGTTAATTTACTGAGACCTAACTGGACCTTAGTGGAGGTTAGTGGCTTGTTGCTAAGTGTAGGTACCTACCTGCCCTTACCAATAACCCATTTCCCAACATTTTTGGTGGCAGCGGTGGGATCCTGTACTTGTGTTCAGTATCACGTTACAGTGTTAAGTAAAACAAATTAAAAATCCTTTAAATTGTCTTAGTGCAAATTCTTTTTTTTTTTTTTAATTTTTTTTAAAAAAAAATTATTTGGATTAATTTCTATTATTGAATTTTTGTAATTTTTCTAAATTATTGTTTCCAATTTTTGCAAAAAGTTTTTGTTGACACAAAACTAGGGAACCATGGAGCTTGATCTGGCTAGCCTACCCACACTGACAGTAGTCCAGCTTAGGGGGTTGTGTACTGAAAGAGGATTGCCTGCAACCACTGACCTCAGGAAGCAAGTCCTGATCAAATCCCTGACAGCATGGGCTGAGGCCCAAGAGGTAGACCCAGGGGAAGCTCCAGAGGAGGGAGAAACAGGGAAGGATGCTAGCTCTAACCACTCAGGGGAGGGAGGGCATCTGAGCCTAAGTGAGGATGAGGAAGACCGGTCCTCAGTACATACAGTCACTAGGGGCAGACCCAAAGCTAGTGGTGGGAAGGGGGTCCCTTCAGGAGGAGAGAACCCATCCATCAGAGAAAGAGAGCTGGAGGCCCAGCTAGCGTACATAGCTTTGGAAGCAGACAAGCTGGCCCTAGAAAAGAAAAAGTGGGCAAAGAAAGAGAAAAGAGATGGTGGCAGCGACAGAGAAGTTGAGGTGTCCATGGGTGGGGGAGTTTGCCCCAGGTTACCCAAGGGGGTGGTTCCTGCTTATGTAGAGGGGGATGATATAGACAAGTGGTTGGAGGCCTTTGAGAGGGCACTCCAAATGAGAAGGGTTAGGCCTCAATACTGGGGTTCCCTTTTATGGGAGTTGGTCCCCAACTCAGGGAGGGATAGGCTTCTGACCTTAAGGGGGGAGGAGGCAGATTCGTACCCTAGTATGAAGAGGTGCTTAACCAAGAAGTTTGGTCTGACCCCAGAGCAGTATAGAATGAAGTTCAGGGACACCCAGAAGGTCAGTACCCAGTCTTGGGTTGACTTTGTAGACACCTCACTAAAGGCACTAGAGGGCTGGATTATTGGTAACAAAGTAAATACTTATGAGGGGTTATACAATCTGATCATGAGAGAGCACATCTTGACCAATTGTACCCAAGAAAGGTTACGCCAGCATCTAGTGGACTCTAAGCAGACCAACCCTAGAGAGCTAGGGGAGGCAGCTGATGAGTGGTTGAGAACCAGGGTGGTTGTCAAGTCCCAGGGGGGAGACTCCAAGAAGGGGGGGGGTAGGTCCCCAAAAACCTAAGGAGGGAGGTGGTAAGCCCACCACAGAGACTCCCTCTGTACCCCAGAACCCTAAGAAGGAGGAGAGTAAATCCCACTCCCACTCTAACAAGCAGAGACAGGGAGACCCAGGGTTAAAAAAGCTCTTGGACAGAAGGGCTTGCTTTGACTGTCAGCAGACAGGTCACTTCAGAGGAGATGCAGCCTGTCCAAAGAAGGTGGTTAGCACTGGGCTGTCCAGTGTAGCCATGGAGGAGGACTCCTCAGATGATGAAGTCCTCCTAGCATTGAGCTGGGAGACAGGACCAGATGGTAAGCTGGTGATCCCTGAGGGTGGAAGTAGGCACTTCCACCCCATTCAGGTGAATGGGATCCCTACCACTGGCCTGAGAGACACCTGTGCCAGTCACACTATAGTGAGTGACCGGTTAGTGACCCCAGACATGTATGTCCCAGGAGAGACAAGGAAAGTCAGGATAGCCACAGGGGAGGTCACCTCCAAACCTGTAGCCATAGTGCCCCTAGAGAGGGAGGGTATCCTTGACTGGTTTAGGGTGGTAGTCAGTGCTGACCTCCCCCTAGATTGTATCCTGGGCAATGACCTCCCAGAGGTGGGTCTGGTCCCAGATGGGGCGGTCGCCCAGGGCGCCCCCCCAAACCAAAGTCCTGGGGAGTCAGTCCCTACAGTTAGGAGACAGGGGTCCCCAAGAAAAGGAAAGAAGAAAAGGAAGGGTAGGCCACTCTTAAAGAGAGTTCCAGGGAGCCAAAGGCCTTCTGCCCCAGTAGGGGGGGAGCCCAGAGTTGGCACTGGAGAGGCCTCCCCTGACCCCAAGGAAGTCCTGAGTAGTCAGGCAGCTGTCCAGATGCAGGGTGTTGCCCCTGCACTGACAGAAGGCAGAGTGGAAGGAGGGTGTCTGCCACATGAGGTGGTAGCCCCCCACTCTAGACAGCAAGGGAGGTGCCAGGACCCCACAATTGCCCCTAAAGCAGCTCAGCCACCTGTCAGTGGAGAGCTTAGGGTGTGGTTCTGGGTACTGACAGCTGTCAGTAGCCTCTGCTGGGTGCTAGCCTTCCTGGCAGCACTGTACCTGGCCTGGGAGGCAGACCCCAGGGCCAATAGCAAAGTAGGCCCCCTGACCCTATTGGTCATGGTGGGGTTGCTCAAGTGTTGGGTGACCTCTTTGGGTAAGCTAGGTGTTGCCCTAGCAAAGTTAGGAGTAGGGGAGGTGGGCACCTCACTACCCAAGTTGGCAGAGAGAGAGGAGGAAGACCCCCCTAGAGGGAAGTTTCAGTTTGAGATGGGTCCTTTCACTGTTGGGATGGCTTCACTACCCAGAGGGAGTGACCATGACAGGAGGATGTAAGGCAGAGTAGGCCCTGCAAAGGGACAGCCAGTTTTCTTCACTGTCTTCCTCGCCTAACAAGCCAGGAAGACTCTCCCAGGGTTGGGCTGAGTCTCCTGGGCGTGTGGGCTGGGGGGGGCTTGTGTGAGAAAAGGGCTGATTGCAGAGGCCCCCTAACTTTTTGCTCCCATTTTCCACTTTTTGCTGGTGTTTTCCTGACTCTGATGGTGCCCTGGGTACTGCTAACCAGTCCCAGGGCCTGTGCTCTGTGTAAAATGGATATGCAAATTAGGCTAATTATAATTGGCTAAGTTAACCTAACTATAAGTCCCTAGTATATGGTAGGGCATGTAGGTTTAGGGACCACAGCATAGGTGGTGCACACCTAGGTGCACTGCTGAGGTGCCCAGTGTCATTTTAAAGGCAGGCCTGCCTTGCTGGCTGCTTTTAAATTAAAGTTATATGCAAATTCGACTTTGGAATTAAAAGTAGTTCCAAAGTCCTAAACTACCTTATTTTTACATATAAGTCACCCCTAAGGTGTGCCCTATGTGCCCCTAGGGCTGGGTGCCATGTAACTATAAGCAGGGACTTTATAAAAATAGATTTATAAACCCTGGTGAGGTAAAAACAGCCAAATTCGTTTTTCCCTCATTGAAGTAAATGGCCTTCATAGGCTAGAATGGGGAGACTTTATTTTAAATTTTAAAGTCTCCTTAAATGTTGCATACCAAGAATTTGGTATCAAATTAATTGTTGTAATAAATCCCACAACTTCCAGTTGTTGGATTTAATATTACTTGTTCAGGTAAAAAGTTTTAGACTTTATCTAAAAAGTTGCCAATTTCAGCCCTGCATTGTTTTTGCTGCTGTGCTCTGATTGGCCAGCCTGCAGCAGCTTAGCCAAGCTGCCTTGATGAGGTGTGAAGTGGCCTGGCTTCACACAAAGGAATGTGCCTGTGGAGAGAATCTCCCCTCAGCAGATGGTGAGGCAGGAAGGGGGAGGGCTGCCAAACTGGTCTTCAAAGGCAGAGAAGGACATTTGGAGCAACCAGCAACACCCCCACATCCTGCAACCCCAGACAACTAGGTGCCCCCTTGATTAGATTAGGAGAGGGCAGGAGAGGGGTGTGTTTATGATTTTTAGCCACACCAGTGGGTGGGCTCAGCCAGATGTAACCTCCAAAAATCAGATTCAGCCATGTTGGATTTTTAGAGAATGTTGCCTTCTGGGATGGATTTTTGCCACACTTCCCAGGAAGTGGTCATCACAGGGGGACGACCCTGTACCTGATTGGAGAACCAGGACCCCCCTGCTTTTCACCCAGGAGCAAGGATAAAACTGGCAGACCTGCACCCACACCTTAGATCCCCATCAGATTCCAACAAGGAAGAACTAAAGGAGAAGAAGGACTGCCCTGCTGGACCCCTGGCCTGCACCTGGAACCTGCACTCAGAAGGACTGCACCAGCTGCACACTTGGGCTTCACCACAAGAAGGACTTTGCCTGGCTTCAACTGGTTCAAGGAGGGACTCCCTGTTTGCTACAGGTGAACAATTGCTATCCAGAGTCCCCTGCACCAACTCCTGAAGAAAGTGACCAGCTGACCACTGTCCAGTGGCCAAAAAGGAGTTTGCGCCAGGTGCATTCTGGGAGTTGTAGTTCGCACCCCCCAAGGACCATCTCAGAACTTCTGGACCCTTGGGGTGAGCTGTGGACCCCAAAAGAACCTTAAAAGAACATCTGGGTGAAGCCCCAGAAGTTTGGAGAAGATTTGAGAATTTTTGTAAAAAAGCTCCATAGAGGGACCGACCCGCCGCAGAAATTCTAGCCGGCTTGCCTCAACCGCGACTCGGCCTGACTTGGTGGTTCGTCCCGGTAAAGAAAAATCTCCGAAAAAGAGACTAAGGGGGTTATTCTAACTTTGGAGGAGTGTTAATCCGTCCCAAAAGTGACGGTAAAGTGACGGATATACCACCAGCCGTATTACGAGTTCCATAGGATATAATGGACTCGTAATACGGCTGGTGGTAAATCCGTCACTTTTCTGTCACTTTTGGGACGGATTAACACCTCCTCCAAAGTTAGAATAACCCCCTAAGTCCGAAGGTAAAAAGTTGACCGGGACCTCCCAGCCATTGTATCCGAGAAGGGCTCCATGGACGTCGGATCAAGTTCCAGGTTTACCCCGGTCGAAGGATTTTCACCTCGAAAAAACGACTAAGTCCGAAGGTAAAAATCTCCACCGAGGAATCCAGCATTGCGTATCCGGAGAAGGGCTCCAGGAGGTCGGATTGGACTGGCAGGCTCGTCCCGCTGAAGAAAATCTTCAAAATAAAGACTAAGTCAGAAGGTAACTTTTTAACCGAGGCCTCCCTCGACCTGTAGCCGAGCAGGGCTCCATCACGGTCGGCCTGAAACTTTGACTTTGCCCCGGTCGAGGTGCAACCAGATGACCCGATTGGCGCTTTTTGTTTCTAAGCGCTAGAAAAATAATAATTCTTTAAAAATTCATATCTCCGGTTCCCTTTATCCGATTTTATTCGTTTTGGTGTCATTTTAAAGATAAAAATATAATCTATTTTTATAAATTGGTTTGGGATTTTTAAACTGTTTCCTGTGTTTTATTTAATTACTGTTTTGTGATATTTGAATGCTTTACACTCTGTCTCCTAAGTTAAGCCTTGACGCTCGTTGCCAAGCTACCAAGGGTTGAGCTGGGGTTAATTTACTGAGACCTAACTGGACCTTAGTGGAGGTTAGTGGCTTGTTGCTAAGTGTAGGTACCTACCTGCCCTTACCAATAACCCATTTTCCAACATATAGTAAGCAGCAAACTGAATTTTGCCAATTTGAGGAGGAAAGCCCTTGCTCTGGGAAAGGTAATGGGGGAGATCTGAAATATATAAAGAAAAGAGCAAATGTGCCAAGATGCATCCTTGTTTAAATCCATTCAGAGTGAGTATCTTTTGGCATAAACCTTTCTCCCCCCTAAAGGTATTCTACACCAAGTAGAGGAGTGAAGCGCTATCACTAGCTCAAGAAGAATATAAGGCATACCCAAGTTAGCCAGCTTTCCCCATAGCAAGTCTCTCTCCACTTTGTCAAAAGCCATTGAAAAGTTGATAAAAGCAGCATAGACCACTCCACCTCTTACTTTCACATACTTTTCGGTGAACACTTGTAACACTGCAATATTATCCAAAGTTTTATGACTACGCCTAAACCCTGTTTGGTCCAGGGGATTGTTCTCCTCAGCCCAAATAGATAGTCTGGAATGCAGACATTTAGCAAAGTTTTTCTCCACCATGTTCAGAAGGGCAATCTGCCGGTGGTTGGCTGGACTGTTACGATCGCCCTTCTTAAATAAAGGCACAATGATACTACCAACCCAGAAGGGTGGGATACTGCCGGAAAGGAAACACCTTCTAAAAACAACAAATAAAATCTTACTCCACGAGCAAATATCCTGTTTTTTTATGGAAAAGTGTAATTCGTCAGGACCCATTGCGGTGGAGAGGGGAATAGTATTCTTAGATATGGTATACCTGAAATTATTGTTCACCAGAATTTCTTTCCTCAGCAAGGACCTTAAAGAATTATCCATACTCCTTGTGTGGCCAGTTCTATCTCCTTTACTGTAGAAGGATCAGTGGATTGTGACCCATAACTTTCGTGAAGCAGGAACAATTCAACCCCATGTGATGCATAAAGGGTGGCAACGAATTCAGTCCAACAAGCTTCAGAGATGGCTACAGGGGAAGAACGCATTCTTGACCTGCAGCCTTTGCCAACCAATGACCTTTTACTGCTGCTTTCTGGAGGTGGATCCAAAGCCTGTCCCAGGAGTCTGTTGCGAGATGGGGCTTCAAGTGCCTCTTTCTCCTTTTTAACAGGGCTACCCTGGAGTTTCTTTCAGATGCATACTCTAAGTACTGAATCCTAACCAGACAATTTATTTTCCTATTCAGGGCAAGATAGACGGGGAACCACCTTGTGTCTGCTTTTAGGAGAGCGTAGAGAGGAGCTAATCAGCAGCTGCCTCATAAGATTCGCAAAGTTTTGCAATTCATTCCACTCTCAGTTATCCAGCTCTGCAACAGCAATTTCTAAGGTCTCTAACATACCTGAGATGCTTCTGTGATCCTACTGGGTCCTCCCTGTCTTATTATCGAAAATGGGGATTGACTCACCCAACTCCCAGGTCTCCGTTATTAGCATGTTCAATTCCAATGAGAAGAAAAGCAAATTGTGGTCACTAAGAGAGGCATTGATAAACTTTAAGTCATTTAACAAAGAAAAAGAGGGTACCAGGTGATCTAATATTGCCATTCCCCTTGGAAAAACATGTGTAAAGGAAGCTGGGGAATCATAGGGAGACCTTCCATTAGCTGTGATACAATAATTTGTCCTAGGGAGATCAAGTCGACGTTTCCCTCTCTTATTTGTTCTTATCAGGGGGAATTTGAGAGCTTCCCCTCTCATAACCTTGCGGACTTGGCTCAAAGCGTGATTGGAAATGTTGCAGTTTTAGTATCCAACTAGCACTGCATAGGGAGGATACTCACTATCTAGAGCGGTTTTTATATAGACAAAAACCTTCTGCAACAAGGCGTCATAGACCACTTCGGGGGGATGTAGGCGTTGACCAGTAACAGGGAGGTAGAGCCTGAAGTCGTTTTATGAACCTGAAGGGTTAAGGCCATGAAAAGGTTGCTAGGCTCTTTATAACAACCATAATTCAACTTATGTTTAGTTGACAGAAAGCAGACGACTCCCCCTTAAGCACGCCCCCTTCTAGAAGGGGTGGCCTTACAGTCTTTAGCATAATAATCATCCCACAATAAATCCCTATCAGACCATGTCTCCAGGAGGCAAATCAAGTCAAGACTTAAAGAGTTGAGACAAAGTAACTTCTTCCTGCAAAATTTTATCCCTGCAGCATTCCATGAGACAATTTTTAGGCCGACGCTAATTGAGCAGTTGAAACAGTAACCTAGACCCCCGTGCCTGGTTTAAGGCACTCTGGAGCCAACCCCACCTATCCAGACCATTAATGTTTTTTTGCTTGGAGGTGGTTGGAGCTTCCTGCAGTGACACCTGTCTACCATTCCTTGCAAGGGAAACTGTCAGGTCCTGCAAATCTACCCTGAGCCTAAACTCACACTGGTCCTTAGAGTTGGGTGACTCCTGTGACAAATAACCATCTTTGATGTTTTCCACTACCAACTCCCCACTAGCGCCAATCTGTTTCAAACCCAGATAGGGGACCACATCAATCCCACAACACTGCAAAATAAATCAGCATTTCGAAGGACCAGCTTAGCAAAGCATTGAAAGCGAAAGGAAATCCTTGACTTAAAGCCTACATTAGAATATAGTAGAGAAACAAGGTCAATGTCACAGCTTGGAATTTACATCAATGGGCCACACTCCGAGAAGCAATTTAACAAAGTAGATCTATTCATGATTAAATCTGTTTCAAAGATTGGAATAAAGTCTACGATAAATGTGTCCACATTACATCCAGTTGCAGGAGGGCCTTCTGAAGATACAGGGCCATTGGAGACTCCTTTCAGCCTGGGAACAAAAAAATTGGAGCTGTTGGATTCAATTTGGGAGGCGGACCAGGTGGGTGGACAAAGAAAGGCTCACTCTTGGACTCCCTCCCTGGCAGCTGCTCCAATAATCCCAAATGTGATCCTTGTCAACAAAGAGGAGGGAGAAATGTACTTTCCTTCTGCCTTTCTTAATGATCCTTCGAACAACTCCCATAATGCATTATAAAGTTTGAGCATCCATTAGAATGGATTGTCTTTTCTGATGACATTGTTGAAATATCAGTGTTTCTAATACTTTCATGATAAAATGACATTCTAATGTAATCTTAATTTCCAGTATAGATGGTGGATTGGAGGGAACTATGCAGAACAAATCGAACAACACTCCTGTGCTGAATTGTTGCCTCAACCATGGTTTCCACGGGTGTTGTTGGTGGCTGCTGACATAGTCCTCCATCTGTCCCACGTGCCTCTGCCAAGCAACTGCCTATCTTCTCTTTCATAAGAGATCTTAAGTCATACCATTGACTTCTGCCATGGCACTTTTTCTCACTTCAAATGTGTCCAGGATGTCATTACAGTTTAAATTTTTTGTGCTTCTGGAACAGTGAATGAGCTCTTCCTAAATAGCTCTTCATTATGGCCAACTTTCTTATAAGAGTGTAGCTCTAGCTCTTTCTTTAAGAACTTAAGCTTGCTGTCAGGTCTTTGTCTGCCTCTTCCCTGGACATTTTCGGAAGTGTTTCCAGCCAAAGCTTAATACAAGGGTTCACAGATTTACTCCTGCAACAGCACTTACTTCCTCTGTGTTACAGAACACAAGGAGGGGCTTTCATATGAACACTTCCTCATAGTGATGTCATCATTCTGTTCCCAAAAGCAACTCTTCCTATTTGCAATTTCCTAATACTGATTTGAAAATTTTGCAAGTCCATATTAAGAATTCACAAAATAGCCAATGCAGCTCTTACCAAATCACCATTTGCAGAAGGTGTACTTTCATACAATTCCATTAGCGATTTCCTAATAGTGATTCAGATGGAATCACAATTTTGAAATTGCTAATCCAAACGTATGTACATCTGATCCTTTATGGAATACAGATGTCACTGATGGGTGGTACCGCATTTCAAAGCAGAGCTGGCTGTAGGGTGGTGCAACAGGTACTGCCATACTGGGCACTGACCTGGAGGGGGAGCACTTACCTCAGGGGTGCACAGTCTATAGCAATAACTTACCATTTAAAAGCACCTGAAGCTGAGTTCCTTGTGTGTCCAGCTTTCAGGCAGCAATAAAAATGTAAAGAGAATTGTTGTTATCAATGTTCTTGCAAGAGAGAGAGATCAAAGTTTTGTCTTTTGGCAGTTTTGACTCAACATAAAGTAGCGCAGATGGTTAATCATGCCTGCTGCAAAGAACAGATCTGTACTTTATGTGGATAGCTGAGTGGATTAGTAAAGCCAGCTTTTACCAGCTCTTTAGAAATATTTGTGAGAGTGGGGCTATGGAGTTATGAGTGGCACTGTTGCCGGATGGTACTGAGGGAATCTGAGGAGGAGGTCATGGGGGAGAAGTGGTGCCAATAAAGATTATCTCACCAGTCGCCACCAGAACTAAAGTTGGCCCTGACCCAGAGGGAGGCTGCTTGCACTGAAAATGACCCCCCTCCTGGATGAGTCTTTATTGAAAGATAAAATGGAACACATGTGACTAGGTTATGATGGCCAGTGCTTAATTTCTAAAAGAATGAATGGGGGTACCCAAAGCTCTCCTCAGAAGCTGTAGCTGGAGCTATTAAATGTTTGTGTGCCAAATGCTTAGTCTTAAATCCACCTCATGCCAGGAGCATAACACAGGTCCATTCTGCCGATGCGGCATGTGGGGCCCCTAATTCTCCAGGGGCACACTAGTCAGTCATAGGCCCATTAATATCTGTATGATATAGGAGACTCAAGGGTCCCTCATCCTGTTCTGGGGAGGGGCACTATGTTCCATTATGCCACTACGCCAGACACTCCCTCCCCTTTATCCAACTCTTGCAGGTTCCTGCTTTCTCCATTTGTGAAAGGTTTTTACATCTTTGTCTTTCTCCATGTTTTCCCTTTGTGTGTGTTTCACTTGCGTGCTCTTGGTCAATGTCTAATGAGGAAAAACAAGTCCTGGTACCCAAAAGTTAAGCACTGGAGATGGTAGAGTGCATGTGCACATGTGCAGCAGTGAATAATATGACTTTCAATTAAGTTGTCTATACTTGGGCCTCACATTAGAGATGATACCACTTCCCAATTTAGGGTTGTATGTATACCACAAGGAGTTACTCTGCCAATTTGCAAAATTTAGGTTGCTAATTAGTACAAAGTACAAGAAGAGAGAGTCTATGAAAATGTCTTAATATATAGAACCTATGAGTTCATCTTCCCCATTGCTCATTAGCAGTGTCCCATGTGCCTCAACCTTCAGGCTCAAACAAACAAGCATTTGTAAAGCAAGATGAGCAGTATGCACATGAACTGGTCTGTGGCTGCAAAGCATTGATACCATTGACACCTGCTGATTTCCTTACACACAAACACCAAGGCCCTAGTAAGGTTTGGAAATGAAGGAGAACTCTCTGATTAACTTTGTATTGGTCAGGGGTTCACCAGAGGCGTGTATTAGCACCACTTCTCTTTATTCTGTAGATCAATAATTTTAGTAAGGAGCTTAATAAGTGCACCAAAGACGTCCACATGGTGAATGGTGCCCCCCTGCCTGCATTACTTAACGAGGATGACACAGTGCTTTTTGCCAGCACCCCTAAAGTCCTAAGTCATCTAGTGCACCCCTTTGTTAACTTTATGGCCAGGCTCGATTTATTATCTAATTTTATTAAGTCATTTATAATGAATGACCTGTGGCCCGATGCGTACACAACCTTTAACTATTCCGGTGGGTATGGAAACATTAGTTATTTCTCGTATTTGAGGGTTATATTTAGCTCATCCGAAACATGGTCTGCGCATGTTGCACAAAGTAAGATGACGTTTTCCAGGGCCGTTGAGTCTGCTTAGTTTTCCGTCGCCCAAGGGAGAGAGAGTCCTACACCTCTTTTGCAAATTTACTCAGCACAATGCGTCCCAGCAGTGACTGATGGGGCCGGCATGTGGGGTTTGGGTGATTCGATCAAACTCCAAAGGAAGAAGAACTGATTTTGTAGGAGTGTCTTGTCAGCTCACATGCCAACTTCTAGCTACATTTGTCACAATGAATTGGGCTTAGATTTTTTTGAGCAATTTAATTTGTAGTCGACCGATAATTTTGAGTTAAGATGAATCAGAGCTAACTAGAGGAATAGCTACAGATGTATTCAGAGGGTCTCCTGATTCTATGGATAGCGTATGTTAAAAAAATCATTGGAACCTACTTGGGGGGGGGGGGGCGGGTCGATATGATTTTTGACAGAACGCCGCGATTGCTTCATATTGGAAAGCAAGTGAAAGCATTATTCTTAGAGCGAGCAAAGGAAGAGAGGCTGAAGGTAGAAAGCCAAAAATTAAGTGTTAAGTATTATCTAGATCATAATCTTGGGTCCATTTCTTCGAATTACCTGCAGTATGCCAACAGGAGCTGGGTACGTTTATTATTGTTTATTTTTTTGGGCTGGTGCAGTGAAATATTTCCTCTTCTTCGCAGCCAGACATCAAGCCTAGCTTGACTCCAGGGATTGCCCTGTACTAACTCGCATAAAAAGACTATGTTACATTATCTGTTTTTGTTTGATGTTTATAAAAATGTTTACTAAAAATATTCTTATACCCTTTTTAAGACTCAGGAATTTTTGGCTCTGTACCAAAGCCTATATTTTTCTAGTAGCACTGTCAGAAGATGAAACGTGCAGTTATGTCACTTTATTTCTTAAAGTCACAATCCGTTCTAGGAAGTCGATGCTTTTAGATTTCTGATTATCTTAGCCTGCTTTTATTTAGACGGTTTGGTCTTTTATCTAAAAGACAATTATTTGATCGATTTTTCCTGCATGAGTTATAAAAAGTGATTTTATGTGGCTGGATGCTTGTTATTGTTATTGTATATGTTTAGAATGTTTTTATGGTTGCTTGCAGCCGAATAGAGCGATTTCTGATCCTGTTTCTGATATGAGATGGTCCCTCTCTGATGAATGTATGGGTCCGGCTCTGCTTGTGCAGTTTTACATCATTCCTACCCTTTTTAGCTCTTCTAAATTACAAAATGCTATAGAAATTGAAGCATGGTTCCTGTTGTAATGTCATTTTTGGAGTTGGCAGAAATGAATTGTTATATGCTGCAATGTTATATCACTTTATGTTTTTATGAATAAAGCTGATGTTAAATATTGTGGCCCATATTTATACTTTTTGACGCACAACTGCGCCAACGCAGTTGTGCGTCAAAAATTTTACCGCCGGCTAACGCCATTCCAAAGCGCCATGCGGGCGCCTTATTTATTGAATGACGTTAGCCGGTGCTGCGGACTGGTCTGCGTCAAAAAAAATGACTCACACCAGGCAGCGCCGGCGTAGGGGAAAATGGAGCTTGGGCATCAAAAAATGGGGCAAGTCAGGTCTGAGGCAAAATTCAGGCCTCAACCCGATTTGCGCCATTTTTTTTGACGCCCAACCCCCATTGAAATGACTCCTGTCTTAGCAAAGACAGGAGTCATGCACCCTTGCCCAATGGCCATGCCCAGGGGACTTACGTCCCCTGGGCATGGTCATTGGGCATAGTGGCATGTAGGGGGGCACAAATCAGGCCCCCCTATGCCACAAAAAAAATACGAAAAAAAACAACTTACCTGAACTTACCTTAACTTCCCTGGGATGGGTCCCTCCATCCTTGGGTGTCCTCCCGGGGTGGGCAAGGGTGGCAGGGGGTGTCCCTGGGGGCATGGAAGGGCACCTCTGGGCTCCTTCTGAGCCCACAGGTCCCTTAACGCCTGCCCTGACCCAGGCATTAAAAAACGGCACCCATCAGGCTGGGCACCGTTTTTTAAGGCCTGCCCCCTCCTGTGCGTCAAAATGACATCACAGTATAAATATGGGGCACAGGCCTTAAAGTCATTTTTTGGAAGGGAACGCCTACCTTGCATATAATTAACGCAAGGCTGGTTCCCCCTTCCAAAAAATGGCGCACATGGTGGAACTTTGACGCCCACTGCGTCGGATGTCAAAGTATAAATATGGGGCAGGGTTTGCGCCGAATGTGCGTCAAAAATGTTGACGCACATTCGGCGCAAACAGAGTATAAATATGCCCCTGTGTATTTTAATCCTCATGACAAGTATTTGTACTGTACAATTTATCTCTGACTTCTATGGCTTAGGTTGAATAAAGATTTTGATTATGATGATGATGATGATTAAAGGAAACTAGATTCAGATCCAAGCTACACATAAACTGAAAAAATAGGTATATCTCACTGCCT
The DNA here is from genome assembly GCF_031143425.1 of Pleurodeles waltl. Classification (NCBI taxonomy): domain Eukaryota; kingdom Metazoa; phylum Chordata; class Amphibia; order Caudata; family Salamandridae; genus Pleurodeles; species Pleurodeles waltl. The sequence continues at coordinate 668,118,229 of NC_090449.1, read as the reverse complement.
GAACCTTGAACACCGTGCCAACTTAAATAAAAGAGATTGTGACCAACAGCCAAAAATGGGGAAGAGTTACAAAATAAGGGGATTTTATACAATGACACAACCTTCTCTATCTATCTGGTAAAATGCTTTTGTATAAGAGGAGTTTGAGGCCTAATGACATAATAGCCAAAAACACAATGGACAGAATATAGGCCCTCATTACAACCCTGGCGGTCGGTGTTAAAGCGGCAGTAACACCGCCAACAGGCCAGCGGTAAACAAAATTGGATCACGACCACGGCGGAAACCGCCAACATAGACAGCCACTTTAACACTCCGACCACCAGGGCGGTAGCCACAAACACTGCGTCGGTCACCGCTAACAGACAAGCGGAAGACAATGTACCGCCCACTGTATTATGAGAGGCCAATCCGCCACCTTTTCCGGGGCGGTACCAATGGCATCAAAAGCATGGCGGAAACAGTACACTGAAGGGGAACCACTCACCTTTCGACACTCAAGGAAGAACTAGGACGCCATGGAGCCCGAGCTGCAGGTCCTCCCCATGTTGGTGTATCTACTAATACACCAGGAAATAGAAAGAAGGCTGCGGCAACGACGGTGAGTACTGCACCTAGAACACAGGGGAGAAGGGGAGGTAAAAGAGAGTGACACACACACGCGACATGCAACACCCCAACCCTCACCCACAACACCATACACACTAACATATCCAACAACATTACAGATGCACCCCGTTACCCCCTGGAAGAACACAAAGACAAAAGGAATTGAGTTCAATCAGTGATATTTTGGACCTTGTAGATATAGCAAATGAAATAAAAAAATCAGTATACACAAATTTTTACATTATGTACAGAAGGCCGTACACTGTCCCTTGTAAAAGCCATTGGACCAGTGGGCCAAAACATCATGGGCCAAGCCCACACTTGACTCCTGCCTCAAAACGGAGAGAACACTGCAGGGGCATTAGGTCGAAAAACACGAGCAGCTCAGGGGGAAGGGGAGGGGGGGCACCTCAGCTGGAAGATGGTACTACACCACTGCTCCTCGAGGGGGCAACATGCCCACAGCGATGTCCTGGGGAGTGCAAAGCCACAGTCTCTCAAGTCTCTCAAGTGGGTGGGTTGCCCACTGCTTGGTCCTGGGGAGTGCAAAGCCACAGTCTCACAAGTCTCTCAAGTGGGTGGGTTGCCCACTGCTTGGTCCTGGGCAGTGCAAAGCCACAGTCTCACAAGTCTCTCAAATGGGTGGGCTGCCCACTGCTTGCTCCTGGGGAGTGCAAAGCCACAGTCTCTCAAGTCTCTCAAGTGGGTGGGTTGCCCACTGCTTGGTCCTGGGGAGTGCAAAGCCATAGTCTCACAAGTCTCTCAAGTGGATGGTTTGCCCAGTGCTTGCTCCTGGGAAGTGCCAAGCCACAGTCTCTCAAGTGGGTGGGTTGCCCACTTCTTGGTCCTGGGGAGTGCAAAGCCACAGTCTCACAAGTCTCTCAAGTGGGTGGTTTGCCCACTGTTTGCTCCTGGGGAGTGTAAGGCCACAGTCTCTCTAGTGGGTGGTTTGCCCACTGCTTGGTCCTGGGGAGTGCAAGGCCACAGTCTCTCAAGTGGGTGGTTTGCCCACATGCCTGGTCCTGGGGAGTGCAAGGCCACAGTCTCTCAAGTGGATGGCTTCTCCACTGGTTCTGGAGGGGGCTCTGTGCCCAGGGTGCTTCATCCTGCCAAGGATTGGTTGAGTGGATGCATCTCTCCACTGGTTCTAGAGGGGGCTCTGTGCCCAGTGTGCTTTATCCTGCCAAGGATTGGGTGAGTGGATGCATCTCTCCACTGGTTCTGGAGGGGGCCTTGTGCCCAGTGTGCTTCACACTGCCAAGGATTGGGTGAGTGGCTGTATCTCTCCACTGGTTCTCGAGGAGGCTCTGTGCCAAGTGTGCTTCATCCTGCCAAGGATTGGGTGAGTGGATGCATCTCTCCACTGGTTTTGGAGGGGGCCTTCTGCCCAGTGTGCTTCATCCTGCCAAGGATTGGGTGAGTGGATGCATCTCTCCACTGGTTCTGGAGGGGGCTCTGTGCCCAGTGTGCTTCATCCTGCCAAGGATTGGGTGAGTGGATGCATCTCTCCACTGGTTCTGGAGGGGGCACCTGTGCCCAGTGTGCTTCATCCTGCCAAGGAAAGTGATAGTGGAAGCATATCTCCACGGGTTCTGGAGGGGGCCTTGTGCCCAGTGATGCTGCACCTAGGGTGGGGCAGTTCCCATTCCCTCACCTGGGTATCTGAGGCACGAGATGTGCAGGGAACAGGTAGCATGATACTCCATGGAGGCAGAGACACACTCCACCCTGCGGCGACTTAGGCTGCAAACTGCTGGTAGTGCCAGTGCCGGTGCCTCATGTGGTGGGTGCAGGGTCTAGGACATCTCCTGCAGCCTCAGATGGCTGCCCACTGGGGATGCTGTTGATGTCCGATGTAGTGGCACTGGCTGGGCACCTGGTGGTGCAAATGGCGGTGCAGGTGGCAGTGGCTGCGGCGGTGGCTGCGGCGGAGATGCTGCCAGTGCTGCCCATGGAGCAGGTGTCTGTAGTAGTGGAGGGAGACACCAAGCCATCTCCTTCAGGCTCGGATGGCTGACCACTGGGGATGATGCTGATGACTGTCGTTGTGGCAGCGGCGGTGCAGGGGGTGGTGCAGATGGCAGTGCAGATGGCGGTGCAGATGGCGGTGCAGATGGTGGTGCAGATGGCGGGGCATGTGGCGGTGCAGGTGGCTGTCGTTGCGCGGGTGCTCACCGTGGTACAGGTTGCTGGCCTGTCAGGAGAAATGGTGGTCACCAGTCCCTCACCAGGAGGCTCTATGCCCTGAGGTGACTTTCCCTTGCTTTTGTGTACCTTTCCCACCTTGGTAGTCGCTGCTGGCACCTTGGCACTGTCCTCTTTGGTTTTGGATGTGGCCTTGCTGGGTGGGTGGTGCGTCTTTTCCCTTCTGCATGCCCGGCCCTTCTTAACCTTGGAAGGTGGCAGAATCGGGTGGTACTTAGCATCGGTAGGTGGCACACTGGCAGTCCTGACGGGTGCCCCCTTCAATCCTCTCGGACTTGCAGGGACCACAGCGGATGCCGATTCTGTGGCTGAGGTGCTGGCCTGGGTTCTAGACATCCTGGCCCTAGAGGAATGACGGGGGGAGACGTAGGGAGGAGGTCAGCGTTAGCCAGGAAACTTTTTTTGACACACTGGGACAGGAAGATGGAGGGGGTGTGGGAGTGGAGGAAGAGGTAGTGGTTGTAGGAGGTGTACGTCTGCTGAGTTTGGGTGAAGGTGCATGGGCTGGAGGCTGGTGTGAGGTGGATGGCTGTTGAGTGGGTGTGTGCCTGCGTTTGTGTATTTTGGGAGAAGGGCTCACAGACACACTGGGAGAGGACACAGGGGACGTGTGCATGGTTGTGGGGGTGGTGATTGGTCATGAGGGGTGTGTTGTGATGGGCGTGCTGGGGATGGAGGCAGGGGCTGATGATGTAGTGCATGCAGGTGTGAGTGGAGACGCTACTGGAAGGGAGGTGGACGAAGAGGAGGAGGGAGACACAGTGGAGGAAGTGGATGTTGGTATGTGTGCATGGATGTGGTACTTGTGTGAGTGCCTGTGTGATGATGTGTGGTGCATATGTTTTCCTGAGCCACTTTTGTGTGTTGATGTGTGTGCATGCTGGTCTGAATGTGTGCTTAGGATAGGCTGAGGTAGAGGGGATTGGGTCTGGATAGTGGAAGTTGGAGGGGGGAGGCTGGACACAGGGACAATGGCTGCCATCAGTGCTGAGGCCAGAGCCTGAAATGCTCTCTGTTGGGCCGCCACGCCAGAATGAATGCCCTCCAGCTATGCATTTCATTGTTGCAAATACCTCTTGACACCCTGGATGGCATTCAAGATGGTTGACTGCCCAACAGTGAGGGATCTCAGGAGGTCAATAGCCTCCTCACTGAGGGCAGCAGGGCTGACTGGGGCCGGGACTGAGGTGCCTGGGTGAAGGAGATGCCCACCCTCCTGGGTGAGCGGGCATGGGAAACACGCTGAGGGTGCGGTGCTGGTAGTGGGGTGGCGGCTGTACCTGTTGATGGGTTGGGCACAGAGGTGTCTGCCACCACCAGGGACCTTCCATCAGAGGAGGAGTCGCTGTCACTGGTATCCCCTCCTGCCCCAGTCGTGGAGCTCCCCTCGCCCTCCGTCCCACTGGTGCCTTCACCCTCAGTGGATTCACTCTCATGGGCCATGTGGGATGCAGCTCCTTCCGTCGCTGGTGCCTCTGCTCCTCCGCCAGATGATGCCAATGCACACAAGGACAGGGTGACAAAACAAGAAGGGGGGGATAGACATTGTTGCTTCCAGACTCAGGTCACAGCAGCACTGGCAGTGTAGGTCCTCTCCTGTTGATGGTCAGGTAGCAAGTGAGTGAATAGGTAGAAAATGGCGGTGACGTCCGCAGCGGTGCATACCGTCACTGCTGGCATACATCGCCATTGGCTCCTGGAACCCGTAGGGCCCAATGATAACCAATGCGGAGTTGCGTGGCGGTCTTCGACCGCCTACCGCGACGCTGCACAACGCCAGCGCAGTTACCTCATTTCCCCTTGTCCCTCCTCACAGGTCAGGCAGATGCCATTTCAGGGGGGCACATGGCATGGCACCTAACTGCATCACAGCACAAAAGCTTCTATGACATTAATGCAAACACAGTTGCGCTATCTATGTGGTAAATGACCTTCTGCTCACTGTTCTACTCTATAGGCTACAACCATTGAGGCAGCATATGAGATGACAGCATCCTCCGGTGTACAGACCCCTGATGGACCTGTCGACAATGGAGGACAGACACATTATAATCACATACAGACTTGATCGTGCCACAATCCAAGAACTGTGTGCACAATTGGAGCCAGACCTGATGTCAGCTATCCGCCACCCCACCGGAATCACCTCTCTGGTGCAGGTCCTGTCAGTGCTCCATTTCCTGGCAAGTGGCTCCTTTCAAACTACAGTGGCCATGGCATCAGGGATGTCTCAGCCAATGTTTTCTAATGTGTTGACCAGAGGGTTGTCTTCCCTGCTGAAACACATGCGCAGCTACATCGTGTTCCCCCAGATGGAGGATTTGGCCACTGTGAAAGCTGACTTCTAAGCCCTGGGACATATCCCCAACATCATTGGTGCCATTGATGGTACATATGTGGTATTTACCCCCCGCAGAAATGAACAGGGGTACAGGAATAGAATAATCTATCATTCGATGAATGTGCAAATGGTGTGTTTGGCGGACCCGTACATCTCCCATGTGAATGCCAAATATCCTGGCTCAGTGCATGACACCTATATCCTGAGAAATAGCAGCATCCCTTATGTGATGGGCCAACACCAGAGGCACCGGGTGTGGCTAATAGGTGAGCCCAAGGTCCCCACACAGTATATGTAGGGGACTGGGTATGGGGTTGTCCCTAAGGGTTAGTGTGTGTCTCACAATTGTCCCTCGATATTTACAGGTGACTCTGGTTACCCCAACCTGTCATGGCTACTGGCCCCAGTGAGGAATCCCAGGACAAGGGCAGAGGAGCGTTACAGTGAGGCACATGGGCGAGCAAGGAGGATTATTGAAAGGGTCTTTGGCCTCCGGAAGGCCAGGTTCCGGTGCCTCCATCTGACAGGTGTGTCAGATCATCGTGTCATGATGCCAGGTGCCTTTCCTGCTGGAGGATGAGCCTGGTGATGGTCTTGTGGCAGCGGTGGAGCCTGTGGACAGTGAGGAAGAGGAGGCAGATGAAGAATATGTGAACAACAGGACAAACATTATCCAGCAGTACTTCCAGTGACACACAGGTAGGACACCGTAACTCCTATTCACATTTCAGTGTACTTTAGGACATTGTAAATGGCAGCCTCTTACCCTCTGTGTATGGTCACTGACTGTTCCCTTTGGGTTTCCTTTTTTCAGATCTGTGTACCCCGTTCTGGCTTCTGCTATGTGTACTGCTGCCCACCTACTGTCATACATTGGTATAATTCAATGAACATGGACGTTGCAATGCTTTAAGAATGTTGTAATAATACATCTTTCGAATCATTACACTGACTCCACTATGGTTTATATTTCAATGGTGATTATTTTTTGTGCTAAATAATATGGGGGTACGTGCAAGGGGCTGGGTTGATGGTGGAGGAAGGTCCATGGTAGAGTTCAGTCTCTTGGTATCACAGGTGCATTGTCCAATGGGGCATAGGAAGGGGAGTAATGGCAGTTCAAGGTGGACAGGGTAACAGAGTGGGACAGAATGGTAACAATCAGGAGAGTCCTATTTCCTGGTGGGGGTCTTGACAAGGTTCTCTGGCTTCTCCCTGGAACACAGAGACCGTTTGCGGGGTGGTTCTCCTTCTGCAGGGGGTGGGGTGCTGGTGACCTGTTGGTCCTGTGGCGGGACCTCCTGTCCACTAGCGCCAGCAGATGTGGAAGGCTGTTCATCAGTTTGGCTAGTGTCAGGGGGCCTTTGTTGTGCCTCTGCCTCCCCCATGGTCTTGCCCATGTCAGCCAGCACCCCTGCTATGGTGACCAGGATGGTTTAGATTTTTGTGAGGTCCTCCCTGATCCCCAGTGTACTGTCCCTCCTGCAGCCAGTGGGTCTCCTACAACTTGGCCAGTACCGTGCCCATGGTCTCCTGGGAATAGTGGTATGCTCCCATGATATTTGAAAGTGCCTCGTGGAGGGTCGGTTCCCTTGGCCTGTCCTCTCCCTGTCACACAGCAGTCCTCCCAGCTTCCCTGTTGTCCTGTGCCTCTGTCCCCTGAACCGTGTGCCCACTGCCACTGACCCCAGGTCCCTGATCGTCCTGTGTTTGTGGGGTTGCCTGGTGTCCCTGTAGTGCTGGACACACTGCTGATTGACGTGTCCTCGGGACAATGGCATGGGCCCGCTGGGTGGGTGCTGTGGTGGTGTTTCCTGAGGGGAGAGGCTCTGTGGTGGGTTGGGACTGTGGCAGGGGAACCGACTGTTCAGAGGTCCTGGATCGGCCAGGTTGGTCATCGTGATCCAGGCGTGCAGAGCTGCTGTCATGACTGTGGGCCTCTTCTGTGGGGGGACTGGATGTAGCTGGCACCTCCTCTCCGGTGACGTTGGGTAAGGGTCCTGTTGGGATGCAAATGTATTGTTATTGTATCTCTGTGTGCCATCTTGTGCAATGGGTGTGTTTCCCTTGTATAATAGTGGTTTCCATGTCGCATTGGCCTTGTGTGATTGCTGATTGTGTGGGCTGGGTGAGTCTCTCTACTGGGCATGCTGTGGTGATGGGTGTCCATGCATTGGTTTTGCATGCAGGGCTTGGTATTGAGATGTGTGGGTTTTATGGTGGGGTAGATGTGAGGTGATGGAGTAATGGGAGTGAGGGTAAGGGTGGGGATATGTGATGGCATGCAGGTGGGGGGTGAAAGTAGTAAAGATTTGCCTTACCAGAGTCCAGTCCTCCTGCTACTCCTGCAAGGTCCTCAGGATGCATGATCGTTAAGACTTGATCCTCCCAAGTTGTTAGTTGTTAGTTGTGGGGGAGGAGATGGGGGTCCACCGCCAGTCCTCTGTACAGCAATCTGGTGTCTTGAAACCACAGAACACACCTTCCCCTGTAGGTCGTTCCACCTTTTCCTGATATCATCCCTGGTCCTTGGATGCTGTCCCACGACTTTGACCCTGTCCATGATTCTCCGCCATAGCTCCATCTTCCTTGCAATGGACATCTGCTGCATCTGTGATCCGAATAACTGTGGCTCTACCCAGATGATTTCCTCCACCATGACCCTTAGCTCCTCCTCAGAAAACCTGGGGTGTCTTTGAGGTGCCATGGATGTGCTGAGTGATATTTGTGAGGTGATGTGTCTTGTGATGTGTTGGGATGTATACTGTAATGTGCGCGGATGGTGTATGAGTGATGGTGTTCTGTGCCTCTGTTGGGTGTGTATTGTTAGCTTGTCTCTCTGTGCTTGGTCTCTTTTTTTTCATTGAAAGGGTTGTGTGTAATGTGGGTGTGTGTTTTATAGTGTGGTGAGTGTGTGGGTGTGGTGTGTGTATGGGTGTCAGGAGTGTGTATTTTGAATTGTCAAATGTAGGGTAGTTTTGTTTGAGTGTGTGTATTTTGAGCCAGCGGTGTGTACCGCCAATTGTTTACCGCAGTTAAAAAACGGACGCGTTGATTCGTGGGTCATGATACTGTGGGCGTATTCCTGTTGGCGTAACGGTGTGGGTTTTGCTATCGCCAGTTTATCACTGACCTTTAGTGTGGCAGACTTGTGTGGGTGTCTGTATTGTGGCGGTATTCTCTGTGTGGGTCATAATACCCGTGGTGGATTACTGCCACGGTATCTTGGCAGCGGTTGGCATGGCGGTAAGCAGGATTTACCGCCTGGGTTGTAATGAGCGCCATAGTCTAATGTTTGACTTAAGGACAAAAAACTTTTTTTCACAGACATTCATGACACAGCACAGACCAGAGTACTGAAACTAAACTAGCCAAAAAAGGACTACCAATGTCTTGTGTACACTTCTTGATAACAGCTGGGGTTTACAGGAAAGGAATAAAGAAAGAACCAGTCATGGTGACAGGCACACTGATACAAAAAATGAATGAATCTCCTCTGCTTTGAGAAACTGTGCAGTATAGGAGAAGTTTTACATTGGTTTTGTTTTGCTGGTCCGAATACTTCTGTTTGAAATTTGGATTGTCAAACTCCTGATGAAGGTTGTAATGCCTAAAATGCATTGAGTGTAATGTGAAAAATAATGATTAAAAGTCAAAGATCAAGTAAAGTAAGATTATCAATCAATAGAGTGGATTTGAAGAATTTTGTTTGACAATTGTATTTTTTAATAGTACTTTTACAGGTGCACAGAGCATGAGAACCAATGTCAGAATATCATAATTTTAGATTCGTAATGTAGCTCAACTGCTCCTCTTCTTATTTTTTGCATTATTTACCTATAGTGAATGACCAAAAAATCTGATTAAAATATCATGTAACTTTAATATCATGTCAAGAATATAGTGACAACCAAAATAACATGAAACAGAATGTCTAATTTAAGAATATTGGGGCTTTTTGATATATTATATTTTTAAGAATGTAGTTGTATTTAAAATTGATTACTTTAATATAGTTGTGATAAATATAATTTTTATGGTCTGGCTTTAAAGTGCAGCTTTTGCTACACAATTACATGAAAATGAGAATCTCCAGGAGAGGGGCTTTAGCTCCGCCCATATGTTGGGAGCCAGAAGTACATGTTTTTCGATTGGGTAGAAGCTGTGTGCCTCCACAAAATAAGTATTTGCCCTCCTCACAGCTGGGAAAAGTTTATTTATTTTTCAGGCTGCTTGTTGTTGAACTTTGAGGGGCACAACCATGACATTGTAATGCTTGTGAAGTGTCTTAGATACCTAGATAACATATGGTGTTTTTCTCTGGCAGCAGCACAGATGAGAAGAAGGCAGTTGTTAACCTAACTGGATTATTAGGTCTTGCTTGACAGTGCAACAGTCACCTCACCTTTTAACCTACACCAATATTATTCTACATTTCCTTGCTTCCACACATACATGCCCATGTCTATACTGTGTACTTTCAAAGTTTCACATTACCATCCAACATTCTTTTAAAGCCAGACCCAACGTCATTGCCAAAGTTTCTTTCAATAATGGAATATATAGAAGTATATACATTTTAACTGCTGGTATTAATTGGTATACATTTTCTTAATTTTTTAAAATATAGTTTAGAATTTTAGATGAGCAATTTGTTTTTTTAATTTAACTAGTAATGTATAAAGTATTAGCGGGTTGTTGGGTTTGCAGGGGCATAGGGTGGGAAGTCCATTAAATTATAGCTAATTTATTTTATAAGTTAGTATTCGTAATGTTACGTACACATTTAATTGCTTATTAATTACTTAACTAATTAAATATTACTTTTTATCTATTTAATTGTGAATTTATGTATTTAGTTTAATTTGCAATTTATGATCTATCTTTTGATGGGAATACTTTTGTCAGTAATTTAAGCTTTAGTAGCAGGTTGTTTGGTTTGTAGGGGAATAAGGTGGAAAGTTATTCATATTATATTTTTTAATATATTTAATTGCATATGTATTATTTAAGTGATTTGTTATATTTGATTTATTTATTAATTTAGTGTTACCATCTTTTAATATATTAATATTTGTAAAAAACATATTTTAATTCAAGTAATATTTTTTGTAAATATTTTTATTTTTTGGGGTGTTTGTGTTTTTTGGGGTAAATAGGAAGGGAAGTGAATTTAATTTTAATCAATTTATTTTTTTAGTTAACTTGTATTTTGTAAGTGTATGCTGTATGCATTTTTATAAAAAAAAATGATTAAAACATGTATTTTCCTCAGGTTTTTCAATGTTTTGTGGAAAATAATTATGAGTGTAAACAGTAAATCTAACTCCCTCCTAAATCCAACACTTTACTTACTGTAGCTTATTCTGGCCTGGTAATATTAACTCTAACCCCTCCTAAGTCAAACCCTTTCCTTTCTGTTCCTTAGACTTGAGTGGGAATAGTAACTCTAACCCCGTTGAAGATCAAGACTTTCTCATCTGTTGCTTAAACTGGAGTGGAATGAGTAAATCTAACCCCTCCAAAGTCCGAAACTTTCTTTACTGTTGCCTGGACTGAAGTAGGAATTGTAAATCTAACCCCTCCGAAGTGCAACAGTTTCCTCACTGTTGCTTGGTTGGGTTTGGGAATAATAAGTGTAACCCCTCAAAAGTCTAATACCTTCCCTTCTGTGGTGTAAATTGGAGTGAGAATAGGAATACAACCCACCAAACTCCAACATTTTCTACAATGTTAAATCGAGTGCATGTATAGTGTTTTTCATATTGTTGTTTAATTTTATTTGTTTTTAGTATTTTGTTTTGTATGCTATTTTTAGCTACTTACGTATTTGAAATAAATTAATTTAAAGTTGATATTTATTAATTTATAATAAACTATATTATTACCTGTTTCTGGTCGACATTCTGTTCCACAATATTTTGGTTTCTCCCATTATAAACATAGGAAAATAATATTACGGTAAACAATATTTTTTCAGATATTTGTGTCTCTCAATATATTTGTACATGATATTCTCTCAAACAACCCTACCTATAGTGCTGAATTTAATATGTGTATATAACAATGCTACTAGTACCAGATTGTTAATGGGTATCGAGGGCTCACCCCACCCCCACAGTCTACTACTAAGACGTTTACACAGCTTTAGCAGCACCTATTTTGACTTGCATCATGCATTGCTCTCTGAGTGTTAAGACAACCAAACTTCTTCCAAGTACCCACATTCTGGTTCACAATATGTCCTTCTACAATAGCCTTGAGACATATGTAGCGCTCATGAAACGCATCTCTACCCTCTAGTGCACCATACGTTGCTATAGATCAGTAATGTATCTACAGAGATCTCACAAAGCACCTCGTTCTGAAACTCAGTGTGTGCTGGAATCGCCAGCCAGATACACAGTACTCTTAAAAATGCATTTGATACAAAAAATAGGATGGAGTGCTCAATCAAGTCTTTCTTTCTGGTAAAAGTGTCCATGGAGTCAACAAGTCAGCTGTATTAAAAAAATACCATCTAACTGAACAATAACAACACATATGTTCTACAAAAAGGTGTCTATTTCATCTATGTGGCAGAGTCACTTTTAGAGCCCACTGATTGAGCAGACTAAAAAGCATTTACATATGTCCGATCATTTAAGTCTATGTTGCTTAAACTTGTTTAAGATCAACTGCTAATATATCAGTTAGCACATGCCACGGACCACTATGCAACTTGCAGGTTACACATTTCAACCTCATTTAAAGACTATAGAGGTTGAATGTCTGCTGCAGAGATACCTGTGTAATTGTATGTGACAAGTTCCAAAAAGAGCAAAAACACCATCTGATGTAGTAATCACTATTGTTTTTATTTTGTACACCACTGCTATGTTATGAACCAGGATAAACAGTCTCAGAAAGATGCATTTCTGATTATGACGTGAATTCACTTTCTAGACAGCCCTTTCTGTGTTAATTCTGCACTGTCATTAGGTCATATTACTAGGATGCCCTGAAAGGTGTAGTAGGTGAATACTTCATATACTGTAACTTAACTTTCAAAGTTCATGAGGCCTAAAAGTTACAAATGTGTGCAGTTGTGGCACTAGGAAGCCGAATATGTGAGCCTCAGTGATCTGAATTATGTTTCTGTGATTCAGTAGGTTCCAAAGTAATTTGTCCACATACTGTACTGTGGTCTTATATGAAAATAGAATATAAGCTTTAAACTTCTAACATTTTAATAGGAATGGCTAAGTGCATTTTCCCTTGAAGTCCAGAGTTTTCAAACAGAGATTCTAGTTCTTTTTGTTCTGAAGGATATTTATTAAATATCATATTTATCTTTCCTGGACTAATGGTGAGGGCCGTTAAATTGTACTATTGTTCCTGGGGGACTCCTTGCAGCATCTTGCAGTTCAAAGGCTTACATGGAAAAAGTCATTAAGAGATTAACTCTATGTCTGAAAGGAGCTCGGTTAACTGAAGAAATCTGCTTGTCACCTTTTGTCTCCAAGGAACTGGGTGAGGCTGAGTAGTTCTTAAGATAGACATGTGAAATAACTGTCTTTTGTGCAGAATATCAGAGTTTCTGTAGAGGTTTTTTTTAGAATATTTTTGTTTAGATTTACAGGATCCTCTCACTACATTATTATTTAAAAGTCTTTATATAGAAAGCAAAGTTCATATTTCTTGAATTACTTATGTTTTCTGGTAAAATATGTGTGTTTGTGTTAGTAATCCTATAAGAATTGAAACGTTTTCAAGATCCAATGACACAGTAAGATTACTGCACAAAGGATCAAGCACAGCTACATTTGAACTATTCAAGACTTGGATCAGGAAAACAATTTCCTCCACACCTCTGGAAGGCGTACCACGGCAAACCAGGACAAACAATTGATAGACCCCTGAACTAAAATTCAGTGGCACTGCATCCTCAAAGTCCAGACCGGGGCTAACCAAAACTCTAGCTTATAAACCTAATATGAAATATTTAACACTTGAAACTGTTTGCAGCACATCTCCATGGCTGAACAGGAGCTCTAGCTTGTTGTATCCTAGCTCTTGCAGCCCGAACCTGGCTACACAGTTCAGATTTGTCCCCTTTAAAGAACTTTGATCTGGAGTTTGATGACTATCTGTGACCTTTAAGCAAAGCTAGCTGGCCTTGAGAAACCCCATTCAGATACATTTGTTACTTTGGTCGCGATAATAATGTTTGACTTGAATAAAAGTCCCTTAAGTTTGAATATAATATCCTTTATTGTGACAAACCTGCACCACGTATCTGCATACTGAAAGTCGACTGCAGTGATCAATTGGGTGCTAGTGCCAGTCAAATTTGCAGATGTCTTACTTAAGCTTGTTGGTTACTTTCAAAAATGTTGATTTTCATACTTAATTTTCAATGTAACTTTTTCTGCATTTTATTTTTAATTGTAGATATTTTTTTCTTATTTTTTTTTAAGGTAATAATTTTCCGTTAGTTTTGATTTTATCATTTTGACTATTTTTCATAGTTAGGGGCATATTTAAGAAAAGTGGCACTGCACACAGTGCAGCACCACTTTTCTAGCACCACTTACCTGCCCCTACACACGTGTGTGCTGTATTTAAAATACGGTGCACCATGGCAGTAGTTAGGGGACTAGCATTAACATTTTCAGCGCTTTGCAGGATTAGAGTTAAAAATGTTGATGGTAATCCTGCAAAGCACCCAGAGGCCCATTGTAACCAATGGAAGCATCCTTTTAATGCCTGCTCTGAGCAGACGTTAAAAGTGGCAGAAAAAAAACCAGATTTCTTTGTGTCATCTTTTGGCCCATCTAACGGGGGAACGCCCCCTTTGCATACGTTATGCCAGGCATAATGTAGCACAAAGGGTTACAAAGTGGTGCAATGAATGCATTGTGCCACATTGTAAATATGGTGCAGCATTTTTGGCTTGGCCTTCTAACGCCACATTAGTGTAAAAAAACGACGCTAATGTGGTGTTGAAATGGCACTAGGGGCTCTTAAATATGCCCTTTTGTTTTGACAGTGATTACTTTAATGTTAGGTTTTTACCACTAATGTTTATGTTCGAAATTTTGTACTATCTTTTGGTTTTCTCAAGGTCTAGAATGCACCACTTTTTAACACTTAGTTTTGCTGGTGATTCTTTTTGTTTTTCCAAGAAGTTTGATAGTGGTGTCTTTTTACTGATAAATGTTTATCCATGTTAATTTTATATTTACAATAGTCTTAGAACCCCTAAATCATTTTTACTGATTTTTATCTTATTTTTCTTATTAATTTTTAGGCTTGTAACTTAAACTGGTTGTAAACATGACATTGAAGTTACTTATTTCTTACTGGAACAATGTAGTGTTAGTTTGTTAAGTCTTGGACCTACGAGCATCGCTTTGATGTGCATTGTTGCTTATTTCAAGCTTCCCAATGTACGAGTAGTATACCCCTTTTAAAACCTATTGAAATTCGTGGACTAGACTGTGGGTCATTTTTGTTTAGGTTTATTTGGGGCTAATACATATACTGCAGAGATGACCCGGGGTGAATGCTACATGCTTTGAACATGTCGGGTCACTGCATATGCTGCTGAAAGGTATTTGTTTTCTGTGTACACATACCTCTATGACCTCTAAATTGCACTTGCCTTAACAGCTTACCTTGGTTAGTTGGGTTATTATTCCCCTGGAGAAAGATCACATATTCATTTCTCAGTAAGATGGCTCTGTGTGTTAACATGTTAACTGGAAACAGGTATGTATAATCTGTAGAATTACAGGACACCATCAGAGTAATCTAGCTCATGTGGTTACTGTGCCTACTGAAAGGTCTACTCTAACATGGAAGTAACAAATGCCCAGTCTTCTAAGATAAATCAGACACTTCGCTTGCTGCAAAGATAAGTAGCTAACCTGCAGATCAAAGGTTCTTATTCCCTTTCGACCACCCATTCCTTTTACCCTTCTATGTTTGACAGTAGACTCTGACCTCAGTTCTTTTGTAGTTGGGAACTAGGACTCAGCTGCTTTGTAGTACTGAATGACATCGCTATTACCCAGTCCACTACTCAACAATGGAAAAGTGACTCTTCGCATGATGGATGTTTAAGAAGTAAACTTGACAACACATTGGTCTAAAATTCAGGGTTTCTTTCCTAAAGAAGGGGAACTGGGACCTGCATACATTTGTACTGAAGACTCCGGTTACATTTCCCACTTCCCACAGTAATAACACACTTTGGGCCACATTTATGCTGGGCTTGTGCTGTTCCAACGCCACATTAGCGTCATTTTTTAATGCTAATGTGGTGTTGGAAGGCGAAAAATGCAGCGCCATATTTACAAAGAGGCGTAATGCTTGCATTGTGCCTCTTTATAACCCATTGCCCCACATTATGCCTGCATCAGGCATAATGTATGCAAGGAGGGCATTCTGGCGCTATGGGGGCTGTAAAAATGGCACTAAGGAATTTATAAGATTCCTGTGCACCATTTGTATCAGCATTTTTCAACACCTACTAAGTGCTGGTGTTAAAAGAGGCTCCCATTGATTACAGGGGGCCTCTTGGTGCTTCGCAGGGTTAGTGTCATAAATGTTTACGCTAATCCTGCAAAGCGCCGGACTGGGGTAAAAAATTATGACGCTAGTCACCCTAACTACCACCATGTTGTGCCATATTTTAAATATGGCGCTACCCTAGTGGCGTTAGTGGGGGCACTGAAGAGCACAAGAAAAGTGACGCTGCAGTAGGGGCAGCACCCCTTTTCATATATCTGCTCCTCTGTTCTGTTCTTTTCTAATACAAGGTGGAGAGAAATGTAAAGACTCGTAGAGAGAGAGGGGAAAGGCTGGGTACTTCCAACTAGCTAATCACAAAATAAAAAATAAATAAAAAATAACTTTTCTAAGTTCATCTTCAAGTGTTCAGATTTTTCTGTGTAGCTTTTTATTGTGTCATCAACATGGTCATGTGGTATTTAATGTATGTAATGCTTTTTTTGCTTCGGTTCCCGCAACATCGGTCAAGAGGTTGTGTGTTTGGGAGGATGGGCTTTTGCCAAATGGTAGCCTTCGACGTTTCATAGGGTATGTCTATCTGGAGTAATACTGGCTGAGAATGGCTCCCAGAAAATAACAGCAAACGTGTCAACCGAGGCAAAGGGCAGGCTGCATATTAGCCATGAGCTGACGTTTTTTAACCTTCTGTGGACACCTGGCAAGAAGATGTTCAGAAGCTCATTTATGTGTACGAGATGTGCTGATACTAAGACAAGTTACTTCAGGTAAAAAATTAATTAATAGAGGAATGTGTTCCGCATGAACATGTTTTTACCGGCCTGAAAAAGGGGCGTCATTACCTTCACACTTTAGTAGCTTGAACGGGTTGTGTGACAAAGAGCAGTTCTGTGTGACAAAAATGTTTATATTGTTTATTATGGTGCAATGAAGTAGTATGACAAATGGAAAAGCGAGCACAAAAGAAGGAAGAGAGGCAGGGAGAGATGGATGGATGCGAGAAGGGTGGTAGGAGTGAAGAAGACAAAGTAGTATAGAGAAAAGGAAGGAAGACTGGATGAAAAGATCACAGATAGAGAAAATTATGTGAGAGGGGAGGGGAAGAAAGAATGGATGGAAAAGGACAGAAAAAGGAAGGAATGGTGGATGGAGAAGACATGAAGAAGAATCGACAAAAGGAAGGAATGAAGGAACAAAACAAAGGGGGTAAACTATAGAAAGAAGAAGAAATAAAGGAAAACTCTGAAAGAAGAATGGAGGAAGGAAAGGTGAAATATGGAATACGGACTGGAAGAAGAATACAGATAAGTAAAGAAAGGTGCAAAGAAAACAAAGAAAGGAAAAGAGAAGAGAAAGATGAAAGAAGACCTGACAATTCATGAGGAGAAAGAAAACGGAATGAAGTAAAGAATGAATATAAAGATTAATCAAAGGAGAAACAACAGAAAGAACGAACTAGTGAGGAAGGGAATCTGAAAATGTTCGAAAGTAAAGAACCACAGTATGTATGTAAAATGAAAGATCAGGGACAGACGTTGGGATGGTAAGATATTAAGGCCCTCATTATGACTTCGGCGGTCTTTTCAACAGATCGTCGAAGCTGTGGCTGCCAGAAGACTGCCAAATTACGAGATCCTTCAGATCTCCGCCCGTTTACGGGCAGAAATCCGACACCATCAGCCTGATAAATGAGGGTGTGTGTGTGCAAGTGTGCAGATGAGGGGGGTGGCTGAAGGTGTGTGGCCATGTGGGGGTGTGTGTGCTGGTGACAGGAATGGAGATTCCTGTCACCGGGTGTGTTACCGCCAGGGTTTTGGTTGGCGGTGCATCCACCACAGAAAGCCAGGCAGTGTGCCGTCTCAAAATACCCCCGCCAGTATTATGGCTGGCACCAGGTTAGTTTGCTCCTATCCAGCCAGGCGGTCCGACCTCCCTGGCAGTACTGGTGGCATTGTGGCAGTTTGGCCAAGGCCAAACCGCCAATGTCATAATACGGCAGACTTTACCGCCGTCCCCGCGGCGGTAAGAGAGCCTCTGCGAGTGTGACTGTCTTCAGACCGCCGCACTCGTAATGAGAGCCTAAATATGGAAACAATAACATAAATATGGAAAGAAATAAAGGAGGAAAGGGGAGACATAATAAGAAGGACTGAAAGAAGGAAACAAAGATTGACAAAACAAGAGAAAAAAGTTAGGAGTAAAGAAAATGGGATGAAGAAAAGGCATATCTAACGAAAGATGAGACATGGAAAGAAAGAAACACAGATTGTCCTAAGCCTTCTCTTGTACATATCAAGTAGGCTGTGATTTTTCTGGCTACTCGCTTGCCTTCAACCTTAAGAATGTTTTTAAAAGCAATTCTGAACACAGGGATCCAAATTTATCATCCAGAATACGGAATTAGCAGCCACAAGAGGAACAGAATAGCATAGTAGGGAACAATGTGCTCATTTGTTTTAAATGCTGATGCCCGATAACATCGAACTCGTTAAAGCTCTTGCTTGGCTGCATACTGAAGTATTGATGTGAAGGGCACTAAATTTAACCACAGCCAGGGGCAGTATGAATCACCACACGGATATCTTAAATAAATTACATTTAGCATTTCTTGCCTGTGCCAAACACTGCTGTACGTGTTCGTTGTTCCAGGCCTCTGTAAACGTCCGATAATAGGGAAAACTAATTCAGAACGCATTTCAAACCACCGTTTTATGCTGTCTAGGAAGAGGGAAGTGATTTCATATTTTCATAGAAGACTGAACAGCTAACTGGGATAAAACAAAAGTGTGCAGCAGTTCAATGGCAGCATTGCTCTGAAATTTTAAATTTCAGTTTTGATCCATCCAGAGCACAACACTGACTTAGATTTGAATCCTTGTGTACGCTCTCTCTTGCAAGGTATGCTCAGGAGCCTGGCACAGAGGTCTTACACACAAAAAAAATGATGGACGGAGTGTAGAAACTTTTCAAACAGACACCCCCAACCAAATTACCTCAGTTTGGATCCAGCCATATGCAAATCAGACTTGGCCCCGTTCCCCATGGGAAAAGTACAGCCCGAACTGCCAAGCTCCATCGTCCCTGGGCCAGAAACAAGCATCCTGGGACTGGTTTCAGGGTGTCACCCCTAATCATCCCGGCTAGCTTGAATCCAGTCCCGCAGAGAGCAAGGGACCCACATCTCAGCCTACCCTAGCCACTTAGGGCACACATAGCAACAACACAAAATAAAATGATGGACAGAGTGTTGAAACTTTTGGATGACTTACCCTGAGTCACGGATTTCGGTTTAATCCACCCTTATTTTGCTTATCACATCACCCCAGTTTGGAACCAGCCATATGCAAATAAGTATTGGCCCTGCTCCTCATGGGAATAGTTCAGCCCGAACTGCTAAGCCAGGTTCTCCCTGAAACGGAAACAAGCACCCTGGGGCCGGTTTCAGGATATCACCCCCTTATCAGCCATGCTAGCTTGAATCCAGTGGTGCAGCAAGCAAGGGACACATCCATGGGCATACCCTAGCTATTTAGGGCGCACATTGCAACACCACAAAATAAAATGATGGACAGAGTGTTGAAACTTTTCAAACACTCACCCCCAGATCTGTCTTTAATCCATCATTATTTTGCTTGCCACGTCACCCCAGTTTGGACCCAGCCATACGCATGTCATGCTTGACCTTGCTTCCTGTCCAGTTATGTGGCAATTGTAATAGAACATTTTATTGATATAGCGCTTACTACCCCTGATTGGGAATTAACTCTGGATCCCAAGGTTAGAGGTCAATAGGTTAGTGATCTATGCTTCTTTTTCCTATTAGAATTAGTTGTGTTAAGCTAGTAATGGTAACGGGATGAATATATGGAAATCTGATTACCACACCATTATTGAGTTCCACTGATTTGTTGTAATATAGTGTGATATTTATTTACTTTTCCGTTTATTTACTCCTAAGAACTTTTATATGGCATGGAAACATCGGAAGACATTCACGATTGAATCTTCACCATGTTGGAATTGACTCCAGGAGCCCTGTGCAGAAACAGACATCACATAAGGGAACTATAACCACAATCTACGCAACACTAGGATCTACATATGTATAAGATGATTATTTATGTGGTTTTGCAGTATGTTGTCCTTGCAGATTACAAGAGTGATTGCTGTGCAATCTGGATACTCAAAAGCAAGTTGACTTGCTCAGGTGGTTTTGAAGAACTGACAAGCTTTTGGTAGGAGACTCAAAGTTCCAGGTCACCTATGATTCCATTAGGTCAACCGTGGTGCAGTTAAACACTTCGGGGCATATTTATACTCCGTTTGCGCTGGAATTGCGTCGTTTTTTTTTACGCAATTCCGACGCAAAACTAAGTCCATATTTATACTTTGGCGTTAGACGCGTCTAGCGCCAAAGTCCATGGAGTTTGCGTCATTTTTTAGCGTGGACACCTACTTTGCGTTAATGAGATGCAAGGTAGGCGTTCACGTCTAAAAAAGTGACTCCGAGGCATGTGCGCCGTATTTACACTCCCGGGCAAAAATCACGCCCGGGAGTGGGCGGGTCAAAAAAAATGACGTCCAGCCGTTTTAGCGTCATTTTTTAACGCCTGCAAAAGGCAGGCGTTAAGGGACCTGTGGGCTCTGAAGGAGCCCAGAGGTGCCCTCCCATGCCCCCAGGGACACCCCCTGTCACCCTTGCCCACCCCAGGAGGACACCCAAGGCTGGAGGGACCCATCCCAGGGACATTAAGGTAAGTTCAGGTAAGTCATTTTTTATTCATTTTTTTTGTGGCATAGGGGGGCCTGATTTGTGCCCCCCTACATGCCACTATGCCCAATGACCATGCCCAGGGGACATAAGTCCCCTGGGCATGGCCATTGGGCAAGGGGGCATGACTCCTGTCTTTGCTAAGACAGGAGTCATTTCTATGGGGGTTGGGAGTGAAAAAAAATGGCGCAAATCGGGTTGAGGCGAAAAATTTGCCTCAACCTGACTTGCCCCATTTCTTGACGCCCAAGTCCCATATCCCCCTACGCCGGCGCTGCCTGGTGTACGTCGTTTTTTTCCACGCACACCAGGCAGCGCCGGCGGCTAACGCCGGCTAACGTCATTGATTAAATACGGCGCCCGCATGGCGCTTCAGAATGGCGTTAGCCGGCGCTAATTTTTTTGACGCAAAACTGCGTTAGCGCAGTTTTGCGTCAAAAAGTATAAATATGGGCCCCCATCTCCATAAAACACACCTACCAGGCCTAAAAAAATATATATCATGAGCTGCTCTCTGGTGGTGCACTACTGCATACTGGCTGACCAACACAGGTCCACCTCTGAAGAAAGAATGTACTACACCAATCAAAACGGGTGCAAGGATGCAGCTGATTTTCTTCTGCATTGTTTTCCGCAGTATGTTTTTGCACCAAGCATCATCAAAGTGCTATACATTTTAACACACTAGCCTCCCTGATCTTTCCTTATTTAAAGCACGTTATCCACGGTCGTTCCAACCGGCCTCGATCCTTGATTTCCATTTAGATTTTTATATATAAATGTATCTTTTGTAAATATATTCAATGTCTTAATGGATCCATGACACTGTACCTATACTGGGTACCCTGATCGCAGGGCTTTACGGTCTGCCTGCTGATCTCTGGACAAGATGAAATTACAGGTTGTCTGCTAACCCAGGAGCTGTGGAAAACTTTACATTCCAAGAAAATATCATCGTTTTCAGTGAATAAGGCAAGCATTGAAAATGTTTTAAGGCCACTTAATCACGGAGTTGTTCTTCTACGTGTTTTGAGTTCATATCTTCCTCGAGAGACTAAATAAGAGGAATCGACTGGTTATAGGTAAATACTTTGAATTAGATTAAAACGCATTATGATTATACAAAGGGTCATTTTCACATGAGCATTTCAAAGTATCTGTCACTTGTTTCTTAACACTCTAATGCATGGGTTATATTTAATCACTGCATACAGTTTTCCCAGTGTATCGATTACTTTCTATGTTTTATAATCATATATGTAGAGAGTAAGGTACGGTTATTTTACTCTCATGTAGCTTCTAAATAGCACAGAGTAATCATGAATTTAACACTGTACTCACGCATCCTAATTTTGTAATCCGCTACGGGGTACGGTTCTGATCCAACTAGTGTGTGTTGGATTTAATGAGAAACCCAATCTATAGGTTAGAAATTCTTTACAGTCCCATGTATTCCGTCCCAAAAATGCGGGCAAAGACTTTCTAACTTACAGTGGAGGTCTCCCCTCCCCTCCACAGACAACCTTACAAAATATGAATATTTACTTTTCCCAAGATCATGTATTGAACCTTTTCTTTGACACATGGAATTGTCCATGTCAATAAACAGGGGGAGGGACGGTGACAAATTGTAGGAAGGACACACCTTTTTTCAGCCAACCCAGTTCAAACGTCAAACTAGCATTGGGACAGGCTGTTTGATGACGGTCAAGTATCAACATTTTAAGCACATTAAAATACCCTGGACTCCGCAGACAAGAAGCTTTACAAGTAAAAAAAATATATACAGAAACGTAAATTAGAATCAGAGTGCCAAATGTACATACATTGGATTCATTGAGAGTGGTCACAATTTGCCCACCGCCTTTTTAGTGACTCAAATGCTTTTTTGTGAGCCAACCTATATACTAATAAAATACCAAGTCCAGTGGATAGTGATAGGAGCGTTCCGTCCTAATAAATTACCTGTATTTGGACGCTCTTGGGTCGATGAATCTTTTGACCAAGTGGGGCTCTCTTCACCCGAGATTAGTCAATTTAATCAAATCAATAATCAATAACGAACATAAGCAATGCCCTGATCAACATAACACTTCACAATTAATCCAGAAAACATTTCGGCGAACCATGACCTTTCGGCCATGAATAACCACACCAGTTCATTCAAAGTTAATGAATTTATTTCCCTATATTAACAAAGCTAGCACGATATAAATGTGTCTCAACACCAAATGATATATGTAAATGAACATTAATAGCTGTCCATAACGGCGAAAAGATGCAATCTATACAGCATTTGAATAACAATGCATTCGATAATAGCAACGCAAACCACTAAAACTATAATCTGTAATGGGCTAATTGCATACATTAGTCAGCATAACAAGGTCTCAAATTGCATCGTGCAACAAATGAATCCTCATCTAACCTCAAATTAGCATCTGCATGTGGGACTTCATGCAAAAAAAAAAATTTAGCAACATTGATTTGGAAAACTCCTAACTAGGGCTCTTATCAAAAATCAGCAGTTGGTTACCTAAAACGAAACACAATGCAATTGTACATTTTCCTTTCATATTTACCAAATTCAATCAGCATTCAAGGAAGTCTTCGTCTCACAGGTACCGGTTTCGATCAGCATGGGACGGGGCAAAGGGGGCAGGGTGGACGGGGCAATTGCCTCACAGCGGCAAGATAAAAGGACAAAACTACTACTTTATGCAAAGGGGCAGATCAAAGTTAAAGTCCCTAGAGCGAGAATTACTTAAAGTCTCTTTCTCTCGATTAGAGAAAGCATCAAAGTCTCATTCAAAATGGCGTCGAACATCAATTGGCATCGTAGAAGATGGCAAAATGACGAGGTTGGCAAGATGGGCCATAATGGCTGCAATGGGCAATAATGTCCTCAATGGGTGCAGTGGGTAATGGCCGCTTTCTTCTTGTGCACCAGGTTTAAATAATCAACAGTTCAAATCCAGTAGGGTCTTCCATTGGAGGGTTCATAGGTTGGCTTCAAATTGTCCAATCAAAAACAACAATTTACAAGCTTCTACCTAGGCCTACATTATCCTTGGAGTCGGGAACGTAAGTTGCAACATATTTTACCAATTAACTCACTTTCAGAGCTTCCATTGTCTGCACCTGCAGATTGACCTTGGAGCAAAGAAGAAGATGCCAGGCTGGCACGAAACCTTAAAGATAAGCATGTGAACCGATCTCACTGGAAAAGTACAGCTTCAAGCAAGAATACACGTTTTATTAGCACATTAGAAAAACACGAGCATCTAAACCGTGAGACAAGGCAACTAGGCCGAAGCCTCCACTAAAGTTATGCTAAGTTAAAACATTTCAAACAAGCAAATCATGGCACACGTTTACGGTTATGTCAGATTAGAACAATTCTAATACATCACGTTATATAAAGCACGCTTATAAATGTTGGCGAACTACTCTGAGGGCACATTTGTCCCCGTACAATCTTTATTAGTTCGGGTAAAGTCACACTTGATTATTGCGGCACTACGTTTATGCGCTAATAAATGTAAAACCTTCGTTTCTGCGTCATCAATAGCAATTGGATACCGTCTCATGAATATTAATGAGGTATATCACAAGTTAGGATGCATTACAATTCTCCGCCATCATAGGGATGGTGGCCCTTTGGGGTCAGCAGACAACCAAATCTGGAACTGATTTTAAATAAAGTAATTTTATAATGGAGCCGTTTCCCTTAAACGAAAACAGCATGAATTTAAAAAAAGAGAGGAAAGTATGAAAAATCATCTTATAGCAGTAGGGAAGTGTCCCAATTACCACTGCCTACTCTCAAATAAATGTTTTTTGGACCATTCACAAAGGGTAATGGGGTCCCGGGGGATCCATTTCTGTTAGAGAGCAGGTTGCCACTTCCTTTGGGTAAAAAAAATAATGTTCTGTAACCTCATCCCTGTCACAAAATAAGTACATACCACATGCAATCGCTATTTGGAAGGGACGCTCTAAACAAGCACTTTCCAAATGGAGATTTCTTATGATTTCCTATACCCATTTAGCAATTTGGAAACATGTCACTGAATCACTACATGGGTTTAGTACATTTTAGAACCGCATTTATTTGACAAAACCCTGAAACTTACCGAATTGCAGGGTTTGCACCAAGAAAATGTGTTAGTACACATGGCCCAGAAAGAGGTGTGAGAATGTTACAGACTATACATATTGATTTAAAAACTGTGGCCTGTATTTATACTTTTTTAGTGCCGCATTCGTGCCGCTTTTTGACGCAAAAGCGGCGTAAACTTACAAAAGTTGGGGCCCATATTTATACTTTTCTAGCGCCACATTTGCGTAATTTTTTTACGCAAAACCGGCGCTAACGTACAAAATACAGTTGTATTTTGTAAGTTTGCGCAGCTTTTGCGTAAAAAAGCGGCGCAAATGCGGCACTAAAAAAGTATAAATATGGGCCTGTATTTTGTAAGTTTGCGCCGCTTTTGCGTCAAAAATTGGCGCAGATGCGGCGCTAAAAAAGAATAACTACGGGCCTGTGTATATATTCTACAGAGATATACAGTTCAAGTTTTCTTTACAGATAAGAGGTGGGAGTTGTCTCAAGGGTATAAAGCAAGAGATGCACAACCATAATAAGAAGGTTGAAGTAAAATGTAGCTCAGTCTTTGCACAACTAAACTGCAGTGCAAGAAAGCGAAAATCAAAAGTGCCCAATAATTTTCCATAGACAGCCACCAATGTCGCTTGTGGGCGAGGCACATATTGCAGTCTTCTCTCTCTGCTCTCAGGTTTAGTGAATGTTTCTAATACAGAGGCAGCTATAAGGGGCTATGTCAGGCTGTTTACACTATTACTTACATACCGGAGACCACTGCTATCAGGTGACAAAGCACAACCACTATATATGCAAAGAGTGGAAAGAGAATTGGCGTGGTAATATTTTTGAAAAATCAGTGCAGGAGCACGTTAGTGGTTTTCCCTCGTGCAAATTTTGGGCCTATAAAAACTACCGGATTAATCAAAGTCACAGCTGAGGCTGGTCACAAAATGATACATTCAAAAAATGTAAAGAACATCAGGCTCCACAAGAAAGACAATGAATTATTATGTTTACCAACTGCAAAGGCTTAATAAAGGTTAATCAGTTACAGAGGCAAATATCAATTTTATTATTGATTAATAATCAATATATGAATGCTTCAATATGAAGTTCAAATTAAATCAAAGTCATATAAGTAAAAGGAAGAACCAGTATAAGGTCGACTTAAAGGAAAGGTCAAAGGAAAGTCAGTTCTCTCATTTGGAGAGCACTCTAGATCTCCCACTCTGCTCTTCTATAAGCTAAGTCGAAAAACAGAATGAACTGTAAATCTGATCTGCACTAGTTTAAATCACACGATTCTCACAATTTATACACCTATACACAATTCTCATGAAATGGTCCAATCCGCTTAAAACGAGATGATACAATTATGTGCTCATTAGGTTCTCAGGACCTTCCACAATACAGCTTCTCTCAGCATCTGTCAAACTCACATGTTCTGTACCCTAATGGGATACAGGAGCCAGCCTGTACCCCACAGGTGTCTCTTGAATGCACTGTTCATTAAAACATTTTGACTATCAGAAAGAAAATAAATAACTTCTTCTCATGAGAAAGAAAGCAAAGAGAACATAGCATTTTATAATTAGGACTTCAGCTTCAGGTAGAAAAAGAATTTCCATGATGTGTCACAAAGCAAGATGGCAATCAACATTAGACATTTTAAAATGCAGGCCTACATTAACTATGGTCAGTCTAAATGTGAATGCACTTTTTCTCTACAAATCGTTTCAGCATGTTTATGTGTTAATGCTGTATGAAAGCAAAACATTTCATATATGAAAACAATTCTGTCAAACATAAAATGGGAGATACTCTGGCAGAAGGTAGGAACCACAAGAGGGCAATTAGTCTATCTACAAAAAGTCTAGAAGATGCCATAGAAGGGTGATCGTGGAAGTGATGGGAAGCACAATACCAGGCTATTTTGACAGAGTGGCTGAAGACTGGGGCCATATTTACAAGGAGCTTTTGCCGCCCTTGCATCATTTTTTTAGACACAGCGGTGGCACTTTCTTTGCTCCATATCTACAAGGAGAAGCATTAGGCCCAATGCGTCAGTTTTTTAAGTCTGCGTCAAAAAATTCCTGGACTGGAACTGGCTGCGCCACGCAGTCTATGATGTACACAAGGTAGGTATTCCCTCATAAAAAATCTATTAAGACTGACATGGTGATATTTGTAAGTTTTCCAGTGTGTGACTTAACTGACACTTCACCTCTGTTTTTTTACACATTTCTGACATTGCATCTGTCGTAACTTCAACAACGCCCCACTTTTGTGGCTGATGAGTTGTGGCAGCCTTCCCACTGATGCGTTAGAATTTCTGATGCATTCTTGGGACTTTCCGCCATGGTGCCTTAGATCGTAAATATGATGCATCCAGGATGTAGGAAACTGTCGTACCGTAGCACAAGTTATTTTGGCGCAGCGATGCATCAGTTCTTGCAAGTGAGCCACCAGTTGTATTCTTTATAATAGGTAAGAAAGAAAATGTTGGCGGTCCCACCAGGAACCATTTGATTGTGAGTGATGAGACCCCATGTAGAAACATGGAGCAAGAGGGCACCTTAGAAAAGAGAGGACACAACAAAGTACTGAAACTATAGAGTATTAGCATAAAATGTATAAGACAGGGTGCAAGAGAATAAAACAGGGGGTGAAGTGAAGGGAAATGAGGCAACGTGTTGAGCCCAAAACTGCCACATGAGACTTAGGGGCAAGAAACTAGCTGCATGAGCATTACTTGATGGGCATGACAACAGATGCCAGAACCTGACACTATGATGTAAGGTATTACAGAGAAGGACATGAGGCCACATAGGTGCATTACCCTTGAGGTTATCATGTTTCATAGATGATCATGAACATAGTAAACTGGTTAGACACGAGGGACATATGATCTACACAAAGGGCAAATTGACGCATCTTTGTCATTAATGTATGCACATTTACTGATGTTCTGCACTCACATTCTCTATTATGGTTCGCAACATTACACTTTGGGGAATTTCCCACTACATATTGATAAAGTATTGCTGATGTAGAAATATCATATTTATGTTGCCAAATAATTGTTATATGTAATGTTAAAGTTGTGCAGTGACCTTCCCTCTCCCTTGCTCTTTGGTGGAAATTCTAGTTGACTCATCACAAATGATTTCTACTGGATCCTCTTCGTCTGAATAGGTTTCTAGACACTGGTCGAACTGCTATAGAAATTCAATTTTTTTCTACTTCAATTCAATTCAATTCAATTTAAATAAGCTTTATTTTGGTTACTAGTACCATAAAAACAGAAAATATACACACAAAAAATCACATTTCATATACATTAAAAATAAGTTAAGACGAGGATAAAATCAATACATTAATAAATACCACTGGTCCCAAGCCCTAAGCATACAATTGCGCACAGAATGCTCTGGCACCATATAAATAAAAAAATATTATAAGTTTCTAAGTCTGTGCAGAATGCAATAGCTTGTTCAGCGATCAAATGCCAACTACAGTACTAAAAGAAAAAGCACTTTCCTTGGTGATTTACAGGGTCGATTGCAAGTTTCACGATTTTAGGCCACAGATCCAACACAGCTTCTTTGGCCCAAAAGCTCAGTAGTATTACAAATACACGCACTAATTAATAGTTCATTTAACGAAAGTGTGCTGAACCATGTTCGTTATTGGGAAGGCAACCTGCAGTTATATTAAACTATACATACAAGGCAACTTCACACAAAGAAGTTAAAATCTTTGCTCTCTTGATCCACATAGCTCTAGGAAATTTAGCGACAGCAGTAACTAAAATATGATCAGTAACTGATTTTAGAATTTGTAGAGCAAGAGCAGACCTGCGGATGCCCAGCAGGCTGCAGGCAGGTGCAAGCCACTTCCTGCGTGGAATTACATAAGTGGGGCAGACAACAAATGCATGGGGCACATTTTCAATAATGGTGCTACAAGCTGGGCAGACAGCAGTTCCAGCAGATGACCAACTGCTAGCGAATGATCTTAACGCTAGGGTTCCTACACGAAACTGGAAGTACAGCTTCCTGTCCTTAGGAGTCGAGAAAATGTCCCAAAATGCCTCATAGCTGAGCGTATCTGCCAGATCAGCAAAAGCATGAGACAGCTTAGAATGAATTGCTACAAGCAGTTCTTCAGAATCTACCATCTTTCAATACTCATTTTTAAAGTCAAGCTTCGAGGGAAAGGCAACAGTAACTGGGCGTTCCCAAAGCTTGCACCATCCAAGCAAATACAGTGAAGCCTTAACATAACTAAGCCAGGGGGCACTAAGAGAGCGATCAGCTTCGACTACAGCCTGTAAAACTTCAGTGGATGAAGCAAGCTCCGGAGTGGTCCAAAGCCATCTCCAGTACAGGAGAGGACTTAATCGGGCTTAAGGGGCCTATTCCCTTAATGGCAAAATCCTTAAAAAGAAGGAACAACGGGGTAGTCGATGGTAGAGAAACAAGTTTCCTTAAAAAGGTATTTTTGACTAGAGATATTTCTTGAAATTTATCATGGCCCCATAGCTCCGCATCATATAAAGTGGAACTAACAGCCTTGGTCCCATAGATTTGAAGTGCCGGGAGGATCAATTTGGTATATGAGGTGCTAAAGTACCTGACTAGAACCCCAGTGTACTGTTTTTGCTTCAATGCCACCTTGGTGATCTGGGATTTCCAAGACAGATTTTCAGATATTGTTATACCAAGGTAACCAAAAGATTTCACCTTTCCAAGTGGCATGCCTCCAATAACTATCTTCCCTTTGTATGATTTATGGGGGTTAAACGTCATCAGTTTAGTTTTGGAGGTATTGATCTCCAGTCCCTGAGAGAGACAGAACTCCTCAAATCAATTTAGGAGTTTCTGTTGACCACTAGGCGTTTTGAAGATTAGGAGAGTGTTGTCTGCAAACAACAATACAGGAACTTTACATGCACCTATACATGGTGCATCTGCCTCCACCATAGCTAAAAGGGGGACAATATACAATGAAAATAAAGTTGAAGCAAGGACACATCCTTGTCGTACTCCCCTTTGTACTGGGATTTTGTCAGTAAGCTGCCCCTGATGACCCCCACCTGGCGCGTGCATATGTATCCTAATGGAGGCGTACTAGTAAGGAAAGGAGGTGGAGAGGTACTGCCAAATCAAAAAGAACTTTCCACAGCTTGTTGTGAGGTACTAAGTCAAATGCAGATTTTAGATCCACGAAAGGAACATAAAGATTTCCTTTGTCAATTCAGACAGTTATCCAAAATAGAAGCAGGAATCTGAAGACTTAGTCAATAGTGGCCTTTTTGTATGCAAAACCCAGCTTGCAGAGGGGTGAGAATGTCATGTTCAGATATCCAATCCTGGATCTTCCTCAAAAGGCAGTGGCAGAAAAATGTTTGCATACATTTTAATAAGCCGGGAGGCCTATAGTTACAGGGCAAGGACCTATCACCCTTTTTATGGATGGGTACAACAATGGCACCCTCCCATGAATCAGGGATTGGTGCCCCCGCCCCTATTGCATTAGAAACAATAAGGATGTCTCTGGACCAGGCATCTATGTCAGTCAAGAATTAATCTGCCAGGACACCATATTGGCCAGCTTCCCTACTGCGCTTGAGGGTGCCTAATGAATGCACAACATCAGAAAGAGTGAACAGATGTAGAGTTGGAGAGTGAGTGGTTGATCGATAATGGCGGGAACAGCCCATTACTGCTCATGCACCACACTAAAACAATCCGTAAAGTATAGTTGACTGAAATGGTTAATCCACTCTGAAGGAGCAATATTAGTCTCCACGTGCAACACACCATTATCAGGGTCACACACGGCCAAGGACCAAAATCGTACACAAGCCTTGTCAGATGCAGCTTCATTGAGTGCAGCCAACCATTTCTCATCCTACATGTGCTTGGCTTTACGGATAGGAGCCTTGTAAGATATTCTGGCTACATGGATAAAGGCTATGCCCTTCATTTTGATAGCTTTGGTCAGTTGTTTATTTAAGTCCCGGCAGTCCTTATTATACCAAGGATGTTTTCCTTGAGCGTTTTGCCACCAGAGTTACAATCCACCATGAAATGGGCTGCAATACTTTCAAAACAAAGAACATGACATACAATCAGTTGCACATTATTAGTTGTGGAGCCTGCTTCTAGTTGTGCCAGCCAAGACCTCAAAATAGCATTGACAGAACTTAAAATATCAGGCCGGGCTGCTAATTGATGCCACTTCAAATGTCTTTTGTCGTTGGTCATGCTAATGTCTGTTAGTGGTATAGTGGGAATACTAGGCACAGACAATTGGTCACACACAGCAAGCATTTGGACAGAGTGGATTGTGGTCACTTTCTATCCTCTCAACAACTATCAAGTCAACAAGCAGTGGCCACAATCTCAAATCAACTAAGTAATAATCAATTATGCTTGTATGGTTAATTTTGTTATAAGTGTGAAAGCTCTGAGCATCTGATTTAGTTCTGCCATTAAGGCCCATATTTATACTTTTTTAGTGCCGCATTCGCATCATTTTTTGGCGCAAAAGCAGTGCAAACTTACAAAGTACAGTTTGCACCACTTTTGCATCAAAAAGCGGCACAAATGCGGCGCTAAAAAAGTATAAATATGGGCCTAAGTGCTCTAAGCCCACATTCCATAGTCCAGGCTTTGAACTGCACAGCTGCTTGTGACCACCTATTGATAGGAGGGATGTCTAAGGATGGAACACATCACATCCGATATTCTTTATGCATGGAGCTGAGATCATCCTAGTCTAAAGGCTAGAAAGTGAAGTTAAAGTCACCAGCTACAATGATTTTAAAATGCCCGGGGTACTGCCTAAGAAATGCTTCCAGCACAAGGAGCGTACTGGAGGACAAACCCCCACTATCCCCTCTTGCATAGATATTAATAATAATTACTCCGGACTTCGACCTAAATGATAACTGAATACCTAATATATCAAAAGAGTCAATGGGTAACTGTAATATGTGAACGTTTCATGTTGTTCTAACCCATGTGGGTAGACCACCAGAGGGTCTACCCTTCTTGCTACGAAGTGCTGGAATATGAAAGTTCAGAAACCCAGACCGAAAGAACAGATCCACTGCCCATGTTTCCTGCAAAAGGCAGATATCATAATTCTCAATCAATTATTTTGCAAAATTACACTTTAGGGAACTTCCCCCTACATATTGATAAGGCATTGTTGATGTAGGAATATCATATTTTTGTTGCCAAATGATTGTTCGATGTAATGTTAAAGTTGTGCAGTGACCTTCCCTCTCTCTTGCTCCTTGGTGGAAATTCCAGTTGACTCATTACAAATGGTTTCTACTAGATCTTCTTTGTCTGTATGGGTTTCTAAACACTGGCCGAACTGCTATAGAAATTCCATTTGCTTCTACTTGAAGTTTGAAATGGATTATTGGTGGCACTTCAGTCTATTGGAGTAAGCTGGTGTATTTATTTAACCAAAATAATTTCCCTTGCTTTTCTTATACAGTTCAATGTCCCTTCCAACTGCATCAAGTAGAAATAATTTGTGATTGGTCAAGTGGAATTTCCTACATGAATCAAAGTAATTGTGAAGAAAGTCAGTCGGTAAAATCAGGATGTTGTTTCCTGCGGATTATCCATTTAAATATGCTGTACATTTTTCTCAGAAAAAAACCCTCCTCCAAACTATTGTTCAATATGAGCTGATCAACACACAGTCCAGTGTTTTAAAAGATAAGTCAGCTTTCAAGTCTGGTTTGCCAAGAAGATTTGAAGAACCCATCTGCTGCATTTTTGCATTCCTCACACCCCATGACCTTGACCAATAGTCCTCAGGCTACTGACCTGGAGAGACAGTACATATTTGTTCTAACTTTACATAAACAGGGTGGACTCTAATGTTAAATATAAAATTCCCCTTATCTGTCTTCTGGACTGTTTGGAAAATCAAGTTTGATATTCTTCTTACTGAACCGCCTTCAAACGTATCCTAGCAATCACAATATAAAACAGCCAATGTTGACTATATATAGGTCAGTTTTATTTAATAAAAGTAAACGATATTGTATTTGAGCCCTATGTACATTGGAGCATAAATTTACTAAGCCTTTGCATTGTGCTTGCATCGCAAATAAGTCACAAGAACAATGCCAATGCTTCAGTAAGATTTACAAAGCCACGCAAAGGGTGATTTCCGCCACCTTGCATGGCTTTGGAAAGAAATGTAATGCAACGCAATAGCATTCACTGCTTTACGTTACATTTTGAGCTGGCAGGAGTTCCATGGGTGGAGCATGGACCTTTCAGTGCATCCACCCATGGATTTGAAGCAATTCCAGATTTACAAAGATTTGTAACTCTGTGAATGTGTCAAATTGGTACACCTTCCAGAGGATGGCATAACAATTAGAAGAATCTTTTTTTTCTCCATGTTATTTCCTCTTGCTATTCGAGATGCATTCTGCATCACACATATATAAAGGAAAATGCCTCTTTGGATTGTTTTTGTGCAAGAAAATGTTATGAGGGCACCCTTGTACCATGGAACAAGGGTACCTGTGTTGATGCTAGGTAGCACACAGTGCGCCAGCCCAAAGAAACAGTAGAAATACTCCATATCTTTCACTGAACACAAGTTCCCTTGCTGTAATGCTTTGCATGAAATAATAATAATAAATATGCCCCCAACTGCATTCCATTTATTATCTTTGTTCATAAAACTACACCTTCCAGCAATCACAGTTAGGAAAATCTGACCTGCAATATTTGAAACCAACCTCTTGAGGGCAATATGTCAATGTGACACCTGTTAGTTAAAAGGTGGGGTGTCTTAAAAAGCCAATGACTGAAGAATTCTCAAATACATTACTTTGGAGATCAGATATAACTTTTTATATATAGAAATATTATGAAGTCAAATGTGCTACCACTGATGACAATGACGTTACGCATACTCAAGGAAGACAGTTTCCAGTGTCTACACATGCACATATGTATGTAGATGTGTTCAACATGAACCTAGCTTCAAAGCAAGTGACTTCTTTCCAATAGTGTGACAGTAGCCAATGTGTTAGGCAGCATCAAATGTTAGGGGACTTTGATTGGGGTGTAGGAAGAAATCAGTCACAGAGGTTACACAGTGACACACCACTGCTAGTGAAGTAATGTTTTGAGCTATTTTCTGAAATGGAGAAGATATGATGTCTAGCAGATTTTGACTCAGCTGAAGATCAATATCCTTGCAGTACATCTTACAGCTGTAAAAGTCCTGTTCACCGTTTTTTCTATACGTCACCTCCTTGATTCCAATCTTGTGATGGTCTGGTTTTGCAGAGCCCTCTGGACTTTTTGATTTTGGTCACCCGGTATGGTGCAGTGCCATTGTCCACACCTTTTATACAATGCAGTGGCTTTAAAAGTTGGTGCATGTGGGTTTGAGGGCCAGCGGAGTTCTCTGAGCATTTTCCTGTAATATTTTCAAAGATCTAATCTTTGTCCTATAGTGTTAGGCATGTACAGAAGTAGCTGCAAGGTGATGGGCCATAATGAGGGCCAGGGACTAATAATTGCACCTTGTGTGCAATTACAGTGGGTGGATTTGTCATGCAACCAGGAATAGAGAACCTGGATAGTATACTATACTGTGAGCGGGCGGCTGTTGTGGGTGTGCATGAACGCATGACTGTGTGTGTGTGGGTGAATGTGCGTCTGTGATTGTGTGTATGTGTGGGCACATGTGAAGGAGAGAGAGGGGAAGAGAACAGAGAAACTGTGAGAGGTTGAGTTTGTCACTGTCACTCACAGTGATGGGGCCACCATTGGTATAATTAAAAAAACAGATAACTCTCAGTATATTGTGGGCATCTGTAGTTTGATGGAACCCAGTCATGGCATAATGCTGAGCACTGCATTCGTGTGTCTGGCAAATTGTGGATATTAATGATGTAGAGGCACTTACTTCTTGTATAATGCATTCCCTAGAATAATGGTGGTATTTCTTGGCATATTTTTCGCATTCATCATGCAGAGGTACTCGCCGTTGGACAACAAATTTACAAAATATGTTCAAAGCTGATATTTGAATGGTAGCTCAAGCTGTGTTTAATAGAATTATTGCTGATGTTTTCATGCTGCCAGGAGGCACTTGCCTAAAATGGCTTTTATTTTATGACTCATGTGAGGACACTTCACCTTTTATACTGCTGAAGCTTTTTATGACGTTTTGACTAATGCCGAATGAGCCTGTAAAGACTCTGTAATCTGAAGATTAGTTTTGGTTCATAAATGTATAAGATTGGCCTAAAACTCCTTCTCTGCATGGCTTGTTGTGTGTACCTTGTAATTCTCCCTCATTGCCTGTAGCAAGTTGATTTTGAGCCATAAAATAAGGCATATAATTTACTGAGGTGTGGCAGGATTGATGAAAGTGAAGAAATCTGCTATATACTTTTCTAAAGAAATCATACCCCTAATTAAATGTCAGAAGCTCCATTTGTAGGTGGAAAATCACAAGCAAGAAAACGGAGGAGCCTTGGTTGACCCTGCGTGTTATCGAGATGGGATTGGATTGGAGGAATAGATCTAGACAAATTAGTTTTTTTCTCCAGGTGTCTTATCTGCAAAAGGCCAAGAAGAAATAGATGACTGGGATTATTTATGTCTGTGATCTGAAGAGTGCTGTCGAGTACTTGGATGATTGTTGTCTCCTTGTTTTGATCATGGATTGAAGCCAAAAAGGTAGTTCTACAAGATGGCATTGCTCTTGATTTTATCAAAGAGATAGTTCATAATATCCTTCTCAATGATATTACTCGTAAATGACGGATATGTACTTGTGTGGTATTTGTGCAGTAGTTTGTGAAATTGCTGCGATACATGTTAGCATTTTGGAAGAGGGGGACAATTCCTCAAGCCTTGAATATTCCTTGCAGAAGGGTTGCATTAATGATGCTCAGTTGCAGTGACTCTGCTAATTTGGAAATCAACTTTACAACTGAATAAGAACTGTCCTATGGGTGCACATCACATTCCAAAGATAAGTTGGGATTGCCACGGCAGTAGCCCTCCCACAACTGAGGTAAGCAGGGAGTAGCCATACAACTTGAACCACACCTCTAATCACAAATAGCACATAAAGTGAGCAAACACACCCTTTCTTGGAAGAGTTCCTTTTATCTTTTTATTCTCCTTTTATTCATCTTTCAACCATGCACTCTTTCACCCTTCCATTTCTTCATTCCAGTCTATTGATCCATCTGACCATCCTTTCACCTTTCCACCCAGCATTAATCCATTCACCCATTTGTCCAATCACCTATCCAACCATGCTTTTTCATTCCACTGATCCATCCTTTTAAACTTTCATATATATCAACCATCCATCCTTTCACTTTTCCTTCCTTCATACTTTCACCCATTTGCACATTCTACCATCCATTTATCCTTTCTCTTTTCAAATCAAGGGGCAGTGAAAATTGCTAAATGCTACCCTCACCATGGGCGAGGACTCCTATGGCGAGGAAAGCATTTTCTTTTTTAGTTTCAAAAAGAAATTCCCACTTAGGCATTTTTTTCAGATAAAAAAGAAAAAGAGTTTGGTGCAGAGCTCCGTCATGCTTTATGCCCCCCTATTTTTCTACCTTGAGTAACAAACATTGGGAGCGCTTCATCTTCAAATGCGTGATTCCCTCCAGATTAAACTGAATAAACACTGATCTCCAATAGCGGTCACTCCTATGAACTATGAAAATGGGGCAAATATTTGCTTGCATATACATGTATTCCACCTATACTTATTTAGGCACAATGTCAAATGCTTTTATCAGCCTTACTCAACCCTAATCAAATTATAAACGGTAGCAGGGTATATGCTTCATATGGTGGTGCAGGTCCAGTAATACTCGCAAACAATATAGCCTGAGGCGTAGCACGGGCAGAAAGACAGGGGGGTGTTTCAGATTTTCTGACAATCATGGTGGCTTAGCATAATAATCTTTATAAGGGAAGCAGCTCAATGGGGGGACTGAAGGGCGAGAGAGAGAGAGAGAGAGAGCGCTTTGGTCTGAGTATTTTAAAATTCCATGTGAAATCGAACAGACATCTTTCCATATCCGACTGAACGCTCCTGTACCAAAATATGTATTTATTAAATAATACATTTTCTAGGGTGTGTAACATCCCAAAGACTACACTGTCCCCCCCGAAGCTATGCCCCTGAGTATAGCAAAGTCCACATAATTCGCATCTGAGAACTTGAAATCAAAAGTATCTAGCAATTCGGAAAACAAACTCTTTAACACAAAATAGAAACTGGTTAAAGTTTATATTCTCTAAAGTATTACATTCCTGAGTATAGTCAACGTGCCTTGGTGAATTTCTAAAACGGTACTTCGCAGGCATAGTAATATTTATTCGCAAAAGTCATATTTATTGAATTTGAGGAGTAGCTTAAAAGAAACTTTAAATGAACTACTGAAATTTGTAATTTGAAACTGTTCCAACTTCGGGGAGTCATAGTTATATTGATAACATGCAGCATGAGGAAAACATGTTATCTGTTTAGGGACTTTTTTGGACTTGAGTGTCGAATCTGAGAAGATAGCAGTGAGAGCTCATCAATCTTGCAGAATTAGAGCAAGACATTCATTTTCCAAAATGTGTTATCATCAAAACTCTGGACCATGCCTGACACATTTGTTGAAGTAATGTACAAGACGCACGACCTAACAAAGGAGCAAATGATATCCCCCCTATCAAAATGCAGAAGGTTGTGACGCGTGCTCACTCCTTTACCTATTGTGCAGCATCGGAATCATTAATTAAGGACCATTTATTGCACAATTTCTTTTCTTTGTGTGCATGAACAGATTTAAAAACTTAATCCAAAAATTAGCGGATACCTTCAGTTAAATGATTATCTATTTTGTTGTTTTGCGTCCCTTTAAAATGAATAAAAACTTTAATAGTACATATTTCACAAAATAAAAACGCCCTAGAAGTGTTCTTCAATACTTTTATTCCTACTTAGGGTGTACCGTTTACATTGAATTTACAAAACTTTCTAGAAAAGCTCTTAATCAGCTGCAACAGTTATCCGTGGTATATTACTGTATTCTTTTGAAAGTTTCATTTTTTTACGTTAGCAAATATTAACATCTATTTTGAAAAATCCCTGACCAAGTCGAAATGAAATTGCTTATTTTTTTCTTTTTTCGTTCATGGAATATTTTGTTCCTATAGACAAACCATTTCCCCACACTCCTTCAATTGTTCAACATTTTTAGAAGCAGGCACAGCCAAAAATCCGCCTCCAGCTCTGCAGCTCTCTGAAACCTTTAGCAGTAGAATGGATGGGCATGTATTACTAACCAGCAATAGAGCTAAAATATCCCTTTCTATACCCCTTTTACACTGGGGTGACTTTAACTATCTGAACATTCCTTTGAGGACTGTATGGGGTCACCGGGAATTTTATGCAAGAGTCAACAGTGGCCACTACCGGTAAAACAGCTTAATTGTTGGACAACAACACCTCTAATTACGTGTCCTTCAGTTCAAGAAACATGACAATAACAGATTTGGCCTGTTATATTGGTACGTCAAGTCCATAGAGGATACTCTATCTACTGCTTTTAGCCAATTATATATGGTAAGTGGTTCCGTCTTTAGCCAATTAACACAGATCTCTAGCCAGCCAAGGAGCAAAAGGCACTTCCAACGATTCGTCAAGATGCAGTTCACCAGCTCCATAACCATAACAAAAAGAATCAAATAAGGACTTGCCTCCCCATTAATTCCACAAAAGTACGCCACCTAATGAAGCCCCTTTCGTTCCTCAGCTGTACCCACCATTTTAGTCACACCTTCATCATTGGGAGACTCAACTTATTTTCCAAAAATGATGGAGTTTCAGACGAGTTCCGGATTGGGGCATAGGTGGAATAATAATAGTCCATACCTAGTATTTTTGTTGCTCTGTACCCTATCTCTGTGAAAGTACTTTCAAATGCACCTTTACTTATATAGAAAACCTTTCTGTCCCAGAGCTCCCAACATACTAAAATAGAGCAGGGGTGACCCCTCTGCTATGGAGGAGGAGCATCCCCCCTGTTGAAAGGCACCAGAAAAATAAAATGATAATAAAAGTTTTTTTTTTTTTTTTTTTGCCACTTAGGTAAAGTGGGGTGGGGCCCGCATCCTCTACGTCAGCAGGGGGAGGAGTGCTAGGTGCACTCTAAGTGCGAATGTCAGTTAGGTCGGCGAAACTGACATGCGCATCTGGAACTCTCCACCTGGCTGTGTTACACAGCCGGATGGAAACAAAGCCCAGGCTCTCACTCCCTCACTGAACAGCATTTCATTCGTTCAGGTCAATCCTCGTGCTTTTCTCATGCTGTTTAATGAGGTTTGTTAGGGAGAGTAGCAAGACAAGCACAGAAGCACTGAGGTGGAAGTAGCAGCAGAAGTGAGGCAGTAGGTAAGTCTTCTTTATTTATTCTTTTTTGTTATTGACCTACCTATCCCCTATGCCGTGCACTGCCCCACCAGCCCTTCCCGGCTGCAGCTGCCACTGAAATAGAGGCTTCTTCTAGCTGAGTCATTTACATTGGCAAATGTAGTTCTACAATTTTTAAACTGGTAAGCATGTCAATATGTCTGGAAATCTGGGAGAGCTATACCACCTTTGGCTAATCTTCTTCTCAGTTTTTTCCATGTCAGTCTGGGACTTTTCAAAGCCCAGATGAAAGCACCTGTTCCAACCCATTATTTCTGTTTTGGACTTATTTTAATCTGATATCCCGAAAACATACCAAACTCATCTGAGATTTCCTCCAACCTTGGTAATGGTCTATTAAGATCTACAGTGTATACTATTGAGTCATCTGCATACAGCGCAATCTTCTTTGCCCGATTCCCACACACAAAAGGGACTCTCTTCTTGTCTTTCTTAGAGCCTGCACAAGTGGTTCTATATAAATGTTGAATAGAAGTGAGGAGAGGGGGCAATCCTGTCTAGTGCCTCTGGAAATGTTGATCTTCCTTGATAAATGCCCATTGATCAAATTCAGGGTTGATGGAGCAGTGTATACTAGTTTTATAGCCTCTATGAAACCTGTGGGGAAACCAAACAATATCATCACCTCCCACAAAAAATCCAAACTAACTCTGTAAAAGGCTTTAGCTGCATTGATGGTCATGGTTGCCAGTGAACTGCTGTTATTGGAGGCCCAATCATTACAAGAAATTAAGAGATGAGTTAAATCATGCATGTGCCTTCCCGGGATAAACCCCTTCTGACCTGAATGCACTATATGTTTGATTCCCCCCTGAGAGTCTCCTAGCAAGAATGTACGCATATATCTCATAGTCAAAATGTAGCAAAGATATCGATCTATATGCGTCTACCAGTTTAGCATCTTTATTAGGCTTCAAAATTAAGGACATAGTGGTCTTACTTCATGAGGGCGTCATTGTCATCTTTTGCAAGTACATTTAATTAAACAGTTCAACCCATATAATAATAATAACTTCCTGAATCACCCTGCGAAATTCACCAGGTAGGGCATCAGGACCAGCTGCCTTACAGTTGCTAGCCCTATGCAACAGGGGTCATATTTAATTGGCACTAGTCTCCTCCTGCATAAACTGGCAATACAAAGGTGCCACTTGGGAGCTGCCTGTCTTTCTCCAATTCTGCTCCATTTAATCATGCTGTCTTAGTATACAATGTCTCAAATGATCTCAGAACACAGGCGTCCATCTCGTCCAAAAGATTAGACTTATTACCTCTATCATCGATTACCAATTCTCTGATGTAATTTCTTCCCCTGCCCATCCTCGATTTCCATGCCAGGAGGCAGCCACTCTTTTTATCATATTCAATATGCTGTAGCTGCTAACCTACCAATTTGTTCTACTCCTTGTCAGCTTAAAAGTCTCCTGCTGTTTGGCTAACTTTAAGTTTACCCTCTCCTTTTCTTCCTCTAATACTGCTTCCATCTGATTTTTTTCTAAGTGCCTGACCTCCTTTTCAATTCTCTTAGATTCTTCTCTTTCCAGCCTTGGCTTATGGCCTCCCACCTTACGAAGTATGCCTCAAATGTATGACCTATAAACATGCCACACTATATTATGGCTTCCTGTGCCCAGATCAATACAAAACACAAATTATATTCTCTTCTCAGCATATCAACCACTTCTAGATCTGAAATAATGACTCTATCCACCTCACATTCATTTTAGGACTCATGTGTTTTAATTCCACCATAACCACTGAGTAATCAGAGCAATGTGCTGGAATGTGCTTAACCTATGGTATTTTATATAATAGGTTGATATCAACCAAAAATAAATGTATTCTTGAAGAGGTATGATATTTTTTGCTGTAAAAAGTATAACCACTCTCCTTCCCTGCTCTTCTACGCCATATATCTCACAGATCAAGATCTTGTATTCCCTTTCTTACGAGCGTTCTGACCTTAGGCTTTGTTATAGTACTTCTCCTGGCCAACCTATCCAACTCGCTATTAAAGACAATATTGATCTCTCACCAAGTAAAGAAATATGCTGAGAAATCCAACAAAATAATCTCCAAAGTATTCTATGTCTCTATATCGTCGCAATTCAAATTGTAATAGTCTGCACAGGGAAAAAATGTCCTGCCTCAATACAAATTTACAAATTATTTACCTGCCCCTAGAATCTGCCCTATGCTCCAACAGCTCCACTCAGGTGTTTCTTATAACTACACTACTCGCATACATTGATTAGTCTGTACTAACCACTTGTTCAACACAACCTTATTTACTAAATATCATCTGCATTCTATCAGCGCTGAACAGGTTTCTTGGAGTATTTTTACATGTGCAGGATATCTTCTCAAATACTGGCATATTAACCTCTGCCTACTTTTGGAACGAAGGCCACTGACATTTCATGTTATTATTTTAATTGTTACTGGCTTCTGCCATTGCCTCACAGTTTTGAATTTTTCACCTTCTCTCCTTTACCTCCACTTTATCTTACGTGACCAGGAATGAGGATTATTTTAACCCATTTGGTGATTTTTTTCCCATTATGATCCCCACCCTGTGATCCCACACATACCCCTCCCCGAGGAACCCTCCCTAACTCCTGTGGCATAACAATTATGCCAATTTCAGTCAACCTCAAACAGGAGAGACAAATTACCCAACTACAGAAATTAAAGTGCCTCCCCTAGAAACCAGATCCCAATTAATTGACCAAACCAGCCTATGTCCCATATCCCCCTTTGTTCCATCATCCCTCTCCCAGCTAAAACAATATGTTAAAGATCTAATTATGCTACCTCAAACTATGCATTAGTCTGATTATTTCATCAGCCTTGTCCACTTACCCAATATTATGAGTCCTATTCTAAGCATCGCCAGAAATCTTAGCTGCATTTTAGTCCCCAATTTCATCATTTCTGCCATTCTCTGTTCAAACACCCACTGCTGCTGCTCTGTCACTCTGCAGATGTCAGATCTGACTGTGAAATCCTTCTCTTCTAATGTCTTTGCTTTAAGTGCACTAACTAGGATCTTCTATTTCACACTATAGGTC
This sequence comes from Pleurodeles waltl, assembly GCF_031143425.1. NCBI lineage: Eukaryota > Metazoa > Chordata > Amphibia > Caudata > Salamandridae > Pleurodeles > Pleurodeles waltl. The sequence goes on along the minus strand of NC_090449.1, from coordinate 668,076,083 downwards.
AAAACATTATTTAAGATTCTCCTAGGCTTTTTCTGATTCTCTTTACGCCCACATGGATCTCTGTGGATTCTCTGTATTTCTTTCCCTAGATCGATTTCCGGGTTATCAACCCGGACTCCTTCCCTAGGAAGGTTCATCACAAAACTCTTTAAGGTCCACCCCTTCGAGACCCTCTGGCACATTCAAAATTCTCAAATTATTCCATCTGGAGTGGTTTTCCAATCTCTCTACGTCATCCTGCAGAGATTGATTCAGAGACCTTAGCACAATCAATTCAGAGGTGTTACTTTCTATCTCGCGCTGGGCTTTTTCCATAATAGCTCCCAAAGTCACCGTTCTTAATATAATATCTTAGAGTTTTGACTCCGGGCTTGATATAACCCTTGGCTAATTTTTTTTTGGTTTGCTTCCAAGATCACAAACTTCTGGATCTCAATACAGAGATCCCAGAACATCTCTTCTACTGAGACACTTGCAGAGTCACTCACTGAGTACCTGGGGGTGCACTTTATATGTTAGGGCTCAGCGTCCTTGGTTGTGGCGGTTTGAGATCCTTTTACTCCCTCTCTACACTCCTCACCCTCCACAACCTCAATCAACACCTCAAATCTGTTCCCGTAGGTAAGTTGTCTCTCTTCTAGCCATGCCTTTTGTGACCTCAGGGTTCTGAATTTTGTTGGCTTTTAAAGTAAGATTTTAGGAAAGAGGTTACTTTTAATGCAGCTACCCTACTACCAGAGCCGATACCCATTCCCTTGATTCTACCTGCCCCCCTCTTCCCACACACTTTTCTGGGATAGAAGAAACCAGCTTTTTGCCAGCTCTTTTCCACCGGGCCAGTACTTCACTTGGCAGATGGAGAAAACCAAGATCTACCTGGAGTACTGGTGGATTCAAATCAATTCCAGTAGAAATTCGTACCAGCATATTTTCCCTCACTCTCACCTTCTCTTCACAGGAACAAGAACTTCCAGTCCATTTCCGCAAAGAGTACTTACCTTTCTCTCCCATCCCTCTGACACTGACTGCTCGTGTCCAACTTTCAATGCACCTGACTAGTATTGCAGGACTACTTTCTCCTAACTGTACTAGTACTGTGATGTGCTCAGGCTCTCTCGCTCCACAGCTATCCCTCAATAAGGTAGTTTTTCTTCTGTCTGACTTCACACACCCTGCTGGTGCTTCCCACAGCAGTTAGGAACTTGTGTTGACTCCTCCAATGCACCTCAATCCGTGCAAGAGCTGTGCATTCTTCCCTTACTCAAGATCCTGCACTTCCCCAGCCAGACTCCGCCCACATTTAAAGGTGGGGGGGAATGGAGGAGACAGGGATGATGAGGGGAGGAAATCCAAATTCCTGCTGATAGAGGTGTCCATGTGAAGCCATTCCTTGGCAATGTGTCTCTCCAGCTATACTGACTCGTGGCTGCACGCTTAGCGGGCTGCCATGTTCCACCTTTTATGGTCTGTCTTGATAGTGCAGCTGTTGCCAGATAATTATGAGTATCACTGGAGAGGGGCTTTGGCTCCACCCACACATTGGGAACTAGAAGTACATGTTTGGGTTGCGCAAAAGTTGTGTACATTCACAAAAAATAACTTGCCTTCCATGCAGCTGTGATCATTTTTTTATTTCCTCAGCTTGAACTTTCAAGGGCACACACATGACATTGTAATGCTGTAACACAGCACATATGTGAGGAGGGAAGCCATGACAAATGTATTGCAGTTTTGGCACCCTCCCCTTTCAATGTTAACTTTAGTCTTCAGAGGACAGATTTGATTGTTTAAAAACAGTATGAGATACCCATGGTACACTAATCAACATGAGTTTGTAGGTCTAGCTTGACAATGCAAATGTCACCTAAACTGATCCACCAAGAAGTCATTTCAAAGGGGCTTAAGCTCCATCCACAGGATTTGATTGGGCTGAATTTGTGTGCTTTTACTAAATAGACTGCTTGCATTGCACTTTTTGGCTTGTGGTAAGCTTATACTCAAGACAGGACAGTATTTAGTTATGGTGGCAAGCCAATGATCATGCTATAGGCCTGATATGTTTCCTATATATTATAACAAAGCTATTACAAAGGCAGCATCCTTGGCTTATTTATTGTGAAAAGCATATGGTAAAGCAGCAAACTGAAAAAATTTGCTATCACAATATATTACAGTCATTAGAAAGATGAGTGGTTATAGGTATTCTCACAGAACACCATTTTAGGCAAACCCAGGGAGCAGCATTTAACTGTGCTAATTCCGCTATAGATAGATAGATATAAGGCTTTATTCGATTCCATTTAAAATCATAAAAGCACAAACAATAAAACTTAGCACAATTCATTAGACATTACCATAAAAACAGAATCTGGAATACAATACAAATACATATTATTACTTACAATTCATTCGTTCTTCTACTGAACCCAATTGTACATTATTGTAATTAATTTAGTCTCTTTCTAGCATTGAATACAAAGCACACACAAAATTAACAAGCCATAGCAGACTTCAATGGTCGAAAGGGATTATAGATATAAATAAGCTGGGCCACATTGATGCAAGTTAAGAGGTCTTAATAAAGGCATTATATAATGCTTCCTCTGATTGACATACAAATTACAAATGACAGAATAGGACTTTGTGCATTGTACTGTGTGATGACAGCGAATCACAGGGGCAGTTTATTAGTGTAGCAGACCAATCATATCAGGGAAACTAATAAGAGGATGAAACGAGTCCATTCTCAGGCATGTAAGGACAAATCGATGCCTGGTGTTCATTATGAACTTAAGGTAGGGCTGCATGACATCCATGATCAACATAAGTTGATTCCTCAGTACACTGGGTTTTAACAGCTCTGTGGACAATCTAAGTTCAGCAAGATGACTAAGACACTCGGATCTCAAATCGTTCCTGCTTATAGCAGTCAATGAATCTGGCTTCTCATTAAGATCTGAGTAAGTTAGATCGCTGACGAAACTCTTGATATAAATCAACCAAGGAATTTGCATGGCCTAACTTGTATTTAAACAATCCTTCAGAATGGCACAATTTAAACCAGCATGCTCCAATGTCCATCTTTTATGCCATAAAAGAACTGCCTGTGTCATTATTAAATCTGTAAGAAAATGCAACTCCAATTCTGCATGGTAAACAAAAGATGAAGTACCTTTTGGTACAGCAAGAACAGATTTCAATAAATTGTTTTCTGCCATTTGCAACACTCTACGCTTGGTATGCCCCCAAACACCTGCCCCATATGTGGCAATAGAAACACATTTTGCTCAGTACATTTTTATCAGTTCCTTGAGGGGATTTGTCCATAATCACTGGCCAAATTATTTACATCCATATTTGCTTTTTTAAACTGTAATTTTCTAGCATTAATACATTGTGACCAAGTGCCCTCCTTGTCAAAGAGAATATCCAGATAAGAGAAGGTTGTTGTAGTGCCAGCTTTTACACCGTTAATATTTGTGTCACAACACTTAACTCTCCTGCTATCACATTTCCTAATAAAAGTTTTAGATTGGTTAACTGTGGGTTCTAAATTTTGCATGTATGTAACAAAGTTAGTGAGAAGCCTCTGAAGGCCCATTGGAGTCCGTGCCCTGAGGACAGCATTGTCCGCAAAAAAGAAGGGCCGGGACTGACCGACGTCCAATTTGGGGGAGATCTTTACATTTATTAACTAGCTCAGTCTCCAAGCCGTTTATGTATAGTGAAGATTCCGCCATAGATCTGACCTTCTGATTATGACATGTTATGATAAACGCAATAGACCTCACATAACGATTAAGAAAAACATACATTAAGGTCAATAGCTATTCAAGAATTGATTGCTATTTCTCTGTACCCAAGCTTACTGATAGGTATTTTTGTTAAAGTTAAATGCAATATTACAAATTACCTTTTCAAGGAACGCTCTTGGTGTTGGTTACCGCCTTTGACAAACCCTATGGGGAGAAGATTTGCACTACAATAATTTTTGCTAGAATCTCTTCTTACCTGGCAGGATCTTGTAACAAAGAAAGTAATTTAACAAAATATGTAGGTGTGTGTGTTTGTGTGTGTGTGTGTGCGTGCGTGTGTGTGTTTATGTGAATATATATATATATTCACTGAAAAAAACAAAGGTTACAGGGTCGTTATAGTTAGGAAATAAAATTTTGAAAAATCATAGAAATTCAGTGAAAAAACAAAGGTTACAGGGACGTAACAGTTAGGTTCTGAATTTACTCATACAAAACCATAGAATTTCAGCAGTTATAGTTAGAGTTCTTTCAATACACTAAAACTTGCACCCTAAGGTAATTATAACTCACTTCTTTGCCACGAGGGGCGAATGCAGCAAACATCGAAAAAATATAAAAATCTATGGGAACACCCACAGCAACACCCATAGAATGCCTCTTTGATGCTGTGTTGAAACAAGAACGGAAGTAGCAATTTAAAATTGCAAAGCTTGTGACAAAATTGGGAAACGTTATACACAGCTCAGAAAGTATGTGGCTTTGACAAATGAGAAGTATATATGCTCTATAAATACTTAAAATAAAAAAATAAGAAACAAATTGATGACTTGGTTCTTCACGCTGTGGTAATTATCATGGGAAGGTCGGTTTAAGTGAGCTTCAGACTTCTAATTCAGTGCCAATACACCTTTGAGTTTTCATCCGCTATTTCAATACTTAGGCATAAGTACAGATACAAGTTATATTTAAGATCATTTCAATACTAGCGAGATGAGAAGAACTAGATAATTTGAAAGACATTTACATGGCAGATAATAAAACTTGGAGAAATATTATTGTCTCTAGGCTATTTCACTCCTGAAAGAAAAAAAATGGGGATGAGAGTGGAATCAAGCAAGATGCTTAGTTTTTATATTTTCCTCTGTCAATATTCCTTCTCTAGAACCTCTGTTAGAGTTTCCTCCCATAAGCTAGGATTAGTTACTTTCCATTGTTTCGTTCTACTGGTCAACTTGGACTCTCCTAAGAATTCTTACATCACACAGAGACAACTCCCAGAAGGATTTTGTCTCTGAGCAAAGCTTTTTCTGAAAGGTCTCCCATGGATAATAGTGATGTATCTTGAGATATTAGTGATTCATTTTCTCCATGATTACATATCTACTCTTTTAATTATTTACTGAAGGCTTACTATTTTTTAAAATGTTATAATATAATGAAGTACATTTTTATGACTAGAATAGAATGGTGGGTGGCTGCTCATTCAAAGACTTATTACCACCTGCCCTTTGTCCAGTTGAGAGGATGTAGCGACCTCCTGGGACAGATGGGGAGGCATATGGGAGGGACATATAGGATGATCAGCTTTGTAGAGTGATTGGTAAATGCTTTCAATAAGTGACTTCCTTGGTTTTCTCCCTATATATTCAAACCAGCATAGGGGAGGATTTACTTTATTGAATGTCCTCTTGTTGCTCATCCTTTGCAATTCTTTGTGGATTCACCAAATCGCCTTATAATAATAACTTGTTGATATATAGATCTACATAACATAAAACACTTCTGCTGTGCTAACCACAGCAAACAACAGTTGTTGAAATTACCGAATCTAATGTTACTGAATTGACTGTCTTCAGAAGGAAAGAAGGCTAGGTTGGTGCTGCCGGGATTTGAACTTGTGAGCTGCATATCCCTAGGTTTACAAAAGGGAGCTTGAGACTCATGTAGCAATTCCTTTGGCTCTCATATGAGGCGCCTAGATTTTTGCAAGACAATCCAGGCAGAGGAGAGTTAGGTGAAAACTATGTGAGGCAGGGAAAAGCCCAACAGCTCAAATTGTTTCCAGGGTGTGCCCTCAGAATATTGAGGTAGCAATCTTGTTGGCACCAAATATTGTGGTCTCAATATTGAAGGACAAAATATTGCAATGTAAATAAATATAGATTTTCTAGACCTAATTCCACATTTAATGCACCTTGCCGATATATATTTCCAGTTAAGGCCCGTACCAAGATAACTCTCTTTCATTCTAACCTGCTAATGTTAGCCCCTAAACTGAGGATATAGTGCCTTCCTATACAGAAGAGAAAATGTAACTGTCTTCTTGGTTCTCTTGGATACTAGATGTACCATGCCACAAGCCTTGACCCAGTACAAGCACCTCTGCCCTAAACCAGAATATATAGGCATATCGACCATTTTAACTTCTGCCTATGGTTTCCCACTGCAGCCTCACCAGCTGAAGGAACAGTGCCCATTAGCCTTAAAAAGGAACCTAACAGGCCATAAACGAAGAGGCCATCTTTAGAATCCATTTAGCAGCACAAGCAGAAAGAGGAAAATGCCACTAAGGATTGTTTTTGTGCAGGGAGGTGTTCCTTCTTGCACAAAAACAATTTTGCCTAAAACACAAGCATCTTCACAAGGGTGCCTGCATTGGTTCTGGGCTGCACACAATGTGCCAGTGCAAGGAGAGAGCAGCAATGTTCCATTTCTTTGTGAATATGGGGCATTTCTGCTCTCTCACTGTCATGCAACGCAGCACAGCAACTTTGCTTGCTGTCCCACAATGCTTGAAAGCTTAGATTATATGTCCCTTAATGTTGCATTCAAATCTACTGCATCTGAGAAAGGGTTGTGCTATATAGGTTAATTTGTATTCCAGCAACACCTAGCGTCTGATAAAAATTAATAGGAAGAGCTGTCATAATAATCAATAAGGCTGTTTAGCTCAGATAAGTAACAACATGAGTGCAAGTTGGTTTCAGTTAAATGAAGCCCAAAAAGAAATGATGTTTTTTTAGCCTCAAGTATACATTACTGAACCAATCTATAGTTAAGACTATTCCTAATCTATCAGGACAAATCACCAAGCCTAAAGAAAGAGTTAGAACGTTCGGTTTTGTTGTAAATAGTGAATTATCAATGTCATTTCTGGTAAAGGAAGCTGTCAAAAATATACTTTTCTAGCCATAATACTTGAAAAAGGTGATTTATATTGCTAATCCCCTACGAGAAATTGGTGGTGGGAGCCACAGTTAACTCCTTACTAGATTGAACTAACGTTTTGCATGCAGTCATTTCCAAGTAGATTGTAGTTGTCTTTTCTAAAATACTGGAGTGACAATGGCATTAGGCATTCACAAATTTGGCCTGTACTGAAGGATGATGATCTCTCCAATGGCATACTGTGTGGTATCATATTCATTTCAAGATCCTGCTTTTAGTCCATGGGGACCTACGTGGGAAAACCCCTAGATATTTTGTAAACAAACGTTGTTGACCTGCAAAAGATATTTATGCTTAATAGGGAAAACGTTTTACTATCATCAAAGGTCAGTGACAAAACCATGTGATATTTATGAATGCTCACCCAAAAGACATCTTGAAAGGCTTGAAAACCATTACTTGATGTTTTAAGCCAAATTAAAGACATTTCTTCTTTAACCCCCTTCTGTGCCGCGGACGTAGTGGTTACGTCCCGCGGCACAGTGCTGCTGTGCCGAGGACGTAACCACTACGTCCTCGGCACACAGCCCAGAGGGAGCGCTCTCGCTCCCTCTGTGTGCTTCCCCCCACCCCCCCAAAGTCAGGGATGGAAGGGGAAGCCCTTCCCCTTCCACCCCCGACCCCCCCACCCCCCCATAATGACGTCAGCGCGCGATCGCGCGCTGACTTCATTATGGGGATTTCGCCGCACAGGAAGCCATTTGCTTCCTGTGCGGCGACGACGAAAGAGGTGAGTTCCTCTTCCCGGTGGGTGGGGGGTTTGGGCTAAAGAGGCACCGGGGGAAAGGAAAGGCTTTTCCTTTCCCCCGGTGTCTCTTTGAGCATTCCTGCTGCCCGATCGCATTGCGATCGGGCAGCAGGAATGCCCACTAGACACCAGGGATTTTTTTTTTTTTTTGTTTGCTCCTGTTTCTTGCTGGCGGGGAGCGGCCCCTTGGGCAAGGGTCGCTCCCCTTGTGGGGGCAATTAGTTACGGCCATTTCTGCCCCCCTTGGGGGCAGATTGGCCTACTTTTTAGGCGGATCTGCCCCCAAGGGGGGCAGAAACCACTGGATCACCAGGGAATTATATTTTCTGTGCAGGTATGTTGGGAGGGGGTGCCCCCTTGGGCAAGGGGCGCCCCCCCCAAGGGGGCAGAGAACTGTTGGCCATTTCTGCCCCCCTTGGGGGCAGATCGGCCTATTTTTTTTAGGTCCATCTGCCCCCAAGGGGGGCAGAAGCCACTTAGGCACCAGGGATTGTGTGTGTAGTGGATGGGGGGGCGCCCCCTTGGGCAAGGGTCGCTCCCCTTTGGGGGGCATGTCTTTTAGGGCCATTTCTGCCCCCCTTGAGGGCAGATCAGCCTATTATTTTTAGGTTGATCTGCCCCAAGGGGGGCAGAAACCACTAGAACGCCAGGGATGTTTTTTTATGTGTTTATTTTTGTGGGGGGGCGTCCCCATGGGCACGGGGCGCCCCCCCAAGGGGGGCATTGACCTGTTGGCCATTTCTGCCCCCCCTGGGGGCAGATGGGCCTATTTTTCTAGACCCACCTGCCCCCAAGGGGGGCAGAAGCCACGTAGACACCAGGGATAGTGTGTGTGTGTGTGTGTGTTAGTGGATGGGGGGGGGTTTGGGCAAGGGTCGCCCCCCACTTTGGGGGCACATGTACCCAGGCCATTTCTGCACCCCTTGGAGACAGATCAGCCTATTATTTTTAGGCTGATCTGCCCCCAAGGGGGGCAGAAACCACTAGAACGCCAGGGATTTTTTTTTATGTGTTTATTTTTGTGGGGGGGTGTCCCCTTAGGCACGGGGCGCCCCCCCAAGGGGGGCATTGACCTGTTGGCCATTTCTGCCCCCCCTGGGGGCAGATGGGCCTATTTTTCTAGACCCACCTGCCCCCAAGGGGGGCAGAAGCCACGTAGACACCAGGGATAGTGTGTGTGTGTGTGTGTGTTAGTGGATGGGGGGGGGGCTTGGGCAAGGGTCGCCCCCCACTTTGGGGGCACATGTACCCAGGCCATTTCTGCACCCCTTGGAGACAGATCAGCCTATTATTTTTAGGCTGATCTGCCCCCAAGGGGGGCAGAAACCACTAGAACGCCAGGGTTTTTTATTTATGTGTTTATTTTTGTGGGGGGGCGTCCCCTTGGGCACGGGGCGCCCCCCCAAGGGGGGCATTGACCTGTTGGCCATTTCTGCCCCCCCTGGGGGCAGATGGGCCTATTTTTCTAGACCCACCTGCCCCCAAGGGGGGCAGAAGCCACGTAGACACCAGGGATAGTGTGTGTGTGTGTGTGTGTTAGTGGATGGGGGGGGGCTTGGGCAAGGGTCGCCCCCCACTTTGGGGGCACATGTACCCAGGCCATTTCTGCACCCCTTGGAGACAGATCAGCCTATTATTTTTAGGCTGATCTGCCCCCAAGGGGGGCAGAAACCACTAGAACGCCAGGGATTTTTTTTAATGTGTTTATTTTTGTGGGGGGGCGTCCGCTCGGGCACGGGGCGCCCCCCCAAGGGGGGCATTGACCTGTTGGCCATTTCTGCCCCCCCTGGGGGCAGATGGGCCTATTTTTCTAGACCCACCTGCCCCCAAGGGGGGCAGAAGCCACGTAGACACCAGGGATAGTGTGTGTGTGTGTGTGTGTTAGTGGATGGGGGGGGGCTTGGGCAAGGGTCGCCCCCCACTTTGGGGGCACATGTACCCAGGCCATTTCTGCACCCCTTGGAGACAGATCAGCCTATTATTTTTAGGCTGATCTGCCCCCAAGGGGGGCAGAAACCACTAGAACGCCAGGGTTTTTTTTTTATGTGTTTATTTTTGTGGGGGGGCGTCCCCTTGGGCACGGGGCGCCCCCCCAAGGGGGGCATTGACCTGTTGGCCATTTCTGCCCCCCCTGGGGGCAGATGGGCCTATTTTTCTAGACCCACCTGCCCCCAAGGGGGGCAGAAGCCACGTAGACACCAGGGATAGTGTGTGTGTGTGTGTGTGTTAGTGGATGGGGGGGGGCTTGGGCAAGGGTCGCCCCCCACTTTGGGGGCACATGTACCCAGGCCATTTCTGCACCCCTTGGAGACAGATCAGCCTATTATTTTTAGGCTGATCTGCCCCCAAGGGGGGCAGAAACCACTAGAACGCCAGGGATTTTTTTTTATGTGTTTATTTTTGTGGGGGGGCGTCCCCTCGGGCACGGGGCGCCCCCCCAAGGGGGGCATTGACCTGTTGGCCATTTCTGCCCCCCCTGGGGGCAGATGGGCCTATTTTTCTAGACCCACCTGCCCCCAAGGGGGGCAGAAGCCACGTAGACACCAGGGATAGTGTGTGTGTGTGTGTGTGTTAGTGGATGGGGGGGGGTTTGGGCAAGGGTCGCCCCCCACTTTGGGGGCACATGTACCCAGGCCATTTCTGCACCCCTTGGAGACAGATCAGCCTATTATTTTTAGGCTGATCTGCCCCCAAGGGGGGCAGAAACCACTAGAACGCCAGGGATTTTTTTTTATGTGTTTATTTTTGTGGGGGGGCGTCCCCTTGGTCACGGGGCGCCCCCCCAAGGGGGGCATTGACCTGTTGGCCATTTCTACACCCCCTGGGGGCAGATGGGCCTATTTTCTTAGGCCCACCTGCCCCCAAGGGGGCAGAAGCACTTAGGCACCAGGGATAGTGTTGTGTGTGTTTTTTTTTTTTTTTTTTTTTTAGGGCTGTCCCCTTTGGCAAGGGTCGCTCTCCATGGGGACACAGTACTAAAGGTATTTTCTGGCTTCCTTGGGGCAGACAGGCCTATTTTTTTAGTAGGCCCATCTGCCCCTATGACAGAATCCACTTAGGCACCAATTTCTAAAATGTTTGATGGTGGAGTGTTTGTCAACTGAAGAAGTCTTTGCATTTGTGATAAAAAAATAAATTCCTCCATTTTGTTCTAGTTCAAAGCTTTTGCTTTATTTGCTGTGGCTCTTTGCGGTTTTGGCGGTGGTTGACCTGCAGTTTGCACAGTTGCATGTTTTAGGTAAGTAAAAACAATTTACTCCAAAGGAGTATTGTTGCCATGCATGAATGACATGTTTGTAGGGGGTGTACTAAATGCAGGATTGTGTGTGAAATTGTCCTTAGGTTTGTGCACAATGATATTTGTTGTGTCTTATTTCTAATTTGCCTTTCTTTCTTTCTTTTTAGTGGGATATCATTGGTGATTGCTGTGTAGTTGCTGGTGAATCAAGCTTTTTCAGGCAAGTGAGCGGTATAGTTTTTGAGTTTGTAACTCTTACTAACAAAGCAACACTTTGTTACTTGTCTTACACAGTGCTGGTTGTTGGTGGTGAATTTGTCCAGTTAATTTTAGCAGGAGAGATCATGGCTAGCCGCAGGATGACCGCTCAGCAGGTGGTTGGTATGCTTTTTGAGTCACAGTCTGATCATGACTATGAGACGGACTCTGCATCTGAGGCAGAGGAGGAAGTCAGAGATTCTGGCAGTGATGTTTCTGTTGGAGGGGAATCTTCTGATGATGAAGCCACACTCAGTGCAGATGAAGGTTCTGTTTTAGAGGAGGACATTGATGTGCCAATAGTGCAGCAACCTGGGGCTGAAAGGTTTCCCGTTAGAAGACCTGATGTCTGGGTTGCCCCAAACATGGAGCAGCCAGAGTTGCCTGCCTTTACTGGTCTCCCGGGGTGTAACGCCAATACAGAGAACTTTATGCCTATCAATTTCTTTGAGTTATTCATGGATGATGTGTTTTTGGAAGAGATTGTTGAGCAGACTAATTTGTATGCGGAGCAGCATTTGAGGGACAACGCTGCTAGACTTAGGCCACACTCTAGAGCTGCCCAGTGGATTCCCACAAATTTGGAGGAGCTAAAAAAGTTTTTGGGTTTGACTTTTTTGATGGGGTTGATAAGGAAGCCGTCACTGGCTTCTTATTGGTCTACTAGTCCCTTGATGGCAACAGCTATATTTCCAGCTACCATGAGTCGTAATCGGTATTTGCTTCTTCTTAGGATGCTGCATTTTGTTGACAATGCATTAGCCTTGCCACGAGATCACCCAGATTCTGACCGTCTTTTTAAGATTAGGCCTGTCCTTGATCATTTTGTAGATCGGTTTTCGGAGGTCTATGTTCCAGGCAAAGAGATAAGTGTGGACGAGTCTTTGGTCCTCTTCAAGGGTCGTTTGGTTTTTAGGCAGTACATTCCTAGCAAAAGGGCACGATATGGAATTAAATTGTATATGCTGTCTGAAAGTAGGACAGGATATGTGTATAGTTTCCGTGTGTACACTGGTAGGGATTCCAATATTGACCCCCCTGGTTGTCCTCCCACTTTTGGAGTTACTGAGAAAATAGTGTGGGATCTTGGTAGACGACTGTTCAACAAAGGTCACCATTTGTATGTAGATAACTTCTACACTGGTGTGCAGTTGTTCAAGGAATTGTTTAGAGTGGACACAGTTGCTTGTGGCACAATCCGTTCTAACCGGAAAGGCTATCCAAGGGAGCTTGTCTGTAAAAAACTTGAGAGGGGACAGTGCTGTGCCTTGCGGAACGAGGAGCTGCTAGCTTTGAAATTTTCAGACAAGAGGGATGTCTACATGCTAAGTACCATCCATGATGAGAGTACTTCCCCTGTGACTGTTTGGGGCCAGGTTGCTGAAGTGCGCAAACCTGTGTGCATTTTAGATTATAATAAGCACATGGGAGGTGTAGATAGAGTTGACCAGAGGTTGGAACCTTATAATGCTATTCGTAAGTCTTATGTTTGGTATAAGAAGTTAGCACTTCACCTCTTCCACTTAGCAACCTTCAATGCTTTTATTGTGTTTAGGGATAGGTCTCCAGACTCAAAGATGACATTTGTGAAATTTCAGGAGTCAGTGATAGAGAGCCTTATTGTGGTGGAACAGGCCAGAGTTCCTAGAGAAGCAGTGGTGGAGGATGTGGCTAGATTGAAAGATCGCCACTTTGCTGAGCACATTCCTCCCACACCCAAAAAAGACTTTCCAGCTAAGAAATGTAGAGTGTGTTTTCGAAGAGGTATCCGGAGGGAGTCTCGAATGTACTGCCCAGATTGTCCTTCAAAGCCTGGGCTGTGTGTCGGTGCTTGTTTTAAGAATTACCACACCCAGAAGAATTTCTGGGAACAACCATGAGTGTAAACTCATGTCTGTTTTGTATTTTCATGTGTTTAGTTTCATGGTTAGCATTTCTGTCATGTTGTTAGTTAGAGCTTTTGTGTTTGTTGTTTTGTAATTCTTTCTACTTAGTTAGGGGTTCCTCTGTTAAAAAAAAAAAAAATATGATGCCATTGTGTGTGGAGTGGGGCTTGGCTGAGACTGTACATATTGACTTGATGTTGGCTACTGCAACACACTGCAAGCCAAACACCAGTCCACACACTCCCATCAGCTGGTGTGATTGTTGTATCAGGCATGTGGGCGTATGTAAGTGAAGGGCCCTTGAGTGGCGCTGTCTGTCGATGTGAGTGTTGTAATGTGCTGGGCCCGTGGCTGGCGGTGTGAATGGCCTTGTGTGTGTCATGTATGAAAGTTGTGTGAATGGACTGTAAAGCGGTTGGTGCCTTGTCGCGGCTTTACAGCTCACGAGCTGTGAGTCATTGGTTCAGTTTTTTGCCTTTCAGTTACTAACAGTGCTTTTCATTTTTGTGAAAGCTCTTGTTAGTAAAATTTGATCCACTGAACCATCACTCACCCTCGTGCCAAATCCAACCAGTATGTGTGGTAAAAATGACCAAACCTGCTCCGCTGTAATCAGGCGTCGCAGCACACCTATGACACGCTAGGTGCCTCAGGTGGGACCCCGATGATGAAGCATGCCACCAACTTGGTTGGTGGGTGAGGGGTCTTTTTCACATAACCTAAGTGTGTTTCTTTTCAAAATTTTAGTGTTTGGCACATCACGGACGTATGTGGGCACATCAAAACGATATATTACAAAACTACCTGTGTTTGGGGGGGGGGAGGGCACCTATGTTTTTGGTCCTGTGTGCGGCCTTCATCTAGGGAAACCTACCAAACCCAGACATTTTTTAAAACTAGACACCCCAAGGAGTCTAGGGAGGAGTGGCTTGCGTGGATCCCCCAACATTTTCTTACCCAGACTCCTCTGTAAACCTCAAAATGTGCTTAAAAAAAGCATATTTTCCTGACTTTTCTTCGTACGATCACCACTCCAGCACAAAATTCCTACTCCCCAGTGTTCCCCTCAGTCTCCCAAATAAAATGACACCTCACGTATGTGGGTCCCCAAAGCAGAGTCAGTCTAAAGATGTATAAAAGAATATGTCCTTATAAACTCGCAGTACTATCCCCTGTATCTCTACAAGTTTTGGGCCTTATTCTGTTGGAGGCACCTGGCCCACCCACACAACTGAGGTATCATTTTTATCGGGAGACTTGGGGGAACGCTGGGTGGAAGGAAATTTGTGGCTCCACTCAGATTCCAGAACTTTCTGTCACCGAAATGTGTGAAAAATGCGTTTTTTTAGCCAATATTTGAGGTTTGGAAAGGATTCTGGGTAACAGAACCTGGTCAGAGCCCCTCAAGTCACCCCATCTTGGATTCCCCTAGGTCTCTAGTTTTCAGAAATGCACAGGTTTGGTAGGTTTCCCTAGGTGCTGGCTGAGCTACAGGCCAAAAACTACAGGTAGGCACTGTTTTCAATGAAAAAATGTGATTTCCACGTTGCGCTTTGGGGCGTTTCCTGTCGCGGGCGCTAGGCCTACCCACACAAGTGAGGTATCATTTTTATCGGGAGACGTGGGGGAACGCTGGGTGGAAGGAAATTTGTGGCTCCTCTCAGATTCCAGAACTTTCTGCCACAGAAATGTGAGGAACATGTGTTTTTTTAGCCAATTTTTGAGCTTTGCAAAGGATTCTGGGTAACAGAACCTGGTCCGAGCCCCGCCAGTCACCCCTCCTTGGATTCCCCTAGGTCTCTAGTTTTCAGAAATGCACAGGTTTGGTAGGTTTCCCTAGGTGGCGGCTGAGCTACAGGCCAAAATCTACAGGTAGGCACTTCGCTAAAAACAGGTCTGTTTTCTTCCAAAATTTTGGTGGTGTCCACGTTGCGCTTTGGGGCGTTTCCTGTCGCGGGCGCTAGGCCTACCCACGCAAGTGAGGTATCATTTTTATCGGGAGACTTGGGGGAACGCTGGGTGGAAGGAAATTTGTGGCTCCTCCCAGATTCCAGAACTTTCTGCCACAGAAATGTGAGGAACATGTGTTTTTTTAGCCAATTTTTGAGCTTTGCAAAGGATTCTGGGTAACAGAACCTGGTCCGAGCCCCGCCAGTCACCCCTCCTTGGATTCCCCTAGGTCTCTAGTTTTCAGAAATGCACAGGTTTGGTAGGTTTCCCTAGGTGGCGGCTGAGCTAGAGGCCAAAATCTACAGGTAGGCACTTTGCTAAAAACAGGTCTGTTTTCTGTGATGTGTCCACGTTGCGCTTTGGGGCGTTTCCTGTCGCGGGCGCTAGGCCTACCCACACAAGTGAGGTATCATTTTTATCGGGAGACGTGGGGGAACGCTGGGTGGAAGGAAATTTGTGGCTCCTCTCAGATTCCAGAACTTTCTGCCACAGAAATGTGAGGAACATGTGTTTTTTTAGCCAATTTTTGAGCTTTGCAAAGGATTCTGGGTAACAGAACCTGGTCCGAGCCCCGCCAGTCACCCCTCCTTGGATTCCCCTAGGTCTCTAGTTTTCAGAAATGCAAAGGTTTGGTAGGTTTCCATAGGTGGCGGCTGAGCTACAGGCCAAAATCTACAGGTAGGCACTTCGCTAAAAACAGGTCTGTTTTCTTCCAAAATTTTGGTGGTGTCCACGTTGCGCTTTGGGGCGTTTCCTGTCGCGGGCGCTAGGCCTACCCACGCAAGTGAGGTATCATTTTTATCGGGAGACTTGGGGGAACGCTGGGTGGAAGGAAATTTGTGGCTCCTCCCAGATTCCAGAACTTTCTGCCACAGAAATGTGAGGAACATGTGTTTTTTTAGCCAATTTTTGAGCTTTGCAAAGGATTCTGGGTAACAGAACCTGGTCCGAGCCCCGCCAGTCACCCCTCCTTGGATTCCCCTAGGTCTCTAGTTTTCAGAAATGCACAGGTTTGGTAGGTTTCCCTAGGTGGCGGCTGAGCTACAGGCCAAAATCTACAGGTAGGCACTTTGCTAAAAACAGGTCTGTTTTCTGTGATGTGTCCACGTTGCGCTTTGGGGCGTTTCCTGTCGCGGGCGCTAGGCCTACCCACACAAGTGAGGTATCATTTTTATCGGGAGACGTGGGGGAACGCTGGGTGGAAGGAAATTTGTGGCTCCTCTCAGATTCCAGAACTTTCTGCCACAGAAATGTGAGGAACATGTGTTTTTTTAGCCAATTTTTGAGCTTTGCAAAGGATTCTGGGTAACAGAACGTGGTCCGAGCCCCGCCAGTCACCCCTCCTTGGATTCCCCTAGGTCTCTAGTTTTCAGAAATGCACAGGTTTGGTAGGTTTCCCTAGGTGGCGGCTGAGCTACAGGCCAAAATCTACAGGTAGGCACTTCGCTAAAAACAGGTCTGTTTTCTTCCAAAATTTTGGTGGTGTCCACGTTGCGCTTTGGGGCGTTTCCTGTCGCGGGCGCTAGGCCTACCCACGCAAGTGAGGTATCATTTTTATCGGGAGACTTGGGGGAACGCTGGGTGGAAGGAAATTTGTGGCTCCTCCCAGATTCCAGAACTTTCTGCTACAGAAATGTGAGGAACATGTGTTTTTTTAGCCAATTTTTGAGCTTTGCAAAGGATTCTGGGTAACAGAACCTGGTCCGAGCCCCGCCAGTCACCCCTCCTTGGATTCCCCTAGGTCTCTAGTTTTCAGAAATACACAGGTTTGGTAGGTTTCCCTAGGTGGCGGCTGAGCTAGAGGCCAAAATCTACAGGTAGGCACTTTGCTAAAAACAGGTCTGTTTTCTGTGATGTGTCCACGTTGCGCTTTGGGGCGTTTCCTGTCGCGGGCGCTAGGCCTACCCACACAAGTGAGGTATCATTTTTATCGGGAGACGTGGGGGAACGCTGGGTGGAAGGAAATTTGTGGCTCCTCTCAGATTCCAGAACTTTCTGCCACAGAAATGTGAGGAACATGTGTTTTTTTAGCCAATTTTTGAGCTTTGCTAAGGATTCTGGGTAACAGAACCTGGTCCGAGCCCCGCCAGTCACCCCTCCTTGGATTCCCCTAGGTCTCTAGTTTTCAGAAATGTACAGGTTTGGTAGGTTTCCCTAGGTGCCGGCTGAGCTAGAGGCCAAAATCTGCAGGTAGTCACTTCGCAAAAAACACCTCTGTTTTCTTCCAAAATTTTGGTGGTGTCCACGTTGCGCTTTGGGGCGTTTCCTGTCGTGGGCGCTAGGCCTACCCACGCAAGTGAGGTATCATTTTTATCGGGAGACTTGGGGGAACGCTGGGTGGAAGGAAATTTGTGGCTCCTCTCAGATTCCAGAACTTTCTGTCACTCAAATGTGAGGAAAATGCGTTTTTTTAGCCAAAATATGAGGTTTGCAAAGGATTCTGGGTAACAGAACCTGGTCCGAGCCCCGCCAGTCACCCCTCCTTGGATTCCCCTAGGTCTCTAGTTTTCAGAAATGCACAGGTTTGGTAGGTTTCCCTAGGTGGCGGCTGAGCTAGAGGCCAAAATCTACAGGTAGGCACTTTGCTAAAAACAGGTCTGTTTTCTGTGATGTGTCCACGTTGCGCTTTGGGGCGTTTCCTGTCGCGGGCGCTAGGCCTACCCACACAAGTGAGGTATCATTTTTATCGGGAGACGTGGGGGAACGCTGGGTGGAAGGAAATTTGTGGCTCCTCTCAGATTCCAGAACTTTCTGCCACAGAAATGTGAGGAACATGTGTTTTTTTAGCCAATTTTTGAGCTTTGCAAAGGATTCTGGGTAACAGAACCTGGTCCGAGCCACACAAATCACCCCATCTTGGATTCCCCTAGGTCTCTAGTTTTCAGAAATGCACAGGTTTGGTAGGTTTCCCTAGGTGGCGGCTGAGCTAGAGGCCAAAATCTACAGGTAGGCACTTTGCTAAAAACAGGTCTGTTTTCTGTGATGTGTCCACGTTGCGCTTTGGGGTGTTTCCTGTCGCGGGCGCTAGGCCTACCCACACATGTGAGGTATCATTTTTATCGGGAGACGTGGGGGAACGCTGGGTGGAAGGACATTTGTGGCTCCTCTCAGATTCCAGCACTTTCTGCCACAGAAATGTGAGGAACATGTGTTTTTTTAGCCAATTTTTGAGCTTTGCAAAGGATTCTGGGTAACAGAACCTGGTCCGAGCCACACAAATCACCCCATCTTGGATTCCCCTAGGTCTCTAGTTTTCAGAAATGCACAGGTTTGGTAGGTTTCCCTAGGTGGCGGCTGAGCTAGAGGCCAAAATCTACAGGTAGGCACTTTGCTAAAAACAGGTCTGTTTTCTGTGATGTGTCCACATTGCGCTTTGGGGTGTTTCCTGTCGCGGGCGCTAGGCCTACCCACACAAGTGAGGTATCATTTTTATCGGGAGACGTGGGGGAACGCTGGGTGGAAGGAAATTTGTGGCTCCTCTCAGATTCCAGAACTTTCTGCCACAGAAATGTGAGGAACATGTGTTTTTTTAGCCAAATTTTGAGGTTTGCAAAGGATTCTGGGTAACAGAACCTGGTCCGAGCCACACAAATCACCCCATCTTGGATTCCCCTAGGTCTCTAGTTTTCAGAAATGCACAGGTTTGGTAGGTTTCCCTAGGTGGCGGCTGAGCTAGAGGCCAAAATCTACAGGTAGGCACTTTGCTAAAAACAGGTCTGTTTTCTGTGATGTGTCCACGTTGCGCTTTGGTGCGTTTCCTGTCGCGGGCGCTAGGCCTACCCACACAAGTGAGGTATCATTTTTATCGGGAGACTTGGGGGAACATAGAATAGCAAAACAAGTGTTATTGCCCCTTGTCTTTCTCTACATTTTTCCCTTCCAAATGTAAGACAGTGTGTAAAAAAGACGTCTATTTGAGAAATGCCCGGTAATTCACATGCTAGTATGGGCAGCCCGGAATTCAGAGATGTGCAAATAACCACTGCTTCTCAACACCTTATCTTGTGCCCATTTTGGAAATACAAAGGTTTTCTTGATAGCTATTTTTTACTCTTTATATTTCAGCAAATGAATTGCTGTATACCCGGCATAGAATGAAAACCCACTGCAGGGTGCAGGTCATTTATTGGCTCTGGGTACCTAGAGTTCTTGATGAACCTACAAGCCCTATATATCCCCGCAACCAGAAGAGTCCAGCAGACGTAACGGTATATTGCTTTCGAAAATCTGACATTGCAGGAAAAAGTTACAGAGTAAAACTTAGAGAAAAATTGATGTTTTTTTCACCTCAATTTCAATATTTTTCTTTTTCAGTTGCTATTTTCTGTAGGAAACCCTTGTAGGATCTACACAAATTACCCCTTGCTGAATTCAGAATTTTGTCTACTTTTCAGAAATGTTGCGGTTTATGGGATCCAGCGTTGGTTTCATGCCCATTTCTGTCACTGACTGGAAGGAGGCTGAAAGCACAAAAAATCGTAAAAATGGGGTATGTCCCAGTAAAATGCCAAAATTGGGTTGAAAAATTGGGTTTTCTGATTCAAGTCTGCATGTTCCTGAAAGCTGGGAAGCTGGTGATTTTATCACCGCAAACCCTTTGTTGATGCCCTTTTCAGGGAAAAAACCACAAGCCTTCTTCTGCAGCCCATTTTTCCAAATTTTTTAAAAAAAATGAAATTTTCACTGTTTTTTGGCTAATTTCTTGGCCTCCTTCTGGGGAACCCACAAAGTCTGGGTACCTCTAGAATCCCTAGGATGTTGGAAAAAAAGGACGCAAATTTGGCATGGGTAGCTTATGTGAACAAAAAGTTATGAGGGCCTAAGCGCGAACTGCTCCAAATAGCCAAAAAAAGGCTCGGCACAGGAGGGGGAAAAGGCCTGGCAGCGAAGGGGTTAAACAAATGAGGTTCAGTATGAATCTCACTATTATACTAATTCATTATTCCCCCACTTAGGCCTGAATTAGAACTTGGCAAACAAGTTTTTCCTTCGCAAAGGTGAGGTATGTCGTGTCCGCCAAAATCTAAATCCCATTATATCCAATGAGATTTAGATTTCGATGGACGGGATATACGTCACTGTTGTGACAGATATGTCTATTGCACCCTCTATTGCAGGCAATGTGGCACCACAGAACCAAGGCACAGCTTTTTGATCTGATAACCATACAAATTAAATGAATCAATCAACCAACTGTTAAGTCCTGCCTCCACATTAACACCCCAAATAACTTTCAGTGGACGTATCCTGCAATGATTCTAGTGTGAAGTTTTTCGACATTTGAACTCTTTGTGTGCATTAATATTAGTTGTTCTCAACATATTTTGTGGATAGTGCTACTACAGGAAACATACTCACCAGGCCACAAATGTCAATTCCTCACCCACAAGGGATCTGATAGTGTATTTCACGTGGGACACACCAAAGGGTACCGGGGGTGCAGGAGGTAGCCATCCTACCCTCCTGCACAAATTACTGCCAATGGTCGTAACCAAGGTCACACGTCACCCAAGGCTGATAACTCCTGTTAAATGATACATTGGAGGGCACACCATACAATGTCCTGATCATTTATGTTTCACAGGTGACGCACCAGACCACGTTGAAAGTCCAAAGGGACCTTGTGGTGGCGCTCCCTCTGGAGGAGACTTCAGTGGCATCATAGGTCAAGGAGACTGGCTTGAATTGTGAGTGGGCACTCTGAAATGCAGCCGTGGTTTAGCAGACTGAGCGCAGGGACTCAGCCTTAGCAATGCCTGGTGGGTGTGGCACCCGGAGAGTTTGGGCTTTACTCGTGCCTCAGTCACTCATGGGTCACTGTCCCGCATTGATTATTTGTTCTTGCTGGCCACTGGTCTCCTTTGGAGCACAGGTTCACTGATCTTGCCCCTTGGGATATTGGATCATGCACCAGTGCTGATTTACTGGGGTAACCATTCTGTATGGCGCCTTAATGTCTGGTTCCTTCAAGATGAGAAAATGACGATTTTAGGACCTTTATCGGGCTGAACGAGGGCTCAGTAGACTCAGCGGGACCTTATGGGAGGTGGGCAAGTCTTTTATGAGATTCATGGCCCTCTCCTTTATTCGGGGGACCTATCGCAAAAAAACATAGCCAAATTACTAAGCTTGAAGCATCAATAGTATTTAGAGAACACAAAGACCAGGGAACACTGAGTGCTATGGAAAAATGCCAAATAGAACTAGACAGAGCATTGCTATGCCAACTTTGTATGGACCAGACCCGCAAGTGCTGGATATCCTCTATACACCAGGTGTATGGGTGGGGTGGCAAATCAATCAAATTGTTGCAGTGGCACGCCACACACCAATAGGAGGCTAGGGTACTAACTAACATAATGGAGGACTCGGGGTGAATTGACGACTCCTGAGAGATCGCTGCACTATTTGCTCATTATTATGAAAAGCTTTATGCATCAAGGGCACAGCCAGAAAGTGAGCCAAGATCATCTCTGGTGGTGGAGCTTCCTTTGACCTGTCTGTCCACCCTAGAGAATCTCTTTGGATTGTAGTATATCATGGTGGATGACATAGGGGAGGCATTGGCAGATCTAAACTCTGGCATGACACTGGGTCCTGACGGATACCCAGTGTCATGCCATACTCCGCCCTGATATTTTTACACCCTCACTTAAACTATACACTGAAACCATCAACAGAAGATGCTTTCCCTCTGATGTTGACCAACCTATAAGAGTTGTCTTACCCAAACATGGCAGCCCACAATCAGCATGTGCCTCTTTCCAACACATCTCCCTTATCAATATCAGAGTCAAATTATATGCAAAGGTTCTGGCGAACCGGTTGCTGACTGTCATGAGGCTCCAGGCATTGCATTTGCAGGGTGCATGTGGCCATATCCCATCTGAAAGCTCAGCAGGGCTCGGCAGCCCTCTTCTTGATTGATTTTGAAAAAGCGTTTGATACAGTTGGCTTGTTCGACCTCAAGGAAGTCCTTGATGGGATGGGATTTGGGCCCCAGTTCCAAGTCTATGCCAGTGTCCTCTGCAAGGGCCAACAGACCCGGGTTTGAGTCAATGGTGTGCAGTCCCAGGAGTTCCCCTTAGTGAGGGACACCAGACTGGGATGCCCCCTATCCCCACTTCCATTTGCGCTGGCGTTAGAAGCCCTGGCTGCATGGATCAGTCGTGATGCTCAGGTGTGGGGTTTCAACTGGGGCCTAGCGCTAGAAAACCACAAAGCAGTCTACAAAGACAATGTCATGCAGCTTATGCCATGCCCGGCTGAGACAGGGCCCAGACTGCTCCATATCCTGGTTGTCTTCGGGGAGGCTTCGTGGTTATGGGTCAATTGAAGCAAGTCTCTGCTGCTTCCCCTGAAGGCTGATTGCAAGGACGAGGCCTGGCGGACTCAAATCGCATTACGTCTAGTTAATTTCCAATATTTTGGGCTGGGACAGTCTCCACCTTAACATTATGGGTAGAATTGCACTTTTCAAGATGACGGTCCTCCTGAGGCTGCTGTATGCTTTACAGAATTACTCCACATATATCCCGCGGGCCTGGTTGGACTACATGTTGGCCATGGGAGGCAAATTTATATGGGCCAGTGATCCTCCAATGGTGTCTTTTGGGAAATGCACCTGGGCAAAGTACAATGGTGGACTAGCCACGGCGGACATATGTCTGTACTTCTGGGTGACCCAACTCCTCCCCATCAACGACTGACTGCACAGTGGGTGGGATGACCCACCTACAGGGGGGAAGTGGCCATATTGGGTCTAGATACTGTTATGAACATCATTTATGGAGCCCCTATCCCCTCCTATCTCTCATAGGTGACCCAAGTGGCATTCAGAGCATGGAGGCACGTCCTTCAATGGATGGGGTGGAACCGTAAATTCAAGAGGGAGACCCTGCTGTAATAGTACACATGGTTGACTCAGGTGTCCAATCTAGAGTGATTTAAGGGCTGGGACTCTATAGGAATATTGAGAATAGGAGATGTTTGGGGAAGGAGCCATATGACATAATTTCAAAAGCTTCTAGCAGAATTCTGCTTGCCTGCATCCCAATGTTTCTACTATCTACAGCTCCGACACGCCCTATACACTTATCATGATGCATTAGAGAACATTCCCGAATATAGCCCTTTAGAAGGCAGGAATCTTATGGGGCACCTGAACAAGGGAGCGACATCCCAGTTCTATAAGTGATTAGTGGTGCACGCACCCGTATCGTTGAATTTCCTGAAAGAAAAGTGGGAGGGCTGGGTCGGAGACTTGGATGGGGAGGACTGGAAAGACACCTCTATGCCCCCGAATGTTAGCAATATCCACCAGACTCTATCTAATACAATTCAAGTACCTGCACCAAGCATACATGTCTCCCCTCTGCATGTGGAAGGTGGGCATTTGCGAATCCGCAGCCTGACACAGGTCTAAAGACCCTATGGGGACTTCTTTTGTGTGATATGGAACTGCACGGTGATACATGCCTACTGGACTGTCATTATTAATGTCCTCTCCACTGTAGTGGCCACTCCTTTTGAAGCCCACCCGCAAATTGCACTATTAGGTATCCTAGACGATATGGGCGGGCCCAGGTGGGATAGAACACTGGTCAGTCTAGGAACAATAATTACCCGGCACTGAACCTCCCCTACAGCCCCTTAAGAGGAGGCCTGGACAAGAGGCATAGACTGGTGTGGTAAGCTAGAAGAAACAATTTACGAAGCAAGGGGCTTCCCCCTCAAATATGATAAAGTTTGGAAAGAATGGTGGGACTACCATGGGCTAGAAGTTTAGACCAAACCCAAAGCGACACCCAGAATATTTGGGGGTACAACGTACCAATTGAGACCTGGGAGTATATTGTTGAGGTGGATCAGGCTGTTAATTGTTCAATAATATGCAGACTGAATGTTTTGTTTGTATGCTGTCAACTTGTAAGAAAATTGTTATATGTAACATGTAGCTATTGAAAAACGAACTAAACCTTTATGATGGGGTTTAATGTGTTTTTTGGATTAGACTGAACTAGGCCTCAGTTAGGCCTCTATGCCATCTATGTAACAAAGCCTGGCATATCACAATTTTCATTCTGTGTTAATATTTCTTGCTTGAGACTACATGCAGCAAGATGTACACTGTTTATTTGGTATGACATATTGGGGGTTATTCTAACTTTGGAGGAGTGTTAATCCGTCCCAAAAGTGACGGTAAAGTGACGGATATACCACCAGCCGTATTACGAGTTCCATAGGATATAATGGACTCGTAATACGGCTGGTGGTAAATCCGTCACTTTTCCGTCACTTTCGGGACGGATTAACACCTCCTCCAAAGTTAGAATAACCCCCATTGTTCCTGAATAACTCACTGGAGGAAGCCTTTTGCTACTTTCCAAGGCTCTTCCTGCTAGCACACAGTATTGCATTAATTCACAATTGTTTTCTGTTGTTCGCATAACTACATTGCTCTGACACCTCCTGAATAGAACAGAAGGGTAGAATCAATATAACATTCATGTAGTGCTAAGATTATAAGGTTTCCTCACATTTTAGAAATATAAAATGTTATTTGTTGTAATAATGCACACACCATGCTGACTTTGCAGTTTCAATGATTTCCAATGTTGAAACAGCTGTTTAAACCTTTGAATTTGGGGGTGAGCCAGATCGTTTTTCGGTGTCTGTTAGGGGTGCTCTCCAATTTTCTATTTATTTGTTTCACATTGGAGACCTAGCCTGGTTCCCTGATTTTTGCTCATTGTGGTATTATTTCTGCAATTAAGAGCATTCATGGAAATTGACTTATTTGATTGATTTAAGGCGATTGCTGCTGCATTTGCAATTTTCCCTAATTTCTGCATTGCACTCTGAATCTTAATAAACCTTCATTGTTTTCCCTGAATTTCTGATCTCAAACTCACTTTTTGAGTCTGTCTTTTCTCATTGACTGTATTTTGAAATGTTGGTTTGAATCTTGTCTCTAGAGACATATCACCTAATAGCTCTTGAGGTTACCTCCATTCCAACACCACAAATCGGATGTGCCACAGTCATACAAATGATCTAAGAGATGGCACCACTGAGGTGCCCCGCTGTCCAGATGAATTCCTCTAGATCTGACTGTATTCCTGTCTCCTGTGATGTTACCTCAAGATTCATCCAACTGGCAGTTATTTTGAACCTCTATATGGAACCCTATGAGACCTACAGACTGTTAAAGAAGCCAGAACCTACATGTATGTGGAGGACACCCAACTCTATCTGAGAGTCTTATTTGACTAACAAACTGATCCCCTGCTGGGCTGTCTTTCTACGATACAAGCATAGATGTCAAAAGCTCACTTTGAAATGAACCCTTCCAAGACATATTTGTGCATGTCACTAGTGGCTGCAAACAATAGCACGTATAGGACTGGATGTGATGTAGCAAACTTTAGAATCCCTCCTTACTTAGCAACCAACAATAAGACCTTGGGTGAACCATGGGCACACGAAGCAGCAGCATCCTCAGACTGGAAATCTGGAATGCAGGAAACAGTGAGACCAGAGGCATTTTCTTGATGTGCTCCAATACCTAGAATGCTACCCCAATCCAGATTCAGCAGACTACATCCCTACTCTTTTTAAGCCCCTTCATACCTCACCCTCTTACACCACAGCTCTGTCTCTCTCCATGATGCCGGACTCCATGTAAACGTCACCTCTTCACCCTGCCTACTGCAATATTAAACTCTTTGTGCTACTCACGTCACTTGCCATTTGTTTCTGCACTACCCAGTAGAAAATCCCCATTATCCACTGCGCTCTGTTGCTTTGTAACTAGGTTTATGCTACATACGTCATATGTAAACATAAATGTATAAATAGATATAAACATACATATGCAGTTTATGCTCATGTGCTCCCATATAATTTCAGCCTTCAAAAGAAAATGAAAGGCACAGCTGGTATTGTCGCTACATGACCTAGGGCTTAATTAACAGTCTCAGGCCATATACACAAGTGGAATTTAACATTGACAACAGTTGCCACTACCACCTCTGCTGTGTGTGCAGGTCAAGTAGCTAATGACAGTTACGTGCCCATGGATCAAACACACCCAAATTAGAGGGTTCAGGATGACAACATTATCAATCCCCTGTAATCAATAAAAATGTGCTAATCCTGTCAAATGCTAATGTCCATAGTCGCTACAAACATCAGGCATTGTCATAAACAGTATGAGGTACACAGCAGTAATGTCTTACCCATGCTGTACATGTCAGGGTCTACCCTGTGCCTGGGTCACAATAGCTGCAATGCCACCATGCAAGATCCCAACTGTCATACTGCTAAGACAACAGCATTGAGGGGTAGGACATATGTTTCCGGCCAGTGAAACACACCCAAGTCAGAAGAGGAAATGGAACACTGCTAGGACCATCAGTGCAATCCAATGTAGCGCACATTCCCGAACATCAACATTACACACTACCAATGCTGACACCTGTATTATGCCCTGCCAATGCTATACACAGTATATGCTAGGTCTCAGCAACATATAGCTGGATGTGAAATATCAGAGACTGGGTCAGTTCCAGATTGTTAAGTGTGGTGCAAGTGTCGTCAAAACACCCACAGCCAGTGCAAGGCCACAACATGAGAATGGAAGTAGACGGAGGGTTAAGTTGTACAATAAGGTGGCAACATACAATTTGGGCAGAACCTACACCTAGAGGATGTGACGCAGACAATTCCCCAAACTGCACTCACTACATGTGACATGCAGGTGGGGCATAAGCCTGGGAGAATGCTAATCTTAATGACAGGAACAATGAACAGGAACCAAGATCACAATGTGCAACTAATAGGAAGTCAGGCACGTCACATTACAAATGCCACAACACAGACACACTAAGGGCCATATGTACAAACACATTTTCACATAGACACAGAATGGGCAAAACTGCTTGCTACATCTGGCCCTAATTGTACAATATCTCATTGCAGAGGACGATGGCTCTCCTGAGGATATGCCTGTCCTGGACTTCCCTGATGACATGGATGACGAGCTGACAAACATCAGCCAGCAGACCCTCCAAGGTGTCCTTGAAACCCTCCAGACCCCACCTTCAATCACAAGGAGGAGCACAGAAGTAGCAGCCATCACAGAGGGCCCACCCACCGCCCCAATTGTACAACCTGTCAGCTCCAACCCAGCTGAGGACCCTGACGACACTGACACCAGCTTTGAGAGGACTGTAGTTGGAGTACAGTGGGAGCTGGCCAAGGAGGTGCAGGTGGGGATGCAAAATATGGCAGCCAGCCTAGAGGGGGTGCGTTCGTGCATAATGTCATCTGCAGAACAGGCAGCAGCCATGCAAGGGTGAACATCTATCTTGCAAGAACTTCAACAAAGTGTGAAGGAAATCAGCACAGCAGTAAGGGAGTTGCCACAACACCTCGCACACCAAAACTTTCACTGCATGCACAAATGTAATATTGACCCCCTCAGGGCCGACCTGGCTGCCTACAACAGTGATGTAGCTGCTATACTTAAGAACCAGCAGCTCCTCCTTGCTGCAGTACTGCCCTTAATAGCCCCACAGTTGGCAGG
This sequence comes from Pleurodeles waltl, assembly GCF_031143425.1. NCBI lineage: Eukaryota > Metazoa > Chordata > Amphibia > Caudata > Salamandridae > Pleurodeles > Pleurodeles waltl. The sequence goes on along the minus strand of NC_090449.1, from coordinate 668,048,428 downwards.
TACCGGGATTTCTGACTCCACGTCTTCAAACACTGAAGTGAGTGTTTCCCCTTCAAACCCACCACCACCAAGGGCAGAGGAGACGACACACACATCAGAAGGTGAAGACGTGGAACAGATCACCTTCACCCGTAAGAGTACCCGGTAGCACAAGTACTTGCCAAACGGCCACTTATAACCAAGGTCCTGTGCTTCGTAACATGCCAGTCTTGCAACAGCTGCTCACATGCACTGTTCTCGAGCCCACTGTTTACCTTGACACTATGCTCTGTGATTGTCTCTCACTACCTCATTGGCAATTCATGTTTCTCTGCACTGTATGACACTTCACCCCAGCATGTCCAATGACATGTCCTTTTGCACTTGTGTAGTATCACAATAGAAGGTGTCACACTAATGGACTCACAATCCTGGACTATGTAAATATTGCACTACAGCACTTTACAATAAATAGCACTTACACAACCACTTTGTCTCTGTGCAATGTGACACATCAACCGTGAGGGAGATTAGTGATGTTTGCCTCATGTCAATGGCCATAGAATGTCCTTACAACTGCTGTTAAAGATTGTGGGCTGATAACTATGTACTGGGGTCTGGATTGTACCATCATATGCCCTTCCTGAGGGTTAATTCTGAAGTAAATAGAAAAATTACAGTATAATGCTGTGATGGACAGAATAAGTCTGCTTCAAGGGATGTCTAAGCAGAAAATCAATGTCTTCAAATTTTTCTTATACACAATCTTTAAGTATGTGACATTTGACTCTAAAATTTCATCACACACACACCATACAGCAGAAATGGATGGGTACGAGTGTACGGACAAATAGGTAACCTGGCAGTACAATGTAAGAAATGATAGGTGTGAGTTATGTATACTATACTACATGAGATTATGCCATAACTCACCTTATCAGGGTTCACATGAACCTCAGGCTGCAGGCAGACGTACCACAGTGTCCCAGAGACAAAATCTAGTCTCAAAGTATGACAGATTGAAAACATACATCCAGACTTAACAACACATTGGGAACCATAGTAACCTTGGGTGGTGGGTGCAATGGATGGCAAATGCATAGAGAAGTAGCTTTGGTGTAGCTGCCAATGTGACAGCTCAGTTGGGATTTGGATGCAGGATGGAACACAAATGCAAATACTAAATTGACACTGTTCACCTATGCCAAGGCTCTGATCCCCAAGCATATGGCACATACTGTAAAGGAGTACCTAAATATTTATTTAACTGTAAAAAAGGATAATAAAACTAGGGGAAACACCTTAACTAACCTAACCTATCCTAACTACACATTACCCACAACTGGCCCTAACTACCCTAAGCTAAACTTGCTTATCAGATTTAACTAAGAACTCTAAACATCAACCCCCCACTCCCTTATGTGACGGGACACATGGAGGACAACATATACTAACCTAAACACATGCTATCTTATCCTAAACAATTATATATTTTTGGGGATTTTTTTAAATATATATATATTTTTTTAAAAAAAATTTAATACACAAAAACCCCAACATCTTTCAACAAAAAAACACATGTAAAAATATCATACCTTTCACCCCCCAACCCACTCATACTAAGTAAACTAACAGCCTATTCTAACCTAACACTAAGCCCCCTAAACCCACTAAATATAAGAACCAGGAAAGAGGAGGGAGGGGTGGGAATAATGGCTGAGGTTCCAACAGTTATAAGTTTGCCCTCCACAGGATTTTTTTTTATCCCACGCACTCTCCTGTTAATCTGGGACACCTCCTGCTGCAGCCTGTCCATTCTGCGCAACATCCGTTGCATGTCACGTTGCATGTTCCTAAATTCAACATTGCCAATGAATGCTGCAGGGGTGGTCTGTGTGCCAGTTGTGGAGGGTTTTGCTGTTGCCGGTGCCATGCTTGGAGGGGGAGGTGCAGGGGCTGCTGTCAGTGGTCGAGGAGCGGATGATGTTAAGGGACCTGCAGTGGTAGCTGTCATCCTTGGTGCCACTTGGGTCGGAGTTGGGGTGCTGGTGGTGGCGGCTGTTGTGGGCAGGGATGGGCCCCCTTGGGCAAATGCCCTCCAGATCCCTGTGGCTCTCTCATGGCGATAACGCCGTGCCATGTGGCGGAACCCAGACTCAACATCCAGAATGGGGTGGTAAGGCATCGCCCTCCTCTGGAATTCACGGATCTGATTGGCATCCATACTGGCTGCTGTTAAAAAAGATGAAACCAAACATTAGTTATATCATTGTGTGATACAGCTACTGATGATATTCAAACAATTCCTCAAAATTATCTTACACAGGCCAAATCACAGTACAGATCACTGATTGTCCCTGAGGAAGTACATGCCAACACAGCCTACGCATGTCCTATCTAACAGCACAGCAATGCTCAAAGAGATGTGTACCTACTTAAATGATCTAAACTTCATTATTCTGCCATTAGTCACATAACAAATGCTGCAAGTCCTCCACATGTGACAGGCCAACTAATGACTATCTTCTGGATGACAATCAAGGGCCACAAGATCGGTGATTTGCAAATGGAATTGCCAGGATGGTATGTAGTTGCTAATCATGAGTGGGTATCCTAGGTTGGAGCAAATGAATTTCTGAATTAAATGTCTGTGTACTACACTTGGATCCTCACACCTAGGTACACATATTTCATAACCCTAAGCCTTTGCCTCAGGACATGCAACACATACTTTCAAACATCAAGGACAGCCAGGAAGATTTGGACAGCTGTCCATTGGTTTAGTCAGTCCACCACAGGTAAGGAGGGTGTCCAACTAGGATAGACACAAACATTGTACAATCACATCCACATGTATGTTCCTAATTGCGGACAATTGTCAACATCATTTGATATCACCAATACCTGTCCTACAACAAGCATGTTGATGCAAGCACCCATCTGGGCTTGAGCTGCATGCACACCTATGACATTGTACTCAAGTGCCACATAAATGTAGCAGAACATGTGGAGCAAGATGCTGCTAGGAAGTCAAACATACAGTCCTACATGTTCATTAGTTACCAGGGAGGCTCAAGTCTGTGGGTAATACTTCGGTATCCCTGCTCTGTGTGATTCAGGGTTTGACTTGCTGACTAAATCATGAAAATGGCTACCTCCAAATTTTTCAGTACAAGAAATGTAACTACACATGTCACCCTATTCACATGGCCATGCCTACAGTGCTGCACTACAATCCCAAATGATGACTCTACGCCACCGATTGTCCAACTCAAATATGGAAAAAAAAGTCAAACTCCAGTGAAGTCACATATCAGATCATGTGCCAGCACATCATACCTTGATAGGTGTCCAACACACAGGAGTCAATCACACAACAGCTGCAAACACAAACCAGAACTGAAATATCAACACTTACTGGATATGTCTGGGTCCGCAAATCAAGCCACTTCTCCAATTGTGTAGGGGGCAGGTCCACCAGTAAAGCATGGAAGGGTGAAATGTGCTCAATGTCTGTGCACTGTACAACACTTTGAAGAAAAAAAAAATACTGTGTGTGACATTATATCTGATAGTCCAGCCCCTCAGGCATGATGACACTCCAACAGACAAACCACTGCAAACATGTATTGACCCTGTCACTCCAGTGAGTGATACACACACATATGCACACATGCATTGGCCCTAACAATCATGTGGTGACAAACATGATTCCTCAGTTGGTTGCAGATTCATTTATAGAGTGCATTCCATTTATTCATTTGTTGTTATGAGAGACAGGCAAAGCCACGTTCCCGGTGCACTGCAATACGAGTCACTCAGGTATTGTGGCTTGTTCATCAAGGGACAATCAGTTACTGTGTGATGCTCATGTGGCTTGAGTTTAGCTCACAAATTGATATGCTTTCTATGGTCCATTACATGTGGGCCTGTGTTGTTTGAAGGTTACATATGCTACATTGACAGTGTACCCTGAGCCAGATATGCCCCTATGACATCATAATGGCAGGGGTCTTGTGTGCTACTTGATGACAATCTGACCCTAAACATGGATCGGCCATTTATCTAAATTAATTCAACAAAGAAATATATGCAGACAATGTCTAATTTGGTCATCCGTGACAGAATACATGGGCACAGGTGAAGTCATTGCACCTGAAATATGTCACCCATTGCCCTGTGTACCCATATCGGGTATTGGAATTCACAGTTAGCCACATTCATCATCTTACAATAGCCAAGTTGGGTGATCTGCGGGTATACAACAAACTGACACTGTCCCATTATTGAAACATGGTTTAGCAAATGTCCTACTGTGGCAATCTTGATGATATAGGTTTCAATATGTATGCACCTTGGGAATGGCAGCAGTCACAGGAATGTTGTTCTTCTGATCTTAGCATACAGCCATGTCTGTGATAGCCTTCATACTGGGAAGTTAGCTATTGTACATATGCTGCACTAGATCAGCAGGGGTGTACCAAACGTAAAGTAGCAAAGCATTTGGGCACTTTTTTATGTATGATGGAATCGGTCAGGGGTCCTTTGCACAACATCATGGAAGTAAGAAATTGTGACCATGCAATCACCAACTTCAGGTATCCCATGATGACCCAATAACTTATGAGAATTGCATGGCTATAAAGTGACACAGATGGCAAATGCATCAGCTCTGTTCCAGCTATTGTGCCCAAGGCAAATTAAAACACACAGGAACAATGAACAGAGGGCCATATATATTTTTTATTCCTCAATTTGTAGCATTTTCTTCATGTTTTACTCTACAGCTATGGAAAGTAGCACCACACATTTAGATATGAACCCATGTGCATTACTTTGGCATCCATTTCTAATGTAATTGCTGCACAAACCAAGTCAAAGTATCAGCCTAAGATATTACCTGAGGTTAGGAAGAACTTTGTACGTATGGCCAGGAATATAGTTCAGACACGTATTCCAAATAATTGGGGACCACATTAATTTCTTGCTTTAGCTTGTGAAATACATCTCTTTCCTGGTACACTCACAGACCATGAATGAAACATATGTCATGGTTGACTCGTCGCTTAAGGGAAAGACCAGATGGAACTGCAGGATGGTCTTGCTTCTTGTAGGTCCTGCCTTGACCAAGATATGGGCAACCCTTTCTGGTAGCCATGGTGCTGCTGACAAGGGAACGTCAAGGCAGTCCGTGCCCTCCTAAAGGAGTCCCTGAGGAAAAACCCAGAGGGAAAAAACCTCAATGGCTGGAACTCCCTGGAACAAAAAATAGGCACAGGCAAAGGTAAATCTTCAAAAATAACAAAAATATAACTGGAAGGACCAGGAAAAAGGCAAGAAAAAGGCTGGAAAAGCCGGAGTGTGATCACCACCAAAGGAAGTGTGCAGCGCAATGAGACCATGAGTCTCATTCCTTATATACCCACGAACAGGAAGTGACATTCAGGAAGGAACAAAGACGCCATGTTAAATTGGGAAAAACTACCATAGGGAATATGGATGAGGACACCATGTTGGAAAGGGAACCTGATGCATGCAGGGAAGAGGAAGACATGCTGGGAGAAGAAGAAGAACATGGCTCTACCCAAGAAGAGGTAGGCAAGAAGAGAAAAGAACAAAACAGAAAAGAGAAGAGAAGAACAAAACAGAACAAAAATACCAGGTAAGTGATATAGTGGGGAGAATGGGGGCCCACGGTTAATCCCCAGGCCGCGCTGCACCCCGAGCTCGCTGAGGCCCAATGCCCAACCTAGGGCCTCGTGCGAGGTAGGGCCGGAAAAAAGGGGCGCAGCATGCCCGGCGGCCGAGGAGATGCACCACGGTCCCAGCCGCGTCCCGAACCGGTTTCCCTGTGCGCGCCGCGGCAGGCTGCGGCGCAACTACATATGTTTGAGCCACATTACCATCATCTATTGACGTCAAAGCCGAAATAATTTAAAGATCAAGTTGTGTTTTGTGAGTTTGTGCAGCTGTTGCATCAACAAATGACGGTAATGTGTAGCAAATATTGTATAAATCAGGGCCACTGTATATTTAACTTGCATTCCACATGTCCAAAAACATTGCATGCAGAATATCAACAAATCTGCTACTGTCACTACGGAGCATTTAAATATGCACATTATTCTTAATTGTACTCACCAACAGGGCCACCAATCAGCACACCCAGGTGGTCCAGCAGGTCTTCCTCTCTGGCAACAAGGTCAGCCCAGCGATGCTTGAGTTGGTGGTTGTTGAGCGGTGTGTTGAAAATTCTCCTCAGATGGTACAGCACCTTGGACCACCTGAGCCTCCTCCCCTCTGTGTGATACCCCTGTATCACCGTGCCACCAGCCTCAATCATGAGGGGGAGGAAGTGGCACACCAGCCAAATGAATGCCCCCAGCTCCTCCTCACCCATTCTCCCCAGACATGGCCTACCCAACATGACCGAAATAATAGTTATAGGAAAGGGTACAGAGGAAAATACAGGGAAAGGAGGGAGGAAAATGAAAGTTAAGTAACCCACAAACATCCCAACAATCCCCAAACTGACAATACCCACTACACAGTCCCAACAGTACAAAGACAAAATTAGACACCAAATATGACAAAAACACACTTACACTGAACAGCTGAGACAATTACTAAAATAACAGATGACTAATAGGATGGCACACAGGAGACAAAAGCACAATTTGGACAGACAAAACTCTCAGCACAGTCACACAGTCTAGAAAAATCACAGACTGCAAAGTGAAAGTGAAAGAACACCCACTGTACCATTTCTGTAAATAGGATATCCTATTACATCACTTACTGTCTCAAATGCGGTGCGTTTTTATTATGATGCGTGAAAAGTTTATGACGCTTACGGGCTGTGCGTCAAATTTTTTGATGCAAATGCTTCAAAATTCCCCTGCATTCATGGTTCCATATATTTTTCATTGATAACCAATTTCAAGGGGTACAGTGTAGGAATTACCGCTTGGGCCCAATGGATGTATAATGGCTGTGAGCATCATTTTTTAACGCATAAGCAGCAAATTTTGACGCATTTGTGTCTTTTTTGCCGTGTTTGCGTCAAAATATCTGTCTTTAACTGTGTTTGTGTCATTTCTCTAATTTTTAACGTACATGAAAGCTGTAACTGTACAGAGATAGGCTGTCTGCACCTGCATTGTGTGTTCTAGTGTTTGGGCACATGTGACAGACCACACTACTGCGGACCATAATACTCATGTTGTTGTACCAGATGAGCACCCTTAACTGACGCGACAGCTACCCAAACATTTTGAATAAAAATTGGTATTACCTAGTTTGAGCAGGTGGTGCGTCAAAGAGGATAGCAAGGCTACTCAACGTATTACATTCACCATTGGCCTGTGTGTTTATGCCTGTGAATTGTCTATTTCAATTGTTGTTAGGCCTCCGTGTGAACTTTACAAGACGTGCTTTCATTAATGTGCTTGTATGCATGTGTTGTAAATGTGGATAACCATCAGAAGCTATTCAGTGTGGAAATGAGTCAGGATATGTGTTTCTCATACATGTAGCATCTAATGCTGTGTGAACTTCCCTGACTTTTGGGACAAAACATCTCCCATGACAAACCATGCACAGGATAGATAGAGGACGGTTGATAATGGCAATGTTACAAGAGTAAGCCATCTAATGGACTGTAATGTTGGATACCACTTCCTGTTCACTTGTTTGTATACTATCCATGAGTCAGGCATTTGAAAATGGTATGTAGGTACAGTGTTTGTGACACAGCGTCCCAAAACCAATCCAAAAATGTAATGTCACTCCACATTTTGAGTCACATAAATGACCTATGTTTCTCTTGTGGCAATGGAGGACCAGCAGACCAAGCAGCATGTGTTCACATATTTCCAGTGGTTAATTGCACAAAGGTGTCCAGTTCAAGTGTGTGGCCTGTGTCATTATTGGCCTCCATATTGTCACAGTTACGTGCAGGTCGAGTCATGAGTCTGTGGAGCCATTCCCTGCATTAACAAAGTATCCTTCAAAGCAGAATTGACCGAAAGCCAAAGAGGAATTGACAACACACATGAGGATAGTCCAGCTATGGCACTGCAGAAGTTTTATGAGGCTGACAACAGGGAAACCTTGGTGTGCTCACAACGTTAATGGATCAGTAATTAGAAATCATCAGGTTTCATCACAACATTTGTTCACAGGGTGGCCTCTACATTTCCTACTGCAACAGGGAACATCAGTGCCTCTGTGCTGATTAATCTCACAGCTAGTCACCACACAAGCACCATCATTGGGTTGCCGCCAATGTGAATCTGTGTGTGGAACCTCAGGGCAAAAACATGTTTTGTCCTTTCATGCACATTAGCAAACATTGGGCCATATTTATACTCTGTTTGCGCCGAATGTGCGTCAAAAATTGTGACGCACAATCGGCGCAAACCCTGCCCCATATTTATACTTTGACGCCCGACCCCGCGGGCGTCAAAATTCCACCTTGTGCGTCATTTTTTGGAAGGGGGAACCAGCCTTGCGTTAATTATATGCAAGGTAGGCGTTCCCTTCCAAAAAATGACTTTAAGGCCTGTGCCCCTTATTTATACTCTGGCGTCATTTTGACGCACAGGAGGGGGTGGGCCTTAAAAAACGGCACATAGCCTGATGTGCACCGTTTTTTAATGCCTGGGTCAGGGCAGGCATTAAGGGACCTGTGGGCTTGGAAGGAGCCCAGAGGTGCCCTGGGATTAGGCTATTTGAATACATGTCCCAGACCATGATACGATAAGTAAACTGATTACACTATACAATCTATTTGAGGATTCATTGTTGACCTACCAGCCACAATTCCCCAGGAGGAAAGAGAGGGCATGGAAAGCAACTATGAGACAAATGTAACCACAGGGAACCTCTATGGTAACACAAAGACAGGAACCAATCAGGCTAACAGGACGCAGGCTCTGTCAGGAACTAACATTAACAAGGCTAATGCGCAGTGAGCAGACTCTGACTGGGAAAAGCTGGAAAAACACTGTGGAAAATAAAAAATGTATTTGTGTTGTGGGCTGCAACGTTACACAATAACCCAAGGCCTGTGTTACACAAGTGATTTATTCGGCAATGCACAACAACGATATACATAAAATGGCAGCTTCTAAGCTGTTCCAGGCAGCAGCAATGGCAGTTCAGGTTCAAATGGCTGGTCTGCATGGAAGTGCTCACAGGTGTCTCTCACAAGTCCTGTAGGTGAGAATCAAGTTCAAAGGGCCAACAGTACCTTTCACATGGGAAGCAATGGACAGGTGATTACAGGTCCTACCGACTACCAGGCAGTGCATTATTGGACCTGACGTCCATGCAGACAGATGAACTATGTCTATGGCATGCCATACTAAAGAGGGAAGCGAAGCACACTGGAGTCAGAATGTGAGTCTGGGTGTGTGTAGATGAAGGATTATCAGGGTACAAATAGTCCAGTTACAAGGCCCCCTAGAGAAGGGTGGCGAGAGACTGAAAACATGCCTGTGGCAGGACTTATAACCTGGGATGGTATGCGCAGGGCATGTCTTGTAAGCAATGCGTATCATACCTGGGGCACTTGTGCTATCCATTTGCAGCTTACATGGACTTCTTGTCACACATACTCCTTGCAGAGATAGCTGATGTCACACTTACTGCTGTCAAGGGTCTGGTCATACATTCCTGTTACAAATGCAGTGGCATATCCACTGCCTTGTATATGAAGCAGTTGTTTAACTTATGATTGATGGTTTCTTAGTTGTGTGCCATATGCTGTAATTAACCATGTTGCCAACATGGATGTGTGCCATAGCTGTGCTACTCTGATATTTCCCTTCAAATGTGAAATGGCCAGAATATATGTCATTTACACTGTGTGTGAAGTTGGGTGTACATTCATACCAATCAAATGTGATGTGGCTTTTTCAGTATCCTAATCTGTATATCTGCAATGCTCCATGAGGCTAAACTCTGATTATGATTCCTAGGGATCATGTGATGCATAAATAATTACCCAGACCATGATTTAGTGATGAAGTGAGGTGTTTAATGACATATGGTAAGACAGTGGTGATGGTGACTAGACTTAAAAGAAGTGTTGTACAATGTGTTGTCTCCGACGCAATCATGCTGCAGTGTTTGGATGGTCCCCCTCATGTTGATGGACAACATCCTCCTCTTCCTCCTCTTCAGGCATGTGTGGCTCTGGTTCATAGAGGGGAATGTTCCTTCTTACACATATGTTTTGCAGGATGGCACAGGTCAAAATTATCTTACAGACCATTTCAGGTGAATATAAGAGGCTGCCTCCGGTGATGTCGAGGCATGCCAAAAGTCCTCTCTACTATGGTGCGTGTCCTCCGATGTGCATCATTATAGGCATGCTCTGATGCTGTGCTTGGGTTGGCAAATGGGGTCATGATCCATGGCTGGATCCCATACGCCTGATCAGCTGAAAGAGAAAATGAGTGAAAAAAAGTGGATGTAGCTTGCACCATGATTATCACTTTGCAGTTGGCAGTTGTTATCTTGTGTTGTCTGTGACTCATCTGTGTTTGTGTTATTGTGTGGAATCCTAGGCTTCTAGGATGTACTATCAGAATTGGGTTGTTTAATTATCTAAACTGGTGTTTGGCTGATTGACCGGATATCAGCGGTATTTTTGTACACTTGCAGTACATTGTGTACTCCCTTGCATTATGTCATGTTACAGAAGTGTCCATGTGTCTTCACTGGGGGTGACATGATACTTCCACACACAGAATCGATTCCACAGTGGTGGTAACACGGTTGCACTATGTGGCCTGAAGATCCCATCCAATTCAACATATGTAATAGCATGTGAAAAACAACAGTGAGGACCTTTGATTTGGCTAGGTGACAATGTACAACACATCTCCATAAGTTGGCAGCACTGAAGTGTTGACAATTCACAATGCAACAATAACTCATGTGTGACAAGTTCTATGCAAACCTATTTTTGTGCCCTCACTGAGTTGACTCATGTGCAAACGTGTACCTACACTAATGAACCTGCTCCAGGGAAGCTGGCTAACTTGGTTGTGGGTGTGAAGGTTTAATTGTCAGAATGTCCATATGCCTGTACATCTGTTGTGTATATGTGTAATTGTCTCAATTCATATGTATAGCAATGTGCACTTTGCAATAATGTCCACATCAATATGTGTTCTTAGCACAGTCCACTTGCTTATTGGTAGGGGGCAATGTCACCCCAGGAGTGATGTGAGATGTTGGTACTTCCTCAATGATTCCATGTCCCCTTCATTAGAGTCATCATCATCATGCTAAGTGACTGCAGCGAAACACATTACACACCCCTTACACAGTACATATTGCTTGGAAGAGTGTGTGATTGAGTGCTATTGATGTGAGATTGAAAGATTCATCTTCCAAGTTGTACTGCCAGTTAAGGCCATGCCATTGTCACTGTGTGGTTTTAAATTGGTCCTTTGTGGCTCTGGAGTGGCATCTGTTGTTATTTGCATCTGTCATTTGTCCATAGGTGTGTATCCCATTGGGTCAGAATATCAAACATGTCTAGCAGTATCACAACCTCAGTGTCTTCCTGGCCACGTGTCAATGTAGTGGTGTATGTGTTGTGTGTATATACCTGGGTTTCTGTACTTACCAACAAGTAGGCCATTTCCATATTGTCCATCCTGGAAGTGTTGATTGATGGTGCAGTGGCGGAAGATGAATGAATCATGTGCACTCCCAGGATACTTACCCACGATGTTGGTGATCAATCCCCGGTGATCCACAATGGCCTGCACATTGATGGAGTGTGAGTGCTTCCCGTTGTGGTATAGATGCTCGGTTGCAGCAGGTGGCACAATCTGTACATGTGTGCAGTCAATGGCACCAAGCACGTGTGGGAAGCTGTTGATTTGGTAAAAGCCCTGTTTGGTCTCCTGCTGCTTCTGCAGTGTGATGGGGAAGCTGATGTGGTGGGGTGTGAGGGAGATGATGGCATCCAGCACCTTAAGTAGGAAGGCAGAGAATGAGAGCTGTGAGATCCCAGCAACCACGGCACCAGTTGTTTGAAAAGGGCCACTTGCCAACATGTGGAGGACAGCTAGCAGCTTGGTCTCTGGTGGAATGATGTGGGGTGTCTGCAAGCTGGGTGCCAACTGTGGCTCAATGTTGCGCAGCAGCTGCTGTATGGCTTGCCAGTTTAGTCTGCACCTCTGGATGATGTCATGTTCCCTGAGGCCCAGAAGAGTTGTCCTGGTCCAGAATATCCTCTCCTGCCTTCTGCATTGCCTATGGGGTCCCTGTTGGTGTGGTGGAAGCTGCTGCTGTTGGTCCTGTGCTCTGCGTCTTCGTGCATGCTGGATGAATAGCTCCTCCATGTCTTCCTTTTTGAGCTCTGATGTTACTTCTGTGTGTTTTCCTTAAGTACTGGTCTGTTTGCCCCATTTTAATGCCTGCCCTGAGCCAGGTGTTAATTTTTGACTCAAATCAGGCTGTGCGCCATTTTCCGACTCCGCCTCCCAGCGGGATTTTTTGTGCGGTTGGATAAATATGGCGCACGGGTGTTTGAGTCATTTTTGGGACGGGAACCCCTACCTTGCATGTCATTAACCAAAGGCAGTTTCACGCATCCAGAAAAGGACACACATGGCAGAATGTTGACGTTCGCGGGGTCGGGCGTCAAAGTATAAATATGGTGTTAAGTTTGCGCCGAATTTGCTTACAAAAAATGACGCAAACCCGGCGCAAGCGGAATATAAATATGCCCCAAAGAGTGTAATTTAAGTTATAGCGAGCAGCCGAAAAAAGTCCCTAAAATGGTGCGTTTTTCAGAAAACTTTAAACTCAAGGGTCCTGGCGCGCAGGGAGGATTCGCCCTTTGCGAGGGGCGTTTAACTGTTTGCCATTTCGGCTGCCCACTTTATAAATGCAATTTCAATACAAAACAATATCCGCATCCGTCCAACATAAATACCATAAACATTAAACAATCGCCTTCTACTTTTATTTTGCATTTATCCGAAATATGTTTTTAAACTATGTAGGTACTGTTACAGTGGAGCGGTACATCTTGATGTTCTAGATCTAGAAATAAACCTCAGAGTAACGGAGCTTGATGTTCTGCAACATACAAATTGTCTCAAACGGAGGGAACTTCTAGCTGCCAGGAAAACTGTGCACGCAGGTGACTGCTCTTAAAAAAATAAAACCTTATGAAATCTTTAAAGAGAAATAGCCAGTTAGTCACCTTTGATCCAAGAAATTCTGTCACTAAATGTCCTGCTATTAGAACTGAGCTGGCATTTATAACCTCAATTTTCAAACTCTCTCTACCATTGTATAAATATTGTATGGTTTGCATAGATTAGTCCATCTGCCAGTGGGGTGAAACCTCAATCCTTGGTCAATAAAGCAAATCCTAATCCGTGTTCTATAAATGCGTAAAAAGATTAACAGGAGCTAAAATATCCAGCAGGTGCAGTGGCACAGGGTTCAATGGGTGTGAGGGGCCGTTTCATCTCATCTCATCTCAATTATATCTGTTGTCTTACTCTCAGACCAGGGAGGGGGCCCATTTCTTTGCGTTAGAGCCCAGGGGTGTTGTGAGCCCCCGCTTTAGCAGCTATAGCAGGGGTGGGTTCTTTATGGGCCTGCAACTCGGCAGACGAAAGCTCATTGTTATCTCTGAAATACAGCGTCAATAGAGGGGCAAGCAGGAGCAAAAGGAAAACCAAAACCAACAGATGGGTACAGGAAAAGAAAGATGGCATATTTGAAGGAAAGGTGAGAAGAATGAACTGTGCGTAGATAAATGAGTATGGGGATTAATGAGTAGGTAAAAGGATGAGTGAATGATAGGTGGATGGACAGGTGAAAGAATGGCAAGGTAATGGGATGGGTGGATGGATGCACGAGTGAATGGTTAGATGGATGGAAAGGTGAAAAGATGGAAGATTAAAGCAATGGATGGATGAGTGAATGGACAGGTGGATGAGCAGATGAAAGGATGGCAGAGTCCTGGATAGATAGGTGGGTGGACAAGTGAAATAATGGCAGAATACATGAATGGATGAATGATGAATGATGAATACTGGATGAACAAGTGAAAGGATGGCAGAGTAAAAGGATGGTTTGCTGGCTGGCTGGCTGGCTGGCTGGCCGGCTGGATGGATGGATGAATGGCCAGGTGAAAGAATGGTAGAGTAAGGCATGGATGGATAAATGGATGGCCACGTGAGAGGATAGCAGATGAAATAAATGTATAGATGAGTGAGTGAAAAGAGAGGTGAATGGTCATGGATGAGTTTGTGGATGCACGGCAGAGTGGATGGATGGCCTAGTGGATGGATGGATGGTACAGTTGATGAATGGATGGATGGATGGATGGCAGTGTGGATGGTAGAATGGATAGGTGGATGGCTGAATGTCAGAATGAATGGATGGATGGCAGAGTTGATGGACTGATGGATGAATGGCTGAATTAATGCATTGTAGAGTGAATGGTGCATGGATGGCAGGATGGATGGATGGATGATTGGATGGATGGGTGGTAGAGTGGATGGATGGATTGCTGAGTGGATGGCAGAGTGTAGGGTTGGATGGATGGCATAGTGTCTAGATGGATGGATCGCAGAAAGGATGGATGGATGGATGGATAACAGACTGGATAGGATATTGGTTAAGTGGATATATGGCACAGTGGATGTATCGATGGATGATGGATGGATGACAGAGTGTAAAGATGGATGAATGGCAGACTGTCTAGATGGATGGATCACAGAGTGGATGGGTAGCACAATGGATTGATGGATGGATGGGTGGAAGGATGGCTAAATGGAGATATGCCAGAGTGGATGGATCAATGGGTGGCACAGTAAATGAATTGATGGCAAAGTGGACAGCTAGATTGCAGAGTGGAAGGATGAATGGTTGGATGGATGGCAGATTGGATGGATGGATGAATGGATAGAGTGGAAAAAGTGAATGATGGATGAAAGTGTGATTGGATACCGAATGTAAAGGTGAAATAGTGGGTTTCAGCAGATAGAAGGAGGGGTGAAAGAATGAATGGTTAGATGCATGGGAGGAGGAGACAAGGAACCTGTTGTAGGGAGTGTTCGGCTCAATTGCTTTGCTTGCTTGGTGGCATCAGTGCTTTGGTTCAAAGTGGGAGCTATTGTAATTTTCTGGCTACTCCCTTGTTAGATCCGATATCACCCTTGCTACGCCACTTAAAATACATTATTGATTCCTTTTGAACATGTGTAAGTGCCTGCTTCTACAAGAACAATATTATAAATGCCGTGCTCTGGTTATGTTTTATGGGTCATTGCTCTGCAAAGGCATAGGTCGTTTTCACTGTAAGGAGCCAGTAGCCGTCAACTATTTATCTTCACTTACCAAAAAAGCATACAGGACTGGTTGTTAATGTCTAAACGTGTCATTCCCACTTTTTTAATGATAACTAGGTCTTCGTTGGAGACTGCAGTATCTACTCCATTTGAAATCACCTCATTACATTATGTCAGTGGGGCAGACCTTGTAAACATCAGTCACTGCACATGAAACTCTTGGCTCTGTTACTAGGGCTCAAGCTCAGATTTTAATGAACAAATACAATTTAGGTTAGAATTTCACTGCATAAACCGGTACCTCTCATTTTCTCTGTGCTTCCTCTTAGCCACTCAGGGTTTACTCAAAATAAAACGTGCATGTTCTAAATTGTTCAGACCGTTCATTATTCCATTCCTTGTGTGTTAATAGAGAAACAACTGTCAGCAGGAAGAAGGAAAAGGAAACACATTGAGCGATGGAGTACTACTCAAAGGGAATGCTCCCTAGGAAGATACCACTATAAGGGGGAGGTCAATGATAGACTGTCAGTCCGAGGTAGTGCTCCTTGAAAATGTGTGTCTTCAGGTTTTTTATGAATTGTAAGAAAGTTAGTGTTGTTCTGATATCAGCAGAACTGCCTTTAAAGATCCTGGGAGCTTGAACAACGTATGTTTACCTTCTGTTGTTTCCCCGTTGCAAGGTTTTGTCTCCAGTCTGGTGATATCTAGGCTTATAATGCGACGTGGTCACTCAAACATGCCCAGTTAGTTGGCCAGATAACCTGGGGTCTTATTAATGAGGGTTGTTCGAGTGATACAACTCGTCTTGAATATGGTCCACTTAGAAGAGGAAGCCAGTGTACTTCTTTTAGCATGGGGACGATGAGATCTTGGTGAGCGATGTTGCTACTTGTAGGATACCTTTTGGAGGCGCAAAGCATCACCTCCATTTAGATGGGAGAGGACTACAGCTTGTACCCTTATTCTAATGTCATCTTTTGGGAGAAATCTCTACACTTTCATCAAGAGGGAGAGTTGTAATAAAGGTGTCTTGGTCTTGCTTGCAGTGTGTTCTTTAAATGAGAGGTCTGTGTCGAGTGTGATGACGCAGAAAAAGAGAGGCTAACAAATATTCATATATTAAGTAACCAAATCGTTTAAGGTAGTGTGACTTTAGCAAAGAAAAGTAATGTACATGGGAAATTGTGCCCACAGGGTGGTTCGCCATTATTATAAACGAGCTTAATTAATCATGAAGAATTGACAATGTAGTAATCCGTCATAATTGCAAATGTATTCTATGATTTTCTTGTTGAAACTGTTATATGCTTAGCTTAAATTTAGCAGAGGCTTTGGTCTAGTTGCCTGGTCTCAAATTTAACTGTGTGGTTTTCACTTGTATTAACAAAGACATACTATTTTACTTTAAGGTTGTATTTTTCCAGTAGAGATGACTAATACACTTATCTCAAGGTTTTGTGCTAGGCTAGTTTCATCCCTTTTAAGCAAGGTCAGTTTCTGCAGGTGCAGACAATAAAAGCACTGATACCGAAATAATTGGCAAACTTTATTGCAACTTGTGTTCCAAGGCTCCAAGGACACCTTATGCATAAATGAGTACTAGGAGAAAGACACTATTCATTGGCCAAAAGGAAGCTACCCTATGAACCCTCCAATGGAAGACCCTGAAGAATTTGGAATGTTTCTTACTTAAACCCACCGGACAAAGAAAAGTCAGCCATTTACTACGATGCCATTTTGAAGTCTGATTCAAGACGCCATTTTGGGATGAGCCCCTGATGCCCTTTCTCTGTCACAGAGAAAGAGACTTTAAAGAATTCTCACCCTAGAGACTTTCATTTTAAATCTGCCCCGCCCTGCCTATGCAGTAACTTTTGCCCCATTCTCCTTGCTGCTGCAAGGAAACTTGCCCTTAACTTTGCCCCCTTTAAAATCTGCCCCATGCTGATCGAACGGTACCTGAAGGATTAAGACTTTTCTTGAATGCTGATTGTATTTCGTAAATATGAAAGGATAATTGTATTATGCATTGTGTTTTCCTTCCTAGGTACCAACTGCTTATTTTGATAGGGCCCAAGCTAGAAGTTTTCTAAATTTGTGTTGACTAAATTCGTTTTGCATGAAGCCCCACATGCCAATGCTAATTAGAAGTTAGTTGAGACATTCACTTGATGCACCATGCTAAATTGAAATCTTGTTATGCTGACCGATGTATGCAATTAGTCAAATTCACTTGCTTATACTAGTGATTTGTATTGCTATAACCGAGTGCATTATAATCCAGATTTTGTGTAGATTGCGTTTCTTCCGCCGCTATGGACAGATAGTAATGTTCGTATATGTATACCATTTGATTTTGAGACTCACTTATATCATGCTAGCTTTGTTAACCCGTTCTGTGCCCAGGACGTAATGGTTACGTCCTGAGGCACAGTGCTGCTGTGCCCAGGACGTAACCATTACGTCCTGGTCACAGAGCCCAGAGGGAGCGCTAGCGCTCCCTCTGTGGGGTTCCCCTCCACCCCCCAAGTCAGGGATGGAAGGGGAAGCCTTACCCTTCCACCCCCAACCCCCCCGTGACGTCAGCGCGCGAGCGCGCGCTGATTTGTCACAGGGTCTCTCCCCAGCGCGATTGAAAGAGAAATGCTCAGCATTTCTCTTTCAATCCGTGGGGGAGGCCTGGGGAGGCTTCAAAGGGAAGGAAATGTATTTCCTTCCCTTTGAAGTCTCTCCCAGGGTTTCAAAAGCCGGATTGCTTGCAATCCGGCTTTTGAAACCCCACTAGACACCAGGGATTTTTTTTTTTTTTTAAATGGACATAAGGGAGCGACCCCTCCGGGGCAATATTTTTTTATTTTTTATTTGTTTGTTTGTTTTTTTAGAGATGGGGAGCGACCCTTTAGGCAAGGGTCGCTCCCCTGGGGGGCAAATTGTATTTAGACCATTGGGGCAGAAACCACTAGGCACCGGGGATTTCTTTTTTTGGCGCCAATGTCACGCAGGGGGAGCGACCCCATAGGGCAAGGGTCACTCCGGGAGGGGGGGTTGGGGGGTGGGTGACAAATTTATTTCAGGCCATTTCTGCCCCCCCTGGGGCCGGCTGAGCTAGAGGCCAAAATCCACAGGTAGGCACTGTTTTCTATGAAAAAATGTGATGTGTCCACGTTGTGTTTTGGGCCATATCCTGTCACGGACGCTAGGCCTACCCACACAAGTGAGGTATCATTTTTATCAGGAGACTTGGGGGAACGCTGGGTGGAAGGAAATTTGTGGCTCCTCTCAGATTCCAGAACTTTCTGTCACCGAAATGTGAGGAAAATGTGTTTTTTCAGCCAAATTTTGAGGTTTGCAAAGGATTCTGGGTAACAGAACCTGGTCAGAGCCCCACAAGTCACCCCATCTTGGATTCCCCAAGGTCCCTAGTTTTGAAAAATGCACAGGTTTGGTAGGTTTCCCTAGGTGCCGGCTGAGCTAGAGGCCAAAATCTACAGGTAGGCACTTTGCAAAAAACACCTCTGTTTTCTTTAAAAAAATGTGATGTGTCCACGTTGTGTTTTGGGCCATATCCTGTCACGGGTGCTAGGCCTACCCACACAAGTGAGGTATCATTTTTATCAGGAGACTTGGGGGAACGCTGGGTGGAAGGAAATTTGTGGCTCCTCTCAGATTCCAGAACTTTCTGTCACCGAAATGTGAGGAAAACGTGTTTTTTCAGCCAAATTTTAAGGTTTGCAAAGGATTCTGGGTAACAGAACCTGGTCAGAGCCCCACAAGTCACCCCATCTTGGATTCCCCAAGGTCCCTAGTTTTGAAAAATGCACAGGTTTGGTAGGTTTCCCTAGGTGCCGGCTGAGCTAGAGGCCAAAATCTACAGGTAGGCACTTTGCAAAAAACACCTCTGTTTTCTTTCAAAAAATGTGATGTGTCCATGTTGCGTTTTGGGGTGTTTCCTGTCGCGGGCGCTAGGCCTACCCACACAAGTGAGGTATCATTTTTATCAGGAGACTTGGGGGAACATAGATAAGCAAAACAAGTGTTATTGCCCCTTGTCTTTCTCTAAATTTTTTCCTTCCAAATATAAGAGAATGTGTAATTCACATGCTAGTATGGTCACGCCGGAATTCAGAGATGTGCAAATAACCACTGCTCCTTAACACCTTATCTTGTGCCCTTTTTGGAAATACAAAGGTTTTCTTGATAGCTATTTTTCACTGTTTATATTTCAGCAAATGAATTGCTGTATACCCGGTATAGAATGAAAACGCACTGCAGGGTGCAGCTCATTTATTGGCTCTGGGTACCTAGGGTTCTTGATGAACCTATAAGCCCTATATATCCCCACAACCAGAGGAGTCCAGCAGACGTAACGGTATATTGCTTTCGAAAATCTGACATTACAGGAAAACGTTACAGAGTAAAACGTAGAGAAAAATTTATGTTTTTTTTCACCTCAATTTCAATATTTTTCTTTTTCAGTTGTTATTTTCTGTAGGAAATCCTTGTAGGATCTACACAAATTCCCCCTTGCTGAATTCAGAATTTTGTCTACTTTTCAGAAATGTTGCGGTTTATGGGATCCAGCATTGGTTTCATGCCTATTTCTGTCACTGACTGGAAGGAGGCTGAAAGCACAAAAAATTGTAAAAATGGGGTATGTCCCAGTAAAATGCCAAAATTGTGTTGAAAAATTGGGTTTTCTGATTCAAGTCTGCCTGTTCCTGAAAGCTTGGAAGCTGGTGATTTTAGCACCGCAAACCCTTTGTTGATGCCATTTTCAGGGAAAAAACCACAAGCCTTCTTCTGCAGACCCTTTTTCCCATTTTTTTGAAAAAAACAGAATGTTCATTGTTATTTGGCTAATTTCTTAGCTTCCTTCCGGGGAACCCACAAAGTCTGGGTACCACTAGAATCCCTAGGATGTTGGAAAAAAAGGAGGCAAATTGGCGTGGGTAGCTTATGTGAACAAAAAGTTATGAGGGCCTAAGCGCGAACTGCCCCAAATAGCTAAAAAAAGGCTCTGCACAGGAGGGGGAAAAGGTCTGGCAGCGAAGGGGTTAATATAGGGAAATAAAATTCATTAACTTCTAATAAACTGGTGTGGTTATTCATGACTGAAAGGTCTTGGCGGGTCAAAATACCGATTGTTATTGATTCCTAAGTGTGTCGTTTGATCTATTAATTAAGTATTAGGTATTGATTATAAGGGTTATTGACTATTGATTGGCGAGATCCGACTATATTTGGATGAGGAGAACCCAACTCAGCTAAAAGGTTCACCGACCTCCAGCGTGTCCAAGTACAAGTAATTTATAAAGACTGGACGCGCTATCAAGTGTAAACCCCAGAGTTTTTGCCTAGACTGTCAGTTAGAGGGTGAAGCATGGTAGATTTAGTTTGTTGAGTCAGGCTTGAATCTGGGGTTGTGCTAAACAGGACAAATTCAGCCTTTATGGGTTGTAGCTGCAGGAAGTTTGCTGACATTGTTAATGACTTAATTTACTAGAAAGTAATGATGAAGTTAGGTCAATAATGGTTAGCATGTCTTACTCCACAGCCTTCTGCAATGAAAATCCTTCACATTTACTGAAAAGGTCTCTGTTTATTTTTTTGTGAACGTACATTCCACATACATGTCTTTCGGTAGTTCAGAAAACCATCAAAAACTAGCTAGGTCTTTCTGCTATTAAATTGTATAATAGTTGTTCTTTTGGGTAGGAAGGCAGGATGTTCTTTTTTCAAGGCTGCTCAGCAAATCTTAATGTTAGATAAACAAATTATTGCATTCCTGTATTTCATAAGCCTCAGTTCATACCTTCAATTACATTTCTGCAGCTTTAACCAATAGGATGTATTAGGAAGTAGGTGTCTCTGGAGGTGCCCTGTGAGCTAATAGATTGATTGGTTGTAATAATTGAAGTATTTCGGTTGCAACGTTTCCATGCAGTGCTTAATTTGTGCTTTTTGTTTCCGGCACTTAATTGTGAGGCCCGGGGCTTATTCTTCAGCCTCAAGCAATTGCTGCGAGCAAAAGACACATATGAGAAAGACAGAAGAAGGAAAAACTAAGTTGCAGGATGAGCTGAAGGGGCAGGGGTGGCCGTAAATGGATTGAAGAGGCCCGAGACGGCTTCAGGATTATGCTGCCTCAGTATTCAGTGCTGGCAGATTTAATTAAAGCAGTCTTGTGTTTAAGAGAAGGGCTTTGAGCACCAGCACCTCTTTATTTACAAATTAAGCACTGTTTCCATGTGATTTGATTTCATGAAATGCGTGTGCCTTCTGCTCCTGAAACATTATAAAATAATGTTCTATTTGGAGGTAACCTAGACCTTTTGCTAGGAGTCGCAGTAGGAACAAACCCATGAGGTTGATAACTTTAAGAACTTTGTTGTTCAGTTGTATTGATAGCAGCTGCGGTCCGTCCTTTAGGGCGGAGGGGCCACAACCCCCACCTTTTACCTCTCATGAAGAGTGCCTCTCAGGCTGAGCAAAGGTCAGCCTGACAGACACTCTTCATTTTCAGATTAGGCAGCCAGGAGCGAGACATGCCCGATTTGTGCAGACTCCTGGCTGCCTGAGTTGAACTTTGCTGGGCTGAAGAGGTCACAGCTCCTATGAGCGTGACCTCCTCGGCTAAGCAAAGGTGTCTCGAGGCCCTTCCCCTTGGTGACGAGGAGAAGCGTCACCCATTGACTCTGATCTGGGTGCTTCAGGTTTAGCCCTGAAGCGTCCGGAGCGAGTGTCAATCAGTGATACCTCGTCACAGAGTGGGGTGGGCTCAGCAGTCTCACTGACCTCATCCCACTCTTTGACGAAGATGGGACTGCTGCCTTCCTTCATTGGCTGACCTAAGGTCAGCCAGTGAGGGAAGGCAGCAGTCCCAACCCTCCTGGTACGTCCGAGCTGAAGATAAGTGTTTGTGTTTTTTTAAATGAATGTTTGGTGCATGCGTATATGTTTGAATATTTGATGAGTGTTGTGAATGGATGTGTGTGTGCGCACATGTGTGAATGAATGACTGTGTGTGCTTCCCGCCCGCCCGCCCCCCTCCCTTCTAAAATTACCATCCACCACTGATTGAGAGGCCTGGAGTAAGTCCATGAGAGACTCAGATAGCCCCGCTCCCACATAACAACTGTCCTAATTTATTAATTAGAGCATCAACAGTTTTGGTGGTCTTTATGGGTAATCATCTAATTAACTAAGCTATTCGGTTGTCAAGGAGTTAGAGAATCATGGGGATTTTTGAAATATTGCCAGAATGCCTGTAGATGTTGCCCAGAAGTTTGACTCGGTGCTCATAAATAGGTATTTAGCAAAGATATGCTCAGTGTTGCAAAGAGATATATATTTTGGTGATTGCATCTGTGTTATGTTGTAATATTGTAATGTGCGTGGTATGTACTATATTGTGTTTTGTTGATAATGGTGTAGTATTGAAATATTGATTTTTTATTTGTTTTGACATTGTTCACATGTGAAGATTTTTGGGCGTTTAGAGAAAATGTGTTAGATAAAAGGATGTGTAAGATTTAAGCAGGAGTGCCAGATTTTAAAATAAGGTGAAGTTTATGATCCTTAATAGTCTAGTTGTGAATGAGTACTATTTTGGGCACAACTGTAAACTATACTGATTCTAGAATAGGTTATTGCTAGTCAAAAGCCTAGCTCAATGTGCAAGCAATGGTGCAGTGCCTTGAAGCACTACTTCCATTTACTAATGTGTTTGGTTTCCCTCATATTTTCGGTGCAAAGGCACAAGTTTATTTTTCATTGTTTTTAGCTTTATTGAATTACTATAATTGAGCTGTTGTTTCAAAATACTATTGAATTTAATTCCATTTGATGCCATTAGCGGGAGTTTGGGACCACAGTGCCCAAAAAGCCCAGGACTAGGAGGGGCAGCCCTCACTCCTGTTATCCTGGAGACACTGTCAGTGGCAGCTGGAGGGCCAGCCATACCAGGTGAAGAGCAGGCCTGACTGCAACCCTTCACGTCTGAATGAGGCTGGTCCCCTCCTTTTTGTCACAGATTTCGAGTCTTTACGCACTGCATCCTCCTCGTGGTTGTAAGTTATTTAGAGCAGTGCATTTGTTTTGCTATATTCATGATCACCTTTTTTTTCTTTCCTCTAGACAACATGGGGCAGAGAAAGCCCACAAGTTTCTTAACCTTCAATGAAACCAACATTTCTACCATGGACTCTTTTTCAGTAGAGGCTATGGGATCATATCGAAGGAAATCGATTTATCTGGGAGATATCTATCCCTTGAGTCCAATGAGAGCCTAAGCCTAGTTAGACACATTAATAGGCCAATTGTGACAGCTCAAGAGGAGCCTGGGGAGGAACAATCTGTCGATATGAACAATTCGAGGTTCAGCGATTGTGTCCCCATAGTCAAAAGGAAAAAATAATGAAATGACAGGTAGGACAAAAAAGCAGTCCTGAAGGGACCTCTGGTGAGACAGCTATGAAAAAAACAACAAGACAATTGAATCCAATGCTCAGTGGGTGATCCGATTAATCCTGTGTGGGATGTGATTGTAGGGAAATTTAAGGAAATCGTGGAACCTTGCATAAGATGGAAAGACTAAGTGGGCTGGAGGAAACAACTGGAAATCTTACTATTTAACATTATCTTTCCAATCTGCAACTTAGCAACGTTCAGTCAGGTCTGCCCCAAGTCCAACGTGATGGTGTAGGGAAGGCCTCTCTGCCCTGTGTTAACCCTCAAAATCTAGATGGACTTGCATCATCGCCAAATTCGCATATCTCAGAGGGTACACCATAGTTTAATCACCACGTGCTAACAAGGGACAATGAAAGACTGACCAGAACCCCCAACGGGCTATACTGCTACTTAAATTAAATTATCCAAATTAAGGGGTCGAGGGAATGTGAGATCTAGTCGCCAATTTAATCGCCCTCTGGAATGTTGCCCAGACCTGTTTGTACTGTCAAAGGTTACAGTTTTAAATTGTTTCTCCCTTCTCACAAATCTGGATGAACTTGATTGACTGAGTTATAATTCTAATATACACAATCTTAAAAGACATAAGGTGGTTGCCAGGAACATGGTTGACTATTCGGTGCTGATCAGCATAACCAGTGCTTAATTTGTAAATAAAAAGGTGCCGGTGCCCAAAGCTCTCATGTGAAACATGCGGCTGCTGTAATGCAAACACAGAACATCAAGGCAGCGTAATCCTAAAGCCTTCTCGGGCCTCTTTAATCCATTCACTTCCACTCCCTGCCTCTTCAGCTCACTCTTCCAGCCTTCTGCTCTCTCCCTTTGAACGCTTTTTCGTTTTTCTATTCCTCCGCCTTTCCCATATGTGTCTTTTGCTCACAGTAAATGCCTGATGCAGAAAACTAAGCAAAAATAAGTACCAGTGCTCTGCACCGGAAACAACAAGCAAGCACAAATTAAGCACTGAGCATAACCCTATATACTGGAAATTCGTTATGCAGATTGCAGTGCTGGAATATCTCTGGTCTGAAGTCCAAGCTGTCAAAACATGATTGGTCAGCATTGGTGAGACATTTAATATAGTGATGTTCCAGGAAACATGGTGCCCTGGAGATATTATATGGAATGAATATCAAAACTTTAGCATCCCCACCGTCGTTACTAATAGCGGTCGTGCTCATGGAAGTTTACTAACTCTAGTGTGAAACTCGGGAGCTTTTATGGTTGAACCAATTGTTTTTAACCATGCAGAAATTCAACTCCTGTGGTTTGTTTGTCCTAGTCCGTTTCATTTTTATCTCATTAATTTGTACAATTCAATTAACGTGCAGCATGGGGCGGGAGATTTTGATACATTATTCATGTTATAACTGTTTTAAAGAGTCAATTTCCTAATGTTTTAAATGATTTTATTGTGTTCTAGGAGGTGTTTTCAGTGCAAAAATTTGAATCAATCCTACTCACACTAATCACTTTTTAATCTGGAATAGATGAGATAACACCTTTAGGGCAGACTACGGAGGGACCATAAATTGGGCCTTTTGAATATGGCAGAAACATTGGAGAGTGGAACCAAACAGAGGGACACTTTTGTAGACTGTGGACAGGACACAATTATTGATTAAGTTTTTATTTCATAGTGTAGAATAAGATGACCCAGTCCTGGTGGGACTCTTGAAAATAGTGTTAGTGACCATAACCCAAATGAGTTCTCTTTTCTCAAACCGACAGGCATAGAACTGTCAGCAGAGAATAGGAACCTGGAGTCCACCTATTAAGGATTAAGACTGAAATGGAAAGGTGCTCATTTTCCGACCAAGCTTGAATCCATCATTACGGTGAATTTTGAGCTAATTAACCCCTAGTGTACGCCGGACTGCTTGTAGCTGTCCACGCAGATGGTGAGCATGTGCAGAGGATGGCTCCTTGCCGTCCCCTGCACACGTGTGGGAAATCTCTCTGAAGCTGCATCAGAGGGATTTCCTTTTAATATTTTCAGACTTGGTTGCTGGGGAAGAGTTTCCCAACAACCAAGGCTGTTTGTTCCCCTTCCCTGTAATCATGATCGGTGCACCAAGCGCGCAAACGTAAATACAATGAAAGTGAAAGTAACATGAGTTGATTGTCTCATTTACTTACATATCCATCGGTGTTCGGGGGCATCTCTCAGTCCCCGGAGCACCAATTTCAATTGCAGTGGTACAGTTGAAAAGGGAGTCTTGATATCCTTCCTTAGTGGAATCCCTGCTTGGGGAACACTACAGGCGGGCAATCCGCGAGCAGAAATACACCACTAGTCACCAGAGAGGGGGAGCAGCCCCTTGGGTAAGGGCTTTTGTTTCCCCTGGGTAAACTGAGACTTTCGGACCCCTAGGGGGCAGATGGGGCAATTGCCCCCAATCTGCTCCTCCCCAGGAAGACAGAATCCCACTATGCACCAGGGTTATTTTTTTAAGTAAAGTCTAGGGATGTGGCTTCCCAGAATGGCAATGCCAAACCCACTAAAGAAATGAGCACAGTCTTTTTGCCTCCCCCACCCCAGGGAAGATGGGGGTTACTACCCATGATATGACGATCTACCCCCATTGTTTATTTTTTAAAAGAGGGGTGGGAACTGTCTCCCATGGGCATGGCCATGGTCCCACCCCAGAAAAATGGAGATACACTCTTTCTGCCCCTCCTGGGGGGTGCAGATGGGGGAAATTACCACAGATCTGCCCCCAGGGGACAGACAGCTCACTAGATGCCAGGGAATAAAAATAAAAATAAAGGGGTGTGGGCTTCCCACCACCATGGGCATGGTTATACCCCCACCCTAACTGAAGGGGGCAACAGTCTTTCTGCTCCCCTTCCAGACTACAGAACCTCATCCCAAAGGTAAGCAAGAGGAAATTTGACTCTTTTGGATGTTGATTTCACATATGGGCCAGGAAACCTTGGCTTACTCTAAATATCGTCCAACTTGAAATGGAGAATGGCTGCACATTTTGGGCTTGTATAGGCTGCTACTTGCAAAAACCTACCACACCAAGCCAGTTCTAAAACTAGATATCTGAGAGAGTCCAGGGTGGTACGCTTCACATGCACCTCACACCATTTTCTTACCCACAATGCCCTGCAAACCTCAATCGATGACTAAAAACACACATTTGTCTCATATTTCTGTGAGGAAAACTTCTGGAACCTGCGGAGAGCCACCCATTTCTTACCACACAGCATTCCCCCATCTGTTCCAATAAAAATGGTACCTCGCTTGTGTGAGTGGGCCATTAGACCTTGACACAAAAGGTCCCAAAGTCTTACATGGAGAGATCAACAATAGAGGCAGCTGTGGGATTTGGGGACATGCTTGGCTGCCACCCGTAGAAATCTACCAACCACAAACATTTTTGAAAAGTAGACAACCAGAGGATTCCACGGTGATGTGAATCCCATTTCTTTGAGGACAATGTGTGATTTCAGGCAAAGTTTGAGGCTTGCGGGGCATTGTGGGTAAAAAGCCTAATGGGATCCATTCACATTATACCATCCTGGATTTTCCTAGATGTCTAGTTTAAAAAAATGTTCAGGGTGGCTAGGATTCCCTAGGTGCCTACTAAGCTAGGGTCCAAAATCTAGAGCTATCCACATCAGGAAAAAGAGGATCAGATTTTGGTGGAAAAATGCGATGCATTCTTAGGATGTTTTGGGCCATTTCCTGTCAGGGTCACTTGGCCTACCCACACCAGTGAGGTGTTATTTTTATTGGGAGACTTGGAAAAATGCCGGGTGGGGGGAAATGTGTGGCTCTCCACCGATTCCACAACTTTCGATCACAGAAATGTGAGGAAAATGTGTTTTTGCAGTCAAAGTTTGAGATTTGCAAGGGACTCTGGGTAAAAAAAAAAAACTTGGTGAGACTCTTGCAAGTCATCCCACCCTGAATACCCCTAGGTGTCTAGTTTTGAAAAATATACAGGTCAACTAGGTTTACATAGGTGCGGCTGAGCTATAGTCCAAAATATAGAGCTACCCACATTGGAAAAAGAGTGGAAAAATCTGATTCATCCATGTTGCGTTTTGGCCCATTTCCTGTTACGGGCACTTTGCCTACCCACACAAGGAAGGTATCATTTTTATCAGAAGATTTGTGGAAGCATAGAATAGTAGAAAACGTGTACTTGTTCCAATTGGATTTCGCTGCATTTGTACCTTTCAAATGCAAGCCGTGGTGTAAAAAAGATGAAATTTTGAAACATACCCTCCAAGTCATTCGCTAGTATGGGTACCCAGTAACTCAGAGATGTAGAAATAACCACTGCTCCTAAACTCCATATCTTGTGCCCTTTCCAGAAATACATAAATGTCCTTGATACCCATTTTTCACTCTGCCTATTTCACTATAGGAATTGGTCTACACTCAATACTCAATGAAAAAACATTGCGTGGTGCAGCTCAGTTGGTGGCTTTGGGTAACTTGGGTTCTTGGAGCACCTACAACCCCTATATATCCCGGCAACCAAAAGGGTCTAACTGGTGTAATGGTATATTGCTACTCATTTTTTATATTTCTTTATTTCAACAGTTATTTTCCTTCCTTGGGAAACCCTTGAGGGATCTACACATATGACCCCTTGCTGAATTTGGGATTGTGTTTACTTTTCAGAATTCTATTGCTTTTCTGGATCACCCATGGGTTTCACACTGGTTTCCACCACAAACTGGAAGTAGGTTGAGAGCACAAAAAGTAGGGAAAATAGGCTAACTCTTAGAAAAATGCCAAAGCTGTGGTACACATTTTTTTTTTTTTTAGTCAGTTCTTTGTGTTCCAGAAAGCTGAGAAGATGGTGACTTTAGGACAGTAAACCCTTTGTTGATGCCATTTTTAGGGAAGGAACAGACGCTTTTATCTAGAGCACTTTTTCTCTATTTCTCTAAAAAAAATCAAAACATTCCTATATTGTGTCTTTTTCTCAGTCCCCCAAAAGGTAATCCACAAACCCTGGACACCTTTA
The DNA here is from genome assembly GCF_031143425.1 of Pleurodeles waltl. NCBI lineage: Eukaryota > Metazoa > Chordata > Amphibia > Caudata > Salamandridae > Pleurodeles > Pleurodeles waltl. The sequence continues at coordinate 668,019,639 of NC_090449.1, read as the reverse complement.
GAATCCCTAGGATGTTGAAAAATAAGACACAAATTTGGCGTGGATAGCTTATGTGGACATAAACGTATGGAGGCCTGAGTTCCAACTACCCCAAAACAGCCAAAAAAGGCTTAGAACTGGTTGGGGAAAGAGAAAGCTCTTTTAATTCCCTTTCCAACTACGAAAAGCCACTCCCCGAGTTGGTTTAACAAAGCATCTAGAATGCTAGCAACATTCTACGCTGTGCCCCGACTGGCATCCCTAGAAATTAAACCAGTATCAGCAGGGCCAGAGCTGCCTATCAGCTAATCATAAAGCAGCAGAAAGTTGATTCAGGGGAAGAAATCTGTCAAAATCTGACTAAAGTCTCTAAAGGTAAATACTCTATTGCCTTTTGGAAATTTGGAAATGCTAATAAATGTGATCTTGATAATTTGAATCAGCATGCCACTAATAGTGCTGAGATCTGGGTGAGCGCCTCAATCGTATGTATTCTTTTGACCTAGATGATGATAATGACATGTGGAAGGCCCCTAGAAGTTTCCCCCCCAAACTTCCACTTCTAACTTGAAGAGGTCGTGAGCTCCAGCAGATAGTTAAGACCAGCACTTTGCTTTTTTACATATGATATCTACTTTCTTAGTGCAGTCTTCTGTTGCTAGTTCTTTTAATGTGCCATTCAGTTGCACAACGTAATGGATTTTCAGAGAATAATGCCCGTTAACAAGAATGTTTTCAAAACTATTTTATAAATTATTAATCATTTGTGATTTTTATGAGTTTTTAGCTGAGATGTATTTGTATAACTGTGTTGTTTTATTCTTGTATAGGTTATGTGTTTAATCTGAAATCTAGATTGATTGATTGACTGACCTGCATATATATTGTAAAGTTTTTTTTAACTCTACCATGTGTGCATGTATGGTAACGTCTAAGACTTCACTGTTAGTAGGGAAAGTTCTACCTCCTGTTGGAAGTGTGGCATATGAGATGCCTTTTAATCATGGTTTACATACTTGTTTGTGGCTCTGGCAATGGCACAAAGCTACTGCAAATAGTATGTGAAGAAACGTGATTATTTGAGGTGTGTTGTTTGAAATGAAAATACAACCTCTACCTGCACTGTTTGAAGCTCTAAATAAATGGGATCATGAAATCAACATAAGAAAATATAGAAATACCATATGTGTAAGGCTCTTAATAAGTGGAAGGATGCAAGATTGATTTTTTGCAAAAAGGTGTGGGGTCAAGTGTTGGTAACTGGGGCTGCAGTTTATGTAATTGCTAGTAAAAACAAATTAGAAGACAATACAAATAAAAATAAGAGGAATGGTAATTCTGAGGAAGGCAATAAATTTATGTATGAATAATTGGTTGTGACAAGACCAACTCCTTATAATAAGGCAAAGGTACAAATTCATGAGCCTGAGTTGAGTGAGTCAAGTGAAAGAGAAGATGTTTCAGGGGCTGCTGAATCATCAAACAACAGTGATTTCTTTTCTCCTTGATTAGGTCATCATTCTTCTTATTGTTCACTGGAGGATTATCAGTTGTTAAAAAATTCAGCATATTATGAACAAATTTGGCACAACTATAATCGAATGGTGGGTGGTTGCTCACTCAAAGGACTTATTACCACTTGCCCTTTGTACAGTTGATAGGGTGTGGTGACATCCTGGGACAGATGGGGTTACAGATGGGAGAACATGTCAGCAGGTCCACATTGTGAACTGGTTAATAAATGCTTTTTGTACAGTGACTTCCATGATTTTCTCCATATATTTTCAAACCAGTGAAGGTGATATGGCACATTTTAGGATGCCCTTGAATTGCTCATCCAGTGCAATTTTTCACAAAGTCACTGCATCTCCTTCCTTTACAAAATTAACTTGTTTCTACACCACTCTACATAACCCATGTCTGATGCACATAACCACAATAAATAAAGGTTTTTGGTTTGCCTAAGTTAATGGTAATACATGTGTAGACTTCTGAAGGATGGAAGGCTGAATTGGCACTGTCAGGATTTTAACTTGTGATCTGCACATCCTGCGTTTGCAAATGGAAGCTTAACACTCACTGAGCAATTTTTTTGGCACTCATTCTCATTCTTTTATTGTAAATTAAATGTGGGATGAAGATGATTTGGGGTTTCCACCACTTTATAGAACTATCACTGATGTACAAGGTGATATCTGAAACAAAGATGCAGTTAATGCAAATCCACTGAGCATGGTGAGCATGCAAGACCCATTCAACATAGTAATTGCAAAGCAACGTTTTCCCAATATATTCCTAATTTCTACTTTCAGGTTCTAGGACTGGAGATGTTTACTTACATAATAAATAAAGTCAAATTCATGGGAGGTGATGCAAGTGTTTCTCCCAGCTGGCATTGTAGATGGCAATGCCATCTACATAGGCAGCACAGAAAGCCTCCTTGCAAGCCAGGACCCTGTAAATCAACTGTTGGAAGGGAACAGGGACATTCTTCAAGCCAGAGAGCATCACCCGGAATTGGTAATGGCCCTCAGGGGTTGAGAATGCTGACCTCTCTTTCGCTCGCTCAGTCACGGCGATCTGCCAGTACCCTGACGTTAAATCAAAAGTACTGAGGAATTTGGCAGAGCCTAGTCTGCCAATGAGCTCATCAGCTCTGGGGATGGGGTGTGCATCAGTCTTGGTGATGAAACTGAGGCATCTGTAGCCCACGCAGAACCAAAGCTCTGGTTTGGCACCCCCTTAATTATCCTGTGATCACCCTCTGGTAGCTTGGCACAGACCAGGCTGGCTTAACTTAGAAGGCAATGTGTAAAGTATTTGTGAAATAACTCATACAGTTACGCAGGGAAAACATCACAAAAAGTACTCCACACCAGTTTAGGACAATAGATAATATTTATCTGAATAAAATAAGTCATAAATGTCAAGAATCTAATATGCACAAGTCAAGATGTCACTTTTTAGAGGTTTAGGTAAATCTTAATCCATAGGAATCAATGGTTGTATCTTTTTAGCACAAAGGGGCATATTTATACTCTGTTTGCGCCGGATTTGCGTCGTTTTTTTTTACGCAAATCCGACGCAAAACTAACTCCATATTTATACTTTGGCGTTAGATGCGTCGAGCGCCAAAGATCTTGGAGTTTGCGTATTTTTTTTGCGTGGACACCTTCCTTGCGTTAATGATATGCAAGGGAGGCGTACCCTACTAAAAAATGACTCCGAGGCATGTGCGTCGTATTTATTCTCCCGGGCAAAAATGACGCCCGGGAGTGGGCGGGTCAAAAAAAAATGAAGTCTACCCTCGTTAGCGTCATTTTTTAACGCCTGCTCAGGGCAGGCGTTGAGGGACCTGTCGGCTCGGCAGGAGCCCAGAGGTGCCCTCCCATGCCCCCAGGGACACCCCCTGCCACCCTTGCCCACCCCAGGAGGACACCCAAGGATGGAGGGACCCATCCCAGGGAACTTAAGGTAAGTTCAGGTAAGTATTTTTTTTAAATATTTTTTGTGGCATAGGGACGCCTGATTTGTGCCCCCCTACATGCCACTATGCCCAATGACCATGCCCAGGGGACATAAGTCCCCTGGGCATGGCCATTGGGCAAGGGGGCATGACTCCTATCTTTGCTAAGACAGGAGTCATTTCAATGGGGGTTGGGAGTCATAAAAAACAGCGCAATTCGGGTTGAGGCGAAAATTTTGCCTCAGCCTGAGTTGCCCCATTTTTTGACGCCCAAGCTCCATATTCCCCTACGTCGGCGCTGCCTGGTGTAAGTCATTTTTTTTTACGCACACCAGGCAGCTCCGCCGGCTAACGCCGGCTAACGTCATTGAATAAATACGGCACCCACATCGCGCTTCAGAATGGCGTTAGCCGGTGTTAAATTTTTTGACGCACAACTGCGTTGGCGCAGTTGTGCGTCGAAAAGTATAAATATGGCCCAAAGTACCTAGAAAATAACGATGCAGAGGGCCGCAGGGGAGGTGATGCGTTGTAAAATAAATTGATGCATTGATTTTTCTCGTGCAGTGGAGATGATGTGTTGATTCTTTCCTTGCGGGTAAGGTGATGCATTGATTTTCTGGTGTGCAGCCTTGCTCCGTACTGCAGTGCGGGGATATTTTGCTGCCCAGGGCAATGCATGCAAAATCCACAACACACTGGGAGGATGAAACAGGTGCTGTGTTGTTCCGGTAGGCGATGTGGTGATTTTTCAGCCGCAAGACAGGCACTGCATCGAATTTCGCAGGCATTGTCTTGATTTTCCTACGCATATATTTTCTCTCACTGGTGAAGTATTTGATGGCCTTGAGACTTCTTAACAGGAGGCAAGCTCAGTCCAAGTCGTTGGAGATCACTTGTGGCAGCAGGGCAACAAGCAGGAATGCAGTTCTTCCAGAAAAGCAGTCCAGATGAGTACTTTGGGCAGCACGGCAGTCCAGTTGTGGACCCAGAACTGTCTGATTTGATGAAGTAACAGACCCGGTATGTATGCCCAAATTTGCCTTTGAAGTGGAGGAGACTTCAAAGAGTGGTTTTGAAGTGCACCAGTTCCCCTTTCAACCCAGACCTGTCTGCCAGGAGATCTTTGCGGGTTTATCAGTCCTTTGTGTGAGGTCAGGCCACTAGCCTTTGAAGTGTAGGCGATAGCCCCAAAACCCTTTCTGCCCAGGAAGACCCATCAGTATGCAGATGAATGCAGATGCAGCAGAGTGTCCTGTGTTTATGGCTGTCTGGGTGGAATGTACAAGGGGAGCTATCAGCCAGCTCATATCATATATTTATTGGAGGCAGGCTGTAAGGCACAGAGAGTTAGTACGTGCAGAGAAATACCTACTTTCTGAATGTGGCATTTCTAAAATAGTAATCCAACTTCACCAGTAAGCAGGATTTCTCACTGTCATTCCAACCATACCAAACATGACAATGACACTCCTTTCAGATCAGAAATTACCACTTACAAGTCTACAAGGGAATTTCCAATGCTGGCCTATGAGAGGAGCAGGCATCACAATAATGAAAAATGACTTTGGGAGTTTTTCACTACCAAGACATGTGAAACCTATAAGTACAAATCCTGCCTTTTACTTACATACCACCCTGCCCTGGGGGCTACCTTGGGCCTACCTTCGGGGTAACGTATATGTAATAAAAGAGAAGTTTAAGGCTTGGCAAGTAGTTTTAAATGTCAAGTCAAAGTGGCAGTGAAACTGCACACACAGACCTTCCAATGGCAGGCCTGAGACATGGTTAAGGGGCTACTTAGGTGGGTGTCACAATTAGTGCTGCTGGCCCTCTCTTAGCATTTCATTTACAGCCCCTGGGGCCATCTAGTGCACTTTACCTATAGGTAAATTAAATATGCCAATTGGGTAGGAGCCAATGTTACTATGTTTAGGGGAGAGAGCACTGTAGCACTGGTCAGCAGTGGTAAAGTGCACAGAGTCCTACAACCAGCAGAAACGAGATCAGAAAAATGGAGGAAGGCAGGAAATAAGTTGGGGGAAGACCACCCTAAGGCTATCAGGTCTAACAGATGCTGATTATGATGGTATGTGGAATGGATATTAGCAACATTCCCTAATCATCTTATAAACAGCATCCAGGAGCTAATACATTCATCCATATAGAAGGTGAGGCCCTAATCACCATTAAGAAAGCTTGTTTAATATACTTTTACAAAACATTACAAGTCTCTATGTAATCAAAAGAATATTTGAAAAAGTAGTGCAACTGCAGTAGCACCAGCAGTAGAACAAATTACTTGATGTACAGAATCCAGGTTCTGACAAGGCCATGGGACATGTTGGACCTGGCCCTCCCTGCAGGGTCACCCCCAAACCTTTTGCCTTTACCCTCCACTTTTTTGCTCAATTTGTTTTTGTTGGCCTTAGGACTCTATGCACTTTACCACTGCTACCCATTGCTAAAGTGCCCGTGCTTACTCCCTACATTGGCTCACACCTCATTGTCATATTGAATTTACTTAGTCCCTTGTAGATTATTTTACACATATCCAGGGCCTGTAAATTAAATTGTACCAGTGGGCATGAAGCATTTATTGTGCCACCCACTTAAGTAGCATCTTAAACATGTTCCAGGCTTGCCCCTGCTGCCTGGATGTAGTTTTAAACTGCCATGTTGACTTGCAATAAAATCCCCTTGCTTGTCCCTAAACACCCCTTTTATTCCCAATATGTCACCCCTATGGTAGGTCCTAGATAGCCCATAGGGCAGGGTGCCTTGTAATTAAAAGGTTGGACAAGTATGTTTTAGTTTTACATGTTTTGCTAGTGAAAAGCTCCTAAAGGTTTTTTCACCACTGTGAGGCCTACCCCTCCCATAGAATAACATTGGAGAGTCCTCATAACATTTAATAAGCTGTAATGTCCAATTGGCAGCAGGTAGTTATGTCATGTTTGGTCTCTTTGAAATTGTAGTAAAAACCCCTGTTTGATGGTAATGTTGTTTTTTTTTTTACAATTTCGAAATACCACTTTCAGAAAGTTGGCATTTGTCTACCCTTAGCACTTTGGTACCTGCAGTCTGTCTTCAATCATGTGGCAGGGTGTAACCGGCATTTAGACTTTGTGAATTCCTGCCAGACAGTCACACAGTAAAGGGATTAGGTGTGCCTGAATGGGCTATCTGCTGGCATGATGGGGCGACGGAGCTGAGCATAGCCCCACTTGCAACTGAATAGAGAGTGCTTGACCTTCACACAAAGGTCCTGTCACCTCTGCATTGTCACTGCAGCCAGCTTGGAGCCAGGGCTGGTGAGTCAGGACATTCCATGCACTTCAAACCACTGTCTAGAAGCTTCCCCCACCTTCTTGAAGGGGGTACCAGCGTATAAAAATAGGACCTTAGACACCAACTCTTCAGTACACTTCTGGACCTGCAGAAGGACTCGCAGAGGGCTGTCTGTTGCTGTGACCTGCTTTACACCCTGCAAGACTGCTTTGCTATACCTGGAAGGACTGCATTGCTGCCTGGACCTTGTCCCGAACCCTCTGAGGTCAGCCCTGCTGTTGAGCCCTGCAGCTTCACCTGAACCCAGGACTACCAGAGTGACTCCAAGGGTTAGTTTGCTGGCCTCCTGTTCAGAGCCATAGGAACACAAAAGGCTCCCACCATCTTGAACCCGCATCTGGAGCCGGCCAGAGTGAGTCCTGAACCCCAAAATGGTTTATCACTATTACTGGACCATTGGTTGTAGCGCTAAAGAGGCCCAGATGGCCATATCTCGAAACTGAGGACTTTTTGCCAAAAGCTGCTCTGAGAACCAGGAGGAGACCAGGAACACACTGCTCACCTTTCCGCATAAAGTGCATAGCCGGTCAGATTGACTTTGCCGCTTCTCCAACTACGTTCTTCTCCACACCAGCAAATCCTGTTCAGCGGGTGTTTGCCAAAAGGGTATCTGGCCTTGTGGAATGTCAGCGGCTAGAGCCTTCTGACTCATACCGCTGGAGATTTTTGACTTCCAAAAAAGAGATTAAGGGCCTTATTTAGTTATTGGCAGACAAGTTACTCCGTCACAACAGTGACGGATATACCACCCCCCAAAATCTAAATCCCATTATGTCCTATGGGACTTAGATTTTGGTGGACGGGATATCTGGGATATCGACGGATAACTATCTTGCCTTCAGCAGACTACTCAAGAGTTGTATCTTTTCTTCATAACCACCATAGTCAAACAGCAATGGACTGCATATGACTGTTGATAAATATTTATAATCTGATTATGTGTGTATTCTAGATATGTATAGTTCTTTAAGAAATATGTATTGTTGCTATTTCATATTAATAAATCATACACATACTCTTTAAGCCTGTTTAACAAATGTATATTTACTCACGTTTAAATATATATATGTGTGTGTGTGTGTGTGTTTGTGTGTGTGTGTGTGTGTGTGTGTATATACATAAATATGTGTATATTACTCTATGCTTAACATGTTCATAGGACATTGCATAGCTCCTAGATAAGATGTTATGTTACATACTTATGAATCCTTGCTTTCTTTTTTATATCACAATGAGCAAATGTTATCTTAACTATTTAACAGCAAGCATTTTGCTATTCAAAAGTGGAGGAAAGATAAATGAATGTTAGATAAGTACACTTAATAATTAACTTCAAATATTACAAATCTTGAAAGTCTGTGTTTATACAATACTACTTTTCTTCTCATATTATTATACCCAATATATTACTCCTTGCACATGTATTCCCTTACATATCTATTTATTTACTACTCTAGTCCTACTGTACTAGAGAAAAATAAATAAAATTAAATCTATAAATAAAATTCAAAATATAAATAATTACATTAAATAATAAAAATAAATAAATACATTTTTTAAATTAATATATATATATATATATATATATATATATATATATATATATATATATAATAAATAAATACAAAATAATATAAATGTTACTCTCTCGTAAGCTTTACCATCATGCTATGGGGGTCATTACAAGACTGGTGGTCACATGACTGCTAGACTCGCAGTGGCTGCCCCACCACCAATAGGTGAAAGGTGGGATCGCCACATTATGACCGTGGCAGAGTTGCCACGGTCAGACCACCAACACATCCTCCAGGGCAGTGCTGCTTGCAGCGCCGCCCTAGGGATTAGGAGTCCCCATCTACCAGCCTTTCCATGGCGGTCCACATTGTCATGGAAAGGTTGGTGGAATGGGGGACTCGAATTATAGTCAGTGGAATGCGTAATGGGTGCTGCTGCTGCACCCGCTGCACCACCACATTGGCGCCGGCTCCATTAGGAACCAGCGTCAATGTTAAGGCCCTTTTCACCGCAGGGCTGGTGGGTGGAAACAGTGTTTCCACCCGCCAGCCCTGCGGTGAAGTCCTATTAGGGCCAGCAGGGCTAAGGCTGCACAGGCAGTCTGATGGCAGGAAGAGTTTGGCGGGCGACCTCTACCACCCTCCAAACTCTCAATGACCCCTCCATGTCTCTATCAATCTATCCTCGATCCCCACTCTGACTCATCCCAAACCCATTCTACTAGTTTCATCTCACAATAACCCTGCCTAAGCTTTTCCCTCTTCTAGTGCATCTAGCTCACCCCAAACCTTAGTTTACTAGCATGATCTCCCAAACAACTCTACTAAATTCTCCCTCATTTATCTCACCTTTGAGTCATCCAAAACCCCTCCTGCTAGGATGATCTTCCTAACCCCTTTCCACAGACTCTTCCCTCTTTCATCTCTCCTTTACTCATCCGAAGCCTCATTCTATTACTATAAACTCCCAATTAACACCTCTTGATTCATCCCTCCTCTAGTCCTCCATTACTCTAGTCAATCCAACTAACGAACTCACATATCCTCTGCTCAAATTACCTTATAATAATACTAATACTGCACTCATATTTCCCTATACTAATCCACCACTAATTCCTCTTGGTTTCCGGAGCAGAGTACTACTTGCCGAAAAGCACTTCAACGCCTCGTCAGGGGTAGCAAGCGCTATGTAAATACAATTACAATTACAATATACCTTTAATATTTGCATTGAGCCCTACAGATTCTGTTGAAGGGTTTTGTTATATAAATTAGATCATATGCCTGCAACTAAAGCCTCATGATGAAAATGAGTAGGAAATGTTGTGATTATAATATCTAAAAGACTGTTTAGCTCGGATAAGTACCAGCAAGAACACTTATTACTTTCACCTAATTGGAACCTAAAGAGAAATTATGTTTTGGCCTCAAAGCTACACTACTGAACCAATCTATAATGCCCACTATTCCTAATCTAGTAGGACAAACCACCAGCCTAACAAATGAGTTAGAACGTTGGGTTTTGGTTCAGATTGAGAATTATCAGTGGCATTTCAGGTCAAGGAAGCTCTCAAAAATGTGTTTTCTACCTGTTATATTTGAAATATATGAGTCATTTTGTTTGTCGCCTACTAGAAATTGGTGGTCGGAGCCACAGTTTACTCCCGAATTGATTATGCTAACAGTTTGTATGCAGGTATTTCCGACTACTTGATCAGTAAATTGCAGTTTTCTTTCTCAGAATACTGGAGTGACAATCACATTAGGTATTCAAAATTATGAACATATACCTGTAGGATGAAGATCTCTGTTTTAGTGTAACATGTAGTATGGTATTCCTTTCAAGGTCCTGTTTTAGTTCAAGAGGACCTGCATGGGAAAGGATGTAAGTATTTTGCCAGTAAACATTGTTGACTCCCACAAGATCTATATGATTCGGAGGAAAAGGTGTCTTACTATCATCAAATGTCAGTGACAAAAAGTGTGAGATTTTGGGATGCTCCTCAGAAGACATCAAACTTGAAACACATTACATAAGGTTTCACTCTTGATTAAAGCCATTGCTTTTCAAACAAATGAGGTTCAATATGACCCTCACTGCTACTCTAATTCGTTACCACCCCCACTTACTCTGTATTGCAGGCAATGTGGCACCACAGCACAAAGGGACAGATTTTTGTAGTGAGCACTGTATAAATTAAATCACTCACTCAATTAACTGTTGAATCCTGATTGACACAATAACATCCCAAATGGGTTTCAATGGAGTCATTCTGCAGTGGCAATACATTTTTGTCAGTATGCGATAAATACATACACATAAAATGTAATAAGTATAGTGTGTTTATGTTTTATGTACATTTTGCTACATATTTAGATGTGTAGCTATGTCTCTATACATTTAGGGTCTCATTTATGAGGAAGTCACGCAGAGCAGCAAGTCACCTTACTACGCAGCACTGCGTGACAGGAAAAGGGCATGAATGTGCCATATTTAAGGCAATATGGCAAATTTCTGTCCTTTCCCATGCGCTTGTGCACATTGGGCTGCCCAGCATTAATTCAGGCACCCTTGCACCATGGCTTTATGCAGGATTGTTTTTGTGCTAGAGGCAGATGCCTTCCTCCACAAAACCAATCCTGAGAGGCATTTTACTCTTAATAGAAAGAGGAAGAAACAAGGAGAAATAGAGATATTTCTCCTCATTATGCCTCTCCTAAGAAGGTGTAGGATCTTGCCGCATCCCCAAGTTTACAAGTTCTTGTAAATCTGTGTACTATTCAAAATCCATGGGAGTTGCATAGAAACACCCACGCAACATCCTTGGAATGCCTTCCCAGGGCAGAGTTAAGCAATGCAGATTTTTGCAGCCACTCAGAGTCACACAAAGTCCATTTTCGTAGCTTCAAAATCTTGTGTTAAGGTTTGCATCGCTCTTGCATGGCGATGGGTGGTGTTAGAGCGAACAGCCTCATAAATAAGCCCCTTATTTTTTAGTGATTGAAAACAAAAACCTTTTTTTTTCTCTTCAACCTCTGCCCATTCCTTCACTTCTCTGACTCATCCCAAACCTTTTAGACTACTATGGACCCCTATCCAACCCCAAACATATTTTCGAAACTCTTCCCTCCTTTAGCCAATTCATCCAGCTAACAGGCACCCGTAGCCCCCGCTCCCAATAACATCTCACATCTTACCTTTACTGATCCACTTAAATTAATCTATCCCTTTCAAGGGACTACAGTAAATGCATGAGATCTCAAGAGTGCACGCTTAAGAAATGTACTACAGCTAATCCTGAAGGATAGAAGACGCACATATTACTAATCTGTTACCCACTTAACTCTACCCTTGGGATCCGAATTTTTCAGAAAAGACAAAACTCAAGGGCTGTGGTGAGCACGGCTGTTTCTCCATGTGTGTGGGGCTTTTCATTGGTTCCCCTTTCTGGGTCCACAATACAGTAGCAGCATCCGTATACCACAAATTATATAAACATTAAGCATTAGAGTTTCACTTTTATTTTTCACTTACCGGAACATATTTCTAAAATGTGTTACTACATGTTAAAAGAGCGCTACATCACGATGTTCCAGATCTAGACAGAAAACTCCGAAAGTAGCAAATATGAAGCTTAATGTTCTGCAACATGGAAACTGGGACAAATATAGGGACATCTTCTAGGTGTCAGAACAACTTTACAAGCAGGTGATTGTTATTTTAAAACATCCTCACGAAATCCTTCAATAATTACATTTGGAAAGCCATGGCAATCACTGAGCACTACAAGAAAATATAGCCAGTCGGTACAATTTTTCCAAAGAAATGACCTTCGCTAAAGACCCTACTAATCGAACTGAGAGCTGACTTTAGTAAACTCGATCTTCAAACGCTACCCACCACAGATTGCATAAATATGGCATGGTTTGCATAGATTAGCCCATCTGCCAGTGGGGGTAACTTCTCAATCCTTCATCAACCTAGCAAGTCATGATCCTTGGTCCATAAATATGTGTCCAAATATTAACCGGCGCTTAGCTATCGATAGTGCAGCAGGTATAGTGGCACTGGGGGCAATAGATGCGGGGTGCCTATAGCATCCCAATTATATCGGGGTCGTTTCCTTTGCTTTAGAGCATTAGTACCCTTCCTACGCCACTAAAGTTAAAATTATTCATCTATTGTGAACGTCTGTTAATGTCTGCTTCCATAAAAACAATTTCATAGATACTGTGCTTCGGTAATGTTTTCCGAACACTTTGTTCTACAAAGGCATAGTTCGCTTTCACTGTGGCAAACCAGTCGCTCACAACTATTTATCTTACGCTATCGAAAAACATAAAGTACTTGTTAATGTCCAAACATTTCATTAACGCTTTTTTTCAGGATAATTAGGTCTTTCTTGTAGACTGTAATATCTACCCCATTTGAAATCACCTCATTACTTTTAGTCAGCAAGGCAGACCATGTAAACATCAGTCACTGCTCATAAAACTGCTCCATGGCTCTGTGGCTAAGGTTCAATGTCAAATTGTAATGAATAAATACACTTTAGTTTCAAATTAACAAAAAGGTGGACCTTGTCACTTATACAAAAGGTATCTATCTGCACATTTCACTGCGTCCCCCCTAAGTCTCTTATGGGTATTCTCAAAGAAAGTGTGCATAATTTATCTGTTTCAGATACTTCATTATTCCATTCCTAGTGTGTGAATGAAGGAACAAATTGTCAGCAAGAACAAAGAAAAAGCAAAGCATATTTTGAAACATGCCTCGTCCTCATTAGGACCTTCTAATGCGAGCCCTGTACTTTGATGCAGTAATATCGAACCTATTCACTGGACTTTGTGGCATTCACTGGGTGCAATATCACCCGATCATTTCAAATTCCTTAACTCAGAATGGGGAAAACACAGAAATACTGTGAGGCGGATTTAAGAGCCCCTAACACCTCCTTGTGCCGCTATATCGTTATTTTATTTAGCTAATGTGGCCCAACAAGGCCAAATTCGCAGCGCCAAATTGACAAAGTGGCGCAATGCATGCATTGTGCCCCTTTGTAACCCTTTGTGCTAAATTATGCCTGCACCAGGCATAATGTATGCAAAGGGGGTGTTCCCCCATTAGGGGGGCTGAAAAAGTAGTGCAAAGAAATCTAAGAGATTTTTTTGCATCATTTCTTTTACACTTTTAACGCCTGCTCAGAGCAGGAATTAAAAGGAGGCGCACCATTTTTTCCGATGGCCCTCAAGGGGCTTTGCAGGATTAGTATTAAAAAATAAATGACGATAATCCTGCAAAGCTACAAACTAGCGTAAAAAATGTTGACACTAGTTCCCTAACTACCGCCAGGGTGTGCCATATCTTAGATATGACGCACACATGGTGGAGTTAGGGGGTGCTAAGGGGCACAAGAAAAGTGGCGCTGCACTGGGTGCAGCACCACTTTTCTAAAATCAGGCCCGGTATGTTTTTCCTAATTATAAGCTCAAAAACTTGGAATGTATGGTATTTGTCAAGTATAAATTCCTCTAGGTTTCCATTGTGGAATATTTATGTATGCATTCTGGTACTTAAATAGCATAAACCTAGCTCAAAAGCAATGGAGCGTTAAACAAAGGGCATGGCCCCTAGGAAGACAGAATCATAAGAGGAAGGTCAGGGATTGAGAACCATACAGATCGATGCTAGACTTGGCTCGAGCCCCTCTGCGAGAAAAGGAACGAGCACACAACACGTCCCCCTCCATATAAAGAATAACAACACACATCCCCCTCTTTATAAATAACAACATATCAGAACTGAAAGGCAAAATTATTCTTAATATAAAAAACTAAAAAGAGAGAAACAAAGTACAAGTACGTATACAACTCTATGAGAAATGTTAATAAAATAAAATGCATTAAAAATCATTTACTAAATTCATGTATGTAGTCTCTTGTCTAATTACCCCTTAATGACTGTGTATCTTCTTCCTCCAAAATTTGATTATGAGAACTCTCACTTATAGTCAAATCTGGCCTATCATTAGTATCACACAATTTTTCATCCTCATCAAACCATTCTAATGATTTATTTTGTCTGACATCTCTCCATTCTTTAATTTTATTCCAATCCACACGTTTAAGATTCCAAACCTTGCCATTGTGTAATCAGACATCATTGAATAATACTTCCACAACTTCTGGTTCATAGAATTTGCTGTCCCCTTTTGTTACTAAACCAGGTTTCTTTATGAGAACCCAGTCCCCCATCTGAATGGACACAGGTTTAGTTCTGTTTTTGGCAACATAGTAATGTTTACTTTTCAAATGTCCTTCACTTATTGTATTCCTAACATCCTCATTAGACCATGGTTCTACATATGTGCTATTCAACCAGCTCGGACAGTACTTGGTTCTCTGGTTTCTCCCCCTCATAATTCAGAAAGGAGAAAACGTGTTGCTTCATTCTTAGAAACCCTGAAAGGCCAAACTGCCTTTAGCCGAAGCTTATCATGAATCCTACCACGGGGTGGTCAAAATTAGCACTTCAGTTGTTTCATGTTTGCCTAAACTACTGTTTACGCGCTGCAAACAGCTGCACAAAGTCTGACCAATTCCCTCAGCCAACTTTCAAATGAGGCCTGCCCACAAACTATATAGATTATGTCCTGTTAGACGTAAGACTTAGTTTAGTTTAGTTTAGTTTAATAGATTTATAGAGCGCATAGTTACCCAAGGGCATCCCAGCGCTAACAACAGCATGAGCTACGTAAGGGAAGAAAAGGAGTGAGTTAGTTGCAGAAAAGAATGGTTTTAAGTTTTTTTCTGAAAAGTCGTTCTGAGGATTCATGGCGGAGCTCAGAGGGGAGAGCATTCCAGAGGCGGGCAGCCTTACTGGAGAAGGAATTACTTCCACAGGCTCTCTTGGGCCGGAAAATATGAACATTCAGAAGAGAAGATGACCGCAAGCTCCTAGATAGAATATAGAAGAAAATCAGTTTTCTGAAAAAGATTGGACCCCTACCGTGTAGGGCCCTGTGAACAATGCAGAGTGATTTAAAGTGGATCCGCTCCTTAATAGGGAGCCAATGAAGAGTCGAAATAGCCGGATTTGCAGAAGAATATTTTGGTAACTGAATGAGAAGCCTGGCTGCTGCATTTTGCACTCTCTGCAGCTTCTTTATTACATAAAGCGGGGAGCTAAGAAACAAAGAATTCCCGTAGTCAAGCCAGGAGAGAATTAAGGTTTGAATAAGAATTCTTCTGGCCGTGGAGGGTAGAAGATTGAGAATCTTCCTGAGAGCTCTTAGGAGACCAAAACAAATGGAGGAGACTTTGTTAGCTTGAAAATCCATGGTAAACCGAGGATCCAGCCAAAAGCCAAGACTTTTAACATGTGTTTTGGGAGGGGGAAGGTTGTTAAATATTTTTGAAAATGACAAAAGGGGAAAAGCAGGGGGGCTATTGCCTAGGACCATAACTTCCGAATTCCCATAGTTGAATTTAAGTTTGGATTTAATCATTCAGTCGCCAATATCCTTCATGCAGCAGGAGAGGTTAGCAGCAGACGAATCCCCAAGGCTGGAGAGGGACACCACTAATTGAGTGTCGTCAGCATAAGTGACCAGTGAGAGGTTGTGGGGAGCAATCACTTTGGCTAGCGGGGACAGATAGACATTAAAAAGAGTTGGGCTGAGAGAAGAGCCCTGGGGAACTCCACAGGTCAGTGGAAGAATTTTAGAGAAAAAGGTACGATCCAGAACTTGAATGGATCTACCTTTAAGAAAAGAAGAGAACCAGGACAGGGAAGATCCTCTCATCCTTAGTCTGCAGCAGAGAAGATCGTGATCGACCGTGTCGAAGGCTGCGCTCAGGTCGAGTAGAATAATAGCCACATGAGTCCCTTGATCCAAAAGCTGACGAGCCGACTCAGTTACTGTGAGAAGGGCTGACTCAGTGCTATGTAGGGCTCTAAAGCCCATTTGGGTGGAATGTAGGAGCTCATGGCTCTCGAGGTAGCAGGTTAGTTGAGAACTATATGGCTGATTTAATAGTTGTTCAAAAGGCGGACAGCAACCGTAACACTCTGGTCACTGATTTTAGCTCAGAGCTTTCTGGTAGACGTCCTGTAGAGACTTCTGACCAATTTGACATCTCATTAAATTGTACCAATAACCGTAAGATTATAAAATGGGCAATTAGTAGTGAAAATGACTGTATTAAGGCCAATATTTATAACAAAATGGTCAAGGCGGTTGTTTTTTTTCATCCAAGTGTGTCCTCTACAGGTAAGATGTCTAGCTTCACCACAAAGCATGAGCAATTATTTGGTGTCTCAAAAATCCTACTTATAAGAGTACAGTCAGGGAAATTAAAAGTTAGATCTAGATCTCACCCCTGGTTATCACCCGCATGTAAAGTTGCCAAAAATAATTTGATAAAAGCTATGACGGTCGGCATTAGAGGGGAAATAATTGGAGCCAGGAAGACTGATAAGGCTTGTTTGCTCAGGGCAAAACACATGGGAGGAGCTACAATGGGTGCAGATGCTGGAAGCCCTGGGGAAACACGATTTCAGAACATTCTGTAAGACAGTGGCAGTGGATAATGGATATGGTAACCCTGTTTCTAATGCATTTGTCGACGTTGAGTGCTGGGTTGAACATATTAAGGCCTTGTGTAGCAATTATGAAAACGTCTATTTAGGTGTTTCCACAACAAAGGAGGTTACATTGACTTCCTCGTTGGCCAAAGGCAAGCTAACTCTCATTAAGGGCCAACCGGTAATGTTTACCATGAAGAAAACTAGATCTGTTCTTTTATATAAAAAAAAAAAGAGAAAGCCCCTGGCCCGGATTGTATACCTGCTGATCTATTTCACTCAGAGCCTGACATCTTGGTCCCATACTTGAATATGTTAACAAACACAGGCCCACATTTATACTTTTTGACGCAAACCAGCGCCGGCGCTGGTTTGTGTCAAAAAATTTACCGCCGGCTAACGCCATTCCTACGCACCATGCGGGTGCCTTATTTAAGGAATGATGTTAGCCGGCGCTGCGGACTGGTCAGAGTAAAAAAAATATGACTCAAACCAGGCAGTGCCGGCGTAGGGGAAAATGGGGGTTGTGCGTCAAAAAATGGTGCAAGTCAGGTTTGAGGCAAAAATCATGGCTCAAACCGGACTTGCGCCATTTTTTGACTCACAACCCCCATTGAAATGGCTCCTGTCTTAGCAAAGACAGAAGTCATGCCCCCTTGCCCAATGGCCATGCCCAGGGGACTTCTGTCCTCTGGGCATGGTCATTGGGCACAGTGGCATGTAGGGGGGCCCAAATTAGGCCCCCCTATGCCACTTTAAAAAAATAAAATAAAATACTTACCTCAACTTACCTGTAATTATCTGGGATGGGTCCCCCATCCATGGGTGTCCCCCAGGGGTGGGCGAGGGTGGCAGGGGGTGTCCCTGGGGGCAGGGAAGGGCACCTCTGGACTCCTTCCATGGTCAGAGACCATGGAAGTGAGCCCACAGGTCCCTTAACGCCTGCCCTCACCCAGGCGTTAAAAATGGCACACATCAGGCTGTGCGCCATTTTTTAAGGTCCGCCCCTCCTGTGCGTCACAATGACACAGGGAGTATAAATAAGGCGCACAGACCTTAAAGTCTTTTTTTGGGCTGGAACGCCTACTTTGCATGTCATTACCGCAAGGCAGTTGCCCGCATCCAAAAAATGATGCACACAGAGGAATTTTGACATCCGCGGGCTAGGGCGTCAAAGTTTAAATATGGTGCACGGTTTGCGCTGAATGTGCGTCAAACTTTTTGACGCACATTCTGCGCTAACAGTGTATAAATATGCCCCACAGTCTCTCAGGGGGTGAAATTTCTGAAACATGGCGAGGTGAAAATAATGTTCCTATCCATAAAAGGGGGCCAGAGATAACCCTGCTAATTATAGACCAATTAGCCTAATTGATATCTCCTAGAAGACTTTCTGTCGCCAAGTTTTATTCTGGATCCAGGAGTGGGTGACTGATGTCCTATCTCATTGTCAGGCAGGTTTTCAAGAAAAGACGGGGGCAGTGGACCAAATATTCTGGCTTATGACAGTTTTCTGGAAACATATCACCAGGAAAAAGCCTATGTATGTGGCTTCATGGACATGAGAGCCACATTCGATCTAGTACCCCAACATATCCTTTGGGAGCTGCTGAATAGGATGGGGATGTCTCACTACTTATTGTATCTTTTAATCAGACTTCATACAAATACATATGCCCAGGTGAGGTGGGTGACTTAATCCTGCGGATTCCTATTGGGTGGGGTGTACGGCAGGGCTGTGTGTTAGCCCCACCCTCTTTTAGTTGTTTATGAATGGAGTGGTGAATGATTTGTCCTCCTGCCGGCACGACGCCCGAAAGATAGCAGGCGTAAGTATACCAGTGCTGTTTCTTGCAGATGACACCCTGCTGATCTTGCATACTCCAGTGGGGTTACAACATTTGTTTAATCAGTTTTTCGATTTTAGTAAACGCAGAGGACTTGAAATCAATGCAGGGAGGTCTAAATTGATGGCAACAACCTCCTACCATTCTTTTAGAAACACAACACATAGCTCATTGGTGAGTGCCAGAAAACATAGATTGTCAATTAACAGAGCTGTTTCCCCCTCGCTTGACGTGTACCGGTCTGTGGCTTTGAGTGGGGCACTGTATCGGGTGGAAATATGGGGTTTGTCTGATTCATCAAGGCTTACCATCACAGAAAACAGCTTGATTAGGTCTCTAGTGAGTGTTCCATTTAGTACTCCCTTAATACAGTTAAGGTGGGATTTGAACTTGAAAAGAATTGATCAAGCTGTCTGCCTTAAAGTGTTGACCTTTAGGGTCAGGATCTAGACAACTATACAGTCGATGCCATATAAACTAGCACTGTAGGAGTTAATTTCTTTAGACAAGAATTGTATTACCCCATGGCCTCATACTGTAAAATTTCTATGCAGCAACCTAAATCTACCTAGTTTGTGGGAGAATCCCAATGCAACGGACAGGAGTACAGCTAAACGAATAAGTGTATTTACTGGGAATGCGTGCTGTAAAAGAACATGACGTGAATCAAGGTCTGAGGGGCTCATAGACATGTTCCTGAGCCATAAACCCTGCCCTCCTTTTGAAGTCTATCTAGACAGGGGCATTCCAGCAGAGGCTAAGTCCCTGTACATTCTCTTTCGCTTAGGCACCTTGTCATTAATATCTTTTACGGCTAAGTGGGACCCTTATGACACAGGGCAGGTGGGTTGCCCTTGTTATTCTAGTACTGAGGAATCAGCTGTACAGTTCCTTTTGTTTTGCTAAAAATATAAAGCCTCGAGAGCTAGACGGATTTGCCCTCTTTCGTAATTTGGAGGTTAAGCAGTGAGCGGCTTTACGTATTTTGAGAACTGGAACAGCTGAACCAATTGTATTTGCTTTGACAAAATATCTTAAGTGGGCATGTTTCGTCCATACAGAGGCACTGAAGGCTGAATCCTGCGGTAGGCCCTTTAATTGTTAAAAAGTAATAAACCCCAAGTTACTGTGTGCCTTTGAAAAGTCAACATCCTTGACCGCAGTTCAGGTGTTTGCTGTTTAATGATACAAGAAGTGGATCACCTCGAGTATTACGCACTTTAGCCCGTGGGGTTAGATTTTAGCTTTCTTGTTTTTAATTGTAATTGATCCTTATTATGTTTTTTTTTTCTAGCCTGTGTGGACTTATCTTTTGCTTCCTACACCCTTTTCCATTCTTTTTTTGCTTGTTTTTAGCTGTAATTTATTTAAGTGTTTTAAACGTTTTTTACACACTCTCATGTATTTTACTGTGTGAGTCTTAGTTAAAGTGGATTGATATATGTATCGCTGCCATTTGATTTGTGTGATGATTTATTGTATTTTTATGGTATAAATGGCCAGAATAAAGTAAATATGATGATGAAAAGCCAGGCACACTCAATCTTTGAACAGCAATAAAAAAAATAAAAAATTCTCATTACTGCTTTT
This sequence comes from Pleurodeles waltl, assembly GCF_031143425.1. NCBI lineage: Eukaryota > Metazoa > Chordata > Amphibia > Caudata > Salamandridae > Pleurodeles > Pleurodeles waltl. The sequence goes on along the minus strand of NC_090449.1, from coordinate 667,999,305 downwards.
TGATTCCAGTCTCAAGAAAGACATCATCAGACAGGCAGAATATTATATTCTTTGCAGAGGAGAAACACACATACATTTTTGCTTTTCATATCACCAACATGTTACCCTCTTGATACATCACAGCGCATCATGGACATGGGACGAAAAAAGGATGAAACAGGCATGCTACATTTGTTTCACCTGAAAACACTTTATTATTGATTCCTGGTTTAATAAGCACCAGTTTAATGCTTTTTGGAAGTGTATAAGTGCCTCTAGATTTCGAAGCAACAGAGGAAGAGGTTGCATAGTGCGTTCTATTTTGGAAACAAACACATTTTAAATGTATGAGGTCATAGTGCCTGTACAATCTTGCATCCTTCAGGATGTAACCTTTCTGGCTCCCAATGTACTTCATATCAATGTGATGTAATCACTAGAATATGATGCAATGAAAGCTTGGTCTAGAATGTTGAAATTCACAGGTACACACAGAGAAATAAAGACGTGATTTACAGCTCCATGTGTGCCGTAGTAATTGGGGGTACCAAGGCTTGGGAAGACATTACAACTTGTGATGAGATAGGGGATGAGTAACCCAAAGAAGTAATTGCCTTCCTGGGGAGTTTTCCACGGTCCAAACAAACTGCTCATGCATGCCTGTTATGCCTTAGTCGAAGTGCCGAGTCGACAGTTGGCATATGTGGAGTCAAAGCACAATCCCAGCCAATGTAAACCATTTGATGGAAAGAAAGGTTTATTAACAAATCTGTGCATCGTTGGTCAAGAAGCTATGACCAAGACCCTACTAATAGGTGCCGAGCTGCCACTCATTATAAAGTAATACATTGTACGGAGCGTTAACGCTGAAGGCAGATACAACCAGGCTTACAAAGTGAAGTCAAGGACAATCATATTTTGCCACATAGTATTGTGAATAATAGAGTTGGCTAACAGAACAAGTAAAAAGGAAGCATACACTACAACCTCAGCACTGGGTGGGAAAACCCAAGCAAAAGCACTGTGGTTGTGCTTTCTGAGCTGTCCAATACCTGGAGCAGCACAGTATCAAAGCTGCCAGGTGGTGACACAGAACAATTCCAGAAGTCTCCATGAGTGACGGGGCTCCGATTGAGACCAAGATGAAGGTCAAAACTTCAAAGAATGTCCTGGATGACCCAGCGGCCAAATCTTTGTGGGCCTCAGTGATAATGTGGACTGCCGGGGACAGCCAACAGCAGCTGACAGAGCTCCACCCTCAGTGTCAGCCACTCCCATCAGCAGTTACAAAGCACCACCACCTTTCAATACCACCAAAAAGCAACACATTGGTGATAGATAGTCTGCTTTGATAGAGAGATTTGAAGATTTCATTGAAGACATTGATAACGATCTCAAAAATCTTGCTGGTGATGGTATGAAGAAACTGATAAAGAAGTTGTGTACCATAAGATTAAACATGTGTTGAATGTCAAGTTAAATCAAGTTTCAAACATTGATTAGGAATTAAATGTTTTCAGTCAAGAACGTCAAAGAATTTGTGAAACAATCAGCCGATTTGTGAAGACTCAGGCCCATATTTATACTTTTTGACGCTAAACTGCGCTAACGCAGTTTAGCGTCAAAAAGTTTTGCGCCGGCTAACGCCATTCTGAAGCGCCATGCGGGCGCCGTATTTATTGAATGGCGTTAGCCGGCGCAAGCAGACCGGCGCTGCCTGGTGTGCGCGAGAAAAACCACGTACACCAGGCAGCGCCGGCGTAGGGGGAAAATGGCGCATGGGCGTCTTAAAATGGGGCAAGTCAGGTTACGTCGAAAAAATCATCGTAACCCGACTTGCGCCATTTATTTTCGACGCCCATCCCCCATCAACATGACTCCTATCATTGTAAAGATAGGAGTCATGCCCCCTTGCCCAATGGCCATGCCCAGGGGACTTCTGTCCCCTGGGCATGGTCATTGGGCATAGTGGCATGTAGGGGGGCACAAATCAGGCCCCCCTATGCCACAAAAAAAAAAAATATATATACTTACCTGAACTTACCTTAATGTCCATGGGATGGGTCCCTCCGTCCTTGGGTGTCCTCCTGGGGTGGGCAAGGGTGGCAGGGGGGGTCCCTGGGGGCAGGGGAGGGCACTCTGGGCTCATTTTGAGCCCACTTGTCCCTTAACGCCATCCCTGACCCAGGCGTTAAAAAGCGGCGCAAAAGCGCCGTTTTTGGCCACGCCCACTCCCGGGCGTCATTTTTGCCCGGGAGTATAAATACCACGTAAAGGCCTGGGAGTCATTTTTTAAGACGGGAACGCCTCCCTTGCATATCATTAACGCAAGGAAGGGGTTCACGCTAAAAAATGACGCACATTCCGGGCACTTTGGCGCCCGAAGCGTCTAATGCCAGAGTATAAATATGGCGTTAGTTGGCGTTAGTTCTGCGTCGAATTTGCGTCGAAAAAAACGACGCAAATTCGGCGCAAACGGAGTATAAATACGGCCCTCAGTGCACTCATCAGACACTGTAAGTTCAATAAATGTAATTATGAAGAAGCCATGCCTCTTAGAGTAATTGATGAATGCTGTCCGATTCATACAGACAACAATGCTGAGAAAAACTCTTAGGGCCTCATTTACAAGGGAATGATGCTGTGTGGTGCAGCAGGCATGCTGCATCATTTTGAAAGAGCAGGATGGATTGTATTTACAGAAATATGACACATCCCTGTCCTTTTCTCTGCAATGGCGCCTAAACTGCTGCCTAACTCCAACGCAGGCACTCTCAGTGTGCCTGCATTGCAGGAATGATGTGTTTATGTGTAGAAAGGGGCACCTTCCTACACACAAACAATCAATAATGGCATTTTCCTCTTTCTATGCGTGGTTATTTCTCCCCATTGCACCATTTTAATGCCACCACTGAGGTGGCTTAGGAATCTGATGCATTCCCAGCCTTGTAATGTGGGAATGCATCAGATTCCATAAGGTTCCACGCGTGTTGTGTGGGAACAAATAAATATGGCCCCCTTTCATGCATAACTCTCCGTGAAAGGGGGCCAGTTTACAAGACCATGAAAAACCATGCAAGGTGGCCTTGTAAATATGGGCTGGCACACTGCACTACAAAAGCATAAAAAGAATGACTCTCCGGTGGCGCAGTGTGCCACTAAGTTCTTGTAAATGAGGCCCTAAGTCGGGAGTGAGTATTGATGGCTGCCAGAGCTGAGGAATGTGCTGAGAAACAAGCTGCTAACATGGAGGCGGGAGACGCCCAGAGCAAGTCAGTCATGAGTGTGAAAAGTAGCATGAAGCAAAAGACTGAAGAACACAAAGTGATGTCTACACATAAAAAGAAGTTGTGCTTTAGATGTGAATTTTTGTTTCCACATGAAGGAAAGTGTCCTGCCATTGGATAGATAAATAAAGGCTGTGGGAAAGAGAACTGTTTTGTGAAGGTGGGTAAAGTGAAGGAAAAATTTAATGCATCACTACACAAAAGACAAAATGGCCCCCAGAGCATTCCAGAAACAATGTTTGATGTACACCCACAAGGTTATGCAGCAACATCAGTTGAGGCAAATAGATACTGAACAAAGTTGTTTGTCATCCAAATCATCGTCAAACAGTTCTTCCGCCTCAAAAGAAAGTGATTGTGCCGTGCCTCTGTTTACTTCAGAGAAAAGTGCACATGTCAGACTGGAAGTTAATTACACATCAGTTGTGGAACACATTCGACCTCTCAATAATGATGGTGAATTTAAAAAAATACAAAAATGTCAAAATTGAATTGTCCATAACTCAGGAACGAATCATACTGTAAGGTTCAAAAATCCTGATTCTGGAGTCAGAGACAGAAAATGATTGAACTGGCTCACAAAGGACATCATGGTATCATTGCCAAAAAGAGAGCTCTCCAAGACTGAGTTTGGTTTCCATACTTAGATGAAGAAGTTGTAAAGTAACTCAAAGTCTGTCCCATTTGCAATTGCCCGTCAGCCAGTGTTACTCAACATACTTGGAACATGTTAGAACACCCTAGGCATGCATAGGAGAGAATAGCCATCCATTTCTTTGATCCACTTGATAATGAACATCAGCTAATGGTGAATGTACATGAATACACACATATTCCTTTGGTTGAAGCTCTCTCATTCATGACTCATCAATGAGTATTGAAAAACTAGATGGCATATTCTCAATATCAGGCATCCCAGCCATTGTGAAGCCTGATAATGGCTCGCCTTTTAATAGTAAATAATTCAAAGAGTTCTTGGAGTATCTGAACAGTAAGCATCAAAAGCACCTTTATGGCCACAGGCCAATGGAATATGAGCACACTAAAGAAAGCAGTACAGTGTGCAAATCTTGAGAAGCTCACTTTGAAAACAGTATTGAATTCTACTCTACAAGCTTATCGTTTGACACCCCACTCAACCACAGGTGAAACTCCTGTGACTTTAATGGTTGGGAGAGCAATTACAACCAAGTTGCCACAATGAACCACCAAAAAAGATAAATGTGAAAACATTATTCATACAAGGGATTTGGTTAACAAACCGAAATTGAAAGTTTATGCAAACAAGAGGCAACATGCAAAGGACATCTCATTTAGAATAGGAGATTTGGTGATCCCCCAACAGATGTGAAAAAGAAACTCTGATGCTCTCTATGATTGTCATAAGGACTTCTGTATAGCAATGAGACTGCTGGATTTGGGGCGGCAGTACATCTGCTTGTAGGTGACTGAGTCACTCCTACACCTGTTGGCAGCTCTTGGTCCAACCCTCCTGGCTCTCTAGCGGCACCTTACCCAAACTGAAGCCTTGCGCCTGGAACTCTGTAAACCCCTGAGGTATATTGTGGTAAACAAGCCTTATCCTTTTCTCTCCACATACAAGTCCCCTACACACACATAGTGAAGAAAAGAGATGCAGGACAATTTCCAATACATTTATTGAAACACTGCAATCTACGATAAAATACATGTGCTGCAATGATTAGGATAATGAGGAATAACAAAATCAGGATTGTGAAAATTAGAGATGTAAATATGAATGATCCCAACATATTGCAATGACGTGAGTATACAATTCCTACCTAAAAGCTCAATCTCTAGCCCCTTAGCAAGAGCATGGTGACGTAAGCCAAATGTGTCCGTGTAGTGTCCATGAGAAGCACACTTCACCCCTATTACCTTGGTATCCGGTCAGGCCTTCGGTCTCCAGATCAGGCTCCACATAGACACAAAGGCTGAGGTCGGCCTTAAACCAGCATGGAGTATGGATGGAAAACCTGGTTAGAACCCCCTCTGATGCCATTTGTCCTACAATGTTTTTATAGGGTAAATGTTTATGTTATTGCACAGAAGCCTGACGTGGGTATGTACCTAAGTGCTGGACTGTTTATGTAGTCTTGTGGCAGCAATGCAAAATATTATCCTGAGTGCCTCGCATTCTGTTCTTGTGAACTCGAGGAAAAAGAACATGATGCAAAGTATGTCATCCATAACACTGACAGTGATGCTCTCGCAGAGTAGCGACAGATCATGAAAATAAAAACATTGGCACTAAAAGAAGCTGAACTAAAATGAATAAAAATGACAGAGCATGTTATCTGGGTAAAAGGGCACAGGCCGCAAGCCTAAGCTAAGCCATCACTATGTCCAGACACGGAACCACACATGGACCCACAACACAATGCTGAACCTTTCCAAGTGGTGTCTACCGAGTCATACATGGTAAGTGCTCAGTGACCTGCCAGGTCTGTTACCAGATACTCTTGTCACTTTACTCTTGTGTTTCATCAGATTTCAGCTCCAAATTGTGAAAGAAAAATGGATTCTGAAAGTTCAATGACTGCTTCTGACTTCTTACCAGCCATAGCAATCCCTTCTACTGAAAATGAAAGCTTACAACTTGCATTAACCAGATCAGGTCATATGACCAAAGCACCACGAAGATTGATTGAAGAGATATGATTGTACATGTTTCTCTATATCTTTATATGTGTGCATGTCTACTGATTTTCTAAAAATTAACATTTTTCATTTAACCAAGGGTGGATGTAATGTCTTGGACGGAACCTTTTTGGCTCCTAATGGACTCCATAACAGTGTGACATAATCGCTAGAATAGGATGTAATGAAATCTATGTTTAGAATGTTGGAGTTCACAGGTACATACAGAGGAATAATCACGTTTGATTTACAGCTCCATGTGTAGCATAGTCATTGGAGGGTACCCAGGCTGGGGAAGACACCACACTACCAACATGTTCATTCTTCTTTCTACAATCACACATAGCTTCATGCAGGTACACTGAAACATACAAGCTTTGCAAAAAATCTACAGCAACAGACACGTTCCTTCCAAAAAGTGTTCACCTGTTGAGTTTTTCCAAGATCAGTGGAGTTCTACATGCATGTCAAATTTTTCATGTATTGATAATTGCTACAGCTTGTGAGATTTCAACCTTCTCTTCCTGTTGGAGATAAATAAACAGAGGAACACAGGAGATATGACTGACACATAGGGGCTCTTTATGAACATGGCGGGAAACCCCGCCGTGTTCATGCCGGCGGTCTTTTCATAGACTGCTAGCCCCCTTGAGACTCTTCCGGCCGAATTACAAATGTTCTGCTTGCCCGGCGGGTGGAAACAGTGTTTCCGTCCGCCGGCCCAGCAGGATGCAGGAATGCCTCAGTGCGTAAATCGGGCAGTGACCTGTGCGACAGGGCACTGCACGGGGGCCCTGCACTGACCATGACAGGTGCATGGGCAGTGTAGGGGGCCCGAGGGGGGCCCCGGAGCACCCCTTCCACCAGCCTTCCCCTGGGGGAGGAACCCACCAGGCAAAGGCTGGAGGAAACAGGGTTCAGTATCATCGTCAGGCTGCCTGTCGGCAGTAGCCTGGTGGTGGCGGAGGGCCTGTGTTCATAATATGGCGGTTCAGACCTCTATGCCGGTGGCGGTATTTACCGCCGCTGCCGGCATGGCGGTCTGAACCGCCGGGTTCATAATAAGCCCCATAATCACATAACTTTTTCATGTTGGAGGAGCTAGGATTCTCTTACTTTGCATCAAATATTCAAAGCATGATAACTGGTGAAATATGTCTGTGACCTAACCAGTAACTTCTGAGATCTACGTCCAATAAGTGAGATCCCACTTTACGAAACCCTCCAAGTGTGCAGTCTGGGCCAACCGGCTCCCTTTACACAGAGCGTCTGCAGTGTAATCTTCCTGCCCCAGTCCATCTACTCCAGGGGCCGCCCTACGGGTTTGGATGGTCTCTCTAGACATTTCCAAAAGGGAGGCACAGAGCAGCACTCCATACAGTGTATTCAGCATCTTGTTAATTTCCACGTTTGCCAACTCATTTCAGAAGGCTGGGTCTTCCTACCCACCGTACACCCAGCCATTTAGCACAACCAGCTCGGGCTCCCAATAATAGAGCCATATGTACGCGGCCGTCATGCCACCATCATATGTGGATTTAGTGCTTTTTCGGAATGTGATGCGTGGGTCCCTTATTTTGGCCCTTTTTTTTGGCCTGGACACCTAATAACCATTGCTGAGGGGTGATATAAGGAAAGTTTTGTAAAGTACCGAGGCAATTTTAATATTTTGGAGAGCGCCACTCTGCCAAGAATATTGAGTGGAAGTTGTGCCCATTTCCTCAGATTCCACAGAATTTTGTCTATTAATGGCTTATGGTACAGAGGCCATACCAGCTCTGGGAGCAGCACAAAGTAGACACTCAGATATTTAAAACTTAGGGCCTGATTTAGATTTTGGCTGGCGCGTTACTCCATCACAATAGTGACGGACATCCTGTCCACAGAAATATATATCCCATTATTTCCTATGGGGTTTACATTTTGGCAGGCATGATATCCGTCACTGTTGTGATGGAGTAACCCGTCCGCTGAAATCTAAATCAGGCCCCAAATCTGCATAGCGGTATTGTATCTGCTAGTTTATGGGCCACAGCAGGGTTGTGATAGGCTTCAATCTCTCCAAGACTGATAACACTGCTCAATCGAGTAGCACAGTGTATTGCTACAAAAAAGCAAATTATTATTGTCTATTTTCTTAATAAGCAAAAAAAAATGTATTGGACTTTGTTCCATAACACAAAGAATGCACTTGACATGCTCATAAACATACAGGTGTTCACATAGCTCCCAAAATTACAGTTTATGCTGGTGGGTGTACGGATGTTCTCTCTAGACCAAAAATGTGAGGGAATGTCTCACCTGCCGAGGCTGTGCAGTCCTCTGAAACATGCCACTCTTATTGTGTATCCTAGCCTTATAGGCCTCTCACCTTTAAACCCAAATACATTTATGTTTCTGCAAGGAAGCCCCTCACCTTATATAAAGGTTCTTTAATTTTGGCACACCAGTCCTTTGCCCAGCGCCATGCTGCCATCATTGGCAGGGTGTTAGAGTTGCACAAGTGGGCAATGTCCATGATAGCAATCAAAGTATCTAGACCCACCAGGGCTCTGCGACACGAAATGTCTTCCAACAGGCCCACGGGCAACTCATGCTGACACCTTCAATCAGTGCTCCAGCAACCACAAAAGGTCTCAAAAATTGATTCTTAATATCTTGTAATGACAGAGCATGACCACACCATGTGGAAGAAATGGGCTTCTTTCTCATGGACCTTGCGCAGGCATGTGACAAGTGCTTACAGACTCTCCATAAGCTCAATGGTGCTACGTAGGTCATGTGTAAATTGTTTAACTGGATGAGGGAAAGCCTGGAGGAAAATGTTAATTCTCTTTGAGTCATGAGAGCTTTCCTCCAGCCGCTATCTTCCAGTTCCCCCCACCCAAGTTTCCCATGTGGTCCTCAATGCTGCAAAGAGGTAGGCAAGTTGATAATGAACAATTTGTATACCCAAGATATGCCACCCTGTCCAATCAGACACATCAATTGGTGGGCTTCCAAGTGACTGAATTCAGGATGGGTCTCTGTGGAGTTTAGATGGGCCAGAAGTGTGTGGTGGAATGGGAGGTATTTAACAATCAGGACAGATGTAAACTAAACTCTGTCTTCAAGTCCTGGAATGATTTCATGTAGGAGCCCTGCCAAACGTTCCCAACTTGAAAGATACCAATGAGATCCCACTTTATTAAACCCTCCAAGTGTTCAGTCAGGCCCAACCACCTCCCATTACACAGTGGAATCTCCAGCTTAATCTTCCTGTCCCAACCCATCTACTTCAAGGCAGCACTCTAGGTTTTGATAGTCACTCTAGACATCTCCAGAAGGGTGGCAGAGAGTGGCACTCTATAGAGTATATTCACCATGTTGCCCACTTTCACACATGCCAATTCAGTCCGGAAGGCTGAGTCTTCCTAAGCAACAAAAATTCAGTCATTTAACACAAACAGCTCAGACTCCCAATAATAGAGCCATATGCCCACAGCCACCATGCCAGCCTCGTATGTGGATTTAGTACATGTTCTGAATGTGTTGTGTGGGACCTTATTTTGGCCGTTATTTTGGTCTTAACCTCTTGAAACCATCAGCAAGTGATCTCATAAGTTTTGTAGAGCATATAAAAATCAAGGCAATACTAAAATTTTGAAGAGCACCACTCTGCCACAAATACTGAAGGGGAGCTGTGCCTAATTCATAAGATCCCACTACATTTTGTCCATTAATGGCTTAAGGTACAGAAGCCATGCCAGCTCAGGAAGCAGCAAGATGAAAACACTCATATATGTCAAACTTAGTCTCACTATGGTGATCAGTATGACTTTGGCGGTCTTCCTTGAAGACCACCAAAGCCGTGGGTGCAAGGAGACCACCAGTGCTGGCGGTCTTCTGCCCACCATATTACGGGTACTGCTGGAATTCTTCCACACTTTGAGCGGAAATCAAGCAGTAGTCATGCTGGAGGGCGGGGCGCAGGGGTAGTTCCACCACCAGACCCACTCCGCCAGAAGGACACCGCCCTCCGTATTATGTGCAATATACGGCGTGGCAGTGTCCTGATGGCGGGGCGCTGCCAGAGGCGGAAGGGCCCCTTCCTGTTCCCTGCCAGACGACCTCCTGTCCGGACCAGGTAAGTTGATCATCCAGGAGGGGGTGTTGTGCGTGGATGTGTAAGTGGGTGTTTGTCTGCATGTGTGTATGCATGTTTGGATGGGTGTGTGCATGCGTGTATGAGTGCTGAGGTGCATGCGAGTATGGATGCATGAGAGTGAATCCATGTATGTAAGTGTAGGTAAATGAGTGTATGCCTGGTGGGTGTGGGTGTCTGTGTGCATGTGCATGTATGTAGGGAGGGGGCACTGTACCTTGAGGGAGTGTGATGGTAGGGGGTTGGGGAGGGAGGTGTTGTCCCTGGAGGGGGTGTGGGGGGTTGTACTTGCTTGCGGGGGGAGTCGTCTACTGGTGACAGGGAAGAAATTCCCTGTCACCAGTATCCTTTCTGCCAGGGTTTTCATGGCGGTGCTACCGCAACGGAAAACCTGGTGGAAAGGCGGCTCCTAATACCGCTGGCGGTCTTCAGTGGACCGCCGTGTCAGAGATGCTCATCTCTGGCCTACCGGGTCCGACTGCCATGGTAGTATGAGTTGAGATGTGGCGGGTTGGCAGAGGCAAACCCGCCACACTTATAATGTGGCAGTCACTGGCGGTGAAACCACAACCTTTGCCCTGCCTGTCAGAAGACTGCCAGGGTCATAATGACCACCTATATGTGTTTGCTCACTGGTGGTACCTGCTGCACCTGTCACCAACAGAGATTTGCCCTAGGTTACTTATAGGCCTGTTCTTATCAGTGTAGCATTTGGAGAAGGTGCGGTCCCAAAGATTTGTGTCAGGAGATGAAGAGCAACACATCACCTGCACATAGGGCTATGCAATCCTCTGCCCCTTCCTTCCATCTGAAGCCTTTTATTTGTGCATCACACCTGACCACGGCTGCCGGTGGTTCAATGGCAAAGGCAAATACTAGGGGAGATAAAAGGCATCCCTGCTTAGTGCGCCTTTGTATGGGAAAACGATTTGAAACCGTTCAGTTTTCCCATTTATGCGCGCTAGGGTTTCTACATAATATATGCGCAAATGAAATAAATTGGGGCACAAATCCCATGCGGTGCAGGACTCCACAAAAAAAGTCCCAGTTTAGGGTGTTGAATGTTTTTCCAAAATCTACTTATAGGAGTGCGTTGTCCCTTCGTAGGTGCTCCCTATAGGTCACCGCCACTTGTGCCCTGCAATTGGAGCGTCTGGTCCTGGGATGCAGCATTAAGCCACACCGATCAGCATGCACCAAGGAAGGGACAACGGGAAGCAGTATGCTGGCCAACATTTTAGCTTAGATTTTGAGCTCCCCATTAATGATTGAGATTGGATGATGTGATCTTTGTGCAACACTAATATGGTCGCCAGATGGTTGAATATGTCTAAGAGAATTAGAAGTAGGGGTGTCCTGAGCCTCTGATAATACTCTACTGGGAAGCTATCTGGCACCAGTGTCTTGCCTGTCTGCATGTCTGAGATGGCCTTATCAAGCTCCTCGACTGATAAGCATTGGTCAAGGGTGTTTCTGTCTGAGTCTGACAGATGCTGCAGTGAGAGGTCCACAATGAGCAGGGTCCCTGACTTTCTGGTGGGCCTCTCCTTCTTTTTATAAAAGGCTGCATAATAATTAGCAAAGGTATTCGCTATCTCCCAGGCCCCTACCTTCTTGCATCCATTTGGGTCTCACACCAATGGGGTTACCCTCTCTCCAGCACCGTGCATGGCCAGGCAGTATTACTATTTGCTGAACTTATTCCCTCACTCATATATCCGAATCTGTACAGCAGTATCATGCCTCGTTGAGGCAGAGCTGTTACAGCGCTGTCTTACCAATTGCCAGTTGACACCCTTTGGTTTAGTCTCTACTCTCCTTGCACTCCAGGTGCACAATAGTAGATCACCCACCTACCTGCTAGTTGCCAGGCCCAAGTCACCATATTGGTCTGTGTTCAGAATCAGGGCCCCTGGGTGTAACACTACAGGTGAATGATGAGAAATCGCTCTCTGTAATATGTACGCAGTCATGGTGCGTAGGACATCTGCTGCCACCTAAATAGGTAGTCTAGACAGCATTGAATTTTGTTGGTCACCAAACAGTGTGTGTAAACTACCTCTTGTGGATACCAGACACTCTAAGTGTCACAGAGCCCCAGGGTTGATGCCCGCAATGTGACATGGAGGTTTGCACAATTGTTGCTTCCCACCATACAACCTCCATCCTCCTATGTGCTGTCGCAACGCATCCATGGGGGTTATTGCTAGGACCCCCCTTAACATTATCCGGGGCCACATTGACTGTCTAGGGCCCTGGGGGCCAACTCCTTCTCACCCCCCAGAGATTGCTGCCAGCCTACCCCGAGGACCATTGAGCCCCGCTTCTTTCACCAACTTGGAGGCTGCCTCTCAGTCACCGTGCAGCTCCCACATTGCAGCCCCACCCTGGCCTCTCCTCCTTGTGCTCCACAACTCTACCCCATAACCTTGCGGCACTCCACTGGAGCCATACAGATCAAGCCAGTCACCAGGTGACACTCAGGCCCCACCGCCTCTGACTGTGTTGGGGCCACAGGGTTGGGCCTCCTCTCCCCCCCCCGGCTGTTGGCTCGCATGGCCCCGTGGTCTGTCACCCTTTTCTGGGAATGGCCACAATCCAGCTGCTGTAGCTCCTCTCAGGTTCAAAGCACACAATCACAGGTCAGCTGTGAGCCAGGGAGCTCACCAAAAGACAGCTGCCATCCTAGCATTCCCAGCCTCACCCCTCCATATTGCGTATTTCAGCTTAATCAATTGGGAGGCTTCTGTGCAATTCTTCACTTAGCTTAATGACGCCCACCTCTCTTATAATGGTATTTTTCAAAGCTGATATAGAGACTTGGAGCAACACACCAGCCCTGAGCTGTTTGTTTTTAAACAGCAACTGGGTTGAAAGCAAATGGATGTGAAAACTTAAGATGCTCGCCTCTGTCAGGTTGGAGACATGAGCCATGGTGTCACTTCACTTGGTGCACCAACAGAAGCTAGGTCCCGGTGTCCCAGGAGACTATAAAAACAGATTTGTTTTGCCACTGGCTACAATGGGACCACCTTTTATTAAGAAATGAATAAAGATAGGCTGAGCCGATTCCGCTGAGGTCAGACCCATTATCTACACTTAGAAATAAAGGTCTATAACAGACACTCAACTCACTGCAACATCTCAGTCTCTGAGTTGTTGCTTGATGACTATTCAAAATCATACATCCAAATGGCTTTGGCACCTGCCCTGCAGTTGCTGCAGCCCTGATTTTCCATTTGATAAACCGTAGGCTACAGGCATTGCCATGATTTACCATGACAATGAACATCCCCAGGTATTCAGCGAGGGACTGACTAAGCAGTTTGCTCCAGATCCTTAGTATGTCTCACACCGTGTTCACCTTCTCCCTATGGTGCCCCGGAATCTTGGAATGGGATCTGGGCTCCATAGTTGTAGCCAGTTGTCATGGGCCCTAGTGCAAGGAAGGAAATGGACCCTAGCTGCTGCTTGAATTGTAAATATAGCAAAAATCAGGAATTAGTTGGACCCCTCAAGCCACTGCACATGCTGCACCAAGGGAAGCTACACCCTTGCTAACCTCTTGTTTCTAGCACACTAGTGCCTATGCTGACACCTTGCCATGTCAAACGCTGCTCTGGGTGACCTATTCTTGGCAAATAACGTCATACACCTACTCTTAGCACATCATTTTACCTCCCTATTCCTGGAAGTTAATGTTAAATACCTACTCCTGATAAATTACATCACCTGACTTCTCTGGCAAAGAACTTCACACACCATATTGCAGGCTTACTCCTGGCAAGTAGCGTTATAGGCCCACGCCTGACACATTTGCACACCTACTTCAAACAAATAACCTTGGGGGCTGGAAATAATACAATACATAAGGTGATTCTACATGTATACTCAGTAAGCATCCCTTTTTTTAAATTCCATAATGTCCAGAGACTAAGAAGCTAAAACAATATTATAGGCTCATATCAATGTGACAGTCAAAGTCCAAAACCATTCCATAGTATCACCCATTTAAAAGACACATCACTAACTGTGTTGAAGAGCCACTGATAGAAACCCTGTCAAGAGACATAACCAATTTCCAATGTGAAAAAGGGGTTCATATTTAAAGGCAACTCTTAGTATCACTCATGCCAGAGACATAACTACATATGTGTTCAAGAACCACCATGAAATGTGAAGAAACAAGCCCAGGAAACGGTGACAGAATCCCTGTTGCAGATAATAGATTGAAATGCTAACCAAAAAAGCAAACTCAATCCTCTCTTCAAATATAATGGAAAAGTATAAAAAAGGAGATCCAAGGAGATCAGATGTCCATCTGAAGCCAACGGAGGACAAAACCAAACTAGTTAAACAACTCATACTATAATCAGCATTCATACAAAATCATTACTAAATTTAGGATTCAATGGGTAACGACTAAAGACGTACTCAATTGTGTGTCTACAAAACCACAATATCAAAAGGTAGCACCCGGGGCATACCAACATGGTACATCTGAGAGTATGGTGGAATACTGTGCAAAATAGTGTGTCTGAGAGATGAACAAAGGTCAATGTACAATAAATCACCCACACAGTAAAAGCAAGTTATACATGTCTAACCATCATCAAAAATTACAATGAAAAGTGCACATTTTCACATTCGTCCTTAAGTGTAAGCCTTCTGTTCTCTTTTGCAAATGGGTTACCACTCCTTGGGAGTCAGCAGTTTTTCAATGGTTTGCGATGAGGTTATGGGTGCACGGTATTGATTTATGGACCAAATCCGGGCATGCTCAATTGTGGTGATGCCTGACTTTGGTGCCCATTCTTGGCATGATGGTGCTTACTTTTGCCTAATATAATACATGCACTGCTATAAAGGCAGCAATGTTGGGCAAATCATAGACATGTTTGATACACTAGTATCGCCATTGGTGTAATGCTTGCACTAGCATAATCTTGTTAATTCTTTATGTAAATTGTGTACATTCTTGTCACGATTTTACTCAATCCGGGGATGTTGTGTGCAGTGACTTAATAATGGTAATTAACAGAGTTTATGTAACCATTTTACTATTGATTTTTGAGGCCTCAGCTTTTAGCGATGTTGCATGTCTTCACCCATCCATGCTCTCACTCATTAATCCAATCGCGTGCTCACAATTCAACCATGCATTCACTAATTTATTAAATTATTCATCTTTCTATGTACTCACACTCCCTATACTAATCCATGTACTTGGCCATTTACTTGCTTAACCAGCCATGCGCTGACTTTTTTATTGAACCATTAGACCATTATCACATTTACCCACTCATCCATTGAAGCAATCACGCCCACAAACTAGCAAGTCAATCATCAACCACCTTCACTTATAAAACTGTTAGACATATTGGCCCTCATTACAACCCTGGCGGTCGGTGTTAAAGCGGCGGTAATACCCGCAACAGGCTGCCGGGAAAATAAATGGAATCACGACCATGGCGGAAACCGCCAACATAGACAGCCACTTTAACACTCCTACCGCCACGGCGGAACAAACAAACAGCGCGGCGGTAACCGCCAACAGACAGGCGGAAGACAGTGTACCGCCCACACTATTATGAGAGGCCAATCCGCCACCTTTCCTGGGGCGGAACCAACGCGAACAAAAACATGGCAGAAACAGGACTTTGAAGGGAAAACACTCACCTCTCCATACCCCACGAGGAACCAGGACGCCATGGAGCCAGAACTCCAAATACTCCCTGCGATGGTATTCCTGCTCCTCTACCAGGAGCACGAAAGATGGCGGCGATGACCACAGTGAGTACTGCACCTACAACACAGGGGAGGGGGGAGAGAAAAGAGAGTGACACACACACAAACGCAACACGCAAAACCCCCTACCCCCACCATCACCCTCAACAACATACACACAAATACATGCTGCAACATTGTATTTACACCCCCCCCCCCACCCTCCTGGAAGAACGCAAGGACAATAGGAAATGAGTTGAAAGAGTGTAATAAATAAAAATCCATTAGTCAAAACTTTAAATACAGTATATACAATTATGTACACCAACTACACAAGTCCGGATAGTGAACCATTCATAGTCCGTGGACCACTGGGCCTAAAATGCAAAATGCATGGGCGAGGCCCATACTCAATACCAGACTTCAAACGGAGAGAATACTGCAGGGGCATCAGCTCGAAATGAAGCAGGCACCTCAGGGGGAAGGGAAGGGGGGCAACTCAGCCGGTTCAGTGCACGACGTCAGCTCCACGAGGGGGCTCGATGCCCACTGCTGTATCCTGGGGAGTGCAAAGCCACAGTCTCACAAGTCTTTACAGTGGGTGGTTTGCCCACTGCTGTATCCTGGGGAGTGCAAAGCCACAGTCTCACAAGTCTTTACAGTGGGTGGTTTGCCCACTGCTGTATCCTGGGGAGTGCCAAGCCACAGTCTCTCAAGTGGATTACAGTCTCCACTGGTTCTGGAGGGGGCTTTGTGCCGCCCAGAGTGCTTCATCCTGCCAAGGACTGAGGTAGTGGATGTATCTCTCCACTGGATCTGGAGGGGGCTTTGTGCCCAGAGTGCTTCCTCCTGCCAAGGACAGAGGTAGTGGATGCCTTTCTCCACTGGTTCTGGAGGGAGCTTTGTGCCCAGAGTGCTTCCTCCTGCCAAGGACTGAGGTAGTGGATGTGATACTCCACTGACGGTGGTGCAACATGCAAGCTGCCCAGACTCCTGGAACTGACCACCAGCCTCGTACGACTGACCACTGGGGATGGCAGCCATGTCTGCGTTAGTGCCACTGGCTCAGGATGTCGCGAGGCCACTGGCAGTGCTGGCGGCGGTGTCAGTGGCATCAGTGCTGGTGTCAGTGGCATCGGTGCTGGCGGCGGGCTCTGTAGCATCGGTGCTGGCGGCGGTGTCAGTGGCATCGGTGCTGGCGGCGGGCTCTGTGGCATCATTGCTTGCGGAGGTCTTTGTGTTGGCGGTGCTGGTGCCGGTCTTTGTGGCGGCGGTGCTTGTGGCGGGCTCAGTGACTGCGGTGCTGGTGGCGGGCTCAGTGACTGCAGTGCTGGTGGCGGTGCAGGTGGCGTTGTAGGTGGCGGTGCAGGTGGCGGTGCTGGTGGCAGTCTTGTCCGCTGTGCAGGTTGGCGTCGACGTGGACCTGCCCTTGATTTTCTGGCCCTTCCCCACCTTGGATGGTGGCACAGCTGTCTTTCCACTATCCACTTTTGTTTTGCCTGAGCCCTTGGTGGCAGGTGTTTTCGCCTTCTCCCTCCGGGATGTGAGCAGCTTTTTTGATTTTGGAGGTGGCAGAATGTCCTTGCCCTCGCTCCGTGGAACACTGGCAGCCCTGATGCCTGGCGCACTCCAAATGCCTACAGTTGCTGGCACCACTGTGCCTGGTGATGTGGTGGCTGAGGTGCTGGGTTGGGACCTGATAAGGCGGGCCCTAGGGGACGGATGGGGGGGGAGGTGTAGGGAAGAGGTCAATAGTAGACAGGAAAAGCTTTTTAGATACACTGGGACGGGTAGATGGAGAGGGTTTGGGAGTGGAGGAAGAGGTAGTTGTTGTAGGAGGTGTACGTTTGCTGACTTTGGGTGAAGGTGCATGGGCTGTAGGCTGTTGTGAGGTGGATGGCTGTTGTGTGGGTGTATGCCTGCGTTTGTGTACTTTGGGAGGAGGGCTCACAGACACACTGGTAGAGCACACAGGGGATGTGTGAATGGTAGTGGGGGGGTGAGTGCACGTGAGCGGTGTGTGGTGATGGGCATGCTGGTGATGGAGGTAGTGGCTAAAGATGTATTGCATGCAGGTGTGAGTGGAGACGAGACAGGGAGGGAGGAGGGAGACATGGAGGAGGGGGATACAGTGGAGGCAGTGGATGTTGGTATGTGTGCATGGGTCTGATGCTTGTGTGAGTGCCTGTGGGATGTGTGGTGCTTATGTTTGCCTGAGCTACTCATGTGTTGAGGTGTGTGCATGCTGGTCTGATGGTGTGCTTGGGATAGGCTGAGGTATAGGGCATTGGGTCTGGGTGGAGGAGGTTGGAGGGGGAGGCTGGACACAGGGACAATGGCTGCCATCAGTGCTGAGGCCAGAGCCTGAAATGCTCTTTGTTGGGCTGCCTGGCCAGAATGAATGCCCTCCAGGTATGCATTTGTTTGTTGCAAATACCTCTCTACACCCTGGATGGCATTCAGAATGGTAGACTGCCCAACAGTGAGGGATCTCAGGAGGTCAATAGCCTCCTCACTGAGGGCAGCAGGGCTGACTGGGGCAGGGCCTTAGGTGCCTGGGGCAAAGGAGATGCCCACCCTCCTGGGTGAGCGGCCACAGGACACACGCTGAGTGGCTGCTGGGAGGGCGGTGCTGGTAGGGGGGGTGGCGGCTGTACTTGTTGATGCGGGGGGCACAGAGGGGCCCACCACCGCAAGGGAGCTCCCATCAGAGGAAGAGTCGATGTCACTGATGTCACCTCTGGTCCCCGCCGTGGAGCTCCCCTCGCCCTCCGTCCCACTGGTGGCTTCAGACTCCGTTGTCTCGCCCTCCAGGGCCATGTGGGATGCAGCTCCCCCCTGCTCTGGTGCCACTGCTCCTCCGCCTGATGATGCTAATGCACACAAGAACAGGGAGACCACAAAAACTGGGGGGGAAACAGAAGAAAGACATGTTCAGTGCATGCAACACCACTACCGTTGGCGGACAGTACAGACACAGCAGCCCTCTGCACTACGCCATGCACTTAGAGTTCCCAAATTGATCACAGGGACATGGAGTACAAGGCCCATGCCCGATTGCTGCACACATGGAAGTCACAGGAGCCTGACTAGGTGTAGTTGGTTCTTACCACTAGTGGGGTTGGGGTACCACATAGCCTGCCTCACGAAGGGACCTTGCCTACAAAACACGCCCTGGCCTAGGGGAACCCACAGCACACCTCTTCCACCCAGACACCTCTTAAAGCGCGCAGAGTCAGATGGATGTGACGGTACTCACCCCCTTGTGGCTGCTGTGATGCCCTCAAACGCCCATCCAACTCCGGATAGGCCACCGCCAGGATCCGGTACATCAGGGGGGTCATGGTGCGACGGGCACCCCTCCCACGTTGGGAGGCCATCCCCAGCTGGGCCTCTGCCGTCTTCTTGCTCCAGCGGCGCATGTCCTCCCATCTTTTACGGCAGTGGGTGCTCCATCTGTGGTGGACACCCAGGGTCCGGACGTCCTTGGCGATGGCACGCCAAATATCCTTCTTCTGGTGTGCGCTGACCTGGAGGAATGGTACAGGGGAAAAAGGAAATTCTTTAACCGTCCGGACCGTCACAGTCATTGATCCAAGTTCCCACCCTTGCCCTGACGCACATACACTCACCGTCCGCTCATGCAGGCCTCAGTCCCCCTCCGTATCTTCCATCCACACCACTCCAAACAGGCATTGCCCATACAGCATGCTCACAGTGTACTCACCTGTTTGTCTGGAGGACCGTAGAGTAGCGTGTACTGGGGAAGGACCCCATTCACTAACTTCTCCAACTCCTCCGAAGTGAAGGCAGGGGCCCTTTCCCCAGACACATGAGCCATTGTCGCTTCCAGACTGAGGTCACAGCAGCACTTGCAGTGTAGGTCCTCTCCTGTCGAAGGTCAGGTATCAAGTGAGTGAACAGACAGAAAATGGCGGTCACGTCCGCGGGGGTGAATACCGTCACCGCCGGCGTACATCGTCATTGGCTCCTGGGACCCATAGGGTCCGATGTTAACTAATGCAGGATTGCGCTGCGGTCTTCATCCGCCTACCGCAGCGGTGTACAACGCCAGCGCAGTTACCTCATATCCCCTTGTCCCACCTTACAGGTCGGCAGCTGCCATTTCAGGGGTCCACATGGCATTAATTTTAAATGCGTTACACCAATCTAGGCCTTGCATACACACAGTGACACGCACATTGCGGATTGACAAATGTGTGCAATAATAATTTTTTTAATACCTCAGTGTTGGCTGTCTCTCTGCTCGCTGTTCTCGTCCATAGGGCATGTCCGCTGGGCCAGGTGAGGAGATGGCGGCATCCTCCGGTGTAGAGACAACTGGTGGACCTGTCGACAATGGAAGAGAGACACGTAATAGTCACCTACAGACTTGATCGTGCAACAATCCATGAACTGTGTGCCCAGTTGGAGCCAGACCTGATGTCAGCTATCCGCCATCCCACAGGAATCCCCCCTCTAGTGCAGGTCCTGTCAGTACTCCATTTCCTGGCAAGTGGGTCTTTTCAAACTACAGTGGCCATTGCATCAGGGATGTCCCAGCCTATGTTTTCAAACGTTTTTGTCCAGAGTATTATCTGCCCTGCTGAAACACATGCGCAGCTACATCGTTTTCCCTCAGGTGGAGGATTTGCCCGCAGTGAAAGGTGACTTCTATTCCCTGGGACATATCCCCAACATCATAGATGCCATTGATGGGACACATGTGGCCTTGGTACCCCCCCACAGGAGTGAACAGGTGTACAGAAACCGGAAGAGCTACCATTCAATGAATGTGCAGATGGTGGGTTTGGCCGACCAGTACATCTCCCATGTGAATGCCAAGTTTCCAGGCTCAGTGCATGACGCTTACATTTTGAGGAATAGCAGCATCCTTTATGTGATGGGACAACTCCAGAGGCACCGTGTGTGGCTAATAGGTGAGGACAAGGACACTATACCTTGTGAATAGTTGTCTGGGTCTTGGGTTGTCCCTAAGGGTTAGTGTGTGTCTAACAGTTGTCCCTCGATATTTTCAGGTGACTCTGGTTACCCCAACCTATCATGGCTACTGAACCCAGTAAGAAATCCCAGGACAAGGGCAGAGGACCGCTACAATGAGGCACATGGGCGAACTAGGAGAGTGATAGAAAGGACCTTCGGCCTCCTGAAGGCCAGGTTCCGGTGCCTCCATATGACAGGTGGTTCTCTCTACTACTCACCAAAGAAGGTGTGCCAGATCATCGTGCCCTGCTGTATGCTGCACAATCTGGCTTTGCGACGACAGTTGGCTTTTCTGCAGGAGGATGGTCCAGAAGGAGGTCTTGTGGCAGCTGTGGAGCCTGAGGAAAGTGAAGAAGAGGAGGCAGAAGAAGAGGATATCGACAACAGAAACAACGTTATCCAGCAATGCTTACAGTGAGACACAGGTAAGAAGATGTCACTGCCTCATACATATCATACTATTGTTAGACCTATCATAAGTCTGTCACTTTCACCCAGTGTATGGACCCTGACTTGTCACTTTGCCTTTCCATTTCACAGATGTGGGTCCCACTGTGGGACCTCTGCTATATTACCTCATGGACTAGAGCTGTGTGACATAGGTATGTTGGCAATACAAGCGACATTGCTATTTTCCTTAGTTATTGCAAATACACATTTGTGAAAGCACAGACTGACTCCAGATTGTTTTGTGATTCAAGGGTGTTTATTTCAGTGCAAATTAGTGGAGGGGGTTGTAAAATATGCAGGGGTGATGGTGGAGGATTGTCCATGGCAGAGTCCAGTCTATTTGTTTCACAGGTGCATTGTCCAAAGGGGTATAGGAAGTGGAGCTAGAGCAGTTGATGGATGGACAGGGTGACGAAGTGGGACAGAAGGATGACATTCAGGGTGGTCTCATTTCCTGGCGGGGGTCTTGGCATTGTTCTCTGTCTTTGTCCTGGATCTCAGGGACCATTTGCGGGGTGGTTCTCCATCGGCAGGGGGTGGGGTGCTGGTGTCGTGGTCCTGTGGCGGTGCCTCCTGTCCACTAGCACCGGCGGAGGTGGTGGGCTGTTCATCATCCAGGCTAGTGTCAGGGGCCCCTTGTTCTGCCACAGTGTCCCTCCTGGTGACCACCAGGGTGGTGCTGATGGACTGAAGTTCCTTCCTGATCCCCAGATACTGTTCCTACTGCAGCCGCTGGGTCTCCTGAAACTTGGCCAGTACCGTTGCTATCGTCTCCTGGGAATGATGGTACGCTCCCATGATGTTGGAGAGGGCCTCGTGGAGAGTGGCTTCCCCGGGCCTGTCCTCCCCCTGTCGCACAGCTGTCCTCCCAGTTCCCCTGTTATCCTGTGCCTCTGTCCCCTGAACCGTGTGCCCACTGCCACTGCCCCTCAGGTCCCTGACTTTCTTGGGTTGGTGGGTTTGCCTGGGTTCCCTGTAATGGTGGACACACTGCTGCTTGACGTGTCCTGGGGACAGAGGATGGGCCCGCTGGGAGGGTGCTGTGCTGGTGTTTCTTGAGGGGGGAGGCTCTGTGGTGGCATATGCCAGTGTGAGGGGAACCGACTGTCCCGAGGTCCCAGATGGGCCGGGCTGGACATCTTGATCCAGTTGGGCAGAGCTGCTGTCATCACTGTGGGCCTCTTCTGTGGGGGGGAGTGGACATGTCTGTAACCTCCTGTCCTGTGACGATGGGTAGGGGTCCTGCAGGGGTGTAAAGGCATGATTATTGCATCTATGTGTGCCATCGTGTGCAATGGGTGGGTGACCCTGTACTCCAGTGCTTGCATTCTTGTCTAGGACCTTGTGTGATACTTGGTTTGGGGTCTGTGTGGGTAGCTGTAGTGGACATTGGTGATGGGTGTCCATGCTTTGTTGTTGCATGCAGGGCTTGGTATTGGGATGTGTGGGTTGTGATAGTGGGGCATATGTGAGGTGTTGGAGTGATGGGGGTGAGGGTGGGGTATGTGATAGCATGCAGGTAGGGTGGAGGATGTATAGTTAAGACTTGACTTACCAGAGTCCATTCCTCCTGCTACTCCTGCGAGGTCCTCCGGAAGCAGTATAGCCAAGACCTGCTCCTCCCATGTTGTTAGTTGGTGGGGAGGAGGTGCGGGTCCGCCGCCAGTCCTCTGAACTGCAATCTGGTGTCTTGACACCACGGACCGCACCTTCCCCCATAGGTCGTTCCACCTCTTCCTGATGTCATCCCGTGTTTTTGGGTGCTGGCCCACTGCGTTGACCCTGTCTACGATTCTGTGCCATAGCTCCATCTTCCTAGCTATGGAGGTGTGCTGCACCTGTGATCCGAATAGCTGTGGCTCTAGCCAGACAATTTCCTCCACCATGAGCCTGAGCTCCTCCTCAGTGAACCTGGGGTGTCTTTGCTGTGCCATGATGTGGTGTGGGTGATGTGTAGGGTGTGTTGTATGAGGGGCGTGGATGTTGTGTGAGTGATGGTGGTGTGTGCCTGTGGATGCTGGTATTGTTGATAGTGGTGTCTCTCTCTGTGCTTCTTTCTCAATTTTTGTCGTAGGGGTTTGTGGGTGATGTGTGTTTTATATTGGATTGGGTGTGTGGGAGTGGTGTGTGTATGTGTATCAGGTGTGTGTATTTTTTATTGTCCAATGTGGTTGTGTTTTGTAAATGTGTGTGTGTTTTCAGTACGGTGGTGTGTACCGCCAATGGAATACCACGGTTGAAAGACCTCTGCATGGATTTGTGGGTCGTGATAGTGTGGGCGTATTCCTGTTGACGTGACGGTGTCGGTTTTGTTGTCGCCAGTTTATCACTGACCTTTGGTGTGGCGGACTTGTGTGGGTGTCTGGATTTTGGCGGATTCCGGCCTGTGAGTCGTAATAGCTGTAGCAGAACCACCAATGTTGTAATGAGGACCATTGTGTTTTCCAGTTCTCGTTTTTATATGGCACATCCTAACATACTCGCACCATTTTAATGACCTGCAGATGGTTCATAATTCGAAAGGCGGATCTACTAAAGCATAAAATCCAACCGCAGCATGGTGTTTTAGGGGTGTATGAAATTAATTTGTGTAATTTGCTTTCCCATAATTACACAAAGTTTCAGGAAAATTACACATAGTTATGTCAAATGCAAATCCGTCATCTGGCTCTATATTTCAGGTTAACAGGCATCCACCCCCATGTTACTTTTAAGATAACAAAATAGCACGAAAACACAATTGCTGCACACATTCTGGCCAATTCGCGTTATCCCAATGCAATTGCAGTAATAGTTTGCAAGGAATAGCGCATAATTACTCGACGTGGCGTAATGCTGCAATTTCATGGAACAAGCGTAACACAAAATTAGGCAAATAGCGCTTGAATAAATCTGATTTCGCCCAGGAATTTGCTACATAATTGAAAGCAGGGGCATTTAGACACTTTAAAATCCACATGTATGCGATAAACGGACTTCACACTCTAAACCTATCGTAATATCTCTTTAGGTCCAACATTTAAATCTTTTTGTCATTGCTATTATTGAAACTTAAAAAAAACTTCCCGGTGACTTCGGGTAACAATTTAAAAGAATTCCCGTTTTCTAGTTTGGAAAGTGAACACTGTCAAGCTGTCCGGTATCCATGACCACTTTCTCTGTGCTGCGTACCTTCAAACTACGAAACAAAATCAGCACACAACATCTTACAAAACGCAATCCTGCCCTCTCCTGGTCAGATCTCTTTACTGCTTGCACTATCGTCACTAATAAAATGAATAATAATATTAATAAATTGTAACCATTTTGTTCCAGCTTTTAACGAAGCAAGCACAACTTACAATTCTATTATGTAACAATAAAATACATATAGGACAAGGTCCAAAATACATCAACTTCAGAAGCCTAAAACGCTTTTATTAAGCAACTTTTAAATAGTAAAACATGGGTTTACTTGGCATGGCTTGAATAGATTAGATTCTATGCCTATGGTGTTATTTTATAGCCAGAGTTAAAACATATCTCCCAATCTCCTAATTTTAAGACTGGGCATATTAAAATTGCCTAATTATTATGCGGCACATCCTTACAATACAAACCACTTTTCCAGAATGTCCTTTGAATTTTCCAAGAGTAGCCCTTGTTTTCTTCAAATTGGATTCTCACGCAGCTGCATTCAGAAAGAAATGCCTAATTTCCAAACGATTAAGTTCCTCAGTTATAACTGCTTTTTTAACCCATGTACAGAGTTTACTGGCACAGCCAGACTTGGTTTTCAATAACAAGACAGATCATCTATAAAGCTACATATTTTTTCCTCGGCTGTTAAAATATCTTTCAGTGCACCTCTGCTCGGCAACTTTAGTGTTATTTCGTTATTCGTTGTTAGAGGTTTTAACGCTAGAGTCAATATAATATGTAGGTTTCAAAACTATCCATTTAAAAAAAAAAAAAAAAAGTAGTGATTAAAATCAATGCACTACCCCCTAAAACGCTCTGGACAATGTGAATTATAATTTTTATTAAAGCTAGATTTGCTTTTGGCTGCATCCATACAAACCTGAAGTCTACTGCTAACTAAGCATATTGATGCACTCTTTCTAGTAGGGAGATTTTTTCCCCATATATTGCTTGCGATTCCTCTAATTTTCGGAGTAATTTAGGGCCATATGTACGAACACTTTTTCCCATAGACACAGAATGGGGAAAAACCTTTGCTACATCTGGCCCTTAGTACCCACAGCGTTGACCCTATACAGATTGGAGGGTATTTTAGCTTGCTTCAATGGCCAGCCATTACATGTACTCAAAAGGAAGCATGTAGGTATTTTGCACTAAAGCTCCTGATCTTTGTTTGACATTGACACTGGTTAAGTACATCTTAATGTTGACATAAGACCATCCGAGATAAGCAAGGGTCAGGTCAGTACGAAGATCTTGTCACAAAAATTCACTTGCAATTTGTGACTAGTATTTTTGCAACCAGCAAAATATTTTACAAACTGACATATGTACTAAAACAGTGGTTCCCAAACGTTTTAGAACCACGACTCGCTTTAACTTTCACACCCTGTCTAACTTTAAAGGACATGAGGCAGGGCGATTTTTTTAAATGTAATTAAAGCATCATGTGGTAGCGCATTGTCATGTATAGACAGCACATTTTCCATTGAATGGCCACTAACTTTGCACAGACATACAATTATATAGATAAAACTAGATAGCACACAAATCATGTGTGGAAATCGTATTTCTGTGAATTTTTATGATGTGTGCATCACCAAGTAAGTGTCTTGATTTGGTACTATTAAAATCTCTGTTTCCACAACACTTCAGAATTACAAAAAGTGCTTAATTGTTGCTTTCCTAACTGCTGGATGCATACAGTTCATTTACATGTATTTACATTTTGTTATTTGTTTCAAAAAGCAACATCCTATGTTGTCACATAATTTACTTTAAAAACTCCTCTCACTTTCAGTCAGAAAAAGAAAAGTAAACCTCGAACCCTATGTTAAAAGAGTAAAGCAGCCTGACATTTGAACTCTGTGTTTGAAATACTAAAAATCAGCTTGCCACCCACAGTTTTGGAAACACTATACTAGTAGGTTGGTTTGTAAAATTGGGAATCAAACAGGGATCGCAATTTGACCTACCACATTAATATTAGTGAGGTACGGTTGCAAATTGAGATTTGCTGCGACTCTTGGCCATCACTTGTATGGTGGCCTGCTAGGAGCACCAGTACATCATGTCTGTGATCACTTTCATATAAAGTATACTATTTTATATGCAGCCCTTTTTGCCTAAAGGAAATAGGGCTGTGTTCTAATAAAAGTTTACTTTTTGGTAAAAGTTGGTTTGCTCCCCAACAAACTTTTTAAAAAACTCACAAAATGGAATAGGTGCAAACAGGACCCGTTCTCTTTTACAAGTGGCTTACCACTTCATCTTGGGAGTCAGCAACTTTTCAATGGTTTGCAACCAGATAATGGGTGCAAAACATTGGTACATTGCATAGTGAATCAGTATTTGGAAGATGCTCTTATAAAATATCCATTCTGATTAGTGATTGACGGGCTAATTAAAAGTTTGAAAGTCCCGTGACCACCATGTTGGCATGGCGGTCAAACCGCCAACCGTCTGGTGGAGCAGACTGCCATGTTATGAGTTTGGCAGTGCAGCTAACTGAAGACTGCCAGCGGTCCTCCGCCAGGCAGCACAGACAGCTGCAGCCTCTTGGAGGCACAAGCAGGCCAAGAGAGACCATGTTTCCGCCAGAGCTATTACAAGGTTGTATACCCCAATGTGACCTCCGTGGTCCAACCATCACGGAGCACCAGGTGGAAACAAACAGTATAAATGGAGACACTCACTTGCAGACAGCCATTCACATCCGGAGCCGCCATGGAGCTGTTCCTCAATGTCATGCCTCCAGCTCACCGAAAGATAACTAAATCAGCGCCGACGTGAATGACAACAGCCATAAGTACTAACACCTACCTAGTTGTTTTTATTTTTAATAAAATTGTACCCCTAGCACACACTTCATGGGGTGGAGGGGTGCCAAGGCCAGCACCTACACCTATCATATATGACACACACACAAATACTGCAACATATGCACCCACACATTCACTACACGCACACTTCAGCAAGCATACACACACACTGCACAGCAATATCACACATATACACACCGCTATATAGGACTGGATCAGGGACACCAAAGGCCGCACAACACACACACACACACACACACACAGCAACAACAACACAACTAATGCACATATACAGACACATTCCACACACTCACGCAACACTGGCCAGGGAATAGCCACACATACAGCACACATATACACACATCTGTCATGGCACACACACAACACCAACATTAATCAACTCTGCAATCGAAACACACATCACACCTACACATAGCACAATTGATCAACACTACTATGCACAATACACAATGATACAAACCTACAAAGGACACAAAGCGAAACACAACAACAGCACCTGCACAGCTGCGTTGAGAGCAGCTTGACCATACTTGGGAGGAGGCCGCATTAGGACACATAACACATTCAACAAGGCCCAAAACAACATGGGCACTGGAATTGCCTACAACTGGATCTCAGGAACAACAAATACCAATACCAATACCAATTTTCAAAAACAGTCACACAATGGGGAATGCCAATGTTACGAAACACACACAACTAACGCTCCATGAGACATACCTCTACACCAACCAGCTGCCTGGAGCACACACCTAAATGGAAACATGCACACTCCAATGCAAAGCAAACTACCACAACTCAACACACTCCAGGTCTGCACTGACACAAATCCAGAACATACACACCATATCTACACAATTCCCATATTAGGGAACAAGTCATACACCATACATGCCCACATCACACAGCACAAAATAAAAACACATACCACAACAAACACACCAATATCCCATGACACCAATATGTCAACTACATACACATAACCATCAAACAACACACACCCTACACTTGGGAGACCACAACACTGCACACAAGCTCGCAGACTGCAAAAAACATAACATGGAGCAACAAGCAGCACAAACACGCATGCACACAAACAGTGTCAGCCAGGAGAGAAATACATCTAGGGAAGGATATGCAGGACAAAGTTGTAACAAAAACACCAACAACAGGTTTGGTTTATTATAAAATTATCAATAATGATTAAACAAGTCCAAGGCCTTACGCCAGTCCATTTCACACAGGCCTGAAAGGTACAATACTGGCCCCAAGACTCGACTCCTGACTGCCAAAGAACCTCCACAGGTAGGGGCATCATGGATGCAGGCAGGCACCTCAGGGATTATCGGGAAGGGCAGGAGGAGGCTTTGGGTGGGGGGTGGGCTTGGATTTGGGAGAGGTTTGGGTTTGGGCTTGGGAGGAGGGAACCTTGTTCGGAGGGGAAGACTTCTTCTTGGGGGGTGAGAGGGGAATGGGTGCTTGCGGGGGGCAGGGGAGGACTTGGAGGTGGAAGGGATGGCCTTGAGGAGGGAAAGGGAACGTTTGGGGGTGGCACGGCTGGGGAAGAACAGGAGTAGGGTTAAGGTCACAGAGGAGCAATTTTTTAGACACACTGGGACGGTCATCAGAAGGAGGGTGGGATTTGGAGGTTGAAGGAGTGGTTGTATGACGTGTAGGTGTGGATTTTTTAGGTGAGTGTTTGTGGGAGATGTGGATGTGTGTGGTGAGTTTCTGCTTGGTGGGTGAATGAGGGTGTTTATGTGTTTGGGATTGAGGGGTTGTTGAGGTGCTGGCCATGCCTGGCGAATGTCTGTTGGAATGGTGGCTGCAGGTGTGGTGGATGCTGCATGTAGGTGTCTCTGTGGTTGCAGTATCTGTGGGTATGATAGGTGTGGTGGCTGGATCAATGACTGTTGGTACAGCGTCTGCAGGTGTGCCAGATGTCATGTGTGTGATGCGGGCGATGGGGAGTGTCAGGGGAAGTCATGACTGTTGATGTGTCCGCAGGTTGATGTTGTTTGGGTGCATGCAGGTGGTGTGTCTTGTGGTGCTTGTCTGTTTGTGTGCGCTACCCTTGTCTGTTGAGGTGGATGCATGTGAGTCTGTCTGTGTGCTTGATTGGTTTAGGGAAAGGGCGTTTTGGACTGGGAAGAGGAAGGTGAAGGGGGAGCAGAGGACAACGGGTGACTGGCTGGTGTCAGTGTGGAGCCCAGAGCATGAAATGATCTCTATAGGCCAGAGTTTGCACTATGAATGCCCTACAGGAACACATTACTCTGTTAGATCTGGTTTGCCAGTCTGACCCACAGAGAAAGACATCAGGAGGTCAATAGCCTCACTGAAGGCAACAGGGCAAACAGGGGCTCGGGACCTACAGCAAAGGAGACCCCCACCTTCTTGGATGAGTGGGCATGGCTAACTGGGTGGGGAGCAACAGGGAGGGCTGTGATAGAATGGGTGTGGTGGACAAAGATAGTACAATGGATCCGCCACCACTAGGGAGTGGCCACTGGAGGAAGAATCAGTGGATGATGATGTTGATCCTGTCTCCCCGTGGCACTCCCCTTGCCCTCCGGGCCACTAGGTCCCTCGCTGTCGGTGGTCTCATGACCTGAGGTCCCATGGCCAGATGCTCCCCACTTAGCTCAGCTCTGTTTCCTTCACCTGACGGTGGTGATGCTGCAAAAAGGAAGAAAAATAAAGTCAGGACATCTACATGATGAGAGTGCAATTACAAATCAGAGAGGCAAAAAACATCATCATGTCGACTGGTCCCCCGCATGAACTGACAGAAAATTGCCACCATCATGTGCCAATACTAAACCATGCATGCCATCTGGATTCACAAAGCTAACACATGAGCAAATCTTGGTCTCAGATAACTACAATAGCATGGATGAAGTCTAGCTAGTACACTAACCATGCCACAACTAGGTGACCACTCCACATCAAACTTGGGCAACATGCAGCACACCACATGGAACCAGTAGCCAAACTATGGATCCCTTTGCAAGGTACCCTAACAATTATACTGACACAAGTCTATACACACATCTAAATTGCACTGATATGATGTCTCAAGGACAACCGATGGTGCTAAGAAAAGGCAAACAACAATGCTACAATCATGCCATGCCTGGATTCGGTGGCACAGTCCTGTCTGAGGCATCACAGTGAATGAACAACCATTGCAGATGTATCATAACGACAACAGGACCCCATAAACATATATGTGAGAGATTTGAGAAATCATGCCATCTGCATTGCTTTCACATGCCTACATCTCATGCATAGACATGTGTCCTATTGGAAATGGAGCACATGCAGACACGTAGGCCCAAGGAATGTTGGCTACACTGATGACACAGAACCCATGGCAAAACGCATTACGCACTTACTAAGGGAAAGTACCCTACTACAGCTGCCAAGACTTTTGCCATGCAAGTTATGTCACATGTATGATGGACACCCATGCATCACAGACTGCTGTGAGGCACAAGCACCCAACATACAATGGAGAACACTTGCCCCTGGGTTGCAGATGTCAAGCTACACATATACCCAGACACATGGCAGCAGACAGTGGCCAACGTCCTACTTACCTACTTACCTTTGAACTGTAATATTTCTCAGGAGAGATCTGTTGTGGGAAACTAAAACCACCAGCGAAGTTAAAAAAATATATAGACAATAAAACACAGTCATATGTGCTCCATGCTGGACACTTATACTGAGGGTTCACCATTGTTTAGTCCTAGGTCTCAGCTCAAAAAAGATGAGCACACCAGTTGGGAACACATGGCCTGTCTACACCAATTTGATGCCAGAAGATGTGTGACACATGCCACACTGTCAGGGGGAGCAGTCTATCCCTCACTCAATCACCTGGCAAAGGGTCAAGCATGTCTCACATATATTTGTACTTACCCCCTTGTGGCTGCTGTGCTGCCCTCAAAGCCCATCCAAGGCTGGATAGACCACTGCCAAAATGCGGGCAATTAAGGGGTTCATGGTCCGACGGTCCCCCCTTCCCCATTGGGAGGACCTCTCCAGCTGGGCCTCTGCATTCTTCTGGGCCCAGCATCTCAGGTCCTCCCACCTCTTCCAACAGTGGGCGTTCCGCCGGCTGTAGACTCGCAGGATCCCCACCTTCTTATCAATGGCTCTCCATGTCTCCTTCTTCGGCTAGGCGCTGACCTACAGGTATGCATAAAAACAAGACAAGAAATCATGTCCACAAATCCAATGAAAAAATGGCAGAGTCACATACATGTCAGTGTTCCAAGCCCATAACATCCTGTCTTAACCTTCCTTTCCACCTGTGGCACACAGCAGTCATTCTACACAGAAAAAATGAATCAAAATACTCCAGACAAGGGTACATTACACTCCCCACAGCTCAGGCCATCCACTGACCAGTAATAAATACAGTGACTTTTGTGGAACATGACATGATCCCATTAATTAGGTGCACGATCGAACACATCCCACAAAGTGGCTAGTGACGGCTAAACTCACTGAAAAGGAATGCACAACAGGCTGCACAACCTCCAAATATCAGACGCTGCCAATAGTCATGAGATGTAACAACAAGCCCACTGATAGATCCATTGTGCTTTAACCACATAGAAGGGAGTGACATGTGGAGCGCACATACAGGTAATCCTGTCAATGTGTGCACATGTGCTGAGACAGATGCAGCCACAGGCTACTTCAGGGAGTGGGGGTTTCAGTGTCACCTCAACCAGAAGATACACATATTCACACATGTGTGTTCACAGAAACTATGACAAAGGGCGGTTCACAATGTCCAGTGGAGTTGGTCAAGTAGCTGCCATTTTAGAGCCTTACAATGCATTTGCACAATATATTTGGATGCGTCACAAATCAAAAATATGATATTCTGGATAATATTGAGTGCTGGCATGTAAGTAAATCCTTTTCATAACCATATTGATCTGTAGTCATGCAGATGTGACAATATGGTTGGGGTTAAAGCCTCCACCCTCTCCCACAAGTCTGACTTAGGATTTTGTGCATTGAATCACAGTTCATGGAGTTAATTGGACATGAGGTTTCTGTCCATATAGTTGATTGGACATGTGCATATGAGGAAGGCATTAATGTTCTAAGAAGTGAAAAGCTTAGCCCTGGTGTGTATTGTGTATTATGTTTACAGTGACACACATAACATATGACATTTTGTATCAGACATCTAGCATGTAAAATGCAATGGACACATTGACTGCCTTTTTGTCTTTGACCCGCATAGTTACCCTGGGAGGAGACGGATCAGACACCCTCCTGTGTACCATCCACTAGCAGACTTGCAGACCATGGAGGAGGGATTAGTGATTCAGATCTACCCCCTGAATAGGCAGACAATCATGGATCTCTGTCACCAGTTGGAGCCTGATCTAATGCCAGCCATCCGTTTTCCAAATTAAATACCACCCTCAGTACAAGTCATGTTATTGTTGCACTTCCTGGCCACAGGGTCCTTCCAAAGTACAGTGGCCCTGTCTGCTGAGATGTCCCAGCCTATGTTCAGTTTGGTGTTCAAGGATGTCCTCTCAGCACTGTTGAAACACCTGGACAGCTACATCCAGTTTCCTCAACGTAATGATTTTGCTCATGTGAAAGCAGATTTCTATGGTTTGGCACACATCCCACGTATTGTTGGAGCCATTGATGCTACCCATGTAGCCTTGCTTCCACCGCTTGGCACTGAACAGTTCTATCGGAACAGGAAACACTTCCATTCTATCAATGTCCAAGTAGTGTTTTTTGTCGGACCTCTACATTCCCAAGTCTGTGCTCGGTACCCGGGTTCAGTCCATGATGCCTTCATCATGCGGAACAATGCTATTCCACAGCTGATGACATGACTGTACCCAGAGCAGGCCTGGCTGGTTGGTAAGTGACATATGTCATGTGTGTATGTGTGTCCTGTCTGCTGTTAGTGAAACTTTGCTTTGTACTCATGGTTGCACACATGTCGCATTGCCTTACAGGAGTTTCTGCAAACCCAAATCGTCCCTGGTTGTTGACACCTGTGAGGAACCCAACTATGCTAGGGGAAGTCCGCATCGAAAAAGCACATGGAAGAACACACTGTGTCATTGGGCAGGCTTTTGGGCTCCTGGAGGCAAGATTCCGGAGCATTGACAAGACAGGTGGAGCCCTCCTCTAGACTGTTGTGGCTTGCTGTTTGCGCCACAACCTTGCCCTGAGGAGAAACAACCCATACCTTCCTGATGAGGGGAAGCTGGCAGTGCCACCGGGTGAGAATCCTGAAATGCCGAGTGAGGATAACAGTGATGAGGATGAAGGTGGAGACATGTGGTCAGATCTCATCAATAAGTCCTTCACCTGAGTGTAAGTATGTGATGTTCTGTGATTACTCAGACTGCTTGGGATACTGTAAGGATCATGATTTGTTGAGAAGGGTATGTCTCTTACCGTGAGGCAGGACATTTCATGCAATTCATCATACTGCCAAGGTTTGCTGACTGCATTAGACTTGGATATGTCCCTCTCTTGAGCAACTCCTTTGATTTGGGCAGTCATATTTTACTATCAGTGAAACAAAAGGAGTTTGAAATGGCATTTGTGTCTCGTGTATGCCTTCGCCTGCCTGAACTGCTTTATATGTGACTTTTTCCTTCAAGGTCTTATCACCATGCCATCCTCAAGTGGGCATTTCACAGTTGTGTCATTGTCAGGTGGAAGTGGCTGACCTGACAGGTGAATGGGACATGAAAGGGATCCAGGTACTGTTTGTTCAAAATTTGGTTCGTGTGGGTACCATGTACAAATGCTCAGTGGGCAGCTGTTTTGCATTGGGTAGACAGTACCTGCTGTCCTATGACATTGCTGTCATTGGATGTCCTCCTCACACTATACAGTTGAGATCCCCTCAGGTGAGTACAGTTGAATAGCTGAGTAGAGGTACAATGGTCATAGTACCAGAGTACACTGTATTGGCAAAGTGTATTGAGGGTCCTAATGCCTGCTGACTTTATCATTGCTGTCATTGCCTGTCCTCCCCACACACTATACACTGGAAATCCCCTCAAGTGAGTACAGTTGAATGGCTGATTAGAGGGAGAATGGGCATAGTATTAGAGAACACAGTTGTGGCTGAGTGGAGGGACATTACCAGTGCCTGCAGGCCTTAGAATTGCTGTCTTTGTCTGTCCTATCCACACACTATACATACAAATGCCCAACAGGTTGGTGCACTCCAATGCAGACTTGTCAAATGAGGTAATCTTTAATAGCATGCACTGTTCTGGTCTTACTGATAGTGAAACGGTGCCTTCTCTAGCTTGTAGTGCTGTCAGATGTTGTTTCCCCCAAATGAGTGTACTTGACATGTTGAAGGCCAGGGAGGGGTCTATGGACAGGTGGACACTGGTCTGCTGAGCGGGGTGGGATTGTGGGTGGGTAAAGGTGATCAGTGAGCATGCATGCTAATACATTTTGATGAGCTAATTTTGTAATTGTGACCTACCTGACTGCACTCTTAGGCATTCCTGTAAAGCCCTCAGGTTTCAGGATGGCCAAGATCTTCTCCCATGATTTGAACTATGGAGGAGGAGGTAGGGGACCACGGGCAGTCTTGTGTACCTCCAGCTGGTGCCTGGTGGCCATGGAACAGACCTTCCCCCTCTTCCTCATGTCGTCCCTTGTGCACGGACATCTGCCTACAGAATTCACTCTGTCAGCTATCCTTTGCCACATTTCCATTTTCCTAGCAATAGTGGTCTGGTGGACTTGGGCTCCAAATAGATGTGGCTCTTCCCTAATGGTTTCATCCACCATGACACTTAATTCCTCATCTGTGAACCGTGGATGTTTTTGTGGTGACATGGTGATGGAAAAAAGGTGGGAATTTTTTTTTAGGTGCTGTGTGATGAGTGGGTGACGTGCAGTGAATGTTGTGATATGGTGCAAATATGTGTTGGGGGGTGTAGTGAGGATATGAGATGTGTGGCTTTTGTGAGGTAGAATGGTGCCTATAATAATGTTTACACTGCTGTTGCTGTGTGTGGCATTGTAGATGCAAAGGATTGTGGTGTTTGCAAGGGTGTTTTTTATAGTGTGGTAGGTAGGTGTATTGAGTGTGCGCATGTGTGTCAGCTGTGTTGTTTTCAAATCTTCGGGCTTCTGTTTGGAACGACTGTTCATGGGTGCAACGCTGCATTGCTAACAAACTCACCAAATAATGCAGTCTGCAATTTAAAAAAGGCCTTAATGCATTAACACATGCTCAGAAAAAACCTTTGACATTCACTTAAGAAGCCACAGTTAGAGTGGTCAAAGGTGCAAATTTAAACCAGCAAAACACAGTAATTGCCAATTCATGCTTAACATCTCCGTCCATACTCGCAGACTAGTCATGAAAGCCATAATTTTCTCAACAAATGTAACACAATTCATAAACATAACTGTACTTAAGCTGTGCTTTTCAAGTAAATTTGAATGTATTATGGTTTTTTTTAACTTTTGATGCTAGAATGAATTTTGGGGCTTTTTGTAGATATACTGCACACCTCTTTGT
Source organism: Pleurodeles waltl (assembly GCF_031143425.1). Taxonomy (NCBI): domain Eukaryota; kingdom Metazoa; phylum Chordata; class Amphibia; order Caudata; family Salamandridae; genus Pleurodeles; species Pleurodeles waltl. The sequence continues at coordinate 667,963,464 of NC_090449.1, read as the reverse complement.
TGCACCAAAATCCATGCATGCCCAATCCCCTGTACACTCTACCTCTATTATGCACAGCCTTTGGCTGTGAACAGAAGGGGTTGGACATGGTTCTAGGTCTTGCACCAGGTTCCAGACAACCAACCCCAGCTACACATTGCTATTAGCCTTGTACCCAAACCCTACATTTGCTGGGCTCCAGCTGCATACTCCCGCTGAACATGAACATAAGCGATTTGGTACAGACCTTAGCCTTCAGACTGTGTTGTGACGGGAATGAATCTCCTCTTGCTCTGAGTGCCTAACAGTAAAACTTGTATCCTGACTTATTATTTTGGCCCTGGGACTACACTAATTTAGTGCATGCTCAAAGACCTAGGCCTGACCCTACTAAAGCAGTGTCTAGAGCCTGTTATGCCACATGGAGGGATACACAAAGCATATTCTCATATCAAACCATGCAGGGCCACGCAAGGTGGCCTTGCTTGGCTTCATAAATCTCACTTTGGTTTAGCATCATCCTCATGCCCCCTTACGTGGTGCAAGGGCAACACAAACCTGTGATAAATATGGGCCCCAGTTTTTGTAAATCAGCAGTCTGAATGGACCTTTTTCTCTGTCAAGGAAAGGAAAGTGTACTGACATCTCACAAAGCTACTTTTGAGTAAGTTTACTGTTTTGGCTATTCACCATTTACAAATGTAGAATCTGCAATAATAGGAATCCCAGAGCTTTAAGTATGGTAGTAGGACTCTATGCGTGGTGAGTCTGGGTACTGGGACGAGTTTTATTTGGATGGCCCCTAGTTTGGCATGGCACAAGATGGAGAATGAAACAAATTCTCCAGACAGTGGAAGTGTATTGACTGCATTCCTGTGGATGGAGGTGGAAATCAATTACATGAGCACTCTCCTAGCAAAAGGCTGTTGATTAGTTCTTCCTGAGCACTGTGATTTGGAAGATGATAGAGGTGAGGTCTGTGACTGCAGTTTTCTGTTCTTCAAGATGAGAACATTTCTAGGCAGTGCCCCCACAGAGTACTTGAGGAGCTGCTGTTTGTTTAGTGTCTGCATGACTGCTAGAATTCAAAAGACATGAGGGGACATTATGGGAAGTTTGCACATCATTTTGGAGAAGCTGAAGGCTGGCCTAGTGCCTATAAGCCTGTATGTACAAAGACAGAAGCAGAATGTGTGACCCTGCAGGAGGAGGGACTGTCCCGGTGGAAAAGTTGCTGACTGCCTCTTGGAGCATAGCCAGGGACAGCTTGTGTTGTGAGAGAATTCCCACCCCTACCCACACATCCAATAATCAAGCCCTAGATGTAACAGCATGCTGTCTGTCACCCATGAAACACCACAAGCCTAGTGCTGGGGCTGCCTAGTTACAAGTAAATCCAGTGGGAAAACTGCTGTCAACCCCAGAGCAGAAGTCTGATGATGCCTTGCTCCCTTCACATGCCACATCTGCTAGAGTGCACCAATGTAATTCCAGTCCAGTGGCTGCACCTGGTTGCAAGGAACAACTGTCAGATCCCATCTCAAAGGGCGGATCTGCCAGGCCGCATTCCCACCAAGCAAGCCTGCCATGCTGCTCACCTGCCATGGTTGGATAGAAGTGGTCGCCACGGTCCCTTTTCAGGAGAGTTTCAGCTGAAAGCATCGGTCAGGAGAACGCCTGCCAATGCCGTACAACCACAGCAACATGAGCAACATGAGCAGGTAACAGGGCCTCACAGGTGAAAGACTGAGCTGGATGTACAGGTCCTATTCTGAAGCTGGAAGACTGACAGTTACTTATGCAATTCCAATTTGATTACGAACTGTTAGCTTAGCTGCAAATTTTCTGCATCTGTAGAGACCTAGTACACTTCACATGTGCCTAATCTATGCTTGTGTCTACACTTGGGTAAGAGTTAGGAGGAGGAGAGATGTAGGAAGTTGGCTCTGTATGTACTATTTCAAAGTAAGAAATAGCATGCACAGAGTCCAAGGGCTCCCCTTAGAGGTAAGATAGTGGCAAAAAGAGATAATTCTAATGCTCTATTTTGTGGTAGTGTGGTCGAGCAGTAGGCTTATCAGAGGGTAGTGTTAAGCATTTGTTGTACACACACAGGCAATAAATGAGGAACACACACTCAGAGACAATTCCAGGCCAATAGGTTTTTGTATAGAAAAATATATTTTCTTAATTTATTTTAAGAACCACAGGTTCAAGATTTACAAACAATACTTTAAATGAAAGGTACTTCACTTAGGAACTTTAGGAACTTTGAATTAGCAAAATAACATATACAGTTTTCACACAAATGGCATATAGCTATTTTAAAATTAAACACAGTGCAATTTTCAACAGTTCCTGGGGGAGGTAAGTGTTTGTTAGTTTTGCAGGTAAGTAAACCACCTACGTGGTTCAAAGTTGGGTCCAAGGTAGCCCACCGTTGGGGGTTCAGAGCAACCCCAAAGTTACCACACAAGAAGCTCAGGGCCGGTCAGGTGCAGAGGTCAAAGTGGTGCCCAAAACGCATAGGCTTCAATGGAGAAGGGGGTGCCCCGGTTCAAGTCTGCCAGCAGGTAAGTACCCGCGTCTTCGGAGGGCAGACCAGGGGAGTTTTGTAGGGCACCGGGGGGACACAAGTCAGCACAAAAAGTACACCCTCAGCAGCACGGGGGCGGCTGGGTGCAGTGTGCAATACTGCGTCGGGTTCGCAATAGGTTTCAATGGGAGACCAAGGGGTCTTTTTAGCGATGCAGGCAGGCAAGGGGGGGGCTCCTCGGGGTAGCCACCACCTGGGCAAGGGAGAGGGCCACCTGGGGGTCGCTCCTGCATTGGAGGTCGGATCCTTCAGGTCCTGGGGGCTGCGGGATTCCCTCTGTAGGCGTCGCTGTGGGAGCTCAGGGGGGTCCACTCTGGCTACTCATGGTCTCGTAGTCACCGGGGAGTCCTCCCTGTGGTGTTTGTTCTCCACAAGTCGAGCCGGGGGCGTCGGGTGCAAAGTCTCACGCTTCCGGCGGGAAACGTGTTGTTTCAAAGTTGCTTTTTTGTTGCAAAGTTGCAGTCTTTGTGGAACAGAGCCGCTGTCCTCGGGAGTTCTTGGTCCTTCTAGATGCAGGGTAGTCCTCTGAGGCTTCAGAGGTCGCTGGACCCTGTGGAACGCGTCGCTGGAGCAGTGTCTTTAGAAGTGGGGAGACAGGTCGATAGAGCTGGGGCCAAAGCAGTTGGTGTCTCTGTCTTCTCTGCAGGTTTTCAGCTCAGCAGTCCTTCTTTTTCTTAGGTTTCAGGAATCTATCTTGCTGTGTTCTGGGAGCCCCTAAATACTCGATTTAGGGGGGTGTTTAAGTCTGGGGGGTTAGTAGCCAATGGCTACTAGCCCTGAGGGTGGCTACACCCTCTTTGTGCCTCCTCCCTGAGGGGAGGGGGGCACATCCCTTATCCTATTGGGGGAATCCTCCATCTGCAAGATGGAGGATTTCTAAAAGTCAGAGTCACCTCAGCTTAGGACACCTTAGGGGCTGTCCTGACTGGCCAGTGACTCCTCCTTGTTTTTCTCATTATCTCCTCGGCCTTGCTGCCAAAAGTGGGTCCGTGGCTGGAGGGGGCGGGCAACTCCACTAGCTGGAGTGCCCTGGGGTGCTGTAACAAAGGGGGTGAGCCTTTGAGGCTCACTGCCAGGTGTTACAGTTCCTGCAGGGGGAGGCAAGAAGCACCTCCTCCCAGTACAGGCTTTGTTACTAGCCATAGAGTGACAAAGGCACTCTCCCCATGTGGTCAGCAACATTTCTGGTGTGTGGCAGGCTGCTAAAACTAGTCAGCCCACACTGGTAGTCGTTTAAGGTTTCAGGGGGCACCTCTAAGGTGCCCTCTGGGTTGTATGTTACAATAAAATGTACACTGGCATCAGTGTGCATTTATTGTGCTGAGAAGTTTGATACCAAACTTCACAGTTTTCAGTGTAGCCATTATGGTGCTGTGGAGTTCATGCATGACAGACTCCCAGACCATATACTCTTATGGCTACCCAGCACTTACAATGTCTAAGGTTTTGCTTAGACACTCTAGGGGCATAGTGCTCATGCACTTATGCCCTCACCTATGGTATAGTGCACCCTGCCTTAGGGCCGTAAGGCCTGCTAGAGGGGTGACTTATCTATACCTATAGGCAGTGTGAGGTTGGCATGGCAAGCAGTGTGTCTGTGCTGAGTGAGGGGTCCCCAGGGTGGCCTAAGATATGCTGCAGCCCTTAGAGACCTTCCCTGCCATCAGGGCCCTTGGTACCAGGGGTATCAGTTACAAGGGACTTACCTGGATGCCAGGGTGTGCCAATTGTGGAAACAAAGGTACAGGTTAGGGAAAGAACACTGGTGCTGGGGCATGATTAGCAGGCCTCAGCACACTTTCAAATCATAACTTGGCATCAGCAAAGGCAAAACGTCAGGGGGTAACCATGCCAATGATGCATTTCCTTACACAACCCCCCCCCCAAACGAAAGAGGATGAGACTAACCTTTCCCAAGACAGTCTTCATTTTCTAAGTGGAAGAACCTAGAAAGGCCATCTGGATTGGCATGGGCAGTCCCAGGTCTGTGTTCCACTATAAAGTCCATTCCCTGTAGGGAGATGGACCACCTCAACAGTTTTGGATTTTCACCTTTCATTTGCATTAGCCATCTGAGAGGTCTGTGGTCAGTCTGAACTACAAAGTGAGTACCAAAGAGGTATGGTCTCAGCTTCTTCAGGGACCAAACCACTGCAAAGGCCTCCCTCTCAATGGCACTCCAACGCTGCTCCCTGGGGAGTAACCTCCTGCTAATGAAAGCAACAGGCTGGTCAAGGCCATCATCATTTGTTTGGGACAAAACTGCCCCTATCCCATGTTCAGAGGCATCAGTCTGCACAATGAACTGCTTGGAGTAATCTGGAGCTTTGAGAACTGGTGCTGTGCACATTGCTTGTTTCAGGGTGTCAAAGGCCTGTTGGCATTCTACAGTCCAGTTTACCTTCTTGGGCATTTTCTTGGAGGTAAGTTCTGTGAGGGGTGTCACTATAGATCCATATCCCTTCACAAACCTCCTGTAGTACCCAGTCAAGCCAAGGAATGCCCTGACTTGAGTCTGGGTTTTTGGAGCTGCCCATTACAGAATAGTCTGGATCTTAGGCTGGAGTAGCTGAACTTGGCCTCCATCTACAAGGTGTCCCAAGTAAACCACAGTTCCCTGTCCTATCTGGCATTTGGATGCCTTGATAGAGAGGCCTGCTGCTTGCAGAGCCTTCAAAACCTTCTTCAGGTGGACCAGGTGATCCTGCCAGCTGGAGCTAAAGACAGCAAAATCGTCAAGAAAAGCTGCACTAAAGGACTCCAAGCCAGCAAGGACTTGATTCACCAACCTTTGGAAGGTGGCAGGGGCATTCTTTAAACCAAAGGGCATAATAGTAAACTGATAATGCCCATCAGGTGTGGAGAATGCTGTCTTTTCTTTTGCTCCTGGTGCCATTTTGATTTGCCAGTACCCTTCTGTCAAGTCAAAGGTACTTAAGTATTTGGTAGCACCTAGTTTGTCTATCAATTCATCTGCCCTTGGAATGGGATGTCTTGGTGACAGAATTAAGTCTTCTGTAGTCCACACAAAACCTCATCTCTCTCTTTCCATCTTTGGTGTGAGGTTTGGGGACTAAGACCACTTGGCTAGCCCAGGGACTGTCAGAGTGCTCAATGACCCCCAATTCCAGCATCTTGTGGACTTCCACTTTGATGCTTTCCTTAACTTGGTCAGAGTGTCTGAAAATTTTGTTTTTGACAGGCATGCTGTCTCCTGTATCCACATCATGGGTACACAGGTGTGTCTGACCAGGGGTTAGGGAAAAGAGCACAGCAAACTGTTGCAGGACCTTCCTACAGTCAGATTGCTGTTGGCCAGAGAGGGTGTCTGAATAGATCGCTCCATCAACTGAACCATCTTTAGGGTCTGTGGAGGGGAGATCAGGGAGAGGTTCACTCTCAGCTTCCTGGTCCTCATCTGTTACCATCAACAGATTCACATCTGCCCTGTCATGGAAGAGTTTGAGGCGGTTCACATGGATCACCCTTTTGGGGGTCCTGCTAGTGCCTAGGTCTACCAGGTAGGTGACCTGACTCTTCTTCTCTAGCACTGGGTAAGGGCCACTCCATCTGTCCTGAAGTGCCCTGGGAGCCACAGGCTCCAGAACCCAGACTTTCTGCCCTGGCTGAAACTCAACCATAGCAGCCTTTTGGTCATACTAAAACTTCTGGAATTGTTGGCTGGCCTCAAGGTTTTTGCTTGCCTTTTCCATATACTCTGCCATCCTTGAACGAAGGCCTAGTACATAGTCCACTATATCTTGTTTAGGCTCATGAAGAGGTCTCTCCCAGCCTTCTTTTACAAGAGGTAGTGGTCCCCTTACAGGATGGCCAAACAGAAGTTCAAAGGGGGAAAACCCTACTCCCTTCTGAGGCACCTCTCTGTAGGCGAAAAGCAGACATGGCAAGAGGACATCCCATCTCCTTTTGAGTTTTTCAGGGAGCGCCATGATCATGCTTTTCAATGTCTTGTTAAATCTTCCAACAAGACCATTGGTTTGTGGATGGTATGGTGTGGTGAATTTGTAAGTCACCCCACACTCATTCCACATGTGTTTCAGGTAGGCTGACATACAGTTGGTACCTCTGTCAGACACCACCTCCTTAGGAAATCCCACTCTGGTAAAAATACCAAATGAGTGCTTTGGCTACTGCAGGGGCAGTAGTCGACCTATGGGGAATTGCTTCAGGGTATCTAGTAGCAATATCCACTACTACTAGTATGTATTGGTTCCCTGAGGCTGTGGGAGGTTCAAGTGGACCCACTATGTCCACACCCACTCTTTCAAAGGGGACCCCCCACCACTGGAAGTGGAATGAGGGGGGCCTCTGGGTGTCCACCTGTCTTACCACTGGCTTGACAGGTGGCACAGGAGACACAAAACTCCTTGACCTTCTGGGACATGTTGGGCCAATAGAAGTGGTTGACTAATCTCTCCCACGTCTTGGTCTGTCCCAAATGCCCAGCAAGAGGAATATCATGAGCTAAGGTTAGAATGAACTCCCTAAAGTCCTGAGGCACTACCACTCTCCTAGTGGCACCAGGTTTGGGATCTCTTGCCTCAGTGTAAAGGAGTCCATCTTCCCAATAGACTCTATGTGTTCCTGTTATTTTTTCTTTGGACTCTTCAGCAGCTTGCTGCCTAAGGCCTTCAAGGGAGGGACAGGTTTCTTGCCCCTTACACAATTGTTCCCTTGAGGGTCCCCCTGGGCCTAGGAGCTCAACCTGATAAGGTTCTAACTCCAGGGGGTCAGTTCCCTCAAAGGGCAGAACTTCTTCCTGGGAAGAGATGTTCTCCTTTTCTTGTTGTGTTGAAACTGGTTCCCCAGTTTTCTTTCCTTTTCTCTTGGAGGGTTGGGCCCTTTTTCCAGGCTCCAATACCACTTTTTCACCCTGAGCCTTACACTGTGCCCTTGTCTTGACACACACCAGTTCAGGGATACCCAGCATGGCTGCATCGGTTTTGAGTTCTACCTCAGCCCATGCTGAGGACTTCAGGTCATTTCTAAGCAAACAGTCTACAGGGATATTTGAGGAGACCACCACCTGTTTCAGGCCATTGACCCCTCCCCACTCTAAAGTTACCATAGCCATGGGATGTACTTTAGTCTGATTGTCAACGTTGGTAACTGGATAAGTTTGTCCAGCCAGGTATTGACCAGGGGAAACCAGTTTCTCTGTCACCATGGTGACACTGGCACCTGTATCCCTCAGGCCTTCTACACTTGTCCCATTAATTAAGAGTTGCTGCCTGTATTTTTGCATCTTAGGGGGCCAGGCAGCCAGTGTGGCTAAATCCACCCCACCCACAGAGACTAATGTAGCTTCAGTGTGAACCCTGATTTGCTCTGGGCACACTGTTGATCCCACTTGGAGACTGGCCATTCCAGTGTTAGCTGGAGTAGAGTTAGAAGTGGAACCTTTCTTGGGACAGGCCTTGTCTCCAGTTTGGTGTCCTGGCTGATTACAGCTACGACAACAGGCCTTTTTGGGATCAAAGTTTATACCCTTGTACCCAAAATTGGATTGTGAAGAGGCTCTGGACCCTCCCTCCTGAGCAGGTTTTTGGGGCCCTATAGAAGACTCTTTACTTTTCCCTTTGGATGTCTCAACACTCTTCCCCTGGGGAGTCTTTGTGACCCCTTTCTTTTGGTCACCCCCTGTGGAAGTCTTGGTCACCCTAGTCTTGACCCAATGGTCTGCCTTCTTTCCCAATTCTTGGGGAGAAATTGGTCCTAGGTCTACCAGATGCTGATGCAGTTTATCATTGAAACAATTACTTAATAGGTGTTCTTTCTCAAATAAATTGTACAGCCCATCATAATCATTTACACCACTGCCTTGAATCCAACCACCCAGTGTTTTCACTGAGTAGTCAACAAAATCAACCCAGGTCTGGCTCGAGGATTTTTGAGCCCCCCTGAACCTAATTCTATACTCCTCAGTGGAGAATCCAAAGCCCTCAATCAGGGTAGACTTCATGAGGTCATAGGATTCTGCATCTTTTACAGAGAGTGTGAGGAGTCTATCCCTACACTTTCCAGTGAACATTTCCCAAATGTTGGAAAATGGGTTATTGGTAAGGGCAGGTAGGTACCTACACTTAGCAACAGGCTACTAACCTCCACTAAGGTCCAGTTAGGTCTCAATAAATTAACCCCAGCTCAACCCTTGGTAGCTTGGCAACGAGCATCAAGGCTTAACTTAGGAGACAGAGTGTAAAGTATTCAAATATCACAAAACAGTAATTAAATAAAACACAGGAAACAGTTTAAAAATCCAAAACCAATTTATAAAAATAGATTATATTTTTATCTTTAAAATGACACCAAAACGAATAAAATCAGATAAGAGGAACCGGAGATATGAATTTGTAAAGATTTTTTTTTTTTTTAGCGCCTAGAAACAAAAAGCGCCAATCGGGTCATCTGGTTGCACCTCGACCGGGGCAAACTCAAAGTTTCAGGCCGACTGCGATGGAGACCTGCTCGGCTACAGGCCGCGGGAGGCCTCGGTTAAAAGTTTACCTTCACACTTAGTCTCTTTTTCAAAGATTTTCTTCAGCGGGACGAACCTGCCAGTCCAATCTGACCTCCTGGAGCCCTTCTCCGGATACGCGATGCTGGAATCCTCGGTGGAGATTTTTACTTTCGGACTTAGTCGTTTTTTCGAGGTGAAAATCCTTCGACCGCGGTAAACCTGGATCTTGATCCGACGTCCATGGAGCCCTCCTCGGATACGCTGGCTGGGAGGTCCCGGTCAACTTTTTACCTTCGGACTTAGTATCTTTTTTGGAGATTTTCTTTACCGGGACGAACCAGCAAATCAGGCCGGGTCGGGGTTGAGGCAAGCCGGCTAGAGTTGCTGCGGCGGGTCGGTCCCTCTATGGAGCTTTTTTACAAAAGTTGTCCAAACTTATCCAAACTTCTGGAGCTTCTCCCAGATGCCCTTTTAAGGTTCTTTTGGGGTCCACAGCTCACCCCAAGGGTCCAGAAGTTCTGAGATGGTACTTGTGGGGTGCGGACTACAACTCCCAGAATGCACCTGGCGCAAACTCCTTTTTGGCAACTGGACAGTGGTCAGCTGGTCGCTTTCTTCAGGAGTTGGTACAGGGGACTCTGGATAGCAATTTTTCACCTGTAGCAAACAGGGAGTCCCTCCTTGAACCTGTTGAAGCCAGGCAAAGTCCTTCTTGTGGTGAAGCCCAAGTGTGCAGCTGGTGCAGTCCTTCTGAGTGCAGGTTCCAGGTGCAGGCCAGGGGTCCAGCAGGGAAGGCCTTCTTCTTCTGTTCTTCCTTGTTGGATGTGGTAGGGAACTGAGGTGTGGGTGCAGGTCTGCCAGTTTTATCCTTGCTCCTGGGTGAAAAGCAGGGGGGACCTGGTTCTCCAATCAGGAGCAGGGTCCTTCCCCCTGTGATGACCACTTCCTGGGTAGTGTGGCAAAAATCAATCCCAGGAGGCAACATTCTCTAAAAATCCATCATGGCTGAATCTGATTTTTGGAGGTTACATCTGGCTGAGCCCATCCACTGGTGTGGCTAAAAATCATAAACACACCCCTCTCCTGCCCTCTCCTAATCTAATCAAGGGGGCACCTAGTTGTCTGGGGTTACAGGATGTGGGGGTGTTGCTGGTTGCTCCAAATGTCCTTCTCTGCCTTTGAAGACCAGTTTGGCAGCCATCCCCTTCCTGCCTCACCATCTGCTGAGGGGAGATTCCCTCCCACAGGCACATTCATTTGTGTGAAGCCAGGCCACGTCACACCTCATCAAGGCAACCTGGCCAGGCTGCTAAAGGCTGGCCAATCAGAGCACATCAGTAAAAACAATGCAGGTCTGTAATTGGCAACTTTTTAGATAGAGTTTAAAACTCTCTACCTGAACAAGTTATATTAAATCCAACAACTGGAAGTTGTGGGATTTAATACAACAATTAATTTGATACCAAACTATTGGTATGCATCATTTAAGGAGACTTTAAAAATTAAAAAAAAGTCTCCCCATTCTAGCCTATGAAGGCCATTTACTACAATGAGGGGAAAAAAATGTTGGCTGTTTTTACCTCACCAGGGCTTATAAAACTATTTTTATAAAGTCCCTGCTTATAGTTACATGGCACCCAGCCCTAGGGGCACATAGGGCACACCTTAGGGGTGACATATATGTAAAAATAAGGTAGTTTAAGACTTTGGAACTAATTTTAATTCCAAAGTCGATATGCATATAACTTTAATTTAAAAGCAGCCAGAAAGGCAGGCCTGCCTTTAAAATGACACTGGGCACCTCAGCAGTGCACCTATGGGTGCACTACCTATGCTGTGGTCCCTAAACCTACATGCCCAACCATACACTAGGGACTTATAGGTAGGTTCACTTCGCCAATTATAATTAGCCTAATTTGCATATCCATTTTACACAGAGCACAGGCCCTGGGTCTGGTTAGCAGTACCCAAGGCACCCTCAGAGTCAGGAAAACACCAGCAAAAAGTGTGGAAATGGGGGGAAAAAGTTAGGGGGCCTCTGCAATCAGCCCTGTTTTCTCACACAAGCCCCCCCAGCCCACACGCCCAGGAGACTCAGCCCAACCCTGGGAGAGTCTTCCTGGCTTGTTAGGCGAGGAAGACATTGAAGAAAACTGGCTGTCCCTTTGCAGGGCCTACTCTGCCTTACATCCTCCTGCCATGGCCACTCCCTCTGGGTAGTGAAGCCATCCCAACAGTAAAAAGGACCCATCTCAAACTGAAACTTCCCTCTAGGGGGGTCTTCCTCCTCTCTCTCTGCCAACTTGGGTAGTGAGGTGCCCATCTCCCCTACTCCTAACTTTGCTAGGGCAACACCTAGGTTATCCACAGAGGTCACCCAACACTTGAGCAACCCCACCATGACCAACAGGGTCAGGGGGCCTACTTTGCTTTTGGCCCTGGGGTCTGCCTCCCAGGCCAAGTGCAGTGCTGCCAGGAATGCAAGCACCCAGCAGAGGCTACTGACAGCTGTCAGTACCCAGAACCACACCCTAAGCTCTCCACTGACAGGTGGCTGAGCTGCTTTAGGGGCAACTGTGGGGTCCTGGCACCTCTCTTGCTGTCTAGAGTGGGGGGCTACCCCCTCCTGTGGCAGACACCCTCATTCCACTCTCCCTTCGGACAGTGCAGGGGCAACACCCTGCATCTGGATAGCTGCCTGACTACTCAGGACTTCCTTGGGGTCAGGTGAGGCCTCACCAGTGCCAACTCTGGGCTCCACCCCTACTGGGGCAGAAGGCCTTTGGCTCCCTGCAATTCTCTTTAAGAGTGGCCTTCCCTTCCTTTTCTTCTTTCCTTTTCTTGGGGACCCCTGTCTCCTAACCGTAGGGACTGACTCCCCAGGACTTTTGTTTGGGGGGGCACCCTGGGCGACCGCCCCATCTGGGACCAGACTCACCTCTGGGAGGTCATTGCCCAGGATACAATCTAGGGGGAGGTCAGCACTGACTACCACCCTAAACCAGTCAAGGATACCCTCCCTCTCTAGGGGCACTATGGCTACAGGTTTGGAGGTGACCTCCCCTGTGGCTATCCTGATTTCCTAGTCTCTCCTGGGACATTCATGTCTGGGGTCACTAACCGGTCACTCACTATAGTGTGACTGGCACAGGTGTCTCTCAGGCCAGTGGTAGGGGTCCCATTCACTTGAATGGGGTGGAAGTGCCGACTCTCACCCTCAGGGATCACCAGCTTACCATCTGGTCCTGTCTCCCAGCTCAATGCTAGGAGGACTTCATCATCTGAGGAGTCCTCCTCCATGGCTACACTGGACAGCCCAGTGCTAACCACCTTCTTTGGACAGGCTGAATCTCCTCTGAAGTGACCTGTCTGCTGACAGTCAAAGCAAGCCTTACTGTCCAAGAGCTTTTTTTTAACCCTGGGTCTCCCTGTCTCTGCTTGTCAGAGTGGGAGTGGGATTTACTCTCCTCCTTCTTAGGGCTCTGGGGTACAGAGGGAGTCTCTGTGGTGGGCTTACCACCTCCCTCCTTAGGTTTTTGGGGACCTGACCCCCCCTTCTTGGAGTCTCCCCCCTGGGACTTGACAACCACCCTGGTTCTCAACCACTCCTCAGCTGCCTCCCCTAGCTCTCTAGGGTTGGTCAGCTTAGAGTCCACTAGATGCTGGCATAATCTTTCTTGGGTACAATTGGTCAAGATGTGCTCTCTCATGATCAGATTGTATAACGCCTCATAAGTATTTACGTTGTTACCAATAATCCAGCCCTCTAGTGCCTTAAGTGAGGTGTCTACAAAGTCAACCCAAGACTGGGTACTGACCTTCTGGGTGTCCCTGAACTTCATTCTATACTGCTCTGGGGTCAGAACAAACTTCTTGGTTAAGCACCTCTTCTTACTAGGGTATGAATCTGCTTCCTCGCCCCCCTAAGGTCAGAAGCCTATCCCTCCCTGAGTTGGGGACCAACTCCCACAAAAGGGAACCCCAGTATTGAGGCCTAACCCTTCTCATTTGGAGTGCCCTCTCAAAGGCCTCCAACCACTTGTCTATATCATCCCCCTCTACATAAGCAGGAACCACCCCCTTGGGTAATCTGGGGCAACCCCCCCCCACCCATGGACACCTTAACTTCTCTGTCGCTGCCACCATCTCTTTTCTCTTTCTTTGCCCACTTCTTCTTTTCTAGGGCCAGCTTCTGTGCTTCCAAAGCTATAAATGCTAGCTGGGCCTCCAGCTCTCTTTCTCTGAGGGACAGGTTCTCTCCTCCTGAAGGGACCCCCTTCCCCCAACTAGCTTTGGGTCTGCCCCTGGTGACTGTATGTAATGAGGACCGGTCTTCCTCATCCTCACTTAGGCTCAGATGCCCTCCCTCCCCTGAGTGGTTAGAGCTCGTATCCTTCCCCACTTTTCCCTCCTCTGGAGCTTCTTCTGAATCTACCTCTTGGGCCTCAGACCATGCTGCCAGGGATTTGATCAGGACATGCTTCCTGAGGTCAGTGGTTGCAGGCAACCCTCTTTCAGTACACAACCCCCTAAGCTGGGCTACTGTCAGTGTGGGTAGGCTAGCCAGATCAAGCTCCATGGTTCCCTAGTTTTGTGTCAACAAAAACTTTTTGCAAAAATTGGAAACAAGAATTTAGAAAAATCACAAAAATTCAATATTTGAAATTAATCAAAATTAAAAACAATTTTTGCACTAGGACAATTTAAAGGATTTTTAATTTGTTTTACTTAAAACTGTAACGTGATACTGAACACAAGTACAGGATCCCACCGCTGCCACCAAAAATGTTGGAAAATGGGTTATTGGTAAGGGCAGGTAGGTACCTACACTTAGCAACAGGCCACTAACCTCCACAAAGGTCCAGTTAGGTCTCAGTAAATTAACCCCAGCTCAACCCTTGGTAGCTTGGCAACGAGCGTCAAGGCTTAACTTAGGAGACAGAGTGTAAAGCATTCAAATATCACAAAACAGTAATTAAATAAAACACAGGAAACAGTTTAAAAATCCAAAACCAATTTACACAAATAGATTATAATTTTATCTTTAAAATGACACCAAAACGAATAGAATCAGATAAGGGGAACCGGAGATATGAATTTTTAAAGAATTATTATTTTTTTAGCGCCTAGAAACAAAAAGCGCCAATAGGGTCATCTGGTTGCACCTCGACCGGGGCAAAGTCAAAGTTTCAGGCCGACCGCGATGGAGCCCTGCTCGGCTACAGGGCGCGGGAGACCTCGGTTAAAAGTTTACCTTCACACTTAGGGCCTGATTCTAACTTTGGAGGACGGTGTTAAACCGTCCCAAAAGTGGCGGATATACCACCTACCGTATTACGAGTCCATTATATCCTATGGAACTCGTAATACGGTAGGTGGTATATCCGCCACTTTTGGGACGGTTTAACACCGTCCTCCAAAGTTAGAATCAGGCCCTTAGTCTCTTTTTCGAAGATTTTCTTCAGCGGGACAACCTGCCAGTCCAATCCAACCTCCTGGAGCCCTTCTCCGGATACGCGATGATGGAATCCTCGGTGGAGATTTTTACCTTCGGACTTAGTCGTTTTTTCGAGGTGGAAATCCTTCGACCGGGGTAAACCTGGATCTTGATCCGACGTCCATGGAGCCCTCCTCGGATACGCTGGCTGAAAGGTCCCGGTCAACTTTTTACATTCGGACTTAGTATCTTTTTTGGAGATTTTCTTTACCGGGACGAACCAGCAAATCAGGCCGGGTCGCGGTTGAGGCAAGCCGGCTAGAGTTGCTGCGGCGGGTCGGTCCCTCTATGGAGCTTTTTTACAAAAGTTGTCCAAACTTATCCAAACTTCTGGAGCTTCTCCCCGATGTCCTTTTAAGGTTCTTTTGGGGTCCACAGCTCACCCCAAGGGTCCAGAAGTTCTGAGATGGTACTTGTGGGGTGCGGACTACAACTCCCAGAATGCACCTGGCGCAAACTCCTTTTTGGCCACTGGACAGTGGTCAGCTGGTCGCTTTCTTCAGGAGTTGGTACAGGGGACTCTGGATAGCAATTTTTCACCTGTAGCAAACAGGGAGTCCCTCCTTGAACCTGTTGAAGCCAGGCAAAGTCCTTCTTGTGGTGAAGCCCACGTGTGCAGCTGGTGCAGTCCTTCTGAGTGCAGGTTCCAGGTGCAGGCCAGGGGTCCAGCAGGGCAGGCCTTCTTCTTCTGTTGTTCTTCCTTGTTGGATGTGGTAGGGAACTGAGGTGTGGGTGCAGGTCTGCCAGTTTTATCCTTGCTCCTGGGTGAAAAGCAGGGGGGTCCTGGTTCTCCAATCAGGTGCAGGGTCCTTCCCCCTGTGATGACCACTTCCTGGGTAGTGTGGCAAAAATCAATCCCAGGAGGCAACATTATCTAAAAATCCATCACGGCTGAATCTGATTTTTGGAGGTTACATCTGGCTGAGCCAATCCACTGGTGTGGCTAAAAATCATAAACACACCCCTCTCCTGCCCTCTTCTAATCTAATCAAGGGGGCACCTAGTTGTCTGGGGTTGCAGGATGTGGGGGTGTTGCTGGTTGCTCCAAATGTCCTTCTCTGCCTTTGAAGACCAGTTTGGCAGCCCTCCCCTTCCTGCCTCACCATCTGCTGAGGGGAGATTCCCTCCCACAGGCACATTCCTTTGTGTGAAGCCAGGCCACTTCACACCTCATCAAGGCAACCTGGCCAGGCTGCTAAAGGCTGGCCAATCAGAGCACAGCAGCAAAAACAATGCAGGGCTGAAATTGGCAACTTTTTAGATAGAGTTTAAAACTCTTTACCTGAACAAGTTGTATTAAATCCAACAACTGGAAGTTGTGGGATTTAATACAACAATTAATTTGATACCAAACTCTTGGTATGCATCATTTAAGGAGACTTTAAAAATTAAAAAAAAGTCTCCCCATTCTAGCCTATGAAAGCCATTTACTACAATGAGGGAAAAACAAATTTGGCTGTTTTTACCTCACCAGGGCTTATAAAACTATTTTTATAAAGTCCCTGCTTATAGTTATATGGCACCCAGCCCTAGGGGCACATAGGGCACACCTTACGGATGACTTATACGTACAAATAAGGTAGTTTAAGACTTTGGAACTACTTTTAATTCCAAAGTCATATTTGCATATAACTTTAATTTAAAAGCAGCCAGCAAGGCAGGCCTGCCTTTAAAATGACACTGGGCACCTCAGCAGTGCACCTATGGGTGCACTACCTATGCTGTGGTCCCTAAACCTACATGCCCAACCATACACTAGGGACTTATAGGTAGGTTCACTTAGCCAATTATAATTAGCCTAATTTGCATATCCATTTTACACAGAGCACAGGCCCTGGGACTGGTTAGCAGTACTCAGGGCACCATCAGAGTCAGGAAAACACCAGCAAAAAGTGGGAAATGGGGGGAAAAAGTTAGGGGGCCTCTGCAATCGGCCCTGTTTTCTCACACAAGCCCCCGCCCCAGCCCATACGCCCAGGAGACTCAGCCCAACCCTGGGAGAGTCTTCCTGGCTTGTTAGGCGAGGAAGACAGTGAAGAAAACTGGCTGTCCCTTTGCAGGGCCTACTCTGCCTTACATCCTCCTGCCATGGCCACTCCCTCTGGGTAGTTAAGCCATCCCAACAGTGAAAGGACCCACCTCAAACTGAAACTTCCCTCTAGGGGGTCTTCCTCCTCTCTCTCTGCCAACTTGGGTAGTGAGGTGCCAACCTCCCCTACTCCTAACGTTGCTAGGGCAACACCTAGGTTACCCACAGAGGTCACCCAACACTTGAGCAACCCCACCATGACCAACAGGGTCAGGGGGCCTACTTTGCTTTTGGCCCTGGGGTCTGCCTCCCAGGCCAAGTGCAGTGCTGCCAGGAATGCTAGCAGCCAGCAGAGGCTACTGACAGCTGTCAGTACCCAGAACTACACCCTAAGCTCTCCACTGATAGGTGGTTGAGCTGCTTTAGGGGCAACTGTGGGGTCCTGGCACCTCTCTTGCTGTCTAGAGTGCGGGGCTACCCCCTCCTGTGGCAGACACCCTCCTTCCACTCTCCCTTCAGACAGTGCAGGGGCAACACCCTGCATCTGGACAGCTGCCTGACTACTCAGGACTTCCTTGGGGTCAGGTGAGGCCTCACCAGTGCCAACTCTGGGCTCCCCCCCTACTGGGGCAGAAGGCCTTTGGCTCCCTGGAACTCTCTTTAAAAGTGGCCTACCCTTCATTTTCTTCTTTCCTTTTCTTGCGACCCCTGTCTCCTAACTGTAGGGACTGACTCCCCAGTGTTGAAGTAAGCCTCAGCAAGGCCTACTAGTGCAAGGGGTTCACCTTTCTCTGCACAAAGTCCTTAGACCATGTAGGAAGAAGTTGGCACAGGAACTGAAATAAAAGACAAAGTTTATTAACCTCATGAGGTGGTACTACAGTTCAAACAGCACCCTTAGGTAATGTCTGAAGTAGCACACTGAACTGAGAGAGCATGGTCCTTTTATACCCACGCAGGGGCTAAAAGGAGGTGGTACAATTATAGAAGCAAGACTTGTATACATGTAAGGTCATGTGGAAAATGCACAGTCGACAGGTAGGAGGAGCTAACAGTTTTCAAGGACTAACAGCTGCAGACCTTACTGAGCATGTGCGAAAGTGGGAGATGCTAAATATAACTTGTCACTAGGCAGATTTCAAGAGTAGTTAACAGAAAGGTAGGACAGAGCACATGGTGAGCACATGGCAGCATGTGGCAGAGAAACTGGCTGCCATGAATACAAAATGGATTCTGCGAAATGTTCACAATAGTTACAAATACAAGATGTCTTCTGCTAATGCTTAATCTAA
This sequence comes from Pleurodeles waltl, assembly GCF_031143425.1. Classification (NCBI taxonomy): domain Eukaryota; kingdom Metazoa; phylum Chordata; class Amphibia; order Caudata; family Salamandridae; genus Pleurodeles; species Pleurodeles waltl. The sequence goes on along the minus strand of NC_090449.1, from coordinate 667,945,590 downwards.
TCGCTGCTAAACTACAACAGACGACCCTTTCAGCATTAGCTGAAGACATTCGTCTTTCTGGGATAATCTAAATATTCATCTTGTATATTTATGCTCATCATTTCAGCTATTTCCTTATCTAACATATGTTGTGCTTTCATTTCTGTAATATTTCTTTTGGTAGGCATACAAGCAGTAATACACATGGAGCAGAACATTGGACCACACTGAATACAGATACAGCATGTGAAAAATATTGCAATCATTACACACAGGATAGTCAGTAGTTTCCAGCCCCAGGCGGAAACAAGAGCCCAAAACCATCCAGAAAAAGTCCAAGTACCAGTCTCTGTGTGGATTTCTGCAGCAATTTTATGCAATTTAGATATTGCATCATATACTGAAGGTGAATGATCGGGAATGAAAACACAGCAACTACTACCGATGATGCGACATGCACCACCTCGGTCAGATAATATCACATCTAGTACCATACGATTTTGGAGCACTACAATCCTCGCAATTTGGAGCTCCTCAGTAATATTACCAAGTGCCAGAGCTGCCTGATTGGTAACAGCTTCCAGAACCCTAGTCAATCATCTCACTTTCCTACTGTTTAACGCAGCACCCACGAAGGGGAACAATCCTAAATTAAAATCAACATATTGTTGCAGGCTAGTATCCGTTTGGTCTACCTCATTTGTACTTGTTTCCCTTTTATATCTATTGTTAATGATGCCATTGAACAGTTTTAAATCTCGGTGATATGATGCAGGGGCCATAAACACAGGGGGTAATAGAAAAGATACATAACACACACCTGACCACCGAACAGGTAGTTGGTAATATCCATAGTTACCACAAACAAAATATGTATTATGTGAAGCTGTAAAACTACTATTATTTACACCCTCAATAGTTAAAATCAAGGTACAATCGCTTATCCCTACTGGATTTCTCCCAATGCTACGTATACATAAATCTGCTTTAGTTTTTGTAACAGAAATCACAAATTGTTCTTTCTTGTCAGAGTCTCTTATATTTGTGAAGACATATGGTATTGAAACATTGTCCGGTTGATACTCTTCCTATTCCCATTTAGTTCCTTTGGCTTGGGGATACCCATCTTTGTCTTGGTAGCATACTTTATTAAGGCGAAAAAGAAGTCTGTCCTCTGTACGTTTTCCAGATGCAAACAAAAGCGTGTACCAAGCTTGACAAGAACCATTGTGTGAAAAAGGAAGAGGAATGAAAGGTGTTCCTCCTGTCTTTTGATGCGCAGGTATCATTCCACATACCCAACAGTTAGTAGTATTTGTAGCATTATGAGTATGATGCAACATCTGAAGGTATTATTGAAGTACAATTGACGGTGCTTCTGCTCCTGATAGGGAAGTGTAAAGTAATAGTGATCCTCTGGTACTGGAGTAGTGGCAACAAAAAACTCACGAGCAGGAGCCTTCTTTTCAACAAACCAGGTGATTGTTGCGGTAACCACCAAAACAACAACAAACCCCATAGTACTAATGATCAGTTTGTTATTCATTTTAGCAACAGTGATAATCGACCCTTTCAGAAATGGATTAAAAACAATCGTTGGAGCTCTTATCCCTGGGCAGCCGCTGATTTCTTCACCACAGGCCAAGACGGGTGTCACTACTCTAATGCATGGCTGATCCCCCCCCTTGCCACATTGGCTCTCCGTTTTACTAACCCAGGGCGGTAGCTCAACCAGTTTGTTTAAAAAAAAAATCCGATTCTTTCCTCAGTCTCAAATTATATCGCGACCCTCCAGAAGTCGTATGGTCCGGGAAGACCTCTGCAGATTCATCAGGTGATATAGCACGGCCTTTCTCCGTAGTCAAAATCTCTCGATGATCGGTCAGCACAGCAGGTTCCACCAAGGTAGGTAGCACTCTCTTGCAGTGAGTACTATGGACCCAATTCTTTCGGTTCGTCACTCGAACTGCTATCCTTGTCGCAAGGAGCACCTGTTCTGGGCCTCGCCACCTTGGTTCCAAGCTGCTTGATCTTTCAAAAGACTTAATCATCACCTGGTCACCAGGTCGGAGTTCATGGCCTTCACCTGTAGATCTGTCAGGAAGTGCTTCTCGAACCTGTTGATGAATAGAAACCAAATTGTCGGTTAACTGTGCCAAATAATCATTCATCAGGACACAAGGTACATCATATACGGATTTTGGCTTAGGAACTCCCCAAATATTAATTGGCCTCCCAAATACTATTTCGTATGGGCTAAGGCCGAGTGGAGAGTGTGGCACTGACCTAATAGACAATAATGCCAACGGTAATGCATCCGGACAAGTTAAGGATGTGGAAGCCTGTATCTTCGCTAACTTCAGCTTCAAAGTAGCATTATACCTTTCCACCAACCCTGCTGATTGTGGGTGGAAAACCGCATGGAACTTCTGTTTGATCCCTAATCCTTTCAGGACATACTTAATAACTTCCCCAACAAAATGAGGTCCGTTATCACTTCATAAAAGTCTGCAAACACCAAACCTAGGGAAAAATTATTTCAAAAGCACCTTCGCTGTGGTAATGGCAGTATTATCCTTTGTGGGATAAGCCTCTATCCATTTACTGAAGGCACATACCACCACCAAGACATACTTTAAATTGTTGCAGCGTTCAAGCTGAATATAATCCAGTTGTAGAACTTGAAAAGGTGCGGTTGGTGTAGCAAACCCTCCGCAGGAGTACGTGTCCCTTTTCCAGGATTGTATTGTAAACAGATCAAACAAGACTGTACTACTCTCTTAGCTGTACTGGAAATTTCTGGATGCTCCCAAACTTGCGTAAGCAACTTCGTTATTGTTGAAGCTCCAACATGTGCCAGCCCATGTGCCATCTGAACCATAGGTTGTACAAAAGCTATAGGCAATTTCCATTTATCCATCTGCTTATTCCACCAACAGCCCTCATCATCCAATTCTCCTTCTTCAGACCATTGCTCACGTTCTTTCACAGAAGCAGCTTTCTGTATATCTAATACGTCTTGTCTAGCATTATGCCAACGTTCAGCTTGTGACTTCACTACATACATAGAAGTAGTACTTCGCTGCATCACAGTCTCACGTGCTACCCGGTCTGCAAGAGCATTACCTTGCCCTATCTTATCGGTCACTTTCTTATGTGCACTACATTTCACAATAGCTAGTTTCTTTGGATATGTCAATGCAGCCAAGAGGTTATGCACTAATTCTCCGTGCATTATCTGCATCCCGTGGGATTTGAGAAAACCTCTCTCCTTCCAAAGAAAACCAAAAACATGAGCCACTCCAAAAGCATAGCGGCTGTCTGTATAAATGTTCACACATAACTCAGAACTAAGCTCACATGCTCGTGTCAAAGCTATTAGTTCAGCTGCTTGAGCTGACTTCTGTGGTATACGAGCTGTCTCCACTACCGTGTGTATTGTGGTGATTGCATATGCAGCTGAAGTCGTACCATCTGGCAACTTCAAACAAGACCCATCAACCCACAATTCCCCGTCTACATCTAAAAGGGGCGAATCTTGTAAATCAATACGACCCTTTGTCTGTTCTTCGGTAAGGAATATACAATCATGTGTTTCTTGTGACTGAGGCTGAGTCACCGGATATGGCAACAAAGTGGCTGGATTCAGTGTTGCACATCTCTTCAGTGTAATGTGAGGAGCCAGCAATGTCAACTCATATCCTGTTATACGGGAGCTAGTTAAATGTTGTGTCTTTGTTTGATTTAAAAGAGCATCAACCGCATGGGGTACTAACACCAACAGCTTATGTGACAAAACTATCCCTTCACTCTGACGTATTGACACAGCTGTTGCGGCAACTGAACGAAAACACCCAGGCAACGCTCGAGCGACAGGATCAAGTACTGCTGAAAAATATGCACAGGGACGCTGCTTATCGCCATGTGTCTGTACTAAAACTGACAATGCACATCCATCTTTCTCATGTACGTAAAGTGCAAAAGGCTTCATGTAATCTGGAGTACCTAACACTGGTGCGGAACAAAGGGCTTGTCGCAGCTGCCTGAAAGCAGTCTCACATTCATCTGTCCATGGGAGGGGCATTGGAGTATCTTTAGTCAAAAGTGCTAGCAAAGGTTTGACAATGTGTGAAAACCCTAATATCCATTGCCTACAAAAAGAAGTAAGACCAAGGAATGTCCGAACATCTTTCTGAATAGAGGGTACTGGTGTGTCTAAAATTGCTTGAATACGATCTGATGTAAGTGCACGGCCCTCCTTAGACAAAAGGTGAGCTAAATAGGTTACCTTTGGTCTACAATATTGCAATTTCTTTCGTGACACTTTATGATGGTGTGAAGCAAGAAAAGAAAGTAAGGACAAAGTGCACTTTTCACATTGCTCAGGGGTATCAGCCGCCAACAAAATATCATCGACATATTGTATGAGAGCCACACCTTCAGGCAAAATAAAATAATCAAGTTGTCATTTTAGCGCTTGACTATAAATACTTGGACTCTCCGTATAGCCTTGAAGAACTCTGCAAAATCTATATGATCGTTTATTCAAAGTAAAACCAAACAAATATCGGCTGTCAGGATGAATAGGGATAGAAAAGAAAGCATTCTTCAAGTCTATCACAGAGAACGTAGTTGCTGTCGGGGGAACCAAAGTAAGAAGTGTCATGATGTCAGATACCACAGGATATCGTGGTATCACAATCTTATTGACTTCTCGTAAATCAATAATGAATCGGTAAATCCTTTATCAATATCCTTTTTCAGAATAGGAAGAATCGGACTGTTACAAACATTATACAGAACTTCCTCAACAACTCCAACTGCAATAAGATCATGCACAATTTGCGTGAGTGCTTCTTCGCCCTCCTGTGAAATTTTGTATTGAGGCAAACGTGGCAATACAGCTCCCTCCTTGACACTAATATGTACCGGTGGAATAATCATTTGTCCCACATCAGCATCTGAAGTAGCCCACAAAGTACTAGGGAGTGAAGCTAATGCAATATCCTCTTTAACAAGACAAACTCTTTCCATCACAAGATGATTATCATTTAAAATAACACGCACCCCTTCAGGAGAGCATCGTATTGTAGCCCTGAAATACTTGAGCATATCAAGACCCACAATATTGTCTGGTGTATTTGGAGAAAGCAAAAATGGACATGGAGCAGTAAATTTATCAACATGGAATGCAAGTGGTTGTGACAATGGGCTAGGGGAAGGTGTTCCATCGAAACCTATCGATGTAATGGTTAAGCCAGACAGGGGAGCCCTTGGAATCAATTGTTTAGACAAGGCGCTACGAGTAGCTTCTGTATCAACCAGAAACTGATCAGTAGAACCCAAAACATGTGCTGTAACATAGGGACCCCTCTGATCTACAGGAACTTCAACTGATTCCTTACCCCATCCTAGGCAATCCTATGCATAAGCAGAATCTTGGAAATCAGGCTGCACATAGTTAGACATCTGGTATTGGTTCCGTCTATCAAAAGTGTTAAACCCATCCTGCCCTCGTCCATTAGCATCAACCCTAGCATGATCATTTGTGCTTCTTCTCGGTCCTGAATATCCTGAGTGATTTCTCATTTGTCCCCGACCACGTGAACACTGCTGAACACGTAGTGCTGGACAATCGACAGCCTAATGCCCAAATTTCTTACAATACGCACACTGATCAACAGACAAATTTGAATGAGTGTAAGAAGAACCATAAGATCCACGTCCACCTCTATCACTACCTCTAAAAGGCGGACCATAAGCTTGAGCCAACATAACCTTCGTCTTTAATTCTTTAATTTTTTTGTCCTCGCTACCTTCTGCTTCTAATTCCTGACGTTCATAATACTGAGCCATAGTCAAAAGAGAAACCGGAGTAGAGGTAGTCCATGAACTTTCACTAGCTTTTAGACGACTAGCTATTCCTGGTAACAGATTTGCGACATATTTATCGACAAACAAATGTCTGCCCGTATCATCTGACAATAACTGACCACTAAAATCATGAAATGCTTCTTCAAAGCGTGTAAAGAAATCAGAGACCGATTCATCTGCCTTTTGCTTACAAGACGCTAAAACAGTCCAATCTATCTTTTTAGGGGGAATAATCGTTTTTAACTTAACTAATATGGCTGCAGGAAGATCTAGAATCAACTGATATGGCTTTTTCGCAGGTTCCCTATCCCCGTCCATCTGTTCTAATTCTTTCCATGACGCTCCAAAAACTGCACAATCATCAATTTTACGAACAGTTCTCCACATATCTGCCGGTAATATCAATCCAAAAAATAAATCAATGTCAGCCAAAGTCATAGTACAATAACTAATTGCTCCCTCAACTTCCTCATAAAAGGCGGCTGGATTTTTCTGCGGGTCAGGTAATGCTGTTTTAAGTGCCATTACATCTGCCCTATTCCAAGGAGTATACACCCAATTATAAATAAAATAACCCTTAGCATCAACAGAAGTTTTATCATCACTTGTACCCAATCCTTTAGGAGAAACATACAAAGGCGCGGCCTCGCCCATTGGTTTCGCGTGAACTATCATAGTCTTATCTGTTACGAAGATGGAAGCTTGCACCCCACCGGTCTGAGATGTCCGTGCAACTACATCTACAGCCCTTTTCTCCTCTTGCAAGCGGACTGCCGTAACACATAATTTCACCAACCGCCTGATTGCATCAGCCACCTGGGAGAAAACAAAAAGACCATCACGCATTTGCTTATGATCAGCTGCTACATCATCGGGCTCTAACTCATCAGAATATTTCCGATATAGTTCAATAACTTCTGAGCCAAATGCCTCAGTAAAATATAGCTGCTCCTTTTCCGTCCACCGTTTCATGTTGTCTAAAAGTTCAGAAGCAGAGACAACGCTATGAATTGTTTTACGAGCAATAGATCTAAGCTCAGACGCGCGGTCAGCAGGCAACATAGAGCGACTGTCTCGCATCTTCTGTTGCTCCGAACTGGAGACCTTAGCTAACTCATGAGGGGCAGAAGGAACAACATACGGAGGTGGAGGGCGATCTAGTAACAATAAATCATCATGTGGTTTATTAAGGATAGGATAGAGTGGTTGCCTAACGGTGTATTGGCCAGTTACCTGTAATTTACATTCTTTCTCTTCTAGCTCCTTTAAGTAATTTATCTATTTATTTCTCATTTCAAATGCTTTCACACATACATTCTTCCGCTGCTCTTTCTCAAGCAAGGCTTGCTCACGTTTCACTCGTCCATGCACTTCTTTCTCCCACATTCGTACACAGTCAAACATATCTTGCCTAGACTTTCGCTTACACATACATTGTTCCACATACTCAATCTTTCGCAAATCAAATGACCAATGCATAGGCCAACGTAACTCAGGATGCGCACAAGTGTATTTATTCCATAATGTGCTGTACATTATAGAAGAAAGACCATGTTTAACATACATTTCTCTATTTGGCGTCCCCTCTGGGGGTGCCGGTTGCGATTCTTCCAGTCTCAAATTGGTACCATTACAAAAGCAACACATCCTATGAAGTGCGCTAAAAACAGGCATGCCAAAAAAAGTGCTAAATATGCAATATTATAATCAAAGTAGCACTTAAGGTGCCGTTCAAATCAAAATTAAATTGGAGAAAATTCTCCTCATTACCTGCCTATATAAATTGCAATTTATATATCAATTCAAAGGACACAAATTGACTAGTCACCCAAAACACGAGAGCCACAGTAAGTAGTGCTACACTACATTACCAAACAAAGGCATCAAAACCCACAGCAAGTGCCGTAAAATGGCTCTTACCAATCACAGGGTGTCCAGGTTCCAACTGCCAAGTTCTAAAATCGACCAAATGGTCACTGCATGATGAATGAACAAAAAGGATCTCAGTCGAGGACCGGCGCCACCTGGATGGTCAAATCATAAAGAAGGGAAAAACGCTGTGGTTGCCAAGACTCGGGTCTCCTCAGGCATTGATCGTCCGCAGCGAGATCCCAATCCTTCGTCGCGACCAATCCGTTGGGCATCCGAGTCACCGATGAGTCCCTGTTCGGGCTCCAATTTGTTGAAGTAAGCCTCAGCAAGGCCTACTAGTGCAAGGGGTTCACCTTTCTCTGCACAAAGTCCTGAGACCATGTAGGAAGAAGTTGGCACAGGAACTGAAATGCAAGACAAAGTTTATTAACCTCATGAGGTGGTACTACAGTTCAAACAGCACCCTTAGGTAATGTCTGAAGTAGCACACTGAACTGAGAGAGCATGGTCCTTTTATACCCACGCAGGGGCTAAAAGGAGGTGGTACAATTATAGAAGCAAGACTTGTATACATGTAAGGTCATGTGGAAAATGCACAGTCGACAGGTAGGAGGAGCTAACAGTTTTCAAGGACTAACAGCTGCAGACCTTACTGAGCATGTGCGAAAGTGGGAGATGCTAAATATAACTTGTCACTAGGCAGATTTCAAGAGTAGTTAACAGAAAGGTAGGACAGAGCACATGGTGAGCACATGGCAGCATGTGGCAGAGAAACTGGCTGCCATGAATACAAAATGGATTCTGCGAAATGTTCACAATAGTTACAAATACAAGATGTCTTCTGCTAATGCTTAATCTAATCGCTGCTAAACTACAACACTAGGACTTTGGTTTGGGGGGGCGCCATGGGCGACCGCCCCATCTGGGACCAGACTCACCTCTGGGAGGTCATTGCCCAGGATACAATCTAGGGGGAGGTCAGCACTGACTACCACCCTAAACCAGTCAAGGATACCCTCCCTCTCTAGGGGCACTATGGCTACAGGTTTGGAGGTGACCTCTCCTGTGGCTATCCTGACTTTCCTAGTCTCTCCTGGGACATACATGTCTGGGGTCACTAACCGGTCACTCACTATAGTGTGACTGGCACAGGTGTCTCTCAGGCCAGTGGTAGGGGTCCCATTCACCCTCAGGGATCAACAGCTTACCATCTGGTCCTGTCTCCCAGCTCAATGCTAGGAGGACTTCATCATCTGAGGAGTCCTCCTCAATGGCTACACTGGACAGACCAGTGCTAACCACCTTCTTTGGACAGGCTGCATCTCCTCTGAAGTGACCTGTCTGCTGACAGTCAAAGCAAGCCTTACTGTCCAAGAGCTTTTCTAACCCTGGGTCTCCCTGTCTCTGCTTGTCAGAGTGGGAGTGGGATTTACTCTCCTCCTTCTTAGGGCTCTGGGGTACAGAGGGAGTCTCTGTGGTGGGCTTACCACCTCCCTCCTTAGGTTTTTGGGGATCTGACCCCCCCTTCTTGGAGTCTCCCCTCTGGGACTTGACAACCACCCTGGTTCTCAACCACTCATCAGCTGCCTCCCCTAGCTCTCTAGGGTTGGTCAGCTTAGAGTCCACTAGATGCTGGCATAATCTTTCTTGGGTACAATTGGTCAAGATGTGTGCTCTCGTGATCAGATTGTATAACCCCTCATAAGTATTTACTTTGTTACCAATAATCGAGCCCTCTAGTGCCTTAAGTGAGGTGTCGACAAAGTCAACCCAAGACTGGGTACTGACCTTCTGGGTGTCCCTGAACTTCATTCTATACTGCTCTGGGGTCAGAACAAACTTCTTGGTTAAGCACCTCTTCATACTAGGATATGAATCTGCCTCCTCCCCCCCTTAAGGTCAGAAGCCTATCCCTCCCTGAGTTGGGGACCAACTCCCACAAAAGGGAACCCCAGTATTGAGGCCTAACCCTTCTCATTTGGAGTGCCCTCTCAAAGGCCTCCAACCACTTGTCTATATCATCCCCCTCTACATAAGCAGGAACCACCCCCTTGGGTAATCTGGGGCAAACCCCCCCCCCCACCCATGGACACCTCAACTTCTCTGTCGCTGCCACCATCTCTTTTCTCTTTCTTTGCCCACTTCTTCTTTTCTAGGGCCAGCTTCTGTGCTTCCAAAGCTATAAATGCTAGCTGGGTCTCCAGCTCTCTTTCTCTGAGGGACAGGTTCTCTCCTCCTGAAAGGACCCCCTTCCCCCAACTAGCTTTGGGTCTGCCCCTGGTGACTGTATGTAATGAGGACCGGTCTTCCTCATCCTCACTTAGGCTCAGATGCCCTCCCTCCCCTGAGTGGTTAGAGCTAGCATCCTCCCCCACTTTTCCCTCCTCTGGAGCTTCTTCTGAATCTACCTCTTGGGCCTCAGACCATGCTGCCAGGGATTTGATCAGGACATGCTTCCTGAGGTCAGTGGTTGCAGGCAACCCTCTTTCAGTACACAACCCCCTAAGCTGGGCTACTGTCAGTGTGGGTAGGCTAGACAGATCAAGCTCCATGGTTCCCTACTTTTGTGTCAACAAAAACTTTTTGCAAAAATTGGAAACAAGAATTTAGAAAAATCACAAAAATTCAATAATTTAAATTAATCCAAATTAAAAATTAAAAACAATTTTTGCACTAGGATTTTTAATTTGTTTTACTTGAAACTGTAACGTGATACTAAACACAAGTACAGGATCCCATCGCTGCCACCAAAAATGTTGGAAAATGGGTTATTGGTAAGGGCAGGTAGGTACCAACACTTAGCAACAGGCCACTAACCTCCACTAAGGTCCAGTTAGGTCTCAGTAAATTAACCCCAGCTCAACCCTTGGTAGCTTGGTAACGAGCGTCAAGGCTTAACTAGGATACAGAGTGTAAAGCATTCAAATATCACAAAACAGTAATTAAATAAAACACAGGAAACAGTTTAAAAATCCAAAACCAATTTATAAAAATAGATTATACTTTTATCTTTAAAATGACACCAAAACGAATAAAATCAGATAAGGGGAACCGGAGATATGAATATTTAAGGAATTATTATTTTTTTAGCGCCTAGAAACAAAAAGCGCCAATCGGGTCATCTGGTTGCACCTCGACCGGGGCAAAGTCAAAGTTTCCGGCCGACCGCGATGGAGCCCTGCTCGGCTACAGGCCGCGGGAGGCCTCTGTTAAAAGTTTACCTTCACACTTAGGCCCTGATTCTAATGTTGGCCAGCCCAGTGGGAAACAGCCTTCCCACGAGGACGCCGGCTCCGAATGGAGCCGGCAGAGTGGGAAGGTGCGACGGGTGCAGTGGCACCCGTCGCGTATTTCAGTGTCTGCATAGTGTCTTACGGGGGCCCCTGCAGTGCCCATGCCATTGGCATGGGCACTGCAGGGGCTCCCAGGGGCCCCGCGGCACCCCCTACCGCCATCCTGTTCCTGGCGGGAGACCCGGCAGGAACAGGATGGCGGTAGGGGGTGTCAGAATCCCCATGGTGCCGGAGCGCGCTCCGCCGCCATGGAGGATTCTCAAGGGCAGCGGAAAGTCGGCGGGAGACCGCCGACTTTCCGTTTCTGGCCGCGGCTGAACCGCCGCGGTCAGAATGCCCAGCGGTGCACCGCCAGCCTGTTGGCAGTGCTACCGCGGTCATTCGTCCTGGCGGTTTTTACCGCCAGGGTTAGAATGACCACCGTAGTCTCTTTTCTTCAGCGGGACGAACCTGCCAGTCCAATCCGACCTCCTGGAGCCCTTCTCCGGATACGCGCTGCTGGAATCCTCGGTGGAGATTTTTACCTTCGGACTTAGTCGTTTTTTCGAGGTGAAAATCCTTCGACCGGGGTAAACCTGGATCTTGATCCGACGTCCATGGAGCCCTCCTCGGATACGCTGGCCGGGAGGTCCCGGTCAACTTTTTACCGTCGGACTTAGTCTCTTTTTCTGAGATTTTCTTTACCGGGACAAACCAGCAAATCAGGCCGGGTCGCGGTTGAGGCAAGTCGGCTACAGTTGCCGCGGCGGGTCGGTCCCTCTATGGAGCTTTTTTACAAAAGTTGTCCAAACTTCTCCAAACTTCTGGGGCTTCTGCCAGATGTCCTTTTAAGGTTATTTTGGGGTCCACAGCTCACCCCAAGGGTCCAGAAGTTCTGGGATGGTCCTTGGGGGTTGCGGACTACAACTCCCAGAATGACCTGGCGCAAACTCCTTTTTGGCCACTGGACAGTGGTCAGCTGGTCGCTTTCTTCAGGAGTTGGTGCAGGGGACTCTGGATAGCAATTTTTCACCTGTAGCAAACAGGGAGTCCCTCCTTGAACCAGTTGAAGCCAGGCAAAGTCCTTCTTGTGGTGAAGCCCAAGTGTGCAGCTGGTGCAGTCCTTCTGAGTGCAGGTTCCAGGTGCAGGCCAGGGGTCCAGCAGGGCAGACCTTCTTCTTCGGTTGTTTTTCCTGGTTGGATGTAGTAGGAATCTGAGGTGTGGGTGCAGGTCTGCCAGTTTTATCCTTGCTCCTGGGTGAAAAGCTGGGGGGTCCTGGTTCTCCAATCAGGTGCAGGGTCCTTCCCCCTGTGATGACCACTTCCTGGGAAGTGTGGCAAAAATCAATCCCAGGAGGCAACATTCTCTAAAAATCCATGAAGGCTGAATCTGATTTTTGAAGGTTACATCTGGCTGAGCCCACCCACTGTTGTGGCTAAAGATCATAAACACACCCCTCTCCTGCCCTCTCCTAATCTAATCAAGGGGGCACCTAGTTGTCTGGGGTTGCAGGATGTGGGGGTGTTGCTGGTTGCTCCAAATGTCTTCTCTGCCTTTGAAGACCAGTTTGGCTGCCCTCCCCTTCCTGCCTCACCATCTGCTGAGGGGAGATTCCCTCCCACAGGCACATTCCTTTGTGTGAAGCCAGGCCACTTCATACCTCATTAAGGCAACCTGGCCAGGCTGCTAAAGGCTGGCCAATCAGAGCACAGCAGCAAAAACAATGTAGGGCTGAAATTGGCAACTTTTTAGGTAGAGTTTAAAATTCTTTACCTGAACAAGTTATATTAAATCCCACAACTTGCAGTTGTGGGATTTAATACAACAATTCATTTGATACCAAACTCTTGGTATGCATCATTTAAGGAGACTTTAAAAATTAAAATAAAGTCTCCCCATTCTAGCCTATGAAAGCCATTTACTACAATGAGGGAAAAACAAATTTGGCTGTTTTTACCTCACAAGGGCTTATAAAACAATTTTTATAAAGTCCCTCCTTATAGTTATATGGCACCCAGCCCTAGGGGCACATAGGGCACACCTTAGGGGTGACTTATATGTAAAAATAAGGTAGTTTAAGACTTTGGAACTACTTTTAATTCCAAAGTCGAATTTAACTTTAATTTAAAAGCAGCCAGCAAGGCAGGCCTGCCTTTAAAATGACACTGGGCACCTCAGCCAGCAGTGCACCTATGGGTGCACTACCTATCCTGTGGTCCCTAAACCTACATGCCCTACCATAAACTAGGGACTTATAGGTAGGTTCACTTAGCCAATTATAATTAGCCTAATTTGCATATCCATTTTACACAGAGCACAGACCCTGGGACTGGTTAGCAGTACCCAGGGCACCATCAGAGTCAGGAAAACACCAGCAAAAAGTGGGAAATGGGGGCAAAAAGTTAGGGGGCCTCTGCAATCAGCCCTGTTTTCTCACACCAAAGGAGAGCACCCCAGTGAGATCTGTTTACTTTTCTGGTTGCACAAGCCCTCTCAAAAGCTGTGAACCATTTGGTGATGTCATCACCATCTTCATATTTAGTTACAATCCCTTTAGGGATTTTCAACATGTCAGGAGAATCTCTGACCCTATTTATGTTGCTGCCACCATTGATGGGACCAAAACCCATCTCTTGTCTTTCCCTTTCTATGGCTAGGAGCTGTCTCTCTAAAGCCAATCTTTTGACCATCCTGGCTAACAGCAGGTCATCTTCACTGAGGCTATCCTCAGTGATTCCAGAGGTGCTGGACTCTCCTGTGAGGGAAGCAGCATCTCTGACTATCACATTTGGAGTCAGGGTTTGAGGAGCCCTGGCCTCCCTAACTAGGACTGGAGGTGGGAATTCCTCCACTTCACTAGCTTCCCCCTCTGGGAGGTCATCCTCAGAGGGGTTGTTCTTGGCAAACTCTGCCAAAAGCTACTGGAGCTGTACTTTGGTAGGGTTTGAACCAGTTCTAATCTTTTTGGTTTTGCAGAGAGACCTTAACTCTGACATCCTAAGATTCAGGTAAGGGGTGACGTCGAGTTCCATCACATTCTCTTCTGCATTAGACATTATGGGGGTCATTCCAATCCTGGCGGTCGGTGTTAAAGCGGCGGCCAAACCGCCAACAGGCTGGCGGTAAAAAAAAAGCAATTCCGACCCTGGCGGAAACCGCCAACAGAGACCGCCACTTTAACACACCGCCCGCCACGGCGGGACAAACAAACAGCGCGGCGGTCACCGCCAACAGACAGGGGGGAGACAATGTACCACCCACCCTATCACAACCCACCAATCTGCCACATTTTCCGGGGCGCTAGCCCCGCCGATAAAAACACGGCAGAAACAGCCATTTCAAACGGAAAACGCTCACCTCCATACACCCCACGAGGAATCTGGACAGCCTGGAACCCGAACTACACATCCTACCAGCCATTGTCTTCCTGCTCCTCTACCAGGAGCACGAACGCCGGCGCAGAAGACAACGGTGAGTACTGCACCTACGACACAGGGGAGGGGGAGGCAAAAAATTACGGGGACACACATATGCGACACACCCACCCTCACCCTCAACCACTACAACACACACATCAATGCATAGCAACACATCACAGTTACACCCCCAAACCCCCCGGAAGAATGCAAAGGCAAAAGGAAATGTTTATAAATATAGAATTATATTGTAAGACTGAGTATAAAATATATCACACATCTATAACTTTATATACATAAATTGGCCAGTCCGATATGTCTATCAGCCATTGTTCGTGGGCCACTGGGCCAAAACACATGGGCAAAGCCCACACAGGATACCTGCCTCCAACGGAGAGAACACTGCAGGGGCATCAGATAGGAAAACTACAGGCACCTCAGGGGGAAGGGAAGGTGGGGCACCTCAGCCAGATGAGTCCACGACGCCAGATCCACGAGGGGCCTCCATGGCCACTGTGCCATCCTGGGGAGTGCAAAGCCACAGTCTCACAAGTCTCTACAGTGGATGGGTTGCCCACTGCCATATCCTGGGGAGTGCAAAGCCACAGTCTCTCAAGTCTCTACAGTGGGTGGCTTGCCCACTGCCATATCCTGGGGAGTGCAAAGCCACAGTCTCTCAAGTCTCTACAGTGGGTGGCTTGCCCACTGCCATATCCTGGGGAGTGCAAAGCCACAGTCTCTCAAGTCTCTACAGTGGGTGGGTTGCCCACTGTGCCATCCTGGGGAGTGCAAAGCCACAGTCTCTCAAGTGGATAACAGTCTCCACTGGTACTGGAGGGGGACTAGTGCCCAGAGTGCTTCGTGCAGCCCTGCCCGACACAGATGCGGGCCTGCCCCTTCCGCCAATGGGCCAGCGGTGCTTGAGATGAAGGGCCCAGTTCAACGGTTCTTGAGACGGCGGTGCCCAGCGGAGCGGTGCTTGAGATGAAGGGCCCTGTTCAGCGGTGCTTGAGATGAAGGGCCCTGTTCAGCGGTGCTTGAGACGGCGGTGCCCTGTTCAGCGGTGCTTGAGACGGCGGTGCCCTGTTCAGCGGTGCTTGAGACGGCGGTGCCCTGTTCAGCGGTGCTTGAGATGAAGGGCCCAGTTCAGCGGTGCTTGAGATGAAGGGCCCTGTTCAGCGGTGCTTGAGACGGCGGTGCCCTGTTCAGCGGTGCTTGAGACGGCGGTGCCCTGTTCAGCGGTGCTTGAGACGGCGGTGCCCTGTTCAGCGGTGCTTGAGACGGCAGTGCCCTGTTCAGCGGTGCTTGAGACGGCGGTGCCCTGTTCAGCGGTGCTTGAGACGGCGGTGCCCTGTTCAGCCGTGCTTGAGATGAAGGGCCCAGTTCAGCGGTGCTTGAGACGGCGGTGCCCTGTTCAGCGGTGCTTGAGACGGCGGTGCCCAGTTCAGCGGTGCTTGGGATGAAGGGCCCAGTTCAGCGGTGCTTGAGACGGCGGTGCCCTGTTCAGCGGTGCTTGAGATGAAGGGCCCAGTTCAGCCGTGCTTGAGATGGTGGTGCCCTGTTCAGCGGTGCTTGAGATGGCGGTGCCCAGTTCAGCGGTTCTTGAGATGAAGGGCCCAGTTCAGCGGTGCTTGAGATGGCGGTGCCCTGTTCAGCGGTGCTTGAGATGAAGGGCCCAGTTCAGCGGTGCTTGAGACGGCGGTGCCCTGTTCAGCGGTGCTTGAGATGAAGGGCCCAGTTCAGCGGTGCTTGAGACGGCGGTGCCCTGTTCAGCGGTGCTTGAGATGAAGGGCCCAGTTCAGCGGTGCTTGAGATGAAGGGCCCAGTTCAGCGGTTCTTGAGACGGCGGTGCCCAGCGGAGCAGTGCTTGAGATGAAGGGCCCAGTTCAGCGGTGCTTGAGACGGCGGTGCCCTGTTCAGCGGTGCTTGAAACGGGGGTGCCCTGTTCAGCGGTGCTTGAGACGGCGGTGCCCTGTTCAGCGGTGCTTGAGATGAAGGGCCCAGTTCAGCGGTGCTTTAGACGGCGGTGCCCTGTTCAGCGGTGCTTGAGATGAAGGGCCCAGTTCAGCGGTTCTTGAGACGGCGGTGACCAGCGGAGCGGTGCTTGAGATGAAGGGCCCTGTTCAGCGGTGCTTGAGACGGCGGTGCCCAGCGGAGCGGAGCTTGAGATGAGTGTCCTGGTCAGCGGATCCGGCCCAGGCATGGATGTCAGTCGCCACCTGACATGTGGCTGGCGGGGCCTTCCTGCCCATCTGTCTGGTGGCTTGCGGGGCCTTCCTGGGCTGAAGTTCTCGGCCTGTGGGTGTCCTCCTGCCCACCTGGGACTTGGCTTGCGGGCCCCTCCTCGGCTGCAGTACCGGGCCTGTGTGTGTCCTCCTGCACACCTGGGATGGGGCTGGTGGGGCCCTCCTGGCCAGCTGGCCTGCTGCCGGACTTGTTGGGCGTGCTGCCCTTCCCACCCTTCCCTGCACGCTTGTGGCCCTTTCCCACCTTTGGCGGTGTGCCAGGTGGCACCTGACTTCCTGCCGGAGCCAATGTAGGGATTTTTGTCCCTGGGGTCTTTGGTCGCTCGCGCCGGGCACTGGCAATCTTAGGATGCTTTTCCGGTGGTGGGCTGGCCGTGCCTTGGCTCCTAGCTGAACTGGATGCCCTTGAGGGTGGGGGACTCCACAGTCCATGGACAACAGTCTTCACAGGTCCTGGTTTTGTGGTGGCTGAGGTGCTGATTGGAGTCTTATGAGATGGACGGGGTGGGGGAGTTGTAGGAAAAAGGTCAAGTTTGGAAAAGAAAAGCAATTTGGAAAGAGAGGGACGGGTAGGTGTAGTTGGTATGGGAGTGGAGGAAGAGGATGTGGTTGTAGGAGTGTGAAGTCTGGTGTCTTTGGGTGCAGGTGCTTGGGCTGGAGGCTGTTGTGAGGTGGATGGCTCTTGGGGGGGTGGCTGCCTGCGTTTGTGTAGTTTGGAGGAGGGGGTGACAGACACACTTGGAGAGGACACAGGGGACGTGTAAATGGTAGTGGGGGTGGTGACTGCACGAGTGCGGAGTGTTCTGGTGGGTGTGCTGGTGATGGACGTAGTGGCTGAAGATGTTGTGCATGCAAGAGTGAGTGGAGACGTCACAGGGAGGGAGGAGGGAGACGAGGAGGAGGGGGACACAGTGGAGGCAGTGGCTGTTGGTATGTCTGCATGTGGATGTTGCTTGTGTGAATGCTTGTGTGATGTGTGGTGCTTATGTCTGGATGAGCTTTCCTTGGGTGTTGAGGTGTGCGCAGGCTGGTCTGTAGGTGTGTCTGGGATAGGCAGAGGTACAGGGGATTGGGTCTGGGTGGAGGAAGTTGGAGGGTGGAGGCTAGAGACAGGGACATATGCTGCCGTCAGTGCTGAGGCCAGAGCGTTGAACGATCGCTGATGGGCAGCCTGACCCGAATGAATGCCCTCCAGGTATGCATTACTCTGGTGCACCTCTCTTTGTACACCCTGGATGGCATTCAAAAGGGTAGACTGCCCAACAATGATGGTCCTTAGGAGGTCAATGACCTCCTCACTGAGGGCAGCAGGGGTGACAGGGGCAGGGCCTGAGGTGCCTGGGGCAAAGGAGATGCTCACCTTCCTGGGTGAGCGGGCACGGGGCAAACGCTGAGGGGCTGCTGGGAGGGCGGTGCTGGTGCACTGGGTGGCGGCTGTACCTGTTGTTGCGGGGGCACGGATGTTGCCGCCACCACAAGGGAGCTCCCTTCAGAGGACGAGTCGCTGTCACTGACATCAGCACGAGTCCCCGCTGTGGAGCTCCCCTCGCCCTCCGTCTCACTGGTGAAATCCGAGTCAGTTGCATGGCCCGCCATGGCCATGTGAGATGCAGCTCCCTCGTGCTCCGATGCCACTTCTCCTCTGCCTGATGATGCTAATGCACACATGAAAAGGAAGACCACAAAAAAGGGGGGGAGGAGAAATAAAGACATGTTGAGTGCATGGATTACCGCTACAGTTGGCGGACAAGACAGACACAGAAGCCCCCTGCACTACGCCGCGCACTTGGGGTCCACTACGCAATCCGTGGGACATGGCCTACAAGCCTATGGACGACAACTGCACACATAGATGACACAGGGCCATGGATACCCGTATTTGGCACCCTACAGAGGTGGGGGGCGGGGGCACAGGGCCATGCCTTACGGAGGGGCCTAGCCTACAGAAATCGCCCTGGCCTAGAGATACCCACAGCACTCCTCCCCCACCCAGACACCTCCACTGTGCGCAAAGTCAGCAGAATGTATTTGTACTCACCCCCTTGTGTCTGCTGTGATGTCCTCACGTGCCCATCCAAATCAGGGTAGGCCACCGCCAGGATCCGGGACATCAGGGGGGTCAAATGACGACTGGCACCCCTCCTACGTTGGGAGGCCATCCCCAGCTGAGCCTCCGCCGTCTTCCTGCGCCAGCGTCGGATGTCCTCCCACCTCTTCCGGCAGTGGGTGCCCCGTCTGTTGTGGACCCCCAGGGTCCGGACGTCCTTGGCGATGGCACGCCAAATCGCGACTTTCTGGTGGGCGCTGACCTATGTGACATGTACATGGAGAGAAAAATTGCCATTACCTTCTGCATGCTCGATGTGAGTGGCCCCCCATCCCCACCCTTGCCATGTGGCACATGCTCTCATCTGTCATTTGATGCATGCCTCAATCGCTCCCCTCCCCACCATCTTTCATCCATCCCACTCAACCCAGGCATTGCCCATTAAGCATGGTCCCAGTGTACTTACCTGTTGGTCTGGAGGACCGTAGAGTAGCGCATAATGGGGGAGGACCCCATCCACAAGTTTCTCCAACTCCTCCGCAGTGAAGGCAGGGGCCCTTTCCCCAGTCGCATGAGCCACTGTCTCTTCCAGACCGCGGTCACAGCAGCACTTGCAGTGTAGGTCCTCTCCTGTCGAAGATCAGGTATCGAGTGATTAAGCAGATAGAAAATGGCGGTCACGCCCACGGCGGTGCGTACCGCTGCGGTGCGTACCGCGACCGCCGGCGCACATCGTCATTGACTCCTGAAACCCATAGGGTTCAATGTTAACCAATGCGGCTTAGCGCCACGGTCTTCGACCGCCTACCGCCGCGGTGTGCCACGCCAGCGCATTGACCTCACATCCCACTGTCGCACTTCACAGGTCAGGCAGCCGCCATTTCAAGGGCCCACATGGCCTAATTACCAACTGCGTCACACATCCCTAGGCCATGCACCAACACTCATACAAGCCATTCAATGCATTGGGAATCGTGTTATGTGCAAGCTGTGGTTACGTACCTGTGGGTTGCTTGACTCTGTGCTCGCTGTTGTCCTTCATAGGCACCGTCCGCTGGGACATGCGAGGAGATGGAGGAATCTTCCCGTGTACAGACCGCTGGTGGACCTGTCGACAATGGAGGAACGACATGTCATACTGACATACAGGCTTGACCGAGCCACTATACAGGAACTGGGTGCCCAGCTGGAGCCAGACCTGATGTCACCCATCCGACAACCCACAGGGATCCCCCCTCTAGTGCAGGTGCTGTCAGTACTCCATTTCTTAGCAAGTGGGTCATTTCAAACAACAGTGGCCATATCATCAGGGATGTCCAAGCCTATGTTTTCCAAGGTGTTGTACAGAGTGTTGTCTGCCCTGCTGAAACACATGCGGAGCTACATTGTTTTCCCTGAGGTGAGGGATTTGCCTACAGTGAAGGGTGATTTCTATGCCCTTGGACATATCCCCAACATCATTGGTGCCATTGATGGGACACATGTTGCTTTGGTCCCCCCCAGCAGGAGTGAACAGGTGTACAGGAACCGAAAGAGTTATCATTCCATGAATGTACAGATGGTGTGTTTGGCTGACCAGTTCATCTCCCATGTTAATGCCAGGTTCCCTGGGTCAGTGCATGACGCCTACATCATGCGGAATAGCAGCATCCCGTATGTGATGGGTCAACTCCAGAGGCACCGGGTGTGGCTATTAGGGGACTCTGGTTACCCCAACCTGTCCTGGCTACTGACCCCAGTGAGGAATCCCAGGACAAGGGCAGAGGAACGGTACAATGAGGCCCATGGGCGGACTAGGAGGGTGATCGAGCGAACCTTTGGCCTCCTGAATGCCCGGTTCAGGTGCCTCCATATGACAGGTGGATCCCTAATGTACTCACCAAAGAAGGTGTGCCAGATCATCGTGGCCTGCTGTATGCTTCACAACCTGGCTTTGCGCCGCCAGGTGCCTTTTCTGCAGGAGGATGGTCCAGATGGTGGTGTTGTAGCAGCTGTGGAGCCTGTGGAGAGTGAAGAGGAGGAAGCCGAAGAGGACGACATAGAGAACAGGAACACAGTAATACAGCAGTATTTTCGGTGACACACAGGTAAGAGTAGACACCGGCATATTACATTTACTTAATGACTCCTACCTCTCTACTGTCTGACTTTTTCCCCCAGTGTATGGTAACTGTGTTGTGACTTTCCCTTCCGTTTTCAGAGATGTGGGCCCCACTGCGTGACATCTGCTTTGTTTCCCCATGGACTACAGCTGTGTGACAGCGGTTTGTTAGCATCACAATGTGAATGAACATTTTGGCACGGTCATGTCTAATATATTTGTTCTAAATCACAGCCAGACTCCAGATTGTCTTGTGCAATAAGTGTTTTTATTCGCGTGCTCTAAATTGGATGGGTGGTTGCAAATCGGTGATGGTGGAGGATTGTCCATGGCAGAGTCCAGACTATCAGTTTCACAGGTGCATTGTCCAAATGCCTGTGGGAAGTGGAGCAGGGGCAGTTTAAGGTTGGACAGGGTGACAATGTGGGACTGTGGGATGACAATCAGGGCGGTATCCTTTGCTGGCGGGGGTCTTGACATCTTACTCTGTCTTCTTCCTGGATCTCAGGGCCCGCTTGCAGGGTGGTTCTCCTTCTGCAGGGGGTAGGGTTCTGGTGGCCTGTTGGTCTTGTGTCGGGGCCTCCTGTGCACTAGCGCCGGCGGAGGTGGTAGGCAGTTCTTGGTGCATGTCAGGGGCCCTTTGAGGTGCCACAGTGTCCCGCAATGTCGTGACTACCTCATTCAGGGCCACTACGATGGTACCCATTGCGGAACTGATGTTTCTTAGTTCCTCCCTGAACCCCATATACTGTTGCTCCTGCAGAAGCTGGATCTCCTGAAACCTGGCCAGGACCGTCGCCATCGTCTCCTGGGAGCGGTGGTATGCTCCCATGATGGAGGAGAGGGCCTCGTGGAGAGTAGGATCCCTGGGCCTGTCCCCCCCCGTCGCACAGCAGCCCTCCCAGTTCCCCTGTTTCCCTGGGCCTCTGTCCCCTGGACCGTGTGCCCACTACCACTGCCCCCAGGTCCCTGTTGTTGTTGGGGTGGTGGGTTAGCCTGGGTTCCCTGTAGTGGTGGACACACCGCTGATTGACGTGTCCTGGGGACAGAGGTATGGGCCCGCTGGGTGTGTGCTGTGCTGGTGTTCCCAGAGGGGGGAAGGTCTACTGTGGCCTGTGGCTGTGTGAGGGGAACCGACTGTCCCGAGGTCCCCGATGGACCGGGCTGGTCATATAGATCCAGGGAGACAGAGCTGCTGTCCTCACTGTGGGCCTCTTCTGGGGGTGGAGTGGACAGTTGTGGACCCTCCTGCGCGGTGACATGGCGTTCGGGTCCTGCAGGGTTATAAAAGTATGGTTATTGCTTCTGTGTGTGTCATAGCGTGCAATGGGTGGGTGCCCGTGTACCCCAGTGCTGGCATTCCTTTGTAGGGGCTGTTGTGACGGTGGTTGGGGGGGGGAGGGGTTGTATGTGTATGTGCAGTGGGCATGCTTAGGTGATGGGTGTCCATGCTTTGTGGACGCATGCAGGGCTAGGTGTTGGGATGGGTGGGTTGTGATGGTGAGACAGTTGCAAGGAGTAGGTTGTGATGGGGGTGAGGGTGAGGGTGGGGGTATGAGTTGGCATGCAGGTGGGGTGGGGGGAAGAAGTAGTTAAGATTTGCCTTACCAGAGTCCATTCCTCCGCCTACTCCTGCGAGGCCCTCAGGATGCAGGATGTTCAAGACTTGCTCCTCCCATGTTGTAAATTCTGGGGGAGGAGGTGGGGGTCCGCCGCCAGTCTTCTGCACCGCGATGTTGTGCCTGGATACCATGGAACGCACCTTCCCCCGTAGGTCGTTCCACCTCTTCCTGATGTCGTCCCGATTTCTTAGGTGCTGTCCCACAGCGTTGACCCTGTCCACTATTCTGCTCCATAGCTCCATCTTCCTGGCAATGGTGGTGTGCTGCACCTGTGCCCCGAACAGCTGTGGCTCTACTCGTACAATTTCCTCCGCCATGACCCTGAGTTCATCATCAGAGAACCTGGGGTGTCTTTGCGGTGCCACGGGGTGGTGTGGGTGATGTGTAGGGTGGATTGTGTGGTGCTAAGTGTGGTGATGTGTATTGTTGTGTTGTGTGAAGTGCGTGCAAATATTGCTGGGTGACAGTGAATTGGGAGTCTGGGTGCTCGGATGTCTTTTCTCGGTGCGTGTTCACGAATCTCTAGGAGTGGAGGTTTGTGGGTGATGTGGGTGTGTATTTTATATTTAATTGGGTGTGTGGGAGTGGTGTGTGTATGTGTCTCAGGTGTGTGTATTTTGAATTGTCCAATGTGGTTGTATTTTGTAAGTGTGTGTGTATTTTGAGCGCGGCGGTGTGTACCGCCAATGGAATACCGCGGTTGAAAGGCCACCGCGTGGATTCGTGTGTCGTGATAGTGTGGGCGTATTTCTGTTGGCGTGACGGTGGAGGTTTGGTCATCGCCAGTTTCTCGCTGCCCTTTGGTGTGGTGGACTTTTGTGGATGTCTGTATTTTGGCGGTTTGCCTGTTGTGGGTCAGAATGACCGTGGCGGTTTACTGCGGCCGCGGCGGTGTTATGGTGGTCTTCTGAACGGCGGTAAGCGCCTTTTACCGCCGAGGTTGGAATGACCACCTATGTTTCTAAAAGTTGGAATACTTTTTAAGAATCTAAAACTATCTCTAGATCTTAATTCAAACTTTTACAAAACTTTTAAACTCTAAAAGAAATGCTAACAGGGACTAACACAAGGCCCTAGCAGGACTTTTAAAAATTTAGAAAAATAGCTCAAATTTCAAAAATCAGTTTCTAATGACAATTTTGGGAATTTAGTTGTGTGATCAGGTATTGGCTGAGTAGTCCAGCAAATGCAAAGTCTTGTACCCCTCTGCTGATCCACCAATGTAGGAAGTTGGCTCTGTATGTACTATTTCAAAGTAAGAAATAGCATGCACAGAGTCCAAGGGTTCCCCTTAGAGGAAATATAGTGGCAAAAAGAGATCATTCTAATGCTCTATTTTGTGGTAGTGTGGTCAAGCAGTAGGCTTATCAGAGGGTAATGTTAAGCATTTGTTGTACACACACAGGCAATAAATGAGGAACACACACTCAGAGACAATTCCAGGCCAATAGTTTTTTGTATAGAAAAATATATTTTCTTAGTTTATTTTAAGAACCACAGGTTCAAGATTTACAAACAATACTTTAAATGAAAGGTACTTCACTTAGAAACTTTAGGAACTTTGAATTACCAAAATAGCATATACAGTTTTCACACAAATGGCATATAGCTATTTTAAAATTAGACACTGCAATTTTCAACAGTTCCTGGGGGGGGTAAGTGTTTGTTAGTTTTGCAGGTAAGTGAACCACCTACGGGGTTCAAAGTTGGGTCCAAGGTAGCCCACCGTTGGGGGTTCAGAGCAACCCCAAAGTTACCACACCAGCAGCTCAGGGCCGGTCAGGTGCAGAGGTCAAAGTGGTGCCCAAAACAAAAAGGCTTCAATAGAGAAGGGGGTGCCCCGGTTCCAGTCTGCCAGCAGGTAAGTACCCGCGTCTTCGGAGGGCAGACCAGGGGGGTTTTGTAGGGCACCGGGGGGGGACACAAGTCAGCACAAAAAGTACACCTTCAGCGGCACGGGGGTGGCCAGGTGCAGTGTGCAAACAAGCATTGGGTTCGCAATAGGTTTCAATGGGAGGCCAAGGGGTCTTTTTAGCGATGCAGGCAGGCAAGGGAGGGGCTCCTCAGGGTAGCCACCACCTGGGCAAGGGAGAGGGCCACCTGGTGGTCGCTCCTGCACTGGAGGTCGGATCCTTCAGGTCCTGGGGGCTGCGGGTGCAGTGTCTTTACCAGGCGTCGGGTCTTTGAAGCAGTCGCGGTCAGGGGGAGCCTCGGGATTCCCTCTGCAGGCGTCGCTGTGGGGGCTCACGGGGGTCAACTCTGGCTACTCATGGTCTCGTAGTCGCCTGGGAGTCCTCCCTGTGGTGTTTGTTCTCCACAAGTCGAGCCGGGGGCGTCGGGTGCAGAGTGCAAAGTCTCACGCTTACGGCGGTAAACGTGTGTTGTTTCAAAGTTGCTTCTTTGTTGCAAAGTTGCTGTCTTTGTGGAACAGAGCCGCTGTCCTCTGGAGTTCTTGGTCCTTCTAGATGCAGGGTAGTCCTCTGAGGCTTCAGAGGTCACTGGACCCTGTGGAACGCGTCGCTGGAGCAGTGTCTTTAGAAGTGGGGAGACAGGCCGGTAGAGCTGGGGCCAAAGCAGTTGGAGTCTCCGTCTTCTCTGCAGGTTTTCAGCTCAGCAGTCCTTCTTCTTCTTAGGTTGCAGGAATCTATCTTTCTGTGTTCTGGGAGCCCCTAAATACTCGATTTAGGGGTGTGTTTAGGTCTGGGGGGTTAGTAGCCAATGGCTACTAGCCCTGAGGGTGGCTACACCCTCTTTGTGCCTCCTCCCTGAGGGGAGGGGGGCACATCCCTAATCCTATTGGGAGAATCCTCCATCTGCAAGATGGAGGATTTCTAAAAGTCAGAGTCAACTCAGCTCAGGACACATTAGGGGCTGTCCTGACTGGCCAGTGACTCCTCCTTGTTTTTCTCATTATCTCCTCCGGCCTTGCCGCCAAAAGTGGGGCCGTGGCCGGAGGGGGCGGGCAACTCCACTAGCTGGAGTGCCCTGGGGTGCTGTAACAAAGGGGGTGAGCCTTTGAGGCTCACCGCCAGGTGTTACAGTTCCTGCAGGGGGAGGTGAGAAGCCCCTCCTCCCAGTACAGGCTTTGTTACTAGCCACAGAGTGACAAAGGCACTCTCCCCATGTGGCCAGCAACATGTCTGGTGTGTGACAGGCTGCTAAAACTAGTCAGCCCACACTGGTAGTCAGTTAAGGTTTCAGGGGGCACCTCTAAGGTGCCCTCTGGGGTGTATGTTACAATAAAATATACTCTGGCATCAGTGTGCATTTATTCTGATGAGAAGTTTGATACCAAACTTCACAGTTTTCAGTGTAGCCATTATGGTGCTGTGGAGTTCGTGCATGACAGACTCCCAGACCATATACTCTTATGGCTACCCTGCACTTACAATGTCTAAGGTTTTGCTTAGACACTGTAGGGGCATAGTGTTCATGCACTTATGCCCTCCCCTATGGTATAGTGCACCCTGACTTAGGGCTGTAAGGCCTGCTAGAGGGGTGACTTATCTATACCTATAGGCAGTGTGAGATTGGCATGGCATCCTGAGGGGAGTGCCATGTCGACGTAGTCATTTTATCCCCACTAGCACACACAAGCTGGCAAGCAGTGTGTCTGTGCTGAGTGAGGGGTCCCCAGGGTGGCATAAGATATGCTGCAGCCCTTAGAGACCTTCCCTGGCATCAGGGCCCTTGGGACCAGGGGTTCCAGTTACAAGGGACTTACCTAGATGCCAGGGTGTGCCAATTGTGGAAACAAAAGTACAGGTTAGGGAAAGAACACTGGTGCTGGGGCCTGATTAGCCGGCCTCAGCACACTTTCAAATCATAACTTGGCATCAGCAAAGGCAAAAAGTCAGGGAGTAACCATGCCAAGGAGGCATTTCCTTACAGGAGAGAAACGTCTAGTACTGGGAGAGAGCACCATAGAGGGTGTAAATGCTTACCTAGGAATCGTAGTTGGAATCAAAACCAAATATCTAAGCCTCATTGAACTAATGTGTGATATTATATTTTGATGTGTTTTTATAGTATTTCCTTTTTATTAGAAAAGCAATGGGCTGGATAAGGCATTATTTTGTCTCTTAATTGACTGCAGAGTTCTGAGTTCTTTCCCTCCACTCTACTTCCCTGAGAAGTCTTTGACTGATCACATTAACTACCCCAAGGGCTTACTGCAGTAAGGGTTTACTTGCCCAGGCTGCAGAGCCATAGTAAGACAGACCCCAGGATCAGTGGCAAACAACCTCACACACAACGGCTGGGGCCCAGAATTGTAATCTATTCATGGGTATTTGTAGAGTGCATGGCTACCCATCCGGGCCTTCCAGCGCTATGACAGCTTACAGATAACCTTCCCAGCCAGCAATTTAGTTGAGTAGGGCCGTTTTAAGTAGTTTGCTGATTTGAAGATCTGACTGTTTTCCTTATTTGTAACAGAAAGGAATTCTGATGTGTCTGACCAAAAACCAAAAAGAGCATCCTCCACTCCTAGATCTCTTTATTTTGTTACTGTAAAAAGTTGCTGGTCAGTGGAGTGCAGCTTTCTTTTACAATTATGGACGGTAGGTATTTGATGGATCAGCTTCGGGTCCTTCTTGTACTTAATGCGGTATGTGATACCCAGAGTCTTACACTGAATTCTCTTGACTATTGGAAGCCAGTGCACGTTTGCCACAGCCTTAGTTACAGACTGGTAATAGGGGATTTTCAGTAGCATACAGTAGCAGTAGCCCCTGTTTGCCCTACGGCCCCTAAAATAGGGTCTGATAGACAGGCTCTCCGCCCAACCCTTGTGTGCTGCAAATCTCAGCTGGGCCGTACCATGGATCTGACATATCTGAGACACACCACTCTGATTTTTTTTGTCTATCATGGGCTAGGTATGCAGATGTTGAGGTCTCCAGGTAGATCTGTGAAATCCAATGAGTGTTCCAGGAAGCACAAATCCACTACAGGATTGACCAATCCTGTGTCAAAATCCACTCTCTGAAAATTAATTTTAATGTAGGGGGTACCTTTCGGAATACCCATTTGAGGCCGGTATAAAGGGTCTGCTCACCTTACCATGTTATGTCACAACAAACTTTTGTGTTTTTTTGGTTCTTTTATGCGCAGGCGATCAGGGCATACAGATATGTTGATTCAACTCCAGCTCTTCAAACTGCAATGGACGACGAGGCAAAAGGGCCCTCATCCAATCGATTTCCTTCTGTTTTTTAACTGGATTAACCGACTTTCCACAGATTTCTAAATCCTCAGTTGGTCTGCAAAGTTACAAAACAGTTAGCTCGATTTATAGCCCTTCAACACCTGGGCAGATTTACAACAAGCAAATTAATTTGACACCTCTGAGTAGAGTTCTACCTTCATAAACAGTTTGCTGTATTTCTGTTTAGCAGTTTTTGCAGTAGCAGAGAATAAAGGTTTCCACAGGAGTTAAAATGGAAGAGGCTTCTGTATTTTCTAAATCCCTTCCACCTCCCCTCCTAATTGTTTTCCCCTGGAGGGGTCTTTGCAAAACTTGGCACACCATAACTTAGTCACCAATGTTATTTGTTTGGAAGGTTTTGTGAGATCATCAAACAGTGCGAAGTGTGGTAAGCACAAAACAGTTTATCATGAAAAACTCCAGAAAGTCGCTCAATGAGTTAAGTGAATTTATGGTTTATTTTAGTCCTAGAAAATAACATATGTTTAAACAAAATGATTAAAAACGGTTATAGTTGCAAAATAATCTATTATCAGCTCTGCACCATAACTCAAACAACTGAGATACAAACCATAAATTGTACTCCAGGTACAATGCTTATTGCCACACAAAGTAACTAACACACTAAGGGGGTCATTACAACCCTGGCGGTCGGTGTTAAAGCGGCGGTAAAACCGCCAACAGGCCGGCGGTAAAAAAATGGAATCACAACCGTGGCGGAAACCGCCAACATAGACAGCCACTTTAACACTCCGACCGCCAGGGCGGTAGCAACAAACACCGCGGCGGTCACCGCTAACAGACAGGCGGTAGACAATGTACCTCCCACTGTATTATGAAAGGGCAATCCACCAGCTTTTCCGAGGCGGTACCAACGACATCAAAAGCACGGCGGAAACAGTACACTGAAGGGAAACCACTCACCTTTCGACACTCAACGAAGAACCAGGATGCCATGGAGCCCGAACTGCAGGTCCTCCCCATGTTGGTGTATCTACTAATACACCAGGAAATAGAAAGAAGGCGGCGGAGACGACGACGGTGAGTACTGCACCTAGCACACGGGGGGAGGTAAAAGAGAGTGACACACGCAACACGCAACACCCCCGACCCTCACCACACCATACACACTAACACATCCAACAACATTACAGATACACCCCGTTACCCCCTGGAAGAACGCAAGGACAAAAGGAATTGAGTTCAATCAGTAAAATTTTGGAACATGCAGATATAGCAAACAGATCTAAAAAAATCAGTATATACAAATATTTACATTATGTACAGAAGGCTGCACACTACTGACCCTTGTAAATAACCGTGGACCAGTGGGCCCAAACATGATGGGCGAAGCCCACACTTGACTCCTGCCTCAAAACGGAGAGAACACTGCAGGGGCATCAGGTCGAAAAAACACAGGCACCTCAAGGGGAAGGGGAGGGGGGGCACCTCAGCCAGAAGTTGGTACTACGCCACTGCTCCTCGAGGGAGCAACATGCTCACAGTGATGTCCTGTGGAGTGCAAAGCCACAGTCTCTGAAGTCTCTCAAGTCAGTGGTTTGCCCACTGCTTGCTCCTGGGGAGTGCAAAGCCACAGTCTCACAAGTGGGTGATTTGCCCACTGCTTGCTCCTGGGGAGTGCAAAGCCACTGTCTCTCAAGTGGGTGGTTTGCCCACTGCTTGCTTCTGGGGAGTGTAAGGCTACAGACTCTCAAGTGGGTGGCTTCTCCACTGGTTCTGGAGGGGGGTTTGTGGCCAGTCTGTTTCATCTTGCCAATGATTGGGTGAGTGGATGCATCTCTCCACTGGTTCTGGAGGGGGCTTGGTGCCCAGTCTGCTTTATCCTGCCAAGGATTGGGTGAGTGGATGCATCTCTCCACTGGTTCTGGAGGGGGCATTGTGTCCAGCAATGGTGCACCTGGGGTGTGGCAGTTCCCATTCCCTCACCTGGGTGTCTGAGGCACGAGATGTGCAGGGAACAGGTAACATGATACTCCATGGAGGCAGAGCCACACTCCATCCTGCGGCGACTTAGGCTGCAAACTGCTGGTAGTGCCATTGCTGATGGTGGTGCCTCATGTGGTGTGTGCAGGGACCAGGACGTCTCCTGCAGCCTCAGACAGCTGCCCACTGGGGATGCTGGTGATGTCCGATGTAGTGGCACCGGCTGCACACGTGGCTCTGCAGGTGGCAGCGGCGGAGATTCTGCCAGTGCTGCCCGTGGTTCAGGTGTCTGTAGTAGAGGAGGGAGAACCCAGGCCGTCTCCAGTAGCCTCGGACGGCTGACCACTGGGAAGGATGCTAGTAACTGTTGTTGTGGCAGCGGCGGTGCAGGAGGCGGGGCAGGTGGCGGTGCAAGTGGCGGTCGTTGTTGTGGTGCTTACCGTGGTACAGGTTGCTGGCTTGCAGGAGAAATGGTGGTCACCAGTCCCTCACCAGGAGGCTCTGTGCCCCGAGGTGACTTGTCCTTGCTTTTGTGTCCCTTCCCCACCTTGGTAGTCGCTGCTGGGACCTTGGCACCGTCCTCTTTGGTTTTGGATGAGGACTTCTTGGGTGGGTGGTGCGTCTTTTCCCTGCTCCATGCCGGCCCCGTCTTAACCTTGGCAGGTGGCCGAATCGGGTGGTCCTTAGCATTGGTAGGTGGCAGACTGGCAGCCCTAACGGGTGCCCCCTTCGATCCTCTCAGACTTGCAGGGACCCCAGCGGATGCCGATTCTGTGGCTGAGGTGCTGGCCCGGGATCTAGACATCCTGGCCCTAGGGGAAGGACGGTGGGGAGGTGTAGGGAAGAGGTCAACGTTAGCCAGGAAAAGTTTTTTTGACACACTTGGATGGGATGATGGAGGGGGTGTGGGAGTGGGAGTGGAGGAAGAGGTAGTGGTTGTAGGAGGTGTAGGTCTGCTGAGTTTCGGTGAAGGTGCATGGGCTGGAGGCTGTTGTGAGGTGGATGGCTGTTGAGTGGGTATGTGCCTGCGTTTGTGTAATTTGGGAGGAGGGCTCAAAGACACACTGGGAGAGGACACAGGAGACATGTGCATGGTTGTGGGGGTGGTGATTGCTTGTGAGGGGTGTGTTGTGATGGGCGTGCTGGTGATGGAGGCAGTGGCTGATGATGTAGCGCATGCAGGTGTGAGTGGAGACGCTACTGGGAGGGAGGTGGATGAAAAGGAGGAGGGGGACACAGTGGAGGAAGTGGATGTTGGTATGTGTGCATGGGTATGGTGCTGTGTGAGTGCCTGTGTGATGATGTGTGGTGCTTATGTTTTCCTGAGCCACTTTTGTGTGTTGATGTGTGTTCATGCTGGTCTGAAGGTGTGCTTGGGATAGGCTGAGGTAGAGGGGATTGAGTTTGGGTCGTGGAAGTTGAAGGGGGAAAGCTGGACACAGGGACAATGGCTGCCATCAGTGCTGAGGCCAGAGCCTGAAATGCTCTCTGTTGGGACGCCACGCCAGAATGAATGTCCTCCAGGTATGCATTTGTTTGTTGCAAATGCCTCTTGACACCCTGGATGGCATTCAGAATGGTTGACTGCCCAACAGTGAGGGATCTCAGGAGGTCAATAGCCCCTTTAATGATGGCAGCAGGGCTGACTGGGGCAGGGCCTGAGGTGCTTGGGGTGAAGGAGATGCCCACCCTCCTGGCTGAGAGGGCACGGGAAACACGCTGAGGGGCTGCTGGGAGGGCAGTGCTGGTAGGGGGGGTGGTGGCTGTACCTGTTGTTGGGGTGGGCAGAGAGGTGTCCGCCACCGCCAGGGAGCTTCCATCAGAGGAGGAGTCGCCGTCACTGGTGTCCCCGTCGTGGAGCTCCCCTCGCCCTGTGTCCCACTGGTGCCTTCACCCTCAGTGGATTCACCCTCATGGGCCATGTGGGATGCAGCTCCCTCCGTCGCCGGTGCTTCTGCTCCTCCACCAGATAATTCTAATGCACACAAGGACAGGTTGACAAAACAAGAATGGGGGGATTAGCCGGAGGATATACATGGTCAATGCCAGCAACACCACTACCGTTGGCGTACACAACACACACTGAGCTGCCCTATGCACTAGGCCCTGCCCAAACACTCACTAAGGTAGTCACCAGCCCATGGGGTACAATGCCTAACGCCAGCACCTGCACACCTGACGCCCACAGGACCCTGCCCAGTAGTAGTTGGCCACTTGTACCATTGGGGTAGGGGTGCTTCCGAGTCTGCAAACAAGGGACCTACCCTGCCATGATCGCCCTGGCCCAGGGGCACCCAAAGCCCACATCCCCCACCCAGCTAGTTCCTAAAGCACACAAAGTCAGCTTTCTGAAACTGTACTCACACCCTTGTGACTGCTGTGATGCCCTCAAGCCCCTATCCAACTCTGGTTACGCCACCGCCAGGATGCGGAACATCAGGGGGGTCATGGTGCGATGGGCACCCCTCCCACTTTGGGAGGCCATCCCCATCTGGGCCTCCACCGTCTTCTTGGTCCAGCGGCACAGGTCCTCCCATCTCTTGCGGCAGTGGGTGCTCCGCCTGTGATGGACCCCCAGGGTCCACACCTCCTTGGCGATGGCACGCCAAATACCCTTCTTCTGGTGGGCGCTGACCTAGAGGGAAAAGACTGTGGAAAAGTTCATTACTCATACGTCCGGACCATCATACTCATTGCCCAACAGCTCCCACCCATGCCCTGATGCACATACACTGACCACCTCTCATGTAGCATTTAGGCCAGGACGCCTTAGAACCCCGACATGTGGCTTACATCCACACCATTCTAAACATGCATTGCCCACCCATCATGCTCACAGTGTACTCACCTGTTTGTCTGGATGACCGTGGAGTAACGTGTATTGGGGGAGGACCCCATCCACCAGTTTCTCCAACTTCTCTGCAGTGAAGGCAGGGGCCCTTTCCCCAGACACTCTCGCCATTGTCGCTTCCAGACTCAGGTCACAACAGCACTTGCAGTGTAGGTCCTCTCCTGTTGATGGTCAGGTAGCAAGTGAGTGAATAGGTAGAAAATGGCGGTGACGTCCGCGGCGGTGGGTACCGTCACTGCCGGCGTACATCACCATTGGCTCCTGGAACCCATAGGGCCCAATGATAACCAATGCAGAGTTGCGCAGTGGTCTTCGACCGCCTACCGCAATGCTGCACAACGCCAGTGCAGTTACCTCATTTCCCCTTGTCCCTCCTCACAGGTCAGGCAGACGCCACTTCAGGGGGGCACATGGCATGGCGCCTAACTGCGTCACAGCACATATTGGCACATATACTGACTCTCGATTACACACACTGCTTCTGTGACATTAATGCAAACGCAGTTGTGCTATCTATGTGGTAAATGACCTTCTGTCACCGTTCTCCTCCATAGGCTACAACCACTGAGGCAGCATATGAGATGGCAGCATCCTCCGGTTTACAGACCCCTGGTGGACCTGTCGACAATGGAGGACAGACACATTATAATCACATACAGACTTGATCGTGCCACAATCCAAGAACTGTGTGCCCAATTGGAGCCAGACCTGATGTCAGCTATCCGCCAGCCCACATGAATCCCCCCTCTAGTGCAGGTCCTGTCAGTGCTCCATTTACTGGCAAGTGGGTCCTTTCGAACTACAGTGGCCATGGCATCAGGAATGTCTCAGCCAATGTTCTCCAACGTGTTGACCAGAGTGTTGTCTGCCCAGCTGAAACACATGCGCAGCTACATCGTGTTTCCCCAGGTGGAGGATTTGGCCACAGTGAAAGCTGACTCCTATACCCTGGGACATATCCCCAACATCATTGGTGCCATTGATGGTACACATCTGGCATTTGTCCCCCCGTAGAAATGAACAGGTCTACAGGAATAGAAAAAGCTATCATTCGATGAATGTGCAAATGGTGTGTTTGGCGGACCAGTACATCTCCCATGTAAATGCCAAATATCCTGGCTCTGTGCATGACGCCT
Organism: Pleurodeles waltl; assembly: GCF_031143425.1. Taxonomy (NCBI): domain Eukaryota; kingdom Metazoa; phylum Chordata; class Amphibia; order Caudata; family Salamandridae; genus Pleurodeles; species Pleurodeles waltl. The sequence goes on along the minus strand of NC_090449.1, from coordinate 667,912,020 downwards.
ATATCTTGAGAAATAGCTGCATCCTTTATGTGATGGGCCAACTCCAGAGGCACAGGGTGTGGCTAATAGGTGAGCCCAAGGTCCCCACACAGTATATGTAGGTGTCTGGGTAGGGGGTTGTCCTTAAGGGTTAGTGTGTGTCTCACAATTGTCCCTCGATATTTGCAGGTGACTCTGGTTACACCAACCTCTCATGGCTACTGACCCCAGGGAGGAATCCCAGGACAAGGTCAGAGGAATGTTACAATGGGGCACATGGGCGAACAAGGAGGATTATAGAGAGGACATTCGGCCTCCTGAAGGCCAGGTTCTGGTGCCTCTATCTAACAGGTGGTTCCCTGTGCTACTCACCCAATAAGGTGTGCCAGATCATCGTGGCATGTTGCACAACCTGGCTTTGAGACGCCATGTGCCTTTTCTGCAGAAGGATGAAGCTGGAGATGGGTGTGTTGCAGAGGTGGACCCCGTGGACAGTGACGAAGAGGAGGCAGAGGATGAGGATGAGGATGTGGACAATAGAACAGCAATCATACAACAGTACTTCCAGTGACACACAGGTAAGACACTGTAACTTCACCTTCCTTTGACAGTTTTGTATTGGATATTGGGCCTGGCAGGCTGATTTTCCCACTACTATGGCCACTTACTGTACCCTATTTACAGATATCTGTGCCCCACTCTGGCTCATGGTGTGTTGACAGCAGCCAACTACAGGTCATACCTATGTACACATTACTGTACAGTTGAATTGTAATGTTTACAGCTTGTTAAAAGACTACATAGTTCCATCAATTGACAGACTCCATACTTGTATTTTTTACAAGGGTGTTTATTTATGTGCTAATAAGTGGAGGAGGAGAGTCCAGGGTAAAGTTCCAGTCAATTTCCTTCACAGGTGCACTGTCCAAGGGGGCATAGGAAGTGAAGCAATGGCAGTTCAAGGTGGACAGGGTGACAGGGTGGGACACAAGGGTGACATTCAGGAGAGTCCTACTTCCTGGCGGGGGTCTTGGCAATAGTCTCTGGCTTCTGCCTGGATCGCAGGGACCGTTTGCAAGGTGGTTCTCCTTCTGCAGGGGGAGGGGTACTGATGGGCTATTGTTCCTGTGGCGGGGCCTCCTGTCCACTGGGGTCAGGGGAGGTGGAAGGCTGTTCATCGGTTTGGATAGTGTCAGGGGCCCATTGGTGTGCCACTGCCTCCCTCATGGTGTTGGCCATGTCTGTCACCACCCCTGCAATGGTGACCAGGGTGGTGTGGATGTCCCTCAGGTCCTCCCTGATCCCCAGGTACTGTCCCTCCTGCAGCCACTGGGTCTCCTGCAACTTGGCCAGTATCTGATCCATCATCTCCTGGGAATGGTGGTATGCTCCCAGGATGTTGGTGAGTGCCTTGTGGAGAGTCAGTTCCCTGGGCCTGTCCTCCCCCTCTCGCACAGCAGTCCTCCCAACTTCTCTGTTGTCCTGTGCCTCTGTCCCCTGAATCATGTGCCCACTGCCACTAACCCCAGGTCCCTGATCATCCTGTGTTTGTGGGATTGCCTGGGGTCCCTGTAGTGGTGGACACCCTGCTGATTGACGTGTCCTGGGGACAGTGGTATGGGCCCGCTCGGTGGGTGCTGTGCTGGTTTTTCCTGAGGGGAGGCTCTGTGGTGGTATGGGACTGTGCCTGGGTAACCGACTGTCCGGGGGTCCCTGATGGGCCAGGTTGGTCATCCTGATCCACGTGTGCAGAGCTGCTGTCATCACTGTGGGCTTCTTCGGGGGGAGGGGGACTGGATGTTGCTGGCACCTCTTCTCCAGTGACATTGGCTGGGGGACCTGTGGGGATGTAAATGCAGTGTTATTGGTTCTGCATGTGACATCTTGTGCATGGGTGTGTTGCCCTGTATGGTTGTTATTGCCCTGGCAGCTTAGGCTTGTGTGAGTGGTGATTTGGTGGGCTAGGTGAATGTCTCAAGTGCACATGCTTTGGTGATGGGTGTCCGTGCAGGTCTGTGATGGGTGTCCATGCATTGGTGTTGCATGCAGGGCTTGGTTGTGGGAGGGGTGGGTTGTGATGGTAGGGTGTGTGGGAGGTGGTGGAGGGATGGGAGTGAGGGTGAGGGTGAGGTTGAAGGTGGGGTATGTGATGGCATGCAGGTAGGGGGGTCATAGTAATAGGGAATTGACTTACTAGAGTCCAGTCCTCCTGCTACTCCTGCCAGGCCCTCGAATGCAGTATTGCTAAGACTTGCTCCTTCCATGTGGTTAATTGCGGGGGAGGAGGTGGGGGTCCACCACCAGTCCTCTGTACTGCCATTTGGTGTCTTGCTAACACGAAACGCACCTTCCCCCGTAGGTCGGTCCACCTCTTCCTGATGTCATCCCTTGTTCTTGTGTGCTGTCCCACAGCGTTGACCCTGTCCACGATCCTCCGCCATAGCTCCATCTTCCCGGCAATGGATATCTGCTGTACCTGTGATACAAATAGCCGTGGCTCTACCCGGATGATTTCCTACACCATGACCCTTAGCTCCTCCTCAGAGAATCTCGGGTGTCTTTGTGGTGCCATGGTTGTAGTGTGAGTCGTGTGCGTGAGGGTGTGTGGGGTGATGTGTTGGGTTATGTGCTGTAAGGTGAGTGGATGGTGTATGGGTGATGGAGTTCTGTGGCTCTGGTTCTGTGGATGCTCTTGGTGTGTCTCTCTCAGTTGTCAATTTTCTTGAGTCGTAAAGGGTTGTGGGTAATGTGTGTGTGTGTGTTTTATAGTGGTATGGTTGTGTGGGTGTGGTGTGTGTATGTGTGTCAGGTGTGTGTAGTTTGAATTGTCCAATGTGGTGTTGTTTTGTTAGTGTGTGTGTATTTTGAACGCAGCAGTATGTACCGCCAATGGTTTACTGCGGTTGAATGTCTGCCGCAGTGATTCGTGGGCCATAATGCTGTGGGCGTAGTTCTGTTGACGTAACGGTGTGGGGTTTTGCTACCGCCAGTTTATCACTGACCTTTGGTCTGGCTGTCTTGTGTGTGTGCCTGTACAGTGACAGATTGCTATGTGTGTGTCATATTATGGGTAGCGGAAAACCACTGCAGCGGCGGTATGTTGGTGGCAGATGGCATGGCAGTAAGCGGGACTTACCGCCAATGTCATAATGAGGGCCTTTGTCTCTTTTATGGAAGTCAAAAATCTTCAGCGGGACAAAGCTGGAGGCTGCCCACAGGTGTTCCAGGAGGCTGGACACCCCTTCGCTGAGGGACCGCTAAACCGGATTGCTGCAGAGAAAAACGTAGCAGGAGCTACTGTGAAGTCTTGGCAGATAGATGAGCAGGTTGGTCCCAGTCTTCTCTCGGTTCTCAGAGCAGTTTCTAGTCAAAATTGTTCTAAGTTGGCTATCTGGGTTCCATTAGCAACACCACCACCAACACGGGTCCAGAACTGGAGGGGCACCACTTGTGCAGTTAGGACTCACTCAGGCTTAGTCCAGGTGGTTGGAGCCTTTTATTTCCCTGGGGTTCTGATAAACTAGCCCTTGCAGATACTCTGGTAGTCCTTGGTTCAAGTGATGAAGCAAGGCTCAAGAAGTAAGGCAGGATTCTCAGGGTTTGAGGCAGACTCCAGGCAGCAAAGCAGTTCTTCCAGGTGCAGTAAAACAGTCCTGTGGAGTACACAGCAGACTGCAGCAGCAGACAGTCCTCTCAGAGTCCTTCCACAGGCCCAGAAAGTTATCTGAAATGTGGGTCTGAGCGTCCTCTATTTATACATGGTGCCTTCTTTGAAATAGGGGAATTTTCTAGAGAATGCCCTTTGAAGTGCTTGATGTTTCCTGACTACCCTTTCCTTGCTCCAAGCTGGATGCATAAACAAAGCAGGGGTGACAGGTCCTTTTCAGAGCACAGCCTATTCAGTTGCAAGTGTGGCTGTGCTGTCTACCAACCCCCATCATGTCAGTGGATGGCCCCTTCAGACATACCTAATTCCTCTACTGTGTGGCTATCTGGGAGGAATAAACAAATTCCAACTGCTAATTACACCCAGTTATGCGACCCAGGGGAGGCCGCAAGCACCAAACAGTTTAGGGCAGGAAAATGCCAACTTCATAAAAGTAGCATTTTCAAAATTGTAACTTAAAATGTAACTTATCATTAAAGAGGATTTTTAATTACATTTTCACAGGCACCAAATATAAAATGCTCACCTGCTCCCAATCAAAAGTTAGCACTTATTAAATGTAATAAGGAAACCCAATGTTATTCTATGGGGGCAGTAGGCCTCATTGAAGTGAAAAACAAACTTAAAAGTAAAGTACATGTCCAACCTTTTAATTACAATGCATCTTGCCCTGTGGGCTTCCTGGGCCTACCTTAGGAGTGACATATACAATAAATGGGGAGTTTAAGGTTTGGCAAGGGAGTTATATTGCCAAGTCAAATTGGCAGTTTAAAATTTCATTTGGGCAGCAATGATAGGACTGAGAAATATTTTAAGGAACTAGTTAAGTGGGTGGTACAATTGTAGCAGTTAATTTACTGTCCCTGGGTACATGGTATACCACTCTACAATGGGCTTATATGCAAATTAAATATGCCAATCAGGTGTAAGCCAATTTACCATGTTTAAAGGAGAGAGCACAAGCACTTTAGCACTGGTTAACAGTGGTAAAGTGCACAGAGTCCTAAGGGCAACACAAATGAATCCATCAAAACTTAGAGGACTGAAGAAAAAATGTTTGGGAGTGACCCTGCAGAGAGGGCCAAGTTCAACAACTTTGACCTGCTGCTGCATCACTTATGGACCAGTAAACATAAGATGCATTGACACCTAAGCTGGAATTAGCTCCTCATTGGAATGTAAGCGAGACCTCGAGGCATGGTAATGCTCTCACATCTTCTCTGGAGTGTGAGAGTGGCTGAAAAGAGCTGAGTCTTACTTTGACTTCTTCTGTTTCTTCTTGCACTTACCCAAATACTTCAACAGCAAAGAATATTGGTTGTGTGAATGACTTCAGGAGTGAGTCCACACTCTCAACTTCAACCAGGAGCAGGATGTGAGTGGAGTCTTATGGTGTGTTGGCACATAGTGCTTCACTTCATGTTCTCAGAGAGCTTTTGGATTCATTTAGGTGCAATTGTCGCAGTCCTTGGAGCCATGTGCAAAACATATCAGTCGACAGCTGCTTGTGGCTATCCCTATAAGAATGTAACCCTGTATTCTTAGGGGATGACAAGTTACCTTGCACACTAGAAGAATTTAGAGGAGAACATCTCTCATTACAGATTGACGAAGAAGAGGACCAGAGCTCCATATCCACATCTGAAGACGTGGAAGGAAAGAAACTGACATCAGCTCGATGGTTGGAGCTTACATGTGACTTTGCTTGTCACCTCCAGAGCAGTGTCAAGTTGATGTAGAGTCACATGACATCAACTACCGGCACACAGGAGCACTGCTTTTTGAGTTACTGGAACCAGTGTGGTGCCTGGGGAGTTTCACAAAGTGAGGAATCTGCAGTTAGAGTATCCATCAGAAATTAAAGACTAATCACTTGGCAACTGAATATCCATGCATTGGGCTACAATGAGGAATGTATGTTGTCTATTTTGGATGTTCACTACCAACTAAGAAGCAACATTTACGGCTGTCACTGGAGTTACTGTTGAAGATTGCCTTAAAGTTCATGGTGCAGCCTACCCAGCAGGTGCGGAGCCACCATTAGGGCGTAAGAGCGTCACCCCACCGCTAGCAGCAGAAGCTGCAAACCTTTTACCATGAAGGGATAATAAACAATGTTTATTATCCCTTCGTGGTGAAAGGGGTGGGGCCATGGAGGTGATGGGAGTGCACTGTGCACTCCCCTCAAAGTGCATTGTGTGTTTGGCCAGCCGTCTCGGGCCGGTCAAACACACATGCACAGTGGGATCTCTCCAGCCCAGCAACACAGTTGCCGGGTGGGAGAGAGCCCGCACAGGTTCCAAGTCTGCCTGTGAGCACCCAGCCAGGGCACTCCCAGCCAAGGCACTCCCAGCCAACCCCTATGCTGCTCTGAGCAGCATCAGGATTTGCCGCAGGGCAGGCTGGGAGCCTGTGCTTGCCTGCAGCAAGACGGAGGAGGAGAGCAGCGAGGTAAGTTTTTTAAATTCTTATTGTTTCCTCTTAATTATTCGACCCGCTCCCGCCCTGCACCCACACCCCTCCTTATTAGCAAAGTGAGCCGTGACTGTTATCCAGCTCTACCGTAAGGCTGGAAAGAGTGAAAACAAGTCAATATGTGAAACTGTAAAAGCCTACTTTAGATACAGCTTCAATAAGGGAATATATGTACAAGTCCTCACCAAAACTGGTTTCCTAGGTACTGAACATTAGGCACATGAGCAGGGAAGCTGGACAGAAATCCCACTACCACAAAAATCCATTCCTTTCAAACTTGACACCTTCAGTCTTGTTGCCATTCTGTTTGAGAAAATTAGACTGCATTTACAAAGTAAAAGAAGAAAGACAGGAAGACAGAAATCTTCCTTGCACCGACCCTTTATACAAAATAGGATATATGCATTGTCCAAAGAGGAACAAAGCAGCAGCCTGGGTGATTAAACAAGATCAGCTAAAGGATTGACCTAGCCATAAACATACCCAATCTTTAATGAGCTCACTCATGTTGGAGAAGGCAGACCAGAGATGGTTGTTTGGAGGGAAAAGGACAAAAGACTGGCCTTCATTACGACCCTGGCAGTCAGTGATAAAGTGGCAGTAATACCGCCAACAGGCCGGCGGTAACTACCGCCAAATTATGACCATGGTGGAAAGTTCTCCAAAAGACATCCAATGTACCACACCGACCGCAAGGGCGTAAACAACAGCCACCACGACAGTAGCCACCTACAGCCAGACGGAAGTCAAACTTCCGCCCACCATATTCTGACCAGACATTCCGCCACCTTTTCCAAGGTACCAACGACATCAAAAGCCTGGCAAAAACAGAGCTCAGAAGGGAAAGGACTCACCATTGGAGAATCAGGAAAGAACCACGTCGCCATGGAACCCGAACTGCATGTTTCTCAGATGAAATTCTACGTTCTGCTCCACCACGAACACAAACGCCAGCGAAGACGACGACGGTGAGCACAGCCGCCTAGCACACAAGGGAGGGGGTCGAGGAAAACGAGAGTAACACACAAACACACCACACACCGCATACACACACCCCATACACACAAGAAAACAAGTTAATCCCCCTAAATAGGCTGAATAATGCAAGGACAACACAAATTTACTATAATGAGTGTAATAATATCAACACAGTATAAATAATAATTTAGCCTATTTTACAGATATCTACAAATGTACAAAAAAAGGGACACTAGCCAGTCCTCAGTTCGCATGAGCCACATGGCCACAGGGCAAAGTCCAAGGCCCCACTTATCAGCTGCATCAATATGGAGCGAACACTGCAGGGGCATCAGTTGGCAAATAGGCAGGCACCTCAGGGGGAGGGGGGTGGCACCTCAGCCGGGAGTGGAAATAAGACCACTGGTTCTAGGGGGTCAACATGCCCTGTGCTTTGTCCTGGGGAGTGCAAGTTCACAGTCTCTGGAGTGGGTGTCTCACCCACTGGTTCTGGAGTGGACAGGCCACACAGCACCCCATAGAGGCACGATCACATTGCGTCAACTGGCAGTGATGACTGCACTGTGGTGGTGGTGGTGGGAGGCTCCTGCACAGGCCCAGCACCCTCGGATGGATGCACTGTGGTGGTGCTGGTGGTGGTGGTGGTGGGAGGCTCCTGCACAGACCAAGGACCCTCGGATGGATGGACAACCATGGTTGGTGGTGGGGGCTCCGTGACAGCTGTTGTTGCAGGCTCCTGGCCCTTCTTGCCTGCCGGTGCAGGCTCTTTGCCCTTTCAGGTAGAAGGTGCAGGCTCCTTGCCTGCTGTTGCAGGCTCCTTGCCCTTCTTACCTGCTGGTGCAGGCTACTTTCCCTTTCGGGTGGCAGGTGCAGGCTACTTGCCCTTCTTGCCTGCTGGTGCAGGCTCCTTCCCTTTCAGTATATGTGGCCTGGAATACTTTCCACCACAAGTAGGTGCGAATGGAACTGGGCCCATGGCTGTGTGGCTGAGGTGCTTGGCTGGATTTGTGATACCCTGGCCATATGTGCAGGACGGGGGGGAGGGAAGAGGTCAATGGTGGAAAGGAAAAGTTTCTTAGGGACATTGGGCGGGAAGAGGGAGAAGGAATGGGAGTGGAGGATGAGTTAGTGGTTGTTGGAAGTGTCTGTCTGCTAGATTTGGGTGCAGGTGCATGGGCTGTATGCTGTTGTGAGGTGGATGGCTGTTGGGTGTCTGAGTGTTTGCATTTGTGTACTTTGGGAGGGGAGGACAGACACAGTGGGAAAGGACACAGGGGACGTGTGCATGGCTGTTGTGGAGGTGTCTGCCAGTGAGGTGTGTGTTCTGCTTGGTGTTGTGATGATGCAGGTAGTGGATGAAGATATTGTGCATGCAGGTGTGAGTGTGGACGTAACTGGGTGGGAGGTGGAGGAGGAGGAGTTGAAACAGTGGAACTAGTGGATGTTTTTGTGTCTGCAAGTGGATAGTGTTGTGTGAGTGCCTGTGGGATGAAGTGTGGTGCTTGTGTTTGCCTGTGACACTCCTGGGTGTTGTCCTGAGTGCATGCTCCTCTGGCTGTGTGCTTGGGATGGGTTGGGGTGGAGGAGAATAGGACTGGGAAGTGGTAGTTGGAGAGGGCAGTAGAAACAGGGACAATGGCTGCCATCAGAGAGGAGGCCACAGCCTGGATTGATCTCTGTTGGGCCGTCAATCCAGTGTGAATGCCCTCCAGAAATGCATTAGATTGTTGCATCTGGGCTGCCAACTCCTGGTTGGCATTCACAACAGTTGACTGCCCTACAGAGATGGATCTCAGGTGGTCAATAGCCTCCTCACTCAGGGCAGCAGAGCTCACTGGGGCAGGGTCTGAGGTGCCTGGGGCAAAGGAGATGCCCACCCTCCTGGATGAGCGGGCATGGGCAACTAGATGAGGGACTGCGGGGAGGGTGGTACTGGTACAGGGTGGCAGCTGTACCTGTAGCTGAGATGGTCACAGAAGTGTCCGCCACCACCAGGAAGCTTGCATCAGAGGAGGTACCTGTATCTGAATTGTCCCCTCCAGTCTCCGGTGCCTCTGCTCCTCCGCCAGATGATGCTAATGAACACAAGGACAGGATGACAAAACAAGACACGGGGGAGAGAGACAAAGGATACACTGGGTCAATGGCTGCACCAACACCACCGTTGTCGTACACAGCACCCTCACACACAGGGAACAGGCCTACGCACTATGCATTGCACCACCACTGATATTGCTAGCCACCAAGGCATGAGGAGGGGCACACACCACCAACTGCAGCACAGTTGGGACCCTCGCAGCCCTGACCAGTAGTGGATGCTTACAGGCTAGGCAGGCAGAATTATCCTTTCAGAACCCTAGTCACCAGAGGACCGATGCTGCTATGTCAGGCCTGGCCTAGGGGCACCCTACCCCCACCAGTTAGAAGTTGTAATGATAGCCACTGTACTCACCCCCTTGTGGCTACTGTGATGCCCTCAAGCGCCCATCCAGCTCTGGATAGACCACTGCCAGTATGTGGGCCATCAGGGGGGTCAGGGTTCGACGGGCACCCCTTCCTCATTGGGAGGCCATCCCGAGCTGGGTCTCGGCCATCTTCGGTGCCCACCGTCTCAGGTCCTCCCACCATTTCCGGCAGTGGGTGCTCTGCCTGCCATAGACTCTCAGGGTCTGCACCTCCTTGGCGATGGCACGCCATATACCCTTCTTTTGATGGGTGCGGACCTGCAGAGGCAATACACACAGGAAAACACCATTAGACAAACAGTCCAGCCTGTTACACATATGGCCCACCATACCCGTTTACATCACCCACCCCTTCACACACCCAACTCCATGCATTCATGCCACATGCATCATGCTCACAGTGTACTCACCTGTTGGTCTGGAGGCCCATACAGCAGTCCATACTGGGGTAGGACCCCATCCACCAGTCACTCCACCACCTCCGTGGTGAAGGCTGGGGCCCTTTCCCTGGTCACACGGGCCATGGTAGGTTCCAGACACAGATCACAGCAGCACATGCAGTGTAGGTCCTCTCCTATTGAAGGTCAGGTAGCAAGTGAGGAATCAGATAGAAAATGGCGGTCATGTCCACAGGGGTGCATACCGTCATTGCCGGAGTAGATCATCATTGGCCACTGTAACCCATAGGGCCCAATACTAACCAAGAGGAGTTGCACGGCGGTTCCCGACCGCCTACCGCCACAGCCCACAACGTCAGCGGAATTAGCTCACTTCCACCTGTCCCTCCACACAGGACAGGCAGACGCCATTTCATGGGGGGTCAGCCCTATGGATCCATGCTGCGTCTCAGGAGAAATAGGCACAAACTGGACAAATCACACTGACCCATTACAAGTTTAAAGATTACAAACTCCTGTTGTGGCTCCAGTGTTCAGTTTGTGACAGCCTCCTCACTCTTGTGTCCCTTAGATACCTACCACTGCGGATGAATAGGAGATGGAGACTTACTCCTGTGTACAGACCCCTGGTGGACTTGGCAACACTGGAGGATAGGCGCATTATCCTGACCTATAGACTTGCCAGGGCCACAATCATAGAGCTGTGTGCCCAATTGGAGACTGACCTGACATTTGCTATCCGTCACCCGACTGGGATCCCCCTCTTTTGCAAGTGCTATCTGTATTCCATTTCCTGTCAACTGGTTCTTTCCAAGTGACAGTGGGCTTGCCAGCAGGAATGTCACAGCCAATGTTTTCAATAGTGCTGACAAGAGTGTTGTCTGCCCTGATAAAACACATGTGCAGCTACATTGTTTTCCTCCAGGTTGAGCACTTGGTCACTGTGAAGGCCGGGTTTTATCCAATGGGACACATACCCAACATAATTGGGGTGATTGATGGTACACATATTGCATCCATCCCCCCACCACCCATCAGAATGAACAGGTTTTCAGGAATCGTAAGAGTTTCCACTCCATGAATGTTCAGATGGTGTGCTGGGCGGACCAGTACATCTCCCAAGTCAATGCTAAGTATCCTGGGTCGGTGCATGATGCCTTTGTCCTGAGGAATAGCAGCATCACAAATGTGATGGCCCAACTACAGAGGCACAGGGTGTAGCTAATAGGTGAGCCCTGGTTCCAACCCAGTAGATGTTGGTGCATGGGTATAGTGTGGGCCATATAGGATATTGTTTGGCTAAATGTTGTCCCTCAATATTTGCAGGTGACTCTTGTTACCCAAACCTATCATGGCTGCAGACCCCTGTGAGGAATTCCAGGACAAGGGCAGAAGAACGTTATAATGGGGCACATGGGTGACCCAGAAGGATCATTGAAAGGACTTTTGGCCCCCTGAAGGCCAGGTTCCGGTGCCTCCATCTAACAGGTGGATCCCTGTGCTACTCACCCAAGAAGGTCTGCCAGATAGTAGTGGCATGCTGCATGTTGCACAACCTGGCCCTCATACGCCATGTCCCTTTTCTACAGGAGGAGGAGACTGGAGATGCCCCTGTGGCCGCAGTAGACCCTGTGGACAGTGAGGATGAGGAAGCAGAGAATGAGGATGAGGACAACAGAACATCAGTTATACAACAATACTTCCAATGACACACAGGTAGGACAGTGTAACTTTACATTTCAATTACTTTGGTTGTAATCTGTGTGGCAATGGCATGCTGATATTTCCCAATTCTATGCCCACTTACTGTTCCCTCTGGCAATTCATTTTGCAGATGTTGGTGACTTGACATATACTCCTGGTGTGATCACGACAGCCAGCTACAGGTCATTAATCTATGCTCATTCTATGTACAGTTAATTTGCAATGTTTGTACCTGCTTCAAAGAATTCATATTTGATATACATGACATACTCCAAATGGATTTGTTTCAAAGGGTGTTTATTGAAGTGCTAACATATCGGGGGAAAGCGCAATGGGATGGGGTGATGAGGGAGGAAAATCCAGGGTATTGTTCCAGTCTGTTCGTACCACAGGTGCATTGTCCAAGGGGACATAAGAAGGGGAGCAATGGCACTTTAAGGTGCACAGGGTGACTGAGTGGGACACAAGAGGGACAATCAGGAGAGTCTAATTTCCTGGCAGGGGTCTTGGCAAGTGTCTCTGGCTTCTGTCTGGATCACAGGGAACGTTTGCAGGGTGGTTCACCTTCTGCAGAGAGAGGGTGCTGGTGGCCTGTGAGTCCTGTGGTGGGGCCTCCTGGCCACTAGCAGCAGCAGAAGCGGAAGGCTGTTCAGATGACTGGCTAGTGGTGAGACTGCCTCCCTCATAATGTTGGCCATGTCTGCCAGCACCCCTGCAATGGAGATTGGGGTTTTGTTGAGGGCCTGCAAATTCTCCCTGGTCCCGTCCCTCCTGCAGCCACCTGTTCTCCTGCACATTGTCCAGGATCTGGCCCATTGTGTCCTGGGAATGTTGATAGGCTCCCAGGATTTCGTAGAGTGCCTCCTGGAGAGTTGCTTCCCTGGGCCTGTCCACCCCCTGGTGCACAGCACTCCTCCCAGTTCCCTCTTGGCCTGTGCCCCAGTCCCCTGAACGGTGTGCCCACTGCCACTGACCCTAGGTCCCTGATTGTCTTCTGTGTGAGGTGTGGCCTGGGGTCCCTGTAGAGGTGGACACACTGCTGATTGACGTGTCCTGGGGACAGAGGTGTGGGTATGCTGGGTGGGTGCTGTAGTGGTGTTTCCAGATGGGAAGGCTCTGTGGTGGTGTGTGACTGGGCTTGGGTAATCGGCTGTCCAGTGGTCCCTGATGCACCAGGTAGGTCGTCCAGATCCTGAAGACCAGAATTGCTGTCATCACTGTGGGCCTCTTCTGTTGGGGGACTGGATGGTGCTGGCGCGTCCTCTCTACTGACATTGGCTGGGGTACCTGTGGGGATGTAAATGATGTGTTATGGTTTATGTATCTGTTTCTGATGTGTTATGGTTTATCCGTGGCTTCCCCTCCAAGGTTAGATTTGCCATGCCAGCTTTCACTTGCGTATGTTAGTGTATGGTGGGATTGTTGGTTCTCTATGGTGTACATGCTTTAGTGATGAGTGTCCATGCAGGGCTGTGAGGGGTGTCCATGCATTGGTACAGCATGCAGGGCTTGGCATTGGGATTAGTGAGATGTGATGGTGGAGTGTGTGGGATGTAGTGGAGTGATGGGAGTGATGGGAGTGAGGGTGAGGATATGTGATGGCATGCAGGTAGGGGGGCGATAATAGTAGAAAGTTGACTTACCAGAGTCCTGTCCTCCTCCGACTCCGGCCAGGCCCTCAGGATGCAGTATTGTCAAGACTTGCTCCTCCCATGATGTGAGTTGTGGTGGAGGAGGTGGGGGTCCACCGCTAGTCCTCTGGATAGTGAGTTGGTGTCTTGCTGCTATGGAATGTACCTTCCCCCGTAGGTCGTTCTGCCTCTTCCTGATGTCATCCCTAGTTCTGGGGTGCTGTGCGATGGCGTTAACCCTGTCCACGATTCTGCCAAAGCTCCATCTTCCTGGCTATTGATATCTGCTGCACCTGTGCTCCAAATAGCTGTGGCTCTACCCTGACAATTTCCTCCACCATGACCCTTAGCTCCTCCTCTGTGAAACAGGGGTGTCTTTGTGGTGCCATGGGTGTTATGTGATGTATGTTGGTGAGGGTTTGATGGATAATGTGTTGGGGTGTGTGATGTGGTGTGTATGAGTGGTGTATAGGTGTGAGTAGTGTGTGGCTCTAGTTGTGTCAGTGGTCTTGGTGTTTGTCTGGTGGCAATGCTTTGTAGTAGTAAAGGGTTGTGGGTAATGTGGGTGTGTTTTATAGTGGTGTGGGTGTGTGGGTGTGGTGTGTTCATGGGTGTCAGATGTGTGTTGTTTGAATTGTCCAATGTGGTGTTGTTTTGTCTGTGGGTGTCCATTGTGAGCGCGGCAGTATGTACTGCCAATGGTTTAATGCTGTTGAATGTCCGCCATGGTGATTCGTGGGTCATAATGTGATGGGTGTTGTTATGTTGGCATAACAGTGTGGGTTTTGGTACTGCCAGTTTATCACTGACCTTTGGTCTGGCGGATTTGTGTCTGTGGCTGAATTCTGTCGGATTGGTGTGTTTGTGTCATAATATGGTGAACCGATATCCGCCGGAGTGGTGGTAAGTTGGCGTCCATCAGCGTGTGGCAGTAAGTGGGAATTACCGCCAATGTCATAATGAGGGCCTGTATATTGGGCTTAATCAGAAAGAAGGACGGGCATCCAGCAGAACTTTCAGTTTCAGTCAGATGTGACAATTCGATTTCAAACAAAATGGAGACAAATCCCACTGACAGGGCTAATAAGGGTGTTAAAACTGCCCTTGTGAGCTGCCAGGCACAGTTATTCTAGCAGAGTCACAAGGATAGATTCTCTGTTACTTCCTGGAAGAAAGCCTTCCTCAAACTGGTGTAGTAGATCTTCATATTCAGTACAAGACAGCAATGATATAATTGCACCTGCTAGCTGTGTAGCAGATGTCGTGGCTGGAAGTTAGCTGGTTTTCCTGGATCGCAAGAACTTCTTTTTCTGTTTTTAAAGTAAGATAACCACTGCAAGCTGCAAGTACTCTGGCACCTGACTTTAATCAAATGAGGGGTTATTAAGTGCTGCAATTCTAGGAACATTGCCTGCTACTTGTTTCAACTCAAACCCTTGACACAGGTCTCCTAAGAGGTAAAACCTCGACTTCTGTCCATTTAATGTTGGCGCACCTTAATTTTGGACAAGCTATTTAGGCTTACCATCTTTTCAGAATTTTAAATGTACCTTTCTTTTGAATTATTTTATTTCAGAATTCATAGTTTTGCAAAGCTAGGTAGTTATCTTTATAACTGAATATCATATTTATGGAACATTGGAAAGTAGTAGGTGATTATTAATTGAATTAAACATTATGTTTAAAAAAAACTTTATTTAATATATAATTAAAAGACATTCAAAAGCATTTTTAAAATTATATTTCACATTTAGTGGCATATTTAACAATTATTTCTAACAATGCGTTTAAGGAAGATGGCTGCTTCATGAAGAGGCTCTGGCACTGATTTGTCTGAATCCCCACATTTCGCCAATCTATCCACTTCTCTACTCTTTCTGCTCAGCTCCTCGATGCAGAGAAAAGAGAGGAAATAACAGAGTGAACCCAGGTGGCAGAAAAGCAGCCCGGAGCATGGAGCTGGACCATATCCTTCACTCTGGCTTGAATTCCCCCTCTCAAGTGTGGGGTGTACGGAGGGGAATAACCAAGGACTGCGCAGCCCCATCCCCGAAGGACTCACAACCAGGTGGAGAGCCCATGGCCCAGAGGGCATTTAAGAAGGATAACCTGTAAACGGACCGGCCCCATGAACATATAGGAAAGACAGACTATAGAGACACCACCCGGAGACCAGAGTACAGAAAGGAACAAAAGTTTTGCATCCCTCCAGAGCCACTATCACACACACCGGGAGAGGCAGTGAGTGAGTCAAGGCCTCACGCAAACCTGCTGTTGCATGTGCGGATCAGGGAATCAGAGCAGGGCAGCATGACATGGCCCACTGGCTTGAGGAGAGGAAGCATTAGAATAAGCAGTGAGTCTGAGGTTCCACAGTGCCCAGGGTGGGCGAAGAGAAGGGGAACCCCAGAGACTGGTGGATGAGACAGAGAGGCACCTGCAGAGATCGGACTCACCTGAGTGCTGCAAATTCCACCCTTCCACAGCGACAGCAGAGGAGGCTCAGAGATACCCAATAGGTCACGGGACTCCACAACACAGCTGTAGGTAGCCCCGGCAGCTGGCAGTGAGTACCACATACACGCAGGGCATGTAGAAGTGGCACTTAGGGGGCTATGATGACTGGAGGTAGGGGCACCAAGGGCGCAAGACTAGAGTGGAGAGGTATGTTCTACCTAAGTGACCAACTGATGCCTTGACTCACACAGGTCTTATGGGGAAGAAAGCTGACGTCACTCAAGACAAGCTGGAACGTACCCTCAAAGACATTATGGAAGAGTTTGAGGGGGTCCGTGGCTCGCTGGGCTTCAAGATCACCTGAAGTCACATTCCTATGGGCAGATCTGTCCAAACTGAGTGACAGGGTTACAGGAAATGAGGGCTTGATCACCCCATTGCAGCAAATACTTGGAATCTCAAAGATCAGATGGCCGGCTGCTACCTGACACCATAGTGACTGGTGTCAGCTGCAGGACATTGAAGACTGTAAAAGGAGGAATGATATCACAGTTGTGGGGGTCCCAGAGAGAGCAGAAGGACCCTCAGTGGACATCTTACTTTAGGACTTCAGAATCAACACACTAAAGTCAAGGGAACTCTCAAAATGTTTCTCAATTTAAAGCGCCTTTAGAGCTCTTATCCCTGCCCCGGCCTGGTGGCCAAGGCTGGACTGGCCTTACCATGCATCGGGTATTTCCCCGGGAGGCTGGAAGGGTGGGGGCCACTTTTGTTACTGGGGGCTGGTCTTGTAGCAGTGCAGTAGTTTTAAAAGCACTACAGAGTTCCTTGTATATCCAACAGTTTGCTGACAATAATAAAGGTGCCAAGATAGCTCTGGTGATTAAAGTACCTGCTGGAGCTAGATTGAGGTTTTATTTAGTGACAGCTTTGAAACCACTGAGGTAGAGCAGGGGGTTAATATGCCTACTGCAAAGAACGTGTACTATGCAGATCACAGAACAACATTTTATGTGCATAGCTCACTGGGATACTGCTTGTGTCACAGAGCTCCTTTTTAGGGTCGAGCGCGAAAGCACTCTAGGCCCTGTTGTAATCTCTCTGTGGGCTTTTACCCACACCTATGTCACGCCCATCAGTTTCGTTGGTTTGGAGGCTTGCCTTTTAAAACTCCCTTGATTTCATTTGTAAAAGGCAAGCATATGTCATGCCTTTTCCGGTGTTCAGCCCTGCTCGACAGCACCAGTAAACTACTGAAAACATACGAGGCTCCATGTTTTTCGCATGGCTTTTAGACTACTTTTTCTTTTTTAGTTCCTATGCAGCGCAATCTCACTGGGCAGTAGTCGAGCGCTTTGCATGACATCGACCCTGTTACATAGATATTTGCTTAACTGCCGATACATTTGACTGCGAGCGAACTTCTGTTTTCTTTTGTGTGCTCCTTCACGCTCATGCTCATTGCATGGCGCTTTAAATCGGCTCGCTTATGTAAAACTGTATTACTTTTCATTTTCAATTTATGTGGCAAGAAAAGTCTGGTTAGGACTTTACAACACTAATATCTCTAAGACGAACAAATGCAAGACCCATTGCATTGCAAATGCTTGTTTACGTTGCAGTACATAAGTTAGAATCATAATCGAGCACAGTGAACAATGAACTGCCATCAAAGAGCTGCATACAAGCTGCATAGTTCAGATTAGAAATTAATGTTTTTCCCAGTATTTTTTTATCCTCATTGTGGGGATGGACTCCTCCAAGCCCTATTGTGGTGGTTAGGCTTGCTCGCTATGCACCCTATAGAGGCTTGTCTGACAGAATTTGCCAGGGCTGCTTTGAGTTCCCAGTCTGGCCCTACTGGTGTCCTGCTACAAACTGTTATAGCCCAAATTTTCCATCACCAGGATCGGGATGTGATCCTACAAGCCGCCTGGCAGAGTGCGGCTCTTAAATATGAGAATGCCACAATCAACACCTTCCCAGACTTTACAATGAGAGTGCAGAAGCTAAGGTGCAACTTTGACATGGTCAAAAAAGTACTGTGACAGTGAGATCTCAAATATCCCATGATGTTACCAGCAAAGTTGAGGTTGGTGGCAGAAGGAAAGACATGAGTTTTCACTTCCCCGGATTAAGCCTGCAACTAGTTGGATCGCTAGTGGCCAGTTGGGGGTAGACCGAAGGAGGGAAGGCTCCCTGCACCCAATACTGCTATAAAAGATATGGGAAGACCCCCAACAGGACTCCCAGAAGTACCAAAGCCCGGCAATGTTGTGGGAAGAAATGCAAGGATGCTTGGACAGACAGACCAGAGGGGAACAGAATGACACCGATCACTCAGGCTGCGAAAATACTGGCCCCTAGCAGGATTCATGTAAAAGGTTAGTACCAGGGAGACCATGGCCCTATTGGATAATACAGGAGATGGAAAGACAATTTTTGACATTTAGAATATTGTGGGGGTGATTACTGGTGTGACGGTCTATAGCCCACCACACTCTCGGTGGTGGTTTGGACCACTGCCAATTTGGCGGTCTGACTGCCACATTACAACTCCGGCGAACCGCCAGCTCCACCAGGATCTTGGATCCTGGTGGTCTGGAGGTGGTGGCATTCCTAATCTGCCAGGGCAGCACTGCTGGGGATTATGACCCTCTTCCCCACCAGCAATTTAATGGCGGTACCACCGCCATGAACAGGCTGGTGGAGAATGGGTGCAGGGGGGCTCCTGCACTGCCTATGCACTTGGCATGGGCAGTGCAGAGGCCCTCCTGGCCAGCACTTTGTGGGCTACAGCATTGCCGCTAGCTCCATTACGAGCATGAGACAATGCTGTAGCCTGTTTCTCCCTAGGTCAGCTGGCGGAAAAGTTACGTTTCCGCCTGCTGACCTAGCGGGAAACCCATAATAGCGCCAGTGGGGAGGTCGCCGAGTAGGCAGCGGCCACCCTGTCAGGAGTTTGCCGGACAGAGTTTTCCATCCACCAAACTCGAAATTACCCCCAGTGTGTTTATATTACTGTGTGCTCCTAGGGCAAGTCAGGATGTTTCCTCTGAGGGCTTTTCCTTGAGCCCTATTTCCTTTGAATTTCTCTCACTCTCAATGGCAGGAGACTCATATCTGAGCTTCTTATATATCTCTTTATGGGAGATTGCTTAGCTCATTTCTTTGAAGGCTGCTGATTTATATCTGAGAAAACTTCGAACTTATTAGGCAAAAGCTTCATACTTATGCATCAGTTCTCATTAGTAATCTTTATTGAGTATCTGAACTGACATCTTATTCCAAATGTTTCCAAATATATAGATTAGGGAACTTCCTATATGGAACACACTTGCTGTGCTGCTTTTTTACAGTATTTACTGTTATCTTGACTAATATTATATTTTACCTTATATTCAAATATCAATTATTGGATTATGTTCATTTTTAATGCTGATCCTTCAGGGACTAATTTTTATTTAATAAATGATTAAAAACTAAAGGAACTGAGATTAAAACCCTTTAGCTCACACAAATTGTCTTTATTGACCGCACTAAAATCCATTGATGAATTAACATGTCATGGTTTGATGTAGACGTTTGCTCATTTTTATTTCTCCTTGTCCAGGAACAAAGGTCCATATGACCAATGGCGGGGTTATTTAATGGTTACACATGAAGATTAAGAGAAAGAAAGCTCTGCTCCCTCAGTACTAATGCAAGTTTATGTAACTATTTAAATGAATATGTAATAGGGCCAAAGTAGGGCAGTGAGTTTTTGGGATTAGTGAGTGGATGTATTTACATGCTTTCCATGAATACTTTAAGGAAAAATGAGTGTTTGGAACCTAAACGCTTTTTCACTCATGTGTTGGAGTTTTTCTGATGCAGTATTATAGTCTTAGAGCCAGGTGGCCTTTAACAAGGGAGCGGGACTTTAACTGCTGGTATAGCCCAGCTAGAAGGGCTATAAGGCCATTAGAACATTCTGCCACTAGATGGCAGAAAGTTCTAATAAATTAAACAAAGGCCTCACAGAGCCCAAGGGGATAAAAATCCCCTCGAGCTCCCTGAGGACTTTGTTCACAGCAACAGTTGTGAACAAAAACATTGGAATGCTGGAGCTCTGGGCTTTTACAAGTCAGTAGAAGCCCAGAGTGCTCCATTGTCTCCAATATAGCCCCCAACATTCCAATGTTCACATTTCAATTAGGACACTGGAATGTTGAGAGCTCCATTGAAGACAATGGAGTAGCTTTGGGCTTATAATAGCTGGTATAGGCCCGGAGCTCCAACATTCCAATGTTTGTTCCCAGTTCTCCCTTTTTTGATTATAACATTCTATCCTTGGTGGCTAGAATGTTCTAATAGCCTCACAGCCCTTCTGCCTCAGGCTAACCCAACTGTTAAATGCCCTTTCCCTCATTATTGGCTCTCAGATGCGGCTTGGCATATACCTCGGGTTCAGGGCCTCTAACAACCAGTATAGCCCTCGGCAGGTGGCTGTAAAGCTATACTGCACTCTATAGGTAACTAATTCTTTCGGTTTTTTACTTTAAAATTCATGCATTGTTATGCACTGCTGGGTTATTTATTTTGGATTTTCTCAGTTTTGTACTTTGATAAAACTGTCTCACATGTTTTGGGTTTGCTTTGCGATTAAAGCTAATTATGTTTAGACTAATATTTTTTAAAGAGCTTTTAGGAGGATGACGTCCCCCATTACATCTCTCATGTGACCATTCTTTAACTTTTGGGGTTTGAGAAATCTTGGAATATTATACATTTTTAATTGAGGGAATGGATGCCACTAGGATCCGGCAAAACTAAGAATAACACGTTATTATTTTCTTTTTACGTTTGAATTAGATTTTTTGCACTTTTTGTATTATACTATTTACGTTTGCTTTTTGAAGGCTATGAATAGCGTTTTCGTTGTTTTAGTACTTTTGTATATGAGTTGGTGGGATTAGGGCACATTTTAAAGTGTTTTTTCTGATGGATTTTATATGCTGTGTTTTTTTGTGATGTAAATGTGATTTTGTTTCATGTTGAGCAATGTTGTTTTCTATAGCATTGTTTTGTATCCGAGGATGTGTGCTATCGTCGAGCCTAATCTTTTAAATTGCCAAAAAACAGATTTTCTGTTGCAGGCATGCATGAATCCCCCTTCTATTTCTAGAAACGTTAGGGTTATATTGATTGTGCTTGATCCATATTTTCAAAACCCTTCTTTTTGTAGGGTTTCAAGGAATTCACGCAAGTTGGGACGACTTTGGCCAGTGGTACCTCAATAGTAATTGTTCTACACTTCTACTGCGTTGTTCGACCCTCTGTGCATCGTGCTGTGACAGCGATTGCACAATTATTAAAACATTGATTGACATCTATGTGCAGAGCAGATGGTCTATATAAATGTTATCGAAGTAGTTGAGAATAGCAGCCAATTTTACTTTGTTCTGAGGATAACTCTAAGTGCTCGATAAGTGCTTCTGGCAGGTAGAAATGCTAACAATGTTAATTTCCTTATTTCGAGGTGAAATGTGCTCTTTGTAATCTATTCTTCTACCAGAGACATTTTTAGTACTTTATGCCAGGGAACAGACTGCAGTGGGACAGCCCTGGTTTTGTGTTTGTGGATACCGTTGTTTTATGGTTTTGGAGTTAAAATCTACTATGTGGTGATTGTTTTTAATTTTTCTTTGCTTATTGTCTGAAATGCATGATAGGTTATTGTTTGTATGTTTGCTAACAGAAAAAGCTTAATGGTTCGCTATGGTTTTGATATTTAGCACGGAGTGTGCAAATTTCATTGAAAGGCTTGGACATGATTATATATACTGACCATCATCCACACATCACAATTTTGCAAGATATGCACTTTCATGCGTGTGTAAGATATTAATTCATTTTTTGCATTTGTTTCATTCTCATATAAGAGGAACTGCTCCTTGTTGTGAATGTTAGCCTGCAAAGTTTATATAGTTGGCGATTGGTGGGGGTGAAGCAAGTTCACTTTTGTGTTGCAAAACATTTGCAACTGATTGTTCTTTTTAGGACCGATTTTGTTTTTCAATTCTTTTCCTGAAGAATCTATTTCGATTTCTGCATCATATACTGCATGATGTGTACTTTAGGTACTGTTACATTATACCCAATTGTACAAGCTCCCCTGTACATTTCCCGAGGTGTGGATTACACATTTCTGTTGGGAACCTTCCTTGTTGCTTTTGTAACAGGCATACATATTTCCCTTGAAGAGACAGGAGTTGTCTTCCCTGTCTCCGCCTTATAAATGAGTTCATATCCTAAAAACAGATTTGTTTTTAATTTTTAACTGTTTAGCTGTCTTTTCCCGACAAATGGTTTGCATTTACTAATTCGACAATTCTCCAGCTGTTTAGGCACTATTTCCCGCTGTTTTCTTCCTTAGGTGGATACAAGTCGCTATCAATGTATTTAAATATTGGTTGTGTTAGCCTCTGTATTTCTTCTAAGTTTCTAGAAAATACACAGATTGGAGGTATTATGTCAAATAATTGCTTGGTTGATTAAAGGAAACCAGGTTGGAGAGTTTAAGTCAGACATGGAGCAATAGGCCTCAACTACATCAACCAAGGTATTTTGCTTCCTCTGTCTTGGGGCCCTCCAGTACTGCGGAGCCCTTAAATGTGAAGCAACTCCCCCCCTTATTAACACCTGATCTCAGGATAGCGTGGCAGAGCAGGCCAAAGCTTGTCCAGGGAAGATGCAGTGGGCTAGACATTCAGCAAACCAACAAACAACTAATCAGATTGCTACTCAGTCAGTGCTTTTTTTTATAAACAGGGAAGCACTTCATGGCGCACGCTACTAAATATTACGCATGCCTACATACAGCTATGCACAAACGGCAGGTGAAAATATCTTTAGTGAGACCCTGTAAAGGGCCTCACCTCCAATAGGGGGTGCACACTAAAGAATGGTCGCACATATCAGGTAATTCCCTGTATATGTCCGGTACCCTCCTTATTGGACACAGTACCCTCCAAGGAGCCTCACAAATATGAGGGCTACATTAGCAAACTGCAGGCCTACTGACTTTGTCAGGGTGTTACCACAATAATTATACACAAATATACAGTAAAAACACAGCGCAATCAATAACAAGACATTTCAGGTTAGTATCAGCATTCAATGGCATTCATCAACATATACATAAATGGGCAGTTAACAATATGCACAGTAATACGATGTTCAATATTATTCAGAGTTTGGCTTTTTCTTTTACATTTAAGTAACTGCACAGCATCCTGAAAACCGGCAAACACAGGTCCAAGCACCCTCTGTTTTAAGACAAACGTCCCACCACAAGAAATGCTTACAAACAGATGAAACCTCTCATTGTATCCCTCTCACTTGCCCCAGGAAATTTAGGGTACCCATAATTAAAATGCAGAACTCAACACACACTCCTCCTCACTAGTGGACCTTCTCTGCTCAAAACAGCCCTAGCTGATTGGAAATCCACATTTACTATGCTCAATCATCGGCGCTGATAATACTCTATACTCTAATGCCCATATTTATACTTTTTTAGCGCCGTATTTGCGCCACTTTTTGATGCAAAAGCGGCACAAACTTACAAAATACAATTGTATTTAGTAAGTTTACGCCACTTTTTGTGTCACAAAATGACACAAATGCAGCGCTAAAAAAGTATAAATGTGGGACTAAGTTCCATGACTCCTCTGGCCCCAGATGGCCTTGGAATGCCTTTGATAAATACTTAGAGAAGAACAATACCCCGCCCCCCCCCCCCCCATAAACTAACCCCTTTGGTACACCTCCCAGCTTGGGCAATGCCTGGGATGTATCCTACAATCAGACTACCCCCACTCAGTGTAGTCGTTTTCTCTTCACCCCTCTCTTTAGTTCTACCCCTATTATCTTTCTGTTTCTCACATCTCATGAGCGAGCAGATTCTCCCTGCGGTACACTCTGGACAGACATACTTAATCAGAGTTAGCTAGGCTTGCCAGTCGTTCGTTATAACTACTGCCATGTCCACTCTGTGATATGAGACGCTTTGTAAGCACCTGTGATGCTTTGACCTGGGGGTGATTACTTGTGTACTTTCTCCAGTTATATCGTACAATCAATGTCATTGCCTTTCTCTTTCCTCCAGCAACTGGAGTGTACTGCTTAGCATTGTAATGTTTATTTTCTTTGATTTTTTTCTTACCGTTTTGTACAAAATAAAATAATATCTGAACAAAAAAATGCCTATGGGCTGCTTGTGGAAGAGGCTCTGTTCCTCTTCTGTTGGCATGAAAGCCACTCTCCTAGTGGGGCCCAGTTCTCCTGGGAGATCAACCAGGAAACATGCAATATTATTTAACAGCCAGTTGACTTGTGGGGTAAGCTACAGAATGCACTTTCCTTTGATTCAGCAGTAAATACCCTCTTCCCAAGGGACTTGGATGATGGGGATGATGGTGCCAATCGCTCCTGTCTGTGATGGTTCCCCAGTGGACTCAGAGGCTACAGGCTCACAAGGGGAATTTTACAGAGTTTGCTGGACATGGATGGTTGGATTTTCTGGGCTGAAATACATAGGGGTTTGTACATTCTGCTCGAGGTGGTGTGTTCTGGTCAGAAATAGTTTTTATTTCAGACAAACAAGCTACTTATATTCAGTAATGCTCTTTCTGGTGCAGTCTCTGGGCCACATTACGAGGCTCGCGATCCGAAGCCTGCCAGCCTTGCAGTGGCTGTTGGACCCCGGCAACTGTGGTGGTCCGACCGCCACATTACAAGGTTGGCGGGCAGACCCACCAACCTCCCGCCATCCCCATCAGGATCTCAGATCCCGACAGGCTGATGGCAGTGCAGGTTGCAATCACCCAGGGTGCTGGAGCCCCCTGCCTGCAGCAGCATTACCACCAGCTCTATTGTGAGCTGGCAACAATGCTGCCGCCCCTTTCCCACTGGGCTGACTGGAATAAACCTTGGTTTCCGCTGGTTAGCCCAGTGGTAAAGTCGTAATAAGGCGGCAAGGAGGTCGATCGCATAGCAGTGACCACCCCATCGGGAATTTGGCAAACGGGTGTTTCCGTTCGTCAAACTCTTAATCAGTCCCTTTATCTAGCTGCAGAGTCCTCACCATTTGATATGAGAAGAATCTATCAGAAAATCTATTTACAGCATAATCTGTTCTACATGTCAAATTGTGTTTGATCCATTTTTCTACACCTTGTCATGGGATCTTTAATGACTTTAATGGCTCACTCTACCTACAAGTCAACCAGTTATAGTACGTAGTAGAGGAAGTACAGATCTTCTTCCTTATGGTGAATTCACTTCTCACCAAATGGGCTTTCATCAATAGTACCTTTCTGTATGTTATGCACTAGATTAAATATGATGGGATCATTCAATATTACATCCCACCTCTTAATCATTATTTTGCTCACTGTATTACGTTGTGTGTTAAAAATAGTAGTTAACCTAGATCCCCCTTTGTCTATTTTGTTCATCTTTTTGGTGGAATTGAATAATAATTCCTGTTTAGCTTTTTTCCAGTAGACTTAGTATATAACCTCTTTCTTGTGGTCTACATGCAATAAGAGTTGGCTATTGTTAAAGCGCATTACTGTTGTTACAAATCCTCTCGGCCCTTAAAAATTCACAGTAAGGAATATTTTGTTTCAGCAGTTCAGGGTGAAAGCTTAATTCATACAATGTACTACTACTTGGTGTGGGCTTCCTAAAAACAGAAGAACAGATCTTCTGATCTTCTATCGTCACACTTACATAAAAAAATTCAACATCAGAAGCACATTTCTTAGAAGTAAATTTCAAATCAGATAACCATTAATTTGCTCAATAAAAGATTTTACATCTTCATTAGATCCATTTCAAATAAGATATAGGTCATCAATAAATTGCAACCATACTATAACTTAGTTCCGCATCATTTCAGGTTAAAAACTACGGAGAACCTGCTCCTCCCACCAGTCCGTATGCAAATTTGCATAGCTGGGGCGAACGAGATGCCCATAGCTGTGGCCTGGAGTTGCCTATACATCTGTTTGTTGAGGGTAAACATATTGTGTGTTAAACACAAATCTATCATTTTCAAAATCGTCTCATTATGTCAAAAAAGTCTCATAGGTCTTGATTTCAGATGTTTTGTGGCCCTGACACCATCCTCATGATGAACGAATTGAAGTGATATCTAGTGTTACTAATAAAAAATGATCTCATTCAATGCCATAAACTCTCCCTAAAAAAATCAGTTGTGTCTTTTACATATGCACGTAAAGATTGCACAGGTGGTTTCAAGAGCGAATCAATGTATTTTGATATATTTTTAAGTGTACTACACCATGTAGAAATAACAAATCTCCATGGTGGATTCTAAGGGTCCTTATGTACTTTTGGGAGTAAATACAAAGTTGAAATAATGGGCTAATCAACTCTAAAGAACATCATGTGCTAATAGTCATTGTTCAAACCAGGCCTGTAAATAAGAAACAACAGTGTTTTTCATCTTACTATATTCATTCATGCTAACCTGTTCCTCACAGGTGTGCACCATTAATTGCCATTCTAATTCTTGTATGTGGATTGTTTGTTAACCTATTATTTCTCCCTTTCTCTGAGGGGTTTATCCCCACTAGTGCCTCCTTCAAGTTATCACTTCTAAGAACATCTTGTCACATGTATTTCTGTTTCTTATTAGTCTTGGTAATCGTTTGATATCCCTAATTTTAAGTTTATGGAAAATATCAAATGTGATCAACAGTGTTTGAGGTATCAATTTCGATTTGGGCTTAAAAAAATAAGTATTGGTACATTCACTCACATCCATGGGAACTGTTAAAAGCTCATGTGTAATTTCTCCCTCAATTGTTGTGTTCATTTCCATGTGGGTCACATTAAATATATATCCTCCATTCACAAGTTACTAAATGATTTACTTGCTTCATCACTCTGATTGGTCATTGTTCTATCTTTATGCAAAGTAAAATGTTTCATTTACTTCAGTTTGGTTCATAAATGAATTTAATGAGATCAATGCAGACATTTGAGTTTCAGTATTAGATAATGTTCTTTCACTTAGATTGATGATAGTATTTGCCTCCGTTGTGATATTTACATTTACTTTAGTGTTGATTGTCTCTAGGAAATTTACTTGTTTCTCCCTCTCTGTGTGCTCCATATTAAATGTCCTCTTCTTTTTTCTTCCTTGTCCTCCATGTTTACATCTCCTCTTGGTCGATCCTGGGGTCTTTTATCTTCCATTTATTTGTTTAACCACATAAGTTTGAGCTCCTCTAAAAAGCACACTTTTTTATCATGTGTTTTCTTGGGAGTTTCCAACATCTCACTATCTAAACCAGAACTTGTCTCTCATCCCGAATCCGCTGCTAATGGTAATCCTTGTCTTTGTCTGTTTATTTCACTCATTCTCATTTTTCAAAATCAATGCTTCACCAAATGTATACACAAAACCATTATTGTAATCATTCTTATCTCTCAGATATTTCCCAGTTTTCTTTTTTGTAATATCCACCTCAAGTTTAGATAAACATTTTTCCATCACCATAAACATATATATTTGAAATACAGATTAAATATACAACCAATTATTTTCAGTACATTTCAATAAATCATGTTAAAAAAGTAAGTAATGTAAATAATTACTTTTGTTGAAAATTACTTTATAACAGGTTTACAAAAATTGTTTATCTACGAATAAAAATGTACATACTCTACAATTATATCCTATGTGTAATTACAATTATTTTTAATTCAAAATATATACTTTAAAAAAAAAAAAATCCCCAAAACAAAATTATTGAAAACCATGCGCATAGAAAAATTATATTAAGAGATGTATTTAGAATATACGTAAGTAGCTATAAAACTTTAAAAAATAATACTCCATTAAAATACATTAAAAAGCAAAGAAACTATTTATACTATGATTTAAATTTTCTGAATGTACAAAATAAACAATACAAACAAACACTAACAATATATTGATATCACATTTACTATTCTGAATACAAGTTTGACATGGGAGAAAGTATTATAATTTGTGGAAATCTAATTTTCTATTCTCACGCCAAACATAACCACAATGAGAAAAGGGTGATCTTTGGGGGCAGAGGTCAAATTTACTATTTCAACTCCAAACTTAACCACATTAGGAAAACTGTTGGGCTTTGAGGGGGTAGATTTACTATTCTCACTCCAAACTTAACCACATTGGAGACATTGTAAGGGTTCACATGTACTATTCCAAATCCAAGTTTAACCACATTAGGTAATGTGTTGGACTTTGGGAGATGGGGGTTCAAATACACTATTCCCACTCCAAACATGAAGACAAAGACATTAGGGAAAATGCTATAATGTTAGATTTTAAGTACTATCACAAATTTATAACAGGCATTACTATAAAAAGAATAATTTAGACAAATGTATTGGAATTATCCCAAAAATAAACGACAGAACATACATTTGATTGAGAGTACTGCCAAAAAATGTGTATTAACAAATATTTAATAAAACTTTCAAAGGAGTAACATCATTATTTAAAACAAGTTGAATTAAAAAAAAAAACGATGTTTAAATATAAAAATCTAAATATAAATACAAATATCTCAATATAAATAACAAATATACAAATTGCAAAAACACCTTAATTTTAAACAAATAACTATATTAAAATTAAATACAATATTTTAATTAATAAACAAAACACAAACTTAGTTAGCATTTCCAAGGAATCAATTTCAATACACTTAAGTGATATACATTTTAGGAATATAACATTCAAACAACTTTTTAACAACAATATTCAAAAGATTTCAGAAAATTATATTCTTAGCTGCAATATTCTGACCCACAATATTTATATTTCACAGTATCCTTTCCTAGGTATTTTGTCTGAACACCAATTAAACCTCATAGCAAAATGAAATATTTCAGACATATCTGTCTTAAACAGCAGGAGTTGAACAATTCACAGATTTGAAGCTTGAGGAATTACTAACTGACACTGACTGGCTACCAAAAGCACAACATCATAAAGTACTAAAGTTAACAAATGCAGCGTAGAAATCACTTAAAGAAAATAAATGACATAATTTCACTTGATCTATCATGTGGTTGTCTCATTTACGTTTGATTTTGCAAATAAGGACGTTTTGTGGTGAAATTTGTGGAAACGTTATTGCTTTCTTTGACATTATGAAACTTTCTGACTATTGCGGTGATATAAAAAAATAGGTTTATCCCTGCATTAGGCTGTGTGGCAAGTTTATTCATTTGGTAATGTTTTGTATAATAGTTCTTTGTTAAGATTTTGTATATACAGATCAGAAATTTGGAACAGTGAGTTCCAACATAGCATTTTCCACTCAATGTAACAAGCATAACATTTTAATATGCTAATTAATATAATGTTGTAACACCTATCATGGGGAAGGAGAAAAGGGATAGGGGATAAGGATCTATAAAACCGCAGTATGGGAGTGAGAAATCTGCCTCTATGTAATAATCTACCACAGTCAAGACAAAGTCCACGGATCACCGTAGACGCAAGTAGCTTAGTGTTATTGAGTCTTGGCCTTGGTAACCCCCAAATGGTTTTCCTAATGACCCCTGCCATTTCCAAACAGGTGGCATTCAGGATGGTTAGGGAAAGGACTGCAAGGACATAATTATATATTAACAACGTGGACACTGCCTTAAAGAGATAATTAGATGCCCAACCTTTTAAAAAAATCAGCCAATGTTATTATCTTCAAAGTGTGGACATTGTCATGTACCATATTTCTGAGGCCTTTGTTGATCAAGGTGCCCAGCTATTTCAGGTTTGTCAGCAGTTAATAAAAAGGGTAAATACCACAGGTGGCTGGTGCTACAGAGTGTGAGGGCCATTGATATCCCACCTTGGTGGAAAAGAAAAGGATGAAAAGAACAAGCAGCTGGAAATAAATTGCTGTTGCTGCTCTGTGATACACTTGTTTGAATTCCTGCTTTTTCCTAGGTGAAAGGTACTGGGGAATGTGAGCTCAGGCCTCCTCAGCACTGTGCATGTGTTTGGAGGCGGAAGTATTCTTTGCCATAGAGGCATAAGCCAGGCTTGTGACGACAAACTGAGGGATGTGGTCGTTTTTCATTTTCACATACAAGTTTTCTTTTTGGCGTTATTTTACATCACCCAGGACAGGAGTAAAACAGTGTCATTAAACTAACTGGCCAGGGGCAGGGCAAGTCTTTGATAATAATGAAGGGGTGTGTATGTTGCTGATCTCTTTCTTCTCTTTTGCCTCCCAACAACTGCCGCCCTTTGTTCAGGACTCAAATGTGACTGTTGGGCTGGGGCAGGGGAAGGGGCACAGCAGAGCTTCTTCCAGGTGAATTAGCTGGGTCTGTGATGTAGTATTTTCAATTTTGTTTCCTGTGCAGATTCGGCTTCAAAAGATTAACAGCTCACACTTTCATTAAACTAGTTGGCTGGATCCTACTAACTTAATTAGCACTACAGCACTGTGCAATACCAGTGGTGGGGGATTGCTGTGCACTTTTGATTAGGGAGACAGTGCAGAGCTCAGAAGACCAACCCCATGACCACACACAAAGAAACCAGCAGGATTTATCATTCAGCCTACCTGACCCGGTACATCAAGCAACTTTGAATCATTCTGCGATGAAATGATGCCCGAACTGACACTGCTATCTTTCAGGACTGTTTCCTCCTACTACCTGCCTGAGCCAGCAGCCACCACAAAGGACGGCCTCTCTGTATCCACAGAGGCGTTGTGTGCATAGACGTCATACTCCTGCTAATTATTGACTTTTTTTTAAGACACTAATGAACATAGCCAGGTTTCAGTATATACAGAGGGCGTCATTACGTGGTTGGTAGTCGGACCACCAGACCACCATGTTGCAGGTCCCAATGCGGTCTTTCAGACTGCTCTATTACGAGATATACAAGCAGGAAACCCGACTGCCAACCAAAAAAGCTAGACCCCCAGCGGCACAGTGGACTGGAAATAGGCTGTCTGACCTCCTTTGCCGCCAGCCCAGCACCCAACCACTAAGCATATTACAAGCACACAGCCACTGTGGCGGATACCCATGGCAGTCAGTCAATGGCCGTCCGAAACCACATGGGTTCATAGCCGGCAAAGAAATACACAACTACACATTGGAGGAATTCAAAAACAACACAGCTGACACACACTGCCACACTGGACACATCTGCAAGGGACACCATAAAACACACCCCTTCACGGTCACAATCTTTTGCATAGACAAGCCAGAATGCTTTTTTTCTCCACAGACTCCCATATTAGGCACCCCTTTTTTCACCATCCCATTGAATACCCTGTACACATTTGTCCATTCACACCCTTTTGCACTTTCCGTTTTGTAAGTCACTGTCACCCTTTTTATTTTTGTTTTCCAGCCATGTTACATTTAAAAAAATCCCCGTTTCTCAGAAGATGAGTTGAGTGTCATGGTGGATGAAATCATAAGTGTAGAGCCAAAATTGTTTGGAGCACAAGTCCAGCAAACTCCTCTCAGTAGGAAAATGGAAATGTGGGACAGGATAGTCAACAGAGTGAATGCTGTAGGCAACACCATTCGCAAAAGGGAGGACATTGGGAAGAGCTGGAATGACCTCAGCGGCAAGTTCCGTTCCCTGGTCTCCAGGCACCATCTGCAGGTCAAGAAGACTGGTGGTGGCCCTCCCAGTGCCCCATTACAACTCTTTCCCTAGAAGGAGAAGGTATTGACCATTCTGCATCCTGAGGGCTTGACAGGAATACCTGGGGGAGTGGAGTCTGGTATGTCACAACACAAAAATATGTCACCAAAATGCTATGTCATGCATGATCATAGTTCACTGCTTGCCTTATTTACTGTTACTCCAATCACCATCCCAATGGCCACCTCTCCAAAGACATCCATTTGGCAAACCACAATTGAAGTGTACCCACCAGGGGAGATTATATCTGAATAGGGTGTGTAGTACAGGGACGGACATGACTACAACTCCCAGGAGGCGCTGCCCCTGTAACTACAAACACTACCACAGTGATCAGATGATAGAGTACATCTGTTTTACAAATATCCATTGAAGTGGACTCACCTGGGGGGATAACAATTGTATAGTATGTGTAGTAAAGAGAGTGACATGTCTGCAACTACCAGCAGGCCTTGGGTCTGTGGCTCCAAATAAAAAGCACAGGCTTCACAGGCCCAAATACACATGTTTGTAATCTCTCCAATGCTCTGCACACACCTGGTAGGGTAACATTGATCAAGTGTTGGGAAGTATGGGAAGTGACATGACTGTAAAGGCTAGGAGGCACTGTTCCTGTAACTACAAACACAAGCCCATTTGTCACTTGCCAAAAGACCCCTGGCTGTAACTCTCAAATGAAGTTTACTTACCTGGAAGGATACCATTGGTAGAGGGTGTGCAGTAGAGGCACTGAGCTGATTACAGCTGCCAATGGGCCCTGTTTCTGTAACTGAAACCATCAGACAAGTGCACCTCTGGTCAAACATAGCTGTGTCTCAACTTACAAATGAAGTTTAATCACCTGGGGGGGGGTCGCATCTGTCTAGTGTGTAAAGTACAGGCAGTGAGCTGACTACATCTTACAATAGACCCTTTGTCTGTGACTCCAACCACCAGCACAGTGTACGACAGGCCAAATATCCCTGTGTCTATACTTACAAATGAAGTTCACTCACCTGGAGGGACACCATCTGTCCAGTGTGTGTAGTGCTGCGAGTGACCAGACTGCAACTCCCAGGAGGCCCTGTTACTGTCACTTCAACCACCAGTCCTGTGTTCTCATCTCCAAATACCCTTGTTTGGTTACTCACAAATGAAATGTACCCACCTAGGAGGACTACATTTGTCAAGTGTGGGAAGTACAGGGAGTGACATTACAGCAAGGCCAGGGGGCACTGGTTCTGTAACTACAAACTCAAGCCCAGTGGCCATTTGCCAAAATACCCATACTTGATAAATCTCAAATGAAGTTCTCTCACCTGGGAGGATAATATATGTCAAATGTTTAGGAGTATAGGGAGTGACCTGACTGAAACTCCCAGCAGGCCATGGAACAATTACTACAAACACCAGACCAGTGGTCACCTGCCCACATACACCTGTTTGGAAACTCCCAAATGAAGTATACTTACCTGGGGGGAGAATATTTGAATAGTGTGTTTAGTACAGGGAGTGAGCAGACTGCAACTCGCAAGAGACACTGTCCCTCAGACTCTTAACACCAGACTAGTGGTCACATGTCAAAATACTATTGATTGCTAACTCTCAATTGAAGTTTACTCACCTGGGAGTGACCAAGATACAGATTAATCTCAACTCATAGATGTCTCTGGCTACCTAGCTCCATCTTGACATGCTAACCCAAGATGAAACTAGTGAGTGCAGGAAGGACAGCTTACCCAGTGTGCAAAATAAATTACCCCTTAGGCCTCAAGATGCATCACCAGAAGGGGAGTGGCAGCAGACACATTCACACCGCACTGACCACATGATCACTCCAGTCACATGTACAACAAACTACTAAATCTACCTGCACCACAATCAAATAGGCCACAAAATGGCCAAAGTCATATTATGCACAGCCACTGATTTGCCTGCACTGGTGGCAAGACGGAATTCTCAGGCCATCCTCCCAAGTGCCAATGAGCTGCACATTTCAGCAGCTGTGTCTGCCAAAAAGATATGGCATGATCCACAAATGTAATGTCAATACAACCAATACCATGAGTACTTGCCATATTTGGATTAAATGCGATGTCACTTTGTACAAGGTCTCTGCTCACTGTGACACTAAACTGTTGGAGGTAGATGTCACAATACAACCAGTAACATTGCACGTTTCACATCAACAGGTTGAGCTGCCACTGGGCACAGAGAGACCACAGAGGAGATTGCCACTAGCCCCCCCCCGATGAAGCCCTCAGTGAGGACAGTAATCTTTGACTGCTCGAAGTAGAGGACAGTTCTGGCCCATCTGGGCAACCCAGTCAGACAGCAAATGTGAGTCTCACTGTGCCCACATCAACATCTCCCAGCCCATTACAGGCAGCCATTCACACCCCAGCCAACCTGTGTACCAAGCAAAGTGTCTACCATCTTGTGCCCCCCCAGTCCTGGATCCTGAGTTGCGGCGCACATTTCTGACAATGAGGGTCCAGGAACAAGTTGGAGAAGGGACCCTGTTGCAAGGGCACAGGCCTGTGGGGTTGGTGTGCATGGGAGGGATGCTGTGGGCCAGTGGGGTGAGGCCACTGGGGATGCTGTCAGGCAGGACACCGTCAGCCACGTCGTCGGATCTATTAGGAGTCCCAAGGCTTCATGGGCCAGGCATTGACTGAACTCCAGGAAATCAAGCAGAGGGACATCCATAGGGACATGCAGGAGAAATGGGAGGCCCACAAACCGGGGTGTTAAGGGACATCAACACCACCCTGGGCAGAGCTATTCAACAAAACTCCACCCCTTTCTTTGGCGTAGTAATACCAAGCACAGTGACATCGGTGCCGGACACTGGAAGGGAGGCCCTACCATGGGAACAACCAGATCCAGACACCCCTGCCTCTGCAGCAGCTGACCCCCACCCGCAGGAGGGAATATCCAGCAAATAATTCAGAAGGTGCAGATGGCAAGGTACCCACCACTGCCAGCAAGTGACCTCTTCCTAAGGGACCTCCTTTGTGTGCCACACATACATTCTTGACTTTTCCTGAACCACTTACCTGTTCCAATAGGAGGAGTACTCTGGACTTCGGACTCCCAATGGTGTGGCATCTACTCAATTGATTTCATTCACCATGACTGACCCTCTCACTTTACTTTTATGTTCTTGTCTGTCCACAATTTATGTTCTTCAACAGCAATGTAATAAATTCACCCATCACAAACTTGTTGTCTGCTTGCTAAAGTTCCACTAATTGATATGTAGAGATGTAAGACCATGTGAACCATATGATGAAGACACAAGCTACTTTTTCAAGGAGGGGTATGTCAGAGGTACTCTGTCTTGCTAAGGGTTATAATCATTACACACCAACACATTAGCACAAGTGTCTGGTCACACAAACATTTTTATTCCAGTGTACAGGGCATAGGCTGTCCATATGTCTGGACTTTTAGAAACAAGAATATGTAATTCATATTGAGTCATAGTACATATCCCAATGTACAGCACCCAGACCACAGAGGACATTGATTTGCTAGACACTGACCTGTAGAATAGGCAAACATGGAAGTGGATGATGTCACGAGCTTGAGCCTTATGCATACCACACCAAAGTAATCCAACACCACAGAATCCAAGATACAGCCAGGTGGCAGTACCACAGTCCCTGATCACAGCCCCATCATGATTCAGTTACCATGTGTAGGAAGCTGGCCTGGTGTGTGGTGAGCACCTATGGTGTTATCATCTTATACCAGACCCAGGTATCCCCTATTAATGAAGTGTAGGTAGTGTCTAGGAGCCAGGGCTCTCTAGAGGTAGCTGTGGATGAGCAGCCAGGACCTATCTATGAGACATGCAAAGCTTATACAATACCACTATAGTCACACAGCACTTACACATATGAAAGAACCACACAGTGTTACAAAAATAAAGGTACTTTATTATAGTAACACAAATAATAAAATACTGTATAGGCAATAGCCCAACTGGAGGTAGGTAAACTCACTAATATATACACATTAGCAAACAGTAAATAGCATAGAAAGCAATAGGAATTGGTAAAAGCAATAGCAAATAGTGAGGGCCCTACGGGAGGGCCAAACCATATACTAAAAAAGCAGAATTCAATACGCAGCCCCCTACCCAAGGAAATAGGATCAGTAGAGGGGAGCTGGGGGAACCAGGAACCCCAAGAGATGAGTACCAGAGTGACTCTCAATGACTATGAAAGTAAAGGTACTTTTCCACAAAACCACAGGAGGACTTTGGAAGAGGATTGTGCAAGACCCAGACAAGACTGGAAGAACCTAAAGTGTATTCTGCAAGAAGAGGACCTGCAAAAGAAGGAGGCCAAGTCCAGATCATGTTGGAGTGCCCGGTTGTGGCAGGAGTCATCATCCACCCTTCTGTGGATGCAGGACTAGGTCGACGGTGAACGGAAAAGGTCAGAGGGCAGCACAGAAGCAGAAGAGGAGTTCCAGAAATGATGCAAGTGATGTCCCACATTGGCGGTCATAATGCAGTCGGTCAGTGGTGCTGCAGAACCACTAACAAGCCTTGGCAAATGCAAGAGTCGGAGAAGAAGGTTTTGCAAGGCTTAAGAGAACCAACACGGTTCCGGGGACTTGACTTAGGGAGGTTAGTCCAGGGTGGCCCTCAGCAGCTGGGAAAGTCACAAGAAGTGGAGGCAACCCCCACAGGCAACCCACTGGCAGCAGGCACAGGAGTCACAGTGAGGCCCTCTCAGCACACCTGGAGGAGTGTCCCACGTTGCTGGAGCAGTAGGCAGGAGACTGTGCATTGCAGGAAGAAGTGCTAGGTGTCAGAGCTACACAGAGCCTGAAGATCCCTTGGAGGAGGAACACACAAGCCTTGATAGCTGCAAGAGTCGCATGCACAGTGGTACTGTCCTACAAGGAAAGACAAGGGCTTACCATCTCCCAAGTTGGACAGTTGGTAGAGAGAACCAAGAGGACCACTCCAAACCACCACCTGTGATGCAGGATCCACACAGCCAGTCACTGTTGCAGTTGGTGCCTGCGAATGCAGGGGAGTTACTCCTTCACTCCAAGGGAGATTCCTTCTTACTTCTTGTGCAGGCTGAAGACCTGTTGCCCTCAGAGGATGCACAGTTGGGTAAATGTTGCAGTTGCTGGAAGGAGTTGGAGAAATAATGTTGCAAAGCGGAGTCATCACTGGAGTTGCAGATTGTCGGTTCCTGGAGGGTCCAGTTGCAGTCCTAGTGGCCAGAAGATGAAGTAAACGATGCAGAGGAGTCCTGCTGGAATCTTGCACGTCGAATCTGAGGACCCACCCAAGAGGGTGATCCTAAATAGTCCAGGAAGCGGATTGGCCACCCAGCAAGGTGACTACCTATCAGGAGGGGGCTCTGATGTCACCTGCCTGACCTGGCCACTCAGATGCTCCCAGGGGCTCAACCCACCTTAGATTCAAGATGGCAGAATCAAGTGGCCACCTGGAAGAGCTCTGGGCACCACCCATCGGGTGGTGATGGACAGGGGAGTGGTCACTTTCCTTTTCATTGTCCAGTTTCATGCAAGGGCAGGGACCGGCGGTCCCTGGACTGGTGCGAACCTGTTTATGCAAGGAGGACACCAAATGTGCCCTTTAAAGCATACCAGTGGCTTAGGGAGGCTACACCTCCCAAGCCATGTAACATCTATTTCAAAGGGAAAGGGTGTTACCTCCCTTTTCCACAGGAAATACTTTTTTCTGCCTTCCTCTGATTGAGCTCGTCAAGCAGCAGGAGGGCAGAAGCCTGTCTGAGGAGTGGCAGCAGCGCTGGCTGCCTGGAAAACCCCAGAAGCCTAGAAGGAGCAACGCTGGGGGTCCTCTATGGAGTCCCATGAGTGCACGGAATCATATAACCAATACTGGCAACAGTATTGGGGTATGATTCTGACATGTTTGATACCAAACATGTCCAGGTTCGGAGTTACCATTATGTAGCTGGACACAGGTACCTGCGACTAGTAAACGAGTAAAATGGCTTCCCCGCACTTACGAAGTCCAGTGTAATGGAGATGGAGTTTGTAGGAGCACCTCCGCTCATGCAGGGGTGCCCTCACACACAGGTACCTGCACCCTGCCCTCTGGCCTATGAGGGCCTACCATAGGGGTGACTTACAGTGACCTGTAGTGAAAGGGTGAATGTGCATTTTCATGCAGTCTGCAATGGCAGGCCTGCAGACACCTTTTGCATGGGCTCCCAGGGGTAGCACAATACATGCTGCAGCCCATGGTGATCCCCTGATGCCCCAATGCTCTGGGTAACTAAGTGTCATATACTAGTGACTTTTATGGGGGCAATTGCGAGGTGTGCAAAGTCCTAAGCAATTACATTTAGAGCGAGAGAGCACAATCACTGGGGTCCTGGTTAGCAGGATCCCAGTGAAAACAGTCAGAACACACTGTC
This sequence comes from Pleurodeles waltl, assembly GCF_031143425.1. Taxonomy (NCBI): domain Eukaryota; kingdom Metazoa; phylum Chordata; class Amphibia; order Caudata; family Salamandridae; genus Pleurodeles; species Pleurodeles waltl. Next base: position 667,874,084 of record NC_090449.1, on the reverse strand, counting down.
AGCAGTCAAAAAGTGGGGGTAACCATGCCGAAAAGAGGGTACTTTCCTACACCATGTATCTGGTGGTATGACACACACATATGTCATTGTTGTGACACAGGCACTGTGGCCTGCAATATTTAAACACATCTACAGCTACATACCAGTCATGCAAGAATTGCTTAGCCAATGTAAAGATGTAATGGCTTGTATGCAATCTATGATTGCATATTTCATGCCCACATGATGATGCAATTGGTCTACCACAGCACACAAAACAAGCCCAAACGGCACTTTGGAGCTTCCACCAAGACACTGTGCAAGCTGTCATAGCACAGGTCTCATACATGTAAACTCTGTGACTTACATTACCTGGATCAATCCATGTCGACTTCGTATGTCAGACCAGCAGCACATACCTGCCAGTGGCGCAACTCTGAAATGCCCACATGGGGATGGCGTGGTGAAAGTACCTGTACAAAGATAAAGCAAGGGATATAGGCTTGGAATCACATCCATTTCACAAATCACATTGCAAGCAACTGGAAAACCACTCATATTGGAGGGAAACAATCACAAACAAAGCAACATCTTCAAGGTGGAGATGTGTCAAAAGCAAACTTATCAAGCAGCCTTTGGCTGAATATTTCAGTGTCAACTTCCTAGTTGTTTCTAACACATTGAACTCCACAACTTCTCACAACTACAGTTCATTGTACAGTCACAGTCATATCATTACATGACATACTTTCACTCATGAACAGTAACTGTTGATGATATCTTCCCGCAATTCAGCTCCTCCCTCTTCGTCATTGCAGGAGTCTCACCGGGTGGCACTGCAGACTCCCCCTCCTCTGGGATGCATGGGATGTTCCTCCGGAGGGCAAGGTTGTGCAGCATGCAGCATGCCACAGTGATCTGACTCACTTTCCTGGGTGAGTAGAGGAGGACTCCACCTGTCCGATCAAGACACTGAAATCTGGCCTTCAGTAGCCGAAAAGCCTGCTCCACTACCCGCCATGTCCTTACATTGGCCTCACTGAAGTGGACTTCCCCTGGCGTAGTTGGATTCCTTAGTGGTGTCAACAACCAAAGGTGGTTTGGATATGCAGAGTTCCCTGTCAAGGAATGGGAATATTTACAACGAGTCCCGCATGATTGTAGCACCTGATATTGCCCACACACAATCAGTACAGATGTGACTTACTATGCAGCCAGGCCCTCTCTGGTCACAGTTGTGACATCAGATGGGGTATGGTGCTGTTCTACATTATGAAAGAATAGTGAACTGAACACAGATAACGGACACAGATATGAAATGCAAAGATCCAAGTGACGGACAGCTTGCACACTGATGGAATAGATGTTATTTCTGTTATAATTGACTTATTTAGGGGCCTGTGGAGGCACCAAGCCAACATGTGTGCCATCAATGAGCCCCACCACATGTGGGAGGCGGGCAAAACCATAAAAGTCAGCCTTCACATTGACTAAAGCCTCACATCAGGGGAACCTGATATAGCTGTCAAGGTGTTTCACCACTGCTGAGAGGACATCCCTCAACACCAGACTGAACACAGGCTGGGACATCCCAGCAGAGAAGGCCACTGTATGTTGGAAGGACCCTGTGGCTAGGAAGTGCAACACTGACATTACTTGTACAGTGGATAGTATGCTGGTTGGATAACTAATAGCTGGCATCAGATCTGGCTCCAACTGACAACATAAGTCCACAATTGCTTGCCTAGCCAGGCGGTAGTACATATTTATGTGGCGTTGTTCCATGGTCTGCAGGTCTGGCTGTGGATGGTAGACTGGAGGTTGTCACATCCTTCTTCTCCCTGGGTACCTATGGGTGACAAGACATGATTTGTGGCATTAGTCAGTGTGTCCACAGCAACATACATGATGCATGCCAAGATTATAATGAGGCATAATTTCTGACTGTATTGACATGGCACCCAGTCCTCATCCCAGCTGGCAACTACACTAGAGTCACATGTGACCCACATGTTTTCCCACACATGCGTCCACAACATGGTATTGGGCCAAACTTGAGTCTGTGCTACACAACTGCCCCTCAAAATGTGACTACCTTACGCAATTGCAAAAGTGACCATCAGTGGTGGTGGACTATGCACCGCTGTTGAATGTCATCAATGCCCTGCAACATATCACAATGTTGGTTGAGTAGAAGGACCTACTTGACAATACAAAATCAGGATGTTTGTGAGGTAGCATTGCATGTGTTTAGGGTGTGATGCACTTCATGAAGTCCAGTACAGCATTTCAGAGCGGCAAAATTGCAGATGCCTGACATACTTCACTGGACATTAGGATCCGCCCGCGACCACCATGAGAAGTCATCATGGCATTAGGCAGTTGCAAACGCTACAGACACAGCCATAGGCTAATGTTGTTGCCAGTGGCGATTGCGGGCCTATGGCTGTGTCCGCTGGTGGTGATGACCGTCTACGTGGCGGACATGACCACCATGTTCTGCAGATTCACTCACTTGACTCCTGACACTACTGCCAGTAACACTTTCACTACCTGAGCTGCTGTGTGCTGCCTCAGGGAGCAATCATGCCACGTCCAGCAGGTGATAGGGCCCCTGCCTTCTGTCCAGAGGAACTGGAGAGGCTAGTTACTGAGGTCCTACCCCCATATGGACATCTCTATGCTCACTAGAGGAGCAGGTAAGAATCCCATGAGCACAATTGATTGTGTTTCACACCATCCTTTCCCTCCTCACAGGCTTCAGTGTGCCTCTGTGTGCCAGTTAGTCTTCTTGTGTGCCTGTTGTTGTGGTCTATGCAGCATCAATGGTATGTACATGGTGCAGATATTGTAAATGTTAGCTTACATGCGTGTGCATGACAGTAAAGGCTGTGTATGCATCGGGTAGGAGTTATCACAGAATCATGTTAGCAATATGTATGTATCCACAGATCTTCAAAAACACATCTGGCCTTGCTAAAATGTTGTGTGAAAAGCATGTAATGACTCATTCTGCCCTGCAGCTACACACACAAACCACATGCCAAATTGCTAATGGGCACATGATGTACAATCATGCATAGAAGTGATAGAAATGTAATGTCATGTCGGTTCTGTCAGCTCAGTCAATAGCTTGGTCACATAGCAGAAATTGTACAACGCATGCCTTTGGCTGCTGTGTGCCATCTCTGTAGGATAGACACATGCAAAAAGAACAGTTGATGGACGTAATGTAGAACAAATCAAACATTCACCCCCAGTCACAGATCTGGGTTTAATCCATCATTTATTTTTGCTCACAATGCCATTCCAGTTTGGACCCAGTCATATGCAAATCAGTCTTGACCCTGTTCCCCAGGGGAACAGTCCAGCCCGAACTGCCAGACCAGGATAGACATGTGTCCAAATAACTGTTGTGCATCTTGTACATACCAAGGACCCCCATTCCATGTAGTGGCATGAGTACACATTTGCTAGGCCACATGTCTACACATGCACAAGGAAGACACCTTATGTACTCACCATGCTGGCCCCTTCATTGTCACTCAACTGTAAGGATGAAGTTTGTTCTATGGCAGCTGCCTGTAGGGACTGTGTGCAGATAGTCACTCTCAGAGTGTGGATGTGTTTGTCTATTTAGACCTAAGGAGTTTAGCCAACAGAAGCCACATAGGTGTGTAGTATTTATATATGGCTCACATCACAGTACATGTTGCTGGAGCATGGGCTACCTAATGTCAGTAAGCTTGCTTAGTCCTTGTAGACATGGGCAGGTTACTGGGTTTGTCAGCAAATGGAAATACATATGTCTGTACTCATGTCCCTGTACTTATGGGCTTGTGTGTTTCACACTTGCGGAGTGTTCACAAATAGAAATGTTCCAGCTTGGTGTTTCTGACATGAATGTGACTCAACCTTTTGTGAGAAAATCTTGTGATTGTAATCTCTTGATTTGTGTTTTCATCCATGAAGGTAAACACCCATCAGAGAGCCATCGCCCGGAAAATGTGAACCCTGAAGGTCCACAGCCGGTGGAGCGCCCACTGTCGGAAGAGGTGGGAGGACATGAGATGCTGGGGCTGGAAGATCGCAGAGGTCCAGCTGGGGATGTCCTCCCAAATGGGCAGGGTGTCCATTGGACCATGCCCCCACCCCCAATGGCCTGCATTCTGGCGGTGGCCTACCCACACCTGATGGGCATTTGAGGACAGCACAGCAGCCACAAGGGGGTGAGTGCAGCATTCCTGCCTGTCACAATGCAAAGTGAGTGTGTTGGGTCCTGACATCTCCCATGCCATGTGTAACACAGTGGGTGAGTGATTGTTTGTGTGGACATGTCATTCGTTGTATACTGATGTGCCTTGCCTATTGGCCCAGGGACCTAGGACACAACTGTATACAATCCACAAACAACTTGCTCTCCAGGGACAACATATGGCTGTGTGTAGTGATCAATCAAGTACTGCTTCTTGTAGTGGGTGTAATATCTATGCAACAGCCACTACTCCACAGTGTTACAGGCCAAAGGTAAGGATGTATTGGATCACCGTCCTCAGCCATGCGCCTGGTTAGATGAGCACTTTGGTATCTGCAACCCAGAGGCTAGTTGTCTTTAGCGTATGACAGGTGCTGATGCCTCACTACTGTCTGTAATGTGAAGATGGTCATCATATATGTGACAGTGCATACATTTTTCTTTGTGTGCAGCTACAGCTCAAAACATTTCCATAAAAGTGGTGAATGTCCATTGACATGTTTATATGCCATGACTGTTGCCAGCATTCCTTGTGCCTACATGTCAGCATGTGTCCCTTTCTCTTTAGCAAAACATTTGTAAGCTACTGTTTCATGCATGGCTTACCTGTGTTGATGGGATGATGTCTGTATTCCCTCACATATATGTGCATGTCAACCTGTGTGAGGAATAAGACATTTAAGATGGAGGTAGATTTCAGGTAGTGCCACATACAGGAGTGTGTCACCAATGTTTATTGGATGACCCATATCCTCATTGTAATTTAGCATGTACAACTGCAGTAGCAATGAGGTACCTGACAGGTAGGCCTAAAGTTTTTAGCCACAATGTGCATTTCTATGCCATTGATGTAGATTAATGTAGCAAAATGCTTTGCAGATGTGAAATAGGTAAGGTTTGTATCCTGACTGTTGGCATGAATCATGGATTGACTTGCAGTGAATTTGGAATCACATGTTTTGGTACGAGCATTCATTGACAGACTTCTGGGTTTGCATGACAAAAATTGAGACAATGTAGCTTACAATAGGGCAACATGTTGTTGCGCTTCAACAAGTACTTGCAAATCTCGGGGCCTCTACAACATCCAAGGGACTAATGATGTCTACTGATGCACTCAGGCTATGTCATTGAAAAGGGCCAGACATTATTGGTGATTTCCCTGAGGCTTGTTGATTCATTGTGTTGTGAATTTTAGAAACATATCTCCCTGACATATTGCACAGGATGTTTACAGTATCCATTTCATGATAAGTGTGAGGCCTATATGAGCAACATTAGTACTACCTCCATGACTCAACTGGGACAAATATCACTTGGTGAAGTGTGCATGGTGGAACTGCTACCAGTGTGACATGACTATTTTCATGTCACCTTCTCCAGGCTATTTTACTTTTGTCAGCAACATGATTTGGTAGCATCATTTCGTATGGGTCATTATATATCTGACAAAAAGATGTATGCATGGGCTTGTGTGGGATCTGTGGGTATGCAGTTGCTATAGGCCTACTATTGTATATAACAGGTAACTGAGGTATTCCACATGGGGCAAAGCATTGAGGGTAATGAGGTCTCCTACTAGCTCAATGTGTTTGGTATGGCACATGTAGGGGCCACTTTGGTGGAGTTTGTTGCTGGGGCCTACTTGACATCATGGTAATGTTTTCTAATCAGACCTGTTTTTTAGGTGTGATCATGGACATGTGATCGCTCTAATTCCCTTTGTATTTGCAGCATCATTACCGGGAAGCAAAGGAAACAAGGCAACGCTGAGTGGGGAAGCATTTGGCCATGGGACCATGAGTCAAGACACCATGGACACAGAGTGACCCAGCAGCCCAGAGGGCGAGGGGAGTGCCACGGGGGAGACCAGAATGTCTTTTTCATCATCGGATTCTTCCTCCAATGAACACTCCCTAGTAGTGGCAGACTCATCGAAACATACCCTTGTACCATCTTTGTCTGCCACTCGGGTTCTATCACTGCCCTCCTTGTGGATCCCCACCCAGTTGACCGTGCCCACTAACCCAAGAGGGTGGGAGTCTCCTTTGCCACAGGCACCTCTGCCCCAACACCTGGTATCCTTGCTTCCCTCAGTGAGTAGGCTATTGACCTCCTGAGAGGTACCTCTGTGGGTCAGACAGCCATTGTGAATGCCATCCAGGGATTGGCAACCCAACTCCAGCAAACAAATGCATTCCTGGAAGGCATTCATGGTGCAATGACTGGCCTACAGAGATCTTTTAAGGCTCTGGCCTCCAAACTGATGAGAGCCAGCCACCCCCACCTTTCGTCCCCCCTCAACTTCCCTCTTCCCACTCCAAAACCCCATTCCCCTACCTATCCTAAGTACATAGAGTGCTCTGCACACACCCACCTCAACAGACAAGAGCAGAATGCACAGACACAAGCACCACAAAAGACACCTGCATGCAAGCAAACAACCGACACCCACAGACCCAACATCAGTCACCACTTCCCCAGACACCACCACTGCCATCCCACATATGACATTAAGAATACCCACAGGCACCATCACAACAGTTAGTGACACACTCACCACACCCAGCATACCCACAGCCACCACCCCAACAGACACACATATCCACCATACCCGTCGACATCACCCCAGACATGCACACATCCACTACTCTATCCCCCAGCAACTTCCAGCCCCCAAGACACACAAACGCACACTCACCCATGCAAAAGACACCACCTAAACACAAGTATACCACGCACACACCTACAACATCCACACCGACACAGCAGACAACCATTTCCTCGACCTCTAAATGCCCCCCTTCTCCTGACCATCCCCTGTCCCTAAGAAAGTTTTTGTTTGACCTTGACATTTCCAACGTTCCATCCACCCCCTGTCCAACCCCAAAAGGGTCTGAACCACCTCCTAACTCCTCCCTTCCACCTCCAAGTCTTACCCTGTCATACAAGCCCCCCGCAAGCACCAATACCCTCCCCCATTAAGAAACCCACCCCTCTCAAGAAGCAGTCCACCCCTCTCAAAGCCAAATCCAAATCCCCTCACACGCCTCACCCCAAGGATGATCCCTGAGGTGCCTTCCTGTGGAGGTTCCCTCGCATTTAGGAGTCAAGTGAGGGCACAATGATGTGCCTGTGCAGAAACATTTGGACTGGCCAATGGCCTTGGACTTAAACCAAAGTTGAATTTAATAAACCCAAAGAGTTGTTTTCTGGGTGATACATTTGTCCTGCAATTCCTTTTCTACCTTTATGTTGTTCCTGAGTAACTTGTGTTGTCTGCCTACAGTTGTGTGTGTTTGACCCTGCTTGCTGATCCATTCTGAATTTGTGGGCAGTGGAGGTGTCCCCCAAAACAAGGGTATATATTGACTGTTTGGATATGTGGGTGTAAATGGAATGGTGGTGTCATGGCATTCTGTTCTGTTTGGTATGGTAAGTATTTCATCTTGTGTTGTCCAGTGTGAGCATGTATGGTGTTAGACTTGTCCTCCTGATATGGATTATGTATTCCTCTTATGTGTGTCAGCTTCAGTTTTGTTTGCGCAGACATGGAGTGTGTTGAATTGTGTTACCTTTGCACTTGACTGTGCATGTGTCCATTTCGCTGTGTGTACCTTGTAGCTACTTCATGTAGAGGTATGTCCCATGCAGTTGGAGCTGTATGTGCTTTGTTAACATGCATGTCCACATTGTGCAGTTAGGCATGTAATTTGGGTCTAGTGTTGTTTGTCCCTGAGCATGGTCACATGTAGGGCTAGTTCCTGTGGAACTGTTGTTTAAAGGGCATGTGCAAAGTGATATGTGTTACAGTGCAGCCTCCTTCCCTGAGTGTTACTGATGCTGCCATCCCTATTGTGCATGTGTTGTGTGCATAGTGATCATAGTATATTTGTCTCTCTGTGTATTGTGCATCCAATTGTCCTTCCATTGTGTTGAAATGTGGGTGGTCTGTGTGTCCACTGAAGGGCTGTTTACTGGGAGTGGCGTTTGTGTTCCATGCCACATCCATAGATATGTGTGTTGAATGTGACGGAAGTCCATGGCATGTGAGCAATGTTAGTGTGTGAGTTGTATTTGTAGATGTGATGATGGTGTGTTGTTGGTGCTGTGTGAGACCATGTTGTGTACACTTCACTGACCCTGTGCCTGAGATGAGCAGATGTGTGTTTTGTGTAGTGTTGCGGTACAGTGTGAGTCACCTGCCCAAATGGGGCATTTTTTGATTGTGACCTTCTTTGTATCTGTTTCCGACTATGGACACAATTAGATGTGTACTGTTGCTCATACTGTGACCCCCCCCCATATGAAGTGGTTGATGGCGTGATGATCTATTGCTGAACTGGCTGACACATGTAGGTGTGTGTACTTACAGTCGGATGCGTCCACTGCGGTATGGATTTTGGTCACCTTCGAGGATCTGCAGCAGTGGCAGGACATGTGTGATCGGCTCCATAGTGCCTCTGGACATGTAAGGCTGTCCACAGGTGAGTGTCTCGTTTTATAGTCCCCATTTTCACCTGCTGAGACATGGTGGTTGGACCGCCACGGTCAGAGTGGTGGTGTGCAACCTCATAATGTGTCTTGTGGAAACACTGTCTCTGCCCGCCTGTTGGTGCTGCCTCGTGACGGTGGCGGTCTCTGCTGCCTGGTAGTGCCGCATGACTCATAATACGGTGGTCCAAACGCCAAGCTGATGGCGGTCGGACAGTCAAACGCCGCCATGGCAGTCCACGGACTGCCAAACCCGTACTGACGTGCAGAGTGTGCAGCAGATTCAGTATTCTGAGTTTGCATGCAAGTCTTTATATTAGTTGTTGTCAGATATGTATATACTGAGCATGGTCACGATCTGAAAAATAAGCGTGATTGGATTGTGATTTAATATCCTGATTGTGACTTGGCCTGTATTATTGATTTGCATGGTGTTTTGTATTCTTACTCATAAAGGTGACTGAGCCACCGGAATCTCGAGCCAGGTGCATGGCTCTAGCTTAGCTCAAGGTCCTTCTATAACCAAATAAGCAGCTTTCATGTGGCTTCCGCCTTCCTCTCTTGCTCGACCCTCATACAGAAACAGTTAAAAGCAAAGCTTCAAAGTTTGAAATAAACAGAAGAGACAAGCAAATACCCACTTACTGGCTGATGTGTCCCAAATGAAACTGGAAAACATGGGATTAATCCCTGCTTTCCCCTTAATCAAATTGTGTAATCTTAGGCAAATGTTTTATTTCCTCTATTCGCCACCTTCTGGGTGCACATGACAAATGAATTGCCTCTTAGCTCACTAATGGCTTTGCCACCAGGGAGGGGCCAGAAACTGTTCTAAGATCATGCTTAAAACTCTCTTTCAATAAGTATCTCTGAGTGCACTGTTATAATATGACCTAATGTCAAATATTCAGCATGTTAAAGAAATACAGTGTTTAGTCTCTTAAAAAGTCTTTGTTCTATTTTAAGTGAGGTGGTGTGTTTTACATTGAAACATTTTCAGGGCTTTGCTTGGGCTCTAACAGCCAAGCCAGGATGTTGGTTTTACTCTCTCTCCTATTTTGTTGACTTGCCCATCTGTACTTAATCAGAACCACATTGCACTGATATCTGTCATGTGCAATGGGGGCATGTCTAGAGGGTCAGAGATTGTACTATGTGCTTGGTGCCCACAGGAGTGCCTGAATTTCTGTATATAATGTGCACAATAATTGGTGTATATATAAATTATCATAGGGGTTTCTCTGCATGGGTACTAATATTTTTTTGCAGTTTCTTATATACTCAGTATATATATGGAACTATATGCTAATTTACATATGGAATGTGTATACTGAGTTTGTGCACAAGTCCAACTTGGGTATAAGATTTCTACCCCACCACTTTTAAAATCCACCAGCCGCCACGGGTAAATACCCAGAACTGAACTGGTTGTGGCACTAGACATTGGTAAAGCCTTGCTCTTGGTCCAGTTAATGCAGTCCCCAGAGAATTGACAAAGTCTAGATCGTAGTGTAGCCTGTTCTTCCTGCCACATTTATTTTCCCAGCACAAAATCTCCCGACATGACTCCCCCAAAATATGTTTTTCTTGCCGTCGACAGTGCTTGATCGGAGACCATAGAGCCCTCGTTCTCGTTTCTCCAGGAGAAACACAGGAAGGTGAGAGTGAAGTATTTACTTTTATTCAAGCTGTTTATATATCTAGGTGTTCATACACCGTCAACACGGGGTGACACTACAAGGTATAAGTCAAAACGCAAAAGTACTGGACTTTGGCCCAAAATATTTCAAGCCCTCAAGAATCATGACAAGATCGACCTCTGGGTTTTCAAGATGTCAGAAGGCGCCATGCAGCCTTCACACCTGTAAATGTGTTTGTGCCACACTTCAATAAACAGCAAGATCTCGTATCATAGTGCATGGATCGTAGGGGTGATCAAACTGAACAGTCAGTTGAGCAGTTCCATTAACCATATCGGAAGAGGGTTGGTGAAGATCACTTATACAACCCAATCCATTACAGGCGAAATATCTAACTTACATCAGACCAGCATGCTCACCTACCTTGTCTGAAGGTTGCTAAAGGGTTTGTGGTGGGATATGGACTTGTCTCTCCCCTTATCTCTCATTGCCAGTCCCTCATAGTATTGTTCCTTAGTAGCTCACATTATCATGACTGATTCCAGTCTGTCACTTTCCAGTACCAGTATATCGGCATAAGCGCATTATCTTAGGTATTTGCAATCTGACAGGCCAGTCTCGCATAAACTGGCATCTGCAGGTTGTGGTGTACCCAAGGGGCCCCGAGAGATTCTAAGAATTACTCCAGGTCCTTTGCCTCATAAAAGTCCTTACTTCTTCTGGTCACTGTAATCAAAATGATAGCAGGATCTAGAAGGCAATATGTAATGTCATGTTTGTGGAGAGTCAGGAATTACTTCCTATTCATTTTTTTGTTTCAAGGGAGAAGTCCGCTAAAATTAAGATATTATGGTTCTCTTAAAGAAGGGATCAGTGCTTCCACTTGTCAGCCATAAGGACTTGATGCACTTGCTGATGCCAGAGAAGGCAGGTCAGAATAGCTATATGAGTACCTGGCATAGGTGAGTGCTTTGTACACACCCTATAGACTCGCTGACACTTCAAAGGAGGTGAGAAAGTTTCCTTCAACAATGTGGGAAGGACAGGGGCGTGTTGTGTTGCAGGGTGGCCTCTACATTCCTCCTAAAGTTTCAACAGAATCAGGAACTGAGAAAAACATATCCACGCCACTAGGCACCCGGATGTCCAATGTAGGTCCAATACTTCTCCTGAGGAGATCTCGCCTGGTTGACACTTCATAGTTTCTCAGCCTGTCACGTAAGTTCTCGTTATGCTAATGAGGCTACTAGATTTAGGAGACAGGATCACATGGATTGTGGCCACAGTTTAGTTCCACACCACATGATGCCTGTCGGTCTAATCCAGGTTCTCCGGCTAACTAGCAGCGCCTCATCTCTGGCCAAGATAATTGTGGCAACCGGGCGCATGACAAAAAGACTCCTCAGGGGAATCGTGGTCGATCAGATCCCATCCCTTTCGGTCAGTTACCAAAAAAGTCTCATGCAGGTAAAGACAAGAGAGGCAGAATATAGTTCAATAAGGATTTATTGAAGTAACTGCATCTTGGAAAGGCATGTATTGCAATAACTAGGATGATAAAACACAGTAAAAACAAGCAGGGGACTAACAGAGTAAAAACAAGAGTAGTCCTACCATACTGTCACTAGGAGTGATGTATATATTTCTCCTACCTACACTATGTCTGAGCACAACGTACTAAGCCTAATCTGCACTTCAGGTTTTCCCCCTTGGGGTACACCATCCCTCATACCTGGAGGAAGAAGCCTATAGTCCAGAGAGACACCATTCCCATATGCATCAGGGGTCCGGCCGTCTAAGCAAGTAGCTGCAGCGAAGCGATCAACAATCAGCATACAGTCGTGGTCATCTGGCTGGAACCTCCCTCTAACGTGTCTGAGACAAAGGGGTGTTTTACAATAAAACAGTTGACATTCTAAAAAATGGTCCCTAAGTATGAGTGTGTGTTTTCTGTGAGTGTTGGAGATACAGCATACCACGTTTGACTGCAACCCTATCTGACTGTAGCCTTGGAGAAAGCCCAAAGTGAAATAAATGTCTTACTAAGAACACAATGCTTTCCTATGTGAAAGTACAATGAGATAAAGAAAATAAAACAGCACCGCAAATGTTGCTATTGCAAGAAAAATAAAGCAATGCTGAATCAAATGTAACAGGGTTAAAGTACACAGCGGCAGGCCTAGTTAGCTTAAAACAATGTGTCTGAAACATGGCTAAAAGAGCTATAAATCAAGCTGGGTGGATGGCACAGGAGAAGGAGTTGCCAGTGTTTCCACTGTGGTTTCACCCTCAAGATGTATGACAGGCTTGTCATGGTCATTGTCATTAGGCAGGTTATTGGGTGGTCTCATCCCCACTCCTGGGCATATCAGTTCACTGGGGTAGTAGTCTCCTCTGGGTGGCGGAGTGTTCGATGATGTTGTAGAGTAGTAGCGCTTGAAAGCAGAGATATTTCTGTCGACTTCCTCAGTACCGTGTCAGGTGACAATTAGGGTGCTTTGATATCTCACAACAGTCGAGAGTTGGGGCGTCAAATGACAGTCTGAACTTACTCCCTGGGTTACGATCTTTCATGAGTACTGAGTCCCCCACTTGGAGATCAGGTGCCTTGGCTCTTCGTTTCCTGCTGGCTTTGTCATTGGCTGATCTGCGTCTTTCATAGGTTTTTGTTTCGTCCCTGGGGTAGGGCCTCCAACTAGAGTGATGTAGGACGGAGTCTCTGACAACCCTCCCGATCAGATGTCCATGGGAACACCCGAGGGGCCGATAATTCTGAAGAAATGAATAGATCGTTAACTCTAAACTGTGTTGGCAGGCAGCCACAATTTAAATAGTTTTATATAGAGTTCTCATGAATCTCTTGACTTCCCCATTGCCTTGAGGCCAGTGGGGTGTTATCCTCTTGTGGAGGACTCCCATCTACGTTAGGTATGGGGCCATCTCTTGGCTCAGAAAAGGAGGTCCATTATTAGTCTTGATTTCTTTCATGATGTCATGGGTGGCTACAATTTTTTTGAGTTTGAGAACAACTTCACGGGCAGTCAGTGCTGGGATTTTTTCAACCTCTGGATACTTAGAATAGTCATCAATAAGCACTAATGTGTGTTGACCATCAGGGAGGCTCCCGAAATCCAAACTGGTCGATTCCCATGGTTGTCTGGGTCCCATCTCAGTTTCCATTGGGGCTGGAGGGCTGGGAATCTCAGCAGCTTGGCACCACTCGCACAATCTCACGAGGGCCTCCACCTTCTTGTCCATCAAGTGGAATCACACCTTGGTCCGTAATATGTTCTTGGTCTTTACCATTCCTTGGTGACCAGCTTGGGCCAATTTGACGGCTTGATCAGCAAGGCTTGAAGGGATGACTAAACTGTGTCCTCGGAGGAGACACCCCTCCAGGTCGACAGTCAGCTCTGCATGGACATGGTACAGGCTTTCCATGATGCGCCTCGCTCCTGGGTCAAGTAGTGGCCATTGTTTCTTTACAACATGCCAATGGTTGGTCCGGATGGCACTCAGCGCCTTCTGCAAACAGTCATCTTGTGCAGTGGAAACTATTTCCTCACACAAAATACTTGACAACAGAAAACCCTATTGAAAGGCCTCACATTCCTTTTAGTATAGAGTATAGTAATGGTGCTCAATACATTTTAAACATGCCTGTTGTCAAACATGTATTATGGGGCAAGAAAACTTGTACCAACAAACTATGACTTGAATTGAGAACGGAGCACACTTAGAAGAGTTAAATTAAGTTAGATTTGTAGTTGTATCCATGGAATCTTAAATTCTACTAGCCGTTCAGCATCCCAATACCATTGCGTGGCCGTCTTCTGTGACGTACACTTGATGCTCAATGGATTGTGGTCCATATGTGATCTTTGTTTTAAATGTGCCCCTCATGTTTAAAGGGGTTGACTGTATGCAAATACTTTGCCAGATGTGGGGTTTAAGGTTGGCCGCAGCTCCATCTTCCGGTAGATGTAGGAGGACATAATGTTGCTGGAGGCTCTGGTGCCCAATACTGCGGGGATGAGTGGTCCCCAATCAGTATGATGCATTTAAGTAGCCACCAAGTCATGCGGGAAGCGGAGCCTACTGTGAAGATCAAGTGTATGGAGAGATCTCCCTCTTCGTTGTCATCCATGTCGCTGGTTGGGAGTTATACCTCGCTAAATGTGTTGATCTTGAGGTGTGTCCTTTTGTCGATTTGCTTCCCGTGAGGAAATGATTGACCTTCCCACATCCTGCACATTTCTTTGCCCTCGTGTGGCGGTCTGTAGGGCAGTGAACCGGCCCTCCGCAGTAGTCACAGGGTTTGAATGGGGTAACATTTCTCTTAGGTCTGGGTTTGCTAGGTGATAATATTCACCGGCTCTACCTTCACTGAGCCCTGCAGTGCCGCCTCCATATGGGGTGCTCTGGCTTTGTACAGCTCCTTTGTCCTCCCCATTGTCAGTTTGTCTGCAAGCGACCGTCCTGACTCCTCCAGGATTCTTTCTCACAACTTCGCTGATGCACACCCTGGAATTATTTGCTCTCTAACTTCCTTGTTCTCATTGGCGAATCGGCATGTGCTAGCGAGCTCTTTTAACCTCATGTAGAAAGTGTTTATGGATCCTTTGGCTTTCTGCCGCGCCTGCAAAACACAAATCTTTTATAGTCTGTGTTTATTATGGGCTTAAAATGGGCATTGAGGGCCATAATCAGGGTAAGGTGCGTTTTTGGGGTGGTTTCATTGATCCGTTTTGGAAATTCTATGTATGTCTTTTCTGTCCAGGTGGGGGATCACTGCTCGCTTTTGTGCGTCCTCTACTTTCGTAGCTTCAAAAAACAGTAAGACTCTCTCCACCCAGTCTTTCCCTCTGGAGTGTTGAGCTGATGGTGCACCCTCTATGATGAAAGTTTTGATTGGTAGTATGGTGGCCATTGTATTTTGTAGCTACTGGCTTGGGTGCAGTGAAATAGCAATCCTGTATTTGTGTTTTCATTTAATTTTCTTTACTATATTGTGTATATATATATATATATATATATTGTTTTGTTTTTGGAATCTGGTGGCCACGTGCTGGGTTATTTCTTGCAAATCTAGCACCCGCTGGTGTGGTGGGAGAAGTTTCCAGTCAAAAGCATCAATATTCAGTTTTTTCTCATGCACTTGGTGTCTGTGGGGATGAGTCAGTCTTTGAACGTACTGGCCTTGTCGCTGGCAGGGACAGCCGGCAACACAGTGTGGAGCTCACCTGCCAAGAAATGGTGTACAATGTCGACTGGATCAAGCCCCCGGGGGGGTAATCACGGCTGCAAATGTCTCTTCAGATGCAGAGCAATGAGCACTCTAACTTTGTCCACGCTACGCTGTAGGTGGGCAGGCCACACCTTCTTCTGCTGCCTTTGAGAGCAGACGCTTGCTGTGTGTGGGCGGGGCTGTGGGAACAACTGATGCAGCACCATTGAGACGGCTGCGGTCGATGCTGTTGGGGCACTGTGGGGGTCCCTCATCACAAGTATTGTATGGTGTGCCGCCCAGCAGGTACGCTCTTGCTGGCTTGTAGTGCACAAATAATCAAACTCAAGACAAACTATTATGCTTAATTCACATGTGCTGCTACAACGCATCCATTACCACAACTCCTGAACCGCGTGCTAGCAGACACCCCTATTATTAACATGTTTACGTCACACATGGGAGTGTCCCACCACTCCCCATGGGCACAAGTTATTAATGGTAGGGTCCGTGCCTCAATTACGTCACTGAGGTTGTGACTCCACAGGGTGTAGCTTAATCAGCAATATTGGAGGGGTGTAAGCTTCAGATTTTCCAACAATCACTGTGGCATATCTTGTTAACATACATTATCTGAGAAGCGGAGGGAGCCATTGACACGAGAGGGGGGCTTATAGGATAGTGGAAAGGTAGTGCGCGGATTGTTAGTAAAATAAGCAACATATTATGAGAACCTCAAAACAGAGAGAGAGAGAGTGTGTGTGTAAATATGTGTTGTGTTTTAGTCCGTGTGTGCATGTACAAATCCTAGCTGAAATCCGCAAGACACTTCACCATACCCAACTGAAAGCACCTATCTCTAACTATTTAATACATAATACATTTATTGGGGGGGGTAACACCCCAGGCACCCCTGTGAAGCTATGCCCCTGGAGAAGAAAGGCCATGACATCCGTGCCCTCTACATTTTTTGGGATGCCTGAAATCCTGACACTGCCCGCCTACTTCTGGCCCCAAAATTTCTACAGCCTTTTGAGGAGTCCCCACAGTTCCTGGATCAAGTGTGGCATCCTGCTGGGCTGGTCCAAATGGTCTTCTGCTGCACTTAGATGCCGTTCTGCCTTTGCTTGAAACGGTGAAATGACAGAATAAATAGATTTGATTTCTGTATTTGTGTTCTCTGTACAATTTTCTTCTCTAACATGGGGGAGTTCTACCATGAGTATTTCCATTGTGATCTCGGCCATGACTGGCGCGTCTGAAGCACCTTGGTTGTTTCTTGGCCCCCATGAATCCACTGGTGCAAAAAGTAGCTGTCACTGAAGTTTCAGCAGGGAAATGAGAACCTGCAAGGTACTAGAACTGCTTAAGTTATCCCTCCTTTGTGTCTACTGGGGGATTTGGGGCAAGCGAAGTGTAGCCTCACCTTTCCACCTTTAAGTGAAGGACGTCAAGTACACAGAGGCTAGGGATCTCCTATTCAGTTGCAAGACAACACCAGGCAGCTTAATTGAAGATGTGTGGGACATATGGCCTTATCAAGTGCAACCCATGTCCAGGATAAAAGAAAACACTTAGAATTGTGTTTCTAGGGTCTTTTATGAAGACACTGTTACTTTCTACAGCCGATTGGCCTATATGATGCAATTGAAGGAGGTATAGCAACTCCAAGCTTTAGCAAAGCTCCAATGTAATGTACCCAGCCCCCACCCCTCCACCACCAGAGTAGCAGGAGGAAGACCAAAAACGAAGGCAGGGCACACCATGGAAGGGCCACATGTGTTTCTTGAACACGTGTTCAAGAAAGTAGCTAGGAAAATAGAATATCCTACACTTTGAGCCTCATAGAACAAAATATTCTACCAAAAGGAGACAGCGAGAATTGTTCCCCTAAGGTAAATGCTTCAACATGATGCATTTCCAGCATGATCTTTTAAAAACAATTTGGCCAAAACTGTAAATAGACTCCTTTCATTCTTTCCTTTTATTCTCTCCATTTTGTTTACTACTTTCTATTTCTTTCTTTACTCCTTTTCCATTCTCCTCTCATCCATTCTTTTCATCTTTCTTCCATTCTTTTCATTAAACTTTAAGTTCATGTGCCATTCTTTCTAGCTCTCTGTCCTTTGTATTTCTTTAATTTCATTTGCTGCTTTCCGTCTTTCCTTCTTCCCATTCTTCTATCCTTTTCTTGTTCCTTTCTTTCTTCTTATCCTCCTGTTCTTCCATCGCTCCTCTGCATCCATCCTTGTTCTGCATTCTTTCCATTTAATTATTTCTCTCCTGTTGCGCTTCAATCCATTTCTCATTCCTTTATTATATTATTGTTTATGCTTTCCTACTCCCCATCCATTTTTAAATGTTTATGTCTTTGTTCTGTCCTTTTTTCTTCTTTTCTTTCCACGTTTTTCTTTTAGTCCCTCTTCTTTTTCCCTTTCCACTCCTCTTTCTATTTTCTTTTGCATCAACGTTCAATTCTGCTTCCTTTTAACTTTCCTTTTTCGTTTATTTATTTGCATTATTATTTCCTTTCATCACGCTCTCATTGCATTTGACTCTAGTTTTTTTGTCATTTAAAAATGTCTCTTCCTTTCTGTCACCGTTTCATGCTTCTTTGCGCCACCATCCTACAGTGGTATTCCAGTAATGTATTCTTCCAATATTAATAAGTTTCTCTTTCCGTCATTCAAAAACTTTTGGACCAGAAATGGAAGCTAAGACTTGTAAAACAATGTAATCTGTCCCAAGCACCCCTACCTAAACTGGTATAGCGGGGGCTTCACTACGCCTTTGGCCGTGTAAGGAGAGTGCTAGCAGAGCAGGTTAGGCAGTACGTTTCAGCTGGTTAGTATCCAAACAGCTGGGAGTCACTGAATTGCAGGGGTATAAGTATCCACGGGTCTGAACAAGGCACTGGCAGGCTTGGGCATTGTTACACGGCTTCTCAGCACTCCGGCCTCATTCGTGCTGTCAAGGAAGTCAGCAGGAACAAGCCAGCGGTGCCAATCACAACAATGTTTGACTACAACATCCAGGCCATGGCACAGATAATTGCAAAGTTATGGGGTGCTGATAATGGGAACATGCAGTCCAGCTCTCCTTGTCATCATTTAAGTTGCCATGGGTCTTTGGGCTGGTACAAATTAGACCACTAGCTTCTTTACGGGGTGAGGGCGATGTCCATATTGCAGTGAGTGTGTGGTCCATCAGGCTAAGCGTAGTCTTAGAGAATAGCGGCCATCTTCCCTACAAACATGCTTCACCTCCCAAATAATGTTATATTACTAAAGATATTGTAGTAAATGCTCTTTTTGACATGGTCAGCCCCCCTTTTTGCTCACTGGTACTGAGGTTTTTCGACTCAGGTGCACTGGGTCCCTGCTGAACGGGTCTCCATTGTAGGAGGCTGGCTCAGTTTATGGTGTACACCTATGGTGTGGCACCCTGTCCACGCAACTCTTACCTCTTGCAGGAGGGTCAGTGATGAGCTAGGTCACCAACAAGCTAGAGGTTTTTGCAGAATTTTGGGGACCAGCAAGGTCCAAGATACTCTGCCCTTGAGGAGGAGTCAGGGTTGGCTCTCAGCACGCAGGAAGGCCAGAAGAAGTTGTTGGAGCCCGTACAAGTGACCCATAGTTGATGGACACAGCGAGTCACAAGGAGGCCTCAGCAGTCCAACAAAACAGAAATTCCACATTACAGGAGTTGCAGGACGGGGTGGATCTTTGAGTTGAAGAGTGCTGGAGGCCATGGTTTATTGGCGCCTGAAGATCTCCTGGAGAAAGAATCAATTCTTGGCAAGAGCAACAGTTGCGGTACACAGAGGTTCCAGGCCAGTGGCAGGAGGAGGGGCCCGCAATCTACTAAGTTGGTCAGAAGACAAGCAGGACGCAGAGGAGACCACAGACCCACCACCTGTGTTGCAGAGCCTTTCGATGTCCATGGCACAGCAGACCCAACCAGCCGGTCGACATTGTCTTGAGGTGCCTCCGGATGCAGGAGAGTGACTCCTTCAATCCAAGGGAGATTCCTTTGTGCTTCCAGGTGCAAACAGAGTCCTTGTGACCCTGGAGGATGCACAGCCTTGGATGTTGCAGAATTCTTGCAGGATCCAGAAAAACAATGTTGCAATGGGAGCCTTCCCACCAGAAGCAGACGTGTTTCGGTTCCAAAGCAGACCAGCAGCGGCTCCAGAGGCCAGGAGAAGATGTCTTGCAGAGAGTTCCTTGTTCTTGAACTTTTAGAGTCTTGCTCAATGAATTAGAGGACCCACCCACAGGGGAGCTCTTAAGTAACCCTAAAAGGGGGTTGGTCACTCTCTGAAGTGACACACCTTTCAGAGGGGGTCAGGGACGTCATCTACCTGGCCTAACCAGTCAGATGCTCACAGGGGTCTCTACCCATTGTGTTTTCAAGATGGCAGAATCAAGTGGCCACCTGGCAGAGTCTATACACCTCCCTGTGCTTTGTTCAGTTTTGCACCAAAGCGGGAACTGGGGTGGTTCCGGAGCTGGTGCAAACTAGATTATGCAAGGAGAGCATCAAATATGCCCTTCAAAACAGTGTAGTGGTGCTCACGGGCCACCCCACCCCTAAAACACCTATTACATAGGGGGAGGTGGTCATACCTCTCCCTTGCAGGAAATACTTTGTTCTGCCTATCTGGCTTGAGCCAAACACGCCAGCAAGAGGGCAGAACAGTGTCTGGGGTCAGCAGCAGCGTGGGCTGGCAGCTAGACCCCGTAAGGCTGCACAGGCAGAACTGGGGGATCCTCCAAGGACATGGTATTATGCAAGTAGCACTAGAATTCGTGTAGTTGCAGGATTCAAACATGTTTGATACCAAACATGCCTAAGTTCGGGGAAGGAATTATGTAGCTGGACCACTTATGTTGACCATTGTCAACTACATACCTTAAGATGGCTTCCCTGCACTTACAGCATCCAGGAAATGGGGTCTAGAGGATGGCTAGCAGATCTGCATACCAACGCCAGGGGCATCAAAGGCTCTGCTACCTTTGGTATGCTAACCCCCCGGCTTCCCCAGACATGGGTGTAGTCACCTCCTGCCCAGAGGCACATTTGGCACCAGGATAGGCAGGAAAATTAGTTAGCCAGTAGGTGTGTACCACCTCAAGGCTAACCACACCCCTTAGGTGGACTACCTGAGGTGGACCCTCAAGGAAGGGTTCCACCATTTTGTTTTTGGTTGGAACTATGCCTTCTGGGATAGGAATATGCTCACTCCCCAACAGAAAGTGGTCATAAAGGAGGTGTAGGCACCCCAAGAGTAGGTAGCCCATTGGCTACTATCCTACACACCCCTAAATGCCCCTAAATTCAGTATTTACTTAGCTCCCCAACAATAGAGGACAGATTCTCTGGACTCAAGAAGAAGGGCACCGAAGAGCCATGAAAAGAAAGAACAGAGGAGCAGCTACTGACTCGGCCCGACTACCAGCCTGCCTGTAGTCCTCAACACTTGCGCCAAAGTTGTCTCGTCCTGCAGCTGCTCTGCCTCCAGACGTCTGGGTAGACTGCATGCACTTCTAAAAGCACCAGGATCTCCCTGCCACATACAGGCACCCAAGAAGAACCTTGAGGACTCTGGACTGCCAAAAATCTGACACCAAACAGCACTGTAGTGTCCTGTTGGACATACTCGTGCCCTTTTGCACATAGTCCCCGGCGACTCTTTGAGGGCTGGTCTCAACACCCTTCCCACAGTCATCCAACACAGGTACCGCCAGTCAGGTGACCCTGTCAATAAAGGAGCCTGAGTGCATGTGCTCGTGGTGAGTACAGTACAGTTATTTCCTGTGTCTGGGTCATTGTTAATTAGCATGTTGGACTAGGGCCTGCAACTCTGCAATGGTGATGAGGGGTCTTACCCCACATGCTGTGCCGTATCAATCTGCATCGCCGCTGTATCCCACCCGGAGAAGCGGGCACATCACCCCTACAGGAGGGGGAATCCATCTCCTCTCTGTGAAAGAGGAGAGAAAAGGGATTGTTCATCTTCAACAGTCCAATACCCATGCTCCAATCCGTATGCAGAGTGACTGAATGAAGTGGCGGGCAGCACAAAGAAAAGAATGCAGTATTTTCTCCGTAAGGTGAGATAGGACCGTCACTTGAAAGTTAGTAGAGCTGTGCACAAGTAAATGCGTGCAGGCGGGCATTCTGGATTGTGGTGGGGTGATACAGCCAGCACAGTGTGTCTCCGACACATAAGGTCTTCCCCACTGAACACCAACAGCACACTGAGGGGTGGAAGGATCCTTGCTGTGCCCACCCGTCGTCCCAAACTAGTCAAAAGGGAAGGCACAATCGAGTTGGGCACGAGGCCAGCCTGAAGTCCCATCGCAAAGCAGCAGCCACCTGTCACCTACCTGCACAGAAGCACGTGACATCTCAGCGACCTCCTGCAACACTGAGGAGGCTGTGCTTCCAGGCCCATTTGTGTCAAGGGCCTGCCTAGTAAAGGAAGTTGCCACATTCAGGCCTGGCAGGTCGAGAATGAACCGATGAGGTGTAGTGTGCCTCTACCGGTCTGCCCCTCCGGCGAATGCTGCAGCGGCCACTCCGAAAGGAGCCAAGCACTCGCGAAGCAAGTGACCACAGCGGACCTAGTTTTCCTGCACCACACCTCTGCCCTGGGAGATGAGGAAGTGATGTTGTACAGGAGATTCCACCTTTAAAAGAGCACTGTGCAAAAGAAAAAAAAAGATAAAAAACTCAAGCCACCCTGCTGCACCTGCATTACGTACCCCAAAGCCAGCACCGACATCTCCAGTGACACAGAAGGCCCACAGTCTGAGAAAAGACAGCCGCGGACGGTGAGGGGAGGTGTCTGCAGCACCTCCTAGTGGTGGCTCATTAAACTGCACTAGGGGTCGGCAGCAATTTGAACCCATGAAGCAGCCCCAATGGGGGTTAACACTGCAACGAGACATGAACTGCCAAAGAGTCTGTGGTGCCTGGGGACCGTGGCCTAAACTGAGCAGTGGCACTAAAGGACAATAAGGATGATGGATGGAGTGCTGAAACTTTTCAAACACTCATCCCCAGTCATAGATCATCAGTATCAGCAGGCCACTCCAGCACCAAATGGCCACTGTTGGCCCATCAATTAAAGTGTCATACGGAGTGACCAACCCAGCCAAGCATGCATGACTCCAAGCAGGATCAAGCGCTATGACGGAACAGCATTGGCGCGCAAGCACTGCGCCCTCGGACGAAGAGGCGGAAGGGAGGTTACTGGCCATCCATGGAGTGGAGTACCAAGGAGATCTCGGAGGAGGGGCCCCTTGTGGCCCGAACGCATGAAGGAGATTGTGTTCACACTAACTGCACTAGCACTTATACTAGTACCCAAGAGTGCATCTACCAACACAAGACAGCCACCAGAGTGAAGCAACGTCATCGGAGACAGCCTAGTGGGAGTACCAAAAGTAAGCCAACTGCATGTGCAAACCACGCATCTACCCCATGCTTCACAGTGCGACCATCCAGCCAAATGTTACCAGCTGCTTTAGGCAGATGGGGTCCCTGCTAGAAACCGCCACTGGGCTGCAAGTCCCTCCATTCACCCTCACTCCAGCAAGACATCACCACCTATCGTCCAGGTCATCTAATGGTAGCCACACAATCATTTCTATCTGCATCACCCTCCACAACAAAAAAGCATCTCATCACCAGGGTGGAGCCTTACCCCGCGAAAAATCAATAGACCAATGAGGCACTCCTGGCAACGTAGGATTCCAATTGTCAAGAGACTATCTGATAATCCATCCACAACTGGGTCCTGTTGGCAAGCAGACTGACCATGTACCATCCACCCTTGTGGTTGCATGAATGACTTGACCGTGGTTTCTGTCTGTGATCCTGCAGCGGCCACCATGTAGCCCACAAACGGCCCGGCGTCCATTGGCCACCCATTGAAACGGCCTCATGGGAATCCCTGAATGAGAGCTGGTCTGGAAGCTGCTCCAGTGACAGGGTACCAGGAAGCATCAGGGATTCAGAGGAAGGCAACCAAACATAACCAATGTCTTCCCAGTTTTAGCAGGATTGGCTTTTATGGAGTCAGGATGCCTTATGAGAAACATCTGCAGCAAAGTCCACGAAAGCTCCTGACGCACCAAGTTTGAACTGTTTGACACCAGCCACATCGCCGCAAGATCACGACGGACTGATCGACATTGAGTGAGTGGACTTTGACCAACTAAGATGCTGTTCAGTGGTCCAAACTTTGTGTACAGCGTGTTTATACCAAGTGTATCTGGTTAAACCACAGATGTGTGCAGAGGTGCCCGTCTGATCCCAGCTGAACCTGTCCACTTCTCCATTGCTTTCCTGCAGACTGTCTTAAGGCTGAGATACTAAGTTGGTGTCTACTGGGTTTTTGTTTTATTCTTACAGGCTAGACTTTGTTTAATTATTTTATAATGTTTGGGAGGAATGTAGTGTCTTGCTGGACACACATGTACCCTTTTGCACGTAGCTGTTATCCGGCCACTCCTTGAGGTCTGGCCTTCACACCCACTCCACACCCATCCAACACAGGTTTCACTAGTCAGGTGACCCGGCCAATAAAGGAGCCCTAGTGCACGGGCATGTGGCAAGTTCTGTACAGTTACTCTCTCTGTGTCGGTGTCATTATTGATTAGCATCTGGGCCTAGGGCCAGTGACTACATGCACTACAGCACCTATGCCCCATAGCCAGAGTCATGTGGGCCAAAGGTGCCAGCGTCTGCCCCATGTCCTCCAGGACACAAGCACACCCTGAGTTCCTCAGCTGTGGTCTCCCTGCAGTCTCTTTGTGCACATCCCCCTCTACCGCGACTGTCTCCGGTGATAAAGACCCGATGCCTCAGTATACCTCTGCACCCAGCCATCCCAAACTGAGGAGAAGAGGACCAAAGGTGTACCTACGTCCCTGAGCATCATAAGACCTTATCTCACCTGTTGGTTCAGCAGGGCTGCCCTCCTCCCCCGTCATCACCTGCAGCTTCTTTCACCCAGGACCATTTCCCATTGAAACAAATAGCGCACCCAACATCGCAAAGTACCTCAGCACACGGACCCCCAAACCTGTTGGAGCTGCTGTGAACAGTGCCCCTTACTTACCTTAAGTCTTGAAGACTGGTCCTGTAAGTCGCTGCAATACATGGGTTTTCTCTTCTCCATAGGATTGCATTACTGCCTTAAAGACACATTAAGGCCCTCATTACAACCCTGGCAGTAAATCCCGCTTACCGCTGTGCAGAAGACCACCAACATAGCGCTGCGGCCGCGGAATTCCGCTACAGGTATTACGACCCACAGCCCGGAATCCGCCACAATACAGACACCCACACAAGTCCACCACACCAAAGGTCAGTGATAAACTGGCGATAACAAAACCTACACCGTCACGCAACAAGAATACGCCCACACTATCACGACCCACGAATCCATGCGGCGGACTCTCAACCGCAGTAAACCATTGGCGGTACACACCGCCGCGCTCAAAATACACACACATATACAAAACACAACCACATTGGACAATTCGAAATACACACACCTGATACACATACACACACCACACCCACACACCCAATCCAATATAAAACACACACCCACATCACCCAAAAACCCTTACTACCACAAAATTGAAAGCAGTCCAGAGAGATACACTACCTAAAACAACACCAGCATCCACAGGCACACAATACCATCACTTACACAGCATCCACGCACCTCAAACAACACACACCAACACATGCCCACACACATCACAACAAACACCACCTCACACATCACCCAAACCACATCATGGCACCTCAAAGACACCCCAGGTTCTCTGACGAGGAGCTCAGGATCATGTTGGAGGAAATCCTCTGGGTAGAGCCACAGCTATTCGGATCACAGGTGCAGCAGACATCCATTGCACGGAAGATGGCGCTATGGCGCAGAATCGTCGACAGGGTCAACGCAGTGGGACAGCATCCCAAAACACGGGATGACATCAGGAAGAGGTGAAACGACCTATGGGGGAAGGTGCGTTCCGTGGTCTCCAGACACCAGATTGCTGTACAGAGGACTGGCGGTGGACCCCCACCTCCTCCCCCACAACTAACAACATGGGAGCAGCAAGTCTTGGCAATACTGCATCCCGAGTGCCTCGCAGGAGTAGCAGGAGGACTGGACTTTGGTAAGTCATATCTTTACTATACCCCCCCTCCCCACCTGCATGTCATCACATACTCCCACCCTTACCCTCACACCCATCACCCCAAAACCCACACATACCCCACCAACACAAACCATACATCCCAAAACTAAGCCCTGCATGAAACACCAATGCATGGACACCCATCACCCAAGCATGTCCACTACAGAGACTCACTCATGCCCCAAAATCACCAATCACACAAGGACCAAGATAATAATGCAAGCACTGGAGTAGAGGGTCACTCACCCATTGGACACACACATACAATAATCATCCATTTACACCCCAACGGGACCTCTACCCAATGTCACCGGACAGGTGGTGCCAGACATATCCAGTCCCCCCACAAAAGAGGCCCACAGTGATGACAGCAGCTCTGCACACCTGGATCAAGATGACCAGCCCGGCCCATCAGGGACCTCGGAACAGTCGGTTCCTCTGCCACTGTCACAAGCCACCGAAGAGCCTCCCACCTCATGAAACACCAACACAGCACCCACCCAGCGGGCCCATCCCTCTGTCCCAAGGACACGTCAATCAGCAGTGTGTCCACCACTACAGGGAACCCAGGCAAACCCACCAACCCAAGAAAATCAGGGACCTGGGGGCAGTGGCAGTGGGCACACAGTTCAGGGGACAGAGGCACAGGATAACAGGGAAACTGGAAGGACTGCTGTGCGACAGGGGGAGGACAGGCCCAGGGAACTGACACTTCACGAGGCCCTCTCCAACATCATGGGAGCTTACCATCATTCCCAGGAGACCATGGCAACGGTACTGGCCAAGTTTCAGGAGACTTGCAAATGTCGAGGGACAACTGTTAGACACACACTAACCATTAGGGACAGCGCCATACCCAGACACCTATGTCAACTGTATTGGGACCTTGGCCTCACCTATTAGCCACACACGGTGCCTCTGGAGTTGCCCCATCACATAAGGGACGCTGCTATTCCTCAAAATGTAAGCGTCATGCACAGAGCCAGGATACTTTGCATTCACATGGGAGATGTACTGGTCAGCCAAACACACCATCTGCACATTCATCGAATGGTAGCTCTTCCGGTTTCTGTACATCTGTTCATTCCTATGGGGGGACAAATGCCACAAGTGTACCATCAATGGCACCAATGATGTTGGGGTCATGTCCCAGGGCATAGAAGTCACCTTTCACTGTGGGCAAATCCTAAACCCGAGGGAACACGATGTAGCTGTGCATGTGTTTCAGCAGGGAAGACAACAATCTGGACAACACGTTAGAGAACATTGGCTGGGACATCCCTGATGCCATGGCCACTGTTGTTTGAAAAGACCCACTGGCCAGGAAATGGAGTATAGACAGGACCTGCACTAGAGGGGGGATTCCTGTGGGATGGCGGATAGATGAAATCAGGTCTGGCTCCAACTGGGCACACAGTTCCTGGATTATTGTACGATCAAGTCTGTATGTGACTAGGATGTGTCTCTCTTCCATTGTCGACAGGTCCACCAGGGGTCTGTACACCGGAGGATGCCGCCATCTCATCACCTGCCCCAGCGGACGTGCCCTATGGAGGAGAACAGCAAGCAGAGAGTCATCCCACGCTGAGGTATCACAATGTGTTATTAGCAGAAACGTTATTAATTTTCAATGTGCTGGTATCTGACTATATTCCCGGCCTAGATAGGTGTCACCCAGTTAACATCCATCCCTGAAAGCTCCTGAAATGTCAGCTGCCTGACCTGTAAGGTGGGACAAGGGGATATGCGGTAACTGCGCTGGCGTTGTACACCGTCGCGGTGGACGGTCGAAGACCGCGCTGCAATTCTGCATTGGTTAACATTGGGCCCTATGGGTCCCAGGAGCCAATGACGATGTACGCCATTGGTGACAGTACGCACCGCCGCAGACGTGACCGCCATTTTCTGTCTGTTCACTCACTTGGTACCTGACCTTCAACAGGAGAGGACCTGCACTGTAAGTGCTGCTGTGACCTGTGTCTGGAAGCGACGATGGCTCGAGTGACTAGGGAAAGGGCCCGTGCCTTCACTTCGTCGGAGTTGGAGAAACTAGTGGATGGGGTCCTCCCCCAGTACACGCAACTGTATGGTCCTCCAGACAAACAGGTGAGTACACTGTGAGCATGCTGTGTGGGCAATGCCTGTTTGGAGTGGTGTGGATGGAAGATACATGGGGGCGGGGGGGGGGCTGAGGCCTGCATGTGCGGATGGGGAGTGTATGTACGTCAGGGCAAGGGTGGGAACTGGGGGGCAATGAGTATGACGGTCTGGACGGGTAAGTAATTTCCTTTCCCCCTGTACCATTCCTCTAGGTCAGCGCCCACCAGAAGAAGGGTATTTAGCATGCCATCGCCAAGGACGTCCGGGCCATGAAGGGGCTATCACAGACGGAGCACCCATTGCCGTAAAAGATGGCAGGACCTGCGCCACTGGAGCAAGAAGACGGCGGAGGCCCAGCTGGGGATGGCCTCCCAAAGTGGGAGGGGTGCCCGTCGCACCATGACCCCCCTGATGTTCCGGATCCTGGCGGTGGCGTAGCCGGAGTTGGATGGGCACTTGAGGGCATCACAGCAGCCACAAGGGAGTGAGTACACTGTCATTCAGCAGACTCAGTGTGCATTACGAGGTGTTTGGGTTGGGGAGGTAGATAGTGGGTTCCCCTAGGCTAGGGCGAACTTGGTAGGCACGGTCCCTTGTGAGGCAGGCCATGTGGCCCCCCAAACCCACCAGTGGTAAGAGCCATCTACACCTAGTCAGGCTCCCCCCCCCCCCCCCCCCCCCTTTTGTGGTCTCCCTGTTCTTGTGTGCATTAGAATCATCAGGCGGAGGAGCATTGGCATCGGAGCAGGAGGGAGCTGCAACCCACTTGGCCCTGGAGGGTGAGACAACGGAGTCTGAAGCCACCAGTGGGACGGAGGGCGAGGGGAGCTCCACGGCGGGGACAGGAGCAGACAGCAGTGACAGCGACTCCTCCTGTGATGGGAGCTCCCTTGCGGTGGCGGGAACCTCTGTGCCCACCGCATCAACAGGTACAGCCGCCACCCCGCCCTCCCAGCAGCCCCTCAGCGTGTGTCCCGCGCGCGCTCACCCAGGAGGGTGGGCATCTCCTTCGCCCCAGGCACCTCAGGCTACTGCCCCAGTCAGCCCTGCTGCCCTCAGGGAAGAGGCTATTGTCCTCCAGAGATCCCTCACTGTTGGGCAATCTATCATTGTGAATGTCATCCAGGGTGTCGAGAGGCATTTGCAACAAACAAATGCATCCCTGGAGGGCATTCATTCTGGGCAGGCGGCCCAACAGAGAGCATGTCAGGCTCTAGCCTCAGCACTGATGGCAGCCATTGTCCCTGTGTCCAGCCTCCCCCCTCCAACTTCCTCCACCCAGACCCAATCCCCTGAACCTCAGCCTATCCCAAGCACACCAACAGACCAGCATGCACACACATCAACACACAAGAGTGGCTCAGGCAAACATAAGCACCACACATCCCACAGGCACTCACACAAGCACCATCCCCATGCAGACACAGCAACATCCACTGTCTCCACTGTGTCCCCCTCCTCCACGTCCTCCTCCTCCCTCCCTGTCTCGTCTCCACTCACACCTGAATGCACTACATCCTCAGCCACTGCCTCCATCACCAGCACGACCATCCCCACACACCGCTCATGTGCACTAACCACCCTCACTTCCGCCACCTGCCAAGGTGAAAAAGGTGCCCACATCCCACAGTGAGAAGCCGAAACTAACAGCCACCAAGGGCTCAGCAAAAACCAAAGGGGATAGTGGCAAGTCAACTGCGGCACCATCAAAGCTGGGGAAGGGCCAAAAGCTGAAGACCAGGTCAGGAGAGGGCATGGTGGCACGGACTGAGGGACCAGTGTCACACTTTCTGTCCACGACCACGCCAACCTGTACGCCGGCAAAAACCGCTAGCTGCCCCACGACCTGCACCGCCGCAAGCACCGCCACCTGCACCACTCCCGGCACGTCTACAGCCTCAGCGACACTCCCCAGGCTCTTCCCCAGGGAACAGCCGTCCGAGGCTGCAGGAGAAATCCTGCTGTGTCCCTCAGCAGGTGCTGACCCATGCACCGCCGCCAGCACTGCCGCCACAGACACTGCCCATAGCACCGCCGTGACAGACACCGCCGCTAGCCCCGCCACCTGCACCGCCCCCTGCATGTCTACAGCCTCAGCGACAGTCCCCAGCCTCTTCCCAGTGAGCAGCCGTCCGAGGCTGCAGGAGACGTCCTGCTGTGTCCCTCAGCAGGTGCTGACCCATGCACCGCCGCCACAGACACTGCCGCAAGCACCGCCGCGACAGATCGCCGCAAGCACTGCCACCGGCCCGCTGCCTCCTCGGACACAGACAACACCGCTGATATGGCTACCATCCCCAGTGGTCAGTCGTCTGAGGCTGGAGAAGAGTTCCTGAACCCTGGGCAGCTTCCATGAGGCATGACTTCCATCACTGTTTGCACCTGCAGATGGAAGGCAACGCCGCAGCAGTGTGGGGTATATCGCTGCCTCCATGGCGTATCATGCTACCTGGATCTCGCCAATCTCGTGGCAAGCACACCCAGGTGACAGAATTGTACCGGCCACACTGCACGTGAAGCACTCTGGGCAGCATGCCTCCTCCAGAACCAGTGAAGTATCACATCCACTACCTCAGTCCTTGGCAGGATGAAGCACTTTGGGCACCAGGGCCCCTCCAGAACCAGTGGAGAGATACATCCACTACCTCAGTCCTTGGCAGGATGAAGCACTCTGGGCACCATGTCCCCTCCAGAACCAGTGGAGTCTCACATCCACTACCTCAGTCCTTGGCAGGATGAAGCCCTCTGGGCACCAGGCCCCCTCCAGAACCAGTGGAGTCTCACATCCACTACCTCAGTCCTTGACAGGATGAAGCACTCTGGGCACCATGGCCCCTCCAGAACAAGTGGAGTCTCACATCCACTACCTCAGGTCTTGGCAGGATGAAGCACTCTGGGCACTAGGCCCCCTCCAGAACCAGTGGAGAGATACATCCACTACCTCAGTCCTTGGCAGGATGAAGCACTCTGGGCACCGTGCCCCCTCCAGAACCAGTGGAGTCTCACACCCACTACCTCAGTCCTTGGCAGGATGAAGCACTCTGGGCACCATGCTCCCTCCAGAACCAATGGAGTCTCACATCCACTACCTCAGTCCTTGGCAGGATGAAGCATTCTGGGCACCAGGCCCCCTCCAGAACCAGTGGAGTCTCACATCCACTACCTCAGTCCTTGGTGGGATGAAGCACTCTGGGCACCAGGCCCCCTCCAGAACCAGTGGAAAGATACATCCACTACCTCAGTACTTGGCAGGATGAAGCACTCTGGGCACCATGCTCCCTCCAGTACCAGTGGAGTCTCACATCCACTACCTCAGTCCTTGGCAGGATGAAGCACTCTGGGCACCATGGCCCCTCCAGAACCAGTGGAGAGATACATCCACTAGCTCAGTTCTTGGCGGGATGAAGCACTCTGGGCACCAGGCCCCCTCCAGAACCAGTGGAGACTGTTATCCACTTGAGAGACTGTGGCTTTGCACTCCCCAGGATAAAGCAGTGGGCAAACCACCCACTTGAGAGACTTGAGAGACTGTGGCTTTGCACTCCCCAGGATAAAGCAGTGGGCAAACCACCCACTGGAGAGACTTGACAGACTGTGGCTTTGCAATCCCCAGGATAAAGCAGTGGTCAAACCACCCAGTGGAGAGACTTGAGAGACTGTGGCTTTGCACTCCCCAGGATAAAGCAGTGGGCATGGAGCCCCCTCGTGCAGCAGTGGCGTTGTGCATTCATCAGGCTGAGGCGCTCCCCCTCCCCCTGAGGTGCCTGTGTATTTTCGATCTGATGCCCCAGCAGTGTTCTCTCCGTTTCGAGTCAGATATCAAGTGTGGGCTTAGCCCATGCATTTTGGGCCCAGTGATCCCCGGACAATGCTTAGTACACTATCCGGACTTGTGTAGTTGGTGAACATATTTGTATATACTGAATTTTGACTTTGGACTAATGGATTTTTCATGATTACAATCGTTACAATCATTTCCTTTTGTCCTTGCGTTCTTCCAGGGGGTGGGTGGGTGTATATGTGATGTTGCTGCATGTATTTGTGTGTATGTTGTTGTGGGTGAGGGTGGGGGTGTTGTGTGTTGCTTGTGTGTGTCACTCTCTTTCCTCCCCCACTTCCCTGTGTTGTAGGTGCAGTACTCACCGTGGTCGCCGCCGCCGTTCGTACTCCAGGTAGAAGAGGAGGTAAGCCAACATGGGTAACACCTGAAGTTCGGGCTCCATGGCGTCCTGGTTCCTCGTTGTGTGGCGAGAGGTGAGTGGTTTCCCTTCTGTGTACTGTTTCTGCCATGCTTTTGATAGCATTGGTTCCGCCCCGGAAAAGGTGGCGGATAGGCCTCTAGTAATAGGGTGGGCAGTACTTTGTCTTCTGCCTGCCTGTTGGCAGTGTCCGCCGCCCTGTTTGTTTCTACCGCCGTGGCGGTCGGAGTGTTAAAGTGGCTGTCTATGCTGGCGGTTTCCGCCACGGTCGTAATCCCCTTTTTTTTTCCGCCGGCCTTTTTGCGGTATTACCGCCGCTTTAACACCGACCGCCAGGGTTCTAATGAGGGCCTAAGTATTTTGCTTGTTTTCTTCAAACTGCATCAGTATTTATTGTTGCAACTGTATTTTGGTGTTGAAGAACAAGTTACTTGCCTTTGGTAACACCTTATCTGATAGAGACCTATTCAAGTTGGAGACTCTTTTCCTTGTGAATTTTCTCAAGGGGGCAGTCTGGATCTGAAGAATTTTC
This sequence comes from Pleurodeles waltl, assembly GCF_031143425.1. NCBI lineage: Eukaryota > Metazoa > Chordata > Amphibia > Caudata > Salamandridae > Pleurodeles > Pleurodeles waltl. The sequence goes on along the minus strand of NC_090449.1, from coordinate 667,841,435 downwards.
ATGAGTAGCACCCCGTTAGGTGGCGTTGATCGCCTCTATGTCCATCATCGGTGTCATCCGCGCCGGATATGATGTTGTTGGGACTATATAGTTGCGCTGACATCAGTTCTTTTCTTTCCGCCCCAGCCAGCGCTGATCCGAAGAGAGCTACCCCTCAGCCTTTTTTGACCGCCCTTTTTTCAACTTTTTGACAACGTTTTTTCCAGTTGTTTAACCCTGGTGTGTTGAACATGCCATCTAGGAAGATCGGATTCAAGCCCTGCAGCTCCTGTCATTGGGCATTGTTGGTGACTGATCCAAAGGCTTTGAGGGAGCAGTTCCTAAAGCTCGTGGCAGCCCTGCACTCGGCTCCAAGTAAGTCCTAATCTCAGTCGAGAGGAAGATCTCAGGATCTGTCGCAGAGCCCCCACATCCTCTGGACGTTCAGGCAAGTCGAGGCATAAGAAGGCAAAACGTTCTTCAACTTCACCTCGTCCATTGGCTGACGAGGTAGAAGGGGCGTCGTTGATCAAGGGTTCCATCTGCAGAGACGGCACCTGGGCCAACTTCACGCTTCCCCAAGTTTTCGGGAGCCGGAGCGACCCCTGCCCAGCTTAAAGTATTTGATGAGGCCATGCGCCTCATTTTTGGGCAGTCTGACTCCGTTGGCACGCCTTCGGGCCCCATGGAGTCAGAAAGGGCTCCTTTGGGTTTCGTGCCGGCACCCATGGATCCGTTTCTGGATCTGAACATGGAGCTGATCTATGCCACCTAACGACATGCAGGGGTATTACTCGGATCTAGACTAACGCCTGGGGAAAATTCACAAGGTAAGGAATCTGCAACTAGAAATTTCTATCAGATACATAACATAAACACAGTAACTTTTTTTAACAATTGGTCTTGAGTTCCTTGTTGAGCGTGTGTCTCATTTATTGCCTCTGAGTACACCAAATGCTTAGCACCACTCTCTGCTCGCCCACACTACCACAGAAGAGAGCTTTTGGGATTGTCATTTGAAACGCTGTAAACCAATAAGGGTCACCAGGACTATCTGCATAGTTCCCCCATAAATTGGTGCACTACATAGATAGCAACCTTCTTACATATATTAATGTATTTATCTGATTGGAGTTGTCAATGGGAAACTACTTAAGTTTTGTTCATGGGGCAATATGAAAATTAATTTTCATAAAACCCAAGAAGAACATTCAAGTGAATTCCTGTGCAATTGTGTGTCTAAAGAAAATCTACTATATGGGATAGAGTCACAACTGCTGTCCTGGTGGTATGACTTGAATTGATCGAAATGGATTGTTGTTGGGGCCTAATCTTGCCCCTATCTACCATGAGTTCCAACTTGTTGGAAGAATAAAGGGTTTACAAACCAAACATTAAAATGTTTATTCTTTGAATGAGTTGGCATGAGCCTTAACAGAAAGTCTCAGCATACATTAAAAGGATGTGAGAAGTATACTGTCATAAATAATGCTGCCAAGGTTGCTTAAGAGATTATATGAAATTGGGTGGAAACATTCTGCACTAGTTGACACATCACTAGAATAATCTCAGAATGACAAACGGTAAAGAAGGGAGTATTGGTTGTATTGGTGAGAAGTATAATGGTGATGTTGGGTGATACACTGCAAGCTGATGACCGTGATAATGATGTAAAAGTTGCAGAGGGAGACTATGGTGGTATTTTGTGGTGCTGTGAGTTTGTTCCTTGGAATCCATATAAATAGACCAGTATTCTTGAAGGGCTATGCAACCATGAAGACAGTGTAGTTTGGTTGGTGTTTGATTTCAGAGACTTTGTCTTTCGCCAACAATGTGGATTGAAGGGATACCTTATGTGTAGATTTTTTCTCTACTTTGATGCGTCTTCTTTTCTGGTCTTATATGATTGCCTAAGGGGAACATGTATGGTATTTGGGAACCTATGGCTGATTGTGAGAGGGCTAGAACTGTTCTAGAAGGTAGTAAGTTGCTGGAAGTGGCGATGCATAGATGTGTTATTATAGCCAGCCGTAGCAGGCTATACCGGCCATTAAAGACCAGCTCCAGCGTTAAAGGCTTGAACCGAAGGCGAGAGCCTCTAACAATGGAGCAGGCCTTTAATGGCCGGTATAGCTCAGCTATGGAGGGCTATGGGCTATTAGAGTTTTCTGCTACTAAAGGGCAGAATGTTCTAATAAATAAAACAAAGGCCTCACGGAGCCAGAGGGGACTGAAATCCACTCCGGCTCTATGAGGCCTTCGTGAGACAAGCATTGGAATGTTGGAGCTTCGGGCTTTTACCAGCCATTAGAAGCCCAGAGCACTCCATTGTCTTCAATGGAGCTCCAAAATGTCCAATGTTCTATTTCTTTTTTTTTGTGTGTCATTTACTTTATATACTTCCATTGTGATTTAGGCCAGGCCCATATTCCAGTGTATCCTGGACGAGTCCAAGCAATCATTATAGGAAGTCTTAAGGGGATAAAGACCCAAGGTATCTTTATCCCCTATAAAAGAAATAATCATCGGACACTAAACCATAGGGAGAGCGCTCTGATCTACCTGGTTTATCCATGGTTGTCATAATGTTTGTGTATTTTTTGCCCCAGATCGAATAAGATCTACCTTGCACATTTTTGTTACTGCATACATCAATTCTGATCGAGTGGGTGGAATAGGGGAGATCCAATATCTACATATCTCCCTCCTACCCAACAATATCAAGTAGAACAGTAGGTGTCTACTGGGCCTAGGTAGATTTTATAGCTCTAGAGAGCAACCAAATAAAATTAATGCAGGGGTAACCCTAAGCTGTAGCTGTAACACATTAGCCATAACTTCAAAAATTTCGAACCAGAAACCCAAAATCTGAGGGCAAGACATAAACATATAAATATCATCAGCTTCAAGAATGCCACATTTCCTACAAGCCACCTGTACATTTAAATTAAATTTTGTTAATTTCTTTGGCATATAATATACCCTGTGTAACACGAAGAGATGATTTTTCCTGAGGAAAGCCGGTTTTACCACCCGATAAAGGAGCTGCCAAGAACATACCCATAATTTACTAATCTCCTCATAGTTAACCACATCATCCCATAAAGAGCCAGGAAAGTTTTGATCACGGTCTAAACTATCTAAGAATAACCTATAGTAGGTTGCCACTTGTTTCCTACCAGGTGGGCCCTTACTCAGTAACTCCTCTATCTCATTAGTATCATCTCCTCTTTCTTGTAGGGAGCGTGCCCAGGCTTGTAATTGGTAATATTTAAACCTGGATAGTAAACCCTGTGTTGCTATTACAAATGTATACCAAGATTTTAAAATCCCTTCTTGAAATACCTGCCCCTACTCCACAATACCAGCTTCCTTCAAAGGTCAAGATAAGACGTCCTTAAAGCTTTCTGGAGTTCCTGGAGAGCCCCAAATAGGAGCATAAACACTATAGTATGATAGTTTTGTGGCCTTCCCTATCTGCGCCCACAATAAAGCAGCTGCTTGTAACGTCTTTAGTCTTACTCTTTTATAGAATTTCGGATGTCCAAATTTATACAAAAAATGTTTTTCGTCCTTCCCCTCCCCTTTCAACATAGCTCTCCTCTGGTGAGTACTCTCATTTCCTGATAATAAATCTTTTGCGTTCTTTAACTGCAAGGCCCATGCACATAGTTGGATATCGGGGAGGGCAATCCCTCCTTTATCATATTTCCTGCTAAGTTTTTTCCTTGCAATCCTAACCCCTTTAGAGGCCCAGATAAAATTATCAGTTCTTGCCTGGAGTTTTTGTATCCCCTTTTTCTTGAAGTATAACGGGATCACATTAAAAAGGAAAGTAAGCTTGGGGAGAATGTACATCTTTACTAAATTTACCCTCCCATATAAAGTCAATGTTAAATGTACCCAACTTAACAGAAGTTTATCTACTTCACGTGTCACCAATTTCAGATTTTTTAGAGAGATATCCTCCAGTTTGTTACAGATCTTAACACCCAAGTATTTTATCTCCTCTTTTATTAACCTATGTTTCCCATTCATATTCCTTATCATTATTTCTGTTTTCGCCATATTGACTGCATAACCGACACCTGTCCAAAACCCCTCGTTAACGCCCCAAGTCTTCTTAACGCAGATGGCAGATTTTCCGTAAAAATTATGATATCATCTGCATACAAATACATTTTTTCCTCCCAATCCATATGGGCAAATGGCTTAATCACGGGATCCTTTTTAATCATAAGGGACAACTGTTCTATATATAGGTCAAACAGTAGCAGTCCCTGCCTGGTCCCTCTAGTGATAGAAAAGGGTTAGTTAAGTTCCCATTTAGCAATCATCTAGGGAATGGGATGCTATAGATACTTTCCAAAATCCCAAGAAAGTTTGGCCCGAAATGAAGATGTGTTAAAATAAAGTTTCAATATTTCCAATTTACTCAATCAAACGCTTTAGTTGCATCCAAAGTTATAACTGCCAAGGATAATTCATGTGTACTTGCCAGATCAATTGCCCCGATCAATTCATGGGACAATAGGTGCATATGTCTGCCCTTCAAGAAACCCTTTTGGTCCCCCTGAATCAGTCCTTCCATGATCTTGCCTAAACTATTAGCCAAAATACTAGTAAATATTTTATAATCATTGTTTAACAAGGAAATTGGTCTGTATTATTCACAGAGTAAGGGGTCCTTCCCAGGCTTCAAAATGAGGGTAATCGCCACTTCATTCCAAGATTTTGGGACAGAAGACTCTCCCATAAAAATAAGGTCAAAATGATTTTTCAAAACTGGGGTTAGGATTCCTTGCAGTTTTACATAAAATTCAATTGGTAAACCATCAGGTCCTGCTGCCTTCCCTCTTTTACCTATGGAGATAGCCTGGACTAACTCACCCTCTAAAAACCTTTCCTCCAATAGTGTATTTCCTTCATCATCATGTTTTTGCATCTTTAAATCTTCTACTCCTGGCAGCTTGCCCCCCAATGTGTTTAATGAATCTTCTGTATACAAGGCTTCAAAAAAGTTCACAAATGCTTTCTGGACCTCTAAGTCCTCCCTTAAAATCGCCCCCGTGGCAGAATATCTTACCTGTCACCTTGTTCCTTACAAGATCTGATTTCACTTTCCATGCCAACAACTTTCCAGCACTCTCACTGTACTCAAAGTGCGCAAGTTTACTTGCATCCCGTCTTTTCCTTACTCTTGCTTCTATTACCGATGGCAACAAGGCCCGTTTAGACAGTAGTTCGAACAATATTGATTAATCGTTTTTCCCTTCCAGCTGTAATTTCCTTAAATTTCCTTGTAAAATGGCCAGGTGGTTCTCCAAGTTCTGTATTTCTTTACTATAATCTCTATTTCTCTGAGCAGAAATACTGATCAAGATCCCCCTAATGTAAGCCTTGTTGGAATCCCAAACCACACGAGGGGGCGCAGAGTTCATATTAAATTCAAAAAGGACTAAGTGTCACTTACTAAACGCTCCACCACCTTAGTGTCATTTAGAAGGGATCAGTCCAACGTCCATCTTCTTGAAAGATGTGCTGCTGCACCCTCCAATGTTAAAATTACTGCGGAGTGATCCGACAGGTGTGCTGGAATATGTTGAATGCCCACAACGGTCTTCCTAAGTGAACTAACTAATAAAAAGTAGTCTATCCTCAAGTGGTGTTTAGACTTCTTGTTATGATAAGTGAAGCCACAGGAATGCCTATGAGACTCTCTCCAAATGTCCACCAATGCAAATGTTCCATCATTATCTTAATATATGCTAACGACCTCTGACATCCTAACGATCTACTTCCAGTGGATTCATCCAATAAATGATCTAACACTACATTAAAATTACCTGCCATTATAATTGGGTACCGGACATCCAACAGTTCATTACATAAATCCTGCAATGATGTTGTGTCGTCGAGATTTGGGCTGTAGTAAGATACCAAAGTATAAAGATTTTTGTTGAATCTAATGTCAGCCATAACCTGTCTTCCTTTCATATCCGCCTTATGATGCAAAATAGAAACGTTTGACCTGCTTTTCACCAAAATCAATACCCGCTTAGAATGGAATGTATTCCCTGAGCAGACCATTTGCTTAATCCATCTCTGAGATTTAAACATTTCATGAGCCTCTACAGCTGCAAGGTGAGACTCCTGCTGCATTACTATCTGGGCTGGAGAGTCCCTAATATACTGAAAAATATAATTCCTCCTAGGCTTAACCCGCAAGCCATTCACATTTCAGGAGAGAATCTGAAGTCTACTTCCAACCATTTCCTCTATCTTTATTACATTTCACATGCTCTATTATAAAAGGTGTTACCCACCGGACCTTCTTGTAATGAGGTACACATTTTTTCTCTTCCTGACCCTCCTTCCTCCCCCCAAATACTCCCCCTCTCCAGTCCCAGATACCCTTGACCCCCCTCCCTGGGGAACCCCACCTATATTTACCCGGCTATTAAGCCATTTGGCACAGTTGAGCCACTTCATCATATTATCGGAGCTCAGAAAAAAAAGAAGAGAGTAAAGAGAGGAGTAAACAGGCATAGAGGCCACCTCCAGGCTAGCCATCCTTGAATTTGTCCAACAGAGTGTCCACTTCTTGGATGTCTCTTAGATTATACATTTTGTTGTTTCTCATTACTCTCAGGGTTGCCGGGAATTTCAATTGAACCATAGCTCCAAATTTCTTGAAATCTTCCATCCTCTTACCTAATTCCCATTGCCTATTTGAAGTAATATGGGAAACATCAGATCTAACCTCAAAAGAACAATCTTTTACACATAATGTTCCCATTTTTTAAGCTTTTAACAGAATCTTTTCTTTAACTATATAGGTAAGAAAGGTCACCAAAATCCTCCTAGGCTTTGTCCTATTTGACGGTTTCCGGAAAGGATCCCTATGGACACGCTGTATATCTCTACTTAAAACTTCCTCCGAACCTTCCCACACCCCACTCTGTTTCAGGAGATCTACCACAAGTGCCTTGATATCTTCGCCTTCACTTCCTTCCGGAACATTCATTAGCTTAATATTTTTCTCCTCGCGTTATTCTCCAATGATTCCAGCCTTTCAGTACCCTGTTTATTCTTAGCCTTCAATTAGTCAATGTCTCTAGTATTCTTCTCTACTGCTTCATTTAGCTGACCCACTTGCATTTCCAAGGCCTGGGTTCTTTGAGTCAGTCCATCTTGTTCGCTAAGGTTTCACATACTTCCTGAATCCCCTTCTGATTTGCCTGAGAGACTGAAAAACCCTGCCTGATTTCATTGTTAAAGAGTAAAGTAAGGACTCCAAAGAACCTGGCTGAGAGGACGATGGGCTTGCTTCATCAAGTAACCCTCACCGGGATTCAACTGAGTTCACTGTTGACTCCATTGAGATGGCATTCCCCAAAGAGGGGCCTATTTCTTCCCTCATATAGACCAAAGACTGCACCGGGCCTCCCGAAATGGGGGCACCAGAAGCCATTACCCCTACGGACTTAGAAGACTGGGACGTAGGTGAAGTCCAAGGCAGGTTTATTTGCCCTCCACCTCGTTCTGGACAGCTTTAGTTGATGCTAAAACTGGAGGGGAGGAAGTGGCCATAGCATCAATTAAATTCTTGGCCTTAAAATAAGACCTCAGAGAAGGCGTAACTCTTTGCTGCTGGGGGTGGGTTGGGGTGGGGAGTGGGGAGTCTGCCTTTTTCTCACCCCTGATTTTTTGTGAGTCAGGCAATTTATTTTCTTCCCCGAAAAAAGTAGTTTATTTGGTCATTTCTTCGGGGGAGATCTCCAAGCTATCTCCCTGAGACTCAAAAATGCCTCCCTCACAATGGAGCCCCCCCCCCTCTTCCAAAATTTGGTGGGAAGAAGTTCCCTGCTCTGAACCACCCAATGCATCAAAGTTTGAGGTGTCCCCCCCTCCTCCCAGTACCTGGAAGACGGTGTTTAAATCACATGAAAAATCAGGCTCCCCAATACTCGAGGGACGGGAAAAAACTCTTTCCCCTTTCTGGATGGCAGCAACTCCCTCCTGCTATTCCGCATCACTCCTCGACTTGTGCTGCCTCTTCCTGGAGTGCTCCCAGTCACGCCTCTCAGCGGGACCCTGGACGTGAGGGTCCTGTCTCTCCTCACTTCGAGAGCGGCTCTTCCCCAGTTGCCATTGTTCTCCCTCGTCGTTGTCTCCACCGATTCCTGTTCTGGCGTCCCAACCCGCGTCGGGACACGCTCCCGTGGATGAACTCGAGGCGGCATATACCGCCGACGAAGGTAAGCCAGAGGGAGGGGGGGCCCAGCCCCTGATCCTCTACTCCACCTCTTGCACGTCGGGCCCAAACAGCGCCGTGACTAGCTTAGCAGCGTCTCTGCTGCTGACCGCTGGCCGCCATGTTCTCCCAATGTTCTATTTCCTAATACATTGCTTCCACCAGTCACTGAATGTATTCTGGAAAAGTAAACACTTTATGATGAGAGTTAAAGATCTGAGTGACTTCCTAATGGTTAGCTGGATGCTCTGCTCCAATTTAAATCAGATCCACAGCTGGACAAATAAGGGACACTACAAGAACAAAACATAGAAAAAAATATTTATTTATTTACAAACGGGTAAAAGTTTATAAAAGTGCAAGAATATATCAATTTCTAATGCCCACAAAACAAACAACAAACAATTCAAATAAATCATAAACGATGCAGTAAAACCAATTCTGCATATTCGTACATGGCCTTGAGTGAATAACAAAAAATTTAACTCAGAGGTTCATATGATAATGTTATACCAATTGCTTAAAACTGACACTGTACAGGAAAATATTTTTCAGGAAGCAGTTCCCTGGTGATAATTTCAGGGGATCGGTCGCAAATAGTACTAAATTCATAGTCAGCATATGGGGTTTTTAGACAACAGAAAAGATTCTACTGGAAAAAATAGCCTATTGGCTAAATCAATAAAAAATATACACCATATCACCAATTCCAAAATGCTCCACAAACCACATCATGGAGAAAACATCTGCACCTAGTCAATAAACATTTTAACCCAAGATGGATGAAACCAGTGTGACAAGAGCAACACAGATTAATGGCAAACAATCAGGCTAGGTAACCCAATATAGGACCCTAGTGTTTCTGTTCCCAAACGACATTATCTGAAGACCTGTGCTTTTGGAAAAGGAGCCGTATGGTTTGATATTTTAGCGAAATGGCTTTTGGGAGAAGCAAAATTGGCGCTACAGAGTTAAGTGAGAGATTTGTCACTACTCTCAGCTTTTTATTCAGTCTTATTTGCCCTCTTTCAGAAGTGTGTGGTAGGAAGAACTGCAGCAATTCTAGCTTAAAACGTGGGCCCTAACCTCACTCTGTCGGTTCCTTTCTACTTTAATCTTGGAAAGTATCTTGGAGAAACGCGTGCTCTGTCGCACAGAAACCTATTCAGGAATCCCAACACTGGTCAACTAGTCTAATGTTAATGCATTAAATGTAAACGAGGAAGATGGCCCTCAAGCATGCTTTACCATCTAAATGGTCTTACTGCACGATATGAAATGCAATAAAAACAAAACTAGGTCCCTCTCGAACAATACTGTTGAAATGGTCATACACATGAATTCCCTAAAATTGCCTAAGGAAAATGCAAGGCCAGATAATGTCATGCAGAAAAGAATTTAGATCCATCATTCAACATAAACATATTACTAATGATTATATTTTTGTTTCATTTAAATATAATTATATAAACTAAATTGTGTCATTATTTTCTACCACAATAGATAAAAAATAGAGATCTTATCCCAAAAAAATTATCAATTATATATATTTTATTTTACATTTTTATATAAATATAAACAAACATATCTATAAATATATATATATATATGAGTGTGTAACAAACGTGGTATAAAACGTGTTTTACAAGGCTTCATGCAAGAGCAGATTCAGTCGATTTGGCTCCTCAGGATATGTTTGTGCCCATTTTTTCTTTATGTACTGAACGTCCAGTGCTCCAGATTCTTTCGCCAGTGCTAGCCCTGAAAGACCATTATTTTTTTCAGGTTCTCCGAGGACAGCCATAGTAATCACTCTGAAATAAGAAGATATTCATAAATGTATAATTTATTTTCTTATGACAATTTGTAAATACGCTTACACTCACATATAGAGTCTATTTGGGTTAAAAAGCATATGGTTTACAGAGGAAGCAAGAACCCTTATTGTATCTCCCTAAAAAAGTTGTTAGAGCCTAGTGAATGCAGTCTCTAAATCGCTGACTTTTGAGCGAGACTTTAAGGGCTGCACCGCTGTGTACTTCTTTGAAGATTACGGGGCAAGTCGAGCTGTGCTGCTTTTAAAAGTCAAACCTCCAAAACCATTGGCAATAGTTTCTGACATTTATCTGTCATCAATTACAGTTCCTGTCATTTTTAAAATCCTGTTTTTTCCCAAAATAGGTATCATCTGACAGGCTTTATCAAAAGATGCATCGTTGCACCTGCCTGACATCAGACTGGTGAGTCCTGCAAACTTAGGATGCAACCTGGGCAATGCCTAGTCTGAGTACAGTAAAAGCAAATCCACACACTATACAACAGTGGTGAGAAGCAGTCCTACTTCAAAAGAAAGAGTATGTATGTTTAGTGTTGGACTTGGCTCTTTCTGTACGGTGATCCCCAAACATTTTGTCTTCCTCCTCCTAATATTTGCTGAATTAGTTTTTGTTGGCCTTAGGGCTCTATGCACTTTATCACAGCAAACCAGTGCTAAAGTGCATGTGTGCTCTCCTTAAAACATGGTAGAATTGCATTTTACCCAACTGGCATATTTAATTTACTTATAAGTCCCTAGTAAAGTGGTGCCATATGTGCCCAGTGTCTGTAAATTAAATGCTACTAATGTGTTTGTAGCACTGATTGTGGCACTGACTTAAGTAGCCCTTTAAACATGTCTCACACCTGTTTGTGTGTGCAGTTTTACCCTGCCATTTCAACCTGGCAAAATAATCCTTTGCCAGGCTCAAACCTTCTTTTTTAATGCATATAATTACCCCTAGGGTGAGCCCTGGACAGCCCGGAGGGCAGGGTGCAATGTATTTAAAAAGCTAGACATGTACTTTTAAGATTTACATGTCCTGGTAGTGAAAATCTCCTAAATTCAAGTTTTACAACTGCAAGGCCTACCTCTCCTTAGGATAACATTGGAATTGCCTTATTACATTTTATAAGTGTAATTTCCAAATGTGAAGAAATGATTGGTTCATGCTTGGTGTCTCTGTGTTCCTAATTTAACATCCTAACTCATGGTGAAGTCGGATTTAAGATTACAGTTCCGAAAATGCCACTTTTAGAAAATTAGCATTTTCCTGTCTTAGCCATTTCGTGCCTGTCGCCCGTCTCTGGTCTCATGACTGAGTGGCGTTGGTCTCTGTGTGTTCCTCCCACACAGCCACACACAATAAGAGCTTGGGTGTAACTGGATGGGCCATCACTGGCAGGATGGGAGGGAGGAGCTGAGCGCAGCCTCACATCTAAATAGGCTGTGTACTGTCGCCACAGAGGGCTGCATACCAATTGTAGTTCATTTGGAGCCACAGCAGGGAAGGCAGGGTATCTGTGCACTTTAAGGGTATACCTCTAAAAGCTTCTCCACACTTCGAAAGCACCACTATGTATAGCAGAGGGACCTCACACCATCACTTCAGTACACTTCTAGACCTATGGATACTCTGCCAGGAAGAAGACTGCTGTGCTGCTCAAAGGACTGTTACTCTGCTTGCTGGAATGCTACTCTGAAGGAGCTGCTGCCTTGCTGTGCTGACCTGATGCCGTCTTGCCTGGGAAAGAATAACTGGACCTACAACTTAATCTCGGCTTAAACTTCTGAGTTTGGCCAGGTCCAGCGCGACCAGATAACCACAGTTGTTTTTTTCATTTTGGTCTTGTTTTATGAGCACAGGTTAGTTTGGGGTTGCTTGTGCCTTACCATGACTGCTTGACCAGGGTCCCATCCTAATCAACCAGTAACCCAGTTTCTAACATTTAGCATAAATACAGCTAGGTAGCATAATTGAAATAAAGATGCTTATGATGCTCAGCTTCCACTTGAACATCTGTCTAATTTTCTTATAGAGAATGCAGAAGTTAACACTAGACAAGGAAAAGCTGTTCTTAGAATCTAAGCCAACCTCAGCCATTAAAAGACACTCCAACATGCAATGTGGATGCATTTGCATGGAGTGGGTTATGTAGCAATGTTTTCAGCAGAAAAATATAAGTGATTGAACAGTTACACCTCAAGTATATGAAAACCTGCCCTCTCTGTCATTTACTATTAATATTTCTTGTGCCCAGTCTGTTATCAGCCATTTATGTACATCAACAAGGGCTAATATATATTTTTTTAAAATTTATTTTTATTAACATTTTGTTGTTTTACAGACAGTGTCTTCGTTACAGCGCCATCGCGTTTGCATCTTGTTAATACGTAACAGTGTTAATATCACTACTGTCTACATTGTTTGGTTGTTTTACTTCATTGTTCAATAAGCATATAATTTAAACTTATGTAGGAACAGAACATGTGTGTTGATTCTTCTCGTTCGGGCTGTTCCATTAGCTGGGCGCTATGACGCCGTATTATTCTTGGTATTATACAACAAATTTAACTTGTATCAAACAATAATTAAACTAAAAACTTTGAACATGATGGCATTGTAAGGGGTGGTAATTGCTTACGCAGGGGTAGGCCACATCATGGTTTTTTCAATGTATGTGGTGTCAGTATTCATAAACTTTGTCTGATTTCAGGTGGGTGGGGTGTCTCCCGCGTCCAACCTGTCTATTACTCAATGTCCAGGGCCCTACCACTATTGATCCCGCCCCTTATTCAATCCCGGTCTCATCATTGTCCACCCTAGTCACGTCCTAGTGGGTGTGGTAACGTCCCTCCCCTCCTATTGTTTACCCAGTTTCCACTTCTGTTGGTGTGTCCGTGTCTGTCCCCACTTCTCTCGCCATATTGTCCCAGCTTGTCACTGCTACTTCCCATTCTTGTGCAATAGGGTGGCGGCGCAGTCCCGTCCCCTCCTCGCTCTTCAGAACCTGCAGCTCGGCTCTGGCCCATGTTGTAACTCCTTGTCTCCACTTAACCCGGGGGGGGACGAACCTGCGCCTTCCAGCCCCTCGCAATCTGTCTCCTGTACAGGACCAGGGCCAGATCCAGGAAGCGGACCTCCACCCTCCCCTGTGGCAAACCAGCCCCAAGGCCCAGTAAACCTACGTCAGGGGTCGGAGTCAGGTTCATGTTGAAGAATCTCGATAGGTCAGACATCACCTCGACCCACCCCAGCTGGATCTCCGGGCAGTTCCATACCATGTGGTCAAAGTCTGCGCCTACATTCTTACATCTAGGACATGTCCTAGGATCTCCCCCATAAATTACTTTTAGTCGGTGCGGGGTGAGGTACGTTCTGTGAAAGTAAATGTATTGTATATATCGCAGCCGTGTGCTGCGAGTGACCGTCCGAGGATAAGCTATAACTCTGTTCCACTCCGCATCGGACAGTTCCTTACCAACTATCCTCCCCCATCTCTCTCTCACAGGCCGCAGGGAGTCCAGTGCATCCTCAATTTGAACTCGATATAGTTTAGTGATCAGATGGGTCTCCTCTCCTGATGTCAATAGGCGATGCAATACCCTGTGGGTGGCCGGTTCTGCACTGGCCGTGACCCAGTGCACCTTCAATGTATGCACCAGTTTACGAAACAGAAGGAACTGCCCCGGGGAGACTCCACCATCAACAAGGTCAGCGAAGGATCTCAGCACTCCCTCATGAAACAGGTCTCCAACCGTTTCTATTCCTGCTCTCTTCCATGGTCCGAGGCTCGTGCCCCCCAGGTTCTTCCCTCCTGCTTCAATCGCGAGTACCGCCAAGGGCAGGGCCGGAGAGTACGGGGGGCCACTCCAACCCTTTTCACGCACCTCTTCCAATACGCCGACGCCACGCTTGTCATCAGGCTGTCCGTGTGGGGAGTGAGCTTCCTATTTGTCATTCGTGCAATGAACCGATTTATATCCTCATCTACTTGGGTGGTGCACCTATCTAGCTGACCCTTACCAGTAAGCCCTCTAAGCCATCCGGCTCCCCATTGCAGCTGGGATGCCAGGTAGTAGGCTTCAAAATCTGGGGCACCTAGGCCCCCTTGGCTGGTTGGCCTGCATAGTATCGAGAGCGAGGTGCGTCTCCGACCATCATCCCATATAAGCTCCCTGAGTAGGGTGTTTAGTTCACAAAACCATGCTGCTGGTATCAGGAGGGGCAAATTAGCAAAGTAATATAGGAGGTGAGGGAGCATGACCATTTTAGTTAATGCTATTCTGGCCATTATCGTTAATTTCAGCGAACGCCAGAACACAACCGAGGACTTCAGGGATCGTAGTGCTCTACCCAGGTTACACTCGTGCAAGTCTGTCCTGTCGTGAAACACCTGAATACCCAAGTACTTGAAGGTTCGTGGGGCCCAAATCATATCCCCAGGGCATGTTGTCGGGCGTTTGCAGCACAGCGACATGGGGAACACGCATGTTTTGCCACGGTTGAGGCGTAATCCGGACATATTCCCATAGTTTTCCAGCTTTCCTAATGCCCATGGGAGATCCCTCTCCCCGTCCCTAAGGTAGACAAGTATATCATCAGCTTATAGTGAGATGACATGTTCTTGGTGTCCCCATTCCACACCTCTACCTACGCCGTCTTGTCGCATCTGGGACGCCAGCGGCTCGATGGCCAGGGCGAATAACAGTGGGGACAAAGGGCAACCTTGTCTGGTTCCCCTGTGAATTGGGTAGGTGTTGGACACCGTCCTACCTGTCTTTACTCTTGCCAGCGGTGACGCATATAGTAAGTCCACCCATTTAACCCAGCTTTCGCCCATTCCCATACGAAGCATCACTGCTCTCAAATAGTCCCATCTGATCGAGTCGAACGCCTTCTCAAAGTCCACCGCGAGCAACACCCTGATGCGTGCCTCGCATCACTAGGCATATTCAGGACCGCAAAGAGACGCCTCAGGTTCAAGGAGGTGCTACGATTCGGAACTAAACCATTCTGATCCTCATGTACAAGAGTTGGTACGTGGTTAAGCAAACGGTTGGCCATGATCTTACTTAGTATTTTAAAATCACTGTTCAGCATTGACAAGGGGCAGAAGTCGGTCACCGAGGGCTGCCTGGATTTTGACTTAGGGAGCGGGATCACCAGCGCCTCTCTCATGGTGCTCGGCATCATCCCATTTTGTAGCGCTTCCGTATACATCTCTACTAGCTGGGGGGCCAGTTGTTTCTCGAATTTTTTGTAAAAGTCCATGGGGAGGCCATCTGTTCCCGGGGTCTTCCCAGGGGCTAATTGCGCTATAGCTTCGCTAACCTCCGCCAACGTCACTGGGCCCCCCAGTCTATCCCTGTCTTCGGTCGTCAGGCTCATTAGAGGTATCTGTTGTAGGTAATTATCAAAGACCTCCGTACTGATTTCAGCTGGTTTCCCATATAGATAGGTACAATATTCCTTGAATACGTCATTTACGGGGCCTGGCCTACTTCTGCATATCCCTACGCCGTCTTGTCGCATCTGGGACGCCAGCGGCTCGATGGCCAGGGCGAATAACAGTGGGGACATAGGGCAACCTTGTCTGGTTCCCCTGTGAATTGGGTAGGTGTCGGACACCGTCCTACCTGTCTTTACTCTTGCCAGCGGTGACGCATATAGTAAGTCCACCCATTTAACCCAGCTTTCGCCCATTCCCATACGAAGCATCACTGCTCTCAAATAGTCCCATCTGATCGAGTCGAACGCCTTCTCAAAGTCCACCGCGAGCAACACCCTGATGCGTGCCTCGCATCACTAGGCATATTCAGGACCGCAAAGAGACGCCTCAGGTTCAAGGAGGTGCTACGATTCGGAACTAAACCATTCTGATCCTCATGTACAAGAGTTGGTACGTGGTTAAGCAAACGGTTGGCCATGATCTTACTTAGTATTTTAAAATCACTGTTCAGCATTGACAAGGGGCAGAAGTCGGTCACCGAGGGCTGCCTGGATTTTGACTTAGGGAGCGGGATCACCAGCGCCTCTCTCATGGTGCTCGGCATCATCCCATTTTGTAGCGCTTCCGTATACATCTCTACTAGCTGGGGGGTCAGTTGTTTCTCGAATTTTTTGTAAAAGTCCATGGGGAGGCCATCTGTTCCCGGGGTCTTCCCAGGGGCTAATTGCGCTATAGCTTCGCTAACCTCCACCAACGTCACTGGGCCCCCCAGTCTATCCCTGTCTTCGGTCGTCAGGCTCATTAGAGGTATCTGTTGTAGGTAATTATCAAAGACCTCCGTACTGATTTCAGCTGGTTTCCCATATAGATAGGTACAATATTCCTTGAATACGTCATTTACGGGGCCTGGCCTACTTCTGCATATCCCTTCCTTATCCAACACATTTGTAATGGGCTCGGCCTCCGCACCCGGCCTTACTAACCAGGCTAGCATTTTCCCAGACCTACCCTCTTCAGACTGTAAGGAGGCAAAATATTTTTGTGTGTTGTGGCATCTGAGTTGTTCTTCGATCTGGGAGTGGTCTTTCCTTGCCTGGTTATATTCCTCGTTTACTTGTGTGTCCGCCCCCTGTCTCAGTTCCCCCTCATGGATTTTCTTCTCTAGCTTAGTCAGTTCCCTTTCAAGTGTGCATCGTACTCCAGCCGATTGTCCCAGACAAAAACCTCTTGTCACCACTTTGAGGGCTTCCCATTCCGTTGATCTAGAAGTGGTGGATCCACTATTAGATTGAATATGGTCAGTCAGGTGCTGTCTCAAGGCATCTCTAAATGCTGGGTCCTCAAGTGCCGCAGGGGCCAGTCTCGAAGCCGGGATGGGGGCCTAACCTCTGTCGCCTTCCATGTTACTAGTAGGGGGTTGTGGTCGGACAGTGTACGGCCCAGATATTCTGAGTGGGCCATTCCCCGTGCAAGATCTGCTGTGCACACCACCCTGTCGATTCTGGTATGGAGCCGGTGAAGGCCCGAGTAGTATAAGTAGTCCTTGTCGTGCAAGTGTTGTTCCCGCCAGATATCCACCAGCCCCCAAGAGTTCAACCATTCACCAAGCTTCCTGGCTATCTTGCTTGTCACTGCACCTTGTAGCGGCGGAGTGGACCTATCCAAATCTACGTCTAATATACTATTGAAGTCACCTTCAACTAAAAGCTCCCCTCTCCTCTGGCGGGTGAGGTGGCTCGACATTCGCGTCAAAAAGGGGATCTGGTCTTCATTGGGGGCATACATGCAGCATAGGACAATCAGTGTAGCGTACAATCTTCCCTCCAGAATCACAAACCTCCCCTCACGGTCTATGTTGGAAGCTTCTATCTCGAGGGGGACCCCTGCCCGGACCCAGATCATTACTCTCCTTGCGTATGCCGAGTACTCTGTTACGAACACCCGCCCCCTCCATCTGCGTCTCAGCCTCTCAGGTTCACCAGCCGCCAGGTGGGTCTCCTGTAGCATTGCCATCTGTATATTCCTCCTTTTTAAGTAAGTCAGTATTTTGTGTTGTTTGGTCGGTGACCCCATCACCCTAACGTTCCATGTTAAGAAATTGTATTCTGTCATGTTGGTGTTTTAGATTTATATTGGCTACCCTTTACTACCCTTACCATTGGCTTCTCCCTGCTCACTGGTGGGATTCTGCTATGTTCCAAACATTCTCCACCCATTGCCATCTTAACTTGTAACTGCCTATCCCAACTCTCCCTCCCCAGGGCACCTCTCGAACAGTAGGCTGCCCAAAAAACCTGTGCAACAGTGCAGCTTGTATCAACTTTTAGTTGCAGTTCTCGCCCGTCCGCCTGTACGGGCGAGATTCCAGTAGGGGGGTGGCCCTGCACAGAGGGGCCTCTAGTACAACAGTTTCACCTTGCCCCGGGGTTGTCCGGTCAGCCTTTGGCCATCAAAGGTCGTCTGCGGTCCGTGGGGTCACTCTTGCGGCCCGCGCCGAGCCGCCTGAGCCCCCCCCGATGACATCACGGTCTCATCCGATTCTCCTCCAGAGCACTCCGGGGGGGACCCCTCTCCACTCATACGGGCTGGTGCCTCCAGTGCCACTCTCCTACCACTCTCTTTTTGGTTCCGGGATGGCGCCAAGCGGGGGTGGCTTCGGGCACGTCGACCCCTGGGGGGGCCGGCACGTTCTCCCTCCCGTGCCACTCAGTCTGGACCCCACGGGCTTCCAACCACTCCCATGCTTCCTCAGGGGATTGAAGAAATGTTGTTTTACCGTCTAGTATTACTTTCAGTCTAGCCGGATACAGCAACGAGTATTGGATACCTTCATCCCTTAGAGTCCTTTTGACTGCCATGTATGAGGCACGCTTACTCTGCACCTCTAATGTGAAATCCGGGAACAGTGTGACTTCACCATTTGCAACCTTAAATAGGCCCTATTCTCGTGCCCTTTGCAACAAGATGTCCCTGTCTCTGTAAGTGTAGTAATCTTGCGATCACCACCCGGGGGGCCTGCCCGGTGCCAGGGGTCTCGAGGGTACACAATGTGCTCTTTCCAGGGTGTAGAAGGGGGTCAGGCGACCCGGCGCCACTACTGTGCTCAGCCATTTTTCAAGGAATTCCACCATATTCGATCCCTCTGCCCCCTCCGGGAGACCCACCACTCGCACGTTATTCCGCCGGCTTCTCCCCTCTGCGTCCTCTGCTCTTTGCTCTAGGCGTGTCACTCTGTCCCTGAGGTGCGTCATTTCGGCCTGCAGGTCTTTTTGTTTTGGTGTGATTTCAGCCAGTGTGGTTTCTGTCTTTTTGACTCTGTCCGATAATTTGTGGTGGTCAGCCCTCAGGAGGCCCAGTTCGACCGTGACCTGATTGATGTCATGTTGCAGTGTCAACTTAGTGTCTTCGATTGCGCCTAGTATAGGTATCCTGTACTTTGATCTGCGGTTGGTCCTGCATGTCCCCCCCTTTGTGCCCGGGGTTGCTGTACTATCCATGACTCTGGTCTTGTGGCGGTTCTTAGGGGACATTGGATGCACTTGTGATCGCTCCCTCAGGGGACGAATCAGAGTCCAGGGTGCCAGTTCAGGGGTTCCTCCACCTAGGGCTTCCGTCCCCAGCCCAATTCAAGGCCCACAGGGGCTCACAGGTAGGATCCCAATAGTACCGGGGACCCGTGCTCTTTCACGCTGGATTTCGAAAGGCTCAGGGCGTGCTCCACTTCGGCGGGAGGAACATCACTGGACTAACAATGGCAGCTGCCGCTTCAGAAATCAGTCCGGTCCAGACAACCAAGGCGCCCGCCACAGACCACTACCATACAGGCCACCGCATGGGGGATCTCAGACCGATCCCATCTGATCTCAGCAGGCGAGCCCCGCCGGGTAGGCCATCCACCCCCAGCGAGGCACCGCGAAGCGCCGCGTCGCTGCTCCTTACTCCCGGTCCAGTGGTTATCCGCTGATACTCAGTTCTTCGAGGAGCGCACACCCGTCAGGGCCACCCCAGGATCCTCCCCTCTCCACAGGCAGCCGGGTGACCCCAGACGTCCTCCGGCCCGGAGCCCGCCGGGAAAGACACCAGTTCCAGGGCCACCACACTGCCCACGCAGGGGGCCACCGCAGGCTGCGCCGCTCACCAGGGGGTTTTCTCTGCCAGCCCACCGTCTCATGCAGCCGAGGCCCCCAATACTCCCCTCTGCCATGGGGGGCACCTCAAGGGTCAGGTCTGGACCGCAAGTTCTTGTTGCCGCTCAAGGTGTGTGTCCGCCATGCTAGGGGCCCCACAGGCTATGTTAGACACCTGGCTCTGCTTGTTGGCCTGTCGTCCCAACAGGCTTCCTCGGCGGCTGGGCCCCCAGCCTCGCCACGGGGCCCGGGGCAGCACACGTTCTCGCCCCAATCGCCTCCGATTTACTGCCTTCAATTCGGGAGGAAGGGGGCAGAGGGGCCGCCTGCAGCCCGGGCCGCCGACGTCCTTAGCTGCCTCGGGAGCACAATGCTCCTCAGCTCCGGCGGCTCTGCCTGCTCCCCCAGCAGCCCTTCGGGAGCCCCCTGCTCACCAGCGGGCTCCCGGGCAGGAGGGGGGCCGCCTCGTCCCCCCGACTGCGGCCGGCCCGGCTCTTCTTCCGGATCGCTCACTCACCCCGGTACCAGCGCGAAGGCAGGCCTCAGGCCCGATAGCTCGCAGCATGTCACAGACGCGCTCGGCCGGGTTCGATCAGGGCTCCACAGGCACTCGGATCCCCCACGCGGGTCTCCGCTCCTGTTTCTATTTCAATTGCCCCCAGGGACGGCACAGGATAATAGAAGAAGTTCCGGCCCCTCCGGAGCAAGGGGATTAGGCGTGCACCATCTTCGGCTTCTTGGCCACGCCCCCATCAACAAGAGCTAATAAGCAATACAATGCCTCAAAACATCTTTTCTCTAAGAATCTCAACCTCATATCGGTAAACTCTCAATTTTGTGTTTCCTATTTATGCTTTTTGAAATACTCCCACATGTAGAGTTTTTTATTAGAACCCATAATCTAAATGCACCCAAACTGCTTCAAAATTACGTGGCAAATCTACTCTGAAATCAAATATCTGGTATTAATTTTGGTCTTTAAGCGGTAAAGATGTTGGAACTGTTATAGTTTCTGACATCAGGCGTAAATAATGATACTGGTACTCTCAATCGGAGTGACCTATCTGCCAAGCAGTTCATATGAATTGTAAGAGTTATGTTACGTTAGGATTATTTATATAGCGCACCTACACCAAGGTATTTTTTTAGCTAAATAACCTAAACAATACCAATAAATCACTGGATTATACTGGGAAAAAAAAAAAATTCTAAACTATATAAGAAAGGGTGTGGAAAGGACAGCAAGTGTGGAAGGGACAGCAAGAGGTCGAGCATACCAACATTTGTCTGCTGCAACAGGAAAAGCACAGCCGCCAAAGTTTACCGTTCTTATTCCAGTAACTTTTTCATTAAATGGGTCATTTAAACCGCAAACAACGGGGGCCTCATACAATTAGATTTGGCAGCCATAAAGTCGGGAAATGCTTGGTAGACCGTTTTCTGATCAATGACTATGGATTTGAAAATTAATCTTTGTTGCATTACGAGCCAGTATAAATATAAAAAGAGGAGATGTGTGAAATTTAGGAACTCTACAGATCTAATGATGTTCCGCATTTTTGGAACAATTTTAAGTGCGACAGAGATTTTTGAGAAGCAGATAAAGAATACCGTTCCCATAGCCCATGTGGAAGTAGGGTTGCAGCTTGGATTAAATGATTATAAATTCTGAATTCATTGTTTGTCAATTAAGCAAAAAAGAACTTGATAGGTTTTATAGTTTTGTTCCTTGAAGTATTACTCACTTCCATTGAAGCTTGTAAATTTTCAAAACGTAGTGTGATCAGAATAAATTACATCAGGAAAATGTTCACACTTGAGCCAAATTGACCAATACTTGCCAGATTTATTTGCATATTCACATTTAGAAAAAAGATGTTTCAGAATTCTACATTTTTCTAAATGTGGATATGCTAAAAATCTGGCATGGACCCGGCTCTCCAGGACCGACTTTGCAGAACCCTGGCCTAACACAAAGCTCTTTAAATACAGTGCCCGACCTGTCACAACTTTAGTTAAATTGAAAAATCTCATGGTCATACACACACAAGCAAGCCAACTTTGTTTCCTTTATCAATTTTCTTCACGAAATAGGTTCAGAAGGCCTCCAGACCTGTGTCAGTAATACAATGAAAAATAGGAACTCGCACCTGCACTCCAGACAGTGCCTTATACAAGCCTGCACTGGACAGCTATTGCTGGAGAATAGGTTTGTATGTCCAGTCTAGAAGGTGAGGGAATAAGCAAACACCAGAAAGAGCAAATTGTTGATTTCCTCCAACACTTGTGACTGAAAATAGGTTTCCTGAATTTACTAGTGGCCATTCCAAGAAAAGGTGTTGAAATTACTGGAAAATGTTCTTACACAAACAAAACAGTCTGTGTATTCTATTAATTCAGCTGACATTTTAATCAATGATTTTTCTTTAAGAAATTCATATGCCCAACGTGTTCTGAGAATGGTAAGAAATAGCAGTGATTGATTTGGGCAGTATTTATTTTTTATTTATTTATGTAGGACATTTGTAGAGCGCGACTGTCACCTAAAAGGTATCCTGGCGCTAACTATTACAAAGATACAATGGCGCTAGATCAAACCAACCGGGAATCAATAGCAACACTAAAGAGGAAGTGATATTAAGGATCAAAGGGGAAAAGGCTAAGTTTTCAAAGTCATCCAAAAGGGTAGGAGATCAGTTGAGTGTCTAAAGAAAGGAAGGAGCTGATTACAGAGCTGAGCAGCCTTCACCAGGAAGGCATGTCCACCCTGTCTAGACTAATTCTAGGTTGGTTGATGAAGCACATCGAAATCTCCCTGCTGCATATTTCTGGAACCTGTTCTGGAAGAGCATTGGGCCACAGCTCTTAAGGCCCTTGAAGACAATACAGAGTGCTTTAAAAACTATCCTCTGCCTGACCGGAAGACAGTGAAGATCCTTCAGTGCTTCCCAAGAGGATGATCTGTCCAGAGCCAATTTGGCTGCTGTAACCTAAACTCGATGTAGTCTTTGCAGCAAGAAGTCAGGTGCTCCTAAAAGGTGCAGGTTGCAATAATCCAAGCTGCTCAGGATCACACTATGTACAACAAGAGTTGTGGCAGATGGAGGTAGAATGAGAAGGAGTTTTCGCAAGTCTCTGTGAAGCGAAATGCAAGTCCCTGTTACTTTGGTAATGAGACCTCCCAGGGATAATTTGTTGTCAAAGATCATCCCTAGGCTATTGGACGGAGTGTGGGTAGAGGACAGAACTGGTTGGAAGACTTAAGGGGACTTTGTTAGCTGTGCAGCACAGAATGTCAGTTTTGTCTCTGTTAAATTTCAAGGAGTTGGCATTCAGCCAGGTAGCAATGTCCTTCATGCAGTTGTGAAAGACCGTTGTCTCTGCCTGGTGGTCTCTGCCCAGCGACAGAATTAGCTGGGTGTCATCAGCATAATTAACTACATGGATGTTATGGGTTTTAATAAGGGTCACCAAGGGTCTCATATAAAGGTTGAAAAAAATGGGGCTTAGAGCCGACCCTTGGGGGAAACACCATGCTTAACATCCTCAAAGGCAGATCGTAAGGAGGAAAATCGATGGCCAGGCATCGCTCTGACGGATAGGAATGCATCCAGTTCCATGCAGTACCTCTTATTCCGGCTAAGGCGAGGCTCTCTAGAAGGATATTGTGGTTGACTGTGTAGAAAAGCAGCAGAAAGATCTATTAAGATAAAAATAGTTGCTCATGAGCCATTGACAAACATCCGAAGCTCATCCAAAGCCATAAGGAGGGCCTATTCAGATATATGTCTAGGCCTAAAGCTGAACTGTTCCTTTTCGAGCACAGTGTTATGTTCAAAATGGTGAGATAAGATTTTACTGATGTAACGTTTCAGTAATTTAATTGGGAAAGGCAGGAAAGAAACTGGCCTATGTTTGCCAGGGTTAGTTAGGTCTAAGGAGAATATTTCAAAATAAGGGACACAATAGCTTTTTTCAAAGTATGTGGGACTATGCCAGTATCCAGAGACTGATTACAGATTTGGCGTAGTAATCGGAAAGATTCTTCTGCCAGGTCTTTCCAAAACTTATTAGGGAAGGGATCAGGGGGAGACCCTGAAGACACAGAGTTAGACAGTGAGTGGACGCAGTCAGCAGAGATGGCCTCAAATTTCTCCACAGTGCATTTAGGGGATCTTTGGGGAGCTGGTTATTTTTTGTGAGTTATCTGGTACATAAGAAAAATAATCAGTGACCAAATTACTATTTGGAACTATTTCAGATATGGAGAACTGGTAGGGAAAAGGGAATTATTAATGTCCTATAAAATGTTATTTATCTTTCCCCTGGAAAATGTTTGCAAGTTATTGCATCGATCCTGAGATGGAGTAAAATTCCTTTCCAAACAATCTGGGTTGGATAACTCCTGCATAATGTCAAAAACCATTTTAGCATTATTGGGGGCTTTAAGAATAGCTGTGGCGTAGAAGTCTGCTTTGGCTACATTGATCGCTTTCTTATTCTCATGTAAGAGGGATTTTAGTTATGTTTGTCTTCTTCTTTCCAGGATCCACGCCCTTTTCGTTCAGCTTGTTTACAGGCTACTTTTAATTGTTTGAGACAAGAATTGTACCAAGTGCGGAGGGATGGGTACGCTTTCTCCTTGACTGCAGGAGAATTTTGGGATCAAGAAGTTCCCCAAAAAAATTCTCCATAATTATATTGTTTACAGCGACTGATGTCACTGGGGCAAAACAAAGTGGAGAGGTTAGATAACTCCTGGAAGAATCTGCCCAGTTTTTGCCATGTCCTGCACGTAACCAAGGTAGTATTCATCTTTCTGGCAGGCCTCGATTCGCTTACATGGAGACGAAAGGTTATCAAGGCATGGTCTGTCCCGCAGAGCGGAAGAGTATCCAAAATGGAGATTAGCTTCTCTGAGGCGAAAATGACATCTAAAGTGTGGCCACTAAATTGAGTAGGGCTGGAGACCATCTGATGAAGTCCTAAGATGCTGCAAGAGCTGCAAAGTTCTCTATAAGCAGGACAAGGGACAAATTCCTCTGCCCACATTATAAAGTCCCCTAATTTGAGGAAATTGGAGTGGGTCAGTGCTACATTTGAAATAAACTCACTCAAAGGTTGTAAGCAGGGTGCTGTGGGACTGGATGGTCGGAAGTATAGGATTCCTGACAGACACATCCTTTCTCAGATTTCAGAGAGAAAACCATAATGTGTGGACCAGGAAGTTAATTGAGGGTTAGAGAGACCAAATTTCAGCAGTTTCAGCAGATACTTCCTAATTTCCCCCACCCTCCTATTAATATGTGGCTTATGGAAAATGCTATAGCGCGTAGGGCAAGCCAGGCCAATGGTGGAGTTGGGGGTGGTCCACGTTTCTGTGATAAAAAATATATCTAGGTTATTATTAGAGAGTAGTAGATTAATCTCGGTTGAATGTTTGAGCAAGGATCTTACATTTAGCAGACCACAGTTCAAAGAAGAAGACCCACAGACCCGAAAGAACGAAAGTTCTCTGTAATTACCCCACACCTGAAATAGATATAATTGCCCAGTCGGTAGCAGAGGGACAGATGTTGTTTTCTGGAGTAGTCTACCCTTAGGGCAACTAAGGGGTGGGAGGACGGGCGCAGACAGGATTACCCAAATAAATAATTAATTTCCTCTGTCAGTCACAGGATGAGTGAACAAAATCATCACATACTTTATACTCTCACACGCAGATGGGTGAAAATACATTACCTGTGGCCATTTCAAGAACAGGTGTTCAATATTCTGGACATTTTTCATGGTAAACTCGACAAAAATGATTCTGAATATTTATACAGAGCTGCCATTCAAATACAAATGTTTTTCTCCTTTATAACAAGACTTGCTTCCAGGTTCTGGTTAACTGGCTGCATCACTAGCGAAGTTCATATTTCTTAACATGTTTCCCTCAAGCCATGGTATTAATAGAAGAACTGCTATAACAGTTATACCAGCTGGTCCTTTCTTTGTCAGTTATAAACACATTTTAGGAGTATTTAATGTGGGTGACCAAATCGTTTTGTTACCCAGCAATGTTATGTGCGAGAGTAGAATTAGAGTTTAGCATGGGTTGACAGTCTAGTCCTTCATTCAGTGGAACAATATAGCTGCATTATGGGTGGAGTTGTTGAGCAGCACAGACAATACATACTGACCTTCTTTTACTTAGGAGACTATAAGAAGGCTGCCACCAGGGGTGCAGCCATATTGTAAAGAAACAAATTTGCTATTTAAAACGCTATGGAACCAAGGCCATAGGTATATGAAACAACAGTGTCCCAGTGAGGTAATATCAATTGATCAAGAAGGTTATATAAGAAGAATTTTATGAAAAAGGAACCTTTACAATTGCCCTGAATTTATTTAATAACAGTGCAAAAAAAAACAAAAACTCACACACCATGTAGTATGCATTATTAAGGAATGGGTATATTGTACATCCAAAAACGAAACAAGAAAATTCTTATAAAAATGTTACATGATTTGTGAAAAGTGATCACCTGGTGCAACAATCAGTAATTAAAATACAGTCTATCCAGTGGTACGGAGGAGTACAAATAATTCTGGGAGGCCATTCTTGAAGCCCCAACCACAAATCCTACACTGATGAATGTTTTCCTTGGTCTAAGTAGCTGGGGTTGTCAATGTAGTTGCAAAGAAGGAGTCATTATAGGGTCAGTCTCTCAAAAAGTAAAATTAGGGCTTAAAAGAACAAGTTACTTACCTCCAGTAACAAATTATCTGGTAGAGATGCAGATTCTGTAGCTTAGGATTTCCACCAGGCATCAGTCTGGATCCAGAGATTTGTCTTCGAGCAGTACTGCTGCACACCATCAGGTTGCGTCGGTCGACTCCACGTGCATCGCTGGTGTTGTGGTCTCCGGATGAGACGTTGCGGGTCGTATATAGGCACCACCCCGGCGTACTGACGTCAGTTTCTTTTCACGACTTTCCAGTGAAGAGTGATGAAGAAAACTAACACTTGTGAGCCAGAACTAGGGCCCTGAAAGGGAAGCCCCTGTCCCTAGAATCAGTTCACAGAGCGGGGAGAATGGGTGGGTCAGTTAGGAAGCTGCAACTAGAATATGTCTCTACCAGATAATTTGTAAAGTTCCTCCAGAACCTGGCTGATGCCTGGGGGATATTCTAAGGAAACGATTGTGTAACTATCAGATAAAATATTTGTTAAATGAAAGAAAAATGAATCCCTATTACTTGAGAAAAGGGAATGAGTTTGAGGATTTAGAAAACAGAAGAACCCTAAAGGTGTTCAGTCCTACAGATTGACTCAAAAAATAGACAAGCAAGATGAATTTGTTTTCGATGGAGGCAGAACGTCAAGTACAAGTGCACCAGAGTCTGTTTTGCATTTATTTATTGTTTTACTGGGTGAGGACACAGAAGCAGTCCATGTCCCACAGTGGTGCTATTCTTATTCTTCATTCCAGCAACATTTCCCACCACTATCTGAGGCCCAAGACCACAACCCATGATTTCCCTGACAACTCCAAACCACAGCAGGAGTCATTCAGTTATGACAGCTGTCATTACCACCACTCAGAAAATGGTGAAGGATAGACTGCCAAGCCCCAGGTATAGACTGTGGCAGGCACACCAGGTTGCAGGTCAGCAGAACAAGATCAATATGGGGCAAACCCATGTTTTGAAGGAGGAGGCATGTGGTTGCTTATGGAGGCATGTGGGAGGATCAAGGCACAGATGGCCTACTGGTGCTCTTCAGAGGATCGTGTGGTGCCCTAGTATGTAAGAAGATGTAAGGCAAACAGCGGAAGGATTCCGGGCAAGTCAGAATATTTCTGCAGAGAACTCAGGTGGAGAGCACTTGAATCCTATGCCATCATGGCAGTGGCTGCATCACAGATGGACTTCACAGAATTAATTTGGCCAAACTAGAGCACCCCTGTTTAATAATGCTAACACACTGGTACCTACACTAACAAGTCACTGTGTGTGATGTGATATTGCTATTGTTCAAAATACTCACTTACCCTGATAACTGCTGAAATTGTTTCAGCTACTGCTGAGTTTTGGCTTTGGTTGCTATTATCATGGTAGATCTCCCTTAATAAGTTTGATTTTAGACATGCAAGAAACATGCATAACGCTTTTTAGGAAGGTTGTCAGATATCACAGAAATACTTAATGTTATGGCTGTGCTACTTATAAACCATTCAGGCCATAGATTAAAGTTTGAAAAGAGTCATCGCAAATTGGCAGAGCTGTTCTTGTAACAAGAAAGTCAGAATGGATTTTCATACAGTTTAGCGAAATTAGGCATGTACTTGGATTGAAAGCGAAACTGGACGCTCCCCAGCCCCAAATGTGGTACTGTTTGTGTTATTATATATGTCAGAAATAGCAGATGCCCTCACAATAAGCTATTCTAGCTGAACAATAGGTCAAGAAGGTGCTGCAGACAGGGTTGTGAACAGGTACAGGTAAAACAATGTGTCTTTTACTAAGATACACAAACAATCCCTGGGTAATTCCAATCTTTAAAAGATGCTAGTCAGGACTGTAGAGGCAAGGTAACCTCATGCCCATAAAAGTGATCCCATAGGGGGCGTGGCCTAGCAAGCCACGATGAAGCACGCTTTCCGCTAGAGCTCCTGACAGATGTGTCAACATTGCCACTATTCTAGGTGCTGATAAGGCACCCATGACTTCCTCACCATTCGTGGGGACCAGGGCAACCCAGTAAAATGCTGCATCTGCTCAGTTTCGCAGCCTTACAAATGGCAGAAGCTGCACCAGGCAGACTGCCGCAACGATGATGGCAGCTGCACAGCTCCAGTGATGACTCAGGAGCCATGAGTTGTGGGAACTGACACACTTCTACCAGAAACGGACTACGGACCGAAGTACTCCTGAGGAAGAACCTGGCGGTAGGGCTGGGATAGTGGCCACAGACTCACACAGTGGACCAGCTTGTCTTTCCTATTCTGCTCCCTCCCCCTGAAGTTCGCGGCCTGCTAAAAGGACCATCAAAGCTGTTGCTCTGGCCTGTTGTGGTCCACCAGTGCCTGGCGACAATACCGGGGGTAGGGGTCCACCACCAAACACCAAAATGGGGGGCTAGGGACCTCCCAGTCCATTCCCTTGCCCATGTCACCTGGACACAGCTGAGGTAGTGGGCACTTGCCCTCATACGGACGCGATTGGGCCAGGACGATTCTTCAAGTACGTCAGGCTGCTCCCCACCCACCACACCTGACTTGGGCTTGCACTTCTCCTTTGGAGGCGTCCAGCCCGAACTGGAATCAAGCTAGCCTGGCTGATGAGGGGTGAAACCCCAAAACCGGTCCCAGGATGCTTGTTTCCAGTCCAGGGAAGACCTGGCCTAGCAGTTCGGGCTGGACTGTTCCCATGGGGAACAGGGTCAAGAATGATTTGCATATGGCTGGGTCCAAACTGGAATGGCATGGGCAGCAAAAAAACGATGGATTTAGGCCCAGATCACCGTACTGGGGGTGAATGTTTGACAATGTTCAGCATTCCGTCCATCACTTGTTGTTTTTGCTTTGTCGCCCTAAGTGGGAAGGGTATGCCCAGACGTGGGTCCCGTGCTTCCCATGCCACTGGACTCAAGCTAGCCTGGCTGATGAGGGGTGAAACCCCGAAACCGGTCCCAGGATGCTTGTTTCCGGTCCAGTGAGGACATGGCTTGGCAGTTCGGGCTGGACTGTTCCCATGAGGAACAGGGTCAAGACTGATTTGCATATGGCTGGGTCCAAACTGGGGTGGCATGGTGAGCAAAAGAACGATGGATTAAACCCAGATCTGTGACTGGGGGTGAGTGTTTGACAATGTTCAGCATTCCGTCCATCACTTGTTGTTTTTGCTTTGTCGCCCTAAGTGGGAAGGGTATGCCCAGACGTGGGTCCCGTGCTTCCCAAGCCACTGGACTCAAGCTAGCCTGGCTGATGAGGGGTGAAACCCCGAAACCGGTCCCAGGATGCTTGTTTCCGGTCCAGTGAGGACCTGGCTTGGCAGTTCGGGCTGGACTGTTCCCATGAGGAACAGGGTCAAGACTGATTTGCATATGGCTGGGTCCAAACTGGGGTGGCATGGTGAGCAAAAGAACGATGGATTAAACCCAGATCTGTGACTGGGGGTGAGTGTTTGACAATGTTCAGCATTCCGTCCATCACTTGTTGTTTTTTCTTTGTCGCCCTAAGTGGGAAGGGCATGCCCAGACGTGGGTCCCGTGCTTCCCATGCCACTGGACTCAAGCTAGCCTGGCTGATGAGAGGTGAAACCCCGAAACCGGTCCCAGGATGCTTGTTTCCGGTCCAGTGAGGACCTGGCTTGGCAGTTCGGGCTGGACTGTTCCCATGAGGAACAGGGTCAAGACTGATTTGCATATGGCTGGGTCCAAACTGGGGTGGCATGGTGAGCAAAAGAACGATGGATTAAACCCAGATCTGTGACTGGGGGTGAGTGTTTGACAATGTTCAGCATTCCGTTCATCACTTGTTGTTTTCGATGGTAAAGGTAAGCCTAGACCATAAACTCAGATGGTACGTCTGAGTGCTGTACTCCAACCTTCAGGCTATGGTCTGAATTAACAGCACTCTTCAGCCACTTTCTCCATAGGCTCCTGCACCCATGTCACCACTTCTCTTCACCTTGGTCATAAAACCCTTGGTAGCATAGATTAGATGTGGTACATAAATATGGGGATTTGACTGGTGAGTAACAACAGAGGACAGTATCACCTTATACATCGATGTTTTTCTTCTCTATATTTCCTGTCCATCTCTCAGAATTGCAATACTACTCCAGATACTCACTCTGCATGAGGACTTATACTCAATTGGCTCAAATTGGTCCTGGTCCCACTGAATAGATATACTGAAGTGTCAGACTGACAAACCCAAATCACAATATACACACACACACACACAGATTCCATTATCTAAGAATACACATAGCACTCAAACCTAATCTGCTAGAGTCACAACTTAAAACCTCTAGTATCCAACTCAAGACAGATCTCAGCCGTTGGGAAAAACTCCCCCTGAACATTCTGGACTGCGTAGCCTGATTGCACTAATCCTGCTTGTTAAATACATTAGAAATTTACCCTCTGAACCTCCCACAAACCTGGTTTGCAGCTTCTAAGTAAAATAAGCTAAAAACTGTGGCTTAAACCCGTTCAGGCATTTCCTTTTGGAAGTGCAACTTATCTTCCTTGGATGGTGGGATGGGTATGGCGGATGTCCCTCATATTACTAGGCAGCCCACTTAATAGTAGTCAATAATTGGGTGAAGGGCGGAAGGGGAGACTAGGCATTTCGCCTGGAGGTTGCCATCATGGGTTTAGATAACAAGAGAGGAATGCTCTATGGGAACCCCATCCCTTCTAACCTTCCTGAACACATTTAGGTGGTCCTTTGGACATGGTGCTCGGCGCTGAAATAGATAGGTTATGACATTAGGATCACTATGGATGGGATGATGACTTCCACACACATCCTCTCTGTCAGGTTTTGGAGGCTGGGATAAAATCTAACCTTCTGAACCCATTCAGGTGGTCCTTTTACGTGGCGCTCGGTACTGAAATGGCTAGGTTTGGACAGGAGGATCACTATGGATGGGACAATGGCTTCGGCACACATCCTAGCTGTCAGGTTTTGGCAGCTGGGATAAAATAGTGATCTCCACAGTGAGAGGCATATGGCAGGGTTCCAACTTCAAAACATTTCAAAATCTACAAGATAATCACGACCTGCACTGATCCCAATTCTTCCAATACTTACAACTATGGCATGCCCTCGACCAACACAAAGATAGCCTTGAGGTTGTCCCCGAACACAGTCCCCTTGAATCCCAAATCCTAACGGGCCCCGTTAAGGGGAAAGGCATCTCCCCCATCTATAAAGCTCTTACATTTAACACTCTAGATCTGTTTGCACCACTTTGCACCGGGTGGGAGGAATAACAAGATGATACTGATTGGAGGGATGCCTGCATAGCACCGAAAAGTTTGGTGAAATCATTGAAACTTAAGGCCTGATTTAGATCACGGCGGAAGGAATACTCGGTCACAAATGTGACAGACATCCCATCCACCGTATTATGAACTCCATAGGATAAAAAAGAATGGGAGTGCAATACAGCAGACGGGATATCCGTCACATCTGTGATGAAGTATTCCCATCCACCAAGATCTAAATCAGGCCCTTAGACTTGTCCAACTAAGCTTCCTACATGTGACCTATCTAACACCACTGAGACTCTGGCATACAGGCACACTGACGATGCCAACATGCTGAACCACAGGCACATTTCTACCACTTGGTATGGGAGTGCCTCAGGATCTCCCAGTCATGGCAGAGGATCTTCATCACAATATTTAAAGTGATTTGTGGGCCGAAAGACCTCTCTCCCATTGGGGCACTTCTGGGAGTCACAGACACCATCAGCAACATGGTGGAGGATAAGAACGTGGTGTGGATTTGTATCGTACTAGTCAAGCCAGACACTGCCAAATGCTGGCAGGCAGCAACCCTACCTTGGGTAGCTACATGGAAACAGGCAACAGACTGGTGGGCCAAGCAAGAGTCAGCTGGCCAGGAAACACAACAACATATCAGGGAAATGGCTGGCTTACAGTGGACTGATCTATTTGGGGAAAATTTTGTTCTGCACCATATTCTGCATCTTCACAATCCTCATTATGCTCTTGTGTATCAATTTGTACCATTGTGGCTCTGGACAGATAACAATAAAATTCAGTTTATAAAAAAAAAAAAAAAAAAACGCAACACAATTAAACTAGGTCAATGAGGTTGATCTTCATGGGTGTATCATCAGTACTAGTACAAAATCTGGAGACTGAATATAGGTAGAGCAGAGGTCGCTGACCTTTGACGAATGTTTGACTCCTAGACACACCCTGCTCTAGTACCCTAAGGGCCATGGAGGATTTACCGATTGTAAGTCAGAAACTATCTGTAAGGAAATGGCTCCCTGTTGCAGTTACCCCCCACTTTTTGCCTGATACTGATGCTGACTTGACTGAGAAGTGTGCTGGGACCCTGCTAACCAGGCCCCAGCACCAGTGTTCTTTCACCTAAAATGTACCATTGGTTCCCACAATTGGCACACCCTGGCACACAGATAAGTCCCTTGTAAAAGGTACCAGTGGTACCAAGGGCCCTGTGACCAGGGAAGGTCCCTAAGGGCTGCAGCATATGTTGTGCCACCCTAAGGGACCCCTCACCTAACACATGCACACTGCCATTCTAGATTGTGTGTGTTGGTGGGGAGAAAAAGGCAAAGTCGACATGGCATCCCCCCAGGATGCCATGCCCATAAAATACTGCCTGTGGCATAGGTAAGTCACCCCTCTTGCAGGCCTTATAGCCCTAAGGCAGGGTGCACTATACCACAGGTGAGGACATAGCTGCATGAGCAATATGCCCCTACAGTGTCTAGGTCTATTCTTAGACATTGTAAGTACAGTGTGGCCATATTAAGTAAATGGTCTGGGAGTTTGTCAAAAACGAACTCCACAGCTCCATAATGGCTACATTGAATACTGGGAAGTTTGGTATCAAACTTCTCAGAATAATAAACCCACACTGATGCCAGTGTTGGATTTATTGAAAAATGCACACAGAGGGCATCTTAGAGATGCCCCCTGTATTGTACCCAATTGTTCAGTGCAGGACTGACTGGTCTGTGCCAGCCTGCTGCTGAGAGACGAGCTTCTGACACCATGTGGTGAGGGCCTTTGTGCTCTCTGAGGACAGAAACAAAAGCCTGCTCTGGGTGGAGGTGCTTCACACCTCCCCCCTGCAGGAACTGTAACACCTAGCAGTGAGCCTCAAAGGCTCAGGCTTCGTGTTACAATGCCCCAGGGCACTCCAGCTAGTGGAGATGCCCGCCCCCTGGACACAGCCCCCACTTTTGGCGGCAAGTCCAGGGGAGATAATGAGAAAAACAAGGAGGAGTCACCCACCAGTCAGGACAGCCCCTAAGGTGTCCTGAGCTGAGGTGACCCCTGCCTTTAGAAATCCTCCATCTTGATTTAGGAGGATTCCCCCAATAGGAATAGAGATGTGCCCCCCTCCCCTCAGGGAGGAGGCACAATGAGGGTGTAGCCACCCTCAAGGACAGTAGCCATTGTCTACTGCCCTCCCAGACCTAAACACACCCCTAAATTCAGTATTTAGGGGCACCCCAGAACCCAGGAAATCAGATTCCTGCAACCTGAAGACGAAGAAGGACTGCTGACCTGAAGCCCTGCAGAGAAGACGGAGACACCAACTGCTTTGGCACCAGCCCTACCGGCCTGTCTCCCCACTTCAAGAAAAACTGCAACAGCGAGGCGTTCCCCCAGGGTCCAGCGACCTCTGAAGCCTCAGAGGACTACCCTGCATCTAAAAGGACCAAGAACTCCCGAGGACAGCGGCCCTGTTCCAAAGAAACTGCAACTTTGCAACAAAGAAGCAACTTTTCAAGACAACACGTTTCCTGCCGGAAGCGTGAGAAATTCCACTCTGCACCTGACACCCCCGGCTCGACCTGCGGAAAACTAACTCTACAGGGAGGACTCCCCGGCGACTACAAGCCCGTGAGTAGCCAGAGTTGACCCCCCCCTGAGCCCCCACAGCAACGCCTGCAGAGGGAATCCAGAGGCTCCCCCTGACAGCGACTGCCTGCTTCAAAGAACCCGACGCCTGGTAAACAGACTGCACCCGCAGCCCCCAGGACCTGAAGGATCCGACTTCCAGTGCAGGAGTTACACCCAGGAGGCCCTCTCCCTAGCCCAGGTGGTGGCTACCCCGAGGAGCCCCCCCTTGCCTGCCTGCATCGCTAAAGAGACCCCTAGGTCTCCCACTGAAACCTATTGCAAACCCAACGCCTGTTTGCACACTGCACCCGGCTGCCCCGGTGCCGCTAAGGGTGTACTTTGTGTGCTAACTTGTGTCCCCCCCGGTGTCCTGCAAAACCCCCCTGGTCTGCCCTCCGAAGTCGCGGGTACTTACCTGCTGGCAGACTGGAACCGGGGCACCCCTATTTCCATTGAAGCCTATTTGTTTTGGGCACCACTTTGACCTCTGCACCTGACCGGCCCTGAGCTGCTGGTGTGGTAACTTTGGGGTTGCCATGAACCCCCAACGGTGGGCTACCTTGGACCCAACTTTGAACCCTGTAAGTGCCTTACTTACCTGTGCAACTAACAAATACTTACCTCCCCCAGGAACTGTTGAATTTTGCAGTGTCCAATTTTAAAATAGCTTATTGCCATTTTTGCCACAACTGTACATGCTATTGTGATGATTCAAAGTTCCTAAGATACCTGAGTGAAATACCTTTCATTTAAACTATTGTTTGTAAATCTTGAACCTGTGGTTCTTAAAATAAACTAAGAAAATATATTTTTCTATATCAAAACCTATTGGCTTGGAATTGTCTTTGTGTGTTCCTCATTTATTGCCTGTGTGTGTACAACAAAAGCTTAACACTACCCTCTGATAAGCCTACTGCTCGACCACACTACCACAAAATAGAGCATTAAAATTATCTCTTTTTGCCACTATCTTTCCTCTAAAGGGAACCCTTGGACTCTGTGCATTCTATTTCTTACTTTGAAATAGTACATACAGAGCCAACTTCCTACACTATCTCAGATCAGTCCTACTGAAAAAGGTATGGCATGAGAATGAATGAGAAATAAGTGCAACAAATAATATGAAATTGGGAATAAATGAAATATTGGTCTGGTCCTGACGAAAGCCGCATGACCATTATTTGACATTATGTGTGGCTGAAACAAGGAGACTAGTTACGCTGGCGTGATTAAGACTTAGTAGCATCACCTTTTGTTTTTAGTCTTACCAAACGGACCCCTATTTAAGGCTAGGGATTCTGTGTAGGCAATTCTAATCTAAGATCCCCACGCTCTTCATCATTGTGACCTTTAAGTTTACAGTAGAAGCACACCCAGATACATTAAATATCAAGGGAACTCGATGATGAAGCATGCAACTAGTAACCCTAGTTTGAAAGAGTTCCTCTACAAAAAGAGAAATTCTCCTTTTTGGTTAGACCAACAAGACTTTATTATAAGTAAGTGGGTTGACTCTTTTTTGATATATAGCTTGGAAGGTGAGTCAATGTCCCATAAGGCTTCTAATGACACCCCTCTGAGATGGTATACCCTGAATTCTACAAAGGTTTTTTAGTTTACCCCAATATGCTCTCTTTACCTCATTACCTCAAACAGGCACAGACTATATTAGTTAACAGATAAGCAATGCAAACATCTTGAAACACAGCAACCACACATAGTAAAATAGGGCAGTCAGGGCATCTTACAGCGCATTTCTTTGTCCAAACAGTATCTATTTAGAGAAGAAGGGACAGGATCACAAGCCCTGATCCAGGTTTTCAAACAGTTGGTCTTCGATCCCAAACAAACTGAGAGAGGATTGAGAGAGAGCTCTCATTAATGCTGGCCCTTCTGCCTAGCTCCTCGTGGAAGTGCGGGAATGACGTCCAGCCGCTTCCTTTTACTAGGGACAGTGTCTGTCCTACAGTTGAGATGAAGGTTTCACCATCAGAGCAAGCAGGCTAGGTAAGCAAAAAAATAAATCCAGTGGTTTTCTATGCATGAGAGAGAGAGAGAGATAGAGAGAGAGAGAGTATGTGTGTGAGAGACAGTAAGTGAAAGTCTGAGTCATTGACAGAGTAGATCACACAGAACAGAAGTGTGAGTTAGTGAGAAACAGTGAGAGGCAGAGTGAATGAAAATAAATGACAGTGAGTGTGAAAGACTGAGTGAGAATGAATGACAATGAGTGAATTAGTGAATGCGAGAAAAAATGAGTGTGAAAGTCTAAGGTGGGGGAGTGAGTGAGAATGAATAGGTGACAGTTGTTGAGATGGAGTATGAACATGTGTGAAAGAAAGAGTGAATGTGAGTGGCAGAGCTAGTGCTGGTGAGTGAAAGTGAGTGAGCACAACCGAAGATGAGTTAGGGTAAGTAAATTGTTGAGAATTTAGGTCTCAGTTATGCTTGTGCTAAGACAAACCTGATATATGGTGGGGAAAATACATATATTTTAAACCTCACAGTGAAGACCCTAATTATTCACTGGAAACATTGTATTATTACTTTTGTTTATACTTTTAATGAATCAACATTTGTCTCCCTTTGTCTCACTCGTATACAAGAATCACAAACCATATATTAAAATGCAAACACGAAGACAAATATGTACAGGACATCACACTAAAAAATACATCACAATTTGTCAAAAACAAAGACAGGTACTAAGTGCAAGCTCATTAGCACTAGAAGCTTCCAACTGAATTTGTAATTGTGGGCTGCCAAACACCTTTTTCAACAGCAGTCCGCCACTTAAGGTAGTGAATTATTGATACTGTCTGTAATACAAAATTATTCAAGTCCAATTGAATACAGTATCTTCTTATATCATAGTCTCTAGGTTCAACAATTCAAGACACTCATGTTGTTGGTCGACACGTTTCGGTCCTTCAATTCTAGACCTCATCAGGACATAGGAAGCGGTACCTTTATGACGGTATCAGAATATAGCCCACCGTATTGTTAAAAGCGAGACCCTCAAAGTTCTTCCGAAATAGTTCTAATAGGACCCTCATCAAAACATGGTAGACGTTTGAATTCCGATGCGGGATGCTTTTTGTATATAAGTCACATTCCTCTAGTTTTCGAAACGCCCGTAACGTGGCGTGCATGGATGCGGTATGTTTGTGTCGTGGTCACACAATGTAGCCGCTCTTCTGGGAATAAAGTGTTGTCTAGCTCAGATATGGTGGGGTGACTAAGGCTTTCTCCAATCTTTTGGATAGTAGTCTGTCATGCTTGTGAGCATGTTGTTGGCCATGGACCGCTGTTGTTAATTCTAGGTCTACCGATGCAACCATGGCAACATGTTGGAGCTGGCATTTTGAAGGTAATTCTTGGCATTAGGGGGAAAATATAGTATATGGGTGTGGGGGGCGGGGTGACAAAATGATTGTCCTGCTACACTGGAGAAAATAATTGGCATATTGGAGGCACCTATTACACGTTTTGAAAAAAATGGGGCCAACTCCTGGAGAGTATTGAGCTTCACTGGCAGACCATGAAAGTACTTCAATATTAAATGAGTACTGCTTCAGAGTCTATCACTTTTCAGCAAATTCATGTGAGAATTACTATGATTTAAAAAGCACTATTTGACTCGTTTATTTAAAAAACAAATTCTCAGGGGGAAAACTCCACTCTCCTATCTAAATTCTCCCATAAGAAAACAGTCTTACTCGATTTGCTGGGTGGTATTATGCCCCACCACTTTCAAACATCACTTAGTGCATTTAAGGAAGATCCATTGATAGAAAATGAAAGGTTACTTATAACAAAGCTGAGGTATAGTCCACAGATTCTCAACCAACCCTGCCTTCCTTCACTCATCGCAGTCTGGCTTCTAATTGGGGATTTCAACTGCAAAAACTGTTCAAAGTGGATTTAATTAGCAAAAATTGGAGACGTACATAAACAAATTTGTGTCTGAAGAATCGAGAGGCTCATCTTAAAATCCTATAACGCTGGTATTGCACCCAGGAAAGATTCAATGTATGTTTCCAACAGCATCACAATTATGCTACAGAGGTACTGGGCAGGTTTGGGGTTCGATGCATATCTGGTGGAACTGTCCTGACCGTCTTACGTTTTGAAATGAGGTGGCAACAGCAATTTTTGAGATATTGGGTTTTTCCCTACCTTTATAACCAGGAGTTTTGTTGGGTCTGAGGCCAAGAGGATATTTGCCACTTTTCAAAGTCAGAGTGCAAAGCACTGCGGCAACGACTGGGAGCCGGACAACCTGATCCCCAGCTCCCTCACAATTCTACGAAAGACTGTGGTCAATGCTTGTTATCGAATGATGAATTAGCAACTGGGAGCTCCTGTCTTTTGAAGGTCAGTGGGATTTGATATTAAAATATTTGCTGTGAGGCTCTCCAACACTTGCACTTCCACCAAAATGGAGGGTGTTGAACCTCTTTTCACAGAACAGAGACATGGAGGGGCAAGGAATGTGCTATCCCATACAGCCGTTGGACAATGAGCATGAGGAGGGAAAAGAATGTCTTGGACTCTGCTGAACGGTGCTTTAGACCAGCAGGTGGGCAGGATAAGGGGCTGAAAAGGGGTAGTATTCTTATTTGTTGGTGGGGTGGTGTAAGCAAGCATTGATTATAACTGCTGTATCTCACAACTGCCTGATCTTACCACATGATGCTCTAACTGTACTGTTGCCAAGAAATTAATAAGAATTCTTTTGAAAAAAGCACTTTATTCAGAGGTTGGCCAAGCAGCCAGAAAATCTTAAAATGTTTACAATCTGACAATGATTTATTGCTGTAGAAAAAAACTTGGAAGCATCGCACCAAGGCTATCCTGAATAAAGGATTATGGGCCTGATTACAACTTTGGAGGAGGGTGTTAATCCGTTCCAAATGTGACGGATATACCACCCACGGTATTACGAGTCCATTATATCCTATGGAACTCGTAATACGGTGGGCAAGATATCCGTCACATTTGGGATGGATTAAAACCCTCCTCCAAAGTTGTAATCAGGCCCTTAGTGTTTACATTCTACATTAAATTATGCTCTCCCTGCTGGCACCTGGCCCCTTCACTGAAGTCCATTACTGTAATTTGTAAAAAGAAAAAAAAAAAAAACACAGAGACAATTAAAACTTCAAGAGGCATGGATTATAAGTAAACTGCAGAAAACATGTCATGACTAGTAGAATCTAGCTGACGGGGACTACAAATATTGCTGCTAGAAGCTGACGTTTTTAGAATTGTCTGATCATTTAAAAACAAGATGCAGCAAAACAGGTTCAGGAGTATGTAAAGATACTTAAAATAATCTGCAGAAAGTATAATTTTGTGCACTTGTGACCTCCCCCACCAAATGAACATTATAACAACCTTAAATAATCTATCCGGTTGAGCCTTAAAACACCCTAAAATAGATACAGACATTGTGGTGATCAAAGCACAGTCTACAGCAAGTAAAGAACATAATGTAACTCAAATAGTCAATAGTATGTTAAAATAATATATTATGAAGTGCGACACACCAAGTTATGATCATAGAAGGTAATGTTCTGAAGTAAATAACATACAACGACCTACGCTTACATTCAGATCAATATAAATAAATACGTGTTGCGTGTGAACATGTGTGTACTCACCTATCTGATCGAACACTGTCTTTGGCGACTGGATGAAAATCACTTTCAAGTAAATCCCAAATATAGATGGTTGATGCAGCATCAAGAACGAAGAACACACTGGGCCTGGTGAGGGACCACTGCACGGCAATGACTGGATGACCATTTGTACAATCGTCCCAGTGCATAACAGGCAAGTCAACAGACATCAAATGTAATCGAATGCTTCCATCTGAACAACCAACCTATCATACAAGAGACAGAAACAGTTTAGCAAACCCTTAGTTAGAATATTACTGATTGTCAACCATGTTCTATCAGACAATCATGATGAACATGTGTTATGTG
Source organism: Pleurodeles waltl (assembly GCF_031143425.1). Taxonomy (NCBI): domain Eukaryota; kingdom Metazoa; phylum Chordata; class Amphibia; order Caudata; family Salamandridae; genus Pleurodeles; species Pleurodeles waltl. The sequence continues at coordinate 667,801,175 of NC_090449.1, read as the reverse complement.
TATTTATTTAGGGGACTTGTGATACAGCCTGATTGCTTTAACTCGATACTGTACAATATATAACAGAAAACCTTCATATTAAACCAGTACAAGAATTCCAGAAACACTAAAGCAGGCTTGGGATGCCAGAGCTTCATGGACCAACTGGCAGGGATACAGCCAGCAAACAGGGAGAGAAGACAGCTTTGAAGGAGAACTGGGTAGAGTAATAGGGATGCCAGGAGGGAATTGTTGCATTCACACGCAGCCAATGAAAAATGCCTTTTTTCCTTTTCAGTGTATAATATTTGGAATGTGATAATGGAGATATTTGGGTCAAGCGCACTTGAAAGCAGCATTTCAGGTGATAAGTATAGAAGAATGGGTGGACATACACAAAGGTATAGAATGGACAGTAAGTAGTACTAAATACTAAAACGGCATTGCAGTACAAACCGTAACAAGTTAACGTGAGAAAATATTAAGGATAAAAAAGTCAAATGCAGCCAGAAAGGTAGTAATCTTGGAAAGCTGCAAAAAATATAATCATCCTCAAAAAAGCCAGCAGCTTTCATAGTCTGCTGTGCCTTGATAGGCAGCTGCTCCAGAAGGCCAATTATTTTAGACAGGCCGAAGAGGATTACCACTGGGTACATATTACCATTCATAAAAAGAGGCCAGGGAAGCTGGATTTAAAACTCATAACCTTTAAGAATCCAACCGATGGAACCTTCCCTCCTCTTTCAAAGGGTAATGAGCAAAGAACACTGGTGATCAAATGCTCAAAGGAAAAGGGAGTTACAACTATCAGTAAAAAAGCTGCCAAGTCATAAGCACTCATTTGTCCAGAAAAAAGTTGACTTAGGGAAGTGGCCCTGAAAGTGTCTGCAGTTCCTTCATGCAACGAGCTGATGCAATCAAAATAAGGACGTTTTCAAGGTTAAGAGACGCAGTGAGCAACTCGGCAAAGGAGATTTAAACATGGATGGCTTGCCGGGCATCTTTAATTCCAAAAAGCACCAGGAGATTACATTTGTATAAAATCGTATGGTGTTTTAGTACAGAAACAGAATAAATGTATTTCACAAACCCTTTTTGGGGTAATACAGAGATGAAGCAAGCCAGGACAGTGTATCTCCATAGGCTGCCATTATATGAGTGAAAATAGAGGCTGTGCCTTTAAGAAGCCAGAGACCACCAGTATCCCATGATGCTGAGCAGGTGACAGTTGCTTCAGTTCCATTTTAAGGAGACATGCCTGTAATGACACATTAGAGAATTGATCAATTTTGTCCTGTCCACCGGGAAGGAGGGAGGGTTGTTTATGACTATAATGGAAATACCCCTACAAGAGAACTGGAGTTAAAGGTAAGAAACTATTCCTTCTCTTGTAGAGGATTTCAATTTATAGTCAAGCACTGAATTGAGTAGCAAATCCATCCCTGCTCAAAGGCCACGGAGAGGGTAAAAGGCAAAAAAAAAATGTGCAATTTCATGCAAACAGATTCTTAAGGGAGGCCTGCCCTATTTGAGCATCTGCTTTAGCATCTGAATCTAAGCAGTAGTGTTTGGTAAATGTTTGGACAGATCTCCAGGTGGCTGCTTTGCAAATCTCTTGGATAGGGATATTACTTACCAAAGCAGTTGTAGCCGCTTTCCCACTAGTGGAGTTTGTTTTAGGCTTAGCTGATAGCTTTTTATTAGCAATTTGATAACATAAGAGAATACAAGAAACAATCCATCGGGAGATAGACTGTTTAGAAGAGGCTAAACCCATATGGACTCGGCTGTGGTTGATAAACAGTTGGCTCGATTTACGTATGCCTTTGGTGTTATCTGAATAGAAGTAGAATTTTAAAACTTGATTTACATCCAGGGAATGGTGAGATCTTTCAGCTGGATTAGAGGGATTCTGGAAAAATGTTGGAAGACATATGGTCTGATTATTGTGAAAATCCAAAATAACCTTAGGAAGAAACTTCAGATGAGTTCTTATAACTACTCTGTTGGAGTGAAAGACTGTGTATGGTTCGTGAGAACAAAGGGCCACATGCACAAATATTTGGATTTGCGATTTCTTAATTGCAATTCCATGCGAATCGCAATTAGGGAACTGCAATTCCAAATGTAAGGAACTCCATTGAGTTCCTTTTTTGACTCCTGAAGGGTCGCAAATAGACCTGCCTCATTAATATTAATGAGGTTGGCCGCAATTTGCAACCCACCGGGAATCGTAAAAATCACAAGGATGGTGGCTAAGGGCCAGCAGACTATCATGTCTGTGATTGCTTTTAAATAAAGGAAAACAGGCTGCATTTAAAAAGAAAGAAAATGGAACGTTTCTGTTTCATTTTTGAAGAGTAGGCAGTGGTCTACTATTAAAATTGTTGCATTCACGGTCACAAAACAATCATACATACCATTTAGATTCGGTTTTAGGAAGGGACACCCTGAACATGCCCCTTCCTAACACCGAATCACAAAACCCAAATTGCAAGTAACTAAATGGCAATTTGGGCCTTGTACATCCCAAAAAGCATTGTTCTCGTCGCAAACGACCCAATTCTGCGAATCGGGCCGTTTGCAACAAGTAAAAAGCTTTGTGCATGTGGCCCTGAGTGTCTGGATTTTGCTAACCATGCAAGCCGATGTTATAGCTACAAGGAAAGTTTTTTTCCAGGAAAGGTGTGCAGGGATGCTTTGTGAATAGGTTTGAAAAGATCTTGCATCAGTCGAGAGAGTACAATATTAGCTCCCAGGGAGGAGAAGGACGTCTAATGGGAGGGAAAAACTTTTTCAAACCCTCTCGAAAATCCTTGACGACTGGGATTCTGAAAAAAGAGGTTTGTGAAGGACATTTTCTGCAAGGTGTGAGGGCTACCAAGTGAAACCTTATAGAAGAGAACTGCAAGACAGATTTTGCCAAAAGGAGTAAGTATGGTAATATAACATCCTCCTGGCAAGAAGTTGGGTCCACGTTCTGGGAGAGATTCGGATGTAGTATCTGGCTTTGGAACTTCGTCAGGAGGTCTGTCCTGCATGGCAGCCTCAGATGTGGACAGATGGACCGGTGAAGAAGGTCTGTGAACCACCAGTGCCGTGGCCACTCCGGAGCTATTAGAACTATTTTGGCTCTCGAGTAGGGCAGCTTGATGAGAATTGCTGGTATTAGGGGAATCAGTAGAAAAGTGTAAAGAAATCTGATGGACCAGTCTATCCTTAGGGCATTCCCCAGAGTCCCTAGTTGATAGTACCTCGAGGCGAAGCTTTAGCATTTTTTGTTTTGTGCGGTGGCAAATATGTTGATGGAATGTGTGCCCCACAGATGAAATAAGCTGTGAACTAGGTTGTTGTGCAAAACCCACTCGTGATTTCCTTGCAGAATCCTGCCAAGAGAATCTGCCTGAGCTTTTAGTACACATGGGAGATGTGTGCGATGATTGTCAGATTCCTGGCTAAGAGCCATTTCCATATTGCCTGGGCTTTGTGCGAAAGCGGTCTGGATCTCGTCCCTCCCTGCTTCTTGAGATAGTACATGGTATTTGTATTGTCCATTTGTACAAGAAGGGAGTTGGTTTTGAAGGACGGATGAAATGCTTTTACCACCAGATGGAATGCTCGAAGCTCCAGGAGACTGATGTGGTATGTGGACTTTCTCTCTCTGACCATGTGCCCTGGATTTGGAGGTTGTCCATGTGAGCCCCCCAGCCTAAAAGTGAGGCATCCGTTACTATTGTTTTTAGGGGAATGCCCTGATGAAAGGGCATGCCTCAAAGCAGGTTTTCTGATGGGCCCCACCACTTCAGGGATATCTTTAAATGAAGAGATAGTGTCACCCCAATTGCTCAACACCTGATCCCACTGATCCCCAAGATATTTCTGCAATGCTTGCATGTGGATATGAACACTCTGTGTGAGGAAGATGTAGGATGTCATCAAGTCCAGAAGAGAGGATACTGTTTGCACTGTTGGACAGGAAGCTGTAATGAGAGAGTGACATTTCCAAAGGATCGATAAACATCTCTCCTCCAAAGGATACACTCTTGCCTGTAATGTGTCGATGGTTGATCCCAGGAAGTGCAATGTCTGCACCGGAACAGGATTTGACTTGCTGAGGTTTATCTGTACTCCTAATCTGTTGAGGGGACTGCAAGTCCAGTGACAGTGAAGTTGAGCTTCTTGAGACATGGACACCTTGATCAGCCCATCCTCTATGTAGGAGTAGAAAAATATTTTGTTTTTCCCAAGATGGACCGCCACCATTGCCATGCACCTCGAGAAAGTTCTGGGTACTGACTTGAGACCAAATGGAAGGACTTTGTACTGGTAGTGATGCTGACCTACTAAAACCTCAATAACTTTCAATGCTTTCTGGAAATTGGAATGTGAAAGTATGCGTCTTGAAGGTCGATGGATCAAAGCCAGACCCCTTGGTGTAGTTGGGGATACATTTGGTCTAAAGACAGCATCCAGAACTTTTCTCGCCAAACCCACTTGTTGGCTGATTTGAGGTTGAGAATGGGCCTGAATTTGTTCTTGTCTCTCTTTTACCAGGATTTACCTGGAGTAAATGCCTGTTCCTCGTTGTGGTGAGGGACAGGTTCCACCGTGTTTCTGTAAGAGGATGTTGACCTGCGACAGCAGTAGAGAGAGTTGAAAAGTGGACGGTTTCAGAGGGATGGACAGTGGAGAGCTGGTAAATCTGAGACAAAACCCATGTTGTACAATATTCAGAACCCAGGCATCTTTTGTTATTCTTTGCCACTCTGCCAAATATAATTAAATGCTTCCCCCCACTGGAGTGGGTAACAGAAGAGGGGTAAGTAGTGACTCAGGGTTTAGAAGTGGAAGGCTGTTTTCCACCTTGAGTGGTCTGCTGGGTGGATCTTCCCCTGGCCTGTTTCCTCTGGTACTGGTGGTTGGGGTGCTGCTGTTGTTGAGTGCCACTTTGGTGTCATCCCCACTGAGGGGTTTAAACCCTCTGGGTATAGTATCTTCTTCAGTAGGGTCAGAAAGATTTACATTGTTCTCTGGAACTTTCCAGGCCGACAGCTCTCAAGGTCATAATCTCAGCCTTCATCCTTGCCATCTCATCATCGGCATGGCTTCCGAAAAGGCTTGTGCTTGAGAGCGGAGAATTTGGAAGCTTCTGGTTTCAAGGAGGTGAGACAAGGCCACAAATGTCTTCACAGAGCAACCCCATGGCAGTATTAATGTACTGCAAGAAGCAAGGAATCAGCTGGGGCACTAATTATTTGGTTGGAGATGAGCAGGTCTTCATTAAGGATCTCTTGAAAATCCAGCCTTTTATCTCTTCAGGAGATATTCCACACAGTGTTGTATGGAGTCCTATAATGCCCTGTCATATCTTCCTAACAGCTTTTAAAGTTGCTGCAGTAGTGGAGACTTTTCGCCAAACTGAATCAATTCTTTGGCTCTCAGGAGGTAGCGTAGAAGGAGTAGTGGCAGGTTGTTTTTTTAGCTGCTACTACTATGACTGAGTCCGGCGTTGGATCTGTTTGCAGGAAAGCCGGATCCTGTTCTGGAGGGCGGTACTTCTTTTGAAGCCTGGAAAGGACTGGCCTGACTGCATCTGGTGTTAAAAAAAATTCCATGGCTGGTTCTAATAAGTCAGGTACCAAAGACAACAGAGGTCTAGATGCTGGCCTGTGTTGCAAGGTCTCAAAGATGATAGAGCTTGTCGTGTTGGAGTCAACATTGGGATATTCAATTTTGCAGCTCCTGTCACCAGAACGTCTTGAAACGTGTAATGACGTCCGCAGGTGTCATGTGTGGCAGTAGAGAATCTGACAATGTCAGAGAGTAACATATGGTAGTAGAGGAATAGGTGTCAAGGGTGTGCCTTGACTAAGAACTCCTGGAACGGTGTTGATGACGTGAATGTCTTGATTGAGATGAGGGTCTCGAATTGTGGTGATGTCTGGACCGATGGTGTGACTTAGAATGAGTTATGGACCTCAGAACTACTGACGGAGGCGGAGGAGGCACTGTCTGAGGTGATGGAGGAGGCGGAGTAGCATGAGGAGATGGCACTGGCAGCGGAGAGCCAGGTGCAACTTGTGAAGGAGAGTATTTTCTTGAACACTCAGAGTCTTGAGACGTATAGCTGTGCCTTCTCTTGCGTCTTGCCTCCTGGAGTCGTGAGAAGGTTGTATAACTTCTCACTGTTGACCTGCTTGTCGACGGCGATAAACGTCGATGCTTTGACTGTGGTATCGATTCCGACATCGACCTCTTATAGAGTCTTGATGGAGACCTAGTTATGACGAGTGCTGCGGTGATGTCAGTCTCCATGACGTCGATAGAGGTCTTGTTGCTCTCGATGCCCCATATCTCAACGGCGAATGACGTTGCTTCTCCAACAGTGAATGGTGGATAGATGGCCAACACGTTAGGGCCGTACCTCTCTTTGACGTCGAGGACAAATGTCGTTTTTCAGCTGTTTTTTGTCTAGGACGCTCACTAGATACAGAAGATAGAGCCCTGGTAGAGGTATGAGCCTCTCCTTGCTCTGAAGCCCTTTTACAGACTGTGTCTGCTGTCTTCTTCTTTCCCCTGTTCCATGGAGGCAAATCTTCTCTCTGTCTCTAAGGGTGCATATAGAGAAAGTCTTGGAAAGAGACACAACGAAGCAATATGTGTGTCTGGTAGACAGAGGATACACACCTCATGAGGCTCTGTCTTGGTCTTCGTCCTTCCACAGGATGGACACTTATCCAAAAGAAAGGGCATTTTTACAGAAAAACCTTTAAGTTTTATCAGAAAAAAGACAGAAAATGTTGGTAAAGATGAGAAACATCGAATAAACCAGTTGTCACAAAAATTCTGAAGTGAATTTTGAAAATAAATGGCAAATTTTTGTCAAGCTCAATGCTCCAGGGTCCTGTCAGCAGTAGTTGGAAAAAAGAACTGAAGCAACTGTCACCTGCTCAGCATCATGGGATACTGGTGGTCTCTGGATTTTTTTAAAGGCACAGCCTCTATTTTCACTCATATAATGGCAGCTACACTGTCCTGGCTTGGGTCATCTCTCTGTTACCCCCAAAAAGGGTTTGTGAAAGACATTTATGTTGTTTCTGTACTAAGAAACCATCAAATTTTACACAAATGTAATCTCCGGGCCCTTTTTTAAATTAAAGTTGAAGAATTGGCCCATTGTAGCCTTCTCCTATAGCCTGCATTATGACTTTCTCTCTTAAGTGACTCTGCAGGCCTTGACGAAGAAAGGCGAACATCTCCACCTAAGAGGATATTTTGTGAAGAAGTGCTCAGGGGTCTTTGCACGTGGGCGGGACTATTCAGTTCTTAGGACTATAAATGGAAATCCCCTACGAGAGAAGATCCAAAAACGTAACCTGTAAGGCATCTTGGGCACCACATCAGGCAACAAATCTGTCACAGAACCAAACACAGAAAGCTTTCGTGGTAAGGTATCTGGTATTCCTTATCTCTCACCTCAGAAGGCAATTTAATTGAAGTCAATTGCAATAAATAAATTTCCAAGCAAAAGAGTGTAAGCTGTGGAGCTTGAGATGAAGGATGCTGCCCTAATGCAGGGACACAAGCTCCTCCCAAAGAGGTTACTTGATCTGGATACAGATGTTCATGTTCAGGAGCTCCGGGTACCACACTCTCCTGGCACAATCCAGGGTAATGAGTATGCAGGATAACTTGGGCCCTTTTGTTCTTGATCTTCTTCAGAACTGAGGGCAGACAATTTAGAGGTGGGGAGACATCCAGGGGTTCCTCATTCCATTCCAGGTAGAATGTGTCTCTTAAAAAGTGCCCTGGCAGAAACTCCAATGTGAAAAATGATTAACATTGAATGTACTTGACAGTGGCAAATAGGTCTAGCCAGGGCTCTCCCCTCTGATCACTGCCCACCGTGGGATGCAGATGTCTTTAGTACGCTGTGCAACATCTGCTCAATTAGTTCACTCTGATGTTGAAGGACCCCACCAAGCTGTTGGCTACTTAAGCGATATTCTGCTGCTCCAGCCACCTCCAGAGATGCAAAGCGCCTTCGCAAGGGCCCAGGATCCCGCTCTGCTTTGCTTGTTGCAGTACCACATGTCAGTGGTGTTTGTGTGAACCTGTCCCAGTCACCCACAGATGGATGGCATGAAACCCTTAAGGGCCTAATTAATAGCTCAAGGCTCAAGTAGGATGATGTGCTGCTTGCTCCTCGCTGAAGTTCAGGGGCCTCTGATCTCCACCTCCCCTAGATGACTTCCTTGACCAAGGAGCAATGCATCCTTCATCACTGTGAGTTCAAGGTGAGGAAGGGAGAGCCGTCTGCTGCGGCACAAATTGGGGATAGTCAGCCACCACTACAGATCTTTTGGTACCTAGACAGAATAAGAGCAGCAGTCTCAATGCTGGGCCCACTGGGATTTCAGGTTTTATTACAGGGCTCGCAATTGCAACATGGCATTGCTGACAAAGTGAATGCACAATGTCAAAAGTCCGAGAAGACTCATAGCCAACGTCACCAAGAAACATGAGTGTCACACAAATACTGGGATCTTAGCCGCACATTTCCAGGCTCGCTGCAGTAGAGGAAAGTCCCACCATATCCAGAAATGCCCTTTGAATGGAGGCCAATGTGAGGGAATCAGACGGGACTTTGGGTCATTTGTGGTGAAACCCAAAGATGTTACAAGTTCACTATCATCTGAAAGTGGTCTACAACTGACTGTGGCAAGACCAGCAGACATCAAGGTATGGAAATACAGGAACCCCTGACTTCTGAAGATGGGGAAATAGAACTGGCATCGCTTTTGTGAATGGCAGAAAGGAAGAGGTGAGGCCGAAAGGTAGCATGGCAAATTGAAAGTATTTCCGGCCCACCTTGAAATATAGATAATGCCTGTGGGACTGGAGGTGGGAAATACGAAAATAAGTATCCTTCAAGTTCAGGGACACCAACCAACTTGTGGGCACAGGGCAGATGGAATCTGAGCAAATGTGAGCACTTGGAATTTGTTCTTCTGCAGGAAGGCATTTAGTGCCCATAGTTTCAGGAAGGACTTGAGGCCCTCATCCTTTTTCTGAACGAGGAAGTAGTGTGCATAACAGTCCTCATCTCTTGATGGCACCCTTGGGACGTGTGAGATGTACCTCCTGCATTAGGATGGACAGACGCTTCACCATGATTAGTTCTGGTGAGGGAGAAAGATGGGGTGGGAAGGCAATTAAACGTAGCCCCTTAGAGCAATCTGTAAGGCCCATTGGTCGGACATGAAGGACCACCAACCTGGGAGGAAGTAAGAATTGGAGTCAAAAGTCCAAGCTAACATGCTGTAACCCTCCTGTCTTTAAACCATTCCACAGCAGAGGCGGCCCTCTCTCTGAGGAGTCTAGAACAATCAAAAGGTATAACCATTAACGATGCCTGCAAACTCCCAGTCCATGTAACATCATCCTGCTTTGCCTTTGAAGCCTAACACTAGTACCGAAAACCCTGCCAGTGCAATCTGTGGTGTCAAGACCTGCGCGGATGACTTATTTCACCACAATCTGCCAAACAAGGATAGTCTAAGCCTGGGAGGTCCTAAGGTCCTGTGGGACTGCCGGCAAGATATTGCTGGCCATGTCCCATAAGGAATGAGTGTAGCAGCCTTGGAGACAGACTGCGTTTATTGATAGTAGTGCCAAGCAGGCAGAAAAAAACATCTGTTTGCCAAATACATCAATCTCTTTGGATTCTATATGTGTGGGATTGGCCAGAAACAAGTTAGGATTAACTTTACAGGTCAAAACCTGCATTACAAGATTTTATGGAGTAGGGTGCTTGGTGAGTAAGACTGGCTTCCCAAGCGCAGGCATGTGTCGTCTGGCTACTTGTTGACTAACAGGCAGGCATTACTATCATTTCAACCAAGTAGCGATTAAGGTATCTGTAAAGAAATAATTAAATGGGAGTAAGAGCTCCAACGTTGTCCCCAAAGGTTAGAGAATCTCTGTCAGAGCAATTGTCTTAATCTCAATGGAAGGCAACTGCAATGTTAGTACCTTGGTTGCCCACATCACTACTACCACCAAAAATGAAGCACAGTTATCTTTTGGTGGCCCATGTGGTAAGTTAAGTGCTGTTTCAAGGGATGTGTCCATCCCCCTGATATTTTGCAAGTCAAAGTGCAATGCATCATCAGTATAATAAGAGATATCTAAGTCATCCCGATCCTCAACATCATCAGTATGTTTGGGTGCTCGATGTCCTGGTATAGGTTCTGAGTCACAAAGCTAGTGGAGCCACCACAGATAGTGGAGTTGCAGTAGAGGTGTTGGGTTAGAGTCAGGAAGCATACTAACCAGTTGCACTTTAGTTATTTCATAGCGTGACAAGTTGCATGCTCAGGCTGATGTCAGTACGGGGTCCGATATGGGCATTGGTGTCATGAGGCTCTCTAGAACCTGAGTTAGTTAACCCTGTTTTAGCTTTTTTTTTTTACAGTTTATATTTTACGCAGTTTAGTAAGGCTGCTTTAGGCAAAGATTTTTACATATTATTACTGTAGGAGGCTGGCCTGGCTTGTAGTGGGTACCAAGGGGTACTTACACTCTGTACCAGGTCCAGTTATCCCTTATTAGTGTAGAAGAGGTGTTTCTAGCAGCTTAGGCTGATAGAAGGTAGCTCTAGCAGAGCAGCTTAGGCTGAACTAGGAGACATGCAAAGCTCCTACTATACCACTGGTGTCATATGCACAATATCATAAGAAAAAACAATACACAGATATACTAAAAATAAAGGTACTTTATTTTTATGACAATATGCCAAAAGTATCTCAGTGAGTACCCTCAGTATGAGGATGCCAAATATACACAAGATATATGTACACAATACCAAAAAAATGCAGTAATAGCAAAAGGAAGTAATGCAAGCAGTGTAAAGTTACAATAGATTGCAATAGGAGCACATAGGTATAGGGGCAACACAAACCATATACTCCAAAAGTGGAATGCGAACCACGAATGGACCCCAAACCTATGTGAGCTTGTAGAGGGTCGCTGGGACTGTTAGAAAACAGTGAGGGTTAGAAAAATAGCCCATCCCAAGACCCTGTAAGGTAGATGTAAAGTGCACCTACAACCCCCAGAGAGCACAGAAGTTGTGATAGGGGGATTCTGCAAGGAAAACCAACACCAGCAATGCAACAACAGTGGATTTCCAGACCTGAGTACCTGTAAGACAAGGGGACCAAGTCCAAGAGTCGCGACAGTGTCGAGAATGGGCAGGAGCCCAGGAAATGCCAGCTGAGGGTGCAGGGAAGCTGCCACCGGATGGAAGAAGCTTGGTGTTTTGCAAAAACGAAGAGGACTAGGAACTTCCCCTTTGGAGGATGGATGTCCCACGTCATGAAGAAGCTTGCAGAGGTGTTCCCACGCAGAAAGACCGCAAACAAGCCTTGCTAGCTGCAAGGGTCGCGGTTAGGGTTTTTGGATGCTGCTGTGGCCCAGGAGGGACCAGGATGTCGCCACTTGGATGAGGAGACAGAGGGGGGGCCCAGCAAGTCAGGGAGCCCTCACAGAAGCAGGCAGCACCCGCAGAAGTACCGGAACAGGCACTTAGAAGAGGAGTGAACCGGAGTCCACCCGAAGTCACAAAAGGGAGTCCCACGACGCCGGGGGACAACTCAGAAGGTTGTGCACTGCAGGTTAGAGTGTAGGGGACCCAGGCTTGGCTGTGCACAAAGGAAATCCTGGAAGAGTGCACAGGAGCCGGAGCAGCTGCAAGTCACACGGTACCCAGCAATGTAGTCTAGAGTGGGGAGGCAAGGACTTACCTCCACCAAACTTGGACGGAAGAGTCACTGGACTGTGGGAGTCACTTGGACAGAGTTGCTGAGTTCCAGGGACCACGTTTGTCGTGCTGAGGGGGGACCCAGAGGACCGGTGATGCAGTCTTTTGTTGTCTGCGGTTGCAGGGGGAAGATTCCGTCGACCCACGGGAGATTTCTTCAGAGCTCCTGGTGCAAGAAGGAGGCAGGCTACCCCCAAAGCATGCACCATCAGGAAACAGGCGAGAAAGCCGGCAGGATGAAGCGATACAAGGTTGCAGTAGTCATCTTTGCTACTTTGTTGCGGTTTTGCAGGCGTCCTGAGCAGTCAGCGGTTGATCCTTTGGCAGAAGGTGAAAAGGGAGATGCAGAGGAACTCTGGTGAGCTCTTGCATTCGGTATCTCTGAAGAATTCCCCAAAGCAGAGACCCTAAATAGCCAGAAAAGGAGGTTTGGCTACCTAGGAAGGAGGATTGGCTACTAAGAGAGGTAAGAGCCTATCAGAAGGAGTCTCTGACGTCACCTGCTGGCACTGGCCACTCAGAGCAGTCCAGTGTGCCAGCAACACCTCTGTTTCCAAGATGGCAGAGGTCTGGGGCACACTGGAGGAGCTCAGGGCACCTACCCTGGGAGGTGCAGATCAGGGGAGTGGTCACTCCCTTTTCCTTTGTCCAGTTTCGCGCCAGAGCAGGGCTGGGGGATCCCTAAACCGGTGTACTCTGGCTTATGCAGAGATGGGCCGCATCTGTGCCCATCAAAGCATTTCCAGAGGCTGGGGGAGGCTACTCCTCCCCAGCCATCACACCTATTTCCAGGAGGGCAGAAACCTGTCTGAGGGGTTGGCAGCAGCTGCAGTGGAGACTCCGGAAAGGCAGTTTGGCAGTACCCAGGTTCTGTACTAGAGACCCGGAAGATCATGGAATTGTCTCCCCAATGCCAGAATGGCATTGGGGTGACAATTCCATGATCTTAGACATGTTACATGGCCAGGTCCGGAGTTACCATTGTGACGCTATACATAGGTAGTGACCTATGTATAGTGCACACGTGTAATGGTGTCCCAGCACTCACAAAGTCCGGGGAACTTGCCCTGAACAATGTGGGAGCACCTTGGCTAGTGCCAGGGTGCCCACACACTAAGTAACTTTGCACCCAACCTTCACCAGGTGAAGGTTAGACATATAGGTGACTTATAAGTTACTTAAGTGCAGTGGTAAATGGCGGTGAAATAACGTGGACGTTATTTCACTCAGGCTGCACTGGCATGCCTGTGTAAGAATTGTCAGATCTCCCTATGGGTGGCAAAAGAAATGCTGCAGCCCATAGGGATCTCCTGGAACCCCAATACCCTGGGTACCTCAGTACCATATACTAGGGAATTATAAGGGTGTTCCAGTATGCCAATGTGAATTGGTGAAATTGGTCACTAGCCTGTTAGTGACAATTTGGAAAGCAGAGAGAGCATAACCACTGAGGTTCTGGTTAGCAGAGCCTCAGTGAGACAGTTAGTCATCACACAGGGAACACATACAGGACACACACTTATGGGCACTGGGGCCCTGCCTGGCAGGGTCCCAGTGACACATAGACTAAAACAACATATATACAGTGAAATATGGGGGTAACATGCCAGGCAAGATGGTACTTTACTACAATTACTAGCTTGCTTTTGTTCTAGGAAAACAAGGAACAAGGTGCTTGTTAAGTTAGCCTTTGCATGACATGTAATCAGTACTTTCGGTCCAAGGACTAAGAACATAGTACACAATATCCTAGCTTGTATTGGCATTGCAGGATACAGCTTCTAACACCTGAACACAGCATTGCATTGGAACTGCACTTCCAAGACAGTATGCTTTATTATATAAACAGTGCACTAACCCAGAGGGTGCAGAGGGCATTCCGGCAATGACTATCCTGTGATGCATGCTGTGTGACATGCAGCTGGGCTGGCGCTGACCTACCAGCCTGCTGAGACTACCATATACACCACAGGCTGACCCCTGACATTGTCTCCAGTATGGGGTCGGGGCTAACCTCTTAGCCTTAGATCTGGCCAGTCAGAAGGGTACACCCGCTATGCCCTCAGATTAGACTTGGGGTTAGGTAGGAAAGTCGAGAACATCCAGAACTACATACACCATGGTTTGATTTTTATCTTTTTCACCATATTTGTAACACTAATTACCTTGTTTTGTTTAATCTGCTTAATTATCACAGCTCACTCTTTATATGACAGATTGTGAATGTTTCAATAAATGTATTGAAAACCTATCAGCCATCTTTTGTGTCTCGCCTTGTCATGCATGGGTTACAACACAAAAGGGTTAAGATATGTTACCATGACTCCCCTGGGGAGTCGGAGTGTTGCTTTCAGGTTGCCATAATCACCTTGCACCCTGTGGGTTTGGGGGTTCAGTGAGGCACTGTGAGCTAGCTACAAGTTAGGTGACAGTCACACACAATGTAGACAGACTCAGTCTCCTACACTCTGCCGTCCTAAACACGCAGTCCTATTATCTGAGTAGGAACTGCATAACATGGCACCATCAACATATTAAAGTCAGGTTCTTATTTAATGGATCTTCTGAGTAGTCTTCTCTACTATACCTAAGGTGCCCTATTCAACTTTATACAGAGATGTATGTTATGTTAGGGAAATATCCTCCTCAGATGTATAGGTAGCATCTATATTCTTCTGTATGTTGTTTATGCTTGAACCTTCAAAAGGATAGCCCACTTAGTTTTTCCTTCTCTGAATTTCTTTTTTAAGAATGGCAAATTCAGTTGTTATTCCAGTAAATTGTAGACATGCTGTCACACATTTACTTTAAAATGGGCTACCTAATTGGGCTAGAGATGTTATGTTCATGCTTGAGGCATACGTAGCGTACATAACTGAAACATTATACTTGTGGGTCAATTTTCCTGCAATCGATGGATATACAAATACATTTCATACATACACAGTAGTATGACAACAATACGGAGCATACAACTACTTAGAAATATCTTTGACATATCATAAACATGAAAATTGGTTCCAAGGAGCCTTACCACACGTTATTGAATATGTTAGATTAGGTTCCCTCAGTAATCACAAGGACACATGGCCAGGTCTAACTGCCTACACCCATTATCCAAATATACAAAATTTAGCAGCAGCAGATCTGTGCCCATTATATACTAACTTAGTTAAACTATATAGACGATTAACACAATTTGTAATGTGAATATTGAACACTACTGCAGCAAGAGCTGCTCCAACTGTCCAACAACAATTGGCTACACCTGACATTAACTTAGTGACTATTAATGCTATTTGGGCAAAGGCCCACCAAAACACAAAGAAATTCAGTTTTGGATTGCTCAAAACACAAAACTCAAAATAAACGCAGAATTCTCACAATGTGCTTGCCACTTGGAATGGTACCCTCTATCGATGATTGTGCTACTTGGGGCAAGTTTGTGCTGCAATATATACCATAACTCATGGTACACCATCTCTTGTGGTCTTACCAGAGGTGTTAAAACAAATACAAAATGAATGCAAGGTTGCCCCTGGCCTGGACTTGGGGATAAGATAAATAGGAAACTTTGCCACAGGTCCTCAATTATTTTATGAAATATGAGAGGGTAAGCAGCAGCACTGGCATCTCACACAGGTTCCTTTAATAGAAAAGGAGCATGAGTTACCAAAGATAATAAGGCCAGGGACGCTGATGGCCGTGGATACCTACCTCCTGCCCAAACACCAACCCACCAATGTCAATGACAAGGTTGGAGACCAGATCTTCTTTGGGATAGGGGGTTGTAAAGCCCCCAGCCGTATTTATTTCACACACACACAAAACATTGTTATACATCACAAAATGTGCACAGCAACCACATTATTTACATCTAGTTCAGAAGTGAGCCCTAGCCTTTACAGACTCCAGAACATGCAAGTCACCTAACCATAACTAGTTTGTTCCTGTGCAACCAACAAAACATAAATGTTCAGAGTGAGATCATGACTGGTTCTGTGACCCTTCCTTTTAAACCCCCGGTCCAGAGGATGGGTCCCTCCTTAAGGAGGTCCCCACCTTTCCTCTCCCATACCAGGAGCTCTCCCCGTGCCAGGACCTCTCCGGCCTCTTGAGCTCTTGTGCCAGGGGCCTGGCTGCCATTAAGATATTTTCCTCGATCACCCAAGTTCCTCACAACTCAAAGGGCCTATGCTAGCTCATGCCAACAGCACCTGCCTTGGTGGCTGTCAGGTAAGGACTGCATGTTACCGAACGCCTCCAACATCCTGCGTAACTGCAACCTCCTTTCGACTTGCTGCCAGCAGCCCTTGGAGGGTCCAGTGACGAGATGTCATTTTGGTATAAAAGGATGCAGTTAAGGAACCCGAAGTGTCCCCACCAATCATGACGTCACCCACCAACCTGCATAAATACGACTGATCTAAACACCATATATACTACTTGCTAGGAAGAAAAGGGTGCTAATCACGACATTCCACGACCACATAACTCCTGGAAATCGCGATTCAGTACCTGGATGGGAAAAAAGTCATACACAACATGTACTAGATGCCAGAAAGAAAAAAGTGTTAATCATGACATTCAACATCCACATAATTTATGCAAATCCTGATTCAGTTCCTGGAAAGGGAAAAAGTAATAAATTTCCCTGAATTTAAAAAATGACCCAATCCATGCACGCCCATGCACTGCGCCCCTTGCTCTGGGTATGGTGGGTTGACAAAACCAGAGATACACCTGTGCTACTGCTGGGCAGAGCGCAATGAGAGGCCAGTATCCATGCCCTGCCCTCATCACTCAGATCAGCAGTGGTGCAGGGGATGGGGCTCTCTGTGGTCCGAGGGTGGGGAAGAGAAGAAGGTGGACTGCATTCACAGTAGTGAGCAAGAACAAAGAGACCTGCTTGTCGTCTCGCATATCCTTTTAGGGGGGTAGGTGTTAACCCGAGCGATCCCAGAAGCCAATTACAGCTTCCAGGTTTGATGCATATGTAGTCAATCCTTGCTCCTGGCTGACCCTTAGACCTGGGGCAAGCGCCTGAACCCAGAGGTGGCCCCTGGCTTCCTGCCCTATCACCGCTTCTCCCGTGTTGGGAGAGCCTCTGTCACTGCCAAGACCTATAAGTGTATAGGTTGCGATCATCTGGGAGACAGACCAAATAAGCCACAGTTTACAGGTAATCCAGAAGAGGATAATGCCAGGAGTCTTCTACAAAATGCGGGGACAAACAAAAATCAAATAAAGATAAAATAAAATCACAGGAAGAATCTCTGCAGCCTCAGAACTCTGAAAAATGTTCTAATTTGCGTAAGCATGTTAATTTAAAACAACCTGGCTGGTATCCATATACTGAAACACGCTCTTCTTGTTCCTCCAGGACTTATCCAACAAATGGGCCGAAAGAACGGGGCTGTCAGAACGCAGACAAGAGGAGAACGTGAAATTAAAAAAGGACTCATAATGCTCATTTGACGTCATCATAAAGAAGAAAGAGAAACTTCCTCAGCAAAAACCCTAATTAAAAAGAAGGTGGTTATGGGAATTTCTGCAAAATATGCCACACACATTGAAGAACGTTACTGCGGAACAGGACGTGGGCAGTCGCTCTGCAAAACAGTGCAGAAAGTCCAAGAGATTCTGGATGTGAGAGCAACTAACAACTATATAGAAGTCAAAACCCCAGAGAGACGAGTCGTCCCTCCAGACTGCGTCTATAAATTAAATATATATTTGAGGGGGGCATAATATGCATAATGAAGGTAATGTTCTGGGAAAATGTAACACTCAGCTATGACAACCTCTTGGCACAGAGCCTTTTGACAAAATGGTCTACAACCCCACCCTGCTTGTTACAGTACCACATGGTGGTGGTGTTGTCCATGAACACCTACACTACCTTTCCCTTGAGAGAGAGAAAAGACATTCTTTCAATGCTAGTCTGATCGAATGGAGCGCCAACAGGTTGATGTGAAGTCTGGACACGGCCAGAGACCAGACTCCTCTGATCTCTGCCTCTCCCAGATGGCCGCCCAATTCCCAGGAGTGACGCATCTGTCACTACTGTCAGATCTAGTTGGGGAAGGGCGAGGGACCTGCCTCTGACCCAACTGCGGTTAGTTAACCACCACTGTAGATCTTGCAGAGTTCCATAAGAGATCTGGACCTTCTCAGAGATATTTCCGCTGATGCTGCTCCCATTGGAACTTCAGGTCCCACTGCAGACCCCGCATATGCCATCTGGCATGCGTCACTAGAAGGATACAGGAAGCCATGAGTCCCAGAAGCCTCAGAGTCATTATCATCGAAATCCAGCCTCACTGAGGCTGAAACATCGGTATCATAGCCTGACTATCCTGGACTCGACACTTGGGAGGATAAGCCCAAAACTGTGCTGTATCCAGAACATCTAAGATGAAAAGAAGTGTCTTAGAGGGAGTGAGGTGTGACTTTGGCACGTTTAGAGTGAAACCCAGCAAATGCAGGAGGTCCGCCGTAGTCTGGAGGTGGGAGACGACAACCTGGAGCGAGCACACCTTCAACAGTTAGTCATCCAGATAGGGGAAGACCGAAACCCCTGATCTGAGCAAATGAGCTGCAACCACTGCCATCACCTTGCTGAACACTCGAGGGGCGCTGGTAGGGCCAAAGGGGAGCATGGTGGATTGAAAGTGCTCGTGGCTTACCATGAACCGTAAGTAATGTCTATGGGTAGGCAGGCTGGGAATATGAAAATAAGTGTCCTGCAAGTCCAATGCAATCCAGTCTCCTGGGTCCAGGGCAGATAAAACCTGAGCCACAGTGAGCATTTTGAACATCTCCTTCTTACGAAAGAGATTGAGGGAACAAAGGTCTAGGACAAGATGGAGGGCCTCTCCTTTTTGGGCACCAGAAAGTAGCAGGAAAGGGAAACATTCTTAAGAACGCGTTGTAAAAAACAAGGATGTTTTCCACGTGTGTAACCATGCTTGCCGGAACAATGCACAGCTTTTTTTCTGCCTTAACCATGCATGTGCTAAACTAAACATATGCATGCTTAAGGCACAGAAAAAGCCATGCGTTGTTCAGGAGAGGATGAGGTGAGGTAATTGGGGCAGGGGTGGAGGGTGGATTACGGGATTAGGGTGGGTCGGGCGGGCTATCTTGTTAAGGGGCAGGGGTGGGGGTTTGGGTATTTGTTTCTTAAGACTTAGGGGGAGGGCAGGCAATTTTTTTTTTTGTAGGGGTGGGATGGGAATGATTGGGTATTTTTATTTTATTTAGGGCTTATTTTGGGGCCGGGGAAGTTTTTTAAAGGGGTGGGGGAATGTTTAACAAAGGGCAGGAGGAGACAAGAAGAGGAAGGATCAGGAGAGGGTGCAGTAAGTGGGGTTGGGGCAGGGTTGATGGGTAGTTTTTAGAGGTGGGAGGTCGGAGTAATTTCGTTTTTAGGGGCTGGCTGGGGCGGGGATAGTTTTTTTTAGGCTCAGAGCGGGGGGGGCGTTGGGGTACGTTACGTATTAGGGGTGGGAGTAGGTTTAGGCCTCCGGGCAGGTGGGGGGGTTGTATGAAGGATTCACGCTTGCCGTTTCCACATATGCCTTTACTAGGCATGATTTCACAACTAAATTTGTTCTAAAGGCATGCGTGGTACAGGCATGTGTGGAATCCAAACGGTCGCAGATCCGACCTCGTTTTTAAGGCATGCATTGTTCCGGCATGTGTGGTTCTATCATACAACAAGCAGGAATAGTAAACATGACCTACCTCTGGCACGGGAGCCATCTCTATGGCTCCCTTGGCCAAGAGAGCTATAACCTTCTCCCAGAGAAGGGATAAGTGATCCTCTGTTATCCGATCATATTATGATGACATGGATGGAGGGGTAGTCTCGAAGGAGAGGGGGTAGCCCCTCCAGACGATCTGCAGAACCCACCTGTCTGACGCGATGGACAGATGGATTGCCAGCAGAGCAGGTGATGGCAAATCTTGCTTCAGAGTGGCCCTTGGTGGGGTTATTGGGTGGACTGGCCAGACCTCTGGTTCCATGATCCACAAGGTCGGTGGATCTCATGCCCTCAGCCATGCAAAGGCTAGGAGGAGGAAGTTGGCTTCCTATATGGTGAACTAAAAAGAAGTTCACCGTGCAGAGTCCAGTGGATCCCCAATTGGTTGACCGAAGCAAAGGTAGATAACACTAACTGTAGGAAAGCACCCTTTTTGGCATGGTTTGCCCCCACTTTTTTTTTGCCGTGTACTTGATGTAATTTCAACTGAAAATGCACTGGGTTCCTGCTAAACAGGTCCCCAGTGCCCGATCTCGTTCCCCAAAACTGCACAGTCGTTTCCCCAATTGGCACATCTTTTAACACACTCTGTAAGTCTCTAGTAAATGGTACCCCTGGTATCTAGGGCCTGGGGTACTAAAGAGGGTCCCTGAGGACTGCAGCATGAATTGTGCCACCCTCAGGGACCCCTCACCACGCACATGACAAGCTGCCATTGCAGCTGCGTGTCTTGTTGAAGACAAAAGTAAAAATACGACATGGCACACAGCCTGTATGCCCTGACCCCTAACACTGCATATAATATATGTAAGTCACCGCTCTAGAAGGCCTTACAGCCCCATTATATGTGAGGGCATGTCTGCATGAGCAGATATACCCCTGCTATTTCTTTGTCAATTCTCAGACATAGTAAGTGATCAGGGAAGCCATTTTAAATTCATGTGCCGGAAAATGGTTACTGCGAGTTCCCCAGTTAAATGAGGGCTTCAGTGAAGATAGGGATGTTTGGTATCAAACATTTGGTATTGGTGAACCCACATTACTGCCAGCATTGGATTTACAAATACATGCACCCAGAGGGCACTCAGAGGTGCCCCCTGAAAAGCTACCAGCTACAGGTGTGTTGACTGACTGGTCCTGACCAGTTCAGGTACCTTAGCCACATTTCTGACCCCCAAAGGTAAAAGCCAGCACTCTCGGAGGCCAGAGACAAAAGCCTACACTGGGCAGAGGTGTTGACACCTCCTCCAGGCTGGATGGACCTTCCAGGCCGGTAAGCTTCAAAGGCCTAACCACCTTTGTAATGCGACCCAGGTCTCTTTAAATGGTGGATATGATCAATCCCCCAACATGACCCCACTTCCTGGAGGCAGGACAGGTGGGAAAATTTGTTAGATCTGGAGGTGTGCCCACTTAATGGGAGTCCCACCCCTAAGGTTGACGAGCTGAAGTGGACACCACTTTTCAAGTTCCTCCATTTGGTTTTGTGTAGAATTAGACCTCTGTGGTCAGGGTTATGTCCAATTCCCAAGGGAAGCAGTAATAAAGAGGGTATAGTCACCCTAAAGGTGGGCAACCCTTTGGGTGCTACCTGGCACTCCCCTGCACCCGGCCGCCCCAGTGGTGCCTGGACTGACCTGTTGGTGTGGTCCTGGCCCAAAACTTACCTTAAGTCTCTTAGATTGGTCTTGTAAGTTGTGGTAAAGTACCTATTTGATGACTTTGTTTACCTCCCACAGCTTAATATTGAAGAACTCAAAAATTGCACTGTGTCCATATTTGTGAGTAAAAAGTATTTGTGCTTAAAAAAATGCTCACTTTGTAACAAAAGAAGTGTTATTTTTGTAAATTGGCCTCTGATTTATTCTTTGAGTGTGTGTCTCATTTATTGCCTATGTGAGTACACCAAATGCTTAGCACTACCCTCCGATAACCCTTACTGCTCACCGACACTACCATAAAATAGAGCGTTAGTACTATCTACTTTTGCCTCTGCAAACCAACTGGGGTCCATTGAACTCCTTGCGCGGTGTACTCCTTTTTAGTGCACCATATAGAGAGCCAGCTTCCTACACTAATGCTCTATTTTTGGTATTTATGCTTATCAGAGGGTAGTGCTAAGCATTTGTTGTAAGCACAGAGGCAATAAATGAGACACACACTCAAGGAATAAATCAGAGATCAATTTAGAAAAATAACACTTCGTTTTATACATATTTTAAAACCAAGAACGTTGCAAAAGGTTAAGTACTGATTTAGGGGGTTATTACAACTTTGGAGGAGGTGTTAATCCGTCTCAAAAGTGACAGTAAAATGACAGATATACCACCAGCCGTATTACGAGTCCATTATATCCTATGGAACTCGTAATACGGCTAGTGGTATATCCGTCACTTTACAGTCACTTTTGGGACGGATTAACACCTCCTCCAAAGTTGTAATAACCCCCTTAGTGTTTAAAAGTCACAGGTAAGTAAAGAGTTCAAATCTGTGCGCCTTTAAGCACAATGTAATTTTATGGAGAGAAAAGCCAATAATGTATAACGGTAAGTACAGCAATTAGCCTTGGGGGTTCACCTCCTGGGTTTAGGGTTGTACAGGCCCGAGGGCCAAAGAACAACCAGCAGTTTGTAAGAAGCTCCCTAAGTTCTACTGGGAGCAGGGTGCTGGCATGGGTGTAGGTGGGCGTACTACGAAGAAGGGGGCCACCTAAAAACAGGCTGCACAGGGGGACTTGGGGACAAGTCAGAGAGCTCTCAAACAGGGGCTTGTGTCGCAAAAGGCCTTAGGGCAGTGGGGCACAGCCGGTTCTTCAGATCCTGTGCCAGTCATCTCGGGTGAAGAGTGGATAGAGCAAATGGGCTCTGTATGCTAAAGTCCTCTGCGCTGTCAGGGTCAACCAGCTGGCAGGAGCAAATTCAGGGCAGCTGTGCCACTGACAAGGTGGGTCTCAATGTTGCTGATGTCCCTTGACAGCTGCTTGGTCCTGGTGC
Organism: Pleurodeles waltl; assembly: GCF_031143425.1. Lineage (NCBI taxonomy): Eukaryota > Metazoa > Chordata > Amphibia > Caudata > Salamandridae > Pleurodeles > Pleurodeles waltl. The sequence goes on along the minus strand of NC_090449.1, from coordinate 667,778,610 downwards.
AGTGACAATTCCGAATGGACTCTCACTGTTGTTGCTTGGTGCCGGGTACCCCGGGTATTGGTGCTGCATGGCTCCGGTGGGTCCTGCTGTTGTCACACTTGGTGAAACGACAGTCCTGGTCCTCCAGAGCATGGGTACCTCTTTCTGTTCATTTGCAGCCTCGGCCGGGCCGGACTCTGCTATTTGGTGCCTGTGGGCTGCAGAAAAGTAGAACTTTTACTCCAAGGGAGATTGGCGGTGCTTTTGTATTGCTGGCAGGCTACCTGAGGCTTTGATAGTTATCCGGCTTGCAGAACGAGTCACGATTGTCGAGAGAGATGGGGTCAGGCAGTTTTCCCACCAAAATGTCCAGAGCTCTACTGCTGTTCTCTCCAGGCAGCAGCTCTTCTTTGTCCTTCTCTTGATCCATTGAATCTAAGTAGGGGTGCCGCCTAAATACTCAATTTTGGGGTGTTACAGGGAGTGCCAGGCAGCAGCCAATGGGTTGCCTACCTGTAGGGTGACTACACCCTCTATATGACCACTTTCATTGGGAACTGGGCATAACCCTGACCATAGAATACTAATTCCACCAAAACAAGATGGAGGAATTTAAAAAGTGGTGTCCACATCAGCTGGTCCACCTTGGGGGTGGGACTGGTATGAGGTCGAAGCACCTCCTAAAATTACTAATTTTCCCACCTGTCTTGCAGCCAAAAAGTGGGATCAGGACGGGGGTTGGTCATCTCTTTCATCTGGAGAGACCTTGGTCGAAGTACAATGGCGCCTTGGCCTTCTGAAAATTCCAGCCATCAGCTTCAGGGACCACTCAGTTAAAGCCTTTGGATACATGGACCGACACTAGGAGCACGACATTGGGTTTTGATCGTGATCCAGGCATCAAAGATACCCTGGGTGCAGATCCGTCACTGACACTGCCCCATGACACGACCAGCGGGGCTTATACCCGGCTTTCCTCAATGACTTCCTCGACGCACCCGGAGTAGAAAACTCGAAAAATCCTCAACAAAAAGTATTTTAAAAAAAGGCCAGTAAAAAAGTGATGGAGGGTTAGCTCTTGTTGGATTGGCGCTAGCTGGCGTGGAAAGAAAAAAACTGACGTCAGTGCACTGGGGTGGTGCTTATATAGGCCCGTGATGTAATTTCCAGCTCGGATGACATTGACAACGGACATGGAGCCGATCGACGCCACCTAACAGTCCTCAGGGGTACTGCTCAGAAAATTCTCCGGATTAATCTGATGCCTGGGGGAAATTCAAAGCTAAGGAATCTGCAATGAGAAGTCTCTATCAGACAAGCCAGACGTCCTCAGCCAGGCATGGCGCCTCAGGGCCACTGTTGTGGAAACCTCTCAGCCTATAGAGACAGTCGCCTCAGGTCTGCAACGAATTGTGAACTTTGGTGTGTCTCTCCCAGTCTGAGAGAGTACATTCCGGGTTGCTGCAGGGACCTGAGGCAGCACTTGCACATCTGTATGCCACAGTGTGTGGGAGTAATGGTCTGAAAGGCATGTGGTATTCACTGACTGCAATGCAAGGCTGGTGGAAGAAAACATCTTCCCAAATGAATCAAGCCCTATGGATTCCCTTTCCGGGGGAGCGGTAGGAAACACCCCCTGCTAGGTAGAGGCTTGGACCACCAAGCTCTCAGAGGTGGGATATTGCACCAGGAAACATGGGTCCCCGTTGTGGGACAATGGTGGCAGGCAATCGTCCTGTTCACAGGAGCCCCTGGGCTGGGTTTGAACTAGGTACTCAGTAGGACCTCAGTGAGGACATCACTAAATGGGAGTAGAGGTTCCAAGGTAGAAGCTCCCAGTTGCAGCACCTCTGTCAAGAGATCAGTCTTGACAGCCACCAAGCCCAGTTGAAGGTCCAGGACCCTCCTCACCACCATATTCTAAGAAGCTCCCTCCTTAGTAGTCACAGGTAGGGGGAGAAAGCATGCCAGTATCTGGAGAAGTGTCCAATGCGTTGGCTTCACCCAAGTCCTCACTGCAGTCCATTTCAATTTCGTAAAATTGGTATCCTAAAGGATTCAGTGACCCCTCCCATTCTTCCCCGAGGCTTAGCACAGAGAAATGGGTTTCAGGATCTCAACTAGGAGGCAAAGCTCCTGCTGGCGCCGGAGTTGGCATTGTGCAACGCCCATCCGGCTCTGTGTTGGAGTCGAGAATTATAATGGCGATGGAGCCGTCGGTGGGTGTGGGAGTAGGGATTGTTGGAGAAGGTCGAGGTGGTATGACAGGTGCCGGTCCGGATCCAGGACTGGATCCCTTAGAGCCTATCAGTGCCAGGGCCACAGAGCCTCCTCCATCCCCGCAGTGAAGAAGGGTCTCCAGCAGAATTCAAAGATAAGGAATCTGCAGCTAGAAGTTTCTATCAGAAGGCTGTCATGAAGGAAAGGCCACTGGCTCAGGGAAAATGCATCATTGCCTTGGAGGCTGTCACAGAGGCTAGCATTCCAAATTCAAAAGCCTTACATCCTAGATGGATACAATGTGTAGGAAGCTGGCCTGGTGTGTGGTGAGCACCTATGGTGTTATCACCTTATATCAGGTCCAGGTATCCCCTATTACTGAGGTGTATGCAGTATCTAGGAAACCAGGGCTTTCTAGAGGTAGCTGTGGATGAGTAGCCAAGTCTTATCTAGGAGACGTGCAAAGCTTATGGAATACCACTGTTTTTACACGGCACTCACACACATGAAAGAACTAGACACTGACAGCAGGCAAAAAGTGGGGGTAACCATGCCAAAAAGAATGTACTTTCCTACATAACCCCTATCCCCCAGCCAAAGGACAGTAAGACTAACGTTGGCCAGATGAGACCTTATTGTCTAAGTTGAAATATCTGGAGAGTACCTCTGCATCGGAATGGTTACCACCCTATCATTATGGGTTTTAGACCTGTGATATGTGTTAGCTTTGGGCCCTCTAGTTCCCTAGTTGAAGGTTATGGAGCTAAGAGTAAATAGGGCAGGATGGCTGCCCCTGGGGCTCCATAGTAGGACAGGATTGCTGTCCTACGTACGGCAGAACAGGACAGGACAGGATGGCTAACCTAAAGGCTCTAAAGGAAAGGACTGCTGTCCTAAGTTGTCAGAGGTGGTGCAGAATTGCTGCCCCAAAATCTCCATGCAAGGACAGCAGGGCTGTTTTACGTTTTCTAAGATAGGGTGGGGTTGCTGTTCTATCTTAGTTTCCTTCCAGAGGGATTCTCCTACCCCTAGAAGCTCAGCTGTTATAGCTTTTTAGATCCTCAGTGGGAGTGTAGACAGGAGGTAACTCTGTATCCTGCCCGTCTGGGTTTTTAGGAGTGTCCTGAGCCATTTGTCTAGGTTCCAGGGCTCCTTTTCCTCCTTGCTCTTTGGCCTGTGCTGAGGTTAAAGTGAGGAAGTGTTTAGGGATGCCCAGCATGGCTGTATAGGCTAGGAACTCCAGGTCATTACCTAGGAGGCACTCAACAGGTAGGTTAGGGGAGACTACCACCTGTTTAGGGCCAGTAACCCCAAGCCAGCTAAGGTCTACCATGGCTAATGGGGAGGCACTGAGTGGAGTTATTCACATCAGTGACTTAGTACTTGTGACCAAGTAGGTGTTGTTCAGGTGACACTAGTTGGTCAGTAACTATGGTGACCGTGGCACACGTGTCCCTGTAGGCCTGAGCCTCAACACCATTTACCAGGATATGCTGCTTGTACCTATCCATGTTAAGGGGACAGGCAGCTAGGGTGGCAAGGCCAGTGCCACCCTTAGAGACAAAGGTTGTCTCAGGGGTTTCTATACCTACCCCATGTCTCACTACAGACATAAAGGTGAACCCAACTACACTTTTGGGCTGACTACTGCTACCACTGTTGTTGCTACCACTAGAGGTGCTCGGGGTAATAGTGGTGGTGGTGGTAATAGTAATAGCAGTGGTAACAGGCTTGGTGCTATTTTTAGGGCAAGTGCTCTCACATGCCCTGTGGCCTGGTTGCCTACACATGTAGTACCAAGGTTTTTTGTTGAAAGAGGAGGAGGACTTAAACCCACCCTCTGACGTTTTGTGGGCCTTAGAAGGAATCTTTTTGTTTGTCTTTGTCCCCACCCTTGTCCTGATACGTACCTTCTTTTTATGGTCCATCAGTGTGTGAGCCTTCCTATTCATCCTGGTGCGGACCCCACTCGCTTGCCTTCTTTCCCAATTCTTGGGGAGAGGTCAGATCAGAGTGCACCAGATATTGATGCAGCTGATCAAATACACAGTTATTTAAAATGTGCTCTCTTAGAATTAGGTTATACATGTCCTGGTAGTCACTAACTTTGCTCTCATGCAACCAGCCTTCCAGAGCTTTCACAGAGCAGTCCACAAAATCAACCCAATCTTGGGAGGACTCTTTCCTGGTCTCTCTGAACTTGATCCTATACTGTTCAGTAGTCAGACCAAATCCATCTAACAGTGCTACTTTCAAAACTGTGTAGTTGTCTGCATCTTCTTCTCTGACAGTGAGGAGCCTGCCCCTAACCTTGTCAGAGAAGGAGAGCCACAACATTGCTGCCCACTATCTTTGGGGGTTTTTCTGTACCTTACAGGCCCTCTCCAAAGCAAGAACCACTTATGGATATCATCTCCCACCTTGTAAGGTGGGTCTACTTTGCTCAAGTTCCTCAGCAGTGAGGAGAACCAGAAGTCGAGGATGCAGCCCCCACAGGAAACTCACAAGCAGCAGGCACAGGAGTCGCAGTGAGGTCCACTAAGCACACTTGTAAAGGAGTCTCACAAACCTGGAGCAGCAGGCAGGAGACTGTGCATTGCAGGGAAGAGTTCTGGAGGCAAGGCCTACACGGAGCCAGAAGATCCCTTGGAAGAAGAGTCAACAAGCCTTGGTAGCTGCAAGCGTCGCGGTGCACAGGGGTACTGTCCTGCAAGGAGAGGCAAAGACTCACCACCTCCCAAGTTGGATAGCTGGTAAAGGAGACCACTCCAGACCACCACCTGTGTTGCAGTATCCACGCAGAATTGCAGGAGAGAGGATCCACGTAGCTGGTCGTAAATGCAGTTGGTCCCTGTGGCTACAGGGGAGGGACTCCTTTAGCCCAAGGGAGATTCCTTCTTGCTTCTTGGTGCAGACTGAGGACTTGCAGCCCTCAGAGGATGCACAGCTGGAGAAATGTTGCAGAGCGAAGTCGTCACTGGAGCTGCAGATTGTAGGTGTCTGTGAAGTCCAGTTGCCGTTCCAGTGGCCAGAAGTCCAAGTAAATTTTGCAGAGGTGTCCTGCTGGAATCTTGCACATCAAATCTGAGGAAGCAGAGGGAGACCCTAAATAGCCCTAAAAGGAGGATTGGTTACCTAGCAGGGTGACCACCTATCAGGATGGGGCTGTGACATCACCTGCCTGACCTGGCCACTCAGATGCTCCCAGAGGTCCCCCCTCTGCCCCACCTTGGATTCAAGACAGCAGAATCAAGTGGTCACCTGTCGGAGCTCGGGTCACCCCCACTGGGGTGGTGATGGACTGGAGAGTGGTCACTCCCCTTTCCATTGTCCAGTTTCGCACCAGAGCAGGGACTGGGGGTACCTGGACTGGTGCAAACCAGTGTTTGTAAGGAGGGCACCAAATTTCCATTCAAAGCATACCAAGTGGTTTGGGGAGGCTAGCCCTCCCAACCCATGTAACACCTATTTGCAAAGGGAGAGGATGTTGCCTCCCACAGGAAATCCTTTGCTCTGCCTTCCTGATCTTGAGCTGGTCAAGCAGCAGAAGGGCAGAAACATGTCTATATGATGGCAGTAGCGCATGCTCCCTGGGAAAACCCTGCAAACTGGTAGGAGCAAAGCTGGGGGTCCTCTAAGGAGCCTCCAGAGTGCATGGGATCATGCATCCAATACTGGAAACAGTACTAGAGTATGTTTCCGACATGTTTGATACCAAACATGCCTAGGTTCTGAGTTGCCATTATGTAGTTGGACATAGGTAGTTCACTACATGGGTAAAATGGCTTCCCCGCACTCACGAAGTCCAGGAAAATGGAGCCGGAATTCGTGGGGGCACCTCTGCTCATGCAGGGGTACCCTCAAACACAGGTACTTGCAGTCTGCTCTGTGGGCTGGGATGGCCTGCCCTAGGTGTGACTTATAGTGACCTGGTGCAGTGACCTGTAGTGAAAGGGTGCATGCATCTTGTCACATAGGCTGCAATGGCAGGCTTGCAGACACATTTTGCATGGGCTCCCATGGGTGGCATAATTCATGCTGCAGCCAATGGGGGACACCTGGTGCCCCAATGTCCTGGGTACCTAGGTACCATATAATAGGGATTTACACGGGGGCACCAGTATTCCAATTGTGGGGTGCACAAAGTCAGGAACAACCAAATTTAGAGGGAGAGAGCACAGTCACTGTGGCCCTGGTTAGCAGGATCCAAGTGAACACAGTCAAAAACACACTGACAGCAGGCAAAAAGTGGGTGTAACCATGCCAAAAAGAAGGTATTTTCCTATACAATGGGCCACTTCCTTGACTGCCACTGATGACGACTCTGGGCCTCAACATGAGTCTGGTGGTCTCTTGACCGCCAGACTTGCAGTGCTGTATGGACCGCAGCCAAATGTAGTGGTCCGAATGCCACATTATGACCGCGGTGGTTGTGTTGCGGTTGGACCACCAGCACCACCAGGATTAATGGTCCTGGCGGTCTGGTGGTCCTAATCTGCCAGGACTGCACTGCCCTGGGGATTACGACTTTGTTCTCTGCCAGCGATTTCATGTCGGTAACATCACCATGAGAAGGCTGGTGGAGAACTGGGGCTGGGGGCCCCTGCATTGCCCGTGCATTTGGCATAGGCAGTGCAGGGGCCCCCTGGCCAGCCCCCTCACAATGTTCACTGTCTGGTTTGCAGACAGTGAACACTGGGAGGGTGCTGGTACACCCTGCATCCTACAGCATTGCCGCCGGCTCGATAATGAGCCAGTGACAATGCTGTAGGGTGTTTCCCGCTAGGCCGGCGGACGGAAACTCTGGTTTCCGCTCGCCAACCTAGCGGGAAACTCATAATGGGCCCAGCAAGAAGGCAGCCACTATGGCAGCAACCTTCCCATCAGAAGTTCAGCAGGTGGCCAAGACCATTGGCCGAACTCATTAAAAGGCCCTATATATTTGACCCTAAATTGCAAACTCACAAGTTTTTTCAGAGCAATCTGCAGTACCCTATGTCCTCTAACATTACGCCTCCTGATCTTTAAACATATAACATTTACACTGGTAGTTCAGCTCACCTTGCTGTAGGTACCAACCAACAATACCCCATGGCTTGCGCAGCCATTTATGGAGTAATGAGGGATGTAGAGTTCCACCCTCAACAAACATTTACACAGTCCCTTGGGGACTGCAATGCACAATTAGCTGAGCTAAAAGCATTGATTTTGGCACTGGAACATAAGGATCCCAAATTCCCGACATTTATAGTGTGTGATTTGTGCTACTTTGTCCAGTCTTTCAAGGAAAATCTGCATTACTGGTTCCTCAATGGATTCAGAGTCTCAAAAACAAAAACGCTATAAAGCATAAAGGGGGTCATTACAACCCTGGCGGTCCAAGACTGCCAGGGCTGTTATGACAGAAGCACCGCCAACAGGCTGGAGGTGCTTCCCAGGTCCGCGGTCGCACTGCCGGGGCCGGCAGTTTCCCGCCACAATGTCCCCGGCGGTTGTAATCCGCCAGGGCAGTGCTGCTAGCAGCGCTGCCCAGGGGATTACGAGTCCCCCTACCGCCAGCCTTTTCCTGGCAGTTTGAACCGCCAGGATAAGGCTGGCGGTATGGGGAGTCACGGGGCCCCTGCACTGCCCATGCCACTCGCACGGGCAGTGCAGGGGCCCTCTGACAGGGCCCCGTGCAGCTTTTCACTGCCAACTATGCAGAAAGTGAAAAGTGTGACGGGTGCAACTGCACCAGTCGCACGGCTGCAACACCGCCGGCTCCATTTGGAGCCGGCTCCTGTGTTGCGGCCGAGATCCCCGCTGGGCCGGCGGGCGGAAACCTAGATCTCCAAATGGCCTCGCCGGCGGTGCGAGGGCCAAAGTGCTTTGGGAAAAAGTGCCAGAACTCAAAGACAAACTGCCACGGGCTCATGTAATACATACATTGGGCCATCAACATATTGGAACACACATTGCAGGTTATGCACTGGCTGATGAAGCTGCCAAATCTTGAGATGTTACTGTAGCTGTAGCTGTAGTTGCGATTACTGATTCCCATATGAGGGTTGATGAAGAAATACTGACTGCCGTGAATGTCTCAGCTGATGGCACCCCTTTACCGAAAGCATGTTCAGCAAAATATTTCTACCACCTAAGTGCCCAAAACATTCCTTATGTAACTATTTGAGGGGGGATGATCGTTTGATCCTCAACCAAGATTGTAGGCTAGAATGATTCAAGCAGTGCATGAGGGTGTTGCTTCTGGCCATGCTGGTGTGGCAGCTAAAATGTCCTTGTTGCAAAAAAAAAAAAGGTACTGGTGGCATGGCCTGTATAAACAGACAAAACAGTATTTCCTTAGTTGTGGCATTTGCCAGCAAACTAAAGGCTCAACCATTAAGCACCCACCACAGACACCCCTCTTAGTCTCAAACAAGCCTATGCAGTGTGTGTACCTGGACTATAGTGGTCGCTTAAATTCTGATGGTGCGTACAAATACAAATTTCTTGCTGTAGATTCTTGCTCCAGATTCCTTTGGGTATAGCCACAATGATCATCTTACACTCACACTGTTATTAAAGATGTGCAAGTCTTTATCGGGATTGATGCAGTAGCTGCATTCCACTGGGACCATGGCCCTGCCTTTGCCTCCAAAGCATACAGGGATATCATGGGAAGCCTGGGTTCCCATATCAACCCGAGGGAAATTCAATAGTGGAGACAAACAACCATGACTTAAAGCAATCCTTAACAGCTAGATTATTAGGTTCAGGCTGTAGCTGAATACATCACCTTTAAGGAGGGCAGAGAGCATTAAATAATCTGCCTAGAAGATTTTTGGGTGGCCGTACTCCATATGAAGTCCTGTTTGGCATCCAGATGTATATCCTAGATCTTGAGGGTCCCGGCGCAGTGGCGGCAGAAACTCCTTTTGACATAAATGAACGTCTCACTGTCTTACAAGAGATCCAAGAATTCTGAAATGTGCATTCCAGTACACATGCCTCTGCTGTGGGACTGAGGGATACACCAGCATCTACAGGTTAGATTCCAAAGGCTGGGATCAAGTCAGGGAAAAGACTGCAGTGAGAAAAGAATTTGGCCCATCATACCATGCGCTGGTGCCAGTATTTGGAATTCAGAGTACCTGAACTGTGATCTTGGAACCCCTTGCTGGTTTTAATGAAAGATGCTTTGTCTCCACTGAACAAGCCAAATTGTATTGTGTCAGATCCTACACAGTAGGCCTCAATGACTCCTGGGGAGTTCCCTCTCCCCTCATACAGGAAATATCTCTTCAAGCATTAAACACCACTCAAAATGATTTCCTCTAGACTGGGAAGGGCAGAGAATGAGTTTTTCTTCATTCCAGTTACCACTACAAGCACCCGAAATGCACCAGATGTAAGTCTACAATCTTTTACTACTTCTCAAAGCAATGGAGTTATTGATGATAAACCCCTTTTAGAGGCGTCCACCAGTTTCCTTTCACCTGATGTTGTTCCTGTCTTCACACAGACTGCTTCTGGGTACTTTGTCGACACTGAAATTTTTTCTTCAGACTCTACTGAAGCTTCTCTTCAAGGTATACGTACATCTTTTCATTGACTTAAACACAGTTCGCTGATCCTTCTATGGTCCTATTTGTGGATTGCACTCACCCATTTGCTCTCTTCTTGCGGATTGGATTTGTGCTTGCCTTATTCTTGCTTATAAATGGACATTATCTTCCTAAACGCTCTGTTGCTGAACTGGTAGATGAGGGACTGAATCCTCACTTGTCTTCCCACAAAGTGCAAAGATACTTGTCCCTAGTGAACATTTCCGCTGTTCCAGTTCCTGCTTGGGATAAGGTTCCATATAATATATTTGGTCTAGATTCCTTATGTTTTCAAAATTTCTATCAACGACATCATAACAACCGGTGTTGTGTCTGATGTTGGGCTGTGAAAACAGTTTCATCAATGCTTTCTGAGCTTAAATATTACACTGTATTTGAGAGTAAAGATATGTATTTGAACTTCAAAAATTATGAAACAATGTGTTGTTATCACCATTGCTTACACTGTAGTAGCACTCTACGTACAATTTTTTATTACAAACAATGGGAACATTGTCAAACCCACCAGTGGGGAGTTCTAAAACATATTCAGATAAATTCACATATTTTTATCAGCAAAATCGAGGAAAAACATGCTACCTACTACTAAATTAATTTATTCAAATTCATTTGTTTCCCAACTAGCCATTAACGATTATGATTATTGAGAACAAATAATCGACTTGAAATCAGTTTGGGTAACAGAAGATTGACAAGTACAGGATATGAATTCCTTATTTAAAGTATATCTGATTCCATTACAGATTATTTTTCTTAATGACAATATTCAGAAGACAAACTGCCTAGGTTTAGCAACAATTAAAGACATGAATGTGCCCAGTATCTGCTCAATTGCAAGATGTGACAATTGGCAGAATCTGGGTAAATTACACAGAAGTTCAGCTCAATTGTATATTTAGATATGGTACATTTCATTCGACACTCCCAGGTCCCAACAGGTGGTTATTGTGACCACTGGACACAAATGGTTGTCAGGCATCTTTTATTAACTCTGACCAGGGTTTTAAAGCAAGCAGACCGGACGCTTGTCAAAGTTGAGACACAACACGTAGGGATCGTCACTACATACAGCTAAGAAAAGGTATGACAACAATGGTTGCAACATTTCATCTTGACAGCTGTAAAACAGCACCTCCCTTTCCTCTCCAATGAAATAGATTGGCAAAGTTTCTTGTTAGGTCCTAGGTCACTGCTCTCTAAAAGATTCATGTATGCAATATACAATGAAATATGGAAGCTTTTTCAAATGGAAGCTGTTGATCATCTAAGGCAACTAGATCAAGCAAATTTAGAGACAGCATTAGCTGTTGTTAATAATGATATGAAATCATGGTACACTCATATTTACACACTTAACAACTTAGTACCATCTGCAATTGATATTATTCAAAATGGCATGCTGTTTTAACAACATGGTCAGAGTCAGCTTAGATCCTTAATGCAGCTGAGTTGAACGTTACAGGTTCTGAAATCAAACCAAGTGTCCTGGAAGCACGTGAACTTTAAAGAGTTATTCTAGACCATTGATCTAACACGCAAACACCAGATAATAGCAAAGAAGGATGCAACATACACAATGCTAATGCTGGGAACAGCACTGAAGCATTGGGAACTGCCATGGACCATGGGCCAGAGTGGAAGCCTATACCAGTATCACAATTTGACCGGAAGGGCTCCTAAGTGGGCAGACAGTCATTAGAGGAGGAGTCACTGGTGGTATCCCAACTGAAGGCCCCTGCGGCTCAAAGGGACCCGAAGGCACATCAGAGGGAGTCAAAATAGCACTCAAGGTTTGCAGCATAGATTGCATCTGAGCTTTGGTCGGCAATGGCCCAGTCAGTCACTTACAATAGTTGAGTTATACATCCAGATTTGGACACATGGCCAGGGTTGTGCTTATAAGGGGAAAACAGGGAACAAGTCCCTCCAAGAGAGTACCCAGTTCCCAATTATATATTTAAAGCAAAACAGCTAATGAGAAATCATAGTTCAGTAGTCAAGGACCTCATCAACCTTCACCTATGATTGATTATAAAACTCTGTGCCCAACAATCTTACACCATTGATAGACTTAGAATACCAGCACATGTCTAACAGCATACAGATATTATAACCCTTTCTTTATGATTCAAAGTACATTTTTGTTATATATGGAAAACTTCAATCGATCTGAAAAACATTTCTTACCAAAAATATAGGTTCTCCGAAAGGAGAGAAATCGACAGCAGTAACTTTACTTGGTCTGGTTCCTCGCTGATGCGGCCTATAGAGCTTCGGAGGTACTCTGCTTCCATGTCGAGTGCCATGAAATATTAGACCCTGTAAAAATATAATCAATTAAGATGGATGCAAACATTCTTGCAATTTAATGCCTAAGATAAATGAAAAGACATGGAAACGGACCCCTTCAAACGGAGACCATACCTATTTCAATTTCTTACTAACCTCTGTATTGTTTATCAATATAAAAAGGCATACTACTTCCTATATTTTGTTGGGTAATGAAGTAATTGATAAACAGACCACTTGGACTTCCTTTCAAAACTATTACAATGTGCTTGTATTATGTGTGACATGCATGGAATGGTGGCATTTAAATAAACATGGTAAGTACACAAAAACAAATGTCAATTCAAATCAACACAGTTGCATTTCTTATGTGTAAATGATGGCGAGACAGACGTTAGGCAGTAGTATAAAGGACCATTGCCCATGTGTTATTACAAACTGCTTAGGTAAATATGAAGCCATGAGATACAATGAGGTGGAACACAGAGATAAAAGGTGGGGGGTTCACTCGAAATTGTTGGGGTTGGGCAAAGAACATAATATTACAGGTTCTAATTGATCTGATGATAACAGAAGGGTTACAAGAAGTATTTTAGAAACTGTGGGTTCTGCGTAGAGAAAGCTGGAGAGAAGCAGCATGTATATTGAGACAACTCCTGGTCACAGCTCCTATTTTGGGTTAATCTATCAAGAATGTACATATAGTTGAATATACTGAAGACAAGATGGTAAAAGAAACCTGCATGTTTTTTGGTATACTCAAATTTCAACACAGGGGCCTTTCATGGCTGAATATTGATGTGGAACACGTTTTTCCTCCCCATCCAAACAGAGTGAGGGAACAAAGATGGCAATCCTCTGTATGCACTAGGTGGCAGAGGAGTAGCCCCAGGGTGAGAGTTGTTAGGCAGGCTCTAGACTGTGACTGAGAATGGGAGGAGAGGTATCCTGCAAGAAAAATCTCTGGAGGCAGCTCCGTCTCTAGGCCGTGGAGACTGGGTTGCAGTACCTGCCCTTCCAACTGAGAGAAGAGATCCAAAGTGAGAGGAAGATGGAAAATGAATGTCTCAGGAGGTCTTTCAGCCTGTCCTGGGCAATGAGAATGGCCTGGTCTCAGTCTAGGCGAATCTTCCTCAGAACAAGAGGAATCAAGGGTATGAAAGGTTATATAAGGAAACAAGTAATGAAGTGGAAATGTTCCTTAGAACCAGAGGAATCAAGGGCATGGAAGAAAACGTGGTGAAGTGGAAAAGTCCACCTCAACCGAAACACAAAACACGAAGGCTCCCCGCAACAGGTACTGGAAGGCCATGACTCTAGACAGCAAGTGTTTTCCTGAGTGGTGCACACATCAACCTAAGGCATGCCTCAAAAGGCAAGGATGTTTGGCAACTCGTAGTCAGCAAGTTAATGTGACTAAAACTGTCTATTCTGATGTTGAGATAGTCGACCAGATGACTGGCGACTAGCCAGATCCATTCCTGGTGCGCTTAGCCTCAATGTTCCTCGACAATGAAAGTGAGATCCTACTCCTCCCTGTTTGTTAATGTACCACAACGCAGTCATGTTGGCCCTCAAAATCTGAACAGACTAACCTTGAACGGAAGAAAGGAAGGAATGCCTTCATGGCCACTTGAATTTACTGCAGTGAAAGCAGGCTGATGTAAAGAAGCTGCTTCTCTAGAGCTAAAGTCCTCTGATCGCCCTTCCCTCCAGATGCACTCCCTACCAGATAGAAAAAGCATCCATCACCATCGTGATCACCTACAAACCCATTGCTCTGGCCAGTGGGGGTACAGTATCCAGGCCCACTCTAATGATGGGTCATGACGCATCACTCTCCTGAATAGCCTTATGAATTCCGACATGCCTCAATGGTAGGTCTGCTTTGGTGCTGTTGGAATCCGGATTGGGCAATCAACAAGCCTAGGTTTCTGCAAGGGGCCAGCACCCCAGGTATGGGTGCAGGGAGCTTCCAGATAGGGTCAGCGTCTCAGGACCTCAGTAAAGTGGTGTGGCTGACCTCCTGGGCTCCAATCTTCTCCTGGCTCGTTGTTCCCTCAGAGGGCATGATGGCCAACAGGACAGAGTACCGGACTTTGCAAACGGTGCCTGGAGATGTAGGGAAGCAGCTCTTCTGCTCCAAGGGAGATCGTTCCAGGTTGTTGTGGTGATTGGCAGTCCTCCAAAGGTTTTGGGAATGGTGCCTAGCTCTTGGTGAAGTCATCCCAGCAACGGTCCAAGTGCAAGCAGCCTAGCAGGTTTTTGTGCAAATCTTTGGCGCAGGTCTTCAGTTCTCGCTGTCTTCGGTCTGTCTTCCGTGTTCTTTGGTTCTCAGTATTCCAAGTCTTGACTTGATTTGCTTTCCTGGTGCTACAGGGCCCCGTAAATATTCAATTTAGGGTCAGTAAGGGTAGTGAATGGTAGTAGCCAAAAGGTCACCACACCCCGTAGATGACCATTTTGTGTGGGGAGTGGGCATCATCCCCCTGTCCCAGAATTCCTAATTCCACCACACACGGTGGAATTCCCTTTTTCATGTACACTTAAGGATGCCCACCTTAAGGGTGTGACATGCCTCCTAGCATTGCTAATTGTCCTACCTGTCTGGGTGCCAAATAGGCCTCAGGATAGGAGGTTGCCTCTCCCAGGACTGGGAGAAGCTGGAGGTCACATATCACTGATGGCAGGGAATTTAAAAATCCCTGGCCTTGGTATACAGATTTACTAGCCATCGTGGTGGCGCAGGTGATAATACCTCCTGCCAGGGCAGGCACTGTTTCTGACCTCGGGGAGCAGAGGATCTCAAGGCCAGGGGGTCAGAAACTCATCTGTGGTGGCATACTGGTCTATACCACTAAACCAGCACATCAGAGGACTAGTAGGTTTCAGGGGGCACCTCTAAGGTTCCCTCTGGGTGCATGTTATAATAAATCCAATACATGCATCAGTATGGATTTATTAAGACAAGGTGCTGGATACCAAACTCCCCTTATTTTCTATGCAGCCATCATGTAGCTGGGTCACCCGGGCTGACCAGTGTCCAGTACATACTTTAAGATGGCTGCCCAGTCACTTACAATGTCTAGGAATACAACTAGACACCACAGGCATATCTGCTCATGTAGATATGTCCTCACATGTATTATAATGTACCCTGCCTGGGGGCTTCTAAGGTCTGCTGGTTGGGTGACTTACATATAATGCACGCTGTAACTTTGGCATGGCACACGAGTGCGCCATGTTGTGTTTTCACTCAGGGTCTGCACGCTGACACGCAGTCTACGATCGCATGCTGTGTGCAATTTGTGTGTGGGTTCTTTAGGGTGGAATAAGATATGTTGCAGCCCTTAGGGACCCTATTTAGTACCCATGCAGTAGGTACCAGGAGTACCTTTTACTAGGGACTAACAGGGGTGCTAAAGTCCTGTGCAAATTGGGAAACGGAAATACTTTGCTTTAAGAGCATTAGCACTGGGGTCTGATTAGTCAGTCAAACATCAGCATCTAGTAGCTCTAAACAGAGGCAATAAAGTGGGGCGCATCTGCAAAGAATCCCAGTTTCCTACACGAGACAATACACAAAGGTTTTGGTTTTTAGAATACTAGAAGACAAACAGAACATTAGGGGTGCACTTACAAAGGATACCCATATAGAAAGTACCCTGGTAACAGAACGATCAGAACACTACGTGAGTTTGCCTGGTTCGTTACAAGTGGGCTATTTTGTCAAATCTGGTAATCTGTCAAAAGAAGTACAAAATGTAATTCTTAATGATCTATTTTTTATCTTCTGAAAGACAACGAAGTAATATGCATGTATGTATTTTACTATCAATTAAATCTAAGAAAAAAATAATTAAACAGTAGTAAAGTCACTCTGCAGTAACTCACAATATCCGTTCCGATGATGAAATGATTGGAATCCGAAGGCAGAATCTTAATATTCAATGTTTGAGGAATCCCTTGATAGTGTATGTCTTTGGAGAGAAAACTGCAGACAAAGACAAAAACGTGCAAACTTAAAATACAACAGCGACTTAACCTTCAAAGTCATATAGGCAATAAGCACAGTCATGAAATACAAGAGCAGGTGCGATAGTCTGCATCTCTCTGCACTGGTTGGTGGTGTCCCCAAATGAGGGATCTACAAATATACAGCATATGACAGTTACATGGAAGGTACCGATCAAAATAAGAGTTATATATGTCCGGTCCTAATATGGCCATGTTTCACTGTCCACCAATTATTTGGTACGTGCATATCACAACGTTTCTCAATAGTATAGCAGTGTTAACACCCAAAGGTATCACACTACTGGCAGAGGACCACATTTAAATGAATAATTCCCCTATGCTAATGAAATCTGTCTTGTGTATGTGTTGACCTGGTGGAGTCCTCTGCTTAGGGGCATTTAACCAAGGCAGAGCACTTATATCTATACTGCCAGCCTTTCTATAAATTGCCGGGAATTAACTGTGATTACCATCCAGCACTATACTTTCTGTAATAAGGTCCTACAAGTGTACAGAAGATTGAGAACACAATTTGTGTACCATATGAAAGCATTTGGTACTGCTGCAGTGCAGTGACACCTCTAGTGAACAATAACATTGTAAAAGAATATATACCTGGACTGTTCCCCAAAGGCACCCTTCCTTTCTCCTAGCTCACCAGTCAAGATGTCAAATGTCTAAATCCACAATATTAATATTGTTTCAGTATCCTTTCAGTGAAACAATGATAATACATTGCCTCAAAAATAATTTTGTAATTGATGTACAGTGCTCAGATACCCCTAAGCTGTGGTTTATACAATAGGATGCTCTTTATAACTATAAACAATTCAAATTGCTTGGATGTAGACAAATTATAATACATCTTTGTTAAATTGTGATTGTTTCTTACTACATAAGACATTATACAGTACTAAAGTCGATTAGTGAATTAAGTCATGAATCCTTGCACATAGATAGCAGTACTATCTAAGAAAGCATCACGGCAAACACATCACTTCTTAAGGTCTGCTAAAAGCAGTTCAGAGTTCAAATTTGTTTAGCAGTCAGCGCAAAATATATTTTCTTTGAAGTTTAGTTGAAGATACCAAGTCTATCTCAGGCCTTGGTTGGCTGGACTTAAGTCCCTTTTTCAAAAAATACCTGATCATCTTATCAATATGCCTGGTCAAGACTTAATCAAATAACAATTGCTATATCGGTGTGAGCAACTCTTACCTGTCAAGCAAATTAATCGTGGAGCTGTGTACTAACTTCACTTTTCCGCCAGGAATTAAACCTGAAAAGCAAAACATGTGTCAAAATTGAAAATACCAAGTGTGACAATCCTCAAAAATACTAATTACGGAGTACTCAAGAGGAAAATAAATGACAGTTAAACTGAAAGATGCAATTTGATACTTTAAGAACAAATTAACACAACTAGGAAGAGAACTTTGTTTTACCTCATGCTTTCCACTCTCAGCAGCCTAACATTGGTGAGTAACAAACTAGTCACTTGTTAAAACTGGATTAGTTCATGTGTTGACAATAGGTACCATGAGCTTCAGATTGACTGCCTCTGGCCTTAATGTACTTTAGGGGTGGTTGGCCCACTATAGGTGACCATGACTTGACTTCGAGCTCTAATGACGCAAACACCATGCGGAACCGCATGAAGTCATCTGACGGCGCACAGGGGCACAGATCACACAAAAGTTCCCGGATCCAGTTTGATGCCTGGGAAATTCAAAGGTAAGGAATCTGCAGCTAGAAGTCTCTGTCAGATAAAGTTTATTTCCATCCGTTTCTTTCAAGCCTTTGAGGAGAGCAGACAGAAAAACATTGATTAGAAAAAGTGGAGTGCCAAACCTATAATTGGAATCCTATTAACCTATCCCTGTACTTACCTTCACCAGATGGGGAGGTGGGTGGGAATCAGTGAGGTATCTCAGGTGGAAACAGTATCCAAAAGAAAGGCTGTTACTTAAGGTAAGTAACTTTTCCTTCTGATGGCTAATTCTACCTACAAATTCCTTAGCTGTTGAATAGATTCCTAAGCAGTACCTTACCCAGACGAGGGCTGATGGATAGATAGCTATAGAAATCTTGCAGCACAGACCGGGCAAAGTGCCCATCCAAGCAGTAATGTGTGGCACAAGCTCGTAGAAACACCCATGTTGCCGCCTTGCAGATGACTGCAATAGGAACGACTCCTGTGAGTGAAGAAGACAAGGTCTTGGTTCTGGTGTAGTGAGCTCTCACTCTTTCAATTGGCTCACTTTTGGCAAGTGTGTAGCACATTTTGATACAAAGGATAATCCATCAGGATACTGTACATTTCTACACAGTGTTTCCATTTATGTAGACAAAGAATTGGTTATTCAATCTGATGTCTCCAGTATGGGCAAGATAAAAAATAAACACCCACCTAGGGTCCAAACGATGCAGCTATCCCTCCTCCTTTCTGGAGTGGGCTGGGTGATAAAAGGATGGGAGGATAATGAATTGACCCACGTGGAAATGAATAAGCACTTTTGGGAGGATATCAGCCCCAGTGTGCAACATCAGCTAGTCGGGAAAAAACAAATGGCAGGTAGGCATTCAGGGCCTGCAGCTCACTGACCAACCTCGTCAAAGTGATAGCCACCAAAAAGACTATCTTTTATGGTTAACAACTGCAACTAGCAACTGGCAACTGTGAAGGGGCTAAAAAGGACACCCCATCAAAAATGTTAAAACAAGATTTAGAGCCGACGCATGCAAAACAAAGGGAGTTGGAGGGTTCAGATTGGTAAACCCTTAAGGAATTGCCCCCTATAAGATCACTTATGTGGGAAGTGGGCATTACCCTGTTCCAGAGTTCCCAGTTCCAAGATGGCAGATTTCTACATTTCGTGTCCACATCAGGATGCCGACCTTAGAGGTGGAACTAGCCTGGGAGTTGGAACGCCTCTCTGACTACTAACTGTCTGGTGGTGTCAGGATAGTCTGAACTAGTCAGGCAGTATGCTGTACGTGGTAGGTTTCTCAGGGGACACCTCTAGGGTGCCCTCTGGGTACATGTATTAATAAAACCATCACTGGCATCAGTGAGGATTTATTAATATGAGATGTTTGATACCAAACATTACTAGGTCCAGTGAAGCCATCATGTAGCTAAGGAACTCGTATTGACCAGTGTACAGAAGCAGTGGCGTTGCGTGGGTTGTCAGCACCCGGGGCAAGGCAAGTAATTTGCGCCCCCTAACCCGTGGATTTTAGCACTCGCGAGTGCGAGCGCGCCCCCCCCCCCCCGATGTTGCGCCCGGTGCGGCCGGCCCCCTCTGCACCCCCCACGCTACGCCACTGTACAGAAGATACACTTAAAATGACTTCCCTTATCACTCACTATGTTTAAGAATCGACAAAGACACAGCAGGGGCATATCTGCTCTTGCAGATATGTCTACACATATAATATAATGCACCCTGCTTTCGGGCTGTAAGGGCTGCAGTAGGGGTGGCTTACATATATTGCACGCAGTGTTAGGTGACATGGCACACAGGCTGTGTGCAATGTTGTGTTTTCACTTTTAGTTGCACCAAGACACGCAGCCTGTAATGGCAGTGTGTATGGACGAGGTGAGGGGTCCCTGAGGGTGGCGCAATACATGCTGCAGCCCTTGGTGACCCTCTTTGATGTCCCCACACTTGGAACCTGGGGTACCATTTACTAGGGACTTACAGGGGTGCCAAAGGTATTGCTAATTGGGGTACAATTTCGGTTTTAGAGAAAGAGATGTGGCACTGGGGACCTGAATAGCAGGAACCCAGTGCACTCTCAGTCAAGACTGCATCATGTACTAGGAAAAAAGTGGGGGTGACGGTGTCAAAAAGGGGCACTTTCTTACACTTTCTTTCCCCTGACCGCAAATTCATGGTAATGGGTTTTTGGGTAATGTTTGTTGTTGTATTGTTTGTTTTGTTTATGGAGTTGAGACTTACTTTGCATATTTGCAGTGGGAAATTTCAAACGGAAACTATTGTGTCAGATGTGTAGAACTCCGCAGACATTAAGAACTAGAATTTTATCGCACTAACATATTAAACCTACATCCTTTAAACTTTTATTAATGTCACAGACTAAAAGAAAAGGACATGATCGGAGATGCCATACCTGACAATTTGCAAGTCATGAACATAGACTATCAATGGAGTATTTTTTAGGTATTTAAATAAAATAGCTTGATCAATCATTTTATATGCATCTTCAATATATGGGTAAAATACAAGTATGTGTTTAATGATAACAAACCACGTAAAGCACTGCAGAGTTAGGCTACTATGAACATTGTTTGTTTCAAGACTAACCAATGTTATTTCTTCCTATTTCTACAAAACTTACCTAAATCGCTCTGTGAACCAGCAAGATCTACCTTCTGCATCTCCATTACTACCTGAAAGAAATTATATTATTAAGCATTACAAAAGATGACAACAATAAGGCGTTTTAAGAGCCTGCGTTTAGGGCTAAGGCCTGCACTAATTTTGCAGCAGGAACACTGTGTATGTACTCGGTTCAAAAGATATGTTTAATTGTTTTTTAAGCAGTAATAAAAAGTGAATTCATATTACGCTGTGTGCCAAACACAGCATAACGGAGAAACTAAATCCCACAAACAGGAAGAACCTGTTTCAAACAATTGTGAGTACATACCAAATCTAGTTTTGATATGAATTTCATCCTGAAACATTTCATGTCAGAATCTATGCATGATCGGTCAACATAATCCAAATGTTAATGTATATATTCCAATAACCTAAATATAATTTCATTCACAGTGGATAAACTGTCCTCTTGCAAATACACAGGAATCAAAATCCTCTCAGCAAACAGATAACAACTACAGTTCATCTATCACTCCCTACTTCAGCCGAACATCATATACCTTGGGGATAACGAGGAAGACTTACAGGCCTCCACCCTAGATAGCTTTCTCAAGAATCAAAACCTACTGCAAGCCTGCATGGGTAATATCCTTTACCATGCTGTCTTTCTATGCATTTCTTATTTTGCGGCAATTTCACGCAAGGAGAGCGACCCCTTAGGCAAGGGTCGCTCCCCTGGGGGGCAAATTTATTTTAGGCTATTTCTGCTCCCCTTGGGGGCCGATCGGCCTATTTCTATTAGGCCGATCTGCCCTTGGGGATGCAGAAACCACTTAGGCACCAGGGATTGGTGTGTGTGTGTGTTTTGTTTGGGGGGCAGCCCCTTGGGTGAGCGTCGCTCCCCATGGGGGCCCATTACTGTTGGCCATATCTGCCCCCCTTGGGTGCAGATTGGCCTATTTTTGGAAGGTCCATCTGCCCCCAAGGGGGGCAGAAAGCCCACCAGAGGCCAAGGAAGATTTGTTTTGTCCAAAATAAGAGGGTGGGGCAATTGCCATACCCCCCACCCCAAATAAATGGGGCCAAAGATGTTCTGTCCACCAGTGGGCAGATGGGGCAATTTCCCCTGATCCACACCCCGGGGGGGGGGGCAGAAAGTCTACTAGATGCCAGGTAATTAAAAACAAATAATATTTAGTGGGGTGGTGGCTACCAACTTGTATGGGCCTGGTTATGCCCACACCCCAACTGAACGGGGTAACAGTCTTTAAGCTCTCCCCCGCACACTAAAACATCTTATCCCATGGCAAGCAAGAGGACATTTGATTACTTTGGGTTTTGGTTTTACATTTGGGCCATGAGAGCTTGGCTAACTCTCAAAATCGTCCCACTTGGAATGGTGAGGGCTGCACTTTTTGGACTTTGGGATGCTGCCATGTTGAAAAATTCACAAGACCTAGACTCATCTGAAAACTAAACATCTGGGTGATTCCAGGGTGGTGTGCTTCACATGCACCCGCACCATTTTCTTACCCAAAATGCCCTGCAAACCTCCAACTTTGCTGGAAATCACACATTTTTCCCACATTTTTGTGATGGAACCTTCCGGGATCTGCAGGAATCCACAAAATTCCTACCACCCAACATTGTCTCATCTATACTGATAAAAATTCTGCTGCACTTGTCAGCCTAAAAATTTTATTTATCAAACTGCCCTTTTGGACCCGCTTTGGCTCCCCCTCAGTTTCGATTTTTTTTTGGCTCTTCCCTGGCACAGGCACTTGGGCCCACCTACACAAGTGAGGTATCATTTTTACCAGGAGACTGAGGGGAACGTTGGATGGTAGGAAATGTGTTCCGGTGCTGTGATCCCACACAGGAATGTGGGAAGAATGTGATTTTTTTAGCTAAATTTGAGGTTTGCTGAGGATTCTGGGTAAGAAAACATTGGGGGATCCACGCAACTCACACCTCCCTGGACTCCCTCGGGTGTCTAGTTGTCAGAAATGTCTGGGTATGGTAGGTTTCCATAGATGGCTGCTGAGCCCAGGACCAAACACGCAGATGCCCCCAGCAAAAACAGGTAGTTTTGTATTTGATAATTTTGATGTGTCCAGATAGTGTTTTGGGGCATTTTCTTTCGCGGGCGCCAGGCCTACCCACAAAAGTGAGGTACCATTTTTATCGGAAGACTTGGGGGAACACTGGGTGGAAGGAAATATGTGGGTCCTCTCAGACTCCAGAACTTTCTGTCACCGAAATGTGAGGAATTTGTGATTTGTTAGCCAAATTTTGAGGTTTGCAAAGGATTCTGGGTAACAGAACCTGGTCAGATCCCAACAAGTCACCCCATCTCGGATTCCCCTAGGTGTTTAGTTTTAAAAAATGCACAGGTTTGCTAGGTTTCCCTAGGTGCTGGCTGAGCTAGAGGCCAAAATCCACAGCTAGGCACTTTGCAAGAAACAGCTCTGTTTTCTTTGGGAAAATGTGATGTGTCCACATTGTGTTTTGGGGCCTTTCCTGTCGCGGGCGCTAGGCCTACCCACACAAGTGAGGTACCATTTGAATCGGAAGACCTAGGGGAACGCTGGGTAGAACGTAATTTGTGGCTCTTCTCAGATTCCAGAACTTTCTGTCACCGAAATGAGAGGAAAAAGTGTTTTTTGGGCCACATTTTGAGGTTTGCAAAGGATTCTGGGTAACAGAACCTGGTCAGAGCTCCACAAGTCACCCCATATTGGATTCCCCAGGTGTCTTGTTTTAAAAAAAGGCGCAGGTTTGGTAGGTTTCCATAGGTGCCAGTTGAGCTAGAGGCCAAAATACACAGCTAGGCACTTTGTCAGATTTCAATGTCAAAATGTGATGTGTTCATGTTGTGTTTCCTGTCGCGAGCATTAGGCCTACCCACGCAAGTGAGGTACAGTTTTTATCGGGAGACATGGGGGAACACAGAATAGCAAAACACGTGTTATGGTCCCTTGTCTTTCTCTACATTTTTTCCTTCCAATTGAAAGACAGTGTATAAAAAAAGACGTCTACAGGGAGTGCAGAATTATTAGGCAAGTTGTATTTTTGAGGATTAATTTTATTATTGAACAACAACCATGTTCTCAATGAACCCAAAAAACTCATTAATATCAAAGCTGAATATTTTTGGAAGTAGTTTTTAGTTTGTTTTTAGTTTTAGCTATGTTAGGGGGATATCTGTGTGTGCAGGTGACTATTACTGTGCATAATTATTAGGCAACTTAACAACAAAAAAATATATACCCATTTCAATTATTAATTATTACCAGTGAAACCAATATAACATCTCAACATTCACAAATATACATTTCTGACATTCAAAAACAAAACAAAAACAAATCAGTGACCAATATAGCCACCTTTCTTTGCAAGGACACTCAAAAGTCTCCCATCCATGGATTCTGTCAGTGTTTTGATCTGTTCGCCATCAACATTGCGTGCAGCAGCAACCACAGCCTCCCAGACACTGTTCAGAGAGGTGTACTGTTTTCCCTCCTTGTAAATCTCACATTTGATGATGGACCACAGGTTCTCAATGGGGTTCAGATCAGGTGAACAAGGAGGCCATGTCATTAGATTTCCTTCTTTTATACCCTTTCTTGCCAGCCACGCTGTGGAGTACTTGGACGCGTGTGATGGAGCATTGTCCTGCATGAAAACCATGTTTTTCTTGAAGGATGCAGACTTCTTCCTGTACCACTGCTTGAAGAAGGTGTCTTCCAGGAACTGGCAGTAGGACTGGGAGTTGAGCTTGACTCCATCCTCAACCCGAAAAGGCCCCACAAGCTCATCTTTGATGATACCAGCCCAAACCAGTACTCCACCTCCACCTTGCTGGCGTCTGAGTCGGACTGGAGCTCTCTGCCCTTTACCAATCCAGCCACGGGCCCATCCATCTGGCCCATCAAGACTCACTCTCATTTCATCAGTCCATAAAACCTTAGAAAAATCAGTCGTGAGATATTTCTTGGCCCAGTCTTGACGTTTCAGCTTGTGTGTCTTGTTCAGTGGTGGTCGTCTTTCAGCCTTTCTTACCTTGGCCATGTCTCTGAGTATTGCACACCTTGTGCTTTTGGGCACTCCAGTGATGTTGCAGCTCTGAAATATGGCCAAACTGGTGGCAAGTGGCATCGTGGCAGCTGCACGCTTGACTTTTCTCAGTTCATGGGCAGTTATTTTGCGCCTTGGTTTTTCCACACGCTTCTTGCGACCCTGTTGACTATTTTGAATGAAACGCTTGATTGTTCGATGATCACGCTTCAGAAGCTTTGCAATTTTAAGAGTGCTGCATCCCTCTGCAAGATATCTCACTATTTTTGACTTTTCTGAGCCTGTCAAGTCCTTCTTTTGACCCATTTTGCCAAAGGAAAGGAAGTTGCCTAATAATTATGCACACCTGATATAGGGTGTTGATGTCATTAGACCACACCCCTTCTCATTACAGAGATGCACATCACCTAATATGCTTAATTGGTAGTAGGCTTTCGAGCCTATACAGCTTGGAGTAAGACAACATGCAGAAAGAGGATGATGTGGTCAAAATACTCATTTGCCTAATAATTCTGCCCTCCCTGTATTTGAGAAATGCCCTGTAATTCACATGCTAGTATGGGCACCCCGGAATTCAGAGATGTGCATATAACCACTGCTTCTTAACACCTTATCTTGTGCCCATTTTGGAAATACAAATTTTTCTTGATACATATTTCTCACTTTTTATATTAATACAAATTAATTGCTGTATGCCCGGTATACAATGAAAACCCGTTGCAAGGTGCATCTCCGTGATTGGCTCTGGGTACCTAGAGTTCTTGAAGAACCTACAAGCCCTATATATCCCCACAACCAGAAGAGTCCAGCAGACATAAAGCTATATTGCTTTCAAAAATCTGACATCGCAGGAAACAGTTACAGAGTAAAACGTGGAGATAAATGGCCGTTTTTCTCACCTCAATTTCAATACTCATTTATTTCAGCTGTGATTTTCTGTAGGAAACACTTGTAGGATCTACACAAATTACCTCTTGCTGAATTCACAATTTTGTCTACTTTTCAGAAATGTTTAGCTGTCTGGGATCCAGCATTGGTTTCACACCCATTTCTGTCACTAACTGAAAGGAGGCTGAAATCACAAAAAATAGTAAGGATGGGGTATGTCCCAGTAAAATGCCAAAATTGTGTTGAAAAATGGGGTTTTCTAATTCAGGTCTGCCAGTTCCTGAACGCTGGGAAGATGGTTATTTTAGCACTGCAAACCCTTTCTTGATGTCATTTTCAGGGAGAAAACGACAAGCCTTCTTCTGCAGCCCTTTTTTCCCATTTATAAAAAACAAAAAAACAATTGCGCTGTATTTTGGCTACTTTCTTGGTCTCCTTCAGGGGAACCCACAAAAGTCTGGGTACCTCTAGAATCCCTAGGATGTTGGGAAAAAAGGACGCAAATTTGGCCTGGGTAGCTTATGTGGAGAAAAAGGTATGAGGGCCTAAGAGCGAACTGCCCGAAATAGCCAAAAAAAGGCTCGGCACAGGAGGGGAAAAGGCCTGGCAGCGAAGGGGTGAAACTTCACTAGGAAGCACTTACAAATATAAACATAACAGGCATCCCCTGCTGAAGTTCCACTTCTGTAACTGACAAATTATTCTAACTCCAGTGCTTGGTGAAACCAAAGCAAGTGTGTTTACTCGTCATATCGAGAAAGGATCTGAAATCCTTTGTGGAGGTAAATGTTCCACTGATCTATTGGCGCAATCTGTATGTGACTGTGACGAGTGGGTTCTTTCTTGTTCTCTCCTGGTAAGAGCAGGGTAAATGGTTCTTCCTTTAAAATGCTATGAGTATGTAAATGTGAAAATCACCTGGAAGCTGCACCTGCTTGGCCCCACGCTGTCCACCTTAGTAGTATGCAAAGGTCTTCACACCTTTTGCCAGGATGATAGAGAGCTCACCAAAGGGCCACTCTGTGCGTTTTGCGCCAATTTTGATGGCACGTTCTTGATGCTGAGGAAAGAGGACATCTCCACAAAAACAAGGAAGCACTTACTTCATATAGATAACAGGAAGGATCCTGGTTTTACCAAAGCTTACCAAAGGGCCCCCCTGTGCATTTTGCGCATATCTTGATGGTGCGTTCTTGACGCGAGGAATATGAGGACATCTCCGCAAAAATAAAGACGCACTTATGTCATATAGATAACAGGAAGGACCCTCTATAGGAGGATTCATGTTATCACAGAATTCAAGAGAAAGAGACACAAGAAACAATCCCATTGCCACACGCAAACAAGGTTACTAGTGAAATTTCCTTGTGGTCCATTACACAGCTGTAGTGTAGAACACACAATGGACATTTACGCAAGAAGGCAGAAAGAACTGCACTTAGGTAGATATTTTGTGCAAAGCTATTTTGTGGAAAACTTGTTGGATAAAAGGGCAGATGAGATCCATTTGTGGCCGAGTCACTCACACAGCTACTTACACACCCACACAGATACTCACACACCCACTCACAGACACACTCAAACACTCACAGACCCATTCAGATACTCATGCATCCATTCACAGACCCAGCTACACACTCATGCACCCACTCACAGATCCACTCAGGCACACACCCACCCACACACAGTCCTAATCAGAGATGCACGCACCCACTCACAGACTGACTCAGAGACTCACGCACCCACTCACAGACCCTCTCAGTGACTCAAGCCCCCACTCAGAGACTCACACACCCACTTACAGACCCACTTAGGCACTCACACACTCACTAAGAGACTCCTGTACTCACACATAGACCTACTTAGACATTCATGCACCCACTCACACACCCACAGACACTCACACACCTACCCACAGAGACACTCTCACCCCCACAAAGACCCTCTCACACCCAGACACTGTCACACTCACTCTCACACCTAGAGACACCCTCACACCTATTCTCACACCCAAAGGGACAGGTCCTGCTGTAATTAAAATTACTTTACGTTAAACAAAATTCACTTAAAAAAGCAAAGGTTACAGGGATGTTATAATTAGGAAATAGAATTTTAAAAAAACATAGAAATTCATTTAAGAAACCCAAAGGTTACAGGGAAATTATAGTCAGGTTCTGAATTTACTTGCACAAAACCATAGAAATTCAGCAGTTAGAGTTATTTCAAGCTACTATAACTCACGTCCAAAGGTAACCATAACCCTTGCACTCGCCATGCACTGCTAATTACTCAAGATATTACAGCACTCATGACAACTTTTAGAACGTCAATACAGCACTCATGACAACTTTTAGAACGTCACTAAAACATCAATGAAACATTAGCAGTCAATTTATTGAAGAAAAATATAAATGTGTGAAGCAATGAGGACCGGAAAGAGCAATGGAATGCTCATGACTTTCTGTCAATTGCATATATTGGCAATTCATATGCAGTAATATGTGAGTAAGTGAACCAAGTGCAGACAAAGCAGTACTCAAATGTGAAAACATGTTTAAAAACACATATACATTAAGGCACTGTATAGTTCTCCTGGTTTTTCACAATATTTGTTGATATCAATCTGAGGGTGTTGTAATTCAGAATCCATACTGCTATTAACTCAAATGAAAACCAAGGAGGGTATGTCGATGTTTTGGACCCATATACATTTAAGGGTCTCCTCAGGACCAAGTCATCTGACCATTCAAACAAAATGTGAGTCTGGTTAAGCCTCCCACAGAGTTTGAAGTAATGTTCTAAGTATTCAGTACACTGTCTTGTGCAATCATGTATCACTCCTAACAATACAGGACTGTTTAACTTTAAAGTGAATATCCGTGAGCTGTAAAACCATCTGCTTCACAGTTTGCTGCCACATAATCTTCATCTGAGTTTACAAGCTATTTTATTCCAACCAAAGAACTAAAGCTTAATGTGATGCACATGGATCATCATTCTGATTCTGCCACCTGGGCCACAGAGGAGTAAAGACTACGTTGGATTTTTTTTCTGCAATCATTTTGGTGACCTACAGTCCATACTGATGCTCAAGATATTGCAATTTCTTTCCCAGCGATTATTAAAAACATATTGTTACATTATAAACCTTTAGCAGTTGCTACCTGAGCCATGGTATATGATCTCTTTTGAATTTATGAGAGATTTTCCACATTCAGAAGGGTTTCAAGTTATAATCATTACCGTTAATAGTTTTTCAAAGATAGCTAATTTTTGCCCCTTTCTATGCTACTAACAGCTGACATGATGGCTCAGTGTTTTTGACATTTTTATCTTTCTGGGATACCAAATAAACAATTTCTGACAGAGGAACTCATTATCTTTCATGCTTTTGGCGAGCTCTTTGTGAATCACTAGAAAATGAGCTCCACTATCTTATGGTTATCAACCCTGGCTTGTGGCAAGCAGAACAATTTATACTGTCTTTAATAGTTTTGAAACTGTGTGTTTCTCATCCATCTACTTCCAGTGTCACCACAAAATATGGGCTATGGTGTGTGGTTACCATATAGTGAACATTCTTTGAAAGAAACGTCTTCAGTCCATCTCCCCTCTAGAGGTTTGACCATTTTTTCCACTGACATTCCCATAAACCTACAGCTTCAGGATGGAGGCATGTTGATACTTCTAGGTTCACCACAGCTGGTGGTGGGGTTATTCGGCCTGACATCCATGGAAAGGAAGAGAGCTTGTTTTGGATCCTCATGATTAATGTGTAGTGAGGAGACATCTTTCATTCTGCCTAGTAATCCTTATTGTTTCAGTGGTTGGGGTCTGGCAAAGAGCAGGTTGACGTGTTGTGTAGAACAGCTGGGTTATGGAATGGCCAGCGTAGCGCAAAAGCATGGTGGAGTAGAAAGATATCAAACATGAGGCTTGTCTTCTCACATCAGATAATTCTGGAAACAGACATTCTCCTGAAGCCTTGAATTAATTCCTTTCCAAGACGGATACCTTCCTAGTGTTTTTCGTCTGAAGTTCCCAAACAGTGATTTTTTTCCAGTAGGATAATTTCCTGCTTAGCCTAGTTCATATATGAGAAGGCTTTGGTCCAATAAGCATGCATTGCAATGCAAGTGTTTCCGATATTTTTTTATGTTTAATGCCTTCTCTTTTGAACATGTTTATTGCCCTCTCTTTTTTATATGTTTATTTCCCTCCTGATGGATTTTTCTCCCCAAGTTGTGATTACTTTTTCAGTAGCAATATTCTTGTGGATATTCTTGGGAAGACTGTTTGGTAGGCACATTCTTAACCCTGAATTCAGGGAATTATGGTGTGTTGCTTGTCAATTCTTGTATCATTTCTTCTTTTTAATGAAGTAGTAGTAAACAAGAAGTCCCACTATTACCAATGAGGTTTCTTCTACTGTTTGCTACCTTTTCCTCAAAATTGACCTGTTCAAGGAGATACTTGACACTTTGCATGTGTATATTAAGAACAAGGTAGAAATATGCTACTGGGAGTAATTGCGCTTTCTTCAAACTATCAAGAACAAAAAAAGAATAATCTTCACCGCACCATTCTGTGACAGTGATGGCACCACTGATCCTACTAATGATTTGTGATTTTATTAGTGACATGAAGGGAAGTACAATAAAGGAAAGCTCATTATAATTGATAAACATCTGATTTTAAGGTGCTAGATCAGTCTCCTAATTTTCCTTCAGCTAAAGACTTTTTAGGTGAATTAGTATGTTGCTCTCTGCACACAACTTTAAATTTCCTGTAACTTTTTCTGTGAATTAATTTATTTTTGTTATCATTTGGATTCTTCAAGTGGTCCTGTAGGGATGGTCAATGATTGTTCCCAAAATACTCTGACTTAACCCTCAAGCACACACTGGACAGTCTT
Organism: Pleurodeles waltl; assembly: GCF_031143425.1. Classification (NCBI taxonomy): domain Eukaryota; kingdom Metazoa; phylum Chordata; class Amphibia; order Caudata; family Salamandridae; genus Pleurodeles; species Pleurodeles waltl. The sequence goes on along the minus strand of NC_090449.1, from coordinate 667,748,272 downwards.
CAGTCTAGCCAAGGGAGTTGTGTTAGGGACAAACTGTGCACTGATCACTTTCACTAAATGAAGTACACAACTGCCTCCTGCCCATGCTCACGGAGTGCCCACACGGTGTGACCACCCTGGTCACACTGCATGGTATTCAGCTATGCCCTATAACTGGATTCCCTCTCCCTAAGTAGACTGACAAAGCTAAACTAGAGCGTGGTTAAATTAATTAATTTTAAACTTGTAAGGCACAAACACGGTGCGAAGGCACTGCTCTAATTAAGCCAAAACAAGGAATCAACTAGATTTTTGAAGTTTTAGAAACTGAGTCACTAGATGGCAGGGGTATACACCCTGTCTCAGTGGGGACCACAATCCCAGTGAGGATAAGTCTGATATACACCCTATATTAACCTATGCTCACCCTCTGGTAGCTTGGCACTAAGTAGGCAGGCTTAACTTAAGAGACAACAGTAAAACAGTAAAAACACCACACAAGAAAAGCCCACACAAGGGTAAGACAATATATCTTAATTTAATGAACAAAGCAAGACTCAAACAACAAAACTCCGAAGTTGAGATATGCATTTGCAAAGATTATCTGCAATTGTAGTGCTTAGAAACTTAAGGGTCAATTGGGGATATCTGGTTGCTCTAGACCTGAGTAAATCCAAAAGTTCAGGCCAACTGCGATGGAGCACAGGCTACCTACAGGGCTCAACCACGTCCCAGTGAAACAGTACCTTGTGTGGAGGGTTGCATCGATGCTGAAGATACGATGCAAGGACTACGGGAGACTATAAGATGTCGATGCTTTGGTTCCGATCCTTGCAGTCCGAGATGCGTCAAAGTTGAGCTGCACATTGATTGTTGCAATGTCCTTGAGGTGCTGCGTCGAAACCTTTAAAGTCGTTGCCCAGCTGTGCAGCTGGCAACGTGAAAGCAAAGCATCGATTCTGAGCCACGCAGTGCGTGCAGCAATGTCTTCGCCCTCAGCGCGATGAGTGGGCGTCAAGGAGAGATGCTACGGTTCCGATTGTCACAGTGACGATGATGCATGAATTTCGGTAGAAGATAGCTGCAGAACCCACTTCCAAGGCCCAGGACTGGATTGGTTCCACCTGGCTGGGTAGGACTCACAATTGGCAGGGACCAGGAGCTGTAGCAGAGTTGAATGAAGTCTTTGATGTACCTGAGACCTCAGAACAGGGGGGCAAGCGAGCAAGCCCTTGAAGTAACTTTGGTTCTGGGGATGATGTGGGTCCAGTCCTTTTCACCAAGGCAAGGAAGGCAGCAGGTCAGCACAGGCAAGAAAGAAGTCCTTCCAGGTCAGCTGTCCAGCAGAGTAGCAGTCCTTATAGAAGCACAGCAGTCCTTCTTCCTGCCAGAGTATCCACAGGTCCAGAAGTGTACTGACTTGGTAGATTCAGAAGTCCGGTTCGTATAACAAGTGGTGTCTTTGAAGTGGGGGTTACTTCAAATAGGGGCTTTTAAGTGCATAGAGGTCCTCCCTTTCCTGCCCTTGCTCCAGGCTCACCACAGGGGGGTATGCAGCTCCTTGCGTGGGGACAGGCACAGCCCTATTCAGGTGCAAGTGTCAGCTCCTCCTCATCCTTACCAGAATGGCCCATCAGGCACACCTCTGTTTCCATTGGGTGGGCCAGTATAGAGGGAATGCACAAAGCCCAGCTGTCATCAAACCAAGACATGTATTGGAGGCAGGCAGCAGGCACACATGACGTAATAGAAGATGCAATTTTAATCTTAAATTGCATTTGGAATCATAATTCCAGCTTTATCATTAAGGAGTACTTATTATTACAAGCCCATAGGTACCACACACAACAGTCTTACTCCTACTCATTAAGGAATCACCAATGTTAGCCTATGAGAGGGGTAGGCCTCACAATAGTGAAAAACAAATTTGAGAGATTTCCACTACCGGGACATGGAAAACGAAAAAGTAAATGTCCTGCATTACACTGCATCCTGTCCTATGGCCTAGCTAGGTCCTTCTTATGTGTAATAAAAAGGGAGTTTAGGGCTTGGCAAGGGGTTTTAAATGCCAAGTTGACATGGTAGTGAAACTGCACAAAGAGGTTCTGCAGTGGCAGGCCTGAGAAGTTTAAAGTGCTACTAAGATGGGTGGCACAATCAGTGCTGCAGGCCTACTAGAAGCATTTAATTTATAGACCCTGAGCACGTATAGTGCACTTTACTAGGGGCTTGTAAGTAAATTAAATTTGCCAATTGTGGATACATCAATGTTGTTATGTTTTAGGGGAGTGAGCACATGTACTTTAGTACTGGTTAGCAGCGGAAGTGTACCAAGAGTCCTAAGGCCAACAAAACAGACCAGCAAAAGTGAAGCAAGGCAGGCAAAAAGGTTGGGGGGAGACCGCCCAAGACTGTCAGGTCTAACATGGAGGTTTTGAGTTATCTTTACCCAGGAAGACTACCTTTTCTTAAAGTGCAATAAGCATGGCATTTTACTGCTTGGCACTCACATATAAAAAATACTAAGGCAGGCAAACAAAAATTTGGAAACAAAAGAAAATAACAGTATCATGACTGAAGAAACAAGAAGCAACATTAGGTATAAAGTGAGCCTGAAGGAAGGAAGAGTTTATATATTTATAGCAAGAAACACAATTCAGAGTGATTTAAACATAATAGACTTCACTGGTAGGAGTCAATAGGGCATCACAAATTGACTAGAGATGTGGGATCAGCAAGTAAGGTTGAGAACAAAGCTGGGCAATCAGGTTCTGCATGATCCGGGGTGAAAGGCCATCATTTAAATGCCCCACTCCAATGGAAAGCACTCTTCAGAAGTACCTCTGCTTTTATTGGAATTATGATTTAAAGGACTGGTTGTCTTTGAAGCTGCTCAAAAGATCTTACACACTTTCAAACAAGTGATATTTAGGTTTGCTGTCAAACAACGCTATTGTATCAGTATAGAAAACAAAGGCTATGAAAAAAATACAAAGGAAAGGGTCAGAGGTGGAAGCATTGAACCATAAGAATGAAAAAAGTAAATATGCGAGAAGACCCTATACAGGAAACAGGGGAGATCCTTAAAGCATGAATGGAAGGGGGTGAGCCACTCCTACTTATCAGTCCAACAAAACATCATTGGTTCTGAAAAGTGCCCAACTCAAACCCCAATTTCATGGAGTCCACACACAAAGATGAAATGAGTGACAGTATGAAATCCAGCAGAAAGTTTCAAAGGGGAAAGAGCAGTGACAGCGCCTGAGTCTAAAACACCACAGCATTTGTCCAGTTCTCCCAATGGAATAAATTCCCTGCCTGGGCCAGAAACTGTTAGAACATTAATGGTTCCCTCCTAATCAAGCCCCATCTTGCAGCGGCTCCCTCACACTCTAAACATGTGACTGCACACAAATAGGGAGTACAACATGCCCGCACGAAAAAAAATGAGGAACCCTCTGGCATAAGAAAGGTCTTTCTATTGAATTTTTCTCACACAGAGCATTAAAAGCCTAATGTCTAAGTACCTTTGAGATTGCAATCGCTGAGAGTTTCAGTGTACAAAACTCATTTTACGATTTGGAAAAGCTTCTCTGACTCATAAAATCTGATTTTGCAATTCATACCGAATCCTAATTTGGAAAGGAGGGGTCCCCTTAAAACTGCTATTTGATTTGATATGTCTCAGTGGTTTGCAATCACTATTCTTGTCATGAACCAATATTTACAAGCTCATCAAAGGAGATAGTCACCAATTTATAAAGAGGAAAGGCTCCCTTTCAGACTCTGCCTCAGGGTATCAGGTATTGTCAAGTGGACAACTGCCAGTTCTCACTAATATTTTCCAAACGATAAACCTTTATGTTTTTTTAAAGCAGTACCAGTGCCTTAAAGGAACTTGGGCTGCTTTAAATAGAAAGGTTTTCCATTTGAGAATGGAAATATTGAGATGCTGTGCTGTGGTCCCTTGCTGGCCACCATACCTATATTTGCAGCCAATCACAGGGAATCACAAAGTATGACATGCCTAGTTAATAGTCATTAAGCAGGACATTCTGTGACCCCCCTGCAAATGGTGATTTGTAAACCAACCTAAATGTACATAGGTCTGTCACAAAATCAAGGTCCATTCGCAAACAGCTGGAGTCCAATTTGCAACCATTATTTGCAAACTGTCTCTTAGTACATCTGGTCCTAGGCCATTGCTACTTCACCAGCACAAGAGCTGAGTGAAGGTCCCATGCCCCTAACAGCAGCACAGCTTCTTCAGTATCTTTTTTGTTTTGTTATGATTTTCTTTGACTTCTTCCCAAAGTATCCAGTAGTGAGAGCCTGTGACTGTGTGAACCTGGCACTGGGCGTAGGCCCATCGAAGCCCTGTGCCCACTCTGCCTCCAACTCAGCAAACAGGTCAAGCCATGGGATGCAAGGACAGGATGTAGCCATGTCCTATCCCCGCTTCCATGTTCCACAGGACACATCATATCCAGCAAGCATTAAGCACACAATGTGGCATTCAGGCAAGACTAATTTTTGGTCCTGCTAATCAAATGGACAGCAGGGCTCAGCTGTTTCTCAACAAGCTCTCAGAACCAGGCATGGCTTTTGGTCTTTCTCTGTATCAGCTCTGACAATCTTTGGCATTCAACTGTGCTCAGTAAGCTTTGGGCACAGGGAGTAGTCTTGTGCCATGCCTTGTCACCGGTTTCTCTGACCACAGAACATACAGTGTATGGCCAAGAAGTTGTGGCCTTTGGCTACCACCTTCACCTAGTTCCCTTGTGCCCAAAACCTATAGTAAACTAACAGTGCAAGGTGTGGCCATGAGCACAGTCTTCATGCCCCAAAAGTGTGAGAGCCAAGCATGACCTTTGCGAAATGGAAATCTTTGTTCATATTTCCACTGGTGATACATTCATTTGTAGTTGCATATAGATTAAGGTGGTCGTTTCGAAATTGGCAGTAAAAACCGCCACGGTGACAAATATCCGTTCGGCATATTATGACACACACCAAAACAACAGAATACAGCCACCTACACAAATCCTCCAGCCCAAAGGTCAGTGGTAAACTGTCGGTACCAACACCTATACCGTTACGCCAACAGAACAAGTCCCACCACATCATGACCCACGAATCACCATGGCTGACATCCAGTGGCGGTAAACCATTGGCGTTACACAGCGCTACGCTCAAAATGGAAACCTTAATACTAAACTACACAACATTGGCCAATTCAAACAACACATACCTGCCACACACACCACACCCACCCACCCACACCAATATAAAACACACACCCACATTACCCACAACCCTTTACGAATACAAATCATTGCCACCAGACAGACATCAAGACCATTGCGACAAATACACACACCCATACATCCCTCACGCACTCCACTACGCATACCCAATCACACCACCCACCACCCTCACACTTGCACACAACACACATGGCCCCACAAAGGCACCCTATTTCACAGATGAGGAGTTGTAGTCATGGTGGAGGAAATAGTCAGGGTAGAGCCACAGCTGTTTGGAGCACAGGTACAGCAGATATCCATTGCAAGGAAGATGGAGCTATGGCGGAGAATCGCAGACTGGGTGAACACCGTGGGACAGCATTCAAGAACAAGGGACGACATCAAGAAGAGGTGGAACGACCTACGGGGGAAGGTACATTCAGTGGCAGCAAGGCACCAGCTCACCATACAGAGGACTGGTGGAGGACTCCCACCTCCTCCCCCACAGCTCACAGCATGGGAGGAGCAAGTCTTGCCATTACTGCATCCTGAGGGACTCACTGGAGTAGACTGGACACTGGTAAGTCAACATTTACCACATATCACCCCCCATACCTGCATGTCATCACACCGCCTCACCCTCACTCCCATCTTTCCACTCCATCCCACACACTGCACCTACACATGACTAACCACAATGCCAAGCCCTGCATGCCATACTAATGCATGGACATCCCTCCCAGCCCTGCATGGACACCCATCACCAAAGCATGCACAGCATACGGTAACTAACAATCCCACAATACATCACCATACACAATCAAAGGTGGCAGGGCAAAAGCAACCATAGAGGGGAAGACAGGGATGTACAACATGTCACAGGCATGAAACATAACACATAACTTACATCTCAACAGGTGCCCCAGCCAATCTCAGAGGAGAGGAGGTGCCATGACTATCCAGTCCCCCAACAGATGATGCCCCCAGCGATGACAGTAACTCTGGACTCCAGGATCTGGATCAACAACCTGCCCCATAAGGGACCACTGGCTAGTCGGTCACCCCAGCCCACTCCCAGTCCACAACAGAGCCTCCCCCATCAGTTACCAACACCACTGCACCCATTCAGCATACTCACACCTCTGTCCCCAGGACACATCAATCAGCAGTGTGCCCACCTGTACAGGGACCCCAGTCCACATCTCATACCCAAGACAATCAGGGACCTGAGGTCAGTGGCAGTGGGCACACTGTTCAGGGGACAGGGGTAGCGGAGACTGGGAGGACTGCCGTGCATGAGGGGGAGGACAGGCCCAAGGAATCGACTCTCCAGTAGGCACTCGCCAATGTCCTGGGGGCCTACCAACAATCACAGAATGCGATGGGCCAGATCCGGAAAAACATGCAGGAGAACAAGCGGCTGCAGGAGGAACACCATCAGGAGATCAGGGAGGACATTCAGGCCCTCAACACCACCATGATCTCCATAGCAAGGGTGCTGGCAGACATGGCCAACATCATGAGGGAATGGACTGAACAGCAGCGGGCCCCTACCACTAGCCAGTCTGCTGACCAGCCCACAACATCCGCTGCAGTTAATGAACAGGAGGCCCCGCCATAGGACCCACAGGCCACCAGCACTCCTCCCCCTGCAGAAGGTGAACCACCCACAAACGTTCCCTGTGAACCAGTCAGAAGCCAGAGACACTTGACAAGACTAAGACCATCCCCAGGAAATGAGACTCTCCTGATTGTCCCCCTTGTGTCCTACCCTGTCACCTTGTCTACTTTGAACTGCCATTGCTCCCTTTCCTGTGGCCCCTTGGACACTGGACATAGCTACAAACAGACTAGAACAATACCCTGGACTTTCCTCCATCATCAACCCATCCCATTGCAATGAACACCCTTGAACACAATTTGAGTAACAATGTTTTATGTGTCTTAAATGTGCATTTGTGGGAAAAGTCACATTGAGTGCAAATGAGCTGAACACTGTGATAGCTAACAAATAATGACCTGGAACTGTCTGTAGTGATCACATCATGACAATGTTGTCATATCACCAACATCTGGAAAATGAGAAGCCATAGGTGACAGTAGGTTGAGATGCAAAGGGAGTGAATGCCATCATGCCACAGATAAATCAATAGTCAGGGTAATGGCCAGTTCTACTGTCTCACTTGTTTATTGGAAGTATCGTCGTATAACTGATGTTCTGTTGTCCTCATCCTCATCCTCTGCCTCCTCATCCTCGCTGTTCTCAGGGTCCACTGCTGCCACAGGGTCATCTCCAGTCCCCTCCTCCTGAAGAAAAGGCACATGTCATCTGTGGGCCAGGTTGTGCAACATGCAGCATGTCACTACTATCTTGCGGACCTTTCCGGGTGAGTAGCACAGGGATCTACCTGTCAGATGGAGGCACCTGAACCTGGCCTTCAGAAGGCCGAAGGTCTCCTCGATTATCCTTCTGGTTCGCTCATGTGCCTCATTATAACGGGGTATCAGCCCCTGTCCTGGCAGTCCTCACAGGGGTCAGCAACCACGATAGGTTTGGGTAGCCAGAGTCTCCTGCAGGTATAGAGAGTCAACATTTAGCCTTACACAATCCTATGGGGAGAACACCTGAAGGCATACACTGACATACAGTGGGTGGGGGATCTGGCTCACTTATTAGCCACACCCTGTGCCTCTGTAGTTGGGCCATCACATTTCAGATGCTGCTATTCCTCAGGACAAAGGCGCCATGCACGGACCCATGATACTTGGCAGTGATGCAGGAGATGTACTGGTCCGCCAGGCACACCATTTGCACATTCAGTGAGTGGAAACTCTTACGATTCCTGAACACCTGTTCGTTCTGGCAGGGGGGACTAGCGCAATATGTGTACCGTCAATTGCCCCAATTAGATTAGGAATATGGCCCATTGCATAGAATCCTGCCTTTACAGTGGCCACATTTTACACCTAGGAGAAAGCAATGTAGCTGCACATGTGTTTCACCAGGGCAGACAAGACCCTTGCCAGCACAATAGAAAACATTGGCTGTGACATTCCAGCTGCCAAGCCCACTGTCACTTGGAAAGAACCAGTTGCCAGGAAATGGAGCACTGATAGCACTTGCACAAGAGGGGGGGATCCCAGTGGGATGACGGATAGCTGATATCAGGTCAGGCTTCAACTGGGCACACAGCTCTGTGATTGTGGGCCTGTCCAGTCTATAAGTCAGTATAATGTGCCTGTCCTCCAGTGTAGCCAAGTCCACAAGGGGTCTGTACAAGGGGGTTCGTCTTCTCCCCCCATTCATCTGCAGCGGTAGGTATCTAACGGACACAAGAGTAATTAGGCTGTCACAATTTGAACAATGGAACCACAACCTCAGTGTACATGTTGCATGTATGTGATGGTACAGTGGGAATGACAAGGTATGTGCAAATCTAGGCAGTGACGCATTAAAGGTTAATCTGATAGTTGTCCATCACCAAGACATGGTGACCGCCTGTCCTGTATGTAAGGACAGGTGGAAGTGTGGTAACTCCGTCGATGTTGGGCGTCATGGTGGAAGGCGGTCTTGCACCGCCGTGCAATTCCTCATTGGATAATATGGGGCCCTATGGAGTACAGTGGCCAATGGGGATCTGCGCCGGTGGTGACGGTGTACACCGCCGTGGACGTGACCGCCATTTTCTATCTGATTCCTCACTTGTTTCCTGACCTTCAACAGGAGAACACCTACACTGCGTGTGCTGCTTTGACCTGTGTCTGGAACCTACCATGTCCCATGTGACGGGAAAGGGCCCCTGCCTTCCCTTCAGAAGAGTTGGAGCGATTGGTGGATGGGGTCCTACCCCAATACAGACTGCTGTATGGGCCTCAGACCAACAGGTGAGTACACCTTGGGCATGATGCATGTGTGAAGGAGGCATGGAGATGTGTTGCAAGCATTGTATCATTGGGGGGTAATGCCATGTGGTGGTGTACATGGTGTGCGCCGGCCGATGTGTGTGCCAATGGTGAAGGAAACGGGATTGGTGGGCCATATGTGTGACAGGCTGGATTGTATGTGTAATGGTGTCCTCCCATCTGTATCCCCTCTGCAGGTCAGCGCCCATCAAAAGAAGGGATTATGGCGTGCTATCGCCAAGGGTGTGCGGACCCTGGGGGTCTATGGCAGGCGTAGCACCCACCTTTGAAAACAGTGGGATCACCTGAGACGCTGGGCACGGAAGACCGCGGAGGCCCAGCTAGGGATGGCCTCCCAATGAGGAGGGGGTGCTCGTAGGGACCTGACGCCTCTGATGGTCCTCCTACTGGTGGTGGCCTACCCAGAGCTGGATGGGCACTTGAGGGCATCGCAGCAGCCACAAGGGGGTGAGTACAGTGGCCGTTACAACAATAATTTGTAGGTGGCATGGGATCCGGGAGGTGGGTGTCAGTTAGTGGGTGCCCCTTAATGCCAGGCCAGACATTGCAACGTGATCCAGCTCCAGGGTAATGGTTGAAAGGGAAAACAAGGTAACCTAGCTAGGTTGCATTTCATGTCAGACAGGGCTTAGTGGGTCCCATGAGGTGTGTAGTTGGCAGTGTTTGTCCCTCATCTTGCTGTGGCATCTAGCCAAATCAATGGCAGTTCAATGCATAGGGCTCAGTCCGGATCCCTGTGTGTGAGACGGTGCTGTGTATGCCAACTGTGGAGTTTTTGCAGTAACTGCTTCAGTGTTCTCTTTCTCTCTCTCTCTCCCCCTTTATCTTCTGTCATCCTGTCCATGTGTTAATTAGTATCATCTGGAAGAGGAGCAGGGGCACCGGCAACATAGGGAGCGGCATCCCACAGGACACGGAAGGCAGAGAACACCGATGCTGAGGGAACCAGTGGGACGGAGGGCGAGGGGAGCACCACGGCAGAGTTGACAACACAGACTCAGATACTTCCTCCAATGGAAGCTCCCTGGTGGTGGCGGACACCTCTGTGACCACCTCAGCTGCAGGTATAGCCGCCACCCCCGTACCAGCACTGCCCTCACAGTAGCCCCTTAGCGAGTTGTCCGTGCCCCCTCACCCAAGAGGGTGGGCATCTCCTTCACCCCAGGCACCTCAGGCCCTGCCCCTGTGAGCTTAGTGAGGAGGCTATTGACCTCGTGAGATCCACCTCTGTAGGGCAGTCAAACATTGTGAATGTCATTCAGGGGCTGGCATCCCAGATGCAAGAATGCACTGCATTCCTGGAGAGCACACAGTGGACTGGCGGCCCAACAGAGATCGATTCAGACTCTGGCCTCCTCTCTGATGGCAGCCATTGTCCCTGTCCCTACCATGCCCTCTCCAACTACCACTTCCCAGTCCCAGTCTCCTCAACCCCAACCCATCCCATGCACACATACAGACGAGCATGCATACAAGACAACACACAAGAGTGGTACAGTCAAACACAGGCACCACACTTCAACACACAAGCACTCACACAAACACCAGACAGTTGCAGACACAACCATATCCAATGCCTCCACTGTCTCCCCCTCCTCCTCCTCCTCCACCTCCCACACAGTCACGTCAACACACACACACCGGCATGCACTGATTAAACATCCACCATCGAGGTCGACTAACTATCACATAAAGAAGTAGTGACCTCATGTTAAATATGGATTTGATAATATAACCATACTATATGATGTACTGTTGAATTGATAGATGCTGACCAGATAGAGCGCAAAGTACTGATACATGCTGTCTGTATTGTATTCTAGGTGCTTCCTATTTCAATATTTTGTCCTGATCATGGCCCGCCTGAATTAGTTTCTTTGATTGGGGTCGAAACGCTGACATTGTATTAGAAATTGTAGATTGACTTTGAAAAATTCAGCAGGCTCACAGTACCTATGGTTATAGGTGCTTATTTGAGGCCTGATACTTTTAACCACAGTTTGGTTTTAGTTTCATGTAAATAGCAAAGCAACACTTATAACAACACATAATTCACTTCAATTTAAGTTTCCAATAAATGTGATATATTACTCACAAACCTCATCGGTACAGAAAGTTCTTTATGGTACAACCACAGTCATGGAGGTTAATTCATCTCCTTCACCCAGGGGGGCTAAAATATTTTTTGATATATTATCAACATCCACCACCAGCATCACCACACCAAGCAGCACATACACCTCACTAGCAGACACCTCCACAATATCCATGCACGCGTCCCCTATGTCCTCTCCAACCCTATCTGTCTCCCCTCCTCCTAAAGGTCACAAACGCAAGCACTTAGACACCCAACAGCCATCCACCTCACATCAGCACACTCCCCATGCACCTGCACCCAAATTCAGCACACGTACTCCTCCAACAACCACTCCCTCAACCTCCAGTCCCATCCCTCCTCCCTCTTCCCACCCCACCGTCCCTGAAAAGCTTTTCCTTGCCCAACTAGACCTCTTCCCTCCTCCTTCCGCCCCGTCCTACCCATAAGAGCAACGATCCAGCCCAGCACCTCAGCCAAACAGTCCACGCAGATAGTGGAGGTACCTCCGAGTTGTGGATGCAAGACTGTGATGGTTCCCACTCCACCAGCCAGGAAGGGTAAGGATCCCACAGCCACTGCCATGAAGGGAAAGAAGCCGTCGACTCCTGCCATGAAGGGGAAGAAGCCCTCGACTCCTGCCATGAAGGGGAAGAAGCCCCCGACTCCTGCCATTAAGGGGAAGAAGCCCCGGACTCCTGCCATGAAGGGGAAGAAGCCCTCGACTCCTGCCATGAAGGGGAAGAAGCTCTCGACTCCAGCAGAGGCTGGCAGGATGACACCACCACCAGTGGTCATAGAGCCCCCACCTCCAGCTGAGGCAGTGCAGCCCACTTCTCCTGCAGACGCTGCACCTTCACTTGCTGAGACAGTGGGGCCCTCACCTCTAGCGGAGGCTGCCCAGGAGGCACCTTCACCTGCTGACACAGAGCAGCCCTCACCTCCAGCAGAGGCTGGCAGGATGACACCACCAACACTAGTGGTCACGGAGCCCTTACCTTCAGCTGAGGCAGTGCAGCCCACTCTTCCTGCTGACGCTGCACCTTCACCCGCTGAGACAGTGCAGCCCTCACCGCCAGCAGAGGCTGCCCAGGAGGCACCTTCAGCTGCTGACATAGTGCAGCCCTCACCTACAGCAGAGGGCATGTAGGCTACCCTCCTGGGACTGCTGTACAAGGAGCTCCCTCCAGGACCAGTGTGCATGGGCAAGTCACCCACCTGAGAGACTGTGCCTTGCACTTCCCAGCACAGGGAAATGGGCATGGAGCCCCCTCCACAACCAGTGGGCAAGACACCCACCTGGGAGACTGTGGCCTTGCACTCCCCAGCACAAAGAAATAGGCATGGAGCCCCCTCCAGAACCAGTGGGCAAGACACCCACATGAGAGACTGTGGCCTTGCACTCCCCATCACAGAGAAATGGGCATGGAGACCCCTCCAGAACCAGTGGGAAAGTTCCTGAATTCGGCTGAGGTGCCCCCCAACCTCCATCCCCCTGAGGTGCCTGCCCACTTGCAAAATGATGTCCCTGCAGAGTTCAGTGCAGTTGATGAGACAAGTTGGACCTTGGGCTGTGCCGTATGGCCATGTGGGCCCTTTGTACTTTGTACTGGGCATTGGCGCTCTGTGGACAATTGTACACATCAGGTTCCTGTGGTGGCTTTTCCCTTGCTAATACATTTTCAGTACTTCCAAAATCTGGTCCTTGTTTTATTGTGCCGTGTGTCATGTGCAATTGGTTTACGTCTGCAGCTGGTTGTGTGTATGGTGAGTGTGTGAATGGTGTGTGTTGTGCGTGTGTTTGTCACTCTCCTTTTCCTTCCTCCCTCTCTTGTGTGCTAGGCGGCTGTACTCACCGTCATCGTCTTAGTCGGCGCTGGTATTCCAGGTGGAGCATGGAGTAGATGAGCATCAGGAAGACTTGAAGTTCTGGTTCCATGGAGGCGGCGGAGTCCTGTGTGTACTTGTTGGTGAGTCTTTTGTTTTCTGTGTTCTGTTTCCACCTGGCTTTTGATAGTGTTTGCACCGCCTCGGAAATCCTGTGTCATAATACAGTGGGCGGTACTTTGTCTTCCGCCTGGCTGTTGATGGTGACCGTCGGCGTGCGTGCTGTTAACGCCCTGGCGGATGGTGTGGTACATTGGCTGTCTATGGGAGTTCTCACCGCCATGGTCATAATTTGGCAGTAATTACCGCCGGCCTGTTGGCCGGTATTTCCTCTACTTTATCACTTACCGCCAATGTCATGATGAGGGCCTAAGTTGTTATTCATGTATCAGGTATGGATATTTTTTAATTTTTTTTAATTAATCTTTAAATGCTCTGCTATACATCTTTTTAAGAATGTTCTGCATTAAATTTCATTTACAGTGCTCCTTGCTGAATAGAAGCTTGATATACAGTAGGTGGATCAACAAAAAAGAACATTTCCTGGTATGAACTCAAACATCTTTCTCTGCTCAAGCTGAGACTCTAGGTTATTTACAGGAGCATTTATGTCATTGCTAGAGATAAGCATGAACTCTCTAACAGAAAACCTAAACTGGCAAAGAGTTCCACTCAGTGTATACGGTTTCATCATTCAGATAGTTTGCAGGAGAGGGTTTTCTATATCTTTTAACATAATGGTGGTGGCAGCAGAGAAAGAGGCACGGTGTATGTGTAACTTGGGTCCTTGACATTACAATGCTGTTTATGTTGGAAGGCCACATGTTTTAAAGAAGTTCTATACTTCAATATTTACATACTCACCCATAGATTAAGATGTCCATTTTCATCTAGTGAGGCCACTTGGAATGACAGGCCAGCCATTTCTAGATTTAAACAAAACAGTATTTCACTTTTTGTTAAAATTTCTCAAAACATAAGTAGCAAATGAAACACAACTTTTGGTGTAGCCATGCTTTAAAGTTAAAATATTTGTAACAAGGAACATTAAACAATCCCCTTTGGCAGATAGAATACATATGGTATTGGCAAATGCATAGATAATATTCAGTCATCACAAAATTAAAGATAAAACGTAGAAGATTGTTCCTGGTCCAATAATCTAATCACTTTGCACTCACTAGCAGCTGCTCAGAATGTAGAGCACGGTGGGGAGAAGAAATATGGTTTTATTGAAAACATAGGGGCTATTATTATACCGTTTGAGGATTGTAAATGCAGACCAGAAAATGTGCATTAAAATTAACAATTGCAAATGCCCCTTCAACACCAAACCATATCACCCACTGCAGGTTCATCAATAAAGCTGTAAACCAGCAACAAAACTGTTGACAACTCTATCATCACCAGATAATGGGTCTATGACCTTAAAAAAGAAGCTGATGCCACCAATTTCTGGCTTTCTTTCTGAATTATCATAAATCCTTACAGGAGCAAAATAAAATATGAAACTGAATAAGGCTGTAAACACATTAACTCTGAATAAACACATATATCCCCATTGGCCTGCAGTTTAACCGGCTTGCAAATAGATCTATGCCAAACAGACTCCAACTCCTAAATCCTCAGAAAAATCTAACTGTTCAACATCCAATCACTGGAACCACAGAAATTTCTCAAATTTCAATATGCAATTGTACTCCTCAACCCAGGGATATAGAAAGTTTTCAACATAATCTTCGTGTCCAGGCTCTTGCCACTCCTGGCTGTTACTGCAAGGGCTCTCAAATCTGGTGATGCCCCACTTGTCCAATACCTCATCGTCACAACATTGTCCACCCTCAATATAATGCAACATTCAACCAGATTTTTTTGTAAAATTCTTCACAGCAAATGATGCTTTCAATAACTCCTCACAATGTATGTGAGCCTTCAATTCTTCCTAAGGTGCACAAATCCCTGCATCTCATTCCTTTTGCATTCAAACTGCCATCCAACTTTATTACAAGCTCTGGATCCTCTCCAAAAACTCCTCTAATGTTCCACACTTTCAAACTATTCAACACCCACTCCACTTGTGAGCCTCCTGGCTCAACAATATTTGCTGTGAACACTTCATCCTCCACTTTCAGTGGGTGCTCTTTTACCTTTGCAATGCACGATTAGGTGACCGACCCAGAGAAATGTCCTGAAAAGAACAAGGTGACAAATGCTACTATCCTTATCCCTTCCAGAACCCTAAAAACACCTACTACTCCTATATACCCATCTCTAACCCTTTAAAACACCTTACTATGTTTTATCACTACCCATCCATAAATGCTAAAAGAAAATAGGACTCCTTTCACACTTAATAAACTTAAAATCACTCACACACTTTATTTTATGTAAAAAATAATTACTGAATAATTATTTACATTAAATACTTTAAAATAAAATGAATTTTACTTAATTACTGAAATGTCATGTTTTAATGTTTTCTAAGCATGGCTCTAATTGTGTATGCAATTGTGTACAACTCAGGAATATGTGTGGTGTATTTTACAAACCAACACAGTTATCGGTAGAGGCTGGCAGAAGGTGCCTTTACTGTGGCAATGTGTAACTGTTCGACCACCTGTTGACATAAAATTGCGGGACATGGGAAGTCTTTAAGAGAGTAATGTCATTAAGTTGAAAATAAGACTGTCCACAGGTGTAGCATTTTAAATTACTTCACGTCCACAAATCCTATAAGATGCGGTCACAATGACTGGATCATGCCAACACTGATGTGACGTGAGATGTCGTGAGTAATGTCATCAATGCTGAAATTTAACATTTCATGAATCATGTAATAAGTGAGGTCAAAAGGTGCATGATGGGAGCGCAAGCCATAGTTAGCTCTGTAATCTATAATTTGTGAATTTCAGTGATTTTTTGGGTTTACACAGTAGTTTCAGATCATTTCAACACCTAACTAAAACATCACTTTAACAGTTGTTTTTGTCACTGAATTTATGCAGGTTTCTTAATGTACGCTAAGGGTTATTTCCATACCTAACTATAATGTAAAACTCTTAGTTTTTTTCAGTGACTTTTGGGGATTTTTGATCGTATTCAGCCAACACCCCTGCTGGGGGCTGCCTTTGTTTGTATGCAGTGGCGGAGTTGGGTGCCTAACCGCCGACTACACACAACCATCAACAGAGTCCATGAGTCCTGTAATGGTGACTGCAACATTTTCTTCTCAGTAACAACCAGCCAATCTGATCGCACAACACCGCAGGACCAGTACCACAGTACTGAAATTACCAACACCATGTGGTCCACCTGAAGTCCAAACAAATGCTTGCCACTGAAGACTATGTTTAATAGGTTCTGTTCCACCTCATCCCTAAACCCTGGCACCCGTAGCCAGGCATGTCAGTGAAGAAGGATGCTCATATTGAGGCCCCTCGATGCAACGTCTACATCGTCTGCATTGAGGGCACATCTGATATTAGGGTTGCTAATATATTTGTCAACAACAACCAACTCCTGTCTTTTATCCTGGTGGCCCTCTGGTAGGTGCTTCACCAGCTCCTTGATCTCCTTCCAGTGGTATGTATCATATCTGGGGAGAAGCACTTTCAAGCTAACTGTACCAAAATGAACATTTAATATAACAAAATACATAACACGTATCATGTATAATATGGTCGTATATTGCCATCTCAGGGTTTGACATTTACAAACTACTCATACTTTGACCTAGCGGTTTATAATTTTACTAGAACCCTTAATGGCAATATAGGACCATATTTTAGTGTTAAACATTACGTATTCTGTGTGTGTGTATATATATATATATATATATATATATATATATATACACACACATATATATTAAAGTTAATTACTACACTTAAATCGTATCTGAGATTTAAAGACCTGCCATAGAAAAGATTGTAAAACTTACCTGCGATGAAATTACTCCTGATGTAACTCTGTGATGCTGAATATCATACCAAATTATTTAATACTCCTAACCTCTAAGTAAAGACCATTGAAAAGCTGCACCTTGGAAAAAAATAGTAACCCTTCATCCTTAAGGCTGAATCCTAGAGAGTCACCAGAATGTCATTTCCCTGGCTGTCATCTCAATTTTAATTTAGAAAATAAAAGTGGGAAACAAATTACTTCTCAGACCACAGAAAGAAAGCAGAGTACATTGAATAGACAGATGTTTGTAACAATAAGAAACATTGACTATCATAGGTTAGTAATGTTTTCTTCTCCTTGGGACACCTTTCTCAAACTTCATAACATTAGAATTAAATAATATACAATACCCCAACCAGTGGTAAGAGGGGACAATAAAGTAAAAGGCAACACATCGAAAACTCTAAAAGATCTACTGATACAAAATCTGTTTTTAGTAGGGCTTGCCATATATGAGGATCTGTGACAGTAATCATATTTGCATGGTACACATCCCTATTCAAAATAGCAGTTTCAACAATACATTGCCGTCTGTTCCTAGTTTCCAGCCATGTATCTTGTGGAATGAACCTGGCCTTTGACAGAGATGTGTAAACTGTCTTGCCATAACAAAACAGTTTGGCAAGGTAGAAAATAAGTTACTTGCCTGTAACTATAGTTTTCCAGCACTGGTATCTTTCATAGATTCACATGCTTGAATCATTCACTGTCGTCAAATAGGTAGTTTATGGGGACATTACAAAGCAGTAGAACAAATTACACAAACTATAATGGATAAAAAACATGCATTTGATTAAATTATCTACATAATTTACAAGGGACCAAACTTCAGACAACAGCACCCTACATAGGCATCTCTCCTCAGATTTTCAAGAGCTAGTGGGAACTAAGGGCCTTATTTAGAGTTTGGCAGATGGGGTTACTCTTTCACAAATGTGACAGATATCCCGTCTGCCATTCAACAATTTCCATATGATATAACAAAATCATTATACGGTGGGCGGGGTGTGCATCACAGAATAACTCCATCTGCCAAACCCTAAATCAGTACATAAAGAAAATGAGGTAAACCCAGTAACCCCAGGACCCGGGTATTTAAATATAATAGGACATTTCTGGCCCCAAGGGGGAAGTGTAGCCTTCGACTACCACGGCAATCAATTTATTTTTTAAGAAACCTTGCGAACACACAAGGCTGAAAGAACTTATAAGAGTAACATTTTATTCAATTATTAACAAGATTCAACATACTGAGGTGCTCCTGAGATAACGGCACAGTGAAACGTGATTAGTGAAAATATATAAGGTGCCAAGTTTTATCTACAATATATACAGATTGTGGTTAAAAAATATATATAAAGTGATCTTCAAAGGGACCCCTTCAATCCAGGTGTTCAGAAGTCACTCATTTCATTATGGAATAATCCACAAGAATTAATGTCGATTTCGACCTCAAAAAAAGGAACCAATCATAAAAGGGTCATAATCAGGACAAAAGTCATGCTTTTCAAGTAGCACCCACACAACACCAAATACTAAAACTTTTCTTTCCAATGCGTCCAATTCACAATCTATGACAAGTTGGCATCCGTACTCAGATCAGAAGCTGACTAAGGGATTGCTTTTGTGATTCATACAACAATTCCTATGGGTGTGTCAAGGTTAATTCACAATAACAGATACATATTGAGAATATTGATTATCGTAGAAAAGTATACTTGGATTTGGGATCAAGGGGAATCATTGATTGTGGATTGGACGCATTGGAAAGAGAAGCGTTAGTATTTGGAACCTTTTATATTTTCACTAATCACGTTTCACTGCGCCGTTATCTCGGGAGCACCACAGTATGTTAATTCATGTTAATAATTGAATAAAATGCTGCTCTTATAAGTTCTTTCAGCCTTGTGTGTTTGCAAGGTTTCTTAATAATAAATTGTTTGCAGTGGGAGTCAAAGGCTACATGGGCCAGAAACTCTAAATCAGGCCTTAAGTCCCTATATAATAAGGGGAGCCTCTAAGAGGAGAAGGGTTGGGTCGAATGTGAATCTATGAAACATACCAATACCGGAGAATTGTAGTTACAGGTAAGTAGCTTATTTTCATCTCCAATATTGGATCTTTCATAGAGTCACATGCTTGAATCAGAATAGAAAGCAGTTGGAAGAACTATGCCTGTGTTTCCAAGTTGCCACTCTACATATACTCTCCAGAGGCTGATCAGTGAATAAGGCAGTTGCAGTAGAGACCGGTCTAGTAGTGTGCATGTTAACTTTATTTGTCAAAGGCCTTTCAGCCTTGGAACGGGAGAATTGGATAGCAGCTGAAATCCATCAAGCTATGCTCGCCTTGGAAACTGGACCACCTCTGTAATGATTCCCGTATGTTGTTAACAGTTGATCTGTTTTCCGAAATTGTTTAGTGTGATGTAAATAAAATTTCAGGCACCTTTTCACATCCAGTTATGTAGCTATTTTTCTGTTGCCATCTGTGGATTTGGAAATAAAATCTTTAGCACAATAGGTTCACTAAGATGGGAATCCGAAGGAACCTTGCAAATGAATCTGGGATTAGTTCTGAGAATCACTGTCATTTTTAAACTGTAAGAATTGTTTGTTAATTGTGAAGGCTTGTATTTCACTAACTCGTCTGGCTGAAGAAAGCCAAGAATAATGTCACTTTCCACGTTAGAAATTTGACCTCTGCCTTATGTGTAGGCTTAAATGAACACATCATTAGCTGGGCAAGTATTGTATTAAGCTGCCAAGTTGGAGGAGGATATATTATTGGAAGGAAAACTCTGAAAAGGCCCCTTAAGGAACTGCTAAATGGCTCTATTAGATTAAAATGATGGTGAACCAGATGAACATCTGTACCTTGAGGTTGCTGCTAGATGCACTTTAATAGAAGCGTGAACTAAACCTGATTTTGCCAATGATAAAAGGAAAGGTTAAAGCTGCTCTGGTGGTGCTAAAGAAGGGCGAATATTTATTTTCTGGCACCATAAACAGAAACGCTTCCACTTTAATTGATATGTTTTATTAGTGATGTCAGCTCTACCTTTTGCAAGAATGTCTCTGCATTCTTGAGGGATATTTATAATTGCGAACTGATGGTATTCAGGAACCAGGCGGATAACTGCAGAGAAGTTGGGTTCAGATGAATTACATGGTTGCGGTTCATTGTCAATTTTGCCTTAGAGGCTTCTGCTGAATGTAATGCGCTTCTGATAGTGGTAACAGTTCTGTGAACTATTGTTGTCTGTCTGGGCCATCTCTTCATTTTACGGGGAAGTCTGGGTATTAGAAGGACCGGGGGAACGCGCAAGCAAAGATCCCTGACCATCTGATTAAAAATGCATTCCCCCATGACCCTTGTTGTGGGTACCGGCTTGCGTAGAATTGGCATTTCTGGTACTCTTGTGTTGCAAAGAGTTTCAGTGCTGGTTTGCCCCACTGATGGAAGATCTTGTTCAAATTTGAGTTCCTATTTGCGGCAGCTGTTCTTGTTTCTGCTCAATGTGTCCTGCAAAAAGTTGTTTGTACCTGAAACATGTTCCGCTCATAATGTTATTTGGTTTTTCAAAACCCATTTTAAAATCTTCTGCGCCTTTTTGGATCGGGCCAAAGATCTTGTGCCCCCTTGCTTGTTCACATAGTAGATACTGGTGGTAGTGTCTGTGTGTTTTAATACTGATAAGTCTCTTATCCTTAGCAGGAATGCTTGGAGACTTAATGAAATTGCTTTGAGCTCTGGCAAATTTATATGCAGTTTCATCTGACTCGGAGACCATTACCCACTTACTAGTAGGTTTTGCAAATGAGCACCCAAAACCTATAAGGAAGCACCAGTGGTAATTATGTAATTGGTTATCTAGTGAAAGAATGTTGGTCCCTAAGATAGATTGCTTGCGTCTGTCCACTAGGGTAGAACCTTTGTCATGCTTGGAGCGATCTTGATCAGATCGTCATATGATCCTTCTATTAGAATCCTATTAGAATCTATTGTTTGTCTAATTCCTTCTGTAGTGGCCTCATTCTCAAATGGGTAAGAGGTACTAGTAAGATGGCAGAGAACGTCATCCCTAGAAGAGATTCGAACAGGTGTACTGAATCGGACTATTTTTTCAATAGTCTGGGTGCTCATGCTATGAGCCTTTTTTGCCTTTCCGGGAATAAGAATGCTTTGTCTTGGAAAGCATCCAAAACTGCTCCCAGGAACCTTATCCTTGCCAATATATGAATTGATGACTTCTGATGACTAGCAGTGAAAACTCAAGCATTCAAATAATAACAGACAAGCCACTGTAGCACTTGAAGCTTGAAAGGCAGCAGGTGCTTTTATGAGCCAATCATCGAGGTATGAGAATTGATGGAAACCCATCTGCCTTAGGTGGGCTGCCACTGGGGCTAGACATCTCGTAAAGATATGAGGGGCTGATTTGAGCCCAAAAAGGGAGGACTCTGAATTGATAATGAGTGCCGGTTACCCTGAATCTCAGGAATTTGCCATGTTACAGATGAATAGGGATATGAAAGTAATCATCCTGTATATCTAAGGTTGTCATGTAATCTCCGTGACTGAGGAGATGCAGGATGTCTTGAAGGGTTTCTATGCAATAGGACTGCTTCCTCAGGTATTTGTTCAGGTCCTGAGATCCAAAATGGGTCGCCATTTTCTTTAAGAAAAAACAGAAGTAGAAACCCATTCCTTTATGGAAGTGGGGTACTTTCACTATTTTTTTTTTTTAGAATTCTGAAAACTTCTCTTTGGAGTAGATGGAGATGAGGTAGGTGCACTCGCTTTGGTGGAGTGTTGGGTGGGATTAGTTTGAATTCTAATGTATGACCGTAGGAGATCAGATCTAACACCCATCTGTCCGATATTATTTGCCACCATTGATTGGAAAATTGTGCTCCCACAGGTTGAAGGTCTGTAGAGGGTTGAACTGGCACTTCTGTAGTGTCACTGCTTTCTGCCAGTGTTGCTTGCTGTGTTGTTTGTTTTCTTCCAGGTGTTTACTTTGTGTAAGATGCTGGTGGTGATGATCTATACAGCTGTTGTTGATAGGAAGGCCAATATTGCTGCTGAAAGGGCTGATATTGTTGGTACTTCTGGTAGCACCCTCTATATGAAAACATGTGCTCCTCAAAAGGGTGT
Source organism: Pleurodeles waltl (assembly GCF_031143425.1). Lineage (NCBI taxonomy): Eukaryota > Metazoa > Chordata > Amphibia > Caudata > Salamandridae > Pleurodeles > Pleurodeles waltl. The sequence goes on along the minus strand of NC_090449.1, from coordinate 667,726,018 downwards.
CTTTCTTATTTGAGAGGTGCCCAAGGATCTCGAGGCATCTGTGTCTGCCTTGTCTGTGTCATCGACATGTTTCCTGTTTCCCAAACAATACCTCTGCTTCGTATGGCATATCTAAAATTTTGCTCTCTACTTCATGCCTGAATCATCGAAGGATTCTTGAACCAGCGCTGAGCCACCTGTGAAACCTCTGAATCTGGTCTTGGATGCCCAACCAGACATGCAGGCGAGTCTTCAGGTGTCTTGTATTTCTTGCCAATCCTTAGCAGGACAGCAGAAACTGTAGCATAGTTTTTCATAATCTTCGTTCCTTCCTCCTAACTGTAATTGACTATTGAGATCGCTTTAATAGACTTCTTGGTAGGCCTTTTGATGTCAGGCAGGAAGCAGTCTGACTGTTTAACAGTTGAGGCAATTGAAGTCTTTTTGCATCTCTTTCCAAGAGCGTATGAAAACCTCCAATAACATCAGGTGCAGAGTCCACTGGTTGTAGTGCAGATGGAGAAGGTGTCAGAATCAAATAATCATTCCATTTGTTGTGAGTAGACTGATTGCCAGGGATTTCCCCTTCTTCTATGTAATCATCCAAGAAGGATGGTTCATCCTCAGGAGGTGCTGTAATGCTGGATGCTGGAGTCATCCTAGGTGTAAGAGGTGGAGGTATAGGTCCAGGAGTTCCCGGCATTGGAGCTTGAGGTGGGCGCATGGACTGCATTGAAAGTGTTGCCTTGGTGGTTCTGGGAACCTTTTGTAAAAATTCCTGCAACTAGCCTGAAAGGTTTTGCACCAACGCTAGAGCAACATGGATAATGACTTCTTGGGATGGAGGGTGAATCCAGTGTTCCATTGTTTAGGCTTCTTCATGTGTTGCGGCTGTCTTGGAACATAATATTTTTCGTACTACTCTTCCTCATCCTCCTCCTGCTACTTAACATTCAGTCCAGACAGGCTGTGAGCTGCTCCAAAAGGACTGTCATTGTCTGAATCATCCTCATCAAATAAGTGGCTTGGCAGGAAAGGAGAAACCTTACTTGGGGTTGTAGGCTCTGGGCACAAAAATACTTGTGCTGGTATATCCTTCGGCCACTGCACCATTGATGATGTCGTCACTGATTGTGTAGGTAGGATTAACGACGGTAGACGTTTCTTTGCAGGTGTTTTTTCTATCAACAACGTGCCTTTATCTATGGTCCTTTTGTCGACAGTGTGTGCACTGACTGTGTCCTCGTCTACGATGTCTTTGCCGAAGGGATAGTCATCAACAGGGTCATCATTGGGCTGGTCATCACCGATGTCATCGTCAACATGGTTGTCAACATTTCTGTCATTGTTGCTGGCATTTTAGACAGCGATAATGCCATCATCAACATTTTCAAAGCCATCTTTGATTTCATCGTTGACTGTTCTGAGTAGGACTTTGCTAAATGTAGGGCCAGGTGGAGGAAGGAGTGGTAGGCTCTGATCTTGCAGTTTCTGAGGAGATGTTTTTCTCTCTCTATGAGAACGGTCTCTTGAAGCCTCATGATTAGTCTTTTTTAAGGCTTTCCTAGGTGATGACCCCAGTCACAAGATCTTTCCCTTTTACGTGACCTTTCTTGAGAATGAGTTGAATTCTCATCATCCTACTCATCAGAAATAACTGATTTTCTTGTTTTTAATTTCTGCAGCCATAAGAGAAAAACTTTGTTACTCACCTGCAACTCTCGTTCTCCAGTATTGGTATAATTCATAGATTCACATGCTTGAATCATTCCCTGTCGTCGAAGTGGGAATCACAAGGTACTTTCTAAAGCAGTAGAAACAGTACACATGGCTTATAATGGCAAAATAAATTGATTTCAATAGCTTATTCACATAACTTATGAAGGGATTGAACTCCAGCCAATAGCACTGTCTAGAACACTCCCTGAAGAGGCATCTTTTCTCAGATTTGCAAGCACTAGTGGAAAAGGTGTCCACTTACAAGAAGGTAGGAGGGCGGGTTGCATGTGAATTTATGAAAGATACCAATACTAGAGAACGAGAGTTACAGGTAAGTATAAACGTTTTTCCCCAGTATCGGATCAGAATTCTTAGCAGTTATTTTTGAACTACAATATCATGCTCAATTATTACAACGGCAGATGGTACACAAAGGAAAATATATATATATACATATAAATATAATATAATGTAAGGTTCACTTTATTGGAACAGATGACGTAACATTTCTTGATCCACAGCTGCATCACTGCACTGTGACGAGTCCGGGCAATAATGCGGAGTGAATGTATGCTTGTTTTTCCAAGTCACTGCACGACATATGCATTTAATAGGCACTCCAGCAAACAGGGCTGTTGTTGTAGAGACTGCCCTAATAGAGTGTGTCTTAGCCTTTTCTCTCAAGAGTCTACCAGCCTCAGAGTTGCAGATTATGAATGGTTGCTGATATCCATCTCGCAATGGTTGTTTTGAAAACCAAAGCGCCTTTCCATTTGAGAATAGCTCCATACAGCCAACGTATGCAGTGTTATATCTGCAGGTGTCAGCAGATTTGAAAAAAATGTCTTAAGGACAATAGGTTTCTTTCAGATGAAATTCAGATGAACTTTAGGAATGAACCTGGGATTAGTTCTTAGAATTACAGCGTCATTTTCAAACTGTAAGAAAGGTTCCTTTATAGTGAAAGCTTGTATCTCACTCACTCTTCTGGCTGAAGACAACGCTAAACATAATGCTACTTTCTTTCCATATAAGGAATTGCAACTCTGCTTTGTGGATAGGTTTGAAAGGGCTCTTTATCAACTGTGCCAGCACTGTGTTAAGTTGCCAGGATGGCAGAGGAGCCTTTATCAGAGGTAATACTCTGAATAAATCTTTAAATAACTGCATTATAGTCTATTAGATCATAACAAAGGTGAGCCAGAAGTCCTCCTGTATCTTGTAATTGCTGCTAAATGTACTATCATCGGAGAGTGGACCAGGCCTGATCTAGCCAAGGAAAGAAGGTACAGCAAGATCTGTTCTGGAGTAGTCAAAATAGGGTGCATTTGTCACCTTTGGCACCATAGGCAGAAGTGTTTCCATTTTAATCCATATGTTTTATTAGTACTATCCGCTCTGGGTCTTGCAAAGATATCACTTACAGTCCAGTGGCATATCTAAATGTTGAAGCTCATGGTATTCAGCCACCAGGCAGATAAGTGCAGAGAAGTCTAGTTTGGTGCAGTACTTGCTTGTGGTTCATTGGCAGCAAGTCCTTCTGAGGTTCCAGCTGAATTTGAGTTTCCTCTGACAGCAGTGGAAGTTCTTTGAACGAGTGTTGTCTGGGCCACCGTGGGGCATTTAAGATTATTCGACACGGTTCCCTCTTCATCTTTCTGAGATGCCTAGGTATTATAGGGATCAGAGGAAAAGCATACACAAAGATCCCTGACCACCTAATCAAAAACAATTTCCCCCACGACCCTTCTTGAGGGTACCAGCTTGCGTAAGATTGGCATTTCCAATTCTCCTGAGATACGAAGAGATCAGGTGCTGGCTTGCTCCATTGCTCAAAGATTGTGTTAAAAATAGGTGGGTTTAGTTCCCATTCGTGGCAGCTGTGACCTGTCCTGCTTAAAGTGTTGCTCCTTCCTGGCAGATGTTCTGATCAAATTGTAACTTGATGCTCTAAAGCTCATTTCCATATCTCTTGAACCTCCGGCGATAGGGTCCAAGAGCTTGTACCTCCCTGTTTGTTCTGGCTGTGCATACTGCTTGTGTTGTCTGTTTGCATCAACAATTAATAAACTTTTATTCTTTGCAAAAAAGCTTTGAGGGCAAGTGAGACTGCTCTGAGGTCTGGGAAATGTATGTGCATCTGTGTTTGATCTAGGGTCAATCTCGGAGTAAAATTTGACTTGGCTCTATCTTTTTATCCTCAAGCCCTGGCAATGGCATGAACATGCTTTAGCCTTGTTTAGTCCTCCAGAAATTCTTTCAATTTCTACTTCTTGCTGGTAGGAAGATATTTGCTTTGCATTTGCTGTAATTACCACAAGTTTGGATTATTGCAATAGCCTCTATGCAGGCAGCTGCAAGCGACTAATACTTAAGCTTCTGATGGTTCAGAATGTGGCCACAAGATTGGTGTTGCAACTCCCTAAACAAAGCCCTGCCTCAGCATCCTTGGGGTAATTGCATTGGCTTCCCATCCACAAACTAATTTTGTTTAAGCTTTTTGTTACTAGTTTTTAGAGCTTTTAACAACACAGGACCCAAATATATCACTGCCCGTGTCACCGGTATAACATACAAAGAGTGCTGAGGTCCTTCAACACCAACTTGTTAAGGCCCCCCCCTCTTACAGACTTAAATCTCGAGGAGGTAGGCCATTCATGGTGATAGGGGCCAAAGCCTGGAACCTATTACCCATCGTAGGCTCACAAACTGAACAAAAATTCAAAAAGGCCCTCAAAACCTGGCTTTTCCAGGCCTCAGATAATTTGTGCCTGTCTCTCATCTAACACGCAGACCTTTACCCCTGCTCATATACAGACATTCAGGGAAGTTGGCTATTTCTAGCAAAGTACCAGGATGCTCTCTTGAGAGTGGCAGTTGTGTCATACAAGCACATAGCCATTCAATTATAATCATAGGATACTTTTTCCGCAGATTTGGAGATCCTGCAGATGTGCACCCCACCCTTCTATGGAAGTGTCTGTAGTAATGACGTATTCTGGGATGTGGGGTAAGAATGTTAGCCCCAATGAGAAATTGCCTGAGTCTGTTCACCAAGGAAGGGCCTGTATCATAGTTGGTGTGAGGACGATTATATTGTCGAATGAGCCCTCTTTTGAACTCACTGTTCACGTACCCCTTCCTGTAAGGGTCTCATCCTTGGCCGGCACAGGGTATTACAAGCTGGCCGATGACATCATGCTGGGGAGGGATTTGGGAAGACAAACAGAAAGGACCTTCTTTCCGAAATGTTAGGTGCTAATATTATGAGTTTCCCTATGCTGTATTGTACCTAGACCTGCCCCTAGAAATATGTTTGTGGAGGGATGTAGCAGAGATTTGTGATAATTAAGCGTTAGAACCAAAAAATTCAAACATCTGTTTACAGTTCATTGTAGCCTTTGACACTTGATGGGCAGATGGTGGTTTTATGAACCAGTCATCAAGGTAAGGGAACACCTGGAGGCCTTTTTACCTAAAGTGAGCTGCTACTAGGGCTAGACACTTTGTAAAAATACGATGGGCTGACCTGGGACCAAAGGGAGGAATTTGAATTGACAGTGAGTGCCAGCTACTGTGAATCTGAGAAACTAGCGATCCTTTAGATGAATGGGGATATGGAAAAAGGCATCCTGCAAATCTAAGCCTGTCACATAAGCTCCATGATTGAGGAGATGAAGGATTTCTTAAAGGTTTATCATATGAAAAGATTGCTTTTTTTCAGGTATCTGTTCAATTTTCTGAGGTCCAGAATAAGTCACCATTCTCCTGATTTTTTCTTTATGAGGAAAAATTACCATTGTCATTGATGACGACAACATAGCCGTCACCGAGGTCGTCGTCGACGGGGTTGTGGTGGTCTACTTGGTTGTTGTCGTTGTCGTAAATGCTGCCAATGCTGTTTCTGAGGACGGTGTTGTTGTCATGGAGACCTTCATCACCGGCTTAGATTTTTACCATGGGTGGCTCTGAGGAGGATTTTTCTTGATGTAAAGCCACGGCTGAAGGAGTGGTAGGCTCATATCTTGTGGCTAGTGAGGAGGGTTTACTTTACCTTTTTCTCTTTGTAAGAAATGCCTTTTGAATACTCATTGTGAGTCTTTTTATGGCTTTTTTTGGCTTTTCTATATGCCCCTCCTGACCCCGGTGCAATCGCTCCCTTATCTTTGACCTTTCCTGTGAGAGAATGGAATCAGCACTGTCCTTCTCATCAGAAATTATATTGACTCTTGATTGAAATGTTTGTAGTCACATTCAAAGTCCCCTTCTCTATCTTTAAGGGTTTTAGTTGATAAAGTCCAACAGATTTTACAGTCCTTTACCTTGTTGACAGGATGATGGCAGTAGATACACTCCTTGTGAGGATCTTCGGAGTTTATCCTCTTCCTTCCAAGAGGGTCTGTAAAGTCCTTTCTTGAATGCCTATGACATGTTAATGTCAGGCTCTGATAAGTTAAACAGTGAAAGTGAGTCTGGATGATCAAACTCAGGGCAATAGCTGAAGACCTGAGCAAAGTTAAGGGAGACTCCCTTTCACACACCGTAAGGTAGAAAATCTAATAGAAGATGCCTCTGCAGGGAGTGTTCTATAGGGTGCTCTTGTCTGACTGGCTGGAGTTAGGTTCTTCATAAATGATGAAGGTAAGCTGATAAAGTCAATGTCTGTTGCCATTATAAACCAATACAAGCTATGTATACAGTTTCTACTGCTTTAGAATGTACCATGGAACTCCTGACTCAAAAATGGGGAATGATTCAAGCATGAGAATCAGTGAAAGATCCAGTACTGGAGAAACCTCCCTTCCCTATCCTTAAGGGTTTTTGAGGAAAAGGTGCAGCAGATTTTACAATCTTTTACCTTGTCTGTAGGGTGTAGGTACTAGATACACACCTTGTGTAGGTCTTCAGAATGAAGTCTCTTTTTCCCACAAGTTCCACAGGATCTAACAAGTTATTTCTTCAATGGTTCTGACATTTTAATAGTATCTGGTAGATGTAGGTTAAAGTTATTCAGATGTGCCATAGTGGTGAAGAACTGAGCAGAGCTCAGGGAGACTCTCCCTTCACATGACGTGCGGTAGAAAATCTGGGGGGCAATTACACTGTAGGAAGTGTTCTAGAGGGTGCTTTTGCCTCAATGGCAGAAGTTTAGTTCCTTGTAAATGAAGTGAATAAGCTAATAAAATTCATGTATTTTAGCCATTACAGGTTTTGTAATGTACTGTGGAACTCCTGCTTCGATGACTGGGAATGATTCAAGCATGCGAATATATGAAAGATCCAATACTGGAGAAGTAAAGAAAAATGAAATTCCATTGAATTCCATTGAATATACTACACCTCTGACAGGTTAGGGAAGAAAGAAGTCCTACTCGAGCTCCCTGAGATGTCAATAGATGGTGGGAGTTTCCTTCATGAATTATGGAAATGCCCAATAACCTGAAAATTTGCTTGAAGATTCAAAATAGACTTTCAGTGTTACTAATATGGCAGTTCTCAAAACAAAATCACCAATCCTAGGGATAATGGAGGACATGAACGGTCTCCAAGGCTTTTGTACATGGATAGTGAATGGCTTTCTCCTGATCAAATAAGATAAAGAGTGACAGTGGAGATCAGAGAGTTCAAACCCTATACTGGATCCAAGGTATTTGCAACTGTCCTCATGTACAGGAGGCAGTAGACAGAGCCAGAGGCTGTCCTAAGATACACAATAGAATTTGGGAACCTTGGTTGGATTATTTGTATATCATTCCACCATGATCAGATACTATAGTACAGAATAATATCATGAACAGTGCCTGAGACCCTCACGGGTGAGTAGTGCGCTTTACAAATTTCTGATTGATTGATTCTGCCCGGTAAGTGTCATAGGATCAGGTGGGATAACAGTAAGTCACTATTTGGTGGAAGAGGCACCCCATCGCAGCCACCTCTACCCTAGCCTCTGCCGTTTCCAAGATAGCTACCTCTTCCACTGGCTGTAGAAGTGTACCCCTCTTAAAATGGTTCCTGTTGCAAGTATACCTGTATCTGAAGTGTGTCTGCAACTTTGGTGCCTCCACTTGCTTGCAAAAGGCTGGCTTGGCAGACTGAGGTGGTCATTCAGAGTTTGGCGGTCATTACCGAAGACCACCGTACAAGCGGCTGCCAAAAGACCGCCATTGATGGCGGAGCGAAGACCGCCTCATTACGAGTCACCCACACAACAATGCCCAAAATAGACCCAAAAAACGGCAACATCGGCCGAAACAACGGCATAAAGAAGGCACCTACACCACCAGCACCGCCACGCCACGCCGAGAATCTCCTGCCCGCCAAATAATGATTCACAAATCAGCACCGTGGTCCCAACACTGCAGCAAACCATTGGCGGTCCGATCCAATGTGGGAAAAAAAGACACCACCACCTGAACAACTGCAACATATTGAACAATACCATTATCCAACACCTAAGACACATACACACACCTGTCCACAGCACTACAAAACACACTCCCACACATACCCAGAACCCTTTGCAACCAGAAACTCTGACAGAAGGTCCTGACCATTCTACATCTAGAAGGGCTGACGGGAATACCTACAGGACTGGACACTGGTAAGTCGACTGTACTTCCCGGCCAACATGTTCCTGTGCACAGCATGAACCACCAATACCCTCTTAAACCCGAACACCACCCTAACTGCCAAATCCACCATGGACCCAATACCCCCTCTTGCATGCCACAGCACCCTACTGACATCATTCCCTCACAGGCCCACCTAGTGCATGGATACCTCACAGTGCAGCAATTACCACAACTACCACAGTGCAACACTCCCTACCCTTGCATGACTGGTACATCCATGTCACATCTCTGCAATTGCACGTTAAACCATGACACTCCTCATCATCAATAAGCATAAGGAATGCACATAAGTAAATGGCAATGACCGCAGCAAGACAAACATTGACTATCCTCCAAAATAGTCCCATTGCAAGATTCCACTGATAGTAACACAAGCAGTGGGCTGGTAACTGTCAATGCCATTACTGCCCTGCAAATCCAGTTACTGGTGACATACAACCCTGTGTGTCACTGCTACAATACCATCATCTGACACAATACCTCTCATAAAACAGGTCTCCCAAGTACTACCACACAGCAGAAGAGCCCAGTGACAGAACGCCAAGGCCTGGAAGCAGGTCCAATAAGGGAGGACTCCACCGGAAGTCTGGATATGGACGATGAACCTGGCCCATCAAGCATGAGTGGTCAGCCCACCACCACCAGCCTCACCCTGCCCACAACTGACACCACCTCCCCTGTGGCAGCCAATGCACAGCAGTGCCCACCTTCCCAAACCTATGTCCCAAATTCAAATTAAACATTAGTGTGCCCCACAGGACAAGGGCAGGAGTCAACAGTGTAAACTGAAGACAATGAGTGTCCTGTTGTCAGTGGGAGGGGGCACACTGCTCCAGGGGCACAGGCACAGGGGGCAAGGGCCAGTGTGGGGGCAATCGTGGGCCTAGGGATGAGGCAGGTACAGGACAAGACTGGCCAGAAGGTCGTCTCGTGAGTCCTGGGAGCCTACCAGCAAACCCACGACAATATGGGCCAGATACTCAGGAGGCCAAGCTGCAGTGGCAGGCACTCAATGCCACCATGGTCCCTTATTAGGTGAGTTCAAGGAATTGAACAATATCCTGCGGACATACTCAACCCAACAGCAGGCCCCATCCAGTAGTCAGGCAACACCACTACCAACAACATCAGCACCTGCTACTGGAATTGAGGCCCAGCAGGAGGACCCACAGGCCACCAGCACCTCTACCCCGAAAAAGAGGTTGCCCATCCAGACATCATGCAGGACATGAGGCCAAGGCCAAGACCAATCCCCCCACCAGAAGTGATCCCTTATCTGAACTGTCACCATAGTGTGCCACTGTTACACCCTGTTGGCTGTCCAAAACCAAGTACACATCATACTGGGCACATGAATACAGGACCTGTGAGACAAACAGCTGTACCACCCACTCTGATCAGCTCCCAGACCAATACCCCACTCCTCTGGACTGTGATGTCATACACTTAATAAATAAAAATTCACACAAGTCATGGTGCACGTCTCTTCATTGTAAGTAGTGTCAATCCTGTTTCCAAACAGCAAATATATACACGTCAGCACTACAGCAATGTTGAAGTGACAGATGTACTGGGACACCCCAGCAGATGTGTAAGTACATCCAAATTGTAATGAGATCCAGTGTCAACGATGGCAACAGACAATACAGTAATCAGCTTGAAGACAGAAAAGTGACCTGAAGAGGGAAAATGTTATGGAATCAGTCACAATGGTGTAAGGCATGCAAACCAAGTCATACATTCACAGCATTTGAACACATACACAGGATTACTGGCACAGCAGCTATGACAACACATATGTAAGGCCCTGCATAGGCACTCACATACATGTGGGACAGGAAAGATTCAACATAGGTAACATCCTCTATTGTTCACTTCCCTGTGTAGTCAGGAACAGGTACTTGCCACACAGCAGCGGACAATACAGCAAGGCATGCCTACGCAGCAGGACAAGACAGATAAGTCCCTCTAACATATCCCAAAACAGGCAGACTGAGGACCCTAAACCTTTGGTACAACTATAAGGCAGTACCACAATGGCACCAGCATTCCACACATGTACTTAGCAGCAGTGCATTTTCACTACCCCTCATGGTAAGTCACCTATCCTTCAAGGTCGGAAACCAAGATGGAAGGCTGTAATTCCCACACACACCTCGATGCATGTAAATACTGGCTACAGACTGGCTTCAGCAATCCGTCTTCCATGTGCAAATGACATACAATTCTCACATACCTGTAAATCACTGAAAGTAGTGACGAATCATGTCAGTCTTGTTGTCATATGCCTAATCCTTGTCTGCCGCCCCCTCAGTATCAGTCACCGGCACCAAACACTGCTCCAGCATCAATGTCCCCCTCCTCCAACAGTGGGATGTGCCTTCTGAGGACAGATTATAGAGCATGCAGCATGCAACAATGATCTTGCAGACTTTCCCTGGTTGGTACTGTAGGGCACCACCAGACACATGGAGGCAACGAAATCTAGCTTTCAGGAGACCGAAAGTCCGCTCAATCACTCGTCTAGTCTGGCCCTGTGCCTTATTGTACCTGTAAGCCCCTCCTGTAGTTGGATGTCTCACAGGTGTCAGGAGCCACGCCAGGTTGGGGTATCCAGAGTGACCTGTGTGGAAAAGGGAACATGACTATAGGTAACAATGGTAGGCAGATGCTGGCCGTGTTATGAGGGGTACAAACGTCTGACATGGAGAGCAGTACACATACCCATGGGAGCCAGGTCCTTTCTCCCTGTATCTGTGACATCATTGCAGGGACACTGCTGTTCCTCAGGATGTAGGAATTATGTACCGATCCTGGGAATTTTGCGTTCACATGTGTTAAGTATTCGTCTGCAAGACACACCATTTGTACATTGAGCGAATATGCATTCTTCCGGTCTTTGTAGACCTGTTTGTTGGATCTCTGAGGTACCAAGGCAATGTGAGTCCCATCAATGGCCCCAATTACATGTAGGACATTTGAAATGTTGTAGAAGGCAATTATGGACGTTGTGGGAACCTAATGTATCTGTGCACACACATGAGCAGGGCATCCAGCACATCCTGCAACACCTGACTGAACTGGGGCTGTGAAAACCCTACAGCCAGTCCCACTGTCACCTGAAAAGAGCGACTTGCCAGAAAATGCAGGACTGACAACACCTGGACTGTTGGAGGAATGGCATGGGGATTTCTCAAACCTGGCAGGAGGTGTGGCTTCAACTGGGCGACCAGTTCCCTGATGCACAAACGGCTCAGTCGATAGATCAGATGATGTAGCGCTCTTCGATGGTATCAAGATATACAAGTGGACAGTAAACTGGTGAATTCCTCATCACTCCACTCCTAACCAGACGATGGCACATGATCCCTGTGGCAATGGACGTATACAAGACATGCACACGTACACCTTCCATGTGTTCCACTATACTGATCATATATGCTGACAACTATAATGGCAAGTGTGGTGATATCACCAGACACCCACTACATGTCATTATGCACAATGTGTGACCTAATGTATCTATTTGTGACGACATGCAGGTAATTACGCAGTGTGAACCCAGGATAGTCATGTTACAGACTAATATGGCATCCGCCTGTCCTGCCAGCATTGGACATCTGGAAGTGACCTTGTTCCGCTGTTGGAAGTCGTCATGGCGGAAGGTGGTTTGAACCACTGTGCAACTCCTCATTGGTTAAAACTGACGTCTATTGGAGACTGGGACCAATGACGATGACCGCCGGTGGTGACGGTCATGACCGCTGCAGTCGTAATCGCAATTTTGTACGGGCCAGCTCACTTGACTCCTGACATTCGGGCAAGACAGACCTCCACTTGTGTGATACTGTGTCCTGTATCTTGGAGCAACGATGGCACACACTGCAGGGGATAGGGCTCCAGCCTTCACTACGGAGGAACTTGAGAAACTGGTGGAAGGGGTCCTACCCCTGTATAGCAGTTGTACGGTGCTCCAGGGCAACAGGTCAGTACAAAGTCCTTTGTCCCACATGTCAGGTGGTGTTTGACGATGTATGTGTGTGCACATTGACATGTCATGACTGATCAGGTGTTTAGCATGCACATGATATGTGTGGGATATTGGCAGTGTGCATGGTCCGTGTTTGTTGTGTGTCGCCAAAGGTTACTGCTGTATTGGTATTATTTACATCATGACCCCCATTTTCGGAATGTTTCCTAAGCAGGCCAGTGCCCACCAGAAAAAAGGGTTACGGAGAGCCATAGCCAAGGAAGTGCGGACCCTTTGGGTCCAAAGCCGGCGGAGCACCCACTGCAGGAAGCGGTGAGAGGACCTGAGGCACTGGGCCCCGGAAGACAGCAGAGGCCTGGGGATGGGTGCCCGTCAGACCCTGGCCCCCCCTAATGGCCCAAATACTGGCAATGGCCTACACAGAGTTGGATGGGCGCTTGAAGGCAGCACAGCAGCCATAAGGGGGTGTTTAACTGTCAGGGGACAACTGCATGGTTGTGAACTGTGACCTTCACTGGATTTGGAATTTACGTGGTCAGATATAATTTAGGGAATGTACAGTCCTGGTTGTCACACCCATCATGTAGGAGTGTCTCACGTTAGCTATGTTGAGCCATGCAGGAAAATAAGTGGTGGTACTGCGACACACGTTCAACCGTACGTATGGGTCGCTCAAGTATGCTATCACGTCACTGGCTGCATCTTCCATCTATGCGTGTACTGTAGTAGTACAAGGAGGTCATATTGGCACTGTATATGGGTAATGATAGGCATATAACGTGAACACTGCAATTGCTTCACTTGCTAAATCAATGGACCTCTGTACCACATGTAGTCCACACATTCCTCTCAGTTAGTTAGTGTTCTCAGTCCCTCTGTGCTCAGATTTGTATCATCCTGTAATGAATGACAGGTGGCTGGGCATGTTCCTGGACTGGATTGTTGGATAAGTCATTTAAGCAGTTGATAGGCATGTAGTGGTCTTCATTCAGGTGTTTAGGCTGCAGGGTTGAGGTGAGTTTGGGTATCGCTTGCATGACTCAATTGTAAATGACTGCTAAATGGTCTCTGGTTTCCCTGGCAGGGGCTGTTATCTGTATTGTTTGTATGTGACGTGGATGTGTGGATTATCATCATTCCCTCCCTTTCTGTTTCTCATACCCTACTTTTCTCTCTCCACCTGTGTCTATCTGTGCATTAGCATAATCTGGCGAGGGAGGAAGGGCACCGGCGAGTGGGGATACAGCAGCCTACATGACCCAGAAGGCTGACACCAGTGAAGCCAAGGGGACCAGTGGGACAGAGGGCGAGGGGAACACCACAGGGGAGACTGGAGCTACCAACACATCTGATACAGATTCCTCCTCTGATGGCGGCTCCCTGGTGGTGGCCGACCCATCTGGAACCAACCCTGCACCATCCTTGTCCGCCACCCCCCTTACCAGCACCACCCTCCCTGTAGCACCCCACCCAGTTGCCCGCACCCGCTCACCCAGGAGGGTGGGCGTCTCCTTCGCCGAAAGCACCTCTGCCCCTGCCTCGTCAGCCCTGCTGCCCTCAATGAGGAGGCTACTAACCTCCGGAGGCCCATCTCTGTGGGGCAGACAACCATTGTGAATACAATCCAGGAACTGGTGTCCCAGATGCAGCAGTCCAATGCGTTCCTGGAAGGCATTCACAGTGCCTTGTCTGGCCAACAGAGATCGTTTCAGGCTCTGGTCTCCACGTTGACAGCAGAAGGTGTCCCTTCATCTTCCGTTCCCCCCTCCAGCTACCTGTTCCCAATCCACAACCCCTCTCCCTACACCCATCCGAAGCACACCTACAGACTAGCACTACAACAGACAAGGTACGCAAAGACAGTCATAGGCATCACAAACGTTCACACAGGCATGCGCACACACCACACATCTGCAGACACAACAGACACTTCCCCTACCACCTCCTCCCTTACAGTCACATCTCCACTCACATCTGCCAGCACTGCAGCATCACACACTGGTCCTGCTATCATTCCTGTCATACCCTCAAACACCACAACCGCAGACTCAGAGACACACACCCCAACCACCCCATCTGCACTCTCCACGACTAGTCTCTGCCACCTGCAGCACATCCACCTCACTTGCACACACCATTGCAACATTCACTCACACATCTCCCATTCCCTCTCCCTGCATCTCTGTCCCCCTCCTCCCAATGAATGCACACGCACTCACTCAACACTGAGCCACCACACATGCACACTTTGCACATACTAGCATCCATGTACAGCACACCAACATGTCAGATGAGCACTCCCTCTACCTCCACTCCCAACCCTCAATCATGTGACCACCCCGTGTAAAGATTTTCTTGCCGCCCTTGACCTCTTCCCTACGCCTCTCCCACCCCGTGTTCCCTGTAAACACCATGTCACCCTGCCCCTCTCAGGCCCTTCCACCTCCCATTCCTCGGGTGCCCTCTCTGGTATTTCCCCCGCTCCTCCACCCCTCAAAAAATCCAGCCCTCCCAGTGCCAAAGTCCCCTCTCCCAAGCCCAAACCGAAACGTGCCCCCTTCCACATCCAAGCCTACCCTACCACCCCCACGCCTCTGAGGTGCCTGCCTGACCCACTGGAGCCCCTATAAAGTGGAGGCCTATTTGCTTTCAGGAGTCAAGTTGGGGTCATGATATGTATGGACTTAATGCGTTTCTGCATTAATGCAGATTGGACTTGCCACTTGGCAGATTTTGTACATATTTATTATAATATTTTATGGTTCCAATTACATCTGCCCACATTGCTGTGGTTGGCAAGATGAGTTGCTTGTCCCGGTTTTATTCTACTTGGTGGTGTGACATCTGTGTGCAACGGTGTGTGAGGTCTGTGTCTGGGCTGTGTCTGTGTTGTTGCATGCGCTGGGTAGATGGGTTGTGCCATGGCATGTTGTAATGGGTCTGACTGCTTGCTTGTGGGATTGTATGGGGTGTTGTGTGCATCCGTGTGTATGGTGCTGCATGTGTGGATTTCCTTGATTCTTGGTTGTATGTGTTGTGCCACCTAAGTCATTATTTGGATGTGTGTTCACTGCTATTGATTGTGTGTCACTGCTACATACAGTTCATGGTGTGTATGTGTGGTGTCGTACAACGTGCCTGTCTATGCATGCGCTGAGGTGTTTGTGGTCTAATTGTCGTTGTGTGCTTATGGGGTGTGTTGATGTGCTGTATGTTTGGCATTCATCTGCTTGGCTTTGTGTGTATTGGGTACTTGGCATTGACGTATATTGTGTGTGCCTGTGTGTGGCCTTAGCTGTCTGTGTGAGGAATGTGTGTTATGTGTGGGAGTGTACCACTGCCATTTCCTCCCCTCTGAGCTAGGCGTACTTACGGTTATCGTCTTCGTCGTTGTCAGTGGCCTTGAAGGTATATGGTGAGATACAACACTAGGAAGACTAGCAGCTTGTTTGCCATGGCGGCCGCGGACACGTCTCTGTGCCTGGAAGTGGGTGTCTTCTTCTGTACTTTCTGTTTCCACCAGGTTTTTCGTAGCGGCCAGTCCGCCCCGGATATCCTGGCAGCATGGTGATTCGGAATATGTGGGTGGGAAATTGGCTTCTGCCTGCATGAAGTTGGCTCCCACCGCCGGGTGCTGCTCGTCTGCAGTGGTGGTGGTGCTGGTGGTGAGTTGTCTGTGTTGCGTTGGATTCACTGCCTTACTCGTTGTATGGGGGTCTGCACCGCCACCCTGGCGGCGGTCATAACACTGCCGCCAAAGTGGCGGTAAGGTTACCAAAAACTCGGAATGACCACCTGAGTCTGCAGGGCACCATGGATTTAGCAGTGTATGTATCTTTTTTAATTTATTCAAGCATATTGTCCACTTGTGGTCTGAAGAGATGCACACCATCAAATGGAACATGAAGAGGTCTTGATGACCCCAGGCTTGAAGCTAGAAAACCTAATTATTCATAGAAGCAGCGAATAATGTAAGTCTATACTTCCCTGCAACATCTAGGGCATATTGCACATTGACATTGGAGACAATATTCCCCTCTGCTACCAGTTCTTGACACTGTTTGCAATATAACTCTGGCTGATGTTTCACCAACTGCTCTTCCTATTCCCTGTGGGATCTGCCATAATGAGAGAGCAGTCTGACAGGCTTTACATTTTCTAATGTGTGGCTACCCCCAACATCCACTTATGTGTTGCATCTATCTTTTTTTGCTAGCCATGTCCCGAGGAGGAGCGTACCCACTTGCTCTTTTTCTTGCTGTGTGTAAAACCAAAGAATCTAGTGGGACAAGTCCTCTAATGTACACAGGGTCACTGGTGCAGACATATATGTTTTTCATCCTTAGAGGTGACAGCACATTCCTTTAGTGGGTCTTTAAAATTGTCAGCTTTACATTTAGTCCTGCTTTTAAGCATTAGTAAGCACTGAACAGTCCTCTCAGTTTTTGACAGTGTCTAAGCTAGAAAGATATCCTTTCGTATACCTATGCCACACTTTACCTTCTGATGGAGGCCAATCTCCGGATAATGGTACAAAACACTGTAGTATAAATTAAAGGAGACGCTTTTACAGGGTAGGGCTCTAAATCAGTGATGTCCTAATATTTCAAATGCTCTCAAGGGTTTTTCTCAGGTGGGAGGAGCCTTTAAATATGGGTCTTGTGTGTCATGAGAATATCCCTCATCTGAGTTTCTACGGAATGAGTGAACATTCCGCTGACAGTACTGGGAGTTTGTGATATGTGCAGTCATGGGGAAAGAGATTAGGAAATTGTAGTGGAGGTCTGGTGCCCTTGTATGGAAACTGACATTGCTGTAATTCCTCTGAGATCTGCTCCTCAAAAGTCAGTTTTCTCTCGGTCCTGGTGCGGGCTGGAGTATGTGAGGGCGTCCTTGCAGGTGTGACAGAACAGGAATCTTTCCCATGGAAGTGTGTTTTTATATTTTACATTGCCTGACATCAACCACCTTTGGGTTGGTCGCTCAACCATGAGGGTTGCTCAGATCTGAGCCATGTGTTAAGATCTTTTTAGTAGCAAGATTGCTTTCTGAGTCAGATTCAGAGCTGATTTAGGCCCTGGTGGTGGCTTGCCAGAGACTCAGGACTGAGCCAGTGTTGACTGATGCAAAGGCTTAATGCGCTTCGCCACAGGCCCTTCAGGAGCAGAGGGCACTCTTGGATTGAGTTGTCTTGGAGTCAGGAGCCAAACACCAAACACTTTAGTGGCTAGTCTTGGTGGTCGATGGCCTTGGTCTTTACCTTGAGCCCTTAAACTGGCTGCAGGGTTACAAACTCTTCCTCATAGTCGGAACCCTCCAATGTTGAAACTTCAAGGCCATGTACCTTGTGGGCTGGTGAAATGATGGATCGCCCTTCTTGATCCAAAGAGGCTCCCCTTAATATCCTCAGGGTTGATGACAGCTGATATGTTGTTGGAGTCTCAACACTGCATGCTGTAATGAGGCCCGTGGCACTCTAGGTTCCAGCTTGGTGTCTTTTTATTTTTAAATGCCCTGTAACCAGCGCAAGTCAACCCTTCATGCTCTAAGGCCAGCCAGAGCTTAGTGTCCCCTGGTGATCCAATCACAGGTATTTGGTATTACATCTTGGGCAACACTGAAACAACGTTTTCGCCATACCATCCTTGCCCACCAGTTTTTGTCAATATGACAGAATCTTGGCAAGGTGGTACTCCAGTGTGGTTCACAACTAAAAAGACGGAGTCCTCAACATTGAAGTAGAAGATTCTTTTAACCACAGATCAGAATTCCTGATGACGGTATTCAAAAGGAACAGAGAACTCATTGATGTCAAGAGCTCAAGCTGAAACATCGGAACCAGACGGTGGAAAAAGAACAACTTGAGGTAGAGTCTTTGTTCTGGTGCTTTGTCAGCTAAATGATAAGTCACAGCATATCACAAGTTCAAAGTCTTCTTTGAAGAAAAATACATGCAGTTGTCTGCACCCAATTCTAAACGGCAGGAGTGTGCACAGTATACGTATGTACAGAAATACCTGCTACAAACATGATTTTCTTTTGCCCAAGCATAACAACCACATAAGATCAGTAGTTGGCATTGCCATTTAAGAGATAGCACCTATTTTATATTGTCATTAACAGTACTGCACCACCATAGGTCATCCAAAAACTGCACCTCACACCTTTCAAATCAGAGGTAAAAATTTATATTCCCATGAATGACGCTGTCAAAATTAATCTATACGACTTTTTAAAGTTTCACCAGAAGTTTGATCTGACTAAGGTCATGGAGGGGAAACACTGCCTGGAAGGCTGAGGTGGTTCATAGAAGGGTAATGCCATTGAAGTCAATGCAAGTGAACAACTGCTGGGAGGGCAATGGAGTCTTAGAAGAGGAGAAGGGCACTTACTTGTGGAACTAGTTCTGCATCATAGGAATCTTTATTTGTCATAAACTTCAGAACAATTCCCTGACGTGTGCATAGACCGCAGAGCAATTTCCAATGATATACTGTCCATTGAACTGTCACACCATGTAAGTGTTTACCTATCATTATAATGAGCGGCAGCTTGTAATAGCCTATCTCAGACTAAAAGTTTAGCTTGAAATTAATTGATGAACTCCTAATAAACTGCTTCAAGCCTGTACTGCGTTATCTGATGTACAAGAAAGGGGTGAACGTTTGTCATTTTGTTGTAAAAAAATAACTTAATAAAATGTACTCTATTTTTTTTAATTGGTTTGGGAGTTTTCTTGAGTAGTGTTTTCACTTTATTGCTGTTTGTGTGCTGTATAAATATTTTAAACATTGATTGTTTTTGTGCCAATGCCGATGTGGAGCCACGTTACGCCACTCAACGGTGGGCAGGGGTACTCATAAAAAGAAATTCTGATCCAATCTGGGGAATATTATAAGGTAAGGAGTTTGCAGCTAGAAGTCTTTATCAGATGAAGATTACAACCTACTCACTCTCCAAGAGAAGTGATGGCAACTAGGATATACAATGCAATCTAGCCTTCTGTAATGGTTTGAAAGGGGATCCTAAAATCTTTGACAGAAAACAACTCTCATGGTGGAAAAGTAGGTCTAATTGGGGGAACACTTTCTTCAATCCTTCTAAAAAATCTTTTATTAATAACTTTTGATTTGGAGTTTTTCCAACAGGCTGCAACAGTGGCAGATAAACTTTTATTGATGTGAACTCAAGCTTTGCTTGGAATAAATGAAAGTAAAATAACATCCTCTTGCTAGGTGATTGCATTATGCCAGTTATCCGGACACCATGTGCAAAATCGTTTCTATTTCATGAAAATCATAATAAGCATAATTTTGTGGAGTAACACATTTCTTGCTTCACGATCTTCATATTGGCCAGTGGAAGATTCAAATTACCATAATGTCTGATCTCTGGAGCTATGCTGTTAAATTTAATGGAGTTAAAAGCGGATGTTGAATGGGGGGGCAGAAGAGGGGCCGAAGGGGACACAAAACAAAATCACAACACAAATACAAAAAAGCCCAAAAAACGTACCTGCCGCCCGCTGCATCGCTGCTTTTCTGACTTCAATCACTGCAGGCTCCCAGACTTCCCTGCGGCCAATCCTAAAGCTGATCGCATGCTGTTGGCAGCATGATAGTAGCATTACGCTTGGCCTGTGAACCCCAGACCTTCACTCCCAGACAGACTGGGAGCCTGTGCGGATTGGAGACAGTGCACTCCACTTGCCCCGTGCCTGTCATCCCCCATGACCCTGCCCCCTTGAAAAATAAAACCATAATAAACATAGTTTATTATGATTTTATTTTTAAAGTTTTGCAACTGCTGCTGGCAGGGGGGCCGTGCCACTGTTCCTGTGTAGCTCCATGGGCATCTGGGTACCATGACTGACTCAGCCAGTCGGGCACTCATAATATAATATTCACTGAATTTCTCTGTAGTTTCAGCATTACTGAAGGGATGAGTGTGATGAGCCAGAAGGTGTACAGAAATGGCGTTGACCAATTGATTAAAAGGGCATTTCATAGAGACCTAGGTTGTGGTAGCCTGGATAGAAACTCTCTACATATTTTTTTTTTTGCCATTGCACAGAAGTCCACAGATGTTGTGCCATTCTCTCTTTAGTTGTTGTTTAAGACTTCAGAGTCCAAGGTTCACATGTGAGACTCTGTAATAGCGACGGAGTAAATCTGCTTGCTGACTCATTGCCCCTTGAGTGTACACATCTGTTAGTGTAAGTTCTGTGGCAAGTACCCAGTGCCAGACTTTCTGTGCTTCCAAGGAAAGCGGACTCGACCTGGTGCTCCATGGTCAGTCAGGTAGTGCATGGTGGTGGTATTCTCTGTTTGAATCTGCATGGTTGATATCTTTTTCTTCAACGTCAGTAAAGCCTTGAGGGGCCGGTGAACTTTTCTCAGTTCCAGATAATTTATGAGGTACAATACTTCCTTGACTTGCCAGTGTCCCTGGTACCATCAACTGAGGTAAATGGGCTCCTTATCCTGACACAGAAGCATCCGTGACTTGCGACAATAGCTCCTTCTGAGCATATTTTGCATCTCACTTTGCCATGCTACAGATTGTCTTGCTGTAGAGGTTAAGGTCAGTTTGTCTGTCCTATTGTTCCTCTTCTAACACCATTGGTCTTTTTGGCATTACTGCAGGGGTCTCACATACACCCTTGCCCCAAGGACAATATACATGGCATGGGGTACTAAAGGAAGGCCCCTGAGGACTGCAGCACGAATCGTGCCACCCCCAGGGACCGCCTCAGCAAGTGCACACAGTGCTGCTTTCACAGGCTTAGAGTCTTGCTGCACATCTAAAATAAAAACATGACATGGCACACAGACTGTGTGCCATGTCCCCCTTACACTGCATGCAATACATATATATAAAAGTCACCCCTCTAGCAGGCCCTCCAGCCCTAAAGGCAGGGTGCATTATATTACATGTGAGGGCATCTCTGCATGAGCAGATATGCCCCTGTAATGTCTTTGTCGATTATCAGACATAGTAAGTGAACAGTGAAGCCATTTTAAAAACATGTGGTGGAGACTGGTCATTACGAGTTCCACAGCTACATGATGGCTTCACTGAAAATAGGGATGTTTGGTATCAAACATCTTGTATTAATAAACCCTCACTGAATCTAGTGATGGATTTATTAATACATGCACTTAGAGGTACCCCCTGAAAACCTGCCAACTCAAAGGGTGGGCAATGACTGGTCAAAACCAGTACAGCCACCTTAGACAGCATTCTGGCACCATGAGGTGAGAGCCAATGCTCTTGAGGGCTCAGAACAAAAGTCTGCTCTGGGCAGAGGTGTGACCTCCTCTCCCAGGCAGGATGGGCATTTCCAAGGCAGGAAGCTTCAAAGGCCTTGCTGCCTTTTACATGCGACCCAGGACTCTCCAAATGGTGGAGGAGGTCGACTCCCAGTTCATGACCTTACTTTTGGTGGCAGGACTGGCAGGATCATTAAGTAAATTAGGAGGTGTGCCCACTTTAGTCCTAGGGTGGAAAAGCTGAAGTGGACATTACTTTTTAAATTCCTCCATCTTGCATGGAAGGATTTAAGCCAATAGGGTTAAGGCTATACCACTTCCTAAAGGAAGTGACATAGGAAGGGTATAGTAACCCTAAAGATGAGTAGCCCATTGGCTACCACCTGGCATTCCCTGTAACTTCCCTAAAGTTAGTATTTGGGTGCACAGTTGAACCCTAGAATAAGATTTCTGTCAACCTAAGTAGAGCCAGACAACTCAGAAGTCGCCCAGCGAGCAGGACTGAAGACACCAACTGACTTGGCACTAGCTTCCAGCCTTTCTGCAGCCTTCTAAGAAACCTGCACCCAGAGGACGACTGCCCTGCAGCCCAGCGACCTCAAAAGCCTTGGGAGGACTGCCTGCCTTCCATAAAGACCAAGAATGCCTGTGGACAGCGGAACTATGAAGAAGAAACCATCTCTAAAGAAAAATAATTCCGTCTCAGGAACCGCAAAACCCGATATCAGAAGTGACCACTGCACCCGACGCCAGGCCCGAGTCCAAGTGGCCCACCAGTCCAGTGAAGGTTCCCCAGTGTTTCTGGCCAACAGTCTACTGTGGGTTGCACCCTGCAGGATTCTACAGCAACACCTGCAGCCTAAATCCAAGGACTCCCCCGACCTGTCTAGTAAGCTGTTTGACGCCAAAAGACACCCCTGGGCCATGAAGAGCTGGACCATTGTTGTCCCTACGACCCCTGGTTGGCATCTCAACTTACCTGGGAAGCTGTGTGTTGACGTCTCCTGGAGTCCTGGCCAGAGCCTGCAGCCTGTTTCTGAAAGTGATCTCCTCCATTGGATAACAGAGGGCACCCAATGTTGTGTTGGCACTCTGCACCCAGCCGCCCCTGTGCCATTGAGGGTGTAAGTTTGGTGTTACCTTGTGGGCCCCCCTTGAACTTACCTCAACTCCAGGAGATCAACCCATTGCTCTGCTTTTCTCACCTGTAAGCAGCGCTTCAGCAGATACCCCATATCTCCATTGGATAGCACTGGGCGCCTGACACTGTGTTGGCACTCTGTACTCGGCTGCCCCTGTGCTGCTGAGGGTGTAAGTTTTGTGCTGCTTTGTGGGGCCCCCAGTGCTCGCTTCAATCACCGGAGACGAACCTCTGACACTGCTTGTACTTACTTGGGAGCAGCATGTGTACATCTACCCAGTCTCTATTGATCACCATTGGGCACGACTCCA
This sequence comes from Pleurodeles waltl, assembly GCF_031143425.1. Classification (NCBI taxonomy): domain Eukaryota; kingdom Metazoa; phylum Chordata; class Amphibia; order Caudata; family Salamandridae; genus Pleurodeles; species Pleurodeles waltl. The sequence goes on along the minus strand of NC_090449.1, from coordinate 667,702,973 downwards.
ACTTTGGCCTATGTACCCAGCCGCCCCCTTGCTGCTGTGGGTGCACTCTTGGTACCAACCTGAACCTTGCCCAGGCTAGTCTAAAACCCTGAAGACTGGCACTGTAAGTTGTGTACTTACCTGTGAAACTACATCATTGTTTTCCTCCCATAGGTTAACAATGAAAACTCTAAAAATTACACTGTCGATTTTTTAAACAGTAAAGTTTTTTTAATTTAAAAACTAATTACCTTGTAACGTCGTTCTTTGGTTCGAAACATATATATAAAAGCAATTGTTATTTTTCTAAATCGGTCTCAGATTTATTCTTTGACTGTGTGTCTCATTTATTGCCTCTGTGAGTACAACAAATGCTTAACACAACTCCTTGATAAGCCTAACTGCTCACCCACACTACCATAGGTATATCATAACATACTCTGCAAGCCTTTGGGGATCTGCTAGATCATATGCGCAGTGTACTTCAATTTACTACACTATATAGAGAGCCAGTTTCTTACAGAGGTGATTTGTTTGGCAGTTGTGCTGAAGGTTCATTCCAGGAGTCCGCATTTTCCTCTGACAGATGAAACTAACTCCTCTGAAAGAAACACTCTTTTTTGCATGGAGTCTAATGTTCATCCCCCAAATAGGATAGCTTTTGAACTGGTATTAAAATAGATTTTTTATGGCTGACCTGAAGCACCAGGCTGTGCAAAAGTTCCATAGTGGTTGCAAAGTCTTGCTTCAGTTTTGCCTGACTGTGAGCTTTTAGCATCTAGTCATCTAGGAAAGGATAGATGAAAACTCAGTTTTTTTCCCAAGCTGCTACTACTGTCATACATGTTGAGAGCATGCAAGGAGCAAACTTGAGACCAAAGGTCAGAACTGTGAATTTACATCAACTGTTCCCTATAACTAATCTGAGCAATTTTCTGTGTTGCTTTGCAACTGTGATGTCAAGATAATCATGCAAACATATTGCATACATTCATTCCTTGTATCACAAATGTTGTGGATAGATCTGATGTAGGGCGATAATCCGAAATTATTCTTGATAAACTTCTTTTTAAACTGTACATATAATTTCAATCTGTATTCCTCTCCTGTGAATTTTTTCTGAAGTAGAAAATACCTGGCTTTCCTGATGCGACAGAACTGGCTTAATGGCAAGTTTACTTAATAGTATCAATGTTTCTTTCAAGAGGAATTGGAGGTGGGATGGCCTTGAAAACAAGAAAATATTCATGACATACAGTATTTAGTACTTATTTGTCTCTTTTAATTGAAAGCCACTCTGCCAGAAGCAAGGATACCACTCCCCCACTGAAGTGGTAAATGGAGAAGGGGATATGAGGTAGTCACTGGCAATTACCAAAGGAATGCTTTTCTCTGGAAGTGGAATGCTTTGTCAATGATGATTTCAACTTCAACCACCTTCTTTGTCATTGAGCATACTAGTGTTGTTGACATTCTAGGGGCCAGCGATGAGCCTTGCATTGGAAATAATTTAGATCAGCATTTCTTAATGTTTTGACTTCTACAAACCCCCAATGGATCACTACTGGAAGCCGGGGGGCCCACCTAAGCAATTTCTATAATTTAAACTTCAACACAATACACAAAATACAGAAAGAATTATGCATGAAACAAATACAAAAGTTATGAAATATTTTATTTAATTCACAAAACTTGAAAAAATAACATTTACATTTTTATGAGAAGGTTGGAACCTTTAAAAATGTAGTTTTATTTCTAAAAGACTGAACAATATTCTAGACACTATTATATCACTTTGACTTTTTATCTCCTAATGTGTATTATTTTTATAGGCGCATACCAGTGCACCAGTTGTGGATCCCAATCATCCATACTATATTTTGTTTGCTGTAATTGCGCTCTTCCCATTAATCAAGATAGAGGCCAACTTAATTTTTAACACCTAAAGAAATAAGCCAAGGTAATGCTCATTTACCTGGTGTTTACAAATTTTTCAATTTTGTTTTTTTATGTACATATCTTTTATTCATCTGCTAGTGTTATTTAATTTTTAAACAGCTGCGGACCCCCTAAGCATTGTGGATCCTCACGGGGTCAACAAGCCACAGGTTAAGAACTATTGTCGCTGATTTTTAGCCTTTAACTGCCATATGAAGAAAACTTTTCCATTCTTCAAGGCCTACTGCCTTCAGAGTTTCCACATCATTCTTTAGCATCTCTTCCTCCAACTGTTGTTCGAACAAGGTAGATTGTGAAAACAGAAGGTTTGTTATTTTTCAGCTGCCCCTCCAGCTGTTGGATTGTAAGACAGAGCAAGAAGTATCTGCGTATAGATAACCCATGGCAGTGTCTCAACTGCCAATTTCACCAAATCAGCTGTTGCACTTATGATCTGCTTAAGGACTAGCTAAATTTCAAGCAGCATTTCTCTGAAATCTGGATGTGAATGTTTCAGAAGATCATCGATAAAACTTTGAATGCCCTCACAAGTTTCTCACTGATAAATTCCAAGATGAGTGTCTACGCTGGCATTTTTTTAATTGTTTTTTTTTATAGGAGTAGCTGCCGTACCACATACCTTCCTGCCAGAAGCATTCAGTTGTTTACTTTTCTGCTGTTGCAAAACAGTAGTTTCTGGAACTGAGCTAATGTTTCATCTCAATGAAATCAATATAAATGAATCACACTTGTTTAAGCTTTTGGAAATTCTGAAACCTTGTGTGGTGCCTTGTGTTTTTTTTTTTTTTAGAAATGCCGTTTTTATAGTGGCTAAGGTAAGAGACTTTTCCTCTGTGATGTTAGGTGGGCTAGGTACTAAAGGCATGACATGTTTTAGAGCTGTTCTTGGCTGTAAAGTTTCTAGGATGACTGAAACCGTGGTAACGGAGCCTCCAGAAGGATGTTCAATTTTTCAGCTCTCAGGCCAGAACCTTGTGAAAGGCTGTAACACCTTAGATATGAGAGTCACAAGACATAGATGAGATGAGAGTGTGTCATCTATCTGAAATAGGGGACTTCGATATGGAAGAAGACCTGTGGTTTTTTTCCTCCTCTTTGGAATGTGATGGGAAGATGCTGGAGCTATGTGAACAGACATAGGAGGTGGTCTCCTTTTCCAACACTGATTTTGGCCTCTATGCCATGCTGGGACTCGAAAGCTCTAAAGGAACCTGAACTGGGCCCTCACATAGGGTCAATGGCATTAATGATCTGAAAGGTAGTGGATGTAGATCTAGTGTAGCAGGATGACTCAAGCTTGAGGAGACTTAAGAAAGCAAACTCTTTTTTTGAGCCGGAGTTGGTGAAGTGATAGCTTCATGTCAGGAGATACGCATGTTGATATGTTTGCAGAGAATGGAGTAACGATGTTGAGGGAATAAACACAAGACAGCAGTGAAGTAGCTGTCACAGGTTTCAATTTCATAAGCGATGGTTCCAGTCTTATTATTTTCAATGTCAATGGTGATGAGGAATTTGATGTAGTCCTATGAAGTTTCCTTTTTGGTGATGAGAGGTGTGACGATGATCAGTGTTCAGTATTCAACGTCAATGGTGAGAGACCTACCAACATTGAAAGTGAAAGTGACTTAGACATCGATAACAGCAGCAGTTTTGTCAACGTTGATCGGTGGATTGTCATTGACATCAGACTGCAGATGTTTCAAGTGTTTGCCATGCTCTCTAGGATGTCGGTGAAAGGAAGATGATGAACCAGCTTATGAGTGAGTATAGATCAGGCCAGTGCTCTAGATTTTGCTGGTGTTATCTTAGACGCCAAAATTGAACAATGTTGATAAAGATGTTGTTGGTATCTTTTTTTTACTGCAGACCTCCTTTCTTCCCCGTAGGAGTACCTTTCAGGAGTAGGCTGTCATTCACAGTAGGAATGAAACGATGACTTGTCTAGCATTATCTTACTTTCTTTTTCTATTCTCATGTCCTGCATCATTCCTCTGGGCCTTATGCCCTCTCATTCAGTTAAAATCCTTTTGATCTTTTTTTTTTGGGACTAAATGTGAGACAGGTAAACATGATAAACAGATGTAATGGGAGTCAAAACACCAACAGTCTTCTTCTTCTTCCCAAAAGAGGAGAGGGACTGTTCTAAAAAAGAGAAGGCATTTCTGAGGAGAACTCTGAGATTCTACTCACATGATCGAGAATGAAGAGCTGACTCAGTGAACCAACTGCCAGTTGAGTGCATTATGGGTAAAGGAAGCTTCTTCAGTCTTTTTCACTTTTGTTCTCACCTTTCAATGTAAGCCTGTCAGGATGCATTATTCTATACATTTTCATATACTTTCAACCTTTTTTTAAACATCATACGCTGTGATGCAGGCTTGAAACGCCTCATTAGGAGTACTTAAGTTTATTTTAAGAAAAACATTTACCCTCAGGTATTACAGAGTCCTTCTTATCATTGAAACAGATAGACTCTGATACCCTTGTGAAATTTCAATGCACAATACATCTCGGGTGTCTATGCAAACAGCAGGGAATTATTCTAAAGTTTATGACTGTGAGTGAAGATCCCACCATGCATCAGTGGCTTTACTAAAGTCAGGGGAGGTGAAACAGTGCAAGGCAATGAGACAGCTTGACAGTGCTGGAATTAGCTGAGGTGAACCACTGTTGGGAGCTTGATGCTGCAATATGATATTATTAAAGTCAATGGAGGTGAACCACTGCTGGAATGATTAAGCAGGCCTGTTAGGGCCTGCAACCATTAAAGTCAAGGCTAGTCAACCACTGTTAAAAGAGTAATATCTTTGAAGTCAGTTGCAGTGAACTATAAGAAAAGATAGATTTTTGAGAAGATGATGCTATGGAAGCCCATGTAGATGAACCAGGGATGGGGTGGAAGAGCAGTTTGAAATAATTTAAGTCAACTGAAGTGAACCATTGTTGGGAGCATGATCCCACAGTCTAGTGTCACTGAGGTAAATGGAGGTGAACCGCTGGTGAGAGGGTGAAGTGGACATTTAATTCAATTGAGATTCTAGAAATGACCCATTACGAAGTTAACAGGTTGAGGGGCAATGCCACGACAACAAGTGATGGACGGAATGCTGAACATTGTCAAACATTCACCCCCAGTACAGTGATCTGGGCCTAAATCCATAGTTTTTTTTGCTGCCCATGCCATTCCAGTTTGGACCCAGCCATATGCAAATCAGTCTTGACCCTGTTACCCATGGGAACAGTCCAGCCCGAACTGCTAGGCCAGGTCTTCCCTGGACTGGAAACAAGCATCCTGGGACCAGTTTCGGGGTTTCACCCCTCATCAGCCAGGCTAGCTTGAATCCAGTGGCATGGGAAGCACGGGACCCACGTCTGGGCATACCCTTTCCACTTAGGGCGAAAAATGCAAAAACAACAAGTGATGGACGGAATGCTGAACATTGTCAAACATTCACCCCCAGTTCAGTGATCTGGGCCTAAATCCAACGTTTTTTTTGCTGCCCATGCCATTCCATTTTGGACCCAGCCATATGCAAATCAGTCTTGACCCTGTTCCCCATGGGAACAGTCCAGCCCGAACTGCAATGCCACACAAGTCAACAAGAGTGAAGCTCTTGTGACAGGGAGATGTTAAAGAGGTTAGTGGCGTGACTGGGAGGGTGATGCTTCACTCCACTGAAAATTCTGGGTCTGGTGTTTTCCGGGCCCATATTTTTGGGTCTAGAGTTTGTGGACCCAGTTATTCTGGCCCGGGAGACACTGGAAAAGTTACAGTGGCCAAGAGCAATATGCCCCTAGGAGATACAACTCCCAGCCTCTTGTAATGATTTCCTAAGTAGCATATGAAATAGCACAGTTACATAGTCCATGATGCTGACTTTCTCAGTAAGTGTACAGAAGAAGACAACAAAATGCACAGTCTAAGCCAATGGGTCTTGATCATGACACTGGTACTCAAAACTATTAGCATTGCCTTTGCTTTGATTTACCCTGGATCCCAATCTGACCTGTGCATTGGTAAGCATGGCAACCATCTTTAAACACGTTTTTGTTACAAATAAAAAGCACAGCAAGATGGCTACTCTGTGCATGTAGCTATATAGGGAACCATACTGCAATTCCTTTCCTTTGGCACCAAGAAAAATCATTACAAGATTGATACCTTGCATGTGTGTAAGTAAGGTGGCCACCTTGAAATGGGTTTTTATATTGTATTAAGAAAAAAAAACATTTCAAGATGACTTTAATGGCTCTGCATGTATGTAGGGAGGCTATCTTGGAAAGATTTTTCCTAAAACAAATTAGTCATACTAAGATGGCTGCTGTGCATGGACACAAATGACTGGCAACCATATTGGAACTGTTTTTCTTTAGTTTTAAGAAATGTAATGTCAAATTGTCAACTGCAAATGGTTTTCCCATTTGATAGCCATTTGGAATAATTTTCTAAAGATATTACATTCCAAGATGTATGAACATGCACGATCAACCATCTTGGAATGGGTTTGAGCCCATTTATAGATGGCTACCCACCAATACAATGGCAAATGGCAGACATAGCCCAATGGGGCTAAAGGGGCAAATGAGCACTGTGAGGACCAATAACAGAGTGGTAAGCATGAAGGTACAGCAGAGCAAGGGAGAGAAAACAGCCCTTCTTTCACTGGAATACACGATCCTGGCATCAGCAAAGGAAGGATACAATTAATCTAAACACTCAATGTGAGAAGAAATACTCTTTACGTGGGACAAAGAAAATAACAGGGAAGAAAGCCATCAAACCATGAGCATGAAATTGTGACAGACGAGTAAGCCATCACATAATATGCAAATGGTGGACACAAAGCCCACTCTAGGGGCCCAATTTAAATGTTGTTGGTATGTATTCTCCATCACAATGGAGTATAAAGACCACTAACATGAAGATCTCCCTGTCTGATTTAAATGCAGGCACACCTTCAGTTTGACTATGACGGTGACTACTCCATCACCACCATAGCCAAACGCCTCTAACAACTTGAAGGAGTAAGAGCCGTCACAGAAATGGCTACATGTCCACCCACCCATTCAGGATGGGTGGACATACAGCCACATTTTTACTGTCCTGCAGCACAGGCAAACCCTGGCAGTGAAGGGTAGTACAAACCAAATAATGCTCCCCCTACCATGGGCGATGACTCCCATGGTGAGGGTAGTATTACTTTTTTTTTTTCCCAAAAAGAAAATCCAGTTCCAGGATTTTCTTTTTGAAAATAAAAGAAGAAAACTGTTTGGTGCAGTGCTGCAATATGCGACGGAGCCCTGCACCAAACAGTGATATGCATTGACAGGAAACATTGTGATAGCACCTCCTGCCAATGCATTATAAATAAAAGACTGCCTGCTTTTCTGTCATTTATAAATTTGACAGGCAGTCCCTCCACCATGGTTACAGAGTAATTTACTCCATCTCCATGGAGGAATGGCGGGTCATTTGTCAAAAATTAAATTAGGCCCTAAGTCAATTTAATACAATAGGTCTATTGCCAAATAGAGCTAAGGCTGTGTGTTGGCAAGACCCAAACAAGGAACCGGTAAATAAAAAATATGCCATTGCTGTTCACCTTCAGTGCATCACACTTTGAAAACTTTCTTCATTCATTTAAATTCTTTTACAGTGGACGGCTGAAAGGAATCTTCTAATGTCCAAAGATCCCTGCCTTTATAGGCAGGGCTGAACTGTCCGTTATGCCACTCTGGCATTTTTCTGGAAGGCTAGGAGAGATGCTGATGAAGCTAACTAACCCCAACCATGCCCCTGGAGCCCCATTCTAAATGTGGCTTTCTACAGCATCAAGCTGGTTTGAACAATTTGATTTTGGTTTCCAGTCCAGCCCTTTATATGGGTACCCAATAAATGAAAGAATACAATTCAAGAATTGTAACTAGCTCACAAATAACACCACCACTGCATCCCTACATACAAGTTGAAGGTTTACAGCTCTGTCTGCCAGCCAGGCACATGGGAAGTGACATAGATAAGGCTACTAGCCATTTGGCCGACAAGGTACAAATGACTTTTTGGGGGAAACGGAGTCCCCTTGGGTCCTATATTCTACTTTCTGGAATGACCTGAGATCAAATCTCAGATATAAGTAAGACCCTTGAACATTTTCTGCTCTAAACTTGACTAGAAGATGGACCAGTTTCATGCTTTCCTGTGTAATTGCTGATCTGATTCTCATGTCCTACACGCCTCCATCTTCACCATAATTTGACGAACAAAGCAGTCGTTTTAAACATTAGCATGAATACAAACTTTACGCAAACCATCTTATCGTGCCTTGTTTCCCATTCCCTTTGCATTATTAAGCAGAAAAACAGGACTGTATGGCACTTTAAAAAAAACACAAAATGAATGCATTGTATAAAACTGTGTTTACCTTCTTCTGATGTAAGAGGGATTAGGCCACGGTTCTTTTCTTTGAATACTGTTGTGGAAATTGGTTCTATTGCTTGTACAGGACACACATGATTAACTGAGGTCAGCACTCCATCTGCAATAGGAATGTTAAAAAAAGAAATTAGTTTTAGCATTTAACACCCCTCTAGGATGAGTAATGGGCATTTAAATGATTGACCAAAAAAAAAAAACTGGATGACTTATCCCACTATAAAAGACTGATTAATGTGACAAACGTGATCGATATGACTGAGCTGATCATTATGTTCCTGAAAGAATAGACACTATTGAAAGTAAAATCAAAAAGTAAATGTCAGCGATGCTGTTCCGTATGTAGCTCCTCCATCAACTCTTCAAAACACAGTTTATTTCTGTTCGGCATGTGTACTTTAAAAAGTCATTAACAATTCAACATGAAGGAAAAGCAAATATAGTGTACCTTCTTATTTTGGAATTCAGGTACACTTACACCAACTGTAACAACTAACAACTCAAGGAGAAACTTTTAGGACCCCTTCCATATCTGAGGGGAATATTGTGATCAAAGAGCTCATGTTACTCCTTTTTTTCTGATGAACAGACTAGAATCCTTACAATACTTAATTTGTGATTTTTTTTGGTTCAGTCCCATGAAAGATACCAACTTACATTAGTACCCGATAAAGACATTCTCTGTAAACTGTGTGCTGGTCAAAGAATGGAAATTTCTGGGCTAGAAAGCCTTTTAGATGAGATAATAGCCACTGAGAAGAAACTAAAAGCATTTAGCAAATGTTGAAAATGTGAACTCCCACTCCTTTGGTGCCTATAATTAAATGTGAATTCCAAGTAGGTGTGTGTATTCTGACATTTCTACAAACAAGAGAAAACCCTTTGAGGTTGACTTCAAATGAAGATACTACAGACAACCCATCAAATTTCTTCCTGCACAGAGATGCCACTAAGTTTTACTGTTTTTCCTGACAAACCACTGATTATTCCAGATTTATTTACTGTACTCCTTAACACTAGAATGTCTAGTAAGCTTCCATTTGTTAGATTTGTGAAATGCCTGCTGACGGTATTCTCCTAGTTAATCTCCTGCCAAACTAGATGGGAAGCTTGAATAGATGTGGAGCTTTGCATGGCTGCTACCAAAACCTAGTGTTTATTTCAATCTGACTAAGAGCTGCTTTGACAAATCTAGATGAATTACTTACCAGTGGTGTGTGCTGACATGGATATTGAATGAAATCATAATTTTAGAAAGTTAGCTTTTCGAGGACCACAGGTCTCTCAAACATGTGGAATCTTGAATGTGGAACGAGGCAGTAGAAGAAGAGCTCTGGAACGGAGATCACTCAAATTCTAAAAAGGAATGAGGTTTCTTTTTCTAATAAAATCCAATACAAAATTCAATGTGAACGATGAAGGTGAAATTATTTTTCGAGAAAAGGCACATTGTAGCTTTCTGACAAAATCTATCCACGTAAATCTCAATGTTAGGATGGACTGCACCACGAGGAGCTTCTATCTAAGGGTGTGTTAGAGAGCCAATCATCACAAGAGTAGCATGAAAATAGATAAGCTAGCTTTATCAATAAGAGGTCATGCTTCTGGCGAGCTCTAACGGCTTTCATCTGAACCCAAAAGACTTCAATAGTTCGTTGTGTGATAAATTCACATCAGGAACCATCAGATGAAATTGAAGAGTATATGAAGGTATACAGTATATGGAAGTAAATATCTAACTGTCTGGAGTATATGATCTGTTTTTTTTTTTTTTCGATGAATATAATGAACATCCATGTTCAGCAAGTTTTCATCAATACTGTTTTTTCTAATGACAAGATGATTAAAGTTATTTATATTGAGTGTCCCACTACATCAGTAGTGCCAGCACACAGAACACAATTGACTGTGATTTTATTTTAATTTAAGCACATTTTGCTGTTTGGTCCATTAGCATTCTTACATCTCTGGATTTTAAAAGTGAATTTCTTAAGCATGAACAAGGAAACTAGGAAGACAAATGCCCTAAAAATCACACAGTGGGCCTTTAAAGAGTGTTATTGAGTAAAAGGGGCTACACTGAAGGTATGAGGTAGCCTCCTGCAATTGGGGTTGGGGAGGGATGGAGAAGCATGGGTTGATGACAAGGGGCAAATGGACTAAACCCATTTCCTTCCAGAATACTAAACCTATCAGTTATTTTTTTAGCAGGCTTTTTCCTCCCTACATTGCCAGCTTATCTTCTTGGATGGACATCTCGCTAGACCGTTTAAAGTTGTATGAGAAATGGCAATAATGTATTTTGAAAAAAAAGATTGTTGTGGGTGGTGGAGCATGTGCTGGCAGTATCAAGAAAACCCCACTTGTGGAGCAGAGTTTACATCAAAGAACTGCAGGAGCTATATGAACAAGTTACTTACCTTCGGTAACGAATTATCTGGTAGAGACTCTAGCTACAGATTCTTTAGCTTAGAATTCCCTGGCTTCAGCTTCGAATCCGGAATTCTTCTGCTGAGCAGTACCCTGCGCGTGCCTTCGGGTTGCATTGGTCGGATCCGTGTGCATCGTCCGGCTCCGAGTGTCGTCGTCAGCTTCGTTGGAGCCGTCTGTGACGTCACGGCCTTCAATATAGGTACCACCCCGGCGTGCGTATGTCAGTTCTTTTCCACAACTTCCCATGCCAGAAGCGCAGTGTCATGGAAGAACCAACTTTTTTCTTTCTTTCTTATTGTCTGAGCAAAATGACATGCCCAGGAGAAAGGGCAAAAATCTGAAAAACCATAGTATATATCCGCAGAGTGGGGAGGCCTGGGTGGGTGTAAGGAATCTGCAGCTAGATAGCGTCTCTATCAGATAATTTGTTACCGAAAGTAAGAAACTTGTTCATCTGATAGAGACTTCTAGCTGCAGATTCCTTACATTAGAATAGATACCCAAGCTAGCACTCCTGGCAGTGGGCTGCAAAGATATATTTCACACAAGGAAGTCCTGTAGGACTGAGCGAGCAAAATGCCCCTCTATTTTCACCTGGTTATCCAGGCAATAGTGTCTTGCTAACGCGTGCAAGGAAGCCCACGTTGCAGCCTGCCCAATGTCTAGTACCGGCACGCCTCTAGCTAAAACCGTGGTAGCAGCTTTCCCCCTTGGAGAGTGAGCTCTCAAGCCCTCAGGAGGCTGCTTCTTAGCCAATGCGTATCAGATTTTAATACAGAGAACGACCCAGCGCGAAATGGTTAGTTTCTGGACTCTCCGACCCTTCTTTGCGCCAATGTACCCCACAAAGAGTTGGTTTCCACCCGGAACTCTTTTGTACGGTCAAGGTAGAACGACAATGCTCTTTTTGGGTCCAGACAGTGGAGACGCTCCTCTTCTTTAGAGGGATGCGTTGGAGCAAAGAAGGTGGGCAGGGTGATATTCTGACCCAGATGGAAAGGGGTCACCACCTTGGGGAGGAGAGAGGCACGAGTTCTGAGGACTACCTTCTCAGGATCTATTGTGAGATTACAGCGGTTTTGATGATAAAGCCTGCATCTCAGTTACTCTCCTGGCAGATGTGATCGCCACTAAGAAGGCTGTTTTGATAGTGTGCAGCCGGAGAGGACAATTATGTAAAGGCTCAAAAGGAGCACAAATAAGAAAAGTAAGCACTAGATTAAGGTCCAACGGAGGAATAAAAAAAAAGCCGTAAGTGGGAACATATGTACAAGCGCTTTTAAGAATCTCTGTAGAATAGGACACTTAAACAAAGACTGTTGATCAGGCAAGCGAAGAAAAGACGATAAGGCAGAAAGTTAGCCCTTGAGAGTCCCTAAGGAGAAACCCTGTTGGGCGATTGTCAGAATGAAAAGAAGGATATTAGAAAGAGAAGAAGAAAGAGGATCAATAGACCTCTCTGTACAATATAATACAAAATGTTTCCAACGGCAGCTGTAAACCGTCTTAGTACAGGGACGCCTCGTTGCCAGAATTATATCACAGACTTTGGGAGGGAGGTCATAAACCATCAACTGCCGCCACTTAATCTCCACACATGAAGCCGCAGAGTTGACAGTTTTCGGGGGGAGAACCTTTCCCTGCTGCTGTGACAGAAGATACTCCCGAAGAGGCAACCTGATTGGAGGACTGATGCTCATTTTGAGAAGCTCTGGATACCAGACTCTTCGTGCCCAATCCGGAGCCACTAGGATTACTTGGGCCCGGTCGTTCTTGATTTTCTTGAGAACTCTGGGCAGAAGTGGTATGGGCAGAAAGGCGTGCAGGAGGCCTGAGCTTCACTTATGACGAAAAGCGTTGCATAGCGATAGCTGCCTTGAAAACTCCAACGCGAAATACTGCTGACATTGTGCGCACTCTTCGGAGGCGAACAGATCTAACCAAGGCTGCCCCACTGCTGAAAGAGTCCTTGCGCCACCTCCGAGTGGAAACACCATTCGTGATCCGCTAAGCATCGCCGGCTGAGTTTGTCTGCTCTGGCGTTCAGAGAACCTGCCAGGTGTTGAGCCACCAGGGTTATGCCCTGCTGTTCCAGCCATGTCCAGAGATGTAGAGCCTCTTGACAAAGGGTCCACGACCCCACACCGCCCTGCTTGTTGCAGTACCACATTGCGGTAGTGTTGTCCATGAACAACGTCTCTTACTTTTACAACAGGAAGAAATGCCTTTAATGCTAGCCGGATCGCCCGGAGCTCCAATAAGTTGATATGGAGCCCGAATTCCACCAGAAACCAGAGGTGCCTGATCTCCACCTCTCCCAGACCGCCGCCCCATCCCAGACATCTATCACTACTGCAAGATCTGGTTGGGGAAGGGAGAGGAGTCTGCCTTTGACCCAATCGCAGTTCACTAACCACCACTGCAGATCCTTTGCAGTTCCCTCCGAGATCTGAAACATGTCGGTAAGATTTCCCTGATGCTAGTCCCATTGGAACTTCAGGTCGCACTGCAGAGCCCTCATATACCATCTGGCGTGTTTGACTAATAGGATGCAGGAAGCTATAAGTCCTAACAGCCTCAGAGTCTGTCTCACCGAAATGCAGGATAGAGGACGAAACATCGGTATCATAACCTGAATATCCTAGACTCGCTGCTCGGGAGGATAGGCCCAAAACTGCACTGTGTCCAGAACAGGTGAGATGAAAAGAAGCTTCTGAGAGGGAGTCAGGTGTGACTTCGGCACGTTTAAAGTGAACCCCAGTGAATGCAGGAGGTCCGCCGTAGTCTGAAGGTGGGTGACGAGAGCCTGGGGCGTCAAAGCCTTCAACAGCCAGTCGTCCAGGAAGGGAAAGACTGAAATACCTAACCTGCGCAGATGAGCTGCCACCACCACCATCACTTTGGTGAACACCCGAGGGGCACTGGTGAGACCGGAGGGGAGCACGGTAAACTGAAAGTGCTCGTGGCACACCTTGAACCGCAAGTAATGCCTGTGGGCGGGCAGAATGGGGATGTGAAAATACACATATGCAAGTCTAACGCTACCATCCAGTCTCCTTGGTCTAGGGCAGACAAGACCTGAGCAATAGTGAGCATCCTGAATTTCTCCTTCTTGAGGAAGAGATTGACGTCCCTTAAATCCAGGATAGGGCAAGGGCCCTTGTTCTTTTTGAGAATCAAAAAGTAGCGGGAACAACAACCACTGCCTACTTCTGACATCGGACCCTTTCTATGGCTCCCTTGGCTAAGAGAGCCATAACTTCCTCGCGGAGTAAGATTAAATGATCCTCCATCAACCGTTCTTTTACTGGAAGAACGGAGGGAGGGAAAGACTAGAGGAGGGAATAGCCCTTCTGTATGATCTGCAAGACCCATTTGTCCGATGTTATGGACTGCCCGTGCGGGAGATGAAATTTAATCCTCCCTCCAACTGGATGGACATGATCTTGCAGAACCATACTAAGAGAGCTTGAACACTGCGGAAGATGGGGGCTGGCTGGTGGCCGACCTCTGGCCAGACCCTCTGGGTCTGACGGTACCATGACCTCGTCCTCGCACGGGATGCTCTGAAGCCGGAGGAAGGTGGCTAATCTGTGGCTGGTGTGGTACTGCGCCCATTCCGAAGCCTCGAAAGACAGACTGCTGTCGAGCCGGTGCTGAAAGGCCCAAGGATCAGGCTGTAGCACAAGAATCCTTGAACCTCTCAAGCGCAGAGTCTGCCTTCTCACCAAAAAAGGCGAGAGCCATCAAAAGGCATGTCCATCAAACTTAACTGGACATCCCCCGAAAGAACAGTAAAACATAGCCAGGAGTGGCTTAATCGGCGCCGTCAAAGTCGGAATCGGCATCGTACGACGTCGTTCCGGCTCCGGATCATCCGGAATGAGGATGAGGTTACCACCACCAGTGGGCGTTGGTGGTGGAAGGAGCGTTGACGTCGGGCCCAGTGCCGGATGAGGTCGACTCTGAGAAACTGGCACCAGTCTGGATCCGATATCGGATCCTGGGGTCCCCAACGGCGCTGAGGTGGAAGCTGCCGATGCCAGATCCGATGGGGCCCCTGCTAACCCCCGTGGGGCCCAAAGACCCACCCAAGGGTGCAGCCTGTTCAAAACAAGGCGCATAGCCTCGTAAAATGCTTTGATTTGAGCTAGGGTCGCTCCGGTCTTCGGAAAAGGAGGAAGACGTGGAGCCAGCCCTGGCGACGGCTCCGCGGAGCTGCACTCGGAACGTCGACATTCCCTGGATGCCTCGTCGGTCGACGGGCGTGGCAAAGTTGAAGTCCGCTTGGACTTCTTCTTCTTTTTGTGCCTCTTACCTGAATGCCCTGAAGACCTCAAATGCGAGGAAGATGACTTGGGGCTCCTGAAGCAGTGCTCGGAAGGAAAAGAACTGACGTACGTGAGCTGGGGTGGTACCTATATAGAAGGCCATGACGTCACAGACGACGCTGACAACGCCACACGGAGCCGGACAACGCCACCCAACAGCGCACGCAGGGTACTGCCTAGCAGAAAAATTACGGATTCGAAGCTGACACCAGGGAATTCTAAGGTCAGGAATCTGCAGCTAGAAGTCTCTATCAGATATTTTTGATATTTACCTTTTGACTGAAGAGATAAGAGACCCTATTGGTGAAGTATGCAGAAGAGAGATTATTAATGTAATGGAAAGCGCAGCAGGCAATTTTAAACAAAATCCAATTCCTTCTTTTGGGGCCACTGGAGGGATCGTCTGGTCTAAGTAATGGACTCCCTTTTTCCTAGCCCCAGAATCAGATTAGCATTATTTAATAGACTCAAATCATCGGAAATATAATAAAGGAGCCCTTTGCTGACCAACTCTCTTCAGGTTCTTCTACTTATTCAATTAAGAAAGAAATATAGTTGACAAGAAAATGTTCTAATTAAGTTGAAATTATGTTACCACTTTAGGAAAACAAAGATGACTTTAATTTTAAAATCACACTGTCTGTGGAAAACACTGTTTTTAATACTCCATTGACAAATTCTGCAAATTACTTCCCATCTTGGATGATGTAAATACCCCCATGAAAGCTGTTTTGTTAATCAACTACGCTATATCACAACTAGGTAAAGGCTCCAAAGATAGAGCCACTACATGAGACAGAACAGAGGTAAGAATACCCGGCACTTGAGGAGTTTTGTTAATGTCACTCTGAGTATCTGAAAGTACAAAGGAAGACTCACAAGGCTTTCATAAAAAAATGAAAAAAACTACCATAGTCCCTTTTACAGTCCAGACAGGCAAATCGTAGGTTGCAAAGAAAACTCAATTTGCTTGTACAACGACCCCTCGTGCAGTTTTGCATCACCAGGGCATACTATGGTTAGTACACTTCAGCCGTTTTGAGTGATGTTTACAACAAGATGCTGCACAAGGCAGAGTGCAACAGAATCCAATGCTACTAGGACAGAAAGCATGGAACGCTAGAACTATGAATGAACTCCACATTGAGGAGGAGAAGAACAAGTTTCTAACCTTCAGTAATGCCTTATCAGGTAGAGACACTGTCTAGCTGCAGATTCCTTACCTTGGAATATTCCCCAGGTGTGAGACCAGATCCAGAGGTATTTGAGCAGTACCCTGCATTGGTAAGTGGTGTAATTTGACTCCACATTGTTTGTGCCAGAAATTACATTCTCAATACCTATCTAGGCACCACCCTGGCAAGTTGACGTCAGTTCATTTCCATACCAGGAAAGTGGAGCTACGATTAGAACTGATCACTTGTGTGAAACACTAAGGTCTCTTAAACTGCTGTCGGATAGCAGAGCATAAGGGATGGGAGGGCAGGTAAGGAATCTGCAGCAAGATAGAGTCTCTACCAGAAAGAATGTTACCAAAGGGAAGTAACTTACTCTTCTGAAACTGACTTCTAGCCTCAGATACCTTACCTTAGAATAGATACCCAAGCAATGCCTCCCTGAAGGTGCGTCTGCAAAGCCAATTTAAGCCAGAAAGTTCTGCATGATCGAACCAAGTGCCTGTTGCAACAGACTGTTCACACGGTAGTGTTGGTAAACGTGTGCAAAGATGCCCACATTGCAGACTGACAGAAATCCAGGCCAGGGACTTCACGGGCTAACGCAGTGGTCACAGCCTCACTCTGGTAAAATGAGTAAACAAACCCTCAGGGGGTTTCTGTTTGTCTAATGCATAATATGTCTTGAGATGGTCCGTTTCTGCACGGCTTTCCCTTTCTTGATTCCTATGTTACCCCACGAAGAGTTGATCATCCGCCTGGAACTCATGGGACCAAGGTAGAACGACAATGCTCTTTTTGGGTGAAGACAGTAGAGTCTCTCCTTCGCTTTGGAGGGGTGAGGTGGAGCACAAAACGTAGTTTGGGTTATGCTCTGGCCTACATGGAAGAGTCACAACCTTGGCATGTGCCCGGAGTACCTGCATATCCGGATAGAAGGTGGTAAAGGGAGGGTTGCTGCTGTAATGGCCATTGAAAGGCAGATTTGATGGTCAATAGCTGAAGAGTGCAATTGTGCAGAGGCTCAAAAATGGTACACATTAAGGAGATTAGCACAAGATTTAGATCTTACTGGGGCATGATCAATCAATCAATCAGGTATTTGTAGAGCACAGCTTATCACCTCGAGGGGTATCCAGGCACTGGGGAGTGACGTTGCTTGATGGCAGCCTCTTATAAAAATAAAATAAAAAAAAAGGTCTTGAGCTTCTTCCTGTAGTCAGGGAGGGAGTGGGTGGTTCGCAGGTGGAGAGGGAGGTCGTTCCAGGCATTGGCGGTAAGGTGAGAGAAGGAAAAGCCTCCGCAGTGGCTCAGGCAGACTCGTGGACGAAAACAGTAACCTGGGGGTTAGTAACTGAGCACGAAGGAAATCCCTGCTGGGCCAATTATAGAGCAAACAGAAGACCCTTAGAGAGAGGTGCAGAAATAGGGTTGATGTTTCTAGAATCCCATCATGCCACAAACGTACCCCAACAGCAGGGGTATACCGACTTGGTGGCGGAACACCTGGCTGCCAGAATAACATCACAGACTTTGGAAGGAAGGTCAAAAGCTGTCAACTGTCTCCATTTAATCACCACATATGAAGGTGTAGGGTGCACAGGTGAAGGGCGCAGAACCCTCCCCTGTTGTTGTGACAGCATGATCCGGTGACCGATGGTCATGCTCAACGTTCAGGATACAAGATTCTTTGTGCCAAATCCAGAGCCAACAGAATAACTTAGGATGGTCATTCCTAATCTTTCTGAGAATTCTGGGCAGGAGTGGTATAGGCAGGCGGACAGGAGGCTGGAGCGCCACTAAGAAAACAGTGTCTCCAAATGAGAGTTGCCTTGAAAACTCCACTGAGCAACATTGCTGACATTATGCATTCTCCAAGGGTGGCAAACAGATCTAACCAAGGCTCTCCCCACTGCTGAAAGAGGCCATGCACCATTTCTGAGTGGGATGCCATTTGTGATCTGATAGGCATGCTTGACTGAATTTGTCTGCCCCGGATTTCAGAGTCCAGAGATGCAGAGCTCCTTGACAAAGGGTCCACGACCCCACCCCACCCTCTTTGTTGAAGTACCACATGGAGGTGGTGTTGTCCATGGACACCTGCACCAGCCTTCCCTTGACCGAAGGAAGAAAGGCTTTTAATGCCAAGCAAATCACCCGACACTCCAACAGGTTGATGTGGAGCCCGGACTCCGCGAGCAACCAGAGTTCTCTGATCTCCCGATCTGCCAGATGGCTGCCCAATTTAATAAGTGTCACAAGTGCCACCACTGTCAGCTCTAGTTGGGGAAAAGAGAGGGGTCGCCACTGACCCAATTGTGGTTCGGCAGGTATCACTGCAGATCGTTTGCAGGTGCCTTTGTGATCTGGATCATGTCAGAGAGATTCCTCTAATGCTGCTCCCACAGGAACTTCAGATCCCACTGCAGAGCCCGAATATGCCAATAGGCATGGGTTACAAGCAGGATGGAGGAGGCCCAACAACCTCAGGGTCAATCTCATTGAAATCCAGGATGGACACTTAAACATCAATATACCCTGAATATCCTGGTTTTGTCGTTTAGGAGGACAGGATCAAAACAGCACTGTATCTAGAACAGCTCAGAAAAAAAGGGAGCGTTTTAGAGGGGGGTCAGGTGTGACTCTGGCACATTCACAGTAAATCTCAGCTTGGGAGAGTATGACTCTTCCGAAACCATAGGCATCACTTTCGCAACCGAATACCAGATCGTATAGGAATGCTGGCTCAAAAGGCACAAGGTGTTCACCGATCCCAGTACAACGCTGATGGAAGAGAACATTCCATTGCCAAAGGTATCCAGAGCCATGGATTCCCTATCTGGTGGAATGACTGGGAACATGCCAGACCTGATTATAGAGGTTGAGTCTTGGACCACCAAACTTTCCGGTGTGGGGTGCTAGGTAAGGAAATTGGAGTCCCCAGGAGTGGGGTGATGGTGGGCAAGAGTCCTATGCACATGAGCCCCTGTGCAGGGCTTGGACCAGGCCTCAAGTAGGACACTGGTAAGGGCTTCATTAAAGGAGAGTGAAGGTTTGGATGGGGTGACTGCCAGCTGAAGCACCTCTGTCAAGACATTCATTTTGACTACCACAGAGGGTGGCTGAAGGTCCAAGACCAAAGCAAAAGAGGCTCCTCCCTCCTTAGACACAATAGGAGGGGAGACCAAGCCAGTGTCAAATGAGGTGTCTAACCCACTGACCTCTGACAGTTCCTCATACCAGTTGTCATCATTCTCCTCTAGGGGATGATGCTATCAATAAGAGTCCTAAGACCCCTCCCATTCGTCTCCCTCTCAAGGCCTGTCAAAGGCAAAAGAGACTGGCTCTGATTCAGACAGCCTGGACCCGGTCTGTGCCAGACAACACCTAACCGGTTCCCTGTCGGAGTCTGTATTAACGATGAAGATGGTGTCCTCTTGGGATGTCAGCACTAGAGCGGGCGCCAGGGAAGGTCTCAGTCTCACCTGCAGCTCTGCTCCAGATCCAACACGTTATCCCTAGGGGCTGACTGACTCCAAAGGCAAACCAGGCAGCTAAGATCCAGTTTGGGCCCAGTCTGAGCCTGTGGGGCCCAAAGGTGCTCCCGAGGGGCCAGGCCAACCAAATATGAGGTGCATGGCCTCATAAAATTCTTTAAGTTGAGCAGGGATTGCTCCGGCTCCAGGAAAGTCAGCAGAGCCCAGAGGGAACCCTTGTTCAGCTGAAGTGCGAGTCCTGGAGTGCCGAAGGCCCCGTGCCTCATCATAAGATTTTAAAGGGCACGGCGAAGTCAAAGACTCCTTCATCATCTTTGACTTCTTACTTTTGTGGAACTTACATAACAACTTACAGCAGGATGATGATCTGCGGGTGCAGCCCCATGAACGATCCCAGGACCTTCTGCATGATCAGGAGCTTGAGCACCGCGGGGTCGTCTGACATCAGGTGGCGAGGAGCTTGAAGGATCACCTCCTCAGCACTTTCAGGTGCATGTGCCGGCAGTGCTCGTAGGTCTTGGAGTGGTGGTGCTTCTCCAAGCACCACAAACAAACGAACTGTGGGTCTATCAAAGACATCTGCATGTGACAGGCACCACACAGTTTGAAACCAGCCAGTTTCTTTGCAGACATCCTGTCACATCAGGAGAGAAAATTTGTCAAAAAAAGGGTTAGACAAAAGTCAAGAAAAAAAAACAGTCAAATAACAACTGAGGGTAGCTCTTCACAGACTCGAGCTATTTGGTGCAGAAAGGGAAAAAACTGACCTTAATGCACTGAGGTGGCATCTATATAATTACTGTTAGACCTTTCATCCTTGGCATGGTCTCTGTAAGGAAAGGCCTCCTTGGCATGGTTACCCCCTAACATTTTGCCTTTGCTGATGCTAAGTTATGATTTGAAAGTGTGCTGGGACCCTGCTAACCAGGCCCCAGCACCAGTGTTCTTTCCCTAAACTGTACCTTTGTCTCCACAACTGGCACAACCCTGGCACTCAGATAAGTCCCTTGGAACTGGTAAGCCCTGGTACCAAGGGCCCTGATGCCAGGGAAGGTCTCTAAGGGCTGCAGCATGTCTTATGCCACCCTGGGGACCCCTTACTCAGCACATGCACACTGCCTCACAGCTTGTGTGTGCTGGTGGGGAGAAAATGACTAAGTCGAAATGGCACTCTCCTCAGAGTGCCATGCCAACCTCACACTGCCTGTGGCATAGGTAAGTCACCCCTCTAGCAGGCCTTACAGCCCTAAGGCAGGGTGCACTATACCACTGATGAGGGCCTATGTGCATGAGCACTCTGCCCCTACAGTGTCTAAGCAAAACCTTAGACATTGTAAGTGCAGGGTAGCCATAAGAGTATATGGGCTGGGAGTTTGTCAAACATGAACTCCACAGTTCCATAATGGCTACACTGAAAACTTGGAAGTTTGGTATCAAACGTCTCAGCACAATAACTGCACACTGATGCCAGTGTGCAATTTATTGTAACATACACCCAGAGGGCATCTTATAGATGCCCCCTGAATACCTACCCGACTTCTAGTGTAGGCTGACCAGTTTCTGCCAGCCTGCCACACACCAGACATGTTGCTGGCCAGCCACATGGGGAGAGTGCCTTTGTCACTCTGTGGCCAGGAACAAAGCCTGTACTGGGTGGAGGTGCTTCTCACCTCCCCCTGCAGGAACTGTAACACCTGGCGGTGAGCCTCAAAGGCTCACCCCTTTTGTTACAGTGCCCCAGGGCACCCTAGCTAGTGGAGATGCCCGCCCCTCCGGCCACTGCCCCCACTTTTGGCGGCAAGGCTGGAGGAGATAATGAGAAAAACAAGGAGGAGTCACCCACCAGTCAGGACAGCCCCTAAGGTGCCCTGAGCTGAGGTGGCCCCTGCCTTTAGAAATCCTCCATCTTAAGTATGGAGGATTCCCCCAATACGATTGTGGATGTGCGCCCCTCCCCACAGGGAGGTGTAGCCACCCTCAAGGACAGTAGCCATTGGCTACTGCCCTCCCAGACCTAAACACACCCCTAAATTCAGTATTTAGGGGCTCCCCAGATCCCAAGAAATCAGATTCCTGCAACCTGAAGAAACAAGAAGGACTGCTGACCTACAATCCTGCAAAGAAGGAGGAAGACGACAACTGCTTTGGCCCCAGCCCTACTGGCCTGTCTCCAACTTCGAAAACCTGCTCCAGCGACGCATCCGACAGGGACCAGTGACCTCTGAAGCCTCAGAGGACTGCCTTGGACTAAAGGACCAAGAAACTCCCCTGAACAGCGGCCCTGTTCAAAACCAGCTACTTCTTTGCAACAGAGAAACAACTTTCCAAGACTGCGTGTTTCCCGCCAGAAGCGTAAGGCTTCACACTCTGCACCAGACGCCCCCGGCTCGAGATTAAGGGAACCAACATCCCAGGGAGGACTCCCCAGCGACTGCGAGCCAGTGAGTAACCAGAGACGACCCCGCTAAGCCCCCACAGCGACACCTGCAGAGAGAATCCAGAGGCTCCCCCTGACCGCGACTGCCTGTAACAAGGGACCCGACGCCTAGAACCAACACTGCACCCGCAGCCCCTAGGACCTGAAGGAACCAAATTTCAGTGCAGGAGTGACCCCCAGGCGACCCTCTACCTTGCCCAGGTGGTGGCTGTCCCGAGAAGCCCCCCCTGTGCCTGCCTGCACCGCTAGAGTGACCCCTGGGTCCCTCCATTGAAACCAATACAAAACCCGACGCCTGGTTTGCCCACTGCACCCGGCCGCCCCTGTGCCACTGAGGGTGTGTTTTGTGTGCCTACTTGTGTCCCCCCCCAGTGCTCTACGAACCCCCCCTGGTCTGTCCCCCCCCCCCCCAAGAACGCAGGTACTTAACTGCTGGCAGACTGGAACCGGAGTACCCCTGTTCTCCATAGGTGCCTATGTGTTTTGGGCACCTGTTTGACCTCTGCACCTGACCGGCCCTGAGCTGCTGGTGTGGTAACTTTGGGGTTGCCTTGAACCCCCAACGGTGGGCTGCTTATGCCCCAGAACTGAGACTTGTAAGTGTTTTACTTACCTCCTAATCTAACCTTTACTTACCTCCCCAGGAACTGTTGATTTCTGCACTGTGTCCACTTCGAAAATAGGTTATTGCCATTTTTACAAAGACTGTATACAATATTGCTTTTATTCCAAGTTCCTAAAGTATCTAAGTGAAGTACCTTGCATTTAAAGTGTTTAATGTAAATCTTGAACCTGTGGTTCTTACAATAAACTAAAAACATATATTTTTCAATATAAAAACCTATTGGCCTGGATTAAGTCTTTGAGTGTGTGTTCCTCATTTACTGCCTGTGTGTGTACAACAAATGCTTAACACTACCCTCTGATAAGCCTACTGTTCGACCACACTACCACAAAATAGAGCATTAGAAATATCTAATCTTACCTCTAAGGGGAACCATTGGACTCTGTGCAAACTATTTCTTACTTTGAAATAGTATATACAGAGCCAACTTCCTACAGCCTCCCTTAACTTTTTGCCTCTGTTCCCCAGGTTGTTGATGTGTGCTGGACTCTGATTTTGCTCTTTTTGTTACTCTGTGCACTTTACTACTGCTAACCAGTGCTAAAGTGCAAGTGCTCCTTTACAAAATGTGTATGTAATTGGCTTATCCATGATTGGCTTATCTGATTTACTAGTAAGTCCCTAGTAAAGTGCACTAGAGGTGCCAGGGCCTGTAAATTGAATACTACTAGTGGGCCTGCAGCACTGGTTGTGCCACCCACATAAGTAGCTCTGTAATCATGTCTCAGACCTGCCACTGAAGTGTCTGTGTGTGCAGTTTTAACTGTAAATTCGACTTGGCAAGTGTACCCACTTGCCAGGCCTAAACCTTCCCTTGTCTTACATGTAAGGCACCCCTAAGGTAGGCCCTAGGGAGCCCCAAGGGCAGGGTGCAGGGTATGGTAAAGGTAGGACATAAAGCAATGTGTTTTATATGTCCTGACAGTGAAATATGGCTAAATTCGTTTTTCACTGTGTCAAGGCCTGTCCCTCTCAGAGGTTAATGAATAAAGTGTAGGTTCCCTTTGGGAGCGATGGACATGTGGAGTTTGGGGTCTCTGAGCTCACAATTTAAGTAAAAAAGTTGATTTTAAGATTGTATGTTTGAGAATGCCACTTTTAGAAAGTGAGCATTTTCTTGCCTATACCATTTCGGAGATTCTGCCTGTTTGTGGATTCCCTGTCTGGGTCAGTTTGACAGTTGGGCTGGTTGCACCTCACACTAGACAGTGACACAAAGGGAGCTGGGGTGTAGCTTGCATATCCTGATGATACTTCTGGAAACAAGAGAAACCTCTGCCTGGAGAAGAGCTGAAGACCTGCCCTGTCTGTGACTGTGCTTTGTGGAGCTATCCTGCAGTTGCTGCTTCTGCCAGAGTAAGAGGACAAAGACTAGACTTTGTGTGCCTTCCATCTTGTGAAGATCTCCAAGGGCTTGATTTAGAGCTTGCCTCCTTTTGTTTGAAGTCTCAGGGACAGCAAAGACTTCTCTCTGCCAGCACCTGGAGTCTCTGGAGAGACTCCTATTCTGCCCTGTGGTGCCCATCCAGTTCCTGGGACCCTGAAAGAAGAAGTTGGCAGCCTAAGAGGAGGAAATCCACGCATTGAGCGCTGTGTTGGGAAAAGATCAACGCGACTCCGATCTGCGGCTGAAGAAACGATGCGCCGCCGGCTCTGCGGCTGAAAGTCGACACTCGGCGTAAACGCGACTGAAGAATCGACGCACGGAGCTGGGGAAACGACACGCGGCATCGCTGATGGAGACTCGGAGATCGAAACCCGCACTGCACGTTTTTTTAATCATCGTGCGGCTGGATTTCCGACACAAGTACCGCTGGGCGTGTAAAAACAATGCAAGGCCTGCCCGGACCCAAGAGTGCTGACCAGATCAACGCTTCGCTCTCCTACGGAAAGAAGAAACGACGCGTCTGACCAAAGGGGAGGAGAAATGACGCTAGGTCTTGCTCGTGAGTTAAATCGACGCATCGCGAGCCCTTTTTGACACACACTCACCAGTGTGGGGTTATTTTTGACGCACCCAAGGTACATTTTCACGCTAACAGTGTTAGTGTGTGTTTTAAACTACATAACAACTCTTTTTACCTTTTAACTGATAACTTGACTTGAGTATTTCCTATGTTTCTAAACCCTGTTTGTCATTTTGTAGTTTTTTCTTTCACTTACTGTGTGTGTTGGTACAAATACTTTACACCTAGCACTCTGAAGTTAAGCCTACTGCTCTGCCAAGCTACAAATGGGGTAAGCAGGGGTTAGCTGAGGGTGATTCTCTTTTATCCTGTCTAGAGTGAGGGTCCTTGCTTGAACAGGGGGTAACCTGACTGTCAACCAAAGGCCCCATTTCTAACAAGTACCATGCATTTCATGTCATTTTCAACATAGATGAGGCAGATGCAAATCTGAATGAAGCCACAAACCTCCAGATCCAGTCTCATGCCTGGGGAAAATTCTAAGTTAAGGAATCTGCGCCTAGAAGTCTCTATCAGATGGTCTATTTACAAAACCATCCTAGGCCAATTCAGAGCCACCAGAATGGTTGTGTGATCAAACAAAAACAATTTCCTACCATAGGTCGGTACCTTGATTTAACCAGGAAAGAAGCTGCCATTCCACAAATATTGGCAAGGACATTTTCAAAGCCTCAGATTCTGTAGAAACGTACAGAGAAAAATTAATTCTCTAAATCTAAATGTCCAAGAGTTTCTCAGAATGGGATTGACTCTCATTAGTCTGTGTAAGTATTACAATTTGTGAAGCCACTGTTGCTTTGGAACCAAAGGCATTGATTGGGGGTTAGCAAAGATACAGTTAACTTTACCATAGACTCATAGAAACGTTACATCTAGATTGGACTCTCTGCCAAGGCTTCTCACAGTTGGCCATGCCTTGAGAGGAATTCACGACTCTAAAATCAATGGGTTAAGGTAACAAACTAATCAAACAATCAAGTGGCCAGTGGCACGGTAACTTGATCTACACTGTGGAACAGACACAGTAGCATCAGTGAGGCCAGCTGCTATTGTAGTAAAACTAAACTCCACATTATAACATAGTGCTGGACCCCTAAGCTGCCTTGGATACCATCAGTCATCCCATCATCATCCCTCCCTGAGCCAAATCCAGAAGACTCAAATGGGATTCACAGACAGCATCCTTCACTGATTTTCTTCTACCCATCCAACAGACACTAATTCATTCACATCAGGAACTCTAAGTCCCAGATGATGCCTATCACCTATGAAACAATATAGGGTCCCATCTTTTCCCTTTCATTTTCTAACTGAAGATGGACCACTTTAGCACTCTGCTCACCAATAATAGCATTCATATTAAGAAACAGGCAGATGTCAGACAAGTCTACTTCAAAGATTATTTTTCTTCAAACATCCAAAGCCTGAAACACTATCTGCAATTCATCCAGTCCTGAATGTCCAGCATCTAGCTGAAGCTCAAGATCCGATTTCTACTATTCATCAAGTAGAAACCAGTCTACCTGTATCAATGATATGAACTGGGAAATATTTAAACCCTAGCTTTCACTTAATGCCCAGACACTTGGAATCACTCTAAAACTCAAGGGTCCAAACTTCAACCTTAAGAAAGACATTGCTAAGAAAATAAAGAAGGCCTGGTACCAGATCTCTTTAATTAATTAAGAAAAAACATTCATCCCAGAATGCAACTTCAGGTTTACTCTTCAGGCCCTTGTACCGGCAGACGCCACAGTGTCCCCACTTGTTAAGGGTAAACTTAAACGCCTCAGCACACCTCATCAAGAGCCTGAACAAATATGACCTCAGCACCTCGACCATGATGGGACTCCACTGGCTCACGTTGTCAGCATGCATCTTCAAAACAAGTTGTATCATTTACAAACACCACCACAACCGGTCCCCCTGCCTATCTGACTGACAAGCTCACCACCTCCGTTGGGTCTTGGCACATCCTTAGCCAGGACTCAATTAGGCTGAGACAAAGAAGTGTAAAAAAAGAAGAAAAAAAAAAGAAAAAAACGCAGCAACAGGTTGTTACAAGCAAGCATCACACACCTTGGCTATTTGCTGCAGCTCTTGATCGCCAAAGGCTCTTTGCTCATGGAATGTCAAAGAAATTCCAACTTCCTCAGCTGTTTCAAATGCTGGATGCCAATTTTAGCACTGATCCCAGAGAGTTTCAGAGTCCTACACACTGGTGTAGAAAAGGGAACCAAGAGGTCAAGTTTGATTCTGAGATAAATTTTGAATCACAGATCAAGGCCTTGTTTAGTTACAGTTTCCAGACTATGAAATAACTGAGACGTATGCTATACCTCATTCCTATGGATGACCAAAGAACCATTGACCATGCCTGTATTACTTCAAAATTGAATAACTTTAATAGTCTGTATTTACGCCTCCTGAATTCTCTGATCCAACGTATTCAGATTATTCAAAATGCAGTGGCCCTTTTGACTTTAAGATTTCTCCTTGGATTTCTATTTCAAACCACATGCAACAACTCCATTGGCTGCCTATTAAAAGCAGAATACAATTTAAGGCTCTTACTTTTGTACTTCAAATCTTCAACCAAAAAGGTCCCTGCTACCTCAGGAATAAGTTTAAAGTTTTGATGCAATAATGCTCTTTGTGCTCCAACCACTGCAAACTATTTTCTATACCTATATATATAAGGCCAGGAGCGAGGGTCGCTCTTTTTCCAACTTGGCAGTCAGATTGTGGAATGCCTTGGCTCTGACCCTTAAAAGTTCACTCTCTGAATCAATTTTCAGGAAGAATCTAAAAACCTACTTGTTCGACTCCTCCTAATAGTTAGTCTTTTGATACCTCTGACTCAATTAGTTCTACTGCAAGCGGTGGGACACCTTTTTGGTAGCTCTTGCGCCAAAGAAATGCTTTGTATTGTCTTGTATAAAGAGAACATATATGATACTGACAATTTGTTATGTCCTGCTGGTGACACTAATGCAACAACACAAAAGTGCCACCTCCTGAGGTCCTCTGACCGAACGTAAAATGTTTTCCATTGTACCAGTCTACAGATGAGACATTTCAAAAACAAAGAATCTGTTTTTTGAGCTTCCAATTGTGCAGAAAGGTGTGCTTTTTGTTTCCCATAATGCCAGCTGCTTTGCACGTATATTGGGAAGTGTGCATTAATTATTATTATAAGTGGAAGCTGATTCCTGGTTTGAGAATCACTTTTTCCTACACCCCAAGTCAATTACTCATGGCTTGTTCACCTTATTCCCTATATGCACTCTGGGGTAAATTGGGACATATTAAACCTTAAGACACTTTGTGCACATCCGCCCCTTGGCTGGTAAGCGTGGGAATTGCTGGTTGAAGTGTCTCTTTCTGGCTGGAAATATCTGTCTGACAGTGTGCATCCTCCTTTATTTGACTTCTGATCCCACAGTAGCCTTTAAGATCTCCCAATTTTTGATTAGAGACCTGAAGGACAGGTGCCTGTTGAGGCCAGTTGTAGTGTGCATTTTTAATAATCTGCCATTCTATGATGCTGTTTGTTTTTCACCTTATTTTAATTGATGATCATAGCAGTACACAAATTTTGAATGGCATACTTTTATATTTTATTGTATTTTTTGACTGGATCGTTGTATAACTATTTTAGCCTTGTTTTTTGACACGTTATTTTAGCAACTAGACCTGCCATTTTACACTTTAGCCCAGTTACATTTTATTCGGCTTTGTTTTATTTTTCTAGCATACGCCACATTTGGGATGCTGTTTTAGTTTCTTTATCTAGTTGTTCTTTCGCCTAGGAAAGCATTGCATTTCTAGCAGGACATTCTTTTCACTTTGTGCTTTCCTTAAGACTGCAGCCATAGAATTGCCGGCAAATTGGTACGCTGTGTCTCCATCATTCACAAAAACATACACATCCTTATGTGAGGACATTTTCTCAGAACATCAGATGTTTTATTATAAAAACACTTCTCTGTCCCATACACAATAGAGGGAGATTCCAGCCAGATGTCAACGACTGCATGCTGATTGCCTTCGCTACAGCTGCTTGATTAGACGACCGGATCCCAGGCGTACATGGGTGGTGTTTTTCTAGACACCAGGCTTCTTTGCTCAGGTATGAGGGATGATGTCTTCCCAAGGGGGAAATATGAAGGGCGGATTAGGGCTCATCACGCTGTGCTCAAACATAGCTTAGGTAGGAACCACATACATTACACATAGTGACAGTATGGTGGGACTGTTCTTGTGTTTCTTCTTGTCACCATTTTGGCTCTTGCGTGTTTTATCATCCTAGTTATTGCAATTCATGCAATTTTATCTAAGCTGTAGTTCATTCAATAAACATTTTTTAACCATTCTCTGCCTCTGCTTGTCTTTGCAAATGTGAGACTAATGTAACTGAAAGAAAAGGACGAGATCTGATCGACCACGATTCCCCTGAGTCATTTCTGTCATGCGCTCGGTTGCCACAATCATCCCTGCTCTTGGGAAGAGATGAGGCGCTGCTAGTTAGCCAGAAAACTCAAATTAGCCCAAAATTTGGAGTGGGATTGGACTCAGTTCCCCACAATTCAGGTGATTCTGCCACCCAAATCCATTAGCCTCATTAGGATACTGAGAGCCTACAAGAAAGGATATTCTAAATATATGCAACAAATTGAATTATTTTAGGGGGGCCCCAATATCAACCCTACAAAAAGAGGACATTATGATGACTGAACAAAATGTTAGTGTTATTTTGTGTGTACTGTGCTCTCTAAACACATTATCCAATCAACATCAACAGAAGAAGTGCTCAACAAAGTTCTAGTAGGTTATGGAACCAAGCTAGATATTCAAGGTATAAAATAAATTGCGAAGAGTTAATCTGAATGGAATAAATTTACATAGTGAGTGGCTATCTTGTACATCTTGTCTGGATCCAGCCATCACAATGTTTGAGACAGAGAGCCTGACTTAGTCTGGCGGATGGGGTTACTCTGACACAAATGTGATGATATCCCATCTGCCATATTAAGATCCCATAATATCCTATGGGAATCGTAATACGGCAGACAGGATATCCGTCACCTTTGTGAAACTCGTCCACCATACTCTAAATCAGACCAAAGACTATTTCCTAACTTGAGAGCATTGGGCATTTCAAATGAAATCTTCTTGTGCCATCTATTTTTGGGAGGGTCTGAAGACAAAGTGCCTCATAGCGAGTGCCCTGGTGCTAGCCTTGTTAAGTCAGCTTTTGCCCATACTGCTGCCTCACTAACTCCAGGGGGAAAAGCTAATGGGACAACAAGTTTGACTGCAAATATCCCTCCATAAAGAGGAATTACTGGTGGTGGTGGGTAATCAGTAATCCAATCCTGAGTCCCACAGTTATTTCTCATTACTCTTTGTTAGTTCACCTGGACATTTCAGTTGCTATAAGCATCCAGAGGCTCCTGGTGATAGGGTTTAAGGAATATCATGTACGTCACCCTATTTGGATTAATGAAGCACTTTTAACCAACCCCAAAGAGTTTCACATTCACCTTTTGGTGACAAGTTAATGCAATTTACAAAAGGTCAAACATCTACACTAAGCACAATACAATTATAAACTCACTAGTACTATAAAAGTAAACTGTTTATGATGTTGTATTAAACTTCAGAGATTAAAGCAAATTACTGATTCCATTAGTGTCATTATATTGCCAACCACAATACCTGAGAAGTGAAAATATAACAATGCCATTGATGGACTGACACATACTAACCTGTAGAAAATGTTGTAGATCTAAATACCCAATTACAATCACCAACCATCATAGAATGATGCATGTTTGAGTCTTCTCTGAGATCCCACACCACTACTGAGCCATCAGCTGTTCCTGCAAATACGAGTGTTGCTTTGCCAGGACCAAAACAGCAACATTTGACCTGAAATATTCCAAAAAGAAAACTATTTAACATTGAACTGCCAAAACACATTTGTTACTTTAGTCTAGTCTTTTTGTTTCTAAAAAAAACAAAACATTTTTATTGCTTTTAGCCGCAAACCGCCCACATTTGGTCAAACGTATCATAAAAATCAGGAATAAGCATGACACTCTACAACAAGAGAGGAGAAGAAAAAAAAAAGAAACAAAGCATGACTCTGGAAATCAAAATATACAGATATACCCGACCACACAGTCCCAGAGACCCAGTCCTACCAACCCCCATGCTAATCAGACACACAGACCTGCGTGCTTCCATCCAAGGACCATGGTAGAGCCGGCCAACATACCAGCACGATCCCCCTTTATTCGGCCCAATCTTCACACACTTTGTGATATTTTGGGGGGCAGTCTCAAGAAAGGTACATGAGGGTTCTCCAAACACATGCACTGATCCAGTCCCATTGTACATTTACTAAAAGGAGGGGCCTTTGAAATTTTCCACGTTTGAACGAAGTCTCCATGAACAATGATCACGCCCAGGCAGAGCAGTGCCCTCTGGTACCTATTCACCACTAAGTCATCTGTGAGGTGGAGGAGGATCAATTTCGAGACTCTTGGAATTGAAAAACCTAGTTCCGACTCAAGTGTGCCCAGCACCCGATTCGAATGAGGCAAAAGAGGGGGACAATGCTAGAATGTGTGTATCAAATCACAATATAGAGCATCGCAGGCAAGCAGCACCCCGTTGCACTTAGCCCCATACTAAACAGGCATAATCTAGTGTAGCAAGTGCGGTTTTAAAAATCTAAGTTGAATCAAGAGGAACTGTGACGCCCTCACCGCCTCTGGGGGCAGCCAATGCATCCATCCAGTCCTCTTCCTCCAGCGGCCCAAGGTCCCGATTTCACAATGCTCCCACCATGACCACTGGATCAGGTTGTTTACGAAGTAGGGTCTGATAGATGGAGGATAAGTTATGTTCCTTGATATCAGTAAGTAGGACTTTGCTTCCAAGGGAGAGAATTCAGGTATGGCTGTGACCAATTGCAGGTATGGACCCAACACATGCCGGAAAAACTGACTGCTGAGTAATTGAAACTCAGCTTGAAGGTCTTGAAAGGACTTCAAGGACCCGTTATGGAGCATGCCACCCAGCGAGGAGATGCCTATGGTGTCCCAAGCAGAGAACACCTGGAGGGCCACAACCTGCGGAAGCAGAATCCCCGTACACAGTGGGATCCCCAAGGTAAGCCTAGCAGCCCACCCCATGGACTTTGTTGCATCTACCCAGATCTTCAGCACCACTTTTGTCATGTGTGGTAAGTTAGGTGGGATACATCCCCCTTAAAGCAAATAGGGGAGGTTGCTGAGACCCATGATCTACCCCCGTCATATAAGTTGGATCTTCAAATCCCTCAAACCATCAGTCGTTCACAATCAGAAGGTACGCAGCCCTATAGTAGAGGAGGACATCAGGAATACCCCTATCAAAGGAATGGTGGCAGCATTCATTGAGGGAGATCCGAGGGACACCCCCATTCTATAGCAAGTCACGGATCAGAGCACTGACCTCAGCAAAGAAGGTCCGGTATAGCGCAAATGGGAATTTTGGAGCTGACAGAGAAGTCTGGACAGATATGGTCTTACGGTCCAGTAGGGACAGTGGGGGAGGACCTGAACATAATATCTTTGCAGAGACAGACAAGTCAAGTAGGGGCTGAAAGCTGGAGTTCTACGACCTTCACCCATCTTCGATAACAAAGACTCCCAGGTATTAAAAACCAATTGGACGCACCTGCAGTCCAGGTGCCCAAGACATAGTCTGAGGACATGAAGAGATGGGGTATATGGAGGACTTAGTTGTGTTCATTAGAAGACCGGAGTGAAAGCCAAACACCAAAGGATCTGGAGAGCATGTTGTCCTGTCTCCTGTGGATTATCCAAAAACAGCAGGACATCATCAGCATACAGCATGGAGGGAAATCCTATCGGTGACCTCTGGGGACCACCGAAAACCGGGAAACAAGGCATCCACCAGCACTCATCTCACCAAGGGCTCTATGGCCAAAGCAAATGATAGAGGAGAAAGGGAACATCCCTGTCAAGCGCCCCTTCCTATAGGGAACCAATCAGACACTGCCCCTCCAACATGTACCCTCTCCAGGAGGTCGGTGTAGAGGATGCATACGTACCTGAACAATTAAGGGCCAAACCTAAAGTGATCTAGGAGGGTAAAGAGGTAATTTCAATTTCTCAGAATCATATGCCTTTTTAAAGTCCACCATAAGCAAAGCCTGATGTCTGGATAGTCAACCACTGAGCTCTATTGCGTTGCGAGGACGGAGTATATTAGGTTGAGTGACTCGACGGAGCACTTAAGCCTTGTCTTGTGCCGTATATAATATGTTGTGGATCTAAAATGTAGAAAATTGATGAAAGTACTAACCTAATCAATGAATGAGGTAAGTAATAAGTTGTATAGTTCATTAATTACTTTTCAGAACTGCATAAAATACATATGATTTATACCTAATTTGTTTGGGGAAGAGGTTCTTTAGAACACACTGCTTTGGTGGACTGGATCCCTTTTTCAAAGGGTTTCTTAAAAGGAGAATTCTTGCACCTTCCTTACAAATCAGGAGTTCTTTGAAATATTCTCAAGTGTGCTTTCACAAATCTCTTGGAAACAATGTAGTATTTGTCAGTGATTCGCTAGGACTCAGCTGAGAATCTTCATAGCAAAACTGCTGAAAAATGCACTACTTGGCTCATCATTTCTTTCCTTAGGGTTGGGATAAATATTACCAAAGCACCACCGGGATATTGAGGTAGTCTCTTTTGCAACAAACACTTCAAGGTAGGAATTTATACACTGCATGTTTTGGGGTCTGATTAAGATTTTAGCATTGTATCCTATTGCACTTGTAATAAGGCAGACAGAATACCTGTCACTTTTGTGATAAGAGCAACCAGTCTGCCAAACTCTAAATCAGACCTTTTTTAAAACATACTTTTTATTAGATTTTACATGTAACATATATTTCAAGTATCACAAAGATGGTTCATACAATTAAAGAGGCAGGGCTAAGAACATCTGTTCCAACATTACACGTACAGAAATGACTGTTTATATGCTGCACCTAGGCCTTCAGGCCCAAAAGTAATCATGTGTTCCAATAAGTATGTAAAACAAAGAAAACAAACAACTCCCAAAGACCTTCAAGTTACAACTTTTCAATGCCGGGTAGTATCAATTGGTATTTGAATGCCAGGAATTCCTCCTCATATGGCCACCTTTATCATATTTAGCTCTGTAGCTCCATATTCCTTGCACTGACAGCCATTAACACGTATCCTTTTGAAGAAAACCATCCACCTTCCTACTGATCCTTGCACCCTCCATCAATGTACTGGCCACATCAGCTGTGGATTACCCAGCTACTCACTTCCACAGGATCTATACCCTGATAAGCAGCTCTAAGGGCACCATTTCTATTGTCCTTTGGATTCACGCCTGTACTCTAAGTGGCCTTACAACTCATTTACCTTCTGACTTCACTATTTATGTGAATCAACAAACAGCACCCGAATGTCTTACCCTGCTGTCTGCATATGGTATTGTGGCCGCAACAGCCCATTCTTTCAAATCCTGCATCCAGCCTTCAAGTGAAGGAGTCAAAGCCGACTTTCAAGACACTGCAATTCAGCACTTACATCATCAGTGTCAAATCTACAACCCTACACTCCTATTTGCTTTTTTATGACTCAGACATGAAGCCCAGCAAGTAGAGTTGGGGTTCTTGTCCAACTCCCTTCCAAATAAATCAGAAACCACTGTAACAGTTCCCCAAAAGCTTGCAGGATTACAGAGCATTCTTTTTTTAAATGTATTTTATTAAAGTTCCAAACATGGTACAATAACAATGCCACAGGTCTATAAAAGCATGAAGGTATGCTGCAACATGTCCTTACAGGAAAACATCTGAACATAGTAATACAGTCCACAATATCACAACATGGTTTGTACCAGTCTAAGCAACCATATTAGCAATGAAATCAAACAAGTAGAATCGTGGAGTCTGCTTGTGTGGAATATGTGCAATGTTGTGTGATGTGGCAGGGTGGAGAAGGGATTAACTGTGCTAGGGGTCGTCTGGCCTGGGTGCAGTGAAGGCAGCAGGAGGAGCAGGGACTGAAAGTGCATAATAGAGGGAGGGTCCCTTGTGGATAGCAGAGGGAGGGGCAAGTTAAATGGACCTTTCGGGGAGCTTGACAATGTGAGTGTGGTGAGCAGTGGGTTCTGTGCAAGTGTCCTGTTATGACCGTACGACACATGGCTAGGAGACCCACGGCAGATGTATGAGGCTGGGCGCTATTCAGTGCAGTGTGGCTCAGGGAAGTTGTGTGATATTTTTTTACCTCTACATGTAATAGGAACGCATGCCAACACTCACCACCCGTGCATGAGTCTCCTCGCATGCGGGGCATCCTAAGGATGTTGGCCTCTGCTCTCATCCCAGTCAACAGCATAGCCAGCCAGCAGTGGAGGTGGGGTGAGGGGGGCAGGCAGGCACCTACCATGCCATCACTATCAGTCTCTTAAACAGGACAAAGGCCAGTCAACAAAACTGTGTTTGTCTTCCTTCGCCCAGGTGTGTAATCCCAGCAAACATGACTCAGGTGTTGGTGTGAGGGAGAGCTTCGCGAGTTCAGCCACTGTGACATTGACCACTTGGCAGACTGTTTGTAATATCAGACATTCCCAGAACATATGATAGAAGCCTGTACCTAGTAGGTGATACCTAGGACAGTCCAGGGTCAGGGTGGGTTACATAGGCATAATCCGCTGAGGGGAAAGATAGGCTTGGTGTACATATTTAAATTGTGTAAAGCGGAATCTGGGGTTAAGGGACACATCTTTCACCGTATGGAGTGTCAAGGACCAAGATTTGTTTGAAGTGGGTTGGGACTACAGCACGTCCAACTTGGCTTGAGCCCCCGTTGCGTGTCCCGGCAGAGGTGACGTGAGGGCTATGTATTGGATGATAATTGTGCGGCGCATGCTGTTGTTTTTTAGGTGCACATGCAATGCAGTGGACAGGGGAGGCTCAGCGTCCCTTGCGTTCCAAGTGACGTGCAACTCAAGTTGTATTGTGCTGCGTGTCAAAAATTGGCCAGCGCCTATACTTTATCTGTCTATGATGTACTGGAAGGACATGATGGAGCCCACATGGTGAAGTTCCCCCCGTTGAAAAAACATGCCTCATTCCAAGGGGCAGCAAAGTGTTGCTGTGCCACACCACAAAGGTGCAGCAGGTTCCAAATCTATATTTCCGGGGAGTATGACAGCTGAGGACCTCTACTGTGTATGGATCTGTACCAGCAGGTGTCGGCCGCAGTTATCTGGCACGTTTCCTGGAGAGGGTGGATATCTGGGTCAGATAGTTACGTGTAAATAGGCATGTTGCCAAGCACAGCACAAACCAACGCCAGTTCGGGGTATGTGGGAATATGTAGCAAGGCCATCACCACTGTAGTTGAACTGCCGCGTAATACAGCTCAAGGTTTGGCACCCCAAGACTACCTTCAGTCAACGACTGCTGCAGAGAGCTCAGCAATCCATGTAGCTCTTGGAAGAAGCCCCTGAGGATCACTACTGAAAGCACCACAAAGAAATAAAGCAGTCAGGGGAGCACCTGCATCTTGTATATCGCCACTCGTCCCATTGGGGAGAATGGTAGAGTACTCCAAAAGGCAAGGACCGAGGGATATAGTTCACTACCTTATCGAGGTTGCCCTTTTTAGTGTCCCTCTCCGAGTGGTAAATCTGAACTCCCAGATACTTGAAGGTGTCATAGCAACACTTAAATCAGGTTGCCGGGGTAGAGGTCCTATGCACAGCAGGTCGCGGTGCCAAGGGGAACACTCAGGATTTAGGTCAGTTCACATGTGTATCTTATTCTGCGCTATTTGTGAGATGGCCGCCCATATTTCTTCTAGTTGCAGGGGCTCGTCCAGCTCAGCCCACTGTAGCGTGTTCAGCCTGGCCGTTAGTGGGTAACAGAAGAAAAGGTGTATGCACTCTGGTGAAAAGGAGCAGCCGCCAGTGTACAGCCCCTGACAATACTAATGGAAGGAAGCATTTATGGGTGACTGAGATGATTATCATACCATCATCCAGTCAGAGCACCCCGATAGGTGCACATTGCTGGTCTTCCTTCAAAAGCCATGACAAAAGTCTCCCTGAGCACGCATTTGGGCCATGCACCATTTACTGTTGTTTGCCCAGAATTGCTTCGGACTCAGTCCTCTGATTGTGCAGCTGCTGAAGTTGTTCTGCTGTTGCAGTGCAGGTGACCACCCCTACCTCTAGAGGTTTCAGCTTCGGTTCAATTGATATCCGTTCAAACAGCAGATGGCGGCATATCCCCAGGAGGTGGCCAAACAATGGCCACGCATAACTACTTTGTGCGCGTCCCATTCTCAGGCTAAGGAGGGGGCAATACCCTGGTTGAGCTCGATGTATTGTGTCATGCACTGCACTAACTTCTCATGGAACGGGGGTCAGAAAGAGCCTCTGTTTTCAACCACCTGGTGGTATGGTGGAGCGACACTTGTCCCAGCGTAGGGTAACAAGAGTGGGCAATGATCCAAGTAGGTGAGTACTAGGTA
The DNA here is from genome assembly GCF_031143425.1 of Pleurodeles waltl. NCBI lineage: Eukaryota > Metazoa > Chordata > Amphibia > Caudata > Salamandridae > Pleurodeles > Pleurodeles waltl. The sequence continues at coordinate 667,665,526 of NC_090449.1, read as the reverse complement.
ATCTGGCAGAGTCAGGAGGGGACCCAGGCTTTCTGTGCAGAGGAAAATGTCAATCCTGGTGTGGACGTCATATACCGGAGAATAAAATGAGTTTTCCTGGGGTGTCAGGAGTCCGAGACGGCAGATGCAATTCAGGAGTGAAAGTGTTGTGTGGTGCAAACACGTGGTGGTATTCAAGGGAGGAGTGGACTGGTCTAAGCTAACATCTGGCACACATTAAAGTCTCCTCACCAGAGTCCTGGGCGCGGAGGGTCCTGAAAGAGAGCTGGGGGCAGGGAGTCTAGGAATCCTGGCAAGTTAGAATTGGGATTGCAGAGCACCACTAGCTCAGGGGACGCTCCATCAAGATGACCCTCTAAAATCACAAAACACCCTTGTTCATCTACCTTGTGGTTGTCTACCACACATGGGACCCTTAGTGTAAACAAGATGAGCATGCCCCAGGCAAGGCTGACATCGAAGTGCTGAACAACTGACCTCACCACTTCAGGCAAACCTTTTGCAGCTTGGCTGCTTGGAGGTGAGTTTCTTGCAGCATGGCTATGTGCACATGTCAGCAATTTAGGTGTGCGAATGTGAGATATCTTTAGCAAGTGGTGGCCATGCCTTACATGTCCCATGTCAGTATATGGTATTGAGGAGTGTGTGTGTCATGTGTGGATCCCATCACTGAAGCAGGTAATGGCATGCAGATGAACAATGTGGTACCCCATTGTGACCCATGTGGGCAGCAACCCGCCAACATCAGGAACATGCAGCAATATAAAAAGTGTCTCTCCAGCAGCCCACATAAGGAACACGAAATCAATTTGCAGACTCCAACAACACACCTGTGAATGCTTGAACAGCAGCTAGTCTGAATAGCTGCAATCCCTTCCCCCCGGGACAGTAGATACGTGCGCCCCTGTCCAGAAATCTCAACTTGGAAACTAAAACAAGCGAAAAAATAAAAGCAACCAAAAAAATCCACACTGAAGCACATGTGGGACATGGTTCAGTGGCTGGATTTAACTTACGTCTGCCAGGCCCATCATGCAAGGTTTAGTATCTGACCAAGCGATGCCAGCAGAACGTCCCGTGACATCAGGAAGTGAGCCCAGTCCCATACTACCATGTGGTGAGGAGCCCAGATAAGAGTTGAGAGTCACATTTATCAGCCAAACTTTGCGTGATTTTAGGGGCAGGCGTAGTGCACGTGGAAGAAGCACTGGAGACGCTGTTGTCCGAACCGGAATCCTGGGAGAGTTCATGGCACAGGGCTGTAATGTGCATGGTAGCCATTTCCACTGCTTGGGCTTGCTCTGCGGCCATCTGGTCCTGTGAAGTCCGTGTCCGTGCCGTCTTACATCTCCTGCATTTGGATTCCAGAGTGACACAGTCCCTGTCCGTTTGCTCATTTGTTTATGTGCCCGCAAGGCCCTTCGCTTGGAACCAGGTCCATACATCTTCAGGAGTTGAGAAGATGTGGGATGTTTTGCTATGTAGTACCTTAAGCTTCGTTGGGAACAGCAGTGTGTATCGAAGTTGCATTTCACGCAACCGTTGTTTCACCTTCATATATGAGCCCCAAAGTCGTTGGACATCAGCCCTGAAAGTCTGGATATGCAGAAATCGTAGTGTGTTCATAGCACCATGGACCTGTGGTGCCAAAAAGCTGCAATATGAGATTTCGGTCTTGGTAACTCAGGGAACAAGCAATGAGGTGGTGGGAGGTGGTTAGGGTGGAGGCGGTCGGGCCGGAATGGTGTGCACTCGTTCCACCAAGAACAGCTTGGGGACCCTGTTCTCCATCAAGGTGGATAGCAGCCAGTTCTCCAAGAAGGGCTAACCACTGGGGTGTTCAGCACGCTCCAGGAAGTCCAGAGAGTTAATGTTGCTGGGGGGTGGCTCAGGGAGGACAGAGCAGATTCTGGTACGTCCACACAATCAGCTAATATGCGGTGGTCCACCATCAGCAGGTTCACGTCAAGGGATACCGTGTCAATTGCGTCTTGGGCTTAATTTTAGTGTCCAGAATGGCATGTAGCTTTCTCAAATTGTTCCAGGTATTTGCACAGGATAAGCTCTAGGTGCTGAAGGGCGCCCATGGTGGTGTCAGCAGGTGTGGGGGCAGCCCCGTGGTATGGAACTAGGGAATCTAAGATTCCTGGTTTTCCCAGTCATGGTGGAGTGAAGTCGGGGAGCAGCGGGCAAGTTGTTCCTGTTACGAATTGTCTGGGGTAACGTGGGTTCCTGATCCCATCAGGCACGTGTGGTAAGCACCAGGGAAGCCTTGTTGCCATTTCATTCCACGAGGGAGCTCACTCGAGGAGGTAGGTGCATCTGTTTATGTAGACCAGTGCAGTGGGCAGGCCATCTGGGGCTACAGGTAGTTACCCACAGTAGGTCACACCCTGTCTGGTGCTCCGGAGGGGAGCACAACCATCAGCGGGTGGAGAGAGAACACACTTATGAAGGCAGGGGTCACAGCAGCGCTCCTTGCAAAAGGTCCCGGCAAGCGATGCTAACATCCCCCAGCAGTTCAACAAAGTGGGTGGGTGCTCAGGATATCCCGGTAGCTTCCTGGGATTATGCGGCATAGTGAGATCCTCGAAACAGCAGAGGGTGGGGGTGAAGTGCAACTCAGGTACCCCTCAGTGGACAGATGGCTGGAGATGGGTTATGGTGGTAGGGTCAGACCACCCGCAAGCGATGCGCATGGCACCCAGCAGTAAAGGCACCATGGTGGACTGCCCGTCGCAGCAAGTCCAAGGCTTTTCCAGGCCCCCGGATGTGTCAGAGAAGAGGAGGCACAATAACAGGGACATCTCAGTTGCACAATGGCCCGCAAAGCAGGCGCCCCCCCCTAGGGTAGCTCTGGGGACACAGTGGGCAAGTCACACTCGCAGGGGCACTCCCACCTGGTCACAGTTCATTTCACATGGGCAGTCTGCATGTCCCACAGGAGTCAGACTCTCTTTTGGCAGCAGAAGGCCCCGCTTCAGTCCCTCGGTGGGGGCCTGACTGCTCTATGCAACCTGGGTGCACCAACAGCCCAACAACATCTGCCAGTAGTGGCAATAATATAAATTTGGAGCTCCCGCCCCGGAGGACCATCTCATCTAACTTGTGCCCCACAAGTCCTTTCAGGGGGCCGCAGTCACTGGGGGTCTTCCCTGCAGGAGGCGTATTCCACAGCCCTCGCTGTGTTTACAGGCGCCTGCGATACTCACCGAAGGCCCTGAGTATGACCTTGGGGGCCAAAACATACCTTGCTGTAGGAACCCAGGCACTAGGCCACCAATTCTCTGCTGTGGCATGGACAGTATCAGGAAGGAATCACTCTCCACAGTGGAGCCTTCACAGGGGCTGTCTTCACCTGTATCCTCCAGCATGGAAGGCGTCTGCACCTGGGGCCAGATGTACGAAACGTTTTGCGACTCACAAACGGCAAAATTTGCCGTTTGCGAGTCGCAAAACACGTATCCCAATGCAGAAATGCATTTTGCGAGTCGTTACCGACTCGCAAAATGCATTTCAGACTCGCAAATAGGAAGGGGTGTTCCCTTCCTATTTGCGAGTCGCATTGGGATGCAATACCATTTGCGACTGCATATGCGGTCGCAAATGGCATCGCAGTTACCATCCACTTCAAGTGGATGGTAACCCAATCGCAAATTGGAAGGGGTCCCCATGGGACCCCTTCCAGTTTGTGATTGCACCCAAAAATATTTTTGTAGTGCAGCTCGTTTTCCCTTAGGGAAAACGGGCTACACTTCAAAAAAAAAAAACCTGCTTTATTGACAAGCAGGTCGCTAACATGGAGGCCTGCTGACGTCAGCAGGCCTCCATGTTAGCGAGTGCCCATACTCGCAATGGGGCCGCAATTTGCGACCCACCTCATGAATATTCATGAGGTGGGTCATTGCGACCCCATTGCGAGTTGCAGTCGGTGTCTGAGACACCGTACTGCATAGCAATTTGCGACTTGCAAATTGCGAGTCGCAGGGACTCGCAATTTGCAAGTCGCAAATTGCTTTTTTCGTACATCTGGCCCCTGGTCTCATCATGCTACTTGCTCGCACATCACTCACCCTAGCCTCCAGAACCTGCATCAGCGTCTTTACTGTGGACAGTGAGGCCCCGGTCACTGGACTGTCGGCTCACTAGTGTGGAGTAGGTCAGCCTTAACAGGGAGTCTCTGGATGTTCCTGTGGTATTTGTAGACCATCCAAGGTAGAGATTCAAGTAGACACAGCAGGATTGATTTGATGCTGGTTTATTTCCAGTTTAGTCCATAAAAGAAACTTCATCCACCACCAAGATACAGAACATCCACTCCCAGCTCCTAGTGCTTCCAAGACTCCACCATCCACATTCCGGAGAGTCCAAGAACACAAGGGAAAGCAGGGGAAGCAGTGTTCATTGCAACATTTCTCGATTTCCTCAAATTCTCAATACAAGCCATTGAATGTTCAACTTGCTTCGCAATAATTAACACTTCATCCAATGATGAATCATTCTTGGCCCATAACGCCTCTCTTACTTTGTCACATTTACATTCAAGCATGAATTGGTCTCTAATGCGCTCTTCTAGATTTTCTCCGAAATTACATGATGAAGCTAGTTTGCGTAATGTTGTCACGAAGTCTTCAATAGATTTGTCATCAGTCTGCTTACGTTTCCCAAAGTAGTAGCATTGTAAAATGATTGAAACTTTAGGTAGAAAGTGCTTGTCTAGTCTAAGTAGAGTAGATTTAAATTCATTCAGAGAGTTGTCACCTTCTGCACCATCTGACGTTGTTATTGCAGGTAAAGTTTCCAAGATTTCCTGACCTTCCGCACCAAGATAATGTTGTAAAGCAGAAGTCTTTCTTTCAGATGACAAATTGCTGCCGCAAACGGACATGTAGGTCAGGAAAACCTTTTTCCATTTTTGCTCCGGTATAGGAGGTTCTCCAGGAAGAGCAAGAAAAAATGGTGGAGGTGTAATGTTCTGCATTATATCTTCTTATTGCAGAGAAAATTGTAATACAGAAAACTGAAGTGCCAAGTAAAAGCAAATATCCAGGACAGATTAAACTGCAACAATGACGAGTGTAGAGCAGGCCAACACTGTTTCCAAATCAATAAAACAATAAAGATTACACAATGGTAGCATATAAAGAGTCAGTATAAAATTGGTCTCTTTGTTAATTTGTATGCTGAAAAAAAAAAAAAACTGCTCCTCAAGCACATACACGGTCCGTCTTCTAAGGTTAACAAGATGCTTGAGCACTTCCTTGCAACCTGAAATGTAGTAGTTGCAGTGGCAACAGTAAATATGCACAGCCCAAAACTGAGTGCACGTCAGAGCGAAGAGTTGTTGTGACATCAGTATCCAGGCAATGTTAGAAACAGCGCGCGTTTCCCGAGAGCGCGGCTGGATAGAGGAAGCACGCGTTCACGTCGCTGTGGCAACAGAACACTAACACAGCAAACGCACGCGTTTCTCGTGAGCGCCGCTGGATAGAGGAAGCACGTGTACACGTCGCTGTGGCAACAGAGCTCTAATACAGCATATGGAGCGAACGCGTCTCCAGGGACACGAGTCAAGAAAACGGTTGCCACACGGCCGTAGGAAAATCATAAACAAACACTAGACGAAAAACTGTGTGGCTCAAGAAAACGGCACAAAAAAGATATGAGCCTCATTAAACAACAAATCTTTCAGTACCTTTCCATTTTTCCTTATCGGTAGAGACTGAATAAATTAAAGTGTTGAAGTTTCCAAAGATAAAAGTCTCAGAGGTCTTGAAATTCAGGGTATCCCATCCTCGTCGCCAAAAAGTGTGGTATTTGTAGACCATCCAAGGTAGAGATTCAAGTAGACACAGCAGGATTGATTTGATGCTGGTTTATTTCCAGTTTAGTCCATAAAAGAAACTTCATCCACCACCAAGATACAGAGCATCCACTCCCAGCTCCCAGTGCTTCCAAGACTCCACCATCCACATTCCGGAGAGTCCAAGAACACAAGGAAAAGCAGGGGAAGCATTGGGAGAAACCAACTAAGAGAAAGATATAACTAAAAGGAACACAATACAGATAAAAGGAACAAGTCTGTAATAAACTCAATAAAGAAATAGTGTAACACACCACACTACCCCTTAATGCAGCACAGCTCTGCCACTGGGCCCTTGTGCCAGGCGGGTACTGCAGGTCCCACAGGCCCGCACACGGGCCTTGTTCCGTGCCCTGTGATGCGAGCTTCCTCTCCGGTTTCGAAGCTGCTGGGTTGTAGTACTCCCCAACAGGGAGTGCTCAGATGGTGTACCACTGCAGCAGGTTGGGAGCCATAGATGGAGCAGGATGGTATGTGGGCCCAGCACGGAGCCCCCTTACAGGGCATCTGATGTGGCTGCATCTTGGCCACGCCCGTATCACAGGGCATTACTATTCCATATAATGGAAGTGTGCATCTTGCTGCCCACATCTGGGACACTGGGAGTTTGCCCAACTGTACAGACGCCCAAGGTGAAATGTAAGCCTGATGAAGACAGTTACACTGCGTAAACTTCAGTTTGTGATTCCAGCAGACTTATTTATTAGCCTCTACCCATTGTTTATCCATCAGCTCTGTTTATGTAGTCTGTCTATCTATCCCGAACCTCTGTGCCCTTGTGTGAGTGTTTGCCTGCAGAGCATTGTATAGGGATTTCACAGCCTTTTGCTGCATACGCGTTTCAGTAAAGAATGCAACATCTCTATAGTGACGGGCTCATGTTGACCCCATGTAGTGAGTGCCTCTATGTGTTACTGCATTATGACTTAGGAACTGATCCTGTCCCAACCTAACTTTTTCCATAATCTCTTACCTCCCGTAAGTCCAGGATTGGCCGCCATCGGCTAGACTTTTTTCGAATGAGAAAGAAACGGGAGTAAAAACCTTTTCCCTTCTGGGAATGCAGAACAGGCTCTATAGCCCCTTTCTTCAGCATGGTTGCTACCTCCAGGTGGAGTAGATGCAGGTGTTTTTGACAAACCTGGGATGGAGGCATTGAAGGGGGAATCTGGGTGAATTCCAACAGGTGTCCGAAGCGGATGACATCCAGCACCCACTTGTCTTTGGTTATTTGTTGCCAGCATTGGATATTATGTTTCAGAATTCCATGATAAACTGTAGGAGGAGAGTGAATAGGACGTGTCGTTATACAGTCATTGTCTATGCGTGGATTCTTTAGATTGATGCCCCTGTGTTCTTGTGGTAGGGCCTGGTATATGCTGCGGGAGGTGGTTGCATCGGCTGGTACTGTGTTCTAGCAGGTTGAAACGTGGAGGAATAGGCTGGGTACCTATATTGAAGGTATCCATCACGAAAGGAAAGCCAACCTCTGCCCCTAGCACCCCGAAAGGACACTTTCCTATATTGCAGAGTGCCCAGGGATTTTGTTGTTTCCGTATCTGCCTTGATGGCTTGAAGGGCATCGTCGACGTGCTTGCCAAATAGAGCTTCCCTGTTGTATGGAAGATCTAGGATTTTAGTTTGCACTTCTGGCCGAAAGTTGGTGGCTTTGAGGCAACCTTGACGCCTCAACACCTCTGAACCTGCGAGTAGTCTGAAGCCTATTGCAGCTATATCCAGCGCACAATCGATGATCTCTGCTGAAGATCGCTGGCCCTCTACCAGAACTTTCCTAGCTTCTGCTTAGGAGGTGTCTTTAAGCTCTTCTAATGAATGGGAGAAATCTGACCAGAGCTGTCGATCGTATCTGCTTAGCGAAGCAAGGGAGTTGGCCGCCTTTACCACATAGCGGACATGGAGGAGAAACGCTTGCCGATGTTATTTAAGCGCCTCCTTTCTTTATCTGGCGGTGATGTCAATGGCGTAGAGGGGTTCCTGGAGCGACGTTGGGCGGCTTGTAATATTACGGAGTCCAGCTTCAGATATCCTGAGAGGCAAGCCGGAGCATCCTCCGGTGGCTTAAATTTCTTATACAATCTCGGAAGAACCAAAGGGACCGTTGCTGGATTCTCCATAATTTTTTAGGCCCTGGCTCCAAACATGGTCTATGATGGGTATAGCTCTGACCATTTTCCTGTGGGGCTCTTTAAAGTCATATAGGAAGCAGTCCTGCTGAGTTGCAGGCATTGGAAGATCGAACCGCATAGCGGCACGCTCAAGCAGGTTATGGAAGCCACCTATATCCTCAGGTGGAGACTCAATCATGGGTGCTGTAGACGAAGCAGGAGGCCGTATAATATAGTCATCCCACTCATCATTATCAGGCTGTATCTCACCTTCCTCCGCATCCTCATTGGAGGATACCTGATGTCTTGGTGTGAAAAGAACAGACTGCTGTGACCTTGGCTGAGGTACATGATGCGGCTGCTGCAAGAGAGGGGTTGCTGGCGGAGGCAGAAGTATCGGCTGTCGCACCGACGAAGGCTTAGCTGGAAAACGTTCCTCATAATCCGCCAACATTGCTTGCAAGTCAGAAACAAGCCCAGGGGGAAGACCAGCCAGTGGTGGCTGCTGATAATAACCTTGGGTGTAGTATGAAGCCTCATCATCATCATCGTATTCTTGACACTTAACCCGTAACTGTGAAGTGCTGCTGCCCACTCCAAAAATACCCTCCTCCGAGTCATCTTCATCCAAGAGATGCGAAGGTAAAAGGCTGAAAACCTTGCTAGGAGATGTAACTGAGGGCGTTAAGTGATACTTTTTAGCCCTTTTTTGAGCATCCTGGTCTCCTGACGACAACAGAGGCAATGAACATGGCCTCTGAACCTTTACTGCAGTCTTCGTCGACGAGAGGTGTGCCGATTGTCAACGACGGTGGGAACGTCGACGGCAGAGACGTCATCGAGGGTTGGAGTATGGTTGATGGTTGGTGTGTCGTCGGCGATGCCGTTGATGGCTGTTGTTATGTCAACTAAGCCGTCGTCAGTGGAAGCAGCGTCGACGAGGCCGTCGACAGCGGGAATGCCGTCGGGGTCGTCGATGAGAGCGTCGACGGTATCACAGATGACAGTGAAGCTATAGGACGTGCCATCAACGAGGATGAACATATCGTCGACGAACAGCCGGATCTCGCCATAGAGACAGACAGTGTGGCGACAGTAGAAGTCGTCATCAGTACTTGAGCCGTCGACGGCGCCGGCGTCAACGCCATCGACAGGATCATCGTAGGAGTTGGTTTTCTGACGGTATGCTTTACCTTGAATGGTGATGTCGATGGCTCAGAAACAGGCTTCTTTTTGGACTTAGAGTCAGAAGCTTTAGTCTTCATCTTTGAAGGGCTACCAGTCTTTGAGGATGCCTCAGCAGATATTTTAACAACTTTTCTTGGTCTTTCCTCTGAAGAAGCTACAGATTGTCATTTGACAGGCGTTTTCACCACAGAAACAGAAGAAGAGTCACTGTCCTCATCAGAGACAGGGTTGTCCCTGGATTTCAATTTCTGGAGCCAGATGAAAGACGACCTTCTCTGACTTTAAGGGTCTTGGTAGAAAATGTTCTACATACCTTGCAGTCTCTAGGTTTGTGTTTGGCTAGAGACAATAAATACAGTCCTTACGCTGATCATCAAGATGCAGCCTTTTCTTCATGCAGGTAGCACAAGCTCTAAAGAGCCCTTTCTTAGGTGTCTCTGACATGTTAGTCAGTTTGAACCGCCTTGAACTATTCCTGAAGAGAGAAAATATTCAAAGCCACTCAAAAAGAATTTGAGAGAAAAACTGAGCAGAGCTCAGAGGAGACCCCTTAGCACAACGTGCAGTGGAAAATCTGAGGAAAATCAGCTCCTCACAGGAGGATTCTAGGGGGTGGTGAGAGCTGATTGGTTATCTCTTACGTTTGGTCCTTTTTTATAAAATGACTGTGAGATGTTACTAAATTAAGAGGCCTAGTGCCTCTGATCTTCATATGCAATTGAATGTGGTTTCATATTACACCGGAGATTCCCATCTCGACGAGGGGGAATGATTCAAGCATGTGAATCTATTAAAGTTCCAATACTGGAGTAATGTGCCAAGCTCCCTGAAAGAACAGTGTGATCGATTAACTCCATGCCAGATAACTCCACACGAGCATGAAGGAGTTTGAAACCTGAGCTAGTTAAAGTAGGACATAATCCCCCAGAATTTACTTTTTTTCCTGTAATGGCCTCCCATGTCGTTTTCAGCCATGAAAAGGTGCAGCATAAAAATGTTCAATAAAAAAAGAAAAGTTTTCAACCTCAGTTGTAGGGCACTACCATCACCAAGTGCACTAGTCTCACAAGATAAAAATCAAGCAAGGGAACCACATCTCAGATTAATGAAAGCATTCCATCCATCACCTTGTTTTTGCATTTGTCGTCCTAAGTGCGCACAGTATACCCAAACTTTGGTCCCAGACTTACTGTGCCACTGGATTCAAGACAGACTGGCTGATGAGGGGCGATACTCCAAAACAGGTCCCAGGATGCTTGTTTCCGGTCCAGGAAGAACCTGGCCTGGCAGTTTGGGCTGTACTGTTCCCATGGGGAGCAGGGTCAAGACAGATTTGCATTTGGATGGATCCAAACTGGGGTGGCATGGTGGGCAAAAAAACGAAGGACTGCGACGCGGCCCTGAGTGTAGGAAAGTACCATCTTGCCTGGCATGTTACCCCATATTTCACTGTATATATGTTGTTTTAGTTGTATGTGTCACTGGGACCCTGCCAGCCAGGGCCCCAGTGCTCATAAGTGTGCCCTATAGGTGTTCCCTGTGTGATGACTAACTGTCTCACTGAGGCTTTGCTAACTAGAACCTCAGTGGTTATGCTCTCTCATTACTTTCTAAATTGTCACTAACAGGCTAGTGACCAATTTCACCAATTCACATTGGCATACTGGAACACCCTTATAATTCCCTAGTATATGGTACTGAGGTACCCAGGGTATTGGGGTTCCAGGAGATCCCTATGGGCTGCAGCATTTCTTTTACCACCCATAGGGAGCTCTGACAATTCTTACACAGGTCTGCCACTGCAGCCTGAGTGAAATAAAGTCCACGTTATTTCACAGCCATTTACCACTGCATTTAAGTAACTTATAAGTCACCTATATGTCTAACCTTTACCTGGTAAAGGTTGGGTGCTAAGTTACTTAGTGTGTGGGCACCCTGGCACTAGCCAAGGTGCCCCCACATCGTTCAGGGCAAATTCCCCGGACTTTGTGAGTGCGGGGACACCATTACACGCATGCACTAAACATAGGTCACTACCTATGTATAGCGTCACAATGGTAACTCCGAACATGGCCATGTAACATGTCTAAGATCATGGAATTGCCACCCCAATGCCATCCTGGAATTGGGGAGACAATTCCATGATCCCCCGAGTCTCTAGCACAGACCCGGGTACTGCCAAACTGCCTTTCCCGGGGTTTCACTGCAGCTGCTGCCAACCCCTCAGACAGGTTTCTGCCCTCCTGGGGTCCAGCCAGGCTTGGCTCAGGAAGGCAGAACAAAGGACTTCCTCAGAGAGAGGGTGTTACACCCTCTCCCTTTGGAAAAAGGTGTCAGGGCTGGGGAGGAGTAGCCTCCCCAGCCTCTGGAAATGCTTTGATGGGCACAGATGGTGCCCATCTCTGCATAAGCCAGTCTACACCGGTTCAGGGATCCCCCAGCCCTGCTCTGGTGCGAAACTGGACAAAGGAAAGGGGAGTGACCACTCCCCTGACCTGCACCTCCCAGGGGAGGTGCCCAGACTGGACTACTCTGAGTGGCCAGTGCCAGCAGGTGACGTCAGAGACTCCTCCTGATAGGCTCTTACCTGTGTTTCTAGCCTATCCTCCTTCCTAGGTAGCCAAACCTCCTTTTCTGGCTATTTAGGGTCTCTGCTTTGGGGAATTCTTTAGATAACGAATGCAAGAGCTCATCAGAGTTCCTCTGCATCTCTCTCTTCACCTTCTGCCAAGGAATCGACTGCTGACTGCTCAGGACGCCTGCAAAACTGCAACAAAGTAGTAAAGACGACTACTGCAATCTTGTATCGCTGATCCTGCTGCCTTCTCGACTGTTTTCCTGGTGGTGCATGCTGTGGGGGTAGTCTGCCTCCTCTCTGCACTAGAAGCTCCGAAGAAATCTCCCGTGGGACGACGGAATCCTCCCCCTGCAACCGCAGGCACCAAAAGAACTGCATCACCGGTCCTCTGGGTCCCCTCTTAGCACGACGAGCGTGGTCCCTGGAACTCAGCAACTCTGTCCAAGTGACTCCCACAGTCCAGTGACTCTTCAGTCCAAGTTTGGTGGAGGTAAGTCCTTGCCTCCCCACGCTAGACTGCATTGCTGGGTACCGCGTGATTTGCAGCTGCTCCGGCTCCTGTGCACTCTTCCAGGATTTCCTTTGTGCACAGCCAAGCCTGGGTCCCCGACACTCTAACCTGGAGTGCACAACCTCCAGAGTTGTCGTCCGGCGTCGTGGGATCTCCTTTTGTGACTTCGGGTGAGCTCAGGTTCACTCCTCTTCGTAGTGCCTGTTTCTGCACTTCTGTGGGTGCTGCCTGCTTCTGTGAGGGCTCCCTGTCTTGCTGGGCGACCCCTCTGTCCTCACGCAAGTGGCGACATCCTGGTCCCTACTGGGCCACAGCAGCATCCAAAAACCCTAACCGCGACCCTTGCAGCTAGCAAGGCTTGTTTGCTGTCTTTCTGCGTGGGAACACCTCTGCAAGCTTCTTCACGACGTGGGACATCCATCCTCCAAAGGGGAAGTTCCTGGTCCTCTTCGTTCTTGCAGAATCCACAGCTTCTACCATCCGGTGGGAGCTTCTTTGCATCCTCAGCTGGCATTTCCTGGGCATCTGCCCAATCTCGACTTTGTCCCGACTCTTGGACTTGGTCCCCTTGTTTCACAGGTACTCTCGTCCGGAAATCCACCTTTGTTGCATTGCTGGTGTTGGTCTTCCTTGCAGAATTCCCCTATCACGACTTCTGTGCTCTCTGGGGAATATAGGTGCACTTTACACCTACTTTACAGGGTCTTGGGGTGGGCTATTTTTCTAACCCTCACTGTTTTCTTACAGTCCCAGCGACCCTCTACAAGCTCACATAGGTTTGGGGTCCATTCGTGGTTCGCATTGCACTTCTAGAGTATATGGTTTGTGTTGCGCCTATACCTATGTGCTCCTATTGCAATCTACTGTAATTCTACATTGCTTGCATTACTTCCTTTTGCTATTACTGCATATTTTTGGTATTGTGTACATATATCTTGTGTATATTTGGCATCCTCATACTGAAGGTACTCACTGAGATACTTTGGCATATTGTCATAAAAATAAAGTACCTTTATTTTTAGTATATCTGTGTATTGTATTTTCTTATGATATTGTGCATATGACACCAGTGGTATAGTAGGAGCTTTGCATGTCTCCTAGTTCAGCCAAAGCTGCTCAGCTATAGCTACCTTCTATCAGCCTAGGCTGCTAGAAACACCTCTTCTACACTAATAAGGGATAACTTGTCCTGGTACAGAGTGTAAGTACCCCTTGGTACCCACTACAAGCCAGGCCAGCCTCCTACACTGAGCGACTGCGAACAATTCAAGCAGTCCATCTACCACCTTGTTTTTTTAACTTCTCCAGAGAGGCTGAGAACAGCCAGATGCAGAAACCTCACATTTAATTGCACATATGTTGTCTGTGCTCCAGTCTGTAGGCAGCCCCAATGCTAACTGCTGTGAGCTGGCATAGTATGATGGACTTCAGGATACTAGTGGCAAACAACCTCAATCACCAAGGTTGGGGCCCAGTAGCCCTTATCTGCAATGTAGCTTGGCAAACCGGTCTGACACTGTTCAACAGTAGTAGAATGACCTTTATTTATACTTTACTTCATTTACAGTTAAGAGAAATCTGTAATTTTAAATTGCTATGATTTAAAAAGAATTCCAAACACTAAAGTTATACATTTGCAAACAATACCTCTGATTCACAAACTAGAATCTTGAGTGGGGTTGACGGCTCCCATATATTCCATACACAGACGATGTACTTGTCATCCAGTGGAACAGCACCTGGATTTGCAGGTAACCCATGTACTGAAATCAATACATGCCTCTGAACTTGAGAAAAGTGTAAGCAGCATACCTTTCGATCTGATAGAAAACAAAAATATAGATTTTTTTTATTAATCGCCTCCAAAAATAAACACAATTTCAAATCTTTCAGGTAAAAGATGATATTAACTCACAAAAGATTCAGACCATAATGTCAATACCTTTCCATGATAAAAATATTGAAAACTAAGCACTTTGACCAAAAGCAGAAGGTAAAACAATGTATATTTAAGGAAAAATGCCTTATTAATGCCTTGCATGCTGAGGACGGAACGGTTCCCTCCTCAGCTGCAGAGGTCGTGTGCTGAGTGCGAAACCGTTCGGTCCTAGCACCCACCCATGGGGGAAGCGCTGGCGCACCCCCAGTGGGTCACCCATTTACGCCCCCCATCAGGGATGGCAGCGGAATTTTGCTGTCATCCCCCGTTTTGAACCGATTCCTGTTCCGTATCTTCGTGTATCAGCCCCTCGGGGGGAGAGGTCAACACCAGTAGGTCACCAGGGATGTCATATTTTTAAAAAGAAAATTAGGGAGCAAACCTTTATGCAAGGATTGCTTCCTGGGGGGCAATATTTCTTCTGTGTTTCGGCCACCACGGGGAAGAGGGCAGTGGTCGAAACCACTAGGCCACCAGAGATGTTATATTTTTAGAAAAAAATAAGGTTGCAAACCCTTAGTCAAGGGTCACCCCCAGGGGTAATATTTCAGTTCCCCTGGGGATAGACTGCCCATTTTTTCTGCCTATCTGCACCAAGGGGTCAAAACGTCTAGGCCACCAGGGATTTTATATTTTTAGGGAAAAAGTAAGGGAACTACCCCTTAGGTAAGGGTCACTTCCTGGGTGCCATGTTTCATCTGTGTTTCAGCCCCCTAGTGGGCACTTTGGACATTTTACAGATGATCTGCCCCCCAGGGGGATCCAAATCCACTAGGCTACCAGGGATTTCTTTTGATAAATTTGAGGGGAGTGAACCCTTGGGCAAGCCCACTAGACACCACAGAGTTTCTTTTGGATATGTCGGGGTGGCTCCATAGGGCCCTTTAGTGGTAAAATGAACTGGTATACTTTTGGCAGTTTTCTGTGTGTACTGGCATTTGGGTGGTGATGGGTAGTGTTTTATTCTGCTGTTTTATTTATTAACAGCATTTACATTTGTGATTGTAATGTTTTATTTTTCCTTTATATTCTAGAGCAAAGCTTTTGACTTCCTGAGACTCCTGCTTGTGGTTGATCTGCAGTTTGTGTAGCTGCGTGTGTTTGGTAACAAAACGTTTTTGTTCTGTTTACTCAAAATGAGTGTAAATGAGTGTCATTTGCCTGCATGAAAATTAGTTTTTTGTAAATGGGGTAAAAATAGCAGCATGTTCAGCTTCTAGTTTTATTGTGTGTGAAATTTTCCTTGCATCTGTGCACAATGTGTATTGCTTTGTCTTGTGAGTTATTCTTTTTTCTTTTTCCTTTTTAGTGGGATATCATTGGTGGTCGCTGTGTCTGTACAGAGTACGTGCTGGTGAGTCTAGCTGTCTGTGGCAAGTGAATGGTATTGGTTTTGAGTAATTAGGTCTTTGTTATAAAGCCACACTTTGTTTATACTTATTTTACACTGTGTTGGTTATTGTTGAAGTATTTGTCAAGTTACTTTTATTTGTAAAAATGATGGCTAGCTGCAGGATTACAGCTCAGCTGGTTGTTACTATGTTTTCAAATCTTCCTTGGGCCATGATTATGAGACTGACTCTGCATCTGAGGCAGAGGCGGAAGTGCAAGATTCCGGCAGTGAATTTTCTGTCCGAGAGAAATCATTTCATGATGAAGTCACTCTCAGTGCAGAGGACGTGCCTCGTTTAGAGGAGGACACTTATGTGCCGATAGTGCAGCAAGAGGCAAATGGATTGCAGCCTAGGGTTGCAAGGCTTCCCACTGAAAGTGCTGAACTCGGGGGTCCCCCAAACATGGCGCGCTGGCGTTGTCTGCCTTTACAGGTGTTGTGGGTTGTAGCGTGAATACTGAACCCGTTTTGTCTAAAAATTTCTTTCAGTTGTTTATGGATGATGTATTTTTGGATGAGATTGTTGAGCAGACTACGCTCAACAGTATTTGAGGGACAACAGTGCCAGACCTAAGCCCCACTCTAGCGCTAGCCAGTGGTCTCCCACAAATCTGGATGAGTTGAAGAAGTTCTTGGGTTTAACTTTTTTGATGGGCTTGGTAAGGAGACCGTTGCTGTCTTCATATTGGTGTACTTGTCCCTTGATGGCAACAGCCATATTTGCTGCAACCGTGAGTCGCTTCGGATGCTGCATTTTGTTGATAATGCTTTAGAGTTGCCACAAGATCACTCTGATTGTGACTGTCTTTTTAGGATTCGGCCTGTCCTTCATCACTTTGTAGATCATTTTTCAGGGATCCATGTTCCAGGGAAAGGATTAGTTGTGAATTAGTCTTTAGTCCTGCTCAAGGCTAGATTGGTTTTCAGGGAGTACATTCCTAGCAAGAGGGCAGGTTATGGAATTAAGATGTATATGCTGTCAGAGAGTAGAACTGGATAGGTTTATAACTTCAGGGTGTACACTGGTAGGGATCTCAGTATTGACCCCTCCTGGTTGTCTGTCCACTTTCAGAGTTAGTGAGAAAATTGAGTGGGAACTTGGTAGAGGACTTTTTAACAAAGGTCACCATTTATATGTAGATAACATTTATACTGGTGTGCAAGTGTTCAGGGAATTGGTCAAAGTGGACACTGTTGCTTGTGGCAGAATCTGCTCTAACTGTAAAGGTAATCCAAAAGAGCTTGTTTGTAAAAAAAAAAAAAAACTTGAGAAGGGACACTGCAGTGCCTTGCGTAGTGATGAACTTCTAACTGCGAAATTTGCAGTCAGGAGAGATGTCTACGGGTTGACTACCATCCATGATGAAAGTACTTCACTTGTGACTATTTGGGGTCAGGATGGTGAAGTGCGCAAACCTATGTACATTTCAGACTATAATAAGTGCATATGTGGTGTTGATAGAGTAGATCAGAGGTTGGAACCATACACTGCTGTTCGTAAGGCTTACATTTGGTAGAAGAAGTTGGCTATTCATCTTTTCCACTTAACCTTTAAGCTTTTGTGGTGTCCAGGGATTGTTCTCCAGAGTCAAAGATTAAATTTGTTCAGTTTCAGGAGTATGTGATAGGCAGCCTTGCTATAGTGGAACAGGCAACTGTTACTAGAGTTGGAGTGGTGGAGGATGTGGCTAGACTGAAAGATCACGACTTTGCTGATCACATTCCTCCCACACCCAAAAAACATTTTCCCAGTAGCAGATGTAAAGTCTGTATACAAAGAGGTATGCAGAAGAAGACATGTATTTACTGCTGTGACTGTCCTTCTAAAACTGGGCTGTGGGTGCCTGTAGGAGGCTGGCCTGGCTTGTAGTGGGCACCAATGGCACTTACACCTTATACTAGGTCCAGTTATCCCTTATTAGTAGAGTGTAGTAGTGTTCTAGCAGTTTAGGCTGATATAGGTAGCTATAGCAGAGCATCCAAGGCTGAATTAGGAGACATGCAAAGTTCATGCAATACCACTTATATCATAAGAAAGACAATACTCATGGTTACTAAAAAATAAAGGTACTTAATATAATGTGACAATGTGCCAAACATATCTCAGAGGATATACTCCCTTAGGAGGTAAGTACCATACACAAAATATACACAATTAACCAAATCAGGGAAGTAAAACAGTCAGAAAGCAGTGCAAACACTTTAAAACGCAATAGGCCTAGGGGCAACACAAACCATATACTAAGTAAGTGGAATGAGAACCACGAATGCACCCCTAGGCAAGTGTAGTGTGTAGAGGGTCGCTGGGAGTGTGAGAAAACACCAAGGGTGTAAAGGAGACCCCACCCCAGGAAATCAGGAGTAAAGTACTACTATTTCCCCCAAAACACACTAAAGTTGTGATAAAGGATTTTGCAAGGAAAGCAACAGACTGCAAAGCACTGAAGACGGATTCCTGGACCTGACGACCTGTAAAGGAAGGGGACTGAGTACAAGAGTCACTAAAGGGTCCAGAGGGGGCAGGAGCCCACTAAGCCCCAGATGAAGGTGCAAAATGGCTGCCTCCGGTTGGAAGACGATGCTGGTTTTGCACCAACGAAAGGAGATAGGAGGTTCTGCTTGGTGCAGATGTCCCATGGCGTGCTGGAGGATGTAGAGTTATTTCCTTGGCAAGATACCACAAACAAGCCTTGCTACCTGCAAGAGTCGCGGCTGATGAAAAAGGGTGCTGCCCGGGCCCAGGAAGGACCAGGATGTTGCCACTCAGGTGAGGAGACAGGGGGGTCCCTCAGCAACGTAGCGATCCCACTGAAAGGAAGAAGGCACCCGCAGGAGTCCTTGAACACAGGTTCAAGAAGACTGAACACTGCGGTTGTTTCAACACTGCACAGAGAGGTCCCACGACACTGGAGGTCAACTCAGGGAGTTGAGCATTGCTGGACGGAGTGCTGGGGACCTAGGCTCAGCTGTGCATGCAGGATTTCTTGGAAATGTGCACAGAAGCCCTTGTAGCTACAGATCAAGCGTTGCACAAGATTAATGTCTGGGGAGGGGAGGCAAGGACTTACCACCTACAAATTCGGACAGTTGGACCACTGGACCACTGGATAGTCTGGGTCACTTGGGTCCTCCACCTGTATTCCAGGGGCCACGCTCGTCGAGACGAGAGGGGTCCCAGAGAACCGGCGAGGCTGTAGTTTGTTGCCTGCTGGAGCAGGGGGAAGATTCCATTGACCCATGGGAGATTTCTTTGTGGCTTCAGGTGCAGGGTCAAGGCAGCACCCAGAGCATGCCAAACCAGGAAACAGTCAAGAAAGCCGGCAGGATTAGGTGCTACAATGTAGCTGGTAGCAGTCAGCGGTCGATTCTTGGCAGAAGTCGAAGAAAGAAGTGCAGCGGAGCCCTGATGGATTCTTGCAAGTTGTAATCTAAAGAGAAGCCCACAGGAGAGAACCTAAGTATCGCTGAGAGGAAGATTGGCTACTTACCAAAGGGTGCACCTATCAAGAGGGGTCTCTGATGTCACCTGCTGGCACTGGCCACTCAAGAAGCCTCCAGAGTGCCCCCACACTTCTGAAAACAAGATGGCAGAGGTCTGAGACACACTGGAGGAGCTCTGGGTACCACCCTGGGGTGGTGATGGACAGGGGAGTGGTCACTCCCCTTTCCTTTTTCCAGTTTCGCGCCAGAGCAGGGACTGGGGTTCCCTAAATCGGTGTAGACTGGCGTATGCAAAGAGGGCACCATCTGTACCCTTCAAAGCATTTCCAGAGGCTGGAGGAGGATACCCCTCCCCAGCCTGTAACACCTATTTCCAAAGGGAGAGGGTGTAACACCCTGCTCTCAGAGGAAATGCTTTGTCCTGCCTTCCTGGGACTGGGCTGTCCAGACCCCAGGAGGGCAGAACCCTGACCTATTTGTAGTGCACGTGTGTAATAGTGTCCCCGCACTCACTAAGTCCGGGGAAATGGCCCTGAACTATGTGGGGGCACCTTTGCTAGTGCAAGGGTGCCCTCACACTTAGTAACTTTGCACCTAACCTTCAGCAAGTGAAGGTTAGACATATAGGTGACTTATAAGTTACTTAAGTGAAGTGAAAATGGCTGTGAAATAACATGTGTGTTATTTCACGCAGGCTGCAATGGCAGTCCTGTGTAAGGGTTTGTTTGAGCTCCCTATGGGTGACAAAAGAAATTCTGCAGCCCATATGGATCTCCTGGAACCCCAATGCCATGGGAACCTAGGTACCATATACTAGGGACTTATAAGGAGGGTCCAGTATGCCAATTGAAATTGGTAAATGTAGTCACTAGCCTATAGTGACAAATTTAAAGGCAGAGAGAGCATGAGCACTGAGGTTCTGATTAGCAGAGCCTCAGTGACACAGTTAAGCACTTGTTTTGCTTTCACTAATGACCGAGCTGACAAAAATCTCTGGAATGCACTTCCTAGTTTAAAGAAGACATTTATTATTATTTCACCGCGAGGTACCTAAAAAATGAAGGAGATTAGTAGGTCGGAGGCACACGTTTAAAAATAGTCACAGCAATGAAAGGAAAATTTATCAAAGTGATTCTCAACTGCAATGTACACAGCAAATATGTGTAATTATATTATAGCATAGTTGCAAAACAAATGATAAAGTCAAAATTCATCACCGCATGGCCTGCCAAGCTCTTCATCTTTCTCATGCCAGCAAGTTGATGACCCCTGTTCAACTGCGTGAAAGAGATATCCACCCTCACGGGACAAGTGTCTGTGCCAGGCATTTGACGTCCAATCCTGACCGAGATCTCGGAAATTCCCCTAGCTACTGACCAGGGCCACCTTTTTATAGCTTAAACAATCATGGAAAAAGCCTTCTGAAAGACCCTCCCCTCTCAGATGTAAATTCAAGCATGCTGGCTATTGTAGGTCAGAGTAGGAAGAAAAACGTTGAAAATTGGCCAACATTTCAAGGCTCCCTCTTCCAAGGTCAACCTGTTCCCTGCTCTGAATAAAAACAAAAAATATGTGCTTCCTTATCATGCTATTGCGTTCGGTAAGAGAAAATACGAAGAACACAAGCTTAGTTTACCATGTGGAAAAACACAGCTCATCTGCAATGTCTCAACTGCAACGTCTAACACCACGATGAAGCCAATAGGCAGCTAATCTGAATAGAAAATGTAATCTGCAAATGGTGAACATTGAACAACTAATATGCACAGTGGTGAAACACAAAGTCAGTGGTCAAACATACCTATTTTCACTACAGCACTACACAGGCATACACATTTAGGCCCCAAACTATGAGCATGTGGTCCTGGCTAGCAAGATCCCAGTGAGACAGGAAAAAACATACTGACATACATGTAAGATTGGGGGTCACATGTCAAGAAAGACGGTACTTTACTACACAACACCCCCCCAAACGAGGGACAATAACGCTAACCTGGCCCAGATAAGTCTTCATTGTCTAAGTGGAAATATCTGGAGAGTCCATCTGCACTGCAGTGGGTACTCCCAGGTCTATGTTCCACTGTATAGTCCATTCCCTGTAGGGAGATGGACCACCTCAACAATTTAGGGTTTTCACCTTTCATTTGTTTAAGCCATAATAGAGGTTTGTGGTCTGTTTGAACAATAAAGTGAGTACCAAAGAGGTAGTGTCTCAACTTTTTCAAGGCCCAGACCACAGCAAAGGCCTCCCTCTCTATGGCAGACCAACGCTTTTCTCCAGGGGTCAACCTTCTGCTGATGAAAGCTACAGGTTGATCCTGTCCCTCTGTGTTTAGCTGTGATAGAACTGCCCCTGCCCCTAATTCAGCAGCATCATTTTGTACTATGAATTTTTTGGAGTAACAAGGGCTTTTGAGTACAGGTGCAGAGCACATGGCCTGTTTGAGTTCATCAGAAGCCTTTTGACAACTAGCCTTCCATAATACCTTTTTAGGCATCCTCTTTGATGTGAGGTCATTAAGAGGGGCACCTATAGTGCCCTAATTCTTGATGAACCTCCTTTAGTACCCAGTGATGCCTAGGAAGGCTCTCACTTGGGTCTGAGTTGTAGGTGGAGTCCATTCCATAATGGTTTGGATCTTCCCCTGCAGTGGTGCAATCTGTTCCCCACCTACCAGGTGGCCCAGATAACCCACTTTCCCCTGCCCTATCTGGCACTTTGAGGCCTTGATAGTGAGGCCTGCCTTTTGTAGGGCCTCCAAAACTTTCCACAGGTGGACCAGGTGATCATCCCAGGTGGAGCTAAAGACAGCAATATCGCCTAGATATGCTGCTCTAAAGGCTTCCAATCCTTGGAGGACTGTATTCACCAATCTCTGAAAAGTAGCAGGTGCATTTTTCAATCCAAAGGGCATAACTGTGAACTGATAATGCCCCCCAATGGTTGAAAATGCTGTGTTTGGTTTTGCATCTTCTGATAACTTAATCTGCCAATACCCTGCAGTTAAAAAAAAAGTGCTTAGATACTTGGCAGAAGCCAGTGTATCTATCAGCTCATCTTCACTGGGTATAGGGTGAGCATCAGTTTTTGTTTCTTGATTGAAACCCCTATAGCCCACACAAAACCGCATGTCTTTCTTTCCTTCTTTACAAGATGGTTTGGGGACAAGCACCACTGGGCTGGCCCAGGGGCTTTCAGAGGGTTCAATCACTCCAAGTGCTAACATTTTCTGTACCTCTTGTTTGATACAGTCCCTGACATGGCCAGGCTGTCTATAAATTTTACTTTTGACAGGTAAACTGTCTCCAGTGTCAATTGTGTGCTCACACCAGGTAGTTGTTCCTGGAACAAGTGAGAAGAGGTCAGGGAATTGTCCAAGGAGATTTATGCAGCTGTCCTTCTGCTCAGCAGTAAGGCAATCTCCTAGTACAACTCCCTCCACTAAGCCATCGGCTTCAGTGGTGATGAAGAGGTCAGGGAGAGTGTCACTCTCTTCTTACTGCCATTCATCGGTGGCCAGAAGCAGGGTTAAGTCAGCCCTGTCATAGTAAGGTTTAAGGCGGTTAACATGAAGCACCCTAACGGGGCTTCTGGCAGTGCCCAGGTCCACCAAATAGGTGACCTCACCTTTCTTTTCCACAATTAGATGGGGTCTACTCCATTTGTCCTGGAGTGCTCTTGGTGCCACAGGCTCCAATACCCAAAACTTCTGTCCTGGTTGGTACTGTGTCAGGACAGCCTTCTGGTCATGCCATTGCTTTTGGAGTTTTTGGCTGGCCTGAAGGTGTTTAGTGGCCTTTTCCATGTACTCAGCCATCCTTGATCTGAGGCCAAGCACATAGTCCACAATGTCCTGTTTGGGAGCTTTTAAAGGTTGTTCCCAACCCTCCTTCACAAGAGAAAGGGGACCTCTTACAGGGTGTCCAAAGAGGAGTTCAAAGGGGCTGTAGCCCACTCCTCTCTGAGGTACCTCCCTATAAGCACAAATGAGGCATGGCAACATGACATCCCATCTCCTCCAGAGTTTTTCAGGGAGTCCCATGATCATGCCTTTGAGAGTTCTATTAAACCTCTTAACCAGTCCATTTGTTTGTGGATGATAAGGGGTGGTGAACTTGTAGGTAACACCACACTCCTTCCACATTGTCTTGAGATATGCATACATGAAGTTACTACCTCTGTGTGATACCACATCCTTAGGGAAGTGCACTCTGGAAAAGATTCCCAGGAGGGCTTTTGCCACTGCAGGAGCTGTAGTGGTCCTTAAGGGTATGGCTTCAGGATACCTAGTGACATGGTCCATTACTACCAGGATGAATCTGTTTCCTGAAGCTGTTGGAGGGTCAAGGGGGCCAACAATGTCAACCCCTACCGTCTCAAAGGGCACCCCAACCACTGGAAGTAGAATTAGGGGGACCTTAGGTGTGCCACCAGTCTTGCCACTGGCTTGGCAGGTCACACAGGAGCGACAGAACTCCTTTGTGTCCTCTGACATATGAGGCCAGTGAAACAGTGGAACAAGTCTGTCCCATGTTTTACTTTGGTCCAAATGCCCATCCAAAGGAATGAGCCAAAGTCACAAGAAACTCTCTGTACTGCAAAGGGATGACCAATCTACAGGCAGCTCCAGGTTTAGGGTCCCTTGCCTCAGTATAGAGGAGGTTGTCTTCCCAATAGACATTGTGGGTATCAGTGACATCCCCATTTTGCTGTATGACAGCTTGCTGTCTTAGACCCTCTAGTGTGGGACAGGTCTGCTGTGCCATGCTCAGCTCTTCCCTAGCAGGCCCCCCTGTACCCAAAAGCTCAGCAGTATCAGCTGCTAGCTCCTCTGGTGTAGGTTCTGCACAGGGAGAATATTCCTCTTCCTCAAAAGGGGGATCTTCCGGAGAAGGAGGGATAGTGGGCAAGGATTCGCCCTTTCTACCCCTAGCTTTTGGGAGCACTTGGTCCATTTTTCCAGGATCCACGTTTCCCTGTCCTCTTTGCTTCTGGGCCTGAGCCCTTGTGGGAGCAAAGATATGCCCTGGAATGCCCAGCATTGCTGCATGAGCCTCCAACTCCACTTCAGCCCAAGCTGATGTTTCCAAATCATTTCCTAATAAGCAGTCTACAGGTAAATCAGTGGCTACCACAACATTCTTTAGGCCAGTAACCCCCCCCCCCCCACACACTCCCAAGTTGAGATTCACAAAAGCCATGGGGTGCTAAGTGTGTTGTTATGAGCATCAATCACTTGGTACTGCTGACCAAGTAGGTGTTGTTCAGGGGCATCCAGTTTCTCTATCACCATGGTGACACTGGCTCCTGTGTCCCTGTAGGTCTCAACCTCAACACCATTTATTAGGGGTAGTTGCTTGTACTTACCCATATTAAGGGGACACGCAACTAAGATGGCAAAATCAATACCACCATCAAAGACTAAAACAGCCTCTGTGGTCTCTGTAACTAGACCAACTCACACTACATTACCAATGGTGAGCCAAGCTACACCCTTTGTATGGCTATTTGTAGTGTTCTTCCCCCCACCACTGCTATTACTCGGGGCACTAGTGGACGCAGTTGGGGTTGTGGAGGTGGGAGTCTTGGTGTTTTTCTTTGGGCAGTTGGGATCACTTGCCCAATGGCCTTTAGTTTTACATAAATAACACCATGACCGCTTTTGATTGTGAGAAGAGGATTTGGTCCCAACTCCCCCAGAGGATTTTTGTGGGCCTGATGAAGACTCAGTATTATTTTTGTGTCTGTCCCCACCCTTGTCATGAGACTTACCATCCTTCTTCTTGCCATCCTTGTCACCCCCTGTATGAGCTTTTCTGCTCACCCTTGTTCTGACCCATTTGTCTGCCTTCTTTCCCAATTCTTGGGGAGAGGTCAGATCGGAGTCTACCAAGTATTGATGTAACAAGTCTGACACACAATTATTCAGGATATGCTCTCTCAAAATTAGATTATATAGGCTTTCATAATCAGTCACCTTACTGCCATGTAACCATCCCTCCAAGGCCTTCGCTGCTTTAGCCTCAGACTGGCCTCTTCCAACCTCAGCTTTCTGAGTTCCCTGTCTAGGGTGTTATCCTCAGGGTGGGAGGTTTGGGAAGTCTCTGATAAAGAGGAAATGTGAGAATGTGCAGAAGCGGACCTTTCTCTGACTGCTTGAACCCTAGTGACATGGCCTTTAGGAGTGAAAATTGTCCTACTGTAAAGTGACCCCCCTCCCACTACCAGCTTCACTAGATGGCCTGTTAAGTGAAAGGTCTTTGGAAGTACCCTCCCCAGAATTCTCAGGACCCTCCCCTGGATCTATCTGGGTACCCCCCTCCTATACCTTCTGATCCTGGGTTTGACCAGTGTGCTTCTGGTCACTTTCAAGGAGAAGGTTAAGAAGGAGATCCTTGGTAGGGTTCTTACCAATCCCCAAACTTCTTTCTATACAGAAACCCGTCAAACTTCTAAAGTTACCATTGTCTTAAGTTGTTTTCACAACTTAGGGAGTGGCCTCTACTATAGACATGGTGAAAAGAAAGAGGTTAGGGGTAAGAAAAAAAGTTTTGAGCCTTCAAGAACAGAGAGAAAAACATTTTCAAACTTTTTAGAAACTTTAAAAAAAGTTTTTAGAGTGAACGTAAGACTGTTAAGTTTAATGTGTATATTTCTAAGCATTAGTAATATGGTTTTCTTATGAAAAGCACCAATGACAAAGTGGTAAAGCAGTTACAAGTACTTATCCCCCTCTGCACCACCAATGTAGGGGGCTGGCCTGGCTTGTAGTGAGTACCAATGGCACTTACACCTTATACCAGGTCCAGTTATCCCTTATTAGTAGAGTGTAGTAGTGTTCTAGCAGCTTATGCTGATAGAGGTAGCTTTAGCAGAGCAGCCAAGGCTGAACTAGGAGACATGCAAAGCTCATGCAATACCACTTATTTCATATAGGTACTATATCATAAGAAAGACAATACTCATGGTTACTAAAAAATAAAGGTACTTTATTTTAGTGACAATGTGCCAAAATATCTCAGAGGATATACTCCCTTAGGAGGTAAGTAACATACACAAAATATACACAATTAACCAAATCAGGGAAGTAAACAGTCAGAAAGTAGTGCAAACACTATAAAACACAATAGGATGCAATAGGCCTAGGGGCAACACAAACCGTATACTAAGTAAATGGAATGCGAACCACTAATGCACCCCTAGGCAAGTGTAGTGTGTCGCTGGGAGTGTGAAAAAAACCTAGGGTGTAAAGGAGACCCCACCCCAGGACCCAGGAAAGCAGGAGTAAAGTACTACTATTTCCCCCAAAACACACTAAAATCGTGATAAACGATTTTGCAAGGACCACAACAGACTGCAAAGCACTGAAGACGGATTCCTGGACCTGAAGATCTGTAAAGGAAGGGGACCAAGTCCAAGAGTCGTTAAAGTGTCCAGGGGGGGGCAGGAGCCCACTAAACCCCAGATGAAGGTGCAAAATGGCTGCCTCCGGTTGGAAGAAGATGCTGGTTTTGCAACAACGAAAGGAGATAGGAGGTTCTGCTTCGTGCAGAAAATGTCCCACGGCGTGCTGGAGGGTGCAGTGTTCTTTCCTTGGCAAACTTCCGTAAACAAGCCTTGCTACCTGTAAGAGTCATGGCTGAAGAAAAAGGGTGCTGCCCGGGCCCAGGAAGGACCAGGATGTCGCCACTCAGGTGAGGAGACAGAGGGGGCCCTCAGCAACGTAGAAAGCCCACTGGAAGAAGGGAAGCACCCGCAGGAGTCCTTGTACACGGTTTCAAGAAGACTGAACACGGCGGTCGTCTCAACACTGCAAAGAGAGGTCCCAGGACATCAGAGGTCTACTTAGGGAGCTGAGCATCCCAGGACGGAGTGCTGAGGACCTAGGCTCGGCTGTGCATGCAGGATTTCTTGGAAATGTGCACAGAAGCCCTTGTAGCTGCAGATCACACAGTGCACAGGATTACTGTCTGGGGAGGGGAGGCAAGGACTTTCCTCCTCCAAATTCGGACAGTTGGACCACTGGACAGTCGGGGTCACTTGGGTCCACCACATGAGTTCCAGGGGCCACGCTCGTCGAGACGAGAGGGGACCCAGAGTACCGGTGAGGCTGTAGTTTGTTGCCTGCTGGAGCAGGGTGATGATTCCGTCGACCCATGGGAGATTTCTTCGTGGCTTCAGGTGCAGGGTGAAGGCAGGTAGCCCCCAGTGCATGCACCACCAAGAAACAGTTCATCAGCAGGATTAGGTACTACAATGTCGCTGGTAGCCTTCTGGCTACTTTGTGGCAGTTTTGCAGGCGTCCTGGAGCAGTCAGCGGTCAATCCTTGGCAGAAGTCGAAGAGAGAAGTGCAGAGGAGTCCTGCTGGATTCTTGCATGTCGTAATCTGAAGAGAAGCCAAAAGGAGAGATCCTAAATGCCCCTGAGAGGAGGATTGGCTACCTACCCAGGTATGCACCTATCAGGAGGGGTCTCTGATGTCACCTGCTGGCACTGGCCACTCAGAGACCTCCAGAGTGCCCCCACACCTCTGAAAACAAGATGGCAGAGGTCTGAGACACACTGGAGGAGCTCTGGGCACCACCCCTGAGGTGGTGATGTACAGGGGAGTGGTCACACCCCTTTCCTTTGTCCAGTTTCGCGCCAGAGCAGGGACTGGGGTTCCCTAAACCGGTGTAGACTGGCTTATGCAAGGAGGGCACCATCTGTGCCTTTCAAAGCATTTTCAGAGGCTGGGGGAGGCTACCTCTCCCCAGCCTGTAACACCTATTTCCAAAGGGAGAGGGTGTAACACCCTGCTCTCAGAGGAAATGATTTGTTCTGCCTTCCTGGGACTGAGCTGCCCAGAACCCAGGAGGGCAGAACCCTGTCTGTGAGGTGGCAGCAGCTGTAGTTGCAGTGCAAGCCTCAGAGAGCTGGTTTGGCAGTACTGGGGGTCCATGGTGGAGCCCCCAGGATGCATGGAATTGACTCCCCAATACCAGATTTGGAATGGGGGGACACTTCCATGATCTTAGACATGTTACATGGCCATATTCGGAGTTACCATTGTGAAGCTACATATAGGTATTGACCTATATGTAGTGAACGCGTGTAATGGTGTCCCTGCACTCACAAAGTCCGGGGAAATGGCCCTGAACTATGTGGGGGCACCTTTGCTAGTGCAAGGGTGCCCTCACAGTTAGTAACTATGCACCTAACATTCAGCAAGTGATGGTTAGACATATAGGTGACTTATAAGTTACTTAAGTGCAGTGAAAATGGCTGTGAAATAACGTGCATTATTTCACACAGGCTGCAATGGCAGTCTTGTGTAAGGGTTTGTTTGAGCTCCCTATGGGTGGCAAAAGAAGTGCTGCAGCCCATATGGAT
Source organism: Pleurodeles waltl (assembly GCF_031143425.1). Classification (NCBI taxonomy): domain Eukaryota; kingdom Metazoa; phylum Chordata; class Amphibia; order Caudata; family Salamandridae; genus Pleurodeles; species Pleurodeles waltl. Next base: position 667,637,113 of record NC_090449.1, on the reverse strand, counting down.
CTCCTGGAACCCCAATGCCAAGGGTACCTAGGTACCATATACTAGGGACTTATAAGGGGGGTCCAGTATGCCAATTGAAATTGGTAAATGTAGTCACTAGCCTATAGTGACAAATATAAAGGCAGAGAGAGCATAAGCACTGAAGTTCTGATTAGCAGAGCCTCAGTGAAACAGTTAGGCACTACACAGGCATACACATTTAGGCCCCAAACTATGAGCACTGGGGTCCTGGCTAGCAGGATCCCAGTGAGACAGACAAAAACATACTGACATATATGTAAGATTGGGGGTAACATGCCAACAAAGATGGTACTTTCCTACAGTGCCCGCATGTTTTAGACAGTACCACACAGAAGAGAGTTTTTGGGAGCAACTATACAAAATAAGTGGGTCTGTATCATTTTCAATGTTTTGTTCAGTTTCAAGGTTGTAATTAGTGTGATGTATTTAGTTAGAACTGCTGTGTTTGTAGTTCTGTATTTACTTACAATTGGTTTGTGTTTCTTTTTCATAAAAAAATGTGATGGCGGTGTACGTGGACTGGGACTTGGCTGGCAGTGTGCGTGGACTGGCGCTTGCCTGGCAGTGTGTGTGGACTGGCGCTTGGCTGGCAGTGTGTGTGGACTGACGCTTGGCTGGCAGTGTGTGTGGACTAGAGTTTGGCTGGTGGTGTGTATGTACTGGTGCTTGGTTGGCAGTATGTGTGAGCTAGCGCTTGACTGGCAGTGTGTAAGTAGTGACTTCCTATCGTCAATGCACACACTGCTAACCAAACGTCAGTCCACACACTCCATCAGCCAGTGTGATTGCTGTGACAGACATGTGGGCGTATGAAAGTGATGGGCCCTTGAATGGCACTGTCTGTTGATGTGAACGTTGTAATGTGCTGGGCCAGTGGCTGGCAGAGGGAACAGTCTTGTGTGTGTCACATATGAAAGGTGTTAATGGTCTGTAAAGCAGCTGCTGCCTTGATCCAGAGTTTCAGCTCACGAGCTGTGCATCATTGGTTTATTTTTTTGACCTATCAATTATTAACAGAGCATTTCATTTTTGTGACATCTTTTGTTAATAAAATTGTATATACTGAACCATCACTCAGTTCCGTGCCAAATCCAAACAGTATGTGTGTGTTCCTGCTGAATATATGGTTGTGCAGTAATAATTGTATTTTCTGTCTTTCTCTGACAGGGTGTACTTTGTCACTACATTGTCTCTTGCTGTAAATGTTGTAATGTGCTGGGCCCGCGGCTGGTGGAATCAATGGTCCTGTGTGTATCACACATGAAAAGAATGTGAATGGCCTGTAAAGCTGGTGGTGCCTTGCCACGGCTTTACAGCTCACAAGTTGTGAGTCACTGGTTCAGTTTCTTAACCTATCAAATTTTAACAGAACATTAAATTTTTGTGAGATCTCTTGCTAATAAAATTTTATATACTGAACCATCACTCACACTCATGCAAAATCCAACCAGTATGTATATGTTATGAGAACAGTGGGTAGCCACAAGCCCATTTTGCTGCACTTCTCTCAGTTGGGAATGCAACTCACAAAAAGAAAACGCTCTGCTGTAATCAGGCGTCAAAGCACACCCCTGACACCCTAGGTGTCTCGGGTGGGATCCCAATGGTGAAGCATACCACCAACTAGGTTGGTGGGTGAGGGGTCTTTTTTAACAAAACTTAAAGGTGTTTATTTCACAACGTGAGTGTTTGGAACATCACAGAAGTAAGAGACTTGGTAGCGTGCTCGCTTCTTGTCTAGGGAGAATCTACAAACTCTAGATATGTTCGAAAACTAGACTCCCAGGGGAGTAAAGAGTGGTCTGCCTTTTGTGGATCCCAACAAGTTGTCTTACCCACAATGCACTGCAAACCTCAAAATATGACTAAAATCACACATTTTCCTTGGATTTCTGTGCCATATTCTTCCAGAAACAGAAGTAAACCACAAATTTCCTACCACCCAGCGTACCCCTTGCTCACCCGATAAAAATTATACCTCATTTGTTTGGGGGCCCAAAGCAGTCAGCCTAAAAATGTATTAAAAAACCTGCCCTTTTGGACCAGCTTTGGTTCACCCTCAAAAGTTACAGGTTTTTGGCCCCTCCCTGTCACAGGCACTTGGCCCACCCACACAAGTGAGGTATCATTTCTATTGGGAGATAGAGGGAAACGCTAAGTGGTAGGAACTTTATGCTCAGACTCCAGAACTTTACATCACAGAAATGTGAGGAAAACATGTTTTTTAGACAAATGTTGAGATTTGCAAGGGATTTTGGGTAACAGAACCTTGTGAGAGTCACACAAGTCACACCATCCTAGATTTGCTAGGTTTCCCTAGGTGCCGGCTGTGCTATGGCCCAAAATCCTTAGCTAGGCACATTGCTAAAAGATAGTCAGTTTTCAGTGGAAAAATGTAATGTGTCGACGTTGTGTATTGCGCCGTTTCCTGTGACGGGCACTAGGCCTACCCACACAAGTGAGGTACCATTTTTATAGACTTGGGGGAATCCTGGGTGGAATAAAATTTGTGGCTCCCCTTAGATTCCAGAACTTTCCATCACAGAAATATGAGGAAAATATGTTTTTTTAGACATATTTTGAAGTTTGCAAGGGATTCAGGGTATCAGAACCTGGTGAGAGCCGCACAAGTCACCCCATCCTGGATTACCCTATGTGTCTAGTTTTCTGAAATACACAGGCTTGCACGGTTTCTCTATGTGCCGGCTGTGCTAGGGCCCAAAATCCACAGCTAGGCATACTCCAAAAAACAATTCAGTTTTCAGTGGAAAAATGTGATGTGTCCACATTGCATTTCGAGCCTTTTCCTGTCGTGGGCACTAGGCCTACCTACAAGTGAGGTACCATTTTTAACAGGAGACTTAGAGGAACAGAAAATAGTAGAACAAGTGTTATTAAAAATTGTCTTTCTCTGCATTTGGACTTTAGAAATGTAAGAAAGTGTGTAAGAAATAAGTTATTTTGAGAAATGCCCTCTAATTCACATGGTAGTATTTTGGTACCTCCAAATTCAGAGATCAGCAAACTCCATATCTTAGGCCCGTTTCGGAAATACATAGGTTTGCTTAATACTCGTTTTTCACTCTTGATTTGTTACCAAATGAATTGCTGTATACCCAGTATACAAAAAACCATTGGAGATGCAGCTCAGTTACTTGCTCTCGGTAACTTGAGTTCTTATAAAATCTACAAGTCCTACATATCCCCGCAAGCAGAAGGGTCCAGCGGACGTAATGGTATATTGCTTTCGAAAACCTGCCATACTTACAAAATGTTACAGATCAAAACTTAGACACAAATGGCTGTTTTTTTCAACTCAATTTCAATATATATTTTTTTCAAGTGTTACTTTCTGTAGAAAAACCTTGAAGGATCCACACAAATGACCCATTCATAACTTCAGGGTTTGGTATCCTTTTCAGAAATGTATAGCTTTCTGGGATTCACCATTGGTTTTACATCCATTTCTATCACTAACTGGAAGGAGGTGGAAAGCACAAAAAAAGTAGGAAAAATGGGGTATGTCCCAGGAAAATGCCAAAACTGTGTTGAAAAATGTGGTTTTCTCACTCAGGTCTGCCTGTTCCTGAAAGCTGGGAAGGTGGTGATTTTAGCAGCGCAAATCGTTCTTTGATGCCATTTATAGTGAAAAAAACAGACGCTTTCTGTGGCAGCACTTTTCTCCATGTCTCCCTAAAAAAACTAAATGTAGTTGTATTTTGGCTAATTTCTCAGTCTCCTCTAGGGGAATCCAGAAACCCTGGGTACCTTTGGAATCCCCAGGATGTTTGAAAGAAAAAGGACACAAATTGATATCTTATGTGGATAAAAAATAATGGGGGCCTAAGTGTGAACTACCTCAAATAGCCAAAAAAAGGCCCAGCCTGGGTTGAGGGGTGGGGGGGCGTTGGGAGGCTTAGCAGCAAAGGGGGTATGTGTTTGGTGGGTGAACGTCTGCCAAAAAGTGTGGAACGTCCTTGTTTGGCCAATTTAAACTCTATGCACTCTATATAAGGCAGACAGGATATCTTCTGCATTTTATGCAGATGTCTCACCATCAAACTCTACACAAGAACAAGAATTTTGCATAATTATTAGTTAAACACCTCTAAGACAAACACCAGAACAAAATCACAGCATTTGACCTACCATGTCTTCAAGAATTTATCTTTCACTACATTTCAATAAATTTAAACACTGTATATTTTATCCGAAAGGAATACTATCATTTCATGAATCTAAATTTCAATAATTGTTAACATTTCAATATATTTTCTTTCGAACAGCATACTATCACTTCATCAAGAATTTATTTTTGCATAATTGTTAACATTTAAACACTACATATTTTTTCCCAAAGGAATACTATCACTTATGACAATTTCCTAGAAACCAATCACATCCTTAGCCCTGACAGCCAATCATAATAATAATAATACCGAACATCTGCCAGTCTACTTATTTCACCAACCATTTACCTTCACCTGAATAAACCTACCCCCATTATGATCACACCTAACTGGTATTATTTTTAATATACCACATAGAAACTGGAGTAAAGGCATGTAGTTTCCACTGCAGAACACCTTACTAATCCCAATAACCAACAATACCACTGGATTAACCATTAACCTTGAGTACTGGAGTAGCGTGCTACTCACCGTAAAGCGCTTCAAGGCCTCGTCAGGGTACCAAGCACTAAATAAAAGCAATTATAATCATAATAATTCTGGAGTCACAGCCATTACACCCATTAAGAAAAAGAATAACATGGCAGGTAAAAAATATATGTAATTTTTTTTTACCAATTCAGATCTTAAAATCAATGGGTTCATTAAATAATTATCAAAGATAGGAAGAATAGTCTGTTTACCATGCAAAAACTGTAGGTTCATGTTTAACTGAAAGCAACCGTCACTAATGGAAAGACTAGCTTCTTGAGATCGAAGTTTCCAACTTGATTGTTTCTCAGCTTGATCTTCTTCCAGTAACACAGCAACCACCTACAAAAATAGGATTACAAGGTTTATGAAAACATATATAATGATTGTACGCCCAACCACTAAAGTAAACATGAATCATTTTATGTAATATGTGTTTTAGATTCGCTTAAGGGAAATTATGAATATCCAAATGCACATAAATAATATTATTGTTAAGACATATGAATCCAACAAAAAATGAACAAAACAGGTTTAGGATCATGCATGAGGTATCAGCAGCTATCAAATGTGATGTCTAACAGCTTAAACACCTCTGTGGGAAAAACACCTAGAGGGTGCTTTTATTTTTCCTGGGTTGCCTCTGCAGAAGTGCTTACCTAAACTACCTACTCCAAAACTATATTCCACATTTCATGATAAGAGTTTTTTTTGCGTTTAACAAATTATCTGGTTTCTCCTGCAATAACTAAGCTCTGTTCATCGCTACCAATTTAGGAAGAGATTAATTTTCATCCAAACAGTAAAAGAAGCAAGGTTGGAATGTTAACAAACAAGCAGGAAAGGATTTCCGTAAACATTCTAAGCCAATAATCACTCAGACTGAATGGGGAATGAACCTAAAACAATTACATTTAAAAAAAGCAATCAAATTTGCTAGGAGATCCCTTAAACTCAACAGCAACACAAATACGTTTTTGTGCAGAACTGTGACATAGAGCACACCAAGGAAACCGTTAAATTTAAAGTTTTGCTGACATGATATACTACTGCTTCTTCCTTCTGGGCTACCTGTTGTCCTCACACTACATCTGAAATGTTTCCATAAGTAAATGCAAATTTGCATCCAAATATACCAAGTTGGGAAATCCTGGTATGGGTGTTGGAGTCCTGCAGAAATTATCCGCATATTGTGTGGAGACTGGTCTTTTCAGAAGTTTGCTGGTTCATGTAGGAAAGTGCCCCTTTCTGACATGGTCACCCCCAGTTTTTGCCTGGTAAGTTACCCCTACAGCAGACCTTACAAAGATAATGCAAGGTGTATTATATTACATGTGAGGACATAGAACTAAGGGCCAGATGTAGCAAAGGTTTGCGACTCGCAAACGGGCAGAATCGCAATTTGCGACAGTGCAAAATCGGAAATGGGATGCAAAAAGCCCATTTCCGACTCGCAAAAAGCGATGTGCCCCGTTTGCGAGTCGCACCCGTTGCGACCCCCTTTTGCGACCCGCAATGTGCGTGTCGCAATTTGCGACTCGCAAAGCTTATGCAATTGCAACTCGCAAATTGCGACTAGTCGCAAAAAAACCAGTTTGCAAGTCGCATTTACCACTAACTCAGAGCAGGTGGTAACCATTACCAAAGTATAAAAGGAGACCCAGAAGGCATCTGGGTCACTCAAGATGGCGGACATATACCTGATAGCAGTGAGGAGGAGAGTCTACGCAGCCCAGCAGAGGAGGAGGAGGGGCCACAGACAGGAGAAGATATATAGAACAAGGCAGACCCTTTTCCAGCAAACTGAAGAGGAGATCTATGATAAATACCGCCTTAGCAGCGCTGCCATTCTAGAATTAATAGACTTACTAAAACCACAGCTAGAACACAAGACCCTGCGTGGCTGCGCCATCCCTACGCATGTGCAAGTACTATGCGCACTGCACCTCTTGGCATCAGGGAGCTATCAGGGGGTCATTGCCGTGGCAGGTGGGGTATCCCAAAGTGCAGTGTCAAGGTTCCTCAGGGCATTCCTAGATGCCTTAGTAGCGCACAGGTCTCAGATCATATACTTACCAAGGAATGAGGCAGAAATTAACAGCACGAAGCTGGACTATTACCGCATTGCCCACTTCCCCCAGGTCATTGGATGTGTAGATGGGACACACATTCAAATATGCCCCCCGCTAATCTGGAACATATTTTTCGCAACAGAAAGTGTACCCACTCACTCAACATACAGGTTGTTTGTGATGCCCATTACGTCATCACGGACATCGTAGCTAAGTTTCCAGGCAGTACCCATGACTCATACATTTTTAGACATAGTGGGATCCATCAACGCCTGGAACGTGGGGAGTTTGGAGACGGATACCTCCTAGGTAGAGCTGCATACACCTTGCAGACATACACACAGGTCACTGTGCACGACTATCTGGACTTACTAACAGTGTACTTTTGTGCCCAACAGGTGACAGTGCATATGCTCTAAGGCCATGGATCATGACTCCATTTTTAACACCCAGCAATGAATCAGAGAGGCAATACAACAGTGCGCATAAGAGGACCAGGAACCTGATCGAGCGCACCTTCGGACTCCTGAAGGCAAGATTCCGATGCCTCCACCGCAGCGGAGGCGCCCTCCAATACACCCCCATTACCGCCTTCAAAATTGTGGTCGCATGCGCCATCCTCCACAACATAGCCACCAGACGTGGGCTACCTCTCACCCCTGCAGACCCAGATCCTGATGAGGAAGAGCAAGAACAACCACACCGCCATCATGGGGATAGGAGTCTAGCTAATCAAGGCAGACTGAGACGGGAACACATTGCAACGCAATATTTTGGACGGTACGTGTAAACTCCCACCATACTCACCCATTAACCAGACACTCCTTTTGTTAAGTGGAAGAGAAATAACTGTTTTAATAATGTAATGGATGAACTATATACATGATTCAATTGTCCATGGGCAGGGAAATGCCAACCACTCATGTGGCACATTAAAGCCATGTGCCACATTTGTTTGTCCGGGCTGTTGGCTAACTTCTCCTGCCCCTCCTGCCAGCCTGGCTGGTCCCAGCTGCATCTATGGTGCTCTGCCTCCCACTCCTTAGCACCCTACTGTCAGTGGCAGATACACTGCTCACTGTGGAGCCCTCTTCACTATCTTGGGGTGTTTCCCCGGTGGCACTCGACATCTCACGTGTCTCCATTAGTTCAATGATATGTGTGAGACGTCCCAGGCCCCTGGCAACATCCCCAGCAAAATGGCCCATCTCAATTTGCAGGCCAACTGTCCTCCTCGACAGGCCTGTTGTGTTGATGGCTAGCCTGCCGATTGATGTGGCCATCCTGTCCAGTCTTAACATAATCTGCCTATCCCTGCGCCGCCCAGCCTCTGCCTGACCCAGCAGTCCGGCCGCCAGTTCCCTGATGGCAGAGGCAATGTCCCCAGTGTTCTGGCACATCAGGTCCATCCGCCTGTTGAGGTGCCGCATGCTTGCCTGGTTTTGTCTTTCAATGCGGTGCAGCACCCCACTGATCCTGCCCAATGTTGTGTTTTGCAGGCGCTGACCCCGCAGCAGATGTGCCTCACTGCTGGTTGGAGGATGAATCCGGATATCAGACGCTCTTGCCCTGCGACGTCTGCGCAGTGGTAGCTGCCCTGTCCTCGCACCTGTATCCTCCCTGGCTGTTGCTGGGGCAGCTCCTGGCGTTGCTGTTGTAGCAGGCGTTACAACTGCAGGAATGCTGCCGACTGTGCATGTGGGGGTGCTGGAGGGTCCTGGGGTGTCCTCCTGGGCCTGGGTGCTTGGGGTGTAGGGGGTGTCTTGCTGGAGACCTGTGGGACATGGGGAACACACTGTCAGTGTCTAGTATCTGTTGCACAATTCCTAATAAACATTTGCCTATGCACTGCCTATTGGACTACATTTCCCATAATGCATCATTCTGGCTTTTTCTACCCTGAAATGGAGCTAATTTGGTTGTGCATGCACATGTGTACATGGTGGGTGGGGTATGACATTGATAGGGGTACAGGCTTATCACATGGTACTCACCGGTTGATGTGCTGGGCTCTGAAGTGTCCAGGTCCCCAAATCCACACACTGCCTCCGGCTCAAAGGTTTGCTCAATCCTGTCTTCAAGGGGTGTGGGTGGTGGCACAGATGATGGTCCCCCTCCAGTGCCTCTCATCTCCCGGAGCCTTTCTGCCACCCTCTCCTTGGTCCGGGAGCGGAGGTCATACCACCTCTTCCTTATGTCCTCAATTGTCCTGTGGCTTACCCCCAGGGCATTGATTTTCTCCTGCATTTCCTGCCAGATTTTTCTTTTGGTGGCCTCTGGAACAGTGAGGGCAGCTCTCCCAAAGAGCTCATCATGGTGCTGACAACATTCTTCGGTCAGCACCTCATGCTCCCTCTCTGAGAATTAAATTTTCCTTTTTCGGGGGGTTCCCTCCATGGCTGCTGCAGCTAGCTCAGTGTGCAGACTGGCAGTTGTAAAAGGGTGTGGTCCAGCCTCCTCCCAGGTGTATTTGTTAACTTCCTGGCTGTGATGTCATCATCATGTGCCAGGAAGTGTTTCCAGAGTGTTTTGGTGTGCTTTCTGGAGTGTTCTGCTGCACCTGCAAGCAATTTTGAGGGAACTCGCAATTTGCGACACCAACTCGCTAATTGCGAGTTCGTTTTTTGCACACTCGCAAACAGCGACCTCGCAATCTGCGGACTCGCACACAGCGTTGCGAGTCCGGATGCGAGTCGCTAAATCGGACCGGTTTCTTTCCTGGCATACCAATTTGCGAGTCGCATTTTGCGAGTCGCATTGACTCGCAAAATGCGACTCGCAATTTTTTTGTTTCCTACATCTGGCCCTAAGAGCAGATAGCCCCCTGCAATGTCTTTGTCGATCCTTAAACATAGTAAGTGAACAGGGAAGGCATTTTAAGTACATGTGCTGGACACTGCCCAATACGATTTCCCCGGGTACGTGATGGCTTCACTGAAAATAGGGATGCTTGGTATCAAACATCTCATATAAATAAAGCCTTATTATTGCCACTAATGGATTTATTAATACATGCACCCAGAGGGCACCTTAGAGGTGCCCCCTGAAAAACCTACCACTTACCCATGTGCTGGCTGACTAGTTCAAACTAGCCTGCCACCACCAGACAGGGATCTGATCCACAAGGGTGAAAACCTTTGCTCTCTGGCAGACAGGAACAAAGAATAACCCTCCCTACAGGAAGAACTGCAAATCTGCATTACAAGGTAGGGGGCTTCAAAGAAGCTTACCATCTGGCTTCCCTCAAAGAAGAGGATGCTGACCCCACTGCCCCAGGGCCCATTTGATGCCTTAACAGGTGAGAAAATGAGTAGTCAGAGAGGCGTGCCTACCTTTCAGGTCAGTCCCACCCCTAAGGTGAGCTGCCTGATGTGGACACAACTTTTGAAAGTCTGCCATTTTAGTGATGGCAGAACTAGGAGCTCTGGGACAATATATGCCCACTTCCCACAGGAAGTAGTCATAGAGGGGGTGAAGTAACTCCCAGTGGTAAGTAGCCCATTGGCTACTTCCCTAAACGCCTCTAAATTCAATATTTACAGGAGCCCCCGGCACCAGAAATGTAGATTCCTGCTGCCCTATGAAGAAGAAGGACACAAAGAGCCACAAAAGACTGAGGAAGAAGCACTTGAATCGGACCCATCCCTGCCTGCCTGTCTGCTGCTCCGGTCGAATTGAGCCAAAGTTATCTCATCCTGCAAGCTGTTGTGCCTTCAAAAGCCTGGAAGGACTGCCTGCCTTCAACAAAGACCCAGGAACTCCTGTGGAGCAGTGGAGCTGCTTCGCTCCATTTGCATGGAGCAGTCACCCCACGAGAACTGCGAGCACCACTGTACCCATGCCCTCCAGTCCAAGCTGAAGTGGGCCAACTCTGCCAGCATAGTCCCCTAGCCCTCCAGGGACAAAGCCTGCCTTGGACTTGCCCACTGTAGACTCACAAACGCTGCCTGCAGCCTCTGTTCGCAGGTCTCATCAACCGCGAGTGCTTCTGGTGATAAAAACCTGACACCTCAAGACACCGCTACACTCGTCGCCTGTGGAGAAGAGGACCTAAGGTTTCCCCATGTCCCGAACATCATGAGAGCTGAGCCACCTTGCTGGTTTAGCCCGAGTGGACTCCCAGTCCAAACCTGAAGCCTCATGGGCTCCTGATGCTGTACTGCACCTCTGCACCCGGCCACCAGGTGTGACCTGTTGGTGTGGCCTTGGACTTTGCTCCATACCGATCTTAAATCCAGGAGATTGGCCCCATAAGTTGCTGTACTATGCCTGAATGCAATATTTGTATTTCCTCCATAGGATAACATTGCTGTCTTTATAATGCAGTGTCAGCTTTTTTTCAACCTGAAATTATTTCTCTTGCAAAACGTACTTACATGATCGTATTGATTATGGTCCCTAATATATACATTGAAGAGTGTGTGTCTCCTGGTTGCATCACTGAGTGTAATGAACTACAAAAATATCACCTGAACTTGTCCATGTCTGGAGGCCTTCAAAGCCATAATACATGCATTAAGTAATCCAACAGTATTGAGGACCCCAGCCTTGAAACGTGCATAAAAGCATTTCTGATAGGTGAGTTGGGAGTGTGCTAACCTAACACACCGAGAAGGGACGGAAGACGCTATTGGTCTTCATCAGCAGCAGACTGTTATTTAGAGAATGGACCGGAGCTGTGGTTGAGAAAGAGTGCTTCACCTTAAACATACTGAGGGCCTACTTCTTTGGAAATTCTTTTATAGTCCAGATGATGCTCCTCAAGTAACTAATGATAACAACAATGATAGTTGCACCCCTGCAAGAGTTGGACAATCCTGTATAGTGCATGGTAGGGTTGTCACATGAGAATGGTAATTGACCTCAAATGCTTTCCTAATCAGATTTCATAGAATGTTCTGGAGAAGGCCTATACATCTGACCTAAGAGGAACATGCTTTAAGGCGAGAAGAGCTCTGCTACTCTGCATCTAATCCACATTTTCTGACTTGTCCTGTGTTTTTCCTTTGTGGAAAGTGGAATTCTGTGTTCACTGGATGTGCTTCATGCTGTGATTACTTTGACTGGCATAGTACATGGATATGCAAGCCAATGAGCATCAATAGTTGATGGTGACACCGCAGCTTCATAAAAGGCTACAATGAAAGTGATGGTTTGGTACAGCTGATTATTTTAATGGCATAGGCCAATTTAACTGTACACCAGGTGGAGAGACAGACTATAAGACATCCCCTGTAAACTCTTTGCAGTGTACAATAAATGGGGGAGGGGGTTAGAGGGCAAGGGGGGTAGAGAGAGAGATTGTTTGTTTTGGGAGTTGGAGAAAATGTGCAAAGTGAATGGTATTCAGTAACAGGTCCCCAACCTGCCATTCAATATGAGATTACATAAGTTCCCTCCAGAAAGGGACTCATAGCTCTTGGGGAAAAACTTCCTCCAGTCAACCTATGCACTGGCTGCAACTTGTTGGCCATTTTACTTTTGCTCCCAGTGAGAGACCTCCTCTTTTAGGCAGATCAAAGCGGCATGTGTCCTGTTCTGGGACCAATGACAGGAACCACAGCCTACATTTTCTTCAAATTTCAGTCTTTCCTTCAATCAATGGAAATAGCACATTGACAGGATTTCTGGAGGACAGTGAAGAGGCTGGTATAACTGGTCAGACTATGTGCATTGGCACAGTAAAAATCAAACCATTTCAGCCAAGATCTCCTGGTTGCTAGGCAAGCCACAGCACAAGATAAAGACAATGGAGAAGATCATGCACCATGATAGGGCATAAAATGTGTGTGGCATGATGTGGATCCATATTGCCCCAGTCACCAATGGAGGAGGGAGGGGGGTCACTGAGGCAGTACTGTACAGCCAGCAGTGAACGGACTTGCTTTTATCTGATGACCAAAGACAAACAAAAGGGGAACTACCAGTTTGTACAGAAATGTATGATGTCGTTCCACAGCCTGTTATTAAAGGTTTGTACCCATAGTTGACTATGAATCTGGAGAGCCTTATATTCTAATGGCAAGCACTGGTAAATAAGAGCACCTGCAACAGATCCACAAATTGACTGATCAATCTACTGGGGGAAATCATGGTGGTCTAGAAGAAGGCATAGGGCACAGCTTTCGCAGCCACAAAAGTCCCTGAATCAATGACTTTTGTCCCTGAATGAACGAATACCCATAAAATATAGAAAACGTAAATGTCCCATAGGTATTCTAAATAATTTTCAGGTCTTGTGTTTTGTGGTTGAAGGATGTCTGTTGGAAACTACGTAAAAACAGGTTGTACTCCAGACAGACCTGACTAAAGCAAGGTTAGTCTTTCCAATTAAATCAAGATATCTATAACACTGCAACACTACACCTACTTCTGTTTCTTCAGGAATCTAAGAATATTCCCGTTGACTGCTGAACCCTGAGCAGTTGAAGGGTGAGGTTTCTCGATTCTTTCAAGATAGATGTGGGAAAACCTTAAGCGAAAAACTTAAAGTGAGAACCTCTAAGTGAGAAAACGTGTCGTTTCAATTGTTTTAGAAATGGGATCTCTAGTTTGCAGAGGTATACACCCTTGTCCAAGTAGGGACCACAGTCCTAGTCAGGGTAAGCCACAACACAATTCAAATTATCCTGTGCCCACCCTCAGCTTGGCACTGAGCAGCAGAGTTAACATAGAAGGCAATGTGTAAGGTATTTGTGCAATAAATCACACAGTAACACAGTGAAAACACCAACTAATACACCATACAGGTTTAGAAAAATAGATAATATTTATCTGAATAAAATAAGGTCAAAACAACAAAGATCCAATAAGCATAAGTTGAAATATCACTTTTAAAAGGTTTAAAAGAGTCTCAGTCCTTAGAAATAAAGTGTTTTTTTGTAACACACAGTACCTGTGATACATAAAAAATAACGATGCATGGGGACCGCAGACGAGGAGATGCACGGAAAAATAAGGTGTTGTGTCAGATGAACGAGTTACTTACCTTCGGTAACGACTTTTCTGGTGGATACATTAGCTACCTGTGGATTCCTCACCTCATGAATACTCCCATGGCGCCAGCATTCTACGGAAATCTTCTTACTAGTCTCTGCACGTCGACGAGGACGTCACTGTCTCGCACGCGACGCCGTCTGACGTCATACAGGCAATAAGAGGTCCTCGACGACGTGCGGACGTCAGTACCAATCATTTTTTACGTGCATGAGAACAACCAGGCAATGCAATGAAAGAACAAAGCAACATCCATTATATTGTAAAAATACACCACATTGTATGAATAACTGTAAATCTTTTTATGTACATATATATATATATATATATATAAAACTCTCTCTTTTAAAATATATACACACACCAAGTATATACATAAAGATATATAGACATATACCTATATATATATAAATATATTATATATATACATCTATTGCACCCTCAAAGACCAAGAGGAGCACACTCAAGGATTACCTGGCAAGACCATAAAGGCAACGGGGAGGCGGGTGGGACCGTGAGGAATCCACAGGTAGCTAATGTATCCACCAGAAAAGTCGTTACCGAAGGTAAGTAACTCGTTCTTCTGATGGATACAACTACCTGTGGATTCCTCACCTCATGAATAGAGTCCCAAAGCAGTACCACGCCCGGCGGTGGGTGCCTAAATGGTCAAACCAAGAAATCCTGCAGCACTGACCGTGCAAAATGGCCGTCCCTTCTAACCTCAGAATCTAAACAGTAATGTTTTGCAAAAGTGTGAAGGGACGACCAAGTTGCGGCCTTGCAGATGTCGACCACAGGAACACCTCTGGCTAAGGCCGAAGTGGCCGACTTAGCTCTGGTGGAATGAGCTCTAATGCCCTCAGGAGGATCCTTCTTTGCCAAAGAGTAACATATTTTAATGCAAAGAACAACCCACCTGGATAGTGTTCTCTTGTGGACTGCCTTTCCTCTCCTCTTGCCCACGTATCCAATAAACAGCTGATCCTCCAGCCTGAAATCCTTTGTTCTATCGATAAAGAAGCTCAACGCTCTCTTTGGGTCCAGACGGTGCAGTCTTTCTTCCTCTTTGGAAGGATGAGGCGGAGGATAGAACGTGGACAAAGTAATTGCCTGAGCCAAATGGAAGGGTGAAACAACCTTCGGGAGGAAAGCAGCCTTGGTCCTCAACACCACCTTATCCCCATAAAAAGTTGTATAAGGGGGTTTTACTGATAAGGCCTGCAACTCACTCACTCTCCTTGCTGATGTTATAGCTATCAGGAAGACTGTTTTTAAAACCAAATACCTCAAGGGGCAAGAATGCATAGGTTCAAAAGGGGACCCCATAAGGAAAGTCAGGACTAAGGACAAATCCCATTGCGGCATAACGAATGGCTTTGGAGGATATTGATTTAGAAGACCTTTCAAGAATCTGATAACAATAGGGGATTTAAATAAAGATGGTTGGTCTGGAAGACATATGAAGGCTGACAAGGCCGATAAATAACCTTTAATGGTAGCCACTGCACAGCCTTTCTGCGCCAGAGATAGAGCAAAAGACAAAACGTCCGATAGATGAGCATGTAAAGGATCAATCTGCCTCTCTCCACACCACGCAACAAATTTAGACCACCTATTAGCGTAGATAGATTTAGTGGAGTGTCGCCTGGCCGCTAATATAACATCCACTACCTCAGGCGGGAGAGAGAAGGAACTCAGGTTGCCCCGTTCAATCTCCAGGCATGTAGGTGCAGACTCTGGAGGTTGGGGTGTAGAACCTGCCCCTGCGACTGTGAGAGGAGGTCTGCCCTGAAAGGGAGACGGAGCGGCGGGCACGTTGAGAGTTGGAGAAGGTCGGAGTACCACACCCTCCTTGGCCAATCCGGAGCTATTAAGATTACTAGAGCCCGGTCTTGGCGAATCTTCCTCAATACTCGAGGAATCAAGGGTATGGGAGGAAACGCGTAAAGCAACTGGCCGCACCAGGTCATTTGAAACGCGTCCCCCAACGCTTCCTGCATCGGATACTGAAGGCTGCAGAACAACGGACAATGCGCGTTCTCTCGAGTGGCGAACAGATCTACCCGAGGAAACCCCCACTTCTGGAAGATTAAACGGACTTGATCTGGATGGAGACGCCACTCGTGGTCTGCCGAGAAGTGGCGACTGAGACTGTCCGCACGCACGTTCAAGACTCCGGCCAGATGGTTTGCTATCAAGCAAATCCGATGGTCCTTTGCCCAGGACCATAGTCGAAGAGCTTCTCTGCAGAGAAGGTACGACCCCACTCCTCCCTGCTTGTTTATGTACCACATCGTGGTAGTATTGTCCGTTAGGACCTGTACCGACTGACCACGAAGGGAAGGGAGGAAGGCCTTGAGAGCCAGACGTACAGCCCGTAACTCTAACAGATTGATGTGAAAAATCTGTTCCTCTGGAGACCAAAGACCTTTGATCTCCAGATCCCCCAGATGAGCTCCCCACCCTAGAGTGGAAGCATCCGTTATGACTGTGGCCACTGGTGGCGACTGCTGGAACGGCTTTCCTTGTGAAAGATTGTTGCTTGCAATCCACCACTTCAAATCCACAGCAGCATCTCTGGAGATCTTGACAGTACCCTCTAGATCCCCTCTGTGTTGAGACCACTGCCTTCGGAGGCACCACTGAAGAGCCCTCATGTGCCAGCGAGCATGCGTGACCAACAGAATGCAGGAGGCAAAAAGACCGAGCAGACGAAGGACCTTGAGGACTGGAACTACCGCTCCATTTCGAAACATTGGAACCAAATCCTGAATATCTTGAATCCGCTCAGGCGGAGGAAAGGCCCGACCCAATGTTGTATCCAGTACTGCCCCTATGAACAGGAGGCGCTGAGAGGGCTCCAGGTGAGATTTGGGCTCGTTCACCGAAAAGCCCAGGTCGAACAACAACTGGGTTGTTGACTGCAGATGACGCAACACAAGCTCCGGGGACTTGGCTTTGATCAACCAATCGTCCAAGTAAGGGAATACTGCTATCCCCTTCCTTCTGAGCTCTGCCGCAACCACCGACATCACCTTCGTGAAGACTCGAGGTGCTGAAGTAAGACCAAACGGAAGGACCGCAAACTGGTAGTGTTGCGATCCCACCACAAACCGGAGATACTTCCTGTGTGACTTGAGTATCGGGATATGAAAGTAAGCATCCTGCAAGTCGACAGACACCATCCAGTCTTCCATGTTCAACGCCAAAAGCACCTGTGCTAGGGTCAGCATCTTGAACTTTTCCTGCTTGAGGAACCAATTCAAGATCCTCAGGTCCAGAATTGGTCTCAAACGACCATCCTTCTTGGGAATCAGGAAATACCTTGAGTAAACTCCTTGACCCCTTTCCTGCTCCGGGACCAACTCCACCGCGCCCTTTAAAAGGAGGACTTCTACCTCCTGTTCTAGCAACAGGAGGTGTTCTTGTGAACAATACGAAGGGCGGGGCGGGATGAGGGGCGGAAACTCCCGAAAGGGAAGGGTGTAGCCTTTTCCCACAACACTGAGAACCCAAGTGTCCGACGTAACAGTCTCCCATTTGGTGAGAAAATGCTGTAATCTTCCCCCTACAGGAGAGGAGTGAGTGGGAAATGGTGGAAGCCTAAGGCTGCTTCCCCTGCTGCACCCCGCCAGAGGATGAGGAAGAGGCAGAGTGCTGCTGAGAGGCTCCCCTGGTGCGGACCCTACCCCTCCCCCTAAAAGATCTATAGGGGTGGGAAGAGGCAGGTTGCTGATATCTTCCCCGAAAGGAAGAGGAGGAAGAGCCACGCCCAAATCCACGAAACCTCCTGAAGAATCTGGAAGAGGCCGTGGAAGAAGGAGCTTGGAGTCCCAACGACTTAGCCGTGGCCCTGCTCTCCTTAAAACGTTCCAAGGCCGAATCAGCCTTAGCCCCAAACAGTTTGTCCCCATCAAACGGGAGATCCAACAATGTGGACTGTACATCTGCCGAAAAGCCCGAGTTACGGAGCCAGGCCTGTCTCCTTTCCACCACAGTTGTGCCCATTGCTCTGGCTACCGAGTCGGTGGTATCCAGTCCCGTCTGGATAATTTGGGTCGCAGCAGCCTGGGCATCAGAGACAAGATCCAAAAGACCCTGGGGAAGCTCTGTAAACGAAGAGGAGATGTCATCCATCAGAGCATGAATATACCTCCCCAGGATACAGGTCGCATTAGTGGCCTTTAACGCCAGACTGCAGGACGAAAAAATCTTCTTCGACTGCGCCTCTAGCTTTTTTGAGTCTCTGTCCCCAGGCACCGTCGGGAAAGAACCAGGCGCTGACTTGGACGAACAGGAGGCCTGCACTACCAAGCTCTCCGGCGTAGGGTGCCTAGATAGGAAACCAGGATCAGTTGGAGCCGTCCGATACCTCCTGGCCACGGCTCTGTGAACTGCTGGGGAAGATGCCGGCCTCTTCCACACCTCTAAAACCGGATCCAGCAGAGCGTCATTAAAAGGTAACAGAGGCTCCGCCGCGGCTGAGGCCGGATGCAACACCTCCGTCAAAAGGTTTTGTTTTGCCTCCACCACCGGCAAAGGCAGGTCCAAAAAACTAGCTGCCTTCCGTACCACTGTATGAAAGGAAGCAGCTTCCTCAGTATATTCCCCCGGGGACGAAAGGTCCCACTCAGGGGAAGTGTCCAGCCCACTGGCCGACTCCAGTCCACGCAGCCCATCACCCGAGTCCTCTAGCTCTCCTTCCTCTAGGGCTCGTTGGTACTCCTGCTCTTCTAGTACCCGGAGAGCACGCCTCCTTGAATGCAGTCGTTGCTCAATCCGCGGAGTCGACAATGCCTCCGCCGAAGTCGGAGATCGGCGCCGATCTTCCGAAGCCACCGACGCCGCATCCGGCGCCACGGGTAACTTCGGCGCCGACTGAAGAGCAGCTGAAACAGATGGACCCACCGGAGTCACAGGCCGAAATCTCGACATCGACGGGATGGAAATCCCTGGGGCCAATCCCTCCGAAGCCACCGGAGCGGCCACCGGCGCCGACACTGGCGCCGAGCCCACGTTCCCAAACGGGAGAAAGGGCATAAAGGGTGCCGGCCGAAGAGGCGCAGGATCACCCAAAGAAAAGGCCAAAGGCCCAGCCGGAGCACCCCCTGGAGCCATCTGTTGGAAGATGGTATACATCGCATTCAAGAATGCGGAACTATCGGCTCCAGGGGTGGGAAAAGCCGGATACTGGGGTGCCTGTCTCGGAGGCGACCCCGACTCCGGCCTCGGCGTCTGCGCCGGAGAAAACACTTGAGGCTCCAATACCTCAATCACCGACGCCTGTCCAGGCGAAGTTGGTGACGCCGGAGAGGGCAACGGCGTCGAAGGATGCGGCGTCACCGTGGGGCTGACCTCCCATGTCTTTCGGCGACGATCCGGAGACCTGGAACGAGCCTCCCTTGAATGACGCCGAGATTCTCTACGGCGCCGGGAGTCTCGATGACGCCGATGTTTTGGAGAAGACTTCTTGTGATGCTTCTCCTTTGACTTGGCCATAAACAGCTTCGCCTCACGTTCTTTAAGGGCCTTCGGATTCATGTGCTGACATGAATCACAAGTCGAGACGTCGTGGTCGGAGCTCAAACACCAAAGGCAATCGGAATGAGGATCCGTCACCGACATCTTGCCTCCACACTCACGACAAGGCTTAAATCCAGACTTTCTCTGCGACATTATTTCCACGGAGAAAGAGTACGCAGCAAGATATACACTGTAACCGCAAGAGTAACAGTTGCTCCCTCGAAGATAACCGTTTCGAATGCACGGAAAAAAGGGAACTGACGTCCGCACGTCGTCGAGGACCTCTTATTGCCTGTATGACGTCAGACGGCGTCGCGTGCGAGACAGTGACGTCCTCGTCGACGTGCAGAGACTAGTAAGAAGATTTCCGTAGAATGCTGGCGCCATGGGAGTATTCATGAGGTGAGGAATCCACAGGTAGTTGTATCCATCAGAATTTCCGGTGCAGGACAGACAATGCGTTGTTTTTTTCCATGCTTCCAGGACGTATGTTGTTTTTCCGGCGCGCAGTCTTGGCTCCTCACTGCAGTCCGGGGGAATTTTTTGATGCCAAAGGATGATACGTTTAAAATCCTTGATACACTGATAGAAGGAGCAGGTGCTGTGTCGATCCGGTAGGCGATGCGTCAAATGTTCCATCGCAAGGCAGGCGCTACGTTGATTTTTCCATCAGGAAGTCAGTGCTGCGTCGATCCGGTAAGCCGCGATGCAAGCTGTGCGTCGATTTCTACAGGCATTGCATCGATTTTCGATGCACAAGGATTTTCTTGAAGAGGTGAAGTCTTTGTTGGCCTTGAGACTTCAGAAACAGTAGCAAAGCTCAAACCAAGCCCTTGGTCATCACTTCAGGAGAAAGGCAGAGTACTTCCAGCAGAGTGAGAGGCAAGCAGGGCAACAAGCAGGGCAGAAGTCCTTCTCAGCAAAGCAGTCCAGATGAGTCCTTTGGGCAGCCAGGCAGTTCCTCTGACACAGTGCAGGTGTAGCTCTAGAAGTGTCTGATTTGGTGAGACCCAGTTTATGAACCCAAAACTGCCTTTGAAGTGGGGGAGAATTCAAAGAGGGGTTTTAAAGTGCACAAGTTCCCCTTTCAGCCCAGTCCTGTCTGCCAGGATCCCTATGGGGGGTTATCAATCCTTTGTGTGAGCGCAGGCTACTGGCTGTTGAAATGTTAGTGTGAGGCCCTCCACCCTTCCTACCCAGGAAGACCCATTCAGAATGCAGATGAATGCAGTTGTAACTGAGTGTCCTGTGTTTATGGTTGTCTGGGTGGAATGTACAAGGGGAGCTGTCAACCAGCACAGACCAGACGTGGATTGGAGGCAGGCTGTAAGGCACAGATAGCAGTAAGTGCAGAGAAATCCCCACTTTATAAAATTGGCATTTGTAAAATAGTGATATGAAATCCAACTTCACCAGCAAGCAGGATTTTCTATTAGAAGTCTGGCAATATCAAGCAAGACATGGCTACTCCTTCCAGGTCAAGACCTACCACGTAAGAGTATATGAGGGCAGTTCTAATGCTAGTCTATGAAAGGAGAAGGCCTCCCAGTACAGGAAAACTAATTTATGAGTTTTTCACTACCAGGACATGTAAAACACATATGTACATGCCCTGCCTTTTACCTACATAGCACCGTGCCCTTTGGGTTACCTAAGGCCTACCTTAGGGGTGACTTATATGTAGAAATGGGTAGTTTAAGGCTTGGCAAGTAGTTTTAAATGCCAAGCAGACGTGGCAGTGAAACTGCACACACAGGCCTTGCAATAGCAGGCCTGAGACATTATTATGGGCTACATATGTGGGTGGCACAATCAGTGCTGCAGGCCCACCAGTATCATTTAATTTACAGGCCCTGGGCACATGTAGTGCACTTTACTAGGGACATACAGGTAAATTAAATATGCCAATTGGGTAGGAGATAATGTTACCATGTTAAGGGGAGAGAGCATATGCACTTTAGATCACTGGACAGCAGTGGTAAAGTGTGCAGAGTTCTAAAATCAGTGTCAGAAAAATGGAGGGAGGCAGGAAAAAAGTTGGGGAATGACCACCCTAAGGCTGTCAGGTCTATCAAATGGAAAATCTAAAGCTTCTAGCTGAGGACCTTAAACCATAACTCTACCCTAATCTAATCCTAAACTTCAAACTATTCCTTAACCTAAGCAGAGTTTAGGGAATTCTAATTATCCTTTTCCAAATCCCCTAGTATGTACCTAAACCTAATCAAAATCAGAACCCATTCACACACTTTTTCCTTTACACTATTACTACACCTAAACCTAATATAAAAAACAATCCTAACCCTAGACCTAGCCCATTATTACTGTAGACCTATCTAAGTAATTTCCCTTTCTCTATTACTAATCCTACTATTAACTCTAAATCCCTCCCATCTAATCTTCATTTCTTTTAACTTGTTTCGCTACTTCTTTTTTGACTATGTATGTTACCATTCTTTCTTTTCCACTTGTTAAATCTCACTTTTTGGTCCTTTCACACTTTTGTTCTCATGTTTGAGCTACAAAGGTTCTTACTTTTGCTTGGCTGCAGAAATATCTTTACAAATTACTTGAAGCATTAACTTATCTTAGCATCAAAGAGCCAGACACTACAGTCCTCTCATCCACTCTATTTTTGGGATTTGCCATGAAGAAGCATGATTGGGAACACACTGGATAAGGTATTTTTTATTCAGAGCACTCCATTAAAAAATAAACAAATGCACTGACAAATTGTCCAAAAAAACATGGCATATTTATACAGATCTTCATCTAACCTACTTTACAGGCACATCGTCTTTAATGCATGTCACAAGTTCACAGTTACAGCCTCTGCATATGCTATGTTTGTATTTGTTCTGCTAACAGCAGTGTGCTCAACTTTAACTACCTATAGCTTTAAGCAATGTCCGGAGAACTAATCTGGTCCAAATACTGCACCCATCCCAAAGGGGTCTAAATAAATGCTATACAAAGAAAGCAAAGACAATTTCAATTCCTAATTCCAATATTAAATTAGGACTCAGATTCCCTGCTCGTAGATTTCAAGAGTTTGATGAAATCTTTAGTTGGTCCTAGGTCACAAATTAAACACGGTTTGGCATCTTAGAAGGTACATTATGTAAGTTAATATTCACTTAACAAACAATTCCTTCACTAGTCTAACTCAATTCTTGACTGTGGGAATTCCAGACTTAACTCCAAACGAAGGGCTATGATTGTTGCTTTACTATGTGCCACCAAGATTGTGCTCATAAATGTATTCCATAATAATAAGAAGCATCAAAACTGACATGATACCTCAAAGTTTTAACCATCGGCCTCCACTATCGTCTACACACTGTCCCAGAGTCACGTGAGCAGAACGGCCACCTCTTTCGCCCAGCACGTCTGGTTTATGCAGGTAAACTCCCTCATCCATCTTTGCACCCTCAACAGTTCCTTGCACTCTTTCTTCAGCAAATGCATCTCCTATAATATCACTATCTGAGCTTCTGACTGCTTTTAAGTACTCTTACATCTTTCTGCTTCTGATTTTTTACTCTGAGCCCCTTCACGATCCCAGACAGAACTCCCAAGTGGTGTTCCCTAATAACTCCTACCATTGCTCTAACTTCCCTTGCTACTCAAGTATCTAAAGTGTCTCCCTCAAAGCACTACCAACCACCATGTATTCTTTTAATTTCCATCACAACCTGCAGAAAATGACAATGTTTCTTTTATGCTCTCCATAATGCTCCCCACCCAGTGCCACACACCCCTCATGTCCATGACTTGTGCCAGCACCCCACCCAACCCTCTCTGGGAACCCTTCCTGAACTCCTTGTTGGTATTCTCCTAATACCCATTTGTGATCCTCCTCTAGTGCTGAGTCTACCCCTTGTGGAACTTAATTTTGTTTGATTAAACTCTCCACTGCCACTGGCTCTTTGAGATTGTACATAATGTTGCCCCAAGTAACTAAGGCTTGCAGGAAATTTGAGCTGGGCAGTAGCACCCAGTTCCCTAAGCTCTTTCATATGCTTCCCTGGCTCCCTCTGACAGTTCTGAGTAGCTCTTGAACTATCTGACCTGGCGTGAAAGGAGAAATTGTCTGCCTTCAGAGTACTCACTTTCAGAGCTACTAACAGAATCTGTTCTTTATGGGGAATGTCTTATAGCTAATCTGAATCTTCCTTGCACTCTTTTTGTTTGGGTTCCTCATAAATGGGTCTCGATGTGCACTCTGTACATCAGCAGCAAAATCGTTAGGGTCTACAGATGAAATAGCTTTTTAAATTAAGTTAACCACAAACCCTATCAGATTGTCACCTTTGGCCCCTTCAAGAATATTCAACAGACTCACATTGTTACGCCTCAAATTATTCTCCAAAGTCTCTAACTTTTTTAAAACCTCCTTCTCGCTTGTTTTCAAAGCCCGCATCTCATCACCATTGACCTCCACTTTACCCCTTAATACCTCCAGCAAGGCCTCCAATATGTTTATCCTTTGCATTATCATGTCTATTTTCCCTTCCAGTGTCTCTCATGTGCCCTGAGTGCCTTTCTGATTTTTCTCAAAGATTGCAAACTTTCCTTGACCTCCTCCATTAGCCCGGTCAACAGCATCTCAACCCCACCTGGTGCCATAGGGGACTCGGTGTACCAGTCTTTCAAATGCGAGGTTGAACTCATGTGTCCTGATCGGAGTCTAAACAAACCTCAGCCAAATCTTCAAATCCATTATCTATGGGCACATCAACTATGCCATCTTCAGACCTTACATTGTCCTGCATTCCATCTGCCTCTGCCGCCATACTATGTCTGCCCTGAGGACTAAGGATAAGAAGCTCTTGTGATAGGACAGCTTGGTTACAGCCCTCTTTTATGGACTGAACCCTGAAAAAAGACCTCTGAGAGAAGGTAATCTTGCCGGTATGCAGAGATTTTGAAAGGCGAGTCACCAAGAAGTTATCCCTCTTGGTCTGTTCCCACTATCACCAGGGGTGTGGGCCAGTGGGGCTGAAGCAGACTCTGAATAGTTAATATTAACGGTGCTTGTGGTAGTGGCAGTGAGTCTAGCTGTAGAAGGAGCGTTGGGCAGTATTAGTGTTCCCTGTACTTCTAATTGTCTCAAATTGCTCGTAAGCTCTACTCTCTTTTTACCATTCCTTAGGAGGTAACTATCCCTCAGACCCCCTAACACGCCATCTACTCCTCTTGAATTCATTGACTTACTTGCTCTGACCTTTTTCAGCTTTGCAGGCGGTGTCTCTAGATTGCCCACTGGGTTGCCTTTTGCGCCAGACCTCCTAGTTAAAAAAACAAAATGAACCTGCTGAGGTATTTCTCCCCTCCCTCTATCATAAGCCTCCTCATCCACGTTGCTTTCACATGCAGCTGCCAGCCTGTGCTGACACTGCCACCTGGGTCCCAGAGGGAGATTCGAGCTGAGGCCTGATGGTCTCTGCTAAGCTCTAATGCCACCTCCTTCCAAACAGCCACCGCACCATATGAACTTGAAGACTCACCGTGCCTTGCACAACTATATGCACAACCTCAGATGTCTGCTCCAATTCCGCATCCATGCAACAGGTAAGTCCTACGTGCAATACTACAAGACTGTAGAAGACATCTCCCAGACGTCTCCTTCAGCTAGCTGCCATGTTCTCTCCTCATCCACCTATCACTGTAGCTAAGATCCGGCTACATGATTCCTGGTATGTTACCATAGGTTTTTATGGCCCCAATATAGACAACCCAGGCCCCCTCCAAGTACTGTATTACTACCGGTTAGAAGTAGCAGTACCGATAATGAAAGGGAGCGATTTTAATATACATCTTGATCCCGCACTGGTGGAATCCACCATGAGAAAAACGGCTAACTCCTCCAGGATGCTAGCACAAGTAAGGCAGATGATGAAGAACCAAGAACTACTTGATGTGTGGAGACAAAGGTCTGGCAATACTAAGGAATTTACTTTCCATATTAAGAAATATGGCGACTTCACCAGAATTTACTTTTTTCTGATAGATGTCAGAATTTCTAGAAAGGTGAAAGAAGTTAGCCCCATATCTGAGCACTTATAAGACAACTCAGCAGTCAGGATGGATTTGTTCTTGGGCAAGGGTTTAGAACACCCTAGACGGACCTTATACAAGAAGCTGTTGCTCTACCAGACGGTGGTTGATCAGTTGAGACAGGACACAGTAGGATATTTTTAAATAAATGAAGGATCGGCTCCCCTCGACCTAGTTTGAGATGCTTTTCAGGCTTTCATTAGAGGGAGTATAGCTGTATGTAATAACAAACACCCCAGGCACAAACTTAAAGATGCTATACCTATTTTGTGAAGCCAGTTCAATATTTTCACCCAGATCAGGAGATTCCCTCTGGTAATGCTTACATGAACAAAGACAGAGCTGTAGGCTCTGGGGGTACTGAGGGTAGTGATCACAGCGCAATATCATGTACAAGAAACTTGGATGTACTAAGAGAGAAATGATTAGACATTAAAACAAAATCTATTAAACACATTTCGTTAAGGAATGCCAAATCACATTTATACATTAATTCATTCAAGACATCACCATATTGATCATGTGCAAAGTGAGATTGTACCAAACATCCCCCGTCAGTTAAGCCACAAACATTTTCCGAAGGTGCATTGCATAATCATTGCATTGCATAAACAAATATAAAAATTGCCACCCCATAACCCCAGTACCAGCACAGACAGTCTCTAGATCGATTCCCAACTGTCTTACAGCAATAGTAACCTTGTAAAAAGAAGTACTGTTATAAAAATTAATTATGACTAACTGGGCCGATCTTGAAATGCTACAATCATCTGATAAAATGGATTGCTGATTGCCATTCTTATTTTAGTGAACGGGAGCTTACTAGAAATGTATGTACATAGCCCTCCCTTTGGCCTACCATGGCTAGATACAACAGCTGGGACGTGGTATGTTCTAAATCCGTTAATATGTTTGGGGTCCAGAAGCCAAGTCTCCTGTAAACAGAGATAATTCAAATCTTCTATAAATTCCACCCACCCTGTGCCATGTTCCAATATTAGAAAAAAAACTGAGTAAGTTACTGCGGGTCTCTCTGTGTGCTTATTAGATTTTACCACCTTTGCATCAACATGTATAGGCGGGGAGGTTACAATAGGGGTAGAGACGACTTCTCCATCTGCCCGTCCTACAGGTACCCTATCATTACAGTTAGGTATGCTTATCCTACTTCCTTCCTCTTTATATACCTCTAAATAATCATTACTCAGTCAAACCAGGCCATCTAAGGATGTCCAGATTTGATACTTATTGTGGGCAGTTATAGCACTACTAAAATCATTTGTCTTGTCAAAAGGCAGTTGTGGCCGGAGTTTAGGCATGTCTAATACTTCTTTTCGTTTTATAAAAGTATCCTAGGGGGAGAAGTGAAATGTCACTGCCCAGATGCAGCTCTACGTAGGATTGTTTCCACCAGATGTGGAGATTTAAAAGACAACACCACACAATCTCCCCGTAATGATTTCCGACTCTTAACAACCCATTTGACTCTCCTAACCATCTTTATATCTTCAAAAAGGGGCCCGACCATTTGAGCTCCCACTCTAGAACCGATCCAGTTTAGGGACTTGTTCCTCAGTGAGGTCTAAGTTTCCCTATTCTGTACTGGTAGGGTGGGCACATTAGCCAAAATTATTACATAGTATTGTAATTCTAATTGTATTTATATAGAGCTTACTACCCCTGATGAGGTGTTGAAGCACTTTTCATCGAGTAGCACACTACTCTGGAACTCAAGAGGAATTAGTGGTGGATTAGTAGAAGGAAATATAAGTACAGTATTAGTATTATTATGAGTTAATTTGAGCAGAGGATATGTGAGTTTGTTAGTTGGATTGACTAGAGTAATGGAGGGATAGAGGAGGGAAGAATCCAGAAGTGTTAATTGTGAGTTTATAGTAATAATATGAGGCTTGGGATGAGTAAAGGAGAGATGGAGGAGGGAAGAGCCTGTGGAAAGGGGTTAGAGAGATCATAGTATGCATCCATTTGCTTCAGTGGTACTAAGTTTATTCCGGAATCTGTGTTTTTTCCAGCGATGATGAATCATACTAGGCACGGCCACTATCTTCTCTTTGCTCCCTTCTCAATGAATGAGCAGATTTGCTTGTTCACCCTCCACCGGGGTCAGATGCCTCTTTCCGACCTGGCTTTGTGGAACTATTGAACGCACAGCGTGTTCAGGGGACATAAGGATCCAGAGGGTTAACACGCCTGAGTTCACCTGATTTAAGTGGGCCCAGTAGAGGCAGAATCAACACTGGAAGTGAGCAGCTTTGAGCCACCCACTCATGTCAAAGAAAGATTGGCAAATCAAAGTGACATGAGCAGAAGTAATCTAGTGATGAGAGTACTACCTCTATCCTGGTTAGAAAGTGGCCTGGATGGTGATGGTAGTTTTCAAACTTGGAATACCAAATAGCGTGGTTAGTGGGAGTGGATGGGATTACTCCGAAAACGGACAGGGCACTTGCAATGAAGGTCGGCTGGAGAAATATCCAATGGAGTAAACATGCTATCTGGAGTTGGCACACCCCGAAGACGTAACTTCACCTGGACATTGAAAATGGATCACTGCAAAGCTTGCTATGAATCATATAATTAGAACATTTGCATTGTTTTGCAAACTCTGGTTAATGGTAAAATGTTTAATAAACGTGTGAACTTCATTTTTAACAGGCAACTCTCTAGCAAAGGAGTCCAACAACATTAGCTTTCGAGATGCCGAGTAGAAGAACGCGGCAGAAAACCTGTGGAGAAGAACAGCCGTACTGTTGAAAGACAAGGCAGAAACCCTTACCTGAAACATTTACAAGGCACAAGGGTTTTCTGTATTGATTGAACTATGCAGAATAGCTGTACAGTAATGGACAGTGTGTAGCTCGCTCATGGTATTTGAGTCACATGGGCAATCCGAGCTTGTGTACACCAGGACTGCTTCGACCAACAAATATGGAAACTCGCCCTCCTTCAGATCACACAGTTACAAGACAGACACCTGCAATACCCTGCCCAGCGGCTTACACACGGAATGAGAGCCAAGATTCCATTTTTTATTAAGAAGACCGGGAGATAGCATATTTCCAGTCGTTACAGACTCCTTGAAGCAGTCGTTTGTACAGAGTATGCGTCCCCTCGCCCCCCACTCAGAGGCGAGACTTGGGTAAAATAACAAATGCCGGGTCCCGTCATGGCTTATGAACTGACACTTCCAAAGCAAATAAAGAGTAACATCGTTGTCTACTTTCTCGCCCCCTCCTTTATTCAGTCATGGCATGGCGCCGCTGAACTAGGCAGGGACCCTTACAGGTGAGGCACTTTCAAAGCAGGTCCTGCTTTGGCTTCGAGGGTAAAGGACTAAAGCACTTTGTGCTAATAAAAGCTTTACAAGACGTCTAGGGAGGCCCAGGTCATGTCAATGAGTTCAGGCTCTTAGCCACAATACTAACACGTGTGTTAAGTGGTCAACATTACCCACAGACTAAACCCTAAGCCAGCCTCTGACCTAGAGTGCCGTGCTAAATGGCCCCTTTGTCCGCTAAAGGGGCCAGGACACCAAGGACTATCTGTAGACACAAGAAGAGCGTGTCATCTAAAGGGCTAAGAGTTTCCCAGAAAATTCACGAGGTGTTAGGGGTTTCTCCTCATCGACAATATAGACTTCCGACACAAAATGACGACAACATACCAACATACCACCCTACCCCAGAACTGGTCAAAAATGGCAACACAAGCCTTTCACTTCCACCAGTAATTCGCGGGAACCAAGAGTTTTGTGAGTGGGTTCTTTCTGGGACAATGCAATGACAGGGGGCATGGCCGTTCGAAACGTTTCTGTTAAAAGTACAGTCAGGAGTGTCAGCTCTGCTACGCGAAAAACACGTAGAGAATTCGTGGTGCTGGATGACCTGTGATTTTATTTTAGTTTCGGAGGTTTCTGTACTTTCACCCCCACTCTCTCTGTAGACCAGCCCAGTTTCCCCCATGGTACTTTATGTGCCAGAGCCCCCCCCCCCCCCCCCCACAAACACACACACGCTGCATACTCGCCTGCTGGGGGTCAGGAGGCACAATCCAGGCCCCGGTTAAGATGCAGTAGTAATAGTAGGGTCACAGAAAGCCAACACGCAGACGGGGCAGCTTTGGGTCTCCTCGAAACGGTAGTTGTGAAGGGTGGACTCCCTCTCGCCTCTCCCCCGCGGGGAGTTCGGAGCTCCCTGCTTCGCCCCAACTCTTGTACGCTGCGCAATCCCAGCCCAGGTTTCATCAGCCGCTCTCCGCTGCCTACCTGTGATACAAGTGGCACTAGGGTCTGCTCCACGGAGCGAGTCTTGATCTACAGCCTAGAGCACATATTGAAGCTGGAGGAGGAAGACGAGGAAACCCCGCTGCACGGAGAGGTGGCCATGCCTCCGACGCATCGCCTGTACCGATGTAGCAGCTGAGGGGAGATGTAGGCAATACGTTAACAAAATGTATGTGTTTAACAGTGGGCAGGTCGAGTTTTCGTTATTGGGGTTACTTATACTTTTGTTTGTACTACAGGTGCGGGATGTACTATCAGGGCATATTTTATCAATAACTGTATCAACTTGAGATTGTCGTAAAGAGCAAAATACTGGTGGTGTCTGTGTATCAACTGTATGCGTTGGCTTTCAATGCAATGTACCGCTATCTTGAAGGGATACCATTGTAGGCCCAGCCGATAAATTCTTTAATATGCCCAAGCATATGTTGGCAACATTACATTCCACCTGATTTAATCGATTATTCAGAGAGTCCAATGAAAGTTTGACAGATGACTCCAGAGTTTTAATCATATCACATATATTCTCAAAGTATACAATCTATCAGATGGTCTATTTATTTCACTCGACTTCTCAGCCTGGGCGTTCTCTCTAGTTGAATCAATAACTGCCGACTGTGACCGAGGCTTTCTGGTGAGCTTGGGTGGGGGGTGGAGAATGTATACCAGATGGTGGAACTATGTGCAGTATAATTTGTACGCACTCATTACCCCCTTTAACATTAATCGTTTTTCCAACTACATCAGACGGGCGGGTGAGGTCAGAATTAATGGGACTGACCTGCATTGTTGGGGCCCATAGACGGTCCTCCCATGTCAGCAAACTTTCTTCTAAGCTCCCATGACACCTGAGTTGTATTTCAGTATAGCTGAGTTCAGGAGGAGATATGGATTAAGTGATGGCTACTGGGTGTTTTCTCTTTCCCTCCTCAACTCTACAGTTTAGAACAACGATAGATATTGCCTACAGAGCTAAACAAACCTAAGTCTGTTCACACAAAATCTCTAGAAAATACTCCAAATAGTGTTAAAGGTCTATGGTTCCAATGGTGCCCGCTGATACCCGGAGAAAAAATAGTCGTCAACATCTGTATGAAACTAAAGAGCAGATGGATGTTACCATTGGTGAGCTCTACTTATGATGAACAGAAGCACAGTGTACTTGAAAAGTGTTAAACAATAGCCACCAGTACCCTGAAACAGATGTGGCAGACCTTAGAGGGGGTGGCCCAGCCCAGCCTCCTCTGGGCTACGATGGGCATGGACGGGCCTGCCCTTGGCCTGGGCTTTGTCCAGGCGTGTCCCACATAGCAGGGGACCTGTTGGTGCTATGTAGCACGAGTCCTCCCACAATGACAGTGCCTCCAGGCATGGTGAAGTCTGGGAAAGGGAGTCCCCTTGCTGTGTTGTTGGTAGCCACAGGGGATATAAAACACACTTTTGATAACTTTTAATCACAAATTATATACTGACGAGATTTTGGTTGATCTGATAGAAGACTGGCTAAAAGTGACCTTGCTTCCGAAGCTTGGGCCAGACTTAAAACTGCCCTTAATCGAGAGATGTAAGGAAGACGTTAGGGTGGTAATGAGTGACTTTAAAAAGGGAAAGGCATCAGGTCTCAATGGCCTCCCAAATGAGCTGTACATCGTCTTGGGGGATAACATACTGCCAGATTTTGTTAGTTTGATGGATGACACTTTTGAGGGGAAATAAACAATCGTGCTCATGGGATGAAGCCATAATTAATGTGATTTTAAAATTAATAAGGACCCAAAACTCTGTGAATCTTTTAGACCAAACTCTTTGCTAAGCTGTGAATATAAGAGCTATACAAGTATCTTGACAATGAGAGCGGATAACATGATTGGTGGTCTAGTGCATGAGGACAGAAAGGGGCTCATCAGGGGTCAGCAGCTACAGGTGTTGGCACACTGGCTGGTGGGAGCAGTGGATAAGGCAACAGAAAGGAAAAAATCACTGTCAATTTTAACATTTGATGCCACTAAGGCTTTTGACAGAGTGAGTTGGCCATATCTAAATACAGTGCTTAAGCATAACGACCTGGGTAAGAAATTCTCCAGAGTAATTCAGACCTGTACTTCTCAAGTTTATATTTCTTTTTAACACAATCCCATAGTCATAAAAAACAGAGTGGTTTAGGAAACTGCCGGGGGAAGTGAGTAGTTTTATTTCAGCCTCTAGAGCGGTCAGAATTGCAAGGAAAAAGCTTTGCAGGGGAACAATCAAGGGAGCCATAGCGGCCCCGGACTTCCATATTTATCATTGGGCCTTTCAGTTGAAGAATTGTAGAAGGCAGAAAATGGGTGTGGATCATTTGCAAATAGGTCTCGTGCTTCAAGCCATGCTAAAAAACCTGCAACAGGGTGATATGCATTTTTATACAAGTTTGGAAATCCCAAATTTTTAAAAATGGTCATATTAAAGACTTTGAGCGTGGCGATCAGACTTTGGGTACAAATTAGATGGAGATTATGGATACCATGTTATAACAAATTCCCCTTTTTTGGAACTTGCCTGGAACTCCGGAGTCTCTACAGGACTGTTTAGCAAGACCTTTGACAGACCGTGGGCTAAGTATATGGGGACAGATCATCCAGGAAGGAGGTTTGTTATTTTAGGCTGTCCAGGGTTAAATACTACCAGTTGGCCAGCTGGGCGCATAGATTGGTTCAGGATGGTAGGGGTGACACCAAGTTGGAGTATCAGCTACAAGACAGTTCCCCCATAAAGAAAGACACAGAGAATTGGTATTGGAAGATGTTGGAAGCGATGGATGGAGACTTCATCTTGCCAGAAAAAATCCGGAAAAAGGGCATGCGGACCTAGGACTAACTAACATCATGCAAGTATCAATATCTACTTTGCACAAATCAGTAAAATCCCCATCACTAAGACAAATCATCTGTTTATGGCATAGAGACCACTTGACCCCGAAAAGGCTGTTGAGGCTGGGCAATCAAGTGGTGAAGAGCTGTCATAAATGGGACCTTGAGAAGGTGGATGTCTTGCCCATGTTTATGCAGTGTCTGGGTATCCAGCTCTTCTGGCAAGAAGTCGGTAAATCTTTATCCAAGGTATTAGGTTGAGAAATCAAGTAAGTCTTGCACTGGTGATTTTTGGTATCCCGGAGGCTGATGGGTCTGTTGTTAAACCAGCGAAGAAATAGAGATTACTTTTAACAGCACTAGTGTTGTTGGTCAAAAGAGAGCTGTGCATGAAATGATTATCTTTTGCTTCCCCGGGATTTCTAGAGTGGGTACAATCTGCACTACGGGTTAGCTGGCTCGATAGCAAATGTCTTATATCAGGAAAGGTGAGAATGTTGCTTCCATTAGGGAATTTGTGGATGAGGCGAAATCCAGGAAGGGCAGACAACCTGTTGGGAGGGTTCCGATGATTCAGACCTACTGACCAACACAGGGAAGGTGCTGGACACATAAATCTAATGTAATGGATGTTGGAAAGGTCGTGCTCAGGTTGAAGTGCATCTGCGGTCTCGTGCTAACAGCAATCCCTTAGGAGGGCGATTTGCTACCTGTTGCATAATGAGGACAAAAGAAAAAAAATGATACCTCAAACTCCAGGCCAGCACAGCGCAAGACATTGCTATCAAATATCTCCAAATATTGAGACTGGATACAGTCACCACACTGATTACAAAATCAAAGTAGGCCTGCAGGTTGCACAAAGCCATCTTTAATTAAATTTACATGTGGGAGGGCTTCTTCACATATAGCAGAAATACTAAGCCAAGTTAGGTGTATTCTTTAACAGTTACAATCTCAACATCACTTTTGCTTTACTTTTTTCTAAACACTACCAACCACAGTTTTTGACAACTTGAAGAGTAATTCAAGCTGGATGAAATAGATGCTTGCCTTGTTTAACTGTTTCTGCAGAACGCAGGGGTAAAAGGAAATCTGCATATTTATGCCTTTTAAGTTGTGAAGAATCTTATCTGACACCTAGACTGTCTCTCCTGGAGCTTTTTTATAAAGCACGAACAAGACAGAGGCTCAGGAATAACCGTGTTGTATCCGATGTTGCTATCAATATAGACCCTAACACTGTCACCCTTGCCCAGTCTAACAGAATTAGTGCTGTAGCTGCAGATTAATTAAATAACAGCTATCAGGACTTTATCCTTGCCAATATGTGTAAGCTTCCCTCTAAGCTGTTGTCCACTAAGATAGTTGAAGTCTTGGGCAAATGTCAATGAATGCCATCTTACAGGCAACTCTTTGCTATAACCACATATTTCTCCAACCAGATTTTGCGCACTAAAAATGTATTCCTGATTGAATGATTTAGTCAAATCATTGCTTGGTAGTACTGAAGAATGTTGTCTGCAGTTATCTATTCCTCTACTGCACCCAGAATCCATTTTGCGTGCTTCTTTCTAAGAGTACCACATGTAACAAATGACACATCCCTGTGTTTATTCTCTTTTCTGAACAATGAAGGTATGGTTCCCGATACCCACAAGGAGAGAAAGAAAACAGACTTTAGAACCACCAATTAATTTGGACAATGCCGAAAAAGTCTGACCATAAGCAATTTGGACCTGCATATTTAATCCCTTCACTTATTATTGCCTTCAGGGTTGGTACAAAATCTATACTTACTTCAATTTTCGACGTGAGAGTAACATATGGTCATAAAAATTTTGCTGGAGTGATCAAGCCAAGTGCTAGGCAAAATAGTCAATTCCTCCTGACTTAATTTAAGCACTTCCAAGTATAACCATCCCCCAACATTATCTATGTTTGTTTGCAGCCAAAAGATGAAGCCATATTTCTGGCATTACTTTTGTATCCATTTTTATAAAACAGATTCTGTTTCTTTCCAGGCACACTGTCCGTACAAAACTGTTCATTTAATTTGTAATTTGTCCTTCACCACACCACATCAAATCAATCTGTGTGGGTCTTGCCCCTTGGATGTTAAATTGGCTCCATGTTTTGGCCAAGCTGTCTCTCTATTTTGTGAGTGCAAGAAAAAATTCAGCCATTTCCTCTATCTGACTTATGACACCACTTGCTTCAGTAGTAAAGTAAGTTATGGCCTAATACAAGGAGACCATATCTAGGTTGTTAAAGATTTTATTTAGCTTTTGCCAGGTCAGAGGACAATTTGTTGTATCTGAAGTCTCAGCTCTTCATCACTACTTTTCAGATAGTGGACTAAAACATTAAAGATGACTGTTAGTGATTCTTGGTTACTCTCTGCTCTGGAAATGGCTTTAAACATATTACAACAGTTCAGTAGAACTAGGTCAACCAAGATGTAGAGTAAAAGTCTCCTTTGAAGAGTATGTGTTTAGACTCACCTGTGTCAAATTGCCCATTGAACTCCTACAGTTTATTCCTATTTGTAAATCTAGCCAGTTTCCCTCTTTTTGCAGCTGCATTATCATTACGTATATTGTCTCAGCTTAACTTGGATCTGCCCAGTCAACCTCAGTAGAAAAGATGCGACTTATCTCTGGTATTAACAGCAAGCACCGCCAATATATCGACCAAAGGTTACTAGATTGGTACCAGAGATCATTAAGTGTGGTCTATACTTCCACAGAACATGCCTAAAAATAATCAAAATAGATGCCAGCTTCTTTCAGATGCCTGCAATATGATTCCTGAAGGCTTACCTAAAAGGCAGAAGAGAGATCATGCATAATCAGTTCTCAAAAGTTGACAATTAATGTTTCAATGGAGCAGAAGTTCACTATGTCACAGCAATATTAGATTAAATAGTCAGCTGAAGGAATTATTCATAATTAGCTCCCATTATGAAGTAGGTGAGTAAGTCTATTAATCACGCTATGCACTGTGAGCCTATTGAGTGCCACTGAACTAGTTTACGTTGCTGACACCCTTACCGTTTCAGAGTTATGGTGGAGGTTGCTGCTGAAAGCGAATGTTATTTTTTCTGCATCATACTGTCATTTAGGAAAACACAATTTTGAATTTCTTAAATAGCGACTTCATAGAAATTGCTATTTAAGAAATGCAAAATACAATGTACTAGGATACCGATTTCCTAATTCTACAAAGTAGGAATCGCTCTTAGGAAATCGCTATCAAGAAATCTCATTGCATTTGAGTTAATGGTCTGGCTTTGCATTTGCTAAATAGCGATTTCTTATTAGGAAGTCGCTATTTAGGTAATGCAAATCCAAGGATGGCAATGGGCAAAAGGCCCCTCTTGGTGCATCCCAAAAATAGGGGTGCACCTGTAGAGCACAGATATGACGTTTGCAATGCACCCAGTGATTTTGATGCCTCTTTTTTGATTTTGTCTAATTGTGTGTCTACTTCTGGACCAAAGAATGTGCTGTAGCACTTCTGGCTTAAAGGCGGATATGCATACCTATGCAGCATAACTGAGATATTAATGTATTCTGCTGTGGTGTTGTCCACTGCACATGTGATGGTTGCGCTAGGGATCTGTCTCCCTTTGGCTATTAACTCCTCTCCCCTCTTTTTATATTTACATGGGAGATACTGCATGAGTGTAGGAAAGTACCATCTTGCCTGGCATGTTACCCCCATTTTTCACTGTATATATGTTGTTTTAGTTGTATGTGTCACTGGGACCCTGTTCACCAGGGCCCCAGTGCTCATAAGTGTGCCTGAATGTGTTACCTGTGTAGTGACTAACTGTCTCACTGAGGCTCTGCTAATCAGAACCTCAGTGGTTATGCTCTCTCATTTCTTTCAAATTGTCACTGACAGGCTAGTGACCAATTTTACCAATTTACATTGGCTTACTGGAACACCCTTATAATTCCCTAGTATATGGTACTGAGGTACCCAGGGTATTGGGGTTCCAGGAGATCCCTATGGGCTGCAGCATTTCTTTTGCCACCCATAGGGAGCTCTGACAATTCTTACACAGGCCTGCCACTGCAGCCTGAGTGAAATAACGCACACGTTATTTCACAGCCATTTTACACTGCACTTAAGTAACTTATAAGTCACCTATATGTCTAACCTTTACCTGGTAAAGGTTGGGTGCTAAGTTACTTAGTGTGAGGGCACCCTGGCACTAGCCAAGGTGCCCCCACATTGTTCAGGGCCAATTCCCCGGACTTTGTGAGTGCGGGGACACCATTACACGCGTGCACTACATATAGGTCACTACCTATATGTAGCTTCACAATGATAACTCCGAATATGGCCATATAATATGTCTATGATCATGGAATTGCCCCCTCTATACCATCCTGGCATAGTTGGCACAATCCCATGATCCCAGTGGTCTGTAGCACAGACCCTGGTACTGCCAAACTGCTTTTCCCGGGGTTTCACTGCAGCTGCTGCTGCTGCCAACCCCTCAGACAGGCAGCTGCCCTCCTGGGGTCCAGCCAGGCCTGGCCCAGGATGGCAGAACAAAGGACTTCCTCTGAGAGAGGGTGTTACACCCTCTCCCTTTGGAAAATGGTGTGAAGGCAGGGGAGGAGTAGCCTCCCCCAGCCTCTGGAAATGCTTTCTTGGGCACAGATGTGCCCAATTCTGCATAAGCCAGTCTACACCGGTTCAGGGGACCCCTTAGCCCTGCTCTGGCGCGAAACTGGACAAAGGAAAGGGGAGTGACCACTCCCCTGACCTGCACCTCCCCTGGGAGGTGTCCAGAGCTCCTCCAGTGTGCTCCAGACCTCTGCCATCTTGGAAACAGAGGTGCTGCTGGCACACTGGACTGCTCTGAGTGGCCAGTGCCACCAGGTGACGTCAGAGACTCCTTGTGATAGGCTCCTTCAGGTGTTGCTAGCCTATCCTCTCTCCTAGGTAGCCAAACCCTCTTTTCTGGTTATTTAGGGTCTCTGTCTCTTGGGATTCCTTAGATAACGAATGCAAGAGCTCATCCGAGTTCCTCTGCATCTCTCTCTTCACCTTCTGCCAAGGAATCGACTGCTGACCGCGCTGGAAGCCTGCAAACCTGCAACATAGTAGCAAAGACGACTACTGCAACTCTGTAACGCTGATCCTGCCGCCTTCTCGACTGTTTTCCTGGTGGTGCATGCTGTGGGGGTAGTCTGCCTCCTCTCTGCACTAGAAGCTCCGAAGAAATCTCCCGTGGGTCGACGGAATCGTCCCCCTGCAACCGCAGGCACCAAAAGCTGCATTACCGGTCCCTTGGGTCTCCTCTCAGCACGACGAGCGAGGTCCCTCGAATCCAGCAACTCTGTCCAAGTGACTCCCACAGTCCAGTGACTCTTCAGTCCAAGTTTGGTGGAGGTAAGTCCTTGCCTCACCTCGCTAGACTGCATTGCTGGGAACCGCGACTTTTGCAGCTACTCCGGCCCCTTTGCACTTCCGGCAGAAATCCTTCGTGCACAGCCAAGCCTGGGTCCACGGCACTCTAACCTGCATTGCACGACTTTCTAAGTTGGTCTCCGGCGACGTGGAACTCCTTTGTGCGACTTCGGGTGAGCACCGTTTCACGCATCCTCGTAGTGCCTGTTTCTGGCACTTCTCCGGGTGCTACCTGCTGCTAAGAGGGCTCCTTGTCTTGCTCGACGTCCCCTCTACCTCCTGGTCCAATTTGCGACCTCCTGGTCCCTCCTGGGCCACAGTAGCGTCCAAAAACGCTAACCGCACGATTTGCAGCTAGCAAGGCTTGTTGGCGTTCTTTCGGCGGGAAAACACTTCTGCACGACTCTACAAGGCGAGAGGGATCCGTCCTCCAAAGGGGAAGTCTCTAGCCCTTTGCGTTCCTGCAGAAACCGCAGCTTCTTCAGTCCAGTCGAAGCTTCTTTTCACCCGCAGCTGGCATTTCCTGGGCATCTGCCCATCTCCGACTTGCTTGTGACTTTTGGACTTGGTCCCCTTGTTCCACAGGTACCCCAGATTGGAAATCCAGCGTTGTTGCATTGTTGGTTTGTGTCTTTCCTGCCTTATTCCCCTATCACGACTTCTTGGTCCTTTGGGGAACTTTAGTGCACTTTGCACTCACTTTTCAGGGTCTTGGGGTGGGCTATTTTTCTAACCCTCACTATTTTCTAATAGTCCCAGCGACCCTCTACAAGGTCACATAGGTTTGGGGTCCATTTGTGGTTCGCATTCCACTTTTGGAGTATATGGTTTGTGTTGCCCCTATCCCTATGTGTCCCCATTGCATCCTATTGTAACTATACATTGTTTGCACTGTTTTCTAAGACTATACTGCATATTTCTGGTATTGTGTATATATATCTTGTGTATATTTCCTATCCTCTCACTGAGGGTACACTCTGAGATACTTTGGCATATTGTCATAAAAATAAAGTACCTTTATTTTTAGTATAACTGTGTATTGTGTTTTCTTATGATATTGTGCATATGACACTAAGTGGTTCTGTAGTAGCTTCACACGTCTCCTAGTTCAGCCTAAGCTGCTCTGCTAAGCTACCATTATCTATCAGCCTAAGCTGCTAGACACCCTATACACTAATAAGGGATAACTGGGCCTGGTGCAAGGTGCAAGTACCCCTAGGTACTCACTACAAGCCAGTCCAGCCTCCTACAATGAGCTCTTGCATTTCGTCCCAAGTAGCCCCGTTGGAGTGAGAGAGTAGACCCACTGAGTTTGCGATTCTCCAGTGGTTGGCATGTCCTGCAGCCACCCTTTTCCCAGCAGTGTTGATGTGCTTACTCTCCTTGTCAGGAGGTGGAGCTTCCCCTGTGTCCTGGGATGCTGTTCTTTTCCTTGCAGATGTGACTACTATGGATTCTGCCGGAGAATGACACCTGATGTATATTGGGTTTGAAGGTGAAGACCTGTACTTTCTTTCAATGAGTGGCATTAGCTCTCTAGATTATACTGGGTCCTTAAAGATGTCCTTTGAGACATTTAATATTGAGCCAATCATAGGAAGATTTTGCACTGTGTGCTAAGTGCGAGAGAGTGTCTCTACCATGAAATCTGTCTCTTCCTCTGTGGTCTCTATGGGAAGTTTGTGTTAATCTGTAGCCCTCTGTATGCAACTATGAGAAGATGAGGTGTCATCAGGTGGTGAGGCTTTGGTAGGAATTGGTGGTTCCATATCGTTGTCAAGCACAACCATGTCATAATCATCCCATGGGTCTGGGCTGTGGTGGGTATCCCCAAGAATCAGAGTCATATTTGTTGAGGTGTATTTCCACCCTCCTCTGCCTGTGTAGGTGAGGGTGATCTTGACTCTGGGGATTGTAGTTGGCTAAATGTCAAGCGGCTTCTGGTCTTATGTTCAGTCGCCACTATCTATGGTGGTGGCTGTGGCATTTCCAAATCCTGGGCCTGTCTTTTGGAAGTGTCTGTATGTCTCTTTTGCAGTCCTTCAAAAACATTGCCCTCTTCTTCTTGTGGCACTTGTTTTTGGGATGTTTTTGCCTGCTTCTCTGACACTGTTGGTATTACAGAGGAAGGCATCTGTCTTGGTGGGAACGTGGGTTTTCTCAGGCTTTGACGAGTGACCATGCTCCTTTTATTTTGTTGGTGCTGATGTATATCTGGAGTCCGAGTGGCTTGACGTTGAGCATTTCTTCTGATACAATGACTTTTCCGGCATTTAAGCTGGCTTTGTCTTCTTCTGTGCAGATGCAGGTGTCGATGTTGACTTGTGCTTCGGTACCAAAGCAGTGTTGGTGCTATCCACATGTTTTGGCCTTGTTGGCGACTGGGATCGAGAACAGCCTTGTCCCTTCTTGGCTCTGAGGCATGCTTGCGATGTCAACAAGAGCCTGATGGCTGTGGTGCACCGTGGTGTGGAGAGGGAGGTGTATGTAAGATTTTCTTTGCACAGTGTGGGTCAATAGTACTAGCCGCCCTTGGTGTTATCTTCATTTTTGTTCCTAACCCAGGTACCAGAGTGTTTTGCATGGGTTCCCCAATCTGCACCTCCGACTCTTCTTCCTCACTGGACTCTTCAGAGGTGACATCGTGGGGGCTGGTGATGACAATTCCCCCTTGCACTGTTGTCTTAGTGTCGATCTCACCCTCACTATGTGATTCTACGTGCGAGACATCTGCCTCTACTGCTATGTCCACGTTATGTGATGGGTGCTGATTCCTGTTCCTTGTGACCTAGAGGTAAGCATAAGTTACAGATTTTATGTGTCTGAAATAGGCCTATTAGGCCCTGACAGAGGGCACTGTTGAAATAAGCTTTCTCTTTTCACCTCCATTACCAGAGACAGACATTCTAGACAGGTGTGGATGTCGATGAAGTGAAAGTCTGGTGCGTGCGCTTGATCTGTACACTGTTCCAACGTGTGTTGTTGTTCTTTGTTGAACTTCGATTAGGTGGACCTTCCTTTTTTCGTCCGTAGGCTACGTGGGTGTCAAAATGGAGCGAACAAATAATTTAACACAGAACACGTTGAACATGTGTAATACCTCAAGGAGGAAGAAATACGATGCACAACATCAACCATAAAACCTCTTCCAGAAAAACAACAAAAAAACTTGCAGAGTCTGGGCCCAACATGAGATGGCAGGAATGTGCATAGTATGTATACCTGAAGCCACCACATACTAAGAATGAATATATATATATATATATATATATATATATATATATATATATATATATATATATATATATATATATATATATATATATATATATATATATATATATATATATATATATATATATATATATATATATATATCATTATGTCCCCACCAAATCTCTCCATTTAAGAGCAACAAGTGAATGGCCTCTGCAATATGAAATGTCATGGCATAATCAATAATCAACATAAATTCTAAGATTTGCCGCCTCCGAATGTTTCAAAGCGCGACCTCATACTATTATATGACTGGTAAATATTCCGCTTTAGATAGATAAAACAAATGTGTCTTTTTTGTGAACAGCCTTCATGGAGAGGGTGTCAGTTCAAAATAAGTAAGTCATTTCACCAATAGCACACTGAAATAAATAACTTAGGGCCATATGTACAAACACATTTTCCCATTGACACAGAATGGGAAAAACCGTTTGCTACATCTGGCCCTTAATACCTTACAGACCATACTAAATTAAGCAATACCTAAATGTTTCACCCCATAACTTTGACAACTACTTTCTTTTGTCAAAAATAAATATGAACACAATAAATGCACAATTTGACTCATCTTAAAACGTACCTGACAAGCAGAACGTAAGAAGCTTGCTAACTTTTGAGAGTCAACTTTCGGTATTGAAACAGCATCGGAAAACTCACTATCAGTATTAGAGGGACCTATAAAAAAATGACATTTTGTCAGAAAACAGTGGGAAAAAATATGTTAAAACAGTCATATTGCAATTTAAAATTGTGTATCACGATGTCAGAATTCATGGAGAAATACTGCAGTCACACAACCAACTTACAAAAAATCTTGAAGATGTTCCATCTGCTAGTGTGGTGAACATATCTCATCAGCCTCAGGGATGCTGGGTATTTTATCAGGTTCGAGGTTCTTCACAATGGTGGTGGGGGTGCCAAATAAAGAGGCTAGTTCTACCACACAAGAATGCAGTTTAATGTTGTAAAGCAAGGAGGACACCTGTCCGTGGCGGATGGTAGAATTTCCACTACTGAATATATGCACGCAGACAGTATGCCAGCAATGGAGGTAACGATGTCAGTACCACCCACATCTAATCTGCTGGGGGGACTCCCTCACACAGTGACAATCCAACAGACTTTCCATGGCAATTAAATGCACACTATTACACTGGACACAGCAAACTGGACCCCTGCTCCACCACCTTTCCTTGCAAAGTTACCTCTGCACCCAGGTAACCCAGATGGTGGAGCCAGTGGAGACAATCAAATAAACTCAAGAAAGGGGGATTGGTTTCAGAGGTATGGATGGAGATTCTGTCATTTACTGGCTAAATCACTCCTTCAAATCAGGTCCTTTATCATTTGTTGGATTATATAGTATTGATTTTGCCAACTTTCAGTCTCAACATCATAAACAAAAGGTAAGAGGTGTGAATTACAAAACTGAACATACGCCTGGAGCGCATATACACATCTAAAACAGTGTAAGACATTACTTTTCACTACTCTACAGTACTGGTGAAGATCATCTAAATCTACGTTTTTGCTTTAACTACTGGATTTTGAATCAGTTATGCACAGACTACTGTCAGAAGCCAACTGACTGAGTCACAATAGATTCAAAGCAGGAAAAGGGGCAAAAATGTAATTCCTACTTTTGAGGGCATTGTATGCAACGGTATTTGGTTCTCACATAAATCATCTCTGAAGGTATATGTAAAACAGTCCATACATCTAGAAACCTTTCAGCCTTTTTCAAGATTTGATAGTGCTGACCCAATTGCATAATTGTCTAACTGGAACTAAATGGTTGAACCTGACATGGTTACATGGGCACACTATTGACTGCAGCACATGCAATCAAGGCTAAATGTTATGCATGTGGTGATGTTTTATTTTGAAGAAAAATCCGTGATTGACTACCAAGAATTCAACATATGAAAACTAAATAACTGAATTCCTTTAAGGTAATGTGAAACTGCTGTTGGCGAACGTTTGTACTGCAAACTTGTTAGCATATGTAAAAACTGGTTCAGCCCAGCAGAGATAAAGCACCATACTCTAGCACATAACTCTAACAAACGTGGGTGATGTTTCCAGATGCAATACCTTAACATTGTTGCAAAAATATTGTTGGTCCAAAATACTGTGATGTCAAGAATATCATGGGACAGAATACTGTAGATAAGAATAAAAAATTGTAAATGTTTAAAATTGTCTTAATATGATTGTATTTAATAAAATTACGCTGTTAATAGTTTATGTTTTATTACTTTTTGCATTGTTATTAATATTCTGTATTATGTATATATACAAATGTAGTATTAGTAGTAAAATACATTATGTGTCCAAGAATAATTGAAGTAGCACAATAAAACAGTTAAAAACAGTACATTAGATTAATAAAACAATATTGCAATTTGCATTGAAAAATGATTGCTATTGGCCTGATTACACAGAAGATAATTCATAAGTACAAGCAATAGATAAAAATCTCAATGGTCCGCCATGTCTAGAGTGAGTTTCATGCAAAACATAAACAAGTGTTATTTTAAGCTAGGTGCAAACACAGATTAAGTTGAATATTTTCCAATAAAAGTGAATACGGAAATAAAATTAATTAACAGACTCAACAACTGCAATAATTACATTTCAATAGGCTAGGATATGATTACTTACACATATAACATGAGCTGAAAGATGACGGCAGTGGCTCTCATGCCACAGCATTGGTGCACATACAAACCCTGCAAACCCGTAGGGCAACCAAAAAGATATGGTGGAAGTGTACTGTTGTAAATGCCGAGTGCCGAATTACGGCCTAGTCCCTCCCACTACTAGAAAACAAAGTGGTAGTATTATAGCGGAAGACCAATTCACTTCCTGGTCACAGCCACTGACAGTAAAATCTACTAACACAGAAAACAGTTAATCTACTTGTGTGGAGTTCAAAATTTGAAAAGCAAGTGCAAAGTGTCAGAACCCAAACTCTGACAATAGGGTTTCAACCACTTTGCTTGCGCTGAAAACTACAGTGGGCAGCAAAGGATGATATGTTCTTATGGACTCCACTCTATCCTAACATACTGAACATGAACGTTTGTTACTCGTCTCAGGGTTCGTCTTGCTCAAAATGTGTGTAATACTGCTGACTGCTAAAGTGCCAACACTAAATCTGATGTAAAGTGCTTTGCAAACTGCGGAACAACCTCATCATGATTGGGTTCAAACTGAGGGGAGGGTTTAAAAGTCAAGAATCTCCCAGTAAGACTATTACTGTCAGCTTTCTGCATGCACTCGCTTTTTATATACCCCCAAA
The DNA here is from genome assembly GCF_031143425.1 of Pleurodeles waltl. Classification (NCBI taxonomy): domain Eukaryota; kingdom Metazoa; phylum Chordata; class Amphibia; order Caudata; family Salamandridae; genus Pleurodeles; species Pleurodeles waltl. Next base: position 667,592,615 of record NC_090449.1, on the reverse strand, counting down.
AAGCCCTCTTCACAAGAGCCTTTTTTTGTTTTTTTTAAGAGTTAATGGCGGAGGGATCCACAGAGCTTCCAAACCCAACCCAAAGAGCCATTTTTAATATGAGCCAGCCTAGGAACAGTCATGTTCTTATTCATAGGAATAAGTTCACAAAGTCCTTGCCTGTACAATTCAAGTTTAGTTTAGTTTATTTGCTTTTGGTAATACATATAAAGATTTTTTTATTTTATTTGAAATTCTTTAGTGGTGGGTTGTTGGGTTTTTAGAAGAGTAGGATGGGAAGTGCTTTATATATATTAGTTGTTCAAATTAGTTTAATTTATACATTTCAATTTTGTTAGCTTATCAGTTATGTAAATTATTTGATTTATCCAAATTATTTAATAGATTAATTTCCAAATGTTACTGGTCAATTTTACTGTTAATTGGTTAATTAGTTTAATTATGTAAGCACTGTTCATAATCTTTATAATCATGAATTGTATCGATTTGTATTATTTTATAGTATTTTTAAATGAAACCATACTATTCATTTTTAATTAGAGTTAATGGCGGAGGGATCCACAGAGCTTCCAAACCCAACCCAAAGAGCCATTTTTAATATGAGCCAGCCTAGGAACAGTCATGTTCTTATTCATAGGAATACGTTCACAAAGTCCTTGCCTGTACAATTCAAGTTTAGTTTAGTTTATTTGCTTTTGGTAATACATATAAAGATTTTTTTATTTTATTTGAAATTCTTTAGTGGTGGGTTGTTGGGCTTTTAGAAGAGTAGGATGGGAAGTGCTTTATATATATTAGTTGTTCAAATTAGTTTAATTTATACATTTCAATTTTGTTAGCTTATCAGTTATGTAAATTATTTGATTTATCTAACTTATTTAATAGATTCATTTCCAAATGTTACTAGTCAATTTTACTGTTAATTGGTTAATTAGTTTAATTATGTAAGCACTGTTCATAATCTTTATAATCAAGAATTGTATTGATTTGTATTATTTTATAGTATTTTTAAATGAAACCATACTATTCATTTTTAATTATCGTTATCTGTTTTGTGGGTGTTTGATTTTTGGAGTTGTAGGGTAGGGAGTGACATAAATGTGTGTGCACATGTATATATATACACACACACACACACACACACACACACAGTGTATTGCTAAAAAACAAAATGCTATTATTTTATTTAGAGTTTTCTTTTTTAAAACTGTAATCCTAATTTTTAATTAACATCTCCAAAGTCACTGAAAACAGATACTATAGTACTGAACATCTACATGTTGAGAACATGAATAACTTCCAAGTAAGTAAGGGAAAATATGAACAACCTGTAACAGCTGATGAATACTGTCTCAAGGAACCCAACCAAAATGTCAGCACATTTAAGAACAACATACTGTTTCTTCATAAACACAACCTGAAACACAGGCAAAGAACGAACACAGTTTGGTTTTTGGGCCCAGCTGAGGTCAGGGAGGAAGGCTCAATGGAAGGTACCTTAGAAATCCCCAACACCTGATGCCCAGTGGGAGAGCAGCCTTTTGTTTGCCAGTGCTTAAGGGGATCTGCATCTATGTTACCACAGAGCTGAGGTACTCAACTCTTTGGGACGTTAATTCAATGCTTAACCTTTTCTTATTGTGGCCACCAAATAGGTTTCTCTCCTTGAAAGGACTCTCAGTCAAATTAGCAATTCTCCTATGTTTGGTTACATGCAGGAGAGTTTCTGATGTATGGGCCCTTGATTTACCGGGGAGGGTGTTTTCCCCTGATGGAGTGTCTTTTCCAGAAAGTTGATGTACCAAGTCAAATACTCGTGTAATTTCTTACCCAGCTTTCAGAGAGTCCACAAGTTGTGCGTGGTCGAGTGCCTCAAGGAATATAAGGAGATGACTGCTGATGTCCGCCCTCCAAGCGAAAGACAGCTTCTTATTGCACTGAGAAAGCCGTACAAAGTGGTTTCTTCCCCTACAATAGCCCTTTGGGTTTGTTGGGTTATGCAGGAGGCAGGTATAGATACCAAAGTGTTTAGAGCACATTCAGATAGAGGAGCAATGGCTTTGAAGGCTTTTTGCTTAGGAGCACGTTTTGAAGTTTTAATGTGTGCAGCTGATTGGTCCTTGGACTCTACTTTTAAAAGGTTCTACTTTAAACCAGTGTTGGAAGTGGCTCAGTTGGTAATGAACAAGGGTCAAGCTAGCATAATCCGTACCTCTAATCCTGACATAGAATGAAAAAGTGCCTAGCTTACTTGAAGGTAAGTTTCAATTCTATTAAGGACACAGAGGAGAGGACTACCCTAACCAGCGATCATTCAGATGCTAACCCTCCCCATTTGGAGTAAGTAATTTGTTTCCTTGATTAAAGGTTGTAGTCATAATGCTATACTTGGAAGTAACAAGTTATTTCAGTGTCTATGACTGTAATACTCATTAATGCTCTACAACAATGAAGTGGTGAAAAGCCTATCTTTGCAGGAAATGACGGATGTAAACAGGATGTCTGAGGATACACTTGCAGAGTGATTCGTGCAAAGGAATAGGGAGTTAGAACAGTGAGAAATGACTGTATTCAGACCACGCTGCAAGAATGAAGGACTAAACTGTTGTGCGTTTTTTTCCCTGATGTTCATGGAAAAAGTAGTCTATTATCGTCTAAAGGCTGCTGTGTGTTTCATACAGTTATTAAAGCGAAGGAATAAAGCAAAATCCTTGCCTTTGTGTCCTTAATAGAAATTAAACTTACCTTCACTTAAGCTAGGCAAATTTTCATTCAGCATGCCTTTTTGTTTACTGCACTCAACATAGCATGTTCATACTCTCTTATAATACCTCATAAGTCTGCATGATCACTGAAGTGTATTTTAATTTGAGCACTGTGCATTAATATCCAAGCCTTTAAGTTGCCCTATGGAAATATTGCAAGTACTTAACTTGTATTTTGTTTGCAGTAGTTCAAATAGATTAAAAATACCTGTCCCTTTTAAAAGCTCTTAGGCTTTTTTTTAATACAGCTCTTGTCATCAATATAGATGATGAGGAATATATTGACTCACCTCCAGATACTCTAGCCCCCTCTCCGGGGTACTGGGTCCATTTTTCTTCAGTCTCTATATTTTCTGTTTGAATGTCTTGTTCAACAGAATCATCATTGCATTGAACATATGCCTGAAACAGAAATAATTATTATGAACAGTGAATATCAAGTATAGTAGACTGAAATATATAAGACAAGACTAAAATATTAGACTGAAGAAAGGAAAGGTTAGATACTTCTAATCGTAGTTCTCCATCATGCATTCTCCATTAAATTAATGAACTCTAGAATATCTTTGCTAATGTGCACATTTCTAAAAATAAATCTCTCTTTCCAAAAGGAGCTATACCAATATGACCATGGTTCTTTCATAGCCAGATTACAATAAACCTAAACCTAAAAAACACAATGCAAACCTTTTTATTAATCTCATATTCTGTTAGGTAGAGTGAGGATTAACTATGCTTGTAGCTATAGCTGGCTGATATTATGTGCAAAAGTGCCTGCAATGCAATGAGAAACATAGCTTTCAAATTTCAAGATACAACTGCACAGAAGCTCAAAATGAGCACACATTGGGAAAGTGATGGCTAAAGTGAGGTTCTGCTATGATATAATGAAGGGAGCAGAGGGAAACACATGAGAAAACCTGTTTAAAAAACACATCATAATAGGTTATTTGAATAAGGAAGATTGATCACACAATCAAAAAATGGCAACATGCCCACAGTAAAGCTTTGTCAGGCCAAGGACGACACAAACAAAAGGTTATGAAATAACTAAGTTTGGAGAGGGTCAACCTGTTTCCCCATGCAATAGGCAAATTAACTTAAACCAAAAGCCTGAACAGATAGACTATGGAGAATGGTACAGAGCAGCTAAAATGAGATATACATCCTTGGACAGATAGGACCCTCACTGAAATGCAGATTGTGGAGGTTCAGATGCAGTGCTCTGCCTTGTAGCTGAGACATCAAAACCTCCCAAACAGAAACCAAATGGGATGGCTGATGCCTAGGATCAGAAGGATAGAGTATCAGACCGTCCTGGCACAATCCAGGCTTCCAGGATCAGCTGAGGTTGGTCCTGCCTGACCTTTATTCAGGACCAGTGGTATCAGCTTCAGAAATGGAAATGCGTGTCAGAGGCCATAATCCCATAGAAGTTGGAACTTGTCTGATTGAGACCCACAAGTAAGACAGTCTAGAGTTCTGAAGGCCGGACACGGATTGTTTCAGAACGTGATAAATACAGCTACTCATGCCACACCCACGAGGCCCACGTTGAGGTGCAGACATCACTCCTGATTAGTAAAAATTAGTTAATTTACCTTAACGTTTTAGGGCTGCCTGTTGATTGCCCATCAGGGAGATACCATGTGAAGTTACAACTACTGCCACACAGCTTCAGAGCCTCAGGCAAGTCGGCACTCCACCCTGCTTGTTGCAAGACAATATGTCAGTGATGTTGCCCACCAGAACCTGGATCAACCTGCTCTTGATCGAAGCCACAAAAGCCCTGGGGGGCTGAAGAATAATGGATAAGCCCTAAAGATTAATCTGATGGTGCTGCTAAATGAGAGACAAGAGGCTTCTGAGCTCCACATACTGTATGTGGCCTGCCCAATCTAAAGCACGCAGATCATTCACCACTGAGACATTCAGAGGAAGAGGGAGCACAGTCTGTCACACGTCAGAGTGACAAGTAACACCCAGCGAAGGTCCTTGGAACAAGTTATGAATCCTTCTATTAGCCATCACCATTGCTGGGTCCAGTGCAGACAAAGGTTTTGTTGAAGGGGTTTGCAAATGCCTATGAACATGAGACACAAGAAGGATACAAGACACTAGAAGGCCAAGTAATTTCAGAATTATCAAGGCTAGTCATAGCTCTCACTTGAAATATCTGAATCATAGACAAAATAAGTGCATTGGATTCTGTGGGGATCCCAAGGTCTTTCATGGTGACGTATCCAGAATGGCCCCAGAAAATGGATAACCTCTGATAAGATTGATGATAGGACTTAGGCTCACTTGCTGAAATCCCAGAGTAGACAGTAAAAACCCTGCCCATGCTATGGTGGTCGAAGACCAGAAGAAGCAAGCCCACCTTCAAAAGCCAGTCACAGATGTAGAGGAAAATGTGGATTGGTGACCTGACGATAGGCTGTTACCTGACCTTTGAAAGGACAGTGAATTGGAAGTGGTTCAAAAATATTACAAAGTGGAGATACAACCTGTGGAACTGCAGGACTGGCACATGAAAACAGATGTCTTGCAGGTCCAACAGTGACAGAACCTAAACAAGTGTCACCATTTTCAAATTTTCTTTCATGAGGAACATATTAAATACTTTTTGGTACAGAACTGGTCTCAGGTTCCCATCCTTCTTGTGAAACATACTTTGAATAGCAAGCCAGGCCCCTCTCCAGCTCAGGTATGAGCATGCTGGCTCTATTTGCTTCTTCAGAAAGAATAGTAGTATATTTCAAAGACATCTGAACAATAATTGGAAAAATATGAGGGGGTACCCAGAAAGATAAGGGTATAACCTTGCTGATCAATTTAAGGGACCCATTGGTCCAATATAATAGAGTGTTAGTTGAAAGACAGTGTTGGATACATTCCCGGACTGCTGATAGATGCAAAACTAAAGAGGCTTGGTAACAGGGGCACCTTACAAGAAGGAGAAGGAGGACTGCTCCTGCATTTGGCGACCTTTTACCTAAAGGATGTCGGATAGGTTGTGAGGAAGGCCTCGGCAAAGAGCATGACCCTACAAATAAGCCCAAATCTTCTGATACTGCTGATGGACTTGCCTGGAGTGAGAAAACAGCCCCAAGGAGCACACTGTACCTCTAATGGCCATAAAGCATTAAAATGCAGAATCAGACTTTTCACCACGCAATTTAGTCCAAACACAGGGAATTTTTGTGAGGCTTGGGCATCCATGGAAAACCCAGTGGCACGCATTCAAGTGTAGCGTCTAATGGACTTTCATAGGTCTTAAGGGAAAGTGGGCAAACATTCACCCACTGTATTGCAAAAGACAAGAGTAGAGCAATCCAGGAGACAAACAGCAGTGAAGGACTGAAGCTTTAGGAAGACTGATGAAAATGTTCTCTTGTTCATAGTATTTGTTTATTTTAATACTTCTTTCTTGTGGTGCAATAGACAAAGGGTTTGAAATTATTTTCCTTGCAGAAGCCTCAATTATAAGTCTCACAGGAGTAGATCGCTGTGCCAAAAAAGATGGATCACCTGGTGAAGCTCTGTGTTAATTTGTGATAAAGCAATGCACAGGCAGCGGGATCGAACAAGGAGTAGACCATGCTGCCTTGAAGGATTCAGCCACAGCTTTATTAAATGGATGCAATGGCTCCAAAGTAAAAGGCCTTTGCTGCAAACATTCGGTCAGAAGGCTGGCCTTAGTATCCATTGCAAAAGAAGCATTCTCTTCTGTTCTGGACCAAAGGATGAATTCACTTCAGTCTCCAGTGAAGCGTCCAAGCCACTAGCATCTTAGAAGTCAAGATGCAAGCCAGCATCAGTATAAAGAGGAGGAAGCAAGTGGTCCACCTCCCCTTCATAGTCTTCATTATGGGGAATCTGCTCCAGGCAATGAAGTGCATCAGAGTCAGAGGCAAAGGAGAAGAGTCTAGCTGAAATTCAGGATGGGCTTTGTCGACTGCATGCACAATATGGGAAACCAGAGCCGAAGCCAGTCCAAAATCTGAAATAGGAATTAGAGTGGCATCTTGTGGCTTTGGAGCTGAGAGGTGCCACTGACACAGGAACAATAAGCAGAGTCTACAGCCAAGGAGTTAAAGCACAGTTTGGTGACTGCAGTGTGGCAGACTGAGTTTGTTCAGGGTCAATTGGCAAAAAGGGAGGGTCAAGACAGGAGGCTCCTATGGATCCATGGGGCACGGAGGCACACCATGGATCACATGGCACACAAACTCTTAAAGAGCTACAGCATGGCCTCCTTGACGGTTACAAATAGCTACAGAGCAAATGATGGCCAGGTGATCTTGACCTCAAGACAAGAATTGGACGTCAGTCGGAACAGGGACTTTAGAGTACTAACTATGCAAATTCTCCCTGGAGCACAAGCATTGAGAAGACGAAGAGCTTTAATTGGACATTTTGCATTTTATCTTTGACACGTCACTCAACTTTCCTTTTAGAATACTTGAAGAGGCAAATAGGACTACAAAACAACCATATGATTTGGAACAAAATAGACTCCATTTTTTTATGCTCAGCAACTTATAGTTCAGTTGCTGCTGCCCGATGGCCCTCAGATGAACTAGAGAGCATTTGTAACTGGACTTAGAGTTATGCCTAGTACGGAGTCACCCAAGTTCCAATCTGTGCAGGCTCTTTAATGGCATCTGTTTAAGACAATCACAGGACAGTCTATACCCTGTCATTTTACAGGGTATGATGTCTATGCATACACTCAAAAAAAAGTTTTTTTGCAATATATTCAGTAAAAAGGACGAGAAGCGGTAGCAGTGGAGCTACGGATGTGTGCCACAGAATTTAGAAAAAGAAGTAAGCACAGATGGTACCTATATTTGGCTCTGTGTTGTTATGTCAAGAGGTGGGAAGGACATTTGGCATGAGTTTTGGCTTCAGTATAACGCCTGGGAAAATTCGCAAGATGGGGAATTTGCAGCTAACAGTATCCATTGAATCACATTCTTGGATTAGGGTATGGCTTAACTGCAATTTTACCAGGTGGAGTGGACAGAACTATCATAATTGTTTGACTGTGCTAGAGTCTTCTTCAAAAGTCTCCAATGGATGTGAAAGAGTTGTCATAACTGTCCTTTACAATTTTCTCTTGTAGCACTCTCCCACTTGCAGGGTAAAAATGCTTTTGCTTGGTATTCATTTGCATCTGATATCCAGCTATAACAACATCTCTAAGTTTGGACTTTGTTAGGGAATCTCTGCTTTTGTAGGCAACTCCTGAGTTGTGAAAATGCCTTTTGAGAAGCAAGAATGTAACATGAAGAGAATTCTCACTGATGTGGGGAAAAAAATGTTTTTGCCAAGTAGTAGCTCTGCTGTTACTGGTTGTCTTGGAAATGCTGCAGGACTGTTGCCTTACATATATGACTGTGTGTACATGGATTGCACTGCAAGTTATTAGATCCTTTTCTTCATCACCAAGTAGTATGTGTTCTGGCCTGCAATTACTGTGTGATTGGTATCAGAGAAGCAGGAGAATTATCTTCACTGTCATGGTGATCATGTTATTTTGCACAGTAGCGTCTTGTTTGAGCTATTGGTCGCTGTAGTAACATGAAAAGCTTGTAATCCATAGAACAGCCTATTGGTAACAACACTGCAATGTCATTTCTCTTCCTTTTAACCTATCTCCAATTGGGTTGGGCCATCCTTTTTGTGTGTCTGGAGGGGGAGTTGTATGTGGCTAATATATGTGATGACCAAGTTAAAAAAGACTATAAAAAGGGAATTGCTTGTATATCAACATGCAGCAGAACTGTGTTGGTGTCCCAGGGAATACAAGGGTTACTGGGACACAAACAAGGCAACTGATGCCCACACCGCTGATATCGTAGTCCTAACCTAATCTGGCTAATGACATGTGAGCTCCAAGCACACCCTTTCAGCACTTGACTCTCAGGGTAGCAAGGTGAAAAGCTCAAGGCTTCTTAGGAAGGTAGTGTGAGGGTAGGAACTAAGAACTCAGCATTGCACAATAAATTCAGTAATGACTGTCCAGTTCAGACAGAGAAAAAGAGAGAGTGAGACATTGAGAATGGGCTCGGCTCTGTCACTGTAGAAAACAGGGGAACTAAGCATTTTGAGCATGTCAAATAGTAAGCCAACTTTGGGAAAGACAGAATGGATCACTGTGAAGTAAAAACAGAAGTAGAACATGTGGTGGCTCTAGTTGGAATTGTTTAGGAAAATGTGCCAAACATTTGCCAATGTGTTTGGAGGTATTCCCGGGTGAGGACTGAGGAGAGGAGACCTCTGTTTTACCTTGAAACTGTGTATCTGGAAAAGCTGCTCTGAAGTCTGAAACTGTCTCATAATGTTCCACAAGGAAAAAAGGGTCCTGGACTTGACTGGACAAACACTGCTAGTTGTAGAACCTATTCTGTTAGAGTGGTGAAGATCAACTTAACAGAAGAAACATCTGCAGTGGTTCTGATGAAAACCACCAAGACCAGTGGCAACAGGACTTTTAGCCATGGTTCTATTTGTGGAGAAAACAATTTTTCCACTTGAAGCCATAGGGTGATGACCAGAACGACTTCCTTTAACGTTTGGGGCCAATATAATTGACGAGAGTCCCTGCAACTGGAAACTACAGCTTTTTAAACAAACGGATTTACTGCTGTAATTGAACAGCACTGTTTTTATAAAGGAAAACAGTTTCCAAGTTATTCTGTTTTAAAACCATTCTCTGGCCACAAAGTAATTCAGTGCTAAAACAAGTGCACTATTAACATCATGTGGCTGTTTCTTTAAGGACCACAGTCAATCAGTTAGTATGTTCACATTTTAGCTTCCAAAAACAACTTTTTATTAAAAAGAGGCATCACTATTTTTTTTTTTTTTTTAATAACTCTTGATCCTTTCATCAGGTTTGCTTCATCTTTGTTCAGTTTTAAACATGAAATGTGGGTCTTTTCAACTAAATTGGTGATCTTGTCTTTTTTATTCCCTGCTATGTTGTTTTGGTGCTCCAGCTTCGTAACTTGGTGAATGTTCTATGAGGAGACCTTGCTACTTGTAACAAGCTATTAAGGCTAAGCTTAAGACTATTCATAGAAACATTTAACTAAATTGGAACTTTCTTTCTTTATTTATTCGGTTGGATAATTCCAACCATAAAACAGATAAATACATATCATACAACATTCAGAACAAATAAAAAATTATATATTTACAAAGCCCTGAGCTTGAGCGGGATAGGGGCTGCTGTGCAGCTCTTTTCAGGACTGTGGGATTTTTCTCCAATAGGGACACCCCCCATCTATTGGGCTTTGGCACACTGGATCAAGGGGGCCATAATTAGCTGGAACTGTAACTGACCCCCCCCCCCCACCACTCAACAGGGAAACTGCCACCTCCAGGGCCTGCAATGTTTCCATTACCCGGGCCAGGCTTGCCTCAATCATCTCCTTCAATTTTACCAAGAGATTATCAGCACCGGGTGCTGGAGATTGACTGACATCAGTGCCTTCCCAAGTACCAGGGCAAGTCGGATTTCCAGAAAAGATCAGTTTGGATTTTTTTCCCTGGCTTCTTCAGAGGTTTCTTCCGTTTAAGGGGGGGGGGTTTACAGCTTGGAGGGGAGACCGACAGGTTCCTTTCACATTTTCTTGATAGATCCTCAACTACCACTACCTGCAGTGGGGATTTGGGCAGATCCCCCTGGCCTGTCAGTAGCTGCCCATCTTCATTATAAAATGGCTCCAGGGCCTCAATATTTGGTGGAGCTTGCTGCCAGTCAGTCAATTACCTTGACAGGCGTCTCTCTACCAAGTCAATTCCCTTTGCAACTACCCCAACCGCTCGGGCAAGAAAGGAGTCTAGCGTTGTGTTTGTTAGCCCCTTCCCCCCTACAGATTGGTCCCCATTCTGCTGGACCCTCTTCCTGCCCATCCTAATGGATGTCCAGAAAGCCTCTCAGATGTATCTCAGATATATCTTGTCCACTAATTTATTTTAGGAGGGAGCGACCAGCACCTCAGCTTTCAATTAAAGTGGATTTAATAACTTTAAACTCTCACCCTGCTATACCAGGCTTCAGAGGGGTGGCCCAGCCCAGCCTCTTCTAGCCACTGACGGGCAAGGATGGGCACGCCCTTGGCCCGGGATTTGCGTGGGCATGGCCCGCACTGCGGGCCTCTCACCGCACTTTCAAAGCACTCTCCAGTCCCCTACCGTAGCACAGAGGCTCCGCCCCTGCCCTGGGGCCTGCTGGGTCCTAGAGTCCCCATTTCCGCAAAGTTTCAGCTTGTCCACGCTGAGGGCCTCTCACCACGCTTTTAAAGCGCTCTCCAGTCTCCTCCCATGGCACAAATGCTACGCCCCTGCCCTGGGGAGTCCCCAGTTCAGCAAAGTTTCCGCGCGTCTCACCTAAGGGTCTTTTTTAGCATTTTATGACAGATGTCCTGGACCAACAAACAGTAAGGTTCTTAATAGTTTCATCTTTGAGAGAGCTCCCCCACAGCTCAGATGAACCATGAGCACACTCTCACTAATATTAAACAGATTCTGGAAATAAGCTTGCTCACTAGTTGCCTAATGAAAGAAACGCGTTGCCACCATCACTCAGTCGGGTCGTATGAAACTGCCAATAATTTTTTTCAAAAAATGGGTAACCCTAAGTATGAAAATATAATTTACCAAAAATGAATTCCAGTTTCAATAAAATAATTCATTATTGTTTTCTGTCTCTCACTACTAGGTGGTGAAGGACAGAAACAAACAGAAGTTACATAGTCCACCCTAAAAAAAAAAAGAGCAGATGGGGTTATATCCTTTCTCCAATGGCCCCTAGTACTCTAGCTGTTGGGAGTAAGCTTTCTGTTAACAGAGCAAACTGGGGATCAGTTGATGGAAAGCTGGTGGTCTGCACGACGCTAAATGAGGTAGATAAACTGAGGGTTTGGCAGACAGGGTGCTCTGTTATGAAGTCCGATTGGGAGTACACTGCCTAACATTCCAGTAGAGTTCGCCCCTTGCATCCTGGTACATGCAGTTTGAACAATTAAAGCTTGCTTGAAAAAATCTGTAGTATTTCACTAAAGTTAGTGCAGACAGTACTGTTCATCTCTAGACACGTGTTTCTGGGTTAGTGCCCTTCATCAGTAGAGACCAAAGAACAACAAAAATATCCGAGGTTGCTGGAAATGCCGCCGATATCATCTCAGGTTTAGTACCACTCCCCGGCTCACAGGTGCATCTCCAGACCTCGTCAGCTCAATGAAGGGCACTAACCCTGTCCAACAAACTCTAAAGTAGACTCAATGTCTGTATGGACCAGTCAATATGTCATCATACTAGGGTACACTATTCAAAAGGTTTTCATCCAAAAGAATAATTTATTTAAATGACTTATTATTGTTTCAATGACAATTCGAATTGGAAATATGAATCGTAGCCTTATGCATTTTAGACAAAGCCTTCTTGAGGGATCCACAATCACATTTACAGCCCTTCATGCCTTGCTTCCTGACAACTCAGGGTTTCTTATCCACAAAATTTTCTAACCGAATATGGAACCAGTTATTATAATTTTAAAAAGTCTATGAAATTGGGTATTTACCCCTGTTCCTATTTTATATAAAGGTACTTTTTTTACTGTGGTACAGACAGTTGGTCAAATGTCAATCAGAGGTTTTGGCCAAGTTTCACCATTACATCACAGCAAACTTGAAATAATTTTTTTATCTGTTAAGTATCCATTAACAGAGAGTAAAACTGTTGTTCTGATGATCCATTTGCATAGAATTTGAGCGTAGATTGTTTGGTGTTCAATAAAATTTTATTTGTGACGATTGCTGTGTTCCATTTGAGTGGACCCAGATATCGCACAATTTGGAACTGTATTGATACTGTATTAAGACACTGGATGCAGCACCCCTACTTCTTACTGATTTTAATATACTAGGCTCTGCATATATTGGGCACATCGTCTACTTTGGTGACCATGTTGGAAAATATATGAAGTGCCCCAATTTACTGTTTGTAGTGAAAGAAACTCATCTGGGTCACATCCATGGTGTGACTCAGACTTTAGTCTCTATGTTTATTGCATACAGTGGTCCATAGCTCTCCCCAGAATTCTTGACACAGATATTGAAGCTGGTTAGCTCTTCTCACTTGATGTGCTGAACACAAATATTACAGGGCTCAAAAAATACTAATATGGGGCTGGTGACAGAGTGAAGATCAGAAACTTCATCATTCGGAAATTCAATACCACTAAAAATCTCCAGACTGTGAGCCTTTCAGATATCTATTCTTAAATTACATTTCTGATCTTTAACACATTCTTGTTAGATTTCAGTGTGTCACTTTTTCTTGGTTGCAGTGCTTAGCTTCTAAAAGAATGAGTGCTGGTGCCCGAAGCTCTGCTTAGAATCCAGAGGCAGGTGCAATTAAATGTCAGTGCGGAATACCATGGCTGCGTACTGAGTTCAACTAATGCTTCTCTAATTCACTACCAGATACTCCCTACCCCATTTATCTCACTCTGGAGAGCTTCTGTTTTCTCCTTTTGTGACAGTTCTTCCTTAGTTCTCTTATCCCATCTTTACGCTTTGTGGATTTTACCCTTGCTTGCTATGCTGCAAAAGGAAAACACATCTTTATTGACAGTAAAGTATGATGACCCTTATTCATATTTCGGTTTCTGCTAGTTTCAAAACTCTCCCTTCCATCTTGTTTTTAATTTCTTTTAAATGTGGTTTAAGCCAAGACCTTCTGATTTTACTAATATAAATATATATATATATATATATATATAAAATATACTTAGTTATAGTCACTATCGGCCACCCCTCTTCATTTAATGGTATGTAGCTGAGTCAATCACATTTTTCTTCCACCCACTACAACATGCGGTAATTGGTCCACCAACCTAAGCTATTGGCTGATTTCACGCTGAGTGTCGGCATTCTGCTCTTTCACATGAAGGATATCCACAAAGTACTTCTCTTTAATGCGTCGCTTTAATGGCAATTCATGCCTTTTGAGACCCAACTTATTTTTGCTCCTATGCAATTGTCATTTCTTTTTGTTTTGTGAAGGGCCAGTGCACTTCCTTAATCCACCAGCATGACACCACAAGTATTGATCAAAAGGCTGGCAACCAACTCCAGGCCCAATTAGGCTGTGTTTATTCATACGAACACGAAATTAGTAGAGCTGAAAAGCAAAGCAAAGGATATTGGGCTTTCAAGATCATCTGTGGACAGGTCAGAGGTTTCAATGGAAGTTATTCAACAGCCTTCCCTAGAACTTCATGTAGTACATGAAAGTACAAGTTCTATAAATAAAGCTCAGTGTACAGTAGAGAACTGGTGAAAGATTATGTCACTTCTATTCCCAAGGAAGGTACTGCTGTTTCCTCCATCAACAGGGGGGCCAGACAGCGGCATCCAGAAGCCCTACACAGGAACAAGAGTATGCTAGTGAACAAGGATCCTCATTATCTTCCGAGAGACCCCAAAAACTAGTGCTGTAGACAAGTTTAATAAGGTCACATCTGCTGCAACCATCAGCAAATGCTCCAGTAAACGGTCCATCAAAAAAACCCAAAGGGCTCAAAAGTTATGCCGATACTTTGCAAACGGTTACTGTGCCATGGATAACGAATGCAGATTCTGGTACCCTGATAAGTCACTACTCAGCCAATGTTCTTCTGTAAAGAGACATGAGCCTCCAAAAGCCAGGCCAACAGCTTCAGTGAGTCACAATAGTCGCTCTTTCGTACTCAAGGAATTGTAGAGGTTGAGTCAAATGACTCCTGAAGTTGCCAGGCAACTGAAGGAGACAGAGATCACCCAACTGATTAAAAGGTTTCCAAAGGATAAACTGATGATCCAGGAGAGAGAAGATGGCAAGGTCACGAACTACAGAGTTACAGTGCAGCCGACCGATCCGGACTGGCCCTTTGACCTGAAGGAAATAGATATCATGGTGCGCTTCCCAGATGACTTCCCTTCAGAAGTGCTCACATTGACATACCGGAGGATCAAGAATTGCGATCTGTTATGGGCAGGCACATCTAGCAAGCATCTCTGGAGTGGTTCCAGGCAAGGTTTGCCACCAATCAACTGATGGGGAAGGTGGAACTGCTTTTCCGACCTTACCTGTGCTGGCTGGATCGTAATATAGAGCGGCTTTTCACAGAAGGTGCCCGGCTGTCGAAAAGGGACATTGATGCAGAAAAGGCTGGAATTTAATTTGTTCCCTACCAGCAGCTTCAGGTATCGACCTCTGAAGACTACACTCAAGCTACTGTCCCTGGCATGGAGATGAAGACTGGTTATGAACACCAGAGCTCAGATGCTTGTGCCAGTGATAAAGAGGAGGGGAAACTAGATTGGAAACCATCAGTGGAGCAGAGGATGATGTTACTCCGATAGCGGGGTGACCTGTGAAGAAGATGAGCCCCAATCTACAAGCAATATTGCAGACCCCAGTGTTCGTTGTGTGGAGGAAGATTGAAGCCCTGGTACGAGGAAAGGTACTGAGATCCGTCTGTTTTACTTAAACTTGGGAGGAGTTGGAACACTTGTGGCTCAGCAAATCAGTTTCAATGCAGTGTAAAAGGTGTAAAACCACAGCTGGCCTAACCATGCAGCGGAAGCACCCTTGCATCAGTATTCCATTGTTGTTGGCCACCTGGACCTTCGAGGAGTGGCACCCATGGTTCTTGTTGTCCAGGACTGCATCTTTGTTGTGAGTTGCTTCATTTGCTCACAGGTAGGTCCAGTGCAGAATCTCTCATACGAGTAGAGAAGAGACATTAACTGTTTGCATTGCCATAGCAAAAGGTGTATCGTTGCAGAAGCCACCCATTTCCAGAAAATACGTTTTCCTCGAAAACACCATAGAAGATCCTTTGCAAAAACCGAGAAAATCATTGCAAGATCCTGCTATTCAAACTGGGAACCTCTGCCTGAACGTGGTACGTGTAGCCATTTCAGGAAGAGTTGTCAATAGTTAAGATTTCCTTGCTCTGGTAAGGCCTACCTTTGTGATATCTGTCACAATGAAGCTCAGGACCACAAGATGGAGCTGGCCACCAGAATGATCTGTGGCTATTGTGCAAAGGAGCACCCATACAGCAATAGGAAGCCATGCATTTCTTGTGCGACTATGATGACCAGAGGAACCCAATTGAGTCAAATGTCCAGGAAGGACAAACAGAAATATGCAAAAACATCCAAGACAATACCATGCAGATCTGCCAACCTGCAGAAGAAATGGTGATGAACTCAACCGTTAAATGTGTGTTAAGAGAAAGGAAAAGAAAAAAAGAGCTGCTAGGGTGAACCATTAATAAATGGCAGTATTTGCCTGTCTTTGGGAGTTCACAGCACAACTATAATATAAGGATTTTAATTTAGAAAAGGTTTAACAGAGATGGTAATAATCACTGTAATAAGGGTTCCTGAAAAGTGATTCTGACAAAGTGTTTATTAAAAGTGATACTAGTGAGAATTTACTACAACTTTCCGTGGCAATTGCATATTCAGACTAGGGTTTGTTCTTTCATGCAGGGGCCTAATTATCCAAGATAACATGTTGTTATCCTCTTACCACAATACCGAAAAGTGAGGTGGGATAAATGCAATAAGAAAAAAATTAAACAGCTTTGACTGTTTAACTGAGATCCTCTCTGTCTTGAAAGTAATATTAAGGAACTAACCACGTACTCCAGCAGTATTACCTGGGATGGTTTAAGAACAGTTTGCTGAATGTTACTATGGAAGATCATTCCTTATTAAAGCCTTCACATTTCATCATATTCCATGACAGACTATGCATGCTTTGATTAATCCAATCCATGCAGTCTATCCGACACATAGAATCCTGAATATCAACGGCCCACTTTGTTTCTAGTCACACATTTACAAACTGCACCACAGGTTCCTACTCTGTCATGGTGAAGGGAGAAAAACTAAAAAAAAAAAAAAACCTCAGGGGTGGTAGTTGTTGCCCCTTCTTACTATCCATGTAACAACCACCCTATTATGTGAAGTACATAAAATACACATGTACATAGAATACACAGACTATACAGGAAGAGGCTGTGTACAGCTGAATCCGGTGACCAAGTCAGCTGAACATTAGTGAAAGGGAAGCGGGCATGCTAGAATACCCCAGGCACTTCAAACATTTCCATAGTGCACATCTGTTCATTTGTGTTTTCTCTGGTTCCCCAGATTGGGAAAGCTATTTCAGTAAACAATTAAAGATGCACCCACCATTATTTGAGTGTGATGCCTGAGTGTTTGTTTCATAGAATCTCCCTGATACAGGATGAGCTATCGCCATTCAAACACCCAGGAAAAGAAATCAACAGATCATTCAACAGACACATATCACCTTCATTGTGCCGCTCAAGTGTGACTCTAGTGACCGCTTTTCTCTCCAAAGTGAAATTTACAATCAAGATTTCCACTAGTTTGCAGGGCACATACACTCTTCCTGTATTTTCCAGAGAGCCCTGGTGAGCACATGAACAAATTAATGGAACACAACTTGGTCTGGTGAGCCAGTGACGAAAGTAGACCTCCTACAACCTCATGGGCCCACCAAGATTCTGGTGCCATTTCAATCTCAGAGGAGTTATGATAGATTTCACAGTTGTGCAAGAGCTGTTGTTGCTTGCAACCCCTAGACAATGCAGTCCGTAGCTGTTAGAAATGGGGTCTCTAGTTGGCAGTCAGTTTACACCCTATCCAAGGAGGCACCCACACTCTAGTCAGGGTAAGGGAGATACACAACTCAGATAACCCAAGCTCATTTCCTTGGTAGCTTGGCACAAGCAGTTAGGCTTATCTCAGAGGCTATGTGTAAAGTATTTGCACAAACACATACAGTAACACAGTGAAAACACCACAAAAGGACTCCACACCAGTTTAGAAAAATACCCAATAGTTATCTAGATCAAACAAGACCAAAATGACAAAAATCCAACATACACAAGTAAAGATATCAAATTTTAAAGTAAAAAACAAGTCTTAATCCTTAAGAATCAATGGATGCGTTGTTTTAGCACAAAGTACCTGGAATGCGTAAAAAAAAAAGCCACATGGGTAAGGGTGTGTCAGAAAAGCAAGCAATGCGTCAATTCCTTACTCACACTCGCAAGTGAAGCCATGTGTCGATTCTTTCTCCGTTGGGTAAGCCATGCCCGATTCTTTGCTTACAGGAAAGGGATGCATTGATTTTTGGACAAGCAGCCTTAGGTCCGTGAGGTGATATTGATGATGCATGGAAAATTCGGACACACTGCAATGATGAATCTGCGCTGTGCTAGCCATGCAACGATTTCACCTGTTCTGCATCGGATGTCTCAGCTGCGGTACAGGCACTACATCAATTTTCTGCCGCTTGGATACGGTGTGTGGATTTTCATTCAGGATCTGCCAGCTTTTCGTTCCGGGGCCCAGCGACTGTATGTGGCACCACTTGGCAAGTCAGAGGTCTCGGCAAGAGAGCCCAGGTGCTGGCAGGTGAAGCCCTTGATGTCCCTGGGACTTCTTAATAGGAGGCAAGCTCAGTCCAAGCCCTTGGAAAATCTTCACAAGCAGGATACACAGCAAAGTCCAGTTTTTGTCCTCTCTGAGGCAGAAGCAGCAACTGCAAGCCAACATAGCACAGCACACACAGCAAAGGGGCAGTACTCCTCCACACAGCTCTTCAGCTCTTCTCCTTGGCAGAGGTTCCTCTTGAACCAGAAGTGTTCTAAAAGTCTTGAGTGTTGGGTCCAATACTTAAACTCATTTCTGTCTCTGAAGTAGGCAAACTTCAAACAAAAGTCTTTGTAGTGTACAAGATCCAGCCTCTTCCTTGCCCTGCCCCAGTCACACTCTAGGGGGTTGGAGACTGAAGTGTGAGGGGACAGACACAGCCCTTTCAAGTGCAGGTGACAGCTCTTCCCTCCCACTCTAGGCCAGGAAGACTCATCAGGATATGCAGGTCATACCTCAGCTCCCTTTGTATTACTGTCTAGAGTGAATTCACAAAAAGCCCAAATGTCAGTCTGACCCAGACATGGATTTATCAGCCAAGCAGAGGCAAAGGGGGATTAAACAAGAAAATGCCCACTTTCTAAAAGTGGCATTTTCAAACTGATAATCTTCAAAACAACTTTACCAAAAGATGTATTTTTAACTTGTCAGTTCAGAGACCCCAAACTCCACATCTCAATCTGCTCCCAATGGAATACTACACTTAAAAGGTATTTGAAGGCAATCCCCATGTTATGGAGAGATAGGCCTTGCATAAATGAAAATCGAATTTGGCAGTATTTCACTACCAGAACATGAAAAACACACCAGTACAGGTCCTACCTTTTAAATAAACTGCACACTGCCCATGGGGATAGCTAGTACCGACCTTAGGGGTGACGTACATGTAGAAAAAGAGAAGGTTTGGGCCTGGCAAGTGGGTACATCAGCCAGATGACTTGGAGGTGCAAAACTGCACCCACAGACACTGAGGTGGCAGGTCTTAGACATGTTTACAGCAGGGATATGGAATTCCTATACCCCAACAACCAGGGAATATTGTTTGGGGTCAAGGACAACACGCTTTCAGATTTATTTTGTCCTCGGGACAAGTATGCCCAACCCCTCTGCAGCACAAACCCTTTAGCTGCCAATTTACAGTACCAATTTATTGAGCAGGGAATGGGAATTGTCTGCAGTTGAGGTAATATTTGTCTCCATATGTTAATGATGGTCAAACTTGTATTTATGGTTCATTAAGGGAAAGCTTTTATTATTAGAGTAAGCGCTCTAAATAAATGTTGTAAGCACGGACTGCACTACTGACAGTGGTTCCAGTAAAAAAAAAAAACACGTGTACACACGTTTGCAAAGTTCAATATGAGGCTACGTATAACGCTCCCAGCATGCTCTCTGATTAAATGCAAATATTTGCAGAAGTTTGAAAGCAAAATAGATGATTCTTTGCTTTCAAAATAAAATGTTGACAAAAGTATGCAACTAGGAAAAAAACGTTTTTCTAATCTACTGTAAAATTTTAGGTACTATTTTTTTGAAGCATCATTTAGTAAAATGTGTTGATGTATGCTAGTATTTCCAAAAAATATCCATAATGGAAAGTCAGTGAAACCAGATTCAACAAGATACATGAAAATAAACAAGCACTGGCAAAGCCAATAGATCTGACTTTTGTGGTCAATCTTTGGTTTTGACATGAATATTGTAAAACGTTATTGTTGTGGGAGTTGTTGGGCCCTCACTATTGTAACAAACATTGGCAAAAAGAAAAAATATGCTTTGGTCTCAAAAAGCATGCATTGCCATACTAGTTCCTGGCACTGAACATAACTACTTTGTATGCCTATATACTCCTTGTGAAAGGGCAGACTGAAGCCACTCACAGTGAAGCCAGCCGCTATTTGGTTAGAGAGAGAGATAGAATTTTAATAAAAACAAAAGGTCTTTGTTAAACGTCAGACCTAACTAGGGGCCAAATTCTTAAAGAAAGTCACAAATGTGCACCCAAGATATTTGTCCTTGCATAAGTGCAGATTCACATATTTCAGGAATTCACTGAATTTATAGGAACAGACCAGGAAATCGCACATAGGCCATAGCGAGGACATGCCTCCTCCTAGTAATTAGATTGGAAGGGCATGTTCCATAAGACACATTCTGGATGGCACCATTGATGTCAGACAGTGAGATAAAATTGGAATATAGGGTTTTACCTCTGTTCCCCCGGATCTGTATTAGCCACTTGCTGCATCACCTCATGATGATATAAACAAGTGTGCAATGACCCGGGTGTCTGCTTCTGAACGGCTTGCCTGCCTGACTATGAAGCATTGCTGGAACCGGTTCTTGATCTGTGAAGGAAGTTTTTTTTAACAGAACCCACCAGGATAATTTCTGAAGTAAATACAAGCCCAAAAGAATAGCTCTTTGATCCCCTTTACTCATCCATAATACAAGTACACTGTGGTGATGCTAGCGATTTGTATCTGAGGGTTAATTGAGAAGGCACTACTATCAAAGGGAATATTATGCGCTCCCCTTCACTTAGCACCTGGTTCAGGTATCTGCCCTGTCACTGACATATTATTTTGAGCAGTGATCTCAGAGGGATACAGTCAGAAGCATTAATAAGTTATTTCTTAGTGCACAGCCAGACTTTGATAGAAGACCTCAGCGACAACCGTACAGTATGTTTTATTGCGACTCAACAAGATTACAGAAATAGAAGGAAAACAGTACAACTACCAAAGAAAAACATTCTAAAGTTCTGCTGTCATACATCTCTGAGAGTCAGCAAGTTCAGGGTCAGCAGTAAGGGGGAATAAGCAGCCTATTTTTCACAGTAAGCATCAGCAAAGACAGTTATCAAGTTGCAATCACATGTACATGCTTTGTCAAGACAATCATGAAAAAGAGCCACAAAGAAGCACCTGAGTGTTACCTTGTGTCTCAAGCTATCTTGACCTTTCTGTCCTTACTATCGGGTTCCTGTGAGGAAGATGGCCTGGGATACTTTCGGCTAGTTATTATAATAAGGTGCTTTTCAGGTGTCATCTTTACTGTGATCCTCAGAAGTATGAATGTGCCATATATCAACATCTAATTAAAGTGCCTTATGATGGTTGATTTAATAACAGATCTAAGGATTTAAGCAAATTCAGGGTATATTCAAAGACATTTTGCTGCTTTTATGAAATAAAATGTTTACGATGATAGACTTTAGAAACCAAACAAATATGTTATGCAAAACTCCTTTACTAAGTACTGGATACATCCATTTGGTTATAAAGAATTCAATAAATAAGAGTAACCGTAAAAAAAAAAGAAAAAATCAGTAAGCATATAGCTGGTGGCAAATAAAATGCAGCTTTTTCTTGAACCTATGTTGTGATAACGGATCCATTGTCTGCATTTCACACCACCTTCAGTTTCACCTATTCAAAGGTTTAGAGTAATTTACAAAACTAGAAATAGACTAGACAGACAAAAAATGCACAAAAAGGTGAAAAAGATCAGTGACAAGAATATTTCAATAAACTTAGCAAGGGAACCCAGTCACACAAAGAGATAACCTGGTTTTCAAAAAAAAAGAATTTAAAACCCCTTTAATAATTTCATGCTAAGAATAATTTACAACTTTGTATGTAAACAAAATCAGACTGACTAACTTGAAACAATTTTATTTCTAAGTAAAACAGTGTATATTGATCTCAAAGGATGACTAAACGAAGCAGAAATATTAAAGCAGAAATATTTCAACTTTAATTGTTTAAAGACGGCGACTGCTAATACGTACTCCTTAAATAATCATGGCACACATTAATTAAAAACTTGGTAAACATTTACTATTGCTTTTTATTTATATTCCGTACAGCTCTGGATACTTAGCTTGTCACTTCTATTTCCCTTCAGTCTGTATTTAGTACTGACCTGTTTGGTGTTTGTTTTGCCAAAGCTCCTGATGTACATATCATACTCATTTACTGGTGACAGATCGAGTAGGGAGAAGGTAATTGAGAAGTCCAAGTCAATTAGCCGAAGAAGTTCTGTACTGCGTTTCCTTATTAAAACAAAAATAGAGGCTCAAATGTATTATGTAAAGAAAACAACTCAGATTTCAGTTCAATAGATATGAAAACAACCAAAGGCCAAAAGGCTCATCCACGTTAGGAAATATAAGCAGGAGTGGAACTTGAACAGAAGAAAACGGTACTTGCCCTCGGCAACAATGGTTCTGATGATTGCTTGTCTTCCTCACAGATTCGACTACCAGCTTAACGTGATTTACTTTTGAATGGCACTAAATGTGTCATCACGCAGGCAGGGAAATCCATTATGCAAATGGTGGGCACTGCGTTGGCAGTGCAACAGGAAAGTTTGGATGTGTTGTGGAAAATGTGTTATGCCATATCTCAGGAGCATACTGGGCAAAGGCCTCAAGAGGAAGATATAAGAATCGTCTGCCTCTTCACTGAGGGACAGACTCTCAAATAGTGACAGAGGTTACAAAGTACTGGCCACTCTACTGAAGGGTCTAACCAGTCCCCCTAAAGAGTGTTCTTGTGGAATTCTTTAATGATTTGCCTATACACAGGATCCAAGGTAAATAGCACCCCACATCACTGGCATCTGTGATTGTGCATTGACCTGTAAATCTAATCAGTACTGCGTCTGCACTTCTTACCTCGACCTGCAACAACCAGGAGTTGATCCGGTGAAATAAGTATGGAGTATCACGTTAGAGGAAATAGGCACAGATATGATGGTGCCTCTGGTAGTAGTAGGTGGGATGCTCAGGAGGGTTCCCAGTGAAAAGGCCATGGCACACATTAGTTATCTATGTGTCAGTTACTCGTTTCCCAGGAATAAACCATCCTCATCAGCTAGCCGCAGGCCCTACTGTGGTGGCCCTGGACCAGATGAAGAGTGCCCAGAGGCCATCTAGGATTGATTACCATCAACTGAGGATCATGCTGCCATGTCGTGGACTCTCCGGCAAAGATACCCTAGTGAGTTTAGCTGGCTCCAACAGACCCAGAGCACAGTACATATGTCAATGTTAGAGCACCCAACAGCATATACAGTGCATCTTGTGCGAACATGCTTAACTGTATTTTCTTTGATCATTGTTGCTTTGTTGTGACACAATATCACAACCATGTCTTCTTCAAGGAGTAGCCACTGTTGCTTGCTTGAAATGAAAAGTGTATAACCAAGAACTGGTGACGTAACTCTATAGTTATTGTGCCATCTAAGGCACAATAACTATAGAATACAGTAGAATACAGTTCTTGGACCCATTCATTGTATTTGTTCCTGTACTGGAGTGTAACATTTATGTGTCTTGCAATAACCAAGGGGGTATTCAAAGTATGCAGTGAAGGTGAAGCATAGTTGTGAGTAACATCCCAGCTGTATGTTGAAGTTTATAAATGGTCGCCTATACTACTTTTGGATATCAAGGTATGTGTAACTGTTGGCCAGTATGGCATGGGTAAGCACAGTTGTAGACATTCATGTGTGCTTGTCTACCTGTTGTGGTATTCAGGAAAGGTTCAGTGAAGTGCCACATGGGATTGAGTGCATCATTCATGCCTTACCACAGTGCATTGAATAGAGACGGTTCTGATAGGCTTAAGATGTCTACAGATTGATCTTTGTACACTTTATTTTAAATGCTCAATGGAAGTATTTGCTTTCCGGTGTAGGCGTGGTTTTGCAAAAGTATTTATCTGTAAAGACAGAAATAGAACTTAAGGGTTCAATACTAGCCTGGCGGGTAGCCCCCACACAGCAGAGTCTATGGTTACTCCTTCCCTGGCAGAGGACAGCCAGCACTAGTCTGACACTGCCAGCGAGGCTGTTGCAGTAAAGAAAGAAGTTTGCGGAGAAGGGGTCATGTTTTTGGCTCCTCTTTTCAAACTTGTTTTTTTCAGGAAAAAAACACAAAGCAGGTGCTTAATTATAAAGATAATACAAAAAGTAAAATAATAAAAATGGCCCAGATACGCTGAAAGTTTTTTCCCAGCATATGGTGCGTCGCTTGTATTGTCTCTTTCAGGAGACGACCAAGCTTTACCCAGCGGTCCTTAACATGATTTAGAACTCTGGAATGTTGACAGCTCTAATGAAGACAATGAAGTGTGTCGGGGCTTATATAATGGTTGGTACAAGCCCGGAGCTCCAACATCCCGATGTTTGTCTTCATTGTTCACCCTTTTTAATTTAGAAGATTATACTTTAAGTGGGTGGAATGTTCTAATAGCCTCCTAGCCCTCCTACCTCAGGCCTTACCAGTTATTAAAGGCCCTCTGTCTCGGTTTAGTCCCTTGCCTGTAGACCGTGCCTATAACTAGTGTTGAGGGCCTTTAACGACCGGAATAGCCCTCGGCAGTAGGCTATAAGGCTATAATATGCACGTGAAAAGGCTTGCCCTGAATATAGTGCCCCTTCCAACAAACATTTTCCGGCCACCAGGGCCGGTTCTAGGACTTTCGGGGCCCTGGGTAGAAAGGGGAAACGTGAGGCCCCTCTAAATTGCATTGAACGTGAAAACATAGGAAATTACATCGCAGAAAGTGACATCAATTGAGTATTTTTGAAGCGACTTTGCAAGAAGCGACTTTCATAAATATTAACACTAGTAAAATGTGCACATACTTTTTCAATTTCTATTAAGTCGAAATACATTACATTAGTCACACTGGATGGAAAGGTTTGCCCTAAGCCTTCCAAAACGTATGTCTTTAATCAGAAGTTAACAGTTTGTTTCCAACTGAGTGCATTAGGTATGTATGCATGCAAAATAAATATAACATAAACCTAGCCAAAAGGCTGCGAAGCGACGAGCAGGGTCAAAGACACAGTCAACATGTGATAGGAGTAGATGGTTTGTGGACTGTCAGTGCATTTGCTTGTTTATTATCTTTTTAGCACTTCTTCTTCTTCTTCTGTCTGAAGGTGTCCTGCTGCTGGTGTGTGATAGCCCAATGGTAGTAGCACTATTTATTTCCAAGCAGGCAGACGTGACAGTCATGTGTATCTGGTATTTCTACAGTGCAATCCTAACCAAGAGGCAGACTATGGCTAGGCCTCTAGAATTGCATCTGGTCAGCATTTTACTGTCACGGCCAGTATTTACATGTCTAAACTAGAGCAACAGAGCAAGAATCTCAACAGACTTTCTTGGGATATAGCAATATACAATAAAAATCCTTGCCTCAGCAAGAAAAGAAAATATCTCAAATTGGAAGTGGGTAAAACATAAAGACAAATGGTGTGAAGGAGAGGCCAGCAAATGGGGCAGAGGCCTTCTTGGAGGGCTTCAATTGATTTCAGGAGGGGGTGCACTGGCCAAGAGAAACATTTATTATGCTGCAAGGTAATAGAGACGAACATCATGCTCATTAAAACAGTTCTTTTAGTGAAAGCAAATAGTGGCAGTGAGCCATTCTAAAATGGGCAATCCATTTATTTAGCCATTTCACATGTGGACTGGGGACATTAACGCCCGTTTGCAGACAGGAATGCAAATGGAAAAATGTATTACTTGAACTGCAGAGGTAACCAAAGGAAAACCTAGGCTCCACTTCCCTGGGCTTCACAGTGCTTGACAAGGACGGCAAAGTCCAAGGGAAAAGGGCCCCTACAGGTTCATTATCAATGGTCACGGACTGCAAAGCCAGGGCATGGCCCCTCCCCGAGTCTCGAAGCACTTGACCATGACTGTGAGGCCCCAGGGAGGAAGAGCCTTTCCCACTATGGTCCAGGACTGTGGGACCTTTCCTCCCCAGACATCAAAGCATTAGACAACAGCTGGGAGTCCTTGATGACAAAATCAATCCCTCACTTCAATAAGTGAAGAACAAGCGTCACCCTCACCCACCTATCCCTATGCTCCCTCCCAGTATGGAAGCCAACTTTCCATTATTACATAGCAGGACACTTACAGTGTTTGTGGTTTTACCAAGAAGAAGGTTATATGGAGGTTACCAAAAATCACAGTCTTTCTATGGGGATTTTCACCCCATTGCACCATGTCCTAAATTACACCACTATTCTGTTTAACATATTAAGCTTGAGGTATGCCGGGAAAGTTATGTGTCTTGAAACAAGCAGTCCTGTGTTGTAATCTTAGTTCTACTTCTTGACCAAATTGTTTGATCTTGGGAAAATCATTTTCTCCTAGAGATGTTTCTTCTTTCTGCCATTATCTCATGGGCTGACTGGCCATTATCTTAAATGAAAGATTTAAGCGTGGGTGTGGTTCGTTCAGGGTTGTTTTACTCTCAGTTTTTACATTCCTTCTTTTAGCACTGCATAAAAACAAACATTTTAATAAAGTGGCCAGTGTAGGTCACTTCCTGTGGAACAAGTCCTCCTTTCCAGCAACCATGTTAGCAAATGCTGACCTCTTCACACCTTTGACACTGAGCACCAGCTGTTGCTCCAAGAGTTAGTGTTGGGGCATCCCTCTGGGCTGTGCTGCTCCAGTCATCCTAGCTAAGCTGTGTGTTTTACATCCCTAGTTCATTAGCCTGCTAGCCTGCATCACTCCCTTGGCAAGCAACAAAAGTTGGACATTTTCCATCCTTTGGGAACTTGCTGCAGAAGACATGGCAAACATCTAACATGGAGAACAATCCTTCACTCTGCGACCCTAGTTTCATAGGCTTCAGAGTACTGGACCATGACTGTGAGGGCCAGATGAGAGGAGCAGTAGTGTAGTAATGGAGCCATAGGCCCTGGTGAAACAACGTAAATGGACCCCTCTCTCTTTTCCCATCTCCTAAACAACATAAAATACATCCATAATCTGAGTGAATTGGCCCCATAACGCCCCTGGCTCTAGTGTCATTGCACCTGCGGCGCTAATGATAGCTACGCCCCTGCGAGAAGCCTCATCCCTGTGGCTTGTAGCCGTGGTGCTCTTGTGCATGGCCTTCCGCCTACCTTTAGGGCTCGCAACAGAGGGTCATGGCTTTCAGACCCAGAAAAAGGGAGCCTGTGGCGTTACCAATGGTGCACTGAACCCTGGTACTAGCAAGGTAAATTGTTCCTCAACACTACCCTCTGTTCACTGACTAGATGGTAAAATACACCTATAATCCCACATGGACATGGTCACACTGCACTTGCTACACTATTGATAGCTATGCCCTTCAGAGGGGCATCTTCCCCTGGGGACTGAAACCATGAACCAGTGCTGCATGAACCAGTGCTGCACGAACCAGGGCAGTAGGCTCCATCCCTTGGGCCTCTCACCACTGGACTATAGCTTTAAGGACTAGCTAGGGGAGATGGGCCTTTCCTGGGCTTCGCAGCTCTGGATTATGGTTGTGCAGTCCATGGGAGAAGAGACCAGTGACATTGTAATGTAACCATGGGCCATAATTCAAATAAATTATTCCACACTGTAAAACCCAGCCCTAATTTGGTTGCATTGGGTTCCTAACATCCACTGCACCTGCTGCACTACTGATAGCTACACCTCTGCAAGAGGTTCCCCAATGGTCTCAAAGCCATGGTCCAGCGCTGCTAAGCCTCACAACTCTGGAGCATGGCTGTGTGCCCATAAAAGAGAAGCAAGAAGCACAGGAATGGTGCCATGGGTCCTGGTGCAAAGTAAAAGAATCCCTTCCCCCTTGTCCAATGGCTGCAGAGTACAATAAAGCCTTAATTTCAGAACATGGACATAAATACCCTTGAGCCCAGTGCCGTTACACCTGCTACTCTACTGATGACTATGCACCTGACATGGACCCGTGCACAGGTCGGTGGTACAGAGCTTTGAGACAATTTCTATTGGGACCAAAGGACGAGGCCACGAGAGCTCACCCTCACTCTCACTCTCTCTTCTGGGCCCCTCAATTATGGTGTAGCGCTGAGAGAATAAGGGGAGGGAGCCCAAAGGGTGCATCGAAATGAACCACAGCTAAAAGGCTCAGGGGCCCTCCGCAAAGCTTGCAATGCTACACAATGGTATGAGGCGTGGGGTACAGGCCTCCACTCCACTAGGCCTTGAAACCATGGTTGAGGTCTGCAAGAACCAGGGGAGGGTATTCAAAAGTGGGGAGGCCTATTCTATGGCCCTCTCAACAAAGGTGTAGCACTGCAAGCCTAGGGGATGGGTGTTCTCTCTCCTGTTCCACTCAACCGTGATTCAGATCTGCGAGGCACAGGGGAGTGTGGTCCCATTGCATCGACCTCACAGCTATGGTCTAGTGCTGCAAGGCCCAGAGGATGTGGCCCATTATCTGTGCTTCAAGGTGCAGGGGAGGAGAGACCGGTTCAGTGGGTCTCGCAGCTGTGGCCCCAGCCATCATTGCGAGGGCCAAGTAGGGTGGTCAATTTTCCATTATCACCTCTCACAGGACAGTTTGTAACTTCGATGACACACTGCGCATGCAGAGACATCAGAAGACGTTTGTTGGGAAGCAGAGGAAACAATAAGTTGCTGAGCGGATTTATGGGGTTTTGGTACAAATCCTCCCGTCTAAAGCAGGCCATGTTAAAAGATAACTCAGTTGGAGACTGAGTTTATTGAGGGTGATTACTCTTCTTGGTATATTTGTGTTCTGATCCCTTTACCACCTCCTGGAGTATGTCGTAACTGCTAGCTATTGCAAATTTTGAAACTAAATCTTGTAAGGACAAATTGTGTCTTGGGTTATGACACTGGTATTTGCTCAAAAAAAGAGAGCATATATTCGGAGCAAAAACAGACAAAGTCATAGTCTAGAGTATAGCATGTCGCTTTTGAGAAAACAATTTGGAAAAGTTCCAACCTTCCCATTAAATTAGAATGTTTATATTTTTTATTTGCGAGTTAAATATTGATTCATCTCTCTGAAATAAAACATTTTGAAACCTGACATTTAAATAAAATGTTGATCTTTATGTATTTTTTGTTTGTTAATTTGCTAATAAATTTCCTAAATTGTGTATATGTTTGATGTATTCTTGTTTCTGCAGTTTTGTGCATTGTTTGGTGGATCAAATTAGAGAAATTGCACACTACATATTCGCCTGGCGATAAAGGTGACAGAATCTCCCTCTGTCTCCTCACCAGGGGAATGAAAGACTTGAATTACTGGAGAAATGCAGTCACCTGTTTGTGTGGATAGTTTCGTCCATGAGAAATCTGATGGTTTGGATATGAGCAGAATATGGTGAAAACCCCAAACAGTCCTCACAGTCTACTGATGTCATTAAAAACTTTGGCTCTGGTGGAGAAAATGAAAAACTGAACATGAGAGTTACTGGTCAGACTCCCAATCCAAATCTTTCTGAAACCCGTAGCAATGTACAAAGATCATTCCCCAGGTTCACATACGGGGAAATATGAAACTGTGTGACAACACAGGACAACAAACTGAGGTGAGCCAGAGGAACCACCAGGATGATTGATATCATCATGTCCAAAGTCCTGTGGAATCACCATAGTGGCAAACCATGCCTGCAAGGGTTGGGCTTGGCTTCCCAGCACCTCTAGTGATAAGTACCCATAGCACGAGCACAAGCATGAGATGGTACGGTAAAAAGATTTTAAGAGAATCATCAATATTTTCACTGTGTAGAGGATCATCAACTCGTCCATAGTGGCCAACAGCTTTTGTCCATCTTCTTAACCACCACCCTGGAGACAGCCATTACCCAAAAGGGACTGGGGCAGCATATTTTGACTCATTCAGCGGGATAAGAAACTTATCATCTTACCATCTTATTAGCCACTACAGTGGAGCGGCTAAGTTTCTCAAAGTCGTGAGTAGCCAATTTTAAAAGGTCTTGCGGAATGGTATTAAAGGCAGAATGCCAAGGCATCATGGCAACCGTCAGTAAACTGTGTAGCATTAAACTGTGTTATGGTAA
Organism: Pleurodeles waltl; assembly: GCF_031143425.1. Lineage (NCBI taxonomy): Eukaryota > Metazoa > Chordata > Amphibia > Caudata > Salamandridae > Pleurodeles > Pleurodeles waltl. Next base: position 667,562,440 of record NC_090449.1, on the reverse strand, counting down.
CACAATAATTTAAGGTGATCAGAGACAGCAGACATGCAATATGAAGAGCTCTGCCCTATACTCAAACACATCAAATGCTGAGTATATTTAGACAATTCCAAAACTACCAGGTCTTCTAGGATTACATAAGAGATGAAACCATGATTAGGACCTTCTCAGAATCCTGACCATACTGGACCTTCTCAAAATCCTAACCCTGCTGGGTGATACCAAAGTAACTTGGATAACCCATTTTGACAAATGATAGCATTCCTTACACTGAGCTTCTACTGGTATTTTACAGGACACAAATCTGAAAGTCTCAGAGCCAGTTGGGTAGGCAATTTTCAAAACTTTACTTTGACATTTCCCAACAAACATGTGGCTTAGTATGAAATATCGTACATTGGTACAAGCGTAAGTTCAGTTATACAGGTTGCACAAACTGTATAAAATCACTTACAGGCAAGGTAACCCAAGGCTTAGCACATGGTATGGCTTTAAGCTGAGCCTCACAGTTACTATTTCGTTTTTGCATTTACATTAACCGTGTTCGTTGTGGGCACAATTAAGTCCATGTAGTAACATACATACAGCATTCACACAGAGGTATATCCGAGCATAGGTATCCACAATCAAAAAGGAGCCATGCATAGTCCACTTCCCACTGGGTCTCATCAACTCTACACTTACAGATTCCTCATCTACTCCAGCTAATTCTTTCAACTCTACCCTAGGCAGGTAAGCCTGATATGGTTGCCAGATATTCCAAGGTCGGCTAAAGCTCAGCAGCAATTCACAGAAGGTGTCCTACTGCATGTCACAGTATGTCATGTTCTTTGTGCCATTCCTTCAGAGTTGGGAGTGGGCCACAAGCCCAACGCATTACTATCCTGCACAACGCAAGCAGTAGGACTATGGCAACCAATTGCCTAACAGCACCCTGCAACTGTCTGTCATAACCCAGCAGCACCAAGAAAGGCGCCAGTTCCACTGATTCTCTGATGATCGCTCCTAGTTCCTTAAACACAGTCAGCCAAAGCCCTGTATTTCCAGGACAAAACTATGCTAAGTGTGCGAATCCAGTCTCCATCTCATTACAATGCGGGCAGCCAGCACTTTCACGTAACCCATAAGGGAACAGATGAGCTGGGGTGTAGTACACTCTGTTGTCATATTAAAAGTGCAAGAACCTATGTCAGCTATCCAGTCAGATGGTTTTAACGGCCAATCAGCAATACGTTCATTGCTATCACCGATTATAACCCCCAGATCTCTCTGCCATCCGAGCCTGGCCTCTGAGAGTCCAAGCCTTTGCGCCTCCTGCACAAAAACATAGAGCCTCAACACTATACATCAGGGCGCTGATGTTTAAATGAGAGAGAATAGCACTGGCATCTCTGGGGGCCCTAACATATTGTCTCTCAATAGATCTTGCAGGGTATGACGCGCTTTATAATAGTGAAATTGTGCTAGGGCGGTGGATCCGCCACCCTGCTTCCAAACTGCTTCCCAACTACACATCGCGCGATCGCTATGAAATCCCCCATTGTTTGTATACCAAACCCCTTCAATGCATTCACGGCTCCTCGTTCCTGACCCACAGAGAACCACAGGCACCATTCCAAGAGCGTATGAGGTGAAAATAACGAGGATCTGGTCTGCTGTTTCAGAAGGAGCTGCCAAGAGTATATTGTTGCATTCAATACATCAAGGACATTATATCAACCGAAGGGTTTCCTAAATAGCATCTCGGATAGTGGTACGGCTCATATGTGGGTGTGAAAAGGATAATGAAGGCAGACTAGTGACAAAGAAGGGTATGTAGGAAATACTTCCAGGTTTTTTATGGAGAACGTATGGGAGGCAGGGAACAGGGGAAGAGACAAGCATGATGCTATTAACCAATAGCCCAAGGAGGTAGGATGGGACAGGGTTTGGTAATGGGAAACCAGTGGAGGAGAGGGCAGTGACGTACAGAGAATGGGGAGAAAGAGGTTTGGCAGCTAAGCTAACTTATCTAACAGAAAGTGGGGCTACGCAGGCTCATTCTTTCCCCTGACATGGACATGTTTGAAGAATGAAGAAGGCTGAAGGGCTGTCACTGAAAGTCTGAGAGTGGCCCTGTGTTCTGTGACACAGCATAATCCAAACAAGATTTGACTATTGGTAATATCTGCTGAATAAAAAGGGAACAAAACTATTGTTTGTGATGGAGCGGAGCATAGTAATCAGTGGAGAAATGTTGTGCCAACAGGGGTGGATTACTATCTTAAAAAGAAACCAGTTGTGATTAAAAAAAACTTGAAGAAAAGCCAAGAGAATGGAGATTTTTGGTGATACGTTCCTTTGTCAATTTGATGTCATGCCACAGTAGAGGTGGTACTCTTTTGAATTAATGATACCACTGTGGGAAGGTTCCTTCTCCTTGACCTCTGTGGCTATTTCAAACATTGGATGTTGTTGTACATTATGAGGGCTCTCCTGCCCTGTGCGGAGCGATTATCTATGTAATGCAATATGATGTTCGTATTTGTTCTCTCTTCAACTGAACTGTTAAGTGAAACTACCTCCATTTTTATTGTTATATATCAAATACATTCAGAAAAAGGATGCTTTTTAACAAGTCACATCATCTAAAATGAATTATATTTTAACATGGAGTCATAATCCACCTTCTGCCCTAAAACTGGAAAATGGCTGAAGTATTTAATCCTAACAAAACCAGCTTCACACTGCTCTTTTATATAAAGTCCGGCAATAAATGCTGAGAACTTAAAAACACCCCGAAATACCCATTTTTAGATTACCTCACAGCGTTTTGGTCCACGGTGTCAGAAGTGGCCGACTTAGACTGATTAAAAGAATCAAGGTCACTATATTACAAACCGCCAGGGTTTAAAGCAGGGGTCACTCCACATCTAAAATGTACATTTCATAAAAAGCAGAGAGTGAAAGGCTGAACAGCAGTCACTTGAACAGGCATTTGTTCCTATATCGGGAGTCTACTGGGTCACTACATGAACTAAGGAGTTGGATATGAATGATAAGTTTGAAATTGAGTATTAGTTTGAGTTAGTTGAAAGTCTTCACTGGAAATCAATACTCCAGCAGATGGGCATGACATGGCTACAGTAGCAATTGCATTGTTGAACTACGCGTTCCCAAAATGTGCTAAATTATATATTTTGGCCGGGGATTTTCTAAAAAGTTTGAACCTATAACAACTGTAGCTGATTTTGACAGGTGGAACTTAAACCCAGGACTGAAGATAACAAATCTGGTACAAAAAGGAATATGGTTGAAAAACGTCAAATCACGGTAGAAAGTCATGTGAAGAAGGAACACATTAGACAGAACACAAACTGTCCAATGACATGATTGTGAGAATAAATAAGTAAGAAATAGCAAACAATTAATATTGTAGGAGCGCAAATACATTAGTTCTAATTTGGATCCAGCTAGTTATCTGTACCCAAGAGAAGAATGAGCAGATGGAGAAAATTTTTGGGATTTGTTTCCTTCACAAAAATTAACAACCAAAGGGGGTGCATACTAAAGGGGAGAAACAGATCTGGTGGATTAAAATTAATCATAATTGAACAGAACCTACTTTTGTTTACTGGCCATTTTTCGACTGATTTGCCGTTGCTTGGCTGATATAAAATCGATGAACACTCCTCGATGGGATCCCTTTTTCTGGACATCTGAAATTTCTATATAAAATATAAAGTGTTCACTTCATTATAAAACATTAACATGAAATATACAGTAACACATATATATAGTAACATGTTCAACAAACTCGTCATATCTACTCTGAAAAACGTGCAACGAAGAAGATTTGTAAAGGCAGCAAAAATTAGTACTTGTCCACACAAAACAATCATATAATATTTGCATACTTTTAAGGTGGCATGTCTTGCCAGCAGCCATGACAGCAGCTATCCTTTAATGCTCATTCTAGCCAATGCATTCTTCATTCTCTTATTCATGTCCAAATTACCTATGTACTGTACACATAACTACTGCTGTATGTTAAGATCTGAAAAAAATGCCTATCACCTGCTATATTTCTATTTAAGATATCAAGATACCTGACCTCGTATCCCTCTATGTCACTGTAACTGTGACTTTGAACGTCTTGAAACCTTTCAATGCAGGGACCTGAGAGGATTACCACGCAATAAGGGAATAAAAATATAGCGACTCCATGGTACAATCCATATTAAATCATAGTGAGTACCTGCATACTCCCAGCTAGCGATGTATATAACACATACAGGAGAACATTTATTAGACTTTCTAATAAACAGTATATGAAGAGTAATATCACAATATATGAGACCCCTTAAGAATATGATTGGGTGTTTTTTATTATTAGGGTTGGGATTCAGTGTATCTTGGGGGATGAAATGAGATCATGAAAATATGTGAACTTTTTTCCAGAATAGTACTGTACTATAGTTGCATTTAGCATTGAAATATGAGCAAAGAAATGTCTGATTCTCAGGTGGGTTTATGTTATAATTTCAAGTTACAGTATTTGGATTTTATTGTGGGAGACTTTGGGGGTCATTTCGACCCTGGCGGCTAGCGGTAAGTTGGCGGTAACACCACCAACAGGCTGGCGGAGTTCCTCCAGCAATTATGACCGTGGCGGAATTGCCATGGCCATACCGCCGGCCCCGCCAATATACCGCCAGGATTCCGCCTGGCGGTCATAATCCCCAGGGCAGCGATGCAAGCACCGCTGCCCTGGGGATTATGAGTCCCCGACCGCCAGCCTGTCTGTGGCGGTACACACCGCCATTGAAAGGCTGGCGGTAAGGGGACTTGGGGTGCCCCTGCACTGCCCATGCACTTGGCATGGGCAGTGCAGGGGCCCCCAGGCATAGCCCCGTCGTGCATTTCACTGCCCGAATTTCAGGCAGTGAAATGCACGACGGGTGCTACTGCACCCGCTGCACATCAGCATTGCCGCCGGCTCTATTACGAGCGGGCAGCAATGTTGATGTGACATTTCCGCTGGGCCAGCGGACGGTAACACTGTTACCGCCCGCTGGCCCAGCAGAAATGTCATAATAGGGAGCCAGGAATACCGCCGGCAATGGCAGTATTCTGTCTCCTGCGGCCTCAGCGTTTTTTTTTGCAAGACCGCCGAGGTCATAATGACCCCCTTTATGTTTGTTTTGTACTGAGGAAGGTGGTAAAATATCAAAACAACCAGTGAAATTCATCAACGCTACATTTCATCTCATCTGTCAAGATACCCGGATACAATTGAATGTTATCTGTGTATTACATCTTGTATCCAAAAGAATAAGATAACAGATCAGTACCATTTATTTGCATACTTGATGGTTTTTTTTAAGTGTACTCCCTTTGTGTATTTTTGATTGCTATTAGATGTTTCATTTCATTTTGTGCCGCACTGTGGGTGGTTGGAATTTTTAGATATTTATGCTCTTTGGAACAATCAGCATATTTTGAATGACCCTTGCTAACAGCTATTTATGCATTGTGAATAGATAATAAATTATATGTATTCAATACGTGTTTTTATTTTATATATTCTTCTATATTGTTGTGGTACTGATTTCTGTGAAAACCGTGGTACATTTGGGGAGTATGTGAGAAGTGAGTAAATGTGATAGTAGGGCAACTGGAGTGTCATTGATTTCCAAGGGGAGACCTTTTTTATTTCTGCTGAGTATGGTGCTCTGTCCGCTTGGTATGTGCTTTTTTTCTTTCTTTCTTTCTTTCTTTCATTCTTTCTTTCTTTCATTCTTTCATTCTCTCTCGCTCTCTCTCTTTTAACTGACAGCTTTAAATGCCATCCACCTCTCACATAATTACCTAAAAAGAGTCAAGGAAAGCAGTGTAGAGAAAGGTCCTTTGGCTCCACCCCTTTGTTGATCATCTCTTTATGGGAATTTGATTGAGCACCATTTGTGTTAGCTGGCAAAAGTAGTTCTATTGCTCATAACTGACACAGACATTAATACAGACTAGAGACACTAAGCCATTTCTATCAATGTGTTAGGTACATTCTTTAGCTACAAACACCCTTTATTTCAAAACTAGTCTCTCGACTATTTTGGAGAGTTTCCACGCTAAGGTCCTGATTACAAGTCAGACAGAGAAGTATCCCTGAGTGGGATACTGCTAGGACTGATCATGATTAGCCCGGTGTTCACACATTCAGATTTCCCAGGTGCGGGAACACCAGACCCAATTTTACCAGTAATATCAATACTGTCGGCAAGCCCCACCTCCTGCTCCACCCCAAATTAAAAAAAATGGCATAGCACCCAATATTACCTCCTTCAGAACAAATTGTCCCCATCCCTCCTTACCGTCTGATCCCACCCTCTTTAGAAAGGCTACCATTAACCAACAGATTTAAACAGATCGTAAATGAGAGCAGTAAACCCCACAAAATTGGGCATTCTGTGCAGTTTTATAGCTGGTAAATATAGGTCTGTAGATTTATTCTCCATTCCATGGTGTTTAACTCTTTACAAGAGTCAAAATGTGGAAATGCCGGTCGGAAACAGTAATTCCACCGAAGTCCCCACATATGTTTACTCCTAACTTGTAGTCAGGCTCGAAATGTCAAGTCATATTTTAGCTCCAGCGAAAGTAAAAGCAGTTCAGCCCAGTAAAGGCAATAATTAGTGGAATGCCAATGATTTATAGCAATAAAAAACAGAAAAATCACCAACATGAAAGACTTTGACACAAATCCAGTGTGGATGATGTAGATCAGCATGTAAAAACATTAATTTCCGATTTCTATTGGCCGAAGGGACCTCCTGTGTAGCTTTAACCACCTGTTTTTAGTCTACTTACTGTGGGACTATTGCTACGGCAGATTTATATTCCTACTACACAGCATCATAGCTACTTATAATAAATGAATGGTGGTGCGCCCCCGCGGTGGCCCTGCAGATGCTACCGAGCGATGGGCCATTGGAAACACCAGACTAGTGACATTCTTATAAGGCGGCGCAAGAACAGACCACCCACCCACCCTCACCAAAACAAGTAGTTGTAACTCTTTGGCATATACCGTACGACAGTAGGGTTGGTGGGGTAAGCTGACAGAATACACACTTCTATGGCCTAGATCTACCCTGCGCCAGGTGGCCAACCTAGAGGGCTTTGAGAAGTGGGTCATGACAGGCATTTCAACCTTGGGGGATATCATGACAGGGGGGTGTTCATTTCATGAGCTTCCACAGAATACCAATTCCAGCACAGCCAATTCCATTGCTACAGCTGAGACACGCCCCATTACACCCTACATCAGAGACTTAGACACCCTACCAGACTTTAACCTCTTGGAGGGCAAACGTCTTGCCAGTGATCTGGGGGAAACATAAAATATCTACATCATATCGCTCACTAATAATTAATGGTGCACATACACTTACAGCTCTTCGATAGGTTTGAGAATCAGATCTTAGCACATTAGACAATGATGACTGGTCGGAGGCGTTGCAGGCGCCTCGGGAGGCAGCCATCTTGGCTGGATTGAGCCTTATCCAATTTAAATATCTCCACAGGGCGTAAAACACTAGACACCGTCTGTGGCATATGGGGGTGGTGGAGTCGCCACAGTGTCTCAGATGTAACGCAGATGACTGCACATTCATGCACACTGTGTAGGACTGCTCCTCACTGACGCACAATTTGCAGAGCGTGACTGGCTGCCTTAGCGAGGTGCTCTCATGGGACATTCCACTGGATCCTAAATTGACCAATTTACCTATGACAGAAGGGATAGGAGGGAGCCGTTATAAACGGGCACTTCTCTTTTTTGGAACTTACCACGGCCAAGAGAGAGAACTGCGCAAGCATAGAATCGTATAATGCACCCTCTTTGCACCTGTGGAAGAGGGGACCATAACACCTCTGTATGGGTCTTGAACTACCAGTGTTCTAGGCGAGAGGCTGACCACAAAAACATTCAAAATTTGGCAGTGGGGGGCTGGTTACAACGGCATTGTGTTTGCACCACCCCGCAATGCTACTACATGCCTGGAGGAAGAAATCAGAAATTATGGCATGGTGTGATTCTGCTATGGTCATTATATGAGCTAAAGGTCTTCTTGGGTATGGTGCTGGGGGCGATGTGGTGGGGGGTGGTAAGGAAGGGATGTAGATACTGGACATATGTTAAATTACTGAGTTTATTTTTGCATGTTTCTTTCTGTCCCCTGCTGGCTCATGGGCCAGGATATGCGAAAATCACTAACAATTGTTATAAAAAATTTTAAAAAAACATTAATTTGCATATAAAAAGACGAAGTTCTCGCTACACCCAACTATTACAATGGTTGTATAGTTTAGTGAGGAAGAAGGTTTTTCCACTCAGGAACGTTTTAAAAGGAATTAATCAGTCCCTCAAGAGAGGACCATACCCTCTTTGTGATACGTCTTTACTGTCAACAGAGATTGCACATTTAAGGGCCAAAATCCCATCTGAAGAAAAAAGTCTAGATGCTAAATTACTTAAATCTGAATCATTTTCTACTCCATAACAGGGAATTAGAAATGTCGATATAGGCTTGTCAAAAAAAAGGGGACACAAAGTAGCTTCAATGAAACCATCAGGCTCTAAGGACCTATCTAGCTAAGGCCATTAATAACAAAATTAATGCAGTTTTGAAATAGGGATCTTATCCTGTTTTTAAGGCCGGGCCTGCAGTCTCGGCAGCCTCAAGTAAAAAAAAAAAAAAGTTTAAAAAAAATACATGCCTGAATATATACATAGAACGAATCTGGGTCAGTCCTCTTAGCCCACTGGTCTGTTCAACTGTCTTTTACATTTACTTCAATCCACCACAACATACAGCAAGTGGCAAAAGGAAAAAACCCACTCCGGCCATTGGTCCTCATGCACTGTGACTGAAAGGATTTTGCTTGCTAACATGTGCATATGCGCTTAAAAAGAAATGAACTTCTGTTCAATCAGGTGTTCATGTTACAGTAATTCAAATTCATTAGTGCACTTTTCTTTGTGCCAATAAGAATGATAATTCCCAGTGATGTGAATTAATACACTTGCTTTGTAGGAAGCACCTGTAATGCAAGCACATGATTGCTACATTCAACGTGGTGGCGTAGTTTCAAATCTTTCTTCATTTTTAGTATTGTGGCAAATGTTTGTAATAAAGAATGTAAAAATTTAACTAATGCATCAATTTTCCAAACCATTTTTTTGGGTTTTGACCATGCTCATTTAAAAAGTTCTACACTAAAGCCTATGCTGAAACAATGACTCTTGCCCCAAAACATGGCAATAAAATATACTCCAATCCAGTTTTTCATTCTTAGCCAAGATCACTGAAAACATTACTTTTCTGCATTTCTCAATGTGAGTTTTGTGGTGATCCGTCAAGAATGGGAGCAGAAAAAGGGTGGGGGACCACAAAACACATTTTACCCATGCCATTTCCAAAAGGAATTTTAGACAGTGTTTTAGAAAAAATGGCTGAACAGAATTACACCAAATATGGCAGAAAGCTAGCTCTTTACTCAGAAAGCATGCTTGTTATTATTTTGTGTAAATCCGTTTACAGGTTTTTGAGAAATTAAGGCTCAAACGTTAGTGATGTCTGAGCGTGGGACTCCCATGGTACTGCAAATTTTAAAAAAATAGAGCTTTCTGACTGGCTGGTAAGGCCTTTATTCCTCGTCAGCCGCTTCTGTCCCATTTGACCAACTCAATCCGTTAGGAAAGAGCGATCTGTTTGGATGGCTGCAACATCAACAGAGGTTCACATGAACCTGGCACAGGCAGGCGCAGTGTGCCATGTATAAAATATGTTCTCTCCCATAAAAGCCCAGCACTGAAAAGCGTTACTGCCATTTAAGCTGCTTGTTTGCCTTTCAATGCATAGGGACCAGAAACATGTTAAGGAGGGGGCATAGATCCTCTTACCCCACAGACGGATGCAGTGTGTAACAGTAATCGCCTTCAGGGTAAAGCTTGAGGGCTCCCTGAGACATTCAGAGCCTCCCACCCAAAGAACACCCTCAGAGGGCTCCCTGACTGGGACACTTCACATATAGTGCACAATTAGTTGCCCCCCTGAAAGACTGTTTGCCCCAGCATTGGCATTTGTAATACAACTCAGCTGCAAAACGTTCCCTCATCTACATGGATTCATCAGTAGCGGCTCGTGGGAGGGAAAATGAGCGGGGTGGCACGTAGCGGGGGACGGTTTGGGGGCTAACACAACATTAAAAAAAATATATAATGAAAAAAAAAGTTCCTTTTTGCTCCGTGCCTCGCCGCTCCCATCTGCTCCTAGACTGGACTGAAGGCACAGGCTCCCAGAATACCCTGCATCCAATCCTAATGCTGCTTTCATGCTGCTGGCAGCATCAAAACAGCGTTAAGATTGGACGGAGCAGCCACCCATGGCGCTCCGTGGCAGAGTGGAAGTCTCTGGCTGCTCTCTCCAAATCAGCAAAGCAGTGCCTGCATTGCTGGGTTGGAGAGAGCCCAGTATGCATGTGTGTTTGGCCAGGCCAAGACAGCTGGCCAAACATACATGCGCACTGAGGAGGAGGGTTGTGCACTCCCCTTCGTCACAGCCCCGTTGCCCCCGCCCCTTGTACTATAAAACAATAATAAACATTGTTTATTACCATTTTATAGTGAAAGGTTTGTGGCGGCTGCTGCCGGGGAGGGAGGGGGGGCAAACAACACTCCTCCGCCATAGTGGAGGAGCCGCCCCTAGGAAAGCGACTGAGGGCGTCATTACGATCCTGACGGTTTTGAGACCGCCAGGGTCGTGGTGGCGGTCGGATCTCTGCCAATGTGGCAGTCTGGCAGCCACATTATGACCGTGGCGGTCGCGGCATGTTCGGACCTGCGAGATTACGACTGAACATCGATGTGGTGGTGCTGGCGGTCCTAACCTGCCAGAGCAACGCTGCAAGTTGCGCTGCCCCAGGGATTAAGAGTCCCTTCTCTGCCGACATTTACATGGCATAGCCCCACTATGTAAAGGCTGGCGGAGACAGGGTTCAGTGCCCATGCACTTAGCATGGACAATGCAGGAGCCCCCATGGCCAGCCCCTTTGCGCATGCGCAACGCTTGCTGGTCCACCCTTCGCACCACAGCATTGCCGCCGGCTCAATTATGAGACGCCATAAATGTTGTGGATTTTTCCCATTGGGCCAGCGTGCAGAAACCCTGTTTCTGCCCGCTGACCCAGCAGGAAACTCGTAATGGGGCCAGCAGGAAGGGGACCGCACTGGTGGTAACCTGAAAGTGGTAGTTTGACGGACGGCATTTTCCATCTGCCAAACTCGTAATGACCCCCCTAGTGTCTGCAGCCCCATCTATGATAACAATGTGCTGGAGGGAAAAAAACGCATCCAAATGCCCATTGAGCCTCGGGTCTCTTCCTCAAACACTGCTCTATGTGTTTTTCATCGCAGGCTTTAGTTTTCCCTCGAAGGGTAAATTGACTCCATGTGCTTTTCTTGGAAGGCTTTTGTTTTCGCTTGGAGGGTAACTTGATATTGCCCATCAATGAAATTGATCCCTATTCCAAGTCGGCAAATCTAGAAACCTTCAAAGGCACAATCTAGTATGTGCTATTATAGATTGCAATTGTCAGACTAAGGAATGAGATGGTCCTGATAATGTACAGCCACCAGAACCTCTTTTCTTTGTTTGCTGTAGTAGACATATTAAGAGTGTGATTCAATGTAATTCCAGAGTTGTCTCTTCTGTCCTTGCATAGGATTTTGTTGGGATTAATATAATTACTTCTCTGCCTTCAAAAGTACAATGGTTATGAGAAAAAAATCACTACCTCAATGCCTCCCAAAGATACTGTGAACAAAAAAAAAGATTCCATGGACTCAAAAAATATGTTCTCTGAGGAGGAAATTACATTGACAAGGGTAGAATAGAATGTCTATAGTATGTCTATTGTACTGGTGCATACAGTAGTTGTATTTTAGTACAAGCCTCCATAGTCAAGTGGCCCAGAATGACTTTTTATACAATAGGTAGTAAAACGATTTTGTAAAGAACCAAGCTGAAGAGAGCTTGGGTGTCCAATATCATAATGGGGAGATAAAACAATACTATTTTTTATGAATTTTGTTGTCTATTATATTAAATCGGATTTTAATGTGTCACCACAAGTGTGAGTAAATTTAACCACATATATTAAAACTCAGCAGGGGAGTTGTTAACTGCCTTTAAAAGGAAGGTAGAGCCAATTTGCTCCATGAGGCTTCAGAAATGTTTGGTGGCTTAAACAGAGAAATTGATAAAGCAAATATATAGCTCATTACGAATATTATAGACACATTAAGATTATTGTGCCTACTTCGTTAGTAAGCAAGATATAGGACTATATGATTCACACCTTTTTGGGTTTATGTTTGTCTTTAAGATTATGGTTATTGTAGCTTTGTTCCACAAAGCTGGAGTGGGTAGGGTTTCTACGTAGAACACATTTTTTAAGTTAGTCAAGAAGGACTAAGCTCATATTTTGTTTAGAATCTATTAATTAGTAATATTTGCGCTAAGGACAATCAGCGCCTCGTTACAGACGTGCAGTGGATCGGTATATAGACCTTTGGTTAGTGCAGTCTCATTCATAGATAAAAGCATTCCATATATCGCTGAACATGTGTCATGTCCGCCCGTGCTTGCATAGAATAAAAGGGAGGGTACACCAAGGATCACAGACAACCGTCAACAATAAACATCAAACATTAACAGATCATTCTTCAGGTCCTATAAGGTGAAAGTGGTGTAGTGGGCACTCAGGTGTATGATGTGTTAACACAGGCTATGTGCTATGCGGGTGGGGTGGTCTCGGTTAGTGACACGCATTCAGGAGGAAAGGTGTCAAAAGGAGAGTTGTAACCCTTGCAGTCGGGGTGGGTTGAAGTAGGTAAACTCTACATGGAAGAGGTAACATATCAATGGCTGCCAGGTAGTCTGATATTTATCCTTGGTTAGGGACAAGCTATGGGAGATCCTCTCCATTGTCATCAGGTGCCAAAGGTGGATAAACCATTGAGCCAGAGAGGGTGGGGCTTTCTGCTTCCAGGATAGGGCTATCAGTTGTCTGACGGCATGCAACATATAGCTAATAGGAGCCCAGTCTGCGTTAGTCATGGCTGTCAAATGAGTGGGCTGTAGCACAAGAACTACTGTATGGTATGTAGCTGGTAGGGAAAACCCTACAGTGTCTTTGATATGGCTAAGGGCATCTTTCCAGAATATAGCAATCAAAGAGCAGGTCCAATAAATATGGGGGAAGTCACCACACTCAATGCCACATCTCCAGCAAGAGTCCCAATTGCCAGGATAAATAACACACAGTCGTGAGGGGGTGTAGTATCATTGATGCATGAGTTTATAGGCGGTTTCTCCAAGGGAAAAACTGTGGTAAATTTTAGGAATATCCGCCACACCCTATCCCATTGCTTAGGGGAGATGTCTTCATCAGGGGCTGTCACCCACTGTCACTGGTTAGGGTCGGTTTGGGGAGATGTGGAGTGTTGTAGAGTATGATATGTCTTGGAAATTAGCCCCCGGGAGCCATCATATGCCCTGCTGAGTGATTCAAAGTGGGTATATATGGGCAGAATATTCCAGGGTATATAGCGGGATGTAAAGCACAGTGACGCAGCTGGGGATATTGTAAACATGCCGCTTATGGTTGCCGATATTCTTGTTTACATTGCTCAAATGTCTTCATGTTGCCACCCTGGAAAAGGTCTTGCAAGAATCTACAGTCAGCGTCTGTCCAGGTGCCGAAAGTGTGCAGTGCGGGGTCTAAGGGGAAGGCAGGATTGCGTGCCAATGGGGTGTTAGGCAAAGGGAAGATGGCCAAACCCCTTCAATGTCACCAGTCTGTCCCACACATTCAGAACTGTTGTCGGCATGGCAAGGTAGGTGCTGCGTGGTTTAGCTTGATGGGTGAGCCAAGCCAAGTCCCACGGGGGGCGGCACACCACCACCCTATCCATTTGAAACCAATGGCTCTCGCTTTCTCTCGTCTTCCAGGCCAACACATATCGCAGGTGCGATGCACCATAGTAATCCAAAAGGTTAGGGCATCCTAGGCCCCCCCCTCTCCTGGGACTGCATCAAAACAGTGTTGGAAAGGTGTGAAGCTTTCCCATTCCAGATAAAGGTTTGGAGGTCTCCTTGCAGTTCCATTATGTCCTCTTAGGGAATCAGCATAGGAAGGGATTGGAACAAATAGAGCGCATGCCGGGGGATATTCATCTTAATGCACCCTAACCGTGTTATATGGAGAGGCTGCCAGTCTTGGTAGGGTGGATGGTGCCTGTATAGTGCCCCCAGAGACCGGAGCCTCCCTGAAATGTGGCTTACATCGCTTGCATGCTGGCCACGCCCTTCTAAGCTCATCTTTCAAAACTTCATATAACTCATTTGGGATACTGCCTGGACCTGGTGTCTTCCCCTTTTTTAGCCCACAGACAATTTGATCTACTTCTACAATACTGATTTTTTTAATAAGATGCTGCTGCATATCCTGGTCTAATGTAGGAAGAACACCCTACTTTACCACTTTTCTACTAGTTCTTCTGTGGCTGTTACAGTGTCTGTATACTGGTCTTGGAAAAAGTTAACAATAGCCCTCTCAATATCAGGATCTTCTAAGTAACATTTGTTGGTCTCTTTCATTTCTATTTCCTTAATTTTATTTCCAGTATTCTCTGTCCTGGTCTTCCAGGCCCGTAACTTCTCACATCCCTCACCATCTTCAAAGTGTGCCAACTTACTAGCTTCCCACTTCTTTCGTACAACTCCTTCTAAGATTTTTGTTAAGGATCCTATGGCCTCTTCAATCTGGTTTTGTAAATCTATTTGTTTACAAAAGTCATTGCAGCTGTTCAGTGCCCTATAAGTTTAGCCAATTTTTGGCTCCAGCTCCTTCACTTTGTTATTATTGTCTTTCCTGCTATATGCTGCGTAGCTGATCAATCTCCACCAAACTAAAGCTTTATCTGCAGCTCATATAATACGTGTTGGGGCAGAATCTTTATTTAGTTCAAAATATTCTGTGGTATCTCGTTTCAAGTGACTAATAACCTCTTGCTCTCCTAATAGTGATCTGTCAAGAGTCCAGCTGGGGGGAGGGGAAGATCTGTCCAATTTTACTGCAGAGTGGTCTGAGAGATGCTCTAGTTAATGTAATACCCCATTGAGCTTATTCCCCAGCCTTGCATCAAGGAGGAAAATATCTATTCTGGAGGCATGGCTATATTTTTTGTTGTGATAAGTGTCGCCCTTAATCCAGCCAGCCCTAGCCCAGATTCTTCATTATAAGGTGGATGCACGCTCTCATCCTTGGGGAATTAACCTTTGGTCTGGTGGTGGATATATCTAAAGCGGGATCAAACAAAACATTAAAATCCCCACCTATTATTATGTAGGTTATTTTTTTCACAAAGATTAGCTAAAAGACTAGGGAGAGCTGGTTCACAAGAATAAAAAAAGTTTTATGAAAAATAGACAATTACATGAATTGACCCACGATTTGGTGAGTATGTAGCAATAGAAACTAACTACCCTCAGACTATAATGACTATTGATGCCGCTAAGGCAAGGATCTCCAACCTTTTCACTAGTAAGTGCTACTTATATTCAATGAAGATCATCACAAGCTACTATCAAGGAAAGTAATCCCAAGCTAGTAATAATATTAGTATTGTAGTGTTGTAATAGTCACCACATCAAACAAGATTACATTAGTAGTAACCCTATGCAAGATTAGCATTAACTATCACTTCAGTACATCAGGCAGGGTTGGCAGCAGTTGCATAAAAAATGATTTGTCAAATGCCTTTACATGGGTAATACCTAGTAATCATTGCAACAACATCCCTAGCACCAAGGTAATAAATAATATCAGTAATAAGTCTCCCCAAAAAAAATTGATTTAATCACTGAAATATAATATATCTTTCAAATTAACCATTTTACTTCCCCAAACATTAGCTTAGGAATTGCAAAGGTACACACACTTTAGTCTTGAATACACGCTTTTCAATCCTGATAGGCATATTAGTTCAGACAGCCAAAAGTGTTTAATTTAGTAACCGGACTGCACTCAGGAGAGCTATCTTCCTGTACCCAGAGAGCTGCCAGTAACTCACGAGTTACAGGTTGGAGAAGCCTGTGCTGAAGCCTTAGATAGAGTGAGTTGGCCATTTTTATACAGTTATCAAGCATAATGGGTAGGAGATAATTTTCTCAAGGCAATAAGTACCATTTATAAAACACCACCTGCCAGGATAGTAGTCAATGTAATCGTCCACCACAATTTCTAATTTGTAGAGGCACTTCTACTGTTCAAACTATACAGTGACCCACTTGCTAGAAGGATTAGGTAAAATCAGAGGATCTTATTCTTCCAATAACATGACTGGGATAAAAAAAAAAGAGGCTCTTTACGTAGATGGCTAAATGATTTACACACAACACTTCCAAGGCTCCTTTCCAGTAATTTTAGATATCTTAAACAACAATGGAAAGATTTTAGTTTATTTAGTAAATACAGATAAAATGGAACTTATAACTTGGAACTGTCCCGTTGGTAACCCATTAGAAAAGAAAGAAATCCGATATTTAGGAGTTCGAGTGGTGAAAAGTCCTGGACAGCATAGCCCAAGTAAATTTTTGTAGGATTATGTCAAACTATGAAACTTTTGCATTTATGGACCTACCTCCCCCTTTCTACCTAGGAAGAACTAACCTAATCAAAATGATGATCCTTAAGTTTACTTTTATTTTTAATGCTCTACCTTTAGATTTTGGGCAGAGTGGTTTAAAAAACTACAGGGGGAACTGGGAAGCTTTATCTGGGCTATTAAAAGAGCGAGAATTGCTTGGAAAAAAAAAATATGCAAAAAAAAAAATAGATGGAGAGATAGCCTTTCAAAATTGTCAGCTATACTTTTGGGCCTTCTAATTGATAATTCCAGGTTACTACCCTCCGAGGGCTATCAACAGGTGTCCCCACGCTACCATGCATTAACACAAGACCTCTCGTAGGCAACTATTTTCTTTTCAAATTTGGCCATTCAAAGTCCTTTAAAAAGGTCAGACTTAGAATTATATGCGACATGTACCATATGGCTTTAAGTCAGAAGGATTTTGGGATTCTCATACTAGAGTGCATGGCTCCAATATGTAATTTCCCTGGAACGCCACAGTGTTTTCAAAACACGTTAGCCATTCCATTAATGGATGAGGGAATACTAAGATGGGGTCTGTTGTTTGAGGAGGGTGCTCTGAGTTCAAGGGACTCCTTAGTAAGGCTTGCAAACAATAGAATGTCCAGATTTAAGTACTTCCAACTAGTGCATTGGTTCTGGGGGCAATCTAAAGTAGGCATTAGAACAGAATGGAAGGATGAGTTACAAAGCACTAAGCCTCAGAAGAAAGCGTTAGCTAAATGGTTCTGGATCTTGGTACACACAGATGAAGCTGCCCCCCACACACTGCCGGCCGAGATTTGGAAAGCAGACCTGCCATCGCCAGACCTCCTACACCTTTGGCAAGTATCAATGTCTACCATTTGGTCTGCTGTGAAGTCCGCACCCCTTAGGAGAACCATTTGCTTACTATGTAGAGGGTCCATTGGTCTCCGAAAACAATTGTGAAATTGGGAGGGCAGAGAATGAGGTGTTGTCCGAAGTACGCCTTGGAGAATGCAGATGATGTCTATCTATTTTGGAAGTGTCTGGGCATCCAAGACTTCCGGCAAGATGTGGGTAAGGTTTTAACAGCAGTAACAAAAAGAGAAATAAAGGTGAGCCTGACATTGGTTATATTTGGCACACAAGAAGGTGCAGGGTTGAAAGGAGAATTGGGGATATTACAGTCTCATTTAATTTTTATTTTGGTATTAATTGCAGCAGAGACATTCGTGTTAAATGGCTATCTAATTCCCCTACCACCTACACAGATTGTATCAACTCAGCGAAGTGTATCAGCAGGCTAGACAGTATTAATGGTTTAGGAAAATGACTTAAGATGTGGAAACCTTTTCTCTCTCCTTCGCTAAGTTAGCTTCTCAACCAAGGAAAGGGTGCAACCCTCACTATGGCGAGTAACAAATTACAGGGGGTCCTATGATTAAAGGCAAGTCTCAACAAAGGAGGATTTCAGGGCGGCTCCTGCAAGTTTCCTTCAAGATGTTGAATAAGGCTTTTTTCAAGGGGCTATAACCCTTAGTGGGTTGGGCTGTGTCTTATATTTGTATTGTATCTCCTGCCTCCTGTCACAGATGAGGACTTAATAATAATAATAAAAAAAGATTATTATGCTTACTTGTGGCCAATCCTCATGCAATAATTTGTTTAAAACTGAAGTTAACAGTGATCTCTTTTTAGTAGGCCTAGGGGAAATAGGCATTATGTTGTTGTAATTAGTTCAATTTAATATTACACTTGTTACACGAAATTCATGAAATTACGTTTCCACATAATGAAATGTAATACGGGGTAAAAAAATGACAGTGAATGTGCCTCTCACAAACGCATGGGGACAACATGAATGATAGTGTGAGCGGCTGTTTTTCATGGATGCGTTTGACTCTTTTGCACTTTTCTTAGTGCAAAATGCGCAACATCATGTTCAAAGTGGACACCAGGACACATGCCTCTCGTCATCACATTAGAACACTGTGAAAACAAAATTGACATGCTCCTGGATGGGGCCAACACAAGAATATGGAGGAAAGCCATGGACCCAAGAGCAAAGTCCTGATTTAAAAAACAATGCCATTCAATCATGAGCAAATGGTTGACCAAAGCTCACTCTAAGTAACTTTAAAGTAATGGAAACAATAGGTCTAGAAATACTGCTATTGCTAAGCGCTATAAATGCTATTAAGTTGACCTTAGCCATTAAGAGTTACAAATGTTTAAAATGCACATGAAAAGATTATTAATGTACTTTCAACTTCTTTGGGGAATAAGCTGACTGTTGATCAATTATTCTTGGCCATTAAAATACAACTAAATATTTCAGACCTTTTCCATGCTTTTCCTCATATCCTTTCAGATTGTGCCTTGATGGAATTGTAGCAACCATATCATTTTCTGCACTAATAGCCCTTTGTATTTCTTCAACTTCTGGGTTTTTGGACAGTACAACCTCCTCTTCTGGCTCAAATTCCTCCTCTTCATCTTCAAAATCATCATCATATGCCTATGGAATAGACAAATGTTCAATAACTTGTAGTAGTGGTTAAAGGAACAAATGGTAAGATTAAACTATGCAATCTTATAATAAAACCATTGAACATGAGTGAGCAGTATACCAATGCAGGTATTTTAACTCATACTGGATAAAAGCATTTAGTTAACTGTAAATCATCAAGTGCTTGTAAAAGTTCTGTCAGAGACAATATACATCAAGTTAGAAAAAGAAACATTAGGATATTTAACAGGTTGAATAGCTAAACAAATATAGCAGTTCTTAATTCGGGATATTAAAACATGGCACTCTGTGAAAGAATTAAACAGTATACTGAGAAATAATATATGTTATCACAGTAAATAAATCCTGTCTTTTTCAAATTTCATGAGGATATATGTAAGTGAATCACCTGTAACATTCACAATCTCCTTCAATTCCCTCTCCAAAATGGATAACATGAAAAGAATACCATTGCATTTATAAAACAATTAAAAAATATAAACTAAGTAGGCGCTGGTATGCATTTATAAAAAGTCTCAAATGCTGTGAAATGCTGATGTCAATAGGTTGTTTTAAAATTGGAGAATCGGAAAATGGTCTATAACAAACCATAGTAAACAAATACAAATAAGTCAGTAACTCACCATCAATAACACCTTGTGTTAATGTTGATGTTGTCCTGTAGTGTTGATTCTTAATGTGAGTTTGGCGCACTGGAGTTGCACAATTAATTTGCTATTTTATAATATTTGAGACCTCCAGCAAATTTTAAAAATGGATTTCTCTACTGTTGAGACTGTTTTTTGATTGTTACGGACAGCACCCATTGCAACCTTGGCACCCTTTGAAAACATATTTTTTTATGAATAATAGTCATAAAGTGGGTAGTGTGCATTTGCAACAACCCTCCTAATATAATATTTAGTTTGTTTGGACTAAGGTGCATGCCATGCTGTGTACTTTTCCCAGTGCTACACATGTCTTGGTGGGAGAAAGTGATTCTTTAGTGCACTGTGTTAATGGCTTAAATACTGACAAGCATTACTGAAAAATATAGCTTCATAAAGTTTGTAGCTTCATAAAGTTTTTTTTATTCTATGTATCTGACTGTCAAATGTGTACTCTTTCATGTGAATGGGCATTTCCTGCTGCCCTAGGTTGTATTTGAACATAGGGTAGTCCATACTGACCTTGCGCTGCAATGCATACGTCATGATTTGACAGAATTTCAATATTAATTTCCAATTGTTTCGTTAGAATAGATCATGTCACATTTACCCTACACTAACTGACTATGGCCACAATCAAGATGGAGTGTATAGTGTTTTATCTACAAAAAGCCAGCACCAACTTTGACCATTTTTAAGGTGTGCAATATTTCCAATGCTGAATTTGATGTGGATTCTTTAGCTCACTGTGCCATAAAAGGTGTCCCATTGAGAAGCCCATGATAAAAACATGGTCCAAAACTGAGATTGTAGAGCAGTCTATCACAGCAAGATTTTTACACAAATGCTCGCTACACTTAACATCTGTATGCATATTTATTCTAGATTGCTATTCAAATGACAGCCCAAAAAAAGGACTCTAAATTTTTCAAGGAAAGTGCAATCTGTAACTAAGCACATACCCAGGTCTTAATATATAAAGTATCACTATTCAAGAGTATCTCCTTGAAGCAGAAAAGTGCCAGTATTCTCCCTTTATATAGTTCTATTTTGCTATTAACTTACACATTGTTTGATGGCTCCAGAAAATATATTTTACAAAACGAAACCAAACACGGCATATACAAAAGAAATTCCCCCCAAAAAAGTGGATAAAGAAAAATTTGAAAGTGTGATGTCTATGGAACGATTTTCAATCTTAGCTCAAAATCTGGTTGACTTCTCTAAGATATATATATATATATATATATATATATATATATATATATATATATGTTTTTTTTCCACTCAAAAATACATATCATGAGTGATGGAATATGTGATGTCATAAGCAGTGCATTGCGGGGGCGTAACAGTTAGCTCTGGTCAAATTCATAACTGCTGAATTTCTAGGGATTTGTACGAGTAAAATGAGAGTAACTATAGCGTCTCTGTAACCGTTGTTTTTTTCAGTTAATTTTTAAGGTTTTTTAAATTCTATTTCCTAACTATAACTTCCTGGTAACCTTTGTTTTTTTCAGTGAATTTCTAAGCGTTTTTAAATTGTAAGTCCTAACTAAAACATCCCTGTCACCCTTGTTTTTTAAGTGAATTTCTAAGGTTTTTTAAATTCTATTTCCTATCTACAATGTTCCAGTAGCCTTTGTTTTTTTTCAGTGAATTTTTTTAATTTTTTTAATTCTATTTTGTAACTGTAATGCCCCTGCCTGTAACATTTGATTGTATGAGAAAATTTCAATTGTATTTTGTAACTGTAATCTGTAAGGTTTCACAATGGGTGTGCGAGTGTCTGTATAGGTTGGTAAGTGGGTGAATGAGTGGGTGTAAAACTCCCTTAGATGTCTTAGTGAGTGCATGAATCTCTGAGTGGGTCTGTGAGTGGGTGCATGAGTCTGGGTTGCTGTGTGAGTGGGTACATGAGTCTCTGAGTGGGTCTGTCAGTGGATATGTGACTGTTTCAGTGGGTCTGTAAGTGACTGCATGAGTCTCTGAGTGGGTGGGATGAGTCTGAGCGGGTCTGTGAGTGAGTGCTTGGGTCTGTGAGTGGGTGTGTGTGTCTGAGTCTGTGAGTTGGTGCATGAGTGAGTGCATGAGTCTCTCAGTGGCTGTGTGAATGAGTGCATGAGTGTTTTACTAGCTGTGTGAGTTTGTGACTGGCTGCATGAGTTTGAGAGTGGGTCTTGTAGTACTGCTCTAGTGATGTTACTTGAGGCATGGACTTTTGGACTTTGTTGAAGTTATTAAGGCTGTTTCATATATCACCCTTATGTAAGTGACTGTTGTGACATCATCCTCTATCACACGGGGACAGCCAGGTGGGATAAGTAGGTATTGCCTGTGCAGAATCCCAGTTGCATAGTGCCAAAAACACTTTAAAAAAAATATAATGGCTATCTTCATGACTTCAGACCACCACACTCGCAGTGGCAGTCAGGACCACCACTGTTGCTGTGGTACAACCGCCACATTAAAACTCTGGCGGTAAGACCACCAGGGAACCACCAGCACCACCAGGATCCATTATCCTGGCGGTTGCGGAGATAGTAATCCACCAGGGCACCATTGCATGCATTGCAACCTTGTTCGCTGCCAGGCTTTTCATGGCGGTAACACCGTCATGAAAAGACTGCCAGAGAACAGGGGCAGGGCCAACAGGGGGCGCCTGCACTGCCTATGCAGGGGCATGGCTTGGACAGTGCAGGGCCCCCCCTGCCCAGCACCATTGCAATGTTCACTGTCTCACTGCGAGGCTGCTGGTGCACCCTGCGGGCTACAACATTGCTGACGGCTCAATTACAAGTAAGAGACAATGCTGTAGCCTGTTTCCCACTAGGCCAACCTAGTGGAAAACTCTTAATAACTCCGGTGGGGTGGTTGCCATGAAGTTGCCGGTCACCCTTTCGGGAGTTTGGCAGACAGACTTTCCCGCCTGCCAAACTCGAAATGAGGCCCACAGTATTTGAAAAATTCCTCATTGCTGCATATATTTCATATGTTTTTCATTGTTTAAACTAAATCTAATTTATTAGTGATTTTCTTTCTGGACCAACAATGACCCTTCATTACATCACATAATTTCTAAAATAAAAAAAAGAAATATTTTTTTTCAATAAAATAAACTAAGCAATCAAATAGTACAAAATTGTAACAGAATTCTACAACTATTTCAATGGTGCCAGATTCAATGCAAATATCCAAGTGTATTTAAAATGTCAAAATTACACAAAATGCAGATGGCTCAAGCTTAGGTCCCACTGATGAGCTGCATCTCTGAATGATGTGCTATGTGCAAATCAAATCACACAAAAAGTGGGCCGGTGAAATTTTAAGACCAGCAGATATTCTCTCCCAAAATATAAACTCAAAACCACATTGATATACCAGGGTTTAAACAATAACCTAAAAAAATGATATGTAACCTGAGATGTAGGGAGAATATTTTAAACAAGAACCCTCATCTACCAATGGTTGTTTGCTTCATCATAGGGTTCCTCCTCACACCACAACAGAATTGTGGAGTGGGCTTCAAGTCCTAAAAGAATCAGGAGGAGCTCTTCTAATTTTTTGATAAATCTCTATCTGAGTCGAAAATCTGGGTGGATGGCACAGAGTGAAAAAGAATGGGTGGATGGCACAGAGTGAAAAAAGAAAAAAATATATATAGTGTGGAGGAGTGAGCAAAAAGTGAATTAAAACTATCACCACAACAGACAACAGTTTTTATTGTTGTTGGTTGGGGACAGGATTACAATTACGCAAAACTATGTGATTAGGGAAAAGTTTGTCCAACTTGAAGGCAGAAACATGTTGACCAAAGACCAGAGCACTTTCAGGGTTCGGCCCAAGTATTTTAGTGTGTTCTATTTGCAAATACTCACAAAGCTAGCACACACATCACCATGTGAGCTCTGTACAACACTTCACCCTTAATGTATTGTACTTTACGCAACTAACACACACCCAAGCACATCCTTTCATTGCACATGCACTGCACAGCACTACATCCTTCATGTCATGTATCCCTCATAGGCATACATCAACACGTGGACTAATACAACATGTGCTATACTGTACTGCTGTATCCCTGTACTGTACCCTTCCTAGGCACACATACATCCAGCGCAGAGTCACTACACCTGCGCAGCACCCTACATCTACCTGATGAAGGCCAAGCAGTGAAAATTTCAAAAAGGTGAGCAAGCCTGTAGGCTTTACTTTAGTAGTACAGGGTAAAAAAGTCCTGTTCACTACTACTGATCACTACATGGTATGCTGCCACCACCACTCATGTGCTGCTTAACGCCCTGTAAAAGTTGTAGCCTTTTGCCACTATGAGGGTAGCGCTGTGGGAGCACAGTCCTGTCAAACAAGTATTCAGTCTGAGAGACAGACCTATGCCATGGCGCACACGCATAATCCAAACAACAGAACAGGGGCACTCAGACCAGGGGTGAACGTCTTTAACTATGCAGAGGACTTTTCCGTCCCAACGCCATAGAATTAATTTTAGAAAATTATAACTGATTTGATTTCCCATATATTTGGTTCAGTGAGCCAACAATATTTGTGGACATTCATGAAGGGCACACGTGGTGTACAAACATAAAATACATATTATTATTATACCTAGTCAGAAGCAGCTAGCACAGTGCATAGTAAAAACCAAAAAAAAGACACAGTCAACATGCAGCTGATTTGTTGTTTATTCCTGTACCATGATGTTGTGTTCTTTAAAGGGATGAGACATAAGCTCTTTACTAATTTGGAGCAGGGTTGCAATACTTCTGATGGTTATGGGGATTTAGTGCGGGGTTGGAATAGGCCTGATAGCTATGGGGATATTGTTTCAGATTCTATGTGCATATTGATAATGCCCGTTGCTTTGCTTTAATTTTTTTCACTTCTTCATCTCCAGTTTTAAGGTGTCGTGGCGGCTAATGTGCAGACAGCTAAGTGAACTTGTCTGCCAAACAGGCAGGTGTCTGGTTGTTATGGCTTTGTAGATGATGCAGCTGGTTTTGAAGATCGTGCTGTCCGTCAAGGGAGCCAGCGGAGTTCAATCAGAATGGAAGAGATGTGGTTATATCTCTGCAGGCCTTCATGAGGTATGAAGCATATTGGGTGCATTTAAGTGGGCCAGTCTGGAGCTGGGAGGCTTTGGAGCATAGCATTGCTTCCATTTGGATGTGAGGGTACGAAGACTTAAAAAGGAGTTCTAAAGTCACTTTCTGTGAGGAACGTGTTTCCTTTCGTAAGTAAATACAGATGGTCCCAGGATGTCTTGATTTTACTGATGTGTTTCTTGGGGATGAGAATGTTGTCTTAAATCAATCTGAGCGGCTTAGCACTGGGGAGAAAGTTGGCATTCACATCTGTCCAGGGTCATACCACTGAGCCGTATGCACTAGCACTGGGTTCTTCACAAACAGTATGAATTCTCTTTTGGTGGGGTTAAACTTAGATAAGTGTTGGAATTCCAGGTCTGGATTAGGTGCAGGCAGTGTTTGGGGAGCTGGAGCATAGGCGACTTTCAAATATAATTGTGCGTCATTGATGTATTGGCGAATGTTGATATTTTCAAAGAGTAGTGTGCCAAGTGGCTCCAAGAAGAGGTTGACATTGTAAAGGGCATGATAGAACCTTGGGAATCTTCACAGGAGATGGAGAAATTCTGGGACTTGGAGGTGCCCTTATAAACAGACTGGAGTTGGTTGGATTGGTAGAAGAACCAGTGATGGATATTTCCAGTGATTCTCATTCAAGATTCTAGGGGCGGATGAGGGTGGGTGATCGCCGGTGTCAAAAGCAGTTGAGAGGTCCAGTAGGATAAGTTACTTACCTGTAAATCCTAGTTCTCTTCCAGGCGTATCCTCATCAAGGTCATAAACATTGAATATTCCCGCCCTTGTGCGGGGACCCCGGAGCATATATAAAATACACACATATAAAGTATGAAATATGCACGAAAAATAAATATATATAGCATTTTTAGTAGACAAATTTTCATACTAAACTCATATATACATGTGTAAAACAGCAATGCAGACTATAATCAGGCTAAAATGCTTTATTTCTATGGAGTTTTTTTTTATTTATTTTTAATTCTTCTCAAAATTACAATAATAGAAATAATTTCAACCAAAACCCCACCACTGGGCCTAGGGAAATCAGCAGTAGTAATCATCAAAGAAAAAAGAGAAAAAACTACATTGAAAAACACTAGAGCATTCTTAGCCAATAGGCTGCATGCAGGTTAACACAGGAGAACCATAAAAACGTTGGCACCGTGCCTTTAAGACCCTGAGCACCTCCAGTATCCCACCATGCCTCAGGGGTGAAGGAGAGGTGACAGTTAGTTCACAGTTAGGTCAGTTCTTTTTTCCGGCTTCTTTTGAGAGGATCCTGGAGCATTGAGCTCTCAGTTTTTCTGAGTTTTTCTCAGAAAAATACTTCAGAACAGCGTTTTTTCCACTTTTAAAAATTTGTCTACTAAAAATGCTATATATATATATTTTTTGTGCATATTTCATACTTTATATGTGTGTATTTTATATATGCTCCGGGGTCCCTGCACAAGGGCGGGAATATTCAATGTTTATGACTATTGATGAGGATCCCCTGGAAGAGAAGTATCGGAACGCAGGGTTCATCCTTATCTGTGTTCATCATGGTATTGTATGATTTATAAGGTAGCTGTCTCCGTGATACAGCATAATCTGAAGCCGGATTGTTAATTGAGCAGATGATTGACAATCATGTAATCCTAAAGTTGTGAATTGATAATGTTTTCTCTTACCTTGGCTGATGAAGGGGGATGAGTGATGTGCCAGTAGTTAGCAAGGTTCTCACTGTATACTGTAGGTTCCTTCAGGTGCTGGAGAAAGTGTCTTGACTTGAGAGCTTCAGGTAAGATGCCTTCAGTGAGGAAGGCACTGAGCCTCCAGCAGTGGGAAACAGTCTCTCTTACTCACAAAAACATCGAAGTCCAAACTGACAGGCATCAGCAAAATGTATTTACACTGTGAGACTTGGGTAACAAGATGTATTTGTTTTTTCATTAATTAGGTGAGTCTGGTGGGGGACAAAGTTGCCATTTTTAGTGTGCAAGGGACAGCAATTTTTAGAAGGGTTCGTTATTTTCCCCATTGAAGCATCGGTGGTAGTTTCAGGTTATTGTTTGAAAGTAGTGGGAAAAACACATATAGACTATTTGCAGTTTATGTTCTTCAGTTGTAAATAAAGCAATTGCCTAATAAGCTTTATTTAGGGACTTGACTGGGCCACGTCCTGTGCACTAAGTCTAATTTTCACTGTGTCATCATGTTACATGTGCCCACATGATTCACAAGATCAATATTTGAGTAACAGGTATTTGCCACAACAGCACTGTGGTTTCTGCATCTTTATTTCTTTTCTGATTACAATGTCTGCTGATCGAAAGAAATTGAAGCCTTAAACATTGCTAAGGAATGGGTGATGATAACATCGATTAAACGTTGCTTAATACATATCAATATGTGGCATAAGCTTACCTCCACAGTTGTTGTACTGGGAATGACACTGGTCAAGCGCTCAGGATCCCTGCAATGAAAATATCATCTAGTCCCTACCCAAGTGAAATGGATGAAACATTTGGAACAATGATGTTCCCTCCAGGAGAAGTCACACGATGAAAGTAACTTTATTATCTGTAACTCTTTTTGGATGGGCTTGAATACTCCTCAGACATGATGCTTCTCTGATTGACCCGTTGTAGTCTGTTCTTAATATTCAATTCACAGGAAATGTATTTTTAACTGTTTAGTGTGAGTAGATCACCCACTCATTTATCAGAAACGGAATTTGGTGGGATGGCTTTCTGGAAGATTTTAGCATTTCGGTAATGTTTGGTTATTTTCTAGTATTGCAAAACTTTCAAAACAAATACAAAAACTGAAGACATTCAATGAAGAAACTTTAGCTGAAGTGAAGAGATAGTCTGCATCTAAACAACTCTGGTACCCTAAATTATAAATCTTACCAATGCACTCTTCACAGCTTCACACACATCGTCTAAGTTTACCGTATATGTTATATCACTGTTAACAGTACTGGGCACCACTACTGCCGGCAGTCATTTTGTTGTTTGAAGGATATAGAAGGGTAGGGAGTCTCTATACCAGATCTTTTGTCCTCAGATCTATAGTAACATATTAGGCCACCTTAACTACTAAAGGTATATTGTCTCCAGTGTGTCAACAGGCCAACATATTCTTTTTCACTTTTTTTTTGGTATTTTTTTTTTGCAAACAGTGGGGTGGGGGTACACGAAGTATGTCAATCCGAAAACAGACACTCAATCTCCGCACATTTTCTTAACATGCTAAATATGTGTACTTTTTCATCAAAGGCGAGTTTGTTAAAAAGTAATATGTAGGTTACTTTTTATTGTAAACAAAAAAAATGTGGGTAGTGGGCGCAGCATCTTAGAACAACTCTTTTTTGGAAGACATAATTCGTGAAACATGAGCTATTTCCTCTTTCATGAGGTTGTAAGAAAAGGCTGTTGAAGTATATTCTCAATTACTGTGCCAGCAGGAGAAGGAAACTAACCAAGCTGAAGCAGTCCATGCTCCAGGCAAAAGAAGAGGAAGTGAAACTGAGATGTGTTTCCCAATTACGAGGCAGCAATTAAGAGTGACAATGAAGCCAGTGAATGGTAAGAAATGGACAGGATTCAAGCCCCTTCTACTAAACAATATCTCCCTCAAGCAACAGCGCATGTAATATCACAGGCGAAACCTCAAAGAAATGTCTTTCTCCCCTCCGAGATATGTCCAGGCGCAGAGTTGTCTGTATCCTTCACCATAGTGGCCTGACATTTTTTGTATCCACATCAGAGTCCTCCAGCATGTCAAACAAAGAAATGGTACTCTGGGCAGTGATGTATTCTTTACTTGATGTTTAGCACTCGTCAGAAATCGGTGTCAGGCACATTTCAGCTAACAGCCTTTTTTCGTGATGCCTCCACAATCCAAACCCACAGTATTTCAACATTTCTTTCCCCAAAATGACATAAACAACAGACTAACTGCCTGTGATAAAGTGTACCACAATCCTGGACAAGCTTTGTGTCCAATTACATACAATGTACTTCATTTTGAAAAGCATGATTTGCAACTGACAGTGACAAATCCACTATAGTAGCATCCTATCATGGGAAAATTGCTAGTACAGCGGACATTAATTTCTGATCGTGAAAGTATTAGAGTGTTTAGCACTGTTCAGCCATGGCAGTCTTGGAGCAGGGATGAGTTGTCGTTAACGCTCAGTCTAAATATTCAATGCCCCCATTTCTTAATCTTAAACATCTGATCCGCTACATGGGTATCATAACACGTTAGACAGTCGAACCATGATTAATTAATAAACTACCTGCCTAAGAGACACTGGAGGAAGGAACTCTCCCTTTATACTTCAAAAGTTTGGTCTTTGTATAAGTGACAGAACACAAGGAAAGGGCCTGCACACATCTCAGGAAAGTAAATGAGGCTGACCAAGGAATCATAATCATAAAAATAGGGTTAGGAGCATAGGATTAGCCTTTTGATTCACATGTCATTGTGGCTGACATTCAGGTGTGAACTCTGTTCACTCCAATGAATTCTGTCATGGGTCAATCTGCATTGGAGTTTTGCCTTCTTATGACAGACATCCTTACAAGAGGAAAAAAAGAAAAGCAGAAATGTACACTTCAAAATATGAAGACACTCTACATAAAAATTCAAAGACTCTGACACTAAATCACATTTGGTGTCTGGAAAAGGACTATGAGAAGGGGTGGTAGAGATCCCAAGATCTGTCATCTGCTAAGCAGCCAGAAGCGCTGTATGAGGATGGGGAAGGTCTCCAAGACTTCCACCTGTGACCAGGTCTGGGGGCCAAGGCCTGCTATTCTCCCTGCTGCGACTCCACCCAGGGTACACCAATATAACCAGCCCAGAGAGCCTGGAGCTCCAGTGCCTGCCTGCTTGCCAAGACCAGCGTGTCTTATGAGGAAGAGGAAAGCATTGGTGGAAGAAACTACTGTGAGGACTCCCTGGACGAGGTGTAAAGATTCAGGTGTGCACCATACAGGTCCTAGCTCATGTGCAGGACTGTTCAGAACCCTCCTCCTTCCCCCCACCGTACAGCCTCATAGCAGTGATTCTGTATGCCAGAAGGAGCCTCAGCGGAAATAACTGTATGAACAGCATGCCAAGACTCATGAATGCCTTAGCAGCAACCCTGTGTGCCATGAGGGTTCACTGTGGTAAGGGTGACTGCACTCGAAGAGTCTACGTTGTGTCCAGAGTTACCATGGCAACCCTGTATGCAAGTAGGGGCTGCCATTACTAATGTATCCAGAATTTCAGGCCGTTTGCCTCGGACTATAGTGTGCCTGTGATTAGCATGAAGAGCCCGCCCAACAAGATGTGCGCTGATTGACAACCACCACCCCCCCCCCCCCACATCCCATCCCATCCCATACCCCCTCCTACCCACCCCATCGGGGCCAAGTGGATGCCAAGGTGGACATCACATCCTCACTGGACTACAGTTGGGAGCTGATGGATACCACAGGAAAGAAATTGGCTTACAGTATCTTTCCGAGTTGGAAGATGCTCCGATCACTGGAAAGAACTGGCTGCTGCACTCAGAAAAGTGAGCCTGCGTCTGACGGGTGCAGCCAAATGTACCGCTATAAGCCCTACTCCTCCAACCAGGATCTGAACTCTAAAGTGCCTGGGTTCAGCGTACCCGCTGTAACGCCAAACGCTTCTGTGGTGCAGGAGCAGGTTAGACTCCAATTGGGCCTGTGGGTCCTGGGGAATTCGCTGCAGAAGCACCATAGACACTTTTGACTAAATTCCTGAGATTTAAAGTGGAACTCTTGAGTAAAGCCTATTAGTCAGCATTCCCCGGTTGTGGCCATCAGTGGATGGGGAATAACCCCTGACCACGTCATAAGCCAGTGGGACCAAGATTTACCTGACAACTACTAAAGCCCCGACCTCAAGGGAACTGGATTATTGCTCATGAATGTGGTTATTCTTTTGAATGTGCAGCATTGGAAATAAAATACTTCTTTTTTTCTAACAAAAGTAAATATTGGACTGTTTATTGACTTATTGTTCACACTATGAACACTTTAAGTTATGAGTCGTGTTCATGTACCTGTATGTAAAGATTTCGAGTGAGGGAGAATTTCAGTGCTCGTCCACAGCCACCATGAGAGTCAAGTGCAGAAGAGCTACTTGACTTGGCCCAGTTGCTTAGGATCCATACTACATGAAGCACCTGTCATTGTGGTAAGACTAAGGGTTAACACTCCTGTAAGCAAAGATGGGAAGGAACTTCAAAGAGTAACTCTGGCAGTACCCATAGAGCTTACAGTTGCATTGTGGCTGAGTGGGAAAGGTCTGTATTCCAAACACTGAACTCCAATGTTAAACTGAAGAGACTGCTGACACTCATTCTTGATTGGTAGATGAAAATTGTGCATCTTGAAGCTCTTACGATTCTAGTCAGTCGCAATGATGAAATGACGCCTGAGTTTAAGGCTGGGTAACTAAATGCAATGTGTACACCAGCAGTAGTTGGTTCACGTCGTGCAAGTCTAACAAATGCCTCATGCCAAATCTCATTTGCGCATAATAGTTTATAAAATGTAAATTTGCAGACCATTCACTCTAACTGAAACCAAGTGAATGGCTCTGAGGTTCAGATATTCCAGCATTCGTGGATGATATCTGAAATTTCAGATTTGAAGTGGAAAATACTGGAGGGAGGTTTAGGGAAGATTCAATGAACCTTTGTTCAGTACTCACTGCTTATCAGTAATAACTAGCTACTGAGTTTGAGATGAGGACAATTAACCTGACAATGTCTAGAATATCCAGAGAGAGACTGTTATAAGCCAAACATGTCAGTGTATGCAGGCTGAACGGTTCATGGCTCTGGCTTGGATAACCATTGGGTCCTGACAGACCTGGAATTAGCGTAAAGGCACCGTTTTGGGTTAAAGTCCAAAAAATAAATTATTCTGTTTCTTCAGGATGAAGAATTTCTGCAAACCTCTCAAACTGTTTCCAATTCTGAAGACTGTAACAAGCATAACTGTGGTTGAATTAATTTACCTTTAAGGAAGAGAAACATTCCAAAAAGGCTTCCCATCTTTTTCACCCATATTTTAGCCTTCTACCCCAACACTGAGGATGAAGCTCAAGAAGGAACATTCCGATTTCCTAAGGTTGCATTATGCACTGCTGATTGAGCTGGAATGTTGACGATTTCCCAAGTTGATTTCTATGGACGGACACAGATGAATGGGGAAATATATTCTTGTCAAGTCGGCAATGTCGATTTTTGACACTTAAAAAGAACCAAAAAGAAGATTAGTTGCAGGACAAGCTTCTTAAAGTATTTAAAATTTATGGTATATATTGTGCCTTGACATTAGAAAAAAAACAGCTGGATACGACCAATGGCAAAACTTTACTCTGTGTACTCAATCCTGAGATACTAGATTGGTATTATTAGCAAAATAAAACAAAGGTATAGCAGAAGGGGGCTGGAATTCAAGGTAAAGCAATTTAGTTCACATTAAGTGTTGATGTGGTGAAACAACGAGGCAGTTGTGCGATTAAACTGCTTCAAAGAAAACGTGTTGAAATTAAGCAGTATCCCCTCATTAGAGATGACCTAGTACTGTTTTGAAATTATCTAAAGCCTGACAAATACTTCGGCAAGCTCATCAGCAATATCAAACCAAATAAAAAAAAAAAAAATTGTAGTCATCCATCAAGACTGACACAATGGTATACTAAGCTTCAGGTGTGGTGGCAATTTATGTGAAGCAGGCCAAATTATCCAGTGATATGTAATATTTTATTAAAATGATCCAGATGGTATTCCGTGCATTCTCTAAATTGACTTCCCACTACAGAGTTTTGTGAGTTGAAGACTCCCAGCAATGCATTCCTAAGGGGAACAATGATATTTCAGCTTCTTCAGAATGTGACTACAAAATGGTCACTAGTCATGTACTTGTGCCAAGCAAGCACTAAGCACTGTTTTGGGCTGCAAGGAGTTTAAAATAACTTCATGGTGAGTGCTGTAGGCAGGGACCTCTGGAAGGCCAACATTCTCTTACTCTGGACATATATGCTACATTTCAGTTCAGCTGAAAAATACAATTTTCCTCCGCAGCACCAGGAGTAGACAGCAAGTACACATAAATGATTAGAACAACCAAATACATTTAGTGGCAATTTGGCTTGGTGCTGGGATCAAAACTAAAGACTCAAAATCTGGCTACAGTGAATGAGGACAGCATTAATCGGAACTGAGAGCAGCAAGATTGAGAACATGTCCAAGGGTTCAAAGTTACATGATAAGTCAATACAAGTTTATTAAAAATCAAAATATTATAGAAAACAAAAAAATCTGGTTTTGCTATAAATTTTGTAGGTTGTTGGATTAACTAGATTTTAAAATGTTAAAGCAAAAGTGTTCCGGGTCCTTCCACATGCGTGGAAAAAACATCTAAAACCATATTGTTCATGATACTCTTGCCTCAGAAATTTGAGTTTACAGCTGACTGTGCTCTAGCTCAGAAAAATAATTGATTAATGTAGGAAGTTGGCTCTGTATGTACTATTTCAAAGTAAGAAATAGCATGCACAGAGTCAAAGGGTTCCCCTTAGAGGTAAGATAGTGGCAAAAAGAGATAATTATAATGCTCTATTTTGTAGTAGTGTGGTCGAGCAGTAAGCTTATCAGAGGGTAGTGTAAAGCATTTGTTGTACACACACAGGCAATAAATGAGGAACGCATACTCAAAGACAATTCCAGGCCAATAGGTTTTTATATAGAAAAATATCTTTTCTTAGTTTATTTTAAGAACCACAGGTTCAAGATTTACAAACAATACATTAAATGAAAGGTATTTCACTCAGGTATCTTAAGAACTTTGAATCATCACAATAGCATGTGCAGTTGTGGCACAAATGGCAATAACCTATTTTAAAATTGGACACTGTGCAAAAATCAACAGTTCCTGTGGGAGGTAAGTATTTGTTAAGTTCACAGGTAAGTAAAGCACTTACAGGGTTCAAAGTTGGGTCCAAGGTAGCCCACCGTTGGGTGTTCAGGGCAACCCCAAAGTTACCACACCAGCAACTCAGGGCCGGTCAGGTGCAGTGGTCAAAGAGGTGCCCAAAACACATAGGGGGTCATTCTGACCCTGGCGGTAAAATCCGCCAGGGCCAACGACCGCGGGAGCACCGCCAACAGACTGGCAGTGCTCCCTTGGGCATTCTGACCGCGGCGGTACAGCCGCGGTCAGAAACGGAAAACCGGCGGTGTACCGCCGGTTTTCCGCTGCCCAAGCTGCGCCGCCATGGGGATTCCGACCCCCATACGCCATCCTGTTCCTGGCGGTTTTGGCCGCCAGGAATAGGATGGCGGTATGGGGTGTCGTGGGGCCCCCGTAACAGGGCCCCACCATGATTTTCAGTGTCTGCCATGCAGACACTGAAAATCGCGACGGGTGCAACTGCACCCGTCACACCCCTTCCACTCCGCCGGCTCCATTCGGAGCCGGCATCCTCATGGAAGGGTGTTTCCCGCTGGGCTGGCGGGCGGCCTTCTGGCGGTCGGCCGCCAGCCCAGCGGGAAACCCAGAATACCTGCGGCGGTCTTTTGACCGCGCAGCGGTATTCTGGCGGTTCCAGCCAGGCCGAGGGTCAGAATGACCCCCATAGGCTTCAATGGAAATAGGGGTGCCCCGGTTCCAGTCTGCCAGCAGGTAAGTAACTGGGACTTCG
The DNA here is from genome assembly GCF_031143425.1 of Pleurodeles waltl. Taxonomy (NCBI): domain Eukaryota; kingdom Metazoa; phylum Chordata; class Amphibia; order Caudata; family Salamandridae; genus Pleurodeles; species Pleurodeles waltl. The sequence goes on along the minus strand of NC_090449.1, from coordinate 667,527,706 downwards.
GTGGGTAGACCAGGGGGGTTTTGTAGGGCACCGGGGGGACACCAGTCAGCACAGAAAGTACACCTTCAGCGGCACAGGGGCAGCCGGGTGCAGAGTGCAAACAGGCATCGGGTTTGCAATAGGTTTCAATGGGAGACCCAGGGGTCTCTTCAGCGATGCAGGCAGGTTAAGGGGGGGCTTCTCGGGGTAGCCACCACCTGGGGGTCGCTCCTGCACTGGAGTTCGGTTCCTTCAGGTCCTGGGGGCTGCGGGTGCAGTGTCTTTACCAGGTGTCGGGCTCCTTGAAGCAGGCAGTCACAGTCAGGGGGAGCCTCTGGATTCCCTCTGCAGGCGTCGCTGTGGGGGCTCAGGGGGTCTCACGGGCTCGCAGTCACCGGGGAGTCCTCCCTGTAGAGTTAGTTTTCCGCAGGTCGAGCCGGGGGCGTCGGGTGCAGAGTTGAAAGTCTCACGCTTCCGGCGGGAAACGTGTGGTCTTTAAAAGTTGCTTCTTTGTTGCAAAGTTGCAGTTTCTTTGGAACAGAGCCACTGTCCTCTGGAGTTCTGGTCCTTTTAGATGCAGGGTAGTCCTTGGAGGCTTCAGAGGTCGCTGGACCCTGGGGGGCGCGTCGCTGTTGCAGTTTTTCTCGAAGTGGGGAGACAGGCCAGTAGGGCTGGGGCCAAAGCAGTTGGTGTCTCCGTCTTCTCTGCATGGCTTCAGGTCAGCAGTCCTTCTTCGTCTTCAGGTTGCAGGAATCTATCTTCCTTGGTTCTGGGGGCCCCTAAATACTCAATTTAGGGGTGTGTTTAGGTCTGGGAGGTTAGTAGCCAATGGCTACTAGCCTGAGGGTGGATACACCCTCTTTGTGCCTCCTCCCGGTGGGGAGGGGGGCACATCCCTAATCCTATTGGGGGAATCCTCCATCTGCAAGATGGAGGATTTATAAAAGTCAGAGTCACCTCAGCTCAGGACACCTTAGGGGTTGTCCTGACTGGCCAGTGACTCCTCCTTGTTTTTCTCATTATGTCCTCCGGCCTTGCCGCCAAAAGTGGGGGCTGTGGCCGGAGGGGCGGGCATCTCCACTAGCTGGAATGCCCTGTGGCGCTGTAACAAAGGGGGTGAGCCTTTGAGGCTCACCGCCATGTGTTACAGTTCATGCAGGGGGAGGTGAGAAGCACCTCCACCCAGTACAGGCTTTGTTACTGGCCACAGAGTGACAAAGGCACTCTCCCCATGTGGCCATCAACATGTCTAGTGGGTGGCAGGCTGGCAAAAACTAGTCAGCCCACACTGGAATTCGGGTATGTTTTCAGGGGGCATCTCTAAGATGCCCTCTGGGTGTATTTCACAATAAAATGTACACTGGCATCAGTGTGCATTTATTGTGCTGAGAGGTTTGATACCAAACTTCCCAGTTTTCAGTGTAGCCATTATGGTGCTGTGGAGTTCGTGTATGACAGACTCCCAGACCATATACTCTTATGGCTACCCTGCACTTACAATGTCTAAGGTTTTGCTTAGACACTGTAGGGGCATAGTGCTCATGCACCTATGCCCTCACCTGTGGTATAGTGAACCCTGCCTTAGGGCTGTAAGGCCTGCTAGAGGGGTGACTTACCTATGCCATAGGCAGTGTGAGGTTGGCGTTGACTTAGTCATTTTCTCCCCACCAGCACACACAAGCTGGCAAGCAGTGTGTATGTGCTGAGTGAGGGGTCCCCAGGGTGACATAAGACATGCTGCAGCCCTTAGAGACCTTCCCTGGCATCAGGGCCCTTGGTACCAGAGGTACCAGTTACAAGGGACTTACCTGAATGCCAGGGTGTACCAATTGTGGAGGCAAAGGTACAGTTTAGGGAAAGAACACTGGTGCTGGGGCCTGGTTAGCAGGCCTCAGCACACTTTCAAATCATAACTTGGCATCAGCAAAGGCAAAAAGTCAGGGGGTAACCATGCCAGGGAGGCATTTCCTTACAATTAAAAATATAAGACAAGAGATTGGAACAGAAGAAAGTAGACATTGAAGAAACTTAAACAAAAACCGAAACACTAGAACCAAAGATTGCTAAGTAGGCAATTCTATAGAGATTTAATTTAAATTGCCTTGGTTGGGAATGAAAACAACAATCACAATTGTTTGAGTAAAAGTAAAAAAATTACAATTAAACATATGTATATATATATATATATATATTTATATATATATATATAGATATATACACACACACACACACACTTCCCTATTTATGTACATACTTCAAAATCCTCTTCATAGTTTGTAGATGAGTCTTCATATTCTGCATTACGATAAATGTGGCCATCATTATTATCATCTTTTTCTATTTCCTGTGGGAGAAAAAATGAAAACAAACGCCTGTAAAATATAGACAGCAAACAAATGTGAGTGTACTATGCAACTCTTTTTTTTAACACATTACCATTGGTAATGGAATATTTCAGGTATAAGTTGAAATACACCTAGATGTAAAAAGATAATTAAACTTGCATGTTTTGACACAACCTAACCAAGCACTCATATTGCAGGCAGCCACAATGTTACGATGTCACAATATATATATAAGTAATACATTATTTATATATATATATATATATATATATATATATATATATAAAAATGACGCACAGATAGACACCCGGCCTCACGAGTCGGGGCTTGTAAAGGAGAGCATCACTGCTTATAAATTCCAATAGACAAAACACACACTCCTCCAAGAATGTGCAACAACTCCTCCATCCGTTCGTAATGCACAAGTATTTATTAGTGCAAAGTCCAGTTCCATAATGTGTTTTAACCCATCCCGGGTCCTAATCATATGGTAATATGGAACAAGTGAGATATTCTGCTTTTATCCAGATAACAGGTATAAACAGAGAAGACAGACTGGGCGAGATTACTTAAAACCCCACATCATCTTTGGTAATCTAGCGACATTGTTATGAATAGGATCAGTGAATAAACAGCATATCAAAATAAAAATCCCAGTAACATTGGTCATACTCTATTGATTTAATTCCCAGTTCACACTCTTATGTTTTCGCTGTTAGTTTGTTTCTCCATCCTGCCGTTCTTATGAGGACCACAATGTCCATGATGCAATTCCACAGTGCATGCTTCTCGTATTCTACTGTTTACTAAAGCTCTCCAGTCTCATGAAAACTACAAACATGTGTAGGTCCACACATTGCTTTAAGGGAGTAAATTCCATACAGGACAAGGAATACAATACATTGGGAATGATCTTCGGCAGTGTGCAGCAGGGGTTGGCCACACTTAACCATTCAACCCTGTGTTTGTGTTTGGCCATGCAGAGAGGGAGTTAGCAACAGGGCCTGTCTCTCTGGGTGTTTTACGTTTTACCAGTTTGATTCAATCAAGATGGTTTCATGTGTGCGACACCTTTTTCATAACTATGCCTGTTACCGCTCTAGTTGTTCTTCATAACACTCTAGGAGGCTGCAGTCAGTGTTACCAGATTCTGCTATTTCCAGCACAAATGGGTGATATTTTTCCCATTTGTGCGGAGAAAAATTAATCTGTTGGATGACAGGTTTTTGGGCAGGGCTGTGCCTGTGTTTTTTGGAGATGAGGTGGCACCACATGAATGCTGGATGTATGTATGTATGCACTCAAGGGGAACACTGTCTCCTGAGCATAGCTAGTAGCTTCTTCGCTCACTATGTCTGCTTGCCTTAGGCAGGCTCAAGCATTAAGCAGTTATAGTTAGAGTTCTTTCAAGTAACTTTAACTCGTGCCCTTGCCAGTAAGTAATATATAAACACACACACATATGCACATATTTAAATATATACAAATACATATATAACTTACTGGCAGTCCCCAGTAGGTAGTTATAGTTAGGACCATGTTTCCATAGGAAATTAGTTTTTTGACTCGCCTATGTCTTTGCCGCAGTTTGACAGATCTTCACAAACCTTTTTTTTTTTTTAATGTGCTGGTAATTCTTGTTGCGCATAGAAATTTTTGGGGTGATCCATCAAGTAGGGGCCGAGAAAAAGGGGTCTGGGCAAAAAAAAGTGTGTTTCCCATGTTAATTCCCATAGGAGTTTTGACGACCGAACTGATGGACAGAATGACACTGAATTTAGCAGAAAGACAGATTTTGTTCCACAGATTGTACTTTTTGTTATTTGCTGTAAATCCGTTCAGTAGTTGTTGAGAAATTTAAGGAAATCCAAATTTGTATATCTAGGGCCACGGTTTCTCCCTGCCGATTTTGTAAAGAATAACATGCTTGTGCATGGAAATTCAGAGCTCTGCCTGGCTGCCAATACTTCGACCTGAAAGTGTTGGCAGTTATCTTGGGATTCGGCAGAGTCCCACAAAAAAACATGAAAAAAAGATGCAGGCTAGAAATACCCTGACTCCCAAGCATTGTTCTTGGGTTCCCAGAGGGACCCCAGAAGGGAAAAAAAATTTTTTTATAGTTTTTATAGTTTTGCAGCAAATTCATGAAATTCATGAATTTGCAGCAAAAATTAAAATAAAATAAAAACAAGTGCAGTCTCCCGCACTTATTTCTAAGTAAGCCGCTGGGTGGGCCAGGTCCTGTGGGCATTCCTCTTTTATTAAATTAAAGGAGGGGGGCGAATGTGGCTCCTGCCATGGGCATTTTTATGCCCCGGGCACCATCACCTCCCTAGGGCCAAAATTGAAAAAAAAAACATGTGGTGGGCCTCCAACCCCCAGGACCACGACCTCCCCTTGGCCAACTTTCTTTTTTTTTTAGACGATGGAGGGTGGCTGCGCAGCTCCCCTCCCGTGCCATATATGGCCCCAGGGACCACTACCCTCCCCGTGAATGGCATGTGAAAACAGAAGGGGGGGCCCTCCTGGAGACAATAATGGGCCCGCCAGGGTCGGCTCCTGCTATGTCCTGCGATGCCCACCCCCTGGGACACTGCGGTTTGCTCTGACTTGGCGGGAGCTTTAACAGCTCCCACCAAGACAGAGCAAACACTCACATTCCAGCGGGCGAGAGCTGTCTAAGTGGTCTCATCCGATGGAAGCGGAGCTTTCATCTCTTTACCTGCACGCAGAGATGCAGGCAGGAAAAGAGATGAAACGATTGGTCTTGCACACAGGGAGCTACATGTTTATCAGCTCCCTGTGGGCAACAGCAATGCCAAATCCGGCAGGAGGTGGAGAGCTTGCTAGGAGCGCTGGGCCTTGAGGCTCCCCCTGCAGACCCACTGCACACTGGGTGAGTTGGGGGGCACCCAAAAGACATGGCCAGGCCCTGGGGGATCGGGTCCCAATGGCTGATGTCAGCCACGGGAGGGCAGCCCCCCTCCTCTATTCAATTAAGGCCTGGCTCCAGGGGGTTGGGTCCCTGGGGCCAAGATCAGCCCGGGGAGGAGGGCTGCGAGTCCCCTCTTCTCTATTTAATGAAGGCCGGGTCAGAGGGGACAGGGTCCCTGGGGCTCAGATCGGCCCAGGAGGGGGTGTATGCCCCCATCCCTATTCAATGAAGGCCAGGCCCCAGGAGATGGGGTCCCCAGGGTGCGACCAGCCTGGCCGGGAGGCCCTCATCCCCCATTAAGTTGCGGCCAGGCCCCAAGGGATGCGGACCCCAAGGCCGTTTTGGCCCTGATGCTCATTTCACAGAAATTAAACCTCAGCAGGAAACACTTACAAATATAAACATAGCAGATGCCCCAGGTGAAGCTCCACTTCGGTAAAGGACAAATGACTGTAAAGCCTGAGTTGGCGAAGGCAAAGCAAGTGTGTTTTCTCAGCAATTCCATATTGAAAAATGATCTGAAATCTTTCACTGAGGTTAATGCATCATTGATCTATTGAAGCGCAATATGTGGCAACTGTGACTTGTGGATTATTTCTTGTACTCTCCTGGTGAGAGCAGAGTCCATGGTTCTCCCTTTACATTGCTACGAGTATGCAAAAGTGCAAATCACCTGAGAGCTCTGCCCTCTTGGCCCAGACCCATCCCCTTTAGTAGTAAGCAAAGGTCTTCCCCCTTCTGCCAGGATGATGGACAGCTTACCAAAGGGCCCCCCAGTGCGTTTCCCGACGATTTTTGTGGCGCGCTCTTATATCCAAGGAATATGAGGACACCTCCACAAAACAAAGAAGCATTTATGTTATGTAAATAATAGGAAAAACCCTGGTTTTGCGGATCTTTATGCCTTTGTAGTCTTGCTGGCCTCTCTATAGGAGGATTCATGTTATCACATATTTCTGGATAAAGACGCACCAGTGACAATAATATTGCCAAAATACACACAAGGCCACTAGTGACATTTCCTTGTACTCCATCATGCAGCTGTAGTGTAACATACGTACTGGATTTTTACCCAAAGAGGCAGGAAGAACTCCTCTTGGGTAGTTATTTATGCAAAACTGGGGACTCTTGTTGGATAAAAGGGCAGGTGAGGTTCCTTTGTGGCTGAGTCACTCCCACCGGTACAGATACACCCACACAGATACACACACACACTCTCACAGACGCACTCAGTCACTCACTCAGACATTCATGGATCCACTCACAGACCTACTCAGGCTCATGCACCCACTCACAGACCCACTCCACGACTCACACAACCACTCGCAGACCCACTCCGGGACTCACTCAGACACAGACCCTCTTAGAGACTTATGCACACACTCATAGACCAACCCACTACACACTCATGAACCCACTCAAAGACCTACTCAGGGTCACGCACCCAGTCACAGACCCACTCAGGCACTGAGTCACAGACCCACTTGGACACTCACAGACCCACTCAGAGACTCAAGCACCTACTCAGTCACTTACACATCCACTGATAGACCCACTCAAACACTCTCACACCCACTCACAAACCTACTGAGACACATGCACTCACTCACACACTCACTTTCAAAAGTCAGTGGTTACAATTAGGAAATACAATGTAAAAACCTTAGAAATTCACCTGACAAACAAAGGTTACAACGAAAGGTGCTACAGTTAGGAAACAACATTAAAAAACCTTTAAAATTCACTGAAAAAAAAGGTTACAGGGATGGTATAGTTAGGAAATGGAATTAAAAAAATAAAAACCTTCGAAATTCACTGAAAAAAACAAAGGTTACAGGGACGTTACTGTGAGGGTCACATTTCACTTGTACAAAATCAGTGAAATTCAGCAGTTATGTTTACCTGAGCTAACTATAACTTACGCCCCAGCAATGCACTGTTTAAGACCTTATACATTACATCACTCATGACATCTCAAATAACATCACTGTTGGCATCATCTAAAAAGTTTATGAGTGTTAAGCATTTATGCCAAGGAACTACAAAAGTTAAAATAGTATACTTTCTGTACTGCTAAGAGTTTTACTATTTCTAATATATATTAGATGTGGAAATATGCATCCTGTATGTCGAGAGACGTCATATAGTTTCTGTGGTTTAGGAGATGCAAGATCTTGGTGAGAGTGACCATGCAAAAGGATTGCTTCAGTAAAAATATGTTCAACTTCTTGAGGTCTATGATGGGTCTCCATTCCCCCGATTTCCTTTTGATGAGTTAAAAACAGGAGCAGAAACCCATGACCTTCTGGGAAAAAGGAACATTTTTGATTGCTCCGTTGGTGAGTAAGATGCAGCTTTCTTTTTTTGAGGTAAATGAAGACGAGAGGGTGCGCTCCCCATGGTGGATTGTTTGGCGGCCTCTCAATAAACCTCTCAATAAACTCCAGGGAATAGCCATAGATGACAAGATCCAAAACCCATCTATCTGAAGATATTTGCCACCATTGATGGAGGTAGTTTGTAATGTTTGCACCAATGGGGTGGGAAAAAATGAGGCACCTGACTGTGGTCACTGTTTGCGGCTGGTGTGCTGAGTCTGGGTGGGTTGCTGCATCGAGAACCTTGCTTTGTGTATGCCGCCTTGGGTGGTGGACGATAGGGCTGTAGCTAGTAAGCAGACCTATACGGTGAGTGAAAGGGCTGATACTGTCAGAAGCACTGGTATCCTCTTTTGTGGGCCGAAAAACCTCTTCCACGTGCCCCTCGAAAGGATAACTTTCAAAACTGTAAGGTGCCTAAGGATGTAGCCACATCTGTGTCCGTCTTTATAGCCAACAGAGCATTGTCTACGAGCTTGCCAAACAGTGTTTCCCCACTATAGGCCATATCCAGGATCTTGGACTAGACTTCTAGCCGGAAAGTGGTTGCTTTGAGGCAACCTTGCCTTCTTAAGACTGCTGCAAGCCAGTGGAGGCTATGTCCATTCTATTACCTCGGATGACGTGCATTCACCTTCTTGTAAGATCTTTCTTGCCTCCTATTTCTGTCTTCAGGCACTCGGTCAAGAAGGGTGATGATGTCTGAGCTCATCTGCCTAACATAGCGACTTAAGATGGGCAGGTAATTGACCGCATGGACCGTGATGGCAGACATGGTGGAGAATCTTTTCCCTATGTTATCCAGGCACCTGCTTTCTGTATCTGGCCGAGCTGGGATGGGAGTGCAGGGATTCTTAGAGTAACCCTGTGCTGCTTGTGAAATAACAATCAAGTTTTGGATGTCCCATGAGGCAAGCACTGGGGCCTTGTATTTTTTTGTCAATGCACAGCAAAACCGCTGCCACCATTGCTAGGTTCTTCATAATCTTGACCCCCTCTTCCCATACATAATCTATAACTGGAATATTTTGGACTAATTTCCTCATCTGCTGCTTAAAATCATATAGAAGGCAGTCGGACTGCTTGACCGAAATTGGTAGCTGGAACCTTATCGCAGCCCACTCCATTACATTATGAAGTCCTCCAATGTCCTCCGGATTAGAGTCCACAGGCTGTGGTGTTGGAGGCGATGGAGTGGGGATAAGATAATCATCCCATACGTTTCAGGGTGGCTGAGTGTCTGGAATTTCTCCTTCCTCTCTGTCATCATCTGATGACGATGGATCGTCCCTTGGGGGTGCTGCTATGGTGGAAGCATGCATCATTCTGGGAGTTATCAGTGTAGAGATAGGCATTGGCGTTGTAGGAGATGTTGCCAGAAGTGAAGCTACTGGCTGCTCCTGTGGAGACTATTGTAACCTCTTACGATAGTCCTGTAGATCCCAAAAAAATGACACAAACACTTGAATGTCATCCTGTCTGGGAAGTGGGTCGGTACAATACTGACAATTGTGTCTAAAATGCCTCTGCTTTGCCTGTGGATTATAATAATGGCCATAATATTGCTCTTCTTCTTCATCTTCTTCCTTCTGATATCTAACCTGGAGCTCTGATGGGCTGTGGGCTGTCGGCCACTCCAACAGCGCCCTCATCCTCTCACTCTTCTAGGTCTAGCAGATGGCTTGGGAGAAAAGGAAAGACCTTCTGGGGGAAGTATGTAAGGCCATAAGAAAGTCTTGGTAATTTTAATTGTCGGCGTTGACGTCATCATCGAGGTGACGGTGGTGGGCGGTAATGACTTCAGCTGCCTTGAGGTTTTTGATGCCGTCGTCACAGGCCTCGCCAGCAGGGTCATAATCAACGGTGGTGTTGTCAACTGTAGCATTGACATAGTCATCGACTTAGCCTTCATCGACGATTTCGTCGATGGAATAGGTGCGTGGGATATAGATTGTGTCGCCGTCAATGGTCTCGTCGACGAGATTGCAATAACCGCCGTTGTAGTAGTCATCAACAACAATGCTGTTGACTGTGAAGTTACCGTCGACTGGGCTTTAGAATGATGATCTCCAAGCCCTGGTGGATGATGTGCTACCCTCAGATGAGGCAGTCTCTGAGGAGATTTGTCTCTTTTTCTCCTTTTTTAAATCTTCTTTGGCTGCCCCAAGATGGTCATGGGATGTTTCTCTTTTGTGAGACCTAGCAGAGGTGTCACTCTCCTCTTCCGAAGATGGAAATTTTTGTGTCTTGGATTTCGGGAGCAACAAAAGAAGCCTCCCCTCCTCAGTTGGGTGTCTTGTGGGATAGGCACAGCCAGTCCATAACATATTTTCTGTTACATGGTCAGTTTTTCTTTATATGTATTCTTGCCTTGTACATAATGCACACACATTCAATTTTAATGTGGTCTACTCATATAGCAATTTTCAAGTACATACGTTGGTACTGCTGTATACTCTTTTACATACTCTGGCATGACTTTGTGTATAGGCCCATGGAATATTCCTAAACAATTATAACAAACATAAAGTACTGTGCCCTCTCTGCACTTTTACTAATATGGTGTTTGATGTTTCAGGTTGATTCACAAAGGAAAATGAGGGTACATATAAAGAGTACTCCTTCCCATTCTCATAGAAACATTTGTGAATCTGCCTCTACGTGTGTTGATATTGAAAAATAGTTGAGGTTTTTGAGTGTAGCAGTGACTCAGTACGTTTTTCATTCTCTAGTGAAAGTTGGGCAGCAAGATCGAAAGCGGCTTCAAGAGGGTGGGGTCTGGAGTTAGGGAGACTTGTCAGAAGGGAATCATGTCCTTCAATGTGGGAAGTAATAAGGAAAGACCTTCTGCTGTGCTGGGAATGTGGGTAGACAAATGAAGGGTTTTATCTTGTGTATGAGGGTAAAAGTAGTCTAACAGTATTTTGTTCAAGCAACGTACAATCTGCAGTTGCTAGCACTGAGCAGTATGAGTAATGTTTATGTCAGGTTTCGATTTAGGTGGGAGGTGGACATCTTGTAATGTATGCAATATTTTGGATGCTAGTTGTAGAGAACAATTTAAAACAGAGTCACATGTTATATATTTATTTCTGAAGGGCAATATCTCCATAGTTATTGTATCTCTAGCAGATCCATGTAGAGACTGAATATCAAAAGGGCCGCTACAGAACTTAGAGGGAGCCACTACTTGACTGGAGAACATATGGTAAGGAGTCCATCTGAAGAAATATGTCTAGTTGCAAGGATTAAGGTGAACCTGAGGACAATGTCAGAGTGTCCTTATCCAGGGAGAGGCAAGTACTTGTTTATCAAAAGCATCATAAGCCACTCGGAGACTGAGGAGAAGCAAAATATAGGGATTTACTTGGTCTGCAAGTTGCAGGTCAGAATAGATAACCAGTACATATGAGATATCTACCAGATCAAACGTGGAAGCTAGACTGGTACTATTGCAGTAGGATAGGATGTTCAATGTGATTCTAAAGCTGCGGTGTAAATACTTTCTCATAAGTATGCAGTGGGAGGGAAGGGAAGTGATGGCCTCATACTTCTCAAGGCTAGTTTCAAAGATGCCTTTCAAAGAGTGGTAGAAGGACACAGCTGTATGAAAGTCATTTGATGATGAGTAAATAAATTATGTTATCATCAAAAGATGTGGCTTTGAAGGTCTGAAGGATGTCAGTTAGATCAACCTGGGGAAGGAGTAGGAAGGACTGTGTTGGGTATATATCATCAAGTGGGATGTGGCAGGTGGAGGTGAGTGTGTTGTATGGGTTGCAGAGGTCAATGATATATTGTGCGATTTCACATGTGAGAGTGAAAAAATGTTAATGTGGGTTACTTTCTCCATTGAGTGCGGTACAAAGGAGACCAGTGTTTGACTGCACTGAATATGGCTTAGTTGTTGCTTTTTTGAATCAGTGATAATTCAAGTATAATTTTCTGATTTAGTTTGGCAGATAGCATGTTGGCGGGCAAAACATGTAGTTCAGAGGGCAAGAAGGTTTCCAGGCAATCCAGATAAAGCGAGATCTTAGCTTGGTTCTGATATGAGCCTCTGAACAAATTCCAGTGACAGGACTGACATGAGGCGCCGAGATTGACTTTCACTTTTCTGTACTTAGTGTGTGATAGGTAGCAGCAAGTGCTTTGTTATGTTATGCTGATTTTTTTTTATAGCGCACTAATCACCCAAGAGGGTATCCAGGCACTTGGGCAAGGGATGTAGGTGTGTGGTCACAAGACGTTTTTATGAAGAGACAGGTCTTCAGCTTCTTGCAGAACTCAAGAAGTGAGTAGTAGGCTTTAATGTGTTGGGGGACATCATTCCATGTTTTGTGTGCGATAAAGGAGAATGAGCAACCTTCAGTTTAGCGTTTGTGGATGTGGGCGTGTGTGTGACAGTGGCAGAGCGTAGGTGTCTGGTGGGTTGTTGAAAGTGTATGCGGCTGTTCAGGTATTCTGGTCCTGTGTTTTGTAGGGCTTTTGAATGTGTGCAAGAGAAGTTTAAATTGGCTGCAACTGCAAATGGGGAGCCAGTGAAGCTTACTGGGAGAATGTTGGCATAGTAGAGCCTGCTGGTGATGAGTGCTTGCGTGACGCTTCGTTTGGTGTTCTGATGCAACCATTTGAAGATCTCTTGCAGCATGCATAAAATGTGGAAGCAGGAGGTGCACACTGCATTGACTTGAGCTTGTCGTTTAGGATGATCCTTAGATTTCTTGCATTGTCTGTGGGTGTGGGTGATGGTCCTAGCTCTGATGGACACTAGGTGGAATCCCATTGGGAGGTCTTGTTGCTGAAGTCCAGTACTTCTGTCTTGTCAGAACAGAGCTTTAGGCAGTTAGTTCGCATCTAGTCTGCTAGAAGGGTCATGCAGTTGGTGAAGTTGGTTCTGGTGGTGTTTGTCTTGTCTGTCTGGGAAAGGAGTGAGTTGGGTGACATTGGTGTAGAGGAAGCCAGTGATGTCTTGCGCTTGGGTGATGTTAGCGAGCCATGTCATGTATATGTTGATGTTGAAAAGAGTGGAGCTGGGGGACGATCCCTGTGGGAAACCGCATATCGCTTTTTTGGTCTCCGATGTGAAGGGTGGCAGCCTGATCTTTCTGGTTCTTCTCTTGAGAAAGGAACAGATCCATTGGAGAGCGGATCCTTGTATACCTATCTCATGGAGGGTTCTGATGAGTGTGTTGTGAAAGACACTGTTGAAGGCTGCAGAGTGGTCAAGCAGGATGAGGTTCGCTGTTTCTTCTTAGTTCAGGACGTTTTGATTGTCGTAGGTGGCCACAATGAGGGCTGTTTCGGTGATGTTGTTCTTTCAAAATCTTGACTGTGTGTCTAGAAAATGGTAAACTTCGAGGTGGCTTTTGAGTTGCTTCTCAATCTCTATGGCTCGACAGGGAAGCAAGCAGAGAGATGGGTCGAAACCTGCTCAGTTGATTCAGATCAGCTAAGGACTTCTTCAGGAGGATGTTGATTTCAGCAAGTTTCCATTTATCCAGTAAACTGGTGGGCGCAATGGAGGTGTTGATGATTGTGCATCAGTATGGTGATGATTGGTGATGTTACCATGTTGTAGATGTGGTGAGGGCATGGGTTCATTGGGGTCCCCGAGTGGATGGTCACCATGACTGCTGCTGTGTGGTTTATGGTGAGGGTTGTATATTCGGTCAGGTGACTGTCTTGGTTCGTGGTGGGTATGTTAGCAATGAGTTCTCTGGGTTGGGTTGGTGTGAAAATTTGCTCTAGATGTTTGTTCTTTTTCTGTGAAAGACATTGGATAGGTTGCCACAGCGTTATTGGGAAGCAGTAATGTTGCTAAAAGTGGATGAAAGCAAGGTGAAATCCTTGACGATCGAGAAGTTCTCCTTGAGGCTGTTGGAGCTTCTTTCGATGCTGTCCACTGGTGCTTTTTTCTTGGTGTCTTTAAATGTGAAGTTGAATTTCAGCAGAGGTGTCAACATCAATTGAGTCATTCAATTAAATGACGAAGGTAGCGAATAAGGAAGTGTTTAAAGGATCACAATGCAGTGCCTATGGGTTGCCCTCTGTGAGATTCGAACACTGTCAGGTTGAACCTAGTGGTTCATTTATGACGGCTGACACCACCAACTCATTTAAGGGGAACAAGACTCCTTTCCACCTCCCTGTCCCAATATGAACGTCAAGGGCAGCACATTAGTCCTTCTTCTATTTCTAATAGAAATAGAAGAAGAAAGAGCATTACAGTACTCTTTCAAAAATGTCTATGCAATGGCAAGCCCTTCTATGTCCATGAGCGACAGGGGAGATAAAAGTAAGGCTTCTGCTCTCTAGGGAGTCGTGGCCAGGCTAGCCGAGATGGAGGATGCTCCATCACCCATCCTGAACATCAACCCTCATCCTGGCTCTGGACCCAGTGTAATGGCTGACAAGGCTGCCCAGTGCCCCTAAACCACCACTAGCAACTTCCTTGGCCCATGAGGGTCCGTCATCAGCCTCCGACTGTGCCGCAAGGCAGGCCTCCTAGACCTGGGTCCGGACAACTAGGCTGCAGGTTGCAGCACCAATCTGGAGGCCCTGTGCAGACACCTTGCACTGCTCCCTGAGCCATGCCGCACTGACGCAGCTCTCTGACTCACCACACTGACCTCTTAGGTGTGCGACTCCTGTCCCCCATTGGATTCCCACCCCACCAGAAAGACTGACATGGTGTACCCCATGTAGCTGGTTGGGAAGCCTGTACCGCACAGTTGGGGACCCGTGGGAGGAGCCAGCCCTTGGGGGAAGTTCACTGGAGAGAGGCTCAGCGCTGCTCTGTCACTTCTGGCTGCCACCATCCCACTCTGACCTGGGCCAAAGCGCAGGAACCTCTCAGAAAGCCATTAGCGGAGCCGGCTCCAGGGGATTTCTGCCACACACTGACATTGAGGTGAGCGGCAACACTTCACATCGCCAGTTTGGGGGCCCATCTGTGAGGGTGTTCACATTGGGACACTCACTGTTGTTGTACTTCCTTCAGGGGACCGATCTTGGGACCAACTTGCCGACGGTGCCATGGGAGGTGAGTGCCAACCCCAGTGCATCCACCGTCACTGTATGATCTTGCACAGAGGGCCTGACGGGGGCACTGGTGACCATGGAGCGCACACGTTTGCTCGCAAGTGGATTTCTTCCCCGCCCCCTCCCCTGCAGCACAACCGGAGGACTCCCTTTGAACAGCTGTTCAGCATTTTCCAGACTCTTAAGCACCCCAAGAGGTCAACGTCGGACTCTGCCTCTGCACTCGGGTCGTGTGAACAGCTGTGGACTCTTCCGGCAGCACCTCTCTCTGCTCCTCACATGGCCCAGGGATGGTGCTGGGAGCTTTGTAATTCCCACCTTTGTCACCCCAGAACAAGACCCCTACAAATCCTTGGACTTTGCTGCTTATGCCAACTTGGCTGGTAGGACTCTGACCTGGGCAATCCTCAACTCAAGGAGTCACGGACAATGAGAAGGGTCCACACATCTCCTCAGAAGTTTACTCCACCCCCTCTGATAATTCTCACAGACTCCCCCTGCTGGTGACCACCCCCGAAGCTGCAGATGCTCTCCTCTGAATGGTTTCTTTCCCTTTTATTTTCTCTGCCTTCAGTTGGTGTTCCATGTCTGCACATTAAGCAAATATTTTTTATGTTGTTCTATGGAATGCCATGTTGGGATCACACCTCACCAGCGGCCACTATTGCACACAACTCTGGGACTCCCTCACTACATCTACACCTACACCTACACCTACCTAATTATATCTTGCAATCCCTGGCCACCAGCGACTCATGCCTGGTCCATCACAAGTCTACCCTAGCAACACAGGGCATGCTGACCCCACTTTCCACCTTGAGCTTGGCCACACCTCCACGTTACACTAGAGTTCTTTAAATGCTGCACAGTTTGGGCATACTACCAGTTGTGGTAGGTTCCACAAGTTTTTCTCCCTGTTCTCCCATGAATTTTAACTACCCTGCACCACCTCCTCCTTTCTCTCCCACACATGCCTTAACCAGGCAGGCAGGCATGCTGTGGTTTATACAACTCGGAATGGGCGACACAATAAGGTGGCACTATTCTTGGGAGGCAAATCCAACCTGCGCTGCTCTTCCATCCCCACATCCCTATGGCCCCTTTGACTGATATTAGCTTCCTCTCTTTAAATGTTTTACATTAAGCGACAGCAAGTGCAGATTGTCTTATTGCAGGAGATTCACATCACAACAGGGAACTAGAACGCTTGCGCAAGTGTTGGAGAGCCCTTTTCTGTGCCACCACTTACTCTACATACGCACAAGGCACCCTGGTTTGGGGTTGCATTTGAAGTAATGAATTCAACCGTAGATAAAGAGGGTCTTTTAGGTGCTCCTCGAGGACTGCCTTGATGGCTGACCCTTTCTCATCAAAAGCATTTACGCCCCCAATGTAGAGCAGGGAACCCTGTGGACACCCTATTCACCACTCTTGCCCACAAAACACCGCTGCCCTGGGTGCTAGCAGGAGACTACAACCATGTGTTGGACCTCATGTCGGACAGATCCTATCTCCCTTTGCCCCACTTACTTCTGCACACCTAGATGGACTGGTTGCGGAACTGGGCATGTCACTGATCATTCACAGGCGCGTGGCGGTCTCAGACCCTGGGTCCCGACTCCCACACTTTTCACTCCATAACCCACAACTTACACATATGACTCAACTATT
This sequence comes from Pleurodeles waltl, assembly GCF_031143425.1. Classification (NCBI taxonomy): domain Eukaryota; kingdom Metazoa; phylum Chordata; class Amphibia; order Caudata; family Salamandridae; genus Pleurodeles; species Pleurodeles waltl. Next base: position 667,511,354 of record NC_090449.1, on the reverse strand, counting down.
TCCTTTGCTCCACTCCCCTGGTTGTCCCTTGTCTGGACTGCCTGGGTCATGTGGTCTTGGACCATGATGCCCAAGTCATGGCTCAGACGGGTGCCCCACACTCATCAACTGCTACATGAAAGCCTGCGCATGACCGTCTGAAGGATTTGATGTACCGCGAAGAGCAGGGAGACCACATTCACCATTACTTATCCAGAAATCATAGCACAGCCTCCACCAGGATGCTGGAATTGGACACCTTTAAGGTGGTAGTGCAGGGGATCTCTCTTCAAGAGATAGTGGGAGTCCGTAGGATCCTGGAAAGAGACATAGGCCCTCATTATAACCCTGGTGGTAAATCCCGCATACTGCCGTGCTGAAGGCCGCCAACATGCCGTGGGCGAGGCGGAAATCCGCTACAGGTATTATGACCCACATCTCATAATCCGCCACAATACAGACACCCACACAGGTCCGCCACACCAAAGGTCAGTGATAAACTGGCGATACCAAAACCTACACTGTCACGCCAACAAGAATACGCCCACACTATAACGACCCACGAATCAACACAGCGGTCTTTCAACCGCGGTAATCCATTGGCGGTACACCGCTGCACTCAAAATATACACAAACTTACAAAACACAACCACACTGGACAATTCGAAATACACACACACACACCACACCCACAACACTATAAAACACATACCCACATTACCCACAACGCCTTACAACGACATTGTTGGGAGGAAGCACAGGAGAGAATAGCCAACACTACACCAGCATCCACAAGCACACCACACCATCACTCATACAACATCCACGCACAAAGAATACACAGCAACACATTTCACACAGCACAACAAACATCACCTCACACATCACCCACACCACATCATGGCACCTTAAAGACATCCCAGGTTTTCTGAGGAGGAGCTCAGGGTCATGGTGGAGGAAATCATCCAGGTAGAGCCACAGCTATTCGTTCACAGGTGCAGCACACCTCCATTGCTAGGAAGATGGAGCTATGGCGGAGAATCGCCGACAGGGTCAACGCAGTGGGACAGCATCCAAGAACACGGGATGACATCAGGAAGAGGTGGAACGACCTACGGGGGAAGGTGCGTTCAGTGGTATCCAGACACCAGATTGCTGTACAGAGGACTGGTGGTGGACCCCCACCTCCTCCCCCACAACTAACAACATGGGAGGAGCAAGTATTGGCAATACTGCATCCTGAGGGCCTCGCAGGAGTAGCAGGAGGACTGGACTCTGGTAAGTCAAATCTTTACTACTTTATACCCCCCCTACATGCATGCCATCACATACCCCACCCACCCCTTCACCCCCATCACTCCAATATCTCACAAATGCCCCACTATCACAACCCACCCATCCCAATACCAAGCCCTGCATGCAACATCAAAGCATGGACACCCACTGCCAAAGCATGTCCAGTACAGACCCCCACACAGACCCCAAAACACCAATCACACAAAGGCAAACACAACAAGGCAAGCACAGGAGTAGAGAGTAACTCACCCAATTCACAAGATGGCACACACAGATACTAAAACTAAGCATTTACACCCCAACAGGACCCATACCCCTTGTCACCGGACAGGAGGTGCCAGACACATCCAGTCCCCCCACAGAAGAGGCCCACAGTGATGACAGCAGCTCTGCACGCCTGGATCAAGATGACCAGCCCGACCCATCAGGGACCTTGTGACAGTCGGTTCCCCTGCCACTGTCACAAGCCACCACAGACCCTCCCCCCTCAGGAAGCACCACCACAGCACCCACCAAACAGGCTCATGCCACTGTCCCCAGGACACATCAATCAGCAGTGTGTCCACCAGTACAGGGACCCCAGGCAAACCCACCACCCTAAGACAATCAGGGACCTGGGGTTAGTGGGCACACGGTTAAGGGGACAGAGGCACAGGATAACACGGAAGCTGGGAGGACTGCTGTGCAACAGGGGGAGGGCAGACCCAGGGAACCCACTCTCCACGAGGCAATCTCCAACATCATGGGAGCATACCATCATTCCCAGGAGACCATGGGCACGGTACTGGCCAAGTTTCAGGAAACCCAGCAGATGCAGGAGGAACACTACCTGGGGATTAGGGAGGACTTTAAGTCCATCAACACCACCCTGGTCACCATTGCAGGGGCGCTGGCAGACCTGACCAACACCATGAGGGACACAGTGGCACACAAACGGGCCCCTGACACTAGCCTGGACGACGAACAGCCCTCCACCTCCGCTGGAGCTAGTGGACAGGAGGCCCGCCACAGGAACAACAGGCCACCAGCACCCCACCCCCTGCAAAAGGAGAACCACCCCGCAAACGGTCCCTGAGATCCAGGAACAAGACAGAGAACATTGCCAAAACCCCCGCCAGGAAATAAGACTCTCCTGATTGTTACCCTTCTGTCCCACTTTGTCACCCTGTCCACCTTAAACTGCCATTGCTCCACTTCCTTTGCCCCCTTGGACAATGCACCTGTGAGACCAAGAAACTGAACTCTACCATGGACATTCCTCCACCATCACCCAAGTCCATTGCACACCCCCCTCCCTCCACCTATTGGCACGGAAATAAACACCCTTGAATCACAAATCAATCTGGAGTCAGTCTGTACTTTTACAAATGTGTAATTGCAACCTTTTGGAAATCTAGCAATGTCAATGTTCATGTTCACATACCATGGTTACACAGTTGTTGAGCGGCAGTAAACATAGCAGAGTACACCAAGTGGGACCCAGATCTGTGAAATGGAAAGCCAAAGTGACATGTCAATGTCCATACACAGAGGTTAAAGGGAAGATTTATGCTATGTCCTACAGTAGTATGAGATGTGAGAAGCAGTGCCTGTGTCTCACTGGAAGTATTGCATGATGATGTTGTTTCGATTGTCTATATCTTCTTCTTCTGCCTCCTCCTCTTTACTGTCCACAGGCTTCACAGCTGCCACAAGACCAGCATCAGGCCCATCCTCCTGCAGAAAAGGCACCTGGCGTCGCAAAGCCAGGTTGTGCAACATACAGCATGCCACGATGATCTGGCACACCTTCTTCGGTGAGTAGTATAGGGATACACCTGTCAGATGGAGGCACCGGAATCTGGCCTTTAGGAGGCCAAAGGTGCGCTCTATTATCCTCCTAGTTTGCCCATGTGCCTTATTGTAGCGTTCCTCTGCCCTTGTCCTGGGATTCCTCACTGGGGTCAGTAGCCATGACAGGTTGGGGTAACCAGAGTCACCTGTAAATATCAAGGGACAACTGTTAGACATCTTCCAACCATTAGGGACTCTCCCATACCCAGACACCCATTTAAGCTGTGTGGGGACCTTAGGCTCACCTATTAGTCACACACGGTGCCTCTGGAGTTGCCCCATCACATAAGGGATATGCACTGAGCCAGGATCCTTGGCATTCACATGGGGGATATACTGGTCTGCCAAACACACCATCTGCACATTTATAGAATGGTAGCTTTTGTGGTTTCTGTACACCTGTTCATTTCTGCGAAGGGGGACAAATGCCACATGTGTACCATCAATGGCACCAATAATGTTGCGGATATGTCCCAGGGCATAGAAGTCACCTTTCACTGTGGGCAAATCCTCCACCTGAGGGAAAAACGATGTAGCTGCTCATGTGTTCCAGCAGGGCAGATAACACTCTGGACAACACGTTAGAGAACATTGGCTGTGTCATCCCTGATACCATGGCCACTATTGTTTGAAAGGACCCACTGGCCAGGAAATGGAGCACTGACAGGACCTGCACTAGAGGGGGTATTCCTGTGGGATGGCGGATAGCTGATATCAGGTCTGGCTCCAACTGGGCACACAGTTCCTGGATTGTGGCACGATCAAGTCTAAGTGATAATGATGTGTCTGTCTTCCATTGTCAACAGGTCCACCAGGGGTCTGTACACCGGAGGATGCCGCCATCTCATCACCTGCCCTAGCGGACGTGCCCTATGGAGGAGAAGGGTGAGCAGAGGGTCATACACCACTTACGTTTCACAAGGCTGTTTAGCACCGTCGTGAAATAATCTCTGTGTGCCTTTGCCTGTCCGTATTCCTGGCCCAAAGTGCTGTGACGCAGTTAGTTGGCCTGCCATGTGGCCCCCTGAAATGGCAGATTCCTGATCTGTAAGGAGGGACAAGGGGAAATTAGTTAACTGCGCTTGGGTTGTGCAGCGTTGCGGTAGGCGGTCGAAGACCGCTGCGCAATTCAGCATTGGTTATCATTGGGCCCTATGGGTTCCAGGAGCCAATGACGATGTACACCGGCGGTGACGGTACGCACCGCCGCAGAAGTGACCGCCATTTTCTATCAGTTCCATCACTTGATACCTGACCTTCAACAGGAGAGGACCTACACTGCAAGTGATGCTGTGACCTGCATCTGGAAGCGACAATGGCCAAAGTGTCTGGGGAAAGGGCTCCGCCTTCACTGCGGACGAGTTGGAGAAACTGGTGGATGGGGTCCTCCCCCTGTACACGCACTCTACGGTCCTCCAGACAAACAGGTAAATAAACTGTGTGCTTGGTGGATGGCACATGATTGTCTGTGTCGTGGATGGAAGAAATGTGGGAGGGGGGAACAGGCCAGCATGTGAGGATGGTGTGTGTGTGGGCTAGGGTGGGAGATTTGTGGCCAATGTGTGAGAAGAACTGTACGGGGGTAACATCCATTTTTACTCCACTCTTCCTCTGGGTCAGCGCCCACCAGAAGAAGGGTATTTGGTGTGCCATTGCCAAGGAAGTGCAGACCCTGGGGGTCTACCATAGACAGAGCACCCACTGCCGGAAAAGATGGGAGGACCTGCGCCGCTGGAGCAAGAAGACGGCAGAGGCCCAGCTGGGGATGGCCTCCCAACGTGGAACGGGTGCCCGTCGCACCATGACCCCCCTGATGTACCGGATCCTGGTGGTGGCATATCCTGAGTTGGATGGGCGCTTGAGGGCATCACAGCAGCCACAACGGGCGAGTACAGTCTCATTCAGCTGACTCTGCACGGTTGACAAGGTGTCTGGGTGGGGGCGGTGGGCTGTGGGTTCCCCTAGGCCAGGGCAGACACGCCAAGGTACATCCATTGTTTTGCAGGCTCAGTGCAACTCCAACCCCAAAGGTGGTAGTTGCCCTCTACACCTAGTCAGGCCCCTATAGGTTCCAGCTGTGCATGAAACGGGTCTAGACAGAGTCCCCCATGGGCATGTGCTTTTCCCCTGCATTGTTAGTGCATGGGCTAGTGCATAGGGCTGCTCCCTGTGTGTTGTGTCCGTCAACGGTAGTGGTGTTGCAGGCATTGACCATGTGTCTCTTGTGTCTTCTCCCCCTTTTTGTTTTGTCACCCTGTCCTTGTGTGCATTAGCATCATCTGGCGGAGGAGCATTGGCACCGGAGCAGGAGGGAGCTGCAACCCACATGGCCCTGGAGGGTGAATTTACGGAGTCTGAAGGCACCAGTGGGACGGAGGGCGAGGGGAGCTCCACGAAGGGGGACAGGAGCAGACACCTGCGACAGCGACTCCTCCTCTGATGGGAGCTCCCTTGCGGTGGCACAACAACAGGTACAGCCGCCACCCTCCTACCAGCACTGCCCTCCCAGCAGCCCCTCATCGAGTTTCCCGTGCCCGCTCACCCAGGAGGGTGGGCATCTCCTTCACCCCAGGCACCTCAGGCCCTGCCCCAGTGAGCCCTGCTGCCCTCAGTGAGGAGGCTGTTGACCTCCTGAGATCCCTCACTGTTGGGCAATCAACCATTTTGAATGCCATCCAGGGTGTCAAGAGGCATTTGAAGCAAACAAATGCATACCTGGAGGGCATTCATTCTGGGGTGGCGGCCCAACTGAGAGCATTTCAGGCTCTGCCCTCAGCACTGATGGCAGCCATTGTCGCTGTGTCCAGCCTCCCACCTCCAACTGCCTCTTCCCAGACCCAATCCCCTCTACCTCAGCCTATCCCAAGCACACCATCAGACAAGCATGCACACTCATCAACACACAAGAGTGGACATGGCAAACATAAGCACCACACATCCCACAGGCACTCACACAAGCACCATACCCATGCAGACACACCAACATCCACTGCCTCCATTGTGTCCCCCTCCTCCACGTCGTCCTCCTCCCTCCCTGTCTCATCTCCACACACACCTGCATGCACTACATACTCAGCCACTACCTCCATCACCAGCACGCCAATCACCACACACCGCTCAAGTGCACTCACTACCCCCACTACCATGCACACGTCCCCTGTGTCCTCTCCCAGTGTGTCTGTGAGCCCTCCTCCCAAACTACACAAACGCAGGCACAAACCCACCCAACAGCCATCCACCTCACAACAGCCTCTGGCCCATGCACCTTCACCCAAATTCAGCAGACGTACACCTGCTACAACCACTACCTCTTCCTCCACTCCCAAACCCCCTCCATCTTCCCATCCCAGTGTGTCTAAGAAACTCTTCCTGGCTAACATTGACCTCTTCCCTACACCTCCCCCCGTCCTTCCCCTAGGGCCAGGTTGTCCAGGTCCCAGCCCAGCACCTCAGCCACCAAAGCCTCCAGCACTGTGGTCTCAGCAAGTCCGGTCACATCGCGGCCGGCACCCATCAGGGCTGCCAGTGTGGCACTTAGCGAGGCCAGGGATCAGCCCATTCCGCCACCTGCCAAGGTGAAGAAGGTGCCCACATGCCGTAAGGAAAAGCCGCACCAACCACCCAGCAAGGGCTCCTCCAAGGCAAAAGGGGACAGTGCCAAGGGACCAGCAGCAACATCCAAGGTGGGGAAGGGGCACAAGGCGAAGGGGAAGTCAGGACAGGGCAAAGGGCCTCTCCGGCTGCGGGACCAGAGTCACCCCTTCTGACAACCAGAACAGCAACCTGTACGGCGGTGGACACCGCCACCTGCACCCCCACCTGCACGTCTGCTGCCTCCGCAACAGTCCCCAGCATCATCCCCAGTGGGCAGCCGTCCGAGGCTGCAGGAGACGTACTGATGTCTCCCTCCACAGGTGCTGACGCAATCACCACTGGCAGCATCTCCGCCACAGACACCGCCACAACCACCGCCACCAGCCCCGCGACGTGCTCAGACAGTGCCACCACAGCTGACATGGCTAACATCCCCAGTGGGCAGCCATCTGAGGCTGCAGGAGACGTCCTGGACCCTGCACAGCGTAAATGAGGCACAACACCCAGCACAGTTTGTACCAGCAGGTGGCGGGCAAAGTTGCAGCAGGGTGGAGTGTGTCTCTGCCTCCATGGAGTATCATACTACCTGTTCCCAGGCAATCTCGTGGCACACACACCCAGATGAGGGAATGGGACTTGCCACTCTGCATTTGAAGCACTCTGGGTACAATGCCCCCTCCAGAACCAGTGGAGAAAAGCATCCACAACCCCAGTCCTTGGCAGGATGAAGCACTCTTGGCACAATGCCCCCTCCAGAACCAGTGGAGAAAAGCATCCACAATCCCAGTCCGTGGCAGGATGAAGCACTCTGGGCATAATGCCCCCTCTAGAACCAGTGGAGAAAAGCATCCACAACCCCGGTCCTTGGCAGGATGAAGCACTCTGGGCACAATGCCCACTCCAGAACTAGTGGAGAAAAGCACCCACAACCCCAGTCCTTGGCAGGATGAAGCACTCTGGGCACAATACTCCCTCCAGAACCAGTGGAGATATGCATCCACTCGCCCAATCCTTGGGAGGATGAAGCACACTGGGCACAAAGCCCCCTCCAGAACCAGTGAAGAAAAGCATCCACAACCCCAGTCCTTGACAGGATGAAGCACTCTGGGCACAAAGCCCCCTCCAGAACCAGTGGAGATAGGCACCTACTCACCCAATCCTTGGCAGGATGAAGCACTCTGCGCATAAAGCCCCCTCCAGAACCAGTGGAGAAAAGCATCCACAACCCCAGTCCTTGGCAGGATGAAGCACTCTGGGCACAAAGCCCCCTCCAGAACCAGTGGAGATATGCATCCACTCACCCAATCCTTGGCAGGATGAAGCACACTGGGCACAAAGCCCCCTCCAGAACCGGTGGAGAAAGGCATCCACTTAAGAGACTGGGGCTTTGCACTCCCCAGGACCAATCAGTAGGCAAACCACCCACTTGAGAGACTTGAAAGACTGTGGCTTTGCACTCCCCAGGACCAATCAGTGGGCAAACCACCCACTTGAGAGACTTGTGAGACTGTGGCTTTGCACTCCCCAGGATAAAGCAGTGGGCAACCCACCCACTTGAGAGACTTGAGAGACTGTGGCTTTGCACTCCCCCGGACCAATCAGTGGGCAAACCACCGACTTGAGAGACTATGGCTTTGCACTCCCCCAGACCAATCAATGGGCAAACCACCCACTTGAGAGACTGTGGCTTTGCACTCCCCAGGGCCAATCAGTGGGCAAACCACCCACTTGAGAGACTTGAGAGATCGTGGCTTTGCACTCCCCAGGATAAAGCAGTGGGCAAACTACCCACTTGTGAGTCTTGAGAGACTGTGGCTTTGCACTCCCCAGGACCAAACTGTGGGCATGGAGCCCCCTCGAAGAGCAGTGGCGTCATCCGTTCATCCGGCTGAGGTGCCTGTTTCTTTTCAATCTGATGCCCCAGAAGTGATCTCTCCGTTTTGAGTCAGGTATCATGTGTGGGCTTCGCCCAGGCATTTTGAGACCACTGGTCCACGGACAATGATTGCAATACTATCCGGACTTGTGTAGTTGCTGTACATATTTGTATATACTGATGATTTACATTTATCTTGCTCTATCTGATTTTTCAATGATTTTGTCCTGGCGTTCTTCCAAGGGGTGACGGGGTGTAAATGTAATGTTGCTGCATGTATTTGTGTGTATGTTGTTGTGGGTGAGGGTGGGGGTGGGGTTGGGGTGTTCCGTGTGTGTGTGTCACTCTTTCTTTCCTCCCCCCCTTCCCCTGTGTGCTAGGTGCAGTACTCACCGTGGTCGTCGCCGGCGTCTTTGCTGCTCCTGGTAGAAGAGGAGGTAAACCAACACGGGCAGAACCTGTAACTCGGGCTCCATGGCATCCTGATTCCTCGTTGGGTGTCGAGAGGTGAGTGGTTTCCCTTCCAAACACTGTTTCCGCCGTGCTTTTGATGGCGTTGGTACCGCCCCGGAAATGGTGGCGGATTGGTGCCTTGTAATACAGTGGGCGGTACATTGTGTTCCGCCTGTCTGTTGGCGGTTACCGCTGCGGTGTTTGTTTCTACCGCTGTGGCGGTCGGAGTGTTATAGTGGCTGTATGTGTTGGCGGTTTCCGCCATGGTTGTGAATGCTTATTTTTACCGCCGGGCGGCCTGTTGCCGGTATTACCACCGCTTTAACACCGACCGCCAGGGTTGTAACGAGGGACATAGTCCCCACGAGGAAGACATGGCTAAACTGGGTAAGGCAGCAGATAGTAACCCCGCTCTCACCCTTCAACTAGCAGAAGCAAAAACCTCTTGTGTGGCCATTCTAGAATGCTTACGTAGCTATAATTTTAAGGATCACAAGGCTAAAGTCCATAGGGAGGGTGACAAATCTGACAGACTCTTGGCAGGAATCCCCGGTCCGCCCCAACACTGAAGTGACCACCTTCAAAGGTGTTACCGCCCATACACAAAATTTCATCTTCCAGGCTTTATACAACTACTACACCTCCATCTACCAAGCCCCATCCGATTCCTCAGTAGAATATTTCATAGCATTTCTGGCAGACATTGCCCTCTCATGCATCTCAACCTTTGCCAGAATCTACTTGGTTATCGCAATTACATCAATCGATGTGGCGCAGACAATCCGTGACCTGGCCCAGAACCAAACACGGGGTCTGCACGGTCTACCTCTCAAGTATTATAGCACCTTCTCATCCCTGCAGAGATGTATAAGGCTGCCCTAAGCCCCAACAAGCTCCCCCTTTCACCCAAGGAGTCCCTCTTAGTTTCCCTCCCCAAGCCAGGCAGAAAACCCACGCAACAAGGACATTACAGGCCTATAGCCATTCTAGGGGCCAATTAGAAAACATTTGGTAAGATTCTAGCTGATAGATATACCTAAATTCTCATGAAACACGTCCATGCAGATCAAAACTGCCATAGCACCTCCAAGAACACCTGTTGTCTCTTTCATGTGCAAGATCAAGAAAAAGGGACAGGTTCTGCAAGTGGCCTGCCTTGTTTTAGATTTGGAGGATGCGTTCGACAGTCCAACATGGCATTATCTTTTCACGGTACTCCTGCGCCTGGGGATTGGACCCAGGCTTCTAGTCTACACTTGACTACTGTACTCCAAATCGACCACCCAAATCCGCCTGGGTCTACTTATCTCAGCTCCCTTCTCGGTCAGGCACGATACAAGACAGGGGAGGCCTGCTTTCCACAGTTCTTGCCCCTTGCAAAGGAACTTTTTCCTATATTTTTGCACCGAGACAGCTGAGAGTGGGGTATACCACTAGAGTAAAAGGAAGAGGGGAAAGAGTCCTGATAATCAGGAGCACAAGTCCTCACACACCATATTTGGTGTCATGCTTCATCATCGGACAGCTCCTCGTCAGGCCGGCACTGCAATGCCTGACGGGCACCCCCCAAAGGGGGGCTCTTTGCCGGAGATCTTTTTGTTAAAGATGAAGCCGTGGGGCCAAGTGTGGGTCCCAAAAAGAGGGAGGACAGAACAAGAAAAAAGGTAAAATTGGCTCAAAACCCTCACTAAATCATTTATTGCTTGCTGTTGGGAATTGGTCAAGATTAAAAAAATAAACAAGGGAGTGAAACAAGAGATAATGCTCAAACACTCGTACAAAGAAATTTGAGGGCAGAGGGAGACGGTGCTTATCCGCAATCCCTCAATATATGGTCATATGGTCGACATGTTTCGCGTCTCTTATGGTCCCACAGGATCCCCTGACGCTTCTTCAGGACCTAATTTATCATTGGACTTCTCCAATTGAAAACAGAGGAAAAAGGAAAAAATCATCAGCTCCTGCAAGACAGTCAAGACGTCATCAGTCACTTACTGGAGGTAAACTGGACTGGCTTTCCTTTCCTATCAGTCACCCATCTCCATTAAAGAAAGGGTATCATGGGATCACGCAGGCCTGTTGCCCGGTTCGCAATGAATGTTCGTGATTTCCGGCGTTCACTGGAGCACCTACCCCCGCGGCTACGTTCCCGGATCTAGTCCAATGATAAATTAGGTCCTGAAGAAGCGTCAGGGGATCCTGTTGGACCATAAGAGACGCGAAACATGTCGACCATATGACCATATATTGAGGGATTGCGGATAAGCACCGTCTCCCTCTGCCCTCAAATTTCTTTGTACGAGTGTTTGAGCATTATCTCTTGTTTCACTCCCTTGTTTATTTTTTTAATCTTGACCAATTCCCAACAGCAAGCAATAAATGATTTAGTGAGGGTTTTGAGCCAATTTTACCTTTTTTCTTGTTCTGTCCTCCCTCTTTTTGGGACCCACACTTGGCCCCACGGCTTCATCATTAACAAAAAGATCTCCGGCAAAGAGCCCCCCTTCGGGGGGTGCCCGTCAGGCATTGCAGTGCCGGCCTGACGAGGAGCTGTCCGATGATGAAGCATGACACCAAATATGGTGTGTGAGGACTTGTGCTCCTGATTATCAGGACTCTTTCCCCTCTTCCTTTCGCTCATTTTGGAACAGTGTATTATATTATATTATCAGGTTAACTGGAGGGTGTACACTGGACCATAAAATCCTCCGATCCCTTCTCTTTATTTGTCGTATACCACTAGAGGACAGGACACACACTGTGCCCTGATACAGGGAGGATCTGCTGCTCTACTGGTGTGACATCACAGCCAACCATATGCCTATACAGAACAACCTTCCAAATTAACAATGCCTTAGCCACCTACCTTCATGTCAACTGGGCAAAATCAGCCATCTACCCACTCTGCCCTGACCAACCACTCTGGGAGATCCACATAGGTGACCTCTGGCTTAACTGGCACTCTCAAGCAACCCACTACCTAGTAGTCTACATTTACCACGCTCTCTAAAACCTCTAAGAGGGGAACCTCTGCAAGGCATTGGCGGGACTCCATGCCCAATTACACTTCTGGCAGTCCCTTCCCTTGGCAAAGATGATCATCTTACTGTGCCTCCTGTATTACTTCACGAATCTCCCTGTCATTGCCCCACTCTCCTTCTTCATGGAACTAGATACTGCGCACTCATATGGGATGCCAAGCACCACGAAGTTGCCTTTACGAAACTGCAGCTACCTGTGGACCAAGGAGGCCTCAAAGCCCTCTCCTTTGAGTCATACTTTTTAGTGGCACAGCTTCAATGGTTGCCCCGCTGGATCGCTGTACGCTATCGGGATGAAGCATGTACCAAACTGGGGCCTCTATCTTTGTCGCGATCCAAGGTTCCTCCTTCCTAAAGCTCTACCCTTCTCCCCGTGGCCTTTACAGGTAGCCATAGCTCAGACCTGCATGGCCTGGATACATGACCTCTCCTGCAGTGCTCCGCTGTATGCCCCAATATTGCCCCTGGTCAGTCTCCCCCTCACCCCAGGCTTTTATACTGCCAGCGACCTGAGGGTCTGGAATGACGGCTAAGTGCTTATGCTGGGTGACCAGTTCTTCTACAGCGCCACTTCTTCTCCTTTGACCAACTGGCAGAGGAGTGCGACTTCCAGCCGGGATGATTCCTTCTGCACTGACAGCTCAGTAATACCTGTCACACCTGTCACACCTTGTGGAGTGGCTCGGGCGGGTAACCCGCCAAGCACCCTCTCCTACAGACCATCATTGAAATGGGGGATAAGCATTACCTTAGCACCTGGCTCTATAAAGCTATTGGTGACCTGTCGGTCACCACTCACTCTGTACTGCGACACAAATGAGAGGATCACTTTGGAAGGGTACTGAATGACAGGGAATGGGATGAGGTACTAGAATTTCCCAGACAGGTTTCATGAAAATCTTGTTTTAAAAATGTATATTGTTCTTCATATTCCAGAGGGCGTATGTAACCCTTGCTCAACTAAATCGTTACTTCCCCGAGGCAAAGATTGGATGCCCTGTTGCCTTGTTGTAGTTCTGTCCTTCCCTACAGAGCTACTTGCACTTGGTCCACACCACCCATCACAAGGTCATGGAGCTGCCAGATATCACCACATGGGAAGCATGTTCCCTAGGCATATGAATCACAGGAAGCAACAAAAAGTACTTACCTGATTAGCAGACCTGGCACTCCTTCTTCCTAAACTCATGCTCACACCCCACTGATGCTCCTCAACTGCCTCCCCAGTGGCCAGATGGCATGGAGCGGTAAACAAATGGGGTGCAGCAGAAGAGGACACCCTCCAATACAAGGAAGTAAGCCACCATTCTACCCGCCTTACGCTTCCCACTCGGCTGACATCACTAGGCCCCCCCGCCTATCTCCCTCTGCCCTAGTTCAATGTTTCTCCCAAGTTACAACTCTGTGACAACATACAACTATTCTTGCTGAAATGTAACATGAGGATGCTTCAAATTTAGACACTCTCACTGTTGACCTACTTGCAACATAAGTACGACCAAATAGATTTTATTTCCTGTTTGGCACTGTATTCATTTGCTACAAACTGTCACATACAAATGTTGTTTAAACTGTAACACTCTATCACAGCTGGTGTTAAATGCAGCTTACTGTCAAGCTTGTAGAGCTGGCAGGCTGTCAGCGATGGTCAGAGACTCATGGAAATAGTGGCCATGTAGGTAAGGGCTGCTTCTCAGCCAGCCTGTACGGACTACTCAGCAAACGTTAGGGAACCTGCAATTATTTTATGTATTTATGATGGTTTTTCTTTTTTTTTTTTTAAACAAATTAAGCTTTGGATGGAAAGATATTGCAACGTTTTTTGGTTCTGTAAAGAGGAAGAGGATATGCACCTGGGAAGGAGTGCATATTGGACAGTATTAGGTTGAGTTTGTTGCCTAGGAAGTGTTCAGATTATTATTCTTAATATTAAACAGTAGTTATTATAGGCAACAAACACATAGTACGAGTATCCTGGCTATGTAGTTAGCCTTTTCAAATCAATGAGAAAGGATATATAGCCAAGAATGACAAGGAAAACATAGATTATTGGATTACAGAATAACAATCCAGGATTTTTATTTTCTCCTAAATTTGAATCAGGCTGAAAGATGCTATCTATGTATGAATTTCTCATTGCATTGGCAACAAGTGTTCGAGAGAATACATTCAATTAGATCTTGTTTTGTTGGAGATGGAAGTTGAGATGACAAGGACAGAGAAGTGGCCTCCGAATTGGTTGTTATGTCAAGAGAGGGTGCATATGAGGTGCAATATGGTCTGTTGTGAGGGAGGCGTTGTATGAAAGGCATTCAAAGGTGCATGATTTATGGGAAGGAAGGGAGATGATTGAAAGTGTGGTGTATGGATAATGGCGAGGCAACTGTCACTTTTATGTGAATGGGGAAATTGGTAGATGTTCTAATAATGTAGGGTGGGTTTGTTAGTGACAGAGCATAAGGTCAATGTGCACCAAGTCTCTATGATGAAAAGCATAACAAGCTGGAGTTGGATGAGATCTGCTATATAAACTGAGCGAGGGTGGAATGAAAGTAGATGAGATAAATGGAGACACTGCGAGGTGGGTAGTGTTATGAGTGAGGATGTTTATTAGGTTAGAGCATGTCAACTGTGAATGCAGGGGTGTTTGATTCTGTGAAGCTTTGTATGATTGAGGCAGTGAATAATGATGGGTTGATGAGGCACATGGATTTGAGGGCAATGAAGTGATATATTATGGTTTGCTTTGGTAGCTAGTTCAGGCAGAAATGATTACTGCAGGTTAGATTTCACAGTTCAAACATACTAGCATAATCGATGACTTGAATGCAGGTTATAAGATTTAATCAGGGACTGATTAACCTGATTGAAATGTGCGTTAGAAAGCATTTATACTAGCAAAGCTTATTCAAATACAGAAGGCTTTAGGGAGCATACACAAAAGTGCATACAATATCACAATTCAACCCAGATATCATCAAGGAGCACAGATATTTGTATATTTCATCCAGTGCAGCCACTATCAGAGGCAAACATACATGCACAGTTTACCCAAGTGCAGATTTTGTTAGTTAGCCAGTGGAAAAACACAGTTCAGTTACTGGAAGGGTTTACTGTGGGAGCTGG
Organism: Pleurodeles waltl; assembly: GCF_031143425.1. Lineage (NCBI taxonomy): Eukaryota > Metazoa > Chordata > Amphibia > Caudata > Salamandridae > Pleurodeles > Pleurodeles waltl. The sequence goes on along the minus strand of NC_090449.1, from coordinate 667,496,156 downwards.
GGGCTCTACCCTTTGCTTAGTACAGAGAGAAACAAGCATGTGGGAGAAATGCACTGCTACTCCTGGGGACCTAAGAGCTTATCCAGTCAGTGTTGATAGGGCACCAAATGAGGGATTCTAGGCTTCAGCCCTCCCAAGCAGAACTGTGACAAATAGGAGAGTGCATACAGGGGAGTTGCCTTTATCAGTGTTTGCCCTTTTTCTCCAACCCTTCAGCAATGGATGCTGTGACATTCTGACTGAGGTACGGCAGGTGAGGGCACAGTACTGTTGGCACATGATTATGTCAGTGACTCCTTGTAGGCTAATGGTAGAACATCACCAGACTGAACAGATGCAGGTATTCTCAAATGTTTAGAGCAGTCCCTATTTTGTGGGCATATAAGAGAGGGTAGGCAAGGAAAAACACGTACGAACAAGCAGCCAGCTTTATTACACTGTTTACATAGTGAAGGAAAGCCTGGTGAAGTCTCAAATGAAGGTACAGAATTGGATGCAGACTCCTACGGCTAGAAAATGAGCACTCTTTTGGGTTTCAAGCGCAACTGTCATTTTGCGGTCATGCCAGGGGGAAGGTGAAGGAGACAGCCTTTGAGGGCCAACCCAAAATGAAAACACTTAGCACAGCTTCAAATGAAGGCATGGAACTGGATGCCACCTGTTATGGCTAGAAATAGGTGGGGAACTATGGGGGTCATTCTGACCCTGGCAACCACGGGAGAACCGCCAACAGGCTGGCGGTGCTCCCACGAGCATTCTGACCGCGGCGGTTCAGCCGCGGTCAGAAGCGGAAAGTCGGCGGTCTCCCGCCGACTTCCCGCTGCTCGGGGGAATCCTCCATGGCGGCTGAGCGCGCTCCGCCGCCATGGGGATTCTGACACCCCCTACCGCCATCCTGTTCCTGGCGGGTCTCCCGCCAGGAACAGGATGGCGGTAGGGGGTGCCGCGGGGCCCCTGGGGGCCCCTGCAGTGCCCATGCCAATGGCATGGGCACTGCAGGGGCCCCCGTAAGAGGGCCCCACTGTGTATTTCAGTGTCTGCAATGCAGACACTGAAATACGCGACGGGTGCAAACTGCACCCGTCGCACCCCTGCAACTACGCCGGCTCAATTCTGAGCCGGCGTCCTCGTTGCAGGGGCATTTCCTCTGGGCCGGCGGGCGCTCTTTTGGAGAGCGCCCGCCGGCCCAGAGGAAATGTCTGAATGGCCGCCGTAGTCTTTTGACCGCGGTGCGGTCATTTGGCGGCTCCCTCCAGGCGGGCGGCTCCCGCCGCCCGCCGGGCTCAGAATGAGCCCTTATGTGTTTTAGAAAAATACTGCTGAGGAGGTGGCCCTTTTCAAGACAACACTATGCCTGTTTCCAAGCTTATGTCAAAGATCTATCAAAGAAAGAAAGGGCTTAACACTAAACTATGGGTGCCAAAGGTTTTCCCACAGTGTTTAACTAACTATGCTACTAGCCTGGAATAGGAAGTGGATTGAAAAAGTACTCTTCTTACCTCTTCTTCATCACTTGTTTGCCTGTGAATGGAGGTCCATGCTGAGTGGGTATGATCACCATTTTGCTAACAAATCAAAATATAACACAAAAACGGTCTTTATAAGGGGTTGCAAAAAATGTAAGAATATTTTATCACAGGCATTGAAAACATTTGAAATACTAAAAAGAAGACCTTAAATCTTATGAGGTAAATAAAAACATTTTGAAATTCAGTCAAATGTATGTCTCTGGATACACAATGTAATAAACTATTTGATAGGGGAATCTACAGTCAGGCACTGCAGCTCTTAGACACTGCTAAAATAGTATGCTAGGCCTTAATCTGCACAAAAGACATTGCTGATGAACTATGCACCATCATTAAATGGGCCCATCAGCTTAAAACAGCCTTGTTTGTTTGGCTGAGGTAGAGAGGATATCGGACGTTCAGTTGGTTCACAGTTGCGTAACTTGTATCCAGCTTAGAAAAGGATTGTTGTATTTGCTGAGCATACAGTATCCTCTTTGTATGATCAAATGGTGGTCCGACAGATGCAGTATGTTTTCTAATGCAATATCCCTGTGTAAAGAGGTCAAGAAAAAGCTGACTATATAGCTCTACATTCAGAAGGCTTACGTTAACACTATCATCTCAACACTCTTACTGAGGTTCCTAAATTTCAACTGTGATCTCAGTGCTGTGTTAAATTAATTCCAGAGGAGTTAGGAACCATCTATCTTGGTGGATGTGGCAACACATTTCAGTTTCTGTGTTGGAAGCAACACTAAAGTAATGACAGTAACTGAGATTTCTGGGAGGTGTTCAATAGGTTGGCAACGTATGAAAGTATGCCTGGCCATTACGCCAATCGGCTTTGTGCATTGTATGCAGCAACTTTAATTTAACCATGTATTCTACTGTGATCCACTGATGCAATTTCAGAGTAGGTCTGATCGATGTCTTAAAATTCAGGCAGAATGATGCTTCCTGCTCTGGCCACCCTCTCCAGCTTTTCCCTATGTCTTTTGGGTATGGCTTTGTACATATTGTTATTGTAGCCCAGTATCAATGTCAGTAATCTAGTGTGTACACTCTGATGATTGAAGTGTGGAAACATTGGTTGCTCCCATGACAACAATGAATGATAGACTTTATTTGAAAAATACCCTAATGTTTCTTGCTTTTCCAAACAAAGGTAATGGAAATGGGTGAAGGCAAAAGTAGTGAATCTCTGCTTGTTTCTCTTACCAGTAGAACCTCCATATTTGATCTGTTTAGGCATAAGACTGCCATCTTCAAAAAGAGATGTATGTGACTGACAGTAATATTTGCTTGGCTGATTGAGTAACCAGGTTCCTCAGCTAGTCAGGGGTGGATCTAAGGCTTCTCAATTTAACTTTTGTGTGCAACTAATTCCGGTTACAAATTCAAAAGCCTTTACCTACCTAGTTTCATGTTTTTGAATGCCACTCTATATGACATTTGGCTGCCTTTGTGACCGAGTGTACGATGCTGGGATCAGTCAGCAAGGAGTCCTGGTTAAAAAGTATATCCTCAAGTGCAACATAGTGTTAGTACGGAGCGGTGACTGTTAATTGGTACAATTACTGTTGGTGTGTGAGCTGACGAGAATATCTTGGGAGTCCCACTGATGTTACTATTGTACCTGCTTGAGAGTGGGTGATGAAGGTGGTGTCAGATGCCTGACCAGCACTGAGGAAGACACATGCAGCATTAGGTATGAGAAATGAGTGATGTAAAATGCGGTGAGTGGGTATGCGATACAAAGAATATGGATTTCCTGCTCATACGTGGAAAGGAATTGGAGAAAGAGGAGAGTCTTCAATCATTGTTGGAAAAGGAGGTGATCTCTTTCAAGACTGAGATGTACCACCAGGAGCAAGACCATAACAGTGAGGTTGGGAGACCTATGCCTCAGCCAGATACTTTGGTAGCCAAGTAACATGTTGAGGCACAGTAGGCTGGGAAAGCACTTCCATTTGGTCAGAAGACCACAGGACATCAAAACTTAGTTCATTTCTGGGCATTTCTGTACGACTCATAAGACCCTCATTTCACTATGCTCAAACTATTGCAAAATAAACTCTGCTGATGGAAAATAGTGATGGCACAATCTCTTATCCAAGTACAGAAATGTGAGCAGGCTTTAAACTTACTCAAGGGCTTAACTTAATTTCTAACCCCCAATGTACACTGCTTCCAGTTTATCTAAATACTGAGATTATCCATAGCCAGCAACTGATTGACAAAATTTGTGAATCATTTTAGGTTGATCCATAATAACTTCCTTAAAATGTGAAACTTAGCAAGCCGTACATTTTAACATTATTTGAGATCTCAGAAAATAAGCTGTTTTGTCCCATAAGCAAAACGTCTTACCGTCTTCAGACTGCCCTCCTTTAGTTTGGTATGACTCTTTTGTTCGCTTTCTCTATGCCTACAAAGAACATACAGTCAAGGTTCAGGCAAAAATAATGATACTATTGTGCTTGATTTATTGAACAATCTACTCTAGGTTCAAAATGAAAATATGTAGAATTTTGCATAAATGAAATATAACTTCTAAAGGTAAAACTGTGCAATGAGTTACTCATCATTTCAGTCTACTCCATGATTCAATGTATCAATGCATTCTTCTGAACTATTCTACAAATTAGGAACATATATTTATGGTAGGATATATAATTTAGGAACAATAGAAAACTACTGCATTGCTCAAACTAGCAATGCAGAAAAAAAAGGTAACAGTAGTATTAGAACTGAAGTAAAAACACTTTAGAGTGCATGCTAACATAAAACAATGACCTTATTTAGTGACACACAAAGTATATTATATGAAGATTGTATATTGGCAATGAAAGGTAGAGCAATAACTCCTCTACAAGAAGACATAGACATGTCCAGTGATAAGGCTGCAGATTTCTGGCTCCAAAGAATACAACAAAGTTAGTAATTCTTGGAAATCAGCTGCTATCAGAAGTTAGAATCATCTAAGTGAAAGAAATGCAGTATTAACTTCAAACGTTTACAGGCTATTTGGAAACTGTTTGAACAAACAACATTTTAACAGAACATGTAAAATCTGCATTCTGAAGGGAGAGCATACACTAAATGCAGCCTTCGCGACCTGGTGCTGTATCATGATGGGCCGAACATCTCTTTTTACACATAGGAAGTCTAAATTTCGAACATATAACTCAGCTTTTCTCAAGCTGCAAACATTGAAAGGTAACCCCTCCTCATTGGGCTGGACACACTGTACGCGTTTTCAACTGCTTATTAACCTGTCAAAAACACTGGGGCAATAAGCTAAAAGAAGAACACTCATTATTTAACTGAGAACATGCCACAATGAGAACAAAGAAGGAAAATCCACTCACTTTTGAATCGATGTTTTACGTCAGTGAAATGTAAACAGTCAGTATCTCTGCCCTTGCGTATTATCCCCTAACCATTAAATGACGCCCTTCTAAACACATTATTTGTTTTATTTCCTTTTGCAATAATTTCAACTGGAATATAGGCATAGGTAATAAAAGTGGGCAGAAACAACCCTGTCTTTTTTGTAGCAAGGAAGAATACAGAAATCAGTTGTATCTGTAGAAGCAATAGATGCCATAAATAGGGGAACACCTTTGTGTGGCTGGACATAGGAAATCAAGGGTTTGGCATGTACAATTATTGGACGTGTGAGGAAATCAATTGATGCAGTACGCTAAAGTCACGACCAACATAATTAAAAGCCTTCCTGAAGTACTTATAAAATTGATTCGCCTTGACCAATGTGTACTTATACCAAAAACGTCTACTGAGATGAACTTGTAAAGGCTTTCCTATGCTCTGGGACTCACATATGCCATGTGGTGAGTGTGAATTCTTTCATAAGACAGACCAATGATATTTGATACAGAGCAGATTTTTAGGAAGAAGAGGGGCTTTGAGCTAGGATTTCATGCCAGAATGTTATGTTTTTATACAGGAGTTGAAGCAAAGATGCCATTTAATCAACATTTTTTCAATGGATGAGTGAACAGACAGTGCTTCCCTTTATCTGCAGTGGATAAGGGTTGATCAGATCAATTTTTTCTTTCGATAAAAGGTGTACATAAAGATACTGTTGGATGTCACTTCATACATTCAGTCAAATTACGTGTAGCATGGTTAGTAATGTGTTGTGCAGGCAGTTCATACTAAAGATTAGTTTGGCTGGGTACTACCTAAACTGAAGAATCAAATTCTAATTTGGCCTTCAACCACCAAATTTGTTACGTCCTTAGTCAAAGCTTCACATATCTTCCAGACCTCTTCTACTCCCTATCGATGCAGCATTTTTGATTAGTGCCACTTTATCTGCCCGAACAATCTGATTTAAGCTAACATTACCCCATGTATGAGAGAGTCCGACTCAATTTGTATGGCATGGCTATCATCCGCTTGCCCATTATTAGCTCTATGTTCAGTAATTAAACTTAATTTGTCATTCCCTTTTTTAGGTGTAATGAGAGGCAGAAAACAAACACCGGGATCAAGCAATCTCATCTTATGTGTCAAATACATCAACCTATAAGAGGACCTCTAGTACTAATTCTGGAGTTTCTCACATAACTTCACTCTTTGATAAAAGTTTGCCTGTTCTGGGTCACACCTCGGGCATCTATGTATTTGCCCAGAAGACTACCTGATTCAGTCCAGTTGGTGTAGTATATTCTGTGGTTTTAATTATGTTGTAGTTAAACCCCACATTGTAAGAGACTCTGGGCCTTATTTAGAGCTTGGTGTATAGGCTACTCTGTCACAGATGTGGCAGATGTACAGTCTGCTGTATTACAAGTGCATGAAAATCGGTGGCAAATGTAATATGGCATAGGAAGCATCCACCTGGTTTCAGTGGGGTATCCCATCTGACACACTATAAATAAGGCCCTTTGTGTGGAGGTGCATTCTAGCTGATTCTTGAGATGAAAGGTACTCTTGCAGATCTGATGTTAACCTCCCACTCTGCCTCAACAAGTTATTAGGAACCAAGCCACTCAGAACTCTATCTACTAAGAACACCAGTCCTCAGTAATGTTCAGGTGTTAATATTCCTAACAACACACAGGTTTGGGATTTGGAGTGCATTTCGAACTAGTATCACTAGCCCTCAAATTGTGGGATTCAGAGTTGATGTGCCCTCAGTTGTGGTTAAGAAAGAGTGTAAAAGGCATATCCCTTTGGTGGGGAACTAGAAATTCCTGGAAAATAAAATGTCCTGCATGGAAATCATGCAGAGTCTGGAAAATGCCCACAGAGTTTCATTAGCACATCAGAGCAAAACGTATACATTCAGTCTTTCTGTATTAAAGCTTGAAACAACATGAGGTTGCTATTTTGGGCTTTATTTTACCCATGGCTTTCTCTTGTTTTCCTCTACAAGCTAATCCTCCTCTCTTAGAAGTCCACCGCATATTGTTGCATTAACCTCCTTATGGAAACACCTCCAATCTTGTTATGAGACACAAGGCTTCCCTTGAGGTTGGACGCTGTGTACACCCATATTGATGGGTAAATGTCTTACAATAAAAAGAAAGGAGGATAGTTAGAATTAAGGAAGTTCTTTGGCTTGCCGGCCAAGATGGCGGGCGCAAGCTGAGTGAGCTTCCGGGCGATACCCCAGACATCCAACTCAAATACAGCACCAGGAGGCTGATGAGTCGCCGTACACCCGTGCCTGCGCATCCAAAACCTGCCGGGAGTTGGACAGCGTCGTCCGGTTGGTCTGAGGAGGCGGCGCAGGTGTCATCGGAACTGCCGGCCGACGGGAGAAGAGCGGCCTGTTCCTGGGCGGCCGTGCACACAAGGCCCGATCGGATCAGGGCCTAACTGAGGCGCCTATGGAGCTAGTCGCAGTGAGCCAGGCTGTGACGCACTGGGAGAGGTGGTGGTGGAGCAGGGCTGGAGCCCTGTGATTTCAGAGACTTACCTGGTTGGTGGTTGCTCCTGCTCCTTCTGCTGATGGAGGGGAGCGTGCCCGGAGCTGAAGCTGAGGTTGGGTCCGGGGGCGAGAGCCGTGCGGCAGAGGCCTGGGAGGAGTCGCCACGCCGGCCTGTGTCCCCCCCCGTGGTTTGCTCGGACCCATCAATCACTATTAGATCCAGGCACTGAGGTGGCTTTGTGGCGGAACTCACAATTCCGACCGCCAAGGTGAGGAGGGCCGCTCATGCTGCTGATCCCTGGGCTTCACATCGCACATGCAAGCAGTCCCCTCGTGCCTCCCTCACCTCTGAATTGAATCCCGCCGGCACCCACGACTGCGACCCGCACCAATGCACTCTGCCCACTCGGATCTCGTGGTGGCAGACATGGGCCACCTCAGCTCTGGCACAGGGGTTAAGCTGCAAACACAGAGAAATGAGGCCCAACACCCTGACAGCCACAAACTAGAAGCAGTATTGGCAGCAGTGGAATGGATAGGCACCTCCTTGGAGAAAAGCCCAGACCTCGCAGGAGGGCAAGATCGATAAAGTGACCAGTGATCTCACCCTGCTTCATGCAGATAGATCACCGCAAACTAGCAGATAAATCCCACTCAATAGAAGACCAGCTGCATGACCTGGTGCCCAAGACAACTCAACTGGAGACCTCACCACAGTTGGCACTGGACCGGATAGAGGTACTGGATCACCATGCAGAAGATGCAGAGGGGCGAACCAGGAGGAACAACATTTGTGTTATAGGCCTCCCGGAGGGTGTAGAGGGTCCGGATGCAGTCACCTATTCCGAAACCTGGCTACGAGGACTGGTCCCGGAGGGTTCTTTGACACCTTTCTTCTCTGTAGAGCGAGCCCACAGGGTCCCAGTGAGGGCCCGGCCACCGGGCGCATGACTGTCTCTCTTCCTGCTCCGCCTCTTGCATTATGCAGACAGGGATATAATCCTACTTGCAGTGAGATCATTCCCGGCAATCCGAGTGGACAACACTCCAGGTATGATGTTTCGAGACTACAGCATCGCCGTACAAAAAGAACATGCTTCCTTTCTGTCAGTGAAATGCAAACTCTGCACCCTCAATCTGACATACTCTCTCCTCTTCCCCGCCAAGCTGCGGGTAGCAACTGATGGTAAAACGCACTTCTTCAACACTCCGGAGGGAACCTGGGAGTAGGTGGAGTCCACAGACATGATCAGTCAACAAGACTGCCCATCTCCTGCCCCTTTGCCCTGGGGCAAAGGGGCCGGTGACGCGGGCCTGCAATCTCAAACAGAGAAGTCACAAACGGAGTGTGATTACCCCGAGGGAAAGTGAGACACGCTCCTGACCTAGAACAGATCATACAGGAACTTCACTGTGCGCTGCAATCTACCGCAGCCATCAGGGTTCCATCAATCACCTCAGACGTGGACACAGAGCTTACAAATTTCAATGGTGAACATGGCTCCTATCCCAAGACGTCTTCCGAGGTGGGGTCCTCTGTCCACCCCGCGGTAACGCGACAAATGGCAGATGATCTGATCTGAACTCACTAGGCTAAGGCACACATGACAATTAATCAGCTGGTGGTGACGCTGCAAGTGGCATCGGGAGGGCTATGCTTTGCTACATGCCATTTTGGCATTTTGGAGGATTTTGTTGCCTTGCCTATGATCTCGCTTGGGGCTCCGAAGTCTTGACGCCTTCGCTGGACAATAACTGTTGTTTGGTGGCGTCCTGGCTCATGTCCCCTATACTAAATACAGTATACTATAGACATCGGCTACCCACCTTCATATTGGGTTAGGGGATACGTCCTAGATTTCACCAAACACCACTCACCTCACTCACTCCCCTCCCCCACTCGTGGGAACCACTCCCTCGCATCTGTTACGCCAAATAGGCGAATTGGCTTGTTTGGGCAGATACCAGTTGTCCCTCTGCTCTAATGGTATTCCCTCATGTTACCTTTACACCGTTTTTTGGTTTTGAGGTGTATTTACTTACTTTTGAACGGGGTCTGGATTTCCCTTGCCCCCCTCCTTGTGAGAGTCCCATCGATGACTGCGCGATGTCCTGTGTCCATGGAAGTGGGGCCGAGGGGTCAGTGATCAGTACGTAACAGATGACCAGAGGGGAAAATTGGAGTCACCCCTGACACTATTTGAGGTGCAGGATAGCATACGCACTTTGGCCGCAGACAAGACCCCAGGTCCTGAAGGCCTTCCATCTGACTTGTATAAATCTTTTTCCGCAGTACTAGCACTCCGCCTTCTCTATCTCTACGAGGAAGCCTTACAAGCAGCGTCCCTATCTGCATCGCAATGAGAAGCACTGTTGGTGTCGCTCCCTAAACCTGGCAGGGACCCATCGGAGTTAGGCTCCTATAGACCACTGGCAATGCTCAATACTGACTACAAAATCCTGGCCAAGGCCTTGGCGTCGCGACGGACGCTTCTGGTCCCCCAGCGGTTGCACCCGGACCAGAACCTCATTTCCTGCGCATGGTGAGACTGTTGTATACCCAGCCCCAATTTAGGGTCAAGGTCGGCACAATCATCTCTGAACCGGTTGAAGCGGCAAGGGGCACTCGGCACGGCTGCCCCCTTTCTCCACTGCTGTTCTCTCTGGCAATGGAGCCCTTGGCTACAGAACTTCGCAGGAGGGGAAGGGCATGGAGCATCCTGCAAGGCGACGGCCCACAAGTTATATCTTTATATGTAGATGATCTTCTCTTGTACCTTAGAGACATTAACAATGTCCCTATTGAAATAGAGGACATTCTACAGCGATTTGCTACATTATCTGGATTACGTGTTAACTTGAGGAAATCATGCCTCTTCCCCTTGAACCCTGACCTACCAGTCCCGAACGTGCAATTCGGGTTCCGTGGCAACCCAGGACCTTCCGATATCTGGCAACCGCCATGTAAAAGCCAAAGGAGAGGGGACCTGTAAGCGCTGCCCTGGAGGATTAAGACTGCTGGCATCACCAGGCTGTCGGCTGGTGAAAAAGTGGCGGTGTTGGCAGTCCGACTTTGGCGCGTTTGCAACGGTCATAATGTGGAGCCCAGACCGCCGCATTGGCGACGGTCAGACCGCCACCGGAAGTCTGGCAGTCCTAAGACCGCCACACTCGCAATGAGGGCCTAAAACTGTAGTGAAGATGATGGCGTCTTCTTGGAGACTGTTGCCTTTCTGTTGTGTATTTCTGTTGTTTACCATCTGCTCTTTTGTAACCCACAAGCACTGGGTAGTCACTCACAATTTGAAAGTAGCACCTTTGCTACCTAAAACAGATACTGTGATCCAGTGTGGTCGAATGCATGTGTGTTCCTATATAGTAGTACTATATTTTAGAAAAAAAACAATTAAAAAAGAAAAAAATATATTTCTATTCCTTGTTGTACTGTGGGCATTACTTTGTAACTATAATTGTACAATGATATGCAATGTTACAATTAGGCTTTCCTGTTTGTAGAAAATGGCATTCAAGAAGGGACTGTAAAGTCCCTACAGGAAAACAACTCTGAGGAGTTAGGTAAGTTTACACACTAGGACAAGTTTAAGGTGGTAACTGACTGAAATCTCAGTGACACTTAACAAAATGAAAGCAGTGGCCAAGGGTAAAAAATAGAAGGATTAGTGAATTTGGAAAGAAGAAACAAAACACAGCAATGTCAGAAACTCTCACAAAAAATCATTGCATTTAGATGTCCACTGACATTAATGGTAAAGTAGAAGGAGCCCTACTTTGGGGCGGAAAGTGATATTTGAAGGAGGTGTACAAATAAGGACGTTTTTTTAAGTTATAAACTTACAGCAAAAACGGCCTACCCAAGAACAACGTGGGGCTGGACAGGGCTGTGACATGGTGGTGAATGTGAATGATCCGATAGATACTCTGAATGCTCTAATCCATATCTTAGAACTTAGCAATCAAAAAAAGGTTCAGAGTTGAACAAAACTACCTGCATGCTCACACTGAAACTGTCCCAGATTTTCAACTACTATCACATTTTTAATGGAGTGCTTCTCCTACTGCTGAGGCCACAATTAGTAATGCCAAATGCGGGGAAAGATCATGCATATTGTGAAATATAAAAATTTGTCTTACTACTTCAAACTGATGTGAACATTTTCATGGAATACTAGCTGCCTCCCTTGACCAACTGGTGCCATCCCATGTTCATCCAAATCCAGCTAGTTTTAAAATGGGGTGACAAGATGACAATACTAATTCTACATACTGTAGATAATGGTGACAGGTCAAAGAAACCAGTCGTCCAGTTAAGCCTTGACATAAATTCATTTCGCCATGTGGTCTGGCATTTAATGAAAAATATCCTGCACCAATCACTATACAGAGAGGCAATAAGACTTGGCCAGTTGTGAGCTACGAAGCTCCAGTAGTGAAGGTTAGAATTATGATGGCCTCACTTTGTTTTTACCTTGCCTCTGGAGCCACTAGAACAGATAATTCTTGGTAATCTGCTCACTCATCGCATGCACTTTGGATAACATGAATTTAAAATCGCCCTTTGAAGATAATTGTCACTAAGTCTAGCCATAAGATCTTGCTGCAAGCATATTTGAACAAACTAAGGTTTGATTGAAACATATCAGGTATCAAAATAAATACTTGAAAAGCTGAATTCGTAAACCTCTCAAACCCATCAAGATCAAGAAATGCCCTAGAACAATGATATGGTTGTAACGCCAAGCAACATGTGTAACATATTTGCTGATGAAGAGGGCATGTTCAAAAGGTAGAATGGATGAATTAAATAATTCCCACTGCCAAAGGAGTTTTAGTAGGACTTTCAGTCCTGACATGTGCTGGTGAGCTACTGGTTGCGCAGAACTGCTGTGTTAAAGAAGAAATAACTTCTTAAGCGTGTACATCTCTTTCAGTCTGTTCCACTTGTGGTTTAATCTTTCTTGCTGAAGCCATTCAAATAACCATTTATGGGTTTCAGTGGCAAAGGAGAACTAGGAAAAAATTTCATAAGTATATACTTCCTCACGCTACTGAGGCAGGTCTAGGGGCCACAATATTCTGGGTTACTTTCAGAGGTTTCAGCTTTGCTTTCTCATAAAATGGACTCAAAAGCAAAAAAAGAAATCACTGGTGCTGTATTGACCAAAACACTAATTGACAAATGATATTTGAAGGTTGGAGACCTATATAATAAAACAACAAATTAAACCTTTCAAGCACCACAAAGAGGATTACGGACTACCAGAACACAAATGTTTCACATGTGAGCGATCTGGATCTCTAACTCTAAACAGAAACACAGTAGCACTAGATCACTCACCCATTTTGAATCCTGGTTCCTCAACACATGTCATTGTGAATTTTATATATCAATAAATATTGGCACAGAACGCATTTATGTCTAACAAGAAATATCACTTGGCTTTGGAAGTGGAGGTACTGGATAAGCCAATATCACTATAGGACTGGTTGGAACGTTGATGAAAGCACCTAAAATATAATAAATGATGGTAGAAAGTCATTTTGTACAAGCAGATATTCTGCTTGTGCCATAGCCCCATGAGGAACCATGGGTGATACAGGGCTAAAACAGATTGTTGATGAGAGGGAAGTGGTGAGTAAAGTACTTTTCTACGTGCATTTTAGATATGTCCTCAGTTGGTGATCTTATGAAAAAATATTAGATGATGTAGAAAGAAATAGGTTACTTACCTGTAACTGTAGTTCTCAAGTATTGGAAGCTTTCATAGATTCACACGCTTGAATACTTCACCTTCGTTGAGATGGGAGTTCCCAAAGTAATACATTAGATATGCTTAAATGTATACCTACATTACATGCAGTAGTCCTTTAGCTTAGTAAGATATCACAGTCACTTTGTAAAAAAGACTAAAACTCAAAAGCTCAACCAGTCAGATGCCACCACCCTCTAGAAGCCTCCTGTGAGGAACTGCCTTCCCTCAGATTTTCCGAGTGTAAGTGCTGCAATATTAAGAAACACTGAAAAAAGAGAAGGTGAGCTCCTCAGGGGAGGTGGGTAGACCGCATGTGAATCTATGAAAGCTTCCAATACTGGAGAACTACAGTTACAGGTCAGTAACTTATTTCTTACTACAGTATTGGAACTTTCATAGATTCACATGCTTGAATAAGAATAGCAAGCAGTGACTAGCACATTTATTGTATTTGAAAGAACAACATTCTACCATGTACGAGACAGCATCAGCATTTAGATAACTTTATGTCTGATATATAAAGATGCATACAAGCAAACCCATTATTATATAGAAAATATGGTACTAAACAGTAGTAGCGGATGTAGGGAATAGAGAAATGACTCACCTTCACTGGAACAAATGCCTAAGGACTGCCTGGCCAACCGCTACATACCAGAGCTTTTCAGCATCTAAGCAATAGTGCCTTGTGAAAGCATGTGCCGTTCTCCACGTTGCTGCTCGGCAGAAGTCTGGTAGGCATACGGCCGAGAACAATGCACAAGCAGTGGAAACTGCTCTAGTGGAATTTGCACGCACTCTCGTGCCCAAAGGTCGATCAGCCTTTTGATGGCAAAAGGCTATCATGCTCGAAATCTACTTGGAAATGGTCTGCTTAATAACTGGATGTCCTCTTCTGGGTACACTGAATGCTATGAAGAGCTGGCTCGATTTCCTGATTGACCTTGTTCTGTGTAAGTAGAAATTGAGACATCTTTTTAAGTCAAGAGAATGAAGAGATCTTTCTGCTCCAGTTTGTGGTTGTGGAAGGAAGGACTTCAGTACTATTGGCTCATTAATATGAAAGTCTGATGGTACTTTGGGGATAAATTTAGGGTTGGTATGCAGGATAACTCAATCCCCTCTGAACAGTAGAAAAGGCTATTGGATTGTAAATGCTTGTATTTCGCTGACTCTGCAAGCAGATGGTAGAGCTAAGAGGAGCGCTATTTTCCATGTGAGGTATTTGATGTCCGCTTTATGGATGGGCTCAAATGGTTCTTTCATCAGCTGGCCCAAGACTATATTAAGTTGCTAAGACGGAGGAGGGGCCTTAATTGGAGAAAAAGACCGAAAAAGACCCTTCATAAATTGCTTTAGAAGTCTATGAGACCAGAGGGATGGTTCTTTATATATTCTTGTGTATCTAGAAATGCCTGCCAAGTGAACGTTGATGGACGCATGGGAAAGACCTGAACGTGCTAAATGAAGTAGGTACGGTAAGAATTGTTCCGGAGTGGAAGAAAGAGGGTGTATGTTCTTGGAGACGCACCACAAGCAGAAGCGTTTCCACTTTAATTGGTATGTCTTACTTGTGCTATCGGCATGCGCTTTAGCCAGGATGTCCTTACAGTCGTTAGGAATGTCTATTGGTCGAATTCATTGAATTCAGGAGCCATGCAAATAAGTTGAGAGACCTGGGACTTGGCTATCTCACCTGGCCTTGATTGATGGTTAGCAACTCTGGAATCAATGTTATCCTGATAGGTGGAGACGAAGACAGCAGCAGTAGCTCCGTGTACCAAGGCAGACGCGGCCAGGCTGGAGCAATTAGGAGCATTTGACAGGGTTCCGATTTGATTTTTCTGATCACTCGTGGGAGGAGAGGAATCAGAGGAAAAGCATAAGCATAAATCCCTGAGCATGCTATCGAAAAGGTATTTCCCCACAATCCTAGTTGGCGATGCCAACTTGCATAAAATCGGCATTTGGCATTCTGAGATGTCACAAACAGGTCCAGATTTGGTGTTCCCCACCTGAGGAATATTCTGTTCAGCGTTTCCTGGTTCAATTCACATTTGTGGGGAGATGTGTCTAGCCTGCTCAGTGAATCTGCAGTGGTGTTGTGCGCTCCTGAGAGATGCTTCACCTTTATGTGCACTGAGTGTCGAATGCACCAGCTCCAAATGGTCTGTGCTTCATTGGATGGTAGATGCGACCGAGTCCCTCCTTGCTTGTTTATGTAGTGCATGGTGGTTGTATTGTCTGTTCCGACAAGCACTGAAGAGCCTTGGATTCTTGGAAGGAAAGCCTGCAATGCCAGTTAGACTGCTCTGAGCTGGAGGAGGTTGATGTAAAGGGTGGTTTGGGGGGGCATTTGCCACTTCCTTGTAGGTCCTGCAGACATACACCCTTATCCTACCACTGATGCGTCCATCATTATAGTTAGCGGAGGGACCTGGATTAAGAAGCATAGGCTATGGAAATGTTCTCGGGTGTCATCCACCAATCGAGGGAAGCTGCCATGCACGAGGTTACATGTATTGTGTCCTCAAAGGAGCGTTGGGTCTGCTTCCACTGCTTTTCGAGCTCCTCCTGGAGTGGACGCATACGAAGGCCACAGTGGGGAACAGGATTTATGCAAGATGACATCATCACCTGCAATGACTTGTAGCGTCGAACTGAAAGAGACGTTTTTCGATGAATTAGTCTTGCTAGCCTGACTAGATTGTGTTGTCTCTCCACTGTTGGATAAGCCTTGGTTTGGACTGTATCTAGTATGGCGCCCAGGAAGACTATGCTTGTGGATGGCTGAAGCTGGGACTTTTCCTGGTTGAGAGTGACGCCGAATTGTTTGAAAAGGTGTAAAGTCACCTTGAGAGACCTGCGTACTGACTGGATGTCGGAAGCCTTTACTAATTAGTCATCTAGGTGAATTTGATGTCTCTTGCATCTTGGGTATGCTGCAACAGGGGCTAGACACTCCGGGGAGTGGACTTGAGCTCAAAAGGGAGCACCTTGGATTGAAAGTGCCTGCGGCTACCATAAATCTTAAAATCTTCCTGTGTTTTGGGTGGAGGGGTATGTGGAAGTAGGCAATTTGCAGGTCTGGAGAAGCCATGTAGTCCGCTCTGTTGAGAAGCTGCAAGATTTCTTTCAATGTTACCATGCAGAATGACTGTTTTTTCAGACACTTGTTTAGCTCCCTTAGATCCAGTATGGGTCTCCATAGAGGAGATTTTTTTTCTGATTAGGAAGAAGCGAGAATAGAAACCCTTTCCCCTTTGGGGATGGGGTACAAATTCTATTGCTCCTTTGCTTAACATCCCCTCTGTTTCTAGGTTGAGAAGATGGAGGTGTCTTTGACGTACTTGGGAGGAAGGTGTCCACGGGGGCATACATATAAATTCTAGAAGGTGACAATCGTATTATGTCTAGGACCCACTTGTCATTCATTATTTGACATCAACGATGAAGATGGTGTTTTAGTGAGGAAGGAGAGGCAGCCAGCAGTGGGAGGTTGTCATTGACTGCAGGAGTGTTCTTTGGCTTGCCTCCCAGACTTTCCTCTGTGAAGAGGCCTGGTATAAGCCGCTGCAGGCGGTTGTCTTTGGTGACATTGGGGTCTGGTAGGTTGGAAGTTATAGGAATAAGATGGGTACCTGTATCGCTGGTATCCTCCACGAAAGGAAGACTGTCCTCTACCTCTGGAACCTCGAAAGGGTGTTTTCTTATATTGTAGGGAGCCCAACGATTTGGCAGTATCCGTGTCTGCTGTTATTGTCTGGAGGGCGCCGTCGACATGTTTGCCGAAAAGGGCTTCCCCATCATAAGGAAGGTCCAGAATCTTCGTTTGGACTTCGGATCGAAAGTTAGTGGCTTTAAGCAATCCCTGGCGCCTTAATACTGCTGATCCAGCCAGAAGCCTAAACCCCATAGCAGCAATATCTAGCACGTAGTCTATTATCTCTGAAGACGAGCGCTGTCCTTCCAGAAGAATTTTCCTAGGTTCTGCTTTGTTAGTTTCTGGAAGCTCGTCTGACCATGGATGCCTATCGTACCTGCCAAGGAGCGCTAAGGAGTTTGCTGCACGCATCACAATGGCAGACATGGAGAAGAATTGTTTCCCAATGTTATCAAGGCGCCTACCTTCCTTATCCGGAGGCGCGGTTAGAAGTGCAGAAGGGTTCCTAGAACGTCTTTGTGCCACCAGGTAAATTACTGAATCCGGCTTTGGATGACCTGATAGGCAGGCAGAAGCGTCATCCGCTGCTTTGTACTTTGTATCCAGCTTAGGCAAGACCGCTGGCACAGTAGCAGGGTTATGCATTATTTTCAAACCCTGATTCCACACATTGTTTATTATTGGGATATCTCTGATGACTTTCCTATGAGGTTCTTACCAGAAACAATCTTTGTTGATTGTGGGCATTTGTAATTCAAATCGTGTGGCAGCCGTCGCCAATAGATTATGGAATGCACCAATGCCTTCTGGAGGGGACTCGACAAAAGTTGGCTCCGGAGAGGCAGACGTTGGCAATATATAGTCGTCCCACTCATCCTGTGTCGTAAGTACTTCCCCTTTTTCCGCTTCATCATCCGACGAAGCGTGGATTTGCAGATCCTGTGGAGAAACATGCTGAGTGGCAGGTTGTAACTGCAGATGTAGCAACTGTGAAGTACTTGGTGCTGAAACCACTGGCTTGGGAATGACCATAGGCTGTGGACGGAAGCGTTCCTTATAATCTGCTAGCATGGCTTACAGGTCAGAAACCAGACCGGAGGGCAGGCATACCATTTCCTGCTGCTGTTATTGAGGAAGTGGGTCATAGTAGTGTTGGTCATAAAAGGAGTCATCATCAGAATATTCCTGGCATTTCACATATAATTGGGATGGACTTGTAGCCACTCCATATACTACGTCATCATCTGAATCATCATCATCCATGAGGCATTATGGTAAAAGCCTTGATACCTTACTTGGGGATGTTATGGATGGCGTTAGATGAGCCTTGGATATCTTTGCAAGTGGCTTATGTTCCGCCAACGGGTAAAGAGGCAATAAAGATGGTCTTTTGCCTTTTTGGAGGCATTAGTTTTATCGTTGACGAAAGAAGAGTCGCTGTCGTCGACTGTGGCGTCGACAAGAAGGTAGCCATTGGCGGAGGCGTCGTCAACGGGAGCACTGGCGACGAGAATGCCGTCAACGGGAGTACTGTCGACGAGGGTGTCGTCGACAGAGGTGTTTTTGGAGGTATTGTCGACTGGACCGTCGACGTGAGGTCTATAGACGAGACTGTTGACGGGACGGTCGTAGACGACAAATAGAGTCCTGGCAATGAGATGGGTCGCCCCGTTGACAAGGAAGAAAGCGTCGTCAACAAGGTTCCTGTGGCCGCCGTCGGCGCTGAAATAATGACTATGGTTGATGTCACTGATGAGGTTGTTGAAGAAAACATAGTCAACGATGGTGCCACCAACGGCGCGGATCCTGGCTTCTTGAATTTATGTTTTATTTTAAGAGGTGGCATTGGGGTCTCAGAAAGAGTTTTCTTTTTAGGTTTTATGAGGGAGCCTGACCCTCTCGGCATGCCAGACTGCATTTTCTTGGCAGGGCTGTGAATTTTTGAAGAGCCCTCAATGACTTTTTTTGGAGCCTTTTCAGGAGGTTCCTGAATATCTGAGCCATCACATTGTCTCTTAACAGGTGTCTTAGTGACAGAGATAGAAGATGAGGCACTGTCCTCATCAGAGGCTGGATTTTCCTTTTTGAAGCCACAAAAGAAGAAGACCCTCTCTGTCTTTTAAAGCCTTTGTAGAACATGTTCTACATATCTTGCAGTCTTTGGTCTTGTGATTTGGGTATAAGCAGTATATGCAATCATCATGTGGGTCATCAATATATAATCTCTTTTTCAGACAGGTCACACAGGATCTGAAAACCCCCTTCTTTGGTGTCTCTGACATGGCAGCCAGTTTGAAGCACCAGAAGAAGAGATGTAAATTCCTAAATCCCAGGAAGAAGTTTCTGAAAGAAAATTTGAACAGAGCTCAAAGGAGACTCCTCAGCTCAACGTGCAGTTGAAAATCTGAGGGAAGGCAGTTCCTCACAGGAGGCTTCGAGAGTGTGGTGCAGCCTTATTGGTTGAGCTTTTGAGTTTGGATCTATTTTACAAAATGACTATGAAATGTAACTAAGCTAAAGGCCTAATGCATGTAACGTAGGAATACATTTAAGCATACCTTATGTATTACACCGGGGACTCCCATCTCGACGACGGGGAAGTATTCAAGTATGTGAATCTATGAAAGTTCCAATACTGGAGTAAACATATTAGCATAACCATATAAATCTACCCAGAAATAATTTTTTTAGGGCTTACTCACTACAGATAAGAGCCTTCTCCTCACTTCTAGAATAATGCAGAGGCTGATGATTTGGCTTTTGAGGTAGTACCACTAGGCCCTATATTTGGCTAAACTCACACCTGATCAGCACCAGACACACTCCAGAGTGATAGTGCAGTCTACACATCTGCATAACATAACGTAACATGAAACCAATCGATCCCTTGTGGGAAAGTGACAATTGCCAGCTACAATCTTGTGTTTGGTCTTCTATCAGTTCCTAGCTGATAAGCAGGAAGTGGCAGTAATGTGGGAAACAAAGTGCCAAACGAGGACTCTTGGTACCTGTGTATATGGTAACTACTGCTTATGGGAAAACAGGCAATAGAAATGCTCAAAAACGTTTTTTAGCAAAATTGGACTCCCCTCTTGCAATTCCTGCTGAAACAATTTAGAGAACTTTCCCACTCCATGTACCTAAAATACTATGAAATATAGACTTAAAAAATAACAATTGATAATTTGGAATTTGAGTGAATAATTACAAGGAAAATTAGGCCTAAATTAAAGCCTTCAAAAATTGTGACATGACTGTTGCAAAATATGTTCTCAACTGGTCTTGGCTTGTCTCTGGGAGGTATGAATAGGGGAGGGGGGGAAATCTGGGAAATAGGAAGAAGGAATGGGGAGGGTAAATTTTGGTTGGGTTTTGGTAGCTAATTCTGGAAGAAGGAAGGCACCTTGAATTTTGAACTGTTTTTTTTAATTTCTTTGCAAGAACTATTTAAAGTTGACTACTTTATTACGAAAAACAAACTTAACTGATTGAAAGTCCATCAGTGCCAATTCTGAATGCAAGGGCAATATGCTAACATGAATAGAGTCTGCCTTTGGGGATCTGCGCATAGCACCGTGGCAGGAGCTATATGCCTTCCTCCCCAGTTGGTAAAGTTTTTTAGTACAAAATATATCTGAAAGTTAGCCTTACAGTGTTGGAGATGGTACTTGGTGTTAATAACTACATTGTCCTTCATACATATGTAAGAACTGTAAAATCAACTACAGTAACATTTATGGCCAACTTCTGCTGAAGAACAACTGCAACAATGGCTCTACTTTGATGATGAGTATATTCTGAACAAATAGCAGAAATAGCGATAGCCTGCACATGCAGTACTGTAAATATACTGTTAGACATACTGTACTAGTCAACCTTAGTCCATGAAATAAACAATCCCAAATCTTTAAATACTTAAAGAAAGAGGAATGTGGAACATTTTTAACATTAAAGAAAGGTTTCACTAAATACATGTGCACCATGCTCTCTGCCTGCACAGTTATTATTCAGCGAGATATATAGTTAGCAACATAGCTCTGTGAAAATTAATCATAGTAAAGGGACCCCCTTAAACATTCATTTTGAGAAAGCTCTTAGCTTATGATTCCTTATGAACGATTTATCATAAATGCATTGAAGCAGATTAACTGGTGAAAGTGACTAAATCTATATTTACTTCGAAAGGCTGTGTTCTATTGCAGGATTGCCAAGTAATTGGACCATGACGGTAAACTGATGAAATTTTATTTTGACTACAAAGGAACAATAGAACAATAAAATATATATATTTTCAAAGCTTAAGAGAAAACTCACTTCATGTCGGTGGGTGGTAGACTGACAATTATCTGCCTGCCAGATTTTCTGGCAAATAAAGTGACAAATACTTTCTTGTCTGTGTGCAAAGAAATATAAATTACTTCTTAACTAAAATGTTCTTTGTGGTATTATGTATGAAAATGCGGTATAAAGATAATATGTATAGTTGTCAGCAGTTTCTATCAGACCCAAGTTGCAGTGGGCCTGATTATGACCTCAGCAGATGGGATACTCCATCACAAACGTGACCAATATCCCATCCACCATATTACAAGTTCCATGATATCCTGTGTGACTCATAAAATGTTTGTGACGGAGTATCCCATCCGACAATGTCGTAATCAGGCTCTATGTGTTTTCATTGAGAAATGAGCATTATGTGGCATACAATTTTAGATTTTGTTCTAAATCTGATGGTGTGCTACAGAATGTATGCAATGAGAGATATATCTTTACGAATATTGAGATTATACGACATTAGTCATTGCAGTAGACGTACAGAACAAATTAGAAAAAGTTCCATACCCTGCATAGTTAGCACCAAAATCTGCATCTTGACCTCCACTTTTCTCACCACTTCTGTGCTTACTTTCCTGAATGACAGTTAGGAATAAAATCAAAAGTTACTTTTTTCAAGAATCCTCTTGACAGCCAAATATAGAATTCAAAACATAGTACCAATACATTTAGATGTTTCCATTCCAATAGCAGTGTTATCAGGCTAGAAAATTCACACAAAGCAAAGTATTTAGATATTCTCTTTTTTCTCTTAAACTGAAAAAAAAAAACAAGTCCGGCACTACTGTAAAAAAAAAAAAAAAAAAAAAAACCTTAGTGTCCCTCTTATAACTGGTTAAAATACTAGACTGTCTCTACATGACTAATCTAATTCAAATTGTAGAAACTTACTTGCTTCACATCATTACATGCTGTTTTTCTTACCAGAGATCAAGATGTGAGCTGGCCATTGCCTCAGCAACAAAGAACCTAATAAAATATTCCTTAACGTGATTTGAGGGACGTTGACTGAGAAAATAATTAATCTGTAATTCTAGTTCTTCTCAAACTTTAAATTCTACACCTCTGTGTGGGAGCACAGAAATATTTAATTAGAAGAGAAACTTTGAATTAAAAGGAAATATTTTTACAGTGCCTAGCTAAAAAAAAGAGGCCTCTTTAGTGTCTGTAGAACAGCAATTGGAATTTAACCCAGAAAACAATTAACTGGATTCAAAAACCCTTTTAATACTAACTATTTAAAAGGAACAAATAAGGAATTAAGGATTAGTAGGCTGAAGCCTCATTAAAGAGATTTGAAAACTTGCACCGTGAGACAGCAGGCTGATGCAGCATTACAGAATGCAGTATGGAGTCACTCCGAGTCAGTTTATTTTGACCTGCAAGATCCTTATTACTATTTCAGCATACACTCATCTTGCTATACACGGGAGGAGGCTGAGCTTTAATTATGATAAGAATAATAGGAAAACATAAAGTGCAGGTAAGTAACTCTCTCCATTGATTTGCATTATTATTTAAAAACTATGATTAGAACACCAAGTTCACACCCAGGATGAGTTAGCCATGGACATTCAATAAAGAAAAGGTAACAGATGGCACACAAATCAGTTACATACATTCTGATGTAAGACCAATTTGTAGAGCTATGTGCCAATAAGACTGATAAATCTTTAGCCACTCTGTGGCATACATGATATGTACTTGTCTAACGAATAAAGTAAAGGCCATTTGGAAGGACTCTTACAGTTACCTATACCAGACTGATGATGTACTGAACACAAAAAAAGGAATGGTACAAGACAATGGAAAGAATACATGCTATTACAATTATAACTATAACAGTATAGCAAACCTCAAATGGTTTGAATATTGTAACTTTTTTGTGTTTGCCAAGACAAAATGTAAAAACTCAGTTCACACCAACAGTGTTGAGTGAGCCACCTGCTGGCAAACATAAATTAGTAAAACAAACAATGAACATGCTTCAGTAACACAAACAAACGTTTTCAATAATAGATTCCGAAGGTTAAAGTATAATAAGGGGGTTATAAGAGCATGGTGGGGAATGATGCACATGCAACAAACTGAGCTAACGGCTAGAAACAAATGGGATCTATTCTGAAAAGTAATTATGAATGTCATTAATGCCAATGATCAACATTATGCAATAATTAACCTGGAAAAGACTATGTATGATAAACAATTTTTCAAGTTCACATAAACCATAAGATTCTCTGAAAAAAGAGCAGCTCTTCTTTTAAGTGGGTGCAAAGCAATTGATTTCTTAAACAGTTTTCTTGGTCTTTTTGTTGTGTTTTAGTCATTTATATCATTGTTTCAAAGGATAAAACATTTCAGTTAAACTGTAATCTCTGTTAGGTGTATTTAACTAGATAAAAAATTGGAGACTAGGCATGACTAGATTGAAGACAATAAGAAAGTACTTTGTTGCCACTGTATTTGAGCCAGAAAGAAACTTTCTGCATAGAAGTTAATATCTGTATGCCATGTAAACAAAAGCCACACACAAGTTATGTATTGCTCGAGTTATATGCTAAGACATTCTGTTCCTATTTCACTGCTTTATCATGAGGGTGTTCACTCGCCCAGGATTGCCTGATTTAAACATTTTTAAAAATGGTACCCCTCAATGAATAGAGAATCACATGAACACCCAATAAAACCAAATTTCATGATCGCTACCGTAGCATTATGCAAATGATAAACATGAGCAACAGACCTACAACCAGAGAGAGAGAGAGAGAGAGAGAGAGAGAGAGAGAGAGAGAGAGAGAGAGAGAGAGAGAGAGAGGGAGGGGCGGGGCAGAAGTGGGATGAGGAATGGAATGACTCAGTGTAGTCAGGATTTCCAACGGGTAATCAGGACATAACTGCTTCATCTTCTTTCCTATTCCAAGAACTTAATCATCAAGACCTAACAAACAGTATGCCAATTGATAACATAGATAGGAAATCCAGAATGCAAATCCATGTTAATTTACAGACTTTTGAAGCGTTAGATGTTAGCAGGAAAGTGTGTTCATTCCTTATTTCAGATAGACCTGCATATTCTATAATACTTAAAATTTATCTCGGGAAGCCAAATTGCCACTCTTGACTCAGAAGGCAGGTGCACATCTAGTAATCCTGCCATGGGTCAAATAATGAATGGGAATATCTGCCCTAGCATGCACCAGTGACAAAGGCAATCAAAGTTGTCTACTCAGAATAGCAGAGGAGGATAGCTTAAGGCCTTTGCATGCAGATCCAAAACCAATGTACAAATAGCTTTGACAATGCCATTCGTTTGGACACCAACAGTCAAAAGGTTTTCACATGTACTTGTAAGACCGAAAGAGGTACCAATGAGAAACAGTGGTGCAAGTTTCTCTTGCTGAAACAAAGCTAACTCCACACAAAATTGAGCAGCACAAATATCCTTCATACAAAGGGAGCAGCAGCAGTGCAAGCTTCTCTTGGACATACAAAATAGGTACTACTTGGCATCATGGAAAATGTACAGCACAGAAACACCAGTGCAAGCTCCTCTACCTCAAAGAAGATGTGAAGCTCAATAACAGCAGTGCATGTTATCCACCATCAGGGAATTGATCCTGTTGGACATAAAACATGCTGCTCATCACTTGTACACATAAGTGGTGACCAAGAGTGCACTGCACTCCTCACCACTCACAAGGAGAAATCTCCTTTCAGGATGGGAGATGCTGGGCATCACAAAGGAGAGGCAGCAGGAGCATGTGAACTTTGCCGTGATTATGTAATTAAGGGCTGGAAGGGAGCCCACACATATTTACAAATTGATAAATCTAGCAGACTAACTATTCACTATTTCAGCATCATCACACACTTTGGGAATTTTTATTATTCCTGCGCATGGCTCCATCTAAAATGTGATCATCAATGAATCCTGGATTTTGAATCAACAGCGCTTTACAGGAGGAGTGCAGAAACTTAAGAGTTTCTTACGTATTCTTTGGCATAAAGGCCACAATAAGTGTACAAAAATTTCAGGAAGTCATGGATTAAGTGTAGCGATTTCAAATAGCAAATACTGATTGGTGCTCGAGGAGGGCACAAACTACTTAGATTAGCGTGAGAGCACAGTTTCTATCGAGCAACATAAAACAATAAGAAACAGTCATGTCCCTCAAATCTCTAATATTTCAGGCAAAGTTTCATAGCTTGAAACTCCATGATTGCAATTTTCATACACAAACGTCTCTATTTCAGAAACTAATTACTTACTCTACTTGACAGGGACGATGTGTATTTGTCAAACAACGTAGTTTGCTAGCCAAGAAATATATATATATCGCCACTTGTTGTCCCTGCACTGGGAGAATGAGAAGAAATAAAAGGAGTACCGTATTACATCTGGTGGTACTGCCAGTTCTTTTAAACCAGATTTGGATTTTTGAAGCAGAGACGGTGTGGTCTGAAGACGTTTTTGGGGTAGATATATATATCAAAGGTTAAATGGACTTATATTTAAGTAAACCGTCAGTTGAAACTGTTTTAAACAAACAAAACCACTGAACTTGGGTTGGGCCCTTAAGTAACTATAACTTGCGCCCGACCATGCACAATTTTGTCATCATAGATGTCATATCAGATGTTGCAATGATGTTATCAATGGTGTCATAGAACATGTCAAGCGTGATGTTATATGGGAAGTAATTAGCAGTGCATGGCAAGGGACACAGAATCAACCACAAGGGGTCCCTGCTCTCCGGCTGAAGAGGATACTGCTCCAGCTCTGAGTGCTTTAGAAAAATATGGTAAGCTCTCCTGGGGTCATGGATTTAATGGCCAAGCAGAGCTACTTTTTTAATGTTGCTGGGGGCTGCTGTACTGCCTGCAGCATGCCATATCATTAACAAAATGCTTGGTGGGGCACCACTAGTTTTTTTAAACAAAATGCAACTAGGAAGCCCTCTCAGGGCATTATGAGGTGCTACATCGTGAAGCAGTGAATAATATTTTGATATCCAACAGCATTTTTTTTGTTGTGGGCTCTAGGGAAGCGCCAGGGCTCCCGTGGCCGCCCTTATCCCCGCTACAGCAGGAGCCGGCATCTTTTTTTTTATTTTTCAGTGGGGTGGCCTGGTGTCCACCTGGGGCATCCCACAGCATATTTAAAGATGTGGGCTGCAAGCAGAGTCCCAAGGCCTCTTCAGCGGCACCAGCTTCCCTTTCTGCATTCCTTCCAGGTGCAGTGGGAACCAGCATAGCTCTCACCCCACGGAGGCAGCTTTCCTTTTGCTCCCACCATGCGGGAGCAATTCTGTATTTCCTTGCCACCAAGAAAGCACAGGGGAACTTATGTGCTCCTACCCAGCAGGTACAGCTTGCTACTCCCGATGGGCGAGAGAAAATATCAGTTTCCTGCCTGTGTTGTCGCAGACAGGGAAACAACTGTGTCCCTGGGATTCGAGTGACACCATCCTGAAGCTGCACCAAGAGGTGGTGTCCCCAAAGCCACAGTATCGCTTGTAGAGGGGGACCGCACGCTCCCTTCCCAGAATTATGTGTATGGGTTTTGGGGGATGGTATTGTTACAGCACTACAGTTTTGCCACCTCTCTGTGCAGGCTCTATCATGCTCTGTGTTGTTCTCTTCCTCCTTTTGGCTCCTTGCTCACACTCTCAGGATCCTGTTTTTTAAAGACCATGCATGCGTGACTACTGTGTTAACATTTCACATATCTTCTTTCCTGTCCTTTTTCTTTGTCACTGTCTTACTGATCTAATATTTCTTTCTTTTCTTAATGTTTTCGTTTCCTTTCTCTCTCAATGTTGTGGTAGCATGGATGTAGTAGGCTGCTTTTGTGGGACTGCTGTCATCACATCAGGTAAGTACTTTTTACAAACCTCTCTCCTTAAATTATTCCGCTTGGAAAGTCTATATGGAAATCTTGAGAAGAAGTCTACTTTTCCTTTCTTTGTTTTTAACTTTCAAATGTTTAACATGAAAGTGATATGATTGGAGAGAAAGGCAAAGTACCTGAAAATGATAACCTTTTTTGTGAGCCACTCAAGTTACATTTTGATCAGTGAAGAGAATAAACTTTCTATTATCAAAATAGCAATCAAGCTTCGTGACAGCCCACTTAATAGCTAGGCACACCTTCACAATAGAGGAACAGTGGAATAGTTTCTCACTCTTTCAAAAAGTTTACAACTAATAAAAAGAATAGGTCATGCATCTCCCTCCAATGTGGTATGCAAGAGAACAGTGGCTATTCTGAGATCAGAATCAACGGTGTGTAGGATGAAAGGTTTAAAAAAAAGTCAGGGGATTGAAGGATGGGTTTAGATGAGATAATATTTTTAAGGGTGTGAAAAGCAACTTCTGTCTCCGACTTTAGCTTTGCAAAACTTTGACAGTTTTTTAAAATAAAAAATAAAAGGTCTTTAAGGGTGCTGTAATCTGAAGAAACTGTTAAACGAAACACCTGTGGTACCCTCCAAACCCTAAGAAGGTTCTTATTAGGTCTCGCCTGGGACAGCGCATGCACTGTCGCTCTGAGTCTATTGTTTGTTAAAAAAGAAAAAAAAAAGAAAAGGAGCTTAGAGCCCACCCATTACTTACCATTGGAAGGCTTAAAGGTCATTCATTTCCTTTCTTCTCGTTGGTCAGCTGGTCCCAGGTTGACTTCCTCTTTGTGTGTTTTCCTCTTTGACGGAGCAAGAACCAAGTACTGATTGATTGCTTTATTGGTTTTCTTCCACTGCTCCAGCTTAGACTGCGGTACTTGGGTTGATTCCACTGTCTTCAAAGCTTGTATCTCTGTTACCGTTGTTGCTTGCTTGGCCCCTCTTCCCTGCTCCCCTGTGTCATCTCTTGCAATTGAAGCACAAAATCACGCTGCTGTTCGCTGGAGTCACCACTTGACTGTCCTTCCATAATCCCATATCCACAGGTCTCACCAACAGTCCCCAAAAATGCTGAGCCATGCTAAAAAACTCAACTCATATTCATCCTCTAAAAGTACTGTCTGTGAGGTGCTAGTTGGCCATACTCCAATGTTTGACTTATCAGGACACGAAGGTCAGACACCCACCTGGATGCCAAACATATTGACCAGTGCTTGCACCTTCAAGCCCCCACCTTCTGGAAACTGTCACAGCCCGTCTCACATTGTGGATCAGAAGTGCATACCTTTGGTAGGCAAAGGCCCGTCTGAAGGTTACCTGTCTCACTCTAGATTTCTACAACTCGCACACCTGGGTTGGCCAGTTGCTGCAATTCAGTGAGAAGTAGAGGTCATTCTTGGACGTTCCCTAAGAACCTTTCAATGAACATGGCATCGGCACACCATTCTAGTGACCAATAACGGTTTTTACAATTGTGCAAGGGCTTACCTTTATCCACAACCTTAGAGTGCACTAAGGTGGGTAGGTTACAGTGCAACAGACCGCCAACAGATACCGAAGAACTGACTTTAAGCTACTGGGGCTGGTCATTTCAGAGTATATTTAAGCATGCAACGTTAACATTTTTAAAGTGCCAGCAAAATACAAGCAGGGACACCTACAGACACAATTTCACAATTCACTGTCAGTGACAATTAACACAGTGAAATTCCAGTGGACAACCCACAATGTGTGTATGAAAAACATCTTTATTGTATATATCTGTACTGAATTTACTGTCCGTCTACCACCCTACCCACCACCGCTATCCTAGGCACCACCATCACTCTACTGACCAACCATATTGTCACTCTAATCAGCATCATCACCCTAGTCATCCTGCCACCACCACCCCCCACCCACCATCAAACCCAACCACCCGAACCACAATCCTACCCTACCCACCACCCTATCACCATGACTCTAACCACCTCCACCCTACCCGCCACCACTACCCTAACCACCATTACCTCACCACACTACCCAAGTACCCTATCACCACCCTAACCACAACCACCTCCACCCTACCAACCCACTCTACCCACCAACCCAAACACCCATCCACCACTCTAACCACCATCACCCTGACCACCACCCCAAACATTACCACCCTAACCATCACTCACCACCCTACCTTACTAGGACCACACCCTACCACTCTGCCCAACCCCCTAACCACCACCACCCTACCCTTACCACCCTATTCACTCCCTATCACCATCATTAACCTAACCTCTACCACCAACACCCTAACTTACCACCACCACTCTACCCAACCCTGTAGGAAAGTACCATCTTGCCTGGCATGTTAACCTCATTTTTACATGTATGTATGTTTGTTTTTGCCTGTGTCACTGAGATCCTGCTAGCCAGGACCCCAATGCTTATAAAGTGTGCCCTGCATATGTTCCCTGTGTGGTGCCTAACTCTATCATTGAGGCTCTGCTAACCAGAACCTCAGTGTTTATGCTCTCTCTGCTTTTAAAATTGTCACTGCAGGCCAATGACTAATTTTACCAATTCTGATTGGCACAGTGGAACACCCTTATAATTCCCTAGTATATGGTACCTAGGTACCCAGGGTATTGGGGTTCCAGAGGATCCCTATGGGCTGCAGCATTTCTTTCGCCAACCATAGGGAGCTCAGATAATTCTTACATAGGACTGCCACTGCAGCCTTAGTGAAATAACGTCTACGTTATTTCACAGCCATTTTACACTGCACTTAAGTAACTTATAAGTCAACTATATGTCTAACCCTCACTTAGTGAAGGTTAGGAGCAAAGTTATCTAGTGAGAGGGCACCCTGGCACTAGCCAAGGTACCCCCACATTGTTCAGGGCAAATTCCCCAGACTTTGTGAGTGCGGGGACAACATTACATGCATGAACTACGTATGGGTCAATACCTATGTGTAGCGTCACAATGGTAACTCCGAACATGGCCATGTAACATGTCTAGGATCATGGAATCCTAGACACCCCAATACCATTCTGGTATTCTGGGGACAATTCCATGCATCCCTGGGGCTCCAGCATAGAGCCCGGGTACTGCCAAACTAGCTCGCTAGGGTTTTCTCTGCAGCTACCGCTGCTGCCAACCCTCAGACAGGTTTCTGCCCCCCGGGGCCTGGGCAGCCCAGTCCCAGGAAGGCAGAACAAAGGATTTCCTCTGAGAGAGGGTGTTGCACCCTCTCTCTTTGGAAATAGGTGTTAAGGGCCTGAGAGGAGTAGCCTCTCCTGGCCTCTGGAAATGCTTTGAAGGGCACAGATGGTGCCTTCCTGCATAAACCAGTCTACATCGGTTCAGGGATCCCCCCAGCCCTGCTCTGGCGCGAAACTGGACAAAGGAATGGGGAGTGACCCCTCCCCTGACCAG
Source organism: Pleurodeles waltl (assembly GCF_031143425.1). Lineage (NCBI taxonomy): Eukaryota > Metazoa > Chordata > Amphibia > Caudata > Salamandridae > Pleurodeles > Pleurodeles waltl. The sequence goes on along the minus strand of NC_090449.1, from coordinate 667,465,653 downwards.
AACCTCCCAAGGGGATGTGCCCAGAGCTCCTCCAGTGTGTCCCAGACCTCTGCCACCTTGAATGCAGAGGTGTGAGGGCACCATGGAGACCTCTGAGTGGCCAGTGCCAGCAGGTGACGTCAGAGACCCCTCCTGATAGGCTCTTACCTGGTTAGGTAGCCAGTCCTCCTCTGAGGGCTATTTAGGGTCTCTCCTGTGGGTTCCTCTTCAGATAACGAATGCAAGAGCTCACCATAGTTCCTCTGCACTTCTCTCTTCGACTTCTGCCAAGGATCGACCACTGACTGCTCCAGGACGCCTGCAAAACTGCAACAAAGTAGCAAGAAGACTACCAGCAACATTGTAGCGCCTCATCCTGCTGGCTTTCTCGACTGTTTCCTGGTGGTGCATGCTCTGAGGGCTGTCTGCCTTCACCCTGCACTGGAAGCCAAGAAGAAATCTCCTGTGGGTCGACGGAATCTTCCCCCTGCCAACGCAGGCACCAAACTTCTGCATCACCGGTCCTCTGGGTCCCCTCGCATCTTGACAAGCGTGGTCCCTGGAACACAGGAGCTGGATCCAAGTGTCCCCGACAGTCCAGTGGCCCTTCTGTCCAAATTTGGTGGAGGTAAGTCCTTGCCTCCCCACGCCAATCTTGTGTACTGCGTGAACTGCAGCTGCTAAAGCTTCTGTGCACTCTTGCAAGGAATCCTTTGTACACAGTATAGCCCAGGTCCCCAGCACTCCGTCCTGCACTGCCCAACTCGCTGAGTTGGACTTCGACTTCGTGGGACCCTCTTTTGTTGTGCTGAGACGACCGCCATGCTCAGATCTTCTGAACGCCTGTTCAGGTGCTTCTGCGGGTGCTGCCTGCTTCTGGTTGGCTCTCTCTGTTGCTGAGCGCCCCTTCTGTCTCCTCCTCCAAGGGGCGACCTCCTGGTCCTTCCTGGGCCCTGGCAGCACCCAAAATCTTCAACCGCGACTCTTGCCGCAAGCAAGGCTTGTTTGTGGTCTTTCTGCATGGAAATAACTCTGCATCCTCCAGCACGCCGTGGGACATCTTCTGACCAAAAGAGAAGTTCCGGGCACCTTCCGTTATTGCAGAATCTTTGGCTTCTTCCACCCGGAGACAGCCCTTTTGCACCTTCATCCGAGGTTTAGTGGGCTCCTGCCCCCCCCGGACACTTTTGTGACTCTTGGACTTGGTGCCCTTCCTTTGCAGGTCCTCAGGTCCAGGAATCCTTCTTTAGTGCTTTGCAGTCAGTTGTTGTCCTTGCAGAATGCCCTATCTCGACTTTACTGTCTTTCTGGGGTAGTAGGATAACTTTACTCCTACATTTCAAGGTCGTGAGGTGGGGTATCTTGGACACCCTTAGTGTTTTCTTACACTCCCAGCAACTCTCGACACACTACACTAGACCTGGGGTCCATTCGTGGTTCGCATTCCACTTTTGGAGTATATGGTTTGTGTTGCTCCTAGGCCTCCTATTGCATTCTATTGTGTTCTACAGTGTTTGCACTACTTTTATAAGTGTTTTACATATCTGATTTTGGTTTGTGTGTATATTGTGTGTTTTTATTTACCTCCTAAGGGAGTATATCCTCTGAGATACTTTTGGCATATTGTCACTAAAATAAAGTGCCTTTAGTTTTAGTAACTCTGAGTATTGTGTTTTCTTGTGATATAGTGCAATATGATATAAGTGGTATAGTAGGAGCTTTGCATGTCTCCTAGTTCAGCCTAAGCTGCTCTGCTATAGCTACCTCTATCAGCCTGAGCTGCTAAAACACTACTAATCTACTAATAAGGGATAACTGGACCTGGCACAAGGTGTAAGTACCATCAGGTACCCACTATAAGCCAGGCCAGCCTCCTACAAACCTGAGCACCCAGACACCCTTCCACAATTCTGCCACACCCTACCACCACCCCATCACTTACACCATACCACAATCCTAACCACCACCACCCTACGAACTACCCTCCTACCACCACAACACCCACCACCACCATACAGATATCTCTATTACAGTGCTTCCACTGCTTGGAGTCAGGTACTTTTCAAAAAGAAATCTTGCTCCCACTCGTCGTTCCTTTATTTTTCACCACTGATAAACAATATGAGTCATGGAAGCATTTTTATCATACTAAAACCGGAATGTTTGACAGGAGATAAACAAATATTTTTGTAAAACAAACTGAATAAACTGAATAAAAACATTGCAGCACGTTTATACATAAGCACTTCGAGCTTCTATGGTCATACACCTCCTGCTGTGGTTGGCGATAAATAGCACTTCGAGTTTGAAGAAGTGTTGGCACAGCTAGCCCCTCCTAAGGATAAAACTGCTATCTGTCAGGCCAATGTTCAAAACAATCCTGTGAGTCCAAATGGCAGCCTTAATCAGGACAGAATATGGTAATACACAGTCGCTGTAATGTGCATCACACTTATTTGATATCAACGAGTAATAAAAACTGGCTTAGAAAATCATTCATGACGTGCTCAGAGTATGCAAAAATATATGTGAGAGCCACGTGGATTAATTATTGCAGGGCGACCTATGTGTGTTTAGTTGACCGGTTGGACAGTACGCTTCAGTGTAAGTGACTTCGTTGTATTGTTTGGCTTAATTGATCTAGACGGACCTTAATAGGGACTTTGTTCCTTTTGACACACGAGAAGTTTCTTTGTTTTTGATGGTCCTGAAGAAGCGTCATAGGATCTGTTAAGACCGCTAGACGCGAAACATGTTGACCAGTATAAGTGTTTGAACAATACCTCTCATCTTACCACTTTCGAGTTGTTTTTAATCTTAGCCTTATCCCCTTTTTGATTATTAAAGAATGATTTTTATGGGGTACAGAACCAATTTTAATTCTCTCCTGTCTTGAGCTATTGCTTGCCTGTAGGTTCCAGTTTCACACACTCCACCACGGCAGTGATTATAAAAGATCTCCGGCAAAGAGCCCCCTCACGGGGAGCCCGTCAGACATTGCAGCGCCGATCTGATGAGGAGCACCCCGATGATGAAGCATGAATCCGAACGGATGTGTGAGGGCTCTTGCTCCTAAACCAGTGGGTTTCCCTCTCTCTTGTTAGGAACAGTGTATTCATTATTGTTTATCGTTACTTAGGGAGACTGTACAGTGGACCTTTAATTCTCCCTGTCCCTTTCTTTGATGTTGAAACATAGTTCTATGTCCATCTCAGCTTTCAGATGCACCTCATGCCAAATCCAGTTGAAATCTGAATGAATTTTCTGCTCTGTTGGCTAAGATTCACAGCAGAGAAACAGAAGTGCTTGCTTCGGGCCGCCAACCACCCCACCATTCCTAGTTCAGGAGCAGGGCAGCTTTGGTGACTTCGGGAGGAAGGAAGAGAACACAAATGTTGTGCTGCAGGGAACGCCTGTTTCAGCAAGAAGATCCAGAAGAGCATCACCCAAACGATCAAGACTGAGCTAGACAAGGCAGTGAGTGCACTGCTCTCCCAAAGAAGTGTACAGGTTTACACTACAGCAAATCCTGCAAAAACAGAGCACAGACACTGACAGTCCAAGCACTGATGATCGTGCAGCTGCCTGACACATCTCATAACTACTACCAACAACCACTGTAGTTTTAGCCTCTTTTCAATGCTCAGCCTTTAGCTTCTAGCATTCCCCCTAAAAACAATGCTCTGAATGCCTCTGCAGCTATAGGTCAATGACAAGCCACACCATACCATTTTACACAAGACAGGCCATACAATAACATATTATACAATGAAAAAACATTCCATGTAGTGACAGGCCATAACATATCATATTTAACAATGACAGACCATAGCATACCATACGACGACATACCATACCATACTGTATATGACAGGACATACCATACCATACTATACAATGACATACCATGCTCTTCCAAAGAATGACAGCCCATAACATACCATACTTTACTACACTAAACAATGACAGGCCCGACCATGCTATACTATGTAATGGCAGACCATACTATACAATGACAGGCTATACCAAATCATTTTGTATTATACCATACTATACAATGGCAGGCCATATCATACCATACCGTAAAAAGACAGGCCGGACCATACCATAATGTACAATGGCAGACCATACCATACTATCAAATGGCAGGCAGTATTACATCAAACAATGACAGGCCACATCACACCATACCATGACAGCCAAAACTATACAATAACAGGCCATACTGTACCAAATCATACCATACTATACAGGTGAGGCCATACCATACTATACTTTACAATGACACACCATACCAGACAATCACAGGCCATATTATACCATACCATAGTGTGATAGGTCATACAATACCATGCCCTACTATACAATCACAGGCCATACTGTACGATACAATGACTGCCCTTACCACACAATACTATGACAAGCGATACCATACTATACAATGACAGGACATACCATACAACTATACAGTGAAAGACCATACCAAACAATAACAGGCCATCTCATATCATAATATACAATACAATGACAGCCCTTACCATACCATACCAGGCTGTAACATACTATACAAAGACAGCCCATACATTACCATACCATACCATACCATACAATGATAGGCCATACCTGGCCATACCTCACTATACAATGTAACACCATGTCATAATATACTATACTATAAATACATAACTACAAAAAACATTGACAAAGCTTTGCCAGTGCTTGCTCTTTTTTGTAACGGCATGGCTTGCAAAACTGTAATGCTTTCCTCCTAAGGCCTGATCTCTCCATTCCCTAAGAGACTGCTCAAGTATTTAAATTGGTGCTTAGAAATTCCACCATTTCTGTGTTAATATTGGGCCCGTAACTTTCAAGTCCGTAAGGTTTGCTTTGATATGTTTTAGCTGTTCCAGCCAGGTCTGACTGAAAATATGAAATTAATTATGGTATGCAGAGATATATGATTGATGTTTGTTAAGCACATGATTTATTAATCAATGAATTGGTGTGGACATTCCATGCAACTGAAGGGTAACAAAGTGAACTGTTATAACCTTTCTGGAGAGGGGAAAGTTATTTTCATCTTTATTAAACTAATGTTATTTGTCAGTAACTCTTTGTCAAATCGAGGGTAGTGATGTATTTAGCTTTCCCTAAATCCTCAATAAGTGCGGCAATTCTTTGGGTGGGGAACACATACAAATTTGAGATTTGAGGACATTTTCTGAAATTGCTGCAGAATCCAATTGTTCCACTCAGCTTTGGTACTGAGACAATAGGGGGAACTCCAGATGCTATTGAAGAGCTTGTTAACTTTTAGATTTTAAATTTTCTCAACTTCTTCCTCAATATCTTTTTTTACAGACTCAGGAACAGAACAAGGTTCTTGTTTAATAACTTGGCCTGGTTCTGTGTGGATAAAATGCTCAGTTATTTGGGTCCTATTAAGGGTTTTTGATAAGGGTGTAGGGCATTCTCTAAAGCCAATCTTTCACCCTCAGTATGGTTAAGGTTGACGTCTATTTAGGCCACAGGAAGGAATATAAATAATGGCTTTTGGTTAAAAAAAAATTGGTTTGAATTTCTTTTACATAGGATCTCTAGCTGATCTGTTACTTTATTAACTTTTTTTTGCATTTTGTATGGTCCCTGCAAATGTGCTAATATTATCATTGGAGGGTATGAGAAGTAACACCCAATCCCCTTTGCTGGAGTCTGGCGTTGCAATCATAGAAGAGTAGCTAAATACTCAGTGCCTTCACCAAATTGACCGCGGATATAAATTTAAGTTTTACCAGCCTATTTCTTTATGGTGCAGCCAACTCTATTAATAGCTTGTTTTCCCCAGGCTCGCTCGCCCAGGCTTCCTTAATCAAATCTTGAAGTGTCAAGGGTTTCCTGATGAACCGAAGTTCGAATTATGAAAACCCTAGACTAGACTGTGGTTGACACCTAATAGCAAAGAGAGCTAAGGGAAGTATTTTATACCAGGCTCGAAAATGTCCTTCAAGGTTAGTTTTAGTGTAGCACTGTACTGTTTAACAAGAACATCAGTTTGTGGATGAAAAAGCAACACTCTCAACTGCTTAATGCCCAATTCACAACAGACTTCTTCATCAATTAAGATATGAAGGAACTACCCTGGTCTGTAAGTATCTCTTTCATAAATATAATTCGGGAGCAGTAGCTATTTGGCCAGTAGTTGTTTGCCTGACAGAATGGCTCCGGGATAGCAGGTAGCATAATCAGTTATAACCAGTAAATATCTATAACCTTTTCTGGAGGGAATAAAAGGTCCCACAAGGTCCATCCCCACTTGTTGGGAAAGCATCTTTATCAAGGCCATATATTGTAGTGGGGTTTAGAGGGCTTTCAAAGGTATCATATAGCAAGTAGGTCACTCTCTAGAATATTGTTTATATGGGTAAACATCCTTGGCCAGTAAAAATGTTCTGAGACTGTCCTTTTAGTCTTCTCTGGGCAGAAATGTCCACTCTACAGGGGCACATGGGTAAAAAAATTACTTGCTCCTAGAAGGGAGTAAGAGCTGTAAGTTAGTAGTGCTATTTGTTTTTTGACAAAGTAAACCTGCTAGATTAGGCTTGTAATTCCTCCCAGAGTCTATTTCCTTACTATGGTTTTGTTAGCTCGATGATGGGAGCTAGCTTCCTAAATGCCAGTGGCTAAGCTTATTTGCTCATGTTGCTTGACCCATTTCTCTACCCATAAAGGGTGCCTCACATACTGCTCTGAGTAGATTTTATTCATGATCAGAATGTAAAGAACAAGACTCCGGGATTGTCATTAAGGTGGTCTCGCTTATGGTGGGATATGTCTCATGATCAATGCCTAGTTTCTCTACGGTAATCTTCTTAATGTGTGGGTATGGGATGTTCCCCACTGGATTGACAGGCTGGTAGGCCAATTGTACATCACTTACTAACAAAGGGCCTTGGTAGTTCTCCCATGTTTAGGTTGACCAATTAGAGGCCTGCATGGTGCGTTCAAAATTACTGAAACAGAGAGTAAGGGTCTTCGCCCAAGGCGACCTATTGTAACTCTTCCAGTGGTATAAACATATTACCTCCCTGTTGTGTGAGCACCTCACCTAGTTTGCCCATCATAGTCGCCTGGACTAGGTTGACCCGAGTTATCTATTCGGCCTGATTTTGCAGGTTTTGATGAAAATATTCTCTGTCCTGATCGTCTACCTTTAAGTATAGCTCAACGATCCATTCTAGTTTCCGTTGGCCCTCCATGCTTTTCTATTCTTTTCCACATATCAATTTTTTGGGAGCACCACTGAATCCCTTCTCCTTGGACCTTTGAGAGAATGAATGGTAGATATCAGTGATGATGAGGATAAAACATTTTTTTTTTAATCTTGTACCTCCATAATTATTCTCCCTTTATATAGTCTTCTGACTCTCTGATTGTAGTTTGCTATACCTTTCATGCCCTTGTCTTATCTTTTACTCCTTTTTCGGTATAATACTTACTACTACTGAGTTCTCTTCATCTTTATTGTGCTTGCTTACTTTCTCTTCTTGTTTTCCTATATTAGTTATTCTTCTGTTGCCCTGTCAGTTACTCTGTGGAATTGGGCACTTTATATGAATGTAAGTGCCCTTTACACAACATAAACCCCACATAAAACTTCTAATGGGAGAGCTAGAGCTAGTGGCACTCTTTCTAGATCAGCTGGGTTGGTAGTTTGGGATGCTTCAAGTAGGGGCTGTCCATCAATTAGCGTGGCATGGCCTCTAGCCCCTTCTTTGTACACCCAGTGGGTTTTCTCTGCACGCCCACTCCCCTACTCTTTTTTGGAAAGAAGAAAACAAAATACAAATAAGAAAAACACTGCTTCACCAGTCAGACAACCACCTGGGAAGCCACAACCCTTGCCTGGGTCGTTGCCCTCCTGGTCCGCCTTCACCTCAGTTGAGAGTGCCAGGTACAGAGTATTCTGGTCTCATGCCAGTCCTGCGGGTTTGGCTCCTCTCCGAGGGGGCTCTGGCATATATCATGAGACTTCCTCTTCCTCCTGTTGGCCTCTCTCTTACGCTCTCTTGCGAATCCTGTCTTGAAAACCCCACGCATGTGTGACTACCATTACCCCCATTTGCATGTCTTCTTTCCTGTCCTCTTTCTATGTCATTCTCTTTTTGAGATTGTATTTCTTCTTTTCCTAATGTTTTTATTTCTCTTCTCTCTCCCTGGAGAGAGACATGACATGGTTGGCCATACTTTTGGGAGTCTCATCACATAAGTACTTTTCACACTATTATTATTACTTTGTTGCACAAGCCCTCTTCCTGTATAAAAGAGAAACAAAACACTTCAAAGGAGGTTTGGAACTAAGTAAAGTTCAGCAAAGGTTTCTCACCTCTATCACACATCAGACACAATCAAAAATAATTATCTTAAAAAAGCAAGTCCACTACATGGCATGACAGTGCGCTGACCTTCCCAATCAGCAGGTTAATACCTGCCAAAAAGGGTTCCTATGGCTGTTTGAAACAGTTGAGTAAAAAAAAAAAAGAAACAGAAACAGAAACAATCATTTTCCTTACCCATAAGATAAAATATTTAACAATGGATAGCATCCCATAGTGAAATATTAAATTCAAGTAATCCCAGTGGCATCCACAAAAGTACTGCTTCTTATGTAGAGTTTTATAGAAAGATAATAAATCCAGGGTCCCACTTTGAGCTGTGAAAACGCATCTGAGACCCAAGCTGTTACAAGATAAATGTGCTCTCCACAGTCTATGACAAGTCTTTCTGCAGACCTTTTCCACTCAGTACCTTAAAATCAAGCTTTGTCTCAGTTTTTGGTTTAGACGTAGAGAGTAGCCGAAAAAGCTGATTTCACGCCATTCTGAGATATGATCAGGAATTGGTCCTCTGAAACAGACCAAGTTGGCCCCCACTAGAGTATACAAAGAATGGTTTCTTCTGATACCAGACGATTGGTGGGGTTGTGGCTCTCTTGGTACATTGCTCAACATTTTATGGTGTTGTCGTGAAGTGCAAGATTTCTAATGGTTTGTAATTGTAGAAATATGGTAAGTAATGAAACGCAATGTGCGCCTGATGTTTCTCCCTTCTGAACATATACCAAAAGACACATATGTACTCCATGATTAGGTATCAAAAAGATTATTGATGATAGCATGGAAGTGTGCAGCTAAGGTAGCTCCACATCTATGTGACTGTCTGCTTTTTCATCTCTGCAGCTTTGAACCATCCGAACACAGTAAATGAAATTTGGGAACTAAACAAGATGTTCATTTAAATTCCCATTCAGGCTGGCACTGGGCCATAAGGGATTCTCAGAAGTTTGCCTGTCTAGAAGCATGTGAAATGCTACCATTATGTTATTTCGACTTCCAAGGACGCAACTTCACTTTTCTCTGTACATTACCAAGTGGCACAGAAGGAATGTCATGGGCCCTAAAGCAAGGAACTAAAATATGCCAGCCTACTTCATGTTAGGCAGTAATAACAACTATGATTTAGGTACAGTTGGCGCTTTTGACTCCTGGACCCTGGTACTGTTGCACGTGCTACACTGATAGTTACAAACCAACTCAACACAAGGGATGTAATTGAGATGTGAATACTTTTAGAGCAGAGGTGGTTGGTAAGAAGTTGTTTTGGCCTTCAAGGAGGGATGGTCTACATTTAAATCCCATGTAGTTTTGACAGAACGTTTTTCACTGTTTTACATTATATTTTCTGTGTCATTATTTGACTCTGGGTACAATTCTAGTTACACATACGTTTACCACTTTTTCTTTCTCTGTGTTCTGCACTCTCCAATATAATACAATTCCCTCTTATAGCTTTGTAACAGTGAATGAACATAACACCATGGTGTTAAATGCGGATGTTTATCCTTAATGTATTTTTTCAACATACGTTTAGAGAAGAGAAACAAAAAGACAAAAGCTTACACATGATGGTTTCAATAAATAGACAAATAGTGAACATCTAGGGGAATTTTCAGCAAGTTTGTTTTTATCACTGTTCATTTTCATGCAGATGAATGGCTGTATGTATTGACTACAAGAAGATTCACTCTTTGAAGACAATACGTAATTCACAGAAAGAATCCAACAGTCACAGAATGGCGAAATCAATCTGCCTTCAAGAGGATCAGTGTGCCATGATTGCATTCATAAGTACTAATGCATATGACCCTTTTTGAATGTTGAAGCACAATGGAAATCATACTATAAGGGTTTGCACCAAGTTCCATTTATGCAATAGTAATACAATACCGGCTGCTGCTGAGTCAAGTTCATGTTCACAATCAAACTCCCACATGCACACTTGCAGCCATCTCCTTAATGAATGATCTGTTGTGTACTGGATGTGTTCCAACTAACACTCGCCTAGAAAAAAAACATACAAACAATGTGGTGGGCATGGTCGCTGCTGCTTAGGCTATGCCTCCTCAGGTGAGAAAATATACCAGGAAATTAGAGGAACTGAAATAGTGCCATCACAGATTAATTTGTTAACGTGGCTTTCAACAACAGTTCATAGCAAATGCCCCCAAAAAAATCTATTCTGGTGAATGGGACCTCATAAGGTTGTGCGAAGGTTGGTACAGTTAAAGCATGTGTGGAGTAAAACTTAGTCTTTTTAAGGTGATCTCCCCGTATCTTTACTTCAACTAAACAGTTTTTTTAAACAAAAAAAAACTGACAAATTTAAAAAATGAAGCACACTGGAATCTGATTTTCAACAAACACAAGTGAAACATTATTTCCTTTTGTAAAGAGACAACAGCAACAGCACATGAATGAGGCGTAGAATGGTGTGACATGACAAAAACAAAAAAAAAAAAACGTTCTGAAGGATACTTTACTTAGAAATTCAGAAAATACAATGCTTTAACTAATACACCAAGTGAGAGCAATTCATTCTGCAATTAAAACTGAATGCTGGTAAAACATAATTGACCCTTATTTTCCAAAGTACATACCCGAGCATGATCTTTACTCATTTTATATTCTTCTTTAGATATCTTTTCTCTGTTGTCCCTTTGTCTTCTTTCTCTGCCCAGATCGAGTGAGGTTTTATCTCCATGCCTTCTTTCCTTGTTTTTTTCTTTCAAATTCTTGTCAGTTAGGTTCAGTGTTGCATCTTTGAAAGTCATTGATTTTTTCTCACCATCACGCTCCTTGTCTTCATTTCTGTGTCTTTGCTTTCCGTATTTGTCTGCATTTTCATGATCTTTCCTTTCTCTATGCCTCTTTTCCCGTTCTTTATTTGCTAAGATCAAATCTTGCTCTGTCATACTTCTGCGCCTCAATTCACGTACTTCATCTTTATGCTCCAAAGATCTTCTGTAATTGTCTTTATTTCCACTATTCTGTAAGACCAAACAGTAGCATTTCTCAGTGTGTCTCAGTTAAAATGTTACATTTTAAACTTTCTATTTACAGTCATCATGCCTCACATAACCACAGTGTTAGTACAAGAAACATAGCCTTGGATCCTATGACCTGGAAAGAGACTTAAGAGATAGATATGTTGCTTTCTGTTTAAAGGGTTTAAGGAACAAAGTATTTTATGTACTCAAACAGGAGCCGAAATAAAGAGGAGCTGAGGTAAGAGAAGAAAGACTAGGTACCTGTAAAGGTAAACAATGACGAGTGCACTCCTGTGCTTATGGGTAGGGAGTATGAGGCTTGGCTGAACAGCAAAGAGAGAGAGAGAAGACTGGAAATACCCTGTGTAGCGAGAAGGCATGGCTACAGCCACTGTAAGTGCTAAGCACTGATAGGAAGGTCTGCAAAATGTACGAGAGAAAGGGCAGAGCTGCACAAAAGGCTGGAAAGATGACTGAACTCTAAGGTATGTAGTGGGAAGTAGGAGAGGAGGACTGTAGACATGGCGAGAGGAAGGGATAGGTGATCTGGCTGTACAAGATAAGGGAGCCGGAATCTAAACTATCAGAAAACACTGTTAAAAAAAGGAGGGAAGAGGGGAGAGATAAAGCACTGTTATTCTTGTGAGGACAATAATAAGTGTCTAGGATGTTTATGTCATGGTCAAGAGCAGAAAATGAGTAAGGTGAGTTGTCAACAGTAATGGAGAAACAAAAAGGACATTGTAATTAAAAACCTATTTTATTTTTTGTTGTTAATTACATATTCAAAAAATGTAAGTGAGACTGAATATATTATCCACAAAATACACAAGGAAGCAAGTGGCACCATAAAAAAGTTAAAAAAAAAAAAAAGTCATTAGCATTAGGAAAGGTAAATTTGTGAACTGCGTGGAGAACCCCATATGCTATACTGGAAAACATCTACTCCCCAAGCAGAATAAAGCAAATGAATATCAGTTGGCACATGAGGGAATGTGTTTGGCTGCCACACTCCTCACTGGGCTCCCCTTTAATTATTTTTACTTGTGGTAAAAACATTTAAATGCTCAATCCCTGCAGAAGGAATATCATAAGAGTCTGTAAGAACTGCAGTTAGACATGTGCTCAAATGAAAAAAAATGCCAGGCCAGACCTATTGGCTTTACAAAATGCTTGTTCTGTCTGCTGTGAGGTATGAACTAAATTATGGCTATCCAGAAATGAACCAGTTCTTACTGAGTAAACAAAATTAAATAATTCTGAAAGTTAATTTTTGTCTAGTCTATTGTCTTAGATACATTTTACAACAAAGCTAGTACTTACGAGATAAGAACAATTTAATGGCATTTAAACTAAAGATCTGTAAAAACCTACTTCTCTAGAGATTCCATCTTTTTCTTTTCTTTCTTTTCTTTCCTTGTGTCCTTTATCCCGGTCATCAACTCGACGTTTTCTTGCTGAAATTTTAATATGAGTAAACAGAATAATTTACATTCAACTTCCCCATCCTCACCAGGCTAATATTGAAATTCATGTTTAATGTTGTCATTTTTTTCCACTTAATGAATGTAATTGAAAAATAGTTAAAGAAATATTGATTGCAGTATATTGAAACCCATAAACTGGTAAAACTCTAACGGGATCAAGCAAAATTGGGAAATAATCATCCCTACAAGAGAACATTATATGATCTGATTCTTCTGTAAAAATTTTATTATAGAATGTGCAACACAAGCAATGCACTTCAGTCAACATGGCACATAAGAGATGCCAGATAGATTAGTCATAGTAAATTTGGTGTGGGACACAAATATTTAGATTAAGATGATAACTCTGTAGCTAAAGTAGTTATCATTAGCGCTTTTCATTTCTGATGTTCATAAAATGGAACAATAAAAAAAAAAAGGCAAAACAAATCCACTTACCTGCAAAAATAATTTACATGCCATGGGGCTAATTTACAGTAGAAGACTAACAATCTATTTCCACAAGGGTACTGTTCATTTATCTTTTGTTTTGAAAATTCCACTACCTTTCTAGAAATGGTACTTCCACTAGTCAGTAAAGAAACCAATGCAGTGTAGAGTTTATCTGTATGAGTACAATTTGATCTGTGCATTTTTTTACTGGTAAAAACCAATTTGGGTGAATAGTTTTTGCACTAAAATGAAACTGCCTACACCCCAGTTTAACTGCAGAAATGCGTTTAATCTTTAGTTGTTATTTTTTATAATATGTTTTTTTTTAATGAGGTTATTGCCTCTCTTCTCAACAAACTTCTAATGGCTGTTTATCCCAGCCCAGCTCTACTGACCAGCGGATGCTAGCATGCTCACTTTTCATTTCTAAGCATGTCCTGATCTACTTGGAATTTTTCAGGGGCCAAAAGAGCACTTCATGTTGTTCCCGACTTCTCAGTCCACCTTGTCAGGTGCACAAGACCAGACACATGTATGATGCCCTTATTGCTTTCAGTATTTTGGTAAGCGGGTCTCTTAATTTGCTATTCTCTAAGCAAAAATATGGGTAATGGGCTACTGCAAAACAACGTGGACTAAACAATTTTGTACAACAACTACATCTAGCGGCCTAGATGTTGAAAGAGTTTCATCCTTGCTTAACAGTAAATTTCTTAACATCAAATTTATGGAGCATTCTTTCCCCCAATAAAGCTATGAGGAAAAACAAGAAAAGAGAGGACTAACTCATTTAGTGGACAACAGAATCACCTAAGTAACAAACCTGAGCTTAGTCTAAGCACCATTTTTGGTTGTTGGAAGAAGAATAAGGATAGTGTGCAGAAAATAGGTGTTTCTCCTTTAATCTCCTGGAAAATGTAATGGGCACTATAAAAATAAGATTTTAGAGTTAATCACTCTAAAGTCAGTCGTTTATGGGCTTGAAAGGTGGCTTTGTTAGTTATCCTAGTACAGTACTAGCTGAAAATGGATGTTTTCATCTCCAAACTAGGTGAAAACCCTTCCAGGAAATCCCAAATTACCAGAAAGGTAGCAGAAGATTCTCAAGAATGAGACATAAGGCAAGCAGTTACTGCAATGAAATGCACTTGCTTAAAGGAAAATTAAAGTCTCCTTTAGTCAGATGATATGATAATAAGGTAGTGCAGTTTCTTCCTAGTATGTTGTTACGGCCATCTGCTTCCTGATACATTATACGCAGAACAGCTTACTTTAAGGCATACAGTGAACTCACGGAAAGATGTTTTGACTCCTTCACGATAGCCATACACTCACCAGAAAGCTTCAAGTGTCCATATTATAAGATTCCTTGAACCAAGCATGCAAGTTCAGAGGCTGGAATTGAGGTTTCTGAATGACACCCCTTAAAGACTATGGCCCTCATTCTGACCCTGGCGGATACAATCCGCCAGGGCCAACGGGCGCGGGAGCACCGCCGACAGGCCGGCGGTGCCCCTAAGGGCATTCTGACCGCGGCGCTAACGCCGCGGTCAGACAGGGAAAACTGGCGGTCTCCCGCCAGTTTCCCGCTGCCCTGGGGAATCCTCCATGGCGGCGCAGCATGCTGCGCCGCCATGGGGATTCCGACCCCCTTCCCGCCGGCCTGGCTCTGGCGGTTCTTACCGCCAGAACCTGGCCGGCGGGAACGGGCGTCTTGGGGCCCCTGGGGGCCCCTGCAGTGCCCATGGCATGGGCACTGCAGGGGCCCCCTAACAGGGCCCAACTAGGCTTTTCAGTGTCTGCAATGCAGACACTGAAAAGCGCGACGGGTGCTGCTGCACCCGTCGCACGCCTTCCACTCCGCCGGCTCGATTCCGAGCCGGCTTCCTTGTGGAAGGCGCTTTCCCGCTGGGCCGGCGGGCGATCTGAATCAGATCGCCCGCCGGCCCAGCGGGAAAGTCAGAATACCCCTCGCGGTCTATTGACCGTGGGGCGGTATTCAGGTGGCTTCCGACGGGCGGGCGGCAACCGCCGCCCGCCTAGGTCGGAATGACCACCTATGTGCCCTGTTCAAAAGTCTTTAAAGCAGGCCTAGGAACAGCATAAGAAGGTTTTGATACCGTCACTGACATCACCAATCTGGAGCTAGTAAGTTCATCTTAGAGTATTCTAGTCTGAACTTGGTGATCACTTTGGGAAGACTAGGGATCAGATGAAAATGTTGCATCAAAACCCAGCCCTTCAATCATTACTTTTCAAGAACAAATTACAGAACGAACAGGAATTCCTGTTACTACGTTTTTTTCTGCAGTACCACTAGTTGAGGGGCAGACAAGGCTTTAGAAGACAACTGCACTTTGTTGCACATTCTCTATCCTTCTGGTATCACTGTTCTTCAAGATATTCTAGCTGAAGCCTTATAAGGAGACTTGCTTCTGAAACACTGACATGTTTTAAAGAGAACGGTAGGGGAAACATCTTAAGGACTAAGGGCCAGATGTAGCAAAGGTTTTTACCCATTCTGTGTCTATGGGAAAAAGTGTTCGTATGTATGGCCCCTAATGAGGATGAAAACACAATCTGAGTTCTAATTCCAACATAAGTCTCTACATAGAGTTTATAGAGAATGTTGACAGAATGGTCTGTTGTTGCCTTGTACATTTCTGCACTAAAGTTATATTCCAGTACATTTCTTGAGGAGCACAATTAAGATAGGTTTCAAAGGAAACCCACAGACAAAGTAAAAGATCCTCACCACTGCATGTAAATTTATTCTATGTGGATATCTTGTGAACAAACAATGGGTTTCAGTCCTTTAACACTGAAGTTGGATTAAACCATCCCCCACTCCCAAAGCCCTTCTGATTGCGTCAACTGCAGTTCTGCAGTTTTTCCTCTTGTTAAGCAAGTGCTGGAATAAACAGAGAGGATTTAGCTTCCCTTGCTTAGGACAGAAGTTAATGATGTAAACACTATTAAAAAAAACTGTTCGTTTTGGGGGCAGGGTATGGCTCCCACCTGAGAAAATAACCACTGTAGTGGAGCTCTGCATCCCACCTCTGTATTCACTTGGTTTCTCTTTTAGTGGTATTCTCCGGATCTAAAAACAACATGGTGCCTCTCTGAACCCCATAACAATTATTCTTGTCTCCACTTTTATGCCGCCTGTCCGCTCTGTAATTACACTTGATCTTTGTGGCATAAGAGCAGTACTTATTATCTACTTAATTTGAGACTTTTTTGATTTTAGCACTGGTTAACACGTTATTTTTATTCTCATCTAGCTAGGAGCATCCCATAGGCTCACAACCATTTTATATAAACTGTATCAGGTGCCACACTGGACCGCTGCAATTAATTCTCCTTTGCAGATTCACGTGGTAGGTTATAATACTCGTTTTTTATCTCTGATGAGCAACATCTGCGTTTTCCTGCCTTGGAGTTAAAGCACCTCAGTATCCACGCTGATCAAAATGGCAGTGGTAGACTGAGCACAGAACTACTAAAGACCGATGCCTAAACCTGGCTCATGCCTGAGTAATATTTAATTGAAGAGATGCTACTCTGATCTGAGGTGTAATCCTGACAAGATTTAGTTCTTTATATCACTTAGCACTCAGTCCTTGTTCAGCGACCAATGCTACCTTAGATCAGCCCACAAGATACCATCAAGTCATCAGCCTGCCCCCTTTTCTGCAACTGACCCAACTGATCTGCTGGCTAATCATTGCTTATGATTGACGGCCACGATTGATGTTTGTGTTCATGGTGAAGAGCAGATATTTGGAGCCAGTTTGGGAAAAACTTTGATGAAGCTACTATCATGAAGTAGCTGTAAAAATAAAACAATGTAAATGCAGCAATTTCAGCATGACGGCCTCTGCCCGACTCATATACCTTTCTGATGAGACATCGCATCCAGTGGTTAGTGAGTAACAATCGTAGTCTCCCCACACGGCTCTCGATTGGGCAAAACTTGGTCCACCCTCTGTGTTTACTATCAACCATCACAATGAAACACTACAAAATGGAACACTACATACCAACAGTCAACAGTAATAATTAATTCTGGATTATAAATTCTAAGACAAAACGAAACATTCTCCTCTCTCTTACCTATGGCAAAACAAAGAGGTAAAGATGCAAGAGAAAACCTTATATTATGAAGACTGGGCTAAAACAGTAAAAGAAATTCTAAAGAGATCCCATTTACCTTCTGCTTCATCAGGGCAACACACAATTTAGATAACAATGAGCTGTTCATTTTCTTAAAATTCAAAGTCACACTCTCTCAAACTCAATCTCCACACAAACCTGACTCCAGTCTAGTACTGTAATTCCTACTAGGGGGCCATAATGCAGCTCAGATATACAAGCTACTACCTCTTAAGGAATCAAAAATTACTGTCAAATCACAGGACAAATTGGAGGATCTTTTTAACCCTTCTTCCAAAAAATATCCTTTCCAATATCCCATGGGGGAAAATATGGCAGGCACTCACCTCATCTACACATGTCCTACGGATTCTGGTCAGCCCATAAAAATTTCTGGGCCACCTCAAATCTCCACAAACAAGGCATTACCAACAATAAAAGATGCTGGAGCCCCTTACTGAAACAAGAGAACTCAGGCATACGATTATGAATTGTCCCTTTCTTAACCCTTTTTGGCTTGAGGTAAAAAAATAAATACATGAAAAATGTCCTAAACATTTAATAATCCCCTAACCGTTCTTGGGGGATTTCCTACCATCGTTGCACTCACTGCTTTGCAATGATATTATCCTCCTAAATTTTATGACGACCATGGGTTCAACTGCATTCTTTCAGAATGGAAAGACTTCAAACTACTATCGGTCCATGCATGGTGAGTGTATTCCAATTCACAGGAAGCACATATAACTCTCTAAATTCAAAGCTCAAGAGAAAAGGTAAGAGGAAGAAACTATTGAATAAGCTGGATTTATGCCTACAATTACTTAAACATCCCAGAACTGACAATAGTTTGACGCACCTCTCTCCTTCTTTCTTATCATTTGCCTCAGAACTAGCCTCCTTTAAACGAGGACATGTTGAATCTACATTTTATCCTATCTGATTAGAGCCCAAATGGAAAGTAGAAATGTAGCAGTGGGGTAACAATTGCACCTCCTATTAGAATGTAATATTATTGGTATAGTATGGAGAGCATATAACTTTGGTTGGCGCTTTCTCTGTATCGTGTACCCTACCACCCACAGGCACAACAACGGCAAACCCACAGGTCCACTGTATGAATTGAGATAATATGAAAACCACATCACTCCAAAAAGAAGCAGGAGTGTGGAAATCCTATAGTCCAACGCCAATGACATATTGTTTGGGGTCAAGGATAACAAGTTTTATGTTTATTTTGTCCTTGGCACAAGTAGGCCCAACCCCCTGCAGCACAAACCCTTTGGCTGCCAATTTACAAGGAAGGAAACTATCTGCAGTTGAGGTAATATTTGTGTCCATATGTTAATGCTGTTTGACCTTGCATTTATGGTTCATTAATACAAAGTCTTTATTATTAGGATAAGCGCTCTAAATGATTGTTGTAAGGTCACATTGCACTACTGACAGTGGTTCCTGTAAAAAAAAAAAATAATGTGTACATACGTTTGAAAAGTTTAACAATATGAGGATGCCTATAATGCTCCCAAAATGCTCTCTGATTAGATGCAAATATTTGCAGAAGCTTGTAATCAAGATTGACGATCTCTGCCTTCAAAATAAAATGTTCAGAAAAACAAATGCAAGTATGAAAAAAGCTTTAGCTACATCAGTGTGACATTTCTTTGAAGCATACTTTAGTAAAATGTGTTGAAGCAAGCTAGTATTTTCTTTAAAAAATATTCAAAAAAATCAGTGTAACCATTTTCAAAAAGGTTATGGGAAACATAAAAATAAACAAGCACTGGGAAAACCAACCGAAGCCACATTGGTGGTCAGTCTTTTGGTTTTGTCAATGCGTGTCTTGTTTTGACATGGCTTTTGTAACACTTTATTGTTGTGGGAGCTGCCAGGCCTTCGCCATTGTAACAAACATTGGGAAAAGGCGAAAGAAAAAAAAGTTCTCAAAAAGCACACACTGCCACAGTGGTTCCTCACACTGAACCAAACTACTTTGAGCTCCAATATGCTCTTTGAGGAAGAGCAGAATGCCATCACTCACAGTAAAGCCAGCTAATAAATGAATAGAGAAATATATATATTTTTTAAATGCCTTGGTTAATTAGCCCAAAGTCACAAAAGAGCACCCAACCCATGGTGTGTCTTATGCATTAGTGGCTTTCATGAGTTCACAAGAATTTATAAACATAGACCAGGAAATGTACTCCTAGAAAATATTTGTGGACTGTATTTTAGCATTAGAATTGTTCATGCGAAAATCTATTGTGGGTTAACAAGTTCACTTTTCCTCCAACCAATTTTTTCCCAACCCTGGAAGAACTTCTACTTCTCCCTTGTCAGGAGTAAATTACCAACCTTTCTCAGTATGGGAAAAGATTCGAGAAGACCTGGTGAAAATCCTTAAAACATGGAAAGTTGTAGGTCTGTACAGACTCAGAGGCATACCAGCCCTGGAACTATTGCTTACTGCTTCCTTCAGCCCCAGTATGTAGATCTGTGGAAAGGTGGCAAAATAAGGAAGTTGCTACAGTAGGGCTTGAAATTGCTGGTATTCAAACCCTAATATATTATTAGACCTGGCATAATCAGAGACACTATTATCAAAGCTCGAAAATAATGAGATCGCTGCCATAATTAATAGCCTCGCTACATGGCACCAAACGGACAAGAAGATTTTTTTACAGGACAAGTAGATTTATATAGCAACCTGTCCCATGGACAAGTAGATGTTTTATGAAATTCCACACCCCTGAGAAGTCCGAAAAGTCAGAGCTCACAAAATAGGGTTTGTAGAAAATCCAGTATTTGGGATTTAGTGATACTTAGAGAATTAGTAATCCACTGCGCATATGTCATCATAACAACAGCCAACACATTTTCGTCACAAGAAGTGACTTTTTTTTAAGGCTGTAAGTAATACAATAGCAATCAACAGAGATATAAACATATTGTCAAAATACTATTAAAATGAGGTAGAGGGAAATAGAGAGAAACCAAGCACCCATAGTTGACGAGCAGCAGTAATAAATATATGAAAGTGTTTGAAGTTTACCTTGACACCGCCGAGTGCCAAAAGAGACAAAGACACAGTGACCCCAACAAATCAAGTGGTGCAAGACACCAGTCCCAAGAAAATCTTGTAATAATAAATATCAGTAAGGGTGACACACCATCCTTGAGTCATAAAAGAAAGTAACAGAAAACAAAGTGAAATTACTGAAATAGATATTCTAAGAGGTTGGCATAGAAAATGTCAAACATAAAAACAATGAACTATTTGTACTTGTCTGAATGGAAAATATATGGTAAGATATCGAAAGATCCTAAAATCAGTTCTCCTGATATGTGAATTATAGAGGTAAGTAGAAAAATCAATACAATTAGCAGTGTAATGAATTATGAGGTCCAAGTAAAATCTAATGTATAAAGTGTATCTCACAGACAATGTGTGAATAAACTGGTTAAAGATTATACGCATGATCAGTAACCTATGGTGTTTGTGGTAGTAACTACCTATGAAATAATAAATGACTAAACTTACATTGGAATGATTAAGTATAGGTAGATAGACGAACAGAGTATTACATAAAGCCTAGAGTAGTCTCCCTAAGGAGATCAGAGGTCCGCCGACCCAGTAGTCAACCAGTGTGAGATAGGAGTCTTCAAATAACACCTCCTAAATTTGGCACACATAATTCCTGAAGTTAATTGCTGATGCCTGGAAATTCAAATGGGAGGGAATCTGCAGTTAGAAGTCTCTATCAGAGACTTTGTGCATTTTCATACTGCTGTGGCACTGGGTTGTGATGTAAGTCTAATGAGGCCTGAATAGGTGTCTTAGGAACTTAAGAGCCTAGAACATTGTTTCTACAATGGAGACTATATATTATTGCTTAAGACTGTGGTCTGTCCCTTTGGTTTGAGGGGCCCCTTTCTCTCGTTTCATTGAAGAAGCACCAGCACCATACCTTTAAGAGGCTGAAAAAGAATAGCTAGACAGCATAATGACGTTCTAGTGTATAACATCATCACGCAGTCCATGACCAGAAATACACTGGCAGACAATCAACAATCGCTTAACTCCCTGAAGGCTGTCGGACACTTCTGGGTGCTTCCCACGCTGGGAACACACTGTGCTTCTCCTCTTGGACAGCCCCTCTTTCTAGGCTCTAGGCAGACTCTGAGATTTTACGCGCAAGCTAGAGACTTCAGTAATGTCCTCTCACCTCTGGGAGACTGGCTGTCATGCTGATACCGGCCCTGGTTATTTAGCAGGCATATCAGTACTCTGTGTAGCACTCCAATCGTTGGACAAGAACAACTTGGAACTGGAACAAATTAGAGTTTCTTGGTTCAGTCAGTTTTTTTTACTCATTTTCAAAACAGGACATGGGAATCCACTGTTTAAAGTTTCAAAACAGCTTTGGGTTGGTTTTCTTGCAAATATTGTTTACTGGCTGCTCTTCATACAGAGTCTATCTGCAAAGTGATGGCTCTCATAGCAGGTGTCACTAATGTTGCCTCCAACTAACAGTATCCAAAACTTGGGCACAATGAACTGAGAAATCTCTGAATCTGGATGCCATCAGCCTTCCTGAAGCAGTAATCATGGAAAGGCAAAAAGGCATTATCTCTCTTTGAACTAAACTGCAGCCCCAGACCTCAACCCTGCCAGCTACCAAAGTGCAGTGCTCATGAAGACCTAATCAGCATCCATTTGCTAACAAGGACCTCATTGAACTTCTAGGTGTAGCCCTGTCTCCATTCGTCATCACTTCAGTGTCTGGGTCTCCATAATCCAGCCACTGAAATGCAGTCAATAAACACCCACTGTCAGGGGAAAATGTAACTAAACTCCATCTTATGCATTACTAGACGAGGGGCTAGCAAAAATGGATTCCACTGGTCCTAGTACTCAGACTCTCGCCACTCACAGAGCCCTACATCGAACCATGCACTACACATTTCCTCAAATACACACACTCAACACCCACAAATGGAGTGGAATGTCAGCACATAGTATGTGTTCCCACTAATGCCAAACTTTATACTGGTGCAGTTAGTAGACAACGTTCTCTCCTCACACAGACAGGTCTGGTCATACTAAAGATTCACAAAAAGTTGGTATGTAGTCACCACTACTTTGTGTGACGTAACAGGGCATAGATCCACTATGAGGGCACACTGGTGCGACTCTTCAGATCATAGTAATAGGTTTTGGACCTCACATTATCAGGGAAAAGACTAAGCCTCTGTGCACAAGCTAGATTAGTGTTGAGTGAGGGCCAAAGAAAATGTCAGGATGCCAGTTTCTTGTGCAGTTATGCTCTCAGGTCCCAGGTACACACTTGTATACTCTGCAGGATACATTTCCATTACAACACACATTGTCATATTGTAACATTTCTACATGATACACAATAAGCCTTCATATCAATATGTAAGTCCATGAATCAATAGAAAGAAAGTAGAGTCCAACAGGTCCATATGTTGCTGAGCGCCTTTCAAAAGCCTATTGCAAGCAATATTTTCTGAATTTTGAACCGTAGTAATTGTAGTAATCACATACCTACATTACAGCATCTGTAACAAAAACTACTGTCTACACATCTAGGTAATGTAGAAATATGTGATGCCTAAACAGGAGACTTTAAAGGACAGGATGCAGCACAACCATGAATGAACTAAGAAACTATTAAACTAAAAACTAGGCATTTTATAATATTCATGAAAACTGTAGCTGAACCTGTTTTGGTAGTCACTAACATCATGTGTTTGACTGTTTAAAAGGAGAAAGTGTTATTTAAAAAAAGTATAGATGGTCAACAAAATCTACAGGCAATTTTGTCATGGAGACACAAAGGTCTACATAGGGGTGTATCTCTCACCTTATCAAACAGAAATCTCTACTTTCTGAGGCAAATGCAATTAAAAACCAAGGATTTTGACACATGCATACTAATTTCATAGTGGTTAGAGAAACATACTGCTCATAGTAGACGCTTTTTGATGGGAACTGATAGAAGGGTCTTAGTAGAATACTGCCAGGTCTTAGAAAACGATTTTGGTATGTTTGGCAGGCAGCTGTGAAATCTACGAAGAAATCAACGTACCTGATGCCTCTCTGATTTGTCTTGTACGAAATACTTCTTCATCCTTGTAGCCATATATTTTTGCACTATGTTCATACTCTGCATATATATCCCTTTGCTCTGATTTCTTTTCTGATTCATTCTCCATTTGTTTCTCCTGCTCTTGACCTTTTTCTTGATTGAGGTCTCTCGCCGTTCCCCAGTCTTTCCCCTTTCTTCCATCTCTCTCTCTCTGACCGTCTTTACTCTTCTCTTTATATTTCTCTCTTTGTCTCTCATTGTCTTTGTCAGTGGTTTTATGAATATCTTTTTCTCTCTTCTCTCGGTCAACTTTTGTCCTGCTAGCACTGCCTTCCCGGCGATGTCTTCTTTCTTTCAACCTCTTCTCTTCAAGATGCGCATCTGAATTTCCAGGCTACACAAATGTATGCAAACATGAAAATAAATGAGTGTTAAAGAAAGCATCATGTCATTAATTCATAGCTGTCTGGTTTCAGTTCTCAGCATTTCCTATATACAAATTATGGAACAATTTTGCAAATCAAAATGCCACTTATGTTCTTTAGGACCTTTCCAGTTGCTGGCATAAAGATGTATTTCTGCCACTGAAGCTATTTCCACATAGACTTAAAATCCAAGAATGTGCCTTGTTAGGGAAATAATAATCATATACACACTGTAATAACCACACACCCAATCTAAAATCCATCTGGCATTGCTTGGACACCTCCCCACTAAGTTTCACAATGAGTCGGTTAAAAAAGATATAACAGCATGGCCATGGCTGAGCTGACGATAGTAGAGTGACAGGTGTATGTAAGGAAGCCATGAAGGACAAGGGTTAATACAGGTCAAAACAACTTATTATACTTTTTTATGAAAACTCAGAGCACACATACTGAAAAGCTCACAGTCTGCATGCATGACCAAAAAAGAAATAAGCAAGACAGAGGATTTTATTTACCAGTATATGATATATTTCAGGGTACTTATGAACCTTTCAATTTCTCAGCGAGAATTATTATGAGAAGGGTAAACAGTTTCCATAGCATCAATCCAACAGCAGAGAAGCAATAAGCTGCTATTCTTGCAAAATCTGAGATGGGAACAAACAGGAACAGGTCACTGGAGGAAGGCAAGGGGGAGCAACTGTCAGTGGGATAATATTTCAGGAAAGGTAAGTGAAATGAAGACTGGCCAGGAACTTGTAGGGGAGGGCCAGTATTTTAAAATTGAACTCCAACCCACACAGGTAGCAAGTGGAGGCTCTAGGATAGGAGAGCAGAGATCACCAGCAATCCATCTCCCAAATCCATTTTACACGCACTGCACTCACGTCATCAGGTATTCCGGTGGGTCAGTACAGGAAGCTTTGACCTATTACAGCTTTGAACTGAGAGACCAACCCACAGTATGAGGCAGTTATTTGGTATTGAAACGGAGGGGGCGTTTGAGCTGGTAAAGTAAAAAGAAAGCATTTTTAGTCATAGAGTTGGTTGAACTCATTATGCTTAGGTAGGAATCCAGATGAACACACATTTTGTAATATATTTAGTGAAGGAGGCATAGAGTCCGAAAAGAATAAGCTGTGTCAGGTGCTATGGTTGGAGAACAGATCAGAAAATTGTCATGAAAAAAACATGATCTGCTTAGAACCATTAAATTTCGCTCTGCAAATGGCCTTCCAACTCTTCAAAATATCCTAGCTCTGAGTGATTTCATAGAAGGACTCGTGAGCAATAGTGTCACTAAGACAGAATTGAGAGTGGGATAAAATATTTCCCCCACAAAGCAATCTCATCAGATGCAGCATAAAGTACTGGCGTACACATTGGGTGAGAGAGTAAATGAGCCATTTTCATATGTGTATTGCCTGATGGAAAGAAATGTTTAAATTCATTGGAGATATAGGCTTGAACCACAGTGATACAATCCATAATGAATGTTTGTTAAATCCCTTGTCCAAGAACATGTTACTCAGAATGGTAAAGAGTTCTTACGATCTAAGGGCAGTATGTCTGTCGCTACCAAGGTAAGGGATTTTTCCACAATGGTGTGGTTTGCGGATGGCTTTGGAAATTTTAGAGGACATGAAGAATTTTTTGTTGAAGGCCAAATTCTCTTGCACTTGGCAAGATCTGCCATTTGAGTGGTGAAGTGGGACACAACCAAAAACAGACATCATCCTGTTTCCAAGCTGCAGATGTTCTGTTTAATGGGTGCTAGGTTCTGGTTAAGCAAATTGGGATTTGAACAGTTGATATTTAATTGACCTCAGAAGAGCTGCAGATATGCAGCCCTTCAGAAAAAGGCAGGTTTGAATTGTGAGGTGGAGAGGTCATATGACTTGTCTACCAAGAAATCGAAATCTGGGTGATTAAGGAGATGTTTGAATGAAGAAGGAAAAATGTTGGACTTTGTTGTGAGGAAAGTCTCAGTTCAGAGGGGTGGACGTTATTTAATTTGCCTCCGGTCAGGCAATAAATAAACTTCTGAGGAAAAGTTCTCATCAGGATCCAGAGGCAAATAAAATTGTTTTGCTCTAAAGATTACAATGCTAGGACAGCGTTCTTTCTTGAGTGAGGATGAGGTAGTCAGGTTAGAGCAATCAAGTGCAGAATTAACACAGGAGAACTTGTGCGTACCAAAAGGACTGGCTGAGTAAAGCCAAATTTTGAAATCTCCACTAACGAGGCAATTTTTGAAGGATAATGCCCTGGGTCCATGTACAACAGAAAAAGAATCAAGGGAGAGGTAAAGAAGTGCTTTATTTGGATGGTAAAAGAGTGCAGTTCTGAATAACGAGAATTGAGAGAGGAAGAGGTTTCGGCAATCAAGATATGATACTGAGCTCTTTGCAGATGGTTTTACAAACCAGAAAAAAAAGCTTTTGAACACTGCTAATGTTTGCACATCTTCCATCAGGTCTGAGAAAGCAAGGGGATGAGTAATATCTTCAAACAATGGTGTACAATCTGGAGAGAATCATGGCCAACGAGGAAAGACAGCCAAGGGTAATGTTCTTTATTTGCCATTGATGAGAAGTCCATGTAGATTGCGTGGATTGGCATTAAGGGCACCTTTGAGAGAAGGTTGGTCTGCAGTTCAGGAAAAAGGGAGAATGGAAAGGAGTGGGTAGATGATTGAGGAGGAGACAGGAGTCAAAGTTGTGTAGTTTTATTTATCGATAATCATATTATTTGGGGATGTGTTCTTGGCTAAGGGGAGGATGTGTCAAAAAAATAGTGTGACCTTCCCCATGAAATCTGTATAACCACAGCTTTAACTGGTACCAAGATTCTGAAACAAAAATCTCTCACTACACAATAAGCAGCACTGTACTCATATGATCTGAATGCTATTACAGGGAATGCATCTTCTCCATTGTTCAGTCTTTAAAACCTTTGCCATCACTGCCCTAGCCACAGCATTGTGAAATAAAAATAGGCTTTACTTTAATTTCTGTACCCATCAATGTTTTTTATTATGAAATGCATCTTGCCATAAGCTGCACTTGATGGCTAATGCAAAACATATCACTCAATCACAAGTCTTGATTCTGCTGAAAGTCAGCTTCTGATTTATTGAGAGCAACCTACAGCAGCCCATAAGTCTGAAAAATTCAAGCTAGTGGTGTGTGTGTGTCAGCTGGGAGGACCTTGAGTCAATTTACAGGAGTTTCCGGCAAATATTTTAAAAGATATATTCAATCAATCTTAGCCTCAACTTTCAACTGAATAAGTTCAGAATCGGTATTAAACAGTACAATATACATTTTGGATTTCAGAAAAAATGTGTATGTTCTCGTAAAACATTTAAGTGCCATCATGCGTGGTAAGGGTTAAGAATTCTGTTCAACCATCTTCCTCTCATCTACCCAAACTGTGATGGTAGTAACGTGCTCAGCAGGACCAAAAAAGGGGGCACTGTGGAAGCCTTTCTCATCAGACTCTTCTCTCCTTTCTCAGTGGACCCCTATCATAAGCCTTATTGATCGATGTACTTTCCAACATCTTGCACATCAGTTTTATTACTGATGTCATACCACTCCTTCCTTTGCCAGTTTCATCCTTCTATAATTCACCCTACTCTTTTTTCTAGTAACCTTTATTTGCATTTTTCTTAATTGAACTCAGACATGGTACAATGTGCATTAGAGCAATTACATGTACACTGATCAATATCTAGAGTACAGGGGCACATATTATTACACTAATCTATTATAATATTAGTATATATAACTCTTGGAGAAATAGTCATTAAATACATCATTAACATCATCACAATGGCGATCTTGCCTGTTAGCCCAACCCTTTTGTGTGTCTGTGGGGAGCCTGGATACTCATAACCCTGCTTTTACAAGATTCTGCATTGGTCCAGGCCCGCTTCCACTTAGCTAAAATCGATGTTCACTAAAGTCATGCATTTTCTTTGTTTCTGCAAATCCTTTCTAAAAAAAAAAAAAAAAGAAATGAGTGCAGCCTTTTACTCATCACCAATTCTATTTATCCCCTTTTGCCCCCTAACCAACCTGTTGCTGTACTCATCTACCTCGTCCCTCAGTGCAAGTCTCCAAACCATCATTAGAGTGCTTTTCAATAGTTATGCCTGGGTCGTCTCTAATCTTTTCACAATATTATGACTGACTTCAATTACAATAAGCTTACCTTCATATGAGTAACAGTGCATCACTTCATTTAATTACACTATTTAATCAGGACACCAGCATCTTCTGTGTGAAGTCTGACTCTTCTTCCCTTACACATCTTGAAGTGAAACTCTCATCCTTCGACTGCCAGCTTGTCTTGATCCAAGTTTCTTTCACAGTTTCCAGTGTCCCAATTTCCCCACAACTGAAGTAGTGCCCTCCTATTTCACCATCCTCCCTCGGAAACAAGCCCATCTGTCATCCAAGCTTATGTCCTCTTTTTCTCCTGGATCTCAAATAGTCTAACCCTGTTTATTGTTCACCCCAAAGCTGCCCTGTACATCGATTTCTAAAGGTTCTCATTCCCGCTATTCATCTATTGGTGCCCAAATTCCTAACACACCTATGCATTAATCTAGAGCCCATAATAAAAATACCTCCACCACAAAGTTTCGTTTTTGTCAGTATTACATTTTTTGGTTCCTAGTCCCTTGACCGAGCTCACACTAGTCTAGTAGTGTTAAATAATAGTAAAAACGTCCAGAGCTCTAAGAATCTCTTCAAAACTCAACAGAGAATCATTGTTGACCCTTAAAAACTAGTGTATAGTAAATGCTGAGGTAGGTTGTACTTTCTACGTAAGATCATGCAGCAGAAGATTTGAAAAGATTGCGAAATGACACCTCAGAGTAAGTGCAATGTGAAGGAAATATAGGCCAATCCACTGACGTTAACAGAGTATGGATAAATAATTTTCACCCGCTGATTCTAACCTGTGATTGCCAATGTGAAGAAAAGAAGCAAAAACTACCAACCTACCATTATGTGTTTTTTTAACTCCTCTGTTGTCCATGTATCTTCCTTAGATTTTTTCTGACAAAAGAAAAGCACACGATTTAGGTGTATACTAGGACACAGAGGTCAAACTGGTGAAATGCTCACATTTTAAACAAACATTTAAGATCACACAAATAGGGCATCTGGTCACCTAAAAAACAATGATGCACAGTAACTTTCAAGAAAATACCCTAAATTTATCAATCTGTCTGGAGTGGTAGGGGAGGGGTGAATAGGTCGGAAACAGCCTATTTTCAGCGCTCCTTGGGGAGAACACATATACTGGCCAGTCTCTATGCCACATAATACATTATAAAAACAGAGCTAGAGCTCCCACAGGCTAAAGTTCTGACAGATAGTCCAAAGAGCCTTGATTAGCGCTCATTCCCCGCTGACAGCAGAGAATTGGCGGTTTGAACACACAACCAGGATGGCAGAAACAACTTGCTAAGCCTTGAGCTGAGAATTATCTTCGTTCTTGATATGGCAGTAAGACAAGTGTGGATATTGGACTGAAAGAGTGGAGCTGCAGGGGGTGTAGGGCAGACGCCAAAGAGCAAGTCACAGTGAAGGCTGAAGTCTGCATGGTGGGGAGCAGGGTGGAGTTGGGACTATGCAACACCGTGATATCAGCCCCTTCTCAGAATCAGCGAGGCAGAATATGTGAGGGTGCTCCTTGTGGCAGAAAGGAACCGACCGCCTAATACCACAGAATTCAAGTGCTACCACAGTACAGCATAGGGCAAGCACCTGAGATCGTTAAAATAATGGAAAAGAATAAAGAAGAGATTTAGCAAAAATGAAGTCCTGATTATCGAGACAATAATACTTTTTCACATCTTGGAGCTCCACATCAACAGAAGAAAAACTCAAGAAAAGAAGAGCCGAGTGCCCTCACTGAAAGGGCAGAGAATCCTCCTAGCTTTTCTCAAGGCCTTCTATTGAAAGTGGGAACACATTAAAAAACAAAATGGCAGGCTTAAAGAAGAAAATAGCGGTGACTAGCTTCAAAGTGGCAAAGGAAGATATGAAGAGTTACAGTGCAGAAAATGGAAACAGGATTGATAAATTAACGACTATGTGGGTACCAGAATTATGCAGTAGAATCAATTATGGAGGCTAAGGTGAGAATGAATATGATGAAGCATCTGAGTATAGCTGCTAACCTATGGTTTCTAGGTGGCCTGGGATGTGGACACTCACAGTTTGGTGATAAGGAGAGGTGTAGAGGTGCAGATGAAAGAAAATAATGGGGAAGTGACAAAAGAAAGTACAATGGTGGGGTTGCTTGAGGACTCAAATCAGATATGTAGACACCTGGAGGACAGTGCATTTCTGGGAGCAGAGGCTTACACTGGCTGGAGGCTGTCACAGCTTGGGAAATAGGGACTGCTACTGGAAAGGGCTGCAGGCTATACACAAGACAAATAGAGAAATTGAGGTGTAGCCCTCAGTTTGGCCACTGGTCTGGGTCTGACTTTGGGTCGCCTACTAGACCACGGAGACAGTCCCATGGTCCATTAGCCATCCCTGTTTTGAGAAACTGCATGCCTAACAAAAGTTCTTTGGGCTGTGAAGGGATCACCACAAGAGCAGCAGCTCTCTCCACAGCACTGAAGATCTGCTCAAAAGGCATCAAGCGTAACCCTTTCACTGCTGGATTGTTTCCACAACTCTGAGTGACAGCTCTTTTAAAAAAAAAAAATCTGTGTTACGTTATTTAAACATGTCTACCTCTTTGGCCTCTTTATGCATCCAAACAAACTGTGGGCCTGATTTAGAGTTTGGCGCAGGGCTTGAAAAATCATTAAAATGTTACTAGAACTGCAGGTCGAGTAACTTAAATAATCTACTCGACCTAACTGTAATGTACTTGACCCGGAAACTGGTCTCAAATTGTGTGACCCTAGGAAAATAGTTTACAGAGTCGCCTTTTTCTTAATTTTCACATATAATTGCACCTTCAAATACGTGAGCTCAGCGTTTCTGCAGTACAAAAAAAACTCTTTTGTTTGCTTAAGTAGACTAAAGTTTGCTGCATGGATCGCAGGAATCTAGCCCACATACCCATGAGATCTAGCCCACATAACCTAGGACTTCTTTAAGTTTACTAACAACATTGCCACCAGGGCAGGAGTAACTCTCAGTTTGTTTGAAACACTCAATTTTAATTAATATATTACTAAACCATGATGTGGTAACGTATTGTCACCTACACACAGTAACTTTCCAAGGAATGTCCAAAAACTTCTCCACTAACTTGCAGATTAACTGATAAAACTATATAGTGTATTAACAATCTGTGAAAATTGTGTTTCAGAAAACATATCCTTTGCACATCAACATGTAAAGTATTCTGATTTGTTTTCATCCTAGTAAAATATTTTTTCATCATACAGAAATATAAAAAAAGTGCTTTCACAACTAGTGAAATATATTTTGAAATGTTTGCACAGTTGACTTAGTCATTTAAATGTTGTGTGTTAGGAAAAACCTGACACCTTATACCCTTTTATTTTACATTCTAAGCAGCAGATCACACAGTTCATCTTACAAAATCCTGGAACTCTGCAGTCAGAAGGAAAATTAATTATAAGAAAAACTCACTTCTGACCTCTGTCTGTGAACACAGAGCAAATGTGACATAAGACAAAGATTTAAAGGCATCTTTTATTGCCCCTCCACTTTTCAACTGAACAGAACACCTGTTTGGTGTCAACTCGCCAGAGGAGTAAGTATTAAAAATAGCTCAAACTGATCAAATAAGACTTTTCGAGCCCTGTGTGGGATGGGGTTACCCTGTCACAAATGTGATGGATATCCCATCCGCCGTATTACGAGTCCATTATATCAAATGGACATCACAACACGGCGGACGGGATATCCGTCACATTTGTGATGGAATAGTCTGTCCACCAAACTCTAAATCAATCTATATTTAGTTTTTCTCACCAATTTAAGTCTATGAAAGCCCCACATCAATTTCTCCTTGTAACCTGAAGATAAAATTTTTAAAAAATCTCAGCATTTTTAATCAGGCTTACTCAATCTGCTATTACATTCTCAAGGAAAAACAAATTCCGGAACGCTAACCAACTAAATAATGTCATGAATATCTAAAAACTGACAATACCAAATATGTGTGGGTTTTCGTAAGGGATGTAGTCTGCACAATCAGCTATGTAATATTAGCAAATATCACTAAATTGTGGCAAAATCGCTGTTTATGGTGCCCTGTTCATTTGATGAAAGATATTAAACCCAGGCCTAGATGGAAATTCTGTACGACCTAAGGGATCTACGTTTGAAAAGAGACCTCCATTGCCCTGACAGTCTAGCATGTGTAACATGCTGAACATGATATTTATTAGATTTCATAGTATTTCCCTTCAGACTCCCTCATGCACTAACATAGCCCTTGCTCGGCTTGACCACCACCTGTGTTCTTCTGGGCATGCTGAATGCATATGTGTTTTCTAAAGGCTCAGGTGTCACAAGTGATAAACTGGGTGCAATGCAGTTGGGATATCTGGAAAACAACTGAAAATAAAACCCCAGCATAGGCAGAGATGTGGAATTCATACAGCCCAACGCCCAGGACATATTGTTTGGGGTCAAGGGCAACAGATTTTCATGTTTATTTTGTCCTTGGGACTAGTAGTACCAACCCCCTGCAGCACAAACCCTTTGGCTGCCAGTTTACACAGAAGGGAACTGTCAGCAGTTGAAGTAATATGTGTGCCCATATGTTAATGTTGTTCGAACACATATTTATGGTTAATTATTGAAAAGCCTTTATTATTAGGGTGAGCGCTGTAAATAAACGTGTTAAAGTCACACTGCACTACTGACAGTGGTTCCAGAAAAAAAAAATGTAAAAAACGTGTATACACGTTTCAAAAGTTTAACAATATGAGGCTAAGTATAATAAGCTCTCAGAATGCTCTCTGACTAGATGCAAATGGTTGCAGAAGCTTG
The DNA here is from genome assembly GCF_031143425.1 of Pleurodeles waltl. Classification (NCBI taxonomy): domain Eukaryota; kingdom Metazoa; phylum Chordata; class Amphibia; order Caudata; family Salamandridae; genus Pleurodeles; species Pleurodeles waltl. The sequence goes on along the minus strand of NC_090449.1, from coordinate 667,432,662 downwards.
TAAGCAAGAGTGATGATTCTTTGCTTTCAAAAATAAAATATTCAGAAAAATTGCATGTAGGAAAAAAAACATTTTGCTACAAAGTTTTAGGTGCTATTTCTTTGAAGCATCATTTTAGTAAAATGTGTTGATGCATGCTAGTATTTCCCAAAAGAAATCCTAATGGAAAATCAGTGTAACCATTTTCAACAAGATTAAGGGAAGCATGAAAATAAACAAGACCTGGCAAAGCCAACCGATCCAACTTTGCTGTGAGTCTTTCCGTTTATCAAGGCGTTTTGACATGGCTTTTGTAACACTTTACTGTTGTGGGAGCTGTCAGGCCGTTATCATTGTAACTAACACTGGCAAAAAGCAAAAAAAGTTTTTGGGTCTCAAAAGCAAACATTGCCACCACTGGCGTAACAGAGGTCCCTGAAGTGCCAGGGAACCCTTCAGGGGCCCCTCTCAGCACAGCACCTGCACTGAGTGAGTCTGGAGGGGGGCCCCTCCGTGTTCTTTGCAGAGAGGCTCCCTCCAGTTTCGTTACGCCACTGATTGCCACAGTAGTTCCTGGAACTGAACAAAACTACTTTGTGTGTCAATGCTCCTTGTGGAAGAGCAGAATGTGATCACTCCGAGTAAAGCCAGCCGATAGATAGAGAAAAAGAAGTTTAATAAAAACAAGATGGTTTGGTAAACGCAAGACCTAATTAGAGGCCCAATTCTTAAAGAAAGTCACAAAGGTGCACCCGTGGTATATGTCTTTGAAGTAGTGGCTTTCATGAAATCACAAGAACTTACAGAAGTAGACCAGGAAATCTTACTCCTAGAAAATATTTGTGAACTGTATTTTAGCATGAGCAAATGTGCATGTGTAGATTTGCTCATGCGAAAATATGTTGAGTTCACTTTCCCTCCAAACGCTTAATTCCCAACCCTGGAAAAAGCCCTTGTCAGGAGTAAATTTCCAACCTTTCTCAATATGGGAAAAGTTGAGAGAAGAGCTTGTGAAAATCCTTAAAACACGCAAGTTAGTAAGTTTGCAGATTCAAAGGTGTTTTGCTTTCAGTAATGACCAAGCTGACAAAAATCTGCAAAGCAAATAATGAAGTAAAAATTAATTACCGTAGGGCCTGCCAAGCTTTTCATCTTTCTCATGTCAGCAAGACGATGACCCAGTTCAACTGTGAGAAAGAGATCTCCACCCTCACGGGACAGATATTAGGCATTCAACGTCTAAAATCCTGACTCAGGTCACTCACACCCTCTCACTGTCGCACTGGGTCTTTTTATATCTTGAAGAACCGGAGAAGGGTCTTTCTGGAAAAACCCCTCCCATCAAGAAGAAATATTCAAAAATGCTGGCTAGTTTAGGTATGCTTTGAAAATAACATGTTGGGGTTTGGCCACGATCCCAAGATGTCAAATCAAAACAAGGCCGTTCCCTGCCGTCTGAGTAAATCCTTATCAACGAAAGCCCTTGGTGAGAAAAGAACAAAAACAAGCACAGTTTACGATGTCAAAAAGTACGATCAGCTTTTAACATGGCAGTGTCTAATGTTATGATAAAGTCAATAGGCAGCTAAACTGAATACAAAATGTAACCTGCAACTGATGAACACCAGCTAATTCAGGTGCAAAGTGATAGAACACAAAGTCAGTGGTCAAAAACACATATTTCACTAAAAAAGGCATTCCAGCCCTGGAACTACTGCTTACTGCTTCCTCCAGGCTCAGTATGTAGATCTGCGGAAAGGTGGCAAAATAAGGTGATTGCCATAGTAGGGATTACATTTGCAAAGTATTCAAGCCCTACTATAGTTTTAACTCTGGCATAATCAGAGAGGCTATTATCAGAGCTCTTACATATTGAGATTACTGCCATAATTTGTCACCGTGCTGCATGGCACCAAAGAGACAAGTAGATTTTGTTACAGGACAAATAGATTTAAAAAGCAACTTGTCCCATGGACAGGTAGATATTTTAATAAATTAGACACACCCCTGTGTAGGGCACCAGTCTTTTGGTCGCAAGTATCACTCCTGGGCTGCATCAAAACATAACACAACCATATACTTTCCACATCTACCTATCCTCACCTTAAGGTTTTAAGGTTTCTAGGTGGGTAACTTGTAGAATGTGCTACACTTTTTTATTAGATATGTAGCATTTCCAAAACATGGTAGCTCTCTCCAGTCTCCTCATGCAGAAATACATCCCTGTCAAGGCTAAAGCTCGATCTGTGTTCCTCTAGGTCTCTTGAGCATTAGGGTATCAGACATGAATGGGTTTTCGTTGAGTTCAAGGTGCGCACAATGAGCTGGTCATCTGAGAAATTTGAAAAGCAATTGAAAGAGAAATGTGGGTTTAGGATACCTGTTTTTGGTTGCAGGTATTAATCCTGGGCTGTAACAAAACATACCACCGCCATGTAGTTGTAACTTCTACACATCCTTAGGGTTCCATCGCTATTAATCCTTACTTGTTCTGAATGGCTGCCCAGGTTAATGCATGGAACATAATGGTAGTTACATTTCTATCAATTTTATTCCCAATACATGGTAATTCCTTCCTGTCTTCATTAAACTGAAAGTTGTTGCCGCCAAGGACTGACCTATGTCTATGTTCCCCTTGTTTTCCAAAGTGAGAGGGTGTCAGACATGCAAGAGTTTTCAGTGGATGTGAGCACGCATCCACATTCTAGATACCAGAGAACGATTTTGATGGGTGATCTTTCATAGCAGCTGTCTGCAATATCTGGGCCTGATGTCAGCTAGGACCCAGGGACACCAGCCAACTCCAGAAAAAAAAAAAAAAAAGGAGTAGGGACCCAACGCAGTCTACGGTAATAGGGCTAGCTTGAATGCCAGCATGTCTAATTACCCAGAATGCCATGCAAAAGTCTACACCTGATTAAAGGAAACACATTTTGTTGACTTTTTGGGACAGTAAACTCCAAAACATCTACCAAATGACAAAAGTTCCATCAATCCATTGTTCCATCACTTCTAGAAAAAACGGTATACCACGTGTGGGAGGGACAATTGCTTGTGACAGAAACAGGCCAAAATTTTGACCATATGAAGGCGATACTGCAAGTACTCTGACATCACACGATTATCAGTCAGCATCTTCCTGTCCATTAACACACATGAGGAACTACTTTTTTTGGTAGGAGTGTGGAAGCAAATGATGGGACTTCTGCTGTCATCACAAATTCCACATATTTCTGTCACAGAAATGTGTGAGAATTTCATGCTTTTAAACTAGATTTAACTTTTCTAACTTTTGCAAGCATTCTGGGTGGTGGGGTGGGAAGTTTGCCCACTAGCTCAATCCTTGTGTGGACCTGGGAGTGACTGGAAGGGGAATCCCGCCTTGGTCATAAAGGTGTGTGTGAGTGGCATCACTAGTGATGTCACACACATATTAAAAAGGTGGCAGGGAAGTGAGTAGAGGGCTGCTTCATTCTGGAGTTTGCCAGGACAACTTCAGGACGTTTTGCTTGAGGTCTAGGACAACAAGTTTTCATGCTTATTGAAGTAGGCTCAACCCCTGTAGTATAAATCATGTGCCTGCCACTTTGCAATACACCAGTATGGTTGTGGGAAAAAAGTTTGCCTGTTGGCAAAATACGTGTCAGTATACATAAGATATCTGAAGTTGTTTATAAAGGGCCTGATTTGCATTTCAGCGGATGGGTTACTCCGTCACAATGCTGACGGATATCTGTAAGCCAAAATATAAATCCCATTATTTCCTATGGGATTTAAATTTCGGTAGACGGGATATCTGTCACCATTGTGACAGAGTAACCCATTCACCAAAATCTAAATCAGGCCCATAGTCATTAAGGCAGAGTCTTTACTATTCGGGTGAGCACTCTAAGAAGATAAATGTACCTGTAAACTTAGCTTGCATTAACTTGTATTACAGAGAGTGGTTCCAATATAAAAACATGAATGAGTTTACATTTAACAATTTGGGGCTATTTATAATGTTCCCAGAGTGCTCCTTGATAATATTTGCAAATTGAACAAAGGATGAGGGTTACAGATGTTTTTGCTAATCTATAACACAAGTATTAAGGTCAACGATAAATATTGTTTCTCGTAAAGTATAATTTACGTAAATGATGCCTTAAGAGAAATTGTATTATTATTATTATTTTGTTTTCAATACTACTATGCATTAAGCACATTTAATTAAAAAATGTAATGCTCAGTAGTGTTCTAAACAAAATATTAATGGCAGATTGTTGTAAGACCTTTAAGAGTAATATTATAGGCAACATGGAAAAAATAAATTCTTACAGAAAAACACAGGAGTGCAAGCGCAGCTCTGTGACCGTGAAGTTGAGCAGCTTTATGACTTTCAGGAACTAACAAGAGTTTACATAAGCAGAATTAGAAACCATGGGCCAGATGTATCAAAGGGTTTTACCCATTCTGTGTCAATGGGAAAATACTTTGGTACATATGGCCCCATATTCCTAGCAAACATTTGGGAAGTACATTTTTGCAAGAATAACGTGTGCCTTTGTTAAAGTGAAAATCCACAGAGCACGGACAAATGTAATTGTTATACAACTTTTTTTCTCTCGGGGGAAATTATTTTTCCCACAGCCAAATGCCTATCCCTACACCCCTTACCTTTTATTGAAGAGGGATCCAGTCTCACCCTAGAAAATGTTTTGCTCATGCTCTAGTCATAAATACATTTCTGACTTTTTCTACGGTGGGAATGGGCTGCAGAGGAGCTGGATAATAGCCTTAAACATGAAAGTTTGTGGGCACGCACAGACTAAAAGGGCATTACAACCCTGGAATTATCACTTCCAGTCTTCTTCTAGAGTCTAGACCATGTATGTATATTTGCTCCCACGAAAAAAATCTTCATCGAAGTCAATTCTTTTATATGTGCAAAACTAGTTAAACTTGCCTGCGTAGATCGCTTGGAAAATTGGGCCCATAACACTTCTGTGCTACAAGACCTTCCAGATTTCACCTAGTTGTAAAACCTAAAATAGTCATTCGTGTACAACTTTGTATCTGCCCACAGTTACGGCAAACAACAGAACTAAGGCCCAAAGTAATGAAGCAATGTATCCAATAATTAAACACTTTGCTCAAGAGGAGAAGGTTGAACTGTGATAGGGCTCATTGATTCTCAGTTGGTAATTTAGGCCCTGCAACACAAATATAAGCTGGGTTTATTCACAGGAACATTTTCTGAAATCGTGTGAATGCTTAAAACTAAATTTGCGAGAGGAATTCAAAAGATGCTTCCTCATACAGTAAAGTATAAAAAGAGAGAAATGGTACAATCAGAATACAGATATATCGCAAACTCTTTTGTAAGCAAAACTTCAATGCTGCAAATGTGCTAGCATAATAAGAGCCCTGTAGTGATCAACCACATGGCCTAACAAGAGCCCATTTATTATCAGACTCTGTAATTCAAAGATTTGAATGAACACAACGCTGGTTTGTTGAGAGTCCAGTATAATCAGAACGGTGGCATAATGAGAGACTTGCAAGAATACACACACTAGAAAACTATGAGAGGGGGTTTACAAATCTCTGATATGAGAATGCTGCAATAATGTGAAGAGGTCAATGACGGGACACAGACACCTGATTATATTGAATGCTGCATGGAGTCTCAGCTAAATAAAAGATAAATGAAGCAATCCACTTCATCCATTCACAGTTGTAACACAGCGTGGGATTTTGTTACACATGTATCACGCATATATCATATCAAGAAAGTTCATGTGACGGAACTCAACTAGAGCAAAAGGACAGAAAAAACACAAAATCTTCCGGATTTTGAAAGAAATTATTTGTGTCCCTTTTTCGCGGTGGAATGGGGTCATCGGTCCCTGGGCCCCAAGACCCTGCCCGATGCACCCCCACATCCAATAATTGCCCGACTCTTCAACTAAAATGACGCCGACGTTGCTCTGGCTTATTCGAGAAAAACAGGACCTTACTCATGAGGGTTTGAATATTTCGATTTTCCCAGATTTTACCCTCATGGTGCTGGAGGTGCGCCTTGAGTACGGGCCCAATAAGTGTAACTTGCGCCAGGCTGGCATTCCATAAGCTATGCTGTACCCTGCCTGCCCAAAAATCACACCTGGGATAAAACCCATCTCGTCAACACGCCTCAGAACGCGGCACCCTTTGTCAAAAAAACTGTTAAAAAGAAGAATGTGTGACGCCAGGCAAAGGAGCACGAACACAGGAGAGTGAGAATAGCGACTCGGGATGAGATGCCAATGCTTGCAGGCCGTACTGTGTGGCGGTGAGTCGGCCTTGGCCAACATGCCCCTCTTGCCCACAGAGGTTGTCCTCCAACATGTACTACGGATGACTGCTTATTTTTTCCATGTTCGTATGTTAACTGTCAAGCACTCACTCCCACAGCGGTGGTGCTCATAGGATGGTACTCTGGACTCCACCCCCCCCTCCCCCGGGATAAACCCATCCATGGTCATAAACCCTACCAATATGTAGTCTTTGTTTTTGCTTTATGTTGCCGAAGTTTGTTTGTGTTTTATCGGATGTATTCACTGGCAGGTTAGGGCGGGTGGTGTGTGGGAGGGGGAAGGGGCTTCAGAGATTTTGTACAGCAGGCACACCACTTGAAACTGAATAGCTGCATTCACAGGTCATATGATGCCCTTGATTACAGTGCACAATTTGATGGGCAAAACATTAAATTGCAGCAGGGCTCTTCCTGCAACATTAAAGTGCTTTAAATTGTGCTCCATTGGCGCAAGTGCTATCATATTTGAAACATCACAACATTGATAAAGGCCTCCTGCAGAAGACTCACCTAACGCCCCACTCCCAGCCTCACTTTGCCTCTCGTTGGAGTGTTCATCAATCCTTTTCTAACTATTCTTCGTATGCCCAGGGTATAGCTATCGTTTTTAGAAGAGGTGTATATTATCACTTGCTACACCTACAAAGTCATTATAATATCTTGAAGGTAATACTAAAGGGCAAACATATAGGACTAATCAATTCTTAAGCCCCTAATACTGATGATTCTGACTTCGTCAGGAGCTTATGGACAAAGTGTCAAGCTTTGGCACCTCATACTATACTTTGAGGCGAGGCCTTTAACCTGGTTCTCGAAAGACATCTTGATTGTTCCAATGCGGCTACCCCGCGCCCATCAGGCAGCTGCGACTGTCCTCACTATTATCATTACCACACACTTTTTAAGAGACTTGTGGTGGACCTGCTTCCCTGCCTGCATGGAGAGCACACAGGTCTCTAAGGCTCATGGGACACAAGTTTGCCTAGACTACTGGATAGGTACACCGGATATAAGTGGGTGGGTGACAGACAAAGAGCACCTCCCTCGTGCTCTGCTTGACCATTCTCCGATTATGCTGACCATGTGTACCCCTGCGCCCCAACATTGTGCCGTTATCTGTTGCCTCTCCCAACAAGCTTTATTCGACATGGCGTTCGCCGATAAGGTGAGAACTGAAATGCTGCAGTATTTTCAGGGTAATAAAGGATACAGTGCAGTTTCCTGGAGTGGTGTGGGTGGCTTTCAAGGCACATATCAGGGGTAATCTGCATAGCAAAACAGCATGGGATGCGCAGAGCACTTCGAGCCAGTCTTGAGCAGACTGAAGGGTCCTTGGAGGGTGACTTTCAGACCATGCTATTTGCAGGCACTCTCGAAGGGATCAGGTGTGAACAGAGTTTGCAAACATTGTGAAATTGAAGGCCAAACACTCGTATAAGCATGTGCAGGCTCAGGCCTATGGTAAGACGGAGAGGCCGAGTTGAACTCTTACAATACTCTTGAGACCAGACAGACATATCCAAGCCATCATATGCTTAACAAGAGGGGATGGTACTACAGTAAATGAGGTGCCGGATATGTAACTAGTTGACTTTTACACTGCCTTGTATAACTTTCATCTTACGCCATGCACTGAGGGCTATGAGCCATACTTTAACCGGGTGGTGATGGCATAGATCGAAGGTGCCTCCTGGAGGAGCCTCTCACTTTGGAGAAAGTCCAGTCAGCCATAGCAGGGTTTCCTAGATGTTTGACACCTGGAAGGGATGGTTTCCTTGCTGAGTTTTATAAATGCTACGTGTACCTACTGGCTCCTAAGCTATTGCAGGTGTATAAGGAGGCACACCCACGGGGGGAGCTCCCCACTTCGATGGGGTAATCTATCCTTATGATCCTTGTGAAACAAGGCAAGGAGCCTGACAGCCCTGACACATACCGACCCCATCACTCATAATTCTCAACACCAAAATACTGGCCAAGATGTTGGCTAGTAGGCCGACCCTGCTGATTACCATGCTAGTCCTCCGGGCCCACATGAGTTTTGGAACGGGCAGCTCCACAGTCCATAAACTGCGCACTCTTTTTGTGCTTCTGCATCAATTTGACCTTACGCAGGAGGCAGTTGCAATCTTTTTGGACACAACTAAAGCCTTTGACTAGTTGGAGTGGCTATACCTCTTCATGGTGCTAGCACATATGGGTATCCAGCATCAGTTTACAAACTGGGTGAGGTTGCTGTATACTTCCCCAATGACCCAGGTACATATGGGGGCTTCTCTCTTAGCCCTTCCCCATCAGTCGGGGCAAAAGGCAGGGTTGCCCACTACCCCTCTTCCTATATGCTCCTGCCTCAGAGCCTTTGGCATTAGCATAAAGGCAATTCCATGGCCAGAGGGGATTGGTGTTCTCTCCTTGGAACTTAACAGTATCTCTATATGCCAACAAAATCACGCTATACTTGACAGCCCCAGCCCAGAATCTTAGCTTGGTTCTCTATAAATTGGAATACGTCCATGATATTCCCACTTACACCCACTAAGATACCCCGGTCACTGGATTTCCCACTTATATGGGAGATGCAGCCTGTCAAATACCTTGGAGTCTGGCTTCAACGGGATAAAGATACTGTGATCTGCGCAAATTATGGGACCACCATGACCCTTACTGAGGAGCGGAACACATGTTGGAGGACACCTCTGCTTTCCCAGATGAGGAGGTTCGCACTGATCAAAATGGTCATATCCCCCAAGCTACTTTACTTATTCAGTAAAATTCCCATATGCCTTATGCCACATTTGTTTTATAACTCTCAAATCGCGCCTGGTTTACCTTGCCTGGGCAGGAGGCCAACCGCGCATAAGCTGGGAAAGTTTGGCTTTACCTTACACCAGAGGGTGGCCCAACGCGACAGACTTTGAACTCTATTACATGTGTGTGCAGACATATTTTGCATACTATTGGCACAGACCTCCTCCACACATGGCACACATAGCTACTGAACATGACAATGCCCATCCCCTCCCGCTTGTGGCACTGCTGGGCCAGAACCCTCGGCACACCTGCGCCGTAATCAACACAATCTTCAATGCGCAAAAAGCCTGGTCCAGGATCTGGAAGATGCTGCATTCCCCTACCTTTTAATCTCCCAAGCAGTCACTTAATCTGTTCCCGCTGGCTTCCCTCACTGTAAACACCACACTAATGGTGGACTGACTACACTGGTGGATTTGTTCCCTGACGGACGATTCCTTGCATGCCCGACAGTTGTCACTGACCCTGACCCCACCACTCTGGATATTTCTAAATACTATCTTGTAAGGGCTATTTGTAGGGCACAATACCCTATGTTTTCCCTGGAACCCCTGTATCTTCTACATTGTCCATGTTTCTGACAGTGCCTATAGTACAACACAAGGTGACCAATCTATACTATTACATCCAAATAAATAACTCATTGTCCCATTCCAAAGCTAGGTAGAAATGGGATCTGGACTGGGGGGAGGAGATCTTACATGTGGACTGGACACATTGCTGTGGCCGGACGGGTGAGCTCTCCCCTAATGGGCGGTTACGTCTCCTTCACTTCAAATATCTTCATCGTCTGTACCATACTCCCCAACAGCTGTTTACACTTCACCTTCAAGCACACTTATGCTGCGCCCACTGCAGATTGTCTGAGGATGGATTTCCGCATCTCATGTGGCTGTGCCAGTCAATAGGCGACTACTGGGAGGGAATGGACAAAATACAGCCCCAAATGATCAGAATAAATTTTGATCTGTCACCTAAGATAGCTCTTTTGGGATGCGTGAGGGGAATCCTGTGCAGGGCCCAGGGTCTTTCATCACTTGCCTACCTGCTGACAAAGAGGCAGCTATTGTGTGTGGGGGGGCTGTTGCAGACCCAAGATGCAAGACTGGTTGAAAGATACATCTTGCAACGACCATCTGGAACTTCATTATGCTATGCCGCCCGTGGCGTATCGGGCTAGGGACATTTGGGGCCCTCCACAGGCGCATTTACTCAGTTATGACATTGAGTACTGTTGTTTCCCCCCACATTGAGAGACCTGCATGAGGGGATTGTGGACCCTTGCTTGGTAGGCCCTCTGGATAACTGCTGGATGGGAAATACAGGAGGGAGATGCAGGGTAGGCCCCTTGGAGATTAATTTGTCCATCTGTGTTTGGGATCCCTAGCTACCGCCATCAACAAGGTCATCCTACACCCTTTGCACTCAACTGCACTGGCCATGCTCTGTAGGATTTTGTTTGCCACAATGTACTTATTGTTTACAGTTATGGTTTTGTTCTTTGCTTACTTACAGGCCTGTCTCGGGCTGAATTTAGCGTTGTATGTTGCATAAAATCCTATAAATAAAATAATAATAAAAAAACGAAAATCAACTGAAATATGAAGAAAAATACATTGGTCCCATTGAACCCAATGCTCAGAGAAATGGAGAAAATGTTGATAGAAAGGCATAAAAAAAACTTGGCATGAAAGGCTTTGTCATACACTGTGCACCCATATGAAACAATACTGACTGTAGTATAGACCAGGGACCGTTTTCCTGGATAGAACAGTTCCCTAAACAGCACAGAATCACAGAGACAGCGCTTGACCGATCTAAGAATGTCATCCTTTGCTGAACTTCAAGCACAATTTAACCTGGGAAAAGACCAACTTTGGGGTTACCTTCAATTGAAACACTGTCTATTAAGTAAACTTTGAAATTGCTCAATGACCTGCCCGATTTGCCAATACATCAATATAAAACATGCTGGTGAGATTTCAAATAGATGGTATCAGGCCTTTACGGGGTACTCGCTGAGGAACTTCACTCTAAACAACAAAGAAAATCTCTTAAATTGCTTTAGAAAGCCATACTTGCAAATGAATGTGTAGCTCAAGAACAGAAGGAACTCAACACATGGGACGAAAATTGTGTTGTTCCCTTAACCTTCTTAAGGAAGGAATATCAGATGCCAGAGACACAGTGGCTTAGATATTGGCAGGTAAGAAATGCACACAGAAAGTGTGTATCTCTGGAAGAGGGGATACAGGAGGACCACCCACTGGAAGGAAGACTATTGGAGGGGCGGGTTGACAGGAAACTGATTTTGCTGACATATGGTACGGTGATGAGAAATAAGCAACCCCATGTTGAGACTGCAAGACTACTGGGAACAAGACCTGAGAGAAATAAATGAGGATGACTGGAGGGAGGATATAGAGTTTCTGGCTGTGGTGGCAATAAAAGAGAGTTTCTACCTAATCAAACTTGAGATCATACACCAGGCTTACCATAGACGCACATTGCTCTGTAAGATAGGTGGGGCATTTGATGCAATTTGCTTATGAGGATGCAAGGTTTGAAAAATCTACTCGCTATGGCGAGTTTTATTTTATGAAGTTGAGCTATTTTTAGATTCCACTCGACCTTTCTGGCAAGTGAACAAAGAACAGGTATTCTGTTCAGTCATAAACTGAATTAGCAATTAAGATGCCTTTAAATCTTATTCTTGTCACATTTGCTCTGTTTGGGCGACAAAGGTCAAAAGTCAGTTTGTCTTCTTGCAATACAAATACATTTTCTTGTGACTGCAGAGTTCCAGAATTTTGTAAGGTGGACTGTCTGACCTATGTGAAATGAAAGGCTTTGGTATCAGATTTTTCCTAACACACAACATTTATATAACTAAGTCAACTTTATAAACATTTCAAAATATATTTAAGTCATGCATGGATCATGCGCACCCTATATGTGAGCTAGATTTATTATACATGGAGCAAACATTTAGTGTTTTTAATCGAAAAAAGAGGTTTTCTTTTTTACAGCAGAAATGCTGAACTCATATGGAGAATGAACAAAAAGGCGACTGTAAAATGCAATATTTGCCTAGGATCACACAATTTGAGATCCATTTCCGGATCAAGTACATTGCAGTTAGGTTGAGTAGATTATTCAATCTACTCGACCTGCAGCTCTAGTAACATTTTTATGATTTTTCGAGGCCTGGGATGTGGCTTGGAAGACACATGCACAAAATCTGGAGCTGCTCCCACATACAAGACTACTGGGAGGCGGTTAGGTGCTCTTTGGAGAAGGCTACCCCTGGAACTAAAGCCAAGACTGGCACTTCTGGGTGTCTGGGGCCAAGCTCACTACTCCCACTATCAGAAGCTGTTGGTGAATTTATGCGGTTTGGTGGCAAAGCAAGACATTGCTCAGAAATGGGATTCTGGGATTTTCCCCTGCCACCAGACATGAGAGCCAAGTATGGCGTATTGTAAAATTATAGAAAAGAAACTATAAAAAAGAAGAGGATGCCAGGGAAAATGTGAAAAGATCTGGGGAGGATGGGACGCAGGAGCAGAGTCAGGGGGGTGAGAAGGGATACGCACACTGATGCAAGTAAGAATGGTCGGACTGATTGGTACAATAGCCTATACACACACAAAGGGTACAAACCCAGGGAAACATGGCAGGGTGGCGAAGGCGGGAGGCGACGAGGTGAACAGCAATCCTGTGATTATTCTGATCCTACTGTGCCTGATTATGGGGCGACTGAAGTATTAAAGGGATGTTGTGACTAGTGTAAAATGTATTTGTTGTTATGTATAAAATAATAAATGCAAAAAAAAAAAAAATCAGAGGAACTCTAAATCCACGTATGATGGGGGCATTGCTACCCAAGAAATCTACAATTACTAGTGCAGCCCATCTCGTGGTGGTGCGATCCCGAGGGAGACCGGACTTATGCACTGGAGAAGTGGGCGATGTGGGAGACTTTGTTGCTCAACCTGTTGTATGGGGGTTCGACGAGTGCTACTCTTCCTCTGGCTACGAGTCTGTAACTTGTGGCAGGATGCTACAAGGCGGATTGGACGGGGGGCAGACTTACATCAGAGATGTGGGCTACAACAGGCATCTCTTGCTTGAGAGATGTGATGGACAGCGTAGCCAAGAAGTCCTTAACTGATCATAAGGCGGAGTTTGACTTACATCGTACCCAGTTTTTTTTCGCTATTTACAGTTGCTGCATGCCTTGTTGCCTTATATGAGCAACCTTGAGGACCTTCTGTAGTATAGTCCGCTCGAAGCAAAACTGCTTGCGGATGACCTACCGGACCATAAAATATCCCAAATTTACATATACCTGGTGATTAACACACCATACACCTTTGCTCTTCCAGGGAAAGCATGGGAGGCAGATTGGGACCCTTTAGAGAATGAGGACTGGTGGTATGTGCTGGCCGCACCTAGAACTGTAGCCACTGAGTCAAAATCAGTGAATCAATCAAGGATTTATAGAGCACACTAATCACCCGTTAGGGTCTCAAGGCGCTGGGGGGGGGGGGGGGAGCTACTGGTCGTAGAGCCATGTCTTGAGGCCTTTCCTGAATGTCAAGAGGTCTTGGGTCTGGCGAAGGTGGAGCGTTAGGGAGTTCCAGGTCTTGGCGGCTAGGTGAGAGAAGGATCTTCCTCCGGCGGTGGTGCGGCGGATGCGGGGGATGGAGGCGATGGCGAGGCTGGCGGAGCGAAGATTGCGGGTGGGGGTGTGGAAGGTGAGTCTGTCGTTGAGGTAGGCTGGGCCTGTGTTGTGGAGGGCCTTGTGTGCGTGGATGAGGAGTTTGAAGGTGATCCTCTTTGATACTGGTAGCCAGTGAAGGTCTCTGAGGTGGGGGGAAATGTGGTCGCGGTGTGGGATGTCCAGAATGAGGCGGGCGGATGCGTTCTGGATTCTTTGCAGCTTTGATAGGAGTTTGGTTGTTATTCCTGCATATAGGGCGTTTCCGTAGTCCAATCGAATGCTGACCAGAGCGTGGGTGACAGTTTTCCTGGTTTCAACAGGAATCCACTTGAAGATTTTGCAGAGCATGCAGAGAGTGTTGTAGCAGGAAGAGGAGATGGCCCTGACCTGCTGAGTCATGCTGAGTGTGGAGTCCAAGATGAAGCCTAGGCTGCGTGCGTGGGTGGTGGGTGAGGGTGCGGTTCCTAGGGAGGTGGGCCACCAGGAGTCATTCCAAGTTGAGGGGTTGGTGCCAAAGATGAGGATTTCTGTCTTGTCTGTGTTTAGCTTGAGGTGGCTTGATTCCATCCAGCTGGCGATGGCGTGAAGTCTGTTGTGGAGGTTGTTCTTTGCAGTTGTAGGGTCTTTCGTGAGGGAGAGGATGAGCTGAGTGTCATCTACGTAGGAAACTATGTTGATGTGGTGGGTTTGTGCGATGTTGGCGAGGGGGGCCATGTAAACGTTGAAGAGCGTGGGGCTGAGCGAAGATCTTTGGGGAACGCCACAGATGATTCTGTAGGGTTCTGACAGGAACGGTGGAAGGCGGACGCTCTGGGTTCTGCCTGAGAGAAATGACGAGATCCAATCGAGTGCCTTGTTGCGGATTCCAGCGTTGTGGAGGCGTGTGCGAAGAGTGTGATGACATATTGTGTCGAAATCTGCGGAGAGGTCCAGGAGGATGAGTGCTGCTGTTTCTCCTTCGTCGAGCATGGTCCTAATATCGTCTGTGGCCGCAATGAGTGCAGTCTCGGTGCTGTGGTTTCTGCGGAATCCGGATTGGGAGGTGTTGAGTACCTTGCTGTCTTCCAGAAACCGGGATAGTTGGCTGTTTACGATTTTTCGATGACCTTGGCTGGGAAGGGGAGGAAGGAGATCGGCCGGTAGTTCTTGGGGTCGTCTGGGTCTGCCTTAGGTTTCTTCAGCAGGGCGTTGATTTCTGCGTGCTTCCATCTTTCTGGGAAGGTGGCTGACTCGAAGGAGCTGTTGATGGTTTTGCAGAAGTGGGGGGCGATGATGATGTTTGCCTTATTGAAGATATGGTGTGGGCAGAGGTCTGATGGTGATCCGGAGTGGATGGAGGCCATGGTGGTGGCGGTGTCCTCTATGTTGAAGGGGGTCCAGGTTTGGAGGAGGTGGGAATTGCTTGGAGCGTTGGGTTCTTGGGTGTTTGTAGTCAGCTGGTGGGTCTGGGGTTTGAAGCTATTGTGGATTTCTTCTATCTTTCGACGGAAGTGGGTTGCCAGTGAGTTGCAGAACTCCTGTGATGGCGGGGGTTCGTTGGAGCAGGTCCTGGGGGTGGAGAGCTCATTGACGATGCCAAAGAGCTCTTTACTGTTGTGAGCGTTGGCGTCGATGCAGTTTCTGAAGTGGGTCCTTTTGGTGGTGAGGATCAGTTGGTGATGTTTGCGTAGGGCATCCTTGAAAGCGATGTGGTTGGAGTTGGTAGGGTCAAGGTGCCAAGTTTTTTCCATTCTGCGACATAGCCGTTTGGATTCCTGTAGTTCTGGGGTGAACCAGCTGGGCTTGATTCTATGGGGGGTGTTTTTTTTTTTTTTTTGAGTGGTGCGAGGGTGTTGGCGCAATCTTCTATCCAGCGATGCAGGTTGGTGGTAGGAGAAGTGGTGGATGCAACGGTGGTCTGTCCAGCTGAGTTCGGTGGTGTGGCTGAAAGAGACGTGGTTGCTGGCTGAGAAATTGGGGTTGAGTGTGTGGCCTGCGGAGTGGGTGGGTGTAGTGACGAGTTGCTTGAGGCCGCAGTTGTCGAGGTTGTCGATTAGGTTGGTGGTGTTGATATCGTTGTTATGTTCTAGGTGGAAGTTTAGGTCACCGAGGAGGATGTAGTATGTTGAGGTGAGGGCTTGGGAGCTGATGGCGTTGGCGATGCCGTTGCAGAACTGCGGTCTGGGTCCAGGGGGTCTGTAGACCAGTGTTCCTCAGAGTGTGCTGTTGGCGTTGATGTGGATTTTGAAGTGGAGGTGCTCGGTGGAGTTGATGGTGTCGTGGGAGGTGGTGGAGACTCTTATGGTGTTTTTGTGAGCTATGGCGATTTCTCCTACTGGTCTGTTGATTCGGTCTCTTCTGGTGATCTTGTAGTTTTCTGGTATGGCTATGGCTACGTCTGGTTTTGAGGCCAAATTCATCCAGGTTTCGGTGAGGAATGCGACGTCGAGTATGTGGTCAGGAGGTCCCAGAGTTCAATTGCATGTTTGTGGACGGATCGGGTGTTAAGTAGGATGCATCTTAGGCGGTTGTCTGTTTTGATTTGGAGTTTGGAGGTTAGGTTGCAGGTGAAATTGGAGGCTTTGCAGGAGAAGGGTCCTTTGGTGCGCATCGGTGTGGACTGGAAGCAGATGGAGGAGCGTCCTGGATTAAGGACGTGGAGTTCGTTGGCAGTGTAAAGGTGTCCGGTGGCACGGGGGGCGTGTTGGCCAGGGGGTCTGGCGCTGGGTGCGGTCTTGGCGCGGACGGGCGCAGGCGGGCTTGCCTTTGGTGTGCCAGCGGCGCGTCCGCGCTCCAGCCGGCATAAGAAGGGAGGTGGGAGGGAGTGGCAGCTGGGAGGAGGGAGGGAAACCTCCAATGGGAGAGCAGGGGGGTGGGGGGGCAGGGGCAGCAGGAGTCAGGAGCGGGAAGAGCTCCGAGGAGGGGGGAGGGGCCTTCCGGGAGAAGGAGAAGCCAAGGAGCCCAAACAAGCCC
This sequence comes from Pleurodeles waltl, assembly GCF_031143425.1. NCBI lineage: Eukaryota > Metazoa > Chordata > Amphibia > Caudata > Salamandridae > Pleurodeles > Pleurodeles waltl. The sequence goes on along the minus strand of NC_090449.1, from coordinate 667,415,857 downwards.
AAACAAGCCCAAAACAATGGCAGCACTTACTGGAGCAGTGGTGAGGAGGAAGCGACCTGCCTGCAAGGATGCAGGGTCAGAGGTCGCTTCTAACCTCGCGCTGCGGCCAGCATTAGAGGGGAGGTGGGAGGGAGTGGCAGCTGGGAGGGAAACCTCCAATGGGAGTGCAGGGGGGCGGGGGCAGCAGGAGTCAGGAGTGGGAAGAGCTCCGAGGAGGAGGGAGGGGGGTGGGGCCTTCCGGGAGAGGAGAAGCCAAGAAGCCCAAACAAGCCCAAACAATGGCAGCACTTACCGGAGCAGTGGTGAGGAGGAAGCGACCTGCCTGTAAGGATGCAGGGTCAGAGGTCGCCTCATCCAGCTCCAGTACTTACACCAGAATTACTTTATTAGATATAGCTCTGGAAAAGAGGCTTAATAGCATCTACACTGCATCTACTCTGGCTTTTGGTGTCCTCTCCCCTTCCTGGTGTCATGGGGAGGTGGGCGGCAGTTGGAGGCCCACACTCCTCTAGGAATTGTGCACCTGTCATTGCTGCTTTCTGTGTGTTCATATGTGGTCTTCCTTTGAGCTGTATTCTATTCTAGATTTTTTTATCCTTTTATCGGGCGCTGGTGGGTCTGTACGTGTTATCCTTCAAGTTGGCTGATGTACGGATGTCGGACCTATATTGTCATATTAATACTGTTGTTTTTCTTTTCCACAAAAAAAATGCTTCTCAAAAAAAAGAATGAAAGGAACTCCTCGACATTCCTTGGCTGTGGAAATAGAAAAGCCTGTATAATTTTTTTTTTTTTTTATCTGAATGACTGGCACTGGTCTGGAAAGAAACTGTAACAGGCAAATCTACTCCGTTATCCCTCTTGTTGAAGATGTGGTGGACAAAGAGTATTCACAGTACACATTTTATATTAATGCCCCGGAACTGCTGTCGTTTTAGCCACAAATCTGGGCGACATGGAAGTCAGTGGATCGAACAGACATAACTTCCTGCCCACTGTTACCCATTCTTCATGACACCACCAAACTAGTGGGTGTAACGAACCACTGGAAAAGACGGCTATATACCTCTCTAGCTGCGGTCAAGATGGCCACACTGAGAAATTGAAAGTCCCCTATTCACCCATCCAACACATACCACACATGCTTATTGGACAAAGCAAACAGCGGTTGCAGTCTCCTACGAAAGAATAGTCGACAGACTGACTGAAGGATCAACAGGATCTCTTCAACTGTATTTGGGGTCCCTTCTTGAAAAAGCCACATCAGGATTCACTCTGAGTTGCATCCTCGAATCCTGACTGAGTCCATTTACCGTCTTCTCCTTTAATAAGTTTTCACCCACAAAGAGAGCATTCTTCCAGTCAAAACCTTGAATGGCTAGTATACTTGTTTTGATAAGACACGATCTTTAATACTCCAGCTGAATTGGTGCTGTAAGGATCTATTGTCTTTTTTCCCATCCCCGCCTACCTTACTTATTTTCCTGGCTACTCTGTAATTGCCTTTACATCCAAGCTATCCCATTTAATGGGGAATTAAGTTTAGGCACCTTTTCGGTGCTTCTAAGCCTTTTTACATGGCTGTAGCCTTTTCTTATGTTTTTTTTTTACTTGTGTCCATGTCAAGAGTTGTGGAAAGTTTTGTATATCAACACTGGATGTTGTGGAGCTGCTCTGATTCGCACTGAACCGACATGGCTCTGTGTTCTTGAAAATGTATGAAATTAAAATAATAATAATAAAAATAAGTTTTAACAAACACATAAATCTTGTCTTAACTATCCTATAAGTTTGTATTTGAGCCAAAAATATTTTTACAGTTACTTAGGTGAATGGGAAAATAAAAAGTTGCGGAATATTTCCTTCTTCAAATACATCTCTGGTCCCACACGCACATTCACTGACTTCAACCCCAGAGCCCTACAATTATGTTAAGGTGAGCAGACCACTGAAAGCTTGCGCCAGGTGTCTGGCTCTTCTTCTAATCAAAGTTCTTCTGAACCCTCGAGTCTAAACTAAAACAAGCTTTCATGTGACTTCTACTTGCCACTCACACTCAAACCTCACATGCCAAGAACTAGACATACCATTAACTTTTGATGTAAAAAGGACAGAGAAGGAAATACCCATTTAGTGGCTCAATTTCATAATGTGAAAGTAGAAAACCTAAGATCAATCCGCATTTGACCAAAGTTTGAGATCCTAGCCAGATGTTTTATGTCACTGACCCTCCTTTTCCTTCATGAGCACATATGAGTGCATATTCAAATACGTGAATTCAAGATGTGCGCTAAACAAATGTCTCTTGTTTAGTAGACTATAATGTTGCTCCATCTAAAACAAGAATCTAGGTACCATATAGAGCACCAGTACCAACTGACTTGTCTCAGTTCATTAAAGGCATTGTCCTCAGGACAGGGTCAGGAACGGTTCTACTTCAGGTTAAAAAACAATCACTTAAAAAAAAAATACCTGTCAATGCCGTGATGTAATCTAATGTACTAAATCAGAACGCATGGCATGTTAAAGAAATACACTGTTTTGAATTATGAAGATGTGCTATCTTATTTTCAAATTATGTGTGTTGCATGATTTACACGTCAAATATATTCCAGGCTCCACCCGCATATGAATTCTTAGAGCCGAGCCAAGCCAGTCCCTAGGCTCTTACTGTTAATGTTTTGGCTTTCCCATCTCTACAACACCCCTCGACAGGACTACAACCAGTCAGTGGCAGGTAGGTCTCCCACTCTTCCCTGTTCCCAATGGTGCTTCAGCCCTTATTAGGAGATCATTTGTTGAAATGTTGAGATTTAGAAAAGGGATCAAGAAAATGAGATGTTATACAATAAAATTACATATGACAAGCTAAATGATCCTTACACGTATCACCATATTGCGTTATATACGTCATCATTGGCCACACAAGGAAGGGAAATCGACACACATGCACTAGTGTAGGCATTTTATTAAGTGGGCACAGGGAGACATTTGATTAAGTGGCTATACACAGGTCTACGGTCCCATCTATATGTTGGGATGACAACTCTTAAGGGAAGCAGACTTAGGTCTCTTACTTAATGATAAAGAGTGGCAGTTTCTTTTAGAATACCCAAGTAAGTTACCTTGCAACATTCAATTTACGTTCATTCAGTATTTAGTGTTCCAAGGGCATATGTGACACCATTAGCTCTACACAAACTTTTCCCAGCGGCTGTGTCCAATTGTCAGAGATGCTGCACAGCAGATGCCGACCTACTTCATATGATATCTGCATGTTTCAGGCCAGCATATTATAGGACAGGAGTCTGAGACACGAACCCTTACTGAACACACTTACAGGGAAACTATGGAACACTGCATACTAGGGTTGTATCCTCTTCCTAAATCATCCTCAACAGAATCTCGATTTGTGGACTTGGCTCTCCTCCTTGTTAAGCAACAAATAAAACATCACTGGAAGTCACCCATTCCTCCCACGGAACACAGCTGGCACAAGGAAGTTTGTCGTTGGGGATCGTCTGAGAGCTTGGCCTTGAGGAGGGAAGAATACAGAGGGCTACGCAAGTGTCCAATAGCCATGCTCTGGGGCGCATTGTTGGAGCAGTTTACAGCAGGAAAACAGGTGTGAGCATGTCTAACCTTATTTGGACTTTAGTTACTTATAAGGGGACGCGTTAGAGGTTCGACGGGCCTTTCGACTATAATTAGAGTTATTCCACCATGGTCACAAATTTTTCTCACGACCTAACCAACAACAACACAATATAGTCAACAATTCATGATCATATAACTTTGAGTCAGTAAACTTTACACACCATGACCCATGTGGCCATGAATAACCACACTTTTTAGTAAAGTTAGAAAGTTTATTTCTCTAGATTAACAATGCTAATATCACATATATTAATCTCGAGACCAAATGATAAACATATACCAACAGAACAGGCTGACCTGAAAGTATTTTCCCACGTCGCCATGTGTAAGAATATTGTGCATTCACAGAAGAACCAATAAACTTTAATTCCCAAACCTATGATATAGTTAGACAGTCTTTCACACCTCAATGATTGGCTCCTGATCTCCCGTTACCACCACCAGTTTCATCAGGTAACTTTTAAGTTGCAATCATAACTCCAGTCAGTGCAGCCTTTGTCCCGGCCTGAGAACATATGCTGCTCACGCATCAAGATAACATTTTTATCCATATGTAATATTCTACATTTCAGCAGAAAGTCCTACCACCAAATTTAAAACATTTCTTATTTAATATAGCAGGTTACAAATCTATTTGGTCAGCAATGTATTAACAATGAATAAGTGTTAATCCTCTGCTTTTACAAAACATTTACGAACATGTATTTATGCCATGATACTTAACGAGGCCTTGTCGACTAGACCCACAATTTCATAATTACTCTATGCCTATTAAAATGAAGAAAATAGACTTTAACACATTAATATGATCCACTAATAAATTTAATTCTGCATGTGCGTATAAATTCTGCATGTGCTTATAAGTTCTAAAGTTAATGTCATTTCTTTACTAATGTTGTACACATCATGATGCCCACTAAAGTGGGCGCATTTTCCAAGGCACTCAATTTTTTCTACGTTAATATAATTGATGTGAATTCTTAGCTATTAATCAATGCAAATTTATTAGTAATTATAGGAAACTGGCACTTGCTGCAGTTACCCCCCAACTTTTTGCCTGATATTGATGCTGACTTGAGTGAGAGTGTGCTGGGATCCTGCTAACCAGGCCCTAGCACCAGTGTTCTTTCCCTAAAAATGTACCATTGTTTCCTAAATTGGCACACCTCTGGCACACAGATAAGACCTTGTAAAAGGTACCAGTGGTACCAAGGGCCCTGTGACCAGAGAGGGTCCCTAAGGGCTGCAGCATGTGTTGTGCAACCATAAGGGACCCTTCACCTAACACATGCACACTGCCATTGCAGATTGTGTGTGTTGGTGGGGAGAAAAAGGCAAAGTCGACATGGCATCCCCCTCAGGGTGCCATGCCCACAAAACACTGCCTGTGGCATAGCTAAGTCACCTCCCTAATATGCCTCACAGCCCTAAGGCAGGGTGCCCTATAACAGGTGAGGGCACAGCTGCATGAGCAATATGCCCTTACAGTGTCTACGTCAATTCTTAGACATAGTAAGTGCAGGGTGGCCATATTATTAAGTATTGTAGTGAATCCTAGTTCTTTTTTATGGGATAGCAGGAGTTAGCTTAGCCGCTGGCTTGTAGACTCGTGCCCCCGTCACCTAGTGACTTTTAACCTACTTAGCTTGCTCTGTCTTAGCCCATTTAATTATTTATTTCTTCTAAGATGGCTGCCTTGTTTATAGTTAGGCCACTTGTTATGAGTTACATTATTAGTGTCACCGTGCCAAGGCGTCAAGCACCAAAGACAAACAAACAGTAGGTGTTCACACTTAGGGATTTTCCCTCTCTATACTTTCGAGGGATTGTTGATATTAATTGCCGTCCCAAGCATGCCTGTTATCTATTGTTTTGGAATACACCTACGTCAGGGGACCTTGTAAATCTGTATAAATACATCACACTTTAGACAGATAATCAGAGGGATCCCGACCAGAGGGCATCGCCACCATCGCTGATACCGATGCTGCAGTCGTCTTGACGCTGACCTAGTCTTCGTGTCCCTACGGAGTATGAGATAGAGACCTCATTCCAAGGTAACTAGGGTTGGGGGCTCCTCTCATGGACACGACTTTGGCAGATTAGGTTTAGCGAACCCAGCTCTCCTTTAGGTAGGAGGTTAGGCCTATTCACATGAGGGTAATAGGGCATATTCCATCTTATATATCTTTTTTATGTATTGCAAAATGGTGGGGGTCTTCATAACAATGACTCTCTTCTTCACAATACTGTTATTTGCTATATTCATTATCCTAATCATTGCAGTCCATGCAACTTATCGCAAATTGCAGTTATGTTAAATAAAAAGCTATTATAACTTTACTGCATCTGTGTCATTGCCTGTGTTTGTATGAGACATAACATATCTGTGGGAAAAGGGTAATTTCCGTTTAACTACGACATACCCTGAGATATCTTACTTTGAGTCCATGCGTAAGCGACTGCCATAAATCACCTTTTACTATTGTGTTTCTGGTGAGGTACTGCTAGTGAGCCGGTAAGGTTGGGACAACAGTTGCGACTTGTTGTAGGAAAGACTCAGTCGCCTACAAACAAAAGTACTGTCATCCTTAAACCAGTAGTCTTGCTCAGAGCAAGAGTCCAAACTACGACACGGCGCCACCAACGATGGTGTTTAGGCACTAATTTACGGATACCCTGACAATCACTGTCTCACAGACAAACAGGTACCCTTAGTACCATTATACGGAGACGTCCGTGGTCTTTGGGAAGAATCCTCCTCAGCTGAACAGGTAACACCTAATTAAGCTGTAGGTTGTTCGAGCTCGAACTCTTAAAAAGGAAAAGACTTCCCCTATTTGGTGTTCCGTTTCTCTAAACAAATATGGCTAATACCATAAATATTCCTGCAAATGCTAGACATGCACTTACACAACATTTATTAGCGCATGGCCTTACAGATGAGGGCGGGGATGTTACTCTGATAATAGAGGCAACTGAAGCATACCAAACAGAAATATTTTACTGTTGGGTCACCTTTCCTGAGGCTGACCAAAGAACGCACACATTTCATACATATGAAATTGCGAACGTACCTGTACGGTACGAAGCATACCAGTATCATGAGATTTTGCTCACATATCAAGAGCATCAGAACTGGTTTGAAGGCGCCCTACCACATGTACTACGGAGAGTGAGGCTAGGTCCCTTAAGTAATGAGGGACCTACATGGCCTATGTTTGCCACATATACACCTCACCCAGGCATACAGACCATGCCGATCGCAGATTTACGGGTATTATATAATGAATTAGTGGCATTATATAGACGATTGGTTCAGTTCGTACTGCAAACGTTGAACACTGCACCAGCGCGTCCAGCACCGCCAATAGCTGGTGGTTATCAATTGGCTACTGGGATTAATCCACAAACAGTGCATACTATTATGGGTAAAGTTCCCACGGAACGGGAAAAAATACCGTTCTGGATAGCCCAGAAAACTAATCAACTGGAAGCTGTGTTTCCCCATACGGAACCACAGGAAAAACATAGATTGCTCCCTATGTGCTTGCCGTTTGGGATGGTTCCCTCGGTGGATGACTGTGCCACATGGGGTACAGCCTTCGCTGCCATATATACTACCACACATGGTACCCCGACACTTGCCAATTTGCCGGAAGTGTTAAAACAAATACAAAATGAGCATGGGGCTGCACCAGCCCTGGATCTGGGGATGAAATTAATGCGTAACTTTGACTTCGTCTCCTCGATAATACTGAGTAATATTAAAGGGGAAGCGGTAGCACTGGCAATATGCCAGCGTCTCCGGGAAACTCCAAATTTGGAACAAGAGAGACAGCTACCGAAAATAATTTCCGATACTTATACTAGTATAGGACGGGATAGTCTGGGAGCCAAACCTAAAAAATTGGAGTTACACGGTACTTCCCATAAGGAGGGTACGAAGCAGGCACAAGAGGGCTCTAAAAAGCGCTGGGACAAACAAAAAGATTTCAAAGAAAAGAGAAATAAGAGAGCTGATTCTCCACACCCGGTGTACTCCGAAAGGAGGTATAATCTCAGTAATAGGGAGAACATTAGAACTCCAGACAGATATACTGATTCACGTCCCTCTCGTTCCTTTCAGGACGCACCGGATAAACGTAGCGAGAGAGGGTGCCGTCAAGATCGACGTCCGGAATACGTGAAAGAAAAGAAAGACTCACCACAGTCTACCATTAAAAAAGAAGAAAAGATTCCACAGCAAAAGCCACAGTTTAAAAAAAAGAAGGTGGCAGCACTGACAGTTAAAAATGCCAGTAATATTGAGAACGCTGTTGAGGAACAAGACGTGGGCAGTGACTCTGTTAGACAGCGCGGCAGAGGTCGCGATATGTCGCCGGAGTCTGAAAGATCGTCTGGATGCGACAGCAACTAGCGATTACATTGCGGTTGAAACAGCGGATGGCCGCGTTCTTCCCCCGATGGGGTTTATGATTTAACAATTCAGATAGAGGGAGACGTGGAACGCACTATTAGTGTGATATTTTGGGATGAACTTACTAGTGATATCCTACTGGCTGAGAGAGACTGGCCACCTGAACACGTCCACAAGCTCCAGCATGGGGAAAATGTCATTTTGCCTTATTTCTCCGATCTTGTTCCCGAAGCAGCAAAAGAAGCCTATGCTGCTGAATGGGCTTTAGCGCAGGCACCTGCGCTATACCACAATCATGTCGGTTGGGACAAGGAGTCTCCTTGTCATATTATTCCGGTTAGGTCTACACCCCAACCGCAGCCACAGTACCCTGTTAAACATGATGCAAAGGCTCCGGTGAAGGAGATACTATCACAACTTGAGTATCAGGGAGTAATTGAGCCCTGTACGTCTGCAATGAATAATCCATTATTCCCTGTTGCAAAGCCAAATCATTCATATAGAATAGTGGTTGATTATAGACACTTGAATAGTCATACACGAACATATGCCATACAAAACTCCCACAGCACAGCACTGATAAATAATATAGTGCGTAAAAAATATAAAACAACACTGGATATATCTAATGGATTTTTCTGCCAGAATTTAGCGCATGAGAGTAGGGACCTAAGTGCATTTTCATTTGGCTCCCAGAAACGCTTTTGTCGTTTACCTCAAGGCTATAAAAATAGCCCAGGCCTGTTTTCAGCCAGTGTAACATCAATTTTGAACGAAATTGATTCCGATGCATTGTCCTATGTGGATGATATCTATCTCACTGACGACGCCCTCGACATTCATCTTGCGAGGGTCGATCGGATCATTTTGGGGTTTACAGACCTGGGGTATAAATTCAATTTTAAGAAAAGCAAGATAGCTTTTCTTAGTGTGTTGTTCCTGGGATATGAGCTATCAAACGAAGGGAAGAGCCTGGCCCCGCACTTCCTAGAAAAGTGTGCTCAACTACAGCCTCCCAACACACTTAAGAAATTACAGTCATTACTGGGTTTCTTCAATTTTGGCAGAACATACATTCTAGATTATGCAGAACGCATCAAGCCACTTTCCGACTTAATACAGCCCAATTTTTCTAGCAGACGATGGACGATTGAACACACACATATCCTTAGGGATATGCAACGGGACATGCTCGATGCTAAACACTTACACACATGTGACAATAAAACAAATGTGGTCATCAGAATAATTGCTGGAGCACTTGGATTTACTTATGTCACCTTTAATGAGGATGACACAGTGCCGATAGCATATAAATCACATTTATATTCCAATGCTGAAAAGCGTTTTGCACCTACAGAAAAGATTCTGACAGCAGTTCAGATGGCCGTCATAAAGGAGAGGCCACTTGCCCAGGTGAAACGCATTATTGTTGTCTCCCCGGTGCCGGCCTTAGAGGCGGTCACTAAAGCGAGCGTTCCGAACGCTAAGGCATTACACCCACGTTGGATTCAATGGGCAACGTCTCTGACCGCCACTGATGTCGATTATGTAATCGATCCCAGACTTCAGACACAAGAGTTTCTCCAGTATGAACAGGAGTACCCCGCTCCTCTAAATATTTTGCCACTAGACAGTTATGATACTATCATTTATACTGACGGATCAGAACAAACGGCTGTAGGTACTAAACATCAATACTCGGCAGCTTGCGCAGCCGTGTGTGGAGTGATGGAAGATGGAGTTTTCCACCCTCACAATACCTACACGCAGACCCTAGGGGACTGCACAGCCAAGTTGGCTGAGCTTAAAGCTCTTCTTCTAGCGCTCGAACATACTGAGACAGGAAGCCAGACTTTGATAGTCTGTGATTCATATTACTGCGTCCAGTCATACAATGAATATCTCAATCATTGGAGACTGAACGGGTTTAGAGATTCCAAGGGGAACACCATTAAACACAAAACATTGTGGGAGAGGGTGGCTGATCTTAGGGATAAGCTGCCGTGTGTCCATACATTAGGACACCAGTGTGTAAGAATACACGTTGCCGGTAATACATTGGCTGATGAAGCAGCCAAAGCATCAGTAGCTACTGCTTGTGTGGCTGTAGTGACTCGTTCTCGGACGAGGTTGGATAATGAAATACTGATTGCCGTTAAAGCTTCGGCTGCAGGCAAGGCCCTTCCGAAAGGATACCCTACAAACTATACTTACCATATCAGTGCACAGAATGTTGCTTATACAACAATTCCTGGGGTTGGAGATCGAGTGATCCCCAATGAAGACCATAGATTAGAGCTGATTACAGCAGCACATGAGGGTGTCGCTTCTGCACATGCTGGTGTTCTGGCCATGATAACAATACTACAGCAACGATACTGGTGGCCTGGTCTATGCAGACGAACTAAACAGTATGTCCTTTGCTGTGACATATGCCAGCAGATTAAGGGCTCTAATATCAAACGCCCTCCGCAGACATCCCTCTTAGTGTCGGACAAGCCACTTCAGTGTGTGTACCTAGACCATTGTGGTCCCTTACAGCCTGATGGTGCATACAAATACATTTTAGTGGCTGTGGATTCCTGTTCTAGATTCCTGTGGGTATGGCCACAGCGGTCGGCTGACGCCCAGACTTTTATAAAAGATTTGATGATCTTTATCGGTACATATGCGGTTGCAGCATTCCTTTCGGACCAGGGCCCTGCATTTGCCTCTAAAGCATTCAGGGACACCATGGAGACGATGGGTGTTGAACTCCATTACTCCTCACCATAACATCCCGAGGGAAATTCGGTCGTGGAGAGGCGGAATCGTGATCTAAAGCAGTCCTTAACAGCCCGAGTATTAGGTTCAGGCCGCAGTTGGTTACACCACCTATATGGGGTCCAGAGAGCACTGAATAATCTGCCAAGACGGTCCTTGGGGGGAAAGTCTCCATATGAGGTTCTCTTTGGGATACCTATGTATGTCCCCAATCTTGATGCCCCTGGTATGGTGGCAGCAGAAACGCCATTTGACATAAAAGAATGTCTCACTGTTTTACAGGAGCTTCAACAATTTTGTGATGATAAATCATATGCGAGTGCTGCCACCTTAGGAATAAGGGAATTGGCGAAAACTTCGACTGACTGGATTCCTAATGTTGGGGATCTGGTTTGTGAGAAGATCGCTGTGAAAAAGAAGTTTGGTCCATCATACAGAGCACCTGTACAGGTCTTGGGAATAAAAGGCACCAGGACTGTCATCCTACCACCATTATCCGGTTCTAAATCGAATAGATTCATCTCCATTGATGACATCAAATTACACCATGTGGCCGATTCTTCACAGTAGACCAGGAGGTCCCTTGGGTGGTTCCCGATCCCCTCTCACTACCCAACAGGACATCCATCTACATAGTAGGATGAACATCACTGCTACTGACTATGCAACTATGTCAACTGCTGTTCCAGACACTTCCTCGACCATGGGGAGGGCGGAGAATGAACTTTTGTTGGTTCCAGTCACATCTTCAGTGACTACCCCGCTTCAAGATTTGGCTGTATTTTACACAAACACTTCCACGACTGATGACGTTGTTTATCAGGAACATCCACGAGCGGTGGATCAGAATTCAGCGGGTCCTGTGTTTGCAGAGACTTCCTCTGGCTATTTCATTGACATTGATAATTTTTCTTCGGATTCCTCCTCAACAGTGTCTGACAAACTTTCAAAAAGTAGTAAGCTGTATCGATGGCTTAAAAAGAACTATTTGATCTATCCATGGAACTATCTATGGTGGTGTTTGACATTTATTGCATTATTTTTATGGATTGGTTTTGTGACTGTTTTCTTTTTGCTGATTAATGGTCACTATATTCCTGATCGCTCCTCTGTGGAGCCTGTTGATGAAATTTTAACACCACATCATTCTTCACATAAGGTCTGACGAGATTTGTCCCCTGTGAATATTACAGCTATACCAATTACAGGTGGGATTGTGTGGGACAAAGTTCCATTCGATATATACGGGCCTACAGAGATAATTCAAATACCATACGTGTTCAAAATTTCAGTGTCTGATGTTATTACACCTAATGTTGTCTCTGATGATTGGGATGTCCAAACAGTTGATTCCATACTAGCTGAAATTAAGGACTATTCCACTTTTGGAAGTGATGATGTATATGATTATACAATGAATTATGGGGAAATGATCTGCTATAACAATTGGGGACATCACTACCTACACCGTGCAACTAGATATAGGCCTCTCTTGAACTACACACAGTGGGAACACTGCTCGACACCACAGGTGGAGAGTCCAAAGTACTACAGCGATAAATTTACATACTTTTCCGGGCATGATACAAGAAAAGCAGAGTCGTATTATTTTAAAATACCTCTGACACATATTAGTAAACTTTTGCTAACAGATACAAAACTGATTTATTCAGATCCCTTTGTTTCCCGGCTCTCGCTTGAGGGTTACGAATATTAGAAAAACACTATTGATTTGAAAAGTGTATGGGGAACACAAGATTGGCAGATACAGGGTAAGGAGGCTTTGTTTCAGGCATGCCTGATTCCTGTGCAAATTATTTTCTTAAATGACACTATTGAGCAGACATCCTGTCTGGGGTTAGCAAAAATAAAAGAACTGAACACGCCCAGTATCCCTACTCCGACAAAATTTAGAGATTGGTAACACTTTCTTAATGTCTCAGAAGACAGGCTAGATGCAATGGTTAAGGCTGGTACCTATAATTCTTCACTTTCTCCTCCCGGCGGGTGGTTGGTATGGCCCTCCAACACTGATGAGTGTCAAAAGCGTTTTTTGAACTCTTCAGTGGGCTTTTCAATTAACAGGCCTGACCCTCTCTTTCTATCAGGTCAACATACAGGTATAATTACAACATACAGTGTGGGTAAGCTGTGCCAGCAATGGGTGCAGACAAACACGTTAACAGCGGTTAAAAAACACCTCAACGCTCTTTCTGACAGTATAGACTTACAGGATTTCCTGTTAGGTCCTAGAAAACAACGCTCGAAACGGTTTTTATATGCTATGTACAATGAAATTTGGAAACTTTCCCAGATTGAAGCTGCTGCACGTTTAAGGCAACTGGATAAGGAGAATTTGGAAAAAACATTAGCTGTTGTCAACAATGGCATGAACACGCTGTCCAACAGGATTTATTCACTATCGAATATAGTGTCGTCTGCTATTGATTTCACTCAGACAGACTTGTCCCAGTTATATCATGGGCAAACACAGCTACGTTCCATCATGCAGCTGGGTTGGACATTACAGACACTGAAAAGTGGCCACATTCCATGGAGGTACATTAATGGGAGTGAAATGTTCACTGCTTTTAATTTTTCCAGGGAACAAGAGACAATGGCTAAAAGGGAGGCTAGTTTCACCCTGCTTCAAGTAGAAAAGTTAGATAAGTTGCCCTTCACAGTAGCTGAGAGTCCTTCAACTATTTGGCTCTTGAACGGCATTATTAATTTACCGATTTCAACCTTTCGTTTCTCGAGCTGCCTGAAACATCTTGCAGTGGGACGATATGAGCAGCTAGGAGATAGCTTTATTAAGGAAGAGTGGGAGTTGCCCTTTGACTATAGATGTCTGAACGGTGAACAGGAGGTCTTTCTTAGCGGAAATGAATGTGAGACTGCTGTTCGTCATTCTATGATATGCAAACAGGTGTCTCTTCACGGTCTTTGCAATGCAGGGGTCGCGAATTTGGCCTGTTTTCTAAAGGGTACTCCCGTCCCCTTGATTCATCCAGTATTTCATGTACTTTCCAACGGCAGTTATGTGGTACTGAACGATCAAAGCTGTTGCGGCATGCGACCTGGAATTGCCTACGCAATCTCAGTCACGAAGGTCGTTACGTGTTGTGGACATGTTTTGTTTCCCCCCACACGAGAGATAAAAGTATCTGAGATGTGGCCCCACATAGATACTATTAATGTGAACTATGACAAGTTGAGTAGGCTAAAGGCGCTATTGTTTCAGAAACAGGTCGCCTTGACTTCCGCAAAAGAGACGCATGCTCTCCAGATTGCGAGATCATCAGCCGAGATACAGTCCCTTTTAAATACCGATTTCCCCAAACACTTTGGAGAGCTGGTATCCAGAATATTCAATGCTTCAAGCACCACTGGGATTGTGCATTTCTTTAAGGCTGTCGGGTCTGGTTTCGTGTCCATCTTCCAGACTGTCTTCGGAGTCATCCCATCAGCCATCCATTCTCTCTTTTCAAGTGTGTTTTGTGGCTTTCCAATTATTTTGGCTTTAATTGGCGGACTACTACTGCTATTTCTTCTGATTCGCGGTGGTTGGTTCTTTCCAGCAACACAGAGCAATGGAGCCGCTCCCGCCAACTCCACTGTGCCGTGAGCGCATGGTTCGGATCTTCAGTGCACCTTTGCTGGTGGAACTGGAGCTTGACTGGTCGTTGTCATTCCGGCCACTTCTCTGGTGTGTTCAGCCAGTCTTCCGCTGCATATGGTGTCTCTTTGAACATCTGCCTATGGTCTGTCTTGCTGTTGCACCGACATCTCCTGTGGAACACGAACTGCTGATGTCCCTGATGAGGGTTCATACACGGTCATGCCCCTTGAGACTGAGGTTGCTCCGCGAGGCCACCTATGAGCCTTCCGTTATGAGATCTACCATGGATGAGGACACTGCAGCAAGTATCAATGCACCAGGAAATGAGGCTTACTTCTGCTCTGTGGATCCGTTTGTCCACCCAGCACTAGACTTAACTTCGGACGATGTTGACTCATTTTTGGGGTCCTTGACTGGTGACTTCGATGACATTCTTCAAGATCATGCGTATAACACATAATTTGATGAATTGACTTGCCATTCCCGATTCCAGATTATGCAATTTAATAGACATTTGCTGTTGCACGCTGTACTTATCATAGTTGATATTGACATCTCTGTATGTATATTTAGACAGATTTGTTTTAACATATTTTTAACACATGCGAATGCTTTTTTGACTTGTTTTAGCATTTAGCTTTCAGTTCAGGAGCAATTTTTTAGCTTTTGGGTTCCTGTACCTTCATCATACCTGTTACGGCAATGGGGAGGGTGTAGTGAATCCTAGTTCGTTTTTATGGGATAGCAGGAGTTAGCTTAGCCGCTGGCTTGTAGACTCGTGCCCCCGTCACCTAGTGACTTTTAACCTACTTAGCTTGCTCTGTCTTAGCCCATTTAATTATTTATTTCTTCTAAGATGGCTGCCTTGTTTATAGTTAGGCCACTTGTTATGAGTTACATTATCAGTGTCACCGTGCCAAGGCGTCAAGATCAAGCACCAAAGACAAACAAACAGTAGGTGTTCACACTTAGGGATTTTCCCTCTCTATACTTTCGAGGGATTGTTGATATTAATTGTCATCCCAAGCATGCCTGTTATCTATTGTTTTGGAATACACCTACGTCAGGGGACCTTGTAGATCTGTATAAATACATCACACTTTAGACAGATAATCAGAGGGATTCCGACCAGAGGGCATCGCCACCATCGCTGATACCGATGCTGCAGTCGTCTTGACGCTGACCCAGTCTTCGTGTCCCTACGGAGTCTGAGATAGAGACCTCATTCCAAGGTAACTAGGGTTGGGGGCTCCTCTCATGGACAGGACTTTGGCAGATTAGGTTTAGCGAACCCAGCTCTCCTTTAGGTAGGAGGTTAGGCCTATTCACATGAGGGTAATAGGGCATATTCCATCTTGTATATCTTTTTTATGTATTGCAAAATGGTGGGGGTCTTCATAACAATGACTCTCTTCTTCACAATACTGTTACTTGCTATATTCATTATCCTAATCATTGCAGTCCATGCAACTTATCGCAAATTGCAGTTATGTTAAATAAAAAGCTATTATAACTTTACTGCATCTGTGTCATTGCCTGTGTTTGTATGAGACGTAACATATCTGTGAGAAAAGGGTAATTTCTGTTTAACCACGACATACCCTGAGATATCTTACTTTGAGTCCATGCGTAAGCGACTGCCATAAATCACCTTTTACTATTGTATTTCTGGTGAGGTACTGCTAGTGAGCCGGTAAGGTTGGGACAACAGTTGCGACTTGTTGTAGGAAAGACTCAGTCGCCTACAAACAAAAGTACTGTCATCCTTAAACCAGCAGTCTTGCTCACAGCAAGAGTCCAAACTACAACAGTATATGGTCTGGGAGTTTGTCAGAACGAATGCCACAGTTCCATAATGGCTACAGTGAATATTTGGAAGTTTGGTATCAGACTTCTCAGCACAATAAACACACCACTGATGCCAGTGTGGGGTTTATTAAAAAGTGCACACAGAGGGCATATTAGAGATGCCCCCTGTATTTTACCCAATCCTCTAGAGTAGGACTGACTGGTCTGTGCCAGCCTTCCACTACCAGACGAGTTTCTGACCCCATGGGGTGAGGGCCTTTGTGCTCTCTGAAGCCAGAAACAAAGCCTGCTCTAGGTGGAGGTGCATCACACCTCCCCTCTGCAGGAACTGTAACACCTGACAGTGAGCTTCAAAAGGACCAGGCCTCGTGCTACAGTGCCCCAGGGCACTCCAGCTAGTGGAGATGCCCACCCCCCGGACAATCCCCCACTTTGGGCAGCCAGTTCAGTGGAAAACTTAAGAAAAACAAGGAGTAGTGACCACTTTAGCTGGGACCACCCCTAAGGTGTCCTGAGCTGAAGTAACCCCCTCCCTGCATAATCCTCCATCTTGGTTTGGAGGACATGCACCAATAGGGACAGGAATGTGCCCCCCGTCCCCAAAAGGAGTGGACACAAGGAGGGTGAACACAAGGGAGGTGAAGCCATCCTCAGGGACAGTAGCCCTGTAACGCCCCTAAATCTTGTATTTAAAGGCTTCCCTAAACCCAGCTCGCCAGATTCCTGATGACCTCACAAGAAGAAGGACTGCTTAGCTGAACCCCAGCAGACAAGGAAAGGAGACAAAAACTGACTTGGATCCAGCCCTACAGGCCTGTCTCCTGCTTCAAAGAACCTTCAGAAGAAAGGCAACACGTCCTGCAGGTCCAGTAACCTCTGAAAAACTTCCAGAGGACTGCCTGCACCACAGAGGATCAAAAACTCCGGTGGACAGCGGCCCTGTCCAAAGAAGAAGAAACCTCTTTAAAGGACTCCCATCTCACTCCGAATGCGTGAGTCCTGACCCCTGTGCACCCGACGCCCAAGGCCCGTGTCCAGGTGGTCCACCCAGCCAGAGAGGGTCCCCAGGCAATTGTGAGCAAGTGCCCACCCTGGATTGACCCCATCCGACTACACCTGCAGAGGGAATCCCCAGCCCCCCCTTGACTGCGAGCTCTGAACGAATATAACTGACACCTATAGAACCACTACACCCACAGCCCCCAGGCCTTGGGGAAACCGACGCCCGGTGCAGTATCGACTAGCAGGCAGCCCTCCGCCATGTCCGACCGGTGGTGTGCCTGACACACACCCCCTGGAGCGCGCCTGCAGCCTCTG
Organism: Pleurodeles waltl; assembly: GCF_031143425.1. Classification (NCBI taxonomy): domain Eukaryota; kingdom Metazoa; phylum Chordata; class Amphibia; order Caudata; family Salamandridae; genus Pleurodeles; species Pleurodeles waltl. Next base: position 667,398,266 of record NC_090449.1, on the reverse strand, counting down.
AGTGACCCCCAGGGTCCCCTCATAGACCAGCATTGGGAGCCCGACGTCCTGTTTGCACCCTGCACCCGGCCACCCCTGTGCCGCTGAGGGTGTGTGTTTGGTGCCTACTTGTGGACCCTCCAGTGCTATTCTAATCCCCAGTAGACTATCAATACCCCAAAGACTGGAACTCTAAGCCGTGTACTTACCTCTACAACTGTACTTTATTTTCTTTCCCAGGAACTGTTCAGAAAATGCACTGTGTCCACTTTTAAAATAGATATTCTCTGTTTTCTTAAAAACTGTTTAATTGACTAAAGTGAAACAACGTTACATTGCTGTCTACGTTTGGTACTTACCTGCAACATATTTACTTCTGAACTGAATCTTGTGGTTCCAGTAATAAAGTAACAAAAATATATTTTTCTATCCTATTGGTCTACAGTTAAGTCATTGAATGTGTGTTTCTTCTATTGCGTGTGTGTGTACAACAAATGCTTAACACTGCCCTCTGATAAGCCTAACTGCTCACCCACACTACCACAAATAGAGCATTAGCATTATCTATTTCTGCCTCTGTCAAGCCCCTGGGTAATCCCTGGACTCTGTGCACACTAGATCTCATTTTGATATAATGTATACAGAGCAAGCTTCCTACAGTAATGAATTCAGCTTTCACACAGGCACTCCTCTAATATACCACATGGCACTTTGAGTTTTGAATACATAGCTTACTATCCCTGTCATTCCTCTTACCATGTTACATGGCATTGCTCACACTGTGTTAGATCTACTATAAGGTGTGACATTTATCATATGCCTAATGTCTCGAGTTGGTCTGATGGCTACTGTACTGTCTTGGTGGTGTGTTTGTGGATGGGTGGGAGTATGTTTTTTGGTCTGCTAGTTTCCTTTTATGATAATGGTGATTTTAACTATTACCCTGCATTCATAAATGGTTTTGAAAATGCTATCGATTATGCATATTGTGAAGTTATGTGTACGTATGTATATGATAAGACCTTTACAAACCGTATATATGACTAAATACTGTAACTTCAGATCGACATAAATGACTGTGAAATATATTAAAATACGTTGCAAAAAAATAAAGAGCTAAATGAAAAACATAACATACAGTTAGACAACGAGTCCCGAGTAACACCTTCGGCCTATCGTAGCTTTTTAGCTAGCAGTATGTTGCACTTTAGGGCTTGTTGTTTTGCTAATAGCAGTGTAAAGTATGGGTTAACTCTGCAGCTATGGCAGACTTTTGGAAAAGATTGCAACAATCACTTGAAAACGACATGTGGGACTCCAAGGTAAACAATGCCTTTCAACTACATATTATTTGTAGGGTGTCACCTTCATATCATTAGATTAACCATTCGAACGCAGCAAGCTACCAAAGTAAACAATGAGGAAACGAGACAAACCTACATAATCCTCCTAAAAGGAAATACATTCATTTGAAACCTGGCCTTTTGATAAAAAGGTTGAACATATTTTAACTCATAAAATACACTTAAATTCAACAAAACAACGAACAAACAAAACTATCAGTCTTTATAACAATCTTTTTCTTTTGGGAAACCATATTTTGGTATCCAATATATGTTATTATGCGACGCGTAACTTGTCCTCTTAATGTACCCCAACACAGGATCCAGTCTTTTATTCGTTACCTTATCAGACTGCATGACTTTGGGGTACCCCTTCGCAGTTGTATAGGATGATTGGTGCTTGCTGTTACCAGGCGTAATCCGCCTCTCTGTTGCCGTCTCCAGCCGCCATGACACCATAATCTACTAAACAGCGCATGCGCGTTACCAGAGCTCGTGGAGCTCAAAGCGTCAAAACAGTCCTAGCAACAAGGGCACGATGTCGATTGCAGAACGATCGAGACGCAGAGATCACCGGACGTGGATCTACCGCGGCTGTAAATAGTAGTTTCGCAAAATTGTAAAAACACGAATTTCGGTCGAATGATTGAGTTGATTTGCTATCGAGATTAGAGGTTCCGCAACATTAAAACGAACGAAACTACTACATGTTTAGTTAAATGAACAGAAAGAGATAATTTTAGTGGAAATTATTATAGGTATATGTCATTTTATCCTAAAGAATATTAAGCTGTCGCATTGTATGCTCGCAATCCTGCAAAAGAGTAGGAATTTGGAGAAACAAAAGTACGTGTTTATTAGTGATTTGCTTTTTTGTTCACTAAAGCTCCAGAAACGAGTTATTTCTAAAATGACAATGATGTTCCATTATCATGAGACCTGCCAACCTGCAAAAGAATTTCACACTATGAGGAGAGGGTGTTGCTTTTGAGGTGACCTTATACCTACAGCTACCTGAGAAGCACTATGCGCTCCACAAATTCCCTCACGCCCCCTCCTCACCTAAAAAAACTAAGGGTCGCTGCTGTCACCCATGCACTGGGGTCTTTTCACATCCCTTTATGAGTATCACCTTCTTACAGCCTCCAAACAAGCATTAGTAATGCAATGGATTTTGCATTTGCTCGACTTGGAGCTATCAACGTTGTAAAGTCCTAACCAGACTTTTCTTGCCACATAAATTGAAAATGAAAAGTAAAACAGTTTCACATATGCGATTTAAAGTGCCCCGAAGGAGAGACCCAAAGGGAAACAGAAGTTTGCTCGCAGTCAAACCTATTGACAGCAATGCAATTATCCATGTAAGAGGGTCAATGTCATGCAAAGCGCTCGATTACTGCCCAGCGAGATTGCGCTGCATAGGAAATAAATAGAAAAAGTAGTCCAGAAGCCATTCGGAAAACATGGGGCCTCGTATGTTATCAGTAGTTGGTCGGTGCGCTCAAAGGAGGGCTAACCACCGAAAAGGCATGACGTATGCATGTCTTTCACTAATGAAATCAAGCTAATTTTAAAAGGCAAGCCCACGAACCAACCAAGCTAATGGGCGTGGTTAAAAGCCCACCAGGAGATTACAGTAGGCTAGAGCGCTTTTGCGCTCCACCCTAAAAAGAGCTGGAAAACCGCTCTGAGCAGTGCTTTTCAACTGTCTTTCCTTCCACTGTGTGATTTCATCTCCTCACTGTGTGCCCGTGAGAAGGGAGCCGAAATCGGGTAACATACAGTGGCACCGTGTAAGTTGACAGGTTTGTATTATTCATGCCAATCAAACCTATTCGGACAGGAGAATCCCAATTTTTTAAGCAAAAAAAAAAAGTCTTAATTTTGGTGTCTTCTGCCTGAAAATGCCTCTGCTTCAATAGAAGTCAATGGGAGAAATAAATTTTCCTGATTATTTTTTTATATTGGTCACTTTCCTCTTCCAAAATACTGCCACGTGTGCATTATTCAGGTACTTCATAATTGCGTGATTATATGTCATGTACAGCGGTGGAAATCAAAAACATTGTGCCAATAGGAGGGTATTCAGCGTGCAGGGTCACTCCAGTTCCGCCCCTTTTTGTATCTTAGGCCATATATTTATCATACAGTACACGGGCACACAGATACAAAGCTGCCAAGTTTTCATCAATGTCCTCATGTGTGTCATTTTACTACTTATTGTGTGATTATTTGAGTAACAATTATAGCATAGTTTTGTGTAGTGTAATGGTCTAGAAGCTGTCTGAAAACAGTTGCAGAGCTCTTCAAGTGAAGGAATGCTACACATAATACCTGAACAGAGGGCAAGAGGTGTACTTAGTGTTCTCATCTTTCCCAGAGAAAAATACCAGCCATGTGTTCATGTTTTAAGATGCAGCAAAGGCCCGGGCATGACTTTTTAGTAGAAATGTATAAGAACTAGTCTGTATTCATTGTTAACATGACAGTTCCATCCTTTTACTTTAATTATCAGTCAGGGGTCATTGGGGCAGCTCTAGTGCACATTTCAAAGTGAATTCTTATAAACATCTAGTGCATATATGATGTACTGATAGCTGAAAGATACCGACATTAGACAATTTTTCTAATTTTTGTACCAGTCGGGACATTGAAATTTGGGTCATGCCAGTATAAATCCAGGCATGTGGCAGCCCATGTGTACTGCTAATGGAGTATTGATTGGCATACTGGAGCAGATGAAGCACCATAGTTTAAAGCAGAGGGACAGTTGCGTATCAGCACAGCATATATTCCCCATCCTCACATGATGTAGATTCCCTGCATGAGCTGAAAGAGAGGCCTTATTACACAGAAGAGGAGAGGGTGAGAAAAAGTGCATGAGAAATCAGAGAGGTGCACTATTCGCAGGTTTGGATCAACGTTCTGTATCATGGTCAGGGGCATAGCTTGGTCAGTAAGATTGGAGGGGGGATGAGTTTCAGATAGCCCAACAATCACAGTGGCATATCTTTGTAAAATATATTAAAAGAGAAGCAGGACATGAGGGGCGTAAGGGGCACTGGAAAAATAGAGGAGTTCAGATTGTTAGGGGTCCTTAAAACACACAATGTTTTTTTAAATTAACCAATGTTTAAGGGAGAGACAAGAGAGAGTGCATGTATGTGTGTTTTTGTCAACGTGGAGCATATAAAAAAAAATCCCAGCTATTCAACAAACACCTCACCATACCCGACTGAAAGGTCGTTCACCCAACTATTAAATACAGAATACATTTATTAGGGGGTGTAACACCCCAAACACCCCTCTTGAAGCTACGCCCCTGATCATGCATGGTGTGCGTGTTGGAGGGGTGGGCAGTGAAAGTACATAAAACACAGGTTTTCAGGAAATTAACTATGTTAAAAAGAGGAAAGCTGCCTGATAATCAACATTTCTGGGGAAAAAAGAAACCCATTTCAGGAACATTGCCAGTGTCTCAGTTCTGACGTACAAAGAAATGTATTGCATGCACTGACAGCTTGATAGAATCTGTTGCTTAATGACTAGGATGCTCTAAAACTTACTTGAAGTCCTTATCCTGCTGCCACATGTCACTCCAGTGATGGTGTGACACAGCATACTTTATGAAGTGGCTCTCTCACCAAGGATGGCTGTGCATAGCTGCCAAGTTTTCAGACTCTTTATTTGTGACTTTACGATGGTTTAAATGTGCTTATGTGTGATATTCCATGCCTTATGTATGACACTCCAAGTGAAACTTAATTGCAATTAAAATGAAGCAGAAAAAAACCATGATGAACATCAGAAAGTATTTGGCACAACATGAAGTGCTGAAAGTGCTACCTACTTTTCATACATGCCAATATTTTAGAAGAGGGAGATTGTATAAAACATAATCGGAGGAATATATTTCCTCCATTGACATCTATTAAAGCAGAGGCAATTTCAGGTGTCCGACAGCCAAAATAAAGCCATTTTTAGTTTTAAAAATCTTGCCTCCCCCACCTCAAAAGGGTCTATGGGTATACATACTTTTATTTAATTACTTGCAGTGACACACTGCTGCTCACTGATGGCAGACTGTATTTGAATTTAACGTTTACAAAGAATAAAAAAAGGGGAGGTAGAAGAATGAAGGATATCTTACCTCAACTTCCAGTCATGAACAGAGAACAATCAAAAAGCAGTGGGCTATTCTGCTACAAAAAACTGAGGTCAGTGTATAGTCCCAGAAAAACCTAACTAGACGTGGAATCACTTAAGGTTTTTTAACAGACCCTTATCCATAGGAGTCCACCAGTGTCATACTTCATCATCCGGTCGGCACGCAAAACACAGTAAAATCAGAATGGGATATTGGAGTCAATTTTAACACACACCTCACACATGAGCCCACTCAGCCACATGAGATGGCTGAGTGCTGACCTGATGATGAAGCATGCGTCCCTTGTCCGGTGGGTGAGGGTCTCTTAATAAATGTTAAAGGATTCCAGGTCTGATTAAGTTTTTCTGGGGCAATCCACATCCATCTGATTTTGCAGTAGAATAGCTCTCTCCCTTTAGATTCTTCATTGAATTTAAAGTTGCCCGCAGCTGCAGAGTGCAGGAACCACCCAACTTCCCAAACTGTCCCAAGGCTTAGCATGACAGCTCTCAAACTTTCCGTGACCCTTTGCCTTCTGGCTTGGCTGCAGATACTGGTACCAGCAAACGGGCAACTTTTTACACTGGGAGCCATAAAAAAACGAATGTTTCTGAGCTTTGAGTTGCATGGCAAACATTTGAGTTTGTCTGACTTGTGATGTGTGGGACTTGGCAGGGCTGACTGTGCGCTGTTTCTTTGGTTACAAGATCACAGGAAGTACCTCAGCTATGTGTGGAAGAGGTTGGGTGGTCAAAGGAAGGTGCAGAACTCTCAAGAGATCTTAGTATCTATAGCACATATGACCTCTGTTTGGCCCAGGCCTGGACTCTCTGTCTGTGGAGCTCGACAGCTTCTGCACAGCTTGGTTTGCCCTGGACCATGTTAACTGAGCAGACCACCTCTAGCCATATTAGATCAAATGATTTATGCGTGACAATGCAAAATAGTGCAGTGATGCAGTGAAAAGCACACTACATTACCCTAACCTGTGGTGCGTGGCACTTGGCAAGGCTGCAGATATACACACACATAGAGCTACAAAATAAGTAGATTCCCACTTAATTTGGATTTTAAATTGACCTTCTTGAAATATTTATACATTTGACATAAATGGGGATAATGGAGATGCCAATGTTTGCAACAGATTTACAAAATAAAAACTCTGGAAATTAATTTTCGAATTCACTTGTATTGAAGTGGAACACTTTATAAGTGGGGGAAAGCTGAACAAGACATATTGGGCAGCTCTACCAAGTGCCATACATCAGAGGATGGAGAACTCAGTTGGCATAAATCCCTGCATCATTGTATAATAGTCTTGCATATCAGCTAATAGCATATTCTCCTAATCAAAAGTAAAAATTAAAAATACTCTCCATAATGTGATGATGCTGCACCAACTCCTGGATGCCTGCTGAAGACGTCTGAGCTGCCTCAGTCGCACTGCAGAATGCACGTCGTCAGTGCCTCATGTGCAGCCTACTGTCTCAGGTACTGCTGTGTCACCAGTGGAGAAGGGTGCCCTAGCAGTGCTGAGAAATTAGGTCTGTGAGTGCACACCAACTGCAGCAGAGATAGCATGAATGTGGTTCAGGAAGCTATTTCAGCACTGGCTTACTCTGTGCCCATCTGTTTTGCTTTCCTTATCTTATGACCGAGCTGACAAAACTTCTCTGGAATGCACTTCTTAGTTTAAAGAAGACATTTATTATTCTTACTTCACCACGAGGTTCCTGAAAGACGAGATTAGTAGGTTGGAAGCACACATTTAAAAGTAGTCACAGCAATGAAAGCAAAATATATCAAAGTACTTCTCAATTGCAATGTACACAGCACATACATGTGATTATATTATAGCATAACTTCAAAGCAAAGAATAAAAGTCAAAATGTCATCACCGTAGGGCCTATCACTGCTTGTCATCTTTCTCACACCAGCAAGTTGATGACTCCTGTTCAACTGCGAGAAAGAGATTTTCCACCCAAACGGGAGGTCAGGCAGCTGACGTCCGCTCCTGACTGAAGTCCTAGAAAATTTTCCCTCGCTGCTGCCCAGGGACACCGTTAAAAGCCTGCTAACAGGCCCCTTCCTCTCAGAGTTGGGAAATAAACAAGCCTTTGGAGATTGGCCAGATCTCCCAAACCTCTCCTCTTCCCAAGGCTGAGTAGAAAGGAAAACCCAAAATATACGCTCTCTTATCACGTTAGAGTTCGTGTGAATTCAAATTGAAAAACACAGCTTGGTCTACCATGTGGAAAAACACAGCTCATCTGCAATGTCTCAACTGCAATGTCTAACTCCACGTTAAAGCCAATAGGCACCTAACCTAAATACCAAATGTAATGTCTAATGCCATGTTAAATCCAATAGGCAGCTAAACTGAATACAAAATGTAATGTCTAATGATGAACATTGAACAACTAATATGCGCAGTGGTGAAACACAAAGTCCTTGGTCAAACACAATTAATGGCAAAACACCATCCCTTCTCAGTCAAAGCAAGGAAGAACACAGATGTTTCACTGAAGACGTAGTGTCAGGATGTGCCCTGTAAGAGATTCCAGGAGCCAGGCCCTCAAGACCTGAGCTTTTCCTGCACTCTTCTTCATTCATAAGTTGTAAGGACTCAGCATTTATCACCCTCCCATCCAAACATGCACACAAATGCAAGCTTTGTGAGGATAAGTAGCAACATTTTTGAGCCACAGTAATGGGAGCAAGCTTTATATAAGAGCAATGATAACCTGAGACAGACAGTTAAGAGTAGTGTAATGGCTGCAGCACTGAAAATGCATTTCCTGTGTCTGCTGATGTCTGTTGATGCAGTGGATGCCTGTGGGCCACTTGAGCGTTGTCTCCAAGCCATCTAATTCTTACATTTACCTAGAATCATTACCTGTTTGGGCTAACATTGCAGAAACTGGAATGATGCTATCCTGGTTCTGAGCACTAGTTATTTTATACCTCACAAGACTAAAACTGCCCTAAGTAACCTGAATGCATTTTAAACTGGTATCTTGATTTTCTTTTGGCCATGACAAATACAGAATCCTGTGTGTGTCCTGTGGACTGGGGCAGAAATTGGCCAGTTGATACAAGGCCTGGCTCTGAGGTTAGGACGGGCAGCTAAGGTTTACTGTCAAGTGGACACAAGCATACAATTTTTATCTGTTGGGAAATGAACTGTGATTTATATTGGTAGCATACCGTTTTTGAATCCATAGTTTTGGACAAGCCTTTTTACCTGTTCAAAATGAAAGCCTGACACACTCACACCCACTTTTGTAACATTCTGCATACATCTTGTATTGCCCATTACTTAACATGACACAAGAAGGAGGTTGTGATACAGCCCCTTAGACATGGGAGGTGTATTGCCTACATTCCTTAGCTGGGGAGTATAGCCCTGGAAACAGAGGTGTGGAGGAATGAACACAGGCCTGCTTTTAGAAATGCTATGGTATCATTTCTATAAGGGTATTAGTGATTAGTATTTCCTTAGCACTGCCATTTCATTGAGGATGGGGATTAGTCAGTAGATTAGCTTTTTAGGGAGAGAAGTTTCTGGGCAGGGCTGGTCTTTTTCTCTTCTCCTTGAATGGTCTATCCAGTAAGGGTGATGACAGACATGTAAAGAACTTTACACCTGTTGTGCTCATGTTATGGGTACTCCCACTTGGAACCAGGCTCAAGACTACCTGCTGGAAAAGTCAACGTCTTATACATAGACTGTATCTACATTGCAGCCAGAAAAGAAAACATAGAAGGCAACTGCACTATGCCGGCTCCTGGAGTTAGGGCAGAGCGTTACCATCCCTATCTGGAAATTGTGCATAAAAGTGGGACCCAAGCATTCCATTTAATCAAATTGTGTGTAAAAGTGAGACCCACACTTCTTTACTGACCAAGGACAGGGATACTCTGCAGAGTAATTGGGAGAGATGCTATGAGCATGGTATTGCTGACAGCCAGTTTACCAGAGGAGAGGGAACTTCACCTCAACTTTGTGCATTGTAGTGGTAGCTGTGGGTCTACCTGAGACCTGGGAGCCTGTCTGGCTGCTGAGAGGGGAGAAGGAGTGGTTTGTTCCACCAAAGCTCTCTGCTCAAGGAGTAGAAGCCCACCTTCCATGTCCAGAGAAAGGAGTGGGGTAGGAGAAGCAGACTGCTGTGAGAGTGTGCCTGGAGTGCACCAGAGTGAGCGCAAGGGTTTGCTGACCTCTTTGCATGCACAAGAAAAGCCAGCATCAATCCTGCGACTCACAGTGTGCTCACTACAGCGACCAGCAGAGAGGAAGACCAGAGAACCTCCTACTGGCTGGCCTTACTGCACACCATGAACCACAACCCTGCATCCCAGACCAGAGTAAGGAATTACCTAGGTGTAAGTGCCAGACTTGCCAGATCGGTGTGCCTTCACCTGTGGCACTGCAGTTTCCAGTGGCCCGAAGGAGAGAAGTAGGCGAGCCACCTGAACTGCAAGGATGAAGACTGCACACCTGTGCTTTGAGATGCAAAGTGTTCTTCACTTCAGGTAGCGCCAATGCATGAACAAAAACATTGATATTAGAATTTGACTACCAGGTTTGGTGGGACTCTGTTAAGATTATTGTAGCTTGCTTCAGAAAATGGCCTATTCAAAGCTGTGACTTACAGGTCACATAACTCAGGCTTCTCCATTTGACCATAGTGAGCCTGTTCCTGTGCTTAAATCTAAGGCTTCTATTTTCTGTATTAATAATGACGGTAGCATCCATAGAACAACCTCCAACGTAGTGCTGCATATTCCTTATGCACAGTATTGAGTTGCTGTGTGACTCAGGTACCTTTCTTTTTCATAAAAGAAAAGCACAGGGCTGGACATCCACTTATTGTATCTATTGTTTGACTTCATGAATTCTGAAAGGCCTTAGACTGCTGACCCTCGCAACCCTGAGAGTCAAGAGCGGTAGGAGTGTACTTGGTCAAATTTAACTCCAAAATGATCACCACCATTCCCAAACAATGTGACCGTTTCATGGGCTCATGGAAAATGTAGTTTATATTCAGGCGCCAACAAGCAGTACACCCTCCGGAGACACAAAGCTGTTTGCCAAGCGGTGCTAGTGTCCTAGGACCACTGCCAGCCCTTCCTTCCTCACAATACATTTAGCACAATTGTGTTTAGAGCATGAGCTCGCACAACCTCTGCACAATGGAAGACAAGCCACAGAACATGAAAGGCTGATAGCATGTATTTGTCCCTTTTGTGCTGATTGGAGTACCAGGCCAATTAAATATGTCTCATATTGCTGACATATTAGAGTGATGCCACGCTTTGGTAATGTGACCCTATGGGTTGAAGAATACTCCTGGAACAGGGCCCACACCAAACATGCTTTACAATAGATTTCCACATTGTGCATTAGGGATCCCACAACCTCTCACAATATTTCAAACGTTTTCTGATGTTGCCGCCTTGCTATTTACAAAAAGTTGCAATAACTTTCCATATCCATGTTGTCAATGTACAAAATACTGTTACTTAGGAATTCTGAGGGGTGCTTGTAGGCCAGGCCATATGCTCACTATCTTTCTGTTCTTTGTCCAGCCGTAATGTGGGTATATTTTAAAACATAAGTGTTCTAATCAAGCTAATAAACACAGTGAAAATAAATTATGCATTTGGAGTAATCCCCCAGTCAATATAAATGGACCATTAATTATGAGAAAACTCCACGTTTCTTGAACCATAGAAGAAAGATTGTAATGGCTTACTTAACTACAGTTAAGAACTGGAGAAAAGTAACTGATAAAACCAGTAATGTTCCTTTCTATATTTAATTTCTGAAGAAGCAGCTGCATGCCACAAAACACATTTTGGCGAGAGAAGATTTGCAAGATTGATGTCTGCAATCAAAAATATTTTAAACATATTTTTGTCACATATTTGTTTTGTAATAGACTGCATTGTTGAACCACAACTATGTAATACAGTGAATTTATTCATAGATAATTATGTATTGAAATCGTAAAAAGATCATTAAAACTCACCACATAATAATAGGTTTCATCATAGATATTTGCCAGATTTCTCTATAAAAGATTGTTACTGTCTGCTTCGCTTCTCACATTACATTGGTATGGTACCGCATGTTAGAAACTGCCTAGTTGTTCCCTCTGGCCCTCAATGGGGAGACAAAAGACTCATTACTCACCAAGGCCCACCTAACCATATCCTGCATTTACCTCACAGACGCAACCATGCCGATTTGTGGTGTTTTTAGTTAATGTTAATGGTTTGTGCCTCAGTAATGATAAAGGGGCCTTGGTTGCTAGTTATGATGTGTGTTTAATACAAAAAAATGTTTAAAATCATGTTCATTCAGCTGAAGTAGCTGAACTCATAGCTCTTACACATGGTTGTATCCTCAACGCTCAGAAAACGATAACCATTTTAATTGATTCAAAGAATGCGTTTGGAGTTGTTCCTGATATTGTGCTTTTCTAAATGCAGCGTGGGATCCTCACCTCCACATGAGCCCTGATCAAGATTGGGCGTCTGTAAAATGTTTGTTTGATGCTCTCCAGTTGCCCTCTAAAGTGGCTATTGTTAAAAACACCGCTCACCCAATCACCCAGGACTAAGGCCCTCATTACAATCCTGGCGGTCGGTGTTAAAGCGGCGGTAATACCGCCAACAGGCCGGCGGAAAAAAAATGGAATCACGACCATGGCGGAAACCGGCAACATAGACAGCCACTTTAACACTCAGACCGTCACGGTGGTAGAAACAAACACCGCGGCGGTAACCGCCAACAGACAGGCAGAAGACAAAGTACTGCCCACCCTATCACAACGCCTATCCGCCACCTTTTCCGTGGCGGAACCAACGCAATCAAAAGCACAGCGGAAATAGTACACAGAAGGGAAAACACTCACCTCTCGACACCCAACGAGGAACCAGGATACCATGGAGCCCGAACTATCAGAACTATCAGGAGCAGGACAGACGCCGTCGACGACCACGGTGAGTACTGCACCTACAACACAGGGGAGGGGGGGAGGAAAAAGAGAGTGACACACACACGTAACACGCATTACCCCCACCCCCACCCTCACCCACAACACCATACACACAAATACATGCAGCAACATTACATATCCACCTCCCCACCCCCTGGAAGAATGCAATGACAAAATAAAATTATTGTAACAATTGAAATCATGAAAAATCTGATAGCCAGAGTTCAAAATCCAGTATATACAAATATGTACACCAACTACACAAGTCCAGATAGTGTACCAATCATTGTCCATGGACCACTGGTCCCAAAATGCATGGGCGAAGCCCACACAAGATACCTGACTGGAAACAGAGAGAACACTGCTGGGCATCACATCGAAAATAAACAGGCACCTCAGGGGGAGGGGCGCACCTCAGCCAGATGAACGCACAACACCACTGCTACACGAGGGGGCTCCATGCCCATTGCTGCATCCTGGGGAGTGCAAAGCCACAGTCTCTCAAGTCTCTCCAGTGGGTGGTTTGCCCACTGCTTTATCCTGGGGAGTGCAAAGCCACAGTCTCTCAAGTGGATAACAGTCTCCACTGGTTCTGGAGGGGGCCTGGTGCCCAGAGTGCTTCATCCTGCCAAGGACTGAGGTAGTGGATGTCATTCTCCACTGGGTCTTGAGGGGGCCTGGTGCCCAGAGTGCTTCATCCTACCAAGGCCTGAGGTAGTGGATGTATCTCTCCACTGGTTCTGGAGGGGGCCTGGTGCCCAGAGTGCTTCATCCTGCCAAGGACTGAAGTAGTGGATGTCATTCTCCACTGGTTTTGGAGGGGGCCTGGTGCCCAGAGTGCTCCACGTGCAGTGTGGCTGGTACCATTCCCTCACCTGGGTGTGTGTGCCACGAGATTGCCGAGGAACAGGTAGCATGATATGCCATGGAGGCAGAGACACACGGCTTCGCCTTCCACCTGCAGGTGCAGGTGCAAACAGTGATGGAAGTCATGCCTCATGGAAGCTGGTCAGGGTCCAGGAACTCTCCTCCAGCCTCGGACGACTGACCACTGGGGATGGTAGCCATGTCAGCGGTGGTGCCACTGTCCGAGCACGTCATGGGGCCAGTGGCGGTGCTTGCGGCGGCGATGCTGGAGGTGGTGCATGGTTCAGCACCTGCTGAGGGACACAGCAGGATGTCTCCTGCAGCCTCGGATGGCTGCCCACTGGGAAAGATTCTGGGGCTGTCGCTGAGGCTGCAGACGTGCCGGTGGCTGTGCATGTGGCAGTGCAGGTGGCGGTGCAGGTGGCGGTGCAGGTGGCGATGCAGCTAGCAGTGTTCGCCGCCGTACATGTTGGTGTTGTCGTGGACAGAAGGGGTGACACTGGTCCCTCAGTCGGTGCCACCGTGCCCTGTCCTGATCTGCTCTTCTGCTTTTATCCTTTCCCCACCTTTGATGGTGCAGCAGGTGTCTTGCCACTATCCCCTTTTGTTTTTGCATTGCCTTTGGTGGCTGGTAGGTGCGGCTTCTCCCTCTGGGATGCGGGCACCTTCTTCATCTTGGCAGGTGGCGGAATGTCCTTGCCCTTGCTACGTGGCACACTGGCAGCCCTGATGGGTGGTGCACTCGATGACCCAGCAGTTGCTGGCACCACTGTGCCTGGGGATTTGGTGGCTGAGGTGCTGAGCTGGGACCTGGAAAGCCTGGCCCTAGGGGAAGGACGGAGGGGGGGGAGGTGAAAGGAAGAGGTCAAGGTTTGCCAGGAAAAGGTTTTTAGACACACAGGGATGGGAAGATGGAGTGGGTTTGGGAGTAGAGGAAGAGGTAGTGGTTGTAGGAGGTGTACGTTTGCTGAATATGGGTGAAGGTGCATGGGCCGGAGGCTGTTGTGAGGTGGATGGCTGTTGGGTGGGTGTGTGCCTGCATTTGTGTACTTTGGGAGGGGGGCTCACAGACACACTGGGAGAGGACACTGGGGATGTGTGCATGGTAGTGGGGGTGGTGAGTACACGTGAGCGGTGTGTGGTGATGGACGTGCTGGTGATGGAGGTAGTGGCTGAGGATGTAGTGCATGCAGGTGTGAGTGGAGACGAGACAGGGAGGGAGGAGGAGGACATGGAGGAGGGGGACACAGTGAAGGCAGTGGATGTCACTGTGTCTGTATGGGGATGGTGCTTGTGTGAGTGCTTGTGGGATGTGTGGTGCTTATGTTTGCCATGTCCACTCTTGTGTGTTGATGAGTGTGCATGCTGGTCTGATGGTGCTTGGGATAGGCTGAGGTTCAGGGGATTGGGTCTGGGTAGTGGAAGTTGTAGGGGGGAGGCTGAACACAGGGACAATGGCTGCCATCAATGCTGACGCCAGAGTCTGAAATGCTCTCTGTTGGGCCGCCTGCCCAGAATGAATGCCCTCCAGGTATGCATTTGTTTGTTGCAAATGCCTCTCAACACCCCGGATGGCATTCAAAATGGTAGATTGCCCAACAGTGAGGGATCTCAGGAGGTCAATAGCCTCCTCACTGAGGGCAGCAGGGCTGACTGGGGCAGGGGCTGAGGTGCCTGGGGTGAAGGAGATGCCCACCCTCCTGGGTGAGCGGGAACGTGACACACGCTGAGGGGCTGCTGGGAGGGCGGTGCTGATAGGGGGGGTGGTGGCTGTACCTGTTGATGCAGTGGGCACAGAGGTGCCCGCCACCGCAAGGGAGCTCCCATCAGAGGAGGAGTCGCTGTCACTGGTGTATGCTCCTGTCCCTGTCGTGGAGCTCCCATCGCCCTCCGTCCCACTGGTGGCTTGAGACTCCGTTGCTTCACCCTCCAGGGCCAAGTGGGTTGCAGCTCCCTCCTGTTCCAGTACCACTGCTCCTCCGCCTGATGATGCTATTGCATACAAGAACAGGGAGACAACAAAAAGGGGGGGAAAGACAGAAGAAAAACATGTTCAGTGCATGCAACACCACTTCCGTTGGTGGACACAACACACAGGGAGCAGCCCTCAGCACTACGCCATGCACTAACAGTTCCTAGAAAATTCACATGCCCCTGGGGTACGAGGCCTAAGCCCAATTGCTGCACACCTGGAAGTCACAGGAGCCTGACTAGGTGTAGATGGCTCTTACCACTAGTGGGGTTGGGGTGCCACGGAGCCTGCCTCACAAGGGACCTTGCCTACCAAGTTCGCCATGGCCTAGGGGAACCCACTGCCCACCTCCCCCACCCAGACACCTCGTAATGCACGCAGAGTCAGCTGAATGAGAGTGTACTCACCCCCTTGTGGCTGCTGTGATGCCCTTAAGCACCCATCCAACTCCAGATAGGCCACCGACAGGATCCGGTACATCAGGGGGGTCATGGTGCGACGGGTACCCCTTCCATGTTGGGAGGCCATCCCCAGCTGGGCATCCGCCATCTTCTTGCTCCAGCGGTGCAGGTCCTCCCATCTTTTATGGCAGTGGGTGCTCCGTCTGTGGTAGACCCCCAGGGTCCAGACGTCCTTGGCGATGGCACGCCAAATACCCTTCTTCTGGTGGGCGCTGACCTAGAGGAATGGTACAGGGGGAAAGGAAATTACTCACCCGTCCGGACTGTCATAGTCATTGCCCACCAGTTCCCACCCATGCCCTGACGCACATACACTCAACATCCGCACATGCAGGCCTCAGCCCCCCCCATGTATCTTACATCCACACCACTCAAAACAGGCATTGCCCATGCAGCATGCTCACAGTGTCCTCACCTGTTTGTCTGGAGGACCGTACAGTTGCGTGTACTGGGGGAGGACCCCATCCACTAGTTTCTCCAACTCCTCCGATGTGAAGGCAGGGGCCCTTTCCCCAGACACTGTAGCCATCGTCAATTCCAGACACAGGTCACAGCAGCACTTGCAGTGTAGGTCCTCTCCTGTTGAAGGTCAGGTATCAAGTGAGTGAACAGACAGAAAATGATGGTCACGTCTGTGGCGGCGCATACCGTCACCGCTGGCGTACATCGTCATTGGCTCCTGGGACCCATAGGGCCAATGTTAACCAATGCTGAATTGCGCCGCAGTCTTCGACCGCCCACCGCAACGGTGTACAACGCCAGCGCAGTTATCTAATTTCCCCTTGTCCCACCTTACAGGTCAGGCAGCCGCCATTTCAGGAGGCCACATTGCATGGATCAAAACTGCGTCACACCTATCTAGGCTGGGAATACAGACAGATACCGGCACATTGCAAATTACAAATGTTCCTGCAAATAACACATTGTGATACCTCAGTGTTGCATGACTCTCTGCTCGCTGTTTTCCTCCATGGGGCATGTCTGCTGGGGCAGGTGATGAGATGGCGGCATCCTCCGGTGTACAGACCCCTGGTGGACCTGTCGACAATGGTAGAGAGACACATCATAATCACATACAGACTTGATCGTGCAACAATCCTGGAAGTGTTTGCCCAGTTGGAGCCAGACCTGATTTCAGCTATCCGCCATCCCACAGGAATCCCCCCTCTAGTGCAGGTCTGTCTGTACTCCATTTCCTGGCCAGTGGGTCTTTTCAAACAACAGTGGCCTTGGCATCAGGGATGTCCCAGCCAGTGTTCTCTAAAGTGTTGTCCAGAGTGTTATCTGCCCTGCTGAAACACATGCGCAGCTATATTGTTTTCCCTCAGGTGGAGGATTTGCCCACGGTGAAAGGTGACTTCTATGCCCTGGGACATATCCCCAACATTATTGGTGCCATTGATGGAACACATGGGGCATTTGAACACGTGTACAGAAACTGGAAAAGCTATCATTCGATGAATGTGCAGATGGTGTGTTTGGCAGACCAGTACATCTCCCATGTGAATGCCAAGTATCCTGGCTCAGTGCATGACACTTACATTTTGAGGAATAGCAGCATCCCTTATGTGATGGGGCAACTCCAGAGGCACCGTGTGTGGCTAATAGGTGAGGCCAAGGTCTCAATACAGTTGACATAGGTGTCTGGGTATGGGTTGTCCCTAAGGGTAAGTGTGTGTCTTACAGTTGTTGCTCGACATTTGCAGGTGACTCTGGTTACCCCAACCTGTCAAGAGCTACTGACCCCAGTGAGGAATCCCAGGACAAGGGAAGAGGAACGCTACAATGAGGCACATGGGCGAACTAGGAGGGTTATAGAACGCACCTTCGGCCTCCTGAAGGCCAGATTTCGGTGCCTCCATCTGACAGGTGGCTCCCTATACTACTCACCAAAGAAGGTGTGCCAGATCATTGTGGCCTGCTGTATGCTGCACAACCTGGCTTTGCGACGGCAGGTGCCTTTTCTGCAGGAGGATGGGACTGATGGTGGTCTTGTGGCAGCTGTGGAGCCTGTGGGCAGTGAAGAAGAGGAGGCAGAAGAAGAAGATGTCGACAACCAAAACAACATCATCATGCAATACTTCCAGTGAGGCACAGGTAAGAAGATGTAACTGCTTCCGACATCTCATACTATTGTTGGAGCTAGCATAAGTCTGTCATTTTCACTCGGTGTATGGACACTGACTTGTCACTTTGACTTTCTATTTCACAGAGCTGGCTCCTACTTTGTGCCCTCTGCTATGCTTACTGCTGGCCTACAGCTGTGTTACATTGGTGTGTGAACAAGTACATTGACATTGCTATATTCCATAGATATTGCAATTACAAATTTGTGAAAGCACAGACTGACTCCAGATTGTTTTGTGATTGAAGTTTGTTTATTCCTGTGCAAATGAGTGGAGGGGGTTGTAAAATGGGCTGGGGTGATGGTGGAAGAATGTCCATGGGAGAGTCAAGTCTATTTGTTTCACAGGTACATTGTCCAAAGGGGCATAGGAAGTGGAGCAATGGCAGTTTTAGGTGGACAGGGTGACAAAGTGGGACAGAAGGGTGACATTCAGGGGGGTCTTATTTCCTGGCAGGGTAGTGTTCTCTATCTTGTTCCTGGATCTCAGGGACCGTTTGCGGGAAGGTTCTCCATCTGCAGGGGGCGGGGTGCTGGTGGCCTGTTGGTCCTGTGGCGGTGCCTCCTGTCCACTAGCCCCGGCGTAGGTTGAGGGCTGTTCCTCGTCCAGGCTAGTGTCAGGGGCCCGTTGGTGTGCCACTGTGTCCCTCATGGTGTTGACAAGGTCTGCCAGCACCCCTGCAATGGTGACCAGGGTGGTGTTGATGTCCTTCAAGTCCTCCCTCATCCCCAGGTAGTGTTCTTCCTGCAGCCGCTGGGTCTCCTGAAACTTGGCCAGCACCGTGCCCATGGTCTCCTGGGAATGGTGGTAAGCTCCCATGATGTTGGAGAGTGCCTGTTGAGTGTCGGTTCGCTGGGCCTGTCCTCCCCCTGTCACACAGCAGTCCTCCCAGCTTCCCTGTTATCCTGTGCCTCTGTCCCCTGAACCGTGTGCCCACTGCCACTGCCCCCAGGTCCCTGATTGTCCTGTGTTAGTGGGGTTGCCTGGGTTCCCTGTAGTGGTGGACACACTGCTGATTGACGTGTCCTGGGGACATAGGGATGGGCCCACTGGGTGGGTGCTGTGGTGGTGTTTCCTGAGGGGGGAGGATCAGTGGTGGTTTGTGACTGTGTCAGGGGAACCGACTGTCCCGAGGTCCCTGACGGCTCGGGCTGGTCATCTTGATCCAGGCGTGCAGAGCTGCTGTCGTCACTGTGGGCCTCTTCTGTGGGGGGACTGATTATGTCTGGCACCTCCTGTCTGGTGACATTGGGTAGGGGTCCTGTTGGGGTGTAAATGCATAGTTATTGTATCTGTGTGTGCCATCTTGTGCAATGGGTGAGTGACCCTCTACTCTTGTGCTTGCGTCATTGCTGCGGCCCTTGTGTGATTGGTGATTTTGGGGCATGAGTGAGTCTCTCTACCGGACATGCTTTGGTGATGGATGTCCATGCATTGGTGTTACATGCAGGGCTTGGTTTTGGGATGTGTGGGTTGTGTTAGTGTCACGATCCACCCTTGGCTTACCGCCCGGATCAGAGGGGAATGGTGTGCGGCCCCGGTTCCTGCAAGTCCTACTCTGATAGAGGTAGGGGCGACCCCTTCCGGTAGCCACAGTGCTGTTGACAATAATAAGCCACCACAGTCCGTGCCCTCCAGAAGGAGTCCCAGAGGAAAAACCCCAAGGGGAAAAAACCTCTAACAGGAACTCCCTGGAACAGAAAGGAGGACACAAGGAATTAGCACTCAGCAGCCTGGAAATACTGGAAAGCAGAGGGAAAAAAAAACAGAAGCAACTGGAATCCAAGCGAAGACCAGCCGGAGCGTGACCACCACAGCAGAAGTGTTGCAACGCAATGAGAAGAAGAATTGATTCCCCTTATATACCCCTAGACAGGAAGTGACAGACAGGAAGAAGTAACTCCCCCATTTTGGATTAGGAAGGGGCTATAGCAACAGATAGGAACAGTTACCATAGCAAAAAAGGGAACAGATGCATGCAGGGAAAAAAAGAGGTGAATGGTGTGCTGGGAAGGAGAAGGCATGGCTCCATTAGCCAGAAGGAGGAAGAAAAGAAAGCCCTGGAATGGGGCACCCGGTAAGTGTGGGATTCGAGGGGGGCCGCGGGCACCCCACGACAACACCTGCGCCGCATGCTGTGCGCGGCGAGGACCAACACCCAATCCTGGGCCCCAGGCCTTGCCGCGGCAAAGAGAACCGCGCGCGGCCAGAAAAAAGGGATGCGGCAGGCCCTGCGGCCCCGAACACGGCAAGGCCCCAGGCTTGTGAGGGAAAAGACAGAAAAAACAACGGATCAGAAGAGGGGCATGAACCGAAGATGTGTTTTCCCAGGAGCATTCACTCATAGGATAGCCCTTCCAATGGATGAGGTATTGGAGACAACCACGGAAGAATCGAGAGTCACAGATTTCCTGGACCTTGTATTCAGGCACATTGTCAACCAATTGAGGAGGAGGACACGTGAATTGTCTGTGAAAAGGATCAGGTACGTAGGGGTTTAAGCTGAGATACATGGAACACAGGATATAAAGTCAGAGGCAAACGAAGACCAACAGAAACGGGATTGATCTTTTGAAGAATCAGAAATGGACCATAATACTGGGGTTTTAACTTATTTTGGGATAATTGGAGAGGTAAGAATTTAGAGGAAAGCCAGGCTTTATCTTTGATTTGATAAGGTGGGGCCTGACAACGTTTCTTGTCAGCCATTCTTTTCATGCATGTTTTTGTGGCTAGAAGGTTCGAATGTATGACACGTTGGATACCCCGTAGTCGCCGGATATATGAGGTGATGGCAGGGAGTGTAGATGTTTCTTTAAGAGGAATAGGAAGGGCTTTCGGATGGAATCCATAAGAACAATAAAAAGGAGAGACTTTCGAGGCACTGTGTATCGTATTGTTGTATGAGAATTCGGCAAGTGGTAGGTACATAGACCAATTGCTTTGCGTAGCATTGCAAAAACTGCGTAGGTATTGTTCAAGGCCTTGATTCAGGCGTTCTGTCTGTCCATTAGTTTGGGGATGGAAACCAGATGATAGGGCTACCTCTATTTTTAGTGTCTTACAAAATTGTCTCCAAAAGCGTGAGATGTATTGGGGACCCCGGTCTAAGATAATGACTTGCGGCAAGCCATGAAGCCGAAAGATCACCTGAATAAATATCTGACTTAGTTCTTTTGCCGTAGGTAGTTTCCTTAATGCCGTTAAATATGCCATTTTCGTGAAGGAGTCAACCGTTACCGTTATTACCGGATTCCCAACTGAGGGAGGCAAAGAGCACATAAAATCAGTGGATACAGTGTGCCACGGACCTGGTGGAACAGGTAAAGGACGGAGTAATCATGCTGGTTTATTACGAGGTGTTTTTACTTGTGAACAGATGGGACAAGAAGTCACATAGTTTGCAGTGTCTGTTTTAAGTGTGGGCCACCAAAAAGAGCGAAGCAGGAGGTCTTGAGTAGCTTTCATACCCCGATGACCTGCGATGGGGGAATCGTAGCACATTCGCAGGGCCTCTATTTGGACTGTTTTAGGAGGTAGGAACAATGCCTTTTTATGATAATAGTAATCCTGATCTTTACGGAGCTGTGGTTGTAAATTGTTCATCTCAGTTGTATCAAGGTTTGAATACTCAGTTTTCACTTTGTCAAGGAAAGATTATACCAATCCAATGATTCTATTATTTTCAAATAAATTTTACACAGGAGAATCACTACACTCAGGATAGCGTTGTGACAGGGCATCTGCCAAAATATTTTGGGAACCAGGGATATATGTGAAGTAGAAGTCGTATTGACTAAAAAAGAAAGCCCATTGAGCCTGCCGACTATTTTGGCATTGAAAGTTTCTCAAACACTGTAAGTTCCGATGGTCTGTCCTTGCCTCAAAAGGTTCTTTCGATCCCATAAGAAAGTGTCTCCATTCTGTGCAAGCTGTCTTCAAGGCGAATAGCTCTCGTTCTAAAACCGAATAGTTACTTTCGGAGTCAGAAAGTATGTGTGAAAGGTAGAATACAGGGTGCTCTAACCAATCATCATCTTGTTTTTGTAGCAAGGCAGCCCCGATTGCTTTTTCTGAGGCGTCTGTAACGACAATGAACTGTTTGGTGGTATCTGGATGCCGTAGAATGGGAGCTTGAATGAAGGCATGTTTTAACTCTTGAAATGCGTATTCTGCATTTTTGGCCCAACAGAAACCCTTCCATAGATTTTCTTTCTTAAGGGTTTGCGTGATATGACTGGTTTGCTGGGCAAAGTCGGCTATAAACTGACAATAGAAATTGGCCAATCCTAGAAAACACTGAGTTTCCCTGATGGAGGAGGGGGATGGCCAATCCAGAATGGCTTGGATTTTGTCGGAATCCATAGCAACACCTACTTGATTGATGCAATACCCCAAGTATTTTACTTCAGTCTGATCAAATTAGCATTTTTCTGGCTTGCAGAATAGATGATGTTGTCTAAGCCTTTCTAATACTTGGAGTACATGTTTAGTGTGTTGTTCTGGGTGAACGGAGAATATCAAAATGTAATCCAGATAGACGACCATTGTTTGGTGTAGAAGGTCAGAAAAAATAGCGTCCATAAGTCTCTGAAAGATGGAGGGAGCATTGGTTAGTCCAAAGGGCATTACCCAATACTCATAATGGCCGAAAGGTGTTCTGAAGGCGGTCTTCCATTCATCACCTTCTTTTATCCTTAAAAGATGGTATGCTCCCCTAAGATCTAGCTTGGTGAATTTCTTAGCACCTCTGACGGCTTCTAAAATATCTTTAATAAGGGGCAGAGGGTAGCGGTCCTTAGTAGTGATCTTATTCAGTCTGCGAAAGTCTATGCAAGGACGCAAATCTTTTGTATTCTTTGGTATGGAAAAGAGGGGAGCCCCTGCAGGTGAAGAGGAAGGGGCAGTCAGACCACTTTGTACGTTTTCCTCTAGGTATTCCTTGAGGATCTTTTTCTCAAGCTCGGTTAGAGAATACATTCACCCAAAAGGAACTACGGCATCTGGTTCCAGAGGAATGGCACAATCATATTCTCTATGAGGTGGCAGTACAGGCGTTTCCCGTTTCTGGAATACATCTGCATATTCCAGATAATGTCTGGGTACTCCTTACAGAAAGTTGATGGAACATCCTACTTTAGGTGGTGTTAGTAACATTTCTTTCGGAGACCAATAAGTTCCTGACAAATAACAATGCTGTTGGCAAAAGTGGGAGGAGAGAGAAATGGTTCTAGTTTCCCATTTAATATAGGGATTATTCCGGGTTAGCCATGGAATACCCAGAATCATTACGTGATGCGGTGAGGATATCAGGTCGAAGGAGATGTTTTCTTGATGTTTCCCAAAATGTAAACATAACGTAGGAGTGGTATGCCTGACAGGTCCCGAGGCTAGGAGGGAACCATCCACCGTGTGGACTTGCTCTGGTACGTCCTTGGGTATCCGAGGAATCTGTCTTTCCATAGCCCATGTTTCGTCTAGGTAGATACCACTGGCTCTGCAATCCAACAAGGCCAGTGCTTTTTCTTCACGGCCATCTACTAGTTGTAAGGTGACGGGTAAAAGGAAAAGAGTGGTTATTCCCTCTGTGGAAGAACAGATGGAAGGTATCTAGGAGTATCCCGTCCTCTCCCTTCTCACAGAGGACGGGAGCTGGCGTTTCCCAAGGGGTTTGCTGTACGGATGGGACAGGTATGGAGTAGATGACCAGAAGCACCACAGTAAAGGCAAAGTCCTTTCCATCGCCTGTTTTCACGCTCACTAGTTGATAATGGTCCACGCGCAATATCGATTTGCATAGGTTCCTCATCAGTAGACCCCTTAGATTCAGAACGAGTCTCCTCGGAATGATAAGGAATGGCACAGGAGGTCACTGAGTGTCATGGTATACAGTTCTTTGTCTTCTCCATCCTACGCTCATTTAGACGATATTCTATAGAAAGTGTCAAGTCCATCAAACCCTTGAGATCCTCCATTCTGGCGGAGTGCACTAGTTCATCTTTGATGTCATCCCGAAGACCTCTTCGAAAAAGGGTCACCAAGGTACGCTCTACCCAAGAGCTTTCAGCTGCGAATTGTCTGAACCGTGTGATGTATCGTAGGACGTCCTGACTTCCTTGTTGAATATCGCATAGTGCTTCTTCCGCTGAAGATTCAAGTCCAGGACGCTCAAACATTTGTTTAAAGGCAGCGATAAAGGCTGAATAGTTAGACAGACCGGAATCATTGGATGTCACCAGGGGAGTCGTCCAGGCTAAGACCGGACCAGACAGGGCACTGATCAAATATCTGTCCTTAGTCTTGTCTTGCATGAATTGTGAAGGACGGAATGCAAAGTAGACTGTCAAGGCATCTAGGAATTCTCGCAACTTGTTACGATCCACAGAGAAGCAAGGTGTAGTTGCAGAAATAGCAGGGACATCAGTGGGCCTAGAGACTAGGGCTTGTCGGAAAGCCGTATTTTCGGTTCATAGCTGTTGGAGTTCTTGGGCTTGTTGTTGGATAGTGAAGAACAACGTTTGGCTTGTTGGTTCCGTATTCATCACGGGATTCTCCATGGTTCCGGACCACGACTGAAGTTTTGGGCGTTGTAATCTGTCACGATTCACCCTTGGCTTACCGTCCGGATCAGAGGGGGATGGTGTGCGGCCCCGGTTCCTGCAAGTCCTACTCTGACCGAGGTAGGGGCGACCCCTTCCGGTAGCCACGGTGCTGTTGACAATAATACGCCTCCACAGTCTGTGCCCTCCAGAAGGAGTCCCAGAGGAAAAACCCCAAGGGGAAAAAACCTCCAACAGGAACTCCCTGGAACAGAAAGGAGGACACAAGGAATTAGCACTCAGCAGCCTGGAAATACTGGAAAGCAGAGGGAAAAAAAACAGGAGGAACTGGAATCCAAGCTAAGACCAGCCGGAGCGTGACCACCACAGCAGAAGTGTTGCAACGCAATGAGAAGAAGAATTGATTCTCCTTATATACCTCTAGACAGGAAGAAGTAACACCCCCATATTGGATTGGGAAGGGGCTATAGCAACAGATAGGAACAGATACCATAGCAAAAAAGGGAACAGATGCATGCAGGGAAAAAGAGAGGTGAATGGTGTGCTGGGAAGGAGAAGGCATGGCTCCATTAGCCAGAAGGAGGAAGAAAAGAAAGCCCTGGAATGGGGCACCCAGTAAGTGTGGGATTTGGGGGGGGGGAGCGCGGACACCCCACGACAACACCTGCCGCCGCGCGCTGTGGGCGGCGAGGACCGACGCCCAGTCCTGGGCCCCAGGCCTCGCCGCGGCAAAGAGAACAGCGCGCAGCCGGAAAAAAGGCCCGCAGTGGGCCCCGCGGCCCCAAACATGGACCGCAGCCCCCACCGCGGCCCATTGAGGAGACACCGCGGGCCGCCGTGGCGCAACAGTTAGTGGGGTATCTGTGGGTTGTTGGGGTGATGGGTGTGAGGGCAAGGGTGGTGGTATATGATGGTATGCAGGTGGGGTGGGGGGGATAAAGTAGTTAAGATATGACTTACCAGAGTCCAGTCCTCCTGCTACTCCTGCGAGGCCTCAGGATGCATGATCGCCAAGACTTGCTCCTCCCATGTTGTTAGTTGTGGGGGAGGAGGTGGGGGGTCCACCGCCAGTCCTCTGTACAGCGATCTGGTGTCTGGATACCACAGAATGTACCTTCCCCCGTAGGTCGTTCCACCTCTTCCTGACGTCATCCCGTGTTCTTGGATGCTGTCCCACTGCGTTAACTCTGTCAACAATTCTGCGCCATGGCTCCATCTTCCTTGTAATGGATGTCTGCTGCGCCTGTGATCCGAATAGCTGTGGCTCTACCCAGACGATTTCCTCCACCATGACCCTGAGCTCCTCCTCAGAGAACCAGGGGTGTCGTTGAGGTGCCATGATGTGGTGTGGGTGATGTGTGAGGTGGTGTCTGTTGTGATGTGTAAGGGGATGTGTTGGTGTGTGTTTGAGGTGCGTGGATTTTGTGTAAGTGATGTTGCTGTGTGTCTGTGGATGCTGGTATTGTTTTGGGTAGTCTCTCTCTCTGGCCTTCTTGTACATTTTTGTTTGTAAGGGTTTGTGGGTGATGTGGGTGTGTGCTTTATATTGGATTGGGTGTGTGGGTGTGGTGTGTGTATGTGCATCAGGTGTGTGTATTTCGATTTGTCCAATGTGGTTGTGTTTTGTAAGTGTGTGTGAATTTTGAGAGCGTTGGTGTGTACCGCCAGTGGTTTACCGCGGTTGAATAACCGCCGCGTTGATTCGTGGGTTGTGATATTGTGGGCGTATTCCTGTTGGCGTGACGGTGGAGGTTTTGGTATCGCCAGTTTATCACTGACCTTTGGTGTGGCGGACTTGTGTGGGTGTCTGTATTGTGGCGGATTACGGGATGTGGGTCGTAATACCTGTAGCGGAATTCCGCGGCCGCACCGGTATGTTGGCGGTCTTCTGCATGGTGGAAAGCGGGATTTACCGCCAGGGTTGTAATGGGGGCCTAACTGTCCAAAGACATTGTTTTCCTTAACCGAACTGCTAAAATGGTTGCACTGTTCCACAGTTCCAAAGGTAATCTGTATGTGTCCCAAATCATTGAGACCCATATGCCCACCTTAAAGGATCTTGGCAAGCTACAATAATGTGCTCAGATAATGCAAAGAGCACCTCCCTGAAATATGATTGCAAGAATGACCCAGATGGATTATGAAGTGAGAAATAAAGAAGAGTGATTACCCTCAGAAATTTTCCAGAATTTAGCTTGACTATATCAAAGTGTTGCTTACACTGTTGCTCATGTTAGTAGAGATGGCATGATGCATGTCACCTGTACAATTTGAATTGCACTCTACTTCTCCTCTGTTGTCCAACGGAACTGTCACACTCAGGCTATCCGCCAAGCCTACAGTGTTGGAAAAGACATCACACTTACTGCAGTTGCCCATCTGCTCCCAAGGAGCCCCTTGGTTCACATAATGACTGATTTTATCCAAATGCACTGATGCTGTTTTTACGTTTTGATCCAGTGTAGTGAATCCATATTAGCTTTTATTGGGACTCAGGAGGTTAGCTCAGCCTTTTGGCTACCAGGCCTGTGTCCCCGTCACCTAGTGACTTTTATTCTACTTAGCTTGCTCTGTCTTAGCCCATTTATTTTGTCAGTTTTTTAAAGATGGCTGCCATTGTTTATAGTTAGAAAGACGTTTTGATTTGCATTATCAGTGCCAATCTGTGAAAGTGTCACTATCAGCGTCATAATCAAGTGATGTATGTAGGTATTCACATCATGTCCCCTTCTCACTTACGTGTGACAGGAACATAATGTACATTTGTTGGGGATTGTTTACATAATTGCTGCCACAAGTCTGCCTCCTTATCAATTGTTTGGAAACATATCTGGGTAAGGGGTCCTACATGATCTGTATAAATATATCTCACACAAACAAGGTTATCATAGGGATTCCTACCAGATGCCATCTACGCTGTCTATGATGCATGTCAAATTGCTGCAGAACTCAGCCTTTGTGTCACCATGGAGTCTGACCTAGATATCTCATTCAAAGGTAACGAGGGTTGGGGCATTCTTATGGACATGGTACTGGCAGATTAGGTTTATCACGTTAGGGATTAGGTTCTCTATGCTAGGGTTTTCACATCTTATGTTTATTGTAAAATGGTGGCGGTCTTTGTATTCATGACTCTCATCCTCACACTTATGATTCTTTTATTGTTCATTATCCTAATCATTGCAGCTAATGCATTTTACTGTAGATTGCAGTCTTTTCAATAAACTTATTGAAAACTCTCCTGAATCTCCTTCATTGCTTGTGTGTGACTGAGACTTATTACTAATGTGAGAAAAGGGTTATTTCCATTTCACCACGATTCCCCTGAGATGTCGCAACCTAGAGTCCATGCGTAAAGCTGCCAGAAATCACATTTTATTGTTTGGGTTTTTGGTGAAGTACTGCTTCTGAGGCGGGAGGGTTGGGCCGACAGTTGTGACTTGTTGTAGGTATGGCTTAGTCGCCTACAAATAAAAGTGCTGTCATTCCTAAACCAGCAGTCTCATCTAGGATTGAGAGTCCAACTAAGACACTGGTTTTGGTATGCATGTTTTCAGGATGGGTTAAAGCATGCCATGTATCTGGGACATGTCCAAGGCAAGATGGCTAAAATGAAGCTCTTGTAAAGA
Source organism: Pleurodeles waltl (assembly GCF_031143425.1). NCBI lineage: Eukaryota > Metazoa > Chordata > Amphibia > Caudata > Salamandridae > Pleurodeles > Pleurodeles waltl. The sequence continues at coordinate 667,370,178 of NC_090449.1, read as the reverse complement.
GACCCAAGGCACGATTACGAGCTTGGCAGATGGAATACTCCATTACAAACGTGATGGATATTCTGTCTGCCATATTACCATCTCCATAGGATATAACAGGATCATAATACAGTAGACGGGATATCCATCACGTTTGTGATGGAGTAACCCCATCCCCAAAGATCGTATCAGGCCCTTAATCCTGTTTGATCCTGTCACCTAGTTCCCTGAGAGGCACAGCTTTCTGCCCGCAGGTTGCCTGAGGGTGGTGGGGACACAGCTAAGCCATGGATGTGGCTCTATTTCCTGACCTAAAGTTTGTGCTGGCCGGGTGGAAGCCTGGTGGTGTTTACCAGAGTTGCGTTGCATAGCCCGGGAGCCCCTGAGCGCCAGCACCCTGTGGAGGACTACTGGTGCCCTGAATATATTTGACTGGGCAAGCCCGGCTTCCTGGAGGCTGCAGGACTCATGATGCGCAGCCAAGGAGTTTGGTCAGATGGTTGCCTACCAGGCTGCTGCATCGGCCAGTGGTGACAATGCCACTTGTCTTCCATCCTTGGTTGTCTCTCTGCAGGGACCTGGGAGCTAAGGCCTTGTGGACATAAGTGGAGATCTTGAACCTGCCAAGAGGATTTAAGCCCAAAGAAAATCATATCTAGAGGTTAAGCAAAATCCCTGGGCAATGAGCCTCAAGTATGCTGTTGTTTCTGACCAAAAGAAAAAAAACACTTCTTTGACACCCCAAAGGATGCCTTGGGTCAGCTGGATATTTGGGACAAGGCTGGCCCCTGGCAGACCACCCCTCCGAGAGATGGGTGTGTACCCGGGACTGTTCAACGGAGGAGATCTGGAGACAAGAAGCAGTCCATATAACCACAGGATTGGAATCTGTGTGTGGTGGTACAAGAAAATGGCACTTTGAGTCCAGATGATGAGTCCGTCATAGGTAGGGCGGGCACCCTTAAGGGGTAATTTGGGAGGTCAGCGAAGCAGTCCAAGGCATGATGGGTGGGGAGTTATGGTGCATTCCATGGACAGTGGAAAGACAGATGTCAGTATGTATAATTGTGCTATTAGCTCTTGGCAGTATGTTTCATATGATGTGACTTGCCTTTTTGAATTTTACTTTTGTGTGGTTTTGTGTTGCTAAAGTTGCCCTACGTGGGAAGGGTATGCCCAGACGTGGGTCCCTTGCTCACTGTGCCACTGGATTCAAGCTAGCCTAGCTGATGAAGGGTGATACCCTGAAACCGGTCCGGGATGCTTGTTTCTGGTCCAGGGAGGACCTGGTCTTGCAGTTCGGACTGGACTGTTCCCATGGGGAACAGGGTGAAGACTGATTTGCATATGGCTGGGTCCCAACTGGGCTGGCATGGTGAGCAAAAGAACACGATTAAACCCAGATCTGTGACTGGGGGTGAATGTTTGAAAAGTTTCAAAACTCCGTCCATCATCCTTTTGTGCTGCTTATGACCATGACCATCAGGTGAGGATGGGAACTACTGTATGACTATACCCAGCAAAGGAGGTAGGGTTCGGATTGGCTAGGGTGCTCTCTTTGATAGGGACGAGTGGGTGGCTGACTGAATGCTATCCGCAATAATACAACATAGTTTGGAGTGTTACAAAGCTTCTCCTGTTGGTTTAGGGTGGGAACTTGTGACAAGCCCATCGGTAGCACAAAAGGGCTATGGCACACCAGGACGAACACTGAGTTGGGGGGATAGCGGTTTCCCAATAAAATGAAAAGTTAATTGTGTTCTACTTCAAAAAGGGGATAGATGGGGAAGGCCCGCTATCACAGGAAGAGGAAATTGATGGACACGGATTGCGTGCCTCGAGTTAGTGCAAGGTATGACTTTGACCCAATTGAAAGAGGGCTGCTATAACTACAAAAGTTGGGTGCTGGAATGTTTGGAGACTTAACACGTTTCCTAAAAGGTATCTGGTTCATGCCTTCATCAAATGGCATGGTGTTCAAATAGCCATACTCCACGAAACACATTTTTTGATTGAGGAGGTGTCCTGTCTTGAAAAGAATTGGTGGGGTCACATTTACTCTGCAAGCTACTCTAATTTCTTAAAAGGGGCCTTGATCTGGGTCATGCCAGTGGTTCCTTTTAAATTACAGGAGAAAGTAAGAGATCCACAGGGGAGATACATGGTGGTATTCAGTGTCCTTGATGGAGAGGAGAGGTGTTTGGTGAACATTTACCCCACAAATGCAGATGACACACAATTCTTTCCCTCTATTATGCAGACTGCCTCCTGGTACATAAATGTTAGAGTTATTTGGGAAGGTGATTTAAAATCTGTGAGGGACTGGAGGCTGCATAAGCACCCTACTAGAATGGGTTTGAAACCTGGACTGGAGATGGCTCTGTTGAGAATCCTCACAGACTGATCTTTTGTGTGCTTAGAGGCACTGGCATCCTACGGACAGGGCATAATCGTTCCATTCCCCTGTACACAATATGTATAAAAGGAAAGATTTTGTGCGTGGTAAGTGGGAGGATATGGAACTGTTTGACTCCGCCATATATCCAAATGGATTTTTGTCAGACCATTCCCCAATGCTTTTATGCATCATAATACGACTACATAGGCCCAAAATACCTATGTGGTGATTGTGGCGGAGGTTTTAATGGGTGCAGCTCTCCTTTCACATGTCCAAGATTTTACTAGGCACTGGATAACCAGGTGTGTACAACTAGTCGGGCAATGGAGCAGAAGGCCTATAAGGTGACCCTTAGAAGAGAATGCATATCACAGATTTTTAAATGTGCAAGGGCACTTAGAAAAAAAACCTGGTAGACATGAAGAAGACACTAGCTGGTTTGGAGGCATGGGTCATGGTAGACCCAGATTATAAACAGCAACAGTTAGATACAAAACATCAGATCGAAGACACTTGGACCTAGTTGACAGATACACTTACAAGCATCATAGACACAGATTACTTCAGGAAGAGGATAAATGCGGATGTCTTCTATCAAGGTTGGTAAATCGGGAGAAGCTCCACACACATATATTAACATTGCAACAGGGTGATGGGAGGGTGGTAATAGTGAGAGAACAGATTCATTATATTTTTAAGCTATATCTTGAAGGAGAGGGAGTGAACCCCTTTCTAATGGATGAACAAGAGGTTAGGGACTTAATGGGTGGGGTGCGACTGACAAGGCTAACAAACGCACAGCAAGAGATCCTGGAGGCCCCACTCGGTGTGCCTGACCTGAAAGAAGCTTTGTTGGGGATGGCCAGTGACAAAACCCTGGGTTTGGGTGCCATCCCAGTGGACTTTTACCAGGAGATGGCCTCCCTCCTTCTAGATAAATTGTTGGGGGTTTTGACAAGCCCAAGGCATATGATAGCTTACCGCCCAAAATGCAGCAAGCGTTTATAATCCTGGTGCCCAAAGTAGGTAAAGATCATTCCCAAGTATAATCATATTGACTTATATCCTTAATAAATTTGGATGTTAAGATGTTGAGCAAAGCCTTAGCTAATAGATTGTTAGGAGATATTAGGTTCCTTATACATAAGATCAAACAGGGTTTATCCTGGCAGGAGTACAATGTTCTCTTATGATCGCCCTAGCGGAAACTGACTATGACCATGTGCTTGCTGCCTTAGACCTGGATCCCACATGTGACTCAGTTAGCGGGACATATCTGAAAACTATGGGGTTTGGCCCCAACTTTATTGGCTGTGTTATGTCATTCTGCATAGATCCATTGGCCTAGGGTGTGGACAGGACACATGATCTTGGATATCTGGGTCTTGGACAGAGGTACTGGACAAGGATGCCGGCTCTACCCTATGTTCTTTCCACTTGAGGTAGAACCAATTGTATCTCAGCTGCAGGACCGTTTTGGTACCTGGGGATTTCAAGTGGGTGCCCAGGTGCATGCTGTTTCTCTGTACGCAGAGGACGCATTACTGTGTTTGAGCGACCCTTCTAAGTTGGTGCCCTGCACATGTATAGAATTGAAAGTCTTTGGAAAGGTATCTGGCCATGGACAAACGCATCTAAGTTGAGCCTTTTCTCCATGGTAGGCTGGAACGCATCTCATGGGCCCATGTCCGTGACCTGGGTCTGAAGTAAAAGCCAGAAAGTTTTAAGTATGTAGGAATTTGGGTGTCATGGGACTCAGAAGTATAATAGGAATGAACAGGGGTAGAGTGATGGCAGGCCTACACATTTCAGTGGGTTTTTGAGAGATCCTTCCATTTATCATTATAGGATGAATTTCACTGGCAAAGATGGTGTTTCTTCCAAGGTGCCTCTATGTCCTGCTGAACACCGTGTGCGCTATACCCATGACAACATTTTCGTAGATTGGATATTTCACTTGCTGACCTGGTTTGGGAAGGCAAATGGAGGTATTGAAGCTGACTTGGCTGAATGAGGTCTGGGGTTGGCAAACACATTTTTAGATTATCAGGCCGTCCAAATGCAACATGACACACAATGGTTTGCGGTGGGTCCCAATTAGGAAAAGTCCCTCTTGGTAGGAACCTGTGGGGAGTACACGCTGTTGGAACTGTTTTTGAGGAGACGAGGAATACCATGGGAGATGCCTTGCTTGGTGAGGCAGAGGGGTGAGGTATAGCATAGACTAGTGTTATGGGAGTTAAAGAGGTCCCCATTTGCATTGCACATCTCCTTGTGGATGTTAAGACTATTCCAAAATTTACAGAGAGACATGTCCTTTCATGACTGGAAAAAGAGGTCTGTAACACTGTAGGGGATTTGTACTTGAATGGCAGACTGTGGCCCAATGGTTTGGTGTGGGTCTGAAGGCAGTTACTGCTCTATGCAAAGATACTCTACACCAGTGTTGTCCAACCTTTTTATCCCCGCGGACCCGTAAATGTTGGATAATTTTTCCGTGGCCCGCTTGGGAGGGCGCAATGCTCTGCGCCTCGGCCGCCCGCCACAGTGAAATGAAGTTGAAGTTCCTCTGGTGGCCCGGTGCCGATTGATCCACGGACCGGCACCGGTCCGTGGCCTGGGGGTTGGGGAACACTGCTCTACACGGTTCTAGCCTACCTGTCCTGAGGCCCCACCAGAGCATATGTTTATGAAACAATTATTAGAATTGGGGGATTCTGAAGGTTGATGACACAGTTATATGCTACATTGGTGACAGACAGAGAGGGAAATATGGACAGGTCCTATCCTAATTAGGCAGATGATTGCCCTGAGCCTCTGATGGCTGGGGTCTGGAGAAGATCCTGCGAACGGATAAAAGGAGTCTTCCTGAATGCCTGATTTAAGCTGATGCAGTTTCATTCCTTGCAGCAAGCGTAACTCACTCCCCAGAGACTGGCCTGGATTTACCCTCACAAATGAGCTGTGATTTGGAGATGTGGGGAAAATAGGGCGTTCTTCTGCACTTATTCTGGATCTGCCCAAGGATAGTGACTCTTTTGGGCCAAGTCCAGGGTTGTCTGGCACACGTGACTGGAGTGGCATTGGAGGTATCTGTCAAAAATGTTTACTGAGCTTATTTCCTGATAAGAAACAGCATAAAATTAGGTTGTGCTCCCTTTGAGCGCCCATCCCGAAAAGAGCTCGACCCCCACCAGATTTTATGTAAAGGTGCAACAAATGTGCATAAGGCCCCACAGATGAAGGACATTCTTAGATTGACATTGCACTCTTCACCCGGACTGGTTGCTGGTAGATTGGATACTGATTTGATGGACCACAAGTGGTCTCTCATTGCCTATCCTAATGTCAAATTAAAAAAGTGATTACTTCAAGTTGCTTGTGTCATGTGCTATGTTGTATGTATGAAACTAACACAAACCGTATCCGCAGGTTTGGAATCTCTCTTCAAATTGGGAGTGCAACACAAACATACTTTATGTGTATTATAAAAACAGCATAGCTAGCAACCAAGGCTCCTTTATCATTACCGAGGCATGAACCATTAACATAAAATACAAGATCACAATTCGGCATGGCTGCATCCGTGAGATTAATGTTTAAACATTTCCAAACTGCAGTATATCAACCATGTCACACATATATAAATGCAAACAAAATGCTGGGCAAACACATAGGGAAGAAGCTAACCAAAAACAAAGGAAGATGTCTGGTTGAAGAGGCCTGACACGAGGAGCCACCCCAAACCTAGGCACCAAAAGGCACATGCAGACAAATTAATAGCAATACATTTTGCATTTAATAGAAGGCCATCCGCTACAACCCTCTAAAGGGTTTTTACAACTTACAGTGCAACAGCAGTGAAAATGTGAAAAATGCATCAAAAATACATTTAAGGCCTATCACAGGGCGGGCTAGGACTCAAAAAGTAAAACATTGCAGTAAAATAATAAAGAAATCAGTGAAAATTTCACAAAAAAACATAAGAAAATGTAGAAAAGGTATATTTTTGGCCTCCACCATCACAAAGCATTTTCCCTTAACAAATGGTAATCCCTCATGGGCCTCTACTCCAATCCAAATCCCATCACACCACCAACAAAGATAAAGAATACAAAAGCACTGAGATATACGATTGCCTATGCAGCGGAGACATCATGGGATGGCAAGACTAGGCAGAGGTAGGAATTGTGCTTAAGCCAAGGCCCACATGTTGCATAACTGTTGGAGATTTAGCTGTTATGGATATCGTATGCTGTGCTGGTTGACGGCAAGGTATTTTGGATAAAATTGAATGTGTTTTTGCATCAAAAGGTGGGTGTGTTTAGAGTGTGGAGCTTTGCATTATGTTGAAAGATCGTGCCATCCCTGTAATGCACAAGTTGGGACAGGTATCTTTGAGTGTGAGCAATGATTTAAAGGAACGTCTTGATCAACTGTGCTACAAACCAAAAATTGCATCAACAAAATTGGCGGAATGGTTTCTCTTGTTGTAATTGCAAAAACAATTTAGGTGAAATCCATTTGTGTGCAGATAGTCACTCTTTAACCAAGAGCACTGTGGCTGAGTATCATCCGTTACCACAAATTCACAAAATGTTGGCAGCTTATTTCACCATTTGGCCTTTACAAACAATTGCCTCTTCCCTTTGGTCTGGCTTTAGGCACAAGTGTGTTTCAAAAATTCATGAACACTCTTTTTGGGAATATCAGTGGAGTACAATATTTTCAAGATGATGTCTTGATATACAGTGCAATGCCAAAAGAGCACAACGTCATCTTAGAAAATGTGTTGCAATTTTTGAACGAGAGAGGAATGGCTGTGAAAAGAGAAAAATACAAATTATGACTCAATAGGTTAAACACCTTTCTACATATGATCTCTTCTGAAGGTAGACGTCCAAATGCAGATTTAATAATTGCCATCAAGAATGCATCTCCTCCCAAAGCCAAGAACACATTCACATAATTTTTTGGTATGAGTGAATACTTCTCAAGATTTGAATCTGGATATGCTACAGTTGATAAACATTTCAAAGCCATTCTTAAGAACAAGGTATATGTGGGGAGCTGAACAGAATAATGCATATTTTGCATGAGAAGAATTTAATAGCACCTGTACCAGCCAAACATTTTTTTAAAGTGGTGTCAAGTGTGCCAGTGCTGTGGATGCCTGTGCCATTTGCTTGTGTGGTGTACTGTGCTAGTAGGAGAACATGTTGCATTTATTTCAGCGTTATTACAAGGCTAAGGAAAACACTACAGCACACGTGTGGGCAGTCAAGAAGCTTAAGACGTGCTTATGGGTCACATTAAGGTGGCCTAGTTGCCTAGTTATAAGGATAAGAAGACAAGCGAATATGATGGGTGACAAGAGTGCATTGTCACTGTGGTTTATACACTTCACGAAGGTAATGGCACTATCTCATTTGAAGAATGGTCTGAAACTTGGGGATCTAGTGTTGCATGAGATGAACAAGAACACTGTGTAGGAATGGCATTCTGAGATTAATCTTAGTAGAAAAGTGGGATGTTTTGCTTAAATTCCTTCCAAGCTGACCATAGAGGGTGAAATGGTTTTGAGTCAAGGTTTATTTGCCTCCTGAATCTTTGCATGAAAGATTGATCTCTATAGTTGATTCGGGACATTCCGGCAACACTACAACTCAGAGATTATTGTGTAGGGTGTAATGGTGGCCTGGAGTGGATTTATATGTTGAAAAGTATGTAAACTTGTGCAAAAAAGTTTTATGCTCTGCCAAGCAATCAAAGTGTTGTGTAAATTGATTGCATCCCAATGCGCTACCAGATACCCCATGGGGAAAGACTGCAGATGACTTTTCTGGTCCTTCTAGGGTGCTGCCCACACACAAGGTACATCATAGTGATAAGTGATTATTGTTCAAACTGGGTGTATTACAGGTCTGTACTATCCACCAAGCTAGAGTTTTTGCTGGAGGGTATTCCAGAGTGTTTGTTTTCTGATAATGCTACTCACCTTCATCTTTGATAAAATGCAGATGTTTTTAGATTTTTGGGGAATTTTAAAAATTGAAAAACACATTTTACAGTACTTTCAATGGCTTGGTTGAGAGGTTTAACAGGGTTTGAAACAGTGAATTCTAACAGCTTTGGCCACGTTTATGGATGTCCGGAAACGTGCACGAAAAAATATGAGCATACTTGAAAACTCCTCATGCTACCATGTGTATTTCATCATTTGTTGTTATTGCAAAGTTGCAATAAAATAACTAGATCAATTCCTACCTTTAGCAAAAACAACCTTGCACCATTAACCTCAGAGGTGATGCTGGGAGAAAATGTGAACAGAAGTAATTGGAATCCAAATTGTAGTTTGATAAGGTAAGAAAAGTTAAGCTGGTGCTGGATTATTAGGGGAATATTGTGTTAGTCAAAACACCTTGAAGAGGTGTTAAAGGAGATTCTAAATACAATTGTCCTGATGCTGTTTCAAAAGAGCTTATGTAGTAGAGCAGAGGAGGATGGAACAAGCTCAGTATTATACCTATTTAGGCTCAGCAAGCGGAGCTCATTAAGAACAGAGATGTCCGGAATGAAGATGGTCCTGACTGAATGGAACATGCATGGATCATATAGAAAAGGGAAGCTAGGGGCTTTTTGGTCTGTATAGTAGAGAGGGTACCAGTGATGAAGTGGTATAGATCTTAAATATTTAGATGCTCCTTATTACACGTGAAGATGTTTCAGGATTGCACCATTGGGACCTGCCTTATTGTACTGTGTTCACTGTTGGAAATCTAATAAAAAGAAATGGTGAAGTGCAGGTGGATGATGGTGAGTCTAGACAGTCTAGGAGTGTTTCTGAGGAAGCAGGTATAGGTGTGCAATGTGACGACCCCGTGGTATGGCTGTGAAAATTTGTCATATTGTAAAAACTGGAAGAATACCTTTTAGAAACATTGACTTTGTATTAATATCAATTTTTCATATTTTATACTTATATTACTGTTTTAAAACAATATAAGGGGCAAAACATGCTGTATATCTATCTAAGTTGTATTTAGCTGGTTTATCCTGTAATGTTATGTTGTTTTAGCTCGTGATATGCAAGGTTTCTTTATGTAACTGGGCATGCTTGTGCTCTACCTGCATTCTAAATTGACTCCTGTCAGTTTGAGGACATCAGCTGTAGTGTACCTATGACTTCATGAGGAAGTTAACTTTGGTGGAATAAAGCTTCTTGTATACCTACCCGTTCCATCTTCCAGAGCCTTTTATATCTCTACAATCAGTTATTGTGGGAAGGGAGACATCACACCCCCTGAGTCCCATAAATATATTGCTGCTTCCAGTTTCATAAGCCCAATCCTTATGCATGTAAATGTGGTGGATAGCAGGGGACAAGTTATTTTGATCAGGTGGGTGTAGATTGTTGCTAGAAAGTGGAATGAGGGTGGAGATATTGTCACATTCCAAGATCGAATACCTAGGTGCTTTCAGTTTGTGGCACTGTTCTTTTTTAGTTAATGGGATTAAGAGTACGGGCACCTCACCATTAGAGTTAGAGGGCAGGGGGGCTCATAGCTATAGTGTTCCATAAAATGCAAAAACAAGTTATCAGTGTAGATAGAGCATTTGTCCTGGATGTAGGCTGCAGGTTCAGTGTGGCAATTTCTTCACATCTACCACACATTCGCTCAAGACACAGTCAGTTGATGAGAAAACCAAACAGGCTTACAACAAAGACGAATGGCCAGGACAACCCAAGGATCAGGAAGGTGGGAGGCTTCCTACCACCGATGTCACAAGCTATAGGCATGGGCAGCAACAGTGACTGCATCTTGAAGATATCGGTGGGGGGTGAAGTCAGGAGTACTTTGGATTCCAGGGGCAGGAACTCCTCGGGGTGCAGAATCAATGTTTTTCAGATCAGTTGTCCATTTTCAGTGTGTGACTTCATGATCCAAGCAGGCCGTTGGGGGATTTCACTGCAGCATTCTGGATAAGGGTCTAACCACCAAGGCTAGATTGCTGACTTTCACTGGTGTGACATCTTTAGCACTCAATATCTGGGCTGGACGTTGTAACAGGCAGCAGCTGGGCTGGTGCGCAGAGCAGCATGGAACTGAGAATGGAAGCTGTTGAGACTGCAAATCAGTTGTTTGCAGTTTTGTAGAACTGCATGCGCATTTAAGTGAAAATGGAGCAAAGCTGGAGATAATGGAGGTGTTAGAAATGTGGTCTTTGGTTGGCAGTCAGGTTACCCCTAGTCCAAGCAAGGACCCTCACTCTAGTCAGGGTAAAGGAGAATCACCCTCAGTTAACCCCCGCTCACCCCCTTGGTAGCTTGGCACGAGCAGGCAGGCTTAACTTCAGAAGCAAAGTGTAAAGTATTTGTACCAAACACACAGTAACTCAGTGAAAACACTACAAAATGACAACACAGGTTTATAAAAATAGATAATATGTATCTAAACAAAACAAGAGCAAAATGACAAAAATCCAACATACACAAGTCAAGTTATGAATTCAAAAAGCAAAAGAGTCTTAAATCCTTTAGGAAACAGTGAGAACGCTGTTAGCATACAGGAGTACTTGGGTAGCGTCAAAATGAAGCCGCACGGGAAAGCGTGCGTCGAAAAAGGCCAGCGAAGCGTTGATTTCTCACAAGTGAGAGCATGTATCGTTGCTCCTCCGGTCAGGTTGGTGTGCGTCGTTTCTTCGTTCCAGCAAGACAGCGATGCATCGATCCAAACGGGCACCTCGGATCCGGGCCGATTTTACATTGATTTTCCATGCCCAGTGATATTGCGCCAAAATCCGGTTGCACGGTGTCAAGAAACCGCACTGCGTGGGGGCTTGCATCGTTAACAGCAGCCGCTCCAGGTGTTGTGCGTCGTTTCTCCAGCCACATTGCGTCGATCTCCCTGCCGCGATGCAGGTGGAGTGTCGATTTTAGCCACGAGGACGGCGGGGTGGCGTTTTTTAGCCACGAAGCGGGTGGTGCATCAAAAGTTTCCCCACACGGCAGTCTTTGCGTGGATTTCTGTCCTTTTCTACCAGCTGCACTTTTCAAGGACCCAGAGACAGCTTAGGGCACCACTTGGCAGGCAGGACTCTCAGTGGAAAGCCCAAGTGCTGGTAGAGAGAAGTCTTTGCTGTCCCTAAGACTTCAACAACAGGAGGCAAGCTCAGTTTCAAGCCCTTGGAGATTCTTCATCAGTGGGAAGTCACCCAAAAGTCAGTCTTTGTCCTCTCTCAGGTGGAAGCAGCTACTGCAGGCCAATCCAGCAAAGCAAAGTCCCAGGCAAAGGGGCAGTACTCCTCCTCCAGCTTCTCCGGCTCTTCTCCTTGGCAGAGGTTCCTCTTGGTTCCAGAAGTAATCTGATTTTCAGGGGTTTTGGGTGCTCTTCTTATACCCCTTTCTGCCTTTGAAGTAGGCCTACTTCAAAGAAAAGTCTCTCTTGTTTGTAAGATCCTGCCTTGCCCAGGCGAGGCCCCAGACACCCACCAGGGGGTTGGAGACTGCATTGAGCGAAAGCAGGCACAGCCCTTTCAGATGTAAGTGACCACTCCTCCCCTCCCCTCAGCACAGATGGTCCATGAGGATATGCAGGCTACCCCCAGCTACCTTTGTGTCACTGTCTAGAGGAGAGGTGCAAACAGCCCGCCTGTCAAACTGACCCAGACAGAGAATCCAGAAACAGGCAGAGTCACAGAATTGCTTAAACAATAAAATGCTACTTTCTAAAAGTGGCTTTTTCGAACACAATCTAAAAAACAACTTCACTAAAAGATGTATTTTGAAATTGTGAGTTCAGAGGCCCCAAACTCCACAGGTCTACCTGCTCCCAGAGGGAATTGGCGCTTTAATCATATTTAAAAGCAGCCCCCACGTTAACCTATGAAAGAGATAGGCCTTCCAACAGTGAAAAACAAATTTAGCAGTATTTCACTGTCTGGACATGTAAACCACATAAGTACATGTCCCGTCTTTAACATACAATGCACCTAAACCATGAGGCTATCTAGGGCCTATCGTAGGAGTGCCTTACATGTATAAAAAGGGAAGGTTTAGGCCTGACAGATGGGTACACTTGCCAAGTCGAATTGGAAGTTTAAAACTGCACTCACAGACACTGCAGTGGCAGGTCTGAGCCATGTTTACAGGGCTACTAATGGGGTGGCACAACCAGTGCTGCAGGCCCACTAGTAGCATTTGATTTACAGGCCCTGGGCACCTCTAGTGCATTTTACTAGGGACTTACTGGTAAATCAAATATGCCAATCATGGATAGCCAATGTACGCATACAATTTATACAGGGAACACTTACACTTTAGCACTGGTCAGCAGTGGTAAAAGTGTCCAGAGCAAAGAAAAACAGCAAAAACAGAGTCCAACACACAGAAACAACTTGGGAAGTAGAGGCAAAAAGTTAGGGAAGACCATGCCAAAGATGCCAAGTCTAACAGGAGGGTATTAAGAATTGACATAGGTCAACATATCATTATTTCATATAAGCTCAATTTAGAGCTTTGTTTAGGAGAGGCTTCAAATGATCAGAGTGCTCAAGGAAGCCGTCTTGTCACTTGAGCCCGGCTTCGGTGCAAATTTTACACATTTTGTTTTGTTTTGCAGAGCAACATTACGTTTTATTAATTTCACTGAGGACTTCCATGGTATACGCAGTGAGAGTTCTGTTTAATCGCTAAAGCTTTGTTCATTCCTTGATCTATAGAACACATAAAGTATGTTCCTTCGGCACTCCCAATTTGAAGAGAGATTTCAAACCTTCAAAAAGGTTTTGCTGTAGTTTATTATCTATGATAATATCAGCTCAGATACATGGTATACTTTTTTACAAGTATTTTTTATTGTATCCATAATAACAGTACTTACTCAAGCAAAGATAATCCCCCCCCCACACAGGAGTTCCAGTCACATAAATGACACAGTATTAAGACGCATCACCAAACAGAACACCCCCAGAGATATAACAGAATGCTCCTCATATGTGGCCCAAAATAAGCACAGAACACATCTCTGTGTATCCCGGTAGGCCAACTCAGGATGCACGCAAATAGATCTCTCCTCCTCGATCAAGGAGTTCTGCTATTCAAACAGTCCAACAGGAACTTTTCGTAATTCGGACCCACTGCAAACCAATGTCTGGCCAGTTGCAGTTATGTGGCTGGATAATCTTAAAAAGATGTTTGGCAATCCAAGACCTCTCTTCAGCCAAGACAGCTTCAATACTTCCAACTTGACTCTGCTTCTCTTGCCCGCCCAAACCAAGTCACTAATTAAAATATCCAATCTATGAAACTGTCGTCATAGGTATAGGGCGCACGGTGTTTGGCACCACATAGAGGTACCTTGTCAAACCAGTGAAATTTGCCCCATAATGTTCAGCAGAAGGATCTCCAAAAACCCACTGAACTGTGTAGGCCTGCCATCACTCTACCCATGTTTCAATCCTATTATGCTTCTGGGCCCCTATATACCCAAATTCCTAGCTACCTAAACCACTCTTTGATTTTCCATCAGGCCCAGGTCATGGACTTGGGCCCCCGGGATGCATGCCAGCCTACCATAGGGAAATGGCTCGACTTAGATGCGTTTGTACATAGCCAGATACTTTTCCAAACAATTTAAATTCTATTCGTGCACAGGGCACCAATGATGAAGGGTCTCTCAAACACAGTAATGCATTGTGTGTGTACACAGACACAGCATGCACCGGGGCCCTCACTTGAACTCCCCAGGTTAGAAACGGAAGTGATTCTACCGCAAGTGCAAAGAACATAGGGGAGAGCCGGCATCCCTGTCGAGTACCTCTGTCCAAGGCCCGGGCATCTGAGATTATGCCTCCTGTCCATACCCTAGGCCGTGGGTCTGTGCAGAATAATTTAACACAGCCAATGAAGTTGGGGGCCAAACCCGATAGTTTTCAACCCAACTCAGAGATATGTCCAGCTAACTGAGTCAAATGAAGGATCCATGTCCAAGGCAGCAAGCACATGGTCATAGACATTGTCCAATAGGGCCATCACAACATGTATCAGTAACCTGATATTAAACATTATACTCCTTCGAGGATAAATCCTGTTTGATTGTCGTGTATAAGGAACCTATTACCTCCCAACCACCTATTAGCTAAGGGCTTGCTAAACAACTTAACAGTCATATTCATTAAGGATATCTATTAATAGGATTATACTTAGGTATGATATTTATCTACTTTGGGCTCCGGGATTGTGAACGCTTGCTGCATTTTGGGCAGTAAGCTATCAGCCCACTTGGCCTTGTCAAAAACCCCAACAATTTATCTAGAAGGAGGATGGCCATTTCCTGGTAAGAGTCCTCCCGGATGGCATCCAAACCCAGGGTTTTGCCACTGGCCATATCTGCCAAAGCTTCCTGTCGGTCAGGCACACAAAGTGGGGCATCCAGGATCCTACACTGTGCATTTGTTAGCCTTGCCATTCGCACCCCACCCATGAAGTCCCTAACCTTTTGTACATCCACTATAAAGGGGTTCCCTCCCTCTCCTTCAAGATATGCCTTAGAAATATCATTAATCTGGTCTCTCGCCATTACCACCCTCCCATCACTCTGTTGCAATGATAATATATGTGTGGAGCTTCTCCCCTAGAGGTACCTTGGCAGAAACACCATCTTTGCCAGTGAAATTTGGCCCACAATGATCAGCCGAAGGATCTCCAAAAAAACACTGAACTGTGTAGGCCTGCCATCACTCCACCCATGTTTCAATCCTATTATATTTCTGGGCCCCTTGATACCCAAATTCCTAGCTACCTAAACCTCTCTGGATTTTACTTCAGGCCCAGGTAACGGACTTCAGCCCCGGGGATGCATGCCAGCCTACCATGAGGAAAAGGCTTGACTTAGATGTGTTTGTACATAGCCAGATACTTTTCCAAACAATTTCAATTATATACGTGCACTGGGCATTAATTATGAAGGGTCTTTCAAATACAGTAATGCGTCCTGTGTGTACACTGACACAGCATGCACCTGGCCACTCACTTGAACTCCCCGGGTTCCCAAACGGTCTTGCAGTTAGAAATGGAAGTGCTTCTACTGCAAGTGCAAAGAACATAGGGGCGAGCCGACATTCCTGTGGAGTACCTCTGTCCAAGGCCCGGGCATCTGAGATTATGCCTCCTGTCCATATCCTAGGCCGTGGGTCTGTGCAGAATGATTTAACGCAGCCAATGAAGTTTGGGGGCCAAACCCCATTGTTTTCAACCCAACTCAGAGATATGTCCAGCTAACTGAGTCAAATGAAGGATCCAGGTCCAAGGCTGCAAGCACATGGTCATAGACAGAGTCCAATAGGGCCATCACAACATGTATCAGTCACCTGATATTAAACATTATACTCCTTCGAGGATAAATCCTGTTTGATTGTCGTGTATTAGAACCTATTACCTCCCAACAACCTACTGGCTAAGGCTTTGCTAAACAACTTAACATCTGTATTCATTAAGGATATCTATCAATAGGATTATACTTAGGTATGTCTTTATCTACTTTGGGCACCAGGATTATGAACACTTGCTGTATTTTAGGAGGTGAGCTATCAGCCCTCTTGGCCTTGTCAGAAACACCAACAACTTATCTAGAAAAAGGATGGCCATCCCCAGGTAAAAGTCCACTGGGATGGCATCCAAACCTGGGATTTTGTCACTAGCCAACCCTGCCAAAGATTCCTTCAGGTCAGGCACACCGAGTGGGGCATCCAGGATTTTGTGCTGCACGTTTGTTAGCCTTGTCATTCTCACCTCACCCATGAAATCCCTAACCTCTTGTTCATCCAATAGAAAGGGGTTCACTCCCTCTCCTTCAAGATATGCCTTACAAATATCATTAATCTGCTTTCTTGCCATTATCACCACCCT
The DNA here is from genome assembly GCF_031143425.1 of Pleurodeles waltl. NCBI lineage: Eukaryota > Metazoa > Chordata > Amphibia > Caudata > Salamandridae > Pleurodeles > Pleurodeles waltl. The sequence continues at coordinate 667,353,892 of NC_090449.1, read as the reverse complement.
ATTCACTATGTTACAATGATAATATATGTGTGTGGAGCTTCTCCCGATTTCCCAACCATGATAGAAGACATCCTCATCTATCCTCTTCCTGAAATAATCTGTGTCTATGATGCTTGTAAGTGTATCTATCAACTGGGTACAAATGTCTTCGATCTGATGTTTTGCATCCAACAGTTGCTGTTTACAATCTGGGTCTACCATGACCCATGTCTCCAAACCAGCTAGTGTCTTTTCCATGTCTACAAGTGTTTTTTTCCTGAGTGCCCTTGCACATTAAAGATCTTTGATATGCATTCTCCTCTAAGGGTCACCTTATAAGCCTCCCACTCCATTGCCTTACTATTTGTGGGCATCTGGTTATCCAGGGCCTAGAAAAATGTTGGGCATGTGAAAATATGGTGGCAGCTGTCAAAACCTCTGCCACAGTCACCATGTAGGTATTTTATGCCTAGGTAGTTGTATTATTACGCATAAAAACATTGGGGAATGGTCTGACAAAAATCTATTTAGGTACACTGAGGAGTCAAAAAGCTCCATATTATCCCAACTACTGCGCACAAAATCTTTCGTTCTAACGTATTGCATACAGGGGAATGCAACAATAATGCCCTGTCCATAGATCACAAAGCTTCAGTCCATTCTTCAAATGAGAAAGTGCCCTTGGCTTCATGAACGGCATAAACCACAGCGACAATGCACTCTTGTAACCCATCATAATCGCTTTGCTTCTGATCCTCAACGGTAGGCAACTAGGCCGCTTTGATGTGGCCCATAAGTAAGTCTTAAGCTTTTCAACTGCCCACAGACCTGTGCTGTAGTGTTTTTCCTAGCCTTATAATACCATTGAAATAAATGCAACATTGTTCTCGCTGTTATCAACATATTAGCACAGTATACCACCCAAACAAATGGCACTGGCATCCACAGTAATGGCACACTTGGCATCACTAATAAAAACGTTTATTGGCTGGTACAGGAGGTGCTATTAAATTCTTCACATGCAAAAGATGCATTATTCTGTTCAACTCCCCACATATACATTTTTAACAATTGTAGTATATCCACACACAAATCTTGAGAAATGTTCACTCCTACCAAAAAATTATCTGAATGTGTCCTTGCCTTTGGAGGAGATGCATTCTTGACGGCAATTAGTAAATCTGCATTTGGACTTCTACCTTCAGAAGATATCAAATATAGAAAGATGTTTAATCTTTCTCTTTTCACAGTCATTCCTCTCACTTTCAAAACTTGCAAGACATTTTCTAACATGACATGGTGCTCCTCTACAATGACAGTGTATATCAAGATGCCATCTTGAAAAGATTCTACTCCACTGATATTCCCAAAAAGAGTGTCCATGAATTCTTGAAACACACTTGTGGCCAAAGCCAGACCAAAAGGAAGATACAAGTGTTTATTAAGGCCAAATGGTGAAATAAGCTGCCAATATTTCATGCATTTGTTGTAACGGGTGACACTCAGCCACCAGTGGCATAACAACACTTCAGGGGGCCCTCCTGCAAAGTACATGGAGGGGGCAGCACACTCCATATCCAGTCAGGATCTCTCAGGCCTGCCATCTGAGCACAGTGTTGAAGGGGGCTCCCTGGAATTTGTGCCCCCCCCACACCGCAGGGTCTGCGGGGGCTATTGTTACACCACTGTCGGCCACAATGCTGTTAAAGAGTGACGATCTGCACGCAAATGGATTTCCCCTGAATTGATTTTGCAATTACAAGAGAAACCATTCTGCCAGCTTTGTTGATGTAATTATATGTTCATAACACAATTGATCAAGCCGTTCCTTTATATCGTTGCTCACATTCAAAGATACATGTCTCAACTTGTGCACTACAGGAATGGCACAATCTTTCAACTTAATGCAAAGCTCGACACCCCAAACACATCCAACCTTTGATGCAAAAGCACATTCATTCTTATCCAAAATACCTTGCAGTCAACCAGCACAACATTCAACATTCATTACAGCTAAATCAACAACAGTTACACAACATGTGGACCTTAGCTTGAAGCACAATTCCTAACTCTGCCTAGTCTTCCCTTTCCACGATGGCCCTGCTGCATAGGCAATCGTATTACTTAGTGCTTTTTTATTCTTTATCTTTGTTGGTGGTGGCATGGGGTTTGGACTGGAGTGGAGGCTCATGGAAGATTACCATTTTTTTACGGGAAAATGTTTGCACTCCATTTTAATAGTGGAGTCCAAAAACATAATTTTTTTCCATTTTCCTATGTGTTTTTTGTGAATTTTGCACTTATTTGTTTATTATTTTACTGTAATGTTGTTTTACTGTTTGAGTCATAACCTGCCCTGTGATATGCCTTAAATGTATTTTTGATGGATTTTTCACATTCCCCCTGCGGTTGCACTAGTTTGGAAAAACAAAACCTTTAGAGGGTTGTGGTGGATGGCCTTGTATTGAATGCAAAACATATTGTTATATTTTTTTGTCTGCATGTACCTGTTGGTGGCTAGGGTTGGGGAGACTCCTGGAGTTCAGGCCCCCGCAACCAGACATCTTCCTTTGTCCTTGACTACCATCTTCCTTATGTGTTTGCCCGGCATTTTTCTGTGAGTTTGTAGATGTGTGACATGGTTGATATTTTGCAGCTTAGAAATGTTTAAACTTAATTTAATTTTTGTTTATGACATTGCTGATTTAATTGTGTTGGGTAAACAACAGTTGCATGTCTGGGCCCAGACACACTGGGTGAATATCTTTGCACTCCTTTCACTGCAGTGCTGCAAGATGTTTTCCTGGGGTGGAGGTGCTCCAAGCAGGGAAGAACAACTGTCTTCTTTGTTCACCTTTCCTCCTTCTTTGCTGGCGATGTGGTGGTGGCCATTTTGTATAGCCATTGTGTGTATTTGTCATCAACTGCCATGTGTTCTTTGTTCTCCATGCTTCCTTCATTGCTCACAATGTAGCGGTAGACGTTTTGTTTTGTGTTTGTGTGGTTGCCATAAGCCACCATTTTGTCTTTGTGCTTTATGCCTTCTTCTTTGCTGGCTACGTGACAGTGGCTATTTGGTGTTGCCAGCGTGTACTCTGTCACAGGGCACAGTTTTGTCCTTGTTTTCGGTGCCCTCTTCTTTGCTGGCAATGCTGTGATCACAATCTTGTGAAGCCAGTGAGGTGTGTGTGTTTGCTGGCCACTTTGTCTTTGTTTTCCATACCTCGATGAGCTACCTATGACCATTTTGTACATCCAGTGTGTTTCAATCTTTTTCTCCCACTGTTGAGAATCATATAGAAGGAAAATGGGTAGAAAAAGTCCTATGAAAGTGTCAGCAACTGCCCAATTGCTGGGAGAACGAGATCTCAATACGTCCCTCTTCTCCCCTGCAGGACGAATACCATCACTGAAAGGGACGTTTACATTCTGAAGAGGAGGAGCGGCTAGAGGATAACTTCCGGGTGTTGACCCTGATGTCAGGGAGAAAAAAGGGGCGGACTTGGAGGTGGCATCTTCGCAGTAGCAATCGGAGGTGGAGCCAGGAGGGAACAGCACCGAGTGACCGGAAGAGAAACAGATGCTCCGACATATTCGAGGGCCGACTGGAGCTGAAGAAGACTGTGGGAACTGCCCCCTTCGCTGTGACCCAGAGCAGGAGATCACTCAGGAGGCCATTTGCATCTTCCTGCCACGCTTCAGGAGGAGTGTGACTCCAACAGGTGTGTGGCCATGTGCTGGGGCTGGGAAAGAAGCTTGCGGCTATCTGACCACCCCAGTAGTTCTAACAAAGAGAAAAAATCACTAGGTAGAAGAGGGGGGTGGCTCTGTCTTGCATGTCGGGGAAGGGTTGAGCATAAGCCTTGCTACCCTATTAAGGCACTGTATACATTTATTTATATTTTTCTTTTTCCTCCCATACCTAAATGGGAAACAAACTTTTCTTTCCCCCACCACCCCCCCATTGGTGTTTGAGGTGATGGTATTAAACTAAGAAGGAGAACCAAATACTCATTACTACTTACTGTGCTTCTCACAAGGGAACAGCAAACAGGCCTCTTCCTTGGAATGTAGAAGAAAGAAAAAAAAGAACAAGCATTAATCTTCATCTGATGTTTATGTTGCGATACCTTGAGAATATAAAAAGTGCAATTCCTAACTAGAGTGTGACTAATTCCTGAGAAGTGCTGCCAAAACCTTACAGAAAGTTTTCTTTCTTTTTGCTTTTTTCATGATATAATTTATTTGTGCCTGTTGTTTATTTACTTTTTTTAGATTGTGTCTGCCTTCCTCTGCTCCAATAGAGTTGCTTGCAAGTGCACCACAAGACATCACAAGGTACTGATACTTAGAGGAGTCTACAAAATAGCTGACAGCTACACCTGACTCTTCCTCTGCAAAGTGTTTTTGCTTGTGCTAATTGTCAACTGCTAGTGTTAGGAAGATTGCCCCAGAGAAAACAAATCCTGCCAAGCAAGTGGCCAGCGAGAAGAAGGAGAACAAATGCTTTGCCACTGGCATCACACCCTCATACTTTTTCAGAACCCATGACCTACCTGCTGCACCACCTGTCTGGCAGAAAGAGGTATCACTCCTGTGCCAACTTCAGCACCAAAACCTAAGCCCTTATTTCTCAGCGCTGGAATGACTGCAGCAATGAAGAGAAGTGCATTTGAACTGGAATTGTCTCAGCCACAAACCAAATCATTTCAGGAAAGAAGCCAACAGAAGCCAGTCAACAACAGATCTGGAAGTAGGAGAGAACAAGAGGTAATCATTGCTGCTGAGCAAGATGCTGTTGAGAAGACTGCTCTTCCCCCATTGGCTTCACGGTCTTCAGCAAGGAAAAGAAAGAGTGCTCCCCCATTTTTTCTAAACCCGTTTTCGGATGAGCTAGACATGTATTGGACCATGGCAGAGCCTGAGAGACAAGGGAAAAGGAAGGCTCCTGAAAGCTTTGCAAGTGAGGAAGGTGGTGAAGATGATGACGAGCCAGTAATTGTCAGTATGTAGAATGGTACAGAGGAAGTATGGCTCAGCTCTATTCAGGCAGTAAAAACCATCTTACAGGAGGTGCTGACACATTGGAATTCTACTTACTACATGTTGCAATACCTGTTTGAGCAGTACAAGTCTAGCATCGAATATATAGCTCATAGGAGAGGGATGCAACTACCAAAGCTATAACAATGGAGGTGGACAAACGGGAAGTTACTTCCTTTTGTGATTATGAAACAGGAAGTCAGCAAGGAGAACACTACCGCAAGCCAAGCAATCTTGTTGCTGTATCTGTAATAGGATCATACAGGACAGGACAAAGGGGAAACCGCTGCTCTCATCCTGTTCGACCTCTAGGCAGCCTTTGACACTATCTCCTACAGTACTCTCATTGCCAGCCTACAGGACTCAGGAATTCAAGGACCTGCCCTGAGTTGGATAGCCTCCTTCCTTGCCAACAGAATGCAATGAGTCAGACTCGCCCACTACACCTCTGAACACATGAAGCTCATCTGCAGAGTCCCCCAGGTCTCCTCCCTCAGAGCAGCCCTGTTCAACGTATAAATGGCACCCCTCGCCCACATCATAAGAGCCTATGGCATCAACATTGTCTCCTATGCCAAAGACACTCAACTCATCCTCTCCCTCACAAACAGAAACAACACCAACAGGGCCAACTTCACCTCCTGCATATCCAACAAGACCAACTGGATAATAGAGAACTGCCTTAAACTGAACACAGGATAAACAGAGATACTGATCTTTGGAAACAAGAGCTCCCCTTGGGACTCCTCCTGCTCGTCGGCCAGATTAGGTCCCACACACACACCCACAGACCATGCCAGAAACCTCTGCCTCATCCTAGATGACAAACTTACAACGAATAAACAGATCAGCGCTGTGATCACATCTTTTGCCTCATCCTCAAAATGCTTCACAAGATTTTCAAATAGTTTCCCATGCACACAAGACACACAGTCACTCAGGCCCTCTTAACCAGTGGACACAACTACAGCAAAACTCTCTATGTCTGCATTTCCAATCAGCTCACGCAAAGATTCCAGACCATCAAAAACACTGCGTCAGACTCATCCTAGACGTCCAGAGAAGCATTCACATTACGCCCTACCTCACTGAAATACACTGGCTTCTCATACAGAAACACTGCCAATTCAAGCTGCTCATCCATGCCTACAAAGCCCTGCACAACACCAGAATGGCACAGCTGAATGACAGACTTCATCTCTACAAAACTTCCGGACAGCTACGCTGTACCGCTATCTCCCTCACACGGGTCCCCACATCTGCAGAAGCAAGTCAAGAGTGCACGTTTTCTCGTTCATCGCCACCAAGAACTAGAATGTATTTCCTCAACACAACAGAACAGCTACGTCTATCCTCAAACTGAAGACTTGGCTGTTCAAGTAGAAGTGCCACCAAGCCTATGTTCCAGCGCTTAGATACCCTCAGGGGTGATAGGCTGGGTCATACAGATCGACATAGCATGACATCATTTAAAAAAGGTTTAACAAATGTTCACCAATGTATCAAGAGGCTGCTTCTTTGATGGCTAGCTTAACCCTTTGCTTGAACACTAATTAAAGGCTGAAAAAAGAGATTATGTCATCCAAAGACTACATCTCTGCATCAATACAAGATCCACAATACAAAAAACCATTGGACTCTTTCTTTCCTTTTACATAAACTAATGTCTTAGTTTACAAGACTTGTATCATCAGTAAAGCAAGCGATCAAGAAGAAGAATGGCTACAACTTCGAGCCTAGGACGAAAGTTCTGAAGTAAAGCCTCTGACCTCCAGAGAGGGCGCTGCAGTTGGCTCACAGTTTCCGCAGCAGCAAAAAACATCATCACCAGTTACTCCAAAACCTACAGCAACAACCGCTTCAAGTTCACTGCCAGCCTCTGCAATGAGTTGGTTTCATTGCGGAACTTAAGTCAAGTACAGAGGTGCAGGAACACAGGCAGCAAGTGGCAGCACTAATAATAATTCAGAAAATGGTCCAAGACTGCCTGGATGACCCATCAGAGATGTACCTAGATCAAAACCCATTGTCCTATTTGTATAGGTAGAGGGCATAGTGACCCGAGCTCACCAGGTTGGCAATAAAGTATCTAATATGTCCAGTAGCCTGTGTGTTTTCCGAGGCATTTTTTCACTTTATTTGGTGCAGTTGTCACAGTCAGAAGGGCCAGCCTTTTGCCTCAAAATGTGGAGAGATTAGTGATGCTTAAAATGAACAAGCATTTAATTCCAAAAGAGTATAGTGCTCTTGAGATAACGGAGGATGACAAGGGCAATTGTTCTAACATCTCAATTTTGGCGAGTGATTATTTCCCAAATAAACCCCTGAGTTTGAAGACAAACTCTACTTTCTTGACAAATACAAAATAAGTTACATATAGGAGGACTGCTTAAAAAATGATATATAATTTGGTGTATGGTTTACACTGCCTATTGTAATTAATAAACTGAAATGGAGTAGACCAGTGTGCAGGACACAGATAGTCAATTAAAGAGGGCAGATCAATTATTTGGCAAGGGTTGGCTGAGCGGAGAGAGCTGAGAAAGGCTAATTCAGCCTTTGGTTCAACCATAGAGTTCGAAATGAGCAAATGGTGACAGCCTGCTGCAATAGAAAGCCTCCATTTTCCACAAAGAACAAGAAGATGTCTCCCATCCCCATCCTTTGTTTGAGTCCCTTGCTTGTCAATGAAGAATAAAATACTGCCCTATATTGTGCATTGTTTCCATGGATAAGTTAGACACTTAGGGAAACACCACACTTGGAACAAGTAACTTACTGGCACCAGTGAGTAATACCAAATAAATGATTCATGTTGTGGTGGCAGGGAGGGTCTGGTAAACTAAACTTCATAATGTGATGTTTGGGGGGGGATCATTCTGTATCATGACTTGCCTTTCACATTTCTACTGGGATAAATACTTTAATTTTATTTATTTTAACTGAAGTCCAGCATGTCTAGGTTTTCTGAGACCTTTCAGTTTAGTTAGTGAGACTAAACTAATCCTGGAATTCTTTTCATTTTATTGTTCAACAGTACAGGTTTAGCTCTTTTGGGTGAAATGTTAAAGTACAGCTGACAACAGCCAGAAAAAGTGCTATTGCCTATCTACTTCAATGGGAAAAAGAGGATTCAAAGAGGCCTGTCTTTGTGGACTAGAGAAAGGTGTTTTTTAGAGAAATGCAGAGTACTGACCCAAATGTCAAACTCAAATTAAGTGTTTGGTGTGTGGTAACAGCAAAATGTTTTTATTGTTAGAGTGGTCAGCCAGATAGATGCAACTCGTTGTCTAGGATGGGTGGTACTACAAGATTGGCTCTTCTCATTTCTTTGTTAGTGGAACACCACTACACAAGCCTGTACTCTGCCTTTTTGCACCTCATGTACCATGATGCCTACCTTTACTCTGTAATGCAGAAATTTTATTTTTGCAACCTACAGGCCATGTCTTCTGTAAGAAGAATGCTCCATAGCAATCCAGCTTTGCAGTTTAGTCCTGCACTCACGACGGACAATGACACAAGAATGCAGATGCAACATCCATTTGTATACAGTATCATTTTTTTCTTTTCCTATGTATAACTATTCTTTGAACTGTGTGGGTCCTCCCTATGTCGCATTTTTTAAACTGAGGTAACAAACATAACTTGGGGGTCTTGGGGCTGAATGAATGTTTGCATTTGATAACTGAACTGTCATCTTTCTTTGAAAAAAGATGTGATGTGCTCACTGACTTGATGAATGCTGTGTTTGTCCATCTCTCAACTTCCTCCAAATCCCCCTAACTATCAATGCATGAAACCCCTGAACCTCTTCCACCAGATTGTATGTGATTGGTTGAGGTATATAGTAATTTGCATGATTAGCAGATCTCACACTTGGCGGGGCAGATGTGGTTAAATTGACACCAACTGTTAGAGGAGATGGTTACCAAAACTAACATATCAACCCAACCTTCCACCCAGGCATTAAAGGGACACAATAGTGGAGATGCTTACTTTCAACACTGTTACATGATGGATTCTACTGAAGTACTATTCTCCTGAGTCTGACTCCTGAGGCTTGAGAGCTTCATTATGCTTACTTTAGTAAATACCTCAACAACGAGTGTTGCAAGTTGATGTGTTGTCATGGTGGTCTCAGTCTTTGATTGTCAACTTACTCTGTGTTTTCTTTTAGTCTAGTTGCCTCTGATGCATTATAAGCAGTTCTTAAATTGAAGCAATATGAGTGCCGGTGCTCAAAGTGGTGCCTAGAAGTCTGCAGCTAGCACTATTAAACATCAGTTTACTGAATACCAAGGCTGCATAAGCCTAAATCCACTTCAAGCGTCTTTAATTCACTTCCAGACACTTCCTGCCCCTTTATCTCACTCTGGCAGGTTCCTGCTTACTCCCTTGGTGAGGTTTTTTACAGCGTTCTCTTCCTTTCTAGTTTGTGTGTTTTTCCCTCTCCTGCTCTCTAGAAATGGCTGATGAGAGAAAATAAGTGCCGGTCCCAAAAAATGGGTGCTGGTGGCCCCCACTGGCCACCACCAGCTCTAATTAGGCACTGGTCAGTGAGGTGTGGCCAATGTGGAGAGGTAGCCGACATTGCCAAATCTGTGCAGGTAAGAAAAAAGTCCTCAGGAAGGAAGGATTGTTGTTTTAGTATACGTTGACAGACCCCATTAGTGGTCTCTATTTACACAGGGTTGGACAAGGACAAGGGCAGTAAGTAGTCTTCAACTGTTACTGATAGAAGGATGGGTACAGCACAGCCTGATCAAGCCATAAAGGGTGGGAGGCTTGTATGGTCAGTCAGTTTGTGTTTTACCTTAGGATAAATGTGAGAACTGCTTCGTGTTGGGACAGATGTGGAGGACAGATTCTTGTATTGTCACTACATTGGTAGTTTTTCCTGTTTAATTAACAGTGATATTATTCTTACTAGTAATACAAAGACAGTAAAAAAAAGTAATCCATTTATAATAAAGAAGGATAAACTACCACTCTCTCTTCCAATCCCTTCACCTACAAAAGTAGAAAAACATAAAAACAGGTTCCATGTCCCCAATCCTTAATTGTCGTTACCACCCTTTCCTCTCACAACAGGCGCACCCAACACTCCTACAAACAACACACAAAAACTCTAAAAGTCCACCTGAGCTAGCCTGCCCCCAAATATTGCCACCCTTACCCTCCAGAACATAAGTCCCATCTCCTCCCACCTATAAAAATGGGTTCCACAGGCTCCATTCTCTTTGAAAGGCCCTGCTGTCCCTTCTTCGGTTCCTCCATGTCCTGACCCATTTTATGGAAGAGAGCAGAAGTAGATTTTGTTGGTGGGAATGGTGTTGTTGATGCATGAGGGGTTCCTGGGAACCCTGGTTGCCTATGGCAATGACGTTGCTGCCCCTCCCCACTCCCCCTTTCGGCTTGAGGCAGTGGGATCTGCTGTCGCCTCCACTTTGAAGATAACCAGCTGGCAGTAGTGTGCCTGGAGCCACAGTTGAGTGCCTGGAGTGGGTCTCCGAGACAGGTTCCCTGGCAAGAGTTGCTAGATGATCCAAAGAAAGGAGAGAAGAACATGAATTGTAGCAATCAATGCAAACACCCAACTTATATACAGTCGTATAGTAGCAAAATATTGCTGGTCACCTAGGGCCTCTGGAATTGTTTTGGTATGATTCTTTGGGTCAGATGTAGCAAGCAGTTTTGCCCATTCTGTGTGTATGGGAAAATGTGTTTGTACATATGGCCCTTGGTTACATGGCCCAGACCAAGATTTTTCAAAAGCAGTGAACTATATGAAGTAGTCCATGACCACTACCAAAATCAAAAATAGATCTGTATTTTATAAAATATGGAGAAGCTGAAGTGATTCCAAAAGGTGACAATTGCAAACTACACTGTGTGTTACTGTTAATAAATTAATTAGCTGCCAAATATAAATATATATTATCATTGATATAGCACATTAAATTTGTGCTGCACAATTTACTGGGCTATATATATGCAAAATTAATGAAGTCACCCTGAAGGAGCACCATGTTGTTTTGGGACAAGTATTGGCATATCATCATAAATTCGTATGGTCCTGCTCTTAACCTACTTCCTCCTGAGTTCCACACTGAGATCCAAATTACACCCTTCACCCCAAATGTTGTTCTACAAAAACATTTTTCCTTCAGCAAGGGGGCAAGGGAGAGTAGGTAAGGTAACATTACAAGACATGATCTAGGTGAAGGTTTGGCTTTAGCCGTGTTGGGTGTGAGACTCACCAGTATTGGTAAGCTTAGTTGCATGGTTGCTGGAAGGTAGAAGTTGGAACAGTAAATGAAGCCATGAAAAGTAGTCACTTAGGCAGAAATTGTGGAACAAATATGGCATGTGCCAAGATGGGATTGTAATTCTTGAGCTGGCTGGGACAGAAATAATGGGGGAAGTGGTAGGTGAGTGGGAACTAGGCACCAATCCAATAGAGAAAGAGACAGGAACATAGGAAGATGGATAATATGTAAAATGATTCCTAACTGGACTCAGAAGAAAGGAAGGAACACCTTAGCAAATTTAGTAGTTGTTACTGAGAAAGGAAACTGGCTTGCCACTTGTCCCCGTCGTCACTCCTTCCTCATCTACAGAATGGTGGCCTCCTCTTCTGCCTTCCTCCTCAGAAGTCTAGACAAAAAAACATAACGCACATATTTAGATGCATGTAACCATCTGTTACAAAAGTTACAAAAACAATACCTCACTAAAGTTAGGTTATCCTTATCTATACTCTATCTAAAGAGTATTGCTTTGAAAGGGTTACTTGATGTATTTAAAAACCAAGTAGTCAACCATTCAACTTTATAATACTTTTCTCTCATAATGGAGGGACATGGCTACCACCGGATCTAAAAAACAATGAAGAGGTCAAAGGGGACAGAAAGGACATATGGTTTTGGTGGTATCCTGCCGTGCTGTATTGCCACAATGTCATGGAACTTTGAATGAATCCTGTTGAGGCCCATGATGACCATCTCCATTCCTGTACTATTGACTGTTTGCTCAATAGTGCCTTCTGTCAACCTACGTGATGTGAATACTTAGACCTGCCTTCCTTTTTATGTTACCAACAATCCTCTGTTAATAACACAAAAGAAGAAAAGTAGGGGCAAGAAAAGGTTACTAAAAGGTGAGAGGAAAAAGCTACAGATGGAGAAAGACAGCTATAGAAAAGTATGGAATATAAAAGAAAACAGTACACAAGGAGGAAGGTATGAGTGGTGAACGTTTACACTAAAGTAGAGACGGGGAAGTTGGAGAAGATACACAGGATCATAATGCATACTAGATGAAAAGTAGAAAATATTAAACATGACTTCCCAAAAGCACCAGCAGTAATGGGTGCGGGTGTGGAGGCTGTGTCTGTTCAATGGACTAATGGGAAGGTAGAAGTGTTTGACTGTTCTGAAATGAGAAAAGATAAAGATTAGACCAAATACTTATTAGTAGGTACTTTCCAAAAAATATAATTTTCTCAGGCAACTGACTAAGCACTCCTTTCTGTCCCTTCACTTCAACCATAAAAGTATAATGGTTCTGTTTTACAGTTTCCTACAAATGGCATCACTCCTCCACATGCTTCAAACAGTTTTGCTACTCTGTCCAGGCCTAATTCTGTAACTTTGAAAGCTATGGGTAAAGTCAGTATCGCTTTGTGTACTGCACTGCTCAGAGATAGAGAAGTGATATGTACGAAAGGGGGAGCAAATGGTTTCTGCTACTGTAACAAGAAGAGGTCAGGAGGCCCCCCACAGGAACAGCAGGCCACCAGCACCCCTCCCCCCCTGCAGAAGGAGAACCACCCGCAAACATTCCCTGAGATCCAGGCAGAAGCCAGAGACTATTGCCAAGACCCCTGCCAGGAAATAAGACTCTGATTGTCACCCTTGTGTCCCACTCTGTCACCCTGTCCACCTTGAACTGCCATTGCTCCCCTTCCTATGCCCCCTTGGACAATGCACCTGTGATACAAATAAACTGGACTCTAATCTGGACTTTCCTCCATCATCACCCCAGCCCATTGCACTTCCCCCTTTTCATCAGAACACTGCAATAAACACTCTTAAAAAAATACAAGTATGGAGTATGTCAAATGATTTCAAAATGTATGTGTTTGACAAAGGTCCAAACATTGCAATTCAACTTATCAGTAACATTTACATTGGAAAGACCTGTAGTTGGCTGCACTGAACACACCAGGCGCAATAGTGGGGCACCAACATCTGCAAAAAGAGATGCCAAAGGGTACAGTGAGTGGGCATAGAAGTAGGAATACACAGCTTGCCATTGACAACGTCACACATCAAACTGTCAATTATATGTGTATCAACACTGTCTTACCTGTGTCTCATTGGAAGTATTGACGAATAATTGCAATTCTGTTGTCCTCATCCTCTGCCTCCTCATCTTCACTCTCCACAGGGTCCACTGCTGCCACACGGCCCTCTCCAGACTCCTCCTCCTGCAAAAAAGGCACATGGTGACGCAAGGCAAGGTTGTGCAACATACAGCATGCCACGATGATCTGGCAGACCTTCTTGGGTGAGTAGCACAGGGATCCACCTGTTAGATGGAGGCAACGAAACCTGGCCTTCAGGAGGCCAAAGGTCCTCTCTATAATTCTTCTTGTTCACCCATGTGCTTCATTGTAACGTTCCTCTGCCATTTTCCTGGGATTCCTCACAGGGGTCAGTAGCCATGAGAGGTTGGGGTAACCAGTGTCACCTTCAAATATCGAGGGACAATTGTTAGCCACACACTCACCCTTAGGGCCCACACCATACATCAACATATACTGGGTGGGAATTAGGGCTCACCTATTAGTCATACCATGTGCCTCTGGAGTTGAGCCAACACATTTGGGATGCTGCTATTCCTCAGGATAAAGGCATCATGCACAGACCCAGGACACTTAGCATTCACGTGGGAGATGTACTGGTCCGCCAGGCACACCATCTGCACATTCATGGAGTGAAAGCTCTTTTGATTTCTGAAGACCTGTTCTTTTTGCTGGGGGGGAGGGACAAATGCAATATGTGTTCCATCAATAGCCCCAATAATGTTGGGGATATGTCCCACTGCATAGAAATCAGCTTTCACTGTGGCCAAATCCTCCATCTGGGGGAAAACGATGTAGCTGCACATGTGTTTAAATAGGGCAGACAACACTCTGGTCAGCACTATTGAGAACATAGGCTGTGACATTCCTGCTGCCAAGCCCACTGTCACTTGGAAGGAGCCAGTTGCCAGGAAATGGAACACTGATAGCACTTGCACAAGAGGGGGGATCTCAGTGGGGTGACAGATAGCAGAGATTAGGTCATGCTCCAATTGGGCACACAGCTCTGTGATTGTGGCTCTTTCAAGTCTATAGGTGAGGATAATGTGCCTGTCCTCCATTGTTGCCAAGTCCACCAGGGGTTTGTACCCGGGGGGATGGCTCCATCTCCTCTTCAACCACAGCGGTTGCAATCTATGGGGTAAAATAGTGGGCAGCTGGTTATTACCTCTACATTCCAACCACTACAGTTCAATGCATGTTGTGATTGTAACAGTATTTTGTTGTAGATGTCCAAATGGTACATTTGTGTACTGTGACGTAGTTAGAATCCATGGCCTGCACTCCCCCCTCAAACGGCATCCGCCTGTCCTGTATGGAGGGACATGTGGAAATGAGGTAATTCCACTGATGTTGTGTGCCGTGCAACTCCTCATTGGTTAACATTGGGCCCTATGGGGTACAGTGGCCAATGGTGATGTACGCCAGCGGTGGCGGTACGCACCGCCACGGACGTGACCGCCATTTTCTATCTGTGCACTCACTTGCTACCTGACCTTCAACAGGAGAGGACCTACACTGCATGTGCTGCTGTGACCTGTGTCTGGAACCGACCATGGCTCGTGTGACTGGGGAAAGGGCCCCTGCCTTCACCTCGGCGGAGTTGGAGTGATTGGTGGATGGGGTCCTACCCCAGTACCGAGTGCTGTGTGTAAAGGCCTCATGTGGAGGGGGGTGGATGGGCCTTGGGCAGCGTGCAGCATGTATGGTGGGCCATGACTGTGTTAATTAGGATGGGAGGGGGCATGGTGGGCCATGAGTGCAACAGGCAGGACGGTCTGACTAATACCTTTACCTGTGTCTATTTCCCTGCAGGTCAGCACCCATCAAAAGAAGGGTGTATGGCGTGCCATCGCCAAGGACGTGCAGACCCTGGGGGTCTACAGCAGGCGGAGTACCCACTGTTGCAAACAGTGGGAGGACCTGAGACGCTGGGCACGGAAGACTGCGGAGGCCCAGCTGGGGCTGGCCTCCCAACGAGGAAGGGGAGCCCGTCGAACCCTGACCCCCTGATGGCTCGCATACTGGCGGTGGCCTATCCGGAGCTAGATGGGCGCTTGGGGACATCACAGCAGCCACAAGGGGGTGAGTACAGTGCCCTAATATACAACTTGCACCTGGTGGGTTGGTATCCGGGTGGGGGGTGAGGGTCTTGTGGGTGCCCCTAGCCCAGGCCTGGCATTGCAGGGTAGGTCCCATGTTGGGCATGGTTCTGATGTGAAAGTACTCCAACCAAGTTAGTAGGCATCCACTACTGGGCAGGGGTCTGTGTGTCTCAGGTACGCCGCAATTGTCTCTCCCCCCCCCTTTTTGCTTTGTCACCCTGTCCTTATGTGCATTAGCATCCTCTGGTGGAGGAGCAGAGGCACTGGTGACGGAGGGAGCTGCATCCCATAGGACCCAGGTGGCCGAATCCACTGACAGTGAGGGCACCAGTGGGACGGAGGGCGAGGGGAGCACCACGGCGGAGACAGAAGGGGACAGTTTGGACACCTGGTGGTGGTGGCGGACACCACCGTGGCCACCCCAGCTACAGTTACAGCCACCACCCCTCGTATCATCACCGCCCTCCCAGCAGTCCCTTCGCGAGTTTCCCGTGCCCGTTCACCGAGGAGGGTGGGCATCTCCTTCCCCCCAGGCACCTCCGGCCCTGCCCCAGTTAGCTCTGCTGCCCTGAGTGAGGAGGCTATTGACCTCCTGCGATCCATCTCTGTTGGGCAGTCAATCAGTGTGAATGCCATCCAGGGGCTGGCAGCCCAAATGCAACAGACAAATGCATTCCTGGAGGGCATTCACACTGGCTTGGCGGCCCAACAGAGATCAATCCAGGCTCTGGCCTCCTCTCTGATGGCAGCCATTGTCCCTGTTTCCTCCCTCCCCCCTCCAACTTCCTCTTCCCAATCCCATTCCCCTCAACCCCAACCTAACCCATGCACACAGGCAGACAAGCATGCACCCAGGACAACACACAAGAGTGGACATGGCAAAAACAAGCACCACACTTCATCCCACAGGCACTCACAAAAACACCATACAGAATCAGACATACCAACATTCATTGCCTCCACTGTGTCCCCCTCCTCCTCCTCGTCCACCTTCTTCCCAGTTGCATCTACACTCACACCTGCATGCACTACATCCTCATCCACTACTACCATCACCAGCACACCTATCAGTACACACCCCTCACTGGCAGTCACCACCCCCACATCCTTGCATATGTCCCCTGTGTCCCCTCCCACTGTGTCTGTCATCCCCTCTCCCAAGGTACACAAACGCAAGCACTCAGACATCCAACAGCCATCCACCTCACAACAGCATCCAGTTCATGCACCCTGCAACCAAACACAGCAGACACCTCTTACCACCACTCCCTCTTCCTCCACTCCCAAACCATCTCCCTCTTCCCGCCCCAATGTCCCTAAGAAGCTTTTCCTCGCCAACATTGACCTCTTCCCTAGCCCTCCCCCCTAGTCCCTCACGTCAGGACAGGGCAGTCAAAACCCAGGCAAGCACCTCAGCCACCCACATAACAGGTGTCAGGGCACTCATGAATAAAGTTCAGTTCTCCATACGTGTCAAGACTTGATAAACCATCAATAATGAGTCGGACCGGGATGTTAGACAAAAGTTCTGTTTAATCTTGAGATGCAAAATCCATTGGAAACCAATATTTATACCCCACCAACAGCCAACACGTGTTTCGTCCTATGAGAAAAATTGTTCTCAAATACTTCATCAGGGCTGCAAAAAACATAAATGGTAACTTAATTAAATGGGACTTATCCCACTCAGCATCTAATATCCTTAATCCCGTGACTTCTGTGAAAAATTCTTTACCATAGTATGTGACTTTGCGTGACACAAAGAAAATATTAGAATCTTAGAATGTACAGAAGGTCACCATAATACAAGTCTATAATCTGTGATATAGAACATGCATGAGAGATACAATGTGAATTAGGGTTCGTCAGGAGGGTTACATCTAATATTATATAACAAAATGCAGACATGTAAGTGTACTCAGTAGTAGTAGGATAGTCATGGCACCCGCGTGAAACATCCTCATATAAGATATAAACCATAGGACAGAGAGAGCATGTCCCAATTAGTCAAATGAGAGAAATTACAATTAAGATTAGAAAGAGCCATAAAGTTAACAGCTCCTCCGTAAAGTAGTAATAGGTGGTGAACAGAAATTCACCAAGAAAACTTCAGGCATACCTTAATGCATAGTTGCAGGGACTCAAAACAAAAATTTAGTAGGTTCTCCTGGAGTCCCCATCTCAAGTGAACTCTATCTAGATGTCTAAAATAGATAAAGAGAAAACCCAAATAAGCCCTGCTTGGAGCTAAATAAATAGTGAAATCAAAGTTGTTTATCCATAACCAAATACTACATACCTTATAAAATTAAATGTCAGAATTGTATGCCATCCTGCTCAGTATAGCGCGTATCCAGCTCACTGCAAATTAAGCAGTTACTGTGTAAAGGTTAGTCCACTCTAAACTAAAGTTTAAGCTAAATGTTGCTCAGAGAAGTTAGTAGGCAGCCAAATTGCTCATCTCCGGCTCCAAGGAGCGGAGAAACGCGTCCCCGTTCTCCACGCGGCGCTCCTATGCATGAGAGTGTAAAGAAACTCCGGCAATCGAGGCGACCTCATTTTAAGTCAACCTCCACGCCGCTTAATGATTAAAATGAAAAGAGGACTGGTGTCCCCAACGCGGGCACCATCTTGAGTGTAGAGAATTAAGTTGTAACCAGTTTCAGTAACCAGTCAATTGACTAACACAACAAATAGCGGAAAAACCCGTATTGTTGTTCTCCTGCGGCGTTTCTATGCATTGCAATGAAAAATCCCCGACATTATGGGAGAAAATTAAAAGTTAAACTTGAAGAAAGACTACACATCCCCAATGTGGGCGCCATCTCATGTATAAAAGAAAATACAAGTATTAACACACAAACCCCACCACACTCCGAGAGTTAATTGAAATGGTGGCAAAATTCAGCAATACGTCTATTAAAAACTAAGAATAGTGAAATGCAGAAATCCGCATTAATAATCTCCCGCGACGTTCCTAAGCATGATAATGCAAAGAGCACTGGCATTTGGGTGCCCTCCCATAGGAATAAGGGACAGAATAGATAGCAACGATACAAGCAAAATCTATAAGGGACAGAAAGATGAGATAAATATTCTAAGAGGTAATTGCAGTGAGGACCTTTCCCACATGTGTCATGACCATTCCACATACATCCTGATAGAAAAAAAAATTGTTTACATCTGTGTGTGACAGTCATCATTAAAGTCAACAGAACACAACATAAGTCCGTATGTAACACAGACGGATAAGTAATCTAGCTACTAATACTTGGAGTTGGTAGGAAACTCTCATAAGTCATAATCATACATAGCAACCGGTATATTCTTATCTCTACCTGCACACTCTGACCTGGCCATTAAGTCAGAAATCATTAGTCATCATTGTTGGTCCATCCATGAGAACACGGTGGATCTGGATACCTGGATGAGCTAGATGTCACATTAATCCCCCAGGTAATATTCCATTTCAAAGTTTGTGTTGAGACCCCATTCTACCACTCTAAGTTTAAGGATCCAATGGCACTCACGTCTTCTAAGGGCCAGCTCCCTATTACCTCCTCTGGGATCCCTGGTTACATGGTCAAAGCCAAAAAATTCAAATCCCTTGTGTGACCTTGTTTGGAACAATGTCTCATGTGACTGACTATGGGGTATCGGTCATCATCCTGTCTTAGCGCCCTAAAGTGTTCGCTCACTGTAGTCTTTAGTGACCTAATGGTACTCCCTACATAATAACGACCGCATTTGCAGGTGATCATGTAAATGACAAAACTACTGTCACACGTAATGTTGTATCTGATAACAAATTGGTCCCCGGTAGAGCTCTTAAATGTAGAAATGCCTGATTTAGCCCATCTGCACATGCCACAATGTCCACACTTATGAAAACCTTTATTGCGACTCGTAAGCCAGTTGTCCTGTTGGTATCCAATGCGATAACTGGGGCATAACATGTTTTTTAGGGTTCTTCCCCTACGAAATGAAAAGGCCGGAGTATCGGGGATCACTCTCTTAAGAATAGGATCTGCTGTTAGTACATGCCAATGTCTATTCATACATTTTCGCAGTAATGCCGATGTTTTCGTGTAACTCACTGTGCAGCGGATATTGCTGTTACCCGATCTAGATTTTGGGTTGAGTGTGTCAGTCCTTTTCAGGCGCATAACTCTGTCACGTGCCTTATCAACGATATGAGGAGGATAGCCCCTGGATTTAAATCTAGTTTCCATGTCATCTCTGCAATGTACAAAATCCTTCTCTAGACTACAGTTCCTCCTTGCTCGTACCATTTCACCATATGGTACAGAGTTTATTTGATGTTTCGGGTGTGCACTCTGCGCATGTAGAATGGAATTACATGCCGTGGTCTTTCTATAGAGACGACTCTCCACTTTATTCTCATGAATAAAAAGTTCAACATCTAAAAATGCAATGCTGGTCGTGCTGTATTCAGAAGTGAATCGAATGTTAAAAGCGTTGGTGTTCAGATAGGCTATAAAATCATTGAGTTTCTGTGTGTCACCCGTCCAAATCATAAGACAGTCATCTATGTATCTGCCCCAAAAGAGTATATCAGTATTCCATGTATTTCCCTCCTTACTCCAAATAACACTTTGTTAAAAAAAAAACATAAAAAGGTTAGCATAAGCTGGCGAGAATCTCGACCCCATGGCAACGCCCTGTTTCTGGCGATACCAATCCTTCTTAAATAAAAAAACATTGTTATTCAAAATCAGTTCCACCATTTTCAGTAACATATCAGTGTGATCATACAAACTCGCTGGTCTTCTATGAAGAAAATGGCGTAGGGCTAGCAGTCCCAAATCGTGACTTATACTCGTGTAGAGGGAAGTAACGTCCAATATCACTAAAGTCATCCCTGATTCCCAAGTAATGTCTGCCAAGATACTCAATATGTGCTTGGTATCTTTGATATAAGAAGGCAGATTCACCACAAATGGCTGCAAAAAGATGTCCACATATTCTGAAAGCCTCTCTGTGGGGCCTCCTATACCTGAGACAATGGGCCTACCTGGTGGAGAAATGGGATTCTTGTGTATTTTTGGTAATGTGTAGATACAAGGATTTCTAGGCTTGAGGACACGAAGGTACATGTATTCATCCTCTCTTATTAGTGATGAGCTCAGGCATTCCTGCAAGAATTTATTAATCCTGTTTGTAAGTGCAGGGATAGGGTCACCATCGATCTTTTCATAACATTTGGCATCATCAAGTTGTCTCTGAATCTCTTGTTCGTAGTCGAAGGTATTCATGATCACGATATTGCCACCTTTATCAGCCTTCCTAATCGTAATGTCTATTCGTGTCTGTAGCTGCCTTAAATCAATACGTTCCTCATGGTTCAAATTGTGACCTCAGCCACCCAGTCTACAGGCACAGTAGTGTCCCCAACTACTCCAGGTGGGAAAGGATTTTGGCCACCAGCCAGCCAGACAGACAGGGTGCCAGCCCCAAGTGCATCAAGGAAGGGCTGGAGCCTCCCCCCACCACTGCCAGCTCCACCAGCAGCACCACCCCTGCCACCACTGAGCAGCTGTCACCGCCGGTGTACAGTGTGTAGTCCTACGTCTATGGGCTGTTGTGCGGCCTGGCCCCAGCAAATCCTGTGGGTCTGACACCCAGGTGAGAGACTGTGACCTTGCACTCACCAAGATCTGCATCACAGGGCACGATGCCCCCTCCAGAACCAGTGGAAGAAGCCATCCACTCACCCCATCCTCCACAGGATGAAGATCACTGGGCACAATGCACCCTCCAGAACCAGTGGAAGAACCCATCCACTCACCCCATCCTCCACAGGATGAAGATCACTGGGCAAGATGCCTCCTCCAGAGCCAGCGGGGTATTCACCCACTTAAGCGACTGTGGTCTTGCACTCCACAGGACAGAGCATAGGGCATGTTGCCCCCTCCAGAGCCAGTGGGCAAGTCACCCACTTGAGAGACTGTGGCCTTGAGCTCCCCAGGACAGAGCACAGGGCATGTTGCCCCCTCCAGGACAAGTGGCGTTGTACCATCTTCCAGCTGAGATGCCCCCCGTTTCCCATCACCCTGAGGTGCCTGGCTATTTTCAACCTGATGCCCCTGCAGTGTTCTCTCCTTGTTGTTGCAGGAGTGAGGTGGGGCCTTGGACTATGTGATGTGTGGCCCTGTGGCCCACGAACGTTGAGGACTGAGCAGTGTCCCTACATTGGTAAATATGTATATACTTGTTCATTTGGATGCATGTATTTATACTATTTTATCTTATTACACTCACTTTAATCAATTCATTTTGTCCTTGCATTATTCCTGAGGTGTACGGGGTAAATATGTAATGTTACTGCATCTGGTTATGTGTATGGTGTTGGGGGTGGGGGTGTTGCATATATGTGTGTGTGTCATTCTCTTTTTCCTCCCCCCTTCCCCTGTGTGCTAGGTGGCAGTACTCACCGTGGTCGTCTTCGCCAGCGCTGGTGTTCGTAGTGGAGCAGAACGTAGAAGAGCATTGGGAAGACATGCAACTCGGGCTCCATGGCGGCGTGGTTCTCCTTGAGTCTCCAGAGGTGAGTCGTTTCCCTTCTGTGCAGTGTTTCCACCAGGCTTTTGAAGTTGTTGGTACCGCCCCGGAAAAGGTGGCGGATTGGTGTGTCATTATACAGTGGGTGTAACATTGTCTTCCACCTAGCTGTAGGTGGTTAGCACCGTGGTGCCTGTTGATTTCACCCTGGCGGTCGGTGTGTTAAAGTGGCTGTCTGTGTCAACACCTGGGCAGTACGCGCTCTATTGGCGACTAGAATGCAAAAACCCAGCACTCTCAAAACAACGTAATTTATGCATTGTGCTGATATGTTGTTGTTTAACCTTTTGCATTGCAGAGTTCAATCCTGAAGACTTATTTGTAATGTGCTTACAAATGCTGTTAATTTGCAATGTATTGCTGCAGGCTTTCAG
This sequence comes from Pleurodeles waltl, assembly GCF_031143425.1. Classification (NCBI taxonomy): domain Eukaryota; kingdom Metazoa; phylum Chordata; class Amphibia; order Caudata; family Salamandridae; genus Pleurodeles; species Pleurodeles waltl. The sequence goes on along the minus strand of NC_090449.1, from coordinate 667,331,438 downwards.
AGTGTGTTAGGGTGTGGTCCCTTTCCAGGGCCTTCTAGAGACTTTCCCTGCAACGTGCCTGGGTGTGGTTTTGGGTTGGGCCAAGACTCTATAAAAAGGAGCCAGCCCAGCTCCAAGTGCTCACTATTCAGAGGTCCCGGTGCAGAGCAGCAGCTTCTTCCTGAGCTCCTGTCCCGGCGGCCTATTTGGATCTTCCAGTCTTCTGCCCTTCATCCTTCATTGGTGATCATTGTTCCAGGCAGTAAGACGGTGGTTGGACTATCCCGACACCGTTATTGAGAATTTTCATATTATTGGTGTAATTCTTAAATGAGTAACAGATTACTAGCGCGCTACCATTTCTTGACATTTATATGGTAGTTTACAAATAGGCAAGACGCGCAATTTGTTTCATAAAGGTTTGACTTTGTTATTCATTGCGTGCTACCATTTCTTGACATTTACATGGTGACTTAAGAATCGGCAAGACGCACGATTCGTTTTATGGTGTTTAAACATCGTTGTCCATTGCGCGCTACTATTTCTTGACATTTACATGATGTTTTACGAATTGGCAAGACGCACAACTCGTTTCATGAGGATTTAACTTTGTTGTTTATTGCGCGCTACCATTTCTTGACATTTACATGGTGGCTTAAAAATCGGCAAAAAAAGCGCGATTCGTTTCATTGTACTTTGATCTTGTTATTTATTGTGAGCTGTTATTTCTTGACATTACATCGTGTTTTCCGAATCGGCAAGACGCGCGATTCGATTAATGATGATGATTTGACTTTGATATTCATTGCGTGCTACCATTTCTTGGTATTTTACATGGTGACACTCGAATCGGCAAGAAGCACAATTCTCTCCTCGAGTTTAATTCATGTTGTTTATTGTATGCCACTATTCTAAGATATTTATTATGTAATATTCGAGTTGACAAGTTATGTGATTTGTTTCCTGAATCCATATTGTGTTATTCATGGTGCACAATCCTTTTATGGTGTTTACTATATATATATATATATATATGCAATATGCGCAATTTGTGTTGAAACATTTTAAGAGTACACAGAAGGCCAGAGTTTCTAGATGCAATATTGTATGGTCCTAGTATACATTCTCAAAACAGGATTTAAATGACTGGTTTAAAATTTAGTCAGAATGTTTTTCTGATTCTCATGTAAAGGAAAGTACTTTAATAAGAAAGTTTTCATTTAATTCATCTTTATTCCCCTACAGGTATCCGGCCATCTTGAAACTTAGTCATTTTAAACTTAACTCTTAGATTGTTCAGGTTTTCAGAGTGACTAGGCTTAGAATCATAGTCTAGTATTGATTTCAGGAGATATAATTTTCTTATTGTGTGTTCTAACCTTTTTCTTACTACAGGTCTCCTTCCCAGCTGTTCCCTTCCTAATCCCATCTTCCCCTCTTCCCCTCTTGAACTCTCTCAGTCTCTGTGATTTATCTATCAGAGCCTTGGAGCTGTTCAGTGGTGGACGTGTTGGGAACGTGCACAGACCCCCGAGGATCTGGTGACTCTGACAGTCTGTCTGAGCGGTTTCCGCCGTGGTCATAATTTCGTATTTATTAAGGCCGGCTTGTTGGCAGTATTACCGCCACTATATCACCGACCGTCAGGGTTGTATTGAGGGCCTATGTCTATACACAAAGCCCCAAGCATATCCCCTAACAGGACACAATTACAGTGGGAATTTTCAGACAGCAGCTAAAAGGTCCAAATATTGTGCTGTAGCTCAGCTTTCCTTAAAATGCTCTAGGGTAGAGTCTGCCTTTTCAGCAAATGGGTAGGAGCTGTCAAAAGGCATGTTCATTAAGGAAGCCTGGATGCCCCCAGAGAGCCTGTGAACCTCATCCATGTTATGTGATGGAGCATCATGCTTGTTTCCGTAGCCCACATGAGCAATCTGTGGTGTCTAGGCCCAAGCCGATGACTAATTTGGTCACATCCGGAGCATCTTGATTGTTTAACGCTAACGATGCACATAAATTGGGGGACAGCAAATAATATCCCGCCAACCATGTCCCAAAATGCATGGGTGTAGCATTCAATTGAAGAGCTTGCCCTAATCAACCTGAGGGCAAAGCTGGCCAAAGAGGAGTATGTTACTTACCCTGTAGGCATCTGTTTGTGGCATGGTGTGTTGTAGACCCACATGCTCTGCACACTCCCGCCATCCAGTGCTGTGTCCAGCGTGATGCAACACCGCTGTCCCCAAATAAGTGCCACAAGTCTGAGCAACCCCTCCCCTCAGCGACAGCGCACATGGGCATTGACTCCCCGCTAACCCGCCTTCCCAAAGACGGGTGAGAAAGGAGTGGAAGGGGTGAGTAGGAAAACAGATGTCCATGCAAAGTGTAAATACATATGTACAACTCTATACAAGTACAATTGTAACTGCAACAGCCACAGGCGTCTGGGAAGGAGGGTGGGTACATGTGAATCTACGGCACCACATGTCATAAACAGATGCTTATAGGGTAAGTAACATAATCTGTTCGATGGCATGTGTGGCTGTAGATACACATGCTGTGCATAGACTGTAATAAAAATGATGGCTAGCCTATGGGAGTTGCAGTATATACTTAGAATATACATGTAAGGAAATGCCTCCTTGGCATGGTTACCCCCTGACTTTTTGCCTTTACTGATGCTAAGTTATGACTTGAAAGTGTGCTGGGACCCTGCTAACCAGGTCCCAGCACCAGTGTTCTTTCCCTAAACTGTGGTACTCCTGGTACCAAGGGCCCTGATGCCAGGGAAGGTCTCTAAGGGCTGCAGCATGTCTTATGCCACCCTGGGGACCCCTCACTCAGCACATACAGAATGCTTGCCAGCTTGTGTGTGCTGGTGGAGAGAAAATGACTAAGTTGACATGGCACTCCGCTCAGAGTGCCATGCCAACCTCACACTGCCTGTGGCATAGGTAGGTCACCCCTCTAGCAGGCCTTACAGCCCTAAGGCAGGGTGCACTATACCACAGGTGAGGGCATATGTGCATGAGTACTATGCCCCTACAGTGTCTAAGCAAAACCTTAGACATTGTAAGTGTAGGGTACCCATAAGAGTATATGGTCTGGGAGTCTGTCAAACACGAACTCCACAGCACCATAATGGCTACACTGAAAACTGGGAAGTTTGGTATCAAACTTCTCAGCACAATAAATGCACACTGATGCCAGTGTGCACTTTATTGTAAAATACACCCAGAGGGCATCTTAGAGATGCCCCCTGAAAACATACCCGACTTCCAGTGTGGGTTGACTAGTTTTTGCCAGCCTGCCACACACCAGACATGTTGCTGGCCACATGGGGAGAGTGTCTTTGTCACTCTGTGGCCAGGGACAAAGCCTGTACTGGGTGGAGGTGCTTCTCACCTCCCCCTGCAGGAACTGTAAGACCTGGCGGTGAGCCTCAAAGGCTCACCTCCTTTGTGAAAGCGCCACAGGGCATACCAGCTAGTGGAGATGCCCGCTATTCCGGCCACTGCCCCCACTTTTGGTGGCAAGGCTGGAGGAGATAATGAGGAAAATAAGGAGGAGTCAGCCACCAGTCAGGACAGCCCCTAAGGTGTCCTGAGCTGAGGTGACTCTTACTTTTAGAAATCCTCCATCTTGTAGAAGGAGGATTCCCCCAATAGGATTAGGGCTGTGCCCCCCTCCCCACAGGGAGGAGACACAAAGAGGGTGTAGCCACCCTCAAGGACAGTAGCCATTGGCTACTGCCCTCCCAGACCTAAACACACCCCTAAATTCAGTATTCAGGGGCCCCAGAACCTAGGAAACGAGATTCCTGCAACCTAAAGAAGAAGAAGGACTGCTGACCTGAAGCCCTGCAGTGAAGACGGAGACGACAACTGATTTGGCCCCAGCCCCACCGGCCTGTCTCCCTACTTCGAAGAAAACTGCAACAGCGACGCATCCAACAGGTTCCAGTGACCTCTGAAGCCTCAGAGGACTACCCTGCAGCCAAAAGGACAAAGAAGCTCCTGAGAACAGTGGCCCTGTTCAACAAACTGCAACTTTCTGCAACAAAGAAGCAACTTTTAAATACCACACGTTTCCCGCCGGAACCGTGAGACTTTCCACTCTGCACCCGACGCCCCCGGCTCGACCTGCAGAAAACTAACACTACAGGGAGGACTCCCCAGCGACTGCGAGCCCGTGAGTAGCCAGAGTTGACCCCCCTGAGCCCCCACAGCGACGCCTGCAGAGGAAATCCAGAGGCTCCCCCTGACCATGACTGCCTGTAACAAGGAACCCGACGCCTGGAACCAGCACTGCACCCGCAGCCCCCAGGACCTGAAGGAACCGAACTCCAGTGCAGGAGCGACCCCCAGGCAACCCTCTGCCTAGCCCAGGTGGTGGCTACCCCGAGGAGACCCCCCCTGTGCCTTCCTGCATCGTTGAAGAGACCCCCGGGTCTCCCCATTGATTCCTAACAGAAACCCGACGCCTGTTTGCACTCTGCACCCGGCCGCCCCTGTGCCGCTGAGGGTGTACTTTCTGTGCCTGCTTGTGTCCCCCCCAGTGCCCTACAAAACCCCCCTGGTCTGCCCTCCGAGGACGCGGGTACTTACCTGCTGGCAGACTGGAACCGGGGCACCCCTATTTCCATTGAAGCCTATGTGTTTTGGGCTCCACTTTGACCTCTGCACCTGACCGGCCCTGAGCTGCTGGTGTGGTAACTTTGGGGTTGCCTTGAACCCCCAACGGTGGGCTACCTTGAACCCAACTTTGAAACCTGTAAGTGTTTTACTTACCTGGGAACTTAATTACTTACCTCCCCCAGGAACTGTTGTTTTTTGCACTGTGTCCACTTTTAAAATAGCTTATTGCCATTTTTGTCAAAACTGTACATGCTATTGTGATTATTCAAAGTTCCTAGAATACCTGAGTGAAATACCTTTCATTTGAAGTATTACTTCTAAATCTTGAACCTGTGGTTCTTAAAATAAACTAAGAAAATATATTTTTCTATATAAAAACCAATTGGCCTGGAGTAAGTCTTTGAGTGTGTCTTCCTCATGTATTGCCTGTGTGTGTACAACAAATTCTTAACACTACCCTCTGATAAGCCTACTGCTCGACCACACTACCACAAAATAGAGCATTAGAATTATCTCTTTTTGCCACTATCTTACCTCTAAGGGGAACCCTTTGACTCTGTGCACACTACTTCTTACTTTGAAATAGTATATACAGAGCCAACTTCCTACAATACATCACATAAACTTACTGGTCATGCTGCCTGAAAAGTAATATACATAAATGTTAAAACAAATTCTCAAACTCTCACCTAACTTTGCACTGAGCAAGTAGAAATGGCCTTGCTTCCACTTGAGGATGTATGCTCAGTGGTGCATCACTTGCTGCTGGGTGCAGAAGACTATAGTGTGCATGGAGTGTCACACTCTGTCCATGGCTGCCATCTCTCTGCCAGACCATTGCCCTTGCTGGGCCTGATGCCTTCTGCCAGAATGCAAGGGAAGTGGCATTGCACAAAACAATTAGGGTCACCTCCTCCACCTCAAAAAACATGGCGGGGTGTCCTCCCCTAATGCCGCCATCATCCACAGTGGTTGCAGAACAGCACGGCAGAGCTGCCTGCCTCCCCCATAGCTTGGTTGGAAGGATGAGTACAAAAAAAGTTAAAATTGGCAAAACCCTAGATCAAAAATGTAAAATAAACATGTGGGAAACAAATGAAAAAGTGAAAATTTGGTTAAAAAAAGAGTGGCGAGTGGAGCAGAATGGGGTGGATTGCAGTGAATTGGGTTGGATTGGGCCCATGGAGCCGGAATCACAAGGGAATGGCTAGGCAGGAGCAGGCTGAAGTAAATGAAATGGTGCAGCTCGCAGTACTTTTGAGCGCAAATAAAGTCACGGCCTCATTTTTCTGACGCAAAGTGTGCAAGAGTCATCTCGCATAGTTCTGCGTAATTTAGCAAAATGTTTGTGTAATTGCACATAATTATGCTACATGGAATTTTGTAGTCACCCCTAGACAATTGATGCTCATGCTCTTGTTATTCTTAGAGCACACCTATAAAGAAAAAGACATTGGATACTTTTCCTGTTACATATTGGCAACTACTGCCTCCCAGACCAGCCCCAGATGCTTGATTAGCTGCCAAAACTTTTACAGAGGCAGTGGATCATTTATTAGCTTTGGCTAGATCTATGACTTCACTCAAATTTAGATTACAGCAACACAGCACTCTCTGATATCTTTTTAGAAAATCAGTTAAAACCAAACCGGTCATGGTAATAAACATATATTTATTAAACATATTCATACTTGCAGCTGAATTTTAAGCTCATCGAGATACTCTTTCACTGTCTCATTGCTCTGTTGCTTTCTTTTTACACAGTAATGCCTTTCTAACAAGACACTGGGTTTTTCCGTATATTATTTTTCAGGCCTCGCTACTGCTTCCCTGTATACATCCCTGTAAGGAGTCCCCCGGCCATGTGAGAAATGCATGATGGCTTCCAGCTTATTCCACTGTGAGAGAAGAGATAATGTTCTAGTCGCCAAGAAGACTCAGAAGGAGGCCTCACTATACAACAAGAAGGAAATGAAAGGCGAAGAAGACAGGCCGCGGAGTCCATTTTGGGAGATCACAGAGCCGCAGAGGAGAGAGACCTACAGCAAGGCCCAAGAAAAGTGGAGACCAGGGGAAGAAGAGCCCCGCACACCTATAGTAACTAAACGAACCGGGAGACCCCTGCAGGGAGGCAATAGACATCCACAAGGCCCACAATATTTCCACTGTGCACAGTGTCGACATGTAGGTCGCCAGTGCCCACAGCAAGCCCAGAACAAACTAATGGAAGTTGAACACACTCAAGGCTGAATTCTGTCCATGGGGACAGCCCCCAAGCCAATTAAAAAAATGTCTACACCTCTATGGCAGGGACGTCCAAACGCTCTCCTGGATACCAGGTGTCACTGTACGGTGGTCAGCCAGGAGCCTGTTCCTAGGGCTCAGTTGAGGGATGGGCAGAATGTCAGTGTCACATGAGTCCACTGAGATAAGCGAGTGTATCCAGTAGCCAAGGTTTTAATGGAGATTGAGGGAGATCTACAGCGCAGAAAAGTAAGAGTAGTCTCCTCTCTAACTGAGAGAGTAATAATTGGCACCAACCATCCAGGGTTTCATCACTACCTGGTGACCGTAGAAGCACAAACATCGAGGGATACTTTGCCCAATGAAGCTCCTTTTAGACACTGAGAGATAGAAACAAACCAGGTGCGGGAGAAGAAATCCAGATAAGAGAAAAGTGTGGAGAAGCAACATTGAGTCCTCAACCTAGTTTCCGAGCAGCTCTTAGGAAGGACAGTAACCTAGTATACTTGTGGAAACAAGTCAACGATGGAGAACCAAACCAGGTATGACCCCATTTTCGTGTAAAGAGGGGCCTGTTGTACCAAGTAATGAAGGTGGGGGAACAGCTACTCGAACAACTCCTGGTTCCTACTGCTGTTCTTGAACAGGTATTACAGTTGGCACACAACCAGATAGGGGAGGACATTATGGGAAGAACAACACCTTATAGTACCTCCTCAAATGGTTTTATTGGCCCATGGCGTATAAGGATGTGACAAATTACTGTAACTCTTGCACACGGTGCCAGGTGATGAATCCTACAGAGGTAGCAAGAGTCCCCTTTCATCCTCTTTCTATTTTTGAGGTACCCTTCCAAAGAGTGTGGCTGGATCTAGTAGGGCCTCTGACACCCTCAGCATGGGGACCCCAGTATATTCTTATCCTAGTAGGTTATGCTACCCATTATTCTGAAGTGATTAACCTAACCAGCATGACAACCATGGCTGTGGTTCAAGCAATGGTCATGTTTTTTTCTCGTGTGGGTTTCAGTGGGAAACCTAACTGACCAGGGTACTCTCTTCATGTCCTGTTAAACAATGGGCATCAAGCAGATCAGAACATCAGTAGATCATTCTCAAATGTATGGCTTGGTTGAAAGGTATAATATTATATTAAAAACCAGGCTAAAGAAAATAATAACTGACAACAGGAAAGACTAGGAACGTAAATTACCTGTGGTTCTCTTTGCCATCTGATCCCATGAGCAAGCATTCACTGGGCTCTCCCTTTGACCTGCTATTTGGGAGAAACCCATCCACTGTACTGGTTATGGTGATTGAACAGTGGGTAGAGGAGGCAGATGAAGGGAGGCCTCTTTTTGAGTATGTCAAAGGCCTAAAGGAAACCCTGCTAACCATGTGGGATCAGGTACATGACAACTCAGGGAAGGCCAACGCCCAGCAGAAACAGGCCTATAACAAGGGAACACAATTGAGAGAATTTACGGAAGGGGAGAAGGTTCTGATTTTTCTTCCCACTACAGATAATAAATAACCCCATAACCTGTGACAGTACCGTAGAGTTGTAAAGATGGTCAAATATTTCATGTCAAACTATTTAAAAAACAGGAAAGACTTCCTTCCCGAGACAAACGACCTTTACCCATACAGTATGTAAGGAACTGCTCAACCGTAGATATTCCCCTACAGCCAAAAGTCCAAGATGGAATAGGTAGTGTCAGCAATGGTCCTTATTTAACTAAGAGTCAGAAACAGCAGCTTTATCAACTACTAGAGGGATAGCCTATGTAATTTGGCGGCACCTCAGCCACATATCATTAATTCACCATGATATTGTCACTTCAGAGGGGGGAGCAGTAAAACTGAAACCTTATCGGATTATGGTTGCAAGACAAAGGGCCGTTGAGCAGGAAGGTGAGTCTCTGCTTAAGGCACATATCATAGAAGCATTCCAAAGTGCATGGTGTTCTCCTGTTGTAATAGTTCCAAAAGGAGATGGGAGTCTTCAATTTTGTATTGACTTCGGGCAACTAAACAGTATTTCTAGTTTTGACACCTATCCTATTCTATGCATTGATGAGTTTATTGAACCACTAGAAGGAGCCGAAATAATGTCTACAGTGGACCAAACAAAGGGATATTGATAAATACCGAAAACCCGTAAAAGCAGAGGCTTGCGGGAAAACTGTGTTCTCAAAACCCTTGGGGCTTTATCAATTAAAAGTGCTGCCATCTGGTCTCCATGGGGCCTGTGGCACATTACAGTGGTTGATAGATTCCCTACTCAAACCTCATCGCAAATATTCAGCCACGTACCTAGATGACATTGTCATCTTAGGCCCCAGCTGGGAGACACACTTAGAACATTTGGCCATGATACTAGATTGTATACATCAAATTAGAATCACAATCAACCCAAAAAACTTAAACCTTGCTACTGACTACATATAGTACTTGGGGTTCTCTATTAGTTCTGGAACCACACAACCTAAGTTGCACAATTTCGAGGACATCCAGAAAATACCCAGACCCTCCACCAAATTATATATCCACTCCTTTTTAGGACTAGTTCATTACTGCCAACAGTTTATTTCCTATTTCTCCAAAATTGCTAGCCTTCTTACAAACCTATTGACCAATAAACACAATTCTCTGGTGCAATAAGGATCGAATGTCCATGACGTAGCTTCGGGCCATTAAAACACATCCTCTGTAGTGCCCCCATTTTTCAATGCCCGAATTTGCAAATAACATTTGTTCTACAGATTGACCCCTCAGGTAATGGTCTAGGTGCCCACTGGATGACAGGGTGCTTTATGGCCTCTATTGTACCCGAGTCGTAAATTATTCCCGAGGGAGATGCACTATTCCACTATTGAGAAGGAATGTCTAGCCATAAAATGGGCTATGGAGGCCCTTCAATACTACCGTTTGGGACAATCATTCATCTTGTTGACTGACCATGCCTTATTAACCTTGTTGGCCCACAACAAAGATATCAACCCTAGGATTATGAGATGGTTCCTTGCCTTACAACCTTTCTCCTTTCAGGCTGTGCATAATCCTGGGAAGCTGCAAATGAATGTGGACTTTCTCTCCTGTAACCCAATGACCGAATGGCCCCAAATGCCATTCCTTGGTGAGGAGCAGTGTAAGGAGTCTCCATGGCCGAGCAAGAAAAGCAAGATGGTTGCCTGCTTATTCCACTGTGAGAGAGGAGGCAATGTTCTAGCTACCGAAAACAGTAAGAATAAGGCCCTTCTACACAAGAAGGAAATAAAAGACGAAGAAGACAGGCTCTGTAGCGCATTTCGGGACATCATGGGAGCCGCTAAGGAAAGAGACCAACAGCAAGGCCCAAGAAAGTTGGAGACCATAGAAAGAAGAGATTGGTGCCAAACCATGTCCCTACGTCCAGTTTTAAAACAAACCCTTGACAGTATTCCCAAGCAAGACTTTGGTTGAACCTTCCAGAGATGGCGGAACCAGGTTCAAGTTACTGTGTTGTCTCTGGGAAAATCACTTGTGGTTAAAATAGAATGAATTGACCTTCTCTAATGTATTCAGGCACTCATGTAAACCCTTGGGGAGTGTTCACATGATATTATACTGCAATACATATATCTATACATACATTACCTAGTGGCAGTCGCCACTTATTAGTTAAAGTTAGGGGTCCGCTGTTCCATAGGAAAAGCGTTTTTTGTGTTGCTAACAACTTCTGGCACCATTTGACAAATCTCCACAAACCTTTCTAAAACTGTCCTACTTATTGCCTGGTTTGCGCATGGAAAGTTTCAGGGTAATCCGTCAAGCAGGGGGCGAGAAAAAGGGGGGGTCCCAAAACACAAAATCCCCATGCATTTTCCATAGAGTTGTTTAGGCAGGGCTACAGCAAAAACAGCTGAGCTGAATTACACCACATTTTGCAAGAGGTTAGATGTTGATCAGCAGATTTTGCTTGTTTCCCTTAAACTGTCTTTATTGAATTCAGGGTTAAATTCAGACATTGACAGTAGTACTAATACAGAGCATCATAGATATAAACCTGAATTCCAGTGATATACACAATTTTCATCAATAAAAGGTGCTCTGAATAACAAGATGTTATTTCAGAGAAGAATCACTGTCAGTTCTACAATGAAGTGCATAAGTATCATTGCCCAACACGATCCCACCTCCCCCTAAACATCCCCGAATAGTAAAACAAGAATGGTGGAAATTAAGCAATATGCATCATATCTAGGATGAAGAGCTTCTTTTTTCACTCTCAGATACAAGATTGGCCATTTAATCTTTACACCAAGGTAAGGCTCCTGGACCTGATGCTGTCCCTGGCGATCTTTACAAATCTGAAATTGATATTTGGGCACCAAATGTTAGGTGTCTTTCCAATGGCATCCTCTGAGATGCCTATCTTCCCCCTACTTGGGCTAGGGCTCACATTATGCCCATCTTTAAAAAAGGTGACAAGAGTGACCCGCAAAACTACAGACCCATAAGCCGTTTAGACAACCTCCAGGAAATATTCTGTTCCCAGCTCCTCTTCAAACTCCAGGATTGGATTGATGACGATCACATTTTATAACCTTTCCAGGCAGGCTTTTGGTGCAAGATTAACACTGTTGATCAAGTACTATGCTTTTTTTCTTAGCACTTGGAAATACACTCTTCTCATGAAAGATCGTCTTTATGTGGCCTTAGTTGACCTTTGGGTCACTTTTGACCTGGACCCAAGACACATCCTTTGAGAAATCCTTTCTGCCCTGGGTATGCCTCCTGCCATCTTAGATATCCTTATCCGGCTCCACCAATCAAATTATGTGCAGGTTAGGTGGGGACCTGGGGGCGAATTGACCAAGCGTCTTCCTGTGCACTGGGGTGTCTGCATGTTAGCACCTACCCTTTTTTTCATCTTCAGAGTTGTCGCCTACCTTAACACTGGGAATATCAATCCTCTGAGGTTGAGTGGCATTAAGACACCCTTCTTCTCTTCAGGCCTAAAAATTCTTATATGCAACTTTGAGGAATTATTTTCATCCAGGGGTTTGAAATTATCTCACACAAAACTAAACTAATGGTTTTTAGACCCCATACTAACTGTAAATGTATTTTTTTAGACACTAGCCCTTTACAAATACTTCAAACCTTTGATTGCACGTGGGTCAGGATCACCAACTGTGAGAAAGTAGCCTCTTTCTAGCATGGTTACCCCCATTTTTGGCCTGTTTGTCAGTGTGTTTTGACTGTGTCACTGGGATCCTGCTAGCCAGGACCCCGGTGCTTATGGTTTGTGGCCTACTTGTCAGTATGTTTCACTGTTTTTGTCAGTATGCTTGAATGTGTCACAGGAGTCTTGCTAACCACGACCCCAGAGCTTCTGCCGTCTCTGTTCCCAAATTTGTCACTACATACTGATAATGCAGTATTTCATCCCAAATTGGCACACTGGACCCCCCTTATAAGTCCCTAGTATGTGGGGTACTCATGTACCCAGGGCATTGGGATTCCAGGAGATCCCTATGGGCTGCAGCATTTCTTTTGCCACCCATAGGGAGCCCAGGCAAAGGCTTCTACAGGACTGCCTTTGCAGCCTGTGTGAAATGGTGCATGCACCCTTTTACTGCCATTTACACTGCACCAGATCACTAATAAGTCACCTATATGTCTGGCCTTTCACCCCTGAAGGCTAGGTGCAAAGTACATGTGTGTGAGGGCACCCCTGCACTAGCAGAGGTGTCCCCACATAGTCCAGGCCCATTTTCCTGGACTGTGTGAGTGTGGGGGCGCCATTTCACGTGTGCACTAGTCATAGGTCAATACCTATGTCTAGCTTCAAAATGGTAACCCTGAATTTGACCATATAAGGTATCTAACATCTTGGAATTATACCCCAATGCTGAATCTAACATTGGTTGTATAATTCCATGCACTCTGGGGGCTCTCAGTACTGCCATACCAGCCTTCTGAGATTTTCCAGGCAGCCCTGCTTCTGCCACCTCACATACAGGGTTCTGCCCTCCTGTTGCCTGAGAAGCTCAAGCCCATGAAGGCAGAACAAAGGATTTCCTTTGGGAAAAGGGTTTACACCCTTTCCCTTTGGAAATAGGTGTTACAGGCATGAGAGGGGTAGTCTCCCAGAGCCTCTGGAAAAGCTTTGAAAGGCACAGATGGTGCCCTCTTTGCATACTCCAACCTGGACCGGTTCAGGGACCCCCAGTCCCTGCTCTGGCATGAAACTGGACAAAGGAAAGGAGAGAGACTACTCCCCTGACCATCGCCAACCCAGAGGGTGGTGCTCAGAACTCCTCCAGAGGGTTCCTGGGTTCTGCCATCTTGTTTCAGGATGGGCAGGGAACTCTGGCAGCATCTGAGTGGCCAGTACCAGCACGGGATGTCAGAGCCCTCCCCTGATAGGTGCTTACCACGTTCAGTGACCAATGCCCTTTCAGGGCTATTTAGGGTCTCTCCTTTGGGTGGCTCTTCAGATTCGGATTGCAAGACTCCAGCAGGAATCTTCTGCATCTTTTACTTCACCTTCTCACCAAAGAAACTGCATCTGGACCCTCCAGGAACTCTACAAACTGCAACAAAGAAGCTAAGACGACTTCTGCAACATTGTATCTTCAGCTCCTGCCAGCAATTGCAACTGTTTCCCGCTTGTGCATCCTCAGAGGACAGCCTGTCTTCAGCCTGCATCAGAAGAGCGAAGGAATATCCTGTCGAGTGACAGAGTCACTTCCCTGCTTCAGAAGGCACCCCTATGCAGCAACAACCGGTGGCTTGGGTCACCTCTCCTGAGGAAGTGTGTGGATCGAGCAACATGGGTGGTGGACTGAAGAGGTCCCAACGGTCCTGAAGTCCAGATGTCCAACTTTGGTGGAGATAAGGGCTTGCTTCCGCATGCAAGCCAGTACCCCCATGCACCTCGTGACTTGCAGTTGCCAAGGCTTGTGTGCGACCTTCCACAAAGTTCTTTGTGCACAGCACAGCTCCAGCCCCCAGCACTCCATCCTGCGATGCATAGCTCCCTGAGTGGTTCTCTGGCAGCATGGGATCCCTTTGTGTCGTGCTGCATGGGCCTCCATTTGCACCTTATTTGTCCCCATGCTTTGGGACTCCTGTGTGCACCACCTGGTCTTCTATGGGCTCTCCGGATCGCTGAGAGCCCCCTTCGCCTCCCCCTCCTGGGTAGAGTCGACCTGGTCATTCCTGAGTCCGGGCAGCACCATTTACCGCTAACCACAAGCTTTGCATTTACTATGGCTTCTTAGTGGGCTTCAGTGGCGCAAACCGGACTGCAATCATCCATCCGGCGTGGGACATCTTTTGCACCAACCAGGAACCCGCATCTGTCTTCTTGTGTGCATAACTGACTTTGTCTTCTCACAGCTGGTTCTTCTTTTGCACCTTCATCCGGGTTAGCAGGGGTTCCTGTTCTCCCTGGACTCGGTTCGTTTCTTCCATAGGTCTTCAGGTCCAGGAATCCATTGTTGGTGTCTTGCAGTCTCTTCTGGTTCTTGCATAATCTTCTATCATGACTTTTTGTGTGTTTCAGGAAACTTACTGTGATTTACTCCTGTTTTCCTGGGCTATGGGGTGGGTTCTATTACTTACCATTGAGGTTTTCCCTCACTCCCAGTACCCCTCTACACACTACACTTGCCTAGGTGGGAAACCAACATTCGCATTCCACTTTCTTAATATATGGTTTGTGTTCCCCCTCGGCCTATTTCTAACTATTGTGATTTTCACTATTTGCACTGTTCTCTGAGTGTTTACTTACCTGTTTTAGATACTAGTGTTTATGGTGTGTATATTACTTACCTCCTAAGGGAATATAGTCTCCAATGTATATTTTGCAAGTGTCTCACTAAAATAAAGTATCTTTATTTTTGTACCACTGAGTATTTTCCTTCATGTGTGTAAGTACTGTATGACTGTAGTGATACTTCATGAGCTTTGCATGTCTCCTAGGTAGGCCTTGGCTGCTCATCCACACTACCACTAGAGAGTCTGGCTTCTAGACACTGACTACATACACTAATAAGGGATAACTGGACCTGGTATAAGGTGTATGTACCTCTGGTACCCACTACAAACCAGGCCAGCCTCCTATACCAACTCCCTGTCATGGTCTTTTAAGATTCTTATATCCAGTCTTATTAACTACCACAACTCTGCTGCCATCCTGAAAATGCACAAATCCTTCCATTTACAGGCAGTTTCCCCTGCACTGACGTTTTACAGAGCCAAAGCCCAAACAGCAGTGCTCTATGGTGCTGGGCTGTGGGGAGTCTCCCATCTTAAGCTTTTACAGGTTAAGGAGCTGAGTTTATTAGGTCCCTGTTAAACGTACCCCAGTCTGCACCGTCTATTCCTTTACTAATCAACACTGCTCTCAAAAGCATTGAACATCTGGCTGTCCCCAAACCACTTCTATACTAGATTAAGCTTTGGTCCCATCATGAACTAGAAGTCTACAGAAAGAAAACTATTAGGAATCAAAAACCTTGACACAGAGAGAAAAATAAAGGGCCTGATGTCCGATGTTTTGCGACTCGCAATTTGCGATTCATTTGCGAGTCACAAATTGTGAGTCCCAAAACCTAATGTACAACAGTGTACCTCACACTGTTTGCGATTCCCAGTGGGATCACAAACGACCTACCTCATTAATATTCATGAGGTAGGTCGCAATTTGTGACCCCATTGGGAATGGCTGCACTTACAGGGATGGTGGCCAGCTGGGGACAGCAGACCACCATGTCTGTAGCTGCTTTTCAATAAACCAGTTTTTTTTTTTTTTTACAAAAATGCAGCCCATTTTCCTGAAAGCAAAAAAAGTGAAAAGGTTTTTTTTCCTAAAAAAATATTTTCACATCCACTCACAAAGGGTGACCACCAATTTGAAATTAGTGGTAACTATGATTCATTTGCGACGGCAATTGTGGCCACAAAATAATCATACATCCTCCTGCAACTGGCAATTAGGAAGGGACATCCTAGGAACACCCATTCCTAATTGCGAATCGTAAATCCCTAATTTGCAAGTCGGTAATTGTGACCAATTCACAAAATAGGGATGGTACATCGTACCTGATCATTTTGTGGTCACAATCGGCGATTCTCGCCGTTTGTGACCACCCAAGGATGTCGTACATCAGGCCCTAAGTGTTTTTGCATATTAAAGACTCGTTTACAAAGCTAGGTCTGCACTCAATCTACACCTCTCTGGTGTCTATTAATACAAACTCCAAAACCCTTCTAATCAAAACTTATTGGGATCTCATTATGGCCTAGTGGCATCATTCCACTAACTTGGGATCTCTCACTACCCATTTCCTTCCCCATAAACCTTTCCCAAAATATGAGGCTTTTTTAATGAAATCACTTCTACCCTTTCGAAATGTCTGTACATTAAATATCACCTGGGTATCTCACGCCTGAATGCTTTTACCACCAAGTCGTCCTCAAGATCCCCTCTACTGGCTAATTGCAATTTATGCAGGTACAAATCTGAGGACGCGTTCCACTTTCTTTTCTTTTTTACCCCCTTACTGCATCAATGCCGGACAAAAATGGTTTGTCCTTTATGTCTTAATTTGGACTTAGATAGCTAACAGGTAGCATGGAGGATCTTCATCTCTGACCCTTCCAGAACTGTAGCCTTCACGATCAGTAGATTTTTGCTTGTGGTTTGATTTATTCATTCTAGGCTCCTTTCCTTGCAGATCTAATATTCCCTCTGAGAATATTGAGGTTGTTTGTTTCTCTTATTCCTTGATTCCTTTAACCTATTTTCCCTATCATTTCTTTTTACAATCTTGTTTACTTGGACTGGATGCCGTATTTTTCTGTACATGCTATTTACTTTTGTCTCCTCTCCACCCTTGATTTTCTTATATGGTTATTTTTACTTTACACACATTATTTAAAGTAGTGACCCCCAAATATTTTGTAGCTCAAGGCCCCTTGTAGGGTCTCCTGAACTTATATCTGTTCATTTGTATGCTTATATTTGTAGACTGTGGTGCGCAATTTAAATCGCTCATGATGTTTTATTGCCTTGTTTTTTAATCTGATTATCCACTGTTTTCTGAATGCACTCTAATGTCCTGTGCCGGCCTTACTTTATTAGCACCACATTGTGTCTTCTTAAGGTACATTTTGCTTTTTATCCTCTTCTGTATTTCTTTTCAAATGTGAATCATGTTTTGTCTTGTACTTTTATGGCCTTTGGCCGAAATAAAGTTTTCTAAAACTGGGAGAAAAAAATGCAGTCATATGCTGTGGGGTGGATTGTCCTCCAAGCATCTATCAGATGCACTTGTGTGATGGATTGCATCAAAACTTTAGTAAACTCCCCAGCAAGAGATCTATGGGAATGAGAGCTGGCCAATGCAGGGTCCCACAAGAGGTTGAAGTCTCCCATCATAATAATCTCCCCCTCCGCAAATCCTCCTACAAAAGAAATGAGTGAATGTACAAAGGTAGCTTGATTAGTGTTGGGGGGATATACCACAACTATAGTACACACCCTACCCGCAATGGTCCCTTTAACAAGCATAATTTTCCCTTCTTTGTTGGACATGCAACCTACCAGTTGGAACTTTAAAGAAGAGTGGAATAACAGCGCTACCCTGTTGTGCTTGGTGGGAGCAGAGGATCGATAGATAAGTGGATATGTTTTGTGGCCCAACTTGTGTTCATCACTACATTTGAGGTGGGTGTCCTGCAGTACTATTGTATTATGTCTCCAGTCCAAGAGGTATTTCCAGAGTTTCTGACATTTATCCGGAGAGTTTAAACCTTTAATATTTCAGTAGTTAAGACCGTGGGAACTCTTCACAAACTTGTCCTCGTAAAAGCCCCAAGACCTGTACTACATGTATCCTCTTTCTATTCAAACCTTGGAGGTGTTGAAGGTGAAAAACCTCCCCCATAGGCCTCTCCCAATCCACCTGCTTTCCTCCCGCCCATGATGCATGTAAATGTGCCCACTCATGTATAAACCACAATAACAGAATAAAAACTTTGGGAACCTGCTTCCTCCACATAACTGTAGAGTAATTTCAGATGTCATAGGGTTAGGCATTAAGTTCAGAATCTGCTAATGCATTCTTGTGTTTGTGGCTCACGGTCAAGGCGAGCTGGTGTAGCTCAGTCCAGTGAACCAATGAACCATACGGGTGAGCACTTGCCATTGCACCGCTTATAAATAAGACCACAGAGGTGCTGGTTGATTGTCCCCATCATCGTATCACCCACCTGAAAGCCAACTCCAAGAGAGGAAGCGTCAATCATACAGTGTGACTAGTTCTCTCACAGTTCGTAGTGGGTGATGTGAAGTCTCGACATGGCTGTCATGGCTCTCTGTCCAATGCTTCCCCAGTCTCCTTGGCAGGCACTGTGATTGTGACTGCCCCCTCTTCATCTGGCTTGTGTAGCTTGTAGAAGGTTGTTCCACATTTCTCTCAGACCTTTTTGAGCAGGGAATGACAGCCCCAGCAAAGTTGCTGCTTTGGGCAGGTCTGTGAAGTGGTAGGACTTGTTTTGAAAATCAAAGGCAAAAAGGAATGGATATGTCCATCTATTTTTGATGTGGTACTGGTGGAGTTTGTCCATGACTGGCCTGAATTGCAACCTACAGGCCAATTGACAGGGGCGATGTCCTGGAAGAGTGGGCAGGTAGTGCCTTGGAATGAGATTGATTCCATTTTCCGAGAGGCTTTTAATATGTAGTCTTTCATCCAGAAGGAGTGAAGTTTCACCAAAACATCATTTGGCCTCTTTCCTCCCCCGGCACTGATGGACCCACTCTATTAACTGTGTTCAGTTTTATCTGGGTACCAGCATTGCCCAGGAACTCGGAGAACATGCCCACCAAAAAGGCCTCAAGGTCGGGGGCCTTCCGCCCCTTACTGCAAGCTTCAAAATCTTATATTATCTAGTCTGGAGCAATTTACTAGGTCTTGGCAATTCAACAGGGTGGCTTGTAAATGAATTTTGAGCAGGCTTCAGGAATCTTTTCATTGTCCAACATGGCGTTCCAGTCCTTGAACCTTAGTGTTGAGATCCACAGTGAGTGTTCCCACTGAATCGACATCCTGTTGTAGGGCAATGAGCGTGGAATTAAGATCCGACTTGAGAGTGTCAAGGGATGTGGCAACATCTGACTTCAGTCCTTCCTAGAGCTCCTGCTTGAAATCTTGGACAGAGAAAATGAAAGCCTCTTTAGTTAGCACCATAGTGTCACTTTGTGTTGCAGAGAGGCTAGAGATGCTGGTTTCCGCTGGTTAAAAGTAGCTTGACACTCTGTTGGATTGAGTCTTTTTCAAAGGCGTAGGGATTGTGCTTTTTGTGATTTGATGTAAATCTGTTCAATAGTTTTTGAGAAATTAAGGTTGAAAAATAATTGAATATCTGGGACAGCACCCAAGAAATCGGGAGGACATCAGGAAGAGGTGGAACGACCTACGGGGGAAGGTGCGTTCCGTGGTCTCAAGACACCACCTGGCGGTTCAGCTGACTGGCGGCGGACCCCCACCTCCTCCCGCACAACTAACAACATGGGAGGAGCAGGTCTTGGCGATTCTGTATCCTGAGGGCCTTGCAGGAGTAGGTGGAGGAATGGACTCTGGTAAGTCAAAGCTTTACTATTACATCCCCCACCCTATCTGCATGCCAGCACATACCCCCACCCTCACACTCATCCCCATCACTCCTACTCCTCACAAATGTCCCAACATCACAAACCACACATCCCAACACCAAGCCCTGCATGCAACACCAAAGCATGGACACCCATCACTAAAGTATGCCCACTGCATATACCCATACACCCCCCTAAACCATCATCACACAAGGTCCCACACAGGAATGCTAGCACTGGGGTACACGGTCACCCACCCATTGCACACCTTGACACACACAGATGCAATAATCATGCCTTTATACCCCTGCAGGACCCCTACCCAACGTCACCGGACAGGAGGGTCCACACACATGTCCACACCACCAACAGAAGAGGCCCACAGTGATGACAGCACCTCTGTCCAACTGGATCTAGATGACCAGCCCGGCCCATCGGGGACCTCGGGACAGTCGGTTCCCCACACCCAGTCACAGGCCACTACAGACCTTACCCCCTCTGGAAACACCAGCACAGCACCCACCCAGCGAGCCCATACCTCCGTCCCCAGAACAATTCAATCAGCAGTGTGTCCACCACTACAGGAAACCCAGGCTAACCCACCACTCCAACAACAACAGGGACCTGGGGGCAGTGGTAGTGGGCACACGGTCCAGGGGACGGAGGCCCAGGAACACAGGGGAACTGGGAGGGCTGCTGTGCGACAGGGAGCAGACAGGCCCAGGGAACTCACTCTACACGAGGCCCTCTCCTCCATCATGGGAGCCTACCACCACTCCCAGGAGACAATGGCAACGGTACTGGACAAGTTTCAGGAGACCCAGCGCCTGCAGGAGGAACAGTATATGGGCTTCAGGGAGGAACTCAGAACCATCAATTCCACCCTGGGCACCATTGTAGGGGTGCTGAAGGAAGTACTCAACAGCAGGAGGGACACTGAGGCACTACAAGGGGGCCCTGACACTAGCCTTGATGATGAACTGCCCACCACCTCCGCCGGTGCTAGTGGACAGGAGGCACCGCCACAGGACCACCACACCAGCACCCCACCCCCTGCAGAGGGAGAACCACCTCGCAAACAGTCCCTGAGATCCAGGAACAAGACAGAGAACGATGCCAAGGCCCCCGCCAAGAAATGAGACCACCCTGATGGTCACCCTACTGTCTCACTTTGTCACCCTATCCATCCTTAAACTGCCCCAGCTCCACTTCCTATGCCCATTTGGGCAATGCACCTGTGAGACTAATAGACTGGACTCTGCCATGAACATTCCTCCGTCATCACCCTTCACCACTTTGCTACCCCCTCCAATTTTGAGCACTAAAATAAACACCCTTAAAGCACAAAACAATCTGGAGTCTGTCTGTGATTTCGGAATACTGTATTAGCAATAACTGTGGCAAAAAGCTCTTTGATTTGTAATGTCAACATACCTATGACACACAGCTCTAGTACATGAGGAATCAAAGCAGATGTCACACCATGGGACCCAGATCTGTGAAATCGTATGGGAAAGTGACTACTCAGTGACTATACACTGGGTGAAAAAGACAGTAGAGAGGCTGTAGTGTATAAATAAGTACATGTAGTAGGCAGGTTTGTATTCTTACCTGTGTTTCACTGGAAATATTGCTGGATCACTGAGTCCCTGTTGTTCCTGTCTTCTTCCTCTGCTTCCTCGTCTTCACTGTCCACAGGCTCCACAGCTGCAACAACACCGCCATCTGGACCATCCTCCTGCAGAAAGGGCAACTGTCGTCGCAAAGCCAAGTTGTGAAGCATACAGCAGGCCACGATGATCTGGCACACCTTCTTTGGTGAGTAGAATAGGGATCCACCTGTCATATGGAGGCACCTGAACCTCGCCTTCAGGAGGCCGAAGGTGCGTTCGATCACCCTCCTAGTTCGCCCATGTGCCTCATTGTAGCGTTCCTCTGCCCTGGGATTTCTCACTGGGGTCAGTAGCCATGACAGGTTGGGGTAACCAGAGTCACCTGCAAATGGCGAGGGACAACTGTTAGACACACACTAACCTGGAGGGATATCCCCAGACCTAGACAACCATTTCCACTGACTAGCTTCCAGGTGCTCACCTAATAGCCACACACGGTGCCTCTGGAGTTGACCCATCACATAAGGGATGCTGCTATTCCGCAGGATGTAAGCGTCATGCACTGAGCCAGGGAACATGGCATTCACATGGGAGATGTACTGGTCTGCCAAACATACCATTTGTACATTCATCGAATGATAACTCTTCCGGTTTCTGTACACCTGTTCACTCCTGTGGGGGGGGACCAAAGCCACATGTGTCCCATCAATGGCAACTATGATGTTGGGGATATGTCCCAGGGCATAGAAATCACCTTTCACTGTAGGTTTTTCAGCAGGGCAGACAACACTCTGGACAACACGTTGGAAAACATAGGCTGGGACATCCCTGATGCTATGGCCACTGTTGTTTGAAATGACCCACTTGCAAGGAAATGGAGAACTGACAGCACCTGCACATGAGGGGGGATTCCTGTGGGATGGCGGATAGCTGACATCAGGTCTGGCTCCAGCTGGGTACACAGTTCTTGGATTGTGGCACGGTCAAGACTGTATGTGATTATCACATGTCTTTCCTCCATTGTCGACAGGTCCACCAACGGTCGGTACACCGGAGGATGCCGCCATCTCCTCACATGTCCCAGCGGACGGTGCCTATGAAGGACAACAGCGAGCACAGAGTCAAACAACTCAGAGGTACGTACCCACAGCTTACACAGAACACCATTCATACTCAAAAAGTGCCCTGTATGTGTGTTGAGTCTAGGCCTAGGTATGTGTGAGGCAGTTGAAAATGAAGCCATGTGGGCACCTGAAATGGCGGCTGCCTGACCTCTAAAGTGGGACAATGGGATGTGAGGTAACTGCGCTGGTGTTGTACACCGTCACGGTAGGCGGTCGAAGACCGCGGCACAATGCTGCATTGGTTAACATTGGACCATATGGGTCCCAGGAGCCAATGACGATGTACGCCGGCGGTGACGGTACGCACCGCCGCGGACGTGACCACCATTTTCTATCTGTTCAATCACTCGATACCTGATCTTCGACACGAGAGGACCTACACTGCAAGTGTCTGGAAGAGACAATGGCTCGAGTGTCTGGGGAAAGGGCCCCTGCCTTCACATCGGAGGAGTTGGAGAAACTCGTGGATGGGGTCCTCCCCCAGTACACGCTACTCTACGGTCCTCCAGACAAACAGGTAAGTACACTAGGAGCATGATGTATGGGCTATGCCTGTGTGGAGAGGGGTGGATGTAAGAAGGAAGGGGGTAGAGTGCGGCGTGCATGAAACGACAGTGAGTGCATGTGCCACATGGCAAGGGTAGGGATGGGGGCCAATCACTTTGACGGTGCAGTTGGTAATAACTTTCTCTTCCCCCTGTACAAATCATGTAGGGCGCTCCACCAGAAAAAACATATTTGGCGTGCCATCGCCAAGGATGTCCGGACCCTGGGGGTCTAACACAGACGGAGCACCCACTGCCGGAAAAGATGGGAGGACATTCGCCGATGGAGCAAGAAGACGCTGGAGGCTCAGCTGGGGATGGCCTCCCAATGTGGGAGGGGTGCCCGTCGCACCATGACCCCCCTGATGTTCAGGATCCTGGCGGTGGCGTACCCGGAGTTGGATGGGCGCTTGAGGGCATCACAGCAGCCACAAGGGGGCGAGTACACTCGCATTCTGCTGACTTTGCGCGCAGTGGAGGGGTCTGGGTGGGGGAGGTGGGCTGTGGGTTTCCCTAGGCCAGGGCGAGTTCCGTAGGCAAGGTCCCTCCGTAAGGCAGGCCCTGTAGCACCCCACCTCACCTCTGTAGAGTGCCAACTACACCTAGTCATGCCCCTGTGTCATCTATGTGTGCAGATGTCGTCCATAGCCTTATAGGCCATTTCCCAGGAATTGAACAGTGGAGCCCAAGAGCGCGGCGTAGTGCAGGGGGCTTTGGGTCTGTCGTGTCCGCCAACGGTAGCGGTAATGCATGCACTCAACATGTCTTTCTTCTGTCGTTCCCCCCATTTTTGTGGTCTCCCTGTTCTTGTGTGCATTAGCATCACCAGGTGGAGGAGCAGTGGCACCAGAGCAGGAGGGTGCTGCATCCCACATGGCCATGGAGGGCCACACTACGGACTCGGAGTTCACCAGTGGGACGGAGGGCGAGGGGAGCTCCACGGCGGGGACAGGAGCTGAGACCAGTGACACAGACTCGTCCTCTGATGGGAGCTCCCTTGTGGTGGCGGCAACATCTGTTCCCCCCATCTACAGGTCCAGCCGCCATCCCCCCTTCCAGCACCGCCCTCCCAGCAGCCCCTCAGCCTTCGCCCCGTGCCCGCTCACCCGGGAGGGTGGGCATCACCTTCGCCCCAGGCACCTCGGGCCCTGCCCCAGTCACCCCTGCTGCCCTCAGTGAGGAGGCCATTGACCTCCTCGGGTCCCTCACTGTTGGGCAGTCTACCATTTTGAATGCCATCCAGGGTGTAGAAAGGCAGTTGCAACAAACAAATGCATTCCTGGAGGGCATTCATTCTGGTCAGGCGGCCCTTCAGCGAGCTTTTCAGACTCTGGCCTCAGCACTGATGGCAGCCATTGTCCCTGTGTCTAGCCTCCCCCTCCAACTTCCTCCACCCCGACCCAATCCCCTGTACCTCAGCCTATCCCAAGCACACCTACAGACCAGCATGCACACACGTCAACACACAAGGGAAGCTCATGCAAACATAAGCACCACATCCCACAGGCACTCACGCAAGCATCACACACATGCAGACACACCAACATCCACTGCCTCCACTGTGTTCCCCTCCTCCTTGTCTCCCTCCTCCCTCCCTGTCTCGTCTACACTCACACCTGCATGCACTACCTCTACAGCCACTATGTCCCTCTCCAGCACACCCACCACCACATCCCGCTCACGTGCAGTCACCACCCCCACTACCATTCACACGTCCCCTGTGTCCTGTCCAAGTGTGTCTGTGACGCCCCCTCCGAAGATACACAAACGCAGGCACACACCCACCCAACAGCCATCCACCTCACAACAGCCTCCAGCGCATGCACCTTCACCCAAAGTCAGCAAACGAACACCTCCTACAACCACAACCTCTCCCTCCACTCCCAAACCCCCTCCAGCTACCCGTCCCAGTGTGTCAAAAAAACTTTTCCTGTCCAACCACAACCTCTTTCCCACACCTCCCCCACCCCGTCCGTCTCATAGATCCCGAACTAGCACCTCAGCCACAACATCTCCGGGACCAGTGGTGCCTGTAGTCACCGGAATCTGGAGTGCACCGGCCACCGGGGCAGCCAGTGCGGCACGGAGCCATAGCACAGACAGTCCCCCACCTGTGAAGCATCAGAAGTTGGCCAGTGCCCAGAGGGAGAGGGGGAAGACTCCAGCCACCAAAGCCGCTCCCAGGGGTCCCGGTGGGAGTGTGGAGTCAGCTGTGACACCTTCCAAGGTGAGGAAGGACCACAAGAAACACGGCAAGTCTAGGAAGAGCAGCACGGCGGAGAAGACCGCCATCATCCCCACTGCCCTGGAGGCCACCGCCAGCACAAGCTCAGCTGCCCAGGAGGCCACCGCCAGTACAAGCCCAACTGCCCAGGAGGCCACCGCCAGCACAAGCCCAGCTGCCCAGGAGGCCACCGCCAGCACAAGCCCAGCTGCCCAGGAGGCCACCGCCAGCACAAGCCCAGCTGCCCAGGAGGCCACCGCCAGCACAAGCCCAGCTGCCCAGAAGGCCACCGCCAGCACAAGCCCAGCTGCCCAGAAGGCCACCGCCAGCACAAGCCCAGCTGCCCAGGAGGCCACCGCCAGCACAAGCCCCGCTGGGCCATGAAGGACCGCCAGCACAAGCCCCGCTGGGCCATGAATGACTGCCAGCCCAAGCCCCGCTGGGCCATGAAGGACCGCCAGCACAAGCCCCGCTGGGCCATGAAGGACTGCCAGCAAAAGCCCCGCTGGGCCATGAAGGACCGCCAGCAAAGGCCCCGCTGGGCCATAAAGGACCGCCAGCACAAGCCCCGCTGGGCCATGAAAGACCGCCAGCACAAGCCCCGCTGGGCCATGAAAGACCGCCAGCACAAGCCCCGCTGGGCCATGAAGGACCGCCAGCACAAGCCCCGCTGGGCCATGAAGGACCGCCAGCACAAGCCCCGCTGGGCCATGAAGGACCGCCAGCACAAGCCCCGCTGAGCCATGAAGGACCGCCAGCACAAGCCCCACTGGGCCATGAAGAACCGCCAGCACAAGCCCCGCTGGGCCATGAAGGACCGCCAGCAGCTGAGTCCCTGCAATGGAGACCGCCGTCTCAAGCACCGCTGAACAGGGCACCGCTACCTCAAGCACCGCTGAACAGGGCACCGCCGCCTCAAGCACCGCTGAACAGGGCACCGCCGCCTCAAGCACCGCTGAACAGGGCACCGCCGCCTCAAGCACCGCTGAACAGGGCACCGCCGCCTCAAGCACCGCTGAACAGGGCACCGCCGCCTCAAGCACCGCTGGCCCATGAGCGCCAAGGGCACTGACGCTACTGAGTCCGTCACGGGCAGAATGAAGCACTCTGGGCACCATACCCCCTCCAGAACCAGTGGAGAGATCCATCCACTACCTCTGTCCTTAGCAGGATGAAGCACTCTGGGCACCATGCCCCCTCCAGAACCAGTGGAGAGATCCATCCACTACCTCTGTCCTTAGCAGGATGAAGCACTCTGGGCACAAGGCCCCCTCCAGAACCAGTGGAGACTGTTATCCACTTGAGAGACTGTGGCTTTGCAATCCCCAGGATGGAACAGTGGGCAAGCCACCCACTGTAGAGACTTGAGAGACTGTGGCTTTGCACTCCCCAGGATGGAACAGTGGGCAAGCCACGAGAGACTGTGGCTTTGCACTCCCCAGGATGGAACAGTGGGCAAGCCACCCACTGTAGAGACTTGAGAGACTGTGGCTTTGCACTCCCCAGGATGGAACAGTGGGCATGTGGCCCCCTTGTGGATTTGGTGTCGTGCACTCAACCGGCTGAGGTGCCTCCCCCTGAGGTGCCTGTTTAGTTGCTGTCTGATGCCCCTGCAGTGTTCTCTCCATTATGGTCGGGGATCTTGTGTGGGCCTCGCCCATACCGTGTGGGCCCAGTGTTCCACAGACTTAATTGGAGCACTACCTGGACTACTATGCTTGGTATATATTTTGTAAATGGTGTATATATATATATATATATATATATTTTTGCATACTTGATTTTAATATATTACAATGGTAACACTTATTTTCTATTGTCTTTGCATTCTTCCGGGGGCTTGGGGGTGTAACTGTGATGTATTAATATGCATTAGTGTGTGTGTTGTAGTGGGTGGGGGTGGGGGTGTTGCGTGTTGCATGTGTATGTCCCTGTTTTTTCCCTCCCCCCTCCCCTGTGTCGTAGGTGCAGTACTCACCGTGGTCTTCGCCGCCAGCGTTCGTGCTCCTGGTAGAGGATCAGGAAGACTATCGCAGGTAGAATTTGGAGTTCCGGGTCCATGGTGTCCTCGTTCCTTGTGGGGTGTGTAGAGGTGAGCGTTTTCCCTTCAGAATTCCTGTTTCCGCCGTGTTTTTATCCGCAGTGAATCCGCCCCGGAAAAAAGATGGCGGATTGGCCTGTTGTGATACTGTGGGCGGTACATTGTCTCCCGCCTGTCTGTTGGCGGTCACCGCCATGCTGTTTGTTTGTACCACCGTGGCGGTCGGAGTGTTAAAGTGGCTGTCTTTGTTGGCGGTTTCCGCCACGGTCGTAATTGCAAATTTTTTACCGCCGGCCTGTTGGCGGTCTTACCGCTGCTTTAACACCGTCCGCCAGGGTTGTAATGACCACCTTAGTCCCCTGTCCTGAAGTTAGAAAAAAAAATACAAGGGGGCAGGGTAGGGATATCCTGATCCCCAGTCCCTATGGGGGGGACCCAGAGGGTCCTGCTACCCACAGGGCCAAAAAAATGTAAAACTAAAATCAGCCAAAAATGCTGCAATCCTGCAAGACTATCCCAGGATTGAAAAAAAAAAAAAAAGAAAATCACAGCTGGGCCACATTTTTTATGTTTATGCCCTGGGGAGCCCACACTAGGGCTGTATTTAAAAGGGGAAGGGGCTGCGTGGCCCCCCTCCTGAGTCATTAAAGGCCCGAGGAGTCCATCCCGAGGGCTGATTACTTTTATGTGGGAGGGACCATGCAGCCCCTCTCCACGAGCCACTAATGGCCCTGAGAACACCACCTCTGGTGCCGGCTCAGTAGCTATGTCCCAGGGAACCCACCCCCAGGACACAGCAGTTTCCCTGCCCACAGTGGCACGGGCAGGGAAATCTGCATTTACTCTTGTTTTGCAGGAGCATTGTTGGATTTTACACCAAGCAGGATCAAACACCAATTCCGCTTCCAGTGGGCAGGAGCTTCAAAAATGTTCCCACCCGCTGGGAGCAGACGTTTGATCTGTTTTCCTGCCTGCACTGATGCGTTTCCTAAAGCCAGGAAATTACAGCCCAAGCAGAGGCATGGACATCATAAGCGCCAACAAATGCTTAATTGCTTGCGGCATATCCCTTCCAATGTACCAAACATTTTAAACGCTTGCTCAACCATCTGGAATCCCAGACCTCTTGAACAGTAAATTTCTGCTGTTCTTTAATCATCACAGGAGCAGGTGGACAAATGGATATTATGGATCCATACATCTTCCATGAGCTTGGCAGGCAAAGACGAAAGGCAACCAAATTAATTTGCTTAATGATTTGAAATACACCATTAAAACATGGTTGCAATTTGACTGGCAAAACATGGGTGGTGGAAAGTGAGAGGACAACCAAACCTTATCACAAGAAGCAAAACAGATAGCAGGCCTTCTGAGTTTATCAGTGGCTTTTTTCATTTCAATTTAGCTTGCTTGAGGGTAGTTTACATTATCTTTCTTTCATAATGAAGAGTTTCTAAAGAAATGTTTACAATTTGTATTCATGCTTGTAACAGCTACAGTAACCAAATTCACAGTGCGACTTATATCATGACATGTAATAAAGCATGGACCGTCATGATACATACACCCAGTAAGGCTCTTATTCATCTACAGGGTCGCCTGCCTCAGCAGTATCCCCCTCAACGCCTCCCATCAGTTCCTTGATCTTCGTTGCACAGTCTACCAGTTTGTCAGACAGGTACTTGCCTGTGCATACCATTTTCGTTTTTAATTCCTCAGCTATGGCCCATTCCAAAATATATCTTTCATAGGCTTTTGTCTCTGGTGTCTGTGTCCCAAGCCATCAAATAAGCTAGCTATTTGCCTCTTCGACCGGCACCAGTCCTAATAAGGCATATTGTATTGTATCCTCATCCCTTTAGGTGGCGACATGACACCAAGCAAACAGTGTCTGATAGACTTATCAATGGACAATCAAGTTACTTTAGCAGCAACAGTCTGCCATTATCCTTGCAATCATGCACAGTCCACGTGAGATACATTAAATCTGCTTGGTCCTGTCCGCATTTGGGACAGCTGAAAGTTTTAGTTGGGATAATCCTGACTGGTTTTAAGGGAGTATTATAGCTTTGGTGTAGGAAGTTGAAATGTGCAAGTTGAAACCTAGCATTGCTAGCTATTGTTTTGACATGTTCACAACCATGCTTCCACTCCGTCTCTGTCAGTGGTGGTATATCATCCCTATCTCATTTTCTGCGGGTTGGTAATTCCAGTTTGCACCTCTCAGACTTCAGTGCCCTATATTACCTAGATACTCCATGTGCTGCTGAACCTGACTCCAAAAGGATCATTAATGTCACAGAAATTGGGTGATTGGGGGAAAACCCGTCCATGTTTCCCTCACTGTTCTGGACAGCCAACTATGGGAATTGTCCCCCCCAAAACTGGCCCTGCGCCGCTGCAAATGTCAAGAGCTGGTCTCTCAGGAACAGGTCATCTAATGCCATACAACCGCCTGTCCGCCAAGGCACCATACGCCTGCCTTCCGGTATGGCTGTAGCCATTGCAGCTCCAACGTTCTAGGAAAGGGCACACATCACAACACCCCATATCGCCACCCTGCATCTTATCACATAAGGGAGTTCTAGGAGCACTAGTCTCCCAGTCATCAGCACTGTGTTCTGTTGCCTTATTAACCATTTAGCAGTCATTACTCCCAGCCAGTTGTTGGGTTACACCATCCCACAGCATGCTGGTAATGTGCTGCAAAGTAGTATAATTGTGGGTCAGAGAGGCCCAGCCCTCTCACCTCCCTATCCAACTTTAGGGCTTGAGGGGCTACTCTGCTACATTTAGCAGCCTATACCAGCGATATCAGCATAGTGTTGAGCTCTGTAAAAGTGTCTTTTGGGAACTCGCAGAGCATGTTTTGAAGATTGTAGATGCTGTGTGGCAGCAAAACCATCTCTGCCAGTGCAACCTGTCCAATCAGCAACAGGGTGAGTGCATTCCTTGAGTGTTCTGTGTGAGCCACTCACCTGAATCCCAGGCATTCCGATGGGGCAATAACAGTTCCCCAATCCCAGTGTGGACTAACATGACCGCGATGAAGAGTACATTGCCCTCTTGCAAGTCCTCAAGGGTAAGGGGATTTTGGGAAGAGAAAATACCAGCTTCTGCTTCGCCAGCTGCAGAATCGGACTGTTTAACCCTGGACTCCAGGTCATGTAGGGCATCAGGACTTCTGATTTCTCAAAATAACGGGTTCTTGGGTTTTTTAGGATTCTGGGCTGCAAAAGAATTACTTCATTAATACATTGAACTTGCATAAACTATTGTACATTGAATAATGTCAGTTATTGTTGACACATTGTGCATACATTTCTAGAAGGCTAAACAAGCCTCTTCCTCTCTTTACAATACTTTCAGAGTCTCTGAAGCAATGTCCAAACTCAAAAACAATCAACTTAACCAAAGGGCTTCTTTGTTTTCTGGTGTAATCTCTTGCCAATAATAGTCCTGATAAACTTGCTCTATTTCCAAACTCCTAATTCTCAGGGAAGCGCTTGCCACAAAGAATACGTCTTTCCTTAATGTCTGTTTAGTGGTATCTTGGATTCCTACCCAAATGGTAAATCATCCTGGTTCTTATTGTCATAAATTATTTAAAAGACAGAGCTCTGCTTTGTTTCATTTAAGCGATTGATCTTTCTTTACCTTGAAATTAAGTTACTTGCTTTAACATTTCAGAAGAACCCAAACTGGGTTTTGTCACCTTTCTTATTTTCTCTCTTATACAGGAAATACTGGATAGTCAGCAGAAGACGGAAGAGGAGAGCCAGGACCCTGCAGGAAGCCGACCGGAGAGAGCAAGGATATCCGGAACTCGACTGGAGGCTGTCTGGAGGACGAGAAATGCTGGAACTCGACTAGAAGCTGGTCGGAGAACAAGGAACACTGGAACTCGACTGGAGGCAGGCTGGAGAACAAGGAACTTGACTTGCACTGGAACTCGACTGGAGGTAGGCTGGAGGACAACAACTGGAAACAGGTGAGCAGAGCAATGGGTACGAAGCCAAGCAAGGCCTCAGACTCACAAGCAACCTTAAATAATAAAATGTTCACATGTGCCTTTTGGCAGTTGACTACTTGTTAAGGAAATAAGCAATTATCCTCATGATTGTGGCACATGTTCAATACAGATCACATTGTGTACAACACGTTTTGGCAGTTACAGTTGGAGCACGTGGAAAGGCAGTTGGTTGCTTGTTAAGCAAATGAGAAATGATCCTCCTGATTGTGGCACACGTTCAATACAGATCACATTGTGAAGAGCACATTTTGCCAGTTACAGCTGGAGCAGGTAGGATACAATGTGCATAATCAACAAGTGTTGGTTATAATAAATGAGACATTTAACAAGCATTGGTTATTGCAAACTTGATATTCAAGGATGTAATGAACATTCCAAAATAAATCTGAATGTTGCAAGCAACAGCATCTTACTGTAATCAAGCTCCTGGATGTGCTAGTGTACTCACAACAATGAGGCTATGGAATGTTTCATGCCCATTCGTATCCTACCCATGTTGCTCACATATTGTATCTTCTTTTCATGTGAGACAATCACCCCCAAGTATATGAACTGATCCATTTCCTGTCTTATGCCTATGCTTGGTAAAACAGCTATACAGAGTTTTGCTAATCATCTTAAGGGGAAGGTGAGCAAATAATGTGCAATCCTGCAGCATCACCGAACTGCTCCAGTTCATTCATCAGCAGGGGCATCGAGGTGTATGGATCTCCTAAATTAATCGGTAAATCATCTGCGTATATCGAGACAATGTGCTTTGCACGTCCAATTTCTAGTGCCTATTTAGACACTATTGTTCCCAGCTTAATCGACAGTGGTTCCAGTGCCAACGCAAACAGCAAAAGCAACAGGGGGCATCCCTGCAGAGTCCCTCTATCTACACTGCAGGCCTCAGACACCGTGCCTCCTAATTGCACTTAAGCTGTTGGTGACATGTAAAGCGGTCGCACCCAATCTGTAACGTGGTTCGAAGCCCATGCTTCGCAGCACTTCAGACATATAATCCCATCCCACAGTGTCAAAGGCTTTTTCGCTATGTAGGTCAACTAGGACCCCATTAATGCCCATGTCTGCTGTAGAGCGGAGTGTGCTTATGAGCCTGTATATGTTATAAGCAGTGCTCTTTTCAGCGATAAAGCCACTCTGGTCCTCATGTACCACTGTGACAACTATTTTCTGGAGTCTGTCAGCCAGGATCTTGGCCTACACTTTAGAATTTGTGTATACTATGGAGAGGGGTCTGTATGATCCCATTTGAGTATGGTCCATATGAGGTTTAAGGACCATCACTATAACCACTTCCCTCATTGTGGGGTGGAGTTACCCACTTTGTCATCTTCTGGGTACACCTCCACCAGTTTGTCAGTGACCAGCTGTGCAAAGGTTTTGTAGAATTCAGAAGTTAGACCATGAAGTCCCAGTGGCTTGTTGTGTGGCATTTCTGTGAATCCCTGCGATAGCTCCTTCTCCAGGCTCTCCCGATGTTCTGCGGAGAAGCAGAGAAGTCCCCTGTGGGTTCTTGTGTGTGTTTGCGAGATAATGACTTTGGGCTTCCATATTGCCTGCATGCATTTTGACCTGTGTGTTGTCTAGTGTCATAAAGGAGAGTATCTGTGTACATGGTGCCTCTCAGCATAAAAGTCACGCTAGTAGCTTACCAGATTTGTCCCCTTCTCTATGCAGTCTTTGCCTATACTCTTGAAGCATGAACCTGTCTAGCTCATCCCAAGTGGTTCGAAGATCTTTACATGCTGACAGCAGGTTTAGTCTTTCTATGAGGTCCATTAGTTTCCTGCTTTGTAATGCCATCACTGTCTCCTCATGTCACACTTAATCTTTCCGTAGCTGTTGCTGTATTCCTACTGTCTTTTCAATGCACTCGTCCCTGACTACACATTTAACTGCTTCCCAATCGTAGCCCTGGAGTAAGTCGTGCCCTAGTTCTTATCAAAGTATGTTTTCAATATCTCTTCCATTTCTTCCCAGAACACAGCATTCTGCAGTCAGTCTCGCCATAACCCCATGTTGGTACCCAGGGTCTATTCGGCACTCCTAAGTAGTGTCTTATCACAGGAAAGTGGTCAGATAAGATTCTTTAGTGGTACTGTGCTGTCCCTATTCTGTGCGCTATGCTGTCAGTAATCAGGATGCAGTCTAGTCTGTCACGTGTGGGAGAGAATACTCCCTCCCATCTGGGTAGAGCTACCTCCATATTTCAACACAGGCCAGTCTGTCCATAACCTCCCTTAAGCTTTGTGTCATGTTAGGTTTGGCATGTAGCTGAGAAGGGCGCCGGTCCTTCTCTCCATCCAACACACAAAGTCCGCTGCCCATATTGTTGGTATTGTTATGTATGGCTTAAGCAGCTCCATAAGTCTCCAGTAAAATTGTCTGTCATCCACATTTTGAACATAGACATTAGCTAAACAAATCTCTTGTCCGTCCAGCAGTCCGTCTACTAATGTATACCATCCCTGTATGTTTGCCTCCAAACCAACTGGTGTTGGACGGGGAACCCAGGGTCAATCTAAATTGACTCTTCTCAGGTAGAAGACAAATAGGTAGAGGAGTACATCTGTCACCTCCATTTCCTATTAAGCTTATCCGCGTCCACATTTATTAAGTGTGTTCCTGTAGAAAAGCCACTTTAATTGGCTACCTCTTGAGGTATAAGAGCACGTTATTTCGCTTAATATGGTCATTGCGGACTCGCACGTGCCAGGTGGCCACTCTCAAAAACTTCTGTTGTGGAAACTAGCTATTTAGCTTCCACACTGTTAGTATGAGCCCTTTGATCAGGTACATTATAGGATACGAGGTCACCGACCCCTCCATCTTTTTAATCAGTATCATAAACGTGCTTGCCACATTGTGCAATGTTCGGATCAGTTGCTTCCAGTATATCACTGTTGTTGTGTGTCACGTTAGCATCGCTATGCCCTACCAACCTAAACCGAATCCCCCCACCTCCAGGCGTACACCTGTACATCTGTTAAGGGGCTTGCTCACTTCATTCAACCCTGAACTTTGTTACTTCACATGTACAGTAAACTATAACGAAACATAACCAAGAACTACATCTTCCAAGACAAAACAAAAAACTCTACTACTATATATGCAGGTAGAAGGGGGTTCTAATCCTCCGTGGGCCACCCACCCTCCTGCTGTAGAGTAAACGGGAGGGGGGTATGCACCCCCACTCCAAGCTAGTCACGCCCCATGTTGCTAGCTTATCTAAAATGGAGGAATTCACTATCTCACAATGGGGCAGTAGGCAACTATGTAATCAGGTGTCAAAAGTAAGTCTCGGTCATCAGCACCATTAGGGTTACAAACAGAACAAGTAATTCTTAGTTATTTCAGTAACGTCGCTCTTTTTGTCCCCTCAGGGGACCCAGAAGCCACCACGGGGTATTATCCAACCGCCATGATAGTCTCTGTGATCGTTATATCAGCTGTCTGGCTCTTGCCCCCTTTCCCAACCACCTCACCCCACCTGCAGTCAGCAACAGTGCTACATCACTTGGAGCAGGCGTCTCAGTCACAAGGGTACCTTCTCTACCACTGTAATCCGTGCCCCTTGGGTGGATGCTGGTGGGTCTCCCATCTCTGCGTGTTGGCTCTACCTGTCCATCTCCACTGTTGTCTTCGCTCTGTGGCACTAGGGGTATTCAACTCTCGACTGGTACCATCTCCCAACTCCAGTCACTCCCACGCTTCCTCCAGCCATGTGAAAAAGTGAGAATGTGCATTATGAATCACTTTGGCTGGAAACAGCAGCATATACTGCACCCCTATCGCTCCAACTTCTTGCTTAACAGAGTGAAATCATCATAAACCATCTGTGTGCACAAAAGAGTTCTTTTGGACCGGATTTATATTTTTAGGGGCTAGCGCAAAGCGCTCCCTCCCTCCCTCTTCTAATCTCTCTTTTAGGGGGATTTTAAACACGACCATGTTACGTCAGTCACTTTCATTGGTTCGTGGGCTTGCCTTTTAAAATCCGCTTGTTTTCATACTTCATGCTTTTTCTGGTGTTTAGCCCTCATCAAGAGCACCGGTGAACTACTGGAAACATAGAGGCTCCATGTTTTCCATATGATTTCTGGACTACTTTTTCTCTTTATTGCGCAGCGCAATCGCGCTCGTATTTTTTTATTTAACGTGGCAAGAAAAGTCCAGTTAGGAGTTTACAACGCTAATAGCTCTAACTTGACGTAATGCGAGACCAGTTGCATTGCAAATTATTGTTTTACAAGTGGAATCTCCGGCCAACTGGTAAAAATTCTAGCAGACCAGTCCATCCCCCTACTAGAAAGCAGAAACTGTAAATCTCTTCATCTTCCAGCCTCATTGAGCTCTGGGGACAATGGCACTGGGGAGAACGAGTGAAGCCACTGATAAATGCAGCTCAATGCTGTTAAAGGTGCTGCTGCAGGAATAACCTAACTATTAAGTAAATAAATTGTCATGGGACAGTGGCCTGAACTGTTATCCTTCGTTCCTTCTGGCTCACCCCTTACATCTGCAACACTTTATAAATTGCCCGCTCATTCTGTTTTCATCCGGCACGGGGTCTGATTTTTTTTTAAACTCAGTTAAGATTTCTATTCAGCGTGCTTTTGGATAGATTGGGGTTATAACTATGTACATTTGTGTCACACAATATCATTTTCACATTTTAACTTTCCCTTTTGTAACAAGCATGTGGAAGTCGATTTTATTGTCAGGGAGCCCATTTTGTATGCTTCTTGTTTTGTAATATTCAACAGTGACAAAGGCCTGTAAAACGTGTGCAAGGGTCGGATGACCTAAGATAAACCAATGTACTCCGCTGATCAGCTTGTAACTCAAGGCTTGCTCAAAAGATACATCACGTGATAGGCCTTGCTTTGCTCTCCCAACAACAGACAGATAGCTTAGGCCGAAGGCCTGCATTTGTTTGGCAGGGAACTGTGATGAAATCAACTTGTTGACACATTTGGAAAGTACCAGCCATTGCCATGTTGAAAAAAACCCTGTCACCATCTTGTATCACACATATAGCACGAGTTGTTGTTCTAGTGTGATTGACCAGATGCTTATTGCTTGTGTAATTCTTGCATCTTCTGATCAATATCACATCATGTATTTGTCCATAATAATGAAGAAATCACCTTTTCTGTTTCATGATTGGATAAGCATTTGTAAGCATCTTTGAAGTTTTCAGACATAAAAAAAACTGGTTAGAGTTTATTACTGCATTATTGAACATTATATAAAAACCTACTATAGGAATAACCTTTACCAAAATTGCACATTCTACACCTCATGAGGTCAGTGCACCTATTGAAGGCATCTGGGAGCCCTGGATATTCAGTAGGGGCCCAGGCACAATAACATGTATTGTTATACTTAAGTCCTTGAGCTAACAAGCATTGGCAAAACCAATAGGCCTCAGCTATGCGAGTTCTGTTGACTTTATCAATGTTTTTTTAGCCATGTTGTACAACACTGCTGCTGCTATGCTTTATTTCTATTACTTTCAGACACACTGCTATACAACATCGCTTAAGCACATTCACAAAGCCAATACCTTTCGCATAGGTGAAACCTATTGGCTTTGCCAATACTTGTTTCTATTGCTGCTAATATCTCAGTGCCATTAATGCTGGAGGCCTGTGGAGAGCAGTGTGTGTTCCTCTCTGTAGGTGGCTGCATATCTCTGGTAGCATCAATGTATCTAGCCATCTTGGATTGTTGAGAGGCTCACAGGACCCTATCCCGTCCTATCATGGGGGTATGTATGAATATAGTTCCTGATCAAGTCGTTGCCTTAATGTCCCTCTGAGGGGCGCTTCTCTTCCCCTCTCTCCTCGTCGCTGTTTCAGAGGGCTTATCCCTCCCTGCTGATTCCTTGGGGCGCGGCTAGCCTTCACTGCCCAGCATAGGTCAGCCCGTCTCGCTGCGCATCTGGTATTGGGCACGTCTCAGAGTTTTCATGCAAACGCCGCCCCTGAAAGGGGCATATCGGGCCGGCGGCATAACGGCTGCCTTGGACCCAGAAGGGACCGGTCAAACCGGTTTGTGCGGCTATGTCACGCCCACACAAGTGTGACGCCCTCTCGCCCCCCCCAAAACACAAAGTGGGGGAGAAGGTGCAAAAAGTGGGAAGACCAATGGGGGGGGGGGTTTGAATCATTCAAACCCACCAATGGGGAAACAGGGAGATACCTAGAAGGGGCCAGGGGGAGGCATTTAAAGAAGCGCGACGTCCCTTGGAGGGACAAACAGACGATCCAGGACAGCGTGCCAGCCCGAACAAAGAAAAAACACGTCCCACCCTGACAACAGAGCATTCAGTCGCGATGCCAGACAGACAGAAGGGGCAAGCGGAATTAAAGGAGGTTTTTACCAAAATGAACGGTAAGCACACCTAGTAAGGCGGTGCTCAGATGGAAGGCCACACACCTGGGTATGCCTTACAGCAGGGTGAAAAGAGGCCAGCTAAGGGGAGTAAGCGGAACACGACACTCGCAGCCCAGACCCGCCAGGACGGATGGCAGGGCACAGACACATGCCCGGTAGCGAGTTTGGCCTAATCCAAAAATTAGAAGCTACCCCCTCTGAGAAATATGATAAAACGAACACTATGGACTGAGCCCCCTCCGAAACGAAATGTGTGATTGCCTACAGGCAAAATGGTTCAAAGAGACATAATAAACAGAAGCCAGGACTCAAAGGCCGATCAGTCACTGCAATTTCTGATATTCTATTTTGAATTTATTTTAAATTGATTGTTCTTGATTTATGAAACCACCAACTAAGTTTGATGATTGTATTAACATAATTGTGATTTAATTAGCAGTGACATTAAGGCCTCGCCACATCAACTGAATTTAAATACTTATGGGCAATTGCACATGTGTCTATGCCAATAAAAGCGGCCAAGTTATAGCCACTAATGAATGTGCACAGTGCTTGGTTGTTTTTGAACGCCACTGGCAGGGCAAAATTGGGAAATATTAAGTACTGGAGTGAAACAAGTGCGGGATTTATGACCCCTGGCTCCAGTATTATGTGGTTGTCAGGCTCCAGGAATCCGAGGCGTCGTTCACCTCCCTCACTCACCGTCGCTTCTTGAAGTTGCAGGGCCCAAGGCAGGCTCGATCGCCTTCCGTCGTGCTGCTCTTCTGTAGGATAAGTGTGCGCATCTCAGCTCTCCTCCTCACTGCGTAGACAGGTCTGCATGCTTCTTACCCGGAGCTATCAATCTTGGCAACTTAGATTCAGCGAGCCACTGCTGCTCCTTCCGCCGTGCTGCAGGCCCAACAGCTAAATCACTACCCCATCAGGGCCACCTCTCTTTGCCTACACCTGCAGGGTGCTATGGCAACAGACGAGTCCTCAGTGGGTGCCTGCTTTGGTTTTTGCCGCCACCTTGCGTTGGGTGTCTTATGGCCTCATGACGCCAGCCTCCGCGGTTCAACAGGCCACAGCTCGCCAGGAACAGATCGGCTATTTCTGAGGCAAATATTAGCTTAGGGAGTAGCAATCCACAGCTTGCTTCAGTCTCTTAAGCATCCCCATCGCGGACATGTCATTTGTGTGCTGTAAATCACAGCATGCTGGAGGATTTTGCTGATATTGCTCGGAGCTGGCTCCTAGTGTGTATGCTGGCCATTTTGCAAAGCCACACCCATTGAGGCTCTAAAAAAATCCGAAATGGATGAAATCATAGTACAGAGACATGGAGTTTCAGGTTAAAGCTGAGGATGAAAACCTTGAAGGCAGAAAAAAATGGAAATACCTTGGCTGCTAAATAAGTTGCAATATTATAAGCAAACTCTGCTAGAGGTAAAAAAAAAAAATAGAAAAAAAAAGGACCAGTTGTTTTTTGTGCCATTACAGTAGTAGTAAGATACTGTCCTAGCACCTAGTTCACTATTGCCTTCTGTCCATTCATCTGAGGATGACATTGTGAAGACAGAGCTGGTTTAATTCCTAAAGGTAAACATACTACTCTCTAAAATATAGACAGATATTGGCCTCCTCTGTCAGAAATAATGTTTTTGGTAGACCACAAATACAAGCATTTGCCATAAATCTTGGAGCAATAACTGGAGTACATGGGCTTCCTTGAAAACAAAGAAATGGAAAACTCAGAAATGAGCCATAGTCAATAAGATGCTGAGAGTTACCATAATCACTTGATAGCCCTGGATTGGGGAAGATCCCAAATAAATTCCGTTTTGATTGTATACCAAGGTTCAGGAGCCCCTTAAATCAGTTGTAAATAGTAGAAAGGCTCGTTATGGTTAGCCTTACTAGCACTTGCAAGGACATATATCTGGCCATCTTCAACAAATGAACAGTAGGCTTAGGTTCATACTTGGATGCACTAAAAACCTTGCACTGGATCGTGGTGGTGAAAAGAGAGACTTTCAAATCTATCTGCCTTATCTTTGAAGCAGTCCCTGTCTCCTTAGCACGTAAATTTCATAATTACACACCATTGCTCCGGTTATGGTCATCCGAGGCTACACTGCATGTTCAACCTAAGGTAAAACGTATATGCTCAGAGGACGAAGCCTTCTCACGAGCAGCAAAGCTCTGTAATGAACTGCCTGCTACTTTGTGAATCATTCCAGCTCCTGTTTAGAAAGGCATTGAAAAGCATCTCTTTTCTTGTTTCTGTTATGGTTATAGTTCTTCCTCCCTTACTGGTCATGCTGATCTGCTCTGTACAGCACCGAGACACCCCCAGGGGTAATCACTATTCTCTATAAATTGTTTCACATATAGTAACAGTTTGTGGATTGTCACTTGAAATATATGTATCCCGCTAAGGATGGGATAAATCTGGGCTGCCTTTAAAACGTGTGATTGGCGAGGGCATTTTGGGCAGACCCCTCACAATGGCCACCTTTTCCCAAGCAGGCCTCAGGCTGTGTTTCTTATGAATCCATGGTACTTTCTAAACGTGTATACCCTGAATTGTTTGATCTGTGTAGCACAAATATTTTTCCAATTCCACTCAGCTCCACTCCGCTTTATATCTGATCGGGTACTGCTATGTAGATGTGTGCCATACTGGGGACTCCCAAACTCCGCTTTCTGGAGATCTGGTGGCGAGTCACCCTGCTATTCTAGGTTTCTTCCCTTCTCACAAAAAAGACTACACCAACTTCTGACATTTTTGTAGGATGCCGTGGGGATGCTGTAGCATGAGAGTTTGCCTTGCATCTAATATTTTCAGTAGGGCGGCCATTTTAATTGCTGCCAGTTTACCCATCCATGCCAAACCTCCCATATGTCAAGATTGATTTTTTTTCCCAATGTATTTTTTTAATTCTTTATTTATGCTTTCACTAAATCAGGTAGAACAGTTAACAAAGACTATGACCATTACATTGCAAAGTCATAATATCAGCTATTATTACAATACCTTCCAGTCACCCTCTTGTGCATTAATGCATCATCTGTATATGTTCCTCCCCCCTCAAAATAAACATCCTTCATATTCTATTATTTCCTTAGCCCCTGGATATATATGCCTGAGAGTCCCCCTGTGTGACAGAGCTGTTGAAGAATCCCTCACCCTAAGAGTCTCGTATACAGGGCAGTGCTCACCCAGCAGCCTCAGGCCCCAATCCACCCTCTTCCCCCTGTGTCTCTGCCTTCTCTACGGCATACAGCAAACTCCCCAGGTCTCTAGGTCTTCGTGGACCTTATCACCCGTACGAGAAAGACGAAGGTGCGCTTCCTCAGCCAAAGCCATTCAATCATATCTTATACCCAGCTGGCCACTGAAGGACTCCGTGTGCCTAACCACACCGTAGCCACCCGCCTTTTTAGCCAATAGCCGTGCCAACTGCAGTAATTTATAGTGCATTTTGCCCCGTTTGGGGCGGCACAAGATACCCGGTAGACACTGCTCGAGGTCGGGGTCCAATGTCAACCCTGTTATCTTTTGCAACCGTGCCACCACCTCTAGCCAACAAATATGTACCTCCCCATACTGCTGTGCCATATTTAACAATGCAATAGGTCTCGCATTTCCTAGAGTTACAGCTATTGAAGTTGTAAATGACAATGTTTTTTTACCCATGTGTTTTGGTTTGGAATCGAGTGGATGTAAATAGTGTGGAATTATGTGGGTTATGTTGTGTTATGCTATGGTATGTTATGTTATGCTATGTTGTCTTATGTTTTTATTCTATTATAGGCTATGTTGTCTTATATTGTGTTATTTTGTATTCTGCTATGCTATGTTGTGTTCTGCTATGCTATGTTGTGTTATGTTGCGTTCTCCTAGGCTATGTTGTCTTATTTTGTGTTATTCTATGTTGTGCTATGCTTTATTGTGGTATGTAATGCTATGTTGTTTATGTAAAGTGCTATGCTATGTTGTTTTATGCTGTGTTATGTTATGTTGTTATATTGTGTTATGTTGTGATATGCTAGGTTGTGTTATGCTATGCTGTGTTACGTTATGCTATACTATATTATGCTGTGTTGTGTTATGGTATGCTATGGTGTTTTATGTTATGTTGTGTTATGTTAGGCTATGTTGTGCTATGTTATATGCTATGTTATATTGTGTTATGTTATGCCATGCTTTGTTGTGTTATGCTATGTTGTGTTATGCGATGCAATGGTGTGTTATATTGTGTTATGCTATGTTGTGTTATGCTGTGCTGTTATGCTGTGCTGTGTTATGTTATGGTATGCTATGTTGTGTTATAGCAAGCTATGTAGTATTATTCTATGTTGTGTTAGGCTATTTTATGCTGTGTTATGTTGTGTAACAATGTGTTATGCTATACTACGTTGTGTTATATTGCGATATATTATGCTATGTTGTGTTACGTTATGCTATGTTGTGTTATGCTATGGTGTGTAACAATGTGTTATGTTGTGCTACGTTGTGCTATGTTAGATTATATTTTTTAAGTTGTGTTAGGTTATGCAATTCTATGTTGTGTTATGTTAGATTATATTTTTTATGTTGTTGTTGTTATGTAGTGTTATGTTATGTTATGCTGTGTCATATTGTGTTATGTTTATTATGTTATATTGTGTTGCGTTATGTTATGCTAGGCTATGTTGCGTTATGCTAGGCTATGTTGCGTTATGTTATGCTAGGCTATGCAAAGTTGTGTTACATTGTGTTATGCTATGGTATGCTATGAGTTAGCTGAATGGACAGGAAACTCAATCCGCAAAGCTAGGACAGAATAAACCCGAGGCAGCCAGGCCACAGGAACTTCATTTTTTGTTTATTTTGTGAACCTCTATAATAACATTCTCGAGGCCCCCTCAAGGGCGGTATACAAGGGACACAACAGCATAAAAAATACACAGAATAAAGAGGCTCATCTTATTTTCACGAGAGTGGAAGGAAAGTTAAAAGTGCAATGTATCCGTGGAAAATATTCTGAATAAACAGGTAGGATTTAGCCAACAAGTTCACACTGTTGCACCTGTTTGCACAGTGAGTGCCATTACCACCATGCAGTGAGAAGTGGCGAGACAAAAGAAAAGAATCAGTTCGCCCACGCTAAAGTATATCGGCAATCGTTTAATTGGCCATGTAACAGGGGCAGTCTGCAAAGCGTGACAAAAAATTGCCTCAAGGCGGACACGCTAAAGCATTTACCAATGACATCAAGTGAGTTCTGGAAAGCAAGCACACGAATGAGTGTAAATGATGGGGGTGAGATGGTCGTGGTTTAAAGCCCACAATACTAACAACAGGTCAAAGCGATTGCACACTCAACCTAAAAATGTAACCCCACCACGCCCACAACGAGGGCATGCAGTTGAATGTCCCATATCCATAATATGGAGCTTAAGCGGTGCAAGATGTGTGCAGTGCAAGAAGTTAAAGTGTAGTAGTTAAAATTGGCATTTCCGGGAACTGCTTTAACTAATGCACAGGTCTGTTTCATTCTCCGTCCATGGGTTGTAACCACAGTTCTTTCTTCCATGACTCTTTGACTACAATCTGCTGTTTTTGTCTGTGTAGGAAAGTGCCCTCTTTCTTGGCATGGTTACCCCCATTTTCTGCCTGTTGTCAGTGTGTTTGACTGTTCACAGGGATCCTGCTAACCAGGACCCCAGTGATTATGTTCTCCCTTCTAACTTGGTTACTGTACCTTTTTCTTCCCACAATTGGCATACTGGTCCCCCCATATAAGTCCCTAGTATATGTTACCTAGGTACCCAGGGCATTGGGGTCCAGGGGATCCATATGGGCTGCAGCAGTTATTCTGCCACCCATAGGGAGCCCATGGAAAGGGTTCTGTAGACCTGCCATTGCAGTCTTCATGAAACGGGTGCATGCACCTGTTTTCACTACAGGTCACTGCACCAGGTCACTATAAATGAACCCTATGGTAGGCCCTCTCAGCCCAGAGGTCAGGGTGCAGGTACCCGTGTGAGGACCGTGCGTGAGGACACCCCTTCACTTTGATATATACATAATGGTAACTCTGAACCTGGGCATGTTTGGTATCAAACAGGTCGGAATCATACCCTAATACTGTTGTTGCAAGTATTAGAAGTATGATTCCATGCACTCTGGGGGCTCCTTAGGGGACTCCCCTAGCATTGCTCCCACCAGACTTAAAGGGGTTTCTGGGCAGCCCAAGCTGCTGCCACCCCTCAGACAGGTTTCTGCCCTCCTACTGCTTGATCTGATCTATTTGGAAATA
This sequence comes from Pleurodeles waltl, assembly GCF_031143425.1. NCBI lineage: Eukaryota > Metazoa > Chordata > Amphibia > Caudata > Salamandridae > Pleurodeles > Pleurodeles waltl. The sequence goes on along the minus strand of NC_090449.1, from coordinate 667,287,646 downwards.
GGTGTGACTGGCTTGGGAGGGGTAGCCTCCCCAAGCTACTGGTATGCTTTGAAGGGCACATTTGGTGCCATCTGTGCATAAACCAGTCCACACTGGTTCAGGGACGCCCAGTCCCTGCTCTGGCGTGAAACTGGACAATGGAAAGGGGAATAACCACTGCCCTGTCCATCACCACCCCTGGGGTGGTGCTCAGAGCTCCTCCAGAGGGTACCTGGGTTCTGCCATCTTGTTTCCAAGGTTGCCAGGGAACTCTGGGAGCATCTGAGTGGCCAGGCCAGGAAGGTGACATCAGAGCCTCCTCCTGATAGATGCTTACTTGGCTAGGTGACCAACCCCCTTTCATGGCTATTTAAGGTCTCTCTCTTGGTTGGTTCCTCTGATTCGTCTTGCAAGACTCCAGCAGGATGCCTCTGCAACCTCCAATTCTACTTCTGGCCACTGGAGCTGTCACTGGACCCTCCAGGAACTGACAATGCTGCAATCCACAAAGAAGACTCTTCTGCAACTTTGTTTCCATGGCTCCTGCCAGCTTTGCAACAGTTCCCCGGCCTTGCATCCTCAGAAGACAGCAACTCTTTAGCCTGCACAAGAAAAAGAAGGAATCTTCCTTGCATTGAAGGAGTCACTCCTCTGCAACCGCAGGCACCAGCTGCAACGGTGACCGGCTGTGTGGAACTCCCCTCATCTTGAGCTCCGTGAATCCTGCATCATGGGTGGTGGTCTCGAGTAGTCCTCTTGGTCCTATCTGCCAGCTGTCCAACTTTGGTGGAGATAAGCCCTTACCTTCCACGCAGGACAATACCCCAGTGCACTACTGCTCTTGCAGCTGCCAAGGCTTGTTTGCCCCTCCTCCAAGGGGCTCTTCAGGTGACGTGTAGCTCCAGTCCCCAGCACTCCTTCCTGTAATGCACAGCCCTCTGCGTAGTTCTCCTGCGGCATGTGATCCCTTTCTGTAATGCAGCATGGGCTCCTTCTGCAACTTCTGTGTCCCCGTCCTCTGGGACTCCTGTGGGTGCTGCCACTGCTCCTGTGGACTCTCTGCAATGCTGAGGTCCCCTGTGACTCCCCCTCCTGGTCTTTACTGGTCCCCGGCAGCACCACTTTTCCACTAACTGCGAGTTTGCCTTTGCCAAGGCTTGTTGGTGGAATTCCTGCACCGACACCCATCTTCAATCTTCACTCCAGCATGGGATATTTTCTGCATCCATCAGGAACTCTTCTCCGGCTCCAGGGCTGAATGCTGACCTTCTTCTTCATCACCGTCAACCAACTGCTGCAAGTACAGCTGGGTGGGCAGTAGGTCCTACTCCTGCTGGACTCCAGTGTGACTCTTGGACTTAATCCCCTCTTTCCACAGGTCTTCCTCTCCAGGAACTCTCCACTGGTTTCTTGCAGTCTTGTCTGGGTGTCTTCTTTTTCCTCGTTTTGGGTGGTTTGGGGAAATTCCAGTGATTTACTCCTGCTTTCCTGGTCACTGGGAAGTACTGTGTTACTTTCCTCTGTGGTTTTCTAGTACTCCCAGCTTCCCTCTACACATTCCACTTACCTAGGTGGGGGTCCTGTGTTCGCATTACATTTGTTTAGTATATGGTTTGGGCTCCCCCCGGGTCACTATTGGTTATTGCTATTTGCACTGTTTTCTAACCTTTTCTATGCCTATTACTATTTACTAGTGTTTATAATTAGTGTATTACTTGCCTCCTATTGGAGGATTGCCCCTCTAGTATTTTGTAGTATTGTGTTCCAAAAATAAAGTACCTTTATTTTTGTACAACTGAGTGTTTTCTTTCATGTGTGTAAGTGCTGTGTGACTACAGTGGTTTTGCATGAGCTTTGCATGTCTCCTAGATAACCCTTGGCTGCTCATCCACAGCCACCTCTAGAGGGTCTGCTTCTAGACACTGCCGCCACATCACTAAGAAGGGATACCTGAATCCGGTATAAGGTGTAAGGACCTTGGGTACCCACCACACACCAGGCCAGTTTCCTACAGTCTGTCTGACCTAAGAGCCCTGTATAACCAGGAGAAGTGTTTTTCACAATTGCCTGTAGAAAGTCAGTATAGTTCACTTGTGCTGCTTTATTTTGTGTCAAGTTGAGTTTGGACTCTGGGTATTAGATGTTATCTTGAGCCCATTTTGGACAGAGACTTATTTGAAACAATGTCTCCTGCTCTTTTGGCACCATTGGATTTTGAATCGGTTTCTCCTGAATATTTATTTAAAAAATAAGGGGCCAGATGCAGGAAGCACTTTGCGAGTCGCAAACGGCAAAATTTGCCGTTTGCGACTCGCAAATGCGTGTTTCCTATGCAGAAATGCATTTTGCGAGTCGGGACCGACTCGCAAAATGCATTTCCGAATCGCAAATAGGAAGGGGTGTTCCCTTCCTATTTGCGATTCGCAATGGTATGCAATTCCATTTGTGACCGCTTATGCGGTCGCAAATGGAGTCGCAGTTACCATCCACTTGAAGTGGATGGTAACCCATTCGCAAACGGGAAGGGGTCCCCATGGGACCCCTTCCCCTTTGTGAATGGACCCCAAAACATTTTTTCAGGGCAGGTAGTGGTCCAAGGGACCACTAACTGCCCTGAAAAAAAACCGAAACAAAAGGTTTCGGATTTTTTTTTAAGTGCAGCTCGTTTTCCTTTAAGGAAAACGGGCTACACTTAAAAAAAAAAAAAACTGCTTTATTTAAAAGCAGTCACTAACATGGAGGTCTGCGGACTACAGCAGGCCTCCATGTTAGCGAGTGCCCATAGTCGGTATGGGGTCGCAAAATGCGACCCACCTCATTAATATTAATGAGGTGGGTCTTTGCGACCCCATACCGACTCGCAGAAGGTGTCTGAGACACCTTTCTGCATGACATTTTGCGACTTGCAAATTGCGAGTCGCTAGTACTCGCAATTTGCAAATCGCAAAATGTCATTTTGCTACATCTGGCCCAAGACACTTGGCCAAATATCTCCGGTCCCACCAATGCACCAGAAACAGATGAAACTGAGTCTGCCAGGGCCAATTGCACGGAACTTTAGCGGGCTGAATTTGCACTTGGTGGAAGATAAGCTCCTTGAAACCCCTGGTACATGAATGCCTCCGTTACCGATTCCTTATCTCTGGGAAGACTAGAGCAATTACTTTGCTGTACTGAGCACTGGTAAAGGGTGCCCCTTGGCGAGGCTCCAATCTAGCACAGCTCTGAATGTACTGCTCTTCTCTCTGATTCTATCAGCTCTCCTCTAAGCTCCTGGTCTGGACTTTCTGCCATCTGTGTTCTTTGTACTTTTACCGCTGCTGCTAGGTGATGCTGATTCTCATATTTGTTTTGCTCCTGCAGATTTGTTGAGATCAAGGATATGACGGGCCTCCAACAGAGACTACAGTTGATGGAGGACACCCTCCCAAGTGAATGATCCAGAAGGGATGGCCCCAGTCGCGTTTGATTCCTTTCTCTCACAGGAAGTCCATTATAGGTTTGAATAATTGGTGCCTTTGCAGAGTTATGGTGGACAAGTCTTCATAAAGGTAGATTTTGTGGTCGCTAAAATTACAGGACTTGTCCCTCTTCTGCTGTCATGATGGCCTCTTTTTGTTGATAGTAGGGAATCTGGGTCAGTATATGAGAAGGTGTGTTTTCCCACCAGGATTTAGGGCAGACTCACAGTGAGTATGTGTAGGAAAGTGCCTCTTTTGACATGGTCACCCCCTCCCCACACATGTTGCCTGGTGTCTGGTGCAATTTTGATGTAAAGTGCACTGAATCCCTGCTAAACTGGTCTCCAGTACCAGATCTCTTTCCCTAAAACTGCACAGTTGTTTTTCCCAATTGGCAAACGTCTGGGAACCACTATAAGTCCCTAGGGCATGGGGTACTAAAGGAAGGTCCTGAGAGCTGCAGCACGAATTGTGCCACCCTCAGGGACCTCCTCACTAAGTGCACACAGTGCTGCTTTCACAAGCTGCGTGTCTTTGTGCAGACCTAAAACGAAAACACGACATGGCACACAGTCAGTGAGCCCTGTCCCCTTACACTGCATGCAATATATATGTCACCCCGCTGGCAAACCTTCCGGAGCTAAAGGCAGGGTATATTATATTACATGTGAGGGCATACCTGCATGAGCAGATATGCCCCTGCTATGTCTTTCTTGATTCTCAGACATAGTGAGTGAACAGTGATGTCATTTAAGTACATATGCTAGACACTGGTCATTACGAGATCCCTCAGCTACATGATGGCTTCATGACCGTAAGGGATGTTTGGTATCAAACATCTTGTATTAATAAACCCTCACCGATTCCATGCACTCAGAGGGCACCTTAGAGGTGCCTTCTAAAAAACCTATCAAATACTAGTGTGGGCACTGACTGGTCAAAAACCAGCAAAACCACTGTAGACAGAGGTCTGGCCCCCCTGAGGTGACAGACCGTGTTCTCGAGGGATCAGAACAAAGGCCTGCTCTGGGCAGATGTATGACCTCCTCTCCTAGGCAGGATAAACATTGCAAGGCGGGGAGCTTCAAAATCCTTGCTGCCTTTAAAATGTGACCCAGGACTCTCAAAAAGGTGGAGGGGGTTGACCCTCAGTACCTGACCCCACTTTTGGCGGCAGGACTGGTGGGAAAATTAAGTAAATTAGTTGGAGTACCCACTTCATGCCAGTCCCACCCCAAAGGTGGACGTGCTGAAGTGGACACTACTTTTTAATTTCCTCCATATTGCATGGAAGGAATTAAACCAATAGGGTTAGGGCTATGCCACTTCCCAAAGGAAGTAGTCATAGAAAGGGTGTAGTCGCCTTAACGGGGAGTAGCCCATTGCCTACCACCTGGCACTCCCTATAACACCCCTAAATTCAGTATTTAGAGGACACCCCTGAACCCTAGAATCAGATTCCTGTAATCTAAGAAGAGCAGGACAAGTCACAAGCAGAGAAGACTGAAGACACCAAATGACTTGGCCCATGCCTTACTGGCCTGTGTGCAGCCTTCAAAGAAACCTGCATTCAGAAGACAACTGTCCTGCAGCCCAGCGACCTCCAAACCCTTGGGAGAACTGCCTACCTCCTATAAAGACCAAGAACTCCTGTGAACAGTGGACCTGTACAGAAGAAACCATCTTTAAAGAAGAGGAAGCCTGCCTGAAGAACTGTGAATCCCGACACCAGCAGTGACCACTACACCCAACACTTCTGGCCTGAGTCCAAGTGGCCCACCTGTCCAGTAAAGGTTCACCTGCACTTCTGACCAAGAGTCCAACATGGGATGACCTTTACCAGACTCCTCAGCGACACCTGCAGCCTAAATCGGAGAACTACCCCTGACCGCGACCTGCCTAGTAAGCTGATTCAGACCCCTAAAGGCACCCCTGCACCCAGAGCACCTGGGCCTTGGGGAGCTGGACAGTCAGTGTCCCTAAAACCCCTGGCATCTGAACTTACCTGGGTACCTGTGGGTTAACTTTTCCTGGCCAGAGTCTGCAGTCCATTTCTGAAAGTGATCTCCACTACTGAATAACATTGGGCTCCCAATGCTGTGTTGGCACTCTGTACCCAGCTGCCCCTGTGCTGTTGAGGGTGTATGTTTGGTGCAGCCTTGTCCCCCCCCCTCCTACTTACCTCAATTCTAGGAGATTGACCCCTGACTCTTTTACTCACCTGTAAGCAGCGCTGCAGTGGACATCCCCTGTATCCATTGGGTAGCATTGGGTTCCCCACCCTGTGTTGGCACTCTGCATTCAGCCGCCCCTGTGACGCTGAGGGTGTAGGTTTGCTGCTGCCTTGTGCCCCCCTCCCCCCCCGGTGCTCGCCTCAACTCTTAGAGACCAACCTGTGCCACCGGTTGTACTTACCAGGGAGAAGCAGGTCTTCAAAACCACCCCCCCTAGTCTCCATGAACTAACCCCGGAGACCAACCTCAGCCACTGCATGTACTTACCTGGGAGCAGCAGATCTTCAAAGCCATCCCCTCACCCTCCCTAGTCTCCATTGACTAACATTGGGCACTAATTCAGACTCTGACCTCTGCACCCAGCTGCCCCCGTGCTGCTGTGGGTGCACTCTTGGGACCAATCTGAACCTTACCTGGTGATAGCCTAAAGCTCAGAAGACTGGGACTGTAAATTGTGTACTTACCTGTTATGCTGCATCCTTGTTTTCCTCCTATAGGTTAACATTGAAAACTCTGAAAAGTGCAATGTCGATATTTGAAACAGCAAGGTATGTTAACTTCAAAAACTGCTTACCTTATAATGAAGTTCTTTGGTTCAAAGCATACATAAAAGCAACTGTTATATTTCTAAATTGGTCTTGGATTTATTCTTTGAGTGTGTGTCTCATTTATTGACTCTGTGAGTACAACAAATGCATAACATGACTCCTTGATAAGCCTAACTTCTCACTCACCCTACAGCAAAAAGAGCACTAGACCTATCTATTTCTGCCTCTACACGCCTTTGGGGATTCCCCTGGACTCTCTGCATAGTGTGCTTCATTTTAGTGAACTAGCGAGCCAGCTTCTTACATTGGTGGATCAGTGGTGGGGTCTGCGACTTTGCATTTGCTGCTACCATTTGGTCAATAAATGACTACAAAAGTAAATCCCAAAATTGCTTTTAGTTAAATAGCACTTTTGATTTGGGTATTTCTAAATTCCTGAAAATGTGACTGTTAGGGCCCTGGTTAGGTCCCTGTAGTAAACTTAAAAACGTACATCAGTTAGGACTGCAAACACTTGTGTTAGGATTCTTTTCTCTAGCTCAAAAAGGTCCCAACTTCAGTAAAATAATGAGTACCACAGAGGACAGGGTTGGGGAGCTAAAGACCACCCCTTACGTGCAGCTTTCACACAAGCAGTTAAGGGCCCTCTATAAAGGAGGAAGGTGATGTCATCACCAAGTGGTATACAGCCTATGAGAGCGCTTGTGTTTCCAGACAACTTAAGAAAGAGTACTGGGGAAACTTTCCTTTGGGAACTGTTCTCAGGTATGTGTAGGGATAGAATCCTCACACTGAATGAGGCAGATGCAACCTCATGAAGGCTTCCCTGACTGAGGAATTTAGGTTGACTTCTGAGTAGGCCTGGGTGAAGTTCGCAGAGTTCTGTTACGTGGAACTCCACAAAGTGTTGAAAAAACTCTGTCACACTACGCGGAGTTCAGCGAGCGGCAGAGTTTTGTCAAGTCGTACTGTTCGCACTGATTTTCAGCATGGGAGTTATTCCACTCGAGCAGCAGCTTCCTCAACGCGAGCGGCAGCTTCCTCAACGCGAGCGGCAGCTCTCTCATTGCGAGCGGTCACGGCCTACCGCTTGCGTGCATAAATCTTGCTTGCGCTCACCAACGTATCAATTTCTCTCACTCATTCCTGCCAACTTAACATTTGCGAGCGAGAGAAAAAAAACTCTGCTCTGTGTCACTTTGCTGAGTTTTCCAGAACTCCGCACACCGCGCATAGCGCCGAGTGGGGAAAACTCTGTGAGCTCTGCCAGTGGAGTGGAATCCTTTGTCCACCCCTACACCTGAGTACAGAATCAAATTCAGGGAGGCTCGAAAAACCCAACATCAGTCCTGGGCTGATGTTGTGGACTGGCTGGTTAAAGATAACAATGTGCATGTTTGTGAGGGGCTTTACAATCTAGTGATGAATGCGTATCTGTTGAGTAACTGTGTTAACAAAAATGTTGCACCAGCTCCTGGTAGACCTAGGTCCACTTTCTCCTCAAGAGTTGGGGAAGAAGGCAGACCACTGGGTCAAAACAAGGGTGACCAAGACTTCCACTGGTGGGGGAGACCACAAGTAAGAGGCCAAAAAGCCCCCACAAGGGAAAGAAGGTAACCAAAGCAAGGACAGAAGCAAAAAGTCTTCTAGAGGCCCCCAAAAACCTGCACAGGAGGGTGGACCCCAAGACTCTTCCCAGCCCAAGGGTGGGTACAGGGGGGGAAATTGGGATCCCGAGAAGGCTTGGTTCCATAACTGCAAAGCTTGTGGACACCTAACTGGAGATCCTACCTGTCCCAACAAAAAAAATGCCTCTAGTGCGCCTGGAGTAAATGCAGTGGTAAGTCTAGAGATGGGATTTCAAGTAGGCCCTGACCATGTCAGTGAGCCTACTGAGACAACTTTAATCTCAGAGGGTGGGGTAGATGAAGCAGCCCGGCCTGTCTGTCCTAGTAGCCTGGAGACGTACAGACAATAGCCTCATATAAATGGGATTCAAGTTGAAGCACTGAGAGACACTGGTGCCAGACTGAGCAACTGGTGAACTCAGACCAGTATCTTCCTGGAGAGAAATATACAGTCCTCAACGGTGACAGTCAGGCTAGGGTCTATCCCATGGCAATGGCACCCTTAAAATGAGGAGGGACTACTTGCCAACAGAAGGTGGTAATATCTCTGCTATACCTGTCCAATGTCTGCTAGGGAATGATCTTGAGTCCTCAGCCATGCTGGGCATCCCCGAGTGGGTGTGCATCAAAACTAGAGCATGGAGCAAAGCACAGGATGAAAAAGAGTTGAGGCCTGGGATAATGGCCCAGTCTATCAATAGAAAAAAGGCAGGAAGACTGGGGGACCAGCTGCCAAACAGATCACAGCGCAGGATCTCTCTCTCGTCAGGAAGAAGACCTAACAGCCTCAGAGGGAACTGAGCCTCTGGAGTTTCGCCCTTACACAGCAGAGCTCCTAGGACCCAGGGGGACCCTCTAGGAAAGATCTGAGCCAGGGACAACAAACCTGTCCCACTCTTGAAGGTCTGAGGCAGCAGGCTGCTGCCCAGGAGAAAGGTGAAGTTAGTGGTACCCACATGACCTATTGGCAGGAGGGGCTCCTGTATACTGAGGCAAAAGACCTTAAACCTGGTGCCACCATGAGACTGGTAGTGCCTCAGCAATGCTGAGAGTTTCTCCTAACATTGGCCCATGACATTTCCTTAGCTAGGCATCTTGGCCAGAAAAAAAACATGGAGACAGTTGGTCAACCACTTCTACTGGCCAGGCATTTCCCAGAAAGTAAATGAGTTTTGCAACTCATGGGCCACCTGTCAGGCCAGTGGCAAGACAGGTGGAAAACCAAAGCCCCCCTTAATTCCACTTCCACTGGTTGGAGTTTCCTTTTAAAGGGTTTGGATTTACATTGCTGGTCCCCTTGACCCTCAAACAGCATCAGGGAACAGATTTATACTGGTGGTGGTGGATCATGCCACCATGTACCCTGAAGCAACCCACCTAAGGACTACTACTGCCCCTGCACTAACTAGGGCCCTCATTGGTATGTTTAATAGAGTGGGTTTTCCTAAGAGGGTGGCGTGAGACAGAAGTACCAACTTCGTGTCTGGCGACCTGAAACACAAGTGGGATGAATGTGGTGTGACCTGTAAGTTCACCATCCCACATAATCCCCAGTTCAATTATCTTTTTGAGAGATTTAACAAGACTCTCAAAGCCATGATGGGCGGGCTCCCTAAAAAACTCAAAAGGAGATGGGATGTCTTGCTTCCTTGCCTGCTTTTTGTCTACAGGAAAGTGCCATAGAAGGGAGTGGGGTTCTAATCATTTGATCTTTTGTTTGGGCATCCCGTTAAGGGACCACTTTGCCTTGTGAAGGAAGGATGGGAAGTGACCTCCCAGAGAGTCCAAGCAGGACATATTGGATAATGTGCTTGGCCTTCGTTCACGGGTGGCTGAGTACATGAAAAAAAGCAAACAAAAACCTTGCGGCCAGCCAAGAGCTCCAGAAGCTCTGGTTTGACCAAAAAGCTCCATTGGTTGTATACCAACCTGGGCAGAAGGTATGGGTGTTATAGCCTCTGGCCCCTAGGGCCCTCCAAGATGAGTGGACCCTATCCCATCCTAGAAAAGAAAGGGGAAGTCACAAATCTGGTGGACTTTGGCAGTTGCAGGAATCCCTAGATGGTAATTCATGTAAACTGCCTGATACCCTACCATGACAGAGCTGAGCTGACAATGCTCATGGTCACTGGTGAGAGATAGGAAATTGAGAGTGAGCCTTTACCTGATCTCCTCACCAGCAATCCCAAATATGACTCAGTTGAGGGAATAGTCTTTTCAGACACCATCTCTGGCAAGCAGCAAACTGACTGCAGGCAGGTCTTGCACCAGTTTGCTGAATGCTTCTCCTTGACTCCTGGAAGATCTTTCTTGTTTACCCATGATGTGGACACTGGGGACAGTTTACCTGTCAAAGACAAAATATACAGACAATATGACCATGTCAAGGAGAGCATCAAAGCTGAGGTCAGCAAGATGCTGGAATTCGTAGTCATTGAGCACTCCGAGATCCCCTGGGCCAGCCAAGTTGCGCTAGACCCCAAACCTCATTCTCAGGCTGGGAAGAAAGATGAGTTTCTGTGTGCACTATATGGGTCTCAATGAAAGTGACCAAGACAGATGCCCACCCAATTCCAAGTGCTGATGATCTCATTGACAGGTTGGGAGTAGCCAAATATCGTTTTGATCTCACATCAGGGTACTGGCAGATAGGCCCAACTCCAAAAGCAAAAGAAAGATCTGCAGTCTCCACTCATGATGTGCATTATCAGTTCACTGTTATGCCCTTTGGGCTGAAGAATGCCCATGCCACCTTCCAGACGTTGGTGTATAAGGTCCTTGCTGAGTTAGAAGACTAGTGCAGCATATCTAGATGATATTGCTGTCGTCAGCTCTATCTGGCAGAATTTCTGACCCACCTCAGAAAGGTCTTTGAAGCTCTGAAAAGTGCAGGCCTCACTATCAAGGCAAGCAAGTGCCAGATAGGGCAGGGTCAGATTGTATACCTGTGACACCTCGTAGGAGGTGGCCAAGTTCAGCCATCCCATCCCAAGATCCAACAACCCAGACCCAAGTCAGGGCATTCCTTCACTGAGTATTACAGAAGAGCTATGGCAACATTGAAGCACCTCTCACAGAACTCACATTCAAAAAGATGCCTATAGAAGTAAACTGGATAGTCAGCTGTCAACATGCCTTTGGCTCCCTGAAAGAAGCAATGTGCTCAGCGCCTCTTCTAAAAGCTCCAGATTACTCTAAGCAGTTCATTGTGCAGACAAATGCCTCTGAACATGGGATAGGAGCAGTCTTGTCCCAAGTCTATGATGATGGACATGACCAACCTGTTGCTTTCATTACCAGGAGGTTACTCCTCAGAGAGCAGCGTTGGAGTGCCAATGGGAGGAAACCCTTATCTGTGGTTTGGTACCTAAAGAAGATGAGACCATTCTTTTTTGGATCGCACTTCTTAGTTCAAACTGACTACAGGCCACTCAAATGGCTAATGGAAATGAAAGGTGAAAACCCCAAACTGTTTAGGTGGTCCATCTCCCTACAAGGAATGAACTTTACAGTGGAACACAGACCTGGGACTGACTTGCCTTTCCAGGTTCTTCTACTTAGAAGAAGACTCCCCTGGGAAGGGTTAGCTTCATCCTCTCATTTGGGAGGGGGTCATGTAGGAACGTGCCTCTTTTGACATGGTCACCCCTCCTACATTTTGCCTGGTTTCTGGCACAATTTTGACTGAAGGTGCACTAGGTCCCTATTAAACAGGTCCCCAGTGCCATATCTCTTTCCCTAAAACTGCACAGTCATTTTTCCCCAATTGGCAAACCTTTAGCTACCACTATAAGACCCTAGTAACTAGAACATCTGGTACCTAGGGCATTGGGTACTAAAGGAAGGTCCCCGAGGGCTGCAGCACAAATTTTGCCACCCCCAGATACCCCCTCACTAAGTGTACACAGTGCTGCTTTCGCATGCTGTGTGTCTTGGTGCAGACCTAAAATGAAAACACGACATGACATACAGCCTGTGTGCCTTGTACCCTTAAACCGTATGCAATATATGTAAGTCACCCCTCTGGCAGGCCTTCCTCCAATAGGTTACCATTAAAGACTGAAAACTGCACTGTCGATTTTTGAAACATCAAAGTATTTTTACTTTAAAACTGCTTACCTTATAGTGAAGTTCTGTGGCTCAAAGCATATATAAAAGCAACTGTTATTTTTCTAAAGTGGTCTTAGATTTATTCTTTGGGTGTGTGTCTCATTTATTGCCTCTGTGAGTACAACAACTGCTTAAGACGACAACTTGATAAGCCTATCTGCTCGCTTGCACTAGCATAAAAAGAGCATTAGACCTATCTATTTCTGCCTTTGAGGATCCACTGGACTCTCTGCACAGTGTACTTCACTATAAAGAGAGCCAGCTTCCTACAGTATGGTCTAAGATTATCTTGTCTCTTTGCAAGGCTAAGCAGGATTTGCATATAAAGTGGCAATATAATGTGCCTCTATGTCTCTCTGCCTTCCATTCCTCTAGGCCAGGGGTCTTCAAACTGGTGGGCAGGCCCCCCTGGGATGGCCTCAAGTGATTGCAGGGGGGTGGGGGGGTGCCAGGCTGTGACAGAAGGAGCATTATGCAGATAACAGTGCTTTGTTTTAAGTAGATATACATTTAGTGCATTTTTAAAAAGGAAACAGAACTTAACTACAATGTTTAAATAAGGCTAGAGATATTTAAACATTGCCAACTTAATAGAATAATTGCGAAAAATTCTGAGGGGGGCCCAGATGATTTTTTTTTTTCCACTGGGCAGCGAGGCATTAAAAAGTTTGAAAAATGCTGGTCTAGGCACTCCCGAAGTCTGCACTTTTACCACCTTAGGTTGTTCTCTGGGTTCTGCAGTTGCACCTCAGAATCTGGGTTTGATATTTCAGTGTCAAAATGTTTTGGCCCATAGTCCTGGATGCTTTCTTTTGTATCGTCTAATGTCTCCAGAGGCATCATCTCCTGCTTAGGGTCCTGGGAGACACCCCCTCACAGCCGGATATACCTTTGTGGACACTTTGGATAGATCCTCCATAATGGAGCATGTGATGGAGCCTTCGCGTCTTGTATTGTTCTCTTTTATTTGACAACTTCCTTTGAGAGTCCCTGGTAGCCTTGCCCTGTGTGTCTGTTTTCTGGGCTGCTTTTCTCGTCAGTATCTTCTACATGATGGTATACTTTTTGCCTTTACTTGACATCATGTTTATAAGATGGAGCTTTTATCCCAGCTAAAGGACCTTATTAATAAACAAGAAGTAGGATCCTGAAGACTTTCTAAACTTGCACTTAGGTTTTAGTATGAGCTCTGCTTACAAACTGCACTGATCACCAGATCCTCACCCACTCACACTAGGTGCAGTGGGTGATGATCCAGTGATGAAGCATGCCACAGGTGGTACTAGTGGGTGAGGATCTTACTAATATATTCATGTGATGCAAGGGTCCCACTATTTTTCCTGGGTACAGATCCCTTTCCATGTTAGTAAATATTGAAACCAGAGATTTGGAAACTCATAACATTTCGAGTTTGCTAGCAGCGAGGCTCCCCTCTCTTGTGTAAAGTGTAGTAGGGTGGCTCCAGTTTGCCCTATTTTGGCACCCCTGCTGTCTCAAAGATGTTCAGAAGGAAGACTCTCTTTAGACAAAGTGTAGCTCTGTGAGTCCAGCAGTCTCAACTCTAAGCTGCTCTGCCAGGCATGTATCTATGTGCTCCCCTTGTTATGTTTTCAGCTGTAGGCCCCACCACCACTTAGGTGCCCTAGTCGTACTGGTAGGATCAGAGAGCGGGCTATTTCTGACAAATTTCGCTTGCAGTTTAACTCACATTGCTGGGGTGGGGTCCAATCTCTACAGCTTCCTTCGGTGAGCCTTGATTGGCCTTGTGACCTTCCTGATTTGAAGAGCAATAGTGAGGAAAATCCATTACTCTAAACTACCCACTGAGTAGAGAAGGATCTGGAAACTTGCTGTCGATTCCTGAATTCAAGGAAACAATAAAAAAACAAAATGCAACAAAATGGTGAAGAATGTGATGAAAAATGCTATTGGATGCTTTGCGTGCTCCTCTTGGAATTTGGCAGCCTTATATGCTGTAGAAATAGGAAGTAACAGCTTAACAAATGTAAAGGCCATCTCTGACAGGGATGCAGTTTTAGGAAGCTCTTTCACCCACCATCTTGGATTGGGAAACTGTTATATGCTGGCTCCACCTAATCTGGGACTTCAGTTTAGACAGGAAAGTTAAAATGGAGGGTCCCTAAAGATAGGACATAATTATAGTAGTCTCCATCAAATAGAAAATTTCAAAAAAAACGTCTGCATTTAAAGCATTCCATGGCGAGACACAATTGCCTCGCAAACATTAAAGCGTGGGTCAGTGACTGAGCCAGCTAAAGCCACAGACTCGAAATACCACAATGGCATCTTCAGGGGCCCAATAATGACATAGTTCCAGAAGACTGCACAGGTATTGCTGAAGTGAAACACAAATTTCCAGTCCTCCAGCTCCTAATGGAAAACAGTGAGTCCATTTAGAACCTCAAAACCCATGAATGACTCAATGGGGGCCTGGGGGGAGCAAAGGGCTTGCCCTGTCTCCCCCCGGGCTTATTGGGCTGTCGTGGTATGATCCACGACCCCGAACTGGGATTGGTTTGTCGGGCAGGATAGGGCGGTGGCTTAGGCAGGAGGATAAAAGGTAAGGGCTGGGTGTGGGCGGCCTCTTTGGCCGTTGTCACACCCAGTGGCCGTTTTGTCTTTGTTCCAGGAGTTTAGGTAGGTGTTTTTAAGAAAGAGTAGGTGGTGTTTGCTGGAGTTTTTTGGGCGGAGGTTAGTATTTTGAATTATTAAAGTGTGGTGTGGTAATGGAGCCGAGTAAGGTTGTTATGGCCCTAACAGTATTGCAGGATGAAGGAAGGGAAGATTTGATAAAGGAGGGTGTGTTGGAGGAGGATTGGGTGGGTTTGAGGAGGCCAAGCGCCGTTCGGCGGAGGGTGTGTCAGCCGCAGTGGCGGCTTGTTCTTCCCCTTAATCGGGAAAGAAGTTTAAGAAGAAAAGTGTTGAAGGTCGGAAAGTTTCGCGCTCACCTGACTTGGAGGTTGTAGGTGACTGATATGCATTCGGGTTCCTCGGTGGTGTCACAGGGGAGATGCGGGGTCTGTTTGCCCCAGTGGCACGCGCGCAAGCTCCATCGCCTGTAGAGAGAGGCGTCGAGCAGGATTTAAGGGACGCTGAGGAAAGACCGTTAGCAGGCACCTGCAGGATGGCGGCGCCCAGGTTTTTCGCTCAGTCGATGCTGGTTTTGGGAGGAAAGAGAGTGGGCAAGCCAGCTATGGCTGTAAATACTGGTTCGCAGGTGTCCAAGGATGTTGTAGTGATTTCAGATGATGAGGAGGAGTTGCAGGAGGTTTCTAGAAGGGTGGTAGAACCAGTTTCAAGAGGTAAGTGGGGTTGTCAGGGTTCAAGGAGCAGCAAATTTATACAGTGGATCCCTAGGGTAGTTAGTCCAATGTTGCATAGGGTGCAGTCATGAGAGGTAGGTAATCAGGCTGCTGTTCAGTTAGGTGAGCAAGTTGATTTAGTAGATGACGGGGGCAGTGTTTAAAGGTATAGTGTGTAGTGAGGCTGGTGGTTCTGGTGCGTTGGGTATGGCGTATGCGAGTGTGGATTTTTGGCAGCCTGATCGTGGTGAGGGAACATCTGGGTGTGACCCATCCCATGCTTCAGGCGGGCATGGGGTGCAGGTGATTTATCTGCAATCTGGGCGGATTTTCGGTGATCAGAGCTTGCCGGTGAAGGTCCGGGCGCCTTCAGAACACCGGCATGAAGGGAGGGTGCGATCCGGAGCGGTCCACCCGACTTCGAGGGAGACAGCTGGACCGGTTGAGGCTCAGCCATCCACTAGCCAGGGCGCTGGTGCTGGTTGGGCTTATTTGGACGAGGAATTACTCGATTATGAGGATAAAGTGGAGGTGCCTGTCACGTCAAAGAAACGGGTAGTGGTGGCAGGAGAAGTGCCTGGTGTGGTCCAGGGCGGCCATGTTCCAGCTCATCGTCAGGAGATGTCCGCTGGCAACTTACCTAGAGGTGAGGAGGGATTTGTTGGGTCTTTGAGACGGCATGGAGGGTGGAATAATTTTGGGGATTCGGGTTGGGCAACTGTCTCTAATGTTATGGGGGGTTCAAGGGAGATACAAAACCAGGTGGATGCGTCTATTCAAGTGAGTGCGGTCACTGAGGCTGAAGGTAAGAAGGAGATAAGTGGGGGTACCGGTGATGGGTCATTAGAAAAGGTTGAATCAGGTGAAGGTGGTAAGTTGAGCGCTAATTCTGGTGGTGACGAGGCGGTGAGTGGTATCAAGTCGAAGAAGTTGCCTTACATGGGAGTGTCGATGCCTTTGGGGGCGCATCTCACCCTGAATTTGAAGGAGAAGATTTGGAAAGGGGAGTTTATTGATGTTTTTAAATTGCTACATAGGGAGGTTCAAGCGAAAGAGGGTTCAAAGGAAGAAGAATGGGAGCTAGCTAGGAGGCCTAGAGTTCCAACTACGATAGAGAATTGGACTTCGGCTTTTTTGATTTATTCAAGTGTTTATTGCGAGAAGCATCAGGATTCTTGTGTAGCTTTATTAAAATATATGGACCTGGTTCGGAGAGCTCAAATGGATTTTGGAGGTTTTGGTTGGTTTAGGTATGACGAAGAATTTAGAGCAAGGAAGGCAATGTACTCATCTAAGTTGTGGGGAGAAATCGATAATGAATTATGGATGCAGTGGTTACGGACTGCACGAAACGTGCCAACGACGCATACGGCGAGTGGTTTGCCGGTTCAATATAAGCCCTTTCAAGGGCGTCCCACCCAAGTTGGGGTGGATTTCGGACATAGGGGGCAATTCCAAGCAAATGGGAGGTGTTGGTCTTACAACAGCGGATTTTGTAATAGACAACAATGTAAATTTAGACATGATCGCTCCAATTGCGGCGGGAGGCACCCAGTGTCTCAATGCTTCGGTGGGATTCAATGGTCGTGGCATGGGCAACCGCCAAGAGGAGGGGACAGGGGTAGAGGATTTATGCACCAAGTTACAGGAAAAGGCCCTACGCCTATTAGATTGGAGGTCGTGGCTTATTGGTTGCAGTTTTATCCATGTGGGGAAGAAGCTAACGTTTTGTTTAGTGGTTTTAGGTTATGTTACCAAGGCCCGAGGTTGAGAAGATGGGCCAATAATTTGAAATCGGCAAGAGAACATCCCGAGGTTGTGAGGGCTAAGCTGAAAAAAGAAGTGGATTTAGGCAGGATTGTTGGTCCTTTTCTAGAGTGGCCGCTGTCGAATTTGACTATTTCCCCTTTGGGTGTGGTTCCCAAGAAACAGGAGGGCGAATTTCAGTTGATACACCACTTATCCTGGCCTGCGGGGGCCTCAGTAAATGATTTTATTGCAACAGAAGATTCAATGGTGCATTATGCGTCTGTGGATGAGGCCATTGCTTTGGTACGGAACTGTGGGAAAGGTGCAGAGATGGCGAAGTCAGATGTGGAGTCAGCCTTTCGATTGTTGCCGGTTCACCCGGATGATTTTTCCTTATTGGGGATGCAATTTGATGAGGCCATATATGTTGACAGGATGTTGCCTATGGGTTGATCAGTTTCTTGTTCCTTGTTTGAGATGTTTAGCTCATTTTTGGAATGGTGTTTTCTATTTCACAGCGGTGGTACGTTGGTGACCCATTATTTAGATGACTTTTTCTTTGTTGGCAAACCCAGGTCTGGCGATTGTGGCAGAGCATTACAGGATTTTGAGAGGCTGATGTCTCTGTTTGGTGTTCCGTTGGTGAGTGACAAGACAGAAGGGCCTGCAACGTGCCTCACTTTTTTAGGTATAGAACTGGATTCAGACAGAATGGAAGTGAGGTTGCCTAGGAATAAAGTACAGCAATTGGTTTCTCTGTTAGAAGAGGCCATTGCGAAACCAAAAAGATTGAGTTGCGTCAGGCACAATCGTTGCTTGGTCATTTGAATTTTGCTTGCAAAGTGGTTAGGGTCGGCAGGGCGTTTTGCCGCAGGCTTGGTTTCTCCATGCGGGGAGCTGTTTTACCACATCACCACATTCGCCTTCCGGCATGTGTTAAGGAAGATTTGAGGATGTGGATTGAGTTTCTGAAGGAATTTAATGGTGCGACGATGCTGGTGGAGGATGAGAGCTGGTTTTGGCACATTCAGATTTTTTCAGACGCGTCTGGTGCTCATGGATTTGGTTTATTTTGGGACAGTCATTGGGCAGCAGAGGCTTGGCCTGCGTATTGGAAACGGGCGAAGTTTAGAATTGCATTCTTGGAATTTTTTCCTCCAGTGGTTGCTTTGGCGATTTGGGGCAGGTTTTTGGCCAATAGGAAAGTTGTTTTCAATGTGGATAATCAGACTGTTGTGCATTTGGTTAATTCTCAGAAGGCAAAGGATGAAAAGGTGCTTAAATTGTTGAGGATTTTCTTGCTGAATTGTTTGAAGTTCAATATTTTGTTCAAAGCTCGACACGTGCCCGGTATGGGTGGCCTCTTTGGCCGTTGTCACACCCAGTGGGCGTTTTGTCTTTGTGCCCGCCCGCCCTCCCTCCCGTAACTTTTTCTTATATGTGGTGTTTTTTCTTTGTCAGGGAGGGTTTGGGATATGATTTTTATTGCTTTTGGTGGGTTTTTCCAGGTTTCAGCAGTTAGCTGTTTCGAGTTTTAACAGGACAGGTCTATTTCTGTTTGTTTTTTGTTTACGCTGATGATTCAAGGGGCATTTTAGTAATAAGGGGAGGGGTGGCTTTTTATTTTGCCGCTGATAGGCAGGTCTGGTTGGGTATTTTGGTTTGCAGTTGGCCTTTCGGGGGGAAGGTGTAGAGCAGAAAGATGAGAGGGCAGGGAGTTTGCACAGACAAGGGGAACTGGAGAAGGTGACTGCAGGACAGATGGGTTAATGGGTTGGTCGGGTCAAGGTGGGGATGGGACAAGGGGTAGTGCGGTGGGGGTCACTTTAGAGCAGAGGTCTTCAAACTGGGGGGCGGGCCCCCCTAGGGGGGCCTGAAGTGATCCCAGGGGGGGCCTCAGACTCTGGCCAAAATAAATATTACAGATAACAGGCCTTTGTTTTAAGCAGAAGCATGTTATTGCAGTTTTAAAAAGCTAACAGTACTTAACTGCAATGTTTAAATAGGTTTAGACATATTTAAACATTGCCATGTTTATAAAATAATTGTGAAAAATTCTAAGGGGGGGGCCAATGATTTTTATTTTTCAACTGTGGGGGCGCGCCATTAAAATGTTTGGAGACCTCTGCTTTAGAGGGAGGGGGTTAGGTAATGAATTTGTATTAGTGAGGTTTGGGTAGTTTTGTGAGGCTATTATGCCAAGGTTGTATTTTGCCAGATCTGTTCTATTAAAGCGGTCTTTTACCCCTTTTAAGTGAGTGTCGTGGTAATTTCACGTTTTCAGCCCGATTACCTTAACAAATTTGAGACTGATGGGTAGTCCATTAGTCTTACTCAACTAACAACCATTGACAAAACCAATAGCCATGGCTGGTTGTAGGTGTAATGTCATTTGTATTAAATATCTCGATGCAATAACATAAAGGAGAAGAATACCAGTTGGGCGGCACAATATGCTAAGCAGCGGTTTTTAGTTTACGTGTTTTTTCAAGCCGAACTCTTAATTAAATAGGCCACGCCACTACATAGACACCTACCCCACCCCAGAGTTTTTACATCCCACGTAAAGCCCTCAGGCATAATTAGTATTTGTCAAGGAGAGTGCTCGGCAGTGTCACCGCGGGCTGCTAAGAAAAACTTCTTTGTGCCCCTGCAGTGACGTGACCCTGAGGCTAAGCCTGCCAACTTTGGAACTGGGGACTCAGTTCAACATATTATTCAAGGCCAAAATACTTAATCTCTCTGTGTTTATGCGAAAGAAACAAACACGTGTAACGTATAAATGTCTCCCAATCGCGCCATGAAAAAAATTAACAATATTTATATAACCTGCTCTGCTTTGACTAATTATGAGTGATTTCTATAGCATACTTTATCTCATTCCAAAACTACTACCATCTCCCGGGGCGGCCCTGGAAGCTCCTTACTATTTTATACAGGGAAGCTTGTTCTATCTGTAGCTTCTTTCTCTGTGCAGCCGCCCTGTGCCGCCTCCAATACTGCCAGAGGTCGGTAATCCCAGCAGAGGGCGCTCTTTCCGTGGAACTACTCGTCCGTGACCTATATTCCTGTCTGACAGTTTCCTGTCTTGCAGGCTGAACCCTGAACCCAGAGGCGACCGGCAGAGCTCCGAGCTGCCACGGGAAACGGCGGCGGGGAGGGAGGGTAGAGACCGCAGCAGGGCAGGCTCCTCTGCGGCGTCCTACTGCAGCAGCCGGTGGACGGCAGAGCCTGGGAGGGGTTGGCCAGCCGCAGAGCCCCCTCCTCCCGTGCGGCAGCAGGCACGGATTCACAGCATGCACCGATAGGGACAGGCAGGCAGGCAGACAGACTGAGCAGCGCTCAGACAGTGGAAGGAAACTGCCGTTCCCAACCGCAAGTGCAGCCCCCAGGCTGGAAACTGCCTTAGGACGGGATTCGGACATGCAGGGCTAAAGCACACCACTCTCCCCCCGACCAGGAGCCAGGATCCCACGGAAGAATTTGCCTTCGTTGCCCCCATAGCAGGGGCTGAGCTGGTAGAACGACGCGCTAGGTATTGCTGCAGTACCTCATCACCAACCCAGCACCTTCTGTTGATTTTTGTTTTAGGTAAAGTTTCTGCGGAATTGTGTGGTTTGGACGTTATATCTTGACTTATTTTTACACAAAAAAAACGAACAACAAGAGTTGGCATTATGGCAACATTGAATGGCAAAGAGCCAGAAGGGCGCCTCCCCGCGGACCAAGCCTCCGAAGATGTTCCGGGAGCCCCCCCTGACCCGCAGGGCGTCCCCGAGAAGTCTCTTCTGAGCGTGGACATTGTGGGCCTTCTCACCCAGTTCGGCAAGACCTTCGCGCTCATCCTGCCGGTGTACTTGCTGGGCTACTTGGGGCTGAGTTTCAGCTGGCTGCTGGTGGCCTTGGCCGTCTTCTTCTGGTGCCGGCAGAACAAGATCGCCAAGGGCTCCCGGCTCTCGCGGGCCCTGGCCTTCCTGGAGGACGAGGAGAAGTCGGTGAAGCTCAGCATCTGCACGGCGGACCTGCCCCCCTGGGTAAGTCGGCAGCTCAGCGCTCAGCCTGCCCAACCTGTTGCTCTGTTCGCAGACTCGTACTGACTCTGGTATTTCTGGTTCCGCTCTTGTACTCACTGTGGTGTCTGGGCAGGTGACACGAATATTGAACTGGGGTGGGACTGAGCAGCAGGTGAAATGGGCATTATTTAAACCGAAACCTGTGAATTAATTACCCGTATGTTGCTTCCATTGGGTCTGCTGCCCATGTCATTCATTACCGCTCCACTGAGCTCAGTGCCCACGGATCAATGCCGACCGGCCGTGCCGCGGTTTAAAAAAACAAAACATACAAAAAACACTCCTCAGAATACATTCCACGGGGTCCCCTGTTATTTTGTTATTATTAACCTGGGCCGTGACGTACCTCTCAACCGTCTCCTCATCAAGGTCTGCCAATTTTCCCGCCTTCCTATACCCTTTACTGACTATATAGTGCCCTCCTCGCCATGTGGTTTCTTTCCTCTATCCCCCCTCGAATGACTAACGCCCTCATGCCTTAAGGTCTCCTTGAAGCCATATGCTCCCTCATACGCGTGCCACAGTTCCACGCCTACCTTCTTACCCAGTGCCGTCCCTATACCAACTCCTCCCCCCCCCCCCCCCGCGCTGCCCTCGCCACACTGCACTGCAGCGGCCCTCCGCCTTGTCATCCAGTTCACACGTCCTATGGCGCGTCCCTCCCCCACCCCCACCGGCTTCCCCTTAGCTCTCGTGTGTGGCACTGGCTACTCCCTGACATTCCTCCACAGGACTTCCACTCCTGCACTGCCCACATTCCTTCCACGCCTCGATTTACACGCCGAGCTGAGTCATGCCGTCCTGTTTGTATACTCAGTCTCCTGCATCAAAGGCTGGCCAGTGCAGTCTCAGGGAAAACATCGGCTCCCGAGCCCCTCCCCTTTAAAGGCAAACAAACTATTGCTAATTAGGTTTGGGAATAAGGCGCTATGACGACTCTGCATGTATGTCGGTAGTAAATTACACCTAAAAAAGAAGAGGGCTTCATGTGAGTGAAGCAATGGCAGACTGACTTTTGGTTCATGGCTTTTCAAATCTAAAAACAACACTGAAAACAGCGCTACTAATTGAATGTGTGTGTTAGTCTTACCACCGGAGGCGAATGTGATTAAGGGACACCTTCAGGGGAAAAGCAGTTTGAGAGGGCCCCATGGCTAGAAGTGATATTTTAAATACACTGCAGTGTATGCACATTTTGCTTTGTATTTCCTTTATTTCAAACTTTTTCTGAACTTAAAATCCCAAATGGCATGGTCACTTCTCTCGGTTAAGGCCAATTTGATGAATAGTGGTCCTTGAGCACAGTCTAGCCACTGTGTGTGTGTGTGTAGCGTTTATGTCTCACAGTTAAGCCAGGTTTCTTGAATTCCGTTTTTAGTCGTCATTTAGGGCTGCCCACAGCTGCAGGAGCTGAAAGGCATAATGTCTTCATTATTGTACTGGGTAATCGTGTGCACACACGTGTTTTATACAGCTTTTTCTTAGTTGAAAAGTTCGTTACCGATCATACCGTGCTGTTCCTCACTAGTAGTCCAGTGAGAAACCTCAAAAACTTGGCGTTCGCCAAACTGACTCTTTCTGACTAATCTTTGGCCTTTTTTTTTGCTTGGCAACTTTAAGCAGTCTCGGGTCACTGACATCATGCATTGTTCGAGAAAATGGAAACCAGCTGTTCAGCTTACTGGCTGTTCATAAAAGGAGGGAAAAGCAGAAATGGAAGGAGGCCCTCACTTTTGCATCCGTGGCCCATTATGAGCGCAACCCTGCCCTTCCAGTAGTTATGCGACAGTATGCAAATTTGTAGTGCGCACTATCACCCAGGAGGGTGTCCTGGCGGCGAGCCGGTCTGAGTCCAGCCTAACCTAGGACCTAGTGGGATTGCTCGAAAAGCTAGGATTTCAGCTTCTTGCACGGCCTTCTTTTCTCACAAACCATGATTCCTGCCTAGAATCCTCCAGCTCCAACTTCCTATATTTGATGTGTAGAGGTCGATGCTCAGTGACAAAGATCAAAATAAATTTCGAGTCAGTTCAGCAGAGACACTAGGATATCTCTAGGTGTCCGTTCAACCATCAAACTTATGTAATGAACTAATATCAATTATCGCTCATACATACATTCATCAAACCATTCATCAGACACCCAGACTATTCGCACATGTGTAAATGGAGGATGGGTGTCTGAGGAGTATGTAGTGTTGAACTGCAGTTCAGTAGTAGGCAGAAATAGTACAGGTTGGCCCCTTGTTTTGAGATATGGCCAATAAGGCATAGGCTGTGCTGTTCATGATTGTACATTGATCCATTCACCCAGAGACAATATCTAAAGGAAGTAAGGTAAGAGTAGTTGCTGTCTTGTTTTTCTCTCAGAGATGATGGATGCAGATCACACTCCTCTTTGATGAAGTGATCCACAGAAGCTCAGTAATGTGACTTTCGTCTTAGGCCTTGTTCCTCAGAACCAAAAGCAGGTCATCATAACCTGCCACTAACAAAAGTCTGCTGGGATAACATTTCTTGAAAAGGCTAAAGTACCTGCCATCTCAAAGATTATTAAAACAGTAGTCACTACTACAGGCCTGGAATCTGACACAGTCCTCTCGATTTCCAGACCTATTTCAGGCCTTGTGATGTGTCCAAGTCAACTTTAAAGAACTCCCCGGGAGGAGTTGCTCACTACAAGAGCCCAGGGCGAGGAATGTGTGTTAATACTCCCTGTCTTCAGCCTTTCTATACCCGAAGGCCTCCTGTGAGTTTGAGGAATCAGACCTCCAGTGGCTCCACAAACAGCAGGGGAACCTGGTACTTTATACTCCGAAATCACAAAAGTGAACTGTGGTGTTCTGCAGGTGTCTTCCCTATGTCCAGTACTACTCAGTGCCTGCACGGCACCCTCGTGACCATCCCCCGTTATGACCA
This sequence comes from Pleurodeles waltl, assembly GCF_031143425.1. Classification (NCBI taxonomy): domain Eukaryota; kingdom Metazoa; phylum Chordata; class Amphibia; order Caudata; family Salamandridae; genus Pleurodeles; species Pleurodeles waltl. The sequence goes on along the minus strand of NC_090449.1, from coordinate 667,263,623 downwards.
CCTAGGTTATTATTATCATATTTATTAAGCTGTTGTTCACCGCAACATCTTGGCGCTAGAAGCAGAATTGGATTAGTCAAAAGTGAGTACGGTAAGATAGGAGAAAAATTAAAAGGAGACAGTTGATATAACAGAGAAACATAATATGAAAGGGAGCAAGCACATCAAAGCTATTAAAGGCTGGGTAAAAAAAACAATTCTGAGTTTGAAGAATGGTTTGCACCATCCTCTTAAAGGCTCGGTAAGTATGAATAGATTGACTACTGGGAGAAAGTGTATTGCATGCTTTGGGGCACAGCGTCCAGAGTGATCATCCTCCCACTTGCTGCCTTTTAAAATGAGGGGCTTTCAATGGAAGTGAATTGCTGGGTTGGAGGTTGCTGCCATGAAACTACGGATAAATCAGCTCTGTTAGAAATTTGGTACCTGCTTTACAGTTTGTCCTATGTGCCCGGCTAAGCTTCTTCTTTTACTGTCAGGCATCCTAGCTTCTGGCTGCTGAGATATGATACATTAAAAAAAAAGTCACAATTTAGGCAGCCATGTTTTGTAATCGCTGAAGTTTCGCTAAGGCTCTGCTGGGTGAACCCATATATATATATATATATATATATATGGAATTGTACTAACCAATATGTCAGAACAACGTTGGCCAAACATTTCTTCTGGGATAGAGGGGTGTCTCTTTCTTACAGATTTGAGAATGCCTTTGGGATTTGGGGCAGGAACGTCAGGCGTTGAACAGAAATCACCCCCAAGTTATTTACCTTCTCATGAGTGTGAGTCTCATAATTGGACTGACCAGTGGCTAGGGGTCCAGTGATTTTCATCTATAATCAGCAACTCTTTCTTCTCTCCTTTAAGTTTTAGAAAGTTCCTTGTCATGCAATTTTGATTTCCTAGGTAACTTTCTTTCAGCTCTCCAATGGAATTAGTAGACCTCTGATCGAATTTGAACAGATGTGGATTGTTGTAAGCATATGACTAGAACTCAAAGCCATAAGATTTTATAAGGGTGCACAGAGGTTGTCCATATATATTAAATAGAATCAGTGACAGTGCAGAGGCCTGAGGAACCTACATGAGAGCAAGATTGTATAAAAAAAGTGGACGTAATCATTGACAGAGATCTGTCTTTCGGAAAGGAGGAGGACATGACCTTTCCCTCTAAATTTGATGGAACGTAATCTGGTGATTAGCAGATCATGGTAAACTTTATCAAAGATTGTTGAGAAATCCAGTAAAAGACTCCCTCTGGAAAAACCTTCATCCTGCCGCAATCTTAATTGATCCCAGACTGCAGCATCTCTAATCCATGATTGGGCCTAAAACCTGGTTTATATTTATTTAAGATGGATTTTTCCTAAGCACATTTGTAAGCCAAGTCACGAGGAACTTGTCCACCAACTTAGACATCAAGTGGACTTGTATAATAGTCCAAAAGTTTTTTTTTTTATTTGTTCATATTAAGACAAGGCTGCTTTATGATGGGCCAACTATCCCGTGTTTAAACTGTTTTACTACAGTTCCAGATATTAATTAATTATTAATAGCCATCCAAGTAGTGATCTTGCATTACAAGAAACCATTCCTTTAAAGACTCTTAACAGATAAAGGTCATCTTGAGAACCAGATTTGCGTCTTTCAAAGAGGCAAGTCTTAACCTGGGAATTTGAGCAACCATCAATTCCCAGATCCATGTCAAAATAACAAAGAACTGAGGCTGTTATTCACTGTTTCTTACAAATGCAAGAATGGGTAGGTCCAACTGGATATGTTTTTATAGAACAAAAACAAAGATCATGCCACCGGCTCATAGACCCTATGGATATCTCGATGCCTTAAACTTTGCTCTAGATGTGTAGGGATTATCTTTGACTCTTGAACTGTTATTAATCCGGCAAATTGCCTGGCACAAAAAACATATTTCAGAATCTTTGTCACCTCTCTTGTGTCAGCATGCTACCTTTTTTCATCTTTGATGTTGCCTTCTGCATTGATTATTGTAACAGCATCTGAGAGGTTTCCCTCAAAACAATGAACAACCTTGAAGGATCACATAACTGCATAGCCCACCTGATCCTTGGTCTTTACCAATGTCACTCTTCTGGCAGGTTGTTAAGCAGAGGGATGAATTACAAAAAACCTCTGCCTTGCAAATTCGGTTCTGACCAGCAACATCCCGCACCGCCATTTCAAATTGTAGCTCTCATACCTCATTGCCAGACACTTAACATGGGCCTCCCAGAACCACCTTCCACTGCTCACAGCATACATGAGGTTTGAGGGAGATCCCTTCATTCACAAGCTTGACTCCATTGAAATTACTTACTTCCATTGCTTTGATTTGAAGAGGGCCTCATAAGTTTTCAAAACACCAGAAGAACCACCTCATTAATGCAGCATAAAATCCTGTACCCTCACACCTACTTCCCCCCCCCCCCCCAGCTGTACCCACCCTCCCCAACCTCCAGGTGTTCTCTGAAGCACCATTATGGCTGCAGTAATGTTGTACATAAACCAGGGGTGTGGAATTCCTATAATCCAATGTCCAAGGCATGTTGTTTGGGGCCATGGACAACAAGGTTTCATATTTTGTTTTTCCTTGGGACAAGTAGGCCCATCCTCCTGCAGTACCAACCCTTTGACTGCAAGTGCACAGTACCACATTATGGATCAATGAAGGGCATTGTCTGCAGTTAAGGTAATATTTGTGTCTATGTGTTTATGCTGTTCAAACGTGTACTTATAGTTCATTAATGCAAAGCCTTCATTATTAGGGTGAGCGCTCTAAGAAAATGTTGTTAGCTCGGACTGAAGTACTGACAGTGGTTTCAGCATAAATATGTGTAGACACATTTGCAAAGTTTAACAATCGGAGGCTACGTATAATGCTCCTAGAATGCTCTCTGGGTAGATGCAAATATTTTCAGAATCTTCAAAGCAAGAGTGAATCTATGCTTTCAAAATAAAGTACTCATTAATTGCATCTAGGAAAAAAGTTTTGCTAAACTACTGTGAAAATTTAGGTGCCATTTCTCTGAGGCATCATTTAGTAAAATGTGTTGATGCATGCTAGTATTTCCCTAAAAATATTCTTAATTGGAGAATCAGTCAACCAATTTCAACAAGATTATGGGAAACATAAAAATAAGCAAGCATTGACAAAGCCAATAGGTCTGACATTGGTGGTCAGCCTGTTGGTGTCCTGTTTTCACAAGGTTATTGAAAACGTTATTTTTGTGGGAGTTTCTGGGCACTCATCATTCAGTCACCATCACCTCATCATTGTCAAAAAGAAGACATATGTTTTGCTGTAAAATTAAAAAAAAAACAAAAAAAAAACACACATTGCCACTGTAGTTCCTGGCACTGAATAAAACTACTTTATGTGCCAAAAATTCTCCTTGGGAAAGAGGTGAATGCGGTCACTCACAGTGAAGCCGATGGGGGGTGGGGGGGAGGGGGATAGAGAGAGAGTGAGAGAGAGAGAGATAACATTTTAATAAAAAAACAAAAGGTCTTCGATAACAATTAGGCAGCAAATTCCTAACAAAAGTGCACCCATGGTATATATCCTTGCATTAATGCAGATTTAAGATTTTCATGCATTTACAGATGTAGGCTAGGATATTGTACTCCTCAAATAGTTGTGAATTACATTTTATCACAGGAAAATACACTTGTAGATTTGTTCATGCAGAAATCTGTTGGACATTTACAGGTTCACTTTCCCTCCAATCACTTTCTCCCAACCATAAAAGAAGTTTTAATTCTGCCCACATCAGGAGTCCATTTCTAACATTTCTTTGTATGGGAAACGATTAGAGAAAAGCTGATGAAAAGCCCTAAAACATGCAAGTTACTAGGTTTGTGCAGACTCAAAAGGGCACTCTAACCATGGACCTATTGCTTACCCCCATCTCCAGCCCCGGTATTTAGATCTACTGAAAGGTGCAAAATAAAGGAATTGCTTGTTTTCAAACCCTTCAATAGTATGAGCCCTGGCATAATCAGAGAGGCTATTATCTGAGCTTTTATATAATGAGATTTCTGTCATAATGAGTTGCCGCACTACATGGCACCAACAGGACAAGTGGATTTTTTTTTCACAGGACAAGTACGTTTTCTGAAGCAACCTGTCCAATGGACAAGTAGATATTTTATAAAATTCCACACCCCTGAGAAACATTAAAATATGAATTAAGACATCTGCATGGGTGAGTGGGTCACACGGAAAATGCAGTGAGGATGATGTAATCACATTTGTGTGTGCATGTGCACAGTCAGCAGCATAGTTGTACCGTGATGTACAGTTGGATGCATAACTGATAAGTAATTAATCCTGTATAGCTGCTCACAAAAACAGACACAACAGCATCTGCACTTACCTTGCCTCATGTACAGTTGAAAGATTTGTCGGTTGAATTACACGAGCCATAAGGGTATCACTGACTACAATGTCATTCATATCTACAGCTTTTAGTTATTCATGGTTTTTAGGTTTTATCTTCATGCAGGGGCAGGAGAAAACCTGTTCAATTATTTTAGGTAGTTGGAGTAACAACCCCTACTCTGACAGGCTCTGTACTTAAAAAGAAAACAGATGTCACACATCTGTTATTCGTTAGTCTTATGTTCAGGCCACCTCAGAGAAAATATTTATACATAACATTTTTAATAATACCCTTTCTAATGCAAAAGCAGCAATTGATGATGTGTGCTCACCAATACCAACTGCAGATGGATTCACGTTTTACAAATATTTTCAGTGCTTTCTGAACTTTGAAATGTCTGTGTATTTAATGATGTAAAATGTAATTAGTATTTTCACCTGTTAAATCTCATAAGTAGAATGTTAAGAATTATGAAACAATCTGTTAGCCTTTAAGTCCAGTCTCAAATTTTTCATAAATTGAAACTGGAAACTGACCCTTTTAATGTCACTGTACCAACCTGTAATATTGTTGTGGTGCATTGGGATTTTTGCCTCATGCTTAGCCCCTCCCCCTTTTTATTAAAAGTACTTAGTTAGTGCCAGGAAAGGAAAAAAGCTATATTTTTATAATACTTAAACTTTAAACGTTAAATATTGCAATGCAACAGAGATGGTGCAGCATGGCTTGCGGCTTTTTCTATAAGAAATGTGGACAACAATTATTCTTCAGATAAGGTTTATTTTCCATGTAGAAGTTTGCGAACAAGCCAAACATTTCATGACTAACATGGTAGTTTCTTTGTACAGAATTTACGTACCAAAACTCCTAGCAATACAGATGCCACTTAATACCCTATCCCTGACTATGCATGTCTCTCTGATAAAGAGGATTGTATACTAGTGCAAGAATTAATCATGGGTAACCATATCATTAGGTATCTTATTTGTCTTGCATAGGACTTAGCATATCCCCTTGATGCAACTTCGAGGTGTTTTTGCTCTCACAAGAAGGATAAGGGTGTATTTCATGGCAAGCTTTAGATAATACATAATTGACCATAAAAACAAAAGCAGTGGTCGAAATATGTATATGTGAGCTGGAGCTACACCCATGGACTAACTGAAGAGGTGGCTGATTTCTGGAAAAGGATGTATACTGCTATTATATTGTATTGTATTGTATTGTATTGTAATGAGATGCAGTGTTTTTTAAAGAGAGCAAGCTTTGACTCTTTCCTGAATTGGAGCAGGGTTGGGACAGTCCCGGTGGTTATGGGGATTTTTCAGATCCCAGATGTATAGATGGTGAAACCACATTGCTTTGTTTTCTTTTTGGCATTTCTTTGACTCCAGTCTGGTGGTGTTTCCACTGCGCTGTCCTTAGAGCCATTTGAGACAATGAGCTTGTCAACCAGTTAGATCCGTGTGCTGGTCATGATGCAGTTCGTTTTGAAGATGGTGGTTGCGGCGAGGCGTACCACTGGATTTTCATCAGGGTGTGAATGATGTTATTCTTTTTTCCTCAGTGCCTGAATGGAACGGCTGCGGCTTATAGGATGCATTGAGGGGGGCAGGTTGGGGTTGCAGTGTGGACCCTGGGAAGCCAGACTTTAGGGTGAAGAAGTATCATATGCCAATGCCGGACTGCAGGCCAGGCATCTAAAATCCCACAGAATGTCTTTAAATTAACCAAAATACTTAATAGTGTCAGAAAGTGCAGTGCACCTAAGTTTCCCACCCCTTGATCCCAAAATGAAATGTAGTCCCTCTGTGCAATTTGCTGATGCAGGAACTGGTAGAGATATGAATTGTAGCCACACAGTGTCTCTTCATCCATTTCTCAGCTTCTACTTTCAGTAATAAAATGGAAAATGGAGGGGAGGCATTTTAATTGAAAACATGAACCATTATTTACGATTTTTTTAAAGTAATTTACTTGGGTAATTAACTAATTCCTTCACCGTTGGGTAACCAGAAAACATGGAATAGCATGGAAGAAAAAAAAACAGGCTCCAGTGCACATCAAACGCAATTCTGCCACATATTAGTCCTCACAGGAGTTCACAGTTCCTTGTCTTCCTATATCTTAACTACTTTGCATCTTTTCCTCTGACGTTTGTGGTACTTTACATTGCAATTTACTTCATATTTGTGGCACGTTGGTGTAACCTACTGTTTACATGTACAGCTGCAAAAATGTAAACGTGTCACTCAGGTGTTTTATCAAAATGTCACTCATTGATTATGGGAAACAGCCATCATTTTAAAAGCAAGGCGTGTTCAGTAAAATAGTCAGTGCATTTTCTTTTTTTATTATGGTTATAACGGAGTCATGACAAAAAAGCTCTAAAGTCCAATGTGGCAGTGATGGTGTCAAAATAAATAAACTATTGTAGTAGGTGAAAGTACCATAAACCTTTGCCTTATTAAAGGTCACTTTTACATTTGTGAATAGAATCAGACTAGAAGAAAAGAGGCAAATCAGCTGATCTTTCCTGCAGAAGCTGATGGCAACACTTAGTATCACAATGAGAAATTTTTCTCGGTATAAAATTAGAATAAGCAAGAGTTAATTACACCCACCCCTCAATTTCGCTCCGTAGACTGTCTTGGTACGATGTTTGTAGGAGGCAAACGAAGACCGATTAAAAAGGAGAATTGAATTTGTGGAAAGAAGTGGTAAAATGGTAAAATTGTTGTGTTTTAATTTAATTATTTTTAATTTTGAATATGGTAACATCTGAAGTAGTCATAAAGCAGAACGATAAGCAATTGATGTGGAATGCATAGGGTATAGAAAAACATAATGATGATGGGGAAAAGAAGGAAAGATGAATTAAAAAAAAAAAAAAACTTTCAACGTGGATAGAGAGCATAGCGTTTAACTTTTCACCTATTTTTCAGTGTGACTAAACTTTTCTCATGATGCCCAAATTAGTAAAAGAAGTAGTAAAATATGGAATTTTACCATACAGCGATATATATGTTTTTTGATGACTTGCCTATTATCAACTGTAATTTGATCACACTTATAGTACGTAATACACTTTTCTCCGAACACTGTACGGATTTCTCAGAGATTTTTCTGTATGTAACATAACCTACTTCTGACTTGTTCCTGAATTTTAAAGAGTAAGTTTTACCCACACACAAAGCTTTCTTGAATCGGACCCAATATTAATATAGTTTTGTATAGCATCAAGGAAACTACAAATGAAATTCTCTGACTGCTCCTGAATAGTAGGTGTTTTATTGGCCAACTCTTTGGTCCTCCTTGTTAGTCTTCAGGTGCAGGTTATGTACAAGACTTAGCAGCAGTTTGCGGATATTTCTTACTGCCCTTCCAGATGAAAGACACTTTCTTTAAAATACCATCTTTAATGAGTTTTATTAGTATACAGTGCAAAAGCGATGTTACGTATCACATCACTGACAATCAGATCCGTTAAATCTACAAGTTCACTTTTAACTCAATAAGCGAGGCTACTTTTGGTGTTATTTCACCACCCTCTCAGGCTTAATCACGTTAGGTATTACTAGAAACAAATATAAGACAAAATCAACGTTAACAACTGAAGAGATGGGAGACAATTGCTTCCCGGTATTGTAGCTCTATTTTTGTCTTGGCATCCTCTGTCAAAGCTAAAAACCTTTCTAAAGTTTAGTAGGAGTCGAGATCCGGTACAGTTATTGATTCTCTAGTTATGCTTCCTATGTGCATCTGGAGGGTCCCTTGCCTGGCATTCTTCTCTGCGCTCCAAGGTCAATAATGCTCTCTATATGAAAAGCAAATTGAACAAACAAAATGCCCCAGTGGGAGTAGCGCAACGCTTGCCTTGTAGTTTCTTTGTTCTGTGGATTTTAGTGCCGGCGCTCCTTTGCTAGTTACATGCTTATTTATTTTGTTTATTTATTTTTTGAGTTTTTGTAAAGCACTGGCTTGTGACGAACTTAGCTCGGAGAGGAAATAAATAAGGATGCAGTTCACGTTGACTAATCATTCTTTCTTCCTTCAATGAGACATTGAAGCTCGAATGTGTCTCTTCTTGCAGGGTAGGTTGCTCTGATTTCATCCTAGATGGTTAGGAAGGCTTCTTTGAAGAGGCTGGTTTTCAGTTTCTCTTTTTTAAGGTTGCCAATTTAGGTTAAGTTTTCACATTAGGGGTCAGAGTTCCAGAGTAGTGCTCTCATAATGTGATTAACTTTCCACCGTGGGTGTAAAGGTGAATTTTGCCCTAATCAATTGATTAGCCTTGCTAGGTCCCAGGTTTCTCTTCAGGATTTATTTCATTTACAGAGACTGGAGGCAATTTGTGGTGCACCCTGCATGAGCTTTGAAGATGATGTGAAGTAGCCATAAACATGCAGAGATCCCCACTCCTACTGCATCACAGTAGCTTCTGAGCTTATAACGGGTTGGCAGAGCCGGGGTTACATAGGTAACCTGTTGAACAACATGGAGAGGAGATAGACAGTCTGTCTAGCTTGAATGTTTGTTAAAAGAGGAATTACATCCTAGTTGTTCCATAGTTATTCAAATCAATTTGCTGGTTAAGGGGCAGTAGGCAGGTGCTGCAGTCTGTTACCTCTTGAATACATGGATATCCCACCAAAGCGAGTTATATTGTGTAGGACTGTGCAAGAGGCGGCTTTGTGAGGTGAACTTTAGTGATTAGTGGGTGTGTGCGGATTACTTTTAAAAAGTACTCTTAAGTGGAGAAGTGCATTGCCTCGTGCATGAGCACAGAAATTGAACTTCACCTTCTACTACAGGGGTGTTGCAAATGGGTCTAAGAGGCCCTGGTCCAGGCTAGGCTGTAGTTTCATGATACACACATAAAATAAATTTACATAGTTAATAAATAAAACTTACATATTTGCTGGTTATTCTAAAAAAATGGCATTGACCTCTAGTTGGTCAGCAGATTCACTGAAGAACATTTCATTGTCTCACATTTATTGTAGATTTCAAGCGTGACATCACTGTAGAATGATCATTGATCCGACCACTCTTCAGAGTAGGGAATGGAATGTCTTAAAATAATAACCTCTGCGTAACATCATCTGAGTTCAGCTCTGCCCAGGAGACCCACAAGAACAAGGGCTCCCCAGGAGGCGACATGCTGCTGCCCTGTCGTCATCAGTGCATTCCAATTGCAGATCAAAAACACCAGCTTGAGTACCAACATTGGAAGGAAAGCAGTTTGTTGGCAAATGTTTATTTTCCTGTCGAAATGTGAACCAGCTCACCTTGTTTGATTGCCCAGAATTATGAAATTTAACTCCCAAAACTAGTCGGACAGGATATTGTTATGTGTGTAAAACACAGTACATTTCCTGTAAAAAACTAACTTTTTTGATGTTGAGATCAAAGTTCAGGTGTTTGGTCTGGCTTGACACTACAGGTGTCTCCTTTATCTATTGGTACAAATTATTTAAAATATACATACATTGATCTTTTTCTCCGCCCATGGGAGTACTTCCCTCTCACCGGATGATATTGACTATTTTGCGTATCATTCCAATTCCTATGAAGTAATTGCATTGTAATGTTTCGGGTTCTGGTTTACAACCCCAAACCTTCCATGAAACAACATTCTGTAAATTCTTTGTTTCATAGGTGCATTGTATGCAGAAAGCAATAATGTTTGGTTTATTTTTCCTAGACAGCATGACTTTTCTCTTAAATATTTTAGTCCGTATTCAAAATACAAGCCAGACCTATTGGCTTTGCCTTTGTGTCTTCAATTTAAGTTGGTGTTTTATCCCCTTGTTGGAGAAGCAGAGGTTTACGACTGGCCCAGTGTGTGACGCAGAGAATATATATTTTGTGTCAAAATGTGTTGGTTGTTAAAAAAACAACTATAATATCATAAATACACAGTTGATTAAATAGCTTGTGTTTGATTGTATTTTCAGAAATATAGGGGGTTGGCTTCGGTGCTGGTGTTACAAAACCCTTGGACTATGATAATCCTAACTTAGTTTTAAGATATACCATGCTCTTTGAAATAAGACTAAGCTTTTCCAGTATGAGTGCAGTGAGTGCCTTGAGATATATAAAATACTAATTGGAGGTACAAAAACACCCTGTTGCGACTATCGTTTGTCTGGGCATTATGTTTACAAATAATTATCACATTGGTGGTTAAAAAACAAAAAGTCAGACATAACGTGAACATTTTGTTTGACCCTGTTATGAATGTGCCAAAACCCATTTGTTAAATTTTTCACAGGCAGCAACCATCACTGAAGAGATGATGATTATTGCCTGGGGAAAACCCGGAGCAAGCAGAACTTGCACTCAGGTTCTAATAGGCATTAGTGCCAAAATTGGCTCAAATCTCTGTGCCAGTTTTAGCCCTACCAGACACCAATAAACCCTACCAGACACCTATAAATGACCCTGATAGTGGTTTATGTTGTTGTTGGGATATGTGGGGACTCTCATATGCTTATATCTATAGGTCAGCCAGGCAGCTTAATGGAAGCAGGCTGTTAACAGAATAAGTGGGGTGATTTTGTGGGTGGAATTGTGGGCCCAGGGAATTTTTGACTGACATCAGTATGGCTGTGATGTTTTGGATCACTGGAGATAGGGGATTTGGTGTTCTCACAGACCGATTTAAAAGTAGCTGGCCCCGTTAAGCTGGCAATTGATGATCTTTCACAATCTTTTGAAGGGAGAATGCAGGGAAGAATGCCCAGAGTAGATCGAGGTAAAGTTGGGATGAACTAACAGCTTTTTGATATGGAATTAGACTGTCATTTTTGCATTATGGATGACTTCAGCAGTTTGGGTCGTGAGAAGGTCAGTTGATCATTCAGCATAGAGGGTCTTAAATTCTCTTTTGGAATTGTTGAGTTTAATAATACTTTTGACCATCCATGACTTCGTGGGAGAAGCTCCTGAAAATACAACACACACACCAATTTGTGGACATTGGAAATATGTCATGCAAATCTATACCAGGCATTACACTTGTATGTACAAAGTTTGTCTTAAGTGCCCAAAACAAACTAAACATCCAAACCCAGTTCATGTCAGAATGTCCTACAAGGCACTCACAAAGGGCTATGATAGAAAGTTGTATTGTGCGCACCTTAGGAGTAGTTCTACAGTTGCACCTAATGTTAAAATAGCAGACTATATAATGGAACCATGTAGTACTAACTGTAACCTGGCACTGAAGCCCCTCACAACCATGTATGGGATTAGTCATTCCACCTGCATACAAGACTGTAACGTGACAGATGTGGACAAATGGATAGTGGATTTAATTACTGAGATCAGTAGTTGGTGTAGAAACCACCCCACCACTGTAAAAAAATATATATATAACCCCTCATACCTAATGTTTCCACATGGATGTCCACTCTCAAGAGAATTTAAGACCTTATGTTTTATCATCCATCACATCATAAAGCAATATTTATTGACTAGCACCTAAAATACGTGAAAACCCAACATATGACTAAAAACAGCACTGTGTTTCTCGGAGAGTTATAACCATGAATGGCTGTCAACCCAAAATTGAAACTCCTTCATAAAGAATCATACATTTTTTCAGTTTGTTGGAAATCCCACGAACACCAGATAGGCATTTTTGTCCTCCTCACTGCAAAACCTGTCTCTTTGATTATCGTTGACTCTGTTGTAGTGTCCTGGCCAATCGCCCTGTGATAACATTCATCCTCTTAAGTATACATTTCAAATATATCTCACAGCCAATGTAAAATTTGTCCTGTGTCAAAGTCACATAGGACATCATTTTGATAATGTATTCGAAACAATTGAAATGTAAAAAGAAATTGCTTCCGCCAAAATGAAGGTGGCAGATGTGTCTTATGAGCCCACCTTCTCACTTTTCTCTTGATAAAGTGACCTTGTATTATTCTTAGCTGAGAAGATATCCACCCTAAATTGAAAAATAACATGAAAAACTCTGTAGTCGGGCATTCTGCTAATCTTAACTTAAGAGCGAACCCTTCAAGGCTTTGGAAAGAAATGAAGATCATCATCCACTGCCTTGAACAGGAAATTCTTTACTACCTAAAATAGCAGCATAAAAGAAAACGGTTCCATTGGCCAATGCTATCTACTTAAATAACCAGCTCAATGAGCTTACAAACAGTCTGAGAAAACTGATACAAATACTGAAAAAGGTATGCACTCAAGTGACTAAACGTGAAATTGGGACAGGAAGATAAGATGACTTTGCCAAGTTCTTCCCCAATGAAGTCTGTCAGGTTTGACAGGAATTCTGCTCTTCTTCTTCAGTTATCTCTGGCAACATTATCTCTATCTCTAAGAAACGTAGATGCATTTTAGACAAGTGACAGTAGATTCATCTAGTGAATTTCACAAACTCTTTCAGCTGTCAAACCTGATGCTGCGAAACATAGCTACCAAGGTCAGTCCTTATCATTGAACCTCTGTGGTCTCTTCTAACAGAACTAGGGTTCAGTATCATCTCTATATATGATACCCAATTGTACATGCGGGTGCCCCCAAACCCTGACCACTCAAGCCCGTCCTGTTTAACCAACATACTAGAGTGGAAGTAAAGTAGACACACTAAACCCAATGAACTAAAAACAGAATTTCTTAACTTCTTACCAAATCCTGACTTCCATTTGAATAAAAACTGAGTAAATGTGACCCAGATTGCAGGTTTTCAGCCTAAAAGTTTGAACTGGCTGCATCGTTAGGAATCCTATTAGATAAGAAACTCAAAGTTGAAGTCTACCATAAAAATCTGATTGGCAGAATAATTTATCAAATTCTTATTACTTTGTAACCACAAAATCTTTTCTACAATTCTGTGACCTAAAAACTGCAGTGCAATTCCATTTTAGGATAATTCCCAGGATTTGTGCGTAAATTACAGAACCCTTTACCTCTCTCAATGACAGTGCTCAACTACTACAACCTCTCTAAGTGTTGAAAATGCACCAACTGTAGAAATAGCTTGGTACGTGATCTCGTACTGCTTTTCTTTAAATGGCCATATTACCCATAATAATCCTATTAGAGCTTGTATGCTATTTCTGTTGAACCAACTTACTTGGAAATATACAAACTCTTTTATTCATTTAAAGCATGTTGATTCATGTGTGAACTTTTGTAAATCAAGTACAGTGAATCTGTAAGCTGTCCCTTTGTCCTCCCGATTTTATTGAAACAAAGTTGTAATGTGTAAATCGTTTGTTATATTTGTATTATAAATTGTAAATAATATTTGGAGATACTCGGACAGGGTTTCATGATGCCAATATAAAACTAATCAAATAAGGGTTCCAAGGGCTGGTATTGATTTTAGGTCCTTAAGACATTGTTAGAAGTGTATTTAATTCATTTTAAGAATAAGGAAGGAGACATATAGAACAAAGTTTAGACATTATAACTTCCAGGGAAATCTACAATTTGATATCAGTTCGATTTATTATCAGAAAGCATCTTCATCATAAGATACAATCATTCTCTTTTATTATTTGTAGGGAGCATTAAAGAGTACGATCATTAATAAGTTTTGTTGTGTCATTTCTTGTTTACTGTGCTGATTCGTACACTTTCTAGGACCAGAATTTGCACTAATAGAGTTTGTTAGTATTCTGCTGAGGTTAATGACAATTGCGAATGATCTCAAAGGAGTCTGAGAACTGGTTTGCTACTGTTATTTAGTCTATTTTGAGGAAAATTGACGTCCTTGTTTTGCTCACATAAAGAGTGCCCAGAAAGTGTACTGCGCACACCAATGAACTCGACTGTGTTTTAGCTCATTTTTTTCTCATCATATTCTCTTTGTGGCATTGCACATGTTACAGTATTTGTGGCCATTATGTGCTCCGCCAGGCCACCCAAAATGGCTGCACCCAGAGAGTCCTTAGAGTACTCTGTGTACATAGCAGGGTTATTGATAAAAGTTTAGTCACGTAGAATAGTGATCATTTTCTAATATGTATATTTCTCATGTTTATAACACACACGCTTTCAGAGTACACCTACTGAAAACAACGAATCGCCCCTTTTATATGTTTGGTAATTTAATGTCGTAGCTGAGTCATGTTACAACACTAGTCGTATTGAAGTCACGCCCACACAGCATATCAAGGATGCTTGACCCGCACAGCAGAGGTGACCGCGGCCTTAGTTGTATTGTTCTGTATTATGACGTTGTATAGCTCTTAGTACCCAATCCGCGACAATAAAACGCTTATCCACATGGATCGCTTGGCTAGCCTGTGTGCGTGTGTGGTTGGAAGTGTTTTGTCTTTGCTTTGAAGGCTATATGTGAAAGGTTTCAATGACGTGCGTGAGTACCTTTTGTTTTCTCTCTGTTACAAACAATACAGCCCTCCTTGTATGCCGAGTTTATGTCCATTTCTAATTAGCTGATGTGCTTTAGCTGAAGGGAGGCACTCTGTAAATGAGATAATAAAATATTGCCTTCTCTCTGGGACTCCATTTAGGTGGAAGCATATATTTAATGGCGCCTCTGTGTATTTGAGCAACCATATGTGCACTTGCGCAGAAGCCTTTTTTCTTAATTACATGCTTACTGCACTCTAGAACTTTATGTAAATTGACTGAGTTTCTAGAAATTTGAAGAATTCGTGATTTTCGTGCTATGCGAAAGTTACTATATTTTGCGTTATACAGTTTTGTGTTATTTCTTACATGTGAAAGAATGTTATGAACAGAATGTGCTTTGCAAATAGAGATTTTCTGCTCAGAGTTTATTCTGCCCGGATTTTGTGATTTTTTTAACTCCAGGTACACCCTTACTAAGTTTTGCATTTTGTAATTTTGTGTCATTCTTTTGAGCTTGAGACTGGTTGAGTAGAAAATGTCTCGCTGTAAGCCACTGTGTGCTCTAACCCAGTGGTTCCCAACCTGTTGGCCGGGGACCCCTGGGGGTCCGCGAAGCCTTCTCAGGGGGTCCGCGAGAGCCTAGAAAATTAAAAAATATTAACAAATATTGACAAATTAGGTCTCCAGCTTCCAGTAATGACTCAGGCGGGGGTCCCCGGATTCCCATGATGATTCTGTGGGGGTCCCTGGGTTCCATTAATGTTAAAGTGGGGGTCCACAGAAACCAAAAGGTTGGGAACCACTGCTCTAACCAGTCTCCTACTGCTAGCTTGTGCGACTTTTTTTTACAAATAGAAGTTATACTCTCACATGGAAACTTAATGATTTACCATATAACATGTTATGCAATTCACACGATTAACCATACTTTTTTGAACTTTTGTGAAAAATATCGCTAGATTTCACGCACTACCTGCAAACTAGCCCAAACACAGTGCACTACAGAGTAATTGGAGGTCAAATTTACTTTGTGAATCTCAATATCAACATTGAAAGTCTTCATGAATCTGAAGGAAAAGGGGACAAGAAAAGAGCGCCACCCCCGTTCCTTCTAAGTTGAATGGGTAGATATCAGTGGTGTGCAAACTCTTCAGCAGGCCACTTTATTTGGAAAGGGGAACAGTTCAAGCTTAAAAACATCCTACATATGTTAAAAATCCCCAGCCTCACTAATACATAGTTAAAACTATCATCCCTCCCACCCTTAAGCATCCCCAACAATAAATAACCCAACAAATCATCCAAACATTTTTTGCAGCATCCCATCTCATTTAATTCACTGTACACTCACGCCTGCCCAACCATCTCTCCCCTGTGTTCCCTCTGCCCAAGGTCTGCCCTGACCCAAGTCTTCCGTTCCATTGCGTGATCCTTCATCTGTCCTGCCACCTGCCCTAAGCGACAATTGATAGCTCTGCACTACCATTCCAACTGTCCAGAAAGCATGCCATACAAAAAAACAGCTGTTGTTGATAACTTGGTGGGCAAAAATAATATCAAATGACCCAAAAAAGAAGGAAGGAAGGAAGGAAGGAGGAAGGGGCCAAAAATATACTTTGTGTTCTCTCTAGCTACCCTACCTGACTGGACCACAGTGAGCCTATCGTGACTGAATTTTAGTTACTGGAGGTAAAATGCACTCCTCTATTATGATACTCCCACCCCCTACAACGACAAATCACAGACACTGCGCAAGTCTGGATTGCATCATTTGCCTGAAAACCAAGGCGGTGGCCGTCCGTTAGGACACTACCCTGCGGGACCCATCGAGAGCATCTCCTTTGAGGTATCTGTATTCCATCTTGAAATACAAAATGGCCTTAAAGAACATTTTTCAATATGTTAACGTTAGCTGCAGGCATCTGGGAATGATACAGCAGTCTGTAAAGGCATTTGCAAGGGTCCTTAGATGGAATCCTGTTTCATAACTATTAATGAGGCAGGGATCTGCAAATCCTTGCAAACGTAATTTATGTGCTCCCCCAGATTAGTACATCAGACAAAGTGCTAAGCAAGCATTGGAAAGGCCAGTAGGTCTTGCCTTTGGGACCCTTTGACTTTGCCAATGCGTTTTAGCCAGGCTGTACAGCCTCTGGAGGTTGCTGTGCAGCATGGCACAAACCGAAAAAAGGGTACATAAATGCATCATTTTGGAAGTGCATGATTGTTCTATTTTGCATGCGTGCCTACGAAATTAAGTGCCACTTTTTAATTTATTTACTGTTCTGACATTGCTTGGTAAATTAAAAAAATAAATAGAAGTAGCGCAAAAGAGCTTTTAGGGCAGACTGACCAGCAGCAATTTGTAGTCTGATCCTCCAACAAAAAAATAATTATAATAATACATTTTTAAGAGAAAGACTGCTGGTGGGGCGACAGAGGCAGTAACGGAAAGCAGAAGGTAGGATGGGGCAGCAACGGGGATTGAGGGGGGGAAGAAACATGGAGCAGGTGGAGGTTGAGCGAGAAAGAAAGGTGAGAGGGAGAAGTATATGAGGGCGTGTGCAACATGCAGGGGTCAGGGGAGAAACACAAGAGCAAAAGAGCAACATGGAGGATGGTGGAGGTGGTAAGAGATGTACACAATGGAGATAGCTCCAAATAGAAGAATGTTCCCAAAAAGCAAGTAGTGGAAGGACGTAAGAGAAAGGCAAGCCCACAGAAGGCAATGATTAAAGGCAATTTAATGAGAGTCACAAAAAGCCATCTTATGGTATGGAGTGGTCGGACTGTAAGCGGCGCTATAAGTTCACAATAGATTTTTTGCAACTAGACTGTTTGTACTGTCTGGTACGTGCCTAAAAAAGACCGAGTCGCATTCATAGGGCTGTGCAAAAAAATCTGGTATGAAACCTGATTCTTGGTTTCTTCTGATGTTTCTGTTGGTCAGTGGGCCCCCCACACCCAAGCTAATGCCACCACTTCCACATGGTCCCACACATCTCACTGAGTTAACCCTTTAACTGAAACTTTTGTTGATTGGACAAGAGGAAGATAACTGCTTTGCCATTGCTGATCCCAGTAGTAAGCTACTCTACACCAACCCTGATATTCTAAACCAAAATATATTAGCAAAAATGGCCAGAAAGTGCAATATTTTGGCTAAGAAAAAGTATGATATGTTCCAATGATTATGACATCTGTGTTTATTTACATTAAATACCTTTTACTTTTTTGGATGTTCTTATACACAGTAAAATAGTGTAGATTCTTAAAATAGCATTTGTAGTGGTGCCATCTCATGAGAAACGTAGCAGCAGTGACCGGGATACCCTTTGCCCTTTAATGACATATGAAAATGTACATTTGAATCTTAGCTATGGACCAGTATTTTTCTTTTTCTTAATCTCTACTGAAAACTGTAGGTTTTGTTATTTGTAAGGAACAAAATAGCTACTGTGGGGAAACCCTTCTTCCACACCCTCATCAAAGTAGAGGGATACTCATTTCCCTTTTCTGCCGGAAAGAGACCTACGCAGCACTGAGGTGAAAAGGGGAATGTTAAATGTGTACGTCCACAGACATAATTGTTTGTGTGCGTTCCCAACCTCCAAGGCAAACCACACATTGGAACGCCTTGCAACACTAATATTCTCACCCGTTGACTTGGATTTTCAGATGTGGACAATCCTGTACACGTGGTGATCATTGCACCCGTAAATGGGCTTACGTGTTCCAGAAATCTATGTGTGAATTCCCATGGTAAATTTGGTCATAAATGTATGTTTTGATAGAATTTTCCTTTGTGAATCGCCCCAGTATGTTTATTTGTTTAGGGTCTGTTGAATGTAGAACTGCAAAGGTAATGTCATCAGTGTATAAAACTGTAGGTGTGGTGAACAATCATTGTTATTACAGAAATCAAACTAAATTTCGGAAAGTTATGCCTAAGAATTTAGCAGAAATATTTAATGAAAGTGTATCTGTTTATCGAGTAGAAAATAAAGCAATGTTAAAGAATCAGCTTTCGTTGCACTTTTTTTCTGTTTTGTTTCCAAGTAGCAGCATACCAATGTGTCAATGAAAGCATTGACATGGATTTATTTTAATTCTAAAATATTTCCTATACTTTTCTCTTGGGCATGAGCTCTGTGTAAATACACTTTTCTTTTGACTGGCACAAACTGAGTTTACAACACAAATGTAACAGACTTGACCACATCTTTTGCATTGAAAATAAGACATATTAGAGGCACCGTAATAACATACTAGTGTGTGTGTGTGTGTGTGTGTTTACTTGTGTAGCATTCATGAACTGGATGCCTATAGCCATTTGGGTTAAAATGCTATTGGTGCCACATTGAGAGCAGGAAAGCTTGAAGTCCCCCTTGGCGCATCACAGTAGATATCACTGTGCCTTAGTCGTAACATAGGTCCCTGCAGCCTCTGCAGACAATGGATTCCCCACCCTTGAGTGAGCCCCCATTCATCCTAAAGTTTGCAGGTATCTGTTAGATACCACAGTCTAAGAGACGTCTCATTGCATTTTGCAGAGGGAAGCTCCATCGTTTTGTGTTACGCCACAACTGTGACTCAACCTAGCTTCAGTGCATGAAATGAAGTGTTCGTTCAGTGCTAATAAAATCTTTGCCTTTTCGATCAAGTACTTTCTCTCTGCCCTCGCACATGCAGAGTGCTAGTCTGGGGTGGACGTTACAACCCGACTAGGGCTCATCTGACAGGCACCTGACTGCCTTTGGGAACGTGATAGGGGGATTGGGGTCCGAACCCCTTCTGAAAATTCTGGCTTTGAAGCACCTAGCAGAAGGAGGTGGGATCTGGGTCTTTTAAACCATTATGTAATTTCTACTCAAGTTGCCTGCCTTCATTGCTCTTCCACTTCTACCTTGTTCATGAGGTTTATTTGCTCAGCAATACCCATCCTACTTGTCTTTAAAATGTGCACGACTACTGCCCAAATCACCAATTCCAGTTATTGCTCTTTTTGGCATTCTTTTACTCATTCAACACCATCTGTGCCTGCCACAGGTTGCCATATATATTATTTGGCCTTCTCTTATTAGCCCCCTTTACACACACTGAGTGTGCTCCTCCACTTATGGCTATGCTGGTACTCAGTAGCAGCCTATAGATTTAATTTCTGCTGATAATTCTAATTAGTATGAGTTATCGCTCACATACTCTCAAACCCTCACACCACAGGCACTACCCCCTATAGCATAATAACTAATGTGATTAAATGTAACCAATGTTGAACTTGGATGTAGTGTAACTTGTCATTTTCTTGTAAGCCAAACACTTTTTTTTCACCTCTTCAAAGGATTTAATAGTGCCATGGCAGAAGAGGGAACCTATCATTAGCCTGCGTTTCTACAGATTTTGTTCGCAGACCTATCCAGATCTGGAGTGGAGGCTGGATTTTTCACATGTGGAAACTGTGAGGTCTGGGTTGGTGCTAAGTCTATCCCACTCCAGAAGGCAGGCCTCTAAAATTCACACCCACTTTTATCAGGTTAGGGGGTTGACAAACAACCTGTGTTCTGTTCAGTAAGAAAGTGCAGGAGCAATAATGATGCCTTTAAATCTTGTGACCTTGTGACATTAGGGCTGTGTTCACAGACAGAGGTCAAAAGTCAGTTTTTCTTACAATTATTTTTCCATCTGACTGCAAAGTTCTAGAATTTTGTAAGGTGAACTCTCTTACATGCTATACAAAGAGTTATTTAAATGTTGTGTGTGCAGACATTCCAAAATATATTACAGTAGTTGTGAAAGCCCATTATTTGTACTTCTGTGTGATGAAATAAATATTTTAAAAAGATGAAAACAAATCACAGCACTTTTGCTTGGTGATTTGCAAATGATAAATATGTTTTTTGAAACACAGTTTTCACAGATTATTGTAAATACACTAAATAGTATTATCAGTAAAGCTGCAAGACATTTCTTGGAAATTGACTGTCTATAAATGATAGTGTGCTGCCACATCACGCTTTAGTCACATTTTTATTAAAAGCAAGTTTAAACATAAACTGAGAAATACTCCTGCTCTGATGGCAATGTTATTAGTAAACTGAGAGGCAAGTCATGGATCATATGTCCCCTATATGTGGGCTAGATTCTTATACATGGAGCAACATTTTTGTCTATTTAATCAAACAAAAGAGTTTTTTTTAAACAGTAGAAATGCTAAATTTGCTTATTTGAAGGTGCACTCTTATGTGAGAATGAAGAAAAAAGCGACTCTGTAAACTAGAATAATTGCCTAGAATCACAGATTAAAAATAAGTGTCTGTGCCCAGATTTTCCTCATAAACCCACCAGCGGCACTTCTAAGGCTGTCTATTCCGGAGTCCACCTCGTGTCTCTTTTTCTCTTTTATCCACCATCTCACACTCCCTGACTCTTTTTCTCATTCTTACAGGTTCTTTGCCATCCAGTCCGGTCTCCAAAAATGAGTGGTCTCAATTTAAGCAATGGTTGTCAGTAAAGCACCACAGCTTCATCCTCACCTTCCTACCCCATTCTATCAAGAAACTTAGTTGTGTTGCTATAAATTGCTCTAAAGTGCCAGATTGGGTAAAGCAGGCCTCCATTGTATGTGGATGCCTATGAGTAGTTAGGAAACTTCAACTGAATTTCACAGAGTCTCCAAAACTGCAGACTTTTACGCATCCCCACATCTGTATGAAAGTTTTGAGTTTTGCAACAATTTACAAAGAGAACAATTTTGCATACATTTTACATTGTGCGCAAAGACGTTCTTCAAAAAGTAAACTTGCAAAGAAAAGGTCTGCACACAGCGGAAAAAGTCTGCACTGCACACATTTTGCATCGTGGCTCAGTGCAACTAAAGTGAAAATGATCACAAACAGCAAAAATTGGAAACTCAACATTGGGTTAAAAAAAATGTGAATCCCTAATACAGAACTAATCATAGGCTGAATCGAAGAAACAAGTTACCGTAACCTTAAATGCTCTTTGTTGTTTAGCTGGCTAGTAACCAAGGGAGTAGGACTGCTTGACTGGTACATAACTGTCCGAATCCAGAGACTGAAAACTAAAAAAAGCCTCTTTGCACCGAGATGTTACTTGATCTGTGTTGTTAGTTAGACGTTTAAGCATAATGATTGCCATTGCCTTTGCATCGTCTGTGCTACTGTGGATGACTGGGTTCGTAGACGGTACGTTTTAGGGCAAGGATGTCCAAAGTAGGGCCAGGAGGGCTGGAACTAGACCACATTTTCTGGATATCCACCGATTATATACATATGTAATGTAACCACTTCACCACCTTGTCAGGGGCAGTAACCACTATATAAATGCAATTGCAATTCAATACAATTAAATTCATGATATGTTAACTCATCTTATGTGGTTATCTATCCTGAAAATGGGGTACGGATCCGTCCATTCTGGGCATGCAGTAATGCCACTTCTTTAGGGTGTGTAGGAGGGCTACTGCCAGTGAGGTGGCATGCTGATCATTAGGTGTGTGTATGCTGTGGAGCCAGTAGGCACATGCTTCACCATGTGGCAGGTGAGCTCACCATGGGCATGGCAGATCAGAGATGTCTGAAGAGGGTTAGAACAGATACCCAGCGCCCAGGATAGACACAGTACCAAAGCACCACCGCACACATTCACCGAACTACCAGGACACACAGCAAGTCTTCTTCAGTAGGCATTACTCTTCTGCAAATAGGTAACATGGCACTTAATCAGAAACACTGTAGGAGAAGGCGACTGGGAGCCAGGATGTTCTCAGCTGCTTCCCCCCAATCAGATCTCTCTGTTGGCTGAACATTCTAACATGCACATTTGGTAGGTGGCTTACTGCATGACGTCATCTAAAGCTAGCATCCAGCCACCTACCCAATGATAACACCATGCAGAATACCTCATAAAAGCGTTTAGAAGAAAGCATTTCCATAGAAAGAGATTGCTGTCAGGAGGATGGGTCTTATCGTTGTATTACTCATTCGGTTGACGATAAGCTAGCTAAAGCCGTAGTAATCTGTTGAACAAAGGTTTAGAGTTGTTAAGCAGACCCTGAGCTGCTTTCTTTTATTAAATGGTTCCAAAGCTTGCAGAAGTCCTCTGGTGGTAATATGGCACTACAAAGTCACACACTGGTACAAATAACCAATCCTGATTGTTTTTTCCTGGGGTTGTAAACGGCGACCTTGCCAGGTTTTTGAGCGCCCAGTGCCAAAAAACAAGGGACCATATGTCACGGCTTCTAAGGTGGTGCCCCATTTGCGCTGACGAGAGCTTTAAGTGGCCCAGGTCCCTCCGGATCTCAGATCCCGTAGTAATTTAAAGCGGACATTGAAACTGGTCACTTTCGGGCCCGCATTAATGTCCTTAAATCTTGATGAAAAAACACTGATCGAATTCTGAACAATTAGTGTAAAAAAAATAACGTCAAGGCAAACTATATCGTGCCTACTTATATTTCACATGCTTTACTTCGGCGTGAATATCCTATGACTGTTTGCTTTTTCCTGAACGTTTTGTTACTGTTTTTTTTAAATAGACAGCATATCATTTTTGTCTAGCGCATAATTGAATTGTGTCGCATCCGGGTGTTTATAACGGGGCACAATTGAGTTGTGGCTGAAGGCAGTGAGAGATTTTTTTTAGGGGCTGTCAGTGGGACAAAAAGGTGTTGAGAATACGTGACCATTCAATCCTTGGCCTCTCTGCAGTAAGCACAGAGCAACGGTCAGGTATGCCAGTTGTGATTGTGTGCAACTGTGTGGATAGAGTGGCACTCCATGGGAATTTTAGTGTGTATATTCAAGCCACACCCTATATAATGTAGGCCACGCCCCTTTCAGGGATCACTGTATCCGAAGAATCAGACTTTGGGAACACAAAGGCAGAACTAGTTGGACAAGAGTGTTTTTATGCTCTTTCAGTGTTCCTAAGGTTGGATCGATTTCGGGAGGTGGCAGGGAGTGAGAAGAAATCTTTGAGGTGTTATCCATTCCGATTTTAGGCGAAGGGACAGCATGACAGGAGTTGTTGCGCATGTAAAACAGACTCAATGAGTACTTATCGCCAGTGCACTGTCCTTGCCACTCCAAAAACTACAATGTGCGTTGTTGTGTAAAACACTGTGGAATACCGGTGTTCATTTTTGTCTTAATGAAGAAACATATCAAACAACTGGGATCCTTTTTTGTCTCTGTTTCCGTACTGCGAAACAAACAGCACTAACCTCTCCATTTTTGTGCAGACTGGGTCCCTGTTTTCGCTACCCTTGTGTAGTACCCAATATTATCTTGCATGGATTGTCGAATTTCGAATAATACATTGATTTCACGTCCTTCTTTTGACAGCGTTTGCCAAGCGCGTGCAAATGATTTCCTAAGGGAAAGCATGAAATAAAATCACTTGTTCCAAAACTGCACCCAAGCATCCGGGGGAGCTTTGTGGCCCTGTTGCCTCCAGTTACCAGCTAATGAAAAAGTCTTGTGCTTAATTGCTTTTTTTTGCTCGTTATTCCTAGGAGACTAGGTCTTTAGATGGGAAGAGGTGACGAGATTTGCAGGATTTAAGTTAAAACTGTTTAATAAAGGACAATGAATGAAGCTGGAACATAGGCCTTATTTAGAGTTGGGTAGTAGTGGAAAATATCCCACTGTCTCAGTGCAAAGGTAAATAAGGAGAAGAATCGACCAATTTAATGTTTCCCCCTTTAGGATATTGTGGGGCAGGAAACTCTGCCAGCCATTTCTTGTCTCAGATTTAGCAGTTCCTCCAGAAGCCAGAATTTTCCATTACACCCCAGCTCTAAATCGAGCCCAGGAATTTTCAGTTAAGCATAGCTTGAAATACTTTACATAAACTGTTTTATCTATGTGAAAACATATTTAGCTAATTGGCATTACGTATTGCATTACTGAAACTGTCCTTTAAGTCCCTGACAAATTTATTCCAACGCTTATCTCTGGATCTGCCGACTGTTATCTTTGGACAGAATTAGATAATAAATCTGTGTGGTCTGTAGTGATATCATTTCCGCCCGCAATCAAACGACGTTGCCATAGCTGTAAAAACCTTTCTGTTAGCAGATCTTTGTGAAATTGCTTGCCTTTTAGGGCGTTTGTTTAATTAAAACCTAATGCTCAAGTCAAAACAATTAAATCCTGACCATCAAGCAGCTTTAAGGTGGCTCCGTATGGTATTGTGACCATAAGTGTGGCCTTTAGAAGAAAATCTAATTTTTTTAGTAAGCCTGTTCACTATTACACATTGTGTTCACTAGGACAAATAAAATTCTCCTTAAGAAATTATATTTATATAGTTAGGTTTTCCCTATATAATCTTAGATTGGCGAAGTAATAAGAAGTATGGCAGACTATTTGTAACAGCAAAAGTTAGACCACCTGCTTTTCACATTTTATAAAATACCCACAGGGATATCTTAGAAATGTTAAGAGGGGTGAGGAGGGTGTGTCTGAGAGTTCTCAGCTGGGAACAATATGTACCCACCTAGAAGGACAAGAGTAGGCTGGAAAAACTGGGAGGGCTGGTATGGGAGGAGGGTGGAGAGGTATCGAGAGGGTACTGCGGATAATAGGTGGAGTTAGGAACATTAGATTGGAATTATTAAAAAAAATAAGGACAGTCTTGCTCTAATAAATATATACGTAGTTCATTAAAGCTCATTATAAGTTAGTGCAGAACTTGCTTAGCTTGTCTACTATTTATTTAAAAAGTTCAGTTTACCAGTTTAGTCTACTACTGTTAACAGTGTTAACAGTTTTAAGTTAGGCCTTTGAGAGAGCTTTTACTGTCTCATCAGACTATTCTTTTCCAAATAATTCCTACATAATATACAAACATAAGGGCGGTTTTAGTTCACTGGGCAACATACATTGATCTGTGTAATTGTGATTCACATTTTGCTTTCGCCCACCACATCGTACAGCATGGGGCAGTGGATCATCCATCTTATACTCATTGGCTTCTTGCACTTGGAGTGACTGCACAAAGCCTCTGCATATTACTCACATCCATATAAAACTACTGCTCTCTCTTTAGTGACCATTCCAGTTCAAATTAGTTTACTTAGATCTCTGTATATTAACTTAAAACAGCTGCCATTTATTAATTTATTACTTTGTTTAGTTTTAGTGACATTGTAACTCTGTGATTGCCTGCAATTTGAGTGCTTTGCAATGCGTGGTTTAGTCTTGTTTCCTTCACAAATAATAATAATAAAATGCAAGGCACAACTATAAGGATAAAAGTAAAGCGGCCACATAAGTGATTTTTTTTATTTAACATTTGTTATTGCAAGCATGTGGCGGACACACTTTTAGGTTTGGCATGCTTCCTTTTTTTTCTAGGTACTTGTGTGACATAAGCATGCAGTAATATATTTGTAAACATGATGCACCAGCCTGCCACGGCCAGAACTATTGGCTTTACAAGTGATTGTTTAGCCTGTACTAAAACAGGTGACTGTAACCTCTAGTTGTTTAAAAATATATATCTTGCATATCACAGCAGCTGTTTGGAACGGGTGCATACCTCTTTAGATATTTTACCAGGTTTGTAACTTTTTATCTCTGCAACACAAGAATTAACATACTGAGTTACCTTAATTAATCTTAATTTGCTCGCATAGCCTGACTGACTTTGCCGCACTCGCAGCAGTATGACTTTGTCCCCCAGGAGCCCTGAGACCAGGAGGAGGGGCCTCATGTCACAATAGTGCTTGGCTTTTCCCACTGCTCAGAACGTGCTCTTTGCCCGCATAGCCTCACTGACTTTTCAGCACTCGCTAGGGTGGTACTTCGTCCCCCAGCAGCTTTGAGGCCAGGTGTAGGGGCCTCAGGTCACATTATAAAATCGCTAGGCTTTTCCTGCTGCGCAGAGTCGCGTGCACAGGCCACCAGCTGGCCTGTCCGTGCCCGTAAGAGCCTGTAAGATCCTGGACTGGGGCACCCTCCAATGTTTGTTGTGGCCCCATTGGTCTGTCGGTGATATATTGTCTAGGCAGTTTTTGTTGGTAAAATTACCTCTTCCTCTGTTCTGGCTGGGTCCCGTGACTATTGGGTAACAAACCTATTTGCTATCTTTCGGGATAGCCCTGCCATGGGGAAGAGGAAAGTGGAGTTCATTATTGTGGTTGATAAAAGACCTAGGACAAATAAGTCTGTACTGTCTTTCTTAATAATAATATGAGGTTCATTAGGGAGGAGATCATGATTGTGAAAGTTCAGTTGGCCCTAAACTGTTGTGAGGTCACTCCCCTAAGTGATCTAGCATAAGCTCAGTCTACAATTATGTCCACAGATTTATCTCCCAACACTTGTTGCTCGTCGGATAGCCCTGTGAGTGTGATTGTGCAGGTAAACCACTCTACGGATTCTGAGCGCTTGACAGTTTCTAACTTGTCTAGAGCCTGCAGGCAAGGTGCTAGGGCAAAAACTAAAACTTCTGTGTTGCCAAGTTCGTCCAAGTCGGGAAGTAAACCTGGAAAGAGCGTGAAGAAAGGGAACTTGTCTCAGGTTTCTGCATCATACATGGGACCATGTAGTCATCAAGATCTTCTTCTCAAATTGGACTGGATTTCATCTGTTTTTGATGCTTCTAGCTCATAAATTACCATTTTGGAAGAGATGGTTGGGAAATTGTGGGTAGACTATGGGACTTATTCATTTGCATGTGGAGATTCTTTTGTGTAAACTAGCTCCCTTGTCTAATACTACTCATGATGTTAAGTTCTCCCCTCGGGATCAGTCTAGTTGTCCCCATTCATCTTACCTGCGTCTTACATGGGGATGGGGAACCTTGGTAACACTCCTGACAACTTAAACCCTGCTGCCCCACCATCTCAAAATACCCGGATAGCCACCCAAGTGGTCCATCTGAGTGCCTGTAGCAGTAGGAACCCTCCTCTTAATAGCACTGGGTGCATATTCCCTGTCACTCAGAGGGTACACATCATCACCCCACGAAGGCTGCTCATGAGGAGAAACCATGCAATGTGGTCATTCAGCTGCCCTCCGCATCTACTTCCTATGTACTAGTAATGACAAATGTACCCCCACTTAAAGGTAAGGAACCAGAAAGTTTCCAGCAGCTTAAACACAGTGACTCATTGACTGAGCAACAGGGTTAACCTCAAACAGCCCTTATTTGATGAGATCATTATGGTCTGTAGGGGTGGCTGGTTAGGGGACTCTGAAAAAACATGCCTTGGTAACTGTATAATTATTAACTTTCGTAATGCCATGAAGGTGGGTCACATTCTTTATAATCAGGAATAGTGTTGCTTCGAGCAATAGAATTTCAGGTATCCCTTTAGGTTTTTTCTAGCACCCCATATTGCTAGGCCCATTCAGAGGAGGGATGCACACTGTGGGCAGTGTGACAGCCCTGTCAACCTATTACATCGATTCATGGCTTTCGTCTGATTAGATGACCCTGACTGACTGGTTTCAACTTCTGAGGCAGGACCTGGTGATTCCCAAAGTGACTAGCCCTCCCAGTGATCTCCAGGTTATAAAATGGAATATAACTGGGATTAGTGCTAAAACATC
Organism: Pleurodeles waltl; assembly: GCF_031143425.1. Classification (NCBI taxonomy): domain Eukaryota; kingdom Metazoa; phylum Chordata; class Amphibia; order Caudata; family Salamandridae; genus Pleurodeles; species Pleurodeles waltl. Next base: position 667,235,284 of record NC_090449.1, on the reverse strand, counting down.
TGATAAGGGATGGATCAAGATGCTGTGTACCTATGATATAATTTGTTTTCAAGAGGCTTTGGGATGCACAGGGGTGTTTACATCTGAACGGTTATGTTTCGCTTGCAGCTACTGCCATTCCCTCCTCATATGGTAGAGAGAGAGGGGGTCTATTGACACTTATCAACTGGGGTTTGAACTGTAAAGTGGAGATGGTTACGTCTAATTCGCCTAATATCCAAGGTGTCCTTTTGACTTTTCCAAATATGTATAGGTTGTTAATTGCGAATAATTATAACTCTGGTAGTTAGAGAGGAGCAAGATTATGTTAAATGTTTTAGAAGGTTTTTAGATGACTTGTTCTATTGTTTGTCAAATTTTACAATGATTCTGTTGTTGGGGGATTTTAACTTGCATCCCTGTACGGCTTGTCATATTTTCGGGGATTCTGACAATTTGTTGACAGTTATGGATAAGATTCACCTTAAACATACCTGGCAAGGTGGCATGCTAAATAATTCGATCACAGATTATAATTTAGTTAATATATTTAAGTGGGGGAGTCACGTATTAGGAGGTGGGGTAGGTGCGTGCTAGCTCCATAATCAATTATATTTTTGTCCCTGCTTATCTCTTTCTCTCCCTTGTAAACTTTAGGGTAGAATGGGATGTTCATAGTGATCATAACCCTTTACTCGCTACCTTTTTGTGGGCCAAGTCTCCCTTGGATGTGGCAAGCTTATATAAGGAGTCAATTTCAGCAATAGAGCAGGGTTGTATGATTAGATGGGCTAATATCACCCCTGTTGATTTTATACCCAATCTGGTTGTTAATTGTCAATCTGATTTCCAAACCTGTGTAAATGTGGCCGCCCCTGACGCCAATATTCTTTCTAACATTTGTAGATCTATTAAATCTTCTCTGTCCAGGTCAGGGACGTCGTCATTTTTACCCCACTGCAAATGGTTTGGCAAGTGGTGCTCCGGGGTAAAGCATCATTCAGGAAGAGATGAGGAAAGCAAGTGCTATATATAGCTGGGCCTGTAAAAAGTAAAAGAGTAATTTAAACAAGCATTTGCAATGCAATGACTCTCGTGTTTGCTCGAGTTAGAGCTATTAGCGTTGTAAACTCCTAACCTGACTTTTCTTGCCACATAAATTGAAAATGAAAAGTAAAACAGTTTCACAAATGCAAGCAGATTTACAACGCCACGGCCACCATGAGCATCAGCATGAAGAGACACGAAAAAGAAGTTCGCTCGTAGTCAAACTTATCGGCAAACGTGCATTTAGCCATGTAACAGGGGCGATGGCCAAGGCAGTAACAAAATCTCCCCAAGGAGGGACGAATGTAAACCATTTACCAATGTCTTCACAGCATTTTTGAAGGGCAAGTCCACGAATGAGTGGTAGTTATGGGCGTGATGTGGGTGTTGTTAAAAGCCTAGGTACATACCAACACGTCAGAAAAGCAGTGCTTGCGCACTGCTATGCTCGACCTAAAAATGAGGCATGGAAGAATTAACTTGCTGCTAGCACTTTGCAGAATAGTGTAGCTTTGCGGAGAGTAGTGAACCACTATCTGTTAAGCTCCAAGCAATTGTCAAATCAAACCTCAGCAATCATGGCCCAAGCTTGGACTGACCATTTTTAGGTCATTTATGTCCCCGGGGGCTCGGAATCCCACACACCCCATACTCAGGCGGGCCCAGGGCTTATATTTTGGTGGGAAGAGGTGAGAATTTACATTTCAACCATCCCCTCAGGAAAAGCTCCTGCTCCTGATGGGGGGAGGGGTCCCTAGTGATTTGTAAATATAGCTAGTTGAATTCTGGGCCTATTTGCTGACCCTGTATTTAAACATAGCTGCTCAAGGCTCTCTGCCACCTCCGTGGCGTCATTCACTGATAGTGCCAGTATTTACAAAGGGGAGCAAAGCTGACCCTGCATGTTACAGATCTATTTAATTGGTTGATTCTGAGGTGAAACAAATACGTCGGGTTGTTGGACCCCCTGAACGGTCTGAGCTAATGAAAACATCATTCTGTTGGACTTGCAATGTGGGCTCAGACCAGGTTGGGATACCATTAAGCAAAACATGAGCCTATATTTGCTCATTAGCAAACATACCAAAGCGAAGGGGGCCCAATCCACCTGGACTTCCTGGACCTCAGCTCGGTGTTTGTCAGAGAAAACAGAGCTAAACTCCAGGCTTTGATGGAGTCCATCAGGGTCAAGCCTTCATTTGTCACTTTTTGTGCGATTTGCATGACGGTCTCTCTGCCTTTCTCACACATGGTCTAAATGGCAAATGCACACCCCACTTTAGTTTGAAGAGAGGGGTCCGTCATGGCTGTATCCTGGCATCCTTTCTTTTTATTCTTTATTTTAATCAACTTGAATCAATTTCAGTAGAGCAGTGACAGGATGTTCCTAGTGCAGATGGTTGCCCAGAGCCTTCCCTGTTACATGTAGATGATACATTTTTAAATGCACGTACTGCAAGGGATTTGCAGCGACTTTTAGATCTTTTTTTTATCAGATTTATGGATAGTCTTGAGCTCACCAGAAATTTTGCAAAATCTCATGTTATGGTGGTTGGTCCCAAAAGTACTAAAACTCAGACCTTTGTGGCAAAGGGTCATCATATAAGCAGGGTAAACAATTTTCGTTATTTGGGCATTCTGCTGGATTCTCACCTTAACTGGCAACTATTGATTAATAACACCATGTATGTCCTTTAAAACGGCAGCTCCCAGTATTGGTGATTTCTCATGATAGTTGGAACACACACACACACACACACCTGAAGGCTGCTTTTGATATCTTCAAAGCAAAATGTATCCCCATAGCTAGCTTTGGCTGTGTGATCTGGGGCTACAAGCCCATTACTCTTATTCAGATTGTGGAGAAGTTTTTCAGAGGCGTTTTACTGAAGATCCTGGTATGGGATACATATCTGATTTAATTTGCCTTCGTCCCTTACTACTTTGGTTTTTAGTGTGGCTGACGTATGAGCTGAAGCTTAACAAACTGAGTGAACATGATTTCATGGGTCTGGACAATATGTTACACATCCCTTGGTTGGGTCATATTTTGTGTAACTTGAGAGATTTGGGGAGACCGAAAATTTTTATGATCCTGGTGGCATTGTCAAAGCAGATATTGCCAGGGTTAAGTAGGCCTTTATCTCCAAAGTAGCAGCGGACCGCAAGGCCCTTGCTTTTGACCAAGCGTTCCTTGCCCCATCTTATTCTGGTTAAATATGTGAGCGGCATGGAACCTTACCTAAGTTTGGATATGCCCAGTGTCCATCGAAGGATTTTGACCTTGTTTAGGCTAGACTTGATTCCTGAGCTTATGTTTTCTAAAAGAGGATGGCTTAAAGATTCTGATTTACCTGTATGCATTTGTGGTAATATATCTATTCCTAACACTTTGCATATTGTTATGATTTGTCCTAGGTTCAGGAAATTACATGGCACCTATATAGGACACCTTCCTACCAATGCATTTTAAGCAAGCGAGACTAGTGCTATTGTTTTTGCATTTTTTTTTATCCACGTCCAATGTATTTCTTCTTATCCTTATTTCTTTCTGGTGTTTTGAGATCGAAATAATTGAGATTTCAATGTATTATTTGATGTTCTTTCCTCTGTGATGATAGTTTATTTATGTGTTCTCAGGTAATTTTTTTATGATGTCCACATTTGTATTTCCACTTTTATGATTTTTCTTTGGAAAAATCGAATACAGTTTTATTGAATGATTGATTGATTGAATCTACAAAGCTATTGTCTAGGTTTACATACAGTGCTCTGGAAAAGGGAAATTAACCTTCCAACGATTTAATGAGCATTCAAGCCTTTCTGCAGAGATAACACAAAGCACTCCAGTACTGTTAGTATCCTGATTTATCAAGCACCAGGGACTTCCATTGTTTGCTAGGTTTTAAAATGAGAAGGCAGGCATGAAGCACTAATTTCAAAACTAGCCATTCGTTTGTCGACACCTGATTAAAAGTGTACCTGCTTCTAGGGCTATTTGTCGTGCTCAATCTGTCATTGGCCTGCTATCACCAGACTGGATCTAGGGCTTACTGTTGCACAGTGAAAGGATGGAAGGGTGACATTCACATGCTGAAGAGCCTGAGGAAAGCTGGGCAGTCTAGTGCTTCAGTGGCTCAGAACCTGGAGACTTAGTAAGAAGAAGGTCCACCACCCAACTTAAACTTTAGAAAAGTGAAGAATTAATTGTGTCCCAACCTGGTCACCCACCAGGTGCGCAGCTTTGACATGCTTTGTTATAGGAAGGGGCAGGATCGGACTGAGACAAAAAAGCAGGCTGGGGCAGCAAAATAAAAGTGCCCCCGTTAGTGAACCAGATAGCTAAAAAGGTGGCCTACCTTGGCAAACCAGGCCAGTTTTTAAATTGCTAAGACGCACTTCATGGGTATTTTTCAAGGTAATGTAGACTGCATGCATTTGTGTTTGCTGCAGTCAATTTTTGAAGTAATATCAGGAAAATAAAGTGTAAAAAGCGGCCCACTTCGCCATGAAATAGGCCAACAAACTTCTAAAGCAAGCATTTGCAATACAATGGGTCTTGTGTTTGCTCGAGTTAGAGCTATTAGCGTTGTAAATGAAAAGTAAAACAGTTGACATAAACAAGCCGATTCAAAGCGCCAGGGCTGCCATGAGCATGAGCACAAAGGAGAGACACAAAAGGAAAAAGAAGTTTGCTCGTGGTCAAACTTATCAGCAATTGAGCAAATATCCATGAAACAGGTTCGATGGCAAAGTCGGTAACAAAACTGCCCGAAGGAGGGACAAACGTGAAGCATTTACCATTGACAGCAAAGGATTTTTGAAAGGCAAGCCCATTAACGAGTGATAGTGATGGGCGTGCGTGCGGTGGGCATGGTTAAAAGCCCACAGAGATTACAAGTCAGAGCGCATGCACGCTCGACCTAAAAATGACCCGCACACTGATCTGTCAGACTAGCCCAACGGACCCTGCATGATTACCGTGTATGCCAGTCCCACCCTAGGCAGAGGATAGGAAAACTGGTGCTGTTGCTGGGAATCCGAAGTCTGACTGTGCGTGTTTACTGACTCATGACCCGAGCTTCACCTTGATGGCGGGCCTGGTGTCCGACAAGTGTAGGTACATGCGTACTCATGCCTTGAAAGTCAGGTTATAGGGGTCATCTTGACAGTGAGTGAAGCACCACTCCATATGGCTGGTGCACACCTGAAAATGAGCTCCATGACCATGGCCTAGACTGCACAAAACACACACACATTGGGATAAAAGCTCTCACCCCCTCTCAGAAGTGATGCGATTGACACAACTGCATATGTGTCGGAGTCAAAAAATATTGGTCACAAACTCCCCCCACCAATAGGTACCACCACCCCACATCAAAAATTTGCCCCTGATAATACCACTGATAAATCATTCTGTGTAATACAAAATTATAGTCTGTTGCAGAGTCGCCAACCTTGGTCCACGAGGACCGGAGGCATTCCATATATTAATGATATCCTTACAAAATTAATTTTATGTAAAGGCACCCTGCCCTGTGAGTTATACAATTCCTCTGTGCTTTTAATGAACAAAGCCAAAGCAGATGAAACTAGATTTGTTTTTTTATACATCCTCACATTGTCCACATTCTGCAATCACTATGTTCTTGTAGCACTAAAGGGGTTCATTCTCTTTCTCGCCCTGGTTGTAAAGAGTTTCATTGCAGAATGGAGTGTGGTGGTGTTTGTGAGCTCCAGTATGTAGGAGGCGCTGTGAAAGCATTTTCTTTGCTTTGTGGGTCTATCTGAGATGCTGGCCCCCCAAAATGTCCATGATCTGTAACACACGAGAACTAGCTTCAGCCGGGGAGTAGCGAAAGAAAAGGATGTTGTCTGCCTATAACACTGTCCTATCCGATAGCCCCTTTCCCCACTCGAAACCCCGCACCTGGGTGTCCATCCTCACACACATTGCCAGAGGCTCCATAGCAAGGGCCAATAACAGGGGGGGAGAAGGGACAGTCCTGTCACATTCCTCTCTGCACAGGGATCAGGGCTGAGCGAGCACCAGCCATATGCACAGACACATTTAAATCACTATAAAATAATTTGAGGTAAGAGAGACAACGAGGGTCAAAGTTAAGTCTGTGAAGTAAAGTGAAGAGGTAGTTCCAGCTGAAGGCCTTATCTATATCAGCCAAGTGGATCCCTGTTGGCCCCCAGCCTGTCAGCCAGTGCCATCGCATTGTAGAGACAACTAATATTATGACGGGTGGACTACATTGGGTATATCGGGTATAATGCATACCAGGCAGTTTGCAAGTGCCTTAGCCATGATCTTCACCTTCAAGGTGAGTAACAAGATTGGACGGTTATGATCTCTGGAGGCATACCTGCGTAGAGAACACCAAGATCTCTGTGTGGTGCCAATCGGGTGGGAGTACTGCATCACAGGCCGTGGAGCAGATCACCTCTAACATGTGGTCCTGTGATTTATGCTTATAAGCTTTATAAAATTTGCATGGAAATCCATTAGGCCTGGGTCTTTCCCATTGTTCAGTACTGCCAGGGCCAAAGAGAGTTCATACACCATTAATGCACAGTCCAACGAGTCGCGGTTAGTCGCAGTAAGAGCTCTGAGGGGCAGGGCCTGCACAAACTCCACTATCTGTTCCCGGGATAGGACCTCCTGGTCGGTGTATACCTCATGGAAATGTGCACCAAAGCCATTTGCAACACTCTGTGGATCCGTGAGTAGCGTTCCAGACGAATTACAAATCAGTGCAACATAAGAGGAATGAGGAGTATTCTGACATAATCTGTGAAGCATTTTACTAGATTTGTTCTTATTGATAGATATGGCTCTGGGCCACTCGCCGCGATTGCTTGGCCTCATCTAGCAGAACCTGCAGTATTGAAGTTGTAGGAGTCTTAATTGCCTGCGAGTCACCTGCCCATCAGCCTCTCGACCCCCGCTTCTCCAGCTGCTCCATTTTAGTTTCCAGATCTACCAATGTGCGCATTTCATGATGCCTCGGTGCTTCGCAGCAGCTAATGCTGCACCCCCTCAGTGTAGGCTTCCTGGTTTTCCATAACGCCACCAGCGATGGGGAGGATGGGATATTTTGTAAGAAATAGTTGGTAATAGATCGTTCAATGGCTACTGTAGTCCCAGTCCTCTAGGAGCCAGAGCGAAAGGCGCCAATGAAAGACTGGACTGCAAGGACCCACCCATAGCCGCAGAGCCACCGGAGAGCGGTGCGACAGCCCCATGGACAACCCTGCAATCACTGAGATTCTATATTGTTAGGACCGAGGGACCAGGAAATAGTGCAGGCGGGAAAAGGAACTATGGGCATAGGAGAAGAATGTATAGCCCCTGTTTGTAATATGATAGGCCTTCATACTTCCATCAAGCCTAATGTGGCAATGAAAGACGACAGGCGCATCTTCCATGACTATGGGAGCACCCCATAGGGTGGCCACCAATCCACAGGTGGGTGTACTATAACATCCCAGTTCCATCCACCACTGTGAGTCCCTCAGATAGGTCTCCCTAGAGCTTCGTCATTTGTTCTATAAAGGTGGGACCTTGGGTGGGGGCATACACACAAACGTTATAGTTTCACTATATAGCGTTCCTGAAATTTCAGGCTAACGGCCCTGGCGATCTGATGACGTTTATGTAACCTGGTATGGGACTGTATTCTTGATTAATGTGCTAGCACGCCTAAACCCCCTGGAAAATCGAGAATGAAAGGCTTGAGAGTAGCCAAATATGGCAAGACTTGCAACCTTGTTGCCGAGCATGTGTGTTTCCTAAAGGAGGAGTATATCTGCACCTATACGTCTGGTTTAACATAGCACCGCCTCTCTAACCGGCAGTTGGTCAATCTGACCATTTGGTAAGCTGTAACTAATAAAAGAGAAGAATGTGCCTGTCACCAGCTGTAGTGTGTAGGCAGACAGGCGTGCAGCAGACATAGAAAAATATAACAACACTAAAACACCCAAACCCCTTCAAAGCAGATAGCCAGTCCTTCAATGTGTGAGCGAACTCTGACCTGTTTCAGGTCCTGAGCTCGCCCCCCACGACCGCAGCACCAACCTGCTGCCCTCTGCCTCTGTCCCACGAGCACGCTGCCGTTTGCGTGTTCGAGGCCCTCCTCCACCCGCAGGCATCCTCCTGCGCCTCATCCCTGGTGGCTAGTGGGCTCACTTGACCCGTGTGCCGCTTCCGCCGTCCTGTAAGTATTTTTGGCTTTTTCGTTTTTTTCCGCGCCTCGCCGCCGGCGCTTCTGCCCCCTTTGTGCCCCCCTGATTGCTGTCTCCCCGATCGTGTATTGTGCCATTTTTGTATTTCTGATTGTATTTCTGATTGTATTTTCTCTTTGTAACTGCTTGTAGTTTTGCTCGTTTTCAGTGTTTTTTGCCCCTTGTGCGCTCCCCGTTCCCTGCCGCTGCCTCCCTGCGGCCCCGCCCCCCTCGCACCCCCATTTGCCGCTCCCTCCCGCCTCCCAGCTGCTCCTCCCTCCCCCCTCCCTTCTTAATGGCTGGCGCTGCGCGTCGCGAGTGAGCGAACTCTGACCTGTTTCAGGTCCTGAGCTCGCCCCCCACGACCGCAGCACCAACCTGCTGCCCTCTGCCTCTGTCCCACGAGCACGCTGCCGTTTGCGTGTTCGAGGCCCTCCTCCACCCGCAGGCATCCTCCTGCGCCTCATCCCTGGTGGCTAGTGGGCTCACTTGACCCGTGTGCCGCTTCCGCCGTCCTGTAAGTGTTTTTGGCTTTTTCGTTTTTTTCCGCACCTCGCCGCCGGCGCTTCTGCCCCCTTTGTGCCCCCCTGATTGCTGTCTCCCCGATCGTGTATTGTGCCATTTTTGTATTTCTGATTGTATTTTCTCTTTGTAACTGCTTGTAGTTTTGCTCGTTTTCAGTGTTTTTTGCCCCTTGTGCGCTCCCCGTTCCCTGCCGCTGCCTCCCTGCGGCCCGCCCCCCTCGCGCCCCCATTTGCCGCTCCCTCCCGCCTCCCAGCTGCTCCTCCCTCCCCCCTCCCTTCTTAATGGCTGGCGCTGCGCGTCGCGAGTGAGCGAACTCTGACCTGTTTCAGGTCCTGAGCTCGCCCCCCACGACCGCAGCACCAACCTGCTGCCCTCTGCCTCTGTCCCACGAGCACGCTGCCGTTTGCGTGTTCGAGGCCCTCCTCCACCCGCAGGCATCCTCCTGCGCCTCATCCCTGGTGGCTAGTGGGCTCACTTGACCCGTGTGCCGCTTCCGCCGTCCTGTAAGTGTCTTTGGCTTTTTCGTTTTTTTCCGCGCCTCGCCGCCGGCGCTTCTGCCCCCTTTGTGCCCCCCTGATTGCTGTCTCCCCGATCGTGTATTGTGCCATTTTTGTATTTCTGATTGTATTTCTGATTGTATTTCTGATTGTATTTTCTCTTTGTAACTGCTTGTAGTTTTGCTCGTTTTCAGTGTTTTTTGCCCCTTGTGCGCTCCCCGTTCCCTGCCGCTGCCTCCCTGCGGCCCGCCCCCCTCACGCCCCCATTTGCCGCTCCCTCCCGCCTCCCAGCTGCTCCTCCCTCCTCCCTCCCCCCTCCCTTCTTAATGGCTGGCGCTGCGCGTCGCGAGTGAGCGAACTCTGACCTGTTTCAGGTCCTGAGCTCGCCCCCCACGACCGCAGCACCAACCTGCTGCCCTCTGCCTCTGTCCCACGAGCACGCTGCCGTTTGCGTGTTCGAGGCCCTCCTCCACCCGCAGGCATCCTCCTGCGCCTTATCCCTGGTGGCTAGTGGGCTCACTTGACCCGTGTGCCGCTTCCGCCATCCTGTAAGTGTTTTTGGCTTTTTCGTTTTTTTCCGAGCCTCGCCGCCGGCGCTTCTGCCCCCTTTGTGCCCCCCTGATTGCTGTCTCCCCGATCGTGTATTGTGCCATTTTTGTATTTCTGATTGTATTTCTGATTGTATTTTCTCTTTGTAACTGCTTGTAGTTTTGCTCGTTTTCAGTGTTTTTTGCCCCTTGTGCGCTCCCCGTTCCCTGCCGCTGCCTCCCTGCGGCCCCGCCCCCCTCGCGCCCCCATTTGCCGCTCCCTCCCGCCTCCCAGCTGCTCCTCCCTCTCCCCTCCCTTCTTAATGGCTGGCGCTGCGCGTCGCGAGTGAGCGAACTGTGACCTGTTTCAGGTCCTGAGCTCGCCCCCCACAACCGCAGCACCAACCTGCTGCCCTCTGCCTTTGTCCCACGAGCACGCTGCCGTTTGCGTGTTCGAGGCCCTCCTCCACCCGCAGGCATCCTCCTGCGCCTCATCCCTGGTGGCTAGTGGGCTCACTTGACCCGTGTGCCGCTTCCGCCGTCCTGTAAGTGTTTTTGGCTTTTTCGGTTTTTTCCGCACCTCGCCGCCGGCGCTTCTGCCCCCTTTGTGCCCCCCTGATTGCTGTCTCCCCGATCGTGTATTGTGCCATTTTTGTATTTCTGATTGTATTTCTGATTGTATTTTCTCTTTGTAACTGCTTGTAGTTTTGCTCGTTTTCAGTGTTTTTTGCCCCTTGTGCGCTCCCCGTTCCCTGCCGCTGCCTGCCTGCGGCCCCGCCCCCCTCGCGCCCCCATTTGCCGCTCCCTCCTGCCTCCCAGCTGCTCCTCCCTCCCCCCTCCTTAATGGCTGGCGCTGCTGCGCCCGTCCGCGCCTGGACCGCGCCCAGCGCCACACCCCCTGGCCCTCGCGCCCCCCGCATCCGCTACTCAATCGACGAACTCCGCGCCTTCAACCCCGGCCCCTCCACTGAATGCTGCCGGGCATCCCCGAAGCACACTAAAGGACCTTTTTCCTGCCGTACCTGCAACTTCTCCTGCATCAGAACGACCAATCCAACTACTGAAACATTCAACCCCAACCACCTGAACTGCATCCTCATCAACACCCGCTCCGCACGAAAACACGCCATTGAGCTCTGGGATTTGCTCGACACCACTGCTCCTGACGTGGCTTTCCTGACCGAAACCTGGTGGAACGACTCCTCGTCTCCGGACATCGCCATCGCCATACCGGACGGCTACAAAATCACCAGAAGAGATCGAACCAACGGAATCGGCGGCGGAATAGCCATCGCTCACAAAGCTACCCTCAAAATCCACACCCACTCAGACGACACCCTCAGGACAGCCGAACACCTCCACTTCCAGATCCACACGGACCCCAACACGACCCTCAGAGGAACCCTCATTTACCGCCCTCCAGGACCAAGAGCCCCCTTCAGCGACACCATCGCCGACCTTGCAAGCACCCACGCCCTCGCTTCCCCGGATTACATCCTCCTGGGAGATCTGAACTACCATCTGGAAAATGCCAACGACGTCAACACCGCATCACTGACCTCCAACCTCCTCAACCTCGGACTCCGCCAGCTAGTCAACACGCCCACCCACATCGCCGGACACACCCTTGACCCCCTCTTCACCTCAAGCAACCACATTTCCTTCAGCCACACCTCCGAACTCCACTGGACCGACCATCACTGCGTCCATTTAACCTATAAGAAAACCACAGAGCAACACCGCATCCAGCTACCTCCCCACCGCTGCTGGGGCAAAGTCACCCAAGACCAACTGACCAGCACCCTCATCAACAACCTTCCACCCGACGCAACCGACCCGAGCACAGCCGCCATCAACCTCCATCAATGGATCCTCGACTGCGCCAACACCCTTGCCCCTCTCAAGAAACCCACCGCCATCCAAGGAAAGAAAAAACCAGCCTGGTTCACAGACGATCTAACCACCTCCAAAAGCATCTGCCAGAAGCTCAAAAAGAAATGGATCCAAGAACGCACACCCGACAACCTCGCCGCCCTCAAAAACGCCAACCGCGAACACCACCAACGGATCCGCATCGCCAAGCGCGCCCACTTCACCGAACGCATCAACAACAACGCCCACGACTGCAAAGAACTCTTCGGCATCGTGAAGGAACTCTCCAATCCAAAAGCCAACTCCAACGACATCCCGCCCTCCCAGAAACTCTGCGACGACCTCTCCACCTTCTTCCACCAGAAAATCGCTACCATCCACGACAGCTTCAACACCGGTCCACCGCCAGACCCCACCCCCGACGTCTCCTCCCGCGACTGCCGCCTCACCGCCTGGACCCACGTGGACGAGGCAGAAACCATAACAACCATGAACACCATCCACTCAGGCTCCCCCACGGACCCCTGACCACATCATGTTTTCAACTCAGCCAACGCCACCATCGCCCCCGAACTCCGCAAGATCATCAACCTCTCCTTCACTTCTGCCACCTTCCCGGACAGCTGGAAACACGCGGAAATCCAACCCCTCCTCAAAAAACCCAAGGCCGACCCCAACGATCTCAAAAACTTCCGTCCGATCTCTCTCCTCCCTTTTCCAGCGAAAGTCATCGAGAAGATCGTCAACACTCAGCTCACCCACTTCCTCGAAGACAATTCCATCCTGGACCCCTCACAATCCGGATTCAGACGAAACCACAGCACTGAGACTGCTCTCCTCGCCGCCACAGATGACATCAGACATCAAATGGACAACGGCGAAACCTCAGCCCTCATCCTCCTCGACTTATCAGCCGCCTTTGACACCGTCTGCCACCACACCCTACTGACCCGCCTCCAGGAAGCCGGCATCCAAGATAAAGCCCTCCACTGGATCTCATCCTTCCTCTCCGACAGAACGCAGAGAGTCCGTCTCTCCCCTTTCCGCTCCAAAGCCACCAACCTCATCTGCGGCGTCCCCCAAGGATCTTCCCTCAGCCCTACGTTGTTCAACGTCTACATGGCCCCCCTCGCTCAACTGGCCCGCCAACATCATCTCAGCATCATCTCCTACGCCGACGACACCCAGCTCGTCCTCTCCCTGACCAAAGACCCACTCACCGCCAAAACAAACCTCCACGAGGGACTAAAATCCATCGCCGATTGGATGAACAACAGTCGCCTGAAACTCAACTCCGACAAGACGGAAGTCCTCATCCTCAGGCGCACTCCCTCGGCCTGGAACGACTCATGGTGGCCCTCCGTCCTCGGACCCCCGCCCACGCCTGCCAGCCACGCAAGAAACCTCGGCTTCATCCTGGACTCCGACCTCACCATGTCCAAACAGGTCAGCGCCGCCTCCTCCTCCTGTTTCAACACCCTTCGAATGCTCCGCAGAATCTTCAAGTGGATTCCAACAGAAACCAGAAAGACGGTGACCCAAGCCCTCGTCAGCAGCAGACTTGACTACGGCAACGCACTCTACACAGGCATCCCAACCAAAGACATCAAACGACTCCAACGTATCCAAAATGCCTCCGCCCGACTGATCCTCGACATACCCCGCCGAAGTCACATCTCCCCTCACCTAAAGGAACTCCACTGGCTCCCGGTAGACAAGAGGATCACCTTTAAACTCCTGACCCACGCTCACAAGGCACTTCACAACACCGGACCCTCCTACCTCAACACCAGACTTAACTTCTACACTCCAACACGTCAACTCCGATCCGCCAACCTCGCCCTCGCCATCGTACCCCGAATCCAGCGCAAGACATCCGGCGGCAGATCCTTCTCCTTCCTCGCCGCCAAGACCTGGAACTCTCTCCCCACATCTCTTCGCCAGACCCAGGACCTCCTCGCATTCAGAAGGCTCCTCAAGACCTGGCCCTTCGACCGCTAAATCAGCAGCGCTCCCCCCCCCCCCCTCAGCGCCTCGAAACCCTGACGGGTACATAGCGCGCTTTATAAATGCTATGATTGATTGATTGATTGATCAATATCCAACGAAATTCACCCCCCCATACTTCGACAACTACAAGCATTTTTCGTGAGGTAGACCATCTCTGAACTCCAAAGGGGGGGGAGGGGGTGCCCAGTTAGTTCCCACCCAAAGTTTCCCAACACCCAACGTAGGAAAATAAACACAACACAATGGGGGAGCATACTCAACCTCTTGAAAGTTTCACAGCCACCTATAAAATAATGTTACATAGGACTTAAGAGAAAGCACCCCCAGGATAAACAGACTTCGACAATGTTACTTGGAGGGCACTGGAGGTAGAGCCCGAGGGTCCTGTAGCTCATCTTCGCCAGTCTTAGAGTTCTCCGTCTGCCAGAGGTTCCTCCAAGAGAAGCATGATCGGTTTCAATGTTTTGCTGTGGTCTTCAACTGTCCACCTTGGCCACTCCCGGATTGAGTTTGAGTCCATTGGTGAAGTAGTGTGAGGCCTGACACACACCCTTTCATCCATCCATTGGAAGACTTTTTCCAGTGTTTCAAAAAATTGTGTCTGAGCTTGATATATGACCATAAGCTTTGTCGGGTATAGTAGCTTATAGCGGAGGTTAAGTCCCTTGAGACGCTGTTTGGAAGCCTGGAATGACTGTCAATGTTGCTGAACCAGTCTGGTATAATCAGGTAAGATCATGATGTGCTGAAACTGGTATGGGATTTTATCCTGGAGCCGAGCACATTTGAGAATGGCGTCCCTCACCATATAGTTGAAGAGCTTTGTGATCACCTGCATGGACCTCCAGCCAGCAGGGGGGTGACGCACCAAGGCTCTGTGGGCCCACTCGACGGCAAAGCAAGTGGAGAGAGCATCCGGGGTCATCAATGTATAGAGCCAGGTATCCAGGAAGCAATCAATCGAGGATCCCTCACATCCCTCCGGGAAACCCACAAATCATAGGTTGCTGCAGCGGGCCCTACCCTCAGCATCCTTGACCCTCGCCGCCAGTTCTTTGGTCACCGCCGTGAGCTTTGTCATGGTCTGCTGCAATGAAGCAACCTAATCCTCCACTCCTGAGACAATAGTCTCTGTCTCGGTGATTTTCTCAATAGCTTTTCGCAAGTCCTGGCAGAGAAGATTAACCTCTGTGCCCATCGCCCCAATCTTGGCGTCAAGCATGTTTCGCTACTGCGTGATGACAGCCATCAGAAAGGTGTTTTCCAGGATCGATTCACACTGGCCACTCACTTCGGAGGCTGCAGTGGACCCCCCGGTTGAGTATACTTATCCATAGTGTTCGGTTTGGCCAGTTTAGAGGGTAATCTTTAGCCATTCCGATGTTAGTGACTCTGGTTGTCTCCACACTCAATGCTATGCTAGACGCTGTTGCTGACCCGCCTGACACTCACCACGGTCTGTGCGGAAGGCGCGCGAGCAGTCGGTTCCCCCAATAAGGAGCAGCAGTGCAGACTGTCCCCAGCAGTTCAGATACCAGGGTGACATACGGCAGAGCGAGAGTAGGGTTGAAACCCCCGTCACAAACTGCACTGAACCTGGCGAGGTGTGTCCACAGCGGGAGCATCCTCCCCATGCGCAACTCCCTTAGGGGTGCACCTAATGGATCACGTCTCAGAAGAAGGAGCAATAGCTCCTAGGAAGAATAGGAAGAGGTGTCACCCCAGCAGCAACGATCATGTGTCAACCCGAGGTCTCCATCCAGGTTGAACCGTGGTTAGACCACCCATTCATCAATGTGGCCTTAGGATCTTTCAGTGCCCCCCCCCAGCTCCCAAGTCTTATGTCGTACAATGTATGGGCACTTGAGTAAGTCTGGAGTAAATGGCCATCTCGTGCTATGGCCTTAACGGTAAGGCCCCTGCACCTCCCTTTGGACAGCCATCCCCGAGTCTTTGCCCACAGGGTTACTGTGAGAGGTAGCCCCCCCCCACAGTCAGAGTACATGTAGGCCAAAGAGCATCTCCAAGTCCTGGGGTTACCGCTCTCTGCCAGGTTTGAGTACCTCCCAGCACAGATCCTGCAACTCACAAGAATGGCCTTTTCAAAGTCCAGGGGGCCTAGATCAAGAATGGAGCACTCCCCGGGGCCCCAACACCTTCTTACCGGTAACTCAGCAAGGCTCTGGGTCCTGGCCGGGTGCGCCCAGCGGATCAGTATCTGTTTCACCCGCCATATAGCCCCCAGCCGCAAACCCAGGGCCTCCCAAACTGTGTGATCCAGGCCCCGGGATGAAGTGTGGCATGGGCGTCCCCAACTGTGGCAGGTAAGATGGGAATCAGATGGCAGGGGAAGCCCGCCAACGTCAGGCTCAAGCAGCCCCCTCAGCTATGCCTCCAGACCCCTGGCATAGATGCGGGCTCCTCTGTAATGGTGGTGCATGCCACCCAACTGCTCCCCCAAGGCTGCAGCGCTTGTCTCTCCACCTCTGACCGCACAACTGTCCTCTGCCGTTTGCTAAGCCTGCACTACTAGGGTGTGTCGTGGCCTCTGAGCCTGGATTAGCAGTATATTTTCACCAATGTGGGGCAGTATGTAGTTGGATTAGCGGTGGCTGCACGGAGTGATCTCAAGTTGCAGCTCCCATGTTCTGCTGTCAGACCTCCAAAAGAAGTTTTAATTGATCTTGACAATAATTCTTTGTCCAGAGTGTTGGACCTGGCCCTTTTTGCAGGTTGATCACTAGACTTTTTTGCCTCCTTCCTCCTATTTTTTTCTGACCTCTTGCTATTGGCTCTAGGAGTCTGAGCACTTTACCACTGCTGATCAGTGCTAAAGTGCAGGTGTTCTCCCTTCTAAAAGTTGGTATGATTGGCTTACACCTAATTGGCACATTTAATTTACCCGTAAGTCCCTTGTACTTTGGTATCCCTTTACCCAGGGCCTGTAAATTAAATGCTACTAGTGGGCCTGCAGGCGCTGCTTGCACCACCCACAGAAGTAGCCTTTCAAACCTGCCTCAGGCCTTCTAGCTCAGGGCCTGCGTGCACAGTTTCTGCCACAGGGACCTGGCATCTAAATTTACTTGCCATGCCCAGAACTCCCTTTTTACTACAAGTAAGTCACCCCTAAGGTAGGCCCTAGTTAGCCCTATGGGCAGAGTGCTATGTATGTAGCAGACAGGACATGGGCCTGGTTGCGTGGCCTGTCCTGATAGTGACAAACAGCCTATCTGGTTTCTCACTGCTGTGAGTGCTGCCTTCTCATAGGATTGCATTGGAAACACCCTGCCTTATGTCTGGGGGTATTGTCTGATTTATGAGGGGTAGCGTAGGCGTGTTTGGTATGGTTGTAATTTTAGTGAGAAACTCTGCTTACTGGTGTGGGTGGATTTTTTATTACCATTATAGAAATGGCACTTGTAGAAAGTGAGCATTCCTCTGTACTTATGACTCTGGTGTTTTGCAGCTTGACTCCAGTCCACGTCTGGGCAGAATGACAGTTGGGCTTTGTGCATACTTTTCAGACAGCCTGTACGCAGGGAGGGTCGAGGTGTCACAGAGGCGCATCTACATTTTGAAAGGTCTTCTTGGGCTGGGAGAAGGGGAGGCGAGGCACACTTACATTTGTAAAGGCTGTGCCCTGGTCTCACACAAAGGGCTCGTTTACCCCCAGCTGATGTCTGGAGGCTGTGCTGGAGGAGAAAGGGGACACTCCCAGAACCAGTTGTAACTGGTTGGAACCTCCTCCAGCTCCACCTTTGTGACCCCCAGGACCCATGCCACTGCCTGCTTGAAGTGCAGGAGGAGCGCTTCATTTCTTGCATAGCTCCTGAGGAGCGCTTCATTTAGTTGTTGCCTAGTGCCTTGGGAAGTGCTTTATTTCTCATGAACCTAGTGCCCGGAGAAACGATTTTACCTGATCCACATTGCTCCTTGTGAGCACGTCGCTGCTGCTGCCGCTGAAAAAGATCACCGCTGTGACCCAGCATTAGGAAGACGACTAGTGCTCCGTAAAGTGCCCCCGGGGCATGGGAAAGGTGAAGGCGGGAGCAGGAGCGCTCTTGGTGGTATCCCCAGGGTGCAGGAGGCCGTCAAGAGGTGCCGCTGGGGCACAAACAGACATCCCCTTCCGGAGCCTGGATTCTGTGTGGCTGCGCCGCAGCTGAGGAAGGAGGTGGCTCCCCCGGGCAGGACCTGGGAAGACTCCGGAGCTGGCAGTCCTGCCGCAAGGATGCGGGTGGCTGCTTTTGAGCATCCCCACCACGGGAGGAGGACCTGAGAAGTCTCCCCGTTCGGGTGGAGGGTGCCGGATTCCCTGGCAGAGCTGTCTCACCTCCCACACTCCCTCTGAAGAGCAGAGCGCCGGACAGTGCCTTCCTGCCTAAGCTGGCGGATAGGAGAGCCCCCCCCCCCTGCCCAGCTGCCATATAACAGGGACAAGGTGGCCCCGAGTGACATGTTGTGTTTGGTCTAATATTGTTGTGTACAATACAGTTTATTTTTTATAACTTGGTGTTATGCTTCCTTTGTGGTGGGGATAGTGCACGTGTGTTGTGTGTGTTGTGCAAATGCTTTACACATTGCCTCTGGGATAGGCCTCACTGCTCGAGCCAAGTTACCAAGAGGGTGAGCAGGGGTTATCTTGGGCGTGTAACTCCCTCGCCCTGGCTAGAGTGGGTGGGTTCTGCCTGGCTTAGGTGCACAGCCTAGCCAACCAGAAACCCCATTTCTAACACAGGGTAAACTATAAACTGTGTTGATTTTGGTGCACATTCAAAGACCAAGTATTTCACAGCACAGTATTAATGGCCTATCACAAAGATTTCCTTAGTCATTTCAGACTTTTAGTACTTGTACAAGTGGCGAGGTAATAGTGCTCCTAGGATATTTTGAGTTGATGGATATGTGTTTATAGCTTGTGCGGGTAATACTGTTGTACATGTTCAAGTAAAGGTAGTCTCTGAAAGAAAATAGATTTTCTCTGATGTCAAACTCTATTCGGAGGAGGGGGGTGTGGGGCAATGCACAAGCAGGGGCTACCTAGCCATAGTCGTGGGGCCTTTATTGTTTGCCTCGTATATTGCGGGGTTCATTCTACAGTGGCTCTGCAAACTAGGCCATATTCCACCCCTTCAGTACTTGACTCTCAGTGACGATGGCTGCAAGCAGTCAGAGGCTTCTGAAGGAGGTTAGTGTAACGCTACAACAGGCTTAAAACTCAGCAGACACCTAACAGTATTGTAACACTGAGTGTTCATCCTTTGTAAAAAAAAGAGTAATACTTTATTGAACCATAAAACTCAATCCCACACACCACAATAAAAGTTAGCAGGTACTCCGTGTCATTAGTGCAAGGTGACTCCCTCTCAAGGAGGATGCTCCCTCTGTCCCCCTTACACCTCCATTACCTCCCGTCCCTCCCTCGCCTTCCTTTAAACCAATGAGGCTTCCTGCCTCCCACTAGACCCTCCCTTCCCCTTTTAAACCCCCTCCCCACCCCTACCCCCTCCTGTTTTTTTTGTCTAGCCCACGCTAGACTTTCCCTTTTCACTTACCTTCACGGCGGGGCCTGGAGGTCATCGTTGGATGCACTCCTCGGGAAGCGAAGCTCCACGAGGTGTGCTTCGGCCGGGCGCGTCTTTTCTGAGCTGGTGGGGCTGCTCGTAAGACGCGTCCTGGGAGGCGGCTGACGGGGTCAGCCGGCTCTTGGTGGCTGGGGCGTTAAGTTCCGTTTTTTCTTCGCCGCGGAGTGATGCCGAGGAGTGTTTTTTGGTTTCTGTGCGGGTAAGACGGGCGTTCTGCCCGCATTTTGACTGAAATTCTTGTTTTGACCTTTATATGGATTGGTTCTGGGATATTGTTCCTGGGCCCTGTATATTTGGAGGTGTTTTTTAGGTTGGTGACAATGTGTTCTGTGGATGAGATCGTGCCTACAGATTCAGTTAATGGACGGAGGATTATTTCTTCTTCCTCCTCAAGGGAGGGAGGTGCTGATGGCATTTCCACTCATGGGAGCCCCCAGATTCAGGGTGGTGGTGCTGCGCCCATCATGTCCAGGGAGGAGGTGCAGGAGATGTTCGAGGGGGCTGTTTCCAGAGCTCTTTATGCGGGGATGGCCTGGCCTAGTGGGGCTAGGACTACCCATTCTCCTGCAATTGCAGGGAAGTCCTCCTCAGAGAGTGAGGAAGGGGATGCTCCATCTATGTCCTCTGGGGGTGAATATGGCTCCAGGAAGGTGATGTGGGTTGTGATGGCACATGTACGGGACTATTTGGGGTTTCCTGTGTTTAGTCCTACCAACTCTGGCTCTCACTTATTTCCACAGTATCAGACGCTGTCTGAATTTTCCATGCCTTTTCAGGGACCTGTGAAGGATATGGTGTTTCGAGAATGGAGGATGTGGATATGGCTCAGGTTCCACGGTTCATTCAGACACTTTGTTTGCTTGTGAGTGAGGAGGTTTATCCTCCCTCGGTCCTCCTGGATTCAAGTTTGGCTACCCTGTTTAGCAAAACGGCTGTCAATCCGTTGGATTGAGTGCCTTCTGATGCAATGGACCGTGAGGTGGACTCTGGGCTTAAGAGGGCTTTTGCGGCTTGGATTCTAGCTCTGTGGGCAGGAGTTTATTCTGCTTATGCGGCCCGGTCGTTGGTGCAGGACTTGGATAATCTGGCGGTGGCTGTTCAGGATGGGGCGACGTGTTCGGAGCTCCTGGATAGTATGGAGCAGCAGGCCAGGTTGTTGACAGATGGGTCTTCAGAGGTGGTCCGTACGTCGGCTCTGGCGTCTGGTTATTTGATTGGGGCCCGGAGGTCCCTCTGGTTGAGAGCCTGGAAGGCCGACCCGGGGGGGGTGGTCTGCCTGGCTGAGACTACCTTTTGAGGGTCATAGCTGGTTTGGGGTTCAGTTACCTTCCATGCTTCACAAAGCTTTTAAGGAGCGGAAGCATGCCTTGCCTTATAAAGGGGGATCTGCTTCAGGAAAGGGTGGAAGAAGCATTCCCGTTCTTCTCCTAGGATGGAGGCCAAATCTTTTTCTTTTAGGAAACGGCGTTTTCAGCCGTGTTTTTCCCCTAAGATGTCGGCGCCTTCGAACCGGGGTGGGTTCGAGGTGGGGTCCTGACAATCACTGTGGGCCTGGCGTAGGGCTGGTTGAGGGAAGGCTGAGCCCCTTTCTTTCGACTTGGAAGGAGAGTGTCAGCGAGCGTTGGGTGCTGGACATTGTGGCCAATGGTTACGTCATCGATTTTGTGGTGATGACTCCAGATTTGGGGTACGTCCCACTCCTCTGCCGGCTGGAGGGTAGTGGAGAAAGGCGTGGTTGGACGGTGTCCGGGACTTGCTGGTCAAGGGGCCGTTGCCCGCGCCCCGCTGGCAGTAAGGGGTATAGGCACTTATTCGGTCTTATCTCTAGTTCAGGAAGTATCTGGGGGGTTTCGACCTGTGCTCGATATGAGGGAGGTGAATGCTTGGATCAGGATGGTGCATTTCCGCATGCTGTCTATTTTGACTGTTTTTCCCTTGGTCAGTCACGGGGACTTTCTGGTGTCACTGGTTCTGCAGGATGCCTACCTGCACGTGCCTGTGGCAAGGTCTTCGCGGAGGTTCCTGAGGTTTGCTGTGGATCGGGTGCACTATCAGTTTTGTGTACTGCCGTTCGGCCTCAAATCTTCTCCTCAGATTTTTACGACGGTGCTGGCCCCCCTGGTGGCTTTGCTACATTCAGAAGGGGTGTTTACTCATCCATATCTGGACGACGTTTTGATCCATTCTACCTCGCAGGCCCTATTTCAGAGGCAGGTAGCTCAAGTTCTGGTGTCCGGCAGAACCACGGGTTTTTAATCATCGGGGGGCTATCAGTTTAGTCCCATCCCAGGATCTGGTTTTTCTAGGGTCTCGGTTTCGGACTCTTCTTGGCTTGGTGGCAGTGTCAGAGAAGAAGTTTGTGGTGCTCCGGTCCATGGTGTGGATGGTTGTGGTACAGACTGCCCTCCGTGCTTTTCTATGGTTGCGGCTGCAAGGTCATTTGGTGGTACTGCGGTGCTTGTTCGGACAACGTAGTGGCCAGGGCTTATGTCATCCTTCAAGGGGGGACCTGGTCAAGGGCTTTGTTCAGTCTGGCCAGGAAAATTTTTGTGTGGGCTCAGGAGTGGGCTTCTGCTCTCAGGGCTGCATACATTCGGGCAATGTGCGGGCGGATCTGCGGAGCGGGGTGTTACTTCCTCTCAACTTTTCTCCCTCCAGAGATCACTGTTTCTTCATCTGGTTCGGCTCTTGGATCTTCCAGTGCTGGATGTGTTCGCGTCCGAGAAAAACGCGAAGCTCGGTCACTTCGGCTCCCGGTTTTCGGTGTCCCCAAGCCTGGGAGGTGGACAGGATGTCATGTCCTTGGCGGAGGGGCCTTTTGTATGCGTTCCCGCCGTTTCAACTACTCAGGCCTTTGCTGTTAAGGGTGCGGCTTCTGGGGGACAGGATTATCCTGATTGCTCCCCATTGGCCTAGGGCGACTTGGTTCCCATTGCTGCGGCTGAGGGCATCCGGTCGGATGTGGCCTCTTCCTCTGTGTCCATCACCCCTGGAGTTTCCCTGCCTCTCGTTGAGGTCTTGGGGGAGGTTACACTTGACGGCCTGGAAGTGGCCCGCCGAGGTTTGACGGGTCTGGGGGTGCCAGTGGCTTTGAGTTCTACTTTACTGGGTTCCAGGCGGCGTTCCGCTTTACTTTCTTAGGGTAGGCTGTGGAAGGTTTTTTTCTTCTTGATGCTTGAGGCATGTATTGGATCCTACCGGCACGTCTCTCTTTGATGTGATGCAGGTCTTGCAGGACGGTGCACAGTTGAGGTTGTCAGGGGCGTCTCTGCTGGTACAGTGGGCGGCTATTCAGGCATTTAGAGGTCCGTGGCGCAGTCTTCCGGATAAGGGTCGTTTGTTGCCGGGATTTTTTCATTTGTTTCCTCGCCCTGTACGTTCTTTTCCTTCAGGGGATCTTTCTTTGGTTTTGGATGTTTTAACGGATTAACCTTTTGGACCTCTGGGGGACTGTGTTTACGTCTTCTTTCCTTAAAGATGTTCTTTTTGGTGGCCATTGCTTCGGCTCGCCGTTTAGGAGAATTGGGGGCCTTGGCCTGTTCCTTTCCTTTTTGGGAAGTTTTTTCAGGATCGGGTGGTTCTGGTTCTGGTACCTTCTTTTATCCCGAAAGTCAATTCTTCTTTTCATGCTCGCCAGGAGGTCATCCTTCCTTCCTTTTGTCCGAATCCCGCTTCGGTGGAGGTGGTTCGTTTGCATTCGTTGGAAGTACGCAGGGCTTTGTTGGAGTGCCTGAGTGTGGTGGCTCCTTTCCGTAAGGGTTATTTGCTTTTTGTAAATTTTGGGCCGGCCCGTAGCGGAAATGCCTTCCACGGCTTCCTTGAGTCGGTGGGTGATATCATTGATTCTGTTTGTTTTTTTCCTTGATAGGGGTTGTTCCTCCTCAAGGGGTTCAGGGTCGTTCTACCAGGGGTATGGCGGCTAGGGTGGCAGAGTCTCAGGGGACTTCAGTGGTGGAAATTTGCAGGGCCGCCACTTGGGCCTCGCCTTTGGCGTTTGTTCGGCATTCTGGCCGGTCGGACTTGGGTAGTTTGGAGTCGGTATTGGTTCACCGGGTCTTGTCCTCTATGTAGTCTTAGGGGTGGGGTTTTGGTGGCCTTTGTGCATGATATTGAACTTCTTGCAACTCAGTGTCCGTCTCCTGTGTGTTTCTTGCTATGTCTCATTGGTTTAAAGGAAGGCGAGGGAGGGACGGGAGGTAATGCGTCCATTTTCTTGCGATAATGGCATTACTCCTAGTCCTACTCCCTTGCCTTCCTTTCCGTTCCCTCCCGCCCTCCCGGTACGGACTGTCTGAGTTGCTGCTTGGGCTTGGTTTTTGTACAGGGAGGGTCTAGTGGGAGGCAGGAAGCCTCATTGGTTTAAAGTAAGGCAAGGGAGTAGGACTAGGAGTAATGCCATTATCGCAAGAAAATGGACGCATTATTGGAAGATGTCCTAGTGTAGATGTCAGCATAGGTGCAGTGCCCCCCAGCCCTGCAAATAGCAGGCACGCTGTCTCTCTGTCTCTCTGTAGGTCAACCCCCAATTTTGGGTCCTATCCAACATCAGTCCTTGCCTCCTACTGTGGGGGAAGAAGTGGCAATCATAGTTGCATCAGACGGCTGCTCTACTACTTTCTGAGCATATGTGAGCAGCACAGCAGGGTCCAGAGGCAGCAGCGTGATTCCAGTCAGTGGCACGCTTTTTTTCACATGGCGTTGGCTGGGACTACAGGTCCCAGTAGAGCTTCCTTACTTCTGTACTGAGTGACTTGTTGATTCAGAAGCTTCATCCTTCCTGAACCGAGGCACTTATGCTGTCTTCTTCGAGTTGCAGGTCTCAGGATGCATTTTAGAACTAGTTTGGGTGAATTCTCCTTTCATGTGTCTTTCTCAGACTGTATTCCTGACTCAGCCTTTGTCTATAGAGATGATCCTCACTGTAGAGTCATCTCCAGGCTGGACAGTCTCACTAAAGGCACAAAGAGGTGTGGTTGTTCTGTACCTGGCTGTCGACAACCACATCTGACAGTCATCAGGAAGAGGAACAAAATAACTCTTCACATCCTGCCACCAGGAATTGCAATCCCACCATTTACCTCTATTGTTCACCCAATGGCAGTATTCACGAAAAGTAATCCACAGTCCTCTGCACCAAAAGGACCTATAATAATTTTTTATGGGAAGCCTCCTGCCCTTTCCCAAGTTCAGTGTCTGGGTTCCCTCTCTCCAGTCTCAGGAATTTTCAGCCATGGACTTCAACTCCCTGGGAAACTAACCTCACCTCCATCTTGTGCACATCAACAGGCTTCCAACATAGAACCCACATGCCTCCTTCACTCTGGTTCACTTGCACATTCATGTTGTGTGCACCAGACAGACAACACACATACCTACATGCATAAATGTTGTGACCACCTCCCAAGGTTCCTGTTTCACCAGTACCTGTGGAAGTTTATGTGAGTGGACTTGTAGGCCTCCACTTCTGTGACACATGTAACAATGTTTGGTCATACTATAAATTTTTAAAATATGGTATGCTGCCACCACCGCTGTACGCCTATGAACCTGTGACAGTCAGTAGTCTTCTGTTACATTTGTGTGCTTGGTGTGCCCCTCAAGTTCCAGGACAGGCCCATAATTGGACTGTCGTCAGGGGGCAGGGCAAGGCCTTCACACTCCTATTAGATTAGTGTGAGGGTGGGGCTGAAAATCCAAAAAACAGTCTGCCAGTAACTCACAGTTGGGCACTCTAAACTCATGTTGATTAAAAACCTATAAGTGTATATCGTTCAGTGGTTCAGAGAGACTTCTCTTTACTTGGTAGGTCTGTCATTTTGCAGACCTGTTTGTCAGACAGCCTTTGTGTTAGATAAATCTGTGTTGATTGTTGAACATGCCTGCTCCTTAGTGGCCTGGTATCTGCGAAAGGAGAGAAGGTCCACATTAGTCTGCCAACATAAAACAACCAACAACCCGCGAACCAGTGAAAGTGACAGGCGTGACATGGGCGTGGTTACAAGCCCGAAGAGAGATTACAACAGGGTCGGAGGGCTTGTGCACTCGACCCTAAAAAAAAGGAAAATATCCCACAGTCTTTTTGTTCCCAAGAGCCAATATATAACCCTCTTCAAGCATCCTATAAAGTGAGCAGTGTATGAAGTGTCCCCCGTCTCCTAGGCTTGTGGCTCCCTTAGCTCAGACAGCATAGCTGACCAAGCTCGTAAATTATCCACAAGCTTATGGTGTCTATGGACGCTGCTGGCTGGTTATTTTTAGACAGCATTTGTGAATTCGTGAACTTTTTTTTTTTAAGGATTCAAGCTGTGTTTTCACCCACCCGCCTTTGGAACACTGCACCGAGATCAGCAGTGGAAAGTAACTGCTGTCACCCCAGTCAACATCAGTCAACATCATAGGCATTTTCAGTACGTTAAGAGGAAATGCACCCTGAACGATCTTTAACTATATCCAAAATTGTAAAGTATTGCACTTTACATTGGGTCAGATATAGTAATGTGTCATTTATTGAATCGTAAAATGCAATTATTTAGAAATCGCAATTTGAGATTCGGTAAATGAAATGTTCTAACGTGTACATGTTTTAAATACCAATTTCTTGAGATTTGCTTTCCTAAAATACCGAATGGTGTTTGCAAATTGGGAACGTTGGCACGCAGTGATGATGTCACAATCAGGAAATACATTTTTACATTCACAATGAAAAGCATAGGAGCTGCCTAGAAGCAAGTGCTGGACACATAATCTCCTGAAATCTTCAAGAATGGCAAGTCAGCAAGAGGAGTCAGAAAGGAAAAGGAAGGATAAATACTCAGATGGAGAAATTGAGATACTTGTGGAGAAATGTCTGGCAAACAATGAGCCGCTTTTTGGAAAAACGCGTTAACTGTTGGAGAAGCCACTAAAACATTATCTGGAGCAGAATACAAGAGTGCATCTATGCAATGAAAATATCAACACACATTGTTGCAGAAATTTCAAAAAGGTGGTATGAACTTAGCTCCAGAACAGTGGAGAAGCTTGCAAGCGTATCTGTAATCAGGCTGCTGAAAGAAAAATGGACATGTCAGAGATCAATAGTTGTAAGTCAACTCCTAGCAAGTTAAGAACGCCATTAAAATATTTTTGTTAAAATCTAAACATAGATCTTTATTTTTCTGTTACATTTTGTAGTTGAGTGTTGTTTCATAAAGAAATAATTTATGTTTCTGCGTTTTGTGTTTTCTTCTTTCCTGTGAATAAACATGGAAATAATAAATACCTACATTTTGACTGAGTGTTTATTATTATACATTAGATGGCACTTACAATGCATTTGAGTTAGAAGTAGTTGTTTTTTATATTTGAATTCACGATATCACTATTGCTGCGGATACAAGTGGTGATAGCTCTTCCTCCTCATCAGAGATGTCTAACTCAGGCTGGATAGGAAGTCCATTTCGGGTTTGCAACACTGCACAAACGACTACTAAGCTCTATTAACCACAACTCTCTTCATTAATTCTGAACACCTCTGACTCCCAGTCAATTACCTTTTATTTACAGCAAAAATATGTACAACGAACTCAAAAGGTTGACTGACACTGGCCAGTCGCACATCCAGACACGAGTGACTCTCCTAAATGTAAACCATTATACGTACAGGGTAGATTATTCAGCCCTTCGGCACAGCCTACTGGCTCACAAGTCTCAGCTTGAGGTGTCAGCAGTCAGCCATAAATAACCCCCAAAGACCAAGCACACTGCGTCCAACATATGTTGATCACGTGTGCCATATAGACTATTCAGAGTTTAATTGTATTAAGCTCTTAAACTCAGTCAGAAATGCCTAAATGTATGTGAAAATATAAAATCCCTCAATCCGGCAAAGTTTCATGCCTATTGTGCTAAACCGATGAAATAATTAAAAAACACATATCAGTATATTTTCAACTCTGGTTAACATTATCTATCGCAATGACTGGCTATGCATATATTTTCTACTAGCTGTTTGTTCAACTCTTTAAGCCTCTAATCAGATAAAATTAACATGCACTGCTTTCACCAAGCTGGGTGATCCCTTTTATTTTGTATTTACTCAGACTTTGTGAAATGTAAAAGAAAAGCTTTTGACTTATGTCCATTCCTCCTGCGCCTCCAGGACCTACTTCCCTTTATTGCTCAGATTTCTGCCTCTCAGAACATATATTATATGTATATACATATGTATATTCGCATATACAGAAAGTGACAATAGGGCAAAGGTTTTTAAATTCTCCGTACTAAGACGTCCTTACAGTATAAATTTGACCTAGAGGATGCTCTTAACTCACCCTTCAACGAAATGGGATCCTATTCTTCAAAACAAGTGATATGTTTTTGTTGGTTCTTCTGGTGAACTCAGAGCTGTGACATAGACCTTGCGTGAATCTCTTTTCAGTTTGGAGATTCAATCAATATCATGTTAAAAGTTGTTAGTATGTACAATATTCACACAAGATGAATTTACATTTATTGGGCATGAATTACATAACTGGTGATTAGCCTGAAATTCTTGCATGGCTCTGGCCCTCTGGGGCCCATGTTAGATACTCCTGGTCTCCTCTGGGACCCATGTTAGATACTCCTGTCTTTTGAGTTAAAGCCCACCTTTTCCCCTGGGTGATTCACTGTTTTAGTTTAAGCTAATTGAATAATCTTTCAGTTCTCTACTGTAGTATGTCCCCTTTCAGTCTGTAAGACCACCTTACAACTTGGATGTTGTGAGGTCTTCGCTTTGCTACAGTGATAGGAAAAGGCAATTTAGGGTCACAAGACAGCTACTGTAGCTTCTTGGGTAGGAGTTGTCACTTAGGTAGACACTTCCAGGTGGATTAGTCATTGTTGTGTAGATTT
This sequence comes from Pleurodeles waltl, assembly GCF_031143425.1. Taxonomy (NCBI): domain Eukaryota; kingdom Metazoa; phylum Chordata; class Amphibia; order Caudata; family Salamandridae; genus Pleurodeles; species Pleurodeles waltl. The sequence goes on along the minus strand of NC_090449.1, from coordinate 667,207,132 downwards.
TGTTGTTAAAAATCCTAAATCTGAGTTTCAGAGCTCAGTAACGTACTTTTCCATATCACAGAAGCATGTAAGCCTGCACCACTAGTGTAGTAGTCCTGACTTTGGGTCTGGAAGTTAACTGGACTAAATCATGTCTGGCCCCCTGTAGGAAAGTACCATCTTGCCTGGCATGTTACCCCTATTTTTCACTGTATATATGTTGTTTTAGTTGTATGTGTCACTGGGACCCTGGTAACCCAGGGCCCCAGTGCTCATAAGTGTGCCTGAATGTGTTACCTGTGTAGTGACTAACTGTCTCACTGAGGCTCTGCTAATCAGAACCTCAGTGGTTATGCTCTCTCATTTCTTTCCAAATTGTCACTAACAGGCTAGTGACCATTTTTACCAATTTACATTGGCTTACTGGAACACCCTTATAATTCCCTAGTATATGGTACTGAGGTACCCAGGGTATTGGGGTTCCAGGAGATCCCTATGGGCTGCAGCATTTCTTTTGCCACCCATAGGGAGCTCTGACAATTCTTACACAGGCCTGCCACTGCAGCCTGAGTGAAATAACGTCCACGTTATTTCACAGCCATTTTACACTGCACTTAAGTAACTTATAAGTCACCTATATGTCTAACCTTTACCTGGTAAAGGTTAGGTGCAAAGTTACTTAGTGTGAGGGCACCCTGGCACTAGCCAAGGTGCCCCCACATTGTTCAGAGCCAATTCCCTGAACTTTGTGAGTGCGGGGACACCATTACACGCGTGCACTACATATAGGTCACTACCTATATTTAGCTTCACAATGGTAACTCCGAATATGGCCATGTAACATGTCTATGATCATGGAATTGCCCCCTCTATGCCATCCTGGCATAGTTGGCACAATCCCATGATCCCAGTGGTCTGTAGCACAGACCATGGTACTGCCAAACTGCCCTTCCTGGGGTTTCACTGCAGCTGCTGCTGCTGCCAACCCCTCAGACAGGCATCTGCCCTCCTGGGGTCCGGCCTGGCCCAGGATGGCAGAACAAAGAACATCCTCTGAGAGAGGGTGTTACACCCTCTCCCTTTGGAAAATGGTGTGAAGGCAGGGGAGGAGGAGCCTCCCCCAGCCTCTGGAAATGCTTTGTTGGGCACAGATGTGCCCAATTCTGCATAAGCCAGTCTACACTGGCTCAGGGGACCCCTTAGCCCTGCTCTGGCGCGAAACTGGACAAAGGAAAGGGGAGTGACCACTCCCCTGACCTGCACCTCCCCTGGGAGGTGTCCAGAGCTCCTCCAGTGTGCTCCAGACCTCTGCCATCTTGGAAACAGAGGTGCTGCTGGCACACTGGACTGCTCTGAGTGGCCAGTGCCACCAGGTGACGTCAGAGACTCCTTCTGATATGCTCCTTCAGGTGTTAGTAGCCTATCCTCTCTCCTAGGTAGCCAAACCCTCTTTTCTGGCTATTTAGGGTCTCTGTCTCTGGGGAAACTTTAGATAACGAATGCATGAGCTCAGCCGAGTTCCTCTGCATCTCTCTCTTCACCTTCTGATAAGGAATCGACTGCTGACCGCGCTGGAAGCCTGCAAAACTGCAACATAGTAGCAAAGACGACTACTGCAACTCTGTAACGCTGATCCTGCCACCTTCTCGACTGTTTTCCTGCTTGTGCATGCTGTGGGGGTAGCCTGCCTCCTCTCTGCACCAGAAGCTCCGAAGAAATCTCCCGTGGGTCGACGGAATCTTTCCCCTGCAACCGCAGGCACCAAAAAGCTGCATTACCGGTCCCTTGGGTCTCCTCTCAGCACGACGAGCGAGGTCCCTCGAATCCAGCGACTCTGTCCAAGTGACCCCCACAGTCCAGTGACTCTTCAGTCCAAGTTTGGTGGAGGTAAGTCCTTGCCTCACCTCGCTGGGCTGCATTGCTGGGAACCGCGACTTTTGCAGCTACTCCGGCCTCTGTGCACTTCCGGCGGAAATCCTTTGTGCACAGCCAAGCCTGGGTCCACGGCACTCTAACCTGCATTGCACGACTTTCTAAGTTGGTCTCCGGCGACGTGGGACTCCTTTGTGCAACTTCGGCGGGCACCGTTTCACGCATCCTCGTAGTGCCTGTTTCCGGCACTTCTCCGGGTGCTACCTGCTTCAGAAAGTGCTCCTTGTCTTGCTCGACGTCCCCTCTCTCTCCTGGTCCAATTTGCGACCTCCTGGTCCCTCCAGGGCCACAGCAGCGTCCAAAAACGCTAACCGCACGATTTGCAGCTAGCAAGGCTTGTTGGCGTTCTTTCGGCGGGAAAACACTTCTGCACAACTCTCCACGGCGAGAGGGATCCGTCCACCAAAGGGGAAGTCTCTAGCCCTTTTCGTTCCTGCAGAAACCTCAGCTTCTTCTGTCCAGTAGAAGCTTCTTTGCACCCGCAGCTGGCATTTCCTGGGCATCTGCCCATCTCCGACTTGCTTGTGACTTTTGGACTTGGTCCCCTTGTTCCACAGGTACCCTAGATTGGAAATCCACAGTTGTTGCATTGTTGGTTTGTGTCTTTCCTGCATTATTCCTCTAACACGACTTCTTTGTCCTTAGGGGAACTTTAGTGCACTTTGCACTCACTTTTGAGGGTCTTGGGGAGGGTTATTTTTCTAACTCTCACTATTTTCTAATAGTCCCAGCGACCCTCTACAAGGTCACATAGGGTTGGGGTCCATTCGTGGTTCGCATTCCACTTTTGGAGTATATGGTTTGTGTTGCCCCTATCCCTATGTTTCCCCATTGCATCCTATTGTAACTATACATTGTTTGCACTGTTTTCTAAGACTATACTGCATATTTTTGCTATGGTGTATATATATCTTGTGTATATTTCCTATCCTCTCACTGAGGGTACACTCTAAGATACTTTGGCATATTGTCATAAAAATAAAGTACCTTTATTTTTAGTATAACTGTGTATTGTGTTTTCTTATGAGATTGTGCATATGACACTAGGTGGTACTGTAGTAGCTTCACACGTCTCCTAGTTCAGCCTAAGCTGCTCTGCTAAGCTACCATTTTCTATCAGCCTAAGCTGCTAGACACCCTATACACTAATAAGGGATAACTGGGCCTGGTGCAAGGTGCAAGTACCCCTTGGTACTCACTACAAGCCAGTCCAGCCTCCTACACCCCCCTGAGCTCTGCATCTCCTGTGCAGGCTATAACCATCGACGAGCGCCTCCAGATTCTGCTACGTCAGCATAAACATGTATCTCTCAAACGTGGATATGCATTCAAGCCACATTCTGGCGCTCTCTTCCTCTTACAGCACAGCGGCATTGTTCTGGCAAAAATGATGATGATATCGAAATTGATTTACGGCTTCAAAAACCTGCCCATCCCAGTCACTAAAAGACAGTTTCGTTCCCTGAATACCATATTGGCTGATCTTATCTGGAGTAATGGAGACGCAGGGTTGCTCTAGCCAAACTCGAACTCCTGACAGAGCTGGGAGGCCTCAAAGCGCCATACTTTGAAAATTATTACTTGGTGGAGCTGCTTCAGTGCCTCGCCCGCTGGCCTGCTGGCTGCTGTCTCCTTGAATTTGGTCACGCTAACAGGAGGCCCACACATAATCTCTTCTTTGAGCTCTTTATCCCTAAATTGGACCGGCCCCATGCCTCTAACAAATTGGTGTGCATTGCATATGACAGCTAGGCTAAGACCCTAAAACTCACACTCTCCATAACCCCATATCCACTGGAGATATCCTGGAGGAGCATACGCAGCTTCCTTCTGGCTACACTGGGGGAAGCAGAAAGGAGATTGGAAAACACCGAGATTATATGTATGGACAATTTATTCCATGATGAAGCACTGATCACCTTTGAATTCCTCACAGATCGGTATGGCCTGTCAGCAGGCTACTTTCCAACCTGCAGACATCTCAATCCCAAACTAGTACACATCTGGGGTACTACCGACATAGCACTAGCCCCATATCCCCAGGCTCAAGCACTATATTCAGTTTGTTCTGAGAGTTGATTTATCACCATGCTAGTTCGGGCCAATCCAGACCACCCGCAACACCCTCTGTCCCACCCTCTGGCTCAATGGAAAGTTGGCTTGAGGTGTACCTTCATGCAGAATGAACGGGACAGGGACCTGTGTCTCCCTCATAAAATCTCCTGCAACACCAGATTCCAATAAATCCTATATAACATAATTCACCTTGCATTCCTCACCCCAGAGCGGCTCATCAGGATATATGCAACAGCCAATTCATCCTGCCCTCACTATTGTTTCACACATGCAGACATCAAGCATATGTTTTGGGACTGTCCTAACTCCCAGACCGTCTGAGACACTGTTTCTGTTACCCTCTCTTTGGCCAAGAGCCTCCAAGACCTGAACAAATTGTAAGGCTGTCAATGGGGCTCTATTGCTGCTCCAAGACAGGTCAGGCTACGCCTAAATTCCTGGACCTAGCCTTTCTCATCGCCTGTCAGTCAATCAAGAGATGTTGGAAGGCACCCATATCGATGGGACTTGTGCAATGGCATGCTGAGATCCTCCGCTGGGCTGATGTAGAATCTACAGCTTCATGGCATGAGGAAGCCAGAGGGCTCCGCAAACACCCCAGCACATCATTGTGGGATGAGGTTGTCCTCCTTCAAGCACTGTATAAAAGATGACACTAGACCGCCTTAAACAAATGTTTCCTTCTGTAGCTGTACAGGCTCACTGACAACCTTACACTAATGGCCCCGCCTACTTAATGACCACTTCCTTGACCTCCCTTGTGCCTCACCCTCCACCTCCACTCTACTGGCATGGGGAATGACCGCCAAGTGCACAACCAGTACAAGTACATGTCATTATTCAATTTAGATCTCTACTCTTTTACCCACCATAAGATTACTGAACACGATTGCACACTAATTTGACCTGATGTATATTTCCTTTTATGTCTACCAGCACAATGTATCGTAACTCGACATAACAACATTCTCTGGTGATACAGGTCATCCTCTCCACCTTTGTTATCATTCTTATCATTCAGTGTTTGCTATGTCTGCATAACCAATGCACCCTAATAAATATTTGTTTAGGTAAAAAAACAGTTGATTTGCTTTTATTTAGAGTCCCTGATTTGGTTTGAACTTGGCATTTTATACACGCCTTCATTCGTCTGCGCTGAGTGGACTCAAGTTTATGCAGACCTAGGGAAGCTCTTGAGTTTATGCTGACACAAGGAAAGGCAGTCTTAAATCTCTGAAAGTTGTCCAATAAGCACTTTGTGGCTTGTCAGTATGCATGTTAATTCACCAAAATGCGAGAGGTGGTGGAAGTGAAATCACACACCATTTGACCATCACTTTAACTCATACACACATTCTTACACATACATTCACTCATACACACTCCCTCTTGCAGAAGCACACTCTTAGCCATAGCCTGCACAAAACATACATTTAAAAGCAATTTTTTTTTACTTACCTCAGCTGCCAGATAGGGTCATATTCGAGCTACATATATTCCATTTTTTAATGCCACTGATAGTGAACAATATTATATTCACATTTAGTGTAATAAAAATCTAACTGGAAAAAAGGAAAGCAGAGTCCCAACTGACGTCCTTAAGCATGAACATCCACTGAATTACTGACACTTATTTTGCCACCTCTGAGACCAGGGCTCGCAAAGACAGAGAAAAAGGTCGCAAGGGGCAAGCCAGGGGTCGTAGCTGCGACCCCTAAATGAAGCCCATGTTTGGCAGGGGTCTGAAGCACCATATGAATGCCTTGTATAGTCTGCCTAACATCTGGACTAAGTGAATATGGCTTTCTGTGTGTATTTGGTTTGGAGTTTATGAGACGGGGACATTTTGAGAAAACGTTAAGTCCAGTCATTGCATTATAACTTGTAGGTGTACTACAGTTCACAGGACTATATTCCTCTGAAGAACGACCCTTCCCCCCTCCTTTTTATGCCTCCCAGTGAGTAATCGCCTTCCTTTCCTGTTATCACTTTAGATCAGAATGTTGTAATTTGACACCATGGCCCTTTCACTTAATGTTGTTAAGCTCATTAAGTTGGATACTAGTCATTAAGTTACAAGGGAAAGACCAAACCTTATGATAGACAAGGCGTCAAAGAATAGCAAATTGATGAAGGCACGCTTTCAGTCTTTTATTTCGCAAACTTCTAGGATTCAAACTATTTAGGAAATTCTAGGAATGTAAACATGGAGTCTCGCAATTTGATCTGCAGACATAAAAGCACAATGTTTCTGTTGTCCCCGTGCCCATGAAACACAATGAGCAATTGTGAGCGGGCTGGTAACAGGATAGCTCATTGGCCAACGCTTGCAAGTCGTTTGTCAAGCTAAAGGCATACATAATGCGCTGAGTGGCATATTCCGAAGTGATGAGCTGGCTGAACGAAACCCAAGATGAGCAATTTATTTTGAGCCATGACAGAGAGTCAAACGCACCATCAGGTGGTTGGTGCACAAATGGGGCGTCAGCAACAGCTCTGTACATTTTATTGGTGGCCCGCCCCATCATGCATGCAGGGCCTGATGGCATGGTGAACCGATGTCTTCTCTGCAGGGATCCGCAGTGGATTTAATCCAGTGTCAGTTTTGAATTGACACCTGGCGACTCAGCCTCCTGTGGATGAAATGGGTATCATTGAGTTGGTCACAGTAAAGACGTGTTATCTTTTCTATAGCTCCAAGAGACACCTACGCTTGTGCAGCACATATGCATGTTGTGAAATAATTATTAAAGAGACGATGTTGATAGTACAGAACCTATCCTCATCTTATGAAGATGGCTTCGGGTTATGCCATAAAGCTCTATGCATATGTTACCCAATACCCTCTTACATGGTAGTTGCTTGGGTCCCACATTTTTACATAAATCACCCCTATATTTCAGCTGTTCCATTCAGAGAATTCCTACAACTGATCGGAACGCTAGAACGACTAATTGCTCAAAGTCGAAGAAAAACATGCCACTATATAAATTGTAAAAACGTGTATATTTAATAGCAGAATGATGTCTAGAGCATGTTTAGAGGTACATAAAAATCAGAAGACATACAACTTAATACTTAAATACTTTTAGTCCTTAGGTCGATAGACAAACTCTGAATTTGAGTCACTTTTATTCAGTGTCCAACAAATGGAATATGATGCGTTTCCAGTAACAAATGGCAGAAAACAACATAGAGGTAGTTATATCCCTGTGTGTTAAAAATAGAAAAAAATGCTCAAGTGTAAAAAGCTCTACTGATATTTAGTGCATTATTAATAATGCTCAAATACTCAATATGATTGATATCCAAACATAAAAATACAGCAGCCAGGACATGGACATAGTTTCAGCTATTGGATATATAGTTGTCCTGTAGTTCTTAGAGCGGATCATGGGCACGGCCAATCAATAAATGGGTTATTTTATCTCTTACAATTGGTAAGTCTCAAGTATGGCGACTGATCTGCTTGTGCCTTAGACCTGCTATAGACCTTGCATTTGAATGCAGAAAAAGTGTTGGTTGCCAAGGTGGATCGTGGTGCTGTTTGCAGGTTACCACCTATGTGGCATTGTTCACTAAATGGATAGAAAGAGCAGGTGTAATGCAGAGGTTTCACTGTGGTCATTTCTGCGCCTCCCATTTTATATGACATATTTTATTTGCTTACCTCTGTGACTTCAATAGATAAGTTGCAGCTCTCCAAGCATTCAATGTTCTGTGTAGAGTGTGGGAAATGCGAGCTTACTACATCTTGGAAACAGAAGATGGGGTAGCTGAATTCTAGGTCACTCGCTTATAAATAACATAAGCAATTTCTCCTAAACTATAAGAGTCAGGTAGTGTCCAACTTTAATGAGCTTATCTACCTCTTCATGAGGGGTGATCCTGCAGTCAAATGACACGGTAACCTGTTCTTTTAGGTCCCTGGTCATCTCACTTGGCTCTCGGTGGTACCACACAATCTGATTTAAATGAAGGTGACTAAATTATACTTAAATACTTGAATGATTCTCAAATGCACCTCCCTCAGTTTCACAAGACAGGAGTTGTTTGCTTCCAGGCCAATAACAGCGAGTTGGCAAATTAACATTAATGAGATAAACAAGGACTCCTCTTCGTATTCATTTTGCGCACTCACATTCTTAAATTGAAATGGACCTCCTGGCACCTACCTCTCTTGATCTGGCTCATTCCTTTTATTAATGGGAAATGACACCCATACTTTCTTTTTTGATGATATACCATGATATCAAAGTTTAAACATCGACCTGCACTTATATTGACTCCACAATATTGACTTCCAATATACCTTCAAAGCAAATAGACGTGACGTTACTTTTCAAAGCAAGTAGACGTGACTTTAAGAACAGTAAATCTAAACTTCCCTAAGCATGCTTACCTTGGCAATATGTTGCTAATCAATAATGTGGAGTTAATATATGACCAAGTCAATATATATATTATTTTAATATCTTTCTTTTTTTCAATGTAAAAAGCGTTCACATATTCCGTGTAAGTAATGTGCTTTCTGACACATTGTGCGCCCCCACTCATTTGCACCACATCAGTATTATGTATATCCTCAGGTTGTCCTAAATTCTAATTCATAGAATAGATAGTCTAATCACCACATGCATGTTTTTGTTGACCGCCTATGACACAGTAGTTCATTCTATGAGTCCATTACATGAGTGATGGCGATCTCCTAGGCTGGCGATGTCTCTTGGCTAAGAGAAGGCCCATAGCCACCAACAATGTAGTGTAACTGCCACCGCCCCATTCATCCACTAACTCTAACAACATAATTTTGGGTTCTGGTATAACCGGCCTTCCCACAACTGCGGACAAAATGTCACAATGCCACTGCTGTTGCATTATTGGACATTCCCATATCTTTTGGAAAAAGTTTTCAAGTGCACAGCCTAAGCAGTGCAGGTTTAGGGCCCAATTCATTTCCTTAGTCGTGTAGAACTATAGTGCACTTGATGCAGGTATCAGAGTTGGATCAGCCTCAGTCTCATAGAGACAGTCAATACACTAAGGGACGTTTTAGCTTCTACCCAGACCTCTTCTCCCAGGGTGCCCAAATCTCTCTCCCATCGCTATCTCAATGCTATTATGAGGTCTGAGGTGGTGTTCACTATTGTCCTGTATATCTTTGAAAACTCCTTTTCTCCCACCTGGGCAATTATGATGTGTGCCTCTATGGGGTTGTGTTCTGGGAGGGCTTGCAGGTTTCCCCAATATCCCAGTAGCGCATGGCGCAAATAGAAGTAGTGGTAAAAGTGCGATGTGTGCGTTTTGTAGGTGACCTTCAGATATTGCAATGTGCATATGGTGCCGCCCTCCCAAACACTGCCCTGTTTCGAAATTCAAGTAATGTACTAGGCTTGAAAGCCTTAAGACTGTGTTGTATGTCTCAGTCAATTTGTGGACTACAGTGGTGTTTCCCTAGTTGGCACACCATGCCATTTAATCCATTACAGTGCCACGCGCCAGCATGATAGGACGTCGCAGTCACTGGAGGGAGACTGGTTTGTTGATGTGATCCACACAGTGAGTTAAGATCATTATTCTTAAACCTCAATATTGTGACAGTCAACTATTTTTTGAGGACCTGCTTCCAGCCTTTGTTATTACTGTTGCCGCCGGACCTCAGTTTCTTTCATCATTTCCTGTTTGCACCACCTATGGTATACTTATATATCCTCTTTCTTTATCCTCGTTTTACACCTGCCCCCTTCACAGTTCTTTCCTCTTCGCTTTAATGTTCCCAGTTCTTTTTTCAAACATCCTCTGCCCCCTGGGTTTCCCTACCCAGAGTCCCCACTTAACCCTAGACTCTTGATGACATATCTCACCCATGACTGTCAGGCTTGCTGGCACCTCCTGGGATGTTTCAGCTTTCATAGAGCTGGTGGAAAGGCACCCTGTCACTCGCCTATACAACCCAGTAGTATGCAGTGTTAACTTCCTCTGTCTAGTAAGCTTTTTGAAGGCATAGTCATTATTTTCATTCAAGGTTTCACACATTTAGGTATTTACTAATCCAACGTGTCATTAATGACCAATATTATGTAAGTAACTTGTAATTTCAGAAATGTTTTATTGCTATCTATTTTGTAATTTGACTTATTACCATATTAGCGTGTACATCGTGGGCATCTCCCTACCTGGTTTACAACTAAAATCTCTGGAGCACCAGAGGCACACCATAGCCTGCAAGTGCCTAGCTGTGCTAGCTACTATGTTTCCCTAAGGCGCCTTGCAAAGACCTTCCTTGCTGGGGACCCGCCTCAAGAAAAGTGCAGCTCTTATAACTAAGGGGCTCAATTTCTGTGCTACATTTCGAGAGGTAACTAGGAACTTAATTTCAAGCAACAGCTCACGGTACATCATTTTGAGATTTGCTTGCTGTTTAACCATAGGCAAGCAATTAAATAGTTTGTTTTAATTGTGACTGGAATGAACGTTATTCTTTGGCCCCTGTAAAATATTAAACCCGTAGAGGTCTAGTAGTTTACATATGAAAATCTAGTCTCCTGATGATCCTTTCGGTCGAGGGCCAGCAGGTCAACAAGGGGAGGTAATGCAGATACTTTGAAGCATGCCAGTCGCGGGTGGCGAAGAACACTATTTTGCAGATGGGCCTTTAAATCCAGCCTTTTTTAGAAGGCAGAGCAAATTAAAGGCAGAAATACATTTTGCATTTGGCGCCGATGGGACTTGCTCTCCTCGTTCTCAAAGGACATGTGTGGATTCGCTAAAAAACTGCTTATTCATTATAAGTTTCTTTTGTGAAGGTGGTATTGCTGATTTATCATTTACATCACACAATGTTTTCTTATAAAAACCTCCTCAGAAACCCTGTAGGACTCCAGAAATATGCAGCGAGTGTGGGTGTGATGCGAAAATACTTCTCCAACTATTTTTCTACAAATATTTACTCAATACACTTTATGAGGAACTAGAATACTTTGATAACCGAAGTGCATTCATCAGGCTGCATTCTCTCTTTAGGTCCTCAAGCAGGAAATAATGACCTGTGGTATCTAGCTTTTATCCAGTTTCATCACTGTTTTGTGATTTGTGGCCACGTATTCAAATCTAAAACCAGTTCACGGATTGTGTGGTAAACTTCTTTGCATTCAGTAAGGCGAGGATAAGTACAGGTGCAAAACACGTGCATGCATTCTCCGCTGTAAACCGTACAACAGCTTAACCCTACTTGATCTATGAAAATGAACGGAGCTTGTGATTGTTTTTTAATGTTATTTTATTTTAAGCATTTTATATAGCGTAAGCCAAGCATTTCTTTATTGTAGCATGAGCCCCCAAAGCAGTAGGTGCTGTACTTAGAGCAGTAATGTGAGCGGTCCAGTTGAAAGTGGATTTAAAAAACAAGATTTGATCGAGAAGGGGTGGGGAAAATGTAATTGGGAAAGTAGTTGGCAGCAGTGTAATATCTCTGCATCACACATAATTACATATTTGTAGGACCTGAGGTACAGAAGGATAAAATGATTTGCTCGGAATTGCATGCTTTCAGGTGAAATACCAAGGCCAGGTTTAAAACCTAGCTTTTTGGTATGGAAGGTAAATATGTAAGCCACCGGAGCAAATCTTGCCGCATTATTGGTAAGAAAAAAATAAAATGAGAGATCTGCCCTTCGAGGCCTCTTACACACCTATGGTAGGTATAGCCAGAGGAGTGTTTCTATAGTAAACAAAATCTTAGGTTCAGAAATGGTGCAAGTATTGTGGCTCTTAGCATGACTCCACGAGGGTGTATTTGCAGCTCCCACCAGGCATACAGCACTCTTTGCTGCCCCAGCTGATGGAGACCTCACATTGCCTCGTGGATGCACCAGTCTTGCTTAGATTCCAAACCCATTAGGAATCAAGAGATGTCCAATTTGACAACATGATGATGACCTGAAAGTTATTGTGCAAATATGTATACAAATATTGACTCAAGACACCTTACACAAATTTGATTGTGCTTGACTTTGTGGTTAGAAATGTATTCTTCAAGCTGCATTTCTGCCTTTAGCTCTTCAGGAAATGCCAAGCAACAAATTAAGGGCCAGAGGAACAAAGCTTTTTTTCGTTCGCAAACTTACTGATTCTGCTAACTTACATTATACAGTACATGCTCCAACAAACCCAAGTCCCCGGGGAGAAAGCATTTTCTTACTCACATCACTTGTACCCACTTTGCCCGTTTTGTACTTGACTCCAAAACTTTATAGCTATGTGTGTGCAAAAAACATAATCATGTGTACATACAGAAAAGAAGGTGGTAATGAACATTCAACTTCAATTAACAGTAATCCTGAATTGAAAAAATGAGAATTAGCATTAAATCCTAAACAATGTCTATTTTTCCTTGCATTTCTTATTGGGAGGACCCAGGAATGTGTTTTATTATAACATCTCACTTTAATTAAGCTACTATAAATAGCACTGCTGACAAAAAAGTACGAAATTAATTCCACAATGAGACAGCCCAGTTTCTACAACTAGAGAAGAAAAATAGTCCCCTTAAGTTAATTAAAAATACCCATTTGCATTCGATACAAATTCAGACATACATGCAGAACCTATGTCCACCAGTCTTTAATACAGGAAAAGCACGTGTTTCAGTGTTTTCAATAAATTCGCATGAAAACAACTGTATCTGAATCAAATAAATGGTTTTCGAACAGTGGCATGTGAAAAACGGGACTTCACAGCTCCGCATCCGTTTGCAAACGAAAAAAGGCATTTTTCAATGTACAAAGGCCCAGTGGACGATTCGGTAACCTAGAACCAAATTGCAAATTGGGTTTGGGAGTTTGTATAAGAAATGGCATGTTTAGGGCATCCCTTCCTAATATCAAATCATAGTGATATGTGTGAATGTTCTACGACCGAAATGCGGTAAAAAAACATTCGCATTTTACCAACAACTTCAAGTTGGCGGTAACCCGTCCATAGATGGGTGCATTTAAAACCAAGCATTGGCAAAGACAATTGTTCTCGCCTACGCAAGGAATTGGCTTTGTCAATGTTTTTAGCTGTGTTTTACAGCACTGGGACTGTTGTTACAGCATAGCTAAAAGTAAAAAAAAAAGAAAAAAAAAAAAACACTTTGATGCGGCCAGTGCTGGAGGGTGGAATGTGAGGTAACATGGAGGGACAGAGGTGAGGCAACACAGAAGGCTGGTGGTGGTGGGGGAAGTGATAGGACACAGCCAGCAGTGTCCACATCATAGCACTTTTGTTTTTCTCATGGCAGGTGGAGGAGCAACATGGACAGTGGAAGGGGGGGGTGGATAGGACGGAGAGGCAACCGGGAGAATGGTGTGAGGTGGGAGGATAAAAAGTACTAATACACAGCCAACTGGGGCTGCTTCATTGACATTTTTTAGTTATGTTGGGGGGGCAACGTGGACAACAGAGGAAGGGCAGTTGAGTGAGGGAGGCAAAATAGAAAACGGAAGGAGGGAGGGTGATTGGGAGCAAGGCAATACAGACAAAGGGAGGGTGTACTGCAACGCAGTACGGACACAGCAAGGCAATATGGACAAAGAGTGGGAGGGTGAGAGCAAGTCAATACGGACAAAGAGAGGGAGGGCGCGAACAAGGAAATGTTGACAAATTGTAAAACAACACAGACAATTGGTGGGAGGGAGAGAATTAGTAAGGAAATGCAGACAACGAGAGGGAGGGTGGGAGTAAGGCAAGACAGACAACAGGAGGTAGGGTGGAGGCAAAGTATAATATACAATGGAAGGAGGGAGGGATTGTGGGGGCAAGTCAGCAGGGACAAAAGGAGGGAGTATGCATGAATGGGGGCAAGCATGCAGCCAAGGGAGGAACACAAAGGAGTGAGAAGTAAACAAGGGAGCCTGAAGAAAAAGACACACTCTTGCAGGGTGCCTAAACACATGAGTAAAGTTTCATCTAAAAAATGAGCTGTGGAAGGACACAAGTAAAGCATATGTGCTCCAGGGGAGAGACAGACATGTGAAGAGGAAGGGGCCTACAACAGATATCCAATAAAAAGCAAGTAAATGAGAATAGCAATGAAGTCAACCAATGGTAAGCAATGCGTGGCCTCTAAACCCACTGATCGAAAACAAAGAGTCTCAAAGAGACCGCGTATGCACCACTTTTGATGTGCATGCTCGAATGTTGTATGTACTTTAAGGAGCAGTATTACTTGCTGAGGTGTGTGCATCTATGTTGTATGTATTTACTTTAAAGAGCAGGACACGTTTTTATGGGGCATGCACATTGTATAAGCTGAACTATACTGGGCGTGGAGAGGTTATGAGGTGTTCGCACAACGTGCTGCCTGGACTATGGGGATAGCGCAATTTCTAAGTTTTTAGACAAAGTGTTGTATAGAATTGATAGGAAAGCATTAGTTGTGCAGTACACACACAAAGTCGAGTCTGATCTACATACAGCAGGGAACAGGTTTAAAGTGTTGTATGGCGTTTACATGAGAGCATTAGTTAAGCAGTGCATGCATAAAGGAGTGCTTGCATACCTCTATATGTAATTTACAGGATAGTGTTCGTTAAGCAGTGGATGCACAAACCACTATGTTCACTGAGGTGCGCGCACCATGCTCTGTGGAATTTACATGGTCGCATTAGTTATCAGGAATATGCAAGACAGTAGTTACTTGCAGGGCCACTGGAATTATGCAATTTTGCGGCTGAAGCTTTGCGTAATTTGTGATTTGTCATATTTTTCATATGACTCATCAGCATTGGGAGACTTCATAAAGATAGACTAGTCATCATTCTGTTGCTCATTGCTGTGTCTGAGTGTTAAACTTGTGGTAAAAATGTGAACTATACTTTCGGTGTTAAACTGTAAAAATTACATCAGAATGAAGAATTTTATCACACAATATGAATATTACACTGCATAATTCCACAGATAATATGATTCTCCCCTACTTCATAATTCCAATGGTACTGGTTATGTGGTATACGCATAGAGTATGTTTGGGGCTATCTGGGTAAAGGAGAAGCTTTGGGTTGCACACTCAAATGTTGAATGGACTAGACGTTTTAGGAATGGTTGTAGGAGAATGCACAAAAAGTTGGTGTGGGCTGTAGAGGGATGTTTCGAAGTTCATGCAGAAAATTGTGTGTTCATTTGCATGCGGTATTTGATTTTTATGGACCAGCAGCACTCGGGAGGTGCATGAACCAGGTTATTTAAAGTAAATAGATTAAGTGCATGTCTTTGAATGGCGTCGATTGAGTTTTATAGATTGGGATGCAATCTGGGGGTGGTCGCCCAGAGTGCTTCTGAACTACACTTAACTTGGAAAGGCTTAGGGATTGCACACATGGACGTTTGAACTCGGTGGGACTGGTAGAAGTTCTGGAATTCGTGCGTCGTCGTCTTTATGTTTTAGTTTTTAGTAGTTCTGATACGTGGTGTGGGTGTCTGCACACGTGTTATTTGAATGATAGTGCACTGGTCTATGTTTTATGGAGAACAAAGGTGCTGTTTTACTAGACTGACGGAGAGAATTGTTGCATACAGTGCCGTTTTAAATGGGAGGGGCTGAAAGCAGGGTGAGTGCATGACATTCATTGTCTTAGCGTGAAGTGTGGGGAAGAAGATACGCTGTCAGATCTCTTCCAGAGTTATTCTCACATGCATTTAACGTGTTAATGTTTGACAACTACTGTCATTTTTTCAGCCCAGGCACGCAACTCACCATCCTAAATCCCTGTGTAACAGATCACATTGCTATTATTTGCACAGATTTTAAACTGGCACATGACAAAAGAGCATTGCTATGTTGTAACGTGTGTCCCCCAGTATAGCGCGTGACTATATCAATGGGTTCATGTTGTGTGACAGGCTACCAAAATGTACTTGTTTCAAATCCCTTTAGTTGGAAGGACTTTCGCGTGCATACATGCATCATTGTTACCAAGCTCTACCATCTCCTGCTGTGATAAACTGTGGGATTGAAAGAAGAGGGAAGTAAGGGAATGCTAATGAAAGGAAAATGTCACATTTGTGTTGAAGCAGTTCATCAAGGATTCACTTTGACTTTTTTTTAATGCAAAGCACAACATATTAATGAATTGTGGAATTTGCATGTGCCCAAAACCATGTCTGTTTTTTGTTGATAAACCATTTTTATTAGTTTTATGGGTAACGGCTTAGCAGTCCGATAGGTCACTGGTACAATCAGCACAGGTAAAGTAGTACACCATAAAGATCCAACGCATGATGCACTAATGCACACACAGGAACCACTGCCCCATTTGTCAATTTGCACACATCCCCTTACGGTGAAACCAGGCTTCTTGCCCCATCCCAGCTCCCCCACACCTTTGTGTATTTGGCTGGGTGCCCTCGTACTTCGCAGACCACCTTCTCCTGATGTGCACAGCAGTCCACCCCCTGATGCCATTTTACGATCGTGGGAGTGGCCTCGGCCTTCCAGTTCACTGCAGTGTCGCTTTTGGCCACCAAGCAGGCCACCCCCACAAATGTCTGCTGTACTCTGCTGGAACCCACCCCATCAAGCACTCCCAGGAGAGGCAGCAGCGGAGCCACTTCAACTTCCACCTGTAGAACTCTCAAAATCTCTCCGAGTACCGCCCTCCAATAACAGGTTATATGGGAGCAAGTCCATACCATATGAAAGAAGTCAGCGTTGGGGCTTGCATAACAAGGACGTTCTGCTTAGGGCCACAGGCCCACTCTATATAACTGGTCAGGTGTGAGGTATGCCGCGTGAAGAAAGTACACCTGGACCACTCGGAAGCGGGAGACCGCGGAGCCATCAAAGTTTCCCTCCAGTCTCCGTCATCGATTGGGCCCACCCACTGCTCCCATATCTCTCTGAGCTTGTCAAGTGTCTGGGTGGTGTTACTGACTAATGATCGGTAGATGCATGACACTCCCACTCTGCCTAGAGTGCCCATCATAATTTTGGCCTCTACGGGCCTGAATTCTGGGAGTTCTGTCTCTATCTGAATATGTGCCTGCAATGCGTGCCTAAGCTGCAGAAACTTGTGAAATTGGGACTTAAGCAGCTCAAATTGCTCCTGGAGCTCCTGAAGTGATCTCATGCGGGAGCCGGTCCAGACATCACCCAGCTGGGAAATAACTATGAGGTCCCATTTATGGAATCCCCGAAGCACTGAGACCTCCCCCAGCCACAGTCCCTGCTACAGCGGTGTCTGACGGGTAAGGTAGCGCCACCAACCAGTAGTTCGCTGTGCAGCCCTCCACCCTGCCAACACCACCTGAGTCACATCCGGAACATTACGCGACAGGGGGTCACTGTACAACCTCCCAAGCTAGCTAGGGATGCCCATGGTCAAGAGTTCTAGCTGATACGCTGGATCTGACCAGCCCCCTCCCAACCAGTCATGGATGAACAATAAGTGCATAGCTAAGTAGTATAGATAGAGGTTGGACATTCCCAATCCCCCTTCATAAACATCCCCTTGTGTTATGCCATTAATTGTGTTTGACCAATGACTTTGTGTTTCACCACTGGGCATATTAGTTGTTCAATGTTCACCAGTAGCACAGTACATGTTGTATTCAGTTTAGCTGCCTATTGGCTTTAACGTGGCATTAGACATTACATTCTGTATTCAGTTTAGCTGCCTATTGGCTTTATCGTGGAGTTCGACATTGCAGATGAGCTGTGTTTTTCCACATGGTAGACCAAGCTGTGTTTTTCGTATTGTGTTCACACCGGACCCTAGCGTGATAAGAGAGCGTATATTATGTGTTTTCCTCTCTGCTCAACCCTGGGAATGAGCGAGCTTGGAGACTTTCCAGCTTGTTCTTCTCCGGCTGTGATTGGAGGAAAGGGCCTGTTAGTAGTTTTTTTTCATTATAAGACGGTGTCCCTGGGCAGCAGCCAGGGGGAATGTTCCAGGACTTCAGTCAGGAGCGCACGTCAGCTGCCTGACCCCCCGTTTGGGTGGAAAATCTCTTTCTCGCAGTTGAACAGGAGTCATCAACTTGCAGGCATGAGAAAGATGACGAGCAGTGATAGGCACTACGGTGATGAATTTTGACTTTTATTCTTTGCTTTGAAGTTATGCTATAATATAATCACATGTATTTGCTGTGTACATTGCAATTGAGAAGTACTTTGATATATTTTGCTTTCATTGCTGTGACTACTTTTAAACGTGTGCTTCCAACCTACTAATCTCGTCTCTCAAGAACCTCGGGGTGAAGTGATAATAAATGTCTTCTTTAAACTAAGAAGTGCATTCCAGAGAAGTGTTGTCAGCTCGGTCAAAAGATAAGGAAAGCAGAACACCTTGACAGGTACGGAGCGTTAGCCGAGGGTGCGAACCATGCCATAAGAACCGCTGCGCCATCGCCACCATCTCGCTAAACCACTTCCTAGAAATTTGGTGCGATAAATTTTGAAACCAATTCCTTCTCCCCGCGTTTCGCCCCACCCCAGGCCGCAGCACGAACCACAGGCCGTGGCCTGGGTTGTCCAATCGCTAAGTCTTCTGGTCACAACCGGTGCGGCACACTCACTTGCCCGGCAGCGCCGCTCTGGCTCCAGACGTGCCTCCTCCAAAGGCGCTTCTGCTCTCACCGGCCTCCAAGACTCCACCGCAGCCCATCTCTACCACGAGGCCTCGCACGGGCCCGCTGCGACAGCCTCAGGCAGCGGAGCCCGTACGCAGCCCCGCTCCACATTCCTCATCCAGGGATCGGGCTCCCGGCCACACCGTCACTTTCCCCGCACCCGGGGGTACGCGGGCGGATAGGGGGGCACCAGGACAGTGGACCTCTCGCCAGCGGATGACAGAGGGGTCTGGAGCACTCCTAGAATGCGACCGCCATCTTGACGCCGGTGACCACGCCCCCCAAAAACCATCTCTTAGTAGAAGCTTGATGGAAGGAGCATACAAACCTCTTGCCTTTTCACCTGTAGTCCAAGTAACTATTGGGTTGGTGGGAGAATGGGAATTGTTTCTGCCCTTTTAAAAAGGACAACAAGGCTGCGAAGAAAAGGTACCTCAAGAACTTGTAAATGGAGCTGTCTGTTTCGTAAATCATAAACCACCCTAAAAGCTAGATTGCCTCACTCCAGCGTCCACTTGAAATGGCAGCTGCCTTCCAAATCAGTCAATAGTGGAGCTTCTGAGTGTCTCACATGGCTACTTTCCCACCAGGCCTACTCCTGGTCACAGCAGCCACACACAGTCAGGACTTTGAGCACTGGGCCCATTCTCATAAAGCCAGTGCCTCTGACTTTCAGCCACACCACCTTGCCAGAGGTTGGACGTTTTGCCAATGTTCTTGTAGCAGCACATCAGAGTCATAGGATGTGTGATTCACTTCTGACACAAGTGAACTTCTTGGATGGGCTGAGAGTTGTAAGAGCCTTTAAACTGTAACAGCTCCACAGTCATGGTGTCCACACAATACAGCCCTGCTCCTTCCACGCCGGGGCGCGGTCAAATGAAGGGCACTTGCTGTGCGGGGTAATCCTCTCTCTGCTGCTAGGACGCTGAACCATGCATGCCCACAGTGCCAACAGCTGTGGAGGAAGAAGCAGGATCGCCTTACAAGAAAGCACTGCTGAGGTTGGCCTGGGTGGGGGGGAAGAGAAGGGGGAACAGAGGGAGGGCATGTGTGCGACATTCCTCTGTCAAGGGCGGGGCTGCGCTTTTAACACTTCCTAGTGTGTGCTTAAAAACTAGTATGTGCACCACAGAAGTCACTGCACAGCTAATAATATCTTGTAGTACTTTTATCACATTGCAAGGCATAGTAAAGTTAGATTAAGATTACATTTTATTTGAGGGAGGGGGAGCACCGAAAAGAACAAAGAAGTACTTGCAGGAGCCTATGCCATTGCTGCTCCTGCCATAGTTCCTTGGCTTACACCTATTGTAAGTATGACAACAGCAAACGGAGGTCAGGCAGCTAGGCGTAGTGTGGGCAGGGTATACTAACTGTTCTACCACAAAGGGAAATGCAGACTGGAACAGTAGCTTTATTTGCAAATACCATCAGGAAAACAAAGAACGGGCTGCTCAAGGAATTTAGAAAATAGTCAAGGGGGTAGGTGGGAGTGGATTACACCTCACACCCTGCCCGTTCGGTGCTTAACCCATACCTGGCCGTGTGGGGCCCGCAGAACAGAGGCCCCCTATACTTTTTGTACTCAAATCGGAAGCAGTTGTGTTCAATCCACGAAACACTTTATAGCAGACAGATTTTGTCTTGTCGTGTTCAATCCCTGAAACACTTCATAAGAAACAAGTTGTGAACACGTCATGCATGCATGTCACAAAGAAACCAGAAAAGAAAAAGGAAAAAAAGTCCAAGAAAAATATACCTAAGTACAACAAATTAAAGCATCCAGTAGTTAGTCCCTGCTCTCCGAGTGTCAGCTTGCAATAAAAAAGGAGGAACAAACAAGGGAGATTAGCCACTAGCAACCCAACAAGGCTTAGCGGCAAAAGAAGTAACCAATAAAAAGCAAGCAGTTAGGCTGCAAGTCCACAAACTGATAACATCATGTCTAGAAGAGGCAGCACATGCAAACTGCCTAAGCTCGACCTAAAAAAGCATTGCTTCCTTTTAAAGCAGTCACAGACGTGTGATCTGCTGACCCCAACAGCCACTATCCCTGTGATTTTTGCAATTCCCAATGGGACGCAAAGCGAGACAAACCTCTTGAATATTAATAAAGTAGGGTTATTTGCAACTCACTGGGAATTGCAGAAACTTTCGTAGATGTCTGTTGGCGATTATCAAATAGCGAATCACAAAAATTTGCTATTTGGTAATTGTAAACATGAAGTTACATACAACTAGCCCCTGATGCTCATGCTTTCTAAACCAGTGGTTCTTAACTTTGTGCCTCTGTGGGCTAACAATGAATCTTCACTGAAATCTGGGACCCTGGCCTATGCAATTTCTACAGTGTTAACCTCAAACAATGCACACGATACTGAAAAAGTATGAATGAGTCAGATTTATGAAATATTTATTTACCTCACAACCAAAAAAATATGGAAAAATTAAAAAGTTAATGGGAATTTGGAGCTTTTCAATATTTTTTTTTTTCAAAAGACAAAGTGATATGGTAGACTGTAGCATATGAGTTTCTTTTATTTTTTTGCTTCTAATGCATGTTCTCTTTTTGTTTGCACATACCAGTGCTTCAGTTGAGGCCTCCAATCGTTCATTCTGTATTCTGTTTGCAGTGCTTGTGCTGCTCCTATGAACCAGTCTAAAGAAACCAACTTAAACTTGAGAATCTGTCACATTTAAAGAGTGTTTTTTATCAGTGTGCTCATATTAATTTACTAAACAGGCGTGGACACCTCAGTAGGTGTTAAGAACCACTGCTGTAAATCAGATCCTTTGTCATCACTAGTTTGCGATATAGTCGGACCCAAAATATTTCGATGGATTGTGCGATGGTTTTCTTAGCATTCACTTCTATCACAGGAAAAGTGCAGCACAGAACAACACCTGTAGAAAAGAGGCCAGGCCTCGATGTGTAGTACTTTATTGCTTTCTGTAGTGCTATCATGTGGTAACTGAGAGGACCTGAAGACCTGAGGGCCTGTTTCACCATAGCGATGGCAGTCTAGGACTTCCCTTCACGGGATGTGGTGGTAGCTCTGTAGATGTTTGCATACATGCCTCCTGTTGATATTGGGAAATCGAACACACCTTATGACGAGTACTGCTTGCCAAAGACATAAAAAGTTGCGGTTTACTCAGTGCCTCGTCTGTTTCCCTGCTAATGTGCTCAGGAATCTGATTTACGCTTCATGAGCCCCTGTACTTATTTGTGATGAAACTACATATTCTGTTTATCTGCAAAGGCTGGGTTGCTTCACGTTCATGACATACATTAATAGCCAAGTGGGATAACCAAGGCTTCCTTTGTGGGTATACCAGTGTCACTCTGCGTGGTTATCTTGAACATTGCAGACTGCATGGCTGTCATTAACACTTTTTTTAAACTGTAAAAAAAAAGAAATCATTTTTTTAAACACACAAATATTTTTGGTGTAGGTCTGTCTTCTTTTCGCCATTTTCCACTTTACTTCTGTTTGTTTTTGTTTTTATTTTATTTTAAATGTGTCATTTATATTTAGCTGGTTGTTTGTCAATAGTTTCAACAAGCAAAATGTTTGTATTAGCTTGAGTTGTATAAATGTATTATGTAATAGTCGTGGTTAGTACAAGCTGCCACATTCTTGTTCATTTGTTTGCTTAAGGATGGGCGTGAGACTTCAAACTCTGTAGACCGATTAATAGTTCCAGTTAAGCACAAAAGCACATCTGTGCTTCTGAAATCCAAATTCAGGCGCGCAGGAGGTTGGAAAAGAAGTGAACACGACTTGGGCCCGCATAGTCAGTAGACGGATTTCACTCGAAGATTGCTAAGCCGAAAAATAGTAATTAAAACTATCACTAAATATCGATTTCAAAATTATGATTTCACTACATCACAGTCGGTGGTTGTATTCCCCAAGAAAATAATTTCCACCATTCATTTTTTTAGATATATACACCTAAATGTATTTTCTAACTATATATGCTTCATTCATTTGTTCATTCATTCATACGCATATTCTCTCGTAAAAAATGTTCAGTATTAGCATTTTTATATTTTAACCACATTTAATTTTACTATTAATGTAAGACGATAGGATTAACATTTTCAGTGTCGTTACTTGACTGCATTTAAGTTCGTGAACAAAGCAAGCAACAAGTTGGACTAAAAGGACTCTTAGAATAGGTCACAACAGTAGGTTGGTGTTCAGCTCGGGTGGGGAATATGTTTTGAATGACGTAATCTTAACTATGTATGTAACAGGATGACTCTGACGTTCCTCTGCTTCGACCCACTTCATACAACCTTTTTCCACTGTACTGTCCTTTACTAACGTTTAAAAATGTTTGAGTGCGGGGCTTAATGTCACGGGGGTAAGATATCCTCTGTCGCTATAATAAAAATTGATCAGTTTAAATTGAGCATTATGAGACACCCAGGGAATGCCATCCAGTAGTTTCACCCAGTCAGTGTCCGAAATAGGAGTGCCAACATCAGTCGCCCATACATCCCTTAGACTGCAGACACGTACACGTGCGTGTCTGCTCCCACTGGAGTATATAAGTCGTGATTGCCTTGTGCTTGCCTGAGGAGTTGCAAAGGATATGGCACCCTTGCGTGGTGCTAGGATCAGCCTGCCCACACCGCCACTTCAGTCGCAGACCCACCATAATCATCCGAAAAAAAGAGGAAGTGATCCGCAGGCACGTCATAGGATGCCTGTAAACAGTGCTTTAAATGGGCCGGTACTGAGTACCGGCACTTTTTTATTTTGAGAGGGAGAGTACCGGCATATCTCACCAAAAACGTAATACTTTTAATTGGAGAGTACCGGCACTTCTCAGAAACAAGCAGGTACTCTGGTACAGAGTACCTGCACTTCTATTTTTCCATTTAAAGCACTGCCTGTAAATCCTTGAAGGACCGCAGCAGTCCAGCCGCATAAAGATCCCCAACAGTCTCCACCCAGAGGACCTCCCACTCACCCAGCCTGCGTGTTGCATCCCCCCAGAGGTATCCGGCCGCCGGCTGAAGGGGAGGCTCAGGGGAGTAGGGGGTGCCGACCCCGCCCTCTGCAAGTAGCATATACAGCAATTAGCAGGGGCCACAGGCTACCAGGCTCCACTGTAAACATCCTAGGCTCAAGTAAAAGATGGTGCAGCCAGGATAGTGGCAGAATGCTTCTTTCCTCTGGAGTGTCACCCACGTACTCTGTCAGCCATCCAGCTACTGACCCATTGCAGCTGGGCCGCGATAATAAGATGCCTCAAAATCGGAAACTGCCAGACCCCCATCATGAACAGGTCGCTGTAGTTTCGGAAGGCCGCATGGTGCCTACCAGTCCTCCAAATGAGATTAGTGTGCAACGAGTGCAGCTATCGAAATTTAATCATGGGGCCACGTGGTTGCCCCTATGATGTCGTTGCACATTCCCTTGTACAAATGAAAACAAAAAAAACTTATTTTGTGTCCCATTTGAACCCAGGTGGATGGTAAAGAATTTCAAGTTGTATTGACATTGTTTATTCCTTTTAAAAATAAACAGCATTTTCGGTCTGCTTTCTTTCTAGTACTTGTGTACTCTGTGGACCATATTCGAAAATGGTGGGTTTCCCTGAATATAAACAGCGCAACAAATAAAGCAATTAGAGCGAAAAAGCAAAGAAGTAACAGAGTGGCTTAAAGAACAAAGACTAGTTTTAAGGGATGCACTGAATTCGTGTCTCTGCGCCGGTGTGCGGGACTGGTGATGCCTCCAGAATGATTTATCTTTGGAAGGTATGCGTCCGGTTAAAAAAAAATAAAAAAAAATAAAAAAAAGGATTCAGCAGATGGTGCAAGCCTGGCACTGTGAGGGGAAAGGGCTGATAACACACTGGGGCACAGCCAAGAAGGCATGCGCAGGTAAGATAAGTAAACAAACCACCGAGAAAGACTCACTGTTAGTGAACAATCTGACATGTTCAGATTCTTTCCAGAAAACTCCAGCAGTGTTTTGGAGCCTTTGAAGTAGAAGAACTGAGAGAAACCGCCTAGTCAAGGCACTACTGTAGATAACCACTCACACTAGCTTACGTGCTAAGAATGGAAGGGGTGAGAATGGAAAGGGGGATTCTGCTTGAACAGTGACGTCCCAGGAGAAATCCGTTAAACCGCTTCTCTAATATCCTAATATACAGTCTGCAAGTTTTCAGAAATGCTAATACATCAGGGGGGTCGATTCTTAGGTCCTAATTAAGTGTTGCCTGAGTGGGACATACAATAAGTATCGTGACTTTTTAAAATCCAACACACAGGTATTGGAACTAAAAAGGTGTGATACTTCTCACCTATTACAAGTTGTGCCCTTCTGATGCAGCTGCTTGCCTAGCTTTGGCCTGCCCCGCTCTGCCTTCGTGGCAAGGGCCCCACAGTGTCGTCCTGCTGGCCCCTGGTATGTCCTTTCAGTGAGTGGCACCAGCAGGAGGTCAGAGATGGCAAGTGGAAGCTGTCCCAGACCCCGTTGCCTCAGCACACTTCATGCTTGGTCTTGGTAAGCGGTGCGTGGACTTAGGTGGTGGTGGGGGGGCCTGGACACATGCTGACCGTATTCCTACTGGTCCTGCGGGGTGCTGGCTGCCTGCTAGCAGCCTCAGACCTGTCAGCCTGGGAGCTGCCTCCTGATAAAGTAGAGAGAACATCAGTGTGACCAGCAGCCAGGGCTGCTGCAACATGGCCTGCCACACCCTCTGCAATAGGTGAAGTGCTCTGCTCCAAGTGCTGCTGGGAAATCAGGTACCTCCTCTTGGTGGTGTGGCATGGAGAGATTGTTAGTGTAAGCCTAGAATGCAAGGCTGAAAAGGGCTTGGCGCCTTCATTGTAAAGGCAACGCCTCTGCTTGAGAGAATGACTCACCCTGTTCAAATTCTGACATTTGCACTTGACTACAGTATGTTTTACCGAGTAAATGTATTTCCCAGTGTCGCTGCTCCATAATCAGCAATACATTGTGATAAGTCAGAAACAAGCTAAATGTATATTTCACGTTAATTAAATGGCTGATGTCCACTTTGATCATGTTCTGTTGCCGAACATGTCATTTATTTAGAGCATTCTATTTGTATTGTTTTCACTTTTTGTTCGAAGGATGCGTTTCTTTTGACAGAACCCCTTGGGGGAGGTGTTATTGCGCAGTTCGCTTTCTCTTTCATCGAAAGCCAAGCCCACAGAGTTCAAGTGAGCATACTTTTTAAGCTTTGCAGTCTCCAGGGAGGGTGAGATTGAAGTATTTTTAAGGGTGCCTCTTGAAATCAATGTAGATGCAGCAATTTTTAAGGGTAAGGAGGGTTTTAAGGCGCGGGCCTTCTGATGTTTACTGTGGGGCTTGTTATATGCTTATTTTCTTTATTTCTGTGATATGTTCAGGAGATTCATTTTCCTCCTTTGGAGGGTGAAGTTGGATCCGGGGGGGAATGACCCTATGAAAATGAGTGTTTTGGGAGTCTGGAAGAACTACTCGTCGGCCTTCAAAAAAGGGCACCAAAATGAAGTCACAGCAAAATCAAATAACTTCTACCTGCATTGGGGCTAACAGACGTAGCCTTAAACTGCAGTGCAGCCCTCTCTACTGACATTCTGCTAGCCATGCGCATCAGGATATGGAAACAGTATGTATTGTTTTCAAGTCACCCATGAAGGACCTTTACATATTCTTAACTCCTTTTGGGTCATAGCAAGGAATATAGGCCTGATTCACAAAGATTTTCATTCATTCAATAACTTTATTTGAATACCAAATAATCCATAAAAAGACCAAACAAGCACAATAAAATACATCCAGTTTATAAAAACGATCATAGAACAATCATAAAACAGACAGCTGAAAACATGTGCCATAAACGGCTGTGCAAACAGCAATACAGTACTTCCGCAGTGTTCATGGATCTCCAAGCTTGCACTGCTGCTCTCGGGAATGCCCCTATGTTGGCAGCAACCTCATCATCGCCGAGCGCCAAACAGGTGTTAAGGGCAACCCTGAGGTTATTAATGTTATGCCTTTTAAACAGGGGAATAAAAAAATGCTGAGAGTACATAGAATAATACCTACAAAAAATGTAAAGTGCGTCATCGTTTGCCTGGACTTCCCATTGCAAGGGCAGGGCATGGCATAAAATCAAGATTAACATTAAAGCCCAGTGGGAAACACAGCAGATACCTTATCCTGCCAGCCATCTGGTGGACCAGCAATCTCCGCTCACATCGGCCTGTTGGTCTAATCATGTACCCTGTGGGCCGGTTGTCCAATACTAAATTCAGGTAGGCAGCCATACTGGACTTCCCCTGTACAATTGCCAATCTTTCGAAGTGTGCCAGGTTAAACGGGGCCATCTACAGCTGCTTTTTATTAATGTCAAGATGACCCCCAGGGTCTGTGAAAACACGATGTAAGTCGACTTTACACAGGGGGGGATTCCATACTAGCTATCCAGGGAATCTCAAGACCTTTGTCACAGCTGAGGCAGTCCCTAATGATATCTCTTGTGAGGCTTGCATCATTATTTTTCCACTCAGCCAACCATAATAGGGGTGGACGGGCTCTAATGTAATCTTTAATATGTGGGATACCCAGTTCCCTATCGCAAATCAGATGAGAAGAAGAAATAGGGACCGCCAGAACCATTCTGCAAATCCGATTTTCTTCAATCTGGATTGTGTTGCATTTTTGGTTACCCTATACCCCATACTCCTGCACCATAAGTTGCTGATGACATATGCTGCATTTTATAAATTTGCAATAACAGAATAGGTGCACCCTGCCCCTAGGTTGTGGCAGGCTGAATAAAGTGCCTTCATTAACTTAGTCTGGCAGTGGGTGATATGCGGCGCCCAGGAGCCAGTGACAGCAAAAGTTAGCCCTGGGTAAGGAAAGATGCTGGTGCATTTCAGGCTGCTATTGCCTACTGTTACTGCAGACAATTAAAATTTCTTCGGACCGCAGACCATAATATGGGATTTAGCAAAATTTGTCTGACTATCGCCCATAAAACCCACAAAGCCATGGACTAAAAGACGCAGTGCCCTTTGGATTTGTGCCATTAATACAGCATCGTTCCGCATACAGGAATGAGGGTAGCAGAGAGCATTTGATGATTGGAACGTCAGAGGTTAGATTTATTTAAAAAAGCAATGGAGCTTAATAATATATATAACATGAATAAAATTGGCATTGAAACACATCCTTGCCTCACTCCTCAAAGGACTCTAATATATTTTGTGATCTCACCAGCTGAATTTATTCTAATTTTGGCCTTTGTGTCCGTGTGCATATAAGCTATAAAGTGCACTAGTGCGTCATCTAACCTGTAATCACCATAATTATTTGCAGTTACAATCGTGGAATTAATCATGAGACTATTGTGTATACCTTTCTGGCATTAAAGTCTCCATCTAAACAAAAAACTTGCTTGTTGCCCTTTGAAGCCGACATTACTTTGAAAGAAAGAAATAAATTCAAATAAAATAAGGAATTTGGTATTCAGTACACAAATAAAATCATTTTTATAAAAGTTGATTAGATGCACGGTTAATAACTTCTTATAACTCACAGCCTGAAAATTACCATTTTATTCTCGATTGCTTTAGAACCTCTTCCAGCAAGAAGTTTTACCCAAATGATCAGCCCACTTGATGCTCGCCCTGACCGGGAAGGGATTGCTGCAATACAGTAGCATTCAACCCCATCAAATAACAAATCCTCAGTTGCCCAAGTTTCGTAGAACATTAGTATATCATATTGGCTTATAAAAGCTACCCATTCCAGGATAGTGATCTTAGAGAGGAGACCTGCCACATTCCAGCTCAATATCTTCAACAATGAGCCCTTAGGAGCCAAGTTCTACGTAGAACTATAATAGTTGCAGGGTGGGACAATTTAACTATAGAGTCAAGTGTGGGAATTGTTCTGTCAGCAGGACTAGGCACCAGACAATCCAATTCATCGAGACTGCTTAGGGTGGAAAACATATTGCAGGAAACAAACTATGGGCAGGGGGGACAGTAAGGCCACCAGTGCTTTGGGTTTATAAAAGTACCCTAAAGAGAGTCCACAAATCTTGGTTTCACTGCAGCTCAAACTTCTTGCGGTCTCAAAAAATTCTTTACACAAGATGATCTGCAGAAGTTCACACAATACAATCCCCATCAAATTCTTTCCGGGAGCAGCCCACACACCCCACTCTTCGTACCATTATAATCTTGTTTATGTTTGCTAGGTCAAAATGTTTATACTTGACAAGCCAGTCTGCACATTTATTACGTAGCTCCATCCATGGTTTTGTTTGTGATTCCTTGAGAGGAGGAACCCCAGCCAACATTAAGACATAGGACAAGATGTGGGCAGCAGATTGAGTAGATCTTTGCATGAGTCAGAGTAAGTTACAGGTAAACTTCCTTGGCCATGCTAGCCTCCAAACTTCTGTGGACCTGCTTGCCCTTATAGCCCCCGCTGAAATTTCCTACCTCTGCCCCAGGTGTGGCTGAAGGGGTTATTCTGGTAATATCATTAGGTGCAATCCTGGAGCCTTCAGGGGCCATAATTCTGTTAATTGCGGCAGTTTGACTTGAGGGACCTACCCCGTAACTGGAACCGGAGTTAGTTAATGATACTGACACATTCAAGGTACTCTCCAAAATAGACATCTTAGTAAGGGTGTCCATCACGCTGCTTTCAGTACAACATTGGTGTTCCTTAATTGGGACCAATTTTTCCTCTAAGATGGCACTAAACTTCTCACACAGGTTGAACGTATCCTCATACAACAGATCAGAAATTTGCATCTGTGTTGATTGAGTATGGAACTGTGTGAGGCACCAGGAGGAAAAATGGCCCTCAATCAATCAATCAATCAATCATTTCTAAAGCGCAGCTAATCACCCGTGGGGTCTCAAGGCGATGTTTGGGGGCGTGCCGCTCAATTGAAGATCCAGGTCTTGAGGTCCTCCCTGAACTGCTTGAGTGATGCTGTCTGCCTGAGTTTGAGAGGTAACGTGTTCCATGTCTGGGCTATGAGGTAGGAGAAGGATCTTCCTCCTGCTGCCCTTTTCTGGATTTTGGGAACAGCTGCGAGGGTGTGGTTTCTTGGTGATGCCGGCATGGAGTGCGTTGCCATAGTTGAGTTTGCTAGTGATGAGTGCTTGGGTCACTGTCTTCCTTGTGTTGGAGGGAATCCACTGGAAGATCTTTCAAAGGATTTGGTGGGTGTGGAAGCATGACGAAGAGACAGTTTTGACTTGGCGGGTCATGGACAGTGAGGAGTCCAGGATGATGTCTGTATTGCGTGCGTGGTCCATGAGGGGCGGGGGCATTTCCCAGTGAGGTGGGCCATCAGGAGCCATTCCAGACAGAAGGGGTGGAGCTGATTAAGAGGATCTCTGTCTTGTCCGAGTTGAGTTTGAGGCAGCTGGCTTTCATCCAGGCGGCGACTGCCCTCATCCCATTGTGGAAACTTCACTTGGACTTCACAGGGTCGTCGAACAGGGAGAGGATCAGTTGGGTATTGTTGGCATAGGAGACTGTTTAACTGGTGTTGTTGGTGGTCTTGACTGGTGGGGCCATGTAGATGTTGAAAAGCATTGGGCTGAGTGATGATTCTAGGGGTACTTGGGTTTTGATGTGACCGGCGGTAGTCTGACACTCTGTGTTCTTCCGGTGAGGAATGATCTGATCCATTGCAGTGCTTTATCTCGGATGCTAGTGTCGTAGAGTCTGGGGCAGAGAGTGGGGTGGGAAATGGTGTTGAATGCAGCAGAGAGGTCGAGGAGGTTGAGTGGGGCCGTGCCTCCATGGTCTAGTATGGCGCATATGTCGTCAGTGGCTGCTAGCAGTGCTGTTTCGGTGCTGTGGTTGCTCCTGAATCTGGATTGGGAAGGGTCTAGGATTTAGCACGTCTCAAGGAATTCGGTGAGTTGCTGGTTGATGGCTTTTCTGTTAATTTGGCTGGGAAAGTTAGTAGAGACATGAGTCTGTAGTTCTTAAGCTCCCTTGGGTCGGCGGTGGGTTTCTTGAGTAGCTGATTGTACTTGGCGTCCTTCCAATCTAATGGGGAGGGAGCAGTCTCGAAGGATCAGTTGATAGTTCATCACAGCTCAGGTACTATGGTGGCACTGGCCAGGTTGAAGATGTGATGAGGACACAGATCCGAGGATGCTCCCGTGTGGATGGAGTTCTTGAGTCTTTGGGTGTCCTCTTTGGTGATGGAGTCAAGGAGTGCAGGATCTGGTGTGATGCTGGGTCCGTGGAGGTATTTCTGAGCAGTGCAGGAGGGTTTCGGTTCTTGAAGCCTTCGTAAATGTCCTGGATTTTTTGGTGGAAGAAGATGGCAATGTCGTCGCAGAGGTCTTGGGAGGGAGTGATGGATGAGAGTTGTCTGTCTCGGGGTTTGTGAATTTTTTGATGATGGCGAAGAGCTCTTTGCTGTTGTGAGTGCTGGTGCTGAGGTGCTTTTTAATAGCAGCTTTTTTGGCGGCTCTGATGTTGTGGTGGTGACTGTGTTCTTGTGGGCTATGTGGTCTTTGATTGATTTGCTGTTCCTCCATTTCCATTAAAGTCATCTGCGGGAGCGTTTCGACTCTTGTAGGTCTGTTGTGAACTATTTAGGTGTTTTGCTATGTCGGTTTCCAGCTGGTTTCCTGAGCGGGACTACGCTGTTGGCACATTCTGATAGCTGGCGGTGTAGACTGCATGCAGCTTCATTAGCATCTGCTGCGTCTGGTGGGGGAGAGTGGCTGAGAGCGTTAGTGAGTTGCGATTCTGCAACTTTGTCTCATGGTCTGCCTGAGTGTTGGGGGGCAAAGTGGTGTGCAGTTTTCTTCATGAAGGTAAAGTGGATGCGTTTGTGCTCGGTCCAGTGGTGTTTAGAGGTGTGAGAGGTGGTGATGTTGTTCCCTGCTGAGAAGACAGGGTCGAGGAGGTGTCCTCCTCTGTGGGTGGGGATGTTGACATGTTGTTGCTAAGCACAATGTTTGTTTGTCCCCGTTGATAGTGGACTTTTTCTTCTTTATTACTGGCTCTTGATTCTGGCAAGCAACCGGTGGGGTTTTGTGGGACTAGAACCTCTTTCACACCAACACTAACATTAACCGAGTCCTGGGCAGCCGCTGAGACCTGTGAATGGGCCAAGGGGCAAGTAGGGCAAATGCTTGTCGAAGTTCCATTAATGGGAAGGTTTTCATAACGAAGCTCTCAATTAGAACAATAATCCAGTGATAGTCTATGCTCAGTCAGTGTAATTTCCTTCTAAATTATTCAAGTGGCCTGTTCCAACATATTATCAATGGTAGTTGTTCGGCATAGATTTACAACCTGTCCCACAGGTGCCTCATCTGCCTTACGTTTACCCAAGAGGCCCCTGATGGCACCTGCCTTCTGCAACTGCAGGTTCAACTACAAGTTCATTCAGAGTCAATAGGGTTAGGGCAAAAGAGAGCGGACGCAGCCCACCCTTGTCTAGCCGTGCACAGGTGCAGACGGGCCCGCTCTCGGCCCGGTCTTTGCCTTGGCATGCGCTGCGGGCGTTGGTTGCGCTATTAAGTGCTGGCAGGTCGTGCAGGAAGAGCTTCCAGGTGCGAGGAATGCAGGGGAGGTGTAGTTCAGGGTCCCCCGGTCACACTGACTCCAAGAATGCGTCCCACGATGCAGGAGTTGAGTGCGCTAATAAGCGCTGGCAGGGCCGGCCAGCAAAGCAGGAAGAGCTTTCAGGCGCAAGGAATGCAAAGGGGAGGGGGGGGGGGGGGGGGTGTTTAGTTCAGGCTCCCCCGGTCGCGCTTACTCCAAGCTTACCCCAATGTTTTCCTTTTGGTAGTTGTGTCTAACTCCGGATGTAGATTTGATTTAATGATTAATTTTTAGTAAGACTTGCTTATGCATAAAGAAGAAGCTTTGTAATTCGAGCACATTTAGCAAGCATATTTTAGGTGTGGGATTGGGTAAGTAACATATAGGTAAGAACAACCACTCACTAAAAAGGTTTGCGACTCAGGCCTGGAAATTCTGGAATAATTCTCATCCTGGAAAGGTGAAAGGGACAACTAGGGAGAGGAAAAAAATGTGGTCCTCATTAAGAGTGGCCCAGCTGGAGATTAAATAATTATCTCACCTTTTTAAAATCGTAATATAAAAGGTGTGCTACTTTACACCTATTACAAGTAGTGCCCTACAAAATGGGGTGTAACATGCCGATTTTGGTGGGTTGCGCACCGAGATCCATACGTACTTGTATTTATCATACATCTCCAACAAAATGCGACAGGGGTCACCTGCCAAAATGTACTTGGTGAAAATTGCAGGGAATGTGGTAATTACCAAGACAGTAGTTTGCAGAGGGATCTGAAAAGAGCAGGTCACTCGTAATGCGGCTCATTATTCCAGCACACGCCACCGACGCAGTTGAATCTTGTTGGGTCTGTTAATAGGGTTTATCACTGACCTGTGCGGATCTTGAGGAACAATTGAGGTTAGTTCAGAATAATTATGTTTTCAGCTTGATTTCTGGCATCATCAACGAGACAGCCAATGAAGCTGTTTGGAGCGAGCAGTTTCCCTCTTTCCTCTGCTCACACTTTCCCTTAGCTGTGCCAGGCCCCGTTATCCGCGAATTTATAGTAATAGTTATTCCATCAAGGTGCCTCATGTTTATGTGTGACATTACTTTTGTTTTTTGGATCAGATATTCATTAAAAAATAGATTGGCGGAAATGGGCACAGTGCGTCAGCCAGGATATCTGACACGCAGTTCTCTGCAAAGGGGGTTTGCCTTCCCCGCTGCCTTTCCTGGGGCCGCTGTTTTTATGACCATTACAGCATCCCTTAACGCTGACCACTCTCCCCTTTACGTGCTGTCGGTTGGAGCTGAAATGTGAGCCCTGACAAAGCAGTTCTGAGTGAGCAGACGCCATAAACCTCGACCCTGCCTCTCCCTCGCTGATGTAAGTGTAGAGGTCTACTCGGTCGACCTTGGCTTTTTTTAAGATGGCTTCTATGCTGCATTAGTTTTGCAGCATTTCATTTTTCCTCCTTGGAAACGAGGAACTGTATGTTACCAGTAAAATAAACACGTTTCAAAAATCATTTACACCATGGGTAAACTGATTTCAGGTGCCTGTGAAGGCTTTCGCGGAGAAAGCAGGCGGCTGACGTGAAGCTACAAACAGCCGATGGATTACATCCATTACATTTTCCAGGGTTTACTGGGTTACGAGTTATCACTGCACCTATTCTACTTATAGCTGCGTCATATTACAGGTTAAAAGTAGGGCCTTCCTGATGGTGTGCATGCATCTGTGTCCAGCCCTTTACAGACTCTGGAAGGGGATGAGCCACTGTGATAAGTCGCAGAGGAAGAGTTTCTCCAATTCTGTTCAAAACCCATTAACGCGAACTTACTATTATTCTACGACATATGTGGTATACTACAACTATTTGTTTATATTTTTCTTTCACAGTCTTAAAAATATTTGTTTGTTATCGTCGAGAGGACAATACGTTTTTTTAGTACAGTTGCCCCATTGGCACTCAGAAGGCATTGTAAATTAATCAGCAATTTGTAATTTATTTCTTTAACTATAGCACTGCTATTAATGACTCCAGTAACCAGGGAAATCCTTCAGCAAATACTGACACACGCAGTTCATAAAGTCGCGTTAGTTCTTCCTGCTACGTCATCACACGACGGTGCCTGTATTTCGTGCTGAGATGGAGGTTGTTTGTGGTTTAGTTATTTTGTGCAACTGCATAGCTGTTGCTAGCATTTGGACTGTACCACAGTGCTTTAAGTGAACGGCCATAAAAAAAAATACATTTTACATCTATTCCCGCTGGTCATTGTCGCATAGCCTGGCACTGCATGTGCTTGCTTCATAGCTGCCAAGATTTTGTTTTGCTCATGTGTGACATTTCCATATTGACCGCGTGCCTATGTGTGTCATTTCAGTACCTTATGTCTAACACTTTGAGCGAGACATTAGTGGAAGTAGCACAAAGGATTAACACCCACAAACAACAATACATTTTAGAAATATCCCTCCATAGTTCAATTCGGTAGTCTTGTAATAGTCTTACTACCACACACTACTACCCAGAGAATAACCACTTTGAGCCGACGTTTCTCTCACAAAACAAACCCAGGTCTACTACCCCTGCATAAATTACCAGCACTGCATACTGTACACCTTATATGAACAATTAGGTGAAAATAGAATGAAATACATGTCTAGAAAACATAATGAATTGCTCCAACACCAGGTTACAAAAAAGGGTATGTTCAAAGTATCAAATAAGAGTGTATTTCACTCCCACTCTGCCATTAATTGTTATGGTATCATGCAAACATCTAGATACATAGCATGTTGGGAACAGCACTTATTTTATCTCATCAGACGTTTCCCCGACTGCAAGAGAGTGTAAATGCACAAAGCGGAAAGAAGGAGTAAGATGGAGACGGAAAAAAGTAACGAAAGTAGAAAGATTTATAAGCGTGAACCGAAGGAGCAGGGAGTGTCTGGTAGTAGATGAAAGTTGCAAGAGGTGGATTCCAGACTACGGAGGCTTGGTATTCGGCACGCCAGTGCCGGCCGCAGGCTTCTGAGCAGAGCTTTGGGCAATGGCACTGATTATTCTACAAATTAAACACTCTCTAAAAGTCATTCTCAACACCTTAAATATGCACGCGTTGGAAAAATGCTACTTAGCACGACACAGAAGTAAAACAAACAAGCGTAGTACAAGTATGACTATCGCATTATTAAACATACATTATAGTAGTGTCCCTAGAGATAATGGCCAAATTATACCTCTGGAGGAAAATAAAATTACATTAAAGTACATGTGCTCTGTATCTATTTACTGGACTTTCACGAGTGTGCAATCCAAAACCTCTGCACACTGTGTTTTGTTATTATCTCAAAAACAAAATGGTCATCAGCAGCAGGTAAAGGTTGGGGGAAGGTACCGCTCTGGCCTAGTGGGCTGTGAAGAGAGTCTCAGGGAGATATGTCTGTCAGACACCTGCCCAAGTCACACTTGGACGCCTCGGCCTGGCAGCCATCTTTACCTCAAAGTCAAAGAGTTAGAGTCGCTGTCGGAAAAATCTCACCCGCTCCGCCACTTCCTGCTACCCTTCTAGCAAAGGGTGAGTGAGGACTGAGGCTAATCACATCTGATCATGTAAAGAAGACCAGACTTGCTGCAGCCATAGCAACCTCCGTCTGCTCGAACCCCAGGTTGACAGCAACTGCCTGCACACCCAGCAGCACTCCAATCTGACTGCTCGTGCTGGCGCAGGACCTTTTGTAATAAGGCCGGGACGGATGCATCTATTTGTGTGACATTCCATTTCAGTGCGGTGATGCGGGGATATGTACTGTAATGCGTTATTGTAACCCGTCATGCGTGCACTTCGCAGGACTGTTGCTTGAATCAGTGTAGAAAGCACCTTGTGTGAACTAGAGGTTGTACGTAAAAATGTCCACCCTGGAAAAGTGGTGGGTGGAAAACGTTGAGACAAAAAAAGTGAAATACTGATGCGTCGTCGAATGCACTATATTTTTGGCAAATGTTGACACCAAAAATCTTGGGGCTGAAAGAATGGTTTCCTTTACTTTATGCTAACAATGGAAGTTGGATGGACTGCTGAGTACCTGTCACTTCCCATTCTGTCTTTGTTTTGTGTTATATCAATAAACTGTGCATGATGGAACAATTAATCTAATCTGTAAATGTGTAGTATGAAAACGCAGTTACTCTGAACTGTTCAGCTAAAATGTACTCTGCTATCTGTGGTTTGTTGGAAAATTAATCAAAAGAATTAACAAACAAAATGCTTTTAGGCAGCAGATTGCGGGCCATTGCATAGACAAGGGGAGATTAAATACTCTTTTTCATACAGCCCTCAAATTGTTTCTGACAGTACTTTCTTTATTTGACTTCTTCCTTTAAAATATGACTGTTCTTTTACTCCTTTTTGTGCAGACTTTCAGCCCTACTACATGTTCTATTCTCTTTCACCCACGATGTCTACCTGACTTCCTAGCATTTGTGAAATGTAATTCAGTCTGCATAAAGTAATTACTTTTATGATGGATTTGTTTCCTTAGTGGGAGTTGTTCAGTCAACTCCTGTCTGCTATAAGGATCACTAAGCATGTGATCCTTATAGCAGCGCATACATGGGAATGAAGATGTTGTGATCAGAGATCACTCCTAGATCTTTTGTTGATGCACATGTTGTAGGAGCTCAGCATAGACGACATGCCACTAAAAAGGCTGGATAGAGACTAGTAGAAGGTTTGGATAGGGTATGTCTGTTTTTGAGACATTTTGGCGAGGTTGGTTTGATTTAATCAAAGCTTGAATATATTTACTCAACATTCATACCCTACCGATGAAGAAATAATTATATTATACAATTGACAAGCGTCTGTTCCAGACTTGAGTCAGACTTAGGTTATGGTCAAGATTAATTGGCCTGTTACACATTTTTATCTGGCCAGGAGTAGATAACCTCATGGATCTGATCCAATGAAGCAGTAGAAGTGTCAGACCTTCAATGTCACTACTGTGGATGGAGCAGATTTTCACCCAAGGTGACGTGTATATGAGTACTTCAGAGGCGGTACATCTGAGTAAGGTAGCAAGCTCTCAGTTAAGATTTTTGCCAATTTGCTTAATTTAATTTGCAATTTTGAACATCTGATACAGGCAAAAATGGTCAGTCGTTCTGAGCATGTTGCCCATAACCTTGTGGACTATTTCAGTTTTTTATATTTGGAGAAACAAAAGGCCAAATCAAGCAACTTTTTTGCTGTAGCAGTAAGGAAGAAAGACGTGGGCCTGTGTCTTTGAAGTTGCATAGCTGTCCTTATTGTAACAGTGGTAATCCATGTGATTTCTTTCACTGCAGATCTGTGTTACGCCGTATTATGTTATTTTTTGTTATTTGCGTTTGTGAAAAGAATGTTCTGTAATTTATATGAACCCAGTAGCATTTTGGGGGTGAGGTGGCTACATGTACTCAGTCTTTGCATCCTACATTCCTCACTGTTTGTTTCACTTCACAGTGTGATTATCAACAAAGTCTGGAAAAAAGTAAAAAAAAAAAAAAAAAAAAGAGAAACTGCTTGCCTAGAAGGCAGCAATAGATGCATTTCCCCGTAACCCTGATGCTGTGGGAAAATCTAGGATTAAAAGCATTGAGAAAGTAATGAGATCTCGTCTTTTGGCATTGTCGATGTTTTCTGCAAATGCTGTTCAGCACTGGCAAAAAGAAACAACAAAGTGATTATTGCCAATGCTAATAGCAATGGTAAAAAAGAAAAAAGCTGCAGCACAGTGACATATAGACGCACATGTGTCTCAGTGAATGTGCAGGTACAGGTCATTACGCTAAGGTGGTCTTAGTGTGATGACATATACACACGCATACATCATCACATATGCACACTCATACATCATTACTGTCTCAACCTTGTTATTTTTTTGTTAAACTTTTTTTATTAAAGTTTTGGTGGTACAGAGAAAAATTACATTTGAAAGCTTGTGAATTGTCAATGCCAGCCGTAGGCTACAAATGGGTTCATCATCAACAGTACATGGCTTACACTGAAGTCAAGACAAAGTTGGTAGGAAGGCCTCCCCTCTGCAGGTTATACTGTAGAGTGCTGACATACCGCATTAGTGATTTATGAGAACATAACATTAACAAGGTATAACCAAACTAGGTTAGTATAACAAGTGAGACAATGAAGGCATTGACAGCTGAATCTTACTATGTCAATGCAGTGATTGTTACAGCCATATGGCACTCCCCCTGCCAAAGGAGGAGCCCCTTTATACATGAAATAGATGTAATGTTGTAAGGCACGGGCAGCAGGACACAAGGGGAAGAACCATGGATAGAAACTGCACCAAGGGGTCCCATATATACTCAAAACCCCTTCTTGAGTCTGCCAATTTGTCCGCCAACTGCTCCATGGATAGGAAGTGCCACAGTCTAGTGTGCCACAAAGCTATAGGGGAGCGGGGGTTGGTTTCTTCAAATATGATGCCAATGCCATCTTGGCGGCTCCCAGTGTTAGCCAGATGATGGAGCAGTCGCCCACTATTTGGTGCTTTAGGGTTGGTTCCTGTATACCTAGTAATACGTGTGCTGGCACACTGGGGACAGAGTAATCCAGAATCTCCTTCATTTGTGACAAAATGTCCTCCCAGTAGGGCCAGATAGTTGGGCAGTCCCACCAGATATGCTGAGAGTCCCCCAACAATCCACAGCCTCGCCAGCACCTGTCGGGCGTATGAGGGAAGATTTAAAAAAGCTTTTCAGGATACAGGTACCAGTTTTAAAAGAATTTATAGTGTGCTTCTCTTACCCCCATGGAGCGGTTATATTTGGTAATATCTCTAAAAAGTACATTCCACTGTTTCTCCTCTATTGCTGAATCTAGGACCTGCTCCCAGAATGTGATCTAATTGGGAGTGTGAATGCAATGTGCAGACATCAGTAATTTATACACAGTGGCAATGCTTCCCTTTGCTACCCCTCCAAGTTGTATAAACTGTTCAGTCGGGAGCTGTTCCCTGGTAGCTGCTGAGGGTATAGGAGGTTGTGTGACCCAGTGCTTTAATTGGGTGTAGTGAAAGCGTTCTGATGTGGGCAATTGAAAGTCCCTGCAGCAGTTCTCAAATATAAGAATGTTGTCCCTGTGGTACAAGTCTGAAATCCGTAGACTCCCTCTCTCGCGCCACCTGTCAAATGGCCCTGGGATCAACGCCGGAGGGAAGACCACATTGTAATGAATGATGGTGTACGAGGAGGGGAAGTTTGTCACCCCATATGTCCTCGTTTCTGTGTCCCAGACTTTGAGTGTTGCGGCCTTGGGGGTGCTCAGATAGGCATTTCTTGCTAGGGGTCGTTACTGGGTTTCCAGAGTATGTCCCATATGGTCCACCCCGTCACTGCATGGTCCATATTGAGCCATAGTTTATCCGATGCTTAAAGGGACTGTTAGACTTTTCATCCTTGGCATGGTCTCCCTTAACTTTTTGCCTCTGTTCCCCAGGTTGTTGATGTGTGCTGGACTCTGATTCTACTGTTTTTGTTACTCTGGGCACTTTACCACTGCTAACCAGTGCTAAAGTGCAAGTGCTCCTTTACAAAATGTGTATGTAATTGGCTTATCCATTATTGGCATATTTGATTTACTAGTAAGTCCCTAGTAAAGTGCACTAGAGGTGCCAGGCACTGTAAATCAAATGCTACTATTGGGCCTGCAGCACTGGTTGTGCCACCCACACCAGTAGCTCTGTAATCATCTCTCAGACCTGCCATTGCAGTATCTGTGTGTGCAGTTTTAACTGTAAATTCGACTTGGCAAGTGTACCCACTTGCCAGGCCTAAACCTTCCCTTTTCTTACATGTAAGACATCCCTAAGGTAGGCCCTAGGTAGCCCCAAGGGCAGGGCGCAGTGTATGGTTAAGGTAGGAAATATAGTAATGTGTTTTATATTTCCTAACAGTGAAACATTGCTAAATTCCTTTTTCACTGTTGCAAGGCCTCTCCCTCTCATAGGTTAACACGAGGGCTACCTTTAAATCTGATTAAAGTGTAGATTCCCTATGGGAGCGGATAGACATGTGGAGTTTGGGGTCTCTGAGCTCACAATTTAAAAACACACCTTTTAGTAAAGTTGATTTTAAGATTGTGTGTTAGAAAATGCCACTTTTAGAAAGTGAGCATTTTATTGCTTATACCATTTCTGTGACTCTGCCTGTTTGTGGATTCCCTGTCTGTGTCAGTTTGACAGTTGGCTGGTTGCACCTCACACTAGACAGTGACACAAATGGAGCTGGGGTGTAGTCTGCATTTCCTGATGAGCCATCTGTGCTAGGAGGGAGGGGAGAAGTGGTCACTTACACCTGAAAAGGGCTGTGCCTGCCCTCACACAATACAGTCTCCAACCCCCTGGTGGGTGTCTGGGGCCTGGCCTGGGCAAGGCAGGATTTCACATTCAAAAGAGACTTTACTTTGAAGTAGGCCTACTTCAAAGGAGACATTGGGTATAAGAAGGGCACCCAAAACCACAGACTTTAGAACACTTCTGGAAACCAAGAGGAACCTCTGCCTGGAGAAGAGCTGAAGAGCCGAGGAAGAAGAGCTGCCCTGCCTGTGACTGTGCTTTGTGGAGCTATCCTGCAGTTGCTGCTTCTGCCAGAGTAAGAGGGCAAAGACTGGACGTTGTGTGCCTTCCATCTTGTGAAGTTCTCCAAGGGCTTGATTTAGAGCTTGCCTTCTGTTGTTTGAAGTCTCAAGGACACCAAAGACTTCTCTCTGCCAGCACCTGGAGTCTCTGGAGACACTCCTACTCTGTCCTGTGGTGCCCATCCATTTCCTGGGACCCTGAAAGGAGAAGCTGGCAGCCTAAGAGGAAGAAATCCACGCACAGAACACCGTGCGGGGAAAAGATCAATGCAACTCTGATCTGCGGCTGAAGAAACGATGTGTCGCCGGCTCCGCGGCTGAAAATTGACACTCGCCAGAAATGTGACTGAAGATTTGACTCACGTAGCAGGAGAAACGACGCGCAGCATCGCTGATGGAGGCTGGGAGATCGCAACCCGTGCTGCGTGGTTTTCGGATCATTGTGTGGCTGGATTTCCGACGCAAACACCACTGGGCATGTAAAAACAACACAAGGCCTGCCCAGACCAGAGAGTACTGACCGGATCGACGCATCGCTGTCCTGCAGAGAGAAGAAACTACGTACCCGACCCGACGAAAGGAGAAATGGCGCATGGTCTTGCTCGTGAGTGAAATAGACGCATCGCAAGCCCTTTTTGATGTACACACGCCCATGCGGGGTTATTTATGACACACCCAAGGTACATTTTCATGCTAACCGTGTTAGTGTGTGTTTTAAACTACATAAAGACTCTTTTTGCATTTTTATTGATAACTTGACTTGTGTATTGTGTATTTTTGTCGTTTTAGTCTTGTTTGGTTTAGATAAATATTTTCTATTTTTCTAAACTGGTGTTGTGTCATTTTGTAGTGTTTCCATTAATTTACTGTGTGTGTTGGTACAAATACTTTACATCTAGCACTCTGAAGTTAAGCCTACTGCTCTGCCACGCTACCAAGGGGGTAAGCAGGAGTTAGCTGAGGGTGATTCTCTTTTACCCTGACTAGAGTGAGGATCCTTGCTTGAACAGGGGGTAACCTGACTGTCTACCAAAGACCCCATTTCGAACAGGGACCATTCGGCAATGATGCATAATTGGGTCGTTTTGTAGTAAAGGTGAATGTCCGGGAGTGCCAAGCCTCGCGTCTCTTTCGGCCTTGATTGTAGTTTATTAGGTAGTCAAGCCCTGCTTCCCTGCCATATGAACCGCGTAATCACTGTAAAGAAGTGTTTGGGAACATCGATAGGTAAGCCTTGGAACAGATATATTATGCGGGTAAGCACCGTCATTTTGATGACATTGATACGTCCCATCCAGCTGAGGAAGAGGGGTGACCATTGCTTGAAGTCCATTTATAGGCTTCTGAGAAGGGTTGGGAAGTTTGCTTTAAATAGATCGGAAACGTTAGGGGTAAGTTTGATGCCTAAGTAGGTGCTTTCCTTCTTAGCTCATTGAAAGGGTGTTTCAGAAGCTATCTCTCTCATCGTGGTTGGGGGTACCGTCAAATTGAGCTCACGATTTCCCCATATAAACCTTGAATCCTGCTACTTGCTCATACTCTGCAAGTTCCTCCTGGATTGCAGGCAGAGTCATTTGGTGTTCGGTGACATAGAGTAGGAGTCATTCGCGAACAGTGAGATTTTGTGTTGGTTGGGACCGAATCGAATACCCTGAATTCTTGGCTACGCCCGGAATCTGGCCACCAAGGGCTCAATGCTGAGTGCAAATAACAGGGGGAGAGGGGCCAGCCCTGCCTCGTTCCCCTTTTCAGGTTTAAGAATGCTGACTTACCATAATTCGTGAGCGGGGACAATTGTAGTTGCTCATTATTATTTCTTTAAATTGGTCATTAAATCTGAATCGCCTTAAGTTAGCCACCAAGAAAGACCACTTTACCGGTAAAAAGCCTTTTTGGCATTCAGTGCCAGTAATATAGCAGGGATCTTTTTCTTAGTTACCTTTTCCATCAGGTGGCCTGCTCATTGCAAATTATCATGCATTTGGCACCCTTTAATAAATCCCGATTGGTCGGGTGTATCAGATAAGTTATCGCATTGTTTAATCTTTTGGCCAGAATTTTAGAGTACAGCTTCACGTCGAGGTTTAGGAGGGCAATAGGTCGATAGGATGCACAAAGCTGAAGGTCCTTTCCAGTTTTAGGAATTAGTGTAATTAGAACTTCGCCCGTGGTGGGGGACATGGCATGTCCCATTCTAAAATGGTTGAATAGCTCAGTGAGTTGCGGCGTCAGCTCTGTGCCAGAGTTTCTGTAGAACTGGGCATTAAGCCCATCTGTGGCCAGTGATTTGTGTAGAGTAAGGGAGTCAATGGCTGCCCGTACCTCTTCCCATGAAAAAGGAGCTATTAAAGTGTCATTGGTTTCTTGGGAAATCTGCGGGAGGTTTGAATGCTGTAGGTAGGCGTCTTGGTCAACGGCTTCGGGTTGTTCAGGTGTGTATAGTTGGGTGTAAAAATCCCGAAAGACTTAGGCCTTTTCCTCCTCTGCATGATGTTCGCGGGACTCACCTCGTATTTGGGCTATATATTCTCTAGTCTGTTTGGTGTGTAGATGTTGTGCTAGCATCAAGCCTATTTTGTTCTCCTTTTCATAGATTTTCTTGAGGCGTAGCAATGAGATTTCTGCACTGTTTGTGTATATGGATTGCAGTTGACCTTTTTAGTGAGGTCACCTTCTGTCAAAGCCACATAGGGGAAAGTTTGTGGGCCTGTTCTTCTACCATTAATTTGTTTTCCAAATTTTGTCCTTCCTTGGCTTTCAATTGGTGCATTGAGGTTGCTAAAGAGATGTATTTACCCCATATTACCGCCTTGAATGCATCCCAGGTTGTGAGGTGTGAAGTGTCAGTGGGGTTGTTATGCTGAAAATAGCCCGTGATTACCTTCCATAGTTCGTCTCGAAGTGTATAGTCTCAGGTTAGAATATTGTGAAAATACCATTTACTAAGTTTAGAGCATGTTGTGTGCCTGTCACTCCAATCCCCAATGGGGCATGGTCAGAGATGATAATGGGCATATAGTCGCCAATCTGAGAGATTGTCGTAGGGGTTGGCTCACAAATACATAATCAATCCTCGAATACGATCTATGTTAGTGGAAAATGAAAGTATAGTCCTTTGCCGTAGGGTTAAGTATTCGCCTTGTGTCAAAAAGGCCCAGCCTATTAAGGGCTGCCGTGACGGATTTCGCAAAGGTGCTTGTTTGGGGTCTTTGGGGGTGAATTGTGACCTGGGTGCTGTCCCATATCAAATAGAAATTGCCCAACAAGAGAATGTCTCCCTCTGCGTGCTCCTCCAACTTAAGAAGGCTAAGAGGAATTGGGTTTGTCCACTGTCGGGTGCTTTTAAAATGGCCCCGTACATATTTTCCCTCTAATACTACCCTTAGCTATTAAATATCGGCCCTCCTTGTCCTTTTTTGTGTCCTGCAGCTGGAAGTGGGTGGGATTGTTGAACATCAAGGCTGCCCTGCAGTGTTTTGTGGTCGATGAGGCC
Organism: Pleurodeles waltl; assembly: GCF_031143425.1. Taxonomy (NCBI): domain Eukaryota; kingdom Metazoa; phylum Chordata; class Amphibia; order Caudata; family Salamandridae; genus Pleurodeles; species Pleurodeles waltl. The sequence continues at coordinate 667,162,812 of NC_090449.1, read as the reverse complement.
GTGTATAAATGAGAGTAGTGTTTGTGATGCAAACGGTAGCCATCTCCCCATCTAAGATGAGTTTCCTGTATGGCTATTATATCAAAATTTGGGGGAGTTTAGTCTCTTAACATTCGACAATAAGTATTCAAGCATCGTGTTTTTCTAACAGCTTACGCTAAGGTTAACTTTGCTCAGTGGGTAATCAATTGCCCACCTCTTCCCCTTCCTCTCTCTCCATTCTCCGCTCCATGTGTCACAGCTTTGTCTATGACTACTTACTCCAGATATGAACATAAAATGACAAAAAAGCATAAAGACAACATAATAAATGTTAAAAAGCAAACATGTTGTTGCTTCATGTCAAACCTTCTCAAGGTTGTCATGGTGGGGGTGAATACACATCTGGCCTAGTCCCCTGCAGAGACTGCGTATTGAAACTTTATGAGTGTCATCTGCCCTCTCATCAACATTTTATTGCGCGTGGGGTCTAACTACAACAGAAGCCTGTGGGTTCTCCCAGGCCTCTGTCCGCACTCGTTGGTTGGTCTTCCCTAGGTCTCCCCCCCACCTCATCGGGGTAGATCGGCGGCTCTCAGGTGGCCCGTCACAGGGCTGAGTAAGTCTCATTCTTCCTGGTCCTATTCATCACACTGGCTGCGGGTCTTTATTTCCTGTGGTTCATTTTCGCCTCTTTCTGATGCTTCCAAGAGTCTGAGGAGGTCTATGCCTCCCCCTCCTTTGTGTGCTCCTCTCTTGCAGGTCCAGTATGGCCGATGACCCCTTGAAGTCTGTGAAGTGGTGCTGTTTGTTGATGAGCTCAAAGGCTATGCCAAATGGATAGGTCCACCTGTACCTGAAATTTCTAGTTCTCAAAGCATCTATGACTGGGCAGAATTGCAGTCTGTGGGATGACGTTGCAGGGGTTACATCTTGGTATAATGAGCATTCCGCACCTTGGAAGGAGATGGTGTCTTGTTTCCTCGCCCCCTGGAGGATCAGCTCCTTCACCTTAAAGGAGCTCAACTAGAATATCTATGGGTCTCCTCCTTTCATTTGCGGTGTGGACACCTACCCTATGCACTCGCTGCAGTTGGACCTCTGGGTGCTCGTTGCTTAGAATAGGGGAAAAGAGTCCAACCCCAGACGCTTCAAGATCTTAGCTTCACTGCCTTCTTGCAGCCCCCTCACTCTGATGTTGTCCCTACGGAAGCGGTTTTCCAAATCTTCGCACTTGTGGAGCATTGGGAGAAGTTGTGTCTTCAGCTGGGTGATACCGACTTCCATAGGAGCTATTTGGTGTTCAGTTTCTTGGACCTTCACCTCGAGGTACAGAGCGCAGCTCCCGACTGAGTCCAAATCAGATTGGAGAGAGGTCAGTCAGGTGTTAATTTCCAGTTTGAATGATTCAAGCGTGGACTTGATATCTGCTGTCAATTCTTCGCGAAGTTCTTTTTTAAAGTCGCTGAGCGATGTCAGGGCATCTTCTTTTGTTAGCACCATATTCTCTACCTGTGGCCTCGTGGGTCTGCCGACCCAGGCACAGTAGGCCCAAAGTAGTTAGATACACTATTGGACTGTGGTTTCTTTTGTGACATAAATGCTACCCCCAGTTTGGCATTATCTCCCTCCTCCTCCAGTTACCCCTGGTAGTGGTGGTTGTTGCCCCTGTGTGTCCAGGCCTAATCACTTCTTCCTGTTTGCCTCATTTGTGTCACGCCTGGTGGGCCCGGGTCGCTGTGCACTGTAGAAGCTCACCAGTCCTCGGGGGCAGTAGTGGGAGCACCTAAGTCACACACCCTGCCGCTCTGGGTCCGTACCATGTGACATATGTCGCCTGTCTGATGTGGTGGGGAATTGTGTTGTGCCACGCTGGGCCTCATCCAGCCACCAAAGCATCTTCTTGCTTCACCTTGTTTCTCGCCTGATGAGTGCTATGTTAGGGTCAGACGTCCTAGGTGTGAGACCTCCTTTCATCTTCCAGGGGTCGCCACTAAGCTTTGGAGTGCATCTCTTTCTGGGTGGGTCGGGCAGCCCACTTTCCTTTCCCTCAATGTTCACTTGATGCTCTTCTGGCAGCTGTTCTCTACTTGCATTCTTTGTCTGTAGCTCGTGCTAGGCCAGCCCTCATCAGCCCTGGTCGACCGCTCGGCCGCCGCCTCCCCATAAGCATCTGCTTGTGAGCTCAGGTAGCCTCCCCCAGCACCGTACCTGCACCTTCACGTTTGGCCGCTTCCGTTATGGCGGGATGGGGCTCAGCGTTTTGCGCCCACCTCCATGTTGGTTCTTCGTGTTCAGGCACTGGGGGCTCTGTTTTTGGTGGTTTCTTCTTCTTTTGCAACTGTTACAGCAGCACCTCATGCTTCCTGGACCTTCCTAGGCACAGTTCTGGTGACCGGCCCGCATCTTGACACTGCAAACAGTCTCTGTGAGGTGCTCGAGCGGAGCCTTCAGAGATCACGTCCTGTGGGCCATGGTTGTTGGCCATGCCCCCTTGTTGTTTTTGTTTTTGTTTGTTTTTTAACCAAACACAACTGAGAGGAAAGAGGCTGGGAGTTGGAAGGAACAAGTAAATGCAGGGAGCAGCACAGAACTGGTGTGTGTGAGTGTGTGCTGTTAAAAGAAAAGCTGAACCGGACTGTGAGAAGTGGGGGAAACAACAGAGAAGTTTGGAAGGGCCAGGAAGGTACCCCAAGAGTGCAGTAATGTTTGGGGAAGAAAGGTACAGTATAGCGATGGGAAAAGAAAACATATCCACTTCCATGCAGTATTGAAAGAAACATAAAAAAGTAGTTCCTTGATGTGGAGCCCTGGAAAGGTACTGGTCATCTAGTGCGAGTGCCTTTTCATCCTTCCCAGGACTAGAACACTTCACCAAGGTCGATGAACCTTTTGACCCAGTAAACAGTGTGTTGAACCATAAACCCCATTTTACATCAATATGACAATCAACAATTTAGACACCGTGGCCAATGTGGCCACGGAAGGAAAACTCTAAAATTTCAAAGCTTTATTTTCATAACCACAAAGCCAACGTCACATAAATAGTGTGCAAAATGTAATTATAAAGATAAATGAACACCACAGGCTGACCAAATTTATGAAACAAATTTAATCTACTCAACATCAGCACCATTAGACTTTCAAGGATAATAATGCCTATTGGTAAAGCAATCACTTGTGAGACAGAAACTCGCTTCAATTCAGTATTTAAAGACATTAGTCAAATCAAATGCACAGATTCGGAAATATAGGGATTGGGCCCTACTACTTACCAAATCAGAACAAGCATTTGTGGGAGTGGGCTAAAGTAAAATAGGAAAGACAAAGATAATTTGGTAAAGCATCTATCTCGTTCTAAGTTGAACTAGCTATGCAAAATAAAGACAGGTGACAGTATGCTAACTCTACTCAAGAAAACAGGAGAAGGGAAAATAACATTTGCGTTAGAGTATACCTCTCCTGGGTTCAGCATTCAATTCAGTTTCATCAGCAAAACATTACATTTTCAGCAAAGTTCATCAGAAGCACCATCAGGGGAGAAGTGCGAACACAGGCTGCACATGAAAATCAGTAAAGGTCCAAGGGGACGAGTTGACAGAACAAGAGCAAAGTCAGGAATGGCACTGAAACTTATGAGTCCATCCCTATTCTGGAATTCACAAACAGTTTGATTGGTCAGTTCAATGAGTCCATATTATGCAAATAGGGCAATATCCAATAGAAACCATATCACAAGTCGAATTTGAAACATCTGAATATTCTCTCATGGGAGGTGTGAAATAATATCTCCTTTTAATTTGACTCCTATAGTTTAACAATTTTTACATCACTTGTTGCAATCCATGCTCCTCCCCATGATACATAATGAATTTCTCTTCCACATGGGAACAAGCATTTAAACAATGGTACTACTTTACTTTCCAGTCCAAAAATTGCAACATCCAAGGACGCTGTGAATGAAACTTACACATAATACAACAGGAATCTTTACTCATCATGTGAAACAACCTAGTGGAACAATTCATGCAAGAAAAGAGAAATGACTTGGCATTTTACTGCTGCTGTCAGTGTGAAGACTTCAGGCCTAGTTATGCTAATACAAGAAATACAATGCATTAATATCATCCTTAATAAAACAGAGACTATGCAAACTTTGAATTCATGATTAATAATACCTCATCAGTATACATAAAAGCAATTCATGAATAGTTGCAGACTTTATTAAGACAATATATCAAGTATGACAAAGATGTGCATTTATTTTTCTGAGAACATGTAACTTAAACTAATAAATCATAAGTCATTATTGTCATTTTCATTTCTACTATTAATAATTCACTCTAATAATTAAAATATAGTTCAACATTGTTTAATCATGTTAGCACATTGTAAGTTCTGGTAGGGACAATGTCCAGCATTGTAGGTACAATGTCCACCACAAAATAAACATGTACACTTTTAAAATACATGTTAGTGCTGCTGTCTACATTAAGGTTTTTAAATGCAAATATAAAAGTCTCTTAGTGCTGACTTCCGTGCCATTAAGCATTGCTAAACCTTTCGCTCCAGCCCCAGTCAAAAGGTTGTTAAATAAGCTGTGCTGCAGAGCAGAGACAGGAGGTGAGGAAGAAATACCTGTCTGGAGACCAGTTGTGCCAATGCAGAGGCATAGGTTGACAATAGGGGCCACAAAATGGCAGAAAGATGTGACACAGCCAGCTGGTGGTATTGTGTCATTGTTCATGAAGAAAGCAAGATTCATACAAAACTTGATATGCTATGAAAGCTTAGTTGAAGCAGGGATGTTTTTAATCATTTCTCTACACTGCTATGTGACGCTTGCAGTGGGTATGTGTTGGTGCAGCTGCTTATTCGGAAGCCTGCTTTGATTTCCCAGTGCTGCTCGCTAATGGATATTTTTTAAATGTCATGGTCCTTTCCGCTTCCTCCAGAAAAAGACTGTTGAAAATGACAGGCAACATTACTGTAGTTGTACAAAAGTAGGCCGGGTACAACCATTGCTCACCTGCTTCTGAGGTGCTGGAGGCTATAGGTTGGGGTTCTGCTTAACAAACAATTCACTGTGATGGTTGAATAGTGATGTTGAGGCTCATCTCTTTTGGTGACTTAGGGCCAGATGTAGCAAAGGGTTTTTCCCATTCTGTGTCAATGGGAAAATGTGTTCGTACATATGGCCCTAAGTCGCTTAGGTAACATCAAGTGTGTCTGAAGCAACAGAAGTGAGATGTAGAATTGTACATGCCATTGCAAGGTGTTAAAGAAGGAAGAATGGTGCAGTGCAGATGTTTTTCGGATGCATTGCTTTGATACTACCATGTATTTCTTGCTCATATATTTATTTATCCCAAAGTTGTGATTACAAATTGTTGACCTTTTTGGGGGGCTATGATACTTATTGTATTGTCATTCAGCTGAGTTTAGACCAACTCCTGCCCACCTAGTGATTGGCCTCCCAGGGACGAGAATTGTTAAAGAACGTCATGTGTGGCCCGGTTCTGTCCGGTTAGTCTGATTGCAAACTTTGAGCCATTGGCTGATGCAAATGCAGACAATGAACATGCCATTCCTTCTGTAGGGATAATGGATATATTAAAAGTGGGGGCCTTCCTCATAAAAAGTACACAGCATAACCTAGAAGATCTTTTCTGTGTATTGTATTGCAGAATTTTTATAGCAGCATTTAATTCTGGTTAAGGCTCCAAAATCACTTTATAAGGGTTCACGTGAACAGTGTACTAGATCAAAAGAGCATGAATGGGGGACAGCTTGGATGAAGGACAGTTGTGAGTGTTAAGTGTTGGTGTTGCCTGTGAGACCACAGAGAGTATTCTCAGGAAGTGATGGTGCAGCCTATACCCACAGCGTAAGGTGTTGTGAGCCGAAGAATTTTAGGATAGACCACAGTCCGCATACGGAAACCGGTCTCACATTGTGGCCTGCAAATCAATTGAGCACTTTTTTTTCCTGAAAAGGCAAGTCTTTATTTCTTCTATGATTTCTCATTGGCTGCTGATGGTTCTTATTTCATTAGGAATATTTTCATTATGCCACTAAAGTCTTTTATGTGGTCTAGTAACAAATATAGTGACTGTACTTAAGTTCTGTGTATTTATTTATCAGTTTTATATAGTATGAACCAGTCCTTGTAAGGTGACTAGGGGATTTAATAGTAGAATGGGCCCATCCCTAGAGTAACATTAGTCTAAAAAAAATGAGTATAAAAATAACAATCATTATAACTAAGCATTAGAAAAAGCCTAAACATCACGCTGTCGGAACAACAGTGACATCATTTTAGACAAATTGATAGGGATACACTGCCATTTGAGACAGCATAAGCATTATCAGTAAGCCGATTAGAGACTTTGGGAATCTAACATAGACCCCTGTATACATTTAGACTTTCTTGTGAGTCCCTCCAAATTCTAGCATCTGCAGGGTTCTTATATTGATAAGTGGCGTTGGTGCAGTCTTTAGTTCCTTTTTGAAAGATTTGTGGTTGAGGAGAGTTCTGCTTGAAGGAAGTAGAAAGTTCTAGCTCTTTGGGTGGATTTTCTGACCAACTATTGTCCTTGCTTTTTAGGTTGATTGCACATCTGTCACCAGACCTATGTGATCAAAAAATAATTTTCAAGAGTACTACAGAGAGGAACTGTGGTTCCCACCAGATGTTGGTTATTCTGAGTATAACTTTGATTTGTCCAAACCTGTGTGCTTCCACAGAGTGCTTACCCAAAACTAGCTGTGATTCTATGTTTATCCAGCTGCTTGAGCCAGTGTAAAGATATCAAGCAAAGCTATTTTGTTTGAACATGTGGTCACAGACATGCCACTGCGATGGATTGAGCTTGCCCTTTAAGGTCACACAAATGCCACTGTGATGCTATTAAACAACTTCTCCTGGAAATGTAGATAATTATGGTGTTCGTTATTCTCTGGTTGCTATGTGGGAAACCTTTTGCTCACTGCTGCAGGGCTGTGTTGTGTATAGTTACTAGCCAATGCCCAAAGCTATTAGCTAGATTTGTTGGTTATGACAAGGTGAAATAAAGTCAGTGGGCCTAACCTATTTACTGTGAAAAGGGCATGTAGAAGCCAATAGGCATTTAAGGGTGGATTGTTATAACTCTAATTAAATCTGCAGGGAGATGTTTTTTTACATGGAATTTCACAGCTTACCACAGTAGGCAAGGGTTTTAGTGTTGGTCACCCCCTCTGACAAACCATGGGGATTTGAGATTTCCACTGTGATAAACCTTGTGTGGTTGTATTAAGAAACCTAGTATTTTGTTTTGCCAACACTAAATTTCTAACTTTGTGACTGTATGCCAGGTGGTTGTCTTATTGAAAGTTTGCTCTCAGTTCAGTAGTCCTGAGTTGGTTGGTGACAGGCCAGTGTTATAGGGAAACATGCCTTATTAGTTTACTAGTAAAAGTTATATGCCTGATCTCTTTATTATATAACGTTATGACAAAGATAGCAGTGCTGACTTACTGTAGAACGCATGTGTTAAAGGCTATAGGCTTTTAACAGTGGAGTGCTATTACACTGTGGTCCAACCCTTTAGGAACGTATTTTGTTAAATTCATCCTCGCAAATTACCATAGTAGGCAATAGGCCTCATTTGTTTATTATGAAGCACATATGTAGTGTTTGGCCAATAAGCCTTTAAGGGTGGATTGTTATTGTAATGCGCTAGGCTTACGGACAATTATTTTGTTACATGAAATCTTACAGACTACTTTTGTAGACAACATTTTTTTAGTTGATTACCCTCCCAGACAAACTCTAGGGGAAGAAGATTTACACTGTAACTAAAATCGTCACACTTTCAGGCTCACAGACTACTTGCTTGCAGATCATTTCATCTGAAATGTGCCGCATCCTGCAAAGCCATAGTTTCTAGATCAGACCACTGTCGTGGAATGGCACTGTGCATAGTTATACTATTTTACTATTCCACGATAGCCAACACATAGGTTATGACAATACTATTGCAAGACTGCCATCTACTACTATTTTTAATTTATTTTTTTATTGCAGGCATATGCCTTCAATGTTTATGCAGCATCATAGTTTCTTTTTCTACTTTTTTCCTTTTTATTTGTTCAGCATACTTTGTGAAGTTTGTGTGTGAGTTTGTTGTGGTTGTGTAAGTGGTTGAATGCAAAAATGAGTCGGTGGGTGGATGAATGGATGCCAGCGCTAACATGAGTTACAAAGAGTGTGTATGTTGGTTTTTTTTAAAGCCTAATCTCACTACTGACTGAAGAGGCACTTTAAAAAAACAGACTTGTTGGCATTGCCAGTGCTTGTTTCTTTCCTAAAGTCTGATGTTTCCAGGGTCCATGCTTCTCAATGATCACTATTTGCCTGAGATGCTACTTTTTGTCAGACTCCCATGTGGTTAGCTTTGTAAGTAATGCTGGGTACTTTATAATGGCTTTTTACCTTGACTGGTAGATATTTATGGGTGTCAGGTGGATTTTAGAAAGGGCTATTAGACTCTTGACAACTTTTTGTCAATAAACTTTCTTGTTCACCCATCTGTGCAGAGTGGTAGACCTCTTTGCATCTTCTACATGATATATAGCGCCACTTTTGACAGAGTGAAGAGAGGTCTTCTATGGCATAAATTAACCAATTGGGGAGTATGTGATATGCTGTTCACCTACTTAAGAAGAACACCTGGGTAAGAATAAAAGTTTGAGTTGCGTCACATGTTCTTACACAGAAAATTCAATCCAGTCATGGTCTCATACAAGGATGTGGTTTGCGTCTCTACTTTTCGGTCTATATTTACCAGACCTAAGAGACTTGTTAAACTGATTAAAATATTTCCACCAAAAAATTTACTCTTTACATATAGCCGTTTTACAATATGCTGATGACATTGTCAGACTATACTCAACAGCAGTAGGTCTTTAAAGATCACTGAAGGTATTAAAGGCTCATAATGAAAACAGGAAGTGAAAGTAAGCATCAGTAAAACAAAAAGTTATAATTTATAGGAAAAACAAGAGACCTTTTAGATGAATTATAGCATCCCAACCAATAGCCATAACAGATTCCTACCAATATCTAGGAATGTGGCAAAACATTATATTGGGGGTTAATACTTGCTTAAAAGCTCTGAAATGAAAAGCATCCTTGCTCCAATTTGATTAAAAAGGCATATATCATAAATTACAAAGTTCTTCAGCAGTTTCTGTACACACAGTTGTTCAGCCAAATTCATTCCAGCAATGATCTATGGTGCTTTTACCTTCAGATGCAAACTATATCCTGGTTTGGAGGAAATTATAAACAAAGTATTTTTGTGTTCTTAATTTGATCCCTTCAGCTCAGTCACTCCAAGAGTTTGGGCATCCAGATAAAGGGCCTGATTTAGAGTTTTCCAGGCAGGTTACTCCGTCACAAATGTGACGGACATCCCTGACACCATATTACGATTCCCATAGGATATAATGGGATTGTAATAGGGTGGACGGGATATCTGTCATGTTTGTGACGGAGTAACCCCCTCCACCAAACTCCAAATCAGGCCCTAAGGCTCTATTTAGGAATATCACTTTGCGCACAAAATCTAATGTACATGAAATTCAAGACATTCGAACTCCAGTGTAACAACAAAGGTATTTTAGAGCATGAGACAAAAGTGAAACAAGAAATGAAGCTAAAATTATTTGGGTATAACATCAACAGAATGTTAAAGAAAAAGCAAGTGAAATATAGAAGAAGCTTATGAAAATGCAGAGCAGCAATACTATCTGAAATCAAACATAAAGAAAACAAGCACCAAATGTCTTTGTTTCTACTTTGTTACTCCCCAGCAGAATTTAAAGGACGCTGGTATTCACAAGGCTTTTGAAAAATAACTACAGACTTTGTGGATACAAGCTATAACTTATTTATGCTTTTCTTGCCCTAGTTTTAAAAAAGACACAGCTATTTTTATTGTGGCTTCTATTATAGTCGTATGTATATCCGGACAGTCTTGGAAACAAAAATAGGACAGATGATAACATTATCTGCCATTCAGTGAAATATGTACATATTACAATTAATCAGCTGGGTAAAGTGTGCTTTTAACAGGAATAACACTTTTTGATATAGCAAAACAGATTTTGAAGCCTTAATATGATTTTTGAGAGGATTGTATTATGGTCTTGTGTCAGTCTGTTTCTAATGCTCTTAATCGATTAAACAATAAATATATTTGTTATTATAATTTGAGGTAATAAGGACGGGTGCAATATGAGTGTATTTACTCACCCCTAGAGACTAGTCCTACCGCTTCAAAAGTTGACTTGAGGCAGGCCAGCTAAAATTTGGAACTCCACTTAGGAGGGAAGTGTCATAGTCGTGTCTTGAAAGTATCAGAGATAAGTCTTCCGCTGGTATTTGCTTCTGCTGAACTTGCTCAATTAATATGAACTACCAACAAGAGAGTCCTTTACTTCTGTCAAACTTGTTGATACTTTGTTACCTAAAGATTGTTTTTCCTGTTTAAATCCATACAAAAGACAGCTGAACCTCTTTTTGGGTGGTTAACAAATATGTTTATTCATACGTGCAAGCACAGCGAACCCATTTCTAGCAACAAGCATTTGTCTCCGTTCCTTCACAATAGAACATTTGGTAATGGATAGTAGGTATGACTGATGTGAATCATGTATATATTTTTTTATTTTTACTATAGAGTATTAAAAATGAACTTTTTCAAAGTAGGCGAGCTGCTTTCATTTGTGATCTTGTTTTGAGGGCATTGTTTGAACCTGCTCTGAGTATTGGTGCACCAATCTAAAAACCAGTGGGCATTGATAATGAAACTACTTCTAAGCTAAGAAATGTGTGAACCTGTTGAATGTGCATTGCTTCCTGAAATAAGATCTTTGAAGAACTAAAGTGTTCCCCTGTTGATGATGCTTGTAGATGATTAGCGAAGGGGTAGTGCTACATCAGCACTTGGTTGTAGAGGTTTTCCTTTTCTAGACAATTTAAAGTCATTACAGAAGGGGACCATCAAATAAACTCCATGGATGGAGTTTTGGAGGAACTCCACTCATGAGATGCCTAAGGGTTTGACAGTTCTTTGCTACTGATGCATTTGAAGTCATTGATTGGGAAGGCTTCATAATTACCACTGTTCGATGGCTGGCAATCTGGTTTGATTAGTATTGCATGCTATGATGGAGAATTTGGTCCTGGCCAGTTTTTCGCATTTTCTGTACACATCCTTGCCTTACACTAGTTGAAAGTTTAAACCAATCATGGTGCCTGGGCTAGTGAACTTTTATGCCAAATAAAGCTCTACATAGCGTTTATTTCTGATAGTGGTTTTCAATGGAACAAAATTGATGGATGAAGTAAACATGTTTACTCTACATAATTAATCTCAGTTCATTTTGTGAGTAGTCTTCTTCAAAGGTCTATGCTAGTACGACAATCATTGGGTTCCAGGGTCTCGTCTTGTTTTTGAGAGGAGTAATCACTTGCAGTGTTGTTACTGCATGTGTTATGATCTTGAACAGGGGTGTTCACCTAGATTCACAAGTGGTTGTATTCTTACTAGATTTTCAGGATGTCCACCATACCAAATCTACGTTCATCAAATCTCATGTAAAACAATTTCTTTAATAGAGAATGCATATATACTGTACAAGTACTGTCATGTATGTGTAGATTTGAGGGAAAGTGGTAAGTTCCCCTCACTATAACAGAGTGGAGACAAGAGATAATTGTTCATGGGTGGATCATGTTCCACTGGATATACAGCTTGATTTTAAACACATAAATCTGTATTGAATAAACATTCCAGAGAAAATGCAGTGAAGTATAAAAAGATAAATAACAGCTCGGTTTTTAGCTACATTGAGCTGTAAACTTGGAAGCACACCAGCATGTTAAAAATCCACCTGTAAAAGGCAACAGATTGATTTTTCTCTGCATGAATTCAGAATGGAATGTTGAAAGACAGAATTACAGGAGCTGAGATGAGCTTTCAAACGCTTTCGATGCTTTATTCAGGAATGTCCTGGTCTAGCCTTCAGTTTTCACATGTACATCATCCGGCAGTGGCACAGAGGAGGCTGCCCTTCTGGCTCTACTAGTGTAAAGAGAAGGTAATATGTGCTAAAAATGTGCCACAGTCCTGCGCTTGGTTAAATATACCTGCAGTCATACTGTCTAGCAGCAGTCCTACCGATAGCTGTAAATTTACACCCCCTTGATTTGTGGTGGAGAGGAGGACCGCCGTTTGCAGCCGATCCTGTGACATCAAATGGATGACTATTTTAGGAAGTTTGGAGTGTTTGACACAGGGCATCTAGGTACTGGGTTCTGCCAGATTATTTGGATCCTTGGTTATCTTGAATATGACTAACCTTTCTTGACACTTGACTTACACAACTTGATCCTTCTTCAATGATCATGTTACATCCTGATTTAGGTATAATGCATTCTCTCTCCCCCTAGTTTCCATGATAACTGCTGCTCAGCCTGTGTGCGTGAGGTCATACAATGTTTGTGTGCCTGCAGAGATCAGTTGGAGAGAGAGCTCTGAGCTGCAGGATTGATACAGCATTGAGATGACACCTCTGACAAGACTTTATTCTTCAAATAAACGTCATAACTGAATTTCCCTTCTCACCATGTACATCTGTGCCATCGAAGTTTTTGAGCCCTATTAACATATGCACACAAAAAATGGGGCGTAGTGGACAATACCGTATTATCACCTCTTTGGCTTGCATTGTTTAGAATTTTGTTTTACAGATTTCTGTCCTTTAGTGGTAAGCGTGCTCACAAACTGCAAGCAGAATTTAGCAAGTGCTAATGCTGAAACGGATGCAGTTATTGTTAGCAATCATTTTGGCGGTATCTGCACAGCCCTTAAGGGTTGTAGATAAGTGGTAGGATTCTGTCGGGCGGTAGAATAAGAATATGTATTTTTTTTTCTCTAGAGACGAAGTTGCAGCCATAGTAGTTCCCAATGAAACACAAAATTCTTTGAGTATCGCTTCTTTTTTAATTATTGATTGTAAATAAAAATGATTAAACGTCCTTTGTTGAAATTTTGGTCTGGCCTGAAATCCTGCGTCTCTTGCAACTGATATATCTATTTCCAGTGTGTACGCCTCTGAATGCAGGAAGAATAAATGTAAGTGACGTTAAACCTCCCTACTGCAAGCAAAGCTCCATTTACATAACCGTGGCATTACCAAGTATCGGTTCCCTGTAATTAAAGATTACAACAGGTTACACTTTAATCGTTTGAGGCATATTAGTTTAAGGATTATCAGCAAGTGATTTCAAAGTCTAGAAGTATTTTGACTTATTTTTTATAATCGCCGTGGATAAAAACGACAGTGCTTTTAATTTACCCTGAATGAGAGCCGCTTGCTCGTAATAAAAGGTCCCTTCTAATTAATTGTGTTGGTTTTAAGCTGTTTTGAAATTAGCTTTAATCACTTGTTTGCTGAAGCCTTCAACATTTTAAGCCAGAGAGGAATGTCTGCTTCCAACTAGCTAGCAACACACAAATGGGTACACTGATGTGCTCTGAAATACTAACAGGTGTCGGAAAAAACATCACAAAGACCCCCAACCAAGGCTTTTATTTTTCTGGCTGGAGTATATTGCCTCGCTCTTTGAATCGCTTTTTTGGAAGACTTTCAAGGGCAGATTCCTTGCCTTAGAACAGCGATTCCCAAACTTTTTAGAACCACAACCCAATTTTTAGAACAACAAACTTTCAGGACCCTCCTAGCTTAAATGAACATGATTCGGGCCATCTTCCAACGTAACTAAAGTCATGGTGTGGTAGTGCATTGTCATGTATAGAGAGTACATTTCCATTGAAGTGACCACTGAATTTGCCCAAACATACAGTTTTACTGATAAATCTATAAGGCACACAAAAGATAATGTATGGAAATCAGTTTTGGTGATTACCATTTTTGCATCACTAAGTAAAGTGTCTTGATTGTTTTGATCCTATTAAAATTGTTATTTTTTCCCGTCACACTTCAGAATTGCAAAACATTTGCTTCATTTTTGCTTGCTTAACTGCTTAGTGTGCAGACTTCATTTACAGGTATTTACCGTTTGTTGTGTGTTTAAAAAAAAAAAAAGACATACTTTTCTTTCACACTCCCTTTACCCCAGCATTATTGTCACATAGTTCATTTTGCATTTCTTTCTTTGCCTGAAAAGTGTGAGAAGTTTATAAACACAACCCCATGTTGGAACATAAGCTGTAATTTGTCAGAAGACAGAGTCTGACATTTGACGTCTGTCTTTGAAGTGCACAACTGTAGCAGCAAAAATTCAGAATTTAAAGGCATCTTTATTGATTGCTTGGACTTTCCGACCCACGATATATCGTCTGGCGACACACCAGTGGGTCGCCATCCATAGTTTGTGAAATGCTACCATAGCGTATTCCCCAGGAGTCAGACTGGATCCAGGAAATCTTGTGTACCTTTGCATGTCTGTAGACCGTGCTGACGACTCTGCATCAATGCTGTCTGCATCAGATGTTAAGTGCAAGGTGCCTGTACAGGCTCCGCCCTGGAGCATCGACATCAGCTCCTTTCTTTCTGTGGCAACAGTTGCATATCTGGAGAGGTATCTGAGTCACTTTTTGACCAACTTTTTCTGGCTTTTGTTTATCCATCACCTCAATTTTCCAGTGTGCACGTAAACATGTCCCCTCAAACCTATGGGTTTTAAACCTTGGGGGAAAGCCACAGACAGATGTCTGTGACTGATCCCCTTTCGGTCTGCCTTTGATGCCTTAGGTCGGACCACAACTCCAAAGCCTGCTTGGACTGCCTCTAGATACATCTAAAAGTGATTTAGTAGAGTATGAGAAGCTCCTTGCAATGCAGCGCTGAGAATTTCCATGTCGTTCCTGCTCCCAAGGATGGTCTTGATCCCACAGCCGTTCACCGCCCCGTTCATGGAGCTGTTCCCTTGACGGGTCTTTGTCAAAGTACAAATCTTCATCAGGTAAGTCCAAGAAAAAGTTGAAGAGCCATATGACTTTTCCGCACCCTCCCAAGTCTCAGAAAGAAGTGCAAGACTGCCCGAGCCTCTAGGCCCTGCTCCCATACATCCTGAAGAGCCAGAAAAGTCTCCAGATTTCCCAGGCACCGGAACCACTGCTCCCCAACTTCAGTCACATGTCCTGCGCACTGGGGATACCGACTCCTTCTGGAGCTCCTTCAGGCCCATAAGTGTCTGGAGGTACTCGAGCCAGATTACAGCAGGTGGGCTCTCCTGCTGGTTGGACCCTCGGGATCTGCCCACGGATCCAGACTAATCGCGAGCCCCATTCTGACTCCCCGAGTCTTGCCGAAGTTTGATCCTTTGGTGCCTCTAACAGCGTCACTGACTGGTTGTGAAGAACCAATCGTCCTTTCCAACTCAGAAGTGATCCTGCATAGAGGCCTTTCAACATCGTGATCGGCACCACCATGGTTAACAACAACCTTTTGGCTCTGATTCAGTGCTTCTAAATATGGCTGGTGAATCTGAAGAGGATGTGCTGTACATTGTCTTTGCTGATGATGTCCCTTCAGGGTTTCCCCAAAGGGAACTGGTATGAGGAGTTTGGCAACGCCAACGTGCTAGACACCTCTCCTGACACCAACTTAGTCACTCCACCGGGTCTGGTCACCAAGGAGATTGCATGATTTCCGAAGGTGATCAGACGGGTGGCTAACACCCTTGACCTCTGCAGTGGTGGAAGTGCAAAACAACGTTTTTCAGAGGAACTTCAGCCAGGACAGACGAGCTCAGAACCCATGCTCCTATATAATGATGCACTTACAGATGTTCTCTGATGGGCCTGGTCCAAGCCTTGTTCAGAGGTTCCAGTAAATCACCAAGTGGCATGCAACCTTCACCCTGCTTGGGGGATGCCACGTTCCTGACCCAGCATTCCCAGTGCTTAATTTGAACCAGTGGTTTCCTGTGCTCACCACGTTCCTGATACCGCATTCCCAGTGCTTTATTTGAGCCTGTGGTTTCCTGTGCTTGGCAGTGGCACTTAATTGTCAACATCAGCACATATGACAGTCTGCCAAATGGTGGCATTGTTTGGCTAATTCACAGATGGGCGCAACACCAGTTGTTTATTAATTCAATATGCATTAAAAATGACTAATACCTGCCATCTATACCATTCTTATAGGTGTAGGGGCCTGGAGTAATCCTGAATCATCATACTTGTAGGAGTGTGATGGTTAGCTGTTGTGTTGGTTCTATCATTGACAGCGCTGGAGGATGAAATGGGTAGTGCAAGCTGTTGTGGCCTCCTGACGAGGGCCCTGGCACTTACTGTTGTACAAAGTAAGCACTAAGCATCCCATTCTCAAGAGTTTAGCGGTGCAAGCTTCTTCAGCGAGGGTCAACCCAGGCGCTTTAACCACTGCCTTCCCGGATAGAGGCGAAGGGGCTGGACACATTTGGGAAGAAGATCTTTTCATCCACCAGCTCATTCCTGCAATCTGTTCATACTGCTTATCTTCTGGGCCATTATTCTAACACATTGTGAGATTTGGTGGTACAAGTGCTCCCTATAGTTCTTGATGAAGCCCTGGAGATTCATACCCAAGCCATGGCCAAGACACAGCAAAATTCACAATAAGGTGTGGATTGAACCACACTGACTCCATTGACAATTGAGCCCACAGTAGCTCTCTAATAACACGTTTGGTTGCGCTCCACTGGCTTTTTGGGGGATGTCCAGTTGAGGCTCATGGACATTCTCACTCCTTTGACGGCTTGCTCCTATGTGGTGCTAAGGCAAATGTAGCACTGGAATGCGTTAAGGACAGCAGAATCACAGGTCGTTCTTTAGGATTTGACACAGTCCCTCACCAGAAGCTGGATTCCTCTGTTCATCCGTCCCATGGCTACAGTAGAGGATTTCAGTCTCGCCAATACCACCTATCTCTGTAAGACCAGCTGGTTCTCTAGCCCTATTGTGGCCGTGGTAGAGGCTTCCACTGGCCACATGGAGAGCAAGGGACCCAGTCTGCCCAATCGTCCAACCCATTTACTTCTGCCGCCACCGAACCTCTTTTGTGTGCCCTTCTGAGTGCACAACCACCTGGTAGGAGGCAGGACATGGCACTTTCTACCTGGATTGCAAATGGTCACCTCGAACAGGAGGGTGTTACAGCTTGTGAGACGGTGTTACTCACTTCCTTTGTCCAGAACACCACCACCAATGCCACTGTCCCTACAACATTTATCAAAGGAGGTGCAGGCTCTTCTAGCCAATTACTGTCTGGTGCCAAAAAAGGACTGGAGCCTCTGTCCTATTTTAGATCTTTGCCCTCTCAGCTCCTTTTTGAAACAGATAGGTTCTGTCTGCCCTGATCTCTGGAGACTGGATGGTAGCGTTGGACCTGCAGAATGCTTATTTTCATATCTCCGTCTTGCATGCCCACAGGTTTTACCTGCAGTTCATGGTGGGCTACAATCAGTCAGTTTGCTGTGCTTTCTTTTGTCTCACCAGTGCCCTGCAGGCGTTTACAAAAGTGATAGCAGCACTTGCTGCTCACCTTAGGAGGTTTGAGATGCCAGTCTTTCCCTACCTCGACTATTGACTGTTGAAGACTGGCTTGCACCAGGCCAGGCGTATTTAGAATCATTACCGGACATGGCGTTACCAGAGGAAAGTAACTTGTTCTTCTAAGCAGTAAAGCCTGTAAAATGTACCTTCTGTAAAGTTATATATTGCTTGTGGGCTGCCACCATCTTAATAGCCTAATATTTCATTTGGATCTTCTGGTGCTGAAATTGTATTGTTGGAAGTTGTCTCTGTATGTACTATTTCAAAGTAAGAAATAGCATGCACAGAGTCCCAGGGTTCCCCTTAGAGGTAAGATAGTGGCAAAAAGAGATAATTCTAATGCTCTATTTTGTGGTAGTGTGGTCGAGCAGTAGGCTTATCAGAGGGTAGTGTTAAGCATTTGTTATACACACACAGGCAATAAATGAGGACCACACACTCAATGACAATTCCAGGCCAATAGGTTTTTGTATAGAAAAATATATTTTCTTAGTTTATTTTAAGAACCACAGGTTCAAGATTTACAAGTAATACTTCAAATGAAAGGTATTTCACTTAGGAACTTTAGGAACTTTGAATTAGCAAAATAGCATATACAGAGGGTCATTCTGACCCTGGCGGCCGGTGGCCGCCAGGGCCACCGACCACGGGAGCACCGCCAACAGGCTGGCGGTGCTCCAATGAGCATTCTGACCGCGGCGGTTCAGCCGCGGTCAGAAGCGGAAAGTCAGCGGTCTCCCGCTGACTTTCCGCTGCTCTTTGGAATCCTCCATGGCTGCGGAGCGCGCTCCGCAGCCATGAGGATTCCGACCCCCCCTACCGCCATCCAGTTAATGGCGGGAAAGCCGCCATGAACAGGATGGCGGTAGGGGGGGTCGCGGGGCCCCTGGGGGCCCCTGCCGTGCCCATGCCAATGGCATGGGCACGGCAGGGGCCCCCGTAAGAGGGCCCCGAAAAGTATTTCAGTGTCTGCCTTGCAGACACTGAAATACGCGACGGGTGCCACTGCACCCGTCGCACCTTCCCACTCCGCCGGCTCGATTACGAGCCGGCATCCTCGTGGGAAGGTCGTTTTCCCCTGGGCTGGCGGGCGGTTTTACTGGAACCGCCCGCCAGCCCAGGGGAAAACTCGTAATACCCGCCGCGGTCTTTTGACCGCGGCGCGGTAATTTGGAGGGCGGGATCCTGGCGGGCGGCCTCCGCCGCCCGCCAGGGTCATAATGAGGCCCACAGTTTTCACACAAATGGCAATAAGCTATTTTAAAACTGGACACAGTGCAATTTTCAACAGTTCCTGGGGGAGGTAAGTGTTTGTTAGTTTTGCAGGTAAGTAAACCACATACATGGTTCAAAGTTGGGTCCAAGGTAGCCCACCGTTGGGGGTTCAGAGCAACCCCAAAGTTACCACACCAGCAGCTCAGGGCCGGTCAGGTGCAGAGGTCAAAGAGGTGCCTAAAACACATAGGCTTCAATGGAGAAGGGGGTGCCCCGGTTCCAGTCTGCCAGCAGGTAAGTACCCACGTCTTCAGAGGGCAGACCAGGGGGGGTTTTGTAGGGCACCGGGGGGGACACAAGTCAGCACAAAAAGTACACCCTCAGCGGCAGGGGGGCGGCCGGGTGCAGAGTGCAAACAGGCGTCGGGTTTGCAATAGGATTCAATGGGAGACCCAGGGGTCTCTTCAGTGAAGCAGGCAGGCAAGGGGGGGGGGGCTGCTCGGGGATGCCACCACCTGGGCCAGGGAGAGGGTCACCTGGGGGTTGCTTCTGCACTGGAGGTTGGATCCTTCAGGTCCTGGGGGCTGCGGGTGCAGTGTCTTTACCAGGCGTCGGGTTCTTTGAAGCAGGCAGTCGCGGTCAGGGTGAGCCTCTGGATTCCCTCTGCAGGCGTTGCATGGGGGCCCAGGGTGGTCAACTCTGGCTACTCACGGGCTCGCAGTCTCCGGGTAGTCCTCCCTGTAGTGTTATTTATCCACAAGTCGAGCCGGGGCGTCAGGTGCAGAGTGCAAAGTCTCACACTTCCGGCGGGAAACGTGTGTTCTTTAAAAGTTGCTTCTTTGTTGCAAAGATGTTTCTTCTCTGGAGCGGAGCCGCTGTCCTCTGGAGTTCTTGGTCCTTTTAGATGCAGGGTAGTCCTCTGAGGCTGCAGAGGTCGCTGGACCCTGTGGAACGCGTCGCTGTTGCAGTTTTTCTTGAAGTGGGGAGACAGGCCGGTAGAGCTGGGGCCAAAGCAGTGGGTGTCTCCGTCTTCTCTGCAGGGCTTTCAGGTCAGCAGTCCTTCTTCGTCTTAGGTTGCAGGAATCTATCTTGCTGGGTTCTGGGAGCCCCTAAATACTCGATTTAGGGGTGTGCTTAGGTCTGGGGGTTAGTAGCCAATGGCTACTAGCCCTGAGGGTGGCTACACCCTCTTTGTGCCTCCTCGCTGAGGGAAGGGGGGCACATCCCTAATCCTATTGGGGGAATCCTCCATCTGCAAGATGGAGGATTTCTAAAAGTCAGAGTCACCTCAGCTCAGGACACCTTAGGCACTGTCCTGACTGGCCAGTGACTCCTCCTTGTTTTTCTCATTATCTCCACCGGCCTTGCCGCCAAAAGTGGGGCAGTGGCCGGAGGGGGCGGGCAACTCCACTAGCTGGAGTGCCCTGGGGTGCTGTAACAAAAGGGGGTGAGCCTTTGAGGCTCACCGCCAGGTGTTACAGTTCCTGCAGGGGGAGGTGAGAAGCACGTCCACCAGTACAGGCTTTGTTACTAGCCACAGAGTGACAAAGTCACTCTCCCCATGTGGCCAGAAACATGTCTGGTGTGTGGCAGGCTGCTAAAACTAGTCAGCCCACACTGGAAGTCGGGTATGGTTTCAGGGGGCATCTCTAAGATGCCCTCTGGGGTGTATTTCACAATAAAATGTACACTGGCATCAGTGTGCATTTATTGTGCTGAGAAGTTTGATACCAAACTTCCCAGTTTTCAGTGTAGCCATTATGGTGCTGTGGAGTTCGTGTATGACAGATTCCCAGACCATATACTCTTATGGCTACCCTACACTTACAATGTCTAAGGTTTTGCTTAGACACTGTAGGGGCATAGTGCTCATGCACCTATGCCCTCACCTATGGTATAGTGCACCCTGCCTTAGGGCTGTAAGGCCTGCTAGAGGGGTGACTTATCTATGCCTATAGGCAGTGTGAGGTTGGCATGGCACCCTGAGGGGAGTGCCATGTCGACTTAGTCATTTTCTCCCCACCAGCACACACAAGCTGGCAAGCAGTGTGTCTGTGCTGAGTGAGAGGTCTCCAGGGTGGCATAAGACATGCTGCAGCCCTTAGAGACCTTCCCTCGCATCAGGGCCCTTGGTACCAGGGGTACCAGTTACAAGGGACTTACCTGGATGCCAGGGTGTGCCAATTGTGGAAACAAAGATACAGGTTAGGGAAAGAACACTGGCGCTGGGGCCTGGTTAGTAGGCCTCAGCACACTTTCAAATCATAACTTGGCATCAGCAAAGGCTAAAAGTCAGGGGGTAACCATGCCAAGGAGGCATTTCCTTACAGGTATAAATATTCACTCTGTCGGAGCCATGACAGTAGAAGGATGACCTACAAAAAACGTGCTTTTCAGATGCTTGCTATGACTATACCTCTCCAACAACTGGTACACTTGGTCAACATCTTTCATTCTTACTAGTTTGGCTTAACATGATGATTCTGCCACTCTCTTAGGAAGTCTTCCCTTTCAGCCTTGAGGTAGACTGCGAACTGCTAGCTTAAAACCCTTCCATGGACCCATCCAATGTTGACCAGTAAAGCCCATACTATAAACCTATCGTTCCAAGCAAAAAAGTTTTAAAAATGTGTCTCCTCCCAATAGGGCTTGTCGAGGCCATAGGGGATACAAGGAAAACCCCTGGAGCACTTACCACCAGAGACGGTTGAACTTACTTGACACATCACTCGGTATACCAAGGGCTGGTATGAGCACATTTTCTTTGTGGCTTTAAAAGCCCAACACACCACCGCCTCTGGGTTAAATAAATCATCCTCCAATAAAAGAATGATTATGAAATATCAAATTGAAATTTACCCCTGCTCAAACATAGAAGCATACCTTCTGCTGGCTGTTGATGGCATGCTCAGAGTAGTGGACAGTGGTGTTACTTATGTCCTAGTTGAACTTGACCTCTTGACCTTCCACAGTTAACTAGCCTGCTCTCGTAATCAAGGTAAAGGCAGCCATAGGCAATCATGTAATTCCTGAATTACTTCTTCCTGCCTGTCAATATGGTGGACTCATGATTCAACCTTTTTTTCAATACCTTTAGTAGTGCTTTAGAAATCAACCCCACACTTTTCAAATTGTAAATTGAACCTCTGACAGTTCTAATGCTAAGCAAGATTGTCTTTGCACATCAGTTGATAGATGACACACATCTGTACAGTTGTATTATACGTCATTCCCCTAACAATATGCTAAATGGCTAATGCATGGAAAAGATGGAGAGGGTTCCCATGGCTAGCAATTGTAGTCCAAGACAATGAGGAAGGAAAATATGCACAAAGTTCCATTTCTGGGAGGGAGGAAGGCCACAGATATCAAATATTGAACAGGAAGAGAAAAATTGCAGAGTCTAACATCCAGTCGCTGAACTTTGGGATGTATTGAGAACCAGACCATAGCAAAATTGGAAAGACTAGGAAGATGCTCTGCAGTCATCGAGGGATAGTTGTGGGAACAGTGTCCCCGTAAACCGTATGAGAGGTCGGCTAAGATCTTGGACATTGTGCCCCCCACCTTGTTGACGTATCTTATTGCTGAAACATTGTCTATGCAAAGCAGATTGCAGTGATGTTATCAGTTTTTAGTGAGTCTCTTTATGGCAGAGGTTCCTATGAGTAGTTGTAGAGCGTTGCTGTAAAGATTCCTTTTGGCTGGGACCCAAATGTCTGTGGTAGCCAGGGGCCAGTAAGTGGCACCCCAACAAATCTACTCGGATTTGATCAGATCTCGGGAAAAAACAAAGATGGCTGTGCCATTCCATTCCTCTAAATGTACTATAAATGAAAAAGCCACCATTGAAGTTCCACACAAGTCTGGTTGTCTAGAGTGACAAGGTCTCAACAGGAAAGGCCTTGACAGAGGAGGTGAGTTTCTTGCCGCTGAATGGCTTATTATTGCATGGGGGTTTGGAAAAGTTACTTAAATGAAGGCTGCTAGAGGTCCGATAAGGAGTGCTAGGGACCATATATAAAGAGAGAGGTGGTTGATAAGACCAACCTAATTTCCCGTCTGAAGAGGGTGCGTTTTCAGTGTGGCTGTTTTGAATGTGCAAAAGATTGTGTCCACTGTGAAACCCAGGAAGTCTGATAGAGAGTGCAAGAGGACTTCTCAAAGTTGATCGAGAAACCCGGATTCTAAAGAACGTGATTTGTCAAACCTAGTTGAAAAGAAGGAGAAACTGATGCATAAGGAGAGTATCGTCTAAGTAGATGATGCGGCAGACACTTCTGGTTCTTAAGTGGGCAATCACTACTTGGACAACCTTATTGAAGCACCAAGGGGCAGAAGACAGACCACAGGGAAGGCAATGTTAACATCTTATGTTGCTAGTGGAACTTTAAGAAAGGTTGATGGTTTGAGCAGGTCAGTATTTAAAAATAAACATCTTTGAGGTCTAGCCTGACAAGCTAGTCTTCTGGAAGGAGGGTGCTCTGGAGGAGGTGGATGCCCTCCATTTTTAAATTAATTTGTTAAATTCATTTGTTGAGGGCCTGGAAGTTGATGACTGGGCCTTTTTCTTTTTTTGTGGATGAGAAAGATTGAATTTACAATCCCGCTTTCGGAGGCTAGAGGGATGATTGTGCCTTTTCGAACCATGTCTGACATTTCTTGATCCACCAGTGTGGACTCCTGTGGAGGAAAGAAGATGGGACGGGATCTGCAGGATTGGAAGTAGGTAACCCAAAGGTCTGTTTGATAGCCAGAGACCACCTGGAGAACACAGGGGTTGGAGGTGATGGTGCCCCACGCTAGGAGAAATAAAGTAGTTTGTCAACCAGTGGATGGAAGTGGGGAAGAAGGACTGGCTGTTTGACTTACTTTGGTTAGGTGGTGGAAGGATTGGTTGTTTGAATCCTTAGATGGTGCCTGTAGGGGTGGGAGGTCCTCTCAGGAAGAGAACAGGAGAGCATGAGCTTAAGAAGAGGTCTGTGTGCCTTCCGTAGGGATGGTGGGAGACTTTCATCTGTGATGGCGGCATGGGCATATTCCAGAACAACTTTGCTCATCCTCGGAAGGACTCTAGGACTATCTCCTCAGATAAGGTTGCCACCCACTTAAGGGCCTCTATGAGGCATATTAGAGGACCTGAGGTGTTTATCATATGGTCCTGGCAGTGATTAAGGGCTCTCTTGATTGTGACCCTGGCAATGAAGGAAGGCCAGAAGGTAAATATCAACTAAGAGTAGAACAGACGTTGCCTGGAATGGACAGTTAGAACATTCAACTGTTAAGTTGCCTCGCACATGTTTTTTGAAGGGCATAGTGAACCAGCAGCAAAATTATTTGACTGCATTGGTGGGTTAGGGAGGTTGGAATTGGCTGAGTAAGGGTGCCTTAACTCTGCCAGGTCAAACATGAGTTCTAACAAATCCAGGATGGATGATTTTGAGGTTGGAGTGTGGAATTGAGAGAGATAGGGTCCAGAATATTTATTTGCAAAGCAGTGGGCGCAACATCATAATCACTTGAAACCATTAAGTCGGGAAGGTTCACCCTCCAAAATATCAACATCATCTCATCTACCTCGCTGAATTGGACAATGGAGTTGGGCCACATGAATCTTTCTTGTTGCCATACCGCAACCTCTTCCTTTGATGCCTTCAGTACTCCATTCAAACATCGGAAGACATTGGGCAGGTGCATGCAGTTATGTGAGGCCTTTTTGGGAGCATCAGAAGGTTCTTTGATGGGAAGAGCTTGAGAAGAATTTCAGGAAAGAAGAATGCCACTTTACAACTAATTTATCTAAAGACTCATCTAAAGAGCACTCGATCTGGACACAAGTGATTAATAGCCAACTGGAAATCCTTTGTTTTCAGGGCGACCTTCTTTTATTATTTTGACCAGATTCACAGTTGACTCAATGCAAGTGACTGTACCTTAGCCCATAGACTAGGGTTTTGTAGTTATTTGTGTTATAGGAGAAGTAGTTTTTTGGTCCTGATGAAGCGTCAATGGATCCGGCTGGACCACTAGCCGCAAAAATGTTGACCTTTGATTAGAGTTTCCATGATAGTTTCGGGCCTCTAAGTTTTGTTTCTGAAAGTACATGAGCATCATCACTCAACTCCTACTTTCGATTAGTTTTTTAACCTTGGCTTTTATCTCATTTTAGCTGATTAAACTTATGATGTGTTTTGAGATTTAGAGCCAATTTTAGTTTTTTCTCTCCTGATTTTCTTAGTGCCTGTAATAAGGTGCTTACCTCAATAAAGCCAAACATGCCAGTCACTATAAGAGAATTTCGGCAAAGAGCCCCCCTTTGGGGAGCCCGTCAGGCATTGCAGCGCCGGTCTGATGAGGAGCATTTCCAATGATGAAGCTAGACATCCATTGTGATGCGTGAGGGCTCTTGCTCCTGAAGAGTCGGGTCTCCCTGTTTTTCTATTCTGGAACAGTGTACTCTTTTGGTTTTTGCGATTAACGACTTTGGGAGACTGTACACTGGACCACTAACCTCCTGGTCCCCCCTTTTTGTTCTTTGATACTCTTCAACAGACTCATGACTGGGCTTCGCTGAGATGACTGCTTCTGATGCCATCTTGCTCCCTTAATGCCAGACCCACTGCCACTTTCAAAGTCTGGTGTTGCCTTTCTGCAACATATGGAGGCTGACCACGGAGGTCTGAACGATTAAGAAGCAAATAGTAGGCCAGCCTGTTGCTGATATATTAATCAATTGACCACCAGGTCTTTAGATGGTGCTGCAGTGTGCAATTTTTCACCATTAAATAATGTGAGTGCTGTAAACAGTCACACAAACTGGTGGCAAGACGTGCTACATGCTAGGCTGCTTGATATATGAAATATATTTTAGATCTTCCAGTCATGTGGCATAGTCCTCTTCCTGAGGTGCCTTTTCCTAATACGGTTCCACTGTTCTACCTGAGGAGGTATGCATTTGTTTTTTAGCCCTGCCTGAAAAAGGATAATGTTAATGTATAACCGCATGGTAATATGTGTTTTGTGACTTACCATGTACGGGTTGTTTCAGTTTAGTCCCTTTTAGGGCAGGATCTGTCAAACCAGCTAGAAGAATGTAATGGGAAGTAATTTTCTCCGTGGACGGATTAATGAAGGATGTCGATTGGGTGGAGTTGTGTGATCTTCTATACTCCCTAAATTACTGTTTGCTTGGGCCAGATGAATTGACGTTTGATATGTCAGTGTGCTTTTTAGTCACTTATGTGCTTTGTGAATGTTTTGTCTCAGATGTACAAGAGTGAGTAACTGATTTGAGCACTAGATTTTTTTTAGGAGAACATCTGAATTTGCCTCTGATTGAGAAGATCCTGTGTGGCTTAGCTTTGACTTTTAGGTCGAGTACATGTCTGTTATTGGGCTCTGATTTGAGATGCTTGCTTCACTGTTTTCAGTGTCTTAAGCAGTTCATTTGCCGGATCATCTATTTTTGTTTGACTTCCCCAATTTGATGAGAATCTGCATTTCTCTGACCAGCTGGATGTTGATCTAAGGAACGCAACTCTTGTCCTCTAGAACAGTGTTGTCCAACCTTTTTATCGGCGCGGACCGGTAAATGTTTGATAATTTTTCCGTGGCCTGCTTGTCCCATTGTGTGACAAGCGGGCCACGGAAAAATTATCAAACATTTACCGCCCGCCACAGTGGGACGGCCCGGTGCCGATTGATCCTCGGACCGGCACCGGTCCGCGGCCCGGGGGTTGGGGAACACTGCTCTAGAATCACTGTCAGTTTCAAGCTGTGGTAAGGGGGCACATTACTATCTTAACCTCACCCAAACTGGATGATTGTGGTGAGAGTGGTAAAGGTACTCAGAAATTTAGCTAATCTTCAGTATGAGGAGAGAGCACTTCAGTGCAATGAAAGGAGCCGGCACTCGTAGGTAGTGCGAGGAGCTGCTTACTGGTGTGTTGAAAATTGAGTTGGCAGTGTGAGAAGCCCGTCTTGGTGTGAGGTAGTTAGTAGAAAACAGAGCGAGGCACTCACTGGTCAGCCAGATAAAGGTATGTTTAATTCAGAGGGGCCATCAACAATCTGCTGCCTGGTCCTCCCTAAATTAAGAATAAATACATTGACAATAAAACATTTAAAAAAATGTGGGGGTGGGATGAGGGGCGTTGATGAAGCCGGTGGAGGAAGTAAAGGGGAAAAAGGCATGCAGAGGTAAGCAATATAGGGATTGGGGGTTTGGTGGATTTTGGCAGGGAGGCAGAAGCGCACGAAAGAGAGTTTGCAATGCAAGGGAGACAGCAACAGAGCGCTGTGGAGAAGCTCACGTGAGAGAGAGCTAGAATTGTTTATGCAAAAAAGAAAAAAAGGGCAGTGGAAGGATACAAGTTAACCAGGCCAAACAATGGTACAGATGCAATTCTCCAGGGCAGAGTCAAACGCAAGATGAAAAAAATGTTTAAAGAAAGCCATCAAATAAAAAAAAGGCAAATGACAGGGACATAGCTACCCAATGGTAAGCAAAGGAGAGGCAGTAAAGTAAGCCCACTTCACGTTTTTTGTAAGGCCACAATAGGTCTTCCCATCCATCTTGCGTCGTCTGATAGACTAAACCTAAAAATGGATGAAGAATGGAAAGGCTGGAGCACAGAAGGCCACTTCTTTTTAGGCAGATATGCACATGTGGTAAAAAAGAGTACTGTCGCACATTGTGAAGAACAGCCTGTGGCTGAAGTGTGAAGCATGCTATATTCTGCGATGGAAGGAATCAAAATATGAATGATGGTTGATGAAGAGTTGACCTAAGCCCTTTCGTATGGATATGTATTTTTTATTTATGATTTTCTTTTTTACTTACACGAGGTAAAGCGTAGTGCCCCATGATGTATGCTTTAGTGGGTGGAAGCACAATGTAGAGATAGTTGAACAAAGGAGTAGATGAAGAGGGCTAGCTTTAAGTGCGTCACCACGCACGCACGTGTATTTTTTTGTTTAACTATACGAGCCTAGCCCGAAAGCTAAAGTTGATAGTAGGCCATGTCTAAAAAGGGGATCGATGCAGTACACATTTCATTAGACAAACACATGCCCAAAATGTCCTACATTTGACTTGGAAAGCCACATAGAATGATACTTTCTGAAACGTGTTGAGAGTATCGGGAATGTTCCCTAGCTGAAGCATATATTTCCACATGAGCCCGCAGCCCGTCTCCTCTGCACATGATCTAATAATGATTTACGACCCCAGCCGAAGTCTAGTAGGCAGCTGACTAAAGGTCAAGATGCCAGACCTCTGATGGAGGACTCCTAGTTGTGTTTTAGCTTGCTTTGCAATACTGCGTAGCCACTGTATTTTTGTGTCAGAGTTGAATCGTGCATGACTTTCAAGTTTCTTATGAAACCGATAGGATTGCTGCCCTCAACATAGCAGAAATAATTCGTTCTGTTCTGAAATGTGTTATATTTAGACCTAAAGCATTGCTGAGAATGCCTTGAAAAATGTCCTCTACTCATAGTTTGCCTGACTGAGAAAACGATTCCAGTGGCGTTATTTTATGTTTTTACTGAGTTTGTATAAGCTCTATAAGTGACATTTAAAAGTCTTGGTCATGGACTAGGCACAACTCTTATAGATACCTGCTAACGTCTACAGGCCTGACGCCTTCTTTTTAATTACGCTTTCCAGCCTGGTTCACGAAAAGCCTCCAAAGACGTAAATAAACTCGCCTACTTTTCAAACCTATACCCTCCCACCCCAGCCCCCCCCCCAAAAAAACACAAAAAAACCGTTGATTTTCCATTCACCTTTTTAACGACATAACCCTTTTAAAACGCCTTAGTCTCTGCACAGTCGTGAGGTTTACAAGTGCACCTCTCGACTTCCTCCCAGACATCGCTGATTTACGGCAGTTTGGCGGTATTAGCATATTGTCTATTTCGAGCCTTTATGCACATTTTTGACGCATGCAATTCCAGGCCCCTTTCAAGTACTGAAAGGCTTATTATTATTATTATATATATAGCTGTGCCTAAACCACCCTTGAACCAGGCGGTCAGCACTGATGGTTTTAGGTGCCCGTATTCTTTTTGGTTTTATATTTGGATAGCGTTGCCCCTACCAGCGAAATGCGTGTAGCGCTTTTGCACACGGAGCACTGCAAAACATATATTTTTAATGATTTGCCTCGTTTGGGATCACGCAACCTCCACTAAACAGTGTTTCAAGTCGCTGTATTGAATATCATTTTAAAAATCTAAACCAAAACACTTTGTAGAGATGCTGGTTCTCTAATGCAATATATAGTGCAGCAGGTAAACCCAGAAATGGCGCTGCATTGTACCACCTTTGTTGGAGGCTATTACAAGAATGATCGGTCTTGGTGTGATGCCCCTGGTTGTACTTTCATTGTGAAGCGTGTGTGTGCAAGGAAGGCTCAGTACCTATGATTTAGGACGCCTGCTTTATCTCTCATTATTGTGAATGAAAAAGAGGGGCGTAGCCCTGCAACCTGATTCTCCGAGGGATTGTGCTCTTTTTTGAACGGACATATATGCTTTCCCGGGAACCTTGCAGCGCAGGGCTTCTTCTCGTGGTCTGGCAGCGTGCGTGCGTGCGTGCACCTGGCGCAGCTGACTCTGGGAGTATCAGTGATGGACGGCCCAGAAGTGCTGACACAGGCCGCGCGACGCAGGCGCAGCTGAGCCGCGGCCTGTCACATTAGTCTGCTGCAGCAGCCCAATAAAATGATGGGACATTATGCGTATCATTGCTGTTGATATCCCAGTGCGGCCCGGCACATGGCACTGCGGAGCCTCCTGGGATAGGAGACCGCTGGTGCAATTTATTTTCCTCATCCTGGAGCCATTGTAATGCAGAGATGTTACAAAGCAACCCGTCACGTCTTACATTTACTGTAACCGTGCGCGCTTTTCAAGGAGCCTGCGAGCTGTAGCTAAGTATGTCTCGGTCACGTGGATATTCGACAGTAGACGTTTGGCAAGACGTGTTAAAATGTTTTAATGTTCAGTTTGCGCAAATCAGCGTACAGTGGTATGATGTATTGATGGTGGACAGATAATATCACATAATTTGATGTGGGCAACCTTAACGGTTTCTGCTACCGCATGGATTAAGGTAATGGCTTTTATTTTATTGGTTACAGTGAAACCACGCGTTTATTGCGACAGACCTGATGTTCAGGTGGGCAACTTGATGATATTGCAGATGTAACATGCAGTGGGTCGAATTTGATGTAATCTGCTAAGAAAGGTGGTATGATGGATCGTGGGAATATGGTTGTAGGGTGACGATGTGGCTCGTGCCAGTGGAAAGGAAGGATCGTGCAAGTGGAAAGAAGAACGATATTCTATGAAGTGTACTCTGAAAAGTAAACAGTAATCCTGGGTAGCAGTAAGGTAAACAACCATGAGCCACAGGGCGAGAAACCCTGGCTTTTATTAAATTTAAGTAGCGCTGACTGCAGAGCCAGTCATTAACTAGTTAGTTTCCTAGCCGAAACAAGTCAGAAAATAGTTGGTGTAAGATTGGACAAAATGAGAACTAACACATATGCACCATGCTACTTAGCCGACACAATGCAAGCAGTGTAAGCCTCCTTTCGCCGCATTTGCTCTTTATTAACCTAACATGGCATTCACTACAAACCATGAAAGGGGGAGTTGGCTGGGGAAATATTCGAGAGCAGTGGTTCTTAAACTTTTGACTTCTGTTAACCCCAATGAATGAATACCTTAACCTGCGAACCTCCTGCTAGCGCAGGTGTTTTAATAAAAATTATTAATGAGTATTCATGTATTCTGAATAATAAGTTTGTGTAGAAAATAGAATAACGTAGAAAAATAATGCACACGTTCGGAAATGTGATTACAAAGAATGCCCACCAAAATGTACTAATCAATGATATAATAGTATGAAACGTTGAATATATGTTAGACTAATGTACTAATATGCCACATTAAGGGTTATGCAGTAAGCTTTAGCTTTCTTCATTTTAAGCCTTAACTTAGCGAATGTCTTGTGAAAGCTGTATTTCATAGCGTTTAATAAAATGGCTGTCCTAGAGATTTAAACTATGATTCTATTGTATTGATGTGCTCATAAAGGAAGCTTTCTCACAAGAGCTGACTGCTAGAAGATGATGTTCCTGCTAGATGTAACATTTTGTATGTAATGAGTGTGAGACTGACTTTCTCAAGAGAACAATGAAGATACTGGCTACAGTGGAAGCTGCAACAATATTGTTACCTGGCAAGCCGGATGATGAGGACACTGAAAGACAAACCAATCAACGACTTGTGAATGGAGTAATATTAGAATTCATAGATTGGGAGTTTTAGTTTTATTGGACAAAGTGTGGACACATAAATAACTGACCAATAGGGACTTGAGGGGTAGTTTTAGCAGTTTTCACTTAACGGGATTACACTGTGAGAAGACAGTTCATTCTTGCCCATAGTGCGTCTTGACAAGAGAGGTGCTTAACTTAATGCTTAGAGACTTTGAGTTTTCTGAACTTTGATGCTGAATCCTGATGTCTTGCTGATCGACTGATGTCCTGAGGACGAAGACTGACTCTGTTTTGCTGATCCACCCTGAGTATAGGTATTATGATCCAGACTGTTGATTGTTATGCATTTGCTTTTCTTTTTAGGTACCAACTGCATTGTTTTAATAGAGCCATATTTAGATGTTTTCCAAATTTGTGTCACTAAATTATTTTGCATGAAGCCAAACATGCTGACGCTAATCGGATCCTCACTAATGAAACCATGATAACCAGGATTAATGCTTGATGAATTTCTCTGCTAAACTTCATGTATATAATTACATTGACACAGTTGACTTTGTTATTGATTTGCACCATTACCTTAGAATGTGTTGTAGTTCAAGCTTTGATTAGATTAGGTTTCTTCCTCCCCTTTGGACAGCCAGTATTCTTTCTGAAGATACACTTCTGTGAATAATGGAGTGTGTGGAGTTATGCATTATGGTGTACATGGAAAATCCAGATATTTCAGAGCTGTTGACTGTTATTTTTGTTATTTTATTTATCAGCGTGTTCTGTCAATTAAAACCATTACACAAAGAGAAAGAAAAAAAGAAAGAAAATAAAGAAAAGAAAGGATAAAGAAAAGAAAAAATAGTAAAATACAATAATAAAATTGGTATAAGATAAAAAATATTCAGCTGAACTATGGAGTACTACAAAGTTGCTTGCTGGCTAGTTGTGTGTGCTTGTCTTGCTAGTTCAGTCTCTTGAAGAAGGCGCCTTAATTTGTTCAAGAATTTGGCTAGTCTGCAGCTAAGCTGCACGTCGTCCCTTTAAAGCATGCCAATATCACCGGTCTGCACCTACGCAGCCCCCTTTGAAGCCAGACTGGTCGTAGGAGTCTATTACGATTGGTTGTGGTGCTTTTGCACAGGTATATCTGATGGATCAGCGTTTCCGGAGACAGCCCACATAGTCGACAGGTGTCCATCATATTGACTAGCGTCCACCTAGGAAGGTGGGCATATGTTGGAAGGCAGCCCATTCTGTATCTCATGAAGTCATGACTGGATAATACTCTGTGCCACCCTTATTTCATTAAATGATTTAAAGGGGGACACACTGATAAGATTTAGGGAGAAATGTCTCTCTTTGTGAGCATGTCTCGATATATGTCCCCACTTGTCTTAAATGGTTACACATAAACAGGAATGGATAAGTTTACGAAATGATGTTATTTTCTTTGTATTTTCCCAGTTAGGAAAACAGATACATTTTGTTGTGATAAAATACAGAGCTTTCAAGTTAACGTTTAATGTAAATATAAAGAAATGTTTATATTTAATTATACATTTCGATTGTCTGCTCTATGTAAATGCAGGGTAGGTATGGTTTTAATAGGATCTTCACTGGGTCTGTATTGTTGTTGAGTGTTTGCCTACTAGCAAAAAAATTGTGTGAGACTGGGGACTTTGGCGAGAGATTGAGATGGAATTAAAACACAGCTTGTCTCCGATTACCTAACCAAGTTGCTGGTTTTGTTAGAAAAATGTTGCTTATGTTGAAACTATATATCCTATCTTTCTGAACAAATGAAGGCATCATGCTCCTATATAAAAGAACTGAGAGACACGTGCAAATTTACAACTGGGGCAAACGAATGGGTGCATGAAAAGTTGAATCTTAAGACTTGAGAAGAGGCTACATAGATCCAACTTTAAATTCACAATATACTTACTCAGATTGGAGTAGCAAATTTAATTTCCCAGCTCTCAAATCTAGATATTACTATTAATTGTCACTGCACCTATGCACTGGCCCAATAAGCTGGGGCACAGTAGGCCTTCCCTGGCTTCATTTGCAAAGTGCTCCACTTTGATAAGTGTGGCCTTTACAGTGACAGGTTTGACACAAGGTACGGGCCAGTTATGTATCGATAGGGAATCCTGGGGAGGTAGTGATCAAGCCAGCCTCCTATCTGGATTTGACAATTTCTAATTGTTTAATAGGCCACATTTTCTCAACTATGCACACAATGGTCAAGCAATAACACATATTATTGCATGCCAAGCAATGGAGGACAGCAATAAGTTTGATAGAAAATTGTAGTGATTCACAATGTAACCAACAACTGCTGGAGCATTTCCAATATGCTCTAAATGAGGGCAACGGCTCTTTGCACCCAGCTGGAGGTAAGAAGGTTGGACATCAAAATTAATCAATAATTTAGGCTTTCCAGTGTGACCCTTTGGGCATTTAAGAAAAATTCAGTTGGGAATTAAGGTAAAGGATTTTTATTACAGATTAATACTCAGGTTAATGTAGATAATTCTCAGAACAAGACTGTAAAGATACAGAGTTGCCATAGGCTGCCCTATGCAACGAAAAACATTTAACAGCACTAACATCAAAAATACTCAGCATTCTATGAATGCTGTACACAACATCAACAAAATGATTTGGTGCTCCTAGAACAAACGTTGTCCAACTTAATTGAGCTTAAAGACAGTTTAAGACTCATCTGAATTAGAGGGCTGAGGAAAAGGAAAACTTAAAGAATTTGCAAGTCGTTTGTTGCATGTGCTGAGCTACAACACATGAGGACAAAGGTAAAAAGGAAATGAAGGAATAAAAAATTTGGAAAAATGACATCTGGGGCAAAATAAGACTAACTAAGGTGGGCAGAAGCTAAGTAGAAAGGCAAGGTGTCAGCATTTCAGAAGCTCAGTCAAGTGGCTGCTAACGGGTCAGAAAAATTATAGGTCACAGCTCTTCCTTGGGGCAATGCAGGGTAAGGGGATTGAGGCCGGTACCTCTCTAAGTTCAAGGGATCTCTTCCTTATGAAGCTCAAGCGGTTTCTGTACTGAAACTGAACAGAACAGTAAATTGAAATCCAAAGTGAACAATGATTTGTCTATCAATAGGGTGACATGGGTTGAAAGTTTATTGTCCAATCATAACACATCATGCAATGGAGCATCTGCAACACCAGGACGAGTTTGCATGACAACCATGGGAAGGAACCCATCATTGCTCTCCTGTAAAAAGTTTGCAACATTTTGGTATATTGAAGAATTTTCACATTCTCTAGTTCTCGTGCCTGTGTTCAAGATTACTTTCTCAGGCTATGTATGGGTAAAACAATAGAATATCTAATTCCAAACTAGCATTTCATGGGAACGACATCTGAAAGAAAATGACACTTTAGCAAAGAAAAAAACTGCTATCTCACACTTCTGCAAGACTGAGGCCTAAACTAAGGCAAATATAATTAAAGAACACTCTTTATTCTTATTAAGTAAAATACATATAATGTTACAATCGATACTTTGTGGTCAATAATATTTCTTGTCAATTATGTTTCATTATATTGAAAAAACAGACTTGTTAAGGTACATCAGTAAGTATGACAGAGAAGTACATTTTTTAACTTTTATGTGTAACATTTAAAACCTTATTTTGAAGAACTTCATTATCATTTCAGTAAATACTAGTTTCTGTCATCATTCATCAAGACCAAAAGATATATGGGAACCACTCATAGCGTACATATGTCTGGGCCCTTTGAAAACTAGTGATACTTGAACTCTGGTGACTGACCATATCCACATCAAATGGTATACTGTCAACCTGACCATCATATGGTGGTGCCTTGTTATGTAATGATGCTGATACAGTTGTGTGATGTGAATTGACAGCTTTTCATTGCGCAGTGGTGTATGTTGTTATAATGTCTAATGAAAATAAATATATTTTCTTATCATGAAGAATCATGTGAAACAGATATAAATAATCATTAGTTAAGTGTAAATACCACATACACAAGGTTGTCAACTTACAGTGAGTGCAACTCATTAATGGTTCTCGGTGCACCATTTTGCAGTTTACTTGTTGTAAAACTACACTTTAACATATCACTGTGGTCACATATAGGTCATCATTGTGACGTCAAATCTCTGCTACATCAAAATTAAGGGTTGACTTTGTCAGTGCCATGGATATTCAGCACAAATGAGAAAACCTGGTTTGCATGCAGCAATTTTATCGAATTGTGCAATAATTCCAGTACCTCCAGCCGTAAGACCTAAGAATTTAGGCGGTAGTAACTAAAGTAGGCAAATAAAAGCCAAAACCTATTATATAACTAACATAACCAGCTTTCATTTTTGACATGGCCAGGGGACTGTTTTTCTATCGACTATTTATCACATCTAGACTCTCATGGCTCACCATATGTGGGTGTCAAACAGCCTGATACTTGATACCGGCCCACAAGTTGTATCTTCAGCCCCATGTCTTCAGTAACTTAGAATTCCATCTTATTCTCTGCATTTCAACAGAAAGTATAGGCAAGGGTTAGTTTTGTGTTTTTTGAAGAGCTGTATATGATTGTACCCGTGGTGTGGTATAAAGCAGTGGACCTCACATTGAGCTGGGTTATACCTAATTATAAGTGGGCACTTGTTCCAGAGAGTATACCTTATTTAGATAAACTCTCTGACACATTGGGCTTAGAAAAGTATGAGCTAAGAGTGACGCCTGCACTTGAACATACTTTTCAGTTTTGTGGAATTTACAAACATTCACAGAAGTATGACTGGAAAGGTGTACCAGGACACGTTTTTCTTGCTATAGCAAGAGATGCTGCCTAATGGCAAGAGCTTCCAACTTTGAATATGAGAAACCAAATTTGAGTCCTGGCATTGACTCAACATCCTGTGGTTCTGGGAAAATCACTTAATCTCCATGTGCTTGAAAAAATAAACACAAAAAAATGAATCTGAACTTGTGTAATGTAATCTGATGCTCATGTAAAGAGCTCCAATGCTCTTCGGCTGAATTAATGCTACACAAAATTGCAAAAAAAAAACAGTATAGATTTTTAAAACGCCTTCTTTTTCCCTTGAGTAGAGTTCTCCATAGCAGAGAAGTTTGCACAGGGGAATGAAGCCCTCTATCCAAACGCACACTTCTTTTCCCTCTGTGTGGAAAACACTTTTTGTCATAGAGAAAGCCTTTCCCTGTACACTCCCAGCAATCCTTGGGTGATCAATTTCTGTGACCACCCTCAAAGGGGAGTTAATCTAGTTCTGTGCTGGAGTAAATCTCCAGCCATTTTATAGTGTGGAAAGGTAACGGAGAAAGTTGGGTGTGCCACAAAAGTACTAGTTTGTATCTGTTTCCACACTTCCAAGGCAAAAAACACATTTGATACCCACTTGCCACTCCTTGAGTGGAATATACTTTACAGATTTGTTCAAAGTTTGAACGGACAGATTTTAAATAAGTTTATTCCTGCCTGGAATCACTTTCTGAATTCCTAACAGCGTTAAACTTTTTTTAAACTTGTAGTTACATCCATATTTACCTTTTAGAATGGAGTCCCATTTTTTAGGTCGATGTCGACTAGGTGATGCAGCTGCCTAGTTTGCTAACAACTTCTTGTGGGCATTCTGAAATCTTCCATGTGAATACATTCCACCCATTGCTCACCATTGCAAGCCACTCCACACTCCACTCCACTCTGAGCCACTCCACTCTAGGACATTCCCCTCCACGCTACAACACTTACCTCACCTCACCCCACTCCACACCAATCTAACCCACCCCACTCCACTCCAATCTACACCACTCCAGTCACCCAACTCCATACCAATTAATTCCAGTGTAACCACCTCCACTTCAGTCTACCCCCCCTCCATATCCACGTCCTCTGCATTTTAGTCTACCCACTCTACCCCAGTCCACTCCGATCTACCCCACGTCCACTCCAGTCTGCGGCACTCCAATCTACATCACTTCTCTCCAATCTCCACTCTATCCCACTTAACTACACTCCACACTCAATGCTAATCTAGCCCAACCTACCCAACTCCAATCTTCCAAAATCCACTCCTCCCCAATCTAGCCCACTCCACCCTACTCGACTCCACCCAATTCAACCCCAGGCCAATTAACTTACACCTACCCCAATCCACCCCACTATAGTCAACCCCCTCTACTCCACTTCAGTCTACTTCACCCCACCCCACTCTATTCCACCTCAAACTACCGCACGACTCCAATCTATTCCACTCCAATCTACCACACCCAACCTACCCCACCCCTATCTATCCCACTCTAATCTACCCCACTCAGTTCAAACTATCCTACTCCACTCCAGTCTACTCCACGTCAACCACCCGATCTACCCTACTCCACTCCAATCTACCCACATCTACTCCTCTCTAGTTCAATCTACCCCACTCCACACCAGTATAATCCAATCTACTCCACTCCAAACTACTATACTTTACTCAAATCTACTTCACTGCAATCTGCCCAAATCCACACCACTCCAGTCTACCCCAATATACTACACTTTTCTCAATCTACCCAAATCTGTCCCATTCCAAACTATTCCCCTCCACTCCAATCTACCCCAGCCCACTTCATTCCAGTCTACCCTCCTCCACTGCAATCTACTCCACTCCAGCCTACCCCATTTCACTCCATTCCACTCTACTTCAGTCTACTCCAGTCTACCCCACAGCACTCCATTCTGCCCCAGTCTTCTCCACTCCACCCCATTCCACTTCACTGTACCTCACTCTAGTCTACACAGACTCTACTCCACTACATTTAATCCACTCTACCCAAATCTACCCTCAAATCTACCCCAGTCTACAACACTATATTCCAATCTACCCCACTCTACTCTACCCCAATCTACCCTAATCTACTCCACTCCACTCCACTCCAGTCTATCCTACTGCACCCCATCCCACTAACCTTTAGCATTGCTGACCAGCAGCCATACCGGTGTGCAACATGGCTAAAACACATTGGCAATAACCCTTATAGGTCAGACCTGATGGCTTTCACAATACTTGTTTTATTTTAGGAGTGCCTAACGACTCTGACTTTAACACAATTTGGGCAACTAGTTTATTCCATTTTAAGTTGGATGGTAATTGTAATCTGGGTCACATATTTGTTCTTTGAATAGCACTTTTTTTGTGGAACATTTTGACGTTCAAGTTCCTTGCCACTTACAGCAATTAAATACTTGCCAGATTTTTATCGAGTACTGGTCATGTGTTCTGCATACGGCTTCATAGAATCATGCTATCCACTGGAGTCACATGGGCAGTTAATCCTCATGCATTGCGTGACATTTGCTCCACTTTTGTGACTAAAAGTAATGGTGATAAAT
Organism: Pleurodeles waltl; assembly: GCF_031143425.1. Lineage (NCBI taxonomy): Eukaryota > Metazoa > Chordata > Amphibia > Caudata > Salamandridae > Pleurodeles > Pleurodeles waltl. Next base: position 667,124,313 of record NC_090449.1, on the reverse strand, counting down.
TACAGCTTGTGCTAGCTATCAGTGCTCGAAATTTCCAAAATATCAAAATCATGCAGATACCTTTTGTGATTCTTCTGTTCAATAATGAACTTTTACTTAGCAGCAGGAACTAATTGTATGCAGTTTTTACCACAAAAGATGGTGTGTCTATCTCACCTCCAGTAGGCTTTTCAGGTGCACCTTGTCGCTGCGGGAAAAGCATGTCACACTTGCTGTTGAGGATCCAGCCTCTGTTAGACGTGAGCTTACCCAGCTTTAGCCACGGCAGCTCATTGATTCAGCTAAAAGTACCTTTCACACACAGTCACAGCATGATAATCAGTGAAAACCTGCACTGTAGACACTGCGCACACTCTCATATGTCCACCCCAGCTCACATAACCTACCTCATGAAGCCATCAATTGTACAGTAAGATTACTTGTACAATAGACACCACTGCAGAACTTATTGAAAACCTATTACTAAATTTACAAATGTCAACCCTATCAAACATTCTGCACCGCCGTAACTAGAGATTTACACACATTTTGCATTACCAGCATCTCAGCTCATACTGCTTTTTTATAATAGTGTGGCACGGCCTTCAGTCAGCAGGATACCTGTTGGCACAGAAGCTGAAATACCTCAACTAACGCCGCCACAAGGCAGTTTAGACTTAACAACATTCATTTTAAAGCAATTCAGTGGGCTAATTTACATTCATCACTGTAATTCACAGAATCAACACTGCTGCCCTGGAGTTGGAGGTAACACAGTTCATGATATTGCATCAAGTAAATATTGACGACATACTGGTGTGGCAACACAAAGTTTGGACTGAAGCCAGTGGTTTGATAAAGTAGGCCAACACAGAGGCAGTGGTTCTGAGATGTTGTACAAACTTGAAAGTTGAGTTGCTTTTCCGTTGCCTGTACATTTAATGGCAATCCTTATTATGAAGTAGTTTAAGTGAAGTGCAAACTCTCAGACACATCTGTTTTTAAGATATGTCTTAAAATGATGTGGGTCATTTTTTTAACACCTGTGTGGCCAGAATGGCATTATTTTAAAACAACTTCAAATTCAACAATTTAAGCCAACCAGAAAATGTTCTCGCCTCTTAGTACCCACCCATATTTCTATAGCTTGCCATCCTTCTCTGTTGCTTTTTTGTACTCCTTTGTATTTATCTACAAGACGAACAACTGACTGACAAATGCTTGGTCAGATCAACCTTAAAAATCCCTTCTTTTATATTTTAGAATATTACGATTTTTTATATTCACAGGTAGCTGACTCTTAATCATCACAATTTCTCATCAGAATAGTTTTAATGTCTGTTAAGCTCCTAATGCATGTGTTTAATTGATTGCAATTAGAACAACACTCTATGGTTTGTTTCAGGTCTTTTGTATACATTAGATGTATTTTTAAATCTTTAAAAAATGTAGAAATTGAGCTTAAGATACATCTAAAAACATCTGAACCAGACAAAGATAGCAGTAAAATGTTGCCAACACTCACTATCCCTCAAAAGCATCCATGAAATATCTATGCACATGTGGGGTATTTTATTCCCCTTATTTTGTAGAACTCTCTTTCAGTATTAAATTGAGTTTTGCAATGACATTTACTTTCTTATTTTAGCAGATTGACTGGATACGAGTAACCATATTTACTTACATAGTGATAACTGAAATCAATGAATCAGTACAGCAGAGTTTCTATTGCGATCTTCGGTTATAGACCGTGAATATTGTCTTTCCTTATTTGTAGATCGCACATGCATTTGTTTTATCATTGGCATTGTGTGACTGATTGCACTCTTCCACTGAAAAGGAGGCTAGAGTGAAAGCTCACATAAATAAATATATCAAAAGACAATTAGTGTGGTGCACAATTCCATAAGTGTACTTCTTTTATATAAAAATGTCTAGCTCTAAATTTCAAACGTGGTAGCTCATTTGAAGTATTTATAAAATGTACACTTTGAAATCTAATTTTTAGGAAAGTAGCCCACATAATTGTGGTTAATAAGTATTATATTTCCTCAGGCATAACTGTTAACTCAGGGAGGTGTTTGGGACTGCACAGTTAGTATAAAAAAATACTAATATGGAATATAGAGTAGCTGAGATAGTGGTGGGGCTCAACACAGAGAATAATTATGATTTTTTAAATAAAAAAGGGTGCCCAAGAAGAACACATGCAACACTAAACAAGGTAATCTCTCTTAGAAAAAGTCTAAAACACTAGCCAAGTAATATGGATAAGGTTGACATGAATAGATCTTTTAAAAACTTCATGAAAAAGAGTTGTCAGTTTGTCAGGAGTTTGCTATCCCTAAGGAGAGAGAGTCTTTAAGACAGGACAGTGACTAAGAATGCTTGACATAACAATCTGACTAATCCTGAATAGAATCTGTCTCCGATTTATAAAGGAACAATCAGAAATGGACTTTAGCTTCAGCTAAAAAGACTAGTTGTTGCAGTACTACAGCCTTGGGGGCTATGAGGTCAGTTTATGCTTTGTTCAAAAGAACCCTTTGAGTTAGTGACAGCCAATCAAATAACACTTGATACGTTTGAAATTTCATGCACCCTTTAATATTAGGACTATTGAAATTCCACTCTTCCATTAATCAGATTAATCGCTCCCTTTTTTATACATTTTTACCCAGCCACACTAAACTTAGTTCTCGAGAAAGGGTTTGAAAATCCGGGCCTGTGACAATACAGATCTGGGAAAAGGCACATGTGCAAGTTCTTAGAAATACTTTTTACCTTCTAAAACGAGTGCTGGGGTCACAGGCTGTCTTATGGGCGGGCTCACATCTGACCTTCCCTTACATTTTGCACCTTGGGGCTGGTCTAGGGACGACTGATCCCGGCGTATCTTTCTTTCACAGAGCGATGTGCTGGAATGTGCACTTGGTGCACATCCAGTTAGCCTCTGGCAATCTTTTCCCCTTCATCGTTTGTTGTACACTGCAGACTGGAGGACCGAAATATCTCCTATTTGCATTACCGATCACCCACTGCAGTCATCACTTATGAAATACACAATTGGTGGAGTACAGACTTGTATTGCTCTGCCTAACTTAGGTGTCATTTATGTGCAAGCATTGACATTCACTGGCTTTTTAAAACCTACAGTATCAGAGCTGGTGACGTGTATGAGGGCGGGAATTTGCTGACATCAGCAGGCTCCTTTCATCATTCCCAGGGCGATAATGTGAGCCTATAGATAATAAAGCAGCAGATCCATAACCTCAGCTTATCACATGGGGGAGCCGGGCTGGAAATGAGACTGTGGCCCTTCTTTTAGGTTGATTGTAAATTAAAGACGCAGCATAGGTAAAAGAAGCATTTGCAGAGGTAGTATGCCTGGTTTTTAAGTACAAATGTCTTGAAACACAGGTATGAATGTTTGCATGGGTTAGCACGTTAAGGTCAGGCCTATTGGCTTTGCCAGTGCTTGTTGTGTACAGAGTTTAAACGAGGTAAAGGGCAGAGAGTAATAACTTGTGTACACTTACCTTTAATTTCCCAAGGTCATGGAGATTAGTTTCCATATTATCTGTTCAATTTTCTGTAAAGGTCACATTAGCCTTATGCACACTTTTTTTATATTCCCGATAGTTATTTTATATAATCTTTGGTTTGCTTTATATAGACAATTCCTTTTTTTTTTTTAAAAAAACAACTTTACAATTTTCTGCGTCTTGCAGATGCAATAGGGTATTTTATCACGTTAAAAGGTTGATTTGAAGTTGGTTAATTAGTGGCAAAGCGCCATTCGTTTATGAATTCTTTACATTGACTTATACATGGATGCCATCAGTATAAGCCACAAATGTTCAGCAATGTGTTTTTAGGTGTTCTGTTTACATTGAATTTGTTTAGTACAGGTCTCGTACAACAAGCCTGCACCTTTTGCTGTTCAGTTATCAGATTTTGTATGTTGATTAAAATATGTGGTTCTTAAATTTCTTTTGAAAATGGATTCGACCTATGATGAAATGTATCGATATAATTTTCTTTTTGACCAAACGTGAATGATGGGCATCAAATTCGATGACTGGAGGGCTAAGAGGGGTGATTTTGAGACTAGAGAAGTCTTATTCATTGAGACGCAGTACATGGTTGTAGGCAGAGAGACATGTTGCCAGAGGCTTTTGTCATTTCCTAATAAATGTCTTAAAACGTTGGTATGTTTCCTTGCATTTCCTTTATGATTGGCGTTATGGGCTATTGATGATGCCTGACATATGGGGGAGAGGGGTCAGGCAGTGTGTATGTGTGCCTCATGTGTTCTGATGGCATTGAGTGTCTAGATTAGATTTATTGGCTGTTGATGTTGTTACTCCTAAGTGAGTTGCAGACCTGGACAAGTGCAGAAGAGGATTAGGTTTGTAGTACCACATTTTGTTTTTCACAAAATAGGTTCTTGAGTGAATGACAGCATAACGTTGCCAGTCAGAAATGAGGAGTGCGAACTTGGGGCTTACTCCCCAACAGACTGATGATTATTCTTTAAGTTTTTTTTTGTCTTACCACATTTGTCTTTCATTCAGATTCATTCATCTCATTGCACTGAATGAGCTTGATAGCTTACTATTTTTTTTAGTAAAGTTTTGTTTCAACTGTTAAGTAGTTATTGAGATCGCTCTTCTGGCTCTGCTGCTGGGACAGTCACCTCAGAGTCAGGGCAGTCTTCCGCTTTGGCTTTGTTCTTCAAGGATGTCCATGGCTCTGATCCACAGAGAAACTGCAGTAGGACAGCTGTGAGGAACCAACCTTCTTCTCTGGCCGATCAGTGCACGTTTACGCGTCTCGGCTGTGCTCGTTCTCAGCACCCTCAGAGTTACAAAGAGCACCAAAAGCACAAGCTGAGCAACAACATGTGGTGATGTTTTTGTACCGTTGTGTAAAGCGAAGAAAACGTGGGAAAGGCAGTACGTTTATAAAACAGAATTTAAGTTAAGTTGAAGTCCCGTGTTAAGGTACCCTAACTCCCATCACTAATGTATTGACGCACAACTATTGACGTTTATAACAAATACTTTGTTGAGGTGTGTAATTTCTGCTACTCTAAATAAATACTTCCTACCCCATAGTCAGTAAAGCGACCATTATTACATTACGATGCAATTAAATTTCATCATTAGTTACATCATTGCAATGAAAAATAACTCCCGTACTGGTTTTAGCATCGCTTTACTCACCTCACAGAAGAGTTGCCATTTCGCCATTCGTGATGGAATGGGTGGTAACGTCACTGAAGTCAGCTGCAATATACGTATGATGACACGTACAATTGATGAAACAGATTGTCAGTCGAAAAAGTGTGTGCCATTGTTATAACAAGAGCCACTGATGATGTGGTCACGAAGTGTGATGAACATTGATTGTCATGAGTTATTCGCTAGCTAGCGGTGGTAACAGAATATTGTAGTCAGGCTATTGTTGTCGGGCTATTGCCTGACATAAATAGTGCTTCCTAAATATATTTTAGAAAAAGATCAGCCTATTTGGGTTAATAATAGAAAACCTACACCAAATGGTACCCTGCCTTTGTAAACATTACTTGGAATACGATATTTATCAGATGATATTTCAGCTGAAGATGTTCTGACATACAGCATTTTATTTTCTAGAATGTTTTTCTTTTAATGAGTGATTGTGATGGTGTGCTTATCGGCATTTTGCACTTTATGGATTGTGACGTGATTTCTGTTCCACCTGATACCTACAATGTGGCCTATTGAAAACTTAAGTTTGCGGAACGATTTCTGAACCATGGTCTGCCGGTGTCACCCCTCAAGAGAAAAGCGCGCACACCTATTATCTCCTTACACTGATTGCAGCAGTACTAACACCGTCCGACCTTGCACTTTGATTCTGCGCAAACCATTCTTTGTACCTCTGGACTGTACACAGATTCCACCCCTACTCACCCCTGTGTACACAGCACAATGATTACACACGGATTGCTTTTCACCCAGTCTGCCTCGGTGTATGCAATCTGTCCCTGCGCCTGCCCACGTGTGCAGTGGTCCATGTACATTGCCTTTTCCTGCGCAACCTACAAACCAATGCACACAACCTGAGAGTGCAGAATGGACAGCATGCTCTGAGTTGAGATAGTGTATGTGTACTGACTGCAGGCTGTGCAGCGCAAGCTGTGTACACATGTATACACCAGTTCTCTAGTCATCTGGAAAAACAGGCTTCATGTCTATGGGCTTTGTTCAAGCAGCATTCCTCTGCATGTACATTCTGCCCCAGGGTTATCAGCCTTTCTGAAACACTGGCCTGATGTCCAAGTGACTGCCCAGCCAGGCTTTAATTGAAATTACATGTGGATGAGTCCGTCCAAGCCTTGATAGCATGTCAGTGGCACCGGCTTGACGTGTGACTGACTGATCTTGTGTACAAGACTTTTAGAGATGATTGACCAATGATAGACTTCAGCTAACTCATCCCATCCAACTATTGAAAGACCATCCTCGTAGCTGACTGTCATTGTCATGGCAGAGGCATTGGCATGACACGTGTGACTGTGTCTGAGACCCGTACCTGACATTGACACTTGTGAGAGGCATTAACAGAGCCACCCGCCGCACTTGGCCCTTTAACATTTTTAGGTCGAGCATAAGCGTTCAACCTCGTTTATACTTTTAGTATACTTATGGATTAAAGCAATTTCTTTTGTTGGTTGCAGTGTCCTTTAAAAATTCTTGCTTGCTAGTGGTCAGTTCTGCCTTTTTCTCCCTCCTTTTTCTGTTTCAAAGCAGTGACCAACTACTGTATTATTCCACTTTGGTTTCTTTATCTGTTGCTGTGAAGGACTATTTTTGTTAATCATTTGATGCTCCCCTTTCACTGTGGGTGTTTTGGGCTGATAGCTGCCTGCATTTTATTGCAACATTCCATTCCTCCCATCTCCCCCCATGTCGCTGACATTTGTCTTGGCTTTATTCCCTTGATGTCCTTGTTTACCTTTGGCTCCTAAAATAAGCTTATTTTACAGAAGAAACACCTGGTCATTTAGCTCACTGCTCATGAAAGCCACAATATGCCCTTTCAGGTAGAATGTAGCTAAACCTAGAATCAATGATGTGAAACTTGCTTAGCCACGCAGTGCATCTCAAGTTTCTCTCTCCAGGGCCTATCCCTGCCAGCACTCACGACGTCCCACACAGGCCATTGTTTAGCTCTTTTATTGGGGCCATAAATCTTCTCAGGCTGCTCTGCTCCTTGAAATGTGAGTCAAGAATGCTTGCAAGACTTTTTGTTCTGTTAAAATGAAAAGAAACAATGTTTCCATCCTTATTTTCCAATTTCTGTTCAGATGTTTGCACAATGTGAGGTAGTGCAATCATCTCCTCGTCTCTTCTCAAGGGTTTGTGATTTTTGATGACAGTAACCACCAAAATATGGCAGGAAAAGATGAAATTTTAAGACAGGGTTGACCATTTTTATGTGGCAAGAAAAGTCCAGTTCTAAATTTACAATGCCAATCGCTCTAACTCAGGAAAATGCGAGACCTATTGCATTGCAAATGCTTGTTGTTTCTTCCTGTGAAATGCTTCTCATGAGACCTCACTTGGTAATTTAAGGGCCATGAGCTTGGTGTCCCACGTAGCAGGTTCACAGGGTCCTGATCCATATCAGATTTTTAGAAAAACCCTATGATATGTACATGAATTCCATTTAGATTGATTGTACATGAATTTGAGTAGTGGATATCTTGAAAGGCTATGTCCCCCACCTGCACACCCTTCTCCCACTGGGGGGATCTGCTCGAGTAATGATAGCCTGTGTTAGGGCTACAGTAGCATAAAGCTTGGTGGGTGGTTAAAGTGGTTTTGATGGGAGCAGTAGTTTTGTGCATGAACTGCATCAGTCTTCGTAATATGTATTCAGGGCTCAAAAGTCTACTCCACTCACTACTTACTATCGTGAGTTTTATTTTATGAGGTCCTGCTATTTTTAGATCCCAGAGTGGACACAAAACAGATGTTCTGTTCAGTCAGAAACTGAATTAGCAATTAAGATGCCTTTAAATCTTATTTTTGTCACAATTGTTCTGTGTTCAGAGACCGAGGTCAAAAATTAGTTTGTCTTTTTGCAATGCAAATACTTTTCCTGGTGACTGTAGAGTTCCAGGATTTTGTAAGGTGAATTGTCTGACCAATGTGAAAAGAAACGCTGTTGGTATCTGTTTTTTCCTAACACACAATGTTTATATAACTAAGACAACTTTACATTCATTAAAAATATATTTCAGTATCTTTTTTGTACTTCTGTGTGATAAAAAAAATAATATTTCAATTGGATGAAAAAAAGTCAGAACACTTTACTTGGTGTTGTGCAAAAGATACATTTTTTCTGAAACCCAATTTTCACAGATTATTGTTAATACACTTTGTAGTTTTATTAGTAAAGCTGCAAGTTAGTGGGATGGTTTTTGGACATTTCTTGGAAATTTACTGTCTATAAATGACAGTGCGCTACCAAATCATGCTTTAGTAACATATTTATTAAAAGTGAGTGTTTAAACTTAAACTGAGAAACACTCCTGCCCTGATGGCAAAGCTGTTAGTAAACTAAGAGGCAAGTCATGCATGGATCATGTGTACCCTATATGTGGGCTAGATCTATTATACATTGAGCAAATGTTTAGTGTATTTAATCAAACAAAATGGGATTTTTTACAGCAGAAATGCCGAACTCACATATTTGAAGGTGCATTCATATGTGAGAATGAAGAAAAAGGTGACTGTAAAGCACAATATTTGCAGAGGATCACACAACTTGAGACCCGTTTCTGGGTCAAGTACATCACAGTAAGGTCAAGTAGATTAGTCAAGCTACTCGACCTGCAGGTCTAGTAAATGTTTTATGATTTTGTTGACTCTGGTAGATTTAGAAGCCCAGAATCACTCCTTGGGAAATTTTGTTGCTAAGAATCACCCACTGAAGCTCTGTGTGGTCTTTTCTATAGATCTACATTCAAGCTCCGGAGTAATATATAATGCATGGTTTCAACGAAGAAAAACGTCATACATGAAACATCTTTTTTATGCCTTTGTGCCGCTAGTTTATTTCACTTAAATGGATGTGCTCTTCCATTGAAGCCCCTGTCTTGTCCTTAAGCTTGAATATTTTGGCTACCTCTTTAATTACCATTCTGGCCCGCCTTCTAAGTTTATAGTGAGTTCTTGCCTCTTGTACATTTTAGATTTGCTAGTGTGGTCCCAACTACACCAAGGTGGGATTATTTCGAACTAAAAATTCAGCCTTTCTGCTTGTCCCAAATTGTTCGATAGTGGATTAGTTCAGCACAATAGTGTTGCCAGTTGTTATGACGAAAAACTCAGTATTTAAATCACCTCACCCATAAACATCAGTTGAAACACAAGACTATTTGCACAAAAAAGTGCTCGCTGATAGATTTTCATGGGCATGGAACTGTCTCAAATATTGTTCTGTTTGTCAAACTGCTCTGCAAACACTCGCATCTGTGCACACCCTGATTTTGGAAAAAGGAATTATGGACCGTGGGAATGATACACGATACTTCTTTACTTTAGAAACATTTTCTTTTCATTGAACAGTCTCGGATGTATTTTTTCATCACACTCGTATGGAGGGGGCTATCTTGGTAAATCTTAATGTGGATGTTTCAACTTGAATTACCATTTTTGTCACTTTTTGTTGGTATGTTACTTATTGCATGTAGCATTGCTGCCTTTTTATTCAGTTTTATGTTATGCTTCTTGCATTTTCACAAGGCATTTCTGCTACTGCTACTTGTATCAGCCCATAACACTTGCTACCTTCTCATTTGCTTTTATGTTGCATTATATTATGTTACTTACATTTGCTTAAGACATTTCTTCTGTTTGTATGATCTCATCCCACTTGCTACAATTACATTTCTATGATTTTCATTTATCAGAGTCAAAGCAGTCTCTGGGCACTGTATTTGTCTCCGTTTCTTATGTAACTATAAATCGTTCCCTAAGGTAACTATAACCCGTGCCCTCGTCATGCACTGTTAATTACCCCACAAATTACGGCACTCATGACATCTTTGATAACATCATTGATAATATCAATGTAATATTTGTAGTAAAAGTTTTGATGAAAAAACTGTGCATGGCGGGGGTGTGAGTTATGGTTACCTTAGGGCATGAGTTATAGTTAATTGAGATAACTCTAACTATACCTGGTGAATTTCCATGGTTTTGTACATTTAGAATGTGAGTAACTATAACGTCCTTGTACCCTTTGGTTTTTAATTAAATTTCTATATTTTTATATATATATATATATGTTCGATGGCATGTGTAGCTGCAGATACACATGCTGTGCACATCCCGCCATCTGGTGTTGGGCTCGGAGTGTTACAAGTTGTTTTTCTTCGAAGAAGTCTTTTTTCGAGTCACGAGACCGAGGGACTCCTCCCATTTCGACTCCATTGCGCATGGGCGTCGACTCCATCTTAGATTGTTTTTTTTCCGCCATCGGGTTCGGACGTGTTCCTTTTCGCTCCGTGTTTCGGGTCGGAAAGTTAGTTAGAATCTCGGAAAAATCGTCGGTATTGTTTGCGTTCGGTATTGGGTTAGTTACAACAGATCGACACCGAATTAAGAAGAGCTCCGGTGGCCCTTCGGGGTTTTCTTCCGTCCCCGTCGGGGCCTGGTCGGCCCGGCCACGTGTCTCTTCAAGGCTGATGGAACGGACCACATTCCGCTTCTGTCCAAAATGCCATAACAAGTATCCATATACAGATCAACATCTGGTCTGTAACTTGTGTTTGTCACCAGAACACAAGGAGGATACTTGTGAGGCCTGTCGAGCGTTTCGGTCCAGGAAGACACTCAGGGACCGAAGAGCAAGAAGACTGCAAATGGCGTTGGCGCCGACAGGACAAGAGCGTTTCGAGGAGGAGGAAGAAACATTCTCCACCTAGGAGTCGGACTCTGAGGAGATCGATCCCGAGGAAACGCCGAAAACCGTGAGTAAGACGTCGAAACCAAGAACTCACGAGAAAAGCGCTAAAGCCCAGGGGACGCCACTGCCAACAGGCCATGGATTAACCCGAAAAGTAGGTGACCGTTCATCGGCACCGAAAAAGGGCGAGCTGGTGTCGAAGTCATCCGACTCCGGTCGAGATACCGGCACACAGCAGTCTCGGGCCCGAGATAGTGGCTCAGAGAAGAGTCGGCACCGAGACACCGGCACCGAAACGGGTCGGCACCGAGAGAGCGCGATGCCGAAAGTAAAAAAGGTTTCGTCGGAGCCGAAAAAAGCAGCCGAAAAGGTTTCGGTACCGAAATATCCGGCCTTGGAACCGAAAACAAGTTCCTACACTGAGGAACAAGGACTGTCCACACAAATGAAGACACATAGATTTGGACAGGAATTACAGGCAATAGAGCCAGATCACACACAAAGACGGCTCTTTATTCAAAAAGATACAGGGAAGATCAGCACTCTTCCCCCAGTCAAAATGAAACGCAAGCTTGCCTTCCAAGACAAAGACAAACAGCCACACGCAAAGGTGGCTAAACAAGTAACACCGCCACCATCCCCACATCACTCTCCGCAACCATCACCGGTAGCCACTCCACCAATGATGCAATCCCCAACTCATACAGGAATAAATCAAGATGACCCTGACGCATGGGACCTTTATGACGCACCAGTGTCAGACAATAGTCCAGAATGCTATCCAGCTAAACCATCGCCACCAGAGGATAGTACAGGCTACGCACAGGTGGTGTCAAGAGCAGCTGCATTTCATAATGTCAGCCTTCATTCAGAGCCCATTGAAGACGACTTTCTTTTTAATACACTGTCGTCCACACACAGCCAATATCAGAGTCTTCCTATGCTACCCGGAATGCTAAAACACTCCAAACAAGTGTTTGAGGAGCCAGTTAAAGGGAGAGCCATCACTCCAAGAGTAGATAAAAAATATAAACCGCCACCAACAGACCCAGTGTACATTACACAACAGCTAACACCAGACTCTGTTGTAGTGGGAGCAGCGCGCAAAAGAGCCAACTCTCATACTTCAGGAGATGCACCACCTCCAGATAAAGAAAGTCGGAAATTCGATGCTGCAGGCAAAAGGGTGGCGGCACAGGCAGCAAACCAGTGGCGTGTTGCAAATTCGCAAGCTTTGCTAGCCAGATATGGTAGGGCCCATTGGGATGAGATGCAACACCTTATTGAACATTTACCCAAGGAGTTCCAAAAAAGAGCGCAGCAAGTAGTAGAAGAAGGACAGGGTATCTCCAATAATCAGATACGGTCAGCAATGGATGCTGCAGACACAGCTGCTAGAACTGTCAACACAGCTGTAACAATAAGGAGACATGCATGGCTGCGTACATCAGGATTTAAACCAGAGATACAGCAAGCTGTGCTGAATATGCCATTCAACGGACAGCAGTTGTTTGGGCCGGAGGTGGACACTGCGATCGAAAACTTAAGAAAGAAACTGACACGGCCAAAGCCATGGGCGCACTCTACTCCCCACAGAGCAGAGGCACATTTCGAAAGACACAGTTTTGAGGGGGGTTTCGAGGGCAAACCACAGAAGCCACAACCTCACAAACAAAGCCCACTTACCAAAGCCAGTATCAGCGGGGAGGTTTTCGGGGACAATATAGAGGGGGACAATTTCAAAGGAATAGAGGAAAGTTCCAAAGTCCCAAAACTCCTCCAAACAAGCAGTGACTTCAAGGTCACAAATCCCCAACACATAACACCTGTGGGGGGGAGACTAACCAAGTTTTACAAACATTGGGAGGAAATAACAACAGACACTTGGGTCTTAGCAATTATCCAGCATTGTTATTGCATAGAATTCCTCGAATTCCCTCCAAACATTCCACCGAAAACACACAATATGTCAAAACAACATATAGATCTTCTAGGACTAGAAGTTCAGGCATTGCTACAAAAAGAAGCAATAGAGTTAGTACCAAAACAACAAATAAACACAGGAGTTTACTCCCTGTACTTTCTGATCCCCAAAAAAGACAAAAGCCTGAGACCTATACTAGATCTCAGAACATTAAATACCTACATCAAATCAGATCACTTTCACATGGTTACATTACAAGACGTAATCCCACTGCTCAAACAACAAGACTACATGACAACACTAGACCTAAAGGATGCATATTTCCATATACCAATACATCCTTCACACAGAAAGTACCTAAGGTTTGTATTCCAAGGGATACATTACCAATTCAAAGTGTTGCCATTCGGAATAACAACTGCACGAAGAGTTTTTACAAAATGCCTAGCAGTAGTAGTTGCACATATCAGAAGGCAGCAAATACATGTGTTCCCGTACCTAGACGATTGGTTAATCAAAACCAACACGCTAAGACGGTGCTCACAACACACAAAATATGTCATAGAAATCCTCCACAAACTAGGTTTCTCAATCAATTACACAAAGTCACACCTTCTGCCGTGTCAAACACAGCAATACTTAGGAGCAACAATCAACACAGCAAAAGGGATTGCCACTCCAAGTCCGCAAAGAGTTCACACATTTCACAATGTGATACAGACCATGTATCCAAATCAAAAGATACAAGTCAAACTAGTGATGAAACTACTAGGCATGATGTCTTCATGCATAGCCATTGTCCCAAACGCAAGATTGCACATGCAGCCCTTACAACAGTGCCTAGCATCACAATGGTCACAAGCACAGGGTCAGCTTCTAGATCTGGTGTTGATAGACCGCCAAACATACATCTCGCTTCAATGGTGGAACAGTATAAATTTAAACCAAGGGCGGCCTTTCCAAGACCCAGTGCCACAATACGTGATAACAACAGATGCTTTCATGATAGGGTGGGGAGCACACCTCAATCAACACAGCATCCAAGGACAATGGGACATACAGCAAAAACAGTTTCACATAAATCACCTAGAACTGTTAGCGGTATTTCTAGCGCTGAAAGCATTTCAACCCATGATAACCCACAAATACATTGTTGTCATGTTGTCTGTTTTGACAAGAATGTATTACCTTAACAAACAAGGAGGGACACACTCAACACAGTTGTGTCTCCTAACACAGAAAATATGGCATTGGGCGATTCACAACCACATTCGCCTAATAGCACAATTTATTCCAGGAATTCAGAATCAGTTAGCAGACAATCTCTCACGGGATCACCAACAGATCCACGAATGGGAACTTCACCCCCAAATACTGAACACTTACTTCAGAATGTGGGGAACGCCGCAAATAGATCTATTTGCAACAAAAGAAAACTCAAAATGCCAAAACTTCGCATCCAGATACCCACAACATCAGTCTCAGGGCAATGCACTATGGATGAACTGGTCAGGGATATTTGCGTACGCTTTTCCCCCTCTCCCACTTTTTCCATATCTAGTAAACAAGTTGAGTCAAAACAAACTCAAACTCATACTAATAGCACCAACATGGGCAAGGCAACCTTGGTACACAACACTATTAGACCTTTCAGTAGTACCTCATGTCAAACTGCCAAACAGGCCAGATCTGTTAACACAACACAAACAACAGATCAGACATCCAAATCCAGCATCGTTGAATCTAGCAATTTGGCTCCTGAAATCCTAGAATTCGGACACTTAGACCTCACACAAGAATGTATGGAGGTCATAAGACAAGCTAGGAAACCTACCACTAGACACTGCTATGCAAATAAGTGGAAAAGATTTGTTTATTACTGCCATAATAATCAAATTCAACCATTACACGCATCTGCCAAAGATATAGTAGGATACTTACTACAATTGCAAAAGTCAAAGCTAGCTTTCTCTTCAATAAAATTACATCTGACCGCAATTTCAGCCTACTTGCAAATTACGCACTCAACTTCATTATTTAGGATACCAGTCATAAAAGCATTTATGGAAGGCCTAAAGAGAATTATACCACCACGAACACCACCAATTCCTTCATGGAACCTCAACATTGTCTTAACACGACTCATGGGTCCACCTTTTGAGCCCATGCACTCTTGTGAAATGCAATATTTAACATGGAAAGTTGCATTTTTGATTGCCATCACATCTCTAAGAAAAGTGAGTGAAATTCAAGCATTTACCATACAAGAACCATTTATTCAAATACACAAGCATAAAGTAGTTCTACGGACAAATCCAAAATTTTTACCAAAAGTGGACTCACCGTTCCACTTGAATCAAACGGTAGAATTACCAGTGTTCTTCCCACAGCTAGATTCTGTAGCTGAAAAAGCACTGCATACATTAGACATCAAAAGAGCACTAATGTACTGCATTGACAGAACAAAACTTATTCGGAAAACAAAACAACTATTTATTGCTTTCCAAAAACCTCATACAGGCAATCCAATTTCTAAACAAGGCATTGCTAGATGGATAGTTAAGTGTATTCAAACCTGCTATCTTAAAGCAAAGAGAGAGCTGCCTAGTACACCAAAGGCACACTCAACCAGAAAAAAAGGTGCTACCATGGCCTTTCTAGGAAATATTCCAATGAACGAAATATGTAAGGCAGCAACATGGTCTACGCCTCATACATTTACCAAACACTACTGTGTAGATGTGTTAACGGCACAACAAGCCACAGTAGGTCAAGCTGTTCTACGAACATTATTTCAAACAACTTCAACTCCTACAGGCTGAACCACCGCTTTTGGGGAGATAACTGCTTACTAGTCTATGCACAGCATGTGTATCTGCAGCTACACATGCCATCGAACGGAAAATGTCACTTACCCAGTGTACATCTGTTCGTGGCATTAGTCGCTGCAGATTCACATGCGCCCACCCGCCTCCCCGGGAGCCTGTAGCCGTTTAGAAGTTGATCTTGAACATTTGTAAATTTGTAAATATATTACTTTAAACTTCATTATGTACATACGTATTCACTCCATTGCATGGGCACTATTACTAACATACACAACTCCTACCTCACCCTCTGCGGGGAAAACAATCTAAGATGGAGTCGACGCCCATGCGCAATGGAGTCGAAATGGGAGGAGTCCCTCGGTCTCGTGACTCGAAAAAAGACTTCTTCGAAGAAAAACAACTTGTAACACTCCGAGCCCAACACCAGATGGCGGAATGTGCACAGCATGTGAATATGCAGCGACTAATGCCACGAACAGATGTACACTGGGTAAGTGACATTTTCCATATATATATATATATATATATATATACCTATATATATATATATATATATATATATCTATATGTTCACACTGAAAAAAACAATGGTTCCTGGGATATTATAGTTAGGTTTTGAATTTACTCATACAAAACCATAGAAATAACCACCCAACCCCTTGCCACGCACGCCCTTTGGCCGTGTGTAGTGCAGTGCAGGTTGGCCTGTCTCTCTCACTGGATCTGTGAGTGGGTGCGTGAGTGGTTCTGAAAGTGGTTGGTGGGTCTGAGTGTGTCTGAATGGGTGCATGAGTGTCTGAGTGAGTGTGTGAGTGGGCCTCTGAGTTTCTGAGTGCATGTGTGAGTGAATGAACTAGTGTATGAATGAGTCTGTGGCTTTTCTTTCTAACTTTTTCATATCTGCAAATATTTGGCAAATATATTGCATAGTGCTGAAAAATTACTTTAAACCTATGATTAGCCCCTAAAACACATCTATATCACACCCCTGGGGTCAGGGTACCTTCACTCTGACTCCTTTTGCCTCTTTCAATTTGGATTTACACCCCTGAAGATCGTGTCCCATAAAATGAAATAGCCTCCGTAATTTTCTAGTCAGGTTGCGATCAGCCAATTGCATCATTTCTTTTTGCATGTGTATTCGCGAATGTTTAGGAATTATTTGTGAAATTTCATCAAGGCCATAGATATACAAATGTATTTTCCCTTTAATATCTCAAAAGCTACTGAATGGATTTACAGCAAATAAGTGAAAGCGCTATCTGCGTACCGAAAGCTAGCTTTCTGCCAAATTTGGTGTAATTCTGTCCAGTGGTTCGGGCTGTAGACATGCATAAAGGTCCTGTGGGAATTAAGATGGGAAACATAACTTTTTTTTTACCCCCAACCCCCTTTTTTCTCAGCTCCCACTTGATGGATCATCCTGAAGTTTTCAGCGCGCAACAAGAATCACTACAGCACTTGTTTTTAGGAAATTTTGTGAAGATTCGTCAAACGGTGCTACAGATATAGGCAAGTCAAAAAACGTTTTTTCTATGGAAACGTGGTCCTAACTATAACTAGTGGCAACCGCCACTAGGAAATATATATATAAATTCACTGAAAAAAAAACCCGTTATAGCTAAGAAATAGAATTAGAAAAACATAGAAATTCACTTTAAAAAACCCATAGGTTACAGGGACATTATAGTTAGGTTCTGAATTTACTCACACAAAACCATAGAAATTAAGCAATAGTAGTTAGTTATTTCAAGTAATTCTAACTCGTGGCCTAGGGTAACTAAAAAGGAGCATCGCCTGGGTGACATCGTCCTACCTCCAAACTCAATTGAAAGGCAGCGAGCTACTGTACAACTTGAAATCTGCCCGTTGGAGACGCCTGTCCTAAGAATCCTTTGGGTTTTCGGAGAAAACAGAGTGGATCAACTCATTTATTTTTCAAGGTGCTCATTTTATGTGTTTAAACGTTCTCTTTCACTGTCCCTTACTGTAATATTTGGATTCCCAATTGCACTAACTCCGTGTGATGTTCTCTTATTCAGGTAACCTGCTTTTAAGGGATGTCTTTCCCTGATCAAGCTAGTTGAACCAGGGAATTCTGAAAGGACTTCCTGAAACTGGTTGACTGGAGGAGATTACTGGCAGTTTCAGTAAGAGTTAAAAAACGTAAGTTCAGCATGACCTGCTCTGTATAAAGACGGCACCGTGAAGACTGTCAGTTCTTTTCCTTAAAAGGAGGTAAATTCACTTTTGCTTCCTTCCAGCCTATGTCTGAATGCGCTTTTAGGAGTTTGTGTTCTGTGAATATGAACATATGCATTGTGCTTTGAGAGCTTTTCTCAATCTGCATGTCTTATTTTTCACATGACACGATCTGTGCCAGTTTGCTAGCGATTTCTTCAACATCATCCCAAAACGTTTATTCCACATAGGTTCTCTTGAACAGTTCCCTTTGCTAATGCTTGCATCCATGTGGCATGCTAGTCTGTCTGAAACGGCTGCCCCTGCGTGGTCAGGGCAATAAAACTGAATGAATGTGAGAGCATTACCCCTTAAAGGCGCCAAGGAATGCCCCTAGAACTGCGAAGTATGATCCAGTGTCCTGAGAGCTGTTTGACCTTTGTCATGGTGTGTCCTATTGGTCACCAAGGTCCAAACCATGGTGTCGTCCTACAGAGGGGAGAAATAGGACTTTCATTCCACTGTACATCGGAGACTGGCAAGCATATTGCAATGCATTGCACTATCGATCTTTCCCATAATTGACTGCATCTACGGGACATAAAAAAATAATATATTTTTATATTTTAATATGACTTTTTAGTGCCTTAGATACCTATGATGTTTTCATTTTCTACCTGTTAGTACTTCTCCCAGCTCTGTTCCGTTCCGCTGTACAGAAACTTCAGTTTAACCACCTTCTCCTTGGTCAGACCCGCAACTTACAAACCAATCCTCACGCCTTCTATCAAGTGCAACAACGCACACTAAAGTGACTAGTAAATAGTAAAGATGTTTAGCGCGGTACACATTTTCAGTAGCTAAGTGGGGCACTGAATTTAAACTTAGAAACTGCTTTCCATTGTCTGCTCAATGGAGCAAGGAGTCAAACTTTAGCCGTGGTCAGTGAATATTCAGATTAAAGTTGCATTTGTTTGTGTGATCTATTATTTCCTTTTTACCTTCTTTTGAGGTGAAGAGGTGGCTAATGAGCCTGTCTGTCCTCCTGGGAACCTCTATAGCTTTTGATCTTAGTACACTTCTACTTTGACTGCCAATAAGGACTGAAGCTTGTATCTTTTGACCGAGTTCTAATTCTTTTTCTAGATTGGTAAGCCCCTCCCGCATGGACAACTACATTGGTATGTAAATATGACCATGTACTAAGCAGGCCCACTGACGTCTTTATGGGTATACTGTTCTTATGAGAAGCGCACCTTTAAAAGGACTGTCCAGGATAGAAAAAACAGTTTTTTTTTTACTGCGCAGCTTTAACAATCTAATTAAGCATTCTACAATGTTCATTTGACTGATGACTTCAGCTGGGCTTTTAAAAATAATTATGTCATAATTCACTGGATGGCTCCGTTTAAAAGTGTTTCAGGGTCATATGGCCTCAAAGCCTCTGATAAGCACATTGCTCCTTCTAAAAGCACATAGAATTACATCTTTTTCCCTTCTATGTGCTTTATTTGCTGTCATGCAGGGTTATGTCAGGAGAGGTGATACAGCTAAGCATACATGCCTTGTCTCTGGTAAACCCTTTTATTATATATAGGGTTTTCTGTTAAAACCAATTGTAAACGATAAAACACGAATTTTGTCAAATTTTTACTGCTTCGGTGCCCTCTGGTGTAAGGATATTAGTTCAGCCTCTACCTCTAAGCAGTTTTCTGTGATGGATACTTCTGCTAATGTCTAGCCAGGTCATGGTAAGGTGCCTAATAAGCCCTTTTAACCATCAACAAAGCCCCTAGACTCTCAAGGCCTACTTCCACTTCTGTTATGGGCGCATGGTTCACACCATCTGGCATCAGCTCACTGTATACTGCACATTGCTGTGTAGTGACAAGCAGGTCTGCAGCTGCACTAGAAGCAAGCTCTCAGCCCTGGGCAAAAGGCAGTACTTTGATGTTATCCTCCTTCATGAACAGCGCTTTCTGAAAACTCTGGTATCAAGATTGTGGCAATAAAGGTTACTACTGTGTCTGTGGATGCCTCTAAAATCAATGACCTCACAGTAAGCTCTGTACCCCCCACTAATGTTTTTAGGTTTACATGATGATGGTCTGAAAAGCATGCCTATAAGAACTGCTTACCCTCACACAAAACAAGGACCGTGTCATGAACATCTTCAGCAACCTGACACAGGGTCTTAAGGTGTCCATGCTCCGGTTTTCCTGAACCTGTGCTGCCTAAAGTGCATACATTTACTCAGAAAATCTACAAGTTAGTGTATGAGCTGCAGATAGTGCAGATCAATAACATGAAGCAGAGACCCACCTTTGTGTTTCCTAGTACGTTCTTGAGGGAGAACACTGTGAGCAAAAACAGCTGTGAGGACCCACTGTGAGCCGGCATACAGAAATGGAACACGCTCATGATATGATTTATATAATACATTTATTTTCTAAGGGCTCCCTTGTGGCAGCCTTTGTGTACACTAAAACCTGAATATATATTTATTTTGAAATGAAACTTCAGATAATATATTATTTACGAGCAAGATCTCACCAAAGGTTTTTTATGTTACTTTAAACAAAGCGTTGTCCAGAGCTGACATCAATCGGGAATACAAATGCAAATAAGCCTGTTTGGGAAATCTGTCTGGGAATGTCACATCTAGTGACGCTTGTGACTGCTCATCAGTATTTCCGCTAGCCCAACTGGTATTGATATAATTGTTCCAACGAATCAGAATTCTGATCCATGATTCAGGTACTGGCTGTGGCTGCTTGTTTTGTGACCCTTCCCCCTTCAGTGACCTTCCCATTTACGTGGGAGGGAACTAGTATGTCAGAGTGACAGTGTAGCACATTGGAAGCTCGAACATTGCACCATTAGGCTTAATTAATTCCCCTTCTGAAAATGCCAAGGAGAGATCACAATCCTTGCGAAGATTTTTGATCAAGAAGATAGTTCCTGCATCCCTGGTTGAACAGGTTCAGAGCAGCTATTCTGCTTTGCATTGAAGGCTTGACTGTCTTGAACAAAACTAGTGAAAACAATTTAATTACCATAACCCAGGCACAATAGAGTACTCTGTTGTTGTGAATGCGTTGCCAACCTGTTTCTGTAGATGCAGGTACCAAGGTGCCTGTTGACTTGGTTGGTGGCTTTGGATTTCAGGCAAGAAGGATAATTCAGTGAACTGTACTAGATACCCCTTGTAGCTGAGAACCTGCTGCTCCAAGCTCTGTGCCTTGCTATGTACAGGATGCATTACTGATCTGAGACTGAAGATTTCTGATTTATTCTAGGGAAATAAATTCCACAAATCTGCAACTGCAGAATACTAGTGAGCATTGGACAGAGAAAACCTTGCTGCGTAAAAACAGTAGATCCTTTATAAGACCAATCGGAGGACAAGTGTTAAGTGCCTAATCTAGCCATCTCTGTACTGCTCTGAGCTTTTTCCACATCCTAAAGCTGCTTGCCCCAAGTTCCTACTATGCTGATTCAAACTTGTGGAGGCTTATTTTGGCTGCTCTGTGACTCCTATTCCCTAGTGAAAGTAAAGCATCAGAATCCCTGCAACGATTAGTTGACTTAGAACATAAACCTGTCTTCTGTGGCACACAACCTGAAGTCCAGCATCATCCATTGAGCTTCTTATTCTTATTGAATCTTCTTTACTGCACTGGCTCTGCTGGCTTTCCCGTTTAGTGATGTCCTTGTTGTGTTACGCTTTGGACCTCCCCCTCTTTTTAGGGTCAAGCCTGTGTCGCATGCGCAAGCGTTTCGCTAAGCGAGACGCTTTAGTAATTCAAAAGGGCTCGGAGCCCTGTCCACGTCACGTCAGTGTCTGTCATTGGCTTGTGGTCTTGCCTGTTAGAATGTGCTTGATTTAATTAGTTGAAGGCATGCACATGTCATGCCTTTTCTGGTGGATAGCCCTCCTCGAGTGCATCGACCAAGTACAGAAAATATGCGAGGCTCGCTGTTTTCTGTCCGGCTCGTGGACTACTTTTTCTCTATTTTCCCAGCGCGATCTCGCTTGGCAGAAGTCGAGCGCTTTACATATTATCGGCCCTGTTACACAGTTAACTGCACTTTTTCGGGTTACGTACATAAATGCACTTTTGCCGATAGGTTTCATTACCAGTGAAAAGTCGGGTTAGGAGTTTACAACGCTATCAGCTCTAGCATGAGCAAACGCGAGACCCGTTGCATTGCAAATGCTTGTTTGATTAAGCTAAAGCTCCACAAAATCATGGTAATTGTAAATCTACTTAGAATTAGTGGACACCACATGCTACCAATTTGTCTGTTCCTCAACTTTATTTAGAAGTGGGGGAAACACTTTGTTGAAAATGCCAGAGCCCCTTCGAACTACACAGTCAAATTCTCAATGACTAGCTAGTCACAGCAAGACCACCACTGCCAGAGAATCAGAAAGCCTACCCAACTTGGGATAGCCCTTCTATTGTTGTTGTATACAAGCAAGAATAAAACAACTGAATGGTTTGGTCCAAAATTATGGTAATAATTTGGCTTCTGCTGAGGTACTAATTAACATTGCACCATTATTGTTTTAGAATTCGCTGTGGTTAGGAACGTAGAGAAATCGTGTTCAGATGCTCATTCTTTACATTCGTTGATCCTAAGGATCGAAATGTTGAACATGTTGATTAATGTGATCATTAATATTTTTTTTTATTTACAAATATTTTGTGTGCTCCCTTTATTGGCTGATTTGACGTACTGATAGTCACAAGTGTTGTCACTTTTTTGTGTACTTGCCTTCATATGTTCACGATTAATTTGTGTAATGAACCACATACTGAGGAGCATAGGCTTGCATAGTAGTGCCAATGTAAGCCTCAACATAAAGAAAAGCTTAGGTGACATTATTGTATTGAATTAGGCATACATTGTGTTTAAACAAATCACCATGGAGAATCACTTTATTTTCTTGTGAAAGAAAACTCCCTCGCATGTCGGATTCTATGTTTTGTGTTTTTTTCCATAAAGATATTTTCCATCTCCACCGCCCCAGTGGTTTGGTGTCTGCCTGCCAAATTCCAAATTACCTACTCTGTCCTAGGGTATCATTAATAGTCTGGTGAACAGTTAACATTGTTCACCTGTCCAAAGCTAAAATCCTTATGCAACAATCAGTATGCAAAACTCAGCCTAAATTTGTCCCT
Source organism: Pleurodeles waltl (assembly GCF_031143425.1). Lineage (NCBI taxonomy): Eukaryota > Metazoa > Chordata > Amphibia > Caudata > Salamandridae > Pleurodeles > Pleurodeles waltl. The sequence continues at coordinate 667,101,244 of NC_090449.1, read as the reverse complement.
ATTACTGACGCTTACGTTTAACTCGTCACCTTGGGCCATTCTTGGTCTCCATTGATTATAATAGTTACTTCTGCTGACTTGCCATTGAAAAAGTTAAACCAGTTTCTCTCCATGTTACCTATAAGCATTTTAAGTATTTTTTGAATGCTTAATACATTTGTACCTTGCACTTTTCTTTAACCTGAAATGCTTATTGAGAGATCGCTAATACCGCACCTCTGCCACCTCCGTCAGAATGCTTCTTGAGCTCGATCCCTATTACTCAAAAGTGAGATATTGTTTCTTTTAGGAGCCCTTTGCTTTCCTCTCTGAGTTCTCCCTGGCCAGGAAGTCATAAAGGCTTTACCATAGAATACAAACATATTTTTTGTCCTCATTCTGTCAGATACATTTCTTGCAAGTAATATAATAAATCTGATTTGTAGTTCATATTCTCCGATCAGTCAATATTGTGAATTAGCAGATGTAGCTGTGCAATTAATGTTGCCCTTCAGCTTTACTGTATCAATAGAAGAGTTGAGTATTTCATTTATAGTAGGGCTGGCAAGGCACGCCGGGGCACAACTACCGCTTGTACTTGTGTATGCCCAACACAGGGTGGGTATTTTACATAAAATAAAATTTGCTGAAGTTACATTTTTCTTCTTGTTCTGGCTCAGAACATAGGATTCCCACATTCTTCCTGGTCAGTGCAAGAAAGATGCTGAGGAAGCACAGATGATAACATGGTTCCTATAAATATGGATTTCATATAAATAGCAATTAAAAGTTTGCATGAAAGTTACATTTTTAGTGCTATCTAGAAAAACAGTTCACATTGCAAACGTATACTCTCTTTCATTAAAAACCCACTTTCATGAAAAAGCTAAAAATGTTTGACAGTTTTCCATGATGGTTTCCATGAGAGTTGGTCCATTAAAAGCTAGGCAGGTATAACAAAATCTTTCAACTTTTAATATCACCTGGTAAAACCGCCTTCGCTTTCAGTCTACTTCTACAAAGATGCTATGGTGACCATCTGCGCTGCTTACTTAAATGATTGCTGGTGGGATTAGCCAAACAAATATTTGATATAGGTGTGCCAGGTCTTTTAAACTCAGCTCTGTGTCTCCTGTTTAATGATTGTGTTTGGGAAATGTATTTCTTTCACTTTTAAGAATCAACATGGCTTCTTCCAATATTGTTTCCAGACTGTGTGATCAATGCATAATTTGCCTTGTGGTAACAGCCTCTTTAACCCATGTTTTATTTCGTATTTATTTTAACTTAACTGTTTGGTAACTCTTGGACCTGCTTTGTAAGTATAATATGACACGCTACAGAAGCATCTCACAAGATGCTTTGCATAGATATTAAGGCCCTCATTTCAAGTCTCTCACGGTGGCAGTCTTACCACCACCGGGCTGGTGGTAAAGACCACCCTATTACGACTTCGGCGGTTTGGCCGGAACCAAACCGCCAAAACGCCGCCTATACTGCCAGGGCGGTGCACCGCCGGGCCGGAGGTGAGAACCTCTGCCGGTAGCCGCAATACCCCCATCGGCATTATGACCCGGCAGACTGCCAGCATTTTCGTGGCGGTCGCAGTATATATGAGAAGAGCATTTCTGCTGTACAAAAAAAAACCTCTTTTGTTTGATTAAATAGACTAAACGTTTGCTCCATGTATAATAAGAATCTGTCCCACCTATAGCATACACATGATCCATGACTTGCCTCTTAGTTTACTCATAGCGTTGCCATCCGGACAGGATTGTTTCTGAGTTTAAGTATAAACATTCACTTTAATTACTAAAGCATGATCTAGTAGCGCACTGTCATTTACAGACCAAAAGTGCCTCATTAAGAGTTTGGCGGTTGGACGAGCCGCCCGCCAAACTCACGTGGAGGAAGCCACCGCCATGGCGGTGGCATCCGCCCCCTCACCCCCACCAAACGTATGACAATGCTTCCACTGGGCTGACCGGCGGGAACATTGTATTACAACGTCCCCGCCGGGATGACTGGCGGGAACAGTGCTACGGTATTGGCCTCAGTACCCTTAAGGGAGCCGAGGCCGATATCGTGTCACACCGGCCCCATTGGAATGTGCACTATCTGCAAAATAGAGAGTGCGCATTCCAGTGGTGCTGGGCAGGGGGACCTTGGCACTGGATTTCCACCAGCCCTTCCTTGGCAGGGTGACCGCCATAGAAAGGTTGGCAGAAAGCTTGAGTTCAGCATCACTGTGGCTATGTACAACTCAAACCGCCATCAGCCCGTAGAGAATGATGTTTCTGGTGGAGACGGTGGTCTCCTGGTGGGTCTGCCCGATAGGGTTGTAATGTGGCGGTCGGATCGCCTGGAGTGTGGCGGTCCGACCATCACAGCAAGTGTGGCGGTTTTCAGACTCCCACACTCATAATGAGGCCCAAAGTTTCCAAGAAATGTCCAAAAACCTCCCCTCTAACTTGCAGCTTTACTGATAAAACTATATAGTGCTTTAAGAATAATCTGTGAAACTTGGGTTTCAGAAAACATATTTATCATTAGTACATCACCAACTAAGGTGTTCTGATTTGTTTTCATCATTAAAATATTTTTTATCACACAGAAGTACACAAAATGGCCTTTCACAACTACTGAAAAATATTTTGTAATGTTTATACAGTTGACTTAGTTATTTAAATGTTGTGTGTTAGGAAAAACCTGACACCCATTTCAAACTCTTTGTACAGGATCCCACAAGATGCTGTGCATAGACATTAAGGCCCTCATTTTGAGTCTTTCGGGGTGGCGTTCTTACCACCGCTTGGCTGGCGGTAAAGAGCGCCATATTACGACTTTGGTGGTTTGGCCAGAACAAAATGCTGCCTATACCGCCAGGGGGGTGGGACCACTGGGCCAGAGGTGAGAACCTCTGGTGGTAGTCGCAATACTGCCATCGGCATTATGACCCGACAGACCGGCAGCATTTTTGTAGCGGTCGCACGGCCACGAAAATGCTGGCGCTCATGCACCCGACAAGAGGAATCTCCATTCCTGTCACCGCCAGACACCCCCCCCCACACAACCACACACCTACATTCATGCACCCCCTCTTACCCACGTATTCACTGACAAACGCCCCCACACTCCCACCCAAACACTCTCTCAGATACGCTTCACTCGCATACATACACTCGAACAAACACATCCAATCGCATACACATTCACTCACATGCACGCAGACAGACATAACCCCCTCCCCCTGCGCTTACACACACAACACCCCCTTCGGCATACACGCACTTACACAGACACTCCTTTGCCCTACCCCGCATTCATACACACACACAGACACCACTCACATTCACACAATACCCCCCACCCAGTCACAATTCCCCCACCCCCTCTTTTCAGACGATCAACTGACCTGCTTCGGCGAGGTGGCCATGCAGGAGGGGATGGGTCCCTGCCCTTTCCACCACCTGCACTGCACCGCCTTGCAGGAAACCACTGCGCTGTATTACGGGTCGTAAAACAGTGGGGCGCAGTTGTGGCGGTGCCGGTGGTGGAAACCGCCTCTATCACGACGTCAGCTAGGCCTACGGTGTTGGATGTCGGAAATCGGTACAACATTGTAATATGGCGGTCTTTTGGCAACCGCGGCTCCGGCAGTCTTACGAAAAGGCCGCTGAAGTCTAAATGAGCACCTGAGTGTTTAGGCCAAGTGTAAGTCAGGCTTCTTGATGCCATGACGGGCAATGAGGAGCAGCTGAGAAGAATAGTATAGGTAACTAGAGTCGCAAGTCAGATGTTTATATTTTTTGCAAGACTAGTCAAAATCATTGCAAATCATTTGTTAAAAGAAACACAATACAAATGCAATAGGATATGAATGGCACCAACCGCCAGTGATTAAACAGTGCTATCAGACACAGGTTGCTGAAATCGCATCATTTTGGTTAAATACAACTGCCGGAATTACAACTCTGGTTCTGAGGATAAAATGTTGCCAACTAAGCCACTCAAACAAATATTTGGAATAAAATACCAGGACTGTCATATAAGTTACTGTAAGCTAGCCTTCCCTTACTCTTTGTTTGATCCAAGACTAACAAAATGTGGTAAATTCTGAGTCAGTTCTGGTATTTTGTCTGACAGATTAAAGAGCAGCTGTGCCTGCAAGGTAATTAAGATGGCATTCTAATAGCCATTTTTTTTAGCAGAAGAGTCTGTAGATTTTCAATGTAAGGCTTCAAAATGCAGGATATTCTCTTTGTTAGACTTCAAACTATTTTCCTTTGATAAGTTTTTATTTACAAATACACTAAATCAAGATTTTAAATGTTCTTATTAAGCACCTAGTGATTAGGCTACTAAGAACTAAGAACTGATTTAGTATGTTGTTTGTACACTTGAATATCCCTCATTCATTATGTGTTGTCCTATCATTCTGCTTTTTGGTCTATGCCCTTGTTACAGTAGCACATTTCTTTTGTCGTTCACTTGATCCTAATGCTGTCTTTGGGCAGCTTGTCTGAAGATCCAGGGAAAACTCTACTGTGATGATGAGGTCAAGTGTACCTGGTTTTCTGAGAAGCTAGCTGTGCCACTGCTAAACAGCATCTTTAATCATGTCTGTTGGGTTGTTACAGCATTAAATAAACTGTGGATGGACTTCTTTTAGCGGCAGTTGCAAAAAGTAATGCTAGGTGTGTTTGGGTTCATAAGCCATAAGTGAACATACATTCTGATGAAACAAGGTTACTTTGTGGTGACCAGGGCGATCACACTACACCCATGCAAATTATGGACTGCATCAGGGGCGTTAAGTTTTACAAATTATTGTTATGCAGCTTCAAATATATCCTAATACTGCTTTCTTTTCAGCCAATGCTCAGCTGTATTTCTGCACGCCTCACTGAAGGAGTGTAAACTTTGAGACTGTTGTGTACAAGAATCGCGTTTTGCCAAGACCTGGGTTAGCAACACTTGTGCTAAATATGCCTTTATTTGTCCTTGTTCAACGCTTTTGTTTTTTTAAACGTACTGTATTTGTTGGAGCCGAGATATTTGGTGAATCCCCTTGCTTTGTATGTGGTTTTACTTTATTTGTACAATGGCACAGCCCACCTCACATGATTTTTACTGAATCCTAGTATTAGCATGTCTTACAAAACACTTAAAACATTGCGTTTCTGTGGTTGTTTCAAAAACAACACTGTGTGTGGGTTCATTAACTTTACTTCTACTATTTGAGTGTGCATCTAAATGTATAGGTATGATTAAGCCACATATCATGTCTGCAAACGTAAGCAAACTGCTGTTCCGAAGTTTGATTGGGTAATCAGTTTGCCGTGTTCATTAATTCTGGGCATATTTTATGAGTGTTTGGTTTGTAAATTAATCAGTGATCCATAAATGACCTGGATGGCAGAACATGCGCCTTATTTTGGTCTGGTTGTGTACATGGCAATAGTACAGCATGATCTGCTTTTAAATGATATTATAATGTTAAAATTGAGTCAGATTATACAATAAAATCTGGGTAGGTTCTATATTTTGCAACAATAAAAACTTGAAATGCAGATGGGCATGATGTGGGTAAACAATAAACCTTAAAGGTTTTGCTTCATAGGTGTAGTCTCATCCAGAAAATGTTATATTTCGCATGCTGGTGGTAAACCCATAGAATTATAGTAGAACCTATACTGTAGGTTGAATTACCACTGATGACAGTTGAAACGTTGGAAATCTTCTCTTGTAGGGTTACTTCTACATTTGGAGTAGATCTGATTTTCAGTAATTCAGAAAGAATCCCAGGAGTACTCCCTGCAGTCTATCCCTTTAGGATTGCTTTGAGTACTCCAGTTTGCAAAAATGTAGCATCTGCAAACCATGCGTAAAATTCCAACTAAGCAAAAAGAAAATATTTTTAATAAAATGTTTTTCTTCTCACTTGACTGGGAAAATATTTTCACCATCTGAGAAGCACGTTCCCCAGCACCACATTAAATATGGAGTGCCCGCTTCCACCTAGTGAAGGCTTTTACTCTTACTTTTGGAAGTAGAAAATTGGCATGCATTCCTAGTGTAAGATTCTACCTGTAAGAAGTATGTGAATACTTACAAACCAATGCGTTAGGTTGTGTTCACCCCAAACACCCACAATTGTACAGCTAACCCTAAGTTTGAGACTGCATCAGTTTTACCGTGGTATTGGAATTTCTACATATGGAAGTCTGATTTCCTAATTTTCCAGTCATAAAATTCCACTAGTCATGAATCTTTTAATTATTTTTTGTGAATTAGGCCCTTTGACCTTCGCTTTGAATCCACATTGAGCACCTGCGATCCGTGTGATAATTTCTTACTTTAGCTGGTCCCATGAACTACAAATTAAATCTATGTTCTTTTCTGTGAGAAGTGGTGGTTAAATGTGCAATTTTCAATTATTTAGTAGCCTTTCAGTTTTCAGTTGATCGCTAACTATCAGTCCTGGTGACATTCTCATTCACAGTCTAATCCAGTCTTTCATTTAATCTACTGCTCTGCCGAGTCTGGTTGATAGTCCAGTCATCCACATGGCCACTTGATGCCCTCTGGAGGCACTTGCAATCCTTGAGCTCACCTTGGGTGCTGTTACCTGATGTCTATCTCTCATGGACATCCATGGGCATGCATGGCAGCATTTACCTCATCAGCAAGGGGGGTAGCATGTGAGTGGCTTCCCAGAGTAGCAGGACGGGGGACCTCCATGATTCTGAAATATAGTCTAGCGCAGGTACATATCTGCCATTGTCATTTTACAGTTATAACTCACACAAAGCTCATCTCAGCACTGCTGCTTCTCTGATCTTCCAACTAACAAAGTAGCCTAGCCCTTCCCAGCTTTCAGCTTACCAGCTCTTCTAACATTCTTTGCTTTCTCTCTCCACACCCACAGCAACCAGTAAGAATGTTCACACATTAAACCAAGCATGTGGCATATAACACTGGATAACGAACAATGGAATTTTGGGAGCCCCGTTGAAGACAATAAAATGGCATGGGCTTACAATGGCTTGTTTTAGCCTTCTGCTCCAACATTCCAATGTTTGATGTTCTTTTGCTCCCTTTTTCATTTATAACTTTTTCCCACAGGGAGTGGAATGTTGTAATAGCCTATACCCCTTCTGCCTTGGCCTATACCGGTTGCTAAAGGCCCTTTCCCTCATTATAGGCTCTCAGCAGCAGCTTGGGCCTGTAACTCAGGCTCAGAGCCTTTAGCAACTTGTATGGTCCTCGGCAGAGGGCTACAAGCCCCATAATACACTTCTGCCATAATTCGAAGCAACCCTGTGCATGTTTTCTCTGGATATTTCACCACACAGGAAATAACACTTCAGATTGTCTTTTGTTCGTGATCTGCAGCGTGTGCACTAAAGTTTCTGAAAGTTGGCCAAATTAAGTAACACTTAATCAAGCTACATTGTAAAATACTTTTTAGTGATTTCTCAAGCACTCATGTACAGACTTGTGAACCTGGCCTGGTTTCAAGCTAATGACCCAACTGCGTTTTTCTTTTACTGGCCAATTCTGTCTGTAGGTTTGAGTACAACTTGCCTAATAATTGGCCCGGGGTAAATTAAAAATAAACTTTGCTGGAAATTTCCCAGGAAAAAATGAATCGCCTCCGCTTTAAACTCATATGGAAAAGCAATTTATGCCAATAAAAATTAAGCCCCCGGAGTCTTCCAGTGTGCCTTCTCAAAGCAAAACACAGTCGAATTTAAACTATACAAAGTATGTCTTAGTAATCAAACTTTTAATGATTCTATGTTACATCATTATATAAAGGTTAGTACAACATACATATTTTTTACTTAATGTTCTTCACGTTTTTCAGTATTTTTCATCAATTTCGTATCAGTATATCTGATGTGATTTGCTGACATGTCAAATTCTTTTAAGTAATTGAAATTATAATGTTTAACATATCAAGACAGTTGCCTATGTTAATCTATATATCTAACCAAGTTGATCTTTTGGGAGCGAATATTTCTTTTTTTGGTGCTCCGAATTATGTACCTATAACATAGAAATCATTCTACACTGTGATTTCAAAATTCTAATACTATTTATTTTAGATTTTAGTTTTGGCAAACACGAGGTTTGTTAGTATTGTTTGTGTTTACTGTCGGAATTAATTGTTATAGCTCAGTACTGGGTCTTATGGTCATTGTTATTTCAGTGGCTGATAGGAGTGCAAACTATTTTGCCATTTTTGAAATGGCCATTCCACACTTATTCTCAGTTTGGACATACCTTTAGATTATTACCATGAAAGAAAGAGGAAATACAATCCTAGGATGGAAATGTATGACAAAGGTTGCACCTGAGTCATGGACAAACAACATCAGTTTAAAACCTGAAATCCAGACAGACAGCACTCTGTGGATGCAGTAGAACTCAAATCAGTCAAAAAAGTCGTGCCAACTGAAGGTAAAATGGCAGAAAAATAAGACCACATTTAAAAATTGGTTACAAATAGCTACTGCTGTTCACTACTTGCTGTTAAAGCCAAAATCGTGTATTGGTGTGCCAGTATTAATACAGCATGGTTGGACAACACCCAAGAGAAACCACGTGGGCCTCCACTTTATCTTAAGAGAAGCTGAAGACGCTGGGCAGCCTTCATTCTCAAGGCCCTCTAAAAATTTAAACATTGAAAACTACTTGCTAAAATACAAAATGTGCCCCATGATTAAATCCCTGTTAAGTTGTAGATTTACATGAAGTGACCAAGTATCAAAAGCACCTTACTGGAACTTACAATGCCTCGATGTGAATATGTTGATGTGTAAAGTAAGCAAAATCGGAAAGCAAGACATATGATATTGTCATATTGCAGAGACCAAGTCCAAATTTAAGAATTTGGAGTAAAACGTCTTTGTTGCCCGAAATCTTGTCACCTCAGGCCTCAAAAAATCATTAAAATATTATCAGACCCGCTGGTTGAGAAACTTGAATAATCTACTCAACCTTACTATAATGTTCTTGACCCATAAACGGGTCTCAAATTGTGTGATCCTAGGCAAATATTTTATTTTACAGTCACCTTTTCTTCATTGTCACATATGTGTGCACCTTCAAATATGTGAGATTAGCATTTCTGCTGTACAAAAAACTATTTTGTTTGATTAAATAGACTAAACGTTTGCTCCATGTATAATAAGAATCTGGCCCACATATAGTATACACATGATCCATGACTTGCCTCTTACTTTACTAATAGCATTGCCATCAGGACAGGAGTGTTTCTCAGTTTAAGTATAAACATTCACTTTAATTACTAAAGCATGATCTGGTAGTGCACTGTTATTTATAGACTGAAAGGGGCTCATTAGGAGTTTGGCGGTTGGACGAGCCGACCGCCAAACTCACAGGGAGGACGCCACCACCATAGTGGTGGCGTCCTCCACCAAGTGTATTACAATGTTCCCACTGGGCTGACCGGCAAGAATATTGTATTACAATGTCCCCGCTGGGCTGACCGGCGGAACAGTGCTACGGTATTGGCCTCGGTTCCCTTAAGGGAGCCGAGGCCAATACCATATCACAACAGCACCATTGGAATGTGCACTGTCTGCAAACAGTGCGCATTCCGGTGGTGCTTGGCAGGTGGACCTTGGCACTGGCTATCCAACAGCCTTTCCTTGGCAGGGTGACCACCATAGAAAGGTTTGCAGAAAGCTTGAGTTCAGCATCGCTGTGGCTAAGTACAACTCAAACCGTCATCAGCCCGTAGAGAATGATGTTCCTGGTGGTGACGGTGGTCTCCTGGTGTGTCTGCCCACCAGGGTTGTAATGTGGAGGTCAGACTGCCTGGAGTGCGGCGGTCCGACCGTCACAGCAAGTGTGGCGGTCTTCAGACTCCCACACTGGTAATGAGGCCCTAAGTTCCCAAGAAATGTCCAAAAACCTTCCCACTATCTTGCAGCTTTACTGATAAAACTATATAGTGCTTTAAGAATAATCTGTGAAACTTGGGTTTCAGAAAACATATCTATCATTAGCACTTCACCAAGTAAAGTGTTCTGATTTGTTTTCATCATATTAAAATATTTTTTATCACAAAGAAGTACACAAAATGGCCTTTCACAACTACTGAAAAATATTTTGTAATGTTTTTTACAGTTGGCTTAGTTATTCAAATGTTGTGTGTTAGGAAAAACTTGACACCCATTTCAAACTCTTTGTACAGCAGGTCAGACAGTTCACCATACAAAATCCTAGAATTCTGCAGTCAGAAGGCAAAGTAATTGTAAGAAGACAAACTGAGTTTTGACCTCTGTCTCTGAACACAGAGCAAATGTGACAAGATTACAAGATTTAAATGGTCTTTATTGCTCCTAGCATTCTAGAGTAGAAGACATTTACACTTGACCCATAAATTCCATTCTGGAGTAAATCGATCTGTAGTAAACTCTGAATCCCTGTAAAGAAAATCAAATACAAATGTATTATGTGCACTAAATCACATTGAAAGTGTAAGTGTTTTTTTCGAAATCCATAAGTGAATGCAGTATCATTGGTATGATCAATATACATTTTTCTAGCTTTCGTAATGGAAAGTTTCAGTTCTGTTAAGGACATGGAGGCGAATGCCTGAACATTGAATCCAATGCATTCATGGTATCTTCTAAGCATGCCTCTAGGGAAAATGCCTTCGAGACCATCGTTCCTTTGCTGGAAAGGGCTCCAAACATTTTTGTATCTATGCCTGCTTCTCGTATGGCCCACCTCACCCATAGAGCAATGGTAGGGGAGGACACAATTCCATGAGTTTTTATGAGAGCTTAAAGAAGTTGTCGTTTTCAGGGTGAACGGAGATGTTCTGTCATTGCTTCACAAGCCTTAATGCATCTCACTGCGCACAATTTCGGTGAATCTGGAAAAGCTGTATTAGATATCACTCAGGAGTTGGTTTCGTCCTTCTTGAAATGTGAAAGGTAATACCTTTTGGCATGAACACTCGTCCTGATGTCTAAATATCTGAAATCCGATACTCGTCTATAGGAAAGCAAGCATAGGAGGGAGGCCAACTTGGCCGACAATTGTTTCCCAGAAATATATTTATTCCGAGGCCAGGAAGTAAATAAATTGAGTGCAACATTAACTTCCCACAAGCCTGAGTATCTTGGTTCGGGGAGGATGGATAGATATATATCCCTGATAAATTTTTGGACCAAAGGATATTCTCCCACAGGGAGGCCCTCAATTAAATTAAATTCAAGCTGTTTTTTCTGTAGTGCATGGCTACCCTACCGGACCTCGCAGCTGTTATTGACAACCACTCAAAAGTTCCATAATGGACTCCAAGTGAACTCGGGCGGGTCCCTGTCCTGCTACTCAGGGAAGACACTCACATGCTACACAGGGAGGGTGTTCCATAGCCTGGGCCCCAAAAACGTGAAGTACCGTCTCCCGCTTCTTGCTTTTTGACCTTAGGCACTGACAAAAGTCACTGATTGGTTGACTTAAGGGGTCTTCCTGGGACATAGGAGGTCAGTAGGTTCTGGATGATAATTGTACCTTTCCCAAGCGTGGCCCGATGAGCAATACACATGGCTTTGAAACAGATTCTTTTTTCCACTGGAGCAATGAAGAGCTCATAGGCCATGCTGAGTGGATTGGTGCTTCGGTATCTTGTAAATGGTTCTGGCTGCTGCATTCTGGACTACTAAGAGGCGATTTGGCACATATTTTGGGCTCCCAAGGTCCCCAGATGAAGGGAGTTTCCAAAGTCCAGGCAGCAGTTTATTCGTTCCTGCACCACGATTCTTCTAGTATAGCATATGTAGAAACGTTCTAAGGGTCGCAAATCAGGATCCCACTAGTTTTTTGGATTCAATTTCCATAGTTAGTTTCTCATCAATCCCAAACCCTAGGCTCTTGACTGCCAGATTGGGATGAGTGATTCACCAAATTGTTATGACCATCCCAATTCCCACCATCTAGTTTTGTAGCCACTGAGTTTTAGATGACTCCCAGACATCTATTCTGTAACCTCACTGAGGCAAGAATTCAGTTGCAGGGATGTGGGCTGGTCTCTGGGGTCAAAGCCATTACAGTTTGAGTGTCATCTGTGTATGACACTAAGGCTAGGTCGTGAGATTGTACAATCTCTGCTAACGGCCATACATACAAATTAAAAAGTGTGGGGCTCAGCGATGAGCTATGAGGGACCCTATGATGTAGAGGGTGAATGTAAGAGTAACATGAACCTTCACACACCTGGAAGCACCTGCTCCCTAGAAACGTTTTCATCCACATATTATTGTTCCCTGAGATTCCCACTTCCTGCATTCTCTGCGTAAGAAGTGAGTGTGACACTTTATCAAAGGCAGCGCTGAGATCCAGCATTATAATAACTACTTAGTCTCCTTGATCTAAAATAGTGTGAATTTCCTCTGTTGCAACTAGTAATGCTTTCTCTGTGCTGCTGCCCATTCTAAAGGATGAAGAATACCATGACTTTCTAGGAAGCTAGACAGGTATTTATTTACATGCTTTTCTCTACTGTTGCTAACTAGCCAGAGCAAGGAAATAGGTCTATAGCTCTTTTTCATGAGAGTGTTCACTATAGGCTTTTTTTTAACAGTAGCTTTATTATTTTATGTTTTCAGGCTTGAGGAATACAGCCGGCTATCACTCTGAGGCTATCCCACTGATATCACTGAGCAGAAGGTATTCACTGTTCTGTAAGCCAAGGCGGCTAGAAAATTCAGGGTGTTGACAATTTCCATCCTCAAGGAATCCAAGTGTCTTTGACAATACCAACCCATCCAACTGGACCAAGCCAATTGTTATCTTTTAATTGTGTTGCCTGCCCACGCCCTGGAGAGTAAGTCTTCAGCCTGGAGCAAATGTCCTGGGACATGCCATCGTCCCTGGTAATCCTCCACATCATAAGCTGCAGCAAACCCTCCAGAACCAGATGGTGGAGATTCCCTGAGGGATCCTTGAGGAAAGCTGGGAACAGGGGTAGATGAATTGGAGATTCCAAGAAAGTTCCATCAGAACTGGAAACAACACTTGAGAACTCCAGAAGGGAGTTACTACCACCACAGTCGCCCGTTGTCTCCTGGCTTGGGTGGAGAGTTGCATGATCACTGAGAATGGCAGGAAGGTGTATCCCGTTTCCCTCTCCCAGTTTTGCTGGAAGGCATCCGTCGTGAATGCCAAAGGATTCAGTCTCCAACTGAAGTATTTTGTCATTTGGTGGTTTATGTATCAGACTACCGCCACATTGTCCATCTTGAGGAGGAGGAAGCAACATATTTTCTTTCATCCAACATCTGACTGCAAACAGGCCTGCCATCAGTTCTAGACAATCGATGTGTAGAGCACTCTCTTGTTCTGACCATTTGCCTCCGATGGAGAACTCTCCACATCATGCTCCCCAACCAACGCATTTGAATCTATCACCAAGTCTGGTTGTGATCCGAAGATAGCTCATCCATGCCACACCTCCATGTGGGCTAACCACCAGCGGAGTTATGCTTTCACATCGTCTGTCAAAGGTACACACTGTGAATACGTCAGACCCTTGCAGAGGAATGGGATCTTGAGCTTTTGAAGGGCCCTGTAATGTAGGGGGCTGGGAAAAATGGCCTGGTTGGAGAAGGAGGGGAGCCCTACCACCCTTGCAATTTGTCTCAAGGATGTGACCGGTCTGGCTAGCGTGCAAATCAATTCTTTTCTGATCTTGGCCATCTTCTGAGTTGGAAGGCTTAGAGTGGGTTGAACTGAGTCTACTACAAAACCCAGAAACACAGGAGACTGCGTCGGAGATAAGAACAACTTTTTCTCGTTGATGAGAAATCCCAGAGACTGGAGGAGAGAGACTGCAAGCTTCTGGCCCAAAGGTGTTCCACTGTGAGTTTGAGAACCTTGGTAAAGCACCAAGGAGCTGAGGCCAGCCCGAATGGGGGCATTGTAAATTTGTACGTGGCCTGATGCCAGTGAAATTGCAGGAAGTACCAATGAGGCTGGAAGATTGGGACCAGGAAATATGCATCCTTGACATAAAGTTGTGCTAAACAGTTGTTGGTAAGAAGAAGATCCCCGAGAAGATGAACATACTCCAGTTTGAAGTGGTGGAAGACCAACCACTTGTTGAATTGCTTGTGATTCATGACAGGTCTCTTTCTGCCACCACGTTTCTCCACCATAAACTAATTGCTGATAAACCAGTAAGGGTGGGGGTGCGTGTGGGGGTGGACTGTAGTCATATTGGCAAGGAGGTCTTGGACCTTGGGGTCAAGCAAAGAGGTCTCTTAATTGGAAAAATACAAAGGCGGCAGAGGGCCGGGTTTGGACGGGGAGCCAAAAAACCCTATTTGGAACCCTTGAATCGTCTGCAAGACACAAGCATCGGTCGTTCGGGACCTTCAGTTGTGGGCAAAATCTGCCATCCTGCCCCCTAACCTTACATGGAATCACACTCACATGAGAGGCACCCTGCTGGTGCCTCCTCTGGAGCCTCTGTGCCGAAGAGATCAGCGGGTGGGATAGAACCCTCAGAACCTTTATTGATCCTGCTGGTATCCACGTTTAGAGGCTAAGCCCTGGAACGAGTCCTGGTATTGTCCGCGGCTGGCCAAGTGCCCCCTTTTGCATCCAGCCCCAATGAAAACCCGGGAATTAAATATCTTTTTGATGGATGACTGGGCTTTGTCCAATGAATTTAAAAGTGGCAGCAAACGTACTTAATTCTTTAATAATGGGATTGCCAAAAAGGCCTCCCTGTGCCACTGACTGGCCTCAGGGCTGGCCAGATTTTCCTATTTTGGATCAATTTTAATGAGTAGGGACCTCCTCAGCTCAGCTGACAGGGCGCAGTTGGGATTGTCAAGGAAAATTATGGCCCTCTGTGCCTAGCCTGGCACGATTTCTGGGGAATAAGGGATCCGGGGCCTTGGCATCCTCTGCCATATTTAACATTTTTAGCAGGAGTCCAGCAATGTCAAGGAGCTTGTCCTGACAGGCGAACCTAGAGCACTCTATGCCTTTCTTAGGGTTGTGGATGTATTTGGCAAGGAACATCGCCATACAGGGGTCTGTTTCTGAGGTAAGGGCAACTTTACCCGCCAGAAATGGGTGTGGGCACCCTACCCTGCAGAAGTTGAGGACCTCTTTATCCAGAGGTGTTTACATCCACATACACAGTCATCTTGTCCACTGGAGTCTAATCAGATGACCGGAGGTGCAAAAGGTTCTCCGGGTGGAGCATGTCTGAGTCTAACCCCAGTGTGGTCTTGTCGTAGTTGGGTGACTTTTGTGGAAACGAGGTTCCAGGGCCTTTCTGACTCTACAACACCATCCAAGAGAGGGGAGCTGTTGCCTTCTGGTGTGTTGGAGGCAGGTGATGTTACCAGGCTCAAGACCGGTTTTAGAGGCACAGAAAGGGGGAGAATCCCGACAGGCTTGTGTGGGGGACTGTAATTCCCGTCAAAACCAGGAAAACTGTCACCCACGCCCTGGTCAGCAGCCGATTGGACTACGGAAACACCCTATATGCAGGAATAACAACCAAACTCCTAACAAAACTGCAAAGAATCCAGAACGCATCTGCCCGCCTCATTCTGGACATCCCATGCCGTGACCACATTTCCCCCCAGCTCAGAGACCTTCACTGGCTACCAGTATCAAAGAGGATCACCTTCAAACTCCTCATCCACACACACAAGGCCCTCCACAACACAAGCCCAGCCTACCTCAACAACAGACTCACCTTCCACACCCCCACCCGCAATCTTCGACCTCGCCAGCCTCGCCCTCGCCTCCATATCCTGCATCCGCCGCACCACCGCCAGAGGAAGATCCTTCTCTCACCTAGCCACCAAGACCTGGAACTCCCTACCGCTCCACCTTCGCCAGACCCAAGACCTCTTGACATTCAGGAAACGCCTCAAGACATCGCTCTACGACCAGTAGCTCCCCCCCAGCGCCTTGAGACCCTAACGGGTGATTAGTGCACTCTATAAATCCTTGATTGATTGATTGATTGATTGACCAGAAAAGGCACGTTTCAGCCGATAGAAGGCATACAAGTCAACTCGGAATGAAAATCAGGGAGGCTCATCTGTCTCAAATAAGGCACTCTGCATGGGACATCGATGCCGCACCTGTGTGATGTAAATCAAGGCTGGAGGCCAGATACGGACCCCTATTAGCAGTGTCTCACTCCATGCTACATGAGACACAAGAGAGGCAGCGGCCAGTCCCTCTGCTCCAATCACTGATTCTCTTTCCAGAGCATCCGGCAGCGTGAGCAGTGCATGCACCAAGAGGACAGCCTCA
Organism: Pleurodeles waltl; assembly: GCF_031143425.1. NCBI lineage: Eukaryota > Metazoa > Chordata > Amphibia > Caudata > Salamandridae > Pleurodeles > Pleurodeles waltl. The sequence continues at coordinate 667,084,930 of NC_090449.1, read as the reverse complement.
GAAGAGGTGAGTGGGTGCCCTTTGCTGTGGGAAGCCTGTGCCACAAAGCCCTGACATGCCTTTGACAGGCAGCTGCCCCCGCCAGGCTTCAAACTGCGTAGAAGTGGGTAAGCGCTTCCTCACTGATTGCAAGTTACCCAAAGGGAAGAAAAAAGTGAATGAAAAACATAGTAGCGTAAATAAAGCAAACACTGGAAAGCCTTGTAACAAAAGCATGGTCTTCTGGCCCCTCTACTTAACCATCCGCCGCGAGGAGCAGCGAAGAAAGAGGAAGCGCCAACAGGAACAGAGTTCTATGAGGAGGATATGTGATCCCTGATTGGATGAACTAGTCACCTCACCCACCCACTCAGCCGGTCACACGCTAGATGCCATTTTTTCCTCCAGCAACCATATCACCTTCACTCACACCACCGAACTCCACTGGACTGACCACCACTGGGTCCACTTTTCCTGCCTGACGCCCACCACCCACCACCTACAACATCCGATCCCTATGGCAAGTGGAACAAGATCTCCAAGGAACAACTGATCTTCAACCTCGCTCTGGCTCCACCTCCCAGTACCAATGACCCCAACACCGTCGCCCTCAACCTCACACGATGGCTAGAAGCATGCGCAGACTCCCTCGCCCCACTCAAAAAAACCAGCATCACCCGCACCGACAAGACAGCCCCCTGGTTCACCGCAGAACTTCACTCTTCCAAACTAGAATGCCAGAAAATCGAGAAAGCCTGCCGCCAAGAACCTTCAGTGAGCAACTTCTCTGCCGTCAAATCAGCCATGCACAAACATCACCACCTCATCCCGACCACCAAACGATCCTTCTAAAAAGAACGCATAGACAACAATGCGCACAACAGCAAGGAACTTTTTGCCATCATTAAAGAACTCACCAAACCCAAATCCTGCGCCACCGACCCTCCACACTACCAAGACCTCTGCAACTCCCTCTCCAACTACTTCCACCGCAAGATCGTAGACATACACGAAAGCTTCACATCGGCGTCTCCCACCACCGACACAGCCAACACCACAGCTCCCTACCGCACCAACGTACTGAAACCAACAATGAAGAAACCAGCAAAACCATGAGCTCCATCCACTCAGGCTCCCCTACAGACCCCTGCCCCCACCACATCTTCAACAAAGCCAACGAAATCATCACTCCCCAGCTCCGGGCCGTCATCAACAGCTCCTTCAAGATCCCAGATATTTGGAAACACGCTGAAGTCAACGCTCTACTCAAAAAACCCAAAGCAGCCCCTGAAGACTTCACAGACTACCGTCTTATCTCTCTACTCCCATTCCCCGCAAAGTTCATAGAGAATATAGTAAACAAACAACTGTCTCACTTCCTGGAGGACAACAACATACTCAATGTCTCCCAGTCTGGATTCTGCAAAAACCACAGCACCGAGACCGCCCTCATCGCCTGCACAGATGACATGAGGACCAGATTGGACAAGGGCGAAACCGTCGCCCTCATCCTCCTAGACCTCTCCGCAGCATTCAACACCGTATGCCACCAAACCCTTCGCACATGCCTCTTTGATGCCGGAATTTGCCACAAAGCCCTGGACTGGCTCACCTCCTTCCTCTCCAAAAGAACCCAAAGAGTTTGCCTCCCTCCTTTCCGGTCTACTGCTACCAAAACCATCTGTGGGGTCCCCCAAGGATCCTCTCTCAGCCCCACCCTTTTCAATATCTACATGGCTCCACTCACCAGCATCATCCGCCCCGCGGCCTCAACATCATTTCATACGCTGACGACACCCAGCTCATCATCTCCCTCATGAGGAACCCATCTGCCGCCAATAATAACAAACACGCCGGACTCCTCGCCATTGCCAACTGGATGACAGCAAGCCACCTCAAACTGAACTCAGGAAAAAAATGAGATCATCATCTTCGGTCCCAACAAGACAGCATGTAACGACTCATGGTGGCCCACTATCCTAGGACCACCTCCACCACCCACGCACGCAATCTCGGCATCATACTGGACTCCTTGACTCAGCAAATCAACACCATATCATCCTCCTGCTTCAACACTCTCTGCATGCTACGCAAGACTTTCAAATGGATTCCCCTAGAAACAAGAACGGTCACCCACGCCCTCATAAGCAGCAGACTGGACTACGGCAATGCCCTCTACACAGGGACCACAGCCAAACTTCAGAGAAAACTCGAGCGCATCCAGAACGCAGCCGCACATCTCACCCACAACCTCCCTCACCACAAACACATCTCCGCCCACCTCAGATCCCTACACTGGCTGCCCATCAACAAAAGGATCATCTTCAAAATCCTAATCCACTCTCACAAAGCTCTCCACGACACCGAACCGGCCTACCTCAACGAACGCATCAGCTTCCACAACCCAACTCGACAGCTCCGCTCCGCCGCCCTCGCCCTCACAACAGCCCCCGCATCCAACACACCATCTCTGGCGGCAGATCCTTCTCCCACCTTGCCGCCAAGACCTGGAACTCCCTCCCCACCAACCTACGCAAGACCCAGGACCTCCTAACTTTTAGAAAGTACCTCAAAACTTGTTTTTTTGAGCAGTAACCCCTCCCCCCGCGCCTTGAGACCCTACCGAGTGAGTAGCGCTTAATAAATTTGATTGATTGATTGATTGATTGATTGAACTGTGAAGAAGTTTTATCCAAGTGTCATAGGATTTGTAGTTTGATAATGTTTTGATATGGCTGCTGTTAAATAAAAGCAAAGAAAGAAGGCATAAAAGCATAATCCTCGCCCCTGGTACTGACATAGAATTTATATTTACTTGGAATTAACGTGTTTGTTTCGCCCCCTATAGTAGACTGGTTTTCCTACATACAGTGCACCTAGGTCAGTAATGAACTGTAAATTTGACTTGTGTACTGCATAAAGTATAGATGTAGTATAATTCACCATTGGATTGGGATTAAAGAAAGTAAGTACACAAATCTAATTCAGCTGGCCATATCCACCAGCACTGATGGCTAAAGGGGGGTCTGGATTAATTTTTCAGGTTTGGGATAAGCGTATCTGCTGTTAGCTCCTGGATAGTCCTCCATCCATACCAGAGAGGATTGCGGTGGGACTGTCTACTCCTCGCACCCACTTCACACTCTGTTGCTGGGAATATGAGTAACTGAAGAATGGCACTGTTTGAGTTGGATTGGCCCTTGTCTGTGCTGGATCCGTAATCCGGCAGAGCATTGCACTTCCACTGGACGCTAGAGGCGCATCTCATTTGTAAGGGACACATTCTCGCTCCAGTGTATTAGGCTGGCAGGAGATGCTGCCACTGTGGTAAACATTCAGGAGGTAAAAAAAATGCAAAATTTTATTACTTCTCATTCACTGCCTTGCCGTTATACAATGGGCAGTAAGGTGATGTGCCTAGAATGAATCCCTGCTTCTGTTGCTGGCTTCTTACTCAGTTTAAGTTATGGTTTCCAGAGTCTGAGTAAGACAAAAGTGATGGTTGCATAGATCTCATTAGATTATTCTGTTATCCTACGTCATTAAATGAAGTGGGTTGGTGATAGAAAAGGGCCTAGTTTTGATTTCATATTCTTTGATTAATTAAAGAATCCCAAACAAATTACTTCTACAGTTTTTTTAATGTATCTTTTTTTGAGGAGCTTGTAAACTTGATGGGATGACACAGAGTCGTGCTCTGCAAAATTAAATTTAGCTCCAGCAGTGTAGGTTCAGACAGCGTGGTTGCAGACGGTAGATCAGGAAACGTACTTGTCTTAATCAGACCTCTTGGAAACATCCCCTTCTATTTTGTGAGTATCCTAGTCTTCAGTCCTGCAACTCCCTCCACCTTGCCATTCATCAACACTTCCTAGCCCTCTTGTCTCCTGTTTGCCTCTCTCCTGCTGGTGCCTTTCTCTTCCTGCCTTTGTTGTCTAAGCTCTACCCTCAAAACAATTCCTCTGCCCCCTGGTGGTTTTATCTGTGAGCCTTCTCCTTCTGTCTCTTTGTTTTCCCAACTGCGTGGAAGGTATGTGTCATCGCTCTTCAAGCCACAAGGGAAGCCTTCCCTCGTAAGGTAACCTGTGAGGGCTGCGGTAGCTAGATCGGCCCCGTATGGAGCAGTGGTACAGCAGCAGTGGTTCAGCTTTAATGCTCTCAGTGCGGAGTTGTTTCTCTCTTACAACAGACTATTACTTCACTACTCCAGACGTCGTGTGACTGGTCCAAATCTGATTTAGGACGTCAGTAGCCCTGTCTCAGTTTTACAAAAGCACAGTGCTTCCGTAGTGAGCTGCGTTTAGTGTGTTAAAAAATATATGTGCATATAGTTAAGAAAATAATGACACATATAGGTGTGTGTTCGTGTATCTATACAAGGGCGAATGTTCTGCTTAGGAGCTCACTGCCAGTGCTGATGAATGGCAGGGTTGTCCAATGCTAAGGATGAACGGTCTTGATTTCCCTTCGTGCCTTTCTTCACACTGCCTTCACTTCCTCTCTCTTTGTCACACCCTTGCATGTTGTTTTTCACTGCTGCTTTCTCCTTCTTTCAGCCTTTTTATATCTTTCTGTTCCTCCTTCTTTCACTCTTTGACCCAGAGCAAGAGAAGACAGCAAAGTCTGATGATGAAGCGTTTGTCCTGGTCACCAAAAGTCATTGTTCGTTTCCACGGCCTAGAACCACCAGTAATATCTTCCTGAGTGTTAAAGTGCTATGAACAAGTATGCAGCATAGTAGCATAAAAATGTCTCATGGAAGTTATCCAGGATTATTTCACTCACAAAAGTATTAATTGGATGGGACTAAATGCAATTGACATTCTGTGTGGAAGGCTGAAATTGGCTCCATCGGTCAGGCTGAATAAAAACATCAACTATTCTTGCCAGAGTTAAAAATCCAGTGAGAGCATGAAGCAGGAACATGGCATAGATAAAGGCAATGGGCTTATTCCGCTGTATGAGTTGGATGAGATTGGGGATGGGTTTAAATAACCTTATTGCCAACGTGCTGTCGGCTGGTAATAGATGCAAATTGCATTTCCTTCATTAAGTGTCCTCACGTAATTGATCCTAGAATTGTTATGTTCACAGACTGATTGGGTAGACACACACATAACCGTTGTACTGATTGTAAACCACTCATGGATGTTTTTTGACAAAGATATTAGGTTCCTGATGTCACCAAGTTTGAACACACTTTTGTATCTTCTCTTCTTTGCGCTCTCTCTTTCCTAATAGGTTCTAATCTCTTACACTTTATGTTCTCTTATACAATTTCCTGTGTGGCCTCACTCCCACTTTAGGTGATGCCACTCTCCCATTTACCTGTGTACGCTGTTTTCCTTAGCGTGTGTGCTTGCTCTTGTTCCCTGCACACTTATACCTTGGTGGTCTCTCATTCTTTCTGCTGTCAGGCTTAATCATTGTGCTGCTGCACATCTTCCATATGCACTCTCTATCATTTCCTGAGTTATCACTGTTATCCCTTGCATATTCTCATTATTTTGCTGAAGAGTTGCTCATTCCTTTGCGCTTGTGGATCTCAGGACTCAGAAAAATTGCAGATCTTTTCGAGACAATTACATTAATAAGGTGATACACATAATGTTTTTTTGCTGAGTATGTGAGTTTTCAGTAACATCATTCTGCTCAAGTGCTTTCAGATTTTTTTGTGTGTTTTCTAGTATTCCATGAGCTTGCTCTCATTCTTTTCTCTCGCCAGTTAATTTAGTTAGTTAACAAATAGACCTTTAAAAACCCCATAAGAAGTCTAATAGACATATGCACTTTTGATTCTATAGATTGACAACTCAGCATTACGTCCTTGGGGTGGTTATAAGACAACTACAGTCATTTAATCAACAAACTACCAAATGTAGCCTCTAATCTAGACAGCCCAGGTTAAAATGTCACAGATGACTGCCTAGCAGACACCTATTGCCATATGAAAAGGAACACTTTAATGCTTATCTTAGGGAAGACCAGTAATTTGCATCAACGTTGTGCTAGGGAACCTATGGGGCATGGGAGACTAAAACAAGGTACTGTGTTTAAGAGAAGAGCATTAGCACGAAGCACAAGTTACTTTACATTTTACAATCAAGCTGATTTATCAGCTCCATGCTTGTAGTTAGATGAAAATGTTACTCCTGTTGTATTTGTTTTCGCTGCTATATTGTTAGACCGGTTTATTGAGTAAGTCTTGTCAATGTCAACACCTGTACACTCAGGTAATAAAACTTACTTTTTAATGGTAAACTGTACTCGTCTGATAGGGTTATTTGATTTGTGTGAGAGATGCTTAGAAATGCTCCACCAGTCGAGATGTATGGAAAATGTGCAATTCTTTTTCTCCATGTCAAAAATTCATAATTTTTAGTGAAAAATACATTGATTGCCAAATCTGAATCTCTAAATGTTAGCTAATTCAGGACACATACCTAGCGGTCAAGATAAAGAAAAATGAAAAGAGTTTAATGAGGAAAGGCAGTAGTGAGAATGATAAATGCAGGATTGGTGCCCTGCTTATGAAATCCTGTACTGCCAAGGCTGGATACAACAAATGGTGAAAACTGAAATTCAATTCAGTTAAATTCAGACTGGTTTTGTATGGCACCTGGCTACCCAAACAGGCCTGCCCGCGCTTTTGACAACCACTTAAACTATCTCCGGCCATCAAACCAACTCAGGCCATAAAAAGATGAGTCTTAAGAAGTTGTCTAAAAACCGATCCAGACTGCTGACTTCTGATGGGAGCAGGGAGAGCATTCCAAAGCCTAGACTCAAGGAAGGAATGCCCACCGCTTCTTTCTTTTTTCCCCTGGGTACTGACAGAAGCCACTGATTACTCGAGCAAAGAGACCTTACTGGGATGTAGGAGGTCAAAAGATGCTGGGTGATGATTGGACCTTTTCCATGAATGAAACGATGCACACTACACATGGCCTCAAAGAGAATTCTCTTTTCCACCGGGAGCCTTGTAGATCTATTAAAGCCTCTCTGGCCGATTGAATTTTCAGAATTTTATAAAGGATTCTGGCAGCTGCTTTCTGGACAACTTGAAGATGTTTTATGACATATTTTGGTCTCCCTAAGCATATGAGTTCCCATAGCCTAGGCGTGAGTTTATTAGGCCGTGTACCACAATCCTTCTAGATACCGTAACAAGAGCACGCAAGTCTTTTGGATTGGGTTTCCATAGTAAAGTCGTCGTTTATCCAGAAGCCTAGACTCTTAACTGCTGAGGCTGCCTTGGGTAAATCCCCAAGTTGTTCTGGCCTTCCCAATTCCTGCCATATAGATTTATTGTTCCTGAACATGTGAACCTTGGCCTTGTCTCCGTTGAGATTCAAACAACTTGCAGTCATCCACTCTGTGACCTCTCTTAAGGCAAGAGTTCAGTTGCTTAGAGGTTCTGCCGACCTTGGGGCTCGAGGCCATGATGATTTAGGTGTCAGATGTATATGACACTAGAGCTAGGCCATGAGATCGTATGATCTCTGCAAGGGGCCGTACATACAAATTGAAAAGTTTGAGCTCAACGGTGAGCCCGGGGGTCCCCGCTATGATGGGGGTTAAACGCTACTATAGAGTGAACACTCACGCACAGAAGCTTCTATTTCCAAGGAAAGCTTCCAGCCACTTGATCGCATCCCCTGAGATTCCTACTTGAAGCATTCACTGATTGAGAATGGAATGTGACACAGTGTCGAAAGCTGCGCTGAGATCCAGCATGAGGATCATGGCTGCTGAGCTACCCTGATCTAAAATGACCCGCATTTCCTCGGTTGCGTCCAGCAGGGCAGTCTCCATGCTACAACCCGTTCTAAAACCTGTCTGTTTGGGGTGTAGAATATCTTGGCTTTCCAAGAAATTCGATAGGTGTATAATGACATGCTTTTTAATGATATTTCTAATTACTAGGAGCAGGGAAATTTGTCTGGAACTCTGTGCTAAAAGGAGATTCACTGTGGCTTTTTTATAAGTGGTTTTATTAAGCATATTTCCGAGATTGAGGGATACAGCCTCTTGCTAGGGAGAGATTAAGAATATCCCAAAAGATAGTCAAGAGAATGTTACCTCCCTGCCATAAAACATCTTGGGTGGGAGTCCAGAGGAGAGCCTGATTTAATTGAATTTATTAGGGTTTCCAAGGCTTCCAGATTCAGTACAGGGAAAGTAGAAAGAGTTGGCCCTGACCTGTGTTTTGCTGGGGAAGTGTTCTGTGAAGTCTGTGCCGGAAGGAGACTTAATATTTTGTTCACTTTGGTGATAAAAAAAGGTGGCAAACCAATCACAGCGCTCTGCTGATGGTGAAGGACATGATGATCATGAGGGGAGAGTCATGAGTTCATTGACTACTTTAAATATTCCTTTGGGGAAGTTTGCTGAGTTCTCTGTCCTCTTTTTAAAGTAGGCAATTCTGGCTGTTCTAATCCCCCCTTTTATAATTTTTAAAGCTGATTTGTAACCGGTTTTGTTATTTTCATTATAATCTTTCCTCCATTCTCTCTCTCTCTTCTTTGACTCTTTTTTAACAGTGTGGGCTCTGGCATATACCAGGGGGCTCTCTCCATTGTCTGTATTGCTTTTCAAGACTTGCAGGGAATTCCGGACTCTTAGAGTTATTTAGCCATTGTTCGAAGATAGTATATCTTTGCCTAGTGTCAACCTTCAGAGTGGGAGTTGATTCAGCAAGATCGTACCTCCACTAAGTTTCATTAAGTTTGGCCCACAGGCATCTCAGTTTTAGGGCAGGAGAGTTTTTTTTACTCGGAATTCCAGGGCCTCAAGCGAAACAGGAACTATGTAATGGTCAGACCATAATATTGGGGTTGGGTCTTCCGTCGTCAGCTCCTTATTTGTGAATACAGGGTCTAATTGATGCCCTTTTTTTATGTGCAGGAGACTTAACGAGTTGGCAAAAGTGTAATGCCTCAAGATCAGGAACAAGACCCTTTACAGGATCTTGCTCAGTTTGCTCAAAGTTTTGAGCAAACTGAGCCAAGCAACCAAGCAGAGCACTGAGATATGTATTTTTGGCAAACGGCTCAATGAATAGATTATTTACTCTTCTAAACACGGACTATATATACTGGCAGAAGAATGGAGCATAGCATTTCACCTTCTCTTACAGAGATGAAGGAGATCTGGGCTCCTACTAGGTAGGGATAGAGATATGAGAAATCATGTTGGATCCTGGGTTAGCTGAGCAAAGGAAAATCCATTATTTATTAGCAAGGGAGCATACTTACAGGTGAGGTGTACAAACGCCCCTGTCGTACTAGACTAGCAATCACTAAATTTGCAGTCATTGCAACATAACATTATGCCAGCAGGACTCGTGCATCACTCTACTATCTCCATAGAAACATTGTTGACAGGAATGTGCCTAAAAGGTGGTAACTTCCAAAAATTTGCCCAAACGGATACATTGAAATCGCATATAAAAATCACAAGACCTGAACAAGCAGTTGGTTAACTCACCACAAATCCTTTTAATATCAGGCTAGGAAGCACCCATACTCGATGCGTGCGAGTTGCTGTTTGTCTAGTGTCCTGGACACAGGCTAAGGTTTCAAGTATGGGGGTGGTGTGGCCTGGTATTAAAAGGATCCTGGGTGTGTAATCTAACGGGACGCTGCACATACATGATATATTTCCATATGGTGAACTACAGTTTCACAATATGCATAGCATGGTATATTGGCTGTACAAAATGAGAATGCCCTGAAGAAGTTCACGGTGGTAAACAAAACGTGTTAGCTGTGTTGTTTTGCTGTAACACTTGGATTTATAGGTCTGCTGTACAAGTACAATAAAGAATATATGGAGCATTCTTCATTTTTATTTGGACTCTTTCACGTTAATATTTACTGCTGGTTCACCACTATATGTATTTTTCTATAGTCATTAAGACCTCCACCAGTATTTTGGTAAATAAGCATCATTCCAACTGTAACACAAGAGATAAACAATGACTTTATTTTAAAAAAAACACAAAGAACACTTATGGGAAAGCATTGGTGTTGGCGAGAGGAGACTTTCTTGTTTCCTGACCCACAATTATATTGCAGCAGCTTAAACACAAATAATAATCAAATAGACTAAAATAATATTTTACTCGTTGATCGAAGTGCATGGCCTCCATATTTGAATTAAGTACTCTAGCACAGAACATTTGATAGATGGGCATAGTAACATATGTTTGATCGTGCCTTGGTTTATTTTATTATTGTTGGACTTTTTTGCTTATGCAGGGTCATCCCCCATCTTTTTGCTTCCTGCCTCCTATTTTTTCTGACCTGTTGCTGTTGGCTTTTGAACTCTGAGCTCTTTACCACTGCTAACCAGTGCTAAAGTGCGTATGCTCTCTGTGTAAACTGTATGGGTGATTGGTTTATCCATGATTGGCATATTTGATTTACTAATAAGTCCCTAGTAAAGTGCACTAGAGGTGCCCAGGGCCTGTAAATCAAATGCTACTGAAGGGCCTCCAGCACTGGTTGTGCCACCAACATAAGTAGCTCTGTAATCATGTCTCAGACCTGCCACTGCAGTTTCTGTGTGTGCAATTTTAAATGTAAATTCAACTTGGCAAGTGTACCCACTTTTCTTACATGTCAGACACCCCCAAGGTAGGCCCTAGGTAGCCACAAGGGTGCAGTGTATGGTTAAGGTAGGACATATAGTAATGTGTTTTATATGTCCTAACAGTGAAATATTGCTAAATTCGTTTTTCACTGTTGCAAGGGCCTGTCCCTCTCATAGGTTAAAATGGGGGCTACCTATAAATCTGATTAGAGTGTAGATTGCCTTTGGGAGCGGATGGACATGTGGAGTTTGGGGTCTCTGAGATCACAAATGAAAAAAAACATCTTTTAGTAAAGTTGATTTTAAGATTGTGTGTTTGAAAATGCCACTTTTGGAAAGTGAGCATTTTCATGCTTATACCATTTCTGTGACTCTGCCTGTTTGTGGATTCCCTGTCTGGGTCAGTTTGACAGTTGGGCTGGTTGCACCTCACACTAGACAGTGACACAAAGGGAGCTGGGGTGTAGCCTGCATATCCTGATGAGCCATCTGTGCCAGGAGGGAGGGGAGGAGTGGTCACTCACACCTGAAAGGGCTGTGCCTGCCCTCACACAATGCAGTCTCCAACCCCCTGGTGAGTGTCTGGGGCCTGGCCTGGGCAAGGCAGGATTTCACATTCAAAAGAGACTTTACTTTGAAGTAGGCCTACTTCAAAAGAGAAATTGGGTACAAGAAAGGCACCCAAAACCACAGACTTTAGAAACACTTCTGGAAACCAAGAGGGACCTCTGCCTGGAGAAGATCTGAAGAGCTGAGGAAGAAGAGCAGCCCTGCCTGTGACTGTGCTTTGTGGAGCTATCCTGCAGTTGCTGCTTCTGCCAGAGTAAGAGGGCAAAGACTGGACTTTGTGTGCTTTCCATCTTGAGAAGAAATCTCCAAGGGCTTGATCTAGACCTTGCCTCCTGTTGTTTGAAGTCTCAGAAACAGCAAAGACTTCTTTCTCTCTGCTAGCACCTGGAGTCTCTGGAGAGACTCCGCCCTATGGTGTCCATCCAGTTCCTGGGACCCTGAAAGGAGAAGCTGGCAGCCTAAAGACAAGGAAATCCACGCACCGAGCGCCGTGCGGGGAAAAGATTGACGCAACTCCGATCTGCGGCTGAAGAAACAACACGCTGCCGGATCCGCAGCTGAGAATCGACGCTTGCAGGAAACGCGACCGAAGAATCGACACACGGAGCAGGAGAAACGACGTGCAGCATCGCTGATGGAGGCTGGGAGATCACAACCCGCGCTGTGGGTTTTTTGGATCATCGTGCGGCTGGATTTCTGACTCAAGTACTGCTGGGCGTGGAAAAACAACGTAAGGCCTGCCCTGACCCGAGAGTGCTGACCGGATCGACGCATCGCTGTCCTGCGGATAGAAGAAACGACGCGCCCGACCTGGCGAAAGGAGAAACAACGCCAGGTCCCGCTCGTGAATGGAATCAACGCATCGCAAGCCCTTTTTGATGCACACTTGCCCGTGCGCGGTTATTTTTGACGCACCCAGGGTACTTTTTCACGCTAACAGTGTTAGTGTGTGTTTAAAACTACTTAAAGACTCTTTTTGCATTTTTATTGATAACTTGACTTGTGGATTTTTGTTGTTTTGGCCTTGTTTTGTTTAGATAAATATTTCCTATGTTTCTAAACTGGTGTTGTGTCATTTTGTAGTGTTTCATTAAGTTACTGTGTGTGTTGGTACAAATACTTTACACCTGGCACTCTGAAGTTAAGCCTACTGCTCTGCCAAGCTACCAAGGGGGTAAGCAGGGGTTAGCTGAGGGTGATTCTCTTTTACCCTGACTGGAGTGAAGGTCTTTGCTTGAACAGGGGGTAGCCTGACTGCCAACCAAAGACCCCAATTCTAACAATTATTGACAATGAATTGAGGCATATGGAAGAGCGACTCTGCCATCCTTTGTCTATATGCTAAATATGTGCTGACTGAGGTTGAAACCAGCATAAACGACTCATAACATTAGCTCTGTGTATAATCTTAGCACAATTTGGATACCTTACCCTGTAAGAGACATACTATTGTCATACTTATCAAGGAAGAGGAAAACTTAGCTAAGCACATTTCAACTGGCTTAAAGGAGGATCGCAATAATTTTGATAAGTAATGAGTGAAAGCAGTGTACATTGGTCTTACAAAAATAAGCAAAAATGACAATTATGAAATAAGCAGAATCCACAACATAGTAAATAATATATATGTATATCAAATGTTAAGTTACAGAATTGAAGAGGTGGGTTTTAGTACAATATTGTGTGACATTGATTAAAATTGTTCATTAATTACTAAAACATCTGACATAATTGATTTGTTCAGTACTTTTTCTTAAATAGGTTTATGTGAAAAGAAAAAGTGTACTACAGTATAAGCATATCTCAATGCTGTAGGCTTTCCCAGATATTTGGACCATTCATTATCAAATAGTTAAAACCCTTGTTATATTATAATATGATAATACGTTTATTCAGATTTAAAATAACCCAAATTAACTTTTTGAAAAAAAAAATAATAATAATGACTCTTTTGAAGGTTGTAAAGTACATTTATTGATTCTAGTTAAGTAAATCATTGGTGTTGACGTTTCATTGACGAATTTTGCCAGCAGCTCAACTTTCGTTCTTCCACAAACGTTCTTCCAAGAATTTATTCAAACTATCCCCTTTAAGGGTTTTCTGAGTTTTTAAAAGGTAAATATTCCCTATTTGGGATCTTAAAAAAATTAAGTAAATTGCTCAGGGAATGTTGTACAGCCAAAGGTACTTCAGGGAAAATAAAGCTATTTTGCTGTAGTTTTCATTATGTGAAAACGTTGCCTTCTCACACCAAACTCCGTGATCCTCGTATTATGATTCATTGACTTTCTAGATTAGTAATAAAGAGAGTTTTTAAAACCTCTAAGTTTTAGAAAACCCTGATTCTGGAGTTAAATGTCATACCTGCCAAACCCCTTTCTGCAGTTTATTCAGATTTCCTAGTTGTGCACACCCTTATTTTTTTCGCTGACATATTTATTCGCGTGAAACCTACGACAGGTTTCTTAAACAAAAAGATTGTGAGCTACTGGTAGCTCTCCAGTTAACTGTAAGTGGCTCTCCTGTGAGAAGCCCGGCCTAAATGAGAAGCATATTTAAAGCTGATATCCCATCTAGAGGCTTTCCAAATTGACAATATCTTTTGACATTACTGCTGGCAGTGCTGCACTGAGGTTATCATTGTTGGTCGTCTTGCTGAGGGTGGCCACCAATGTAGTCTTGTCTGATGTGGTCATTATTACAAAACTATCAATATTAGTAGCTCTGGATGATTTTCATTGAACAGAAGGAGCTCCTATTACTGTTAAGGTTAGAGATCCCTGATCTAGAATTTGATAAGGGGGGCAATGTGCAGTAAATAGAGTGATGCATGCAGATTTGTTTGTGATAAATGGCAAATCTGCATGTTATTGCTAAGTTTACTCTCCAGAACTCAGAATATGACCTTTTTATTGCTCCCTGTAATGCCTCACAATAGGAAATCAGCATTTACCAGGTACAGTAAACAACCCATTCAACTCTGCCACACTCATAATTGGGCCTGTAAACATATGAAGGCTAACATTTTTATTAAATAATAATTATTTTTTGTGGGAATTTAAAAATATTTAATCTGTAAAATGATCTGCATTTTGTGCACATACATTATTCTAATCATTATTGCATTTGTCTGAAAGTATTTTTGTTGGCTTTTATTGTTTGAAAATAAAGTGAGATATAATTAAATTAATAGAAATAAACTGTTTTCTTTATGGTTCTTGCTCTAATTAATAATCTTGCATTTTACAGGTTCACTTTCCAGACGTAGAAAGGGTTGAATGGCTGAACAAGGTAAGACCTTCCTCCAAATATCGCTGTAGAATATCTGGGGCTCTTGCGGTGTAAATGTAATTTTAAGTTTGCTTTGTACAGTGAGCATCAGGGCTGTGAGGAAAATATACAGATGTGCAAGAAAACAGTGCCAAGAAGACACTCCAGGATATGGGGCTAGTCCTGTGTGTGAAGCCAAATTAGGTCCAATTCGATTTGTATTTTTGTCCAATTTTGTGTGGTTGCCGAAAGGGTGTGGTGGGATCCAGATGTAAATGTTACAGGGAGGTGTCTCGAATTGACTGATGAAAACACTCACTTCTTATAAAGAAGAAGTATCATAACTGTCAGCCAGTTGGTAGGCCAAGCCGTAAACTGGAAGAAGCTGTTTCACTATTGGCCACAATCCCAGAGTGGAGCTGTTGCTCTACATGGGTGGCTGTCGTTGGCTCATTAAGGCCGCAGCCATGCCATATTAACCATATTAGCGGAATTGACTACATTGATTCCAAATGAGAACTACATCGATTATATTGTCGGTGTTGAATCTGAAACTCTACACACCATATAAAATGGCTGACCCATATTTCAGGTGAACATTAGTCACATGTAAGTATGAAGAATAATGGTTCCTTATAATTTACTTAAATGCATTTACATTTTAGTTTCAATTGCACATGGTCTCATATGCGGGTTATCCTCGAAAGTGAATTTTTCTTCCAACCCCACAGTCAGTGGAAGTAAAAACGTCCTTCAATCAAGCAATCAAACATTTATAGAGCACGGCAAATCACCCATGATGGTCTTGAGGCCCTTCAGCCAGTATAGAACACACAGTGACAAAAAAAAACTCAGCTCAAAAGTATCTGTTTTGCTGTAAAAGGATCTCTCAGTGTATATATTTTTATACACTGGCATTAGCAGGTTGGGCAACAGTGCTGACGATGCAGTATATACAAGAAAGCGTGGAAGGGGGGGAGGGTAGGTGTCAAAGGAACAGTACAGTAAAGTAACGCCTTGGTGGAAAAAATGGTGAGGGTGCATAAAAGAAAAAAACAGTAATAGTACAAGCATCTATTTAGTTACTCAAAATACTCAGTTACCTGGGAGAAATGGCAGCGTATCGACCCTTGCAGTATTAATTTATTTCCTCTGGGAGGCACATCAGTAAAATTCCCTCTGTACTAAGGATCACATAAAACAGATGAGGGGTGGCTTAGAGAATAATTCCCGTTAGTCAGATGTTTTTTCTGTGCAAACTAAACGCCTGGGATGTTTAAAAAAAGAAGAAAAAAAAAGGGAGAGACAAAAAAGAAAAGTTACTCACTTGAAATTGCAAGCCAGGGCTTTCATCTAGAAATCTGCCCAAGTGTCTCCACGGTGTTCCTTCTCTTTAAGAGCTCTTGCTCCCTTTCTGTGCTCGTATAGCCCTTATAGTGTCATATGTTCCTGGTCCTCTTCTACATCACAATGGGAGGTTCAGAAAGGGCAGTTATACAAGAGACCCCTTCCTGAAAGTATAGTTAGGGCATTTTACAGCTTTCTAGTTTACTTTACCCTGTTCACCTAATGTCTACAATTATATATGGTCACTCAAAAAAATAAGAACTTTTAAACCTGTTACACAGTGATGATCATTGACATTTTAAATCGTTTAGGTAAAAGAGACCCCAGTGCTTTAAAATAGTCTTTTTTTGTGAATGAAAACTGTACATATTTTGCAGATCCTATTAAAAAAGTAAAGAATAATTATTTTGTAGGAAAGTAGAGGAACACCAACCTATAACTACGATCTCTAGTACCTCCCTGAGTGAAATAGTGTAAAATAGATGCAATGATTCAGTCAGTTAAAAAGAAGCCTACATGTATACATTTATTTTTAATAAAATATGTGGGTCATTTATTATGCATATCACAGTTACTTCCCAAAACATGTACTCCATTTTGCATTGATCAAGCGATCATCTTACAGGACTTGCCTTTAACAAACAGCCCAGCGGAACTGTGAACGCTGAATTTTTACTAATAAATATTCATGTATTCTAAAAGTTGAATCTGCATAGAAAATTAATTAATATAGAAAATAATACAAGACATGGAAAATGTGCCTACGTGAGTGGCCGCTAGTGATCACGAAGTGTCCTTATTAATTGCTTATTAATGTGAGATGATGTGCTCGTGTTTTGAGAAATGTAGTAGTATGTTATATTAATGATTACTTATTTTATATTTGCTTTATAAATTGTAGGCCTTAAGTTAGAAAGGTCTTGGACTGAGTTGCACATCCTCACGTCAAATTGTACGGTTTAAATAATTCACATAAAAAAGGCTATGTAGAGAATTGAATACTTGTATTATTCCACTGCGATGACCAAACTTGAGCACTGCTTGCTCGAAAATGCTGTATTAGCTATCGATACATTGTAGAGTTTAGTGTGTGAAAGCGATGTTCCCAATAGCTAACAATGGATGCACTGACTGAAGGACAGAGAAATACAAAATTGTTACCTGACGAGGCCAACGATGGGAACAGGATAAGAGGAGCCAATCATCAACATGTGAAAGACAGTTTAGTTATATCTTAGATTTGAAGCTCTATTTTCATTGGACTAAATGTAAATATATGATTCTTTAACCAATGGCTACGTGAAAAGAGCTCTGGATGATTTTAACTTAGCCAGACTGCACTGAGAGAAGAGAGGCTTATTTCCCACTTTGATATCCTCCTGAGAGGAGCTTGTTTATTCTGTCCAGTTCTGGCTTTCTTGATGCGAGGGAGGTGTTCTATTGCCTGGATTGCAAAGCAAAGGTGTCTGGTGGGTTAAGTTGAGGTGGTGGTTGAGGTATTGTAAGGAAATGCCTCCTTGGCATGGTTACCCCCTGACTTTTTGCCTTTGCTGATGCCAAGTTATGATTTGAAAGTGTGCTGGGACCCTGCTAACCAGGCCCCAGCACCAGTGTTCTTTCCCTAAACTGTACCTTTGTCTCCACAATTGGCACAATCCTGGCACCCAGGTAAGTCCCTTGTAACTGGTACCCCTGGTACCAAGTGCCCTGATGCCAGGGAAGGTCTCTAAGGGCTGCAGCATGTCTTATGCCACACTAGGGACCCCTCACTTAGCACATACACACTGTTTGCCAGCTTGTGTGTGCTGGTGGGGAGAAAATGACTAAGTCGACATGGCACTCCCCTCAGGGTGCCATGCCAACCTCACACTGCCTGTGGCATAGGTAAGTCACCCCTCTGGCAGGCCTTACAGCCCTAAGGCAGGGTGCACTATACCACAGGTGAGGGCATAGGTGCATGAGCACTACGCCCCTACAGTGTATAAGCAAAACCTTAGACATTGTAAGTGCAGGATAGCCATAAGAGTATATGGTCTGGGAGTCTGTCAAACACAAACTCCACAGCACCATAATGGCTAAACTGAAAACTGGGAAGTTTGGTATCAAACTTCTCAGCACAATAAATGCACACTGATGCCAGTGTGCACTTTATTGTAAAAATACACCCAGAGGGCATCTTAGAGATGCCCCCTGAAAACATACCCGACTTCCAGTGTGGGCTGACTTGTTTTTGCCAGCCTCCCACACACCAGACATGTTGCTAGCCACATGGGGAGAGTGCCTTTGTCACTCTGTGGCCAGGAACAAAGCCTGTACTGGGTGGAGGTGCTTCTCACCTCCCCCTGCAGGAACTGTAACACCTGGTGGTGAGCCTCAAAGGCCCACCCCCTTTGTTACAGCGCCACAGGGCATCCCAGCTAGTGGAGATGCCCGCTCCTCCGGCCACTGCCCCCACTTTTGGTGGCAAGGCTGGAGGAGATAATGAGAAAAACAAGGAGGAGTCACTCCCCAGTCAGGACAGCCCCTAAGGTGTCCTGAGCTGAGGTGACTCTAACTTTTAGAAATCCTCCATCTTCCAGATGGAGGATTCCCCCAATAGGATTAGGGATGTGCCCCCTCCCCACAGGGAGGAAGCACAAAGAGGTTGTAGCTACCCTCAGGGCCAGTAGCCATTGGCTGCTGCCCTTCCAGACCTAAACGCACCACTAAATTCAGTATTTAGGGGATCCCAGAACCGAGGAAGATTGATTCCTGCAACCTAAAGAAGAAGAAGGACTGCTGACCTGAAGCCCTGCAGTGAAGACGGAGGCGACAACTGATTTGGGGCCATCCCCACCGGCCTGTCTCCCTACTTCGAAGAAAACAGCGACGCATCCAACAGGGTCCAGCGACCTCTGAAACCTCAGAGGACTACCCTGCATCTAAAGGACCAAGAAGCTCCCGAGAACAGTGGCCCTGTTCAAGAAACTGCAACTTTTGGAAACAAAGAAGCAACTTTTAAAGACCACACGTTTCCCGCCGGAAGCGTGAGACTTTCCACTCCGCACCCGACGCCCCCGGATCGACCTGCGGAAAACTAACACTACAGGGAGGACTCCCCGGCGACTGCGAGCCCATGAGTAGCCAGAGTTGACCCCCCTAAGCCCCCACAGCGACGCCTGCAGAGGAAATCCAGAGGCTCCCCCTGACCGTGACTGCCTGCTTTAAGGAACCCGACGCCTGGAAAACACACTGCTCCCGCAGCCCCCAGGACCTGAAGGAACCAAACTCCAGTGCAGGAGCGACCCCCAGGTGACCCTCTGCCTAGCCCAGGTGGTTGCTACCCCGAGGAGCCCCCGCTCTCCCTGCCTGCATCATTGAAGAGACCCCCGGGTCTGCCCATTGATTCCTATCAGAAACCCGACGCCTGTTTGCACTCTGCACCCGGCCGCCCCTGTGCCTCTGAGGGTGTACTTTCTGTGCCTGCTTGTGTGCCCTACAAAACCCCCCTGGTCTGCCCCCTGAGGTCATGGGTACTTACCTGCTGGCAGACTGGAACCGGGGCACCCCTATTTCCATTGAAGCCTATGTGTTTTGGGCACCACTTTGACCTCTGCACCTGACCGGCCCTGAGCTGCTGGTGTGGTAACTTTGGGGTTGCCTTGAACTCCCAACGGTGGGCTACCTTGGACCCAAGTTTGAACCCTGTAAGTGTTTTACTTACCTGTGAACTTAACATTTACCTCCCCCAGGAACTGTTGATTTTTGCACTGTGTCCACTTTTAAAATAGCTTATTGCCATTTAAAAAAAAAACTGTACATGCTATTGTGACGATTCAAAGTTCCTAAGATACCTGAGTGAAATACCTTTCATTTAAAGTATTGTTTGTAAATCTTGAACCTGTGGAACCTGTGGTTCTTAAAATAAACTAAGAAAATATATTTTTCTATATAAAAACCTATTGGCCTGGAATTTGTCTTTGAGTGTGTGTTCCTCGTTTATTGCCTGTGAGTGTACAACAAATGCTTAACACTACCCTCTGATAAGCCTACTGCTCGACCACACTACCACAAAATAGAGATTAGAATGATCTCTTTTTGCCACTATCTTACCTCTAAGGGGAACCCTTGGACTCTGTGCACACTATTTCTTACTTTGAAATAGCATATACAGAGCCAGCTTCCTACAGGTATGCTGGGCTGGTGTTGTGGAGAGCTGTGTCAGTGTGAGTGAGTAGCTTGCACTTAAATTTTTTCTGGACTGGGAATCAATGGAGATTGTTAAGGGGTGGAGAGTTGTTGCTATTTCGTGGCATGTTCAGGATGAGTCTTGCTGTGGCTTTCTGGGTGGTTCGGAGTTGGCGTAGAACATGGGCTGGGATTCCGAATTTGAAGGAATTTTTGTAGCAAAAAGGGTCTATAGCTTCTCAGGGTGTTGGAGGTCTGCTGTGGTTTCTTCAATAGGGTATTGACTCCTGCATTTTTCCAGTAAGACGGAAAGGGGGCAGTAGTTATGGAAGTGTTGATGACAGTGACTGCGGGGGAGACAATGGTTCTTCCAAGGTTGTATATGAAGGGGTGGCATGGATCTGAGGGGGCTCCTGATTGGATGGTGTTCATCAAAGCAGCGATGTCTTAATTCGAGAGGGGCTTACTGTTGCTTAGCTACTGTTTCGCGATGAGGGACGTGCCCTGCTAGATCTTGGCAGTCTTCTGGTTGAAGAAGTTTGAGATGTCATTGCAGAGTGCTTGGAAAGGTATGGTGTTGTTGGAAGCTGTGGGGTTGGAGAACTCCTTGACGATGGTGAAGACTTCTTTAACATTGTTGGGGCCGGCTTTTAGTTTTTTGCTTTGCATCTCATAGTGGTTGGTGGTAGGGGTATAGGGCAGCTTTGTATGTGGATCTTGCGGTGGTGGTTTTGTTGAGTCTCCATTTATTCTCAAGCTGTTTGCAGTGGTGCTTGGACTGTTTGAGGTTGTTTCGTGTGCAAGCTGGGTCATTTGTTATTTCTGGTGGGAGCGATGTGGTTGGCGCAGTCGGTGAGCCATTTATTGGATAACTTGGGGTCAACATTGAGGTTTCCAGTGTGGTTGGGTTTGCTTTCCTGTAGGGTCTTGGTCCAGTTTTCTTTGGATATTTTTCCCCAGTGTCTTGATGGTGCTTTGGGTTTTTCTGATGGGTGGCTTGGTGGCCAGGTATCTTGGACTGTATGATGTATTGGTCTGGCCATGTGAGCGGGGTTGTGTGGGTTGTGGTCATCCTGTTGTTGGAGGAAAACATAGGGTCTGCTCTGTGGGTTAGTCCTTTTACGAGCAGGGTCAGTCCGAGGGTACAGAGGCTGTTGAGGAAATTTAGGTCTGCGAGGAGGATGTAGTTGGTTGATGTGATGGAGAGGGGAGTGACGCAGTCTGATATGTGGTTGCATAATTTTGCTTGGAGTTCTTGGGGACGATAGGCAAGGGTTCCCTTCAGGGTGGTTTTTGTAGTCTGTTCGTATTTTGAAGTGGAGATGCTCCATAAGGTTGGAGTCAGAGTCTGTGGAGGTGGAGCAGTTAATCGTGTTTTTGTAGATGATCACAAGTCCTTTCTCTGGTTTGTAGGACGGGATGGGAGTGGCGATGTCTGACTTGGAGGCTGGGTTGAGCCATGTTTCGGTCAGGAAGTGAAGGTCGGGTGTGTTGTTGGTGAGGAAGTCACAGATTTTGGTGGAGTGTTTCCCAAGGGATCAGACGTTGAAGAACATGGCCGACAGTTGGCATGGGGTGGCGGCGGCTGCATCAGTTGTTTGGAGGTATGGGTGTTAGCATCTGATGTGTCACAGGTAAAATTGCAGTGGGTGCAGAAGAAAGGTCCTACCATAGACATGGGGGGCGTGAGGCAGCAGTGTGGTTGCTGGTGTGTTGTTGAGGTTGTGGAGGACGGAGGAGGAGCAGTGGTGGCGTTCGTTGACTCCGATAGCAACTGTAGTTGTGGTGTTGCATTGGATTGAAGTGAAAACTGAGATACCACGTTGCAGGGAACCAAATCATGGAAATCTAATTTTAAGGAAATACAAAAAAAACATTTGAAAGGAAAAATATTTTTAAGGAAACATCCAAAATTATGTTATACTTAGGTGGAGTTTAGGACTACTGTGGGATTTTTGGGTTCAGGGAGGGGTAATGTTTAGGGGTCAGGAATAATTGGCGTTTGGGTATTGAAAGGGTTTGTGTGTGTGGTATGTTTTGTTTAGGTTTCAAGATGGGTGGAGTGTGAAGGTGTTAAGAGGTTTTACAGTTCATGAATGGGCAGAGTTTAGAGCCGGCGAGGGTTTTTACGGTTCGTTTATGGGTGGCGGCTGGGGTAGTGAAGAGGATTCAGGGTTGGGTGGAGTTTAGATGTAGGAAGGTTTTTTTGGGGTTCAGGGATGAGTAGTTTAGTGTGATGAGGAGTTGTTTTGGGCCATGAATGGATGATGTTTAAGGACTGTGAGGGTTTTTTAGGGGTCAGTGCTGGGTGGAGTTTGGCTATGCTGAGGTGTATTAATTGGTATGGGATGGTGAGGTTTAGGCTTAGAAAGGGACTTTTAGGTTGAGATGAAACGGATTCTCAGCAATGGTATTCCTGAAATGGTTTTTTTATGAAACTGGTGTTAGGGGCCAGGGTTCCTGTTGCTGGGCACGGTCCAGGTTTTTATGGGTGGAGCCGGGCTTGCCTTTGGTACTCCATTGGGGCATCTGCTGCGTGGTCGTGGTGTATCCTACATTAAGTAGGTCCTAGGGTGGGCGGGGCTTCTGTTGACGTGAAGAATAGTGAGTGGGAATACCCAGGCGGGAAAACCCAGGCAGCAGCGGTGCCACTTGGTCAAACAGTGGTAACTGGACCGGGGTGAAGAAGAAGGAGCTGGAGGCCGCAGGCAAGTGACACGCTAGCTGCCTACTTAAACCAACATGCTCTAGCGATGGTATACTAAAACTAGTTCATGGGCTATTGGTTGGCAATTTTGTACAAAGTACTCAAACCAATAAGTGATTAATAATGGTGTGCGCAGCTTAATATTTTCTGAAAGTACATGCGTTGCTAATATGTCTTTGTGCCTATTAATAGCAACCCTGGACATGGTAATGTTCTGTAAAAGTGAAGTGTGTTTTACTTGGCACACTTTTTGTGAGTCATTGATTGTGTGTCTATTAGTGCAGCTGTTGTGGTTTGTTTTTTCTTTGCTGAGATTGCATCTATATGTTCTTGCCTGTGACCTAGGAGGTTATTTGAAATTAGAAAGGCAGCTTTAGGTTATCTTTCTAGTGCCAGGTACCACCTATAACTGTCTGTCGCCACCAAGCAGGAACACATTCACAAAGGGTGTTAGATACAAATAGATTCCTATGTGTTCCTTGTTTACTAGGAGAAACCAGATAGCACTGCCAGATGTCTGGGCTTGTGATTTAATTCCCCCATTCCACTCCTTTAGGGCGATGGTCAAGAGCTGAATCTTTAAATATGCTATCTTTATGCTAATGTTTATTTGTAAAACATCCCCCTGAGGGAAATTAAACCAGATAGAGCCAAGTTTTAAGCTATACCATAAGGTTAAATATTGATAATGGCATACATAGACACAGCTTCATACAAGTTATTTAGCAGCTGAGAAAGCTCTAACTCTGTAATAATATCCAGCAAATGTGGGTGAATTGATAGATATTGCATGTGCCCAGCATGTTTTCAATCGTGATGTCCGCTGTTACTTAAGTAGTGATAGAAAGTTGGGCAGACCAGTAAATGAGCCACAATAAGCTTTTGTCTTATCGTAGCGCATACTGTTCCCTTTTAGTTTGCCATTTGTGGGAGGGGCTGGCGTCGAGCAGTGCCACAGGCCTAGGAGCAGGAAACTCCCTGATGGGCAGTTATTTATTTTTACAGGCTCGTGTCCTCGGAAATTGGACATAATGGACTCATCCTGGACCAGGACTATTAGTGATGAGCCTAGTTACATTAAGATGTACTCGGCATAGAGGGCTGATTAGGCACGTGATGACGTGTAGACACTAAAACTGAAAACTACACTCGTGAAACTAAAGGGAAACGCCCAAGAATGTGTTTTCGACACAGAAATTGACACTTCAGCAGACGTCAATGAATTTCACAGATATTTAGCGATTTGCACAAATGCTAAAAAGCGTGTGTCTGTTCATAGTGTGACCTAACGTGATATAATGCTAGTTTTCAGTTCTTTCTCATAATTACCTTCACCTAGCCTATAATTACTTGAAGAGCCAGTCAATCAAGACCCATATGCCGATGGTAAAAACAGAAAAAGCTTCATACAAACAGCTATTGTGTGACTAGGATTTATTTTATTTGATTTGAAAGCATTTTAAACCAGTTATAATTCTTAGTGAATCCGACCAATACATGTGATTGAATTATGCATTGGAAAGGTACAGACTGCATAAAATGGATGAAAGTCTGTCTGTTGACCCATTAGGCTTCTGCATAGTGTAATTATGTAATTAGTAAACTATTTACTACAGTGCATTATATGACTCTCTCTGAAGTCGCATTTACCTGCTTTTGCGCTTAACTATCCTTGCCCTTTTGCTGATGGATATCAAGCTCTGTCCACTCCACGCCAGTCCTTTCTGAGGGTGCTTAAGTGAGAATTAGAAACCAATCACAAACCTTTTCTGTTTAATAAGTACTAATGTGTGAAAAACACATGGTTGTTTCTAGTAACTGTGTGTGAACGGTTAAATCAAACAGGTGAACAGTACCACACTGTTACATTTTGATTGGCTCATAGCTTGTTGTTATCTACCCAGGAGATTCATAGCTACTGGAGGCAAACTTAATAGCAGTATCAACTCACATATCACTACGTATTCTTCCCAAAACAGCCGCATGTGGAGATCTCAGCGTAATGCTAAAGAACTAGAAGGATTACTTTGCTCACCTAATGTGTCTGCAGTGAGGACATGTTTTCTGGTCATAACCGCTTCAGAATTAAGTTTCCCAACCAGAAGGCCTGAATACGTACATGAAATGGTTGGGCTGTTCGCTTCAAATTTCTGAAATAAAGGTGCCCTTGAAGACATTTCTTTCCAAATGTTTGTTTTATATTTTAACATTTTCCAGCCTGTGTAGATTGTGCAGTGACAATTTTCATTGTATATTTAAAAAGTTACCTCATTGTTCTGACTGATTTATAATGTTACTTGTTGTAAAATGTTTATAACAATTACCTTTGAATGTAGTTGATAAAGTAAATAGACTTCTTTTTAGACACAATAACAATTGTTTCAAAGTCACTGTATGTTCAGCCAGGGAGATGCAACTACTGACAAAAAGCTTTGGAGTAATAAAAAGAACATTTCCAAACGGCAACTCATTTAGAGTGTCTCATTATCAGGTAGACGACAAATCCATTCATTTTAAATCTGAAGTCTCTCTACAGATAGTTTCAGGTACCTTTGAATCTATTCCCATGCTTTAAGATGGAAGATAAAAAAAAAAAACTTTGTATCCCCATCATAGTGATAGTATTTTAAAATTAAGCAATAGACAGAATAGATAGCCGGTAAAAACATGTGGAACGGGGATGCTGGCTTTAGGTAGGACTCTCTCTTATTAACTGTGTTTAGCTCTTTAAAAATACATAATGCCATAAATGATTACATAAAAGATTACAAACCCTTACTTCCCTTCACATCCTTTGAAGCAGCTGAATCCATATCTGCATTAAAAACCCTTTAATGCTCATATACGTCATCTGCTCTATAGGAACGCTTTAAAATAAGCAACTCCTATTTCAGTAGATGGCATCCATTTTGTCATCATTAAAGAATGTTAGCTTTCTAGTTGTCCATTAGAACTCTGAAGCTGCAAGTAGAGCACTAGGTAATCGAGTGACTGCTGCTGCAGCTGTTGAGAGAACATGGTTTATTCATCATGTCAGACTTTTTCTCAAGAAGATACCTAAATGTTGTCCTTATTTTACCTCTGGACCTCTAACTGTGATTTCCAAGAGAAAACCCTTTTCTGTCAAAGATGTTTTATCAGATCTCAACTGGCGATATCCATTGATCGCAGAGTGAAATCACAATAATTAATACAATTAATATGGTACCATGAGTAAAATCAATTCAGTTAAAATCAAGGGGTTTATCAAGCTCATCTAAACCAGATGGGCTTCCCATCGCTGGGAGGTATCCAGACTTTACACAATAATCTTAAATAAACAGATATGTCTTGATTTTGTTTCCTGAAGCTGAGTAGGTTGTCAGTCATTCTAAGGGTTAAGGTTAAGGTGTTCTACAGTCTGGAGTCAAAGTAAGCAAAAGCACACCCACCACATCTAGCTTTCTTCATCCTAAGGATGCAAGAAGGCTCAAGTTGCTAGATCGTAGCTGTCTTTTGGGGCAATATGTGCAGACCAGTTGATGAAGGGTTTGTGGCCCCTTCATTGTTCCTAGCGGGGGAAAAATGCCAAGAGCTTTAAACTGAATCCTCTTGTGTATAGGTAACCAGTGTAAAGTGGCTAGTGCAGGGGAGGCAATCTGAAATGTGGGAATTCCCAAAAGCATTTGAGCTGCAGCATTCTGTATTACCTCTTTTCATAACTGAAAGTGGACTTCCAACTAAATTAAAATCTGTATCACCCTTTCTGTATGCCCCTTTTTGTGACCCTCAAAAAGACCTCCATACAAGATCCAGCAGGTATGTTTGCAACCCTCTACTTAATACCACGAAAACAAACCACCACATAACAATTTTGTGAATTAAATCCCAAAGTTTAGGGATTTGTTTTACAATAGCAATGTTATGTAAAGGGAAGAGTGGCTCTTTCAGATAGTTATTCACCGGAGAAGCAAAACTTTTCTAGCATTCTGTTGTATGGAGTGTAAGTCCTGGGGTATGGGCTTGTTCATGTCTCGCGCTTAAGTTGCAGTGGAATCCTGTGATTGCAAGATTTCATATTATGTTTTAAGAGTGAGGCAGTTGATGACTGGCCAGCAGGGGAGAGTTTGCTCTGAGCTGTTGTCCACAATAAAACCACACACCTCCTTCATTGTTGTCTATTCCCTCACAACAATTTTGGTGGCGATTACCTGGCCAGTGCGGTGAAGGGCCAAGAGTGGATGGAGAAGGGTGGCTCCTCATTCACACGACAATGGCAGAGCAGAGGAACACCTACGATCATGGCGAGAACCTACAGAGAAATTACGTGATGGGGGGAGTATACAAGGACATAGCGATTGCAAGATTACAGCTGGGCGGATAATGCCCCATAAGGAAGAATTCACCTTTTTAGTGCACTTTGTTTGAAACAGTGCACAGCGGTGATGCGCGCTCCTTATGACATCTACAGTAAAACAATTACAACGCTGAGCACCTAGTGAAGTGAGGTACATTTTAAAGACTGTTTCTTACAGTGCGATTCACAGTGATATGCACATTTGTTCTGGAGATTTCAAGACTGTTGAATTTATTGGTAGGGCAGGTAGGTACCTACACCTAGCAACAAGCCACTAACCTCCACATAGGTACAGTTAGGTCTCAGTAAATTAATCCCAGCTCTACCCTTGGTAGCTTGGCATCGAGCGTCAAGGCTTAACTTAGGAGACAAAGTGTAAAGCATTCAAATATCACAAAACAGTAATTAAATAAAACACAGGAAACAGTTTAAAAATCCAAAACCAATTTATAAATATAGCTTATATTTTTATCTTTAAAATGACACAAAAACGATTAAAATCGGTTCAGGGGAACCGGAGATATGAATTTTTAAAGTATTATTATTTTCTAGCGCTTAGAAACAAAAAGCGCCAATCGGGTCATCTGGTTGCACCAGGACCGGGGCAAAGTCAAACTTTCAGGCCGACCGCGATGGAGCCCTGCTCGGCTACAAGTCGCGGGAGGCCTCGGTTAAAAAGTTACCTTCTGACTTAGTCTTTATTTTGAAGTTTTTCTTCACCGGGACGAACCTGCCAGTTGAATCCGACCTCCTGGAGCCCTTGTCCGGATACGCGAAGTCGGTTTCCTCGGTGGTGATTTTTACCTTCGGACTTAGTCGTTTTTTCGAGATGAAAATCCTTCGACCGGGGTAAACCTGGATCTTGATCCGACGTCCATGGAGCCCTTCTCGGATACGATGGCTGGGAGGTCCCGGTCAACTTTTTACGTTCGGACTTAGTCTCTTTTTTGGATGTTTTTCTTTACCGGGACGAACCACGAAGTCAGGCCGGGTCGCGGTTGAGGCAAGCCGGCTAGAATTTCCGCGTCTGGTCGGTCACTTTATGGAGCTTTTTTTCAAAAATTCTCCAATCTTTTCCAAACTTCTGGGGCTTCACCCAGATGTTCTTTCAAGGTTCTTTTGGGGTCCACAGCTCACCCCAAGGGTCCAGAAGTTCTGTGATGGTCCTTGGGGGTGCGGACTTCAACTCCCAGAATGCACCTGGCGCAAACTCCTTTTTGGCCACTGGACAGTGGTCAGCTGGTCGCTTTCTTCAGGAGTTGGTGCAGGGGACTCTAGTTTAGCAATTTTTCACCTGTAGCAAACAGGGAGTCCCTCCTTGAATCAGTTGAAGCCAGGCAAAGTCCTTCTTGTGGTGAAGCCCAAGTGTGCAGCTGGTGCAGTCCTTCTGAGTGCAGGGTCCAGGTGCAGGCCAGGGGTCCAGCAGGGCAGTCCTTCTTCTTCTTTAGTTCCTTTCTTGTTGAATTCTGGAGGGGATCTGAGGCGTGGGTGCAGGTCTGCCAGTTTTATCCTTGCTCCTGGGTGAAAAGCAGGGGGGCCCTGGTTCTCCAATCAGGGACAGGGTCGTCCCCCTGTGATGACCACTTCCTGGGAAGTGTGGCAAAAATCCATTCCAGAAGGCAACAGTCTCTAAAAATCCAACATGGATGAATCTGATTTTTGGAGGTTACATCTGGCTGAGCCCACCCACTGGTGTGGCTAAAAATCATAAACACACCCCTCTCCTGCCCTCTCCTAATCTAATCAAGGGGGCACCTAATTGTCTGGGGTTGCAGGATGTGGGGGTGTTGTTGGGTGCTGCAAATGTCCTTCTCTGCCTTTGAAGACCAGTTTGGCAGCCCTCCCCCTTCCTGCCTCACCATCTGCTGAGGGGAGATTCTCTCCCCCAAGCACATTCCTTTGTGTGAAGTCAGGCCACTTCACACCTCATCAAAGTAGCCTGGCAGAAGCTGCTGCAGGCTGGCCAATCAGAGCACAGCAGCAAAAACAATGCAGAGCTGAAATTGGCAACTTTTTAGGTAAAGTCTAAACTTTTTACCTGAACTGGTTATATTAAATCCAACAACTGGAAGTTGTGGGATTTATTATAACAATCAATTTGATACCAAATTCTTGGTATGTAACATTTAAGGAGACTTTAAAATTTAAAATAAAGTCTGCCCATTCTAGCCTATGAAGGCCATTTACTTCAATGAGGGAAAAACGAATTTGGCTGTTTTTACCTCACCAGGGCTTATAAATCTATTTTTATAAAGTCCCTGCTTATAGTTACATGGCACCCAGCCCTAGGGGCACATAGGGCACACCTTAGGGGTGACTTATATGTAAAAATAAGGTAGTTCAAGACTTTGGAAGTACCTTTAATTCCAAAGTCGAATTTGCATATAACTTTAATTTAAAAGCAGCCAGCAAGGCAGGCTTGCTTTTAAAATGACACTGGGCACCTCAGCAATGCACCTAGGTGTGCACCACCTATGCTGTGGTCCCTAAACCTACATGCCCTACCATATACTAGGGACTTATAGGTAGGTTAACTTAGCCAATTATAATTAGCCTAATTTGCATATCCATTTTACACAGAGCACAGGCCCTGGGACTGGTTAGCAGTACCCAGGGCACCATCAGAGTCAGGAAAACACCAGCATAAAGTGGAAAATGGGGGCAAAAAGTTATGGGGCCTCTGCAATCAGCCCCAGTTTCTCACAGCTAATTTAACAGGTTAATATGTCATAAGACACCCATTGTTCCGTATTACAGTTATCTTTGAGAGAAGTTAGGTTAGTACTCTCTTGGGGAGGTTATGGAAGCTTCCAAGAACAATAACATTGAGGTCTCTCCGGAAGCTTACACATTTTTGTAATTCCACCACTATGTTTCTTGATGCAACCGAGTTCTCCACCCATGCTTTGCGAGGATTGGGTCTTAATATTTGACAACTCCCTGGAAGCCTTAGAAGGAGAGGGTCTTCGTCCAACAATGAAAAAAGCATTGATGTTATGTGCTGTAGACAAGAAGGGCCAATGGGTGTTTAGATATTTACCACCAGCGGTTGAGGCAACTGGTCAGCCCATCCAAGATGTGTTTAAAGAAGCCAGATGCAGGATGGAAATTCTTTATGCGAAAAAGGAAAACCTTGTTATGACAAGGTATATGTTCTATACACAACATGAAAAGGTGGAGCAGACCATAGATGAGTTTGTAGCTAGGTTATGGGAGTTGTCTACCAAGTGTCGTCTTGGAGTTATGACAGACAAACTTGTTAGTGACCAATTCGTACAATGTTAGAACAAAAAGATTCAAGAGAGGTTATGGGCTGCTAAGAACCCTACTTTGAGTGATGCCACGGGCATTGCCAAATTGCTAGAGCAGTCGGATTTATACATGCGAGAACTGGAGAAGAAGAACTGGGGAAGTGAAGTCTCTGAAATAGGAGCTGTAGGTAGATCAGGTGGTAAGTACCTTACTACAGTGAAGCCCAGCAATACAAGGGAAATAATTATGCACCATCCGCACAAGTTAATAAGAGTTGCAATTGGTGTGGAAGTGTGATTCATGCCTCCGACTCAAAGTTTTGTTTTGTTAATAATAGAGAGTGCAGAAAATGTTTCCATCTGAGGCACTTTGCAAGAGTATGAAGGGGGGTAGGTTGTAGTAAGTTAACTTGTATTTCTGATATGTCCTCTGAACCAGCTGAGATGCCTGACAGGATGGTGAGTGTGGAGGGTGAAACTGAAGGATTAGACGAGAACCAGAAGTGGAACAGACATAAAGCAGTGTTTAAAATAAATGGGCTATAGTTTCAACTTATGGTGGACACAGGTTCAGTGTACACCATTGTGGTTCAGGCTATTTTTGGGCAACTGTGGGGAGGTGTGACATTTCAATCCAAAGTTATTTCACCAGTGGGATATTAAGGAGAGGTTTTTGATATTGTGGGATGTATGAACCCTGACATAAATTTGGAGGTAGAAACATAGAAGGAAAAATATACGTAGCTGGGCCAGGTCCCCCAATTTTGGGGTGGGTACAACAATATATCATTCTAAACCCCAGGGTACCTTCACAGGTAATGGTGGTGGACGAACAATCAATTCCTGACATCTGAGCCTCAATGAAACAAGTGTTTGTCAGCAAACTGGGCATGTTGAAGGGATGCGTACACAAGATTGGACTATAAAAGGGAGCTGTTCCGGTTCAGCACAAGCTGAGGAGAGTCCCGGTTATTGTCAGGGTACGAAAGAGTTGATAAAATAGATGTTGCAAAAAAGGGAAGCATATAACCTTTGGAAGCTTCCAATTAGTCGTTATTACATGTAAAGCTGATGGTCGTTCAAGGTTCTGCATGGACTTCATCTTTGAATCATTTGAAGTGTTGTACCTGATACTTACCCCATACCCAGTATTAACAAATTGGTCCTTATGCTGAAGGAGGGGAGGTATTCTTTTTAAACTGGAATTAAAAAGGGCATACCATCAGATTAAGCTCCATAAGGATTCAAAATGAATCACTGCCTTTATAACAATAGAAGGAACTTTTCAGTTCTTACACATGCCTTTCAGGTTGCCATCAGTGGCAAGCATTTTTCAACCCATGATTTCAGAAGTGTTTCAAGGGATGGGCAACATTCTCTATTTTCAAGAAGACATAGTGATTTCTGGTGAGACCATTAAGGAGCACAACACAGTACAGAAACAAGCCTTATAGCGGATTCTATATGTAGGTCTTACTTTGCGTAAGGACAAATTTTGTCTCTTGTCGGAAAACACTGTTGTCTGATGGAGTTAAGCCAAAGAAAAATCTGTTGAAGGCTACTGAAGTGGCCTCAAGACTCGGGGACAAGGAACAATTGAGGTCCTTTATGGGCCTCATAGAACACTATGCAAAGTTTGAGCAGAGGTTTGCTGATATAACAAAAGTGTTGAGATTGTTGTTAAGGAAAGGTCAAACCTTAATTTTGGAGCAAGAACAAGAGGAATGTTTTAATATGATTAAGAAAGAAATTTGTGAGGCAGGGATTCTGTTGCCATTCCAAGTTGGCCGCAAGTCAGTTATAACAGTGGATGCAAGTACAACAGGTATGGGTGCCATTCTCGCACAAAAACATCGTAGCAGAGAAAAAATGGTTGCTTATGCATCAAGGGCATTAACAGATGCCAAAACAAACTACTCTGTGATTGAGAGGCCGTGGCTTTTGCATGGGTTGTGGAGGGTTACCAAACGTACATATGGGGTACAGAGTTTGTTTTAATGTTGGATCATAAATCATTGCTTAAAGTTCTTCTTCCTGGTGGGGATGGCAAAGGTTCTTTCAGGTCGGCTAGATTGGCTGCTAGAGTCCAAGAATATTGGTATTTACTAGAGCACATACACGGTTGGCGGAACACACAAAATGGCTCTGTCCCCGTTGGCAGTTGAATGTGAGTTGCAGGATGGATTGAATGAGTATAATGGCAAACACGAAGAACCTTTATTCTCTGTGCAAGATGCGGTGTTGGAAGAGGCAGGTGCTTTTACAATGGATGAGTGGTGCCAAGAAATGGTTAGGGCTGGCACTCTTAAAGAAGTTATGTGGAAGGTGATTTCTTGAAGCAAGAGAGAAAGTTGTGTTGCTGTGTCAGTAAGTCCTTTGTCAAAATTCTTGATGAAATAACCATGTGTGGTGACAAGGTTTTGATGAGGGGCGATAGGTTCATGCCTCCGATGGATTTGAGAGGGTAGTGATTGTTGGTTTGCTTTGGTAGCTGTGGATGTATTTTTCAGGTGGAAAAGTGTGTTTTTCATGAAAGAAATCACCACAGAAGTCAACATTAGAGCCTTGAGAAAGATGTTCTTAAAGGAGAGGGTACCATGTAACCTCATAACTGACAATGGTACACAGATAGTATCTAATGAAATGTGGATGTTTCTCCAACAGCATGGTATTGTGTATCCCCACATCTCTTTTTACCACCCACAATGGAACAATATTACAGAGAGAGCCAACAGGATGGATAAGGGTGTGATCCAAAAGGCTGATGTGGTGGACATATCAAGAGGGCTGTGGAGGATTTAGTATGGGCTAACCACACTACAAAACAATAAGCCATGTTGAAATCGCCCTTTGAGCTCATGAGGGGAAGAATTCCAGGTTTCAAAATAGTACCCTCTTGGATGAAAGAATGGACAGCAGGAGGTGGTGTGCAAGAACTCAAGTTTGAGAAGTTCAATTTAGATTCATGTAGCACGATTGTGGAGGGCAATTGGGTAAATATCAAAACAGCACAGGTGGTGAGAGGTTTGTCAGAATTTAAAGGTCCATATAAAGTGGTGCATGTTTACAAGTATTACGTGGTTTTTGGAGAATGGCAAACAGTAAAATTGGTGCAGAGTTGCATTGTATTAGAAAGGGGGTGATTGTGAAGTGAAGAAGGTTGAGGATTGCATTGGGTACAGGTTGAAGGAAGATGGCGATTTTGAACCCACTTTGACAGAAAGGAGGATGAGTGATGGGATACTTTCCACTCTCAGGTAAGACACGGATGTTGGAAATGCCAGGAGTCTTGATGGAGCAAGGAATGTAAGGGATCGCAGACCCACAGGATATTTGAAGGATTATATTCACTAAAGATTGACTATAATTCTTTTTACGTTGCAAACCATCAGAATGCTTATATTTACTCATTGTTCTTGTTTTACATTTTAATTTTCTGTTTTATTCCAATTGTGTTTTATGGTTGCTGAAGACCAACCTATGCTCCTATTGTAAAGATAATTTCTTCTCCCTTTAGTGTAATTTTGCCATCATAAAGAATGGAAGGGGATGTGTTATATAGAGTTTAAGCCTTGCGGTCTGGAACTTAGCTTGTTTGTTTCATGCTAAAGTTGTAGTTAAATCCTGCAATTGCAAGATTCCATGTTATATTTTAAGAGCGTTCGTTCCGTTGCGGGCAGTTGATGACTGGCCAGCAGGGGAGAGTCCACTCTGAGCCATTGTCCACAATAAAGCCACTTACCTCCTTCATTGCTGTGTGTGGCCATGTTCCTTCACAACACATTCATGAATACGAATATTAAATTCTGGTAGGGGCAAGGTCACCACATGAGGGTTATGCAGTCTTATTCCTGATTTTTATTAACGGCCGGCCGAAATGAATAACATTAAGCCACAATAAATTAAACAAACTACTCAGCCCATACTTCTTAGTAGACAAAACTATCACTCTCAAGATTGGAGTCCTTCAACCAATCACAGTCCAATAAAACATTTAAATATTCAGGACAACTGTAGAACCATCTCTTCTTGCTGCAAGGACTTCATCACATGCCCTGGAAGCTCATTCCTGCTTTTGATCTGCAACTGAACAAAGGGTAAGTTGCCTTAATATCCTATTTAAGCCACAAGTGGCAAAGACAGTAATTAATAAAACATGTACATGAAGATAAAATATCACCATTAATGTCTTTATAGCCGATACTAGGATGGGATAAGCCTTAGCTACGTATTCTTAATAGAATTAAAAATGTTTCTTCAGGAATGCTAAAAAATGTTCAGTTATGTGGAACAACTGGAGGCTTCAGAATATGCAGGTTCAAACCTGTTCAGTAATTATCGAAAAATGGTTACTTACAGCCTTAAGTACAATTGTTTGAAAGTGAATTTTGATGAACAATCAGCGATACACATTATATATTTTGAAGCCTTGCCCAGTGAAAAGGCTTTAGAATCCATGTCTCCTCTGCAAGAGTCTACTCCAAAGAGAGAGATATTAATGCCTGCCTGTGACAAAATCCCAGTGATCTCATCTGGCTAAAGTAAACACTGAAACTGGACTATACAGTAGTGCAGGAGCAGGGATCTCAGTTATCGGTTCACTCATCTGGGGGAAATCCCTATTGTTCTTCACGGGTCAATGGATCTTTGATGTTGGTTGAGATTAATCAGAGGCTGTACATCACATTGAATTGTTATCACAATCTCTAGTCTATTTTCAGTCAATAATGAGAGTTTGGTATGAGTTAAAGGGTTTTAATAATCAAATCTTTTGATATTTAATCT
Source organism: Pleurodeles waltl (assembly GCF_031143425.1). Lineage (NCBI taxonomy): Eukaryota > Metazoa > Chordata > Amphibia > Caudata > Salamandridae > Pleurodeles > Pleurodeles waltl. The sequence continues at coordinate 667,049,922 of NC_090449.1, read as the reverse complement.
TCATTAGAATTGTCATATACGTTCATCAATATCAGTCATTAGTTTTGCCAGTAACTAAAATAATGAATCAATAAATCATAATAAATACATTGAGCATGTTCCATAAAGGAAATAAACCCTATTCTAGGAGTGTGAATAAAAGGTGTCAGTCCCAGAAGCCCATAAGGAGTTCTAGGTTTGAGAGAGATAGATCATAAGAATAAAGCTTCAGCATCAAATATCACCTCAATAATTAAATAATCCATCAAAGCAGAACTTCTCTTGAAGAGAGGTTAAGGAAACTCAGTGGAATCCCATCTTGGAAAAACAAGCAGCAAAGGAGAGTACTCTATGAATGAAAGGGGCAAGGAATGTGATTATGGTGACCTACTGTAGGAACATGCACTATTAAATACAACACATACTTTCAGTGTTGCAGTTCACAGTTTCTTCTTTCTTCAGCCAGCCAATCATCTTTTGATGCTCTCATGGGAAGAGGATCACTCCTCGTCTTCTCACCAGGAATACAATGAGCTTAAGCAGCAGTGTCAAATGAAACATGTAAAAAACAGTGTTCTTTCTTTCACACGTTCACATGATTAATTCCTTTTAGAAATGCTGCATCTTTGTGTTTTAACTTCTTAATTACTTCACTAAATAACACATCTCTATTCATTAGTTGATGGTGATTCTTTTAAAGGTAAAAACATTTGCAGAATTAATGAAAACATTTATGCAACTATCATACATTATGAAAAGCCTGCCCATGGGAAGGTCAGAATTTTTTAGTGTGCTAGTTTAGCATTGTTTAATCATTGTCTGCTTGTCAGAAACAGTTGCTTCAACTATCCGGAACTAGTACGAGTAAGTATGGGTGCCTACTACAATTTTTGCATTTAAACACATTGATTTTCAAAAGCCTACACAGTAATGCTGCATATTATCTCATTATTTTTCTCGACAGTGTAAAACGCTTTAGCATGTCCTAGAATTGAAAGTGTTTGTTAAGGAATGCTAGAAAATGTTCAATTCTGTGGCTGAACTGAAGTTATCAGAATATGCAGGTTTGAAGCTGTTTATTAATTAATGAAAAGGGATACTTACAGCCTTAAAGTAGGATTGTTTGAAAGTGGATTTTGATGACCAATCAGCCATGCACGAGATACATCTTGCAGACTTGTCCTGTGAGACTGCCAGAATGTACTCCAAGATGAGGATATTAATTCTGGCCTGTGACAAAAACCCAGTCAGCCCATCTGGCTAGTGTGAGCACTGAAATGACACTATAAGGTAGAACAAAAGAAGTGAGGCTTTGGCGAGAAGGGGATGGTCCTAGTTCTCTTGTGATATTCTTATAAGAACATAGCAGTCAACAGCACACAATGTGGGATGTGTTTTAAAAAAAGGATTGGAAATCTGTGTTGAATTATTTTTTTGTTCTTTTGGGCCTAAAAAAGGCGACCCCTTCCAGTGTGAAGTATCAGTCTGCTAAAGCCAAGGTAAGATATCAGTGACTCTCCAATAAGATGCAAAAAACAGTAGCATTGTAAGTTTGGCAGGCTGTTGCCTTCTAAATAAGGGCTCATCTGAGGCCAATTTCAAAGAAACCGCAGAAAAATAATAATATCCCATAGGGCAGAATATTTGTGCCTAGTTGAGAAACAAAACAACCTTCCTGGAGAAGTTTGGAAACCAAAGGATTTTCACCTACTGGATGATCTGCCACTGGAGTATGCCCTATGGAAATGGCCAATCGGTAAGAGCTGACTGTTTTGTAAGAAAGACCTGCGTCTGCCAGCATCTCAAGTAAATTGACTACAAAAGTCACACCTGTCCCTATGTGATGAAGATTCCATTCAGAGCATCATTGCGCCTCTTGATCTCATGCTGATTGATAACTTCAATGGGTGAAGTCTGTCCAGGCTTTGTCCATAGAGAAAAGAGTTGGGTTCAAAAGTCCTGGCACTTGCCAACAAAAATGATGATGCCATGCTACCAGCTGGAGCTGATCTTAAGCACCAGGGGATTTGGTTGCCTGGGTGGTCTAGAAGGAGATTTGGAATTGGAATAAGACGAAAATAAGGCTCCCATGACAGGTCTAACAGGATCGGAAACCAAAGTTCTGCCCGCCATAAGGGAGCTACCAGGATGAACTCGGTTGTTTGCCTTCTAATCTGACAAGTTATTCTGTGAATCATTGTAATGGGAGACAAGGCTTAATTCTGTCCAATCTCTACTAGAAAAAGGCATTGGTTGTCAGGGCTATAGGGTCTGACCTCCAGCTGTAAAATAAGTGAATCTGGTAAGTCAATCTTGAGGCAAAAAGACCAACCTTGCAGGCCACCCCACCCTGTTCATCAGACTCAAGAATACTGAAGGATGTATTTTCCACTCGTTGGATTCGTGGAGGAAACAAGAATTCCTGTCATCAGTTTGATTGCCTTTTCCAGAAAGGTGAACCACCAGTATTCATATGTTGCAGGTCATTCAGAATTGCCTAACCTCTTTCACAATGTATCTGGTTTCGCTCAAGTGGTTGATGTATTGAACTCCTGAAACATTGTCCATCTGGAAAAGTATGCAGCAATGAGAGCTCTTTGGGATCAGCCAACAGATTGCAAGTTATCCCTCCAAAAATATGAGGCGGTTGATGTGTAACTGCATTTGCTTTTGGATCATCAGCCTCTTGCAGGGTCCTCTTTACACTTAACACCCCAAATGAGATGGCAATCCCCTGATGGCTCCGAAGATGGCTCAACCATGCCAAGCTTCCACGTGGGCTAGCTGCCATTGAATTTCTTCTTGCATGCCGTGAGATAGTGGAACTGCTTAAGCATAAGATAGACCATTGTGGAGCTGCACGATCTTCAACTGCTGTAAGGCTGTGTAGTGTAATGACCCAAAGAAGATCACTTGATGGGAGGCCGAAAGTAAGTCCACAAGGCATGCAATCCAGTGTAAAGTGACTTTGTGCCTAATTCAGAATTTTGTGGACGTGTTACTCTATCACAAAAATACCGGATAGCCCTTTCCACGTATTACACTCCCATAACATATAATGGGATCGTATTACGGTGGATGGGATATCCATCACGTTTGTGACGTAGTAACTTTGACTGCCAAAATCTAAGTCAGATCCTCTGTCTTTCACTAACACTCTGAGAATTTCTTGTTTTTATATATTTGATCTTGTGATCTAGAAGAAAAAGCATTGACATAATTGAATCAGGAGAAACCATAACAACTTGTTTAGTTTGTTCTATCTGATTGGTTGGGGGTCACATAAGATTTGGTCAGATTTTTCATGAGTCCCAAAGCTTGAAGAAAAGAGATGGTCAGATGATGATGTTGGAGTAAAGAGTTGGATCTCATGCCATGATGAAGATAATATTGAGATAGATTATCAAACAAACACCCCTCTCTCTCAGATATTAAACCACAGCCTTCATTAGCTGGTGAATCACTAAGAGGCTGATAACATAAAAGGGAAGAACCAAGAATTTATAAGTTGAAGTTCTCCATTAAAACCAGAGGAAACAATGGTGAGGTTGAAAATTGGAAACCAAGAGGTAGGTGTCCTTCAGGTCTAGATAGACCATACAATCTCCTCTCTCAGCAGATCTCCTAGGAGGTAGATACCCTTCATTCTGAAGTGTCTGTAAAGAATTCATGTGTTGAAGTCTATGAAGATGATGACTAACTGTAACCTCCTCTTGTTTCTCCTGGTAATGAAAATATTGCTGACAAAGCTGTTGGGATGCGTGCTGTAAACTGAATAACCTTCTTTTCAAGCAAGGAAAGAATTTCATGGTCTATTAACCTTTGTTTCTCTAGAGTAAACTGAGATGGATGTGGAAAAGAAGTTTGATGAGGTGTACCATAAAATTCCAGATGGAATCCTTTCACTGTCTAGAGAATCCATGTATTCTGTATGATCTGAGCTCAGGTTCTGAACAACTGACGGATCTCGCTCTCCAGTTCTTTTGGGGAAGAAATGTGAAGTCTGACCTGAGATGGGGGAGGTTAAATTTTCTCCTCAGGCATGTCTAAGATATCTCTGGCCTCTTTAGGATCTATAAAGAAAGATGAGTTTTCCTCACTGATAGGGGCCCCAGTGCCTAATTTTTCTTCGAAAACCACTGAAATGGAGTGGAAGGATGCTTGGCCAGTGAAGTACCCTCTGCCTCTACTGACCCTGCCAAAAAGGCTGTGGTTCAAAACAGTTTCCAAAGCTGTTCGGGCCTTGTCCCATGATGTGAAAATATTGACAGATTTTGTAATTTCCTTCATTAAGAGTTCCCCAGACAGCAAAACATCAACTACTGGACCTGCCTCTTTATTTTCAAGGTTGCATAATTTGGGGTCAATTCTTAGTCAGATTTATCTAGGCTTCTCTGTAGTGAGGTCACAGTTTGTATTCCCTCACAGACGAGAAATTGATCCTAGGCTCATCCCAGTAAAAGGTCAGGGCTCAATAGGGTCACTGTGCTCCTTGGTTGAAAAGAGCAAAACCAACATTTTTTAAAAGGGACCTGAAGGGCCCAGTTTATCTTGACAGGACCGCCAGGACATGCTAATACCCTTCATAGGGTCCTTCCTATGGCTCCCTATAAAGCAGTACAACGTTGGGTCAGTCCCAGGAATGTTAGCTACCTGGCCCTCTAGAGAAGGACAAGGTCATTCTGCCTTAAGGGGGTTGCGTACTTCTTTGGGGAAAGGTTTCCTAATTCTAGACGGAACATAGGAAGCTATTTTGGAAGATATGGCCCATTCTGAGGAACATGAGTGTATGATTTCCGGGTCAGAGATACTGTGTAGATTATAAGATGAAGGAGAGGTTGCATCAGAAGGGCTTTTCACAACACTACATTTTGGTATAGCCACCATAGGCTTTCCTGATCACCTTCGGAGGTGTCGGAGTCTAAATCATGACCTTTTGAATCCACATCACATCATCAAAGCTATATAAATCAACATTTCTTTGGTAGAAAGATTTCCCACACAATAATCAGGGGATCACAGTACAGCTGCATACATAAGAGTATCTGTCATTGGCTTGAGGATCGGACAGGAGACCTTTGTTGTGAATACAGAATGCACCGAGAGTTGTATGGAAGAGCTGAAAAATAGAGATGAAAGAAAGACTTCTGAGGGATTGCACAAATACAAGAAATAAGAAAAAAGAAAAAGTCCCCAGTATCATCATTGTGATAAATCACAAAGAGCTAAACCAACTTGTTGAGCTTTTTTAAAGAAGGATTGGCTGTGAGGAGTGGCCAATCATACTTACCATGTGTCACAATAACTTAATTACTTTCACTGTTAAGTTCACAACGTTATGGCACTTTGAGTATTCTCTGTATGCACCAGTCTAATACTGTTTAAGTTTCTACTCTCAAATGCCGGCCATGTCATCACTATGTCCTCTGATGTCAAAGTTGTGCTGTAATTTTAACTCCCTGGGCAAGAATCGTTGTTGAATTAATGGATGAGTTAACGCACACATGGATGGATGGATGGATTAATAGGTAAGGTAATATACGAATGGGTGACTGGGCGAGTGAGTGCACGGATGGATGAACGAGTGCTGAATGGGTGATTTGATAGACAAATGCAAAACTGATGTGGAGCAACACCTGCAAAGATTTGAGAACTTTGCACTAATAATTGGAAAAATTAAAGGTATCAAGATGCTGGTCGCCCTGCACTAACTTCAAACCACCGGGATGTACATTCTCTTTAAAAACAACACTAATATTTTCAACAGATTTCACTGTAACACTAAGCGTTACACTTGGTGGGAAGTCACACATGTCAAAATCTAGCACCAAAATATATCAGACATATTATACTTCTTTTATTGACAAGCAAACATCAAAATCAAGGGAAATAAATATGCATTAATAGACAATCGGTCAATTCTATTAAGGAGAATTGTAAGTAAACAAAGGACGTTATATAAACAAATATATATCATAAATTAATACAAAACAGATAATCTAAGAACTGTACACTTAAAAAAATCAGGATTGGTAGGGATAATAATAACGTTAATTTCAGTATCAATCCTGGTTGTGTATGCTGCCCTGGATATGTAATTTCATGGCTTTAGAGATGGACTAATAAATCACTAGGGTAGGAACAAGATGGCCTGTGATTTGAAAAATACTGTATAGACGAATGTAACATACACTGACCACGTTTAAAAAAAAAAAATGTGAAGGCCTTAATCTATATGTTTTGTAATAATGGTATAACTTCCCACCATTTGTAACAGCGTTTCAGTGAAATCTCCTTAATCCTTTCAGCTTATACTCTAAAAAAGACTATTTGTAGTGTATCAAACTTGCTACCAGTAGCACTTGTTGGCCTAACATTAAGACGTCAAGACTTAAATGAAATGCATTTTGTTGTGAAGGTAAACACGCCAGCACAAGCTTCAAAGGAATCATGTAATTTAATCAGGAGCTCTTCCAACGCGACGCTGTCTCTTTCCCGATCAGCAAGCCAACTGTCGGGAAAGGAACATCGCGCCACGTTCTACAAGTTTGGCTCGAGGCTAAATATGTAAACAGCCATGAGCCACATCACAAAATATCCCTCTCCGTTAACAACATTGAGGAGAGTAGAAAACCCAAAGCAAATAAAACACAAAATATAACAAAACATAAGAGAACCAACAAAATAACACAACAAAAACATTACAACCAGGAACTTAAGATTAAATATACTAACAGAACACATCAAGAAATTAAGGCATTAAGTTACATAATCATTCAAAAATGCGGGTGGCCTTCTAACCCTAGGAATCCTTTCCTTCAAATCACTAGAGGATGTACACATAGCGTTCATGGCAACACCACCCCCATCCTGAACACATTCACCCTCCTGATATCTACAAGGTCCTACAACATCTTCATCACTCATCAGCATATAACCACTACAATCAGCACTGCTCAACTCACTGTTCCCAGACCAATGAGAAGCAAATTTAGCGACCCGTCTAAAGCTCCAACGCTGCCCATTTTCAAGCAACACATGCCACCTGTAAACATTTCGAACTTTGAAAGGACCTAAAAACTTGCAAACTCCTTTTTTTATTCTTCCAGACTTAATTTTCACCCAATCACCCGGCTTAATCTTTGCATCATTACACCTTAACTCACTTACATGCTCACCCTCATACTCACTACAACCTTTGATCAATTTCTCCATCCATGAAGTTTTGAGTTTACCCACCGGTTTCCTGCCTCTCATGATCTCAAATGGTACCCTCCCAGAAACAAGATTCTCAGTGGACCGATGCGCCCATACCATACCCCGAAATGACCAATTCACCATCCAAACTGTTAACAACAGTCAGTTGTAGCCCACCTTTAATCATGCGGTTAGCCCGTTCAACAATACCATTTGCACGAGGATTGTACAACGCTGTACGTATATGCTTCACTCCACAAGCGTCCAGAAACACTTTCATCTCATAAGACGTCAACTGTGTACGATTGTCAGTGATCAGCACCACAGGAAACCCCTCTTCAGTAAAAATCTCCCTCAAAACACTTATGGTCGCAGCAGTCGTAACTTCTGACATAAACTTGACAATAAGCCATTTGGAATGTACATCCACCATAACCAGTGCAAATCTCTTACCTCTGCCTACACCGGCCAAAGGTCCAATAAAATCCATGCACACACTATGCCACGGCCTACCTGGGTCAGCTATATTACCTCCATCAGACTGTCTTCCCACTTTTAACCTTTTCTCACTTTTTAGACACACTGAACACCTCTCAACCCATCTCACCACATCATCATCCATCCCAGGCCACCAAAACTCCATTCTCAACCTCCTTTTGGTAATTGTTTGTCCCAGATGATCCTCATGCGCAATATCAAACAATTTTTTCCGTACACCTCCTGGTGGGACAATCTTCTCTCCACGCAATATTATCCTCCCATCAACCTCTGAGAGTTCATTTAACACCTTGTTAAACGGTCGTACCAACACTTGAAGAGTACTGTCTCTTCTGCCACCCTTTCTTACCAATTCAATGACCCTCTCTAAAATCACATCATCCTTCATTGCCATATCCCATTCTGTTTCATTCACAACTCCTTTACTCCATTGCGTAACTTCACACACCGATGCTACCGCACCCTCACACTCACTCTCTTGTACATTCACTTTATCCACCATTTGCCAATCAAGAGCCAACCGAGAAAGACAATCAGCCTGTACATTCTTCCACCCAGGAATTAACTCAACATTGTAGTTATATTCTTGTAGACGTGAAGCTAATCTTGCTAGTCTCGCTGAGCCCTTACCAGTCCCACCAGGTGACAAAATGTTAAGCAAAGGCTTATGATCTGTACGCACCGTGATGTTACTACCCCATACATATGTACGAAAGTATTCCACACCCCATGCTGCAGCCAATGCCTCTCGTTCAATAACTTCATAACATCTCTCTGCAGCTGTTAACGTGCGAGAAGCAAAGGCAACAATTTTCTCAACAGATCCATGCCACTGTGACAAAAGCGCTCCAATGCCCAGTGCGCTTGCATCAATAGTGATAATGGTCTTTTTTCTTGTGTCAAAAGGTACCAAGACACCCGCACCACACACCTCATCTTTGATTAATTGGAAACATTGCCATTCCCCACTCAAAACTTGCTCCCTTGCGTAAGAGCACCTTTAAACATTCAGTTTTGCTAGCAAGGTCTTTAACAAACTTGGAGTAATATTCGATTAGCTCCAAAAATGACCGTAATTGATCTTTGTCCTGAGGAGCTGGCGCCGACCTGATGGCATTAAGTAAGTCTTTTTTTGGTTTAACACCTTCCTGCGATATCGAATGTCCAAGATACTCCACCTCCTTCAACAAAAACGGACACTTTTCTTGACGTAATGTCAACCCAGACTCCAAAAGTCTGTCCAACACCCTCTTCAATGTGATATTGTGATTTTCAATTGTATTGCCAAAAACAAGAATGTCATCTTGAAAAAAGAGTACATTTTTCAAACCATTAAAATTATGACCCATCATCCTCTGAACTACACTGGCAGCAGATGCCAATCCAAAAGGCATCCGGGTAAACTGGTACGTGCCCTCCATAGTGATGAAAGCAGTGAGAGCCTTGGACGACGGATGAAGTCTTATTTTGATGATAAGCGTGCTTGAGGTCCAACTTGGAAAAGTACTTGGCATCTTTCATCAGTAAGATCATCTCATTGATGTTAGGCAAAGGAAAATTGTCAGTTATGATGCTTTGATTCAAACCTCTCAGGTCCACACAGAGTCTCAAACTTCCATCGTTTTTTTTTTAAATAACAACGGGTGGCAACCATTCTGAGGCTTCCACAGTTTCAATGACACCATTGTCAAGCATTTCATTCAGAAGTTCCTTAACACCACCCCTTACTGACACTGGTATTTTTCTGATTTTGTGCTGAACCGGAACAACACCCGGTTTCAATTTAATTTCATGCATATAATTTCTTAACTCTCCCATTTCATCCCTAAACACCTCCCTGGCACCTTCCAGGATATCACCTACTGACACATCATCAATCACAGTAACCTGGCTAGGAGCACATGGATTGATGACAATGTACAGATCATATTGATGTTGCCAACCCAAAATTGGTGGTCCAGATTCTGCCACATAGACTTTGCATACCACCTTCCTTCCCTTAAACCTTATTTCTGTAAGCATGTATCCAATAATATCTATTTGTTCACCCTGATAGCCGCCAGGATTAATGTCTTTCGGCAACAATCTGGTTGACGGCCACTTCTGAAGAAACAAATCCTTAGGAACAATGGTATAAAGTGAACCTGAATCTATCATCAAATTTACAGGCACATTCTTTACAATAAATTCAGCTTTAGGCCTCTGCATCCTCTTCACTCGTACTGCAACATTATCAAACTCAGACACAGAAAGCACCCTCTCTAGCTTGTCGTTCATGGATGTACTACCACCAGCATCTGCGACAGTGGCCACTTTCCCTTTAACATGTTCCCTCTCTCTACACATTCTCTCAAAGTGCCCTCTGCATCCACACCTCCGACACTCTTTCCCTTGTGCAAAACAATTTTTGAATTCTGAAGTGTGAAATTTACTACCACACTTCCCACACACCTTGCTATTAATCTTGCTAGAATTGAAGGAAGTATTGACAACTTTGTCACGCAGCGATTTATTCAGAACCGCTACGTCACCCTCAACCAATGATACCTCCTCAATTTCTTTGGCCCCTCTCCTGTCCATCTGCTTCATACATAGCTCTGACTCTTCTACAACCTTTGCAATTTCTATGGCATCTTTCAATTCCGGGTCTTTCGCCGCCCACAGCCTGTCTTGCATCTTCTTGCTCCTACACTGTACTATAAGTTGATCTCTAATTAATTCCTCAGTCATTGCACCAATCCTACATTTTACAGAAAGTTCTCTTAAACGAGCAACAAATTCATCAATCGACTCGCCCTCTCTCTGAGGTTGCGTGTAAAATTTATACCTTTGCATAACTACATTTTCCACTTTAGCAAACCTTACTTCCAATCTCTGTCTAGCTTCCAAAAAAACATCATCTATGGACTGCCCATCCTGATCAACTGCTTTTGGAAGATATTTGAAAACATGTTATCCTTCATTACCTAAGGAACTAAGTAAAATGGCTTTCTTCCTGTTTGAAGAGAACCCCAAGCCATCTAAAGCTTCTAAGTAATTGTCAAAAATATCAATCCACTCTTCCCACGGTATAGGTGGATTCCCAGGTTGAGCTAAGAACAAAGGTGGTGAATGTATCGCAGAGGTTGTGATTTCCATGGTCTTGACCCAAACACAAACAAAGAATTAAATGTACTGAGTGACCAATATGGTGATAAATACACAAAATGCCAAAGTAAATAATGTTACTAAGAAGCAGATGCATCCATCACCATTAAAATGAAGAAGGAACGGAATAATGTCATTAACGGCATCAAAAGACAGATCCAGGTGTGCCCATCACCGTAATAGGCACCTTCATTACAATCCTGTTGATATATTAACCGTGCACACGGTAGATGTTCTCCAAATGTTACTCATGTGCCATTAAACGTAATGAGAACTATCCCAACAACTCAAGATGGCTGCCAGAACTGTTGCTAGGAGACTCTGACTCAGAGACAACTACAGCATTGCTAGGTAACTCGGATATGGAGACAACTGCGCAAGCGTCCGTAAATAAAACGCCGTTCATCTGACAATATACTTCAATAAAAAGTCTAGTGATCCGATTGTGATCAGCAATTAAGTTTTAACAAGCACCTTGCCGATGATATCCATAAACATCTCTACCGACTGCTCTTACTGTGGGTCCCATGCATCTGCGTTGGAAGAGGTGAGTCAGCTGCTGACCTTCGTCGCCATAAAAATGTTGTGGAGGTAAACACGCCAGCACAAGCTTCAAAGGAATCATGTAATTTAATCAGGAGCTCTTCCAACGCGACGCTGTCTCTTTCCCGATCAGCAAGCCAACTGTTGGGAAAGGAACGTCGCACCACGTTCTACAAGTTTGGCTCGAGGCTAAATATGTAAACAGCCACGAGCCACATCACAACACATTTAATTGGTTGCTAGGACCATTGTTTCGTTTGGATGACTAAAGGGGGTGATTTAGCCTCGTGAATTGAAATGTTCCTACGTGGAGTTTTAGACATAGTTTCTGTTATCACAAAGATATATGTATTTCCAAAACGCGAACCTAGCAAAAATGCAGCAGAGAGCTTTACATGGCCAAATGCAAGACAAAGAGCAATAGGAGCTGAAGCTGTTTGTGGATGGATAATGCTTAGTGATGTAGCGTTCTTTAAAGTGGTTTCTTCAGCTGTTGCTTGAATTGGAGCAGTGTTGGGGCAGTCCTGATTAATAAGGAGATGTTGTTCCCAATCCTTGGTGTGCGTCTCCTAGTTACTGACCGCTGAACAAAATGTCCTTCTTAAACTCACGAAGGTGTCCCCTGCTCTTTTAAACATTTCAGGCCTGTGGCCTTTCTCTACCTTTGTTGAAGTACACAGCTCAGAAGAGTTGCAGCAACGGAGGCTTTCTTTCTCCTTCCCTTCTACACCACCATAACCTCTCTTCTGGGCAGATCCTATCTCAGAAACGTTCTTAGGGTTCCTCTTCTCTGTGGTGTAGTTAAAAACTTTTGTGGATGGCCTTTCAGTAGACACTGCACTTCCTATCAAGGACAGGGGTCGATGCCACTTACATTAAGGTGAATGCAGCAGAGAGCGACATGCAGAGACAGTTCACCTCCTGCTCCATAGTGAAGCTCTCATCTTTGGCCCTTCTGGACGTGTAGTCCTGTTTCCTGCACTTAGCAGCAGCTGTAGAGATAGAATAAGGTCTTAGCACATTGGGCATTCTTCAGGAAGGCTGATGCGATTAGATCATGTTGGGAGAGGACAAATGAATAGTAGGAGAAAGGAAATGCAACACAGATAAAGTGCTGCCCATATATAACATTAATCATAAAAGGTAAAAGGGTACACTGTTCCAATATATTGAAGACATTCCAGAGGACCAAATTCTACAGGGGCAAGAGCCCTCATGCATCACAGTGGATGACTGGCTTCATCATCGGGAGCGCTCCTCGCCAGGGCGGCACTGCAATGCCTGACGGGCTCCCCGGAGGGGGCTCTTAACCGTATTGCTCTTATAGTAGCTTGTAAATTCAGGTCATATAGACGGGGTACCCTATTCCAGGCACCAAAGCAAATCGGAGAGAACAAAAAAAAAGGGTAAAATTGGCTATCCATCTCGAAAACACATCATAAATTCAATCAGTATGAATGAGATGGAGACCAAGATTAAAACCAAAGTGAAAGTAAAAAGGTGAGTGATAATGCTCAATTACTCTCAACAAGAAGACAAAAACACGAGAGGACTAAAACTGTTGAAGTACCTCTAATCGTGGGTCAACGTCTAGTGGTCCAACCGGATCCATCAACGCTTCATCAGGACCAAAAAGAAAATAACAACAAAGAATCTTAACTAACGGTAACCTTAATGTGGGAGATGAAAAAAGGACAGTCAACTGGCTAAGTCAAGAGAAGGTTGCCCAATCCCAGATTCGAGAAAAGGCTACTTAGGAATCACATGTCAGGGACTAAAACTGACAAATTGTGTCAGCGGTCCTCATCCACAGACCTACCCTCCGGACAGCGTTCCCGTATAGTGACTTTTAAGGTCACCAAGTTTTCAAACATGATTCTTCAGATATTACTACGTTAAGTTATTTTATGTTAAATTCTTATCTATGCTTGAGGCCCTCTTGGCGCGTCCAGTTCACACTTAATTTGCCGGGATTCAGCCCCCTCCCCTATCCCCTCCCCGTCCCCTTCAAATGAAAAGAGGAAGGTTTTCTGCACTTTTGTCTCTTGTTTTCAGTCTTCTTTTGCTTCTCAGCTTAGTTGGTAAAGCCGTAAGCAAGGGAGGGTGCTGGGACTGAAAAACAATATGCCACCAGCGTAATGATAGTTCTTGGATTTTGAATTGTAGGTAGGACAACGGTGGTAGATGGATGCCCCGCGTAGGTTGAATCTTGGAATCTGCAGGTTGCACTGAGATGTGTTAAGAGGCTGTACTAATCTACTTGCAATCATACTAATTTTGTGTCCATATAGACTAGTGACATTGCTCAAGGATTGGGATTTATACTCTGTTGGTTGAGGGTTGTAATCTCAGGACACAGTGCAAGGTTCATGCCTAGTGAAACATGGGCCCTTTTTCTGTACCACAGTGGGTCAATCTATGGTGGGCAGAAGGGGAGAGCAAACCTCATATTCTGGTAAGATTGGATCTGACCTCTTAGTGGAGGATGCCCACTTTCGAGTAGGAGAATGTTAAATCACATTCATTTCTTGACTTTTCACAGGGAGGATTCACCTTGGATGGGTGATGGGAAGTTTGTCTCTATGCTCATTACATCAGTACACTCTGTGGAATGTTGACCTGTGTATACGTCTGTACATTAGTCTCCAAGCCTTTTAAATACTTGGGGGGTCATTCTGACCCCCGCGGGCGGCGGAAACCGCCAGAAGACCGTACTGCGGTCAAAAGACCGCGGCGGTCATTCTGACTTTCCCGCTGGTCTGGCGGGCGACCGCCAAAAGGCCGCCCGCCCGCCCAGCGGGAAAGCCCCAGCAACGAGGAAGCCGGCTCCGAATGGAGCCGGCGGAGTTGCTGGTGTGCGACGGGTGCAGTTGCACCCGTCGCGATTTTCAGTGTCTGCCAAGCAGACACTGAAAATCCTAATGGGGCCCTGTTAGGGGGCCCCTGCAGTGCCCATGCCAGTGGCATGGGCACTGCAGGGGCCCCCAGGGGCCCCACGACACCCGTTCCCGCCATCCTGTTTCTGGCGGTGAAAACTGCCAGAAACTGGATGGCGGGAAGGGGGTCAGAATCCCCATGGCGGCGCTGCTTGCAGCGCTGCCGTAGAGGATTCCCTGGGGCAGCGGGAAACCGGCGGGAAACCGCTGGTTTCCCTTTCCTGACCACGGCTTTACCGCCGCGGTCAGAATGGCCCCAGAAGCACCGCCAGCCTGTTGGCGGTGCTTCCGCTGTCGTTGGCCCTGGCGGTCCATGACCGCCAGGGTCAGAATGACCCCCTTGGTCTCAGAAATTATGACATGTCGGTCACTCTTTAGTCTCATTTTATCTATTATTTTCAGAGATATTTGGCTCCTTCCACTTTTATCTTAGGCTAATGAATGATTGTGATTTGCTTTACACTCAGTGGGGAGATATGCTATTAAAGTGTATCCAATGATTCACTCTTTGGATGACCTGAAAGATTTTATTCTAGAACTGCAACACAATCTATTCAAAGAGCAAGCAGGGTACAGACGCTAAGCCTCAAATAAAGGGCAACAGAATACTCTAATTTTTGCTGTGGTTTGCTAGAAACCTAAAGAGATACAAGTTTAATTCTAATTAATTGTAATTATATTTATATAGCGCTTAGTATCCCTGATAAGACGTCAAATCGCTTTTCGGCAAGTAGCCCGCTGCTTCGGAACCCAAAGGATTAGTAATGGATTAATATAAGGAAATCTGAGTTCATTTGAATGGTGGTCATGTGAGTTTGTTAGTTGGAAGGAATAGAATAGCGGAGGGATAGAAGAGGGAAGAGTCTAGAACATTTTAATTGTGAGATCATAGTAGTAAGATGAGGTTAGGTATGAGTAAAAAGAGAGGTAGAGGAAGAGGGAAGGGTCTCTAGAAAGGGATTAGGGAAACCATAGTAGTAAAATAAGGTTTGGCATTAGTCAAAGGAGAGGTCAATGAGGGAAGAATTTCGAAAAGGTTGTTTAGGAGATCATAGTAGTAAAATGAGGTTTGGGGTGAGCCAGGAGGGAAGAGCCTAGAGTCAGAGAGTGGAGATAGAGGATAGATTGAGAGAGAGGTATAGGGTGAGACAGAGTAGTGCATTGGAGAGAGTAAACATTTTTTTCTGTTCTACATTAGGAGTAAAGTAATAAATATATAGCTACATAACTACATAGAAAGGGTATATAGATATAAGGAAGATAATATATTGAGAATTAAAGTAGTATTGTATAAACACAGACTTTCAAGTATTGCAGTACTTGAAGGTAATTTATTTGTATATTTTGTATTCGTTTTTTTTAATTCTTTTTTTAGGTTTCGCCTGCCCAGGGCTTGCACTGTGCTTGTGAAGTATCTTTAATTCGGAGAAAAAATCTTAAAACCCGCCCCTTACTTATCTGAACTTACCATTTGTTTGTTCAAACATCGGTCTAATTTATGTTTGGGTTTTCTTTTCCCCAAGCTGTCCATACATGGCTGTGCACACTTTCCAATGCCGCCCATACCAGAAGTTTATGCTGAGGAGCCCATAGTGGCGAGCAGTGTATCTCATTCCCCATCTTCTTGTGGAGCAGTGGGCTCAGAGGGTCCTGTAGCTTTGCCATGGACACTGCAGGCGAATGCGAGAAAGAGCTTGAAAAGTGACTATCAAGTGCTCTTTATGAGCCTGGATGCACTGTGCTTGTAGCGGCCTGCAGCTGTTATTGTGCTGCGTTCACGCTGTGCTGCGTTCACGCAGTACCCTTGGCTGTCAGCAGGAAGGTTGCCCTGCTGATACTAGTGGCCATAGCTGCAGTAGGGGAGGAATTGTTTGGGGGCAGCAGTGCGGATGTTCACTCTGGCTGTTATACTAAGAGTGTGTGAATAATCCGGGTGAAACCCTGTGTGTTGTGATTTTCTACAGTATGGTTTCCGCGGCTAAACTATGTTAGGGTGACCACCCATCCGTAAATTTCACGGACTGTCCGTAATTTCGCCCTGCTGTCCGTTGTCCGTGATGAAAGCTTTAACGGACGGCATTTGTCCGTAATTTTAGCCTTTCACCTAAAGGGCAACAGAGGCAGGGCGAAATTACGGGCAGAGGAGTTTCCCCAGCTGGGCTGGAAGGCAGGGGGTCTCCTGTGCTCTGAGGGAGGGGGTCTCCTTCCCTAAAGACATGCAAATGTGGGCAACTGGTAAATCTGCAAATACAAAGGGGCTTGAAAACCTGCATTGACTTTACTAAAAGGAGTCACTTGAAGTTTTCTGGTGGCAAAGATATTTCTTTCAGAGAGGTATTGTAATGGTGTTCCAAGGTGAGCTGTGAAGTGTGTGGTTTTAATGGAGTGTTATACATTTTTTTATCCCAGGTATAAACTGTATATTATTCAAATCTGTATTTGAGAAGCACTTTTTTTTTATTTAACCGAAATGTATTTGCGCATTTTGTAGCAGCCTTTATTATGAAGTAATTGTATTTTTCACAGTTCTTTCAGGTACCTCGGTACCTCATAGTACTAACAAACATTGGCAAAGCCAATAGGTCTCATCTGCGAAAGAGTTATTGGCTTTGCTAATGTGTTTTAGCCATTAGCCATGTTATACACCAGAGTAGCTGCTGTTCAGCATGGCTTAAAGCTAGTGGCATAGTGTTGTGGAGTGGAGTAGAGTAGCATAGGAGCAGTGGCGTAGAGCCCAGTGGTGCAAAGTACAATGCAGTGGGGTACTTTGCAGTTGTTTAGAGTGCGTTAGCGTAGAGTGCAGTGGCATGGAGTGGCATGGGACAGAGTAGAGTGGCATAGAGTGCAGTGGAGTAGAGTGGCATACAATAGAGTAGCAGAGAGAGCAGTAGTGTAGAGTGGTGCAGTGGCATAGATTACAGAGTAGACTCACATTGCAGGGAGTGAAGTGCTGTAGAGTGGAGTGATGCAGAGTAGAGTGGCATAGAGTGCAGTGGCATAGAATGCAGTAGTACTTGGTACATTGGTGTATAGTACGGTGGTGGAGAGTGCAAAACTGCAGAGTAGAGTGTCAGTGCAGTGATGTAGAGTGGAGTAGAGTGGCACAGAGCAGTGGCGTAGAGTACAGTGGTACAGAGTAGAGGGCAGTGGCGTACAGTGCAGTTGTTTAGAGTGCATTGGTGCAGAGTGCCGCGGCTTAGAGTGGCATGGGTAGAGTTACATAGAATGCAGTGGAGTAGAGTGGCATACAATAGAGTAGCAGAGAGTGCAGTAATGCAGAGTGGTGCAGTGTCATAGAGTGCAGAGTAGACTCGTGGCATAGAGTGTAGTGGTGTAGAGTGGTGCAGAGTGGAGTATTGTAGAGCGGTGTAGAGTAGAGTATAGTGCCTAGAGTGCAGTGGCATAGAGTAGAGTGGTGTAGAGTGCAGAGTTGCAGAGTAGAGTGTCAGTGCAGTGGTGTAGTGGTACAGAGAACAGTGGCATAGAGTACAGTGGTGCAGAGTAAAGGGCAGTGCAGTTGTTTAGAGTGCACTGGTGTAGAGTGCAGTTGCATAGAGTGGCATTGGGCAGAGTAGAGTGGCATAGAATGCAGTGGAATAAAGTATATTGTGCAAAATGCAGTAGTACAGGGCAGAGTGGTGTAGAGTATAGTGGCGGCCAGAGCAGTGTTGCAGAGTGTCAGCTTGCAGTGGTGTAGAGTGCATTGAACTAGAGTGCAGTGGTCAGAGTGGTATAGAGTACAGTGGCGTAGAATAGATTGTTTCAGAGTAGAGTGCAGTTGCATAGAGTGGAGAGGTGCAGGGTAGAGTGCAGTGGCATAGAATGCAGTGGCACAGAGTGCAGTGGCATAAAGTAGATTATTTCACAGTAGAGTGAGGTGACTTAGAGTGGAGAAGTGCAGGTTAGAGTGGAGTTGCATAAAGTGGCATAGAGTGTGATGGCATAGAGTAAAGTAGTGTAGAGTGCTGTGGCATAGAGTGCAGAGGTGCAGAGTAGATTAGAATGATGTACAGTGTATTGATGTAGAGTGCAGGGGCATAGAGTTGAGTGTTACAGAGTAAAGTGCATTAGCATAGAGTGTATTAGCTTAGAGTGCCGTGGCGTACAGTGCAGCGTTGCAGAGTGGCAGAGAGTGGAGTTGTGCGGATTAGATTGGTGTTGCCTAGACTGGAGTGATATGGCGTGCAGACGAGCAGAGCGCAGTGGTGTAGAGAGGCGCAAAGTGTGGTGGCTTAGAGTAGAGTAGTACAGAGTAGAGTAGAGAGGCATAGTGTGAAGTAGCATAGAGAGCAGTGGCATAATGTGGGGTGGTTCCGCATGGAGAAGAGAACAGTGGCATGGAGTGGCGTAAAGTGGAGTGATACAGAGTAGGGTGCAATTCTGATATATTCTGAAGTCTATTTAAATGTTGTCATGTGATAGAAAAAACTCTTATCTAACCCCAGTATCCAGCAAGATTGTTGCATAAATCCTCTCACTTTGAAGTCAGAGAAAGGAAAGGAAACACTAAGTTCCCACCGAAGACAGAGCCTGACATTTGACTTTGTTATTTGAATGCACAGCAAATATGATAAGATAAGAACAAGATTTACAGGCCTGTTTACAGAAAGGGAGCACTCTGCAGGATACTGTAAATAAGGTTTTGGCAAGGGAAGGGACGAATTCAAGCTGCATAGCCTAAAACAAATAAAGCCAGCAAATTGAAAGCAACAAATTGTGAGTTACAAACCACAAGGCCAATGGCAAGCAACGGGCAGAATGCATTCACAAGGAAGCACTATGAATTTACTTAAAGTGACAGCAGTGGGATACTTTGTGGGGAAAGTCCAGTATTTTAGTCCATATCTTGCAGAGGTTTGGCTACATCAATCACCCAGGTAGTATGACAAGAAGACCTGGAGTGGTTTCCATGTTGCAGGATAGGTCTGTACACCCATTCAAGCCAGTTTGCCACCATTTCCTATGGTACAGAGCTTCTGGCACACCTCTTGTAGGGTTAGTGCTAGGTAGCAGACATGAAATAGGGCATTTAATGATTATTTAAGGTGGTTGTAAGTAAGGAGTTGACCAGGGTGAAGATGGTAGTCTGCCACAAGGGTTTGGAAATTTAGTAGCTCACTGTACAAAGTCCCCAATTTTAAGACACCTGCAACATGCCACTGATGGAGTTGCTCTGAGCACAGCCATCCTGTGCGAGTGGGAAGGCTTAGCAAAGGTGGTGCAGGAGCATATGGTTTCTTCGTGTCAGTGAGTTTACAGGTTCTGGCAAGGCAAGAGAAAGCCATGCATGATAACCCCGGATGGTGATCCATAGGATGGTCAGTAGGAAACGCTGAGCAGTGCATTAAGCCTTCCTTAAAAGTCTTTACTGGTAAACCCCATCTCATGGAGGGAGGTGGGCAGAAAGCCAGTGAGCCACCCATTGGACATCTGCAGCTGAATAAAAGCATTCTAAGTCCAGAAGATCTAATCCACCCGCAGTCACAGTTCGCTTTAGAGTTGAAAGAGCTCCCAATGGCGCCGCAGCGACCAAATCAGATGTGTGGCCTGTCTGAAGAAGGAATGAAGGACGAGCAGGGGAAGGTTTGCAAAATAATACTATGATTGGGGTAGCACACCATCTTCGCTAGTGCCACATGGCCTTTACAGAAAGCAGAAGAGAAGACCAAAAAGCAAACTGGGCTTGGAGGGACCGTTCGCTCTGCCGAGATTTTCATCCTGGAAATCAGTGTAAGAATGGTATATATTAATCACTTGATATCAAAAGGTAACTGATTCCCAGTTCAATATGAGATCTAATTGTGTATGAAGGCGAAAACAATGCCATATGTTAAAGAAACACTAATTAAATTTTAAAATTTGTAAATTTTGTTTGTGCAATTTACATCCCAAATAATTTGAAGATTCTATGTGTACTTGACACTTAGGGATAACCCAGATCTCTAGTTTGGCTTTTGCTCAATTTCAAAACCATATAAAGACATGGACCAAGCGGGCAATTGCCTTGCGCAACCTTGCAAGGGGTCTGGCCCCTGCTCACCCTTCAAAAGCACTAACAGCGGACCATTGCACCAGAAGAGTTTGCCAAGGTGGATGGGAGTTGATTGTTCAACCACTTGACGGTGCCCCTTCTGTTTCGCTCCTGTGTGCAGACAACTCCCCAGGTACCCAATACCTTCAAATAATCTTGGTGGACCCATCTTGTCTGATTTTAGGAATTGGCCCACCGTGTTCTTCTCTTCTTTATTTATCCAGTTGTTAGCAACAACCCTTTGAATTACTTGCCATGGATCTCCCATTTGATCTCGATTTCATCCTACTCTTTTATTATCTTTGGTAGTCCGGGCTCCCATTTCTGAGATATATGTAGAGTCCCAAACATACACTCTGCAGTGAGACTACAGACAAGTTATGGGTACATCACATCCTGTCATAAGGTGTGAGACTGTCACCCACACCATCTGCCCTGCCTCTTTTAAAAAAATTAGGTTGAAAGTCCATGGGTGGTTGGGGTAAGCCAGATGTTTTTGTTCAATTTGTTTAAACTAGCATAAGGTTAATTACCTTAATGTTTCCCAAACTGTTTGCCAGGGGTTTTGAAATGTTCAGAAACATAATCAAAATGTTGCTGTTACTTTCTCTTCAGGAAAGATGGGTAGATTTGGGTAGGGGTGATGGCCTTGCCTTGAAGGGCATTAATTTACTACTGAACAAGGACGTAATGTGACACCTGAATGTAGCACTCCAGGAGGCAATCACAAAAGGTCCACAGTGAATAAATAGTGCTATGTTAAAAAAGAGTAAATAAATGCACTGACAGCATAGTGAGGCATGGCCTCTCTTGCGTGTGTCTGTAAAACTGACGTTTGTTCTTGAATTTTTGTCCTGAATTTTGACCCCTTGTCCTGAATTTTTGTCCTGAATTTTGACCCTTTGTCCTGAATTTTTTACAGTCCTGAATTTTTTACAGTCCTGTCCAGAATTTGCCTCAATGCCAGGTGGTCACCCTAAACTATGTGCCAGCTGCAGTAGTAGTGTATATAGGCACCTACTTTGGCTACAGTAGTAGCGTGTGCACGTTCTGGCTGCCGTGCCACGAGCAGTGTCTGCCTGAAACGCAGGAAGCTTTCCCGGCTTCTCCCCCGCTTCGTCTTCAGAGGCAGGAGTTCTCATGTAAACAATAACTCATCCCTTACTTACTTCGATTTGGCAGTTCTTATTGAGTCGGCCCGTAGTAAACATGCATGCCTACTTCTCGCCACACTCCCACTGTTTGCTCTTTTTTTTGCTTATGAAAACACCATGAATGCTACAATCCTGCCTTCACATGTGCTGTGCGACTGCTGCCGCTGTTCTCTTTTTCTGGAACTGCCCGTCCTTAAGTAATATGTAAGCACAAGAATGCACATGCACCGTTTAAATCGATTTTCTTGTGTTTGTGCAAAACCAGTTCCATCTTGGAGCCATTCATTAGACACTTGTGGCTGCGATGCGTTTTATGTACAACCTTTTGTAAGCAACTCGCCTGCCCCACCTCAGTGTGACTCACGCACAAGAAACTCGCTAGTGCTCCGTGCTCTGCACAGTGGAAGCTGCGCCCCATCTGCTGTTAGTTAAAATATACATGTAAGGATGTTACAGAGGAACGCAGAAGAAAGTGCACCAGAGCACTGCTGACAATAAACCACACTTAACAATCAGTAATAAAAGGACACAGCATTAACTGTGGCAAAGCAGTATTTTTACCTATTTATTTTATTTTCAAAACGTACCGTACTCTCTACTCTGCGAAGTTGTTTCAGGGATAGCTGTGATTAATCTAGCCCCACTGAGGATGCACATGCAGAACGCTCCCTTAACTCTTTAAATTATGGCGTTTTACAATATAGTTTTCCCCCGTCATGTAGGCCAGGCTCAGAATTGTGTTAAGGAGCGAAGAGGGCCTTTTGGAATCAGTGACGTAACAAAGTATAATACCCCCCCCCCCCCCCCCCCCAAAAAAAATCCTCCCATATCTCACGAATAGTAATAGCCTTCACTTGAAATGGGGGCATAGGTGCCCCTTGAAGGGTTCATTCCAAGGCTTTTCTCTTGTATCCCTGCAGTAATCTCCTCACGTGAAACAATGTATGCGATCCTGTGCAACTGTAAAGTTGTTCCATGGGGTGAGGTCTGTTAACTTTTTGGGATTGTGGTGCATTTCTGGTTTGATGCTGGGTGGTAACAACAACAGGAAAACGCCGTAACACTAATCACTTAAGCATCCCCTATTCACACGATGAAAGCTGCAGTTTTTAAATCTTTCTACCAAGTACCATCCACACATTTTTAGGTTTCACCTGCACAGCGCTTGTTGTTAAGTTACCCCTGCACAATGCTTTCTGTTATGTCACCTAGCCCCCCCACACACCTCCTGTTCTACGTTATGTTACCCAATGCCCCCCACGCCCCTCCCACTGTTACGTTTTAACCACTCCCTTGTATTGCTTGACCCACCCACCCCATGCTGTTTTTATACTTATTGTACAAAAGCACATGCTGCTGTGACACAACGCTTAAAGGAAACAAAAAAAAAAACTAAACTGGTCAGTGCTGGCCACGTCTTTGAGCTTGCACAATAGCTTGCACTCTTCTGTGCAACATGTAAATACTGACGAAGGCAGGCAATTTCCCATAGGCGAAACCTGTTGGCTTTGCCAATGCTTATTTTGTTAAATTTTATCTTGTCCTACATATTTCAGTGGTGAAGCACCTGTAAATAAAAAAAAACGTTATGATAGTATTTAGATATTGTAATAGATAAATAAACATAAAACCATAAGCATCTAATGAAATAACATAAAAACTGCAATGACCTATAAACTTGTTAAGCATAGAAATATATGTATATATAGCTGCGTGCAAAGGAATGCACATATCTAGATATATACATATAATCAAATTATAAATGTTTACATACACAGGGATATGCTGTACATTAGTGTTTGAGTATGGCCGTTATGTAGGAAAGAGACAACTCTTGAGTAGTTTTCTCAAAATAAGATAGTTATCCATGTATCTTATATTTGGGGGTAATGAATTTCCGTTGTTTGGCTGCTTGAACAGAGAAAGATGTACCACCTATTGCCTTTTTCATGTATGGTGGGGTTTTGAGGTGAGGTTTCAATCTTGAGTGGAGGTTCCTTTGGTAAATGTATTCGATGATGTTATTCCTGATGAAAAGTGTTCCTTTTCCAATTGGGAGCTCTCAAAGGGAGGTTCGATCCCATCTAAAACTGCCTCTATATGGTAGTCAGCTTTAAACTCCAAAAAGGAAGCAGTAAGGGTTCCGGCCTTAGGGGAATGTACAGTTAGGTGGTCGGTATGGTGCCAGTAGGCATCTTTTAGTTCTGACTTTGACACTGAGATAGTGTCTTCTGGGGAACACCAAAGATTTTCATACCCAATCTGCCTTAGTCGAATTTTATGACCCAAAGCCAGGCAATCTTATGTGCTCCAGGCTGCCCAAATACATCTTCCAGAGCCTTACGAAAAGGAGTGAGCTTGGAAACTGTTCATAGTCTCCACCAGTACAACAACAGTAATCAAGTTTAGACAGTACAAGAGAGCTATTAGTCTGGACCTTGTGTGGCAATCCAAGAGGGTGGAAGATGTGTCGCGGAGTTTTCATGGTGATTAAGCTTGATCTTGCTAATTTGTCCACTTGGTCATTCATTGTTAACTTGATGTCTATAGTAATTCCAAGGTTTTTTACTCCTTAGATAGTTCAGGATGTTGTCCCAGATCGTCAGGCCAGGCACAGAGTATGTCATAATGTTTCCAGTTGCCATATTGGAGTATTTCTGTTTTGGGACCATTCAATTCAAGATGGCTCCATGCCATCCACTGATCAATGTCTCTGAGCCAGCTGAAGATTTTTGAGTTTCCAATGCCTTTGGGACTTTCCAGTTTAAGGAGTGTTTATGTGTAATTTGCAAAGTTGTAGCATATGAGGTGAAATTCATTAATCATTACTGGTAATGACTTTCTTGTAGATGTTGAAAAGCATGGGTGAGATGATAGAGCATTGGGGGACCCGTGCTTTTGTGAAGTGCAGTTTGGATGAGAACAGGGGAGTATGGATGACATTTGTTCTGCTTTGAAGGTAGGATGTGATCGAGTTGAGAGCAGTCCCCTCTATGCCAGCTTCGTAGACTCTTTGTACTAGTGTGTTATGGTCAACTGTGTCAAAGGAAGCTAAGAGGTCCAAGAGAAGTAGTGCAGCAACCCAACTGCGTTCTACTTTGTTTTTAAGGTCATCCTAGAAGGAGATGAGGGCATATTTCGTGCTTCTTCCTGGGCGGAATACGGTTTGGTAGTCCGAAAGTATGGAGTTATCTTCAATGAATTGTGACATCTGGGTGAATTGTGCTTTTTCTATCAGTTTGTCCAGGAAAGGCCCATTTGTATTTAGTCTGTAGTTATTAGGGGCATGCAGGTCCAGGTTTGTTTTCTTTAATAATGGGTGTATGTACACCTTTTTTTTGGTCTTCTGGAAATATTCCCGTAGTTAAATCAAATCAAATCAAATTACTGATGAATCTTCTTACAGGTGTGGTAGAGCCATAAATTCACTTTGTGATATTAGTTTGAAGGAATACAGAGGCTGATTTAGCTTACTTTTGGAGGGGATTTTAGAAAATTAATTGGTGCTGGTGGTTTTCCTTTGTTTTAAATAGGAGTCCAATGTGTCTACTTTGGTTGTGTAATGATTTGCCAGTTTGTCTGTGAATTCTTTAGTAACAGGATGAGTTCCTTCCGTGCTTTTAGGTTTATGAAATTCAGTGAGAATTATATAAAATTATTTATTTGCACATTTAGCGTTTTGAATTCTGTCTGAATAGTACCGTTTTAGATTTTGTGATTGTTGATTCGTATATTTTGTTAAGTTTGCATAGGTGAAGTTTGTCTTAATTGTTGCTTGTTTTGAGCCAGGTTTGTTGAAGCCTTATGATTTGTTGTTTATCTTTCTTAGTTCTATATTTCTCCAAGGTGCTTGTTTTTTATCAGTTGGTCAAATGACTAATTTATAATTGTTACTGGATAGCTGTAAACTGCAATATTAGCATCAGTCTGAAAGGAAACTAGAAGTGTAAAACCTCAATGAATAAATCTATTTTCCCAATTTACTCTATCACTGTTCATCAGATTTACTCTTGCTGGTTTGATTTTCTATTTATAAAACCTCTCACAGCAATATAGTTGTTGCTGCATTTGTCAGATCCTTAGTGTGTTTGTGTTATAACTTTGGTACTTTGTACAACCTAAATTCACCATTCACATTGTGTACTTAAGCCTGTTATTAGCACTGCATACTTGTTAAGAGTATTGGCATTAATTGACATCAGCCAGTGACTAAGCTAAATGTATTGTTGTTTGCTCCTGTGAGCTAGCCCACAGTGTACACATTTCAACCCATTAACAACTGTAGCTGTATGTTTTTCCCCTTTGATCAAACTGATTGCAACAAAGTGCGACAAAATCGATCCAGGGAGCATATCACTTACTGCTTGGGTATGCATGCAGGTCCTCATTTCCTGAGAGGGGCTTTTTTGTCAACTGGGGTTAGTGAAAGTACAGACAGCGGTTAATGTATGCAGGACTGTGGATCTTCTGTATCAAATGGTTTTACCCATTCTGTGCCAGTGGAGAAATGTATTGTACTGATTATTTATGTTCATTATTGAACATGCTGGTTAAGTCAAGGAGAGATGCACCAGAGGTGTTTGGGAGGACAGAGACCTTTTCTTGGTCAAGGACAGGAAGGTCTGGATGCACAGAAAATAGCTATAAACACCACTGAAAGTCAGAGTTATAAATAGGTGAATTATCTTGTTTGATCATGTTTCTGTTTTTTCATAGGAATATGACCATCAGTCCATTCCTGCTGCCATTGTACAGAAATAGCTGGGCTTTTACTTGAATGTGAGCCATTGACTGCTACTTTGTTTCGGATATATTCATAATGTTCCTGCTGTATGAATCTGTCTTGAATGTATTTTTCTCCAAGGCATAGTCTTAGAAAAGGGTAGGATGAAAAATAGATAGTATTCAATATACACTGAAATATGAAAATATATTCTGTGTTACCATTTAGTTTAGTGAGATCCAGGAGGGCATGTAAAGATTAGAACCCCCACCGATTGTAGCTATATTAGTCAATTAGATCATAAAAAGAATGCCATGAATTTGTGGAAGATGGGTAAGAACATAACTTGGCTTTACATGTGCTTCATTTCCTCTATAAAGCTGAAGTATTGCCTTTGGTTGGTGGCAATGTTAGTTTTGGGAACATTCATACTTAAATAATAAAATTGCTACATAACTAAAGTAAATGTTAGAAATGCCAGTTGATGCCTATAATACAATGTGATTGCATGTTTAATAGTTGAACTTTTCCTCTTTTATTCTAAAGACAGTGAAGCATATGTGGCCGTTCATCTGCAAGTTTATAGAGAAAATATTTCGGGAGACAATTGAGCCAGCGGTGAGAGGAGCAACCAGCCACCTTAGCACATTCAATTTCACGAAGATCGACATGGGGCACCAGGTCAGTTTCCTAAAGCAAAATATGTACCTTCCTTCACATTTTCGATTATACTGCTCCTAAATCACTGTGAAATTGAGATTGAGAGTATTTATGGTTTTAACGTAACTCAAACAGATGTTGTACACAACACAACATTTCATAGCACATCTTTTTAAGGGATTTCATGTCAAATAACTGTTTAATTCACCTGTTAACATATTATGGTTTGTGTAAATGCCAGAAATGTTCTCTATTCCCAAGTCCATTTTTCCAAGCTTTTGCTTCATTGAGACCAGTGTTAAATTTGAGATGTGGTTTCCGGTGCTCGGCACTGATACTTAATTGTCAGCACTGGCACTTATGTCAGTCTGCTACACGGTGATGCTGTTTAATTTACAGACGAGCACAAAAACAGTTGTTTGTTGATTAATTATGCATTACGAATGAATAATAACTGGTGCCTAAGCCATAATTTTAGCTTCGGGGGCCTGGAATTGTCACACTTTCAAGAGTGTGACATTTATTATTTGTGTGGTTACTGTAACTGGTAGCACTAAGCAGCAATAGGCGGTGGAAGTAGCCTTCTGACTAGGGCTCTGGAACTATATATAACTATATATAACTATATATATATATATATATATATAACAAAAAAGAGGGCGCTGCACTCCTGGAAGCTTTCTTCTTGCAGTTTTATTTGACTGATAACAGCATCAAACAAGCATCACAGCACCACAACGCGTTTCGACTGTCCGTCTTTATCAAGTGGATTTAAATCTGTGTTCTCGCGTTATTTCCATCAACATAGCTTTTATATGTGTTGAGGCCTTATGGGATCCGTAGTTGTCAATATAGCCCACCTGGGGCTTCTTACTTGCACTGTGACATAATTAATTAATTAACACGGCTCCTTTTGTTTAAATGTACATTTGTTTTAGTTCTAATTGCAATGTTCAACATACTTTCAAGATCGTAATCATTCACCAGCCGTGCTTTGTTGTTTTAACCCAATAACCTTTTCACAGCAGTTATCTGATTCTGCACGTATTTCTCGATCCCAAACTGCTTGAAATACTATAAAACATTGCTCTGTGCCTCCAGGCCCTTTTACCCATTAGCAGGGCCGCATCGGTATTGTGAATATTAAAAGGACATATGCTCACCCAGTTCCTTGGCGAGACTGTCCTATCCATTGCAAGGAGGCACAAGGCGCATTAGAAGTTCCGACGTATTTAGTCTTTTCATCTTCCATTGTATAGTACAAACGCAAGGGCATAGTATCCCCTCACCTCCTCACTTGCCTCAATACCGGGTGCTTCAGCCATATTAATTTCCAACAACAAATCGGTCTCTCAGGCAGAGCACTCTGACTGCTGGTGATACATTGCACCAGCAGTCAGAGTGCTCTGCCTGAGAGACCGATTTGTTGTTGGAAATATATATATATATATATATATATATATATATATATATATATATATATATATATATATATATATATATATATTTAGTTCCTGTTTTAGCCCTGACTGAGACCATGGATTAATGAAAAAATACTCAGTTGCAAATTATTGAGAAAGTTTCTATTCTCTGTGAAGAAGGGGTGACCGAATTGAAAGGCATGAGAAAACAGAAAATGTTTAAGTGCCTACAATACTAAAAAATACAAGTATTAATATTAAAACAGTGATCCTTTATCTTTTATAAAAATAACTCTGTATCTTAGGGAACAAAAATAAGGAGTCCATACAGGTCAATAGCCCAGTGTCAAAACTGGGTTAAAAGACTATACCTTAAAGTCTAATGTTCAGTGCAAATTAAAAACAAATGTTTTGTCCTCTGTGCTTGTGGCGCAGGTTTACATAATTGTTAAGTTCTGACATATTTGCTGGGGGACAATTAAAAAAAAATGTCTCCATACCATGTTGAAAGAAATCTTAAACTTAACACCACTGGGACAACCATCGTATATAATCAGTACTGAGTCTTTGACGTCGCCTTCATTGTACCCATTCATTCTACTCTTAAGGTGGTTGTTCTTTCTTTCTACCACCATACCTGTGTGTATGTAGCCGCTGAAATTGACATAGGGCACATCTAATTGAGAAGCAGTAAGTACTGTGGATAATATGAGTTAGAAATTATTCAAATGTTCGCACAAAAAAGGTAGAATATACGGAGGGAGGGACAGAAGAGTTCTCTGTAATCTGGTCCTAGGGACAGAAGTTGTGAGAAGTTATCTTATTGCTTATTGGTTTGAACAGTTTGCAAGGGATCCCGAAAACACTGTCAAGGACCACTATCAAAAAGAGCATTCCTGCAATCCTTGCCTACATCATCCCTGCCACTCAAATCTGTAACATTGATGACCAAGGTCCCCCATTGTAATACGCCTCTTCCAACAAGGGCTCACATCCCACCTCAACATAGATCACTCACGTTTCACCAAAGTTAACTCCTGGCTGTACAGATCATCCAGTAGTGAGAAAAGATATTCCTTGGAAAGATAATCCAGAAGGTATATTAAGGTACTATTTCCCAGCAAAATTAATACAAATGAATTACTGATCTACTTTCTAAAATGAAACCATGTCCTGCATCTCTTCATTCATGAATTCTTAATTTCTTGTGTGATGTGTCCCTCTTCTGTGAATGTCCTTGTTTGGCATCTGTGACAACTCTTTTCATTTCATGGTCCCTAGCAGCCAAACCCAATTATTGGACATGAAGATTTATAATGCCGGCCTCTCTGCAGGGGCAGCTTGATTTGATTTAATTTTAAATTTATAAAGCGCATGATTACCAGATTGGTTGTTCTGCACTAACGGACCAACACTTTAAATGTAAAATCTACTGAGAGAACAGATGAGCTTTTAACAATTTGTGGTATTTCAAGAGATTCCTTCTGTCTTGAACAGCCGCAGAGAGATTGTTCTAAGTAGGTGTGAAGACCACAGAGCAAGTTCATTCACAAATTCCTTGGATTTTAAAATAGTACCCTACCATTGCATACCCAATCAAGGTACTGTTCCAGGAGTATATGAGTAGAAGAGAAAGCCTATGTAGCTCGTAGAGGGGAGGCTTTATACTCCCCTTTAAGGGAATCAGAGGGACTCAAACACAGTGCTCCTTTATTGGTAGCAAGAGAAGACAAACAAGTAGTGGTGCTGTCGTTCCTACCAAGTCCCAATATCATCCTCTTTCTGTATTAATTGCGGTTTGTGACTGAGATAAGATAGTGGTTCTATGGAAATGGAACTGAAGTAGTGCAGCCTGGAGATGAGGATCTGGACTGAAGCTTTCCTGGAGGAGCTGGGTGACAAAATGATGATCTTCTTAATTACTTTTAGTATAAAAGAAGCAAGTTGAAGTGTGTTTGTCAGTATGTGCCACAAAAGAGATATTTTATTAAAACATTACACCTATATTACGTGTATTGGAAGAAGTAACTGAACAGGTACCAAGGGTAAAGGGCCACCAGGTTAAAGCCCAGATGGAAGGATTACCAAAAACCTTAATCTTGGTTTTGTCTGTATTTAGCTTGAGTGAGTTGGCATTCATCCAGCTTACTGCTGAGCACAGTCAGTTTTCTAACTGGTTCTGAAGAATAACAAGATTACCCTCAGATTTTAGGATGATTTGCATATCCTCGGCTTAAGCATAAAACTGAAAACACGCAACATGGCCAGTATAGATAGATGTTATTGAACTAGCCCTCAAAGAAGAGTCCTGTAGGACCCCACAATTGATGGTTTTGTCAGTGGAATGAAAATCGCCCAACGTAAGAGTTTAGGAGCTCCTCCGTAAAATAAAAATAAAAGGAGAAAAACAATTGTGTGCTGATCCTTTGAAGCCTGTGTCAGTGAGCCTGTCAAAAAGTATGCCATGAGAAACTGTATCAATACACCCAGATACGTCTGAGAGGAGGTTGGTGGAGTGTCCCTCATCTAGAGTCATTTTGATGCTATTGCTGGCAGCAGTCAGAATGGGGCGAAAATCAGACAGAAAAAGCTTTTAGAAGGGGATGTTCCTCACTGTGTTTGCACAGCTCCTTGTTGACACAGCTTTCCACAGTTTTGGCGATCAATGGTGTAGAGATGACACCTATGTCGTTTATGAAACGGCAATAAAACCTTTACTTGGAGAACACCATAATCACGTAATCCTCCCTTCTCAAGCCACAGAGTAACTACCAAAGAAAGAACCCACGAAAATGCCAGAATTCTGCAGACGAATCCTGACTTGAACATTCTAAGAAAACATAATACATTAAGTACGCATCACTACACATCCCTTTCCCTTCTACCCACAACAAAGCCAAACATAAACTGGTATAATATAGAAATCAAATGAATAGAAAAAACAATCGGAAGATACAGACAATTTTAAATAATCCTTCAAAAGATGAGGATGTAACTAATGGAAAAACATAAGTCTCTCAAAGTTGGTACTGCATACTCACAAAGTTTGAATATAATCCTCCAAATAACGAGTAGTTCTGCGGTTTCTAATGGTGCAACTTTCTCCTATCCCTCCGGGTGGAATGAAATTGTTGAAGTCTGCAAGTATCCTTCTTGTGACTCGTATTGGTCAGCCATGCCAGGGCCAATTTTGTGCCCGGCTTCCTCCCACACATTTTTTCAAACAGGGAAACATTTGTCACACATTTGGCTGTAGTGCAATGAGCTCAAACCATGTAATTCACCATCACCTCAGCATCACTCCCATTTTGAATGACCATGGATAGTGTACCCTTTACCAAGCGGTTGGCACGCTCCACCATGCCATTGGCTTGGGAGTTATACAGAGCAGTATGATGATGTGTTATGCCACACATTTTTAGAAATTATTAATCAGTTTCATTCCATTATCTGTCATCAAAACCTGAGGCAATCCTTCCACCACAAACACTCTCTTCAACGCCTCAATCGTCCTCCTATTGGTCACATCTGGCTTGAACCTAACCACTAACCACCTTGTTGTACATCCATCAAAACAAAGCATTCTTCAAACTGTCTTTCATCCCTTGCATAGGCCCAGTGAAGTCTAAGCACACCGTACTCCAAGGTAAGCCAGGGTCCTCAATGTGTCCCTGTATTGTCTGAAGGTCCGTCTTCAGCCTCTTTTCACTCACCTTACAATGTACCACCCAAGAAGTGATTTGGTCATCCACACAGAGCCATCAAAAATTCTCCCTCACTCTTTTCTATGTCATGGTTTGACCCAAAGGCCCCTCATGGGCTAGCTTGATAATCCTTTCCCTCAATCCTTCTGGTGGCACAAATTTATTGTTCCTCATAAGAACCTTGTTGTCTGTCAAGGTCAGTTCATCTAGGATTTTCACGAATGGTCTTACCGAAGGTGCCACTGTCCTCTCCCTTCGTCCACCATTTGTTCAATTTTCTTAAGGACAAGATCCCTTTCATACTCCTTCACCACTCATATGCTGTAAATGAGCCCCCGCACACTCTTCAACATCACACAATGACGCCCCAGCTCCTTCCTAATCCTTGGTCAATATACTGTGTGCATACCCCTCTGCCAATTCCACAGACATGTGTGAGAGACAGTGCACTTGTGTGTTTTTCCACCCAGGTATATGTGCAATGTGGAACCAATACACTTGAAGTCTAGAAGTTAAACTAGGTAGCCTAGCTGACCTCTTACCAGCTCCACCCGGATTCAAAACCTTGACTAAGGGTTTGTGATCCGTATGAATACAAAAACACAGACCCCACAAAAAAGTCCTAAAATATTCTAAGGACCAAACTGCTGCCAAGGCCTCACGCTCTATTACAGAATAGTTACGCTCTCTGGCTGTTAAGGAGCGTGAGGTGGCCGGAAAAGGAAACTGTGGCGATCTAAGAGAGCTAAGCACTGCAGGACATGCTCCTTCTAATTTACTGCTGCCCGGATGGAGGCAACAGGAACTCGGTAAGAGTAAGTAGGCTAAACTGTTACTAGAGTCACACTACACAGCGCACTGAAAATAGAATGCTTGAGCAATATTCACACAGGCCGCATCCATTGCTCGAGTCTAACAGGCCTTAATGGTAGTTGCGCAGGGTCTTGCAATGTACTTACAACGTGGCATAGCCCCCCACAATACAGAAACTCCTCACAACCACATCTTCACAAGGAGGTTTAATGCATCTGATTAGGCCATGGGTGCCACTATTGTCCAGAGGATTAGCTGAACTGAGAATCCTGCTCACGTTGAATTCCGGTGTCTGTGTCGCCGAGTGTGGCTACCAATCGTACCAAAATGTAGAGATGACACACCCCATTCATCAGAAGGCAATAAAATCTTTATTTGGAGAACACCACAATCAGCGTGATCCTCCCTTCGCCAGCCACAGAGTAACTACCAAAGAAATAAGCCACACTCTGCCAGAATTCCACAGACAAATTCTTGCATGAACATTCTAAGAAAACATAATACATTAAGTATGCATCACTACAACTGGCAAGAAAGGAATAGGTTAGTAATTTGCATAGTACAGCGGAGCCTATGTTGTGCTTTTTTAAGAGAGGAATTATGAGAGCCATTTCCAAAAGTGTGGTTCCCTGACTGAGGCCAGAGAAGTATTAATGAAAGAGGTGAGGTAGCGAGCGTCCTTAACAGCTTAAACTGGGCAGGGGTCCACAGATGAACAGGTGGAAATGCGATTGATCTTAGAAATTACCTCATCTAGATTGACTGGAGCGGAGGTAGTCCAGGGGGAGAACAAGTGGTTGACAGGCAGTGGGGCTAAGGGAATATGCCTGGATTGCAAGCATGTCCTTGTCAGACGAGAAGGAACACAAAAGTTGTGTAATCTTGTTTTTAAAGACCTCCGAGAGTTCAAAGCAAAGCTCTTGCTCACGGGCTGCAAGGGTGATAGCCCCTGCCACATGATCAAGAGATTTGTATATTGAGAAAATCTCTTTGGCAAGGTTGTTGGCTAACTTGATTAGCTCGTAGTAGTTTTTATAGGAGCATAATTCAGATTTATAGCATGCATTGTCTAAATTGTAAGAATGTCTCCGCTTTTTTTCTAGGGGGTTACAACGTCATTTAGCTAAGGCCAGTTTCTCCATCCACCAAGGTGCAGAAAGAAATGCTGAGTGTGTTTTCAATACTTTACAGGGTTTCTTAGTGAGGTATGCCTGCTATATTACTGGTGTTTCACAGACCCACCCTCAGGCTTGTCCAGCTCCCTACTCCATTTACTGGCATATTCCTGGCTTCCTTTTTTGAGGCCACTTTGGCTCAGTGTCACAATGTGGCCACAAAGTTTGCTGACTTTGTCTCATGTTGTTGGCTTTCCTTTTTGCTTGTTAATATGTACTCAGCGTGTGTATCTATAGCTGAGGTTTGGGTAGATTGTGCAGGATTGATACCCAGCCAAAGTATATGCTTTGTATCTCCACTACTCGTGACTAGAAGTGGGCAATTAATTCCGCTCTGCCTGTGCAGTTGGCAGAATTTTGGCCACTCCATTTTAAGCTTATAATGCAGAGTTCTGACCAAATTCTGCCAACTGCTGTGTGGTAGAGGTTTTTTTGCGCACTGCTCCTTAACGGTATGTTGTTGAGCGTGAGCAAGAATTGGTATCCCCTAATGCAATTTTTGGGGAGTAGGAGGGCACTAGGAGAGATTTTCTATGTAACAACCCTCCGAGCAGCCTAAATTGTAATGGTTAGTGTAGACAGTCCATGTAATCAATAAATCTTTTATTTTCGATCTTCACAATCTTAACCCCTAGTTTGCTCAGGACGAGGTGATCTCGACCAAGGCGCCGGTTCCCCGGTGCCTTGGACGAGATCACCTCGTCCTGCTAGGGGCACTGGGGGAGCGCTAGCGCTCCCCCCGATGGCCAGGCAAACCCCTCCACTAGGCAGGGATGGAAGGGGAATCGCTTCCCCTTCCACCCCCCCCGCTGGCGTCTGATGATGGATTGGAGGAGAAATGCTTTGCATTTCTCCTCCGATCACGTGGACGGGGTCAGAGAAGCCTGGAAGGAGAGGAAAGGCCTTTCCTCTCCTTTCAGGCTTCTCTGAGCATTTCTTCTGCCCGATCGCGATGCGATCGGGCAGCAGAAATGCCACTAAACACCAGGGATTCTTTTTTAATTTAATTTACTAAATAAGGAGAGCGGCCCCTTGGGCAAGGGCCGCTCTCCAGGGGGGGAATTTACTTTTTTGCTGTTTCTGCCCCCGATCTTCCCTCGGGGGGGCAGAAACCACCCGAGACACCAGGGATTGTTTTTTTTTTTGTTGGGAGCGACCCCTTAGGCAAGGGTCGCTCCCCTGGGGGCAACATTTTTTCTAGGCCATTTCTGCCCCCCTTTGGCAGCAGATCGGGCGATTTTTATTAGGCCAATCTGCAAACCACTAGACACCAGGGATTTTTTTTTTATGTACACATAAGGGGAGAGGCCCCTTGGGCAAGGGCCTCTCCCCAGGGGGGCAAATAATTGGAAATCCACTAGACACCAGGGGAAATGTTCTTTATTGGTTTTTTTGTTTTTTATATGTTCGGGGAGTGACCCCTTGGGCAAGGGTCGCTTCAGGGGGGGCAAATTATTATTAGGCCTTTTCTATCCTCCCGGGGCAGATCAGCCTTGCGAAACCTCTAGACACCAGGGAATATATATTTTTGTGGGCTATTTGAAGTAAGAGGAGCAGCCCCTTGGGCAAGGGCTGCTCCTCGGGGGGGGCAAATTATTTCTAGGCCATTTCTGCCCCCCCGGGGGCTGATCGGCCTAAGACACCAGGGATTTTTTTTTATTTTTTATGTTTGGGGAGCGACCCCTTGGGCAAGGGTCGCTCGGTGGGGGGGGGAATTATTATTAGGCCATTTCTGCACCCCCTGGGGGCAGATCGGCGTTGTGATCTGCCAGCGGGGGTGGGGGGGGGGCAGAAACCACTAGACACCAGGGAATATATTTTTTTGTGGGCTATTTCAAGTAAGGGGAGCGGCCCAATAGGCAAGGGCCGCTCCTCGGTGGGCCAATTATTTGTAGGCCATTTCTGCCCCCCACACTAGACACCAGGGATATTTTTTTTTGTTTTCTTTTATTTTTTTATGTTTGGGGAGTGACCCGTTAGGCAAGAGTCGCTCCCGGGGGGCAAATGATTACTAGGCCATTTCTGCCCCCTCCCCCCCGGGGCAGATCAGCCTAATATAATTAGGCCGAGCTGCCCCCAAGGGGGCAGAAACCACAAGACACCAGCAATTTTTTTTTGGCGCCTTTGGCAAGGGCCACTCCCCGGGGGCAAAATATTTTTAGGTCTTTTCTGCACCTCCTGGAGGCAGATCGTCCTAATATAATTAGGCAGATCTGCCCCCGGGTGGGGGCAGAAACCTCTAGACACCAGGGATATATATATTTTTTTATTTACTTTATGTTTTTATGTATGGGGAACACCCCCTTAGGCAAGGGTTGCTCCCCTGGGGGGCAAATTGTATTTAGGCCATTTCTGTCCCCCTTGAGGGCAGATCAGCCTATTTTTGTTAGGCCAATCTGCCACCAAAGGGGGCAGAAACCTCTAGACACCATGGATTGGTGTGTGTGTATGTGTGTGTTTTGTTTGGAGGTGGCAGCCCCTTGGGCAGGGGTCTCTCCCCATGGGGGCACATTACTGTTGGCCATACTTGCCCCCTTTGGGACCAGAGACCAGGGAAGATTTTTTTTCAAAATAAGAGGTTGGCGGTATGGCCATACCCCCACTCCAAATTAATGGGGCCAAAGTTGTTTTGCCCACCAGTGGGCAGATTGGGCAGTTACCCCCGATCCACACCCTGGTGGACAGAAAGTCTACTAGATGCCAGGAAATACAAAAAATAAAAGAAAATAGTGGGGTGGTGGCTACCAACCAGTATGGGCCTGGTTATGCCCCAACCCGAACTGGAGGGGCTAACAGTCTTTCAGCTCTCCCCTGCACACTAAAACATCTTATCCCATGACAAGCAAGCGGACATTTGATTATTTTTGGTTTTTGTTTTACATTTGGGCCATGAGAGCTTGGTAACTCTCAAAATCGTCCCACTTGGAATGGTGAGAGCTGCACTTTTTTTTACTTTGGGACGTTGCCATGTACAAAAATCCACAAGACCTAGACACATCTGAAAACTAAACATCTAGTTGATTCCAGGGTGGTGTGCTTCACATGCACCCCGCACCATTTCCTTACCCACAATGCCCTGCAAACCTGCAACTTTGCTGGAAAGCACACATTTTTCCCACATTTTTGTGATGGAACCTTCCGGAATCTGCAGTAATCCACAAAATTCCTACCACCCAGCATTGTCTCATCTATACCGATAACATTTCTGCTGCACTTGTCAGCCTAAAAATGTTATTTTTCAAACTGCCCTTTTGGACCCACTTTAGTTCCCCCTCAATTTCGACGTGTTTTTGGCTCTTCCCTGTCACAAACACTTGGCCCACCTACACAAGTGAGGTATCATTTTTACTGGGAGTCTGAGAAGAACGTTAGGTGGTAGGAAATTTGTCCCGGTGCAGTGATCCCACACAGAAATGTGGGGAAAATGTGATTATTTAGCTAGATTTGCGGTTTGCTGAGAATTCTGGGTAAGAAAATATTGGGGGATCCACGCAAGTCACACCTCCATTGACTCCCTCGGGTGTCTAGTTTTCAGAAATGGCTGGGTTTGGTAGGTTTCCCTAGATGGCTGCTGAGCCCAGGAACAAAAATGCAGGTGCCCCCCGCAAAAACAGGTAGTTTTCTATTTGCTAATTTCGATGTGTCCAGTTAGTGTTTTGGGGCACTTCCTGTTGCAAGCACAAGGCCTACCCACACAAGTGAGGTACCATTTTTATCGGGAGACTTGGGGGGAAGGACATTTGAGGTTCCCCTCAGATTCCAGAACTTTCTGTCACTGAAATGTGAGGAAAAAGTGTTTTTTTTTGCCACATTTTGAGGTTTGCAAAGGATTCTGGGTAACAGAACCTGGTGAGAGCCCCACAAACAGAACCTGGTGAGAGCCCCACAAGTCACCCCATCTTCGATTCCCCTAGGTCTCTAGTTTTCATAAATGCGCAGGTTTGGTAGGTTTCCCTAGGTGCCGTCTGAGCTAGCAGCCATAATCCACAGGTAGGCACTTTGCAAAAAACACCTCTGTGTTCTGTGGAAAAATTTGATGTGTCCACGTTGTGTTTTGGAGCATTTCCTGTTGCGGGCACTAGGCCTACACACACACGTGAGGTACCATTTTTATCAGGAGACTTGGGGGAACATAGAATAGCAAAACAAGTGTTATTGCCCCTTGTCTTTCTCTACATTTTATCCTTCCAAATATAAGACAGTGTGTAAAAAAAGACGTCTATTTGAGAAATGCCCTGTAATTCACATGCCAGTATGGGCACCCCAGAATTCAGAGATGTGCAAATAACCACTGCTCCTCAACACCCTATCTTGTGCCCATTTTGGAAATACAAAGGTTTTCTTGATACCTATTTTTGACTCTTTATATTTCAGCAAATGAATTGCTGTGTACCCGGTATAGAATGAAAACCTACTGCAAGGTGCAGCTCATTTATTGGCTCTGGGTGCCTAGGGTTCTTGATGAACCTACAAGCCCTATATATCCCCGCAATCAGAAGAGTCCAGCAGACGTAACAGTATATTGCTTTCAAACATCTGACATTGCAGGAAAAAGTTACTGAGTAAAACGCAGAGAAAAATGGCTGTTTATTTCACTTCAGTTTCAATATTTTTTTATTTCAGTTGTTATTTTCTGCAGGAAACCCTTGTAGGATCTACACAAATTACCCATTGCTGAATTCAGAATTTTGTCTACTTTTCAGAAATGTTTAGGTTTCTGGGATCCAGCATTGGTTTCACACCCATTTCTGTCACTGACAGGAAGGAGGCTGAAAGCACAAAAAATCGTAAAAATGGGGTATGTCCCAGTAAAATGCCAAAATTGTGTTGAAAAATTGGGTTTTCTGATTCAAGTCTGCCTGTTCCTGAAAGCTGGGAAGCTGGTGATTTTAGCTCCGCAAACCCTTTGCTGATGCCATTTTCATTGGAAAAAACACAAGCCTTTTTCTGCCGCCCTTTTTTCCTGTTTAAAAAAAACAAAAAACTATATTTTGGCAAATTTCTTGGTCTCCTTCAGGGGAACCCACGAAGTCTGGGTACCTCTAGAATCCCTAGGATGTTGGAAAAAAAGGACGCAAATTTGGCGTGGGTAGCTTATGTGGACGAAAAGTTATGAGGGCCTAAGCGAGAACTATTCTAAATAAGCAAAAAAAAAGGCCTGGCACAGGAGGGGGAAACACGTGTTGCGTTGCTGTGGTAAGTTCACAAATGACTTCATCAGGGCTACAATTCAACAAGTTACACTTAGCCATAGGCAAAATTAATGTTAACATACAGGGAGTGCAGAATTATTAGGCAAATGAGTATTTTGACCACATCATCCTCTTTATGAATGTTGTCTTACTCCAAGCTGTATAGGCTCGAAAGCCTACTACCAATTAAGCATATTAGGTGATGTGCATCTCTGTAATGAGAAGGGGTGTGGTCTAATGACATCAACACCCTATATCAGGTGTGCATAATTATTAGGCAACTTCCTTTCCTTTGGCAAAATGGGTCAAAAGAAGGACTTGACACGCTCAGAAAAGTCAAAAATAGTGAGATATCTTGCAGAGGGATGCAGCACTCTTAAAATTGCAAAGCTTCTGAAGCGTGATCATCGAACAATCAAGCGTTTCATTCAAAATAGTCAACAGGGTCGCAAGAAGCGTGTGGAAAAACCAAGGCGCAAAATAACTGCCCATGAACTGAGAAAAGTCAAGCGTGCAGCTGCCACGATGCCACTTGCCACCAGTTTGGCCATATTTCAGAGCTGCAACATCACTGGAGTGCCCAAAAGCACAAGGTGTGCAATACTCAGAGACATGGCCAAGGTAAGAAAGGCTGAAAGACGACCACCACTGAACAAGACACACAAGCTGAAAGGTCAAGACTGGGCCAAGAAATATCTCAAGACTGATTTTTCTAAGGTTTTATGGACTGATGAAATGAGAGTGAGTCTTGATGGGCCAGATGGATGGGCCCGTGGCTGGATTGGTAAAGGGCAGAGAGCTCCAGTCCGACTCAGACGCCAGCAAGGTGGAGGTGGAGTACTGGTTTGGGCTGGTATCATCAAAGATGAGCTTGTGGGGCCTTTTCGGGTTGAGGATGGAGTCAAGCTCAACTCCCAGTCCTACTGCCAGTTCCTGGAAGACACCTTCTTCAAGCAGTGGTACAGGAAGAAGTCTGCATCCTTCAAGAAAAACATGATTTTCATGCAGGACAATGCTCCATCACACGCGTCCAAGTACTCCACAGCGTGGCTGGCAAGAAAGGGTATAAAAGAAGGAAATCTAATGACATGGCCTCCTTGTTCACCTGATCTGAACCCCATTGAGAACCTGTGGTCCATCATCAAATGTGAGATTTACAAGGAGGGAAAACAGTACACCTCTCTGAACAGTGTCTGGGAGGCTGTGGTTGCTGCTGCACGCAATGTTGATGGTGAACAGATCAAAACACTGACAGAATCCATGGATGGCAGGCTTTTGAGTGTCCTTGCAAAGAAAGGTGGCTATATTGGTCACTGATTTGTTTTTGTTTTGTTTTTGAATGTCAGAAATGTATATTTGTGAATGTTGAGATGTTATATTGGTTTCACTGGTAATAATAAATAATTGAAATGGGTATATATTTTTTTTTGTTAAGTTGCCTAATAATTATGCACAGTAATAGTCACCTGCACACACAGATATCCCCCTAACATAGCTAAAACTAAAAACAAACTAAAAACTACTTCCAAATATATTCAGCTTTGATATTAATGAGTTTTTTGGGTTCATTGAGAACATGGTTGTTGTTCAATAATAAAATTAATCCTCAAAAATACAACTTGCCTAATAATTCTGCACTCCCTGTATACATACTTAATCCACCACCAAACAATTAGTGTAGTGACATTTCGTAAAGTCCCACAACACAAAACTGCAAAACTGGTGTGTTAACAAATAATCACATGTTACACATAATACGACCACTAATTCAGCGGAACAGAATAAAATCAGACTCCTGTAATACAAGGTAAATCAAACTTATAAAACTACTCTCAGTAAATAAGTGGTGCAAAACCCACAAAACTTTATTCCAGTTTATACCTACCAGAGAAAACTCTAATCTATATTTATAAGTAAAAAGAGTCAGATTCCTGTGTGCTGCAACAACTTTGGAATCCTGCAAGCAGTAAGAAAAGTATGTTCATTCATCCTTTGCAAAGTCTGTATGCATAAAATATAGCAATCCGAAAATTAGTAACACAATATGAAGTCTGAAATAATAATCCGTCCATTATCAACAGAGGTAACGTTTTCCCGTCTCAAAATATTCTATGTGCAGAGTAGACATGTAGAACACACCAATGCCCTGTTCAAAAGAGATAGTTCATACACTCATCTTATTCCCGGTAGCGTATGTTAATAACAGTAGAAAATGTAAGATAAAGTGCACAACCCTCAAATGCGGGAATCTGAAATAAATAATAATGATGCACTCATTTTGTGTGAATATTCAATGTCACGCATTCAAAGTATAGCGGGCTGTATAGAGAAATATCAAGATGGCCGCGTTGTACCCAAAATGTTCTCAGAATCATACAAATGATGTAGACTTCAATCTGAAACTACTCTGGTCTGTGTACAGTCACTATATAACATAAACATTAGAGTAAATAAAAATAGGCAACAATATGTGCAAGGCAAAATATCCACTCCAATATCAGTTACAATGCAAATCAGCATGCGTGTACACCATCGTATTTTATTCACTATCGTCCCCATGTCCCGAGACTAAAACGATATATAAAGCAAGCACCATGGGATTCCTATTTATATTATCTCACCTCAGTATCCTGAGGAAGTAATAAGAGAGTACTCCTACTTCCACGTAAGCCATGCCGCCATGTAAGACTGGTGCCATGTTAGTTTCACTTTAAGCAGCTAGCTGTCATTTATTAAAATAAGAAAACGGACAAAGACACCTATAGGATCAAAACTGAAGACGAGTCTCAGTTCTAATTTACAAGATATCCCGGGGAAATATGGCAGGCTTTTTGAAAGAGAAAAGCCAGATCAATCTTGCATGTGTTGTGCGACCAGTAATCATAAATGAGCATTCAGCCATGCTAATTTGTATTAAATATTATTCGCTTTTTGACATGGCAAGCTGCATTGCTATGTTAGTGGGAGACAGACACAATCTGTTCCCAAATTATACTATATAGCTCTAAGTATTAATAGAACAAATATACCTCATTTGTCACTCTGTGTGAGTAACAGACCGCCTAATCGCATATTTTGGCAGTCCTCGTCACAACTCAAATTCCACTTTGGGCCTATGTGTAAAACTAAACTTACAGACTACTCATACTTAACCAAACAATTAAAAAGTCACCTCTGATTGTTTTGTCACCACTGATACACTGTAACTCAGTCATAACTCCACATAAATCTGTTCCAAAATTGTACTATGTTGCTCCAAGTGTTATAGTACTTATATACCCCACTTGTCACTCAGAGTTAGTAACAGACCCTAATCCTATGTTTTGGCAGCCATCATCACATCTCAGGCGCCACATCGGGCCCACATATAAACCTAAAATTACAGACTACTCATGATTAACCAATATCGGTTAAAAAAGGGTACCTACAAATTATTTTGTCATCACTGAGACATTATCTCAGTCCAAATTTCCACAGACTATACATACTATGAGTCCGTTGGCAGTTGTCTTGAGTGTTGCTAAAGAGCGCGGTCACTCTACGGTGATACAACCGAAAAACAGCAGTAGCTCCTAAAAGTATATATCTCTCAAGGTACCATCACTTTACAATGATACAACCAAAGTGTGCTATCTTCTAAAATCATATATTTCTCAGGGTATCACCAGGAGACAATCAATAAACTTGACTGCATAAAAAAGGGAACCGCTATAACATCAGTCCTCACTATAAATGTACAAGCTAGGCTATTCTCACTATAAATCAGTGGTATCCACAAATCCACTCATTTCACCGTTTGTAAAAATAAGACAATAAATACACACAAATGTATCATAAGCTCAGTTCACATAACTCTTTTGTTATACACAACAATGTACTGAGAGCAGTATCTGAAAAATGACCCAGTCTATCATAGTACTAGTAAAGTATGTGAAGGGAGAGGAGAGAGAGTGTTAACCTTTAGTAATTTCAGAGAAACCATGAGGGTAGTATATCAATTAAGAAAGAAACAGTTTTTTCAGCTTCACCGCGAACGGTCACAGGCAGTCACGACCGTACGCGGTGAAAA
Source organism: Pleurodeles waltl (assembly GCF_031143425.1). Classification (NCBI taxonomy): domain Eukaryota; kingdom Metazoa; phylum Chordata; class Amphibia; order Caudata; family Salamandridae; genus Pleurodeles; species Pleurodeles waltl. The sequence goes on along the minus strand of NC_090449.1, from coordinate 667,006,680 downwards.
AGCTGCCCCTCATGTAGGAAATCTGTTAGAGTGGCAGCCAAATCAACTCAAGCTTCACCCCCTCTGGTGTGCCCATGGTGCCCTTCGTGCTCCTGGTGCTAAAAATCAGCAGGAGCAGCGTGAAGTTCAATTTACATCCTTTGCGAAACTCCGACGAATCTTGCAGAGTTTTCATGTATCTCTGCTGAATTCTGCAGGGTGAAACTCCGTGAGTTCCGTCCACCCCTGATCGTGACATGTTCACCAATATCCGACTGCTTGTTAGTGCTCAGATTTGCGTTTAAATATTTACTTTGGTTAAGTCTAAAATAACCCATATTGACTTTAAAGCACATCTAAAATGCACCACGTCAACATTTAGTTAATGATTGTTTCTAAAGTTAGAGCATCAATATATTGGCACAATAGTAAACCATATATTTTTTTCATCTTGTCATCACTATTTTATTAAGTGACGCAGTGCCTGATATGCTCTGTCTGTTTTCTTTTATCACACATTCGAGTGGAATAATGTTCTTTGGTAGCATTTAAACACTCAGTAAATGCATGTCGGCGCGCTAAGGAGATCGGCTGTGGAAGTAGTGGATGTTTGGAGGAAGGCAGAGCCCAACAAAAGCACGGTGAGGCCTTGTGGAGGGAGGAATGCAGGAGGGCCCCCCCAGAAGAAAGGGAGGAGAGCAAACTGGGAAGGTAGGAGGGCACAGTGATTGGGGGTCTAGAGGCCAGAGTGGAGCTGACTAAGGGTGGCTTGGGAAAAGGCATCAGGCACTCTGGAAGTGAGTGGCCGGCCTGGGTAGAAGCGGACAAGGTGTGCAAAGTCAGGATGGCCAGGAAAAAGCAGAAAGAAAGCACCTCTACTAAATTACAACCTACAATTACTCCCTCGTCGAGGTCTTACTTTAAGGTGAGGCCACAGGGTAAGGAGTTTCCCCATAATTTAATGGCAAGAGGGCCTAGGGAAAGTGACCTTTCTATGTGTAACATGGAAGAAAAAGAAAAAAGATACTCTAGGAGTAACGGAGAGCAGGGGAGGAAGGAACCTGCTCTTATACTCAATTATCCTGGCGAGAAGAGAAATTTCACGTAGATGGGTGTCCTCATCTCCCCCTTTGTTTAGGAAATGGCTGAATGCTCTCTTTCATGTGTCCAGATTGGATTTGGAAGCGGAGCACCAAGTAAGAAAAAGGAGAAATTGTGGGCTCCTTTGGTGAAGTGGAGAGGAAAGCCAAGGTCTCCATAGGGTCTGGAGCAGGTTATAAGGTTGATGTCCAATGATTATGCACCTGTTTTTCTATAAGACACAAGGCCCCCTTCCCATTTTCTGGGGGTGAAGGCTGAATGTGAGAGAACTGATCTCGGCACAGGTTTTTCTCCATACACGAGAGGGTGCAATAGGTTATGCAATGGAGCTGGCCTGGAGTCCAAGGTGAATGAGGACAAAAAATTTTTTTTTGTATTTTATTAGCATTGCTTAGTGCGAGCTCAAGCCTAATGGCATAGATGGGAATCATTTTCTGAGACTTAAATCTTCTCTTAACTGTGGACCTTCCTGTATACCCAAATCCATACTCATCTGTAGCCACCAAATTGGGGCACGATAAGCGAAATGTAGAATTATGGCCTTATATGCAATTGAAAAGAGGTGCAGCGATAAACCACCATATTTTTTTAAGCTAACAAGATCACATGTGGTAGCTTTAAGCAACTGATTCTTGTATTCAGACAATATCCAAACAATATTGGTGTACGCTTCAAGTTTCTCTCTATTTATCCTCTTACTGTTACTCTTCTTGGTGCCACTCAATATCATAACCTTCATGTTTCTGCAGTTGCACCTCCAGTATTGCTTGTTTGTTTACAGAGTAATGCATTCCTGTAGAAGTATGGGTTAGCAGAGGAGTGTCATCAGCATCAAATAATGGTCGCCTTGGACTAACACCAATTCTTGTAGAATTACTTTCCTACAATTATATGACCAGATCAGGTATGAAAATGTAACACAAAAACTGCATAAATATGCAGCCTTTAAAAGCAGGTAACTCTTCTGGTAGCAAAGTCTGAATTGGGTAGATACATTGCTAAACATGTTCTAGGAGAGTAACTGCAAACCTCTCACTAGTGTACCTCTTCATCTTATCTCTTGAGTACTGTTGGGTAGGTTTAATAAATATGTACAAAAACATTTATATTTTCTATAGACACTATAACGTCTGTACAGTCTCTATAGGTACTATAATTATCTTTGCATTATTCCACCTGCAAGTTGATATTCCGGGAAAGTTTTAATACTGTCATGGTGCTAGAGGGAGTGACACTTACGTCCCAGATGTTGTACTGGTACTGTGAGAATTAGAATGAACGCAACCATACTAAAAACATAAACTGTTTATACCGTGACACGTTCATGACCCTGGCTTATGTTCATGCAGATTGATCATTTTTCCTTTTTTATTGCTTATTGCTGTATTTTTCATTTTTTCGCCATCAACAAAATGCCTTTAAGAATTTTTAGCATCACTGCAGAAATTATGTTGAAATTATGATACTTGCCTCTCAGTCTTAATGCTCTAGGTAAAGGAACTTGAATGTTAAAATAAATTTACCTCAGTCAGGTGAGGGGCTGTTCTGAGTGGAGAATTGTCTTGCTCCCTGTTCTCTTGTGCCAAGGTTTGCAGTCCATTAATGGCGCAGAGAATCACATGGAAAAGAGATCGAGGCTGCCAAGTTAATCTGGGTGGTCACTGCATGGGCATTTCTTTGACAGAAAGACAGAGAGAAAGTCTCTTTGCTGAGGATGATTGTAGAGCTTCTAATTGGTGATCAAATTAGAGATTAGCACTGGCAAGGGGAAGGAACTGGTTGCAGATGGCGACAGGAGTTTGTACATCTGAGAGCCTGACCATTATGACATGATTGAGGGAGCAAATGCCCACTTTGGCTCCTCCATCTCCAGTTTGAAAGCGTTCATTGGGGCAGCTTTATGGAAGGTTTGGCCAGCTCTGCAATGAATCATAGGCTCACAGTAGATGAGTTTAGAGAATCAAGCCAATGTCAAAGCAAGGGTCTGTGTCAGTAGACAATGCTGTGGCAGCATGGAACAGACCTCTGAGCCGTGCTTTGACTTAAAAATTCAGCTGTTTATTGTAGTGGTTCTGTTAATACTGTTGTGCATGGCAACATTTTTGATTCCCTGTGAAAGTCGGGCTCTGAGATCTACGTCCAGCGCTAGGGAGTTGAAGTAATTTTTAGTCTATCTTGAGACCATTTTGATGATGGTCATGTGGGGTCCATTTAGTCAAAGTACCTCTCCTAAGACCTGACTGGTTCCTCAACTTACAACCCCTAGCACCCCTAGACTGTGACCTTCGTAGGTAGAACTGACTGCCTCTCAATCACATGGAATGTGTTACTCTATTTAAAATGAGGTGCCTCCCTCGATACTTATACATTGTGGCAATCTACTCCTATCTGATTCCCCGGAGGTGATTCCGTTCCCTGACCTCCAAATTTACCTCCTTAATGTGGTCCAGTAAGCGCCATCATGTGGTGTTTACCTCAGCATGTGAATCTCCCTTTGATGGTTTGCTGGGTATGTCTATCATACAGCGGTTCACTTAGTACACATAAATGAATGGTTTGCGGGGGCTGGAATGACACTGCCTAGAGCTCCATCTTATCGGTTTTGAAGGGCTTCTTGATTTGCTCTGTGGAAGCCGATTGGCCCTGACTATACCATTGTGCACTCCTGTGATGTGCTGGAAGGCAGTGCTGTGCTTTATCTGCTGGGATCGCCGCTGACGTCTTTAACTCCTCTTTAGTGGGGCACCTGGCTCCAACAAGTGTCAAAACTCGAAGGCTTTGCAGACTGGGATCGAATTGGGAGTGGGATCGAATTTGGGGGGAGGTTCTGATGTCCTGTCAAGAATTAAGAGACCACTATGCCCTATCTTACACGCAATTATATCTCTTCTGCCATCTACCACATGCCCTGCTGACCCATCTCCCCTCAGCAGCTCAGCTCCCTGAATTTTGCCCGCTTTGAAGACAAAATCCTTATGGGGCTCTTGAGCAAAGGAGCTGTCTCTGCGATTGACCTCTCCTTGATTATCAATGCTCCTGATGGCTTCTCTTCCCTGAGGCAAAGTGGGAGGGCTGTATGGACGAACTGGATGATGATTATTGGAGGGAGGCTTGCCATGCCCCCAGGGAACTGGTAACCTCTTCTCACCCACGCATGTTCCAAATCAACTATTTACATTTGTAGGAGGCTGGCCTGGCTTATAGTGGGTACCTTATGGTACTTACACCTTGTGCCAGGTCCAGTTATCCCTTATTAGTAGATTAGTAGTGTTCTAGCAGCTTAGGCTGATAGAGGTAGCTATAGCAGAGCAGCTTAGGCTGAACGAGGAGACATGCAAAGCTCCTACTATACCACTTATATCATATAGCACTATATCATAAGAACACAATACTCAGAGTTACTGAAAATAAAGGTACTTTATTTTAGTGACAATATGCCAAATGTATCTCAGAGGATATACTCCCTTAGGAGGTAAGTAAAATATTCAAAATATACACACAAACCAAAATCAGGTAAGTAAACAGTTAGAAAAGTAGTGCAAACACTATAGAATGCAATAGGACACAATAGGCCTAGGGGCAACACAAACCATATACTCCAAAAGTGGAATGCGAACCACGAATGGACCCCAGGCCTAGTGTAGTGTGTAAAGGGTCGCTGGGAGTGTAAGAAAACACTAAGGGTGTCCAAGATACCCCACCCCAATACCCTGAAAAGTAGGAGTAAAGTTACCCTACTACCCTAGAAAGACAGTAAAGTAGTAAAGTGGAGATAGGGGATTCTGCAAAGGCAACAACTGACTGCAAAGCACTGAAGATGGATTCCTGGACCTGAGGACCTGCAAAGGAAGGGGACCAAGTCCAAGAGTCACGCAAGTGTCCAGGGGGGGGCAGGAGCCCACTAAACCCCGGATGAAGGTGCAAAAGGCTGCCTCCGGGTGGAAGAAGCCAAAGATTCTGCAACAACGGAAGGTGCCAGGAACTTTGGTCGTAAGATGTCCCAGGGTGTGCTGGAGGATGCAGAGTTGTTTCCACGCAGAAAGACCGCAAACAAGCCTTGCTAGCTGCAAGAGTCGCGGTTGAAGATAATGGGTGCTGCCTGGGCCCAGGACGGACCAGGAGGTCGCCCCTTGGAGGAGGAGACAGAGGGGGCGCTCAGCAACAGAGAGAGCCCACGCAGAAGCAGGCAGTACCCGCAGAAGCACTTGAACAGGCATTCAAGAAATCTGAGCACGGCGGTCGTCTCAACACAACAAAAGAGGGTCCAACGAAGTCGGTGGTCAACTCAGCAAGTTGAGAAATGCAGGACGGAGTGCTGGGGGCCGGGGTTGTGCTGTGCACTAAGGAATCCTTGCAAAAGTGCACAGAAGCCCTAGCAGCTGCAGATCACGCAGTACACAGGATTACTGTCTGGCGTGGGGAGGCAAGGACTTACCTCCACCAAATTTGGAAAGAAGGACCACTGGACTGTCGGGGTCACTTGGATCCAGCTCCTGTGTTCCACGGACCACGCTCGTCAAGATGAGAGGGGACCCAGAGGACCGGTGATGCAGAAGTTTGGTGCCTGCATTAGCAGGGGAAAGATTGCGTCAATCCACGGGAGATTTCTTCTTGGCTTCCAATGCAGGGTGAAGGCAGACAGCCCTCAGAGCATGCACCACCAGGAAACAGTCGAGAAAGCCAACAGGATTAGGCGCTACAATGATGCTGGTAGTCGTCTTGCTACTTTGTTGTGGTTTTGATGGCGTCCTGTTGCAGTCAGCGGTCGATCCTTGGCAGAAGTCAAAGAGGGAGATGCAGAGGAAATCTGGTGAGCTCTTGCATTCGTTATCTGCCGAGAACCCCACAGGAGAGACCCTAAATAGCCCTCAGAGGAGGATTGGCTACGTACCCAGGTAAGAGCCTATCAGGAGGGGTCTCGGAGGTCAACTGCTGGCACTGGCCACTCAGAGGTCTCCATTGTGCCCTCACACCTCTGCATTCAAGATGGCAGAGGTCTGGGACACACTGGAGGAGCTCTGGGCACCACCCCTGTGGTGGTAATGGATAGGGGAATGGTCACTCCCCTTTCCTTTGTCCAGCTTCACACCAGAGCAGGGGCTTGGGGATCCCTGAACCGGTGTAGACTGGCTTATGCAAGGAGGGCACCATCTGTGCCCTTCAAAGCATTTCCAGAGGCTGGGGGAGGCTACTCCTCCCCAGCCCTTAACACCTATTTCCAAAGGGAGAGGGTGTGACACCCTCTATCAGAGGAAATCCTTTGTTCTGCCTTCCTGGGACGGGGCTGCCCAGACCTCAGGAGGGCAGAAACCTGTCTGAGGGTTGGCAGCAGCAGTAGCTGCAGAGAGAACCCCAGAGAGCTAGTTTGGCAGTACCCGGGGTCCATGCTGGAGCCCGGGGATGCATGGGATTGGCACCCCAATAACAGATTTGGCTTGGGGGGACAATTCCATGGTCTTTGACATGTTACATGGCCATGTTCGGAGTTACCATTGTGAAGCTACACATAGGTATTGACCTACATGTAGTTCACATGTGTAATGGTGTCCCCGCACTCACAAAGTCCGGGGAAATTGCCCTGAACAATGTGGGGACACCTTGGCTAGTGCCAGGGTGCCCTCACTCTTAGTAACTTTGCACCTAACCTTCACTAAGTGGGGGTTAGACATATAGGTGACTTATAAGTTACTTAAGTGCAGTGTAAAATGGCTGTGAAATAACGTGGACGTTATTTCACTCAGGCTGCAGTGGCAGTCCTGTGTAAGAATTGTCTGAGCTCCCTATGGGTGGCAAAAGAAATGCTGCAGCCCATAGGGATCTCCTGGAACCCCAATACCCTGGGTACCTAGGTACCATATACTAGAAAATTATAAGGGTGTTCCAGTGTGCCAATCAGAATTGGTGAAAATAGTCACTAGCCTGCAGTGACAATTTTAAAGGCAGAGAGAGCATAAACACAGAGGTTCTGGTTAGCCGAGCCTCAGTGATACCGTTAGGCACCACACAGGGAACACATATAGGCCACAAACTTTGAGCACTGGGGTCCTGGCTAGCAGTATCCCAGTGACACAGGCAAAAACAAACTGACACACATGTAAAAATGGGGGTAACATGCCATGCAAGATGGTACTTTCCTACACATGTGACTTACCTGTCCCCACGCCATATACTACAGATGGCCCTGTCCACCAAATCTGCTTGTGCCTGCTGCCCTCACCCTGCTGCAGACTTACTTCTACTATGTGGCATGGGAATGTCCAGAGCTGTACTCCTTCTGGGACGGGGTGTATTGTGAACTATCAGCAGTTCTGAGATTCTCAATTGACCTGGGCCCCAAGATTATTGGAGAGGCTGAGGGACAACATCCTGAGAGGATTTATATAGGGGTGGCACGTATGGTAGCTAAAAGAGATGTTGCCCGCCAGTGGAAACATTTATCATAGAATGACGTCATGATGAGTCTGTGGTTTTAAATAACTGTTTCATATATTTTCGTGCTCCAGAGTCTCTTTGTTATTGACCACTGTGCTTTGTAAACTCAAAGTAATTTAGTTATATATATAAAAGAGCACATCTGTAAAGATAAATGTAATGACAGAAATGAGCTTTTGACTCTATGCAAGATTTCACCAGATAAGGTAATAGAAATGGTTTTGCCTACCATGCCTTTGAATGCCTGTAATATGTATATTGGTCTATTGAGACTGGTCTCTCCCCCACTCCCACACTGGAGTTTAAATCAACACAGACCTAGTAGCTTGTTGGTCACGAAAAGGTCATTGTCCTCATCTGCAAAATAACTACTTTATAGACAGAGTTCCAACAAATTGCAGAGGAAATTAGGAATCTCCTTTCAGATATTTGGGTGAATTAAGCATGTGTACCTGTTGATATGATAGCGTCATCTTCCTGTAGATTCCTCACCTTATAAATATTTCGAATGGTGCAAGACTGGCCAAGACGTTTCCCAGCAATCACGCTCCAGTGTCACAAGGCAACACTCTGCTGCTTCACCTATAACTGTCCAAGTATATCTGGTGCCCACAGATGCACTGGCATCCGTTTCTGTTTTTCTCCACTTCATCGACTGGGGCTTTGAGTTCTCTCAGGGCTTCATAGAAGACACTCCTTGGCATTTCAAAAGCAACTAGGGCAAATGTCTTTAGATTTCAAGGTTTAAACCTTGTCACAGGTGCCACAAGAAAATTTCCCTGTTGGACTTATTTGACATCGGTTGATGCTTCCCAACTCTGCACCTTCACGGGCTCTGGCACTGTGCCCAGAAGAAGCAAAGCTTAGCCCATTCAGTCAGCTTTGCCCTAGTGAGACAGAGGTTGATCTCTGAGCCATCTTCATCTTTGGTGACACCTTCAAAGTATGAGGAAATCTTTAGCTAAAGGAAAGCTGAAAACATGTTTTTATGATATTCCTTTGTCACAACCCCTTACTAGGGCTCAAAGATTTGCCTGGATGGAAAAACTATTTGGGCCTGACTCTCAGGTCATTGCCTTGTCTGTTAGGAATTACTGCTGCACCAATGAGTTCATGGAGGCTAATAATCTCACCCCCTTTTATAATACTAATTATGGCTTATATTTTTTAATTTACAAAATATAAATTGCCTGGATACTTCAACAGAATGGGGCAGTCTTCATTCACCACAGTGGCTGGAAAAATAGTGGAAGCTTTCTGGTTGATGCTGCTGTCTGCAGATGGGGAATCTTAACATTTTGCTGAAAATCTGGCAGATGCCTTATTTAATTTTACAGCCTCTCCCTCCCCCCCCTTCTCCTCCCCCCCCACACTTCAGTAGGGCTGTTCTTGAATCTAGTCTTGCTGTGTGTGATAATGCTTTTTCAGGCCCAGAACCACTACAAAATTATCAGATAACAAAGCTCTGTGTTCAATTACTGTTGTCACACTCTTCGTAAGAAAGTTTGATGGTCTAAGCTTTTTCATCAACGCTGAACCCAAATGCTTTCCCCACAGTACCGCGCCTTAGAGAATATCAAAATAGATGAACTATATGAACGGAAAAGTTGGCATATCTGGTAGCCTCATCCTGTGCATTGCCGCTGTGTCCATGCCACGTGGGAACTGTTAAAAATGAGCGATTATCAATTCACCAGACAATACAAAAAAAGCCATGTTCTGAATTGGACAGCCACAGTGTCCAAAGAAGCTGCACATCAGGGGCTCCAAAGAGATCCAAAGAGATCCTGATGTGCAGCCTGTTTGTAAAATGGGGTTGAGTCTATGGGTACTGCTGCACTGCCACGCTTGGATGCATTTCGCTGGTTTCTCTGCAGATGTCCAAGAAGCCCTCAAGGACATGCGCTATGATGGTGAGTGACTACTCTTAGTGAAGTCCAATTTCTCCATAAAACTCTTTGAAAAATAGTTGAGCTACGGTGCCTTCACACTCCCCATCGTGGCAGTTCCAGCAACAGTACAAGATATTTTGAGACTGTTCCGTAGGGCAGAACCGTCCCTGCAGAGACAGCCTTCTTAGTGCAGTCCTGCTGCCTCAGCTCCTTTCTGGGCAGGGGTGGATCCAAGGGGTGACATCATCAGAAGCAGATCCAGTCCATATTCTTCTACTTCTGCTGCTTGGGAACCTCTGAATCCTTCACCATTACATCATCATCTTCCAGTGTTTTCCACTAATTCGGAGGTGATCACAATAGAACTTTATCCATCTATTCTGTCATGGCTATTCCCTACCCTTTCCGACAAAAACTGTAGATCACCCTCTCTCTACCAGGATTTGCCTTCAGGCTGCGTTTTTGGAGGCGCCTTGGTGCCTTGAATTAACACTCTTTTTGACATTATTTGTCGGTTGTATCAGGGGACTGTATAGGCCATGATCCCGTTCCAATCAGAAGCATAGTCTCTTGAGCAAGAGGCCTTATTTGCAGGAGAACAATCAGCATAGTGACCAGTGTGTCGCATGTTGTTTATCTCTGGAATGCCACACGGAGATATAATTAAAAATGTGCAGTAAACGAAGATACACAAGCTCTGTCTATCTCTATTAATCAGTCTCTCTCTCTCTCTCCTTCCAAGTACTTTCTCCTCTATTTTTCTCTGTTTCTGCCTTCCTCTGTCGCTGTCTCTTCGTCTCTCCCTGTCTCTTTCGCTCTCTGTCCTGCTCTTTCGTTAATACCGTTTGGTCCTCAGCCTCTCACTTTTGGTAGGGCTGTACAGCGCTCTCTACCACTTTATTAGACAGCCTCCCTCTCTCTCTGCGATCCTATGCCTCTTAGTCTTTCTTTCCTGTTCTTTGTTTTTCTTATATCTTGTGCATCTCTGTCTCTCACACAGAAGGACAAGGAAACTCTCGCTATCTTTCCCCATGAGTCTCTCTCCTCTTAATGTTTTATTCTCACTTCTCTCTTCCTTTGTTGTCTCCTGTGTCTTATGTCCCTTTTCTCTCCCTGTCTGTTTTCTCCTTGTCTCTCATGTCCCTTCTTTTTCTCTCGTCTATCATTTCCTCAGGCTTTATGTTACTTTCAAGCAGTAGAGCCAGACATGTTGTCTTTAGGAGTGCCCGTTTCTGCTGTGCCAGTAGAGGAGGGTGATTCCTCAGCGCCTGGTGTCATATCCTTTTAAATGTTCTAGATTGAATTTAGTGCTAACAAAATTGACCGCGTGCTGAGTTTTTCTGTGATTATCAGCTGGCTCCGTTAACTGCTTGCCTGTCTGTCTATACTGAAATATAAAATCTAGCTGACACCTTAGAATTGTCCAGTTCAACACCACCAAATTATTTAGAAAAATGTGTCACTTTCAAACGCTGTGTTTGCTAACTGAAGTTTGTTCAGCTGGCGCTGTTCTCTATTCACTGGCAACGCTACCTCCCAAGCAACATTACAAACGGATTAGATGATGAGAACATGTTTTTGTAGCCCCATAAGTTATTGAACTTCACGGGATGCCCAGTCGCGGGAAACAGTAAATATTGGACAAAACGTTTCTACAAAGCAGCAGAACACGATTTGTTCCCAGAGTGTAGCAATAAAATATAGGCATGTGATGAAGAGTACTTTTTAAGATTGATGTAACAATAAATTACTTGTACATAGTAGTCATTTATATAAAACCAGTGGACCAGAAGATCAAAATACTCTGCCATGGGAGGAGGGAATTTTTTACCATTGCTGTTGGTTCACGGTTATTGTGTTATTTTTGTAATGGATGCACCTAGTGCGAGTAGGGGGTTGATATCTTTTACTGGGTCACTGAAACAGAAATGGGCGAGAGACTCCTAAGGCGGGATATCCTCAAGGGACAACTAGGTGCACCACATGTTATACAAGACCTAGACCTGCGGAAACCTGTGGGATGAATGGAGCGACTCACGTAACGTGACTGTGATCATAGCACTATAAACATGATACAGTTTTATAAACTGGCATTTCAGTGGTATGGCATCTATCCAGAAACACTATAAAATGTTGTCCTGCCCATAGTTATGGGTGGTATATATGACATTCCTACAAGACACCTACTCCTGTGAGCTGGAAGAAAGTATAGTACCCAAAAGGTGGAAGGGAGGTTTTGTTTTGCCACAGGCTTCTCTTCTTATGCAGAAGGATTACCGATTCGGGTAAAACCCAGGGTCCCACTTGCTATAGTACAAACAATGATTGGCATGGAGGGATGCTATGTAATACTAAAGTTGTAACACAATGGGCTTTTAGTGGTGCTGGTCTGTATTTATGCCCCCACAGTTCTACTAATAATGTTCTTACTGAAGGTGATGTAACATTTCACTGAATTGGGCAACGGCTATGTGCTCTGAAGTGTAGAATTTAATTGTGTCAACAGAGAGGAATATAGACAGGCCCTTATCCCATGACCAACATCTGCCAATGTGCTAAACTCCCAAGCAATGCAGGAGTGGCTTCCACATTGGAAAATGAGAGCTGTTTGGAGGGAAAGACACCTAGACGTGACAGACTACTAATTACCGGTAGACAAACTGAATGTACGATAGGCCAATTCATACTCTTTATGGGCATAGCTGCTGCATTCTGAAATGTGGAATATTTGTGTAAAGCCCTCTCAGGTTATAACCCGTTACTTATGATGATCCAGTGAGAAATACCAATAACTCTAGTTTCATTCAGGAGCTATAGGCAGCTACACTGCATGAGCCTTAAATGTTTCATGCAAGATGAATGTATTAAGGTAGCTAAAGGAGACGTACTACTGAGGGTGCTCCCAGCATTAGAAGGTAATTTTACATGCGCCAAAACCGATAGTACCGAGTACCCGAAGTGGGAAACAGACCTAACTGCCAAGCGCCAAACATATGACATGTCTCTAGAAAGATAAAGATTCTACAACTGTGAAGGACACAAAACCAGTCTACACTCATGGGGTACAAGGCAAGGAGACTACTGGCAGCACTCTTGAACTCTGAACACACCAGGCCTGAGTTAACCGCATTGAAAGATGAAAACAGCAGCATCACACACAGACCAAGATCAATGACAAGTCTACAGACCATTAATCATGATTTTACACACAACCACCGCCACCGTTACCCAAACTCCTAGCTGAATGTGTTGCTATTCAAGGGACAGTATGTACCCTTACCCCAAGAAATGATAGAAACTCTGAAACTTCTGCATACATTTCAGGAGAAATTGGCTGTCAAACGTGATATGGCTAGTAGCAAAACTCTTGGATTTGACAGTTGTTTTGCACCACAAATGTGCCCCAAGTTACTGATGCTATATAATGAGGTGAAGACCACAGGCATTTTGCCACAAACCACTAAGAAGGCGAAGCTAGTGATGCTCCTCAAACCGGGTAAAGACCTGCTCATGGCAGCTTCTTATAGACTACTTTTATTATTAAACCTAAAGCCCCAGGTTTTGGTGTGGGGACCATCCCATCTCAGATGCCAGAGACACTGTTCTTATCAGGGCTGATTTGATAATAGTAGCTAGACACTATTAGCATCAGTAGTTTAGTACACTTGTGGTTATGTCATTGTATTTTCCCAACTGACCATAAAATGGAGAGTAGCCATGGATTGGAAGGCTGTATAAGTTCCCTCCCAGGCAACCTGGTACTGATGGACACATGACCTAGACTAGGGGGCTGGGCCAGATGGCAATGAGGCACTTCAGAAATGCACTCAGAAGTCAAACAATCTCCCTTTTGTGAACACAGATCACCACATAAACTCGGAAGAACTCTCATGGGCCTAGATACCCCCTACTACTAGGAAGAGAGGATGTGGAAACACCATGTCATAGATATGTAAGACTCCACTTAAATCTCCTCATTCTGGACGCCTGATGCCTTTCTGTATGGCAGTCGTACTGACCAGTGAGGACAGATATTCTTGCATTTCTCGAGTTTCTCCAGCTGAATGAAAGCATCAAATGTGGACTCGTTAGGTCTGCAAAACTGTAACATACGTGAGAGAGCAAGAATGGAGAAAAGCCCCCCTCAACAGCCAGACCACCTGGAATATTACCTGCTCTCCAACCTTCCCTTCCAAGGTGACCCGCTGAATTTGTAATTAACAGCTCCAATAATGTTGCCTCTTGTGTATCTTTGTTCTCTAAAACAGCATACACTAATCTTTGTGTAGTTGTGAGTTTACCTCCTGGTTTCAACGCTGGGCAGTCTTACATTTGATATCTGCTATTATTGACATAGAACTGATGTGATATGGTGTGATTGCCCATATGCTGACAATCATTAAATATATATATATAAATTGTGAGCAACATACCGTTGCGTTTTCATACTCATTATTGAGACATTGTTAAAGATTTACTTCAATGAAAATTCATCGCCCCAGCAAATAAACTACTAAAGTCTTGGTCACCAGCAACTTTGGTACAGGCATTGACATATAGTAGTTCCATTTGCAATCTTTAAACATGTGTAACATTTTTACCACACTGATATTGAATTTCACTATTCTGAAATGATATGCTGACAGCAGACTGGAGAGCTTCTGAATGTAAACTTTGCTTCCTATTCCAATAGTTGGACTCTTGATGTAAGGCTACTACAGTGGATTAAAATGGGGATGTGTTCTAGCACCCCGCTTTTTCTTCGCACAGACATCTGATCACCCCACATCTTTGTTGAGAGTCAGAACATTTTCTCCTTCACTGGGTGGAACCCCGCTTTCAGTTGTTATGTATGCAGATGGCATAATAGTCTTGCTACATCTAATATCTGTGAGCTTGCAGAGACAACTAGCTAGTCTGGCCCAGTATGAATCTGCAAACTGTCTCCGAGTAGAGCCACGAAATCCTAATAAAATGACGTTCGGAAGATGTGGGAACATTTTCCCACGTGGATGGTGGTTAAATGTGGTTAAACTCGAAATTGTGAGGGAATATCGATACCTTGGTCTTACTATGACAAGTAATTTTTCTTTCAGATCACGTTTGCACAAATGGACCGTACAAGTTCTATTGACGTGAGATTATTAACATTTTAAAGCAATAGAAAAACTTGACTTGGTATTCCTACTAAAGGGGGTATAGAGCCATGATACCAGCAGTGATGCACTGTGCCTTAAATGTACACCGTTGTTGCTCCGTAATCCTTGATAAAGTAGAAGGGCATCTATTGAAACCTTGCCTAGTCTTAAAGCAAGGAGCCTTAATGAAGGATACATAACTGGCTCTGGGTCTAATCAGTATAGTGGATAAAGGATGTGCTCAGATTGTATGTTATCAGTCTAGTCTGAATCAGATACCGCCAGAACTTTAGCATGTTATTAATGCACATATTCTAACCAAGGATACAGAAGGTAAATATGAGTTTTCACGTATGTTATAATCTGCTCCCGATATTTTGAAGATCACAAAAGATGAACTTTTATAGTGGACCGCCATAAAAATGCAAATGAAAATACATTTAAATCACCTAACTCCATTGTTGAGTTAGGAGTGTGATTTGTCCTATTGTCTTAAAATTATAGCGAGACATCAATATGTTGTTCAACCTTTCCTGGTAAGATGCATTTTTGTCTCAGAGCTAATTTAGACCCCAGAGTGAGACATTTCTATGTTAATTTTAGAATGGGGTGTCTCACAAAAAAAACTGATGTAGTTAAAGATGCAAACTGTAAATCGCAGGAATCTTCTCTACAGGCTTTTACTCACACATTCTTAATTTGTCCTGTTTCGCTTAGAAATAGGAATGTGGTGTTGAGGCAGGAGCGGCTCCTCCATAAGGGCAGAGGAACCCCTCCTCCCATCAGCAGCGGCAGCTGCAAACCTTTTCCCCCAAAACAATAATTAACTCTTTATTATTATAGTTTTTGGGGGAAAGGGGCGGGGCCACAGGGATGACAAGCAATGAGGGGGGAGTTCTCAGCACTCCCTCCTCAGAGCGCACGTGTGTTTGGCCAGCCAAACACACATGTGCTGTGGGCTCTCTCCAGCCCAGCAACACAGTTACTGGGCTGGAGAGAGCCTACACAGGCTCCCAGCCAATCCTGACACAAGGCAAGATGAGAGTCTGTGCCTGCAGAGGAGGGGGAGGAGCAGATGAAGCGGCGGCGGCAGCAGAGGTAAGTGTATTTGTAAATTATTTTATTATTTTTAATTTAACCCCCCCCCCCCTCCTGTTAATCCCCCTCTGTCTCTTGCGCAATGCCCTGCCTGGGTCGCACAAGATGCAGCTGTGTTGAGGCCACATTTTTTCATGGATGTAATATTAATAGTTTGGCCATTGCCATTAACTTATTGTGTTGCCTGGATAGAAGGAATGTATTCTCTAGATTATTAGGTCTTTTAGTGTGTGTTTAGTTTTGTTTTTGTAAACCCATTTTATTGAGTTTTATAACTGTTCCCTCTGAGACATTATGCAATAAATTCAAACAAACAGATTATCATGGTACATCAGCTATTCTAGCGCAGAAAAGAAGGATAAACATCCTACATAAGCTAACCCATGCCCGACTTCCTGCCGTCCCCCTCCCGAGTTGTGTTGGCATCCAGTCCCCCTCACGAGTTGTGTTGGCATCCAGTCCCCAATATTTGACCACATGGTGCCCCAATGCCTTTGGACAATAACGAATAATCTACAGAGGGTCGATGTCGTCATCTAATGAGGAACTTGTTAGTGGGAGGGAGAGTTGCCCCTCAGGCAGGCAGGGGTTTAGGTCCATCACTCATCTCATACCGGCGCTCCTGCAGGCAAGGTCGGTGGCGAATTAGGCTCTGGGGCCGTAAGACCCTTCACAAGTGCTTCTCAGGCTCGGGCCACCTACATTTTACTGATCCCCTGCTTGGCCTCCCCCGTCAGCCCTCTCCCCTCACAACCTGCCCATTTTCCTAGTTCCTTGCGCCAGGTGGTTATTCTTGCCCTTCCAGGAGTTTTCCAATTTCTGGTAATTTCCTGCTTGGCTAACATATAAGCCAGATCTTGGAACTTGCTCATGACCCTTGTCTTGGGGCTGTGACGGAACCAACCATGAGACAATGACCGGGAGTGCATGATATCTACTTTTCTGTGAGTGTCCCAATTGTCTCTGTTATTTCTTCCCAGTATTCGCAGAAGTGTGGACAAGACCATAGCATGTGTAAGAGATTGGACCCGACCTCTCTGCACCTTGGGCAGGCTGCCTCTACCACCAAGAAATATCTCACAGGGACTGGGACACCCAGATCTCCCTCCCAGGTGGTCCTCAACTGCTCCAATGGTTTATGAAGATCTTTTCCTAGTGCCCTGTCCAGACATGGGACAGCTTTGAGTCCCCGAGGAGAGAGTTATGTATTGGCAACTATAGTGTGTCATACCCACCCCCCAGTGTTTTTGGAGTGCTATTGTAATAGCCTGGTGGAGCAAAAATGGCTTGTGGGGAGGTCAAATGCGGAGCGAAAGTCCTTGAATGGGAGGAGTTCCGTCTCTTGGCAAAGGTCCCCAACTGTAGTTGCTCCAGCCGCTGCCCAATCCCCCTGTCTCCCCCTGTGCAGTAGCTCTGCCAGCATGGTCATAGACAGGTCTTGAGTATATTGGATTTTTCTGCCCATTTTCTGGAGGCACCGGGACCAACTTTTCACTATCACCTTAAACTTTTTGGGTGTCCCTGACTGCGGGGCCCTTGATCTCTAGCAGGACTTTGATAAGTTCCTAGAGAACTGGAACATGGGGGTTCCAAACCTCTTCCAGGGGCATGTCTACCTGCCAACCATTGCAGGAACCATTGAAATTGGGCAGAGCAATAGTAATTCTCAAAATTGGGCACTGCCAGGCCCCCCCTTCCAAGTCATCTGTTTTAGTGTAGGCAACGCCATTCTCCTGCCCCCTCCGAGCCCCAAATAAAAGTCAAAAGCAAAGAGACTAGCTCTCTGAACGTTGTTCTAGGGATCAACACAGGAAGAGTTCTGAAGCGGTACAAGAGCCGGGGGAGTGCGATCATTTTGATCAATGCAGTCCGGCCCATCACTGATACTGGCAGGGCTTTACAAAAGTCCATGTGGGATTTAAGTGCCCTAATTGTTTCACCTAGATTCCCATCTAGTATGTCAGGTCTGGTATGATAGATCTTGACCCTCAAATATGATAAATACCGGGGTTCCCAAACCAATAATTCCAGCCCGTCTGGAAGGGAACGTTCAGGGGTGAGTGGGAGCAGTCTGAATTTCTGCCAATTCACCTGTAGACCTTACATAGTTCCTAAGTGTGCTAGCACGCCTCTAGCTCCCTCTAGCTCCCCAGCTGTGTTCTGCAGAAAGAGCAATAGGCCATCCACGTATAGGGCTATCCTATGCTGGTGGCCCCCTATATGTAGCTCATGGTAATGTACCCCTGATCTCACACTTGCAGCCAGTGGTTCCGTGTGCAACGTGAAAAACAGGGGTGACGGGACATCCCTGCCCCGTTTCACAGTCCTCTGGATAGGCATCAGAGATGGTCCTGCCTGTGAGGACCTGAGCTGTCAGGGCTGTGTATAATATTTTTGTCTATGTAACAAATCCCTCCTGCTGCTGCATGTGACACATCAGATCATGCAGATATCCCCATTCTAGGCCTTCTCCACATCCACAGCGAACACTGCTGCACTCTCAGTATCATAGTCTTGGGCCTTAAGTATGGACAATTCTCATCAAATGTTTAGTGCTGTGTTCCGGCCTGGTATGAAGCCCGCCTAATGTATGTGAATTAACTTAGTCATGTGTTAAAGAACCCTAGTCACCAGGATTCTGCTCAGAATATAGTCGACGTTTAACATTGACAACGGTCTATACGCCTGGTTTTCATATACACCCGGTGCTCATGGGATGGTTTTCCTGGCTCTAAGAGAGGG
Source organism: Pleurodeles waltl (assembly GCF_031143425.1). Taxonomy (NCBI): domain Eukaryota; kingdom Metazoa; phylum Chordata; class Amphibia; order Caudata; family Salamandridae; genus Pleurodeles; species Pleurodeles waltl. The sequence continues at coordinate 666,988,298 of NC_090449.1, read as the reverse complement.
ATCACCAGCGCCTCTCTAGAGGTGACCAGCAGAAATTTTGAGGCTCTAGCTACTTCATAGAGTGCCACCAATTTGAGGGTCAGCTCCTCTGTTTAGGCCATATATGCAGGGAATCCATCCGTCCCTGGTGTCTTCTCCCAGGCTAGATTTTTGATAGCCACTTTTACTTCCTGTGGAGTAATGTCTGCCCCTAGGTCCTCCGCTTCCTCTTTCGTAAGGTGTGGCAGGGCTAATAGTTCCATGTAACCTCTGATTGTACTCTGTCATACTCCCATTCAGCTCAGAGTACTATCAATGGAAGTGGGTATTGATTCCTTCCTGGGCACATATTCACTCCCCTTAGTCTGTCTGTAGTTCCCTTATTTGCGAGCCCCTGTTCACAGGTTTGGCTATCCAGGCAAGCAGGGTCCCAGCTCGGTCCTGCTTGGCGTAGGTGTGGTCCTTGTAGCCTCGAAATTGAAGCAGCACAACCTCTCTCTGTGTGCCGTCACCTCCTCTTACTTGTCCAAAAGGGCTTGCTGAAGGTCCGGTTGGCCAGGCCTCTGATCTCCAGGAAGCGAATCGCTCGCTCCGCAACCAATATCTCGCACAGCAGCGAGGCCTGATTCTCTAAGGATTCCGACTTCATTCACCACGTAGGAACACATGCTATCTGTCAAGTCGAGTTCAAGTGGAGCAGAACAGGATTGTGGTCAGAAATTGTGCTGGTCAGTAGTGCGGACCTGATTATGCACTTCAGGGGTGCAGATGAAGGTATTCAGGTGCACTTGGACCTTGTGTAGACCCAAATAAAGAATAGTCTTGGGTCTGTGGGTGAGTGAGTCTCCATGTACCCACTAATCCCCATTTTGCCTGCCAATCTGTATAAATGTGGGCTACTCTATTCACCTGGGAGTCCGGTAGCCGGTGAGGAAAGGATTTTATTGGGGGGGTGGGGTGAGCGGTCCAGCCAAGGGCCCTCACGCAATTGAAACCCCCCCCTAAAATGGTCGGTAGCTGTAGGTATGTGGGCAAGGGACCCAATAACACTATCAAGAATGTGCTGTGATCTACGTTGGAGGTGTAGACATTTATTATGGCTATATCCCGGCCCTCCAGTCTGCCTGTCACCACCACATAGTGGCCCTCTGGGTCTGTCATGGGGCTTGTGTGTCGAAACATCGTACCTGCCCTGATCCATATGAGTATCCCCCTGGCATATGCAGAGGAGGTGGTGTAATAAGCATGACCCCTCCAGAAGTGGTGTAAAGCCAACCCCTCCTTTGCCGTTAAGTTGGTGTCTTGCAGGAGTCGATGTGAACCTCTGATCTAATTAGGGAGGAAAACACCCTATACCATTTCGACATAGTATGTATACCGCAGATGTTCCACAATAGGAATTTATATGTCTGTGGTGTAGCCATTGAGTAGTGTGGGCAGACAGGACCCTCCCTCCAGGCTCCTCCCTTTTTCTTTGGTGTCAGTTAGCAATATCATGAGGCCCGTGGGCAAGTAGTACAGAATGTCACAACTTGTGTGTCTCCTCACTATAAACATATAACAATTAAACCAACTCCCACTCCCCAGGACAAGCGTGTCCAGGCTCCCCCATCCAAGCTAACACAACAAACTTTTGGTGCTTGTGGGGTATCCACAAGCCTAATTAGTAGAGGGGTGGTGGTAGGGAGATGTCCCAGGCTCGGGTTCCCCCACGCAGCACAGTTGTCTGTCTTCTGTTGTGAGTGCCTGGGGGAATGGTGTGGTGAGCCCATGGGTGTCCAAAACTAGGGAAATGCAATATAGTTAAGTTCCTGGGCTATGCTTCATCAGGGTTACATCAAATGAGTATGTCCACCAACCCAGGTGTGATCTTTAGCATTATGATGCTAGAGACTGGCCGAGGGGCCAGATCCGTAGTCAGAGTCTGAGACATCCGTAGCCCTGTCATTTATCGGTGACGGGGAGCCCCATTAACATGCCGCTCAGGGACACCACTGCTTCCATTGCCTGCTGTCTTTCTATCTGTGTCTCGTCCTGTGACAGGGTGGCAGAGCTGCAAGGTCTGTTAAGTTGTGGTTGCCCAATCCGGGACTCACTACCAGGACCCGGCATGGGCCGCTGCTTTTTCCAGTCCCACACCTCCTGTGGGGTCTGGAAAAAAAAATGTTCCGTCTGGCGTCACCACCAGGAGTCTCGCCGGTAACAGCATTCCATAGTGAAATCCCAGCTGTCTGAGCTTCTTCTTGGCCTCTTGGAATGTGGAACAACGGCACTGCACCTCTCGGGAGAAATCTGCTATTCTCCACTAGGATGTCCCCTTTCAGACAAGCTTGGGCCAGTATGTGATCATGGTTCTTATAGTGGGGGAGCCACGCCACTACCAGTCTCGACGGAGCCCCTGTGAGCGGTGGCTTTGGTGGTACTCTATGGGCCTGCTCCAGCACATAGAATGAAGACAGCCCCTCCGGTGCGGCCTGCTCATGGAGCCATTGTTCCAAATACGCCAGCATACTGTCCCCCTCCACTCGCTCCTGTAAGCCCACTAGTCATATGTTGTTTCTGCGGGAGCGGTTTTCCACATCTTCTGCTCGGAGGTCCAGGGTACAAATCTTCATTTCCATAGCAGCCAATCTGCTATTCATGGAGGCGAGTTTAGAGGGGACTTCAGCCAGGTTGCGCTCCGCAATGGTGACCCTGTTGGCTAGGTAGCAATGATCATCCCGCAGTAGGCCCAAGTCCGCCCCCAGGGTGTCTATCTTTGTTTCTTATGCCTCCCGGAGGCTGTGATGGCTTACAGAAAATCCTGGAGGGTGAGGCCTCTCAACTGCGCAGTGTGGTCATTGTGACCGCTGTCGTCTCTGATGGGGTCCATAGGAGGTTCCGCCGGGGGAGTCCTCTGTGTCCTGGGCTTTCTTTCTTGTTGCCTTGTTCATTTTTACTGGTGGGGGGACGCCTTTGATAAGTGACCAGGATCAGAGTCTCTTCAAGTGAGACCTGCAGCAGGGTGTCATATGCAATGAGTTCTCTCTCGTGACCTTCGGCTGTGGTCAACCAGGGCCAAGGCTGCAGGGGAACAACATGAGTGCCACTCCTATAGTTTGTTCATATGTGGAGAGGTGCCCCCACCTCCAGGGTCGTAGCAAGGGTTGCCACCCATATATGTCACTTATCATGCCACTGCCCCCAATCTTTCGTTAAGAGTCTCGCCAGTGACACTGCCCCCCAGTGTCGCACTGTTCTCCAGGAGTTGTCTTGCCTGCTTCCACAAGGTCAGTCTGAGCTCCCAGTACCGTTTTTTATGCACAATTAACAGTGTAGCGGGGCTTGGCCGTCTTTACCTCAGGCCCCTAGAGACGATGGGCTTAGCCCAGGGCCCCCTCTATGGGGGTGACCAGATTGAGGGCCCTCTGTTGGCAGACCCCAGGGACTGGCAGCTCCCTTGAGCTCATACTTGTGATCCAGCTGGTGGCCCCTGTCCTCATAGGTTTCCTGTCTGATGCAGCTACCCAGTTGGGAGGTCAGAATGGTCCCTACCGCCACTCCCGATGGTCTCCCACTTTGGGGCCCCAGGTGCTCGACTCACCACTCTTGCCTCCACTGCGGCTCATGAGCCTGCATAGTCACTGGAATTCCGTAGGCCGCACTCCCCATCTTTCTCCTCCGTACACAGGTCCGGGTGTTGTCACTCCAAGAAGCTCTCCAGGTGGGTCTCTTGGCCCAGCAGGGGACTTTCTCCACAATCACAAGCTGGGCCCATTCCACCGGCACTGGAGCACCCAGGTGCCGCCTGCTGTCACGTCAGTTGCTGCCGGGGCGATTCAGGGCTCCAGTCACTGCTGGATACTCCTCCTCGCTGGTCAGCTCCCGCTCAAGTCAAGATCTGCCTGATACTCCAGGGCCCCCTCAGCAATGCAGCTCCTCCATGCAAGTAATCGTGCCATCAATCTTCACTGGGGGTGTTGCTGCGACATGCAGCCTTATGGAACCGCCATCTTTGAGCCTTGCGGCCCTGTTCGTGCTCAAGTGGATCAGTCCTTTCCGACTCCCTGTCAATTAATGTCACCACTCTAACGTCCCTCCATGCTGTGTCCCACTTCTGGAGCCTCGGGGACCCCCATGGTAAATGTAAGGGGTCAGGATGATGCTGGATTCGGTTCAGCTGGCCAGAGCTTCTGCGAGTGCTGCTCACTCCGTGGCCACGCCCCCCTTTAGTGTGTGTTTCATATATGCAAATTCTGTATTACTGATACAGTGAATATTGGGATTATTACTTATTGATAAATAAAATAATTAAATGTGACAGGTGTGAATACACTGCCTCACCCTTTGAAGTGATGTTGAATCTAAGCAAGCTGGTTCCATTGCTCAAAGACAAGCGCTGCAAGTGTAGGGGCTCTGACTGACGTGTGACTGATTTGTAAGTGTCGAGTTGTTGTCCAGAAATGTAGATTGAAGATGGTTTACTATTGTTGACTCTCTGGTTTAAAGCAATATAATTGTGTTGCTTCTCTGATGAGCTGTTGTCAATGGTGGGTGGACAATGAACCGCTGCTGATCAACATGGGATGGGGGAAGGGTCAAGCCTGGTGCAGGTAGGCATGAAGTAATTGATGTGTAATTAATTGTAAGGCACACATACACTGAAATACTTTATGGCACTAAGGTATTGAAGTGGAAGTCTAAAAGGAAAAAGGCAATGAGTGAAGAAGAAAGATGTGTTTTTGAAGATTTGGGCTCAGCCAGGTGATCACTGATTTGACATAGATGCAATGGACACGCATTCTAGTATTTTGGCCAGTGACCCAAAGGGTACAGCTACTACAATTGGCCTTTCATAACGAGATACTCACAGAAGTAGATTTGAGCTGGAACAAGAGAGTCTGGATGGTTTATACGTGGTGACTATATCTCAAGAATAGAGGTCTTTTGTAATTGAAGGCCTCAGTGAGTAAGACACAGAACATTGATGAAGACTGATTGGGAGCAGTCCTGTGTGACATGATGGCATTTCATTGCATGCAAGTTGGATGCTAAATTTCTGGGCACGCTAAAACGTTTACTGCGTAGGAATTAGTAAAGGGCATGCCACACAATGGCCATAGCCCCACTGATCACCAACCCCTCATCTAGTCAGATTTTAATTTTAGAGAAGTTTCTCCCATCCAACATTGTATACTCTCGAGAGTTTCACTGAGATAGTCGATCGAGTTGGCGGAATGCTCATAGTCTGCTGAGTAGTTCAGTATTAACTTCAGAGGGCACTCACTTTTATCCAAGGAACGAAGTGAGGGAGCCCTCAGCCACATACAGATAGCAGATGTGACCACTCTCGATATTGTTCAGCGGGCCCTGTTCGAATTATTTACCTGCTCTGAAATTCTGATTAGGCATTAGTTGTGCTAAATCCCCAGTGAAGGTTATTGGTTCTTCAGGGCTAGTTCTTCGAACTCAGCCCATATTGTCCAGTTTTACCAAGCAGTGTTCCTTCACAGACTTTTATCAGGCACAGAACAAGTTTCTGAGGGCAAGTATTCCAAACAGGCAAGCTTCCTACTGCAAGCAGTCTTTTCTTTTCTCAGGAGAATACAGTATCTCTTAAAATTCCAAGAAGAAAAATGATTTCCAAATTCAGTAGACAGGTGTTGGAGGCAGAGGGTTTGGTCGTAGCAGTGGAAGTCTCTAGTGTCCATGACAGGTCGGCATGGACGTGTTTTCGTCCAGAAAGTAGTAAGCCATTCTTCGGGTAGGAGTATGGTCTCATTTTTAGTTGCTCAAACATATGTCTTAATCGCTAAATTCTGTGGATCATTGGTGGTGATCCTTAAACTAATCCTGATGAAACACCAACTCTCCAGACAACTGTTTTTGAAGCAATCTCATGTGTTTCCTGCTTTAGGAATGTGCTTTGTGTTGCACATTGTTTTCCAGAACCCCTACACAAACATTTCAGCATGGCAGCATCCTGGTGCAGCTATGTGGATCTCTTTTGATCCCCTAGGAAGCACTTCACCCAGCTGTGCCACAGTAAATAGGCAGTAAGCTGTCCACCCTGGCGTGCTTTCTGAATACAATTTGGTGTTTGTGTTCCTAGTCCATCCCTCACCTGCTGCACCTTGTCTATGGATCCTTGTCAGACTGTGCTAGAGGACAGCGTAATTCTGTTAGTAATGTGGGTCTCCTATGACGGTATTGTGGCTGAATTTAGGCCTATATCTATTTCATAAAACTGATTTATGCTTCTGTGGTAACTGAAAGCGGATTTCCTCACTGGTTGTCTCTGTTAATCAAGAGCTACAAATTAAAAGCTGCTTACAGTCGTTTAGCAGGGAGCATGCTTTCCGAACTAAAAGCGGTCCTGAATGCATTTAGCTCTAAAGTGACTAGGAAAAGATGATACTTTGCTACCACTTTTCATAAGGTAACTGCACTAGGGACCTGAAACAAGGCTGTTACATAAGAGGGTCGGTTATGGTAATTTCGAAATTAACATGTATATCGGTAGTCATAGAAACCGTGGCTGAGCCTAATTAGTTGGCTCCTTTCACTGTAGAAGTGTCAAAACAAACCTTTAAATGAAAAAAGAGGAAAGACACCTGAAAGGTGACATTTCTTTAAATGCTTCTGCAAACATACAGCTCCCACCTTAAAACAAATACAACTTTGTTTTACAATACTTCTGGTGCCTCTACCTGATTGAGTTGATCACCACCTCCTCTTCTGAGACAGTACCACAGGTAAGCAAATACAACTCTAGCTCTGTGAGCTCTTGGAGAACAATACACATTCATAGTCCTTTCTCTGTGCTTAAAATGGCACATACTGCACTTGCCAGTTCTGAAAGCACTAACTCAATGAAGCTTACTTCATTGAGTGAGAGTGGAATGCACTCGCTTCATTTAGTGAGAGTGGAATGCACTCAATTGAATGAGAGTGGAATGCACTCACTTCAGTGAGTGAGAGTGGAATGCAAACTCAGGCTTCCTGTATCATTGCCATCTATACAGAGGTTGCTAACAGTTATGCCATATTTTTTCCCAACGCATTATTTGTGAAAATAAATAATAAGTGCAGAGGCCCAACGTTTTTCTCAGGAACCCACCACTGGTGCTGTTGAAAGCCAGCTTGACAGAAGAAGAAGGAGGATGTCTAGTTTTGAGTGAAACATGTGCCTCGTTCCACTCCTTTTTACTTCCTCGCTCTTTCACTCACTCGTGCAGGTTCTTTGTCATCCCCAACTTCTCCCTTTGTATCTATTCTCCCATCTTCCTATCCTCCTCATAGCTACCTTCCCTGTGTTTTGTTCTCTTGTTGCGGGTGCAAGTCAGATGTTATAAAATAAGAGTCCTGGTCTACAAGAATGAGTCTCAGCTCCCAGCAATGTCACAAATGAATCACTGTTGTCAATTACAATTGTGTTTTAAGGAACATTTGAGGGGTCTTAGGTATCTATAGGTTGAAAGATGGCACAATGGAAAAAAAGAGAAACTTATCACTGCAGGGGTGTGGCTTCGAGCTTGTGGCGGCTACTGCTATCTCCCTTGTAACACCATCTAATTTAAAATATGGCATCAACTTTGACTCCAGAAAGTTCAGCTTTTGGTGCTGCAGTGATCCTATTGCCTTTGAAGGTGGTAGTAGGTCTACCTACCTCTCGACCTCTGGCCAGGCTCTGGTGCAGATTAGACGACTGTGTCCAAGACTATAGCATTTGTCACAGGATAATAAAAAGGAAAACCGATGAAGAAATACTCTGCAAAAATAGAATTTACTCAGAGGAATAACTATAACAGATTTTGTATGTAAGACAAAAGAATAACAACATTGAAATAATGTGTCCTTAGATCAAATTTAAAACGGATTAGGAAAAGGTTACTGCTAGGGTAATGAACAGAGTTAAGGTGATATTTAGATGTGTGTTTAGAGTAAAAGTTAATTTAGGGGCAGGGAATAGGTTCAGCACTTTCATTAGAGTTACATTAGATGTTACGGTAAAGTTGTGATTATGTGAGTAATAGTTTTAAGTTAAGTTACCATTAGGGTGTGATTAAGAGTATTGCATAAATATCCTGTGTGAGGTGCTAAATTGTAGTGCTCGATTACGAAGAAGCCATAAAATATAGGTGCAAATTGCCAGCCGGTTAAATAGTGATAGCGAATGGCGTGGCAATTAGCAGATTCACTATTTTAATCAGATTGTGAGTTGGACATCTCAAAACTCAATCACCTCCGCTTTACCAGCTGATAATGAAGAACCTCTTCCCTCAGACGCTGTTAGCGCTATTGTCTTACAAGCATAGAAGCCACACATACGAATGAGAATCTTTGACAAAAGGGGATTGATAATCGAATAGTAAATAATTCCCTGTTGCAGATATTTAGTCTGCATTCCCTCCTGAAAAGTTGCCATTACAAATGGATATGTTTTAGTGTCTGGTTGACATAAAACAGTCACCCAAGTTTCTTCTTGAAATATGTTTTTAACGTTAAAGCAATTTATATGTTGCTCATTCTCTGTGGCTAAATATCGAACTGCATTGTTCCTAACTGTAATTTGAAGGTTCTATTTGACTTGTAAGGAAATTTACTAGTAGTTTTCTTACTATACAAGTGTAAGTTAAACAATCATCTGGCACAAAATAGTACAATAGAGCTTGATAGAACACAAACCTGCATCAGTTGTGAAAGCCCACCTACTGCCTCGAGTTTTCAGAAGGTGGGTGTTGTCAGCCCACTACAAGCCTTTGGCTTTCATGAATGAGACCCTTTTAGCTATTTGCTTCAAATATCATATTGTCAGAGCTGGGACTATAGGCAACTCCAAATGTTTGAGGATTAATGCAACTAGAAACACGAAGTTCCCATGCACCACTTGGCCCAAGAGGTGGGACCTTCGAAGTGAGAACAGATTGGTTAGAGCAGAAATTCAGTCAACAGGTTATCGTCATCTTTTAATTAGCATTCAGTTTGGTAGGAGTCAATAATGCAATTGTTGGTATGGTTTTCAACTTTTTATTTAAATCTTTTTTGTAGTTAGTCTTTATTAGAATAAAGAGTTCAAGGTTTGAGAAGTGAAAACATAAAAGCTGTAACAGAACTTTGCAATAAAGAGAGGTTAGAGAAACTCAAAACAGCATGAAATCAAAAGCAGAATTAAAAGATTTTTCCCAGAGTAAATCTGAGAAGCATTAGCAAAGCGTATGAGTCACAATGTATCTGAGTTGAAGTGCTCTCAAAGAAACTCTGCAAAAGGGATTCTCTAGCAGTCTAGTAAAAAAGCCCTTCTCTCTAGTCTGGGAACATACATTTATACAAGAAAACATCTCAGGAAAATGCAACACTCCGTAAAGTTTCATGAAGATAGCGGTGCATCTGGACCAGTAAGACAACGTGTCTTCATGGTAACAGGTCAGCTTTCGTGGATTTAGACATCCTAAACACAAGATGCATTTAACTACAACTTGTAATATGATTAACAATTTGGTTTCATGCTTTCAGCACTTCTTTAAGACAAAACAAGTCATGGTAAGTGCAGGATATAACTATGAGATCACTCCCATACTCATATGCTTCCATAGACAAACATATCCATAAAGAAACAACTTTTGAGGATTAAATTATTATTTCAATATGATATTATACTTTACATAGATCAAATGGGTAAGCGAGCTAAACCCCAACACAATCGCCATTCATACTGCTGTTTCAAGAATACATTTCCATCTCGAAAAGATATATACTTATGACTATGACACAGGTCAGAGCAAAGCAAAGAAGATAGGGAAGAAAAAGAAAAATGCATTTGTCAGTGTTTTAAGCTGAACACGTCTTCATGAAAACTCTATGTGCAAAGCCATGTTTTAAGCAGTATTCAGTTGAGGCCTACATGATATATTGTTAGGGTAAATTATTTCAGTCTTTAATTAGAAAAATTGTTTCACAATATCTTTGATCCTTCCAGTGATGAGTATTATCTCAGTGTTATGTGATGGGCTGCTTTGGTGTATCATTTCGCCTTCTAGGAAGTACACCTCTTAGAATACTTGCAAGCCTATTTTACATCTGAAAAGTACCCTCAGTCATTACTCGTTTTTTGTCAGTGAATTGTTTGTTTCATATGTGCATTGTGTACAAAAAGCAGTTGTTTATTTTTGTGCTGTACGGCATGCTGGTTTGCGGTCACCAAAACAACAAATATAAAAGGATGCCAACTGTTCAATCCAATAGGTGTGCCTTCAAACTGAAAAGGCAATCCAGGGCTATTTGCTTTATTAGCACTTGTTGGACTGCAAAAAAAAAACTGCACTCCTGAATTTCTGTAAACGCTGGTTCGATGGCATATGTCGCTGCAGATACACATGTGTGGCACAGTCCGCTGCCTGGTGTTGGGCTCGGAGTATTACAAGTTGTTTTTCTTCGAAGAAGTCTTTTTGGTCACGGGACCGAAGGACTCCTCCCTCCTCGGCTCCATTGCGCATGGGCGTCGACTCCATCTTAGATTGTTTTTTTCCGCTGTCGGGTTCGGACGTATTCCTTTTCGCTCCGTGTTTCGGTTCGGAAAGTTAGTCAGAATCTCGGAAGAAAGCGTCGGTATTGTTCCGTTCGGTATCGGAATAGTTAGGTACATCGACACCGATCATCGGAAGACTTTGGGGTAGTTTCGATCCCCCATCGGGGCCTGGTCGGTCCGACCGCGTGCGACATCGAAGCCGATGGAACGGACCCCGTTTCGTTTCTGCCCAAAATGTCACAGTAAGTATCCTTATACAGATCAGCACTTGGTCTGTAACTTGTGCTTGTCCCCCGAGCACAAGGAGGATACCTGTGAAGCCTGTCGAGCCTTCCGGTCCAGAAAAACACTCCGGGACCGAAGAGCCAGGCGTCAACAAATGGCGTCCACGTCGACAAAACAACGTTTCGACGAGGAAGAGGAAACATTCTCGGTTCCGGAATCAGAATCCGGAGACTCCGACGTCGAACAACAGCAACAAACTGTGAGTAAGACGTCGAAAAGTAAATCCATCGACAAACCCAAAGCCCAGGGGACGCCACTGCCAACAGGCCATGGCTCGACCCATAAAACAGGCGACCCGTCGAAGGCGCCGAAAAAGGGCACGCCCATAGCGAAGACACCCGACTCCGGTCGAGGGACCGCCATGGAGCAACCTCGGAGCCGAGAAAGCGGCTCCGAGAGACAAAAACAAGATACCGGCACCGAAAAACATCGGCACCGAGAATCCATGCCGAAAGGAACAAAAGTTCTGTTGGTGCCGAAACCGAAAAAAGATTCTCTCTCGGCGCCGAAAAATACCACACCTTCATCCTACTCACAGGAACAAGGAATAAGTGGCCAAATGCACAGATTTGGACAAGAGCTCCAAAGTGTAGAATCGGACTACACACAAAAAAGTCACGCCTCCGCCCTCTCCACCACAGGCATCGCCGGCACAAACACCGCCACAAATGCACTCACCAGCGCAAACTACCATAAGTCATGACGATCAGGATCAAGACGCTTGGGACCTGTATGACACCCCAGTGCCGGACAATGATCCCGAGTCATACCCCACAAAGCCGTCACCGCCAGAGGACAGTACCTCATACTCGCAACTGGTGGCTAGGGCAGCAGAATTCCACAATGTCCAACTGCATTCCGATCCTATAGAGGATGATTTTTTATTTAACACCCTCTCGGCTACACACAGCCAATATCAATGTCTCCCAATGCTACCAGGGATGTTACGGCACGCAAAACAAATTTTTGAAGAGCCTGTAAAATCAAGAGCCATCACCCCAAGGGTGGATAAGAAATACAAACCACCACCCACAGACCCAGTGTTTATTACTTCGCAGTTACCACCTGACTCCGTGGTAGTAGGGGCAGCTCGCAAGAGAGCAAATTCACATACATCTGGCGACGCCCCACCTCCGGACAAAGAAAGCCGAAAATTTGATGCGGCAGGGAAAAGAGTAGCATCACAGGCAGCCAACCAGTGGCGCATCGCAAATTCACAAGCGCTGTTGGCCAGATATGACCGCGCACACTGGGACGAGATGCAACTTCTCGTAGACCATCTTCCCCAGGAATACCAAAAAAGGGCGCAGCAAATAGTGGAAGAGGGACAAACGATCTCAAACAATCAAATCCGCTCTTCACTAGACGCAGCCGATACTGCAGCAAGAACAGTCAACACTGCTGTCACCATAAGGAGACACGCTTGGCTACGCACTTCAGGCTTCAAACCTGAAATCCAGCAGGCTGTCCTTAATATGCCCTTCAACGAGAAACAACTTTTTGGCTCTGAAGTGGATACAGCCATTGAAAAACTTAAAAAGGACACAGACACGGCCAAGGCCATGGGCGCACTCTACTCCCCGCAGAGCAGAGGCTCTTTCAGAAAAACTCCATTTAGAGGGGGGTTTCGTGGCCAACCCACAGACACCACCAGCCAACAAACAAGAACCACACCATATCAGGGTTCCTTCCAAAGGGGAGGTTTCAGGGGATATCAGGGGGGTCAATTCCCAAGGAGTAGGGGAAGATTCCAGACTCCAAAAACACCTCCACCTAAACAGTGACTTTCAAGTCACGCAACCCCTTCACTCAACACCAGTGGGGGGAAGACTAAGCCAATTCTACCAATCTTGGCAACAGATTACAACAGACAATTGGGTATTAGCAATAATCCAACATGGCTATTGCATAGAATTCCACAACTTCCCACCAAACATCCCCCCCAAAACACGCAAAATGTCACCACAACATTTAGAACTTTTAGGACTAGAAGTTCAAGCACTACTGCAAAAGGATGCAATAGAGTTAGTACCAGTACAACAAAAAAACACAGGAGTTTACTCCCTGTACTTTCTAATTCCAAAAAAAGACAAAACATTAAGACCAATATTAGATCTCAGGACACTAAATACCTACATCATATCGGACCATTTTCACATGGTCACACTACAAGACATCATTCCACTGCTCAAACAGCAAGATTACATGACCACATTAGACCTAAAGGATGCGTACTTTCATATACCAATACACCCTTCTCACAGAAAGTACCTACGGTTCGTATTCAAAGGAATACATTACCAATTCAAGGTGTTGCCATTCGGAATAACAACTGCACCAAGAGTGTTCACAAAATGTCTAGCAGTAGTAGCAGCACACATCAGGAGACAACAGATACATGTGTTCCCTTACCTAGACGATTGGCTAATCAAGACCAACACAGTAAAAAAATGCGCAAACGACACCACATTTGTCATACAAACCCTTCACAAACTGGGGTTTTCCATCAACTATACAAAATCACACCTAGAACCGTGTCAAACACAACAATATCTAGGAGCAACCATCAACACATCAAAAGGAATTGCCACTCCAAGTCCACAAAGAGTGCAGGCATTCCACAAGGTAATAAGTGCTATGTTTCCAAACCAAAAGATACAAGCAAAATTTGTGCTAAAACTTCTAGGCATGATGTCATCATGCATAGCCATTGTCCCAAACGCAAGACTACACATGCGACCCTTACAACAGTGTCTAGCATCACAATGGTCACAGGCACAGGGTCAACTTCAAAATCTGGTGTTGGTAGACCGCCAAACATACCTCTCGCTTCTATGGTGGAACAGCAAAAATTTAAACAAAGGGCGGACATTTCAGGACCCAGTGCCTCAATACGTTATAACAACAGATGCTTCCATGACAGGGTGGGGAGCACACCTCAATCACCACAGCATTCAAGGACAATGGGATATACACAAAACAAAATTTCATATCAATTACCTAGAACTGTTAGCAGTATTTCTAGCGTTAAGAGCCTTCCAACCCATAATAACACACAAATACATTCTTGTCAAAACAGACAACATGACAACAATGTATTATTTAAACAAACAAGGAGGAACACACTCAACACAATTGTGCCTCCTAACACAGAAAATTTGGCAGTGGGCGATTCACAACAACATTCGCCTAATAGCACAATTTATTCCAGGAATACAAAACCAACTAGCAGACAACCTTTCGCGAGACCACCAACAAGTCCACGAATGGGAAATTCACCCCCAAGTTCTGAACAAGTACTTTCAAATTTGGGGAACACCCCAGATAGATTTGTTCGCAACAAAAGAAAACTCAAAATGCCAAAACTTCGCATCCAGGTACCCACACCGCGAATCACAAGGCAATGCTCTATGGATGAGTTGGTCAGGGATATTTGCGTACGCTTTTCCCCCTCTCCCTCTCCTTCCATATCTAGTAAACAAGTTGAGTCAAAACCAACTCAAACTCATACTGATAGCACCCACATGGGCAAGACAACCTTGGTATACAACTCTACTAGACCTTTCACTAGTACCGCATGTCAAACTACCCAACAGGCCAGATCTGTTAACACAACACAAACAACAGATCAGGCATCCAAACCCAGCATCATTGAATCTGGCAATTTGGCTCCTGAAATCCTAGAATTCGGACACTTAGACCTCACACAAGAATGCATGGAGGTCATAAAACAAGCTAGAAAACCTTCCACTAGACACTGCTATGCATCTAAGTGGAAAAGATTTGTTTACTACTGCCATTCCAATCAAATACAACCATTACATGCCTCTACTAAAGACATAGTAGGATACTTACTACATTTGCAAAAAGCAAATCTCGCTTTTTCATCTATAAAAATACACCTCGCAGCAATATCTGCTTACCTACAAACTACTCATTCATCGTCTCTATTTAGAATACCAGTTATTAAAGCATTCATGGAAGGGCTAAAGAGAATTATACCACCAAGAACACCACCAGTTCCTTCATGGAATCTTAACATCGTCTTAACAAGACTCATGGGTCCACCTTTCGAACCCATGCATTCCTGTGAAATGCAATATCTAACCTGGAAGGTCGCATTTCTCATTGCAATCACATCCCTCAGAAGAGTAAGTGAAATACAGGCATTTACCATACAAGAACCATTTATTCAAATACACAACAATAAAATAGTTCTAAGAACAAATCCAAAATTTCTGCCAAAAGTAATCTCACCATTCCATTTAAATCAAACAGTAGAATTGCCAGTGTTCTTCCCACAACCAAATTCTGTGGCTGAAAGGGCACTACATACATTAGACATCAAAAGAGCACTAATGTATTACATTGACAGAACAAAGCTAATCAGGAAAACAAAACAACTGTTCATAGCTTTTCAAAAACCACACATAGGAAATCCAATCTCTAAACAAGGCATTGCTAGATGGATAGTCAGATGCATTCAAACATGCTATCTTAAAGCCAAAAGAGAATTGCCTATTACACCAAAGGCACACTCAACCAGAAAGAAAGGTGCTACAATGGCCTTTCTAGGAAACATTCCTATGAGCGAAATATGTAAGGCTGCAACCTGGTCTACGCCTCATACGTTTACTAAACACTACTGTGTAGACGTACTAAATGCACAACAAGCTACAGTGGGCCAAGCTGTACTAAGAACATTATTCCAAACTACTTCAACTCCTACAGGCTAAACCACCGCTTTTAGGGGAGGTAACTGCTTTATAGTCTATGCCACACATGTGTATCTGCAGCGACATATGCCATCGAACTGAAAATGTCACTTACCCAGTGTACATCTGTTCGTGGCATTAGTCGCTGCAGATTCACATGTACCCTCCCACCTCCCCGGGAAGCCTGTAGCCGTTTAGAAGTAGATCATAAATCTTAAACATCTGAACATTTGTAAATAATTATTAGAAACTCTTAACGTACATACATATTCACTCCATTGCATGGGCACTATTTATACCAAACAACTCCATCCTCACCCTCTGCGGGGAAAACAATCTAAGATGGAGTCGACGCCCATGCGCAATGGAGCCGAGGAGGGAGGAGTCCTTCGGTCCCGTGACCAAAAAGACTTCTTCGAAGAAAAACAACTTGTAATACTCCGAGCCCAACACCAGGCAGCGGACTGTGCCACACATGTGAATCTGCAGCGACTAATGCCACGAACAGATGTACACTGGGTAAGTGACATTTTCATTAGGCTGCAAAATGTTTTATGCTATTTCCAGCAAGACTTTATCTCTATCTTTGACTCAACCTTGCAACGGATATTCAGAGTTCTTTATTTTATTTCAGCCCCTGAGAATAGATGGTGTAAAGGTGTATACTGAAAATGTGGACAAGAGGCAAATCATATTAGATCTGCAAATAAGGTACGCTTGAAATTGTTTTGGTAAGCAATGCATACAGGTCATTAAATATTGCAGCGTTTTCCAGTTTGCTGTTGTGGAATTCCTAAACAGTTGCATACTTTTATTCTTAGACATCCACTATTTTAAAACTCTTCTCTCTCAGAGGTAACTGTTGGCTTTCATTACTTGTGTTGTCTAGTCAGATTGGTTGGAAACAAATATGAAACCACTGCCAAAATGACAAGTCTCTTGTTAAAGTATCCTCAAATCATTCTTAAACAGTAAAACGAATAGAAGAGAAAATTGTACAGTTGATATCATACACAGTGGTATACACCACACCAGTGGCAGTTGCAGATCACATTAGAGACAAAAACATGCGGAGCCAAAGGCAGCAATTGGGATTTCAACCCAATATGACCAATGTGTTCAACAGGGCTGTAGCATGGCAGTCCCACACGAGAGGATTTGTTATTGGAGTAAGCTTGGAATTTGGCACAATAGAAGAGTACTAAATTGTATGCCTGAATGACACTTCTGCATTACTATCATCACTGTGCCTTGGGTGTGATGATACGTTTGGATTCATCTGTGCATTCCAAGATGGCCAGGGTGGGTAGTGGTTTAGAACTGAGAATATCCACACAGCAGGAATATTCTGAAGGTGAGGCCTTTCCTTTTGAGGCAACGTAAAGGGTTTGGAGAATGACAATTCTTATAGGTTTACTGTATAAAGAATCATGATTTTATTAAAGACAAGGAGGCTAGCATTATGCATAAATCTTTTATGCACCCCTTCTGAGCAGCACATTGAAAGTACCAAAGTAGACCACAACTACATCATAATAAAATAGAATCCTCCAGTCCATATAAATTTCCTCACTCTCCATTTTCTTCCTCTTTTGTTTCTGTTCGTCAGCTTCCTCCTTTCCTACATTTTCAAAATACCAAATTCCTTCGGATCTGCAAAAAAATGAACAATTAAAATATATGTATTTTTTTACCTCCTTTTTTAAAAAAAACATTATACTTTATTTGATCTTAATTTAAACCTTACATTTATGATACAAAACAATCACAATTAATAAAACGGAGAGGGTGTGGTGGGATAATGCTAGCTTCCTTGTCTCTAATAAAATATGCAGTAAACCTATAAGAATCAATTTTATGGCAAGACAGGAGGCTAGCATTATGCATGTTCAAAGTTTCTCAAAACACAGCGTGAAACATGTTCTACAGGCTTAAAATAGACCTTTCTAAATGCGCAGCATTCGACCAATCAGCTGCTTTCATAATCTCATTCAATTTTCCACCAGACAAAAAAGTCTTACTTGCCGTGACACCCCTTATTGAATGTGCCGTCAAATTTGTTAAATCAATCTTTGCTTCTTTCACCGCACATTTAACCGACCTTGCCAATGGTAGCATTCGTAATCAGTTTGAATGGCTTCACATACGAAATCAATAACTGATTCGCTCCTGCACTCCTGTTCCCTACTGTTCTGCATCCATACTCCTTAATACATCAGACCACACACAATTTAGGGGAATTATCCAAAACTGGATAAAAAATTGAACTTAACATAGTTTTTGTTCTTTTCCATATCTTGAACAAATCCCCTGCTGGTTGATAAACTCTATTTGATAATTCTAAAGCTCCTATATCTGATACTCTTCTAAAAGATATTAAACATAACAAAGTTGCCAACTTTCAAGACAGTTCTCATGTTCCTAAATACTTATTGTTCGGCCATTGCTGAAATAACTTTACAATCAATTCAACATCTCAAAGGGAGTGATACTTAGAACTCGGACCACTTTTTCATTTTATTCCTTTCATCACTCTACAAATAAGGGGACTCCTTTCAATTGATACTCCCTGTAACAATGACTGGACGAATGATAACAATTCACAGTTCTGTATGAAAGACCCTGATCAAAAAGCTCTGCTAAGAAATTAGCCACCTCTATCTCATCAGCTTCCACAGGATCCAATTTCCTTGCCACGCACCAATGACACCATACTCCCTAAGCACCTCTGTACCTCTTCTTAGTTCCTGGAGGCCATGATTCATTGAGAAATCCTGAAGCTGATTCCTAAAGTTTTGAGAATCTTCCAGATCTCCTGAAACTTTCCAGACTAGAAGGTTGAGCAAATCTGATAAAATCAACAGATATTCTACTCCCTTCTGCTCCTGCTAATAACCCCTTCCTCGACTTTATCAAATAAGGTCTGCCTAAAGCCATCTCCAAGGCTGTCGGAAACCATGGTTGTGTCTTCCTAAAAGGTGTCAGTAACACTATCTGATGCCCTTGTTTCCTGCAGTGCAACAGTGCTCTCTGAATCATGGAAAAGGAGGGAATTGCATACCATTTCTTGCCTGCCCAATCCTGCATGAACACATTTAATGCCATTGCCCCTGGGTTTAGTCTCCAACTGTAACAGCCTTTCAATTGAAATCTCAAACTGGGCGCAAAATGATCCACTTCTAACAAGCCTAAATTTTCCACTATTTTCTAGAAAATATATCTGTCTAGCTTCCAGGCGCTGAAATCCATCTGATTCCTCGAGTTCCCATCCGCCATAAGATTGCAATGTCCTGGAAAGTATTATGCTTTCAAAGCAATCTGGTGCTCCAAGCAAAAATTCCACATTTATATCACTAAGTCTGCCAATCTCTTCAACCTGCTTCCACCTAACTTGTTTATGTAAGTTACTGCTGTTATGTTGTCCATATTCAATAACACTGACATTCCCTGAAAGTTGCTTGAAAAAGCGAACAGCAAATAACCCTGTCTTTATTTCTAAGCAATGGATGTGCTCCCTTTTCTCTAACACATTCCACATTCCACCTGTTTCTTGATTTGAAAAAACTCTTCCCCAACCTAATGAACTTGTGATGTTATCAGGACAAAATCTCGCCATGTTCCAAAAATTGCAACCCCATTCTATGCTTCTGGATTCTCCAACCATTAAGCAGCTCTTTCCTTGCCTCCACAGTCAGCTGTATTTTGTTTCCATATCATAGACCTTTTGTTAGAGCAGTTCTCTTCAATCTCTGTAGCATTCTGTAATGTAACTGACCTGGAAAAATCATCTGAATTAAAGATGAAAGTAAACCAATCACACGTGCTAAATCTCTTAAAACAATATCCTCCCCTTTTAATATTTTCCTTATTTCCTCTCTTATCTTCTATATTTTCTTCAGTGGAAGTTCTAACTGGCACTTAACTGTATCTACCACAAAACCTAAAAACTCCAGCGTTTGGTTTGGATTAAAAACTGATTCTTCCAAATTTACTATGAATCCTAACAGTTCCATAAGCTCCCTTACCGAAATCAGATCCCACTTCACATTTTCCACACTCTGATTCAAAATCAGAATATCATATAGATAAATTATCAGTCTTACACCCCTCTGTTTTACATAACCAACCACTGGTCTCATTACTTTTGTAAAACACTAAGAGGCTGACGACAAAACAAAATGAAGACATGGAAATTGGTACAGCTGTTGTTTCCATCTGTTCTGTAGCAATCTCTTGACTTTTTTCTTGGATGGGAATAGTGGAATACGTATCTCTGAGATCCAGTTTCATCATCCAATCTCCCTCTGACAACATGCCCCTTAAAAGATGGATACTTTTCAGCTTGAAATGTCTGAGTTACAAGTTGATTTAGTTCTCTCAAATTTATCACTGGTCTCCACCCTTTGTCCTTTTTCGCAACTAAGAAAAGGCTACTCACAAACTCTGTTTTGCATTCCAGTACCTTTACAATAGCGTTCTTTGCCAACATTTGATTCACCTCTTCTATTACAATGACTTGTGAAGTTTCTTGAAAAAACTTTTATTTTGGTTCTTTGTCCTGATATGGATCCATGACTGATTCTGTCTGATAGCCTTCTACTTTTGATATTATCCAAGAATCATCTGTAATCCATTAGAAAAAGAAGAACGTAACATAATGAGAACAGAATGCGTCCCTCGCATCCGCCGCTCCATGGCGGGTGGGAGGTCCTTCTCCTTCCTGGCAGCCAAGACCTGGAACACCCTCCCCACCAGCCTCAGGACCACCCAGGACCACTCCGCATTCCGGAGACTCCTCAAAACCTGGCTTTTCGAGCAGCAGTAACCCCCCCCATCCCCCTAGCGCCTTGAGACCCGCACGGGTGAGTAGCGCGCTTTATAAATGTTAATGATTTGATTTGATTAATCTCTTGCCATTGATTTACAAACCATTTTAGTCTTCCCTCAACTGCTTGCTGGATAAAACCAAAATCTGTCCTCATACTCACCTTGATTTGTGGCTGAATCAAGACCTTGACCTCTTGCTCTGGAACCTCTAATTCTGCCTCCTCTCCCTTTTCTGGGATAAAAATTAGTGGATTGTTTATGAAATCCGGCATTCTGATATCCACTCTGATACCCTGCATTTTGAAACTTATGAAATCCCCGGCCCGGAGGGTGCCCTCTCCTCCCGGCCCATCTATAAAAACTGTTCCCAGAAAAAACTTTTTTTCATGGAAGATTGCGCTGTATCAAAGCTCATAAATGTTTGAACATATTTACCAATACTTTCAACCTTTCCTTCCCCAAATAGAAGGCCTTTTGGCTTGTCTCATGTTTCTTTAACAGCAAAATCACTCGGTTTCAGATTTTTGCGCATTAGGATGGTCTTCTGCCGTTCAGCAAGTAAACTAGTGTTGGCATTTCCATTAAAACATATAGACCTTTGGGACCAACCTCTCAACAATTGTATATTTTTATCCAATCCCTTTATGAAGGCTTCCTCTACTAAATCAAAATGTCTTGCCATAGGGCCCAGAATATCTAAAACTATGTCCTGACATGACCTGAGGGATTTCTCCAGACCATTCTTAGGGTCTTTCCCCAGCAAAAATAAGTAAGTAATCCTCTCTGGGTCTAAATTAGGAGTCAACGTAACCTTGTCATCAATTAGTGATTGAGAGCATTCTGTTCTCATTATGTTACGTTCTTCTTTTTCTAATGGATTCCTCAACCACAATTTATTATATTCAACGACATGAGGAAGCGGTTAGGGTGTTTTTAATTCTCGAGGATCAAATAATTTCTCACCCTTCGGATCTGTTATTATACTTTTATTATTCTCTTTCTGTATGTGAGTCTCATTGACATCTTCATATAAATTTCCATATAATTCAAATTCAAATTATATTCATCATCCTCTTGTCTATAATCAGACCTCTCAATTGCAGTGCTTGACTGCCCATCTTGTATGTCGTTTAAGATATCAAATCTTTTTGGGTTGCTATGAACTCCTTTCTCTGAACTATCTGAATGCATTATTTTCTTTAAACACTTTCCTCCTGGACCCCTTTGCTCTTCTTCTTTAACTTCAGATAAGGAAAAATAGTAATCTCATTCAAATGTTTCCCTGACCTTTTATTTTTTATGGTTTAAATCTTTTTAATATTATTGGGTTCAATACTACATCATCCATCTACTTCCACTGGCCGGTGGGAAAGCATTCCAATGCAAATTGTATCATAACTAGTGAACTACAGGCCTATAAACAGAGAAAGGGAAGTAAAAGTTGTGAGCTATGTGTAGTGTCATTTCATTAGTGACAACGGTGAGCATTGGGTGAGGTAGCTAGAAGGGAATCAAGCGGTGCATCTTGTCTGAGTGGTCGTGTGTTAATAGGTTACGTAGCGGAGTGAGCCTGCTGAATAAGACTGAGGACTCGCAAATACCTTGGGCAGGTCTGCTCCCGGAATTCCTCAGAAAGGTATTGAATGCATAGTCTCCACATCTTTTCAAACTGCTACAGGTTGTTAGTCACCACAGCCATCAGTTTCTTCATCCCCAAGTTATCCCACAGTTTGTATAGCCAGTCTATCTTGGAGAGGGTCGCCTGTGAGCCCCATCGGGCAAGCAGAGCTTCCTTGGCGCCCCCTATTGCTATCAGTGATAGCTCATCCTTTACCAGATGTGAGGGGGTAAATTAGGGGATTTGGAAGGCCCAATAGGACATAAACAGAGAATCTGGGAATCTCTGTATCATAAATGGTGCCAACCACTGTCAACACCTCTGTCCAGTAAAGGGTAATTTTAGGGCATGACCAAAGGAGGTGAGTGAGTGTGCCTACCTGGCCACAGCTTCGCCAGCAGGAGTTGTCGATACCTTTAGACCATTTGGCTACTCAAGATGGGGTTTAGTACCAGTAATGTGCTATTTTAAGAAACTTCTCTTTACTGGAGGTGCTGAAAGTGGAGGTGTGAGCCATGCAAAGAATATCATTCCATTCCTTAGCTGAGAAAGGACATTACCATTCCTCCTCCCATCTGTGCTGCACCTTGGTTTTTCGCAACAGTGCAGGCTTATTTAGAAATGCATAAATGTCAGACCAAAGGCGCCTATCGGATGAGCGGGTGAGCAGCCATTTCTCAAACTGTGTAAGGGGGCGGGTTGCATGCATTCAGATCTGTGGCTGAGTAATCAAGTGGCAGATAGCTAGATATTGCCAGTATGCTGAAGGCTGGATGCCAAGGGCAGCCCGTATGCGAGAGAAGTCTATAATACCCTCTCCATCAAAAAAATCCCCTATGCGTTTGCAGTTGGCTTCTTGCCACTGTGCAAAGGCAGAACCATGTAATGCAGGTGGAAAATCAGGGTTTCCCATTATCAGGGTTTGTGGGGAAACAGAAGTGGACATCCCCTGCTCAGTCTGGACCCTGTCCCTGGTTCCCGGTTCCCACCGTGGCATACAGGATCGGGGCGACATACACCCCTACCTGGCGGTGCTATTTCGGAAGCTATGACACCTCTTCTAAATGAGGACCCCTGCCACTACCTGATCGATGAAGCACCAGTGTTTTTCCAAACAAGATCGTGACCACTCCACAACATATCTCCGTTGAGCAGCTTGGTTGTAGCGTGCCGGGTTAATGGCACCCAGTCCCCCCGCTGCTTGAGGTACCTAGGTTTGGCTTTGCATCATCGTGCCCTTTTCCCTTCTCATATGAAGTCCTCCAGGAGGTGCTGCATTTTGTTGAGTATCTGGGGGTGGAGAGGGAGTGGTAAAGTTTTCATTATGTATAGTATTGTAGCCAGCAGCGTTACCTTCACTGCCGCCAGCTGTCCCAGCCAGTAGAAACTGTGGTGTCACCAGTTAGGTCAGCACGAGAAGTTTTTCAGGATCCCGGTATAATTGAAGCCGACCATGCGTCAGATGGTAGGTTAGAATTGCAGGCCTAAGTATGCTATCCCTTGGGAGGACCAAGAAAATGGGAACTTAATTTCAAGAAGTGCTTGTTCCTGCTTTGAGATTAGAAATATTTAATTAAGGCTGTGAACTTTTGCAAGTTAGTTTTAAAGCCAGTGGCACTACTGAACTTATGGACTTCGTGCACCATTGCAGGTACCGAGGTTCTCGGGTTGGACAACACCAGCAAGACATCATCCGTGTATAATGCTGCCTTATGTTCTGTGCCACCCATGGGTATTCCAGATATACATGGGTTTCCCCGGATCCGCTCAGCACAAGGCTCCAAATAGAGAGCAAAGAGCAAAAGGGGTAGTGAACACCCCTGCCGTGTGCCCCTGCAGACCTTGAAGGGTCAAGACATAGGGCCATTTACTCTCACTACCGCTTTCGGGGAGGCATAATTACAAAGAATCCATTGTTGGAATCAGGGTCCAAGTTCCAGGTGCCCCAACACCAACCGGATGTAGGGCCAGTGCAAGCGGTCGAAGACCTTTCCGGCATCAATTGACTAAAGAAGGGCTGGGATGTCCACATGCCGTGTCTTGTCCAAAAGATGGAAGATACACTTAGTGTTGTCACTGCATCTCCTTTCGGGGATAAATCTGGTTTGGTCGGGATCAACTAAGCCCTGCATATAGGGGACAAGACAGTGTGCCAAAATCCCGGTGAAGATCTTAACGTCTACATTTAATAAGAAGATGGGGCAATAGGAAGAACAATATCTAGGATCTTTGCCCAGTTCAGGCAACACTGTGATCAAGGCCTGTTGCTTGGTGTCTGTAAGTGTGCCCATCAGACTAAATTAGTTATTTAAACGCTCCAGAATAGGGGCCAACACGGTCCCGAATATTTTGTAGAAGTCAGGGCCACAGCTGTCTAGGCCTAGGAAGGCATTGAATGGCCATCAAAACTTCGTTAACTGTGATATCTCGGACCAACAAGGAGTTTTCCCCATGCGGGATCGTCTCCCCTGGGGCATGAGCCAGATAGGCCACAGCCTCTGCCTCCCCCAGCTTCTCTGCTGAATATAATTCGGCGTAGTATTGCTCAAAGTTGCGTACTATTTGGATGTCACACAGATATGCTGCTTGGTCAGATCCTTTGCTCTCTTCCGCCCTATTCTTGGTTGCTGAAGAGCACAGTCTGTGAGCTAGAAGGCGTCCCACTGTGTTCCCTCCTGCATATAACCTCTGTTTAGAGCGCAGCATCGCATCCACTGCTCTGTCCATATCTAACACCTTTAGTTGTTTTCGTGCTGCAGTGAGTTGACGTTGTGCCGTCCGTCAATGAGCTTGTGCTTGTATGTATTTCTTTTAGGACCTTTACTGTTGACTCTAAGTGAGAGCAGGTGGTTTGCCTATCTTTATTAAGGCGTGCTGCTGTTGCTATAAAATGCCCCCATATGACAGCCTTTAAACTGTCCCACAGGAGCCCAATAGGAGTATTTAGCATGTCTTTCGTGGCTAGGAAGGAGTCGATAGCTGCGGAAATTTCGGCAACCTTCGCCTCACATGTCAGTAGTTCAGAATTTAGATGCCAGGTATGGGAGGATCCGCTCAGGTAGGGAGGATGCATTTTAATGTGAGCAGGGAATGGTCAGAGAGAGCAGCTGCGCTTATTTCTATAGATTTCATAGCTTGTGTGATGTGTGGGGTAGTAAGAAAGAGATCAATTCTAGCCTACATCTGATGAGAGGCGGAGAAAAAGGCATATATTCTTTAGTTGTGAGGTATTTTACATGCCATATGTTCACCAACCCCAGATTGTCCAGCCATTGCTTACACACCAGTGTGAGAGCCCCAGTTTGCCTGGTGCGCTGAGCAGATCTGTCCAGTGTTGTGTCCGGGACAACATTGAAGTCCCCGCCTATAATGATGTCTGAATCAGGTGTGTGGACGGCCCTGCCTATAGCTTCCCCAAGGAAGGTTTCCTGGTCCTCATTTGGGGCATATAGGTCTGCTTCTGTGTAGGATTGTCCCTGTATGTCGATTCTTAATGATAATAGGCACCGTGCTATGTCAATCTGTTTGCATCACATTCCCAGTGAAGTGAGAGGCTAGCAAAATTACCATCCCTGCTTTCTTCTTTGGGCCCCATGAAAAGTATTGGCGGTTGAACCATCTGGAGCGTAATTGCTTCCAATCGGCTTTTAGAGGATGGGTTTCTTGTATGAGACAAATATCGCATCTAGCATCCCTGAGAAGCATTAACAATGCTAGACGTTTCACTGGTGAATTTAGGCCTCTGACATTCAGGCTAAGGATGGTAAACAGTAAGTGATGTATCAGAAGGAGTCCTGAGAGGCAAGAGTCGGTGTATTTCTTGGTATGTCGCCAGGATAGCAGAATAGAATGTACTGGCCACTGTGCATATGTATTGTAAATAGATCATATAGAAAGTGGAAACAATTAAACAAATATAACTTGTGGAACCACAATAATCCCCTCCTGGGAATCCAGCCTCCAAACTACAGGGTCCATGTCAATGATTGCACCAACCACGATCTGCCATCATGGTGGGATTGAGGAGCTCTGCCACCCAATGAATATGTCCATGTATATCTGTTGGTATGTGTTGATCTCTGGATCTGACTGCATCTAGCGTCTGCAAGGGACTTCGAGAGGTCACCTATCCAAAGACTGCCCGGGGCAAAGTCTGTGGCCCCTCCGGAGCAGAGTTTCATTGTTTGCTATCTGGTTCAGAGGTGCTGTGTCTGCAGTGTAGGTGTCAGAGCAGTGCTTCTCGGCCCTCCCAACTCTCCAACTTTGATGGCTTAGGGAGCTTTTTCCTGGAAGAGCAGGTTGATCTCTTTATTTTCGGTGGAAGGAAGGCCAGGCTTTGATGTGGTAATACCTCAGGTGTTTCTTCTGGGAGATTGGTTAACAGGGTACAGGCTTCAGACATTGTGAGGATGATCCGGGTTTCATTGTCTCATACAAGTTGGAGGTGGAAGGGGTGTCTCTACTTACAGCGTATGCCCTTGGCTCACAGAAATTCTGTCAGTGGCCGGAGTGCTTTGTGGAGTTGAAGTGTTATTAAGGATAAGTCTTGAAAAAGTCCTACCTTTGTGCCTTCAAATCTGATGATGTTGTGCTCCCTCACTGCATTCATAATGGCTTCTTTTTGTTTATAATAGTGAAGGCAGGTGAGTATGTCTTGGGGTTGACCCAGAGAGCTAGCAGGCGGCCGTGCCCTGTAAATACGGTTGAGTACATTGTCCTGTCCTGCTAGTTCAGGTGGAACATGCCGGAATAGGCGTGTGGCATATTCTTCCAGCAGTCCAGGCACTGCCCATATAGGGACTCCTTTGATGTGAATGTTGGATCTCTGCGAGCGATTTCCCATATCTTCAAGTTGGTAGCATAGTTCCACATTGGCATCTTAGTTCCACCAGTTCTTTGTTATGGGTCTCAAGCTCCTTTTCCCATGCATCACTGGAGCGTTCTATGGTGTCCACTCTGTCTCAGATCCTCTATGTCTCGCCACAGGCCCTTAACTTCGGCTGCTATTTTGCACTTTAGTTCTGCTATGTCTTCACGTAACGTCCCAAGTAAGCTCTCCAGAAAAGCCTTCGTGATCAGGGTTTCATCATCGCGAGCCCCCCTTATTGCCCATTCCTCTGCTGCTGTCTTCCTAGATTGCTTAGAGAAATGGTCTTTCAGTGAGGCCTCTTTTTTTGCATGTTTGAGTAGCCATGGACGGTAACGGAGATGTGGTGTGTCCGATCCCGTCAGCGCAGGGTGCCCTTGTCCTCCGCTCTTCCAAAGCAGGGGCCCAGGCGTATATCCGAGGGGGACGTCCGCAGGTCAGTCCCTGATCACTGACGGTGGCTGGCTGGATTTGTTGGGCCACCACCATTAGCGCCACAGTCCAACTGACCAGCCGGTACCCCGGCAGGCTCGCCCCCATGTGCGCCGAGACCCGACTGACCAGCAGGCCTGGCCCCAATTGTAGGTTGCTATTGCTTCAAGTCCCCAGGCCTAAGCTGCAAGGCCTAAGCATGACGCAGTCCCAGGGACTCAGGGGCCAATTGAGAGGGCCTGCAGTGTCCAGTGTCTAGTCGTTGTCCTCACTTTGCACCCCTGATCTCAGCTAGATCACCTGTATTCAGTTTCTTGTGCTGCTCCACTAGGGCGGGCGCCGCTCGTGCAGGGGGCCGCAGCATCCTCTGGGCCTCTACACGCTCTCCCTTCCAAGGGCAAGCCTTGCATTAAGTGGCCTGTCCCGGCGGTGCAACTTCCATCTCCTCACCTCTTCATGCACCATGCGCCTCGCAGCACTGGGAGGAATGCAATGTGCTTACCTCAGGACAGCAGTTCGCCTGGCGGCAGCGTGGGTCTTCTCAGATCCCCCTAACGATCCAAGCACGATGGCTCCACTCACTGCCAGCTCATCTCGGCAGACCAGGACGATCGGCAGCCCCGCTCTGCCCCAGGGTCTACCGCCACACCATTTTGTGGACGTCACGGACCCTCAGTGTGTGTCTCGGTGTGTGGTCTGCCCGCTCCGCTCCTGGTTCATAGCCTGCAGTAGCAGCGGTGGGCTGCTAGTGCCGAACTATGGCCCCTGGACCTCCAGGGGGTACGGCAACATCCTCTGGCTCGGTCAGCTGTGGCGGAGTGCCGCAAAAGTGCTTCTACTAGGATTCCATTTTGGACAAACCCCCACCTTTTATTTTTTTAAACTTCTTTCACAGTTTCTTTAACTGAAACTTGCAGTTCCTGAGAAATTATCTTACAGATAATATCCTCCTCTGACATCTGAGAATCAGTCTCTGACATTATGGCCCAGGTTTTGATTCCCTTATGAAAGATTTCCTCAATTTATATTTTAATTTTAGTTATTGTAAAACATTAAACTTTGCTTACCTGTTTAACTTATTGACTCAGTATGCGATTGTTTCTCAAGCCTCAACCATCTGCGAACACTCATCAGCATAAACAAAATACAGCTGACAGAGATACCGAGTATTCGCTCATACAGCAAGTGTCCACTTGAACAAGTGAAAAACAAAGCCTAATTTCTCAAGAGAGAATACCAGGCATCAAACAGAGCTCAAAGCGCTCCCATTAGTTCATGCAATGCGTCACCCTCATCCAAGATGGCGGCACTTTGCGTGTAGCGTCCTAGGATTCAGAAAGATCTTTGAGGAAGCTCGAGTTAAGGACATGAGATGGGAGCCTAATCTTAACACCAAGTTAATGTTTAGTATAACCAAACAAAAATCTTTCCCATCTTAATTGCTTTAAATTTCTATATAAACCCTCAGTTAGTGGTGACAAACAGCTAAATATCAATCTGTTGTTCAATAAATACATTTAGTATTATTTAAAAAATGGATCAAGTACGATAAGACAAAACTATAAACCCATAAATTGGGTTTGTACAACACATACACAATATATACAGTAAAGATCAAACTAATAAAAATATATTCTACAAAAAAGTAATAATAGTACAGAATACGTATCTGCTGAGAGGCAGCAAACAAAAGAGGAAGAAAATGGAGACTTAAGAGATTTATATGGACTGAGGGATTCGATTTTATTGTGATGTAGTTGTGTTCTACTTTGGTGCTTTCAATATGAAGCTCAGAGGGAGCGAATACAAGGTTTATGCATAATGCTAGCCTCCTGTCTTGCCATAAAATTAAAAGCATGGGATCAACTACATACAAGATTAAAATTACCTACAGGACAGCTGTGAGTGATTTTATTCTGGTTACCTATGGTAATAGTAAAAGAAAGACTTGGGGCCTGCAGAGGATTCTCATTTTCCCGGACAGCATGTTTCAGCCGCATGGATCAAGCCTCATGTGAGGTCTATGGCTTTCTTCATCATCTCTGTCCCTATTCTGTACCTACCTTCGCTCTAGTCACCATAGAACTATGCATTTACTAACGTAGGTGAGTAGTGCAAGTGCATGTGTCTCACACACACAACATATATAGCTAGAATAATCACTGTTTATCGTTAGCTCGTATTCGAGATGTTATTTGTTGAATAATGCCATTTGAGTTCACAACAACATGGTAGTGTATAAAGGGTACACTGTAGAACGCCATACAAGAGACACCCGTGAAATTCCAAACTAAAAGTGTCATACACACAGTGCTCGTCATAGATGATTATTTTTTGAGGGGAGAATGGCCCCATGGGAGGGACACTGTGGAAGCCTCTGCAATCACATTCTGATATGTAAACATACATTTTGTTTGAGAATGGTGTGTAAAAGGGATGAAATTAGGCTGTTTGCAAAGGAAGGGTTTTCTTACCTTACCAAGAGGAGTACCTGGTTGTGCAAACATAATTCGTTTGGTGAGACAGCCATAGAAAAACTGCTCTGCTACTTGGCTAGTTTTAGCAGCCACACTGTAGCTGCATGCTTGGATAACGAGCGGTGCCGGCTAGACTCTCTTAGCCTTCCTGATGAGGTTGCAGTCGTCATCTTGGCTGCCCAGAAGCCTGCCACTAAATCCATCTACACAGGTTACTGGAATTGTTTTGTGCAGTGGTGTCCATCAGAAGGTATTGATCCTTTTAAATCTGCCCTGTTCAACGTCTTGAGGTTTTGATTGTCCTTTGCACAGCAGGATTTAGCAGTGGCTACGTCTGTTGGCTTGCTTACCAGTTCTGTCTACATTTATGTGCCTCCCTTATCAACCTTCCCTGTTATAGTTGCCACTATTGGCATGTTTTCTGAAAGGTATTCTTTACTCGTTCCCTCCTATTCCGTTCTTTGTGCCTTAGTGGGCATTGAATTGTGTTTTGACTTTCTTGATGACATCCCCATTCGAGCCAATTTGTAGTTGAAGGTTTGGCTTCTGTCTCTGAAAACAGTTCTGTTAGTGGAGATTACTTCTGCTCTCAGGATTGGACAACTTCTGGACCTTTTGAGATCACGTTTGACCTTTTACAGTTTTCTATATGGATAGGTTAGTTCTTCACACCTCTGCCCATCCTTCTTACTCATAGTGGTTTTGTACTTTTCTTATGGCCAGTCTGTCACCCATCCAACTTTTTGGCCCCTCTACATCCTGCCCGGGTGGGGGGAGGACACAACTGCATAGACTGCACTCCAGGTTGGCAGTATCTACTACATTGACAGCACTTGACTGAACAGAGCCAACAACCAGCCCTTTGTAGGCTTTGCTGGAGCTAGGAAGGACAAGTGACCAGACCCCCCCGTTTCATCTTGGGTTATCCTCTGTATCAAAGTCTGGCCAAGAAATATCCTCCATAGGGTATTTGTGCTCATTCCATCAGGACTTTGTTTTTTTCTATGGCCCTTTTGAGAGGTGTACTAGTTTCTGACATCTGCTAAGCAGCTACATGATCATCCGTGCATACTTTTTCAATATACTACCCCATACATCTCAGGCAGGTAGTGATAGGTTCTTTGTCTGAGCGATGTTGCATGATTCCCTTGAATAACCAGTACAGTTCAAACCACCTCCCAGGGAGGTACTACTTTGGGAGTTATTCTTAAGGTGAGAAATCTGTGGGAGGATATATTTGTGAGAAGAAAAAATTACTTACCTTCTCAAATGATTTTTCTGCTGGATATATAACCTTTCTGCAAATTCTTCACCTTACTTCCTCCTCTCTGATGAGCCTGTTACCTTCGTTAATAAGATCCCATGATATCCACATGTATTGTGTGCTCGATTTGGTGCTATTATGGCATTCTTGGGTCCTCTCTGAACACCTCAATGAAAAGTGAAAACAAATTCAGTAACTAATGTTAGGACATCGATTGATGCATAATATGTTCAGGGATGTCACGGCTGGAAGCGGAGTCACTGCTGGAGTTGTGTAGTGCCACTTCTCAGCACGAGAGAGTGGAGAAATGTTTTATGGACGAGACTTGCAATGGGATTTTTATAAATTAAGAAATCTGTTAATTTTGAAACCTAATCTTGATTTTCTTCCAAGAGTAGCATCAGTGGCTTGTGTTGATCACAATATTATGTTATCTGTGGGGTTCCTTTCTCCTTCTTCCTGAGAACAGGTTCTTTTGAGGAAATTCAGGTGCAGGTACCTCCCAGAGGAACCATATTGTCAACCCACCCTGTTAGAAATTGGCTTTCTAGATGGCAGAGGTTAGTACCTTATCCAAGTAGGGACCACAATCTTAGTCAGGGTAAGTCAGATACACCACCTAAATTAACATGTGCTCTCCCTATGGTAGCTTTGCACGGAGCACTCAGGCTTAACTTAAGAGGCAATGTGTAAAGTATTTGTGCAACACTGAATTGCAGTAACACAGAGAAGGACACCACAAAAAGATTCCACACCAGTTTAGATGCATTCAGAATGTTTATCTGAGTAAAACAAGACCAAAGCGACAAAAAATCCAATCAGTAGAAGTTGAGATATGATTTTTTTTAAAGAATAAACTAAAAGTAGAGCTTGGAAGTCACTAGTCGTCAAAAGGATACTTGAGGTCACGAGGGACTGGTGCAGATCCAAAGTTCAGACTGGCTGCAGTGGACGGTAGGACGGTACAGAGCCCTTGCACGGTCCGCTGAAACAATGCCTTGATTGGAGCAAGTGTCTAAGTTGAGGACCAAATACAAAGGTGATGCTTCAATATTTTCCATGCAGTTGGTTCTGCGTCATCGGCATGCCTCGAAGTCTGATCTCACATTGACACCCAACTCTGTTGACATTAATGTGATGCGTTGTCGGTGAGATGTGCAGAGGGTTGTCATCGAGCCACGCAGGCTGTGGATCTGCTGTCGTCGAGCAGCCTCTGCGTCAGAGGAGCGATGTGCCGAGTTCTCTCACGCAGTCGGGTCGATGCACCAGTTTTTGCAGAAAACAGCTGCAGAACCCACTTCTGAGGGCTGGAGGAAGCACCTTGGACAGGGTAGAACTCACAGATGGCAGAGTTCAGCACCACCAGGAGATTTGCAGGCAGTCTTTGATGTCCTTGAGACTGCAGGAGAACAGGGGGCAAGCCAGCAAACCCTTGGAGAATGGATGTAGAGAACAGGTCCTGTCCTTCTCACTCGGGTAAGAGGCAGCAGGCCAACACAGCAAAGCAAGTAGCATAGTGGCAGTCCCTCCTGATAGCACAGCAGTACTTCTCCCTGCCTTGGTTCCAGTAGAGTTCTGATTTGGTGGGTTTTGGGGTCCAGTACTTATACCCAGTTGAGCCTTTGAAGTAGGGGAGACTCCAAAGAGAGGCCTTTGAAGTGCACAAGGTCCCGGCCCTTCCCTCCCTGGCTCCAGACACTCTCCAGGGGGGTATGCAGACCTTTGTATAGGGAGAAGCACAGCCCTTTTCCGGTTTAAGTGTCAGCTCCTCACTCCCATCTAGTCCAGGAAGACCAATAAGCCAGATGATGGGCCATCAGGATGCAAATGTCACACCCAAACTCCCTTTGTGTGTGACTGTCTAGAGGGAATGCTAAAAGCCCAGCTGTCATCCACACCAGGCGTGTATTCAGAGACAGGCAGAGGCACAGAAAGGTTAAAGGAAGAAAATGCCAACTTTCGAACTTACAATTTAAATTTCTACTCACAATGAGTTGTGATTTTAAATTGTTAGTCCAGAGACCCAAAACTCCAAATTTCTATCTTTTCCCTATCAGAAGTTACACTTAAAGGTTGTTCAAGGTGTAACCCCAATGTTAACCTATGGGAGTGATAGGTCTTGCAGTAGTGAAAAACAGATTTAGGAGCTTTTCAGTACCAGGGCATGTTATACATAAAGGTAGATTCCCAACTTTTGAAATACACTGCACCCTGCCCTTGGGCCTAACCAGGGCCTACCTTCGGGGTGACTTATATGTAATAAAACAGAAGGTCTGGGCCTGGCAATTGAGTGCACCTAACAGGTCGTAATTGCAGTTTTAAAAGTGCACACACAGGCTGTGCAGTGGCAGGCCTGAAACATGTTTAGAGGATACTGTAGTCGGTGGCACAATTAGTGCTGCAGGCCCTCAAGTGGCATTGAATTATCAGGACCTGTGCCTAGATAGTGCTCTTTACTAGAGGCTTAAAAGTAAATTCAATGTCAATTGTGGATAAGCCAGTGTTACCATGTTTAGAGTACAGGGCATCTGCACTTAAGCACTGGTCAGCAGTGGTAAAGTGCCCAGAATCCTAAAGCCAGCAAACATAAGGTCAGAAAAGCAGGAGGTCAGAGGGCAAAAAGTTGGGGGAAACCACACCAAGAATGCCAGGTCGAACACACCCTTTTTGACATCACTCAGTCAAAGCACATTTAATTGAGGAGCGTAGTCCGAAGCTGAGCAATGAAACCTCTGTGCACCATTTAGGCTGTTATGAGAATGCAATTTTATAAAAGAGTAATTGTGAATGATCAGTTATAGGCCTTTCTAATTGTTTATTATCTGAATACTTAGCAAGAATGTTGGACAATAGAATGTTTAAGTTGTTATGGTTCTTGGTGGGAAGACTGGAATACGAACGTTAGAGATGAAGTGGTGACAGTTGGTCAGAGCAGCAGTTATGCTGGCTGCTAGCTGGGACCGCTCTCTATATTAGAAAATGATATTACAGAATAAATAGCCAGTCTACCCTTACCACTCATAATTAGTCTTAATATTAGCGACGAGGATCGTTGAGAGCGGAGTCAGGGTGAGCAGTGGATGTTGGTGAATTTATCAGCTTCTGTAAGGAATTGGAATTGTGTCCTAGCTGTCACGGTATGTAGCCAGTTTAAAGGAGCTGCGGATTCAGTGATCGAGGTGGAGTTGCTACCACATTTTCAGATGTGCGATGGATGTTGGAGAAGGAGTTGATAGGTTGGCCAGCAGTAGGTGACGTCATGTCTGCGCAGTTGCAGCAGCCTTGTTGGTTGTATCTGAGAGTAAATTATGAGCGCAGGCACATCCTAGTTGATGATCGTGTTACTACATCAGTGATAGCGTCAGCACATGAGAGTGCGGGTGCATTCTACTCGACAGCTGTTATGTGCCCACACTATTTGTTGGCTGTGTCACCAAGTCAGCGTTAGCGACCGCGCTTTGTGAGTGCAGGTGCATTCTACTTGACAGCTTGTCACTACATTAGCAACGTCCAAAAAGCCATTTTTGGTAGTGAAAATTAATCGTGAGTTTGGGCAATTCTAGTTGACGTTATCATTGGCTCATTTTGCACATTATCCAAGGAGTGTGCAGTCAGTTTCATAAATACATCAGCACAAGTTCATAAGTACATTTTTCTAATCTGTTACTCCATCATTGTCTGGTAATTACCGGTGTATTCATTTGCCTGACCTGGCTACCGTATCGGCTAAAACAGGTATTCTGCTTATTGAGGGGAAGCTAGTTATTCAAACTAGGCAACATGGCAAGTTCTCGTCATATACATTACTCTTACTTTGTGAGTACTTTAGTGTATCCAGTAGAGTGGTTTGGCGACCAGTAATTAACACACCAATTCCATACTTTATTCATAGCTCTGGGAGCATTATACAATTTTAACATGGTACATGGAAAATGTTGCCTCATAAACTGTACTGGTACTTTGAGAGTACTTAATCCAGTAGTGTATCCAGTTGTGTGCTGAGTTGACCGGTGATTGGCACACCACAATAACTGTTATTTGTAGTTATTTATGATGCATAATATTATTGTACTTGTGTGATGTTTAATGCAGATTTTAATTTGTCAGTGAGCTAAGTGTGAAATTGCTAGCATACAGCCACCACTGTTTTTCCTAGTGGAAGTTGGAAAACCACCTATACAATCGGAGTTGTGGCTCGATTTATTTGGAGCGTATGTTGAGGTGCTGAAATATGGCAAATTTATTCCAGAGATACAGCTGTCTTTACTAAAACGTAGATTGGATGCCACAGGATTGAAGGAGCTAAATAATTTACCTTCCTTAGAGAATATGGGGAATGCAGATGTTCACCAATGTGCTGTCAAGCAATTGCATGAGAGGTATGGTAGAAAGATTAACATGGTAATGGAACATTATAAATTCTATTCTAGAGAACAGAAAGAAGAAGACACAATAGATTAATACATGGCTGCCTTACGTGACGTGCGTTTGAGTAAATGGCATATGATCAAGTGCTAAGAGATCAATTATTAATGAAAACCAAATCCAAGAAGATTCTGACGAAGCTATAGTCAACTAGGCAATTGTCATTTAAAACAGCAGATGAAGTTGCAAGAACTATTGAGGTGACTGAAAAATGTATACAGGTGGTGAGAATGGAGAACAAGAGCGATTTAATGGTGTGTGCTGTTGGGAGTGGAAAAATTGCAAAGAGAAAGGGAAAAATTGGGATGTGATGCGTTGCAAGTGGACCTATTAACAAGAGTGAACCGAATAGTAATCCCAAGGGAATGTTATGTTACAGATGCGGATCTAGTAATCACCTGGATAATTCAAAAACATGTCCAGCTGTTAGCAAGGTATGCAGCACATGTAAGAAAAAGAGCACTTTAGTCAGGTATGCAAGAGCCCTCAAGTGGCTCAAGTGCAAGAGTATTGGGAGGAAATTTAATTTTGTTGCTTAAGATGTGAGGAAGGATGAGTACAGTTTGCAAGGTGTTGTTTTTAGTATCCAGAAAGAGGGTAGTGAGAAGAGAGGAATGAGAGTATTCAGTTGTGTGTTGAATTTTGATGGTGTGCAGGTAGAAGCTATGGTGGACTCCAGCATTGTACACCATAATTGGCAAGAAATTGTTTGAGCAACTGTGGCCGGTAAGGGAATTGAAGACTAACATTATAAAACCTGGTAGTTATTTGGGTTACAGAATTTGATATAAGAGTAATTATGAACAATCAATTATAGGCATTTTAATTGTTTATTATCTAAGTACTTATCAAGAGTGTCTGGCATTTCTAATTGGTCAATTCCAAAAGAAATGTATTTCAGACTAACATGTAATTTAGACCCCGAACACTACTTCAGAATTCTCTGCAGTTGGTATTTGCACCCATTTCTATACGTATGCCTATCAGTGGTTTGCATTTTACACATACTTTTGTTACCAGCGTTTCACAGCTGGTAACAGCAATTATTACTCAAGCATTGGCAAAACCAAAAGATCTGGTGTTGACCGCCAGCCTTCTGGAAAATATTTTGTTTTGACTTGGTTTTTGCAAAACTTTATAATTTAGAAATATGCTGGGCCCGCATCAGTCTGGGAAAAGTTTTGCTACACGCAAAAAAAAGTACTTGGTTGTAAAAAACACACATTACCTCTGGGCTCCCTGGCACAGAAGGGAACTGCTTTGTGTGTGGCTGTGATCGGTGTGAACAGGCTGCATGCATTAACTGGTAGTGAAGTCAGCCAGTGGCTGAAATGGACTGATGCATTGCCCCTTGAAAGATGCCCGGGTTGGGGGAAGAAAAATGTGAATGACGCTAACCACAGACTAATGGATGAATTCCGACTGAACCCTCTAAAAGTAACTAGGTTATACACATAATTTTAGTAAAATCAAAATGTCTTGGCTACACAGGTCAAATCAGTATGGCATTAGTTGAAAGAAAGATGGCATGGAAGAAACGGAAAGAAAGAAGAGAAAAAAGGAAAAGAGGAATGGAGGAAGGAAAAAAGAAAGATGGTAGTCCAGAAAGTAAACAAGAAAGAAGGATAGAAACAGAAAGGGTGTAAACAAGAAAAATAGAGAAAAGGGAAGCAAAGAGAACAAAAGAAAGAAAAAGAAAACATGTCAAGAATGAAAGATGGAGAAAGCATGAGAACGAGGGAAGGAAATAGAAAAAAGAAGGAAAGAAAGAACGAGAATGAAAGAAGAAATGAAATAAATTAGGGAAGACAGAAGGAAGAAAAAAATAAAGAAGGAAGGATAAAAAGAAAAAAGTAAAAAGAGGATAAATTAATATTGAACAGTTTCACATGGATATAATCTGCTTTGCTGTGAAATAGCAGTAGCCAGAAAACAAAACATTCCAAAAGGAATTCACAACAGCATTGTCAGGAGATAAGATCTAATAAAGATGGAGTGTGTGTCGGGTGTGTTCTGCTATCACAAGCTATAAACAGAAACACTACACTAAAGTACTTATAAAGTAACAACAAAGACACTGGTGTTGGAGGGAATAGTTTGTTTTGCGATGTGCTCCTTGTGAGAGAGCAAAATGCAGTCACTCAAAATGAAGTAAACCAGTGGCTTAAGTGGGCTGTCCCACTGCCCCATGCTGTATGCCTTAGTGGGCAGAAGCAAAATGTGAATGACACAAACCAATCGATGAAGAGAGGTGGCTGATTGATCCCAAATGGAAGTATATTAATATTATTATACATATTTTAGTAAAATCAGTATGTCTAGGGTAAC
The DNA here is from genome assembly GCF_031143425.1 of Pleurodeles waltl. Lineage (NCBI taxonomy): Eukaryota > Metazoa > Chordata > Amphibia > Caudata > Salamandridae > Pleurodeles > Pleurodeles waltl. The sequence continues at coordinate 666,950,574 of NC_090449.1, read as the reverse complement.
TCCAAGACCTAGGTCTTGGAGTTACCCAAGACCTACTGAAAGTACAAAAAGTGTCAGTAACACATAAAAGGTAGTGCAAAATAATTTGAACACGTTGTTGTGCAGTTGTTACACCGAGGTATAAATAAGATCAAAAAGCAAACCCAACATCCGGTGAAAATGTTTTTTTTTTATCGGAGATTTTGGGGCAGTTATGTACACCAGTGGTCGAAACGGTCCAGGTTGAGTAAAGGTTGATGCTATATGCAGCCCACACACAGATGCTATATGCAGCCCACACACAGATGATCCGTTTGCGCTTTTCCAGTAACGTCTTTCGAGGCATAGTTCATTCCGTGGGAAGGTACATTGCAAATCATATTTAGGTATTTCTTTCGAGCTCATAACAAATGCACCACAAAAATGTTATTTATTTGTCAATTACGTCACTATCCCGGCCTTTTTGCAATAGGTTTCCTGTGCGTGTCCATAACAGTGACCGTTGTGCGCACTTTACACTATAGAGTATCTTAATATTTTGATTCCGAGAATCTGACTTTCCTCCTTCGTCCCGTTTGTGATGCAGTATAATTACATCTCCCAAACCAATGGTGGTTCTGTGACAGCTGCACTAATGCTCTGGTAAGACATTTCGCTACCCAGTTAACACTCACCTGTTTCTTTAAAGATTGTAACATTAAATACTTTCATATACATGGATAACTATTGTTCTGTGTCAGTATTTCATTGATTTTGCAAGTAGTGTCACAACATGACAGTGAAATTCTTCAACATAAGATTACGATGCAGATGTTGAAATGTAACTTGGAATAAATGACATTTAAAAATCATGTTATTTTTGGCTTAAGAAAATTCTAAATTAGTAGAATTTCCTGTGAAATTAAGTATTTGCAATAATGTGATGTAATTAATTAATCATGTAAAATAACAATTAGGAGTATTGCCACGAATAGGCAATAAAATGTTGGTTTCTCATGGCCGTCTTTGTCTCACAGATGTTTTCCATTCTTATTTAGCTTTGTAGGCAATTGTGAAATTGATTTGGAAATCAAGAGATACTTTTGCAGAGCCGGCGTGAAGAGCATTCAGGTAAAACCTTTGTACTAAGTCATTCTCTTATGGATAATTCATGATGTTTTCTTTTTAAATTGGCCACAGTCCTGCCACCAACAAAAGAACTGTATATCGCTGTGTGTTTGTTTTTCGTTCGATCATGCTTAAGTACTCATATTGATATTTCATAAGGGTGTGTAGCGCATAGAGTGAGTGCTTTTGTGGTAGTTTGGGCACAAATTACCGTTTTTCTCAAAAGCAGTGGCTCAGTGCCTGTTGTGCTGCACAGTATTTAACCTTTATTTTGTTTGGTTAATGGTTGCCTGGCTCCCTGCCTACATAGTTAAATTACGGCTGCTCTATAGGAAGAACCTGTTTCATCCCAGCTAGTGCTCCCCCCGCACACACACTGTTTAGTTTCTCTCTCCCTCACAGTTGGCATCTTGGGACTAACACTCCACTCCATTCCTGAATCCTGAAACACACACCCCAAGGCATCCTGCTTGGATGGCCAGGTGTAAGAAGGAAGGTTTATAGCGTCTTTCTGGAGCATCTTCAATCTTTGGGTCGCTTATGGCCTAAACCAGACTCCATTCCATTGTTCCCTCATAGATTTCTCCTTCTAACTCTTCTCTCTTTCTTTAATCTATTCGTATTCTGTTTCAGGTTTCACCTATTTCAACTGCTCCAGTGGGTTGACCCTCACACCTTCTCAGAGGAGCTCATAGACCATTTAATAACTGCTAATTGGGTACTCCCCTTAGACTCTCAACTGTGACCCCTATGGTACTCTGCGTTTATAGAGCGGGACACTGATCTGCAAAGAACCACCTATGTGACCTAGAAAGGTCCCATCTCTGGCTGTGATGCAGATGACAGTATGCATGTGATACAGTGGGCTGCCACAATGGGCTGCCAGAAGATTACCTCATGGTGTAGTCCTTTTGTTTTCCTTCTCCAGTGTTTCCTGCAAATCCAGAATTACATCCTTCCATTTTTCTCACATAATTTACAGTGTTTGAAGATGTCGCTGTGCCACACAGAAAGGTAGCCATCCTTCCACAGGACTTCACAGTCTCAAGCACATTGGCAGATGCACCTCCTCTGCCTTGGTGGATCCCATACATCTTTGCCAATGACTCACCTTAAACCCACTGTTGTGGTGCCTATTTAACCTGCTGGGTTAAATAATGCTTCATTGACCCTCTCTTGAATCTAGACACCTTTGTCTAGACCCACTACCTGCATGCAGTGTTTAATTAAATCTGCATAGTTAGCACCCTTGTAATTTCTGGATGATTAAGTATACTCCCTATTGTTATGTCTATTTAATAATTCTCAGTTGCTCTTCACAGCCTCTGGATTGTACCAGCAGACCATCTGTAGTAAACACTTATTTTTTCCTGGTTGAAAATCTCTCCACCTTTGAAATGACTGATGGATCCTCCACTGGGATGCAGGGGGACCCATTCTTATTATACTTGAGTCATACCTTTTTTTCTCATATATTCTGGTTATTAGATATTAGCTAGCATTTAGCCCGAAAGAAAGGGTTATACATAATATTACATCAGTAGTATGTATTTTGCATATGAAGCTCTGCCAATGAAGAGTATAAACGTGCCTCTAACAATACCAACAATATCAACAGATAATGGTACAGTCTCTGTGAATTTCTATAATCATCATTGATACATCACAAGGAATTTGGTCTTGCTTCCCTCAACACACAGTCCCTTCCCCAGGGATTCCCATCAGTGTCGCCTATTCAGCAGTAATTTGTCACCCAACACATAGACCTTCGTGCCCCGGCATGCTCAGTAGCTGAGTTATTCTATAGGTCCTCCTCACCTTGATCCCACTGTTCACCGCAAACCTGAAGTGGCTGCTGTTGACCCTCTGCTCCTTCAGTTGCCCCCTTGTGTGTTAGAGGAAGCTGTGTCTTTAGATTGTGTACCGTGTTCACCTTTCTCACCCCCGACCTGTGTGCATGTTCTCCAGTAGTGTGACCCACATTTCTAGATCCTGCTGTAAGTTATCATCTTAACGACTGAGCTTCATATGTACCTCCTCAGCAAGCGCTCACTCCTCTACATCCCTGCACCACAGCATAATGGAGATGGCCCTTGTACTTAGCTATCCCATGGCCACCCTCCTTTGATAATGAGTCATATCTTTAAAAATCCTGGATATACACCACGCCGCAGATTTACTGAGGCTTTCTGTAAGCAATCGGGTTATTATTTGGTAGTACTGGAAGCCCCAGTCAATTAATAAACTCAATCCTTGTCACTGTGAAACACAAAAGTCACTAAATACAACCGTGCTTATCCATCTGGTAGTTTGGCACAAAAGCAGTCAGGCGTATCATAGAGGCAACATGTAAAGTATCTATGCAGCACTCAAACTATTTTAGAAAAATAGAGTGAATTTTATTCAATAAAATGACACCAAAATCGCAAAACTTCAGTCAGTACCACCATAGATATGACTTGGTTTAGGTAAAAATGGCACCAAAAAACACAAATCACAACCTGGGGTTGTCTGGTCGTGCTGGTCTGGGATATAGTCACAAGTTCAAGCCGGCTATGGTAGAGCATGACTTGTGACACAGAAGAGTTACATTCTCAAGTCCATCTGAGGGGCTGCTGTTCACAGTGACAGGGATCTCAAGGTGGTCGTTGTTGGCATGAGGAGCAGTTTGGGCATCACAGACAGTTGCTGTTGTACTGCAAAGAACCGGTTGTTGCTGTAGTTTCATGTTGACAGTTGTCATGGGCTGTTCATGTGGGCATGAAGAGCAGGTCTCTCTGGAACCCTACGTTGGCATTCGTTGCGGGTAATCACTGTTGGCACAAAGTGCAGGTCTCGTTGGAGCTTTGTGTTAGTGGTCATCGTTGACAGTGTTTTTTCAGCATGAAGAGTCAACATTGCGTTTGCAAGGATCCTAAACCACTATAACTGTTTCCTATCTTTAGGAACCATTTTAACTTGAGAGCCATTGAGCCATGTGATCCTGGACACTGGCAGAAAGACACATTCAGTTAATACAGAAAAATGGCAACTTTCTAAAAGTGGCATTTTCAGAATAGTAAATTATAATTCAACTCTCTCATTAGAGAGGATTCTGAATTACAATTTATTTGAGTGGAAACAGCATTTCTCTATCAGGTCCCAAACTAACGTTATCACTTATTAGGTATGATAAAGTAACCTAGTGTTAGTCTTTGAGAGAGATAGCCTTACGACAGTCAGAATTTGCAAGGCTTAAATACACAAGTCTTACTGTTTAAATACCATGAAACCTGCACTAGGTGTGGTTAGGCCCTACATTATGGGAAACTTAAAAGTATTAAAAAGGAAAGTTGAGGCCAGGCAAACGATTTACTTTTGTCCAAATGGCAATTTTAAACTGTACCAGTGGCTGCAGTGGCAGGCCTAAGACATGTTTTACAGTTTAACTCCAGTGGGTGGCACAATGAGTGCTGCAGTCCCCCAGTAGCAATTAATTTACAGGCCCTGCGTGCATGTAGTATAATATAACAGGGACTTATATGTAAATTAAATGTACCAATCAAGAGTAGCCCCATTTTACCATGTTTGACCGAATAACTACTCATTTCACATTCACCCCTCTAGCTTGGGAGCACCCCATAATGCCCTACAATTTTTATTTATGCTCATGGTGCGAATAGAATGGCACCAGGCTTTTTTTTTTCTTTTAAAATTTGTCAGGGAGCCTGCAGTATGCACAGCATCCCACTAGAGACATTTACTAAAAATTGCAGTATGTCTCCTGGGTCCTTGCATTCGTGACAACAGGAAGGCTTACCATACTTTTTAAAGTACTCCAGGCTGGAGCTGTAGGTTCTTCAGCTGGAGTGTGGGGGCCCTTGTGGTTAGTTCTGTGGATAGATTTTGTGGCTTAAAGAATGTTAAAGAAAGATTCAACACATATTTATGGTTATTTTGAAGAAAAATGCTTCATTATGTTACAGTGCTTCATTGTCGAGATTGTTCATGGAAGTACGTTGGATTATAGTTATTAATACAATCGTATGTTTATGACAAACCCAATAGGTCAGCTTTGTATATGTTGATCTGCCAACCGCTTGATAAAGCCAATAGACACGCTTTTTTATATTTTGGTGTTCTGACCCTTTGACAAACAGTAAGTCTGTCTTATTTAAATAACACATTTTATATTGTTACTTTATGGTAAAGAAAATGTCAGAAATTCACTGTAAAGAATTATAGGTGAAAATGTCAGTGACAAGAAAACATTTCAAGCACAAAACAAACACCAAAATGTATCAGTTACAGTTATCTTAAGTAACTCTATCTCTTGCCCTAAAGTAACTGTGACTCACACCCTTGCCATGCACTGCTTATACAGTTACATATTACATGACTCTTGACGTTCAATGACGGCATCCATAATGCGATTTGAAATGACACCATTGACTGACAATGCATGGCGGGGTGCGAGTTGTAGCTACATTGGGCACACAAGTTATAGTTACTTGAGATAACTATAGGTAGCGAACTGTCAGGGCTGACTGACATTTTCACCTAACTATGACGTTACTTTAAGCTTTTTTTCAGTGTGTATGTTTGTGTGTGTGTGTATATATATATATATATATATATATATATATATATACACACACACACACAAATTCACTGAAAAACACAAAGGTTACAGGGATATTATAGTTAGGTCCGCGTAGTATCCGCTTAATACCATAGAAAGTCAGCAGTTACAGTTATACTTATAGTTATACTTATGTTAAGAAATTATAACTTGTAGTCTAAAGTTACTTAACAGCACAAGTTATAGCTTCTTCAGATAAGTATATCTATAACTGCTGAATTTCTATGGTTTGTGTGGGTAAAATGTAAATCTACCTATAACGTTCCTATAACCTTTGTTTGTTTTTTCAGGTAATTTCTATGTTTTTTTTTAAGTAGTACATAATTTCTGTGCATTAATACAACCACCGCCGTGCACAGCCTGCGTCCAAACCCCCCCCATCCCTACCCAGCATACACTTCGCATTATGCCTTTCACGGCGGAGGTTTGGTATGTGAATGGATGAGGTTTTTTTTCATTGTGTTTCGCATCCGCAGATCCTTCACAAAGTTACACTGGGGGACGTCCTGAGTGCTGTAGTGGACCTGCGGATCGGCCAAAAACAATATTGGGGGCCCCTCTGGGACCCCTCCATGTATCCTATGGAGTCAGGATACGTGTATCCTGAACCCTTATGTGTTTTTCACACTTTATTTTTCCCTACGTGGGGTAAGTGACAAAACCGTGGCCGAAATGTTCCTTTCAGGTTGTGGCCAGCCAATCAAGGCCTTGCTTTTTACCTGGATCTCCCACGGGTGCCGTCCCTAGAAATCTATATTTTTTCCATTAATAACTCTAAAACTATTGAACAGATTTACACCAAATTACAGCAAGCAGTTGCAATGCAATTGGTCTAGCATTTGCCCGAGTTAGAGCTTTTGGCATTGTAAATTCATAATTGGACTTTTCTTGCAACATAAATTGGTCAACCCTGCCTCATAGTTTGGTCTTTTCCTGCCACATAATTCCTGTGGCCCAGCACATAACTGAAGCACTTCCATTTACCTTCTTCCTCTATCTGGAACCAAAAATGAAAATGTTGCCATTTAGCATCCTAATTTAAATCTGCCATGCTAATTCCAATAGAATACCACTTTCACCACCCCACCATCGGAGTTGCTGGCTGGCTAACACAATTCCCAAAACAAGACAACCACGGAGGAGTAACAAGAGAAATAAACTAAAAGGGTCACCCAAACATATCAAGAGTGTTCAAACAGTTATAGTGTAATAAGGGTGTTAATTTGGCCTGAATCATGGTCATAGTTGCAATAAGGAGAGATTAATAAAACATACACAATTATCATATAAACCCAACAAAAACATTTATCAGAAATAGACTTTTGGCATTAGATTGTAATGTCCAAACCAGCCCCCAGAAGATACCACAGTGAAAATAGCATTTGTAAGAAATATGGTCATGTTACCATATAGTTAACCCTAGAGTGCATAACCACATGAAAAGAAAATGATTAACAGTATTGCAGTGTAGCCATATATTTATCCCCTGGCGGGGTGTGACACATTTTCAGGGCTAGGCCTACTGCAATTATATTTCAAACAAGGCTGTTAAAATACAAACTACTCTCAGCTGTAAAACAAACGTTCCAGCCATGAGAGATGTTAAAAAGACACTGAATGGAGGGAGGGGTTATTATTCTAGGGTCCCCACCAACCTAGTCTGGGCACCCAGAGACGCTCTAGACAGAATGAACAGGTTGTGGTGAACTTTCAAATGTGGCCCCATTGTCCTAGGACCACCACAGGCTGGGTTATGAGCAAAAATGTTTTGTAAAAGAATGCCCTCCAAAGCTTTATGGGACTACTGAGTGCAGCAAATATGGCAGTATGTTGACTGTAGTGCTCATAGCGTCCCCTAGAGGACACCACAATAAAATATAATTTGTAAGAAACATGGTCATGTAACCATATAATTAGCCTCTAGAGGACTTAACCACATGAAAATAGAATAGAACAAAGTAATGTAGTGCAACCATATATTTAGCCCCTAGAGGGCATAGTTGTTTCCCTAGTTTCAGGGGTAAGCTGGCCTACAGCAATACTGAGCCCCTTAGAACAAAAACTACTGCCAGCTGTAAAACAAACGTTCTAGCCATAAGAGAGCTTAAAAAGGGACTAAATGGTGGGAAGGGGTTATTTTTTTAGGGTCTGCCCTAACCCAATGTGGGGACCTAGAGATGACCTAAACACAAAGAGTGTGTCATGCGGAACATTTTGGTGGTGGTCACATTGTCCTAGGACCACCACAGGTTGAGTTGTGGGCAATAATGTTTTGAAAAAGCATGCTTGCAAAGCATTATGTGCCAACTTTTCCTGAGTTCAGTGAATATTGTAGTATCGGCTCTCCCCCTGTGCAGGGAGAGCCGCATTTAAGGATTTCTATGCTTTTAGTAAAGCATTTATCAATTATAAGTGTTTTTAGGAAGCCTATGGAGCGTGAAGGGGAGAGCCAAAGAAATTACTCTGATTAGGTAACAGTGTGAAAAATGTGACCAGCGCTCCAATACACCAATGGAGTTTGGGCTGTTGGCGCTGTTAGTGCTGTGAGGGGCATGGCTGCCCTGGAGAGGAAGGGGAGAGACAAAAGAAAACAATAGTTCACCAACACTGAAGTATATTGGCAATCTTGCAATTATCCATGTAACAGGGTCAGCCTGTAAGGAGGTAACAAAACTGCCCGAAGGCGGGCAAACGGAAAGCAATTACCAACGACATCAAGGGATTTTTGAAAGACAAGCCCACAAACGAATGAAAGTGATGGGCATGAGGTGGATGTGGTTAAAAGCCCACAATACTTACAACAGATCAAAGAGCTTGCACTCTAAACCTAAAAAGGGCTCTTTCTAGACCAAGATCCAGCTTTCTTCCAAATCCGGTGTAATTTCGTCAGCGGTTCAGTCTGTAACTGTGACTAAAAATAGCAAAATCCCCATAGACATTGCATAGGGGAAAAAGTGTTTTCGGACCCCCCTATTTTTCTCAGCCCCCACTTGATGAATCACCACGAAACATCCCAGACAGTAGCTCAACTGACTTGCATGCTAGTTTGGAAAACGTCATGAAAATTTGTCAAACATTGACAAAGTTGTTAGCAAAACAAAAAATGCTTGTTTTTTGGGAAAAGTTGGTCTAAGTATAACTACCTACTGGCTATCACTGCTACAAGACCTCCAGTGCAATTCACAGCAGCTTTAATAACGAGGGTGTTCCTTTCTGGCCACTATGCTCCTGCAGTGCTCTTGCTCCTTGTGAGCTAAAACTTTATTAAGCTTTCCTAATAATACTCTTCAGTCACACATCTGCCCCTTCATTTCTGACCCAAGAGACCTCTGATATGGTGACTGTTAAACTTAGCTTGAATGGCATCTTAAGGTTGACCACATAGAGTCATAGTGGTGTCTGCTTAATATAGCTGTAAATTGCTGTCCTCAAGACCGTGTGGTCCAAAATTCTCCCATCGGAGCAACAACCAGTCTGTCCTCCCTTGTATTTTCCTGGGAAGCATTTCTTTCTCAGCTAACCCCTTAACTTTTACTTTATCCATTATTTTTCTAGATATGACTGCCCTTTCTCCATCTCATCTTCTTCTCTTCATTCCCCTCTAACTCAGAGCTACATGGGTTCCTATCATTCTTACTCTCTCATCTCTGTCACCCTACTTCTAGTTCTATCATTTCACCTACTCTATCCATTCATCCTTGAATCCTTTTCACTCTACATGTCTAATACACTGGCAACACCCTTTCCTAATGCCCAGTGTCTAATTGCTAATTATAAAACAATATTTTTTCCATCATCAGTAGATGTGTACAGCCTCCTCATCTACAACAAGCAATCCTTCATTATTGCCTGGCCCTTTATTGCCTTCACTAAATCCGTAACCCTTTCCAAAAATTGTCTACCATGTACCCCCTTAGACGTATCTGCTGGCTGGTCTCTACTTAATCCTCCGCAAGCCTGTGCTGTCCTCAGTCCTCTTCTGTCCATCGTCACCCCACCAAATGCACGCTCCAACTTCTTGATCAACTGGACAAACACTGGTCGTCACCTTGCCAATGATCTCTTCTGTAATACTGGTCTAAGAAACCATTGCAACTACAGCTGTTGGCAAAAGAGTCCAAAGATACCCTTCAAAATACCTTTTCACCATGAAAGACTTACCTAAACTGACTGTATCCATCTCTGCTGCTTCTCCAGCAAGAGAGACTTACAATCTCACAACTGTGGTGGCATTTCCAACCACAGCAATTACCAGAGCATAAAGCTACCATTCCTGCATCATGATAAACACAAGATTTTAAAGTGATAATTGTGCAGATTACCACTATAATCTGGGTTTTGCATCTAGGCATGGAGGACAAAACATCAGTGTACCCCCATTTTGATGGGCAGAATTCCAAGTCAAGGCATCACACTTCGGCCTGAAATATTGGTATTTTCCAGATGGGTTATTGCTGCCCAAATAAATGGGCCATTTGTAATGTTCCCCATAGTGGTGGTTCCTTTCAGAACGTTCAGGTAAAAGAATTGGACAATAATTACCCAGATTGAAAAAAAGAGGGTAAACATAGCTTCTTTAAAATCCAGTGGAACTGTAATGAAGAATGAAGAGAGATTAGCACCATTAAGGTCTCCTTTACAAGTACTGCGGTAATCCCCTTTGGTAATTTGAACCTGAATTTACCAATATTATGTGGATCTATAATTTTGGGTAATTGCTACTTGGCAATTACAAGTAGGACTACTTCTAGGACATTGGGTGGCAATTATCGTAACGGTTTACTTTGGTAATTCATTATTTTTCTTCACTTTCCCACCTACAGGTTTCTCTATAGATGGTAAAATGTCCCGGGTAAGAACCGAGGCCTGTGGTATTTCAGCGGCAGTTGTAATTTCAGTTTCCATTTTAGTCAAAATCAGGAATTCCTCTAACAGTGGAATGGCAATCTGACAGGAAGCTTGGCCGAAAAGAGATTTACTCCATATACAGATTTAAAACACTGCAGCAAATTTTCAAACACGATTTGACCTATTATCGTTGTTATCACAGGGTAGAAAAGTACTGGCTGTACTGGAAAATGGTCTAGAAAACGTTTTAATAACACTTAAAACCCATTTAAAACCCACAGAATCAATCAAACAAAACACCCTCATTTTAATGTTAAGCTGTGTCATGGCACATCATTGTTCTGTTTAACACTTCTGGTACCCTTCACTGCCTTCTAATTTCTACGGAGGATAACAGGGAATAGAAGGTGTGGAATTTGTGATTGAAATAGTGGAAATTCCAGATGCAAATAAGCCAAAAAAGCCAATGGAGGAAGGAAATTATGTGTACAGTACAATTCTTTTCTTGACATTTAGCAGTGCCATACTGATTTGCAGTGTTACAGCATTTTAAAATAATGGACATTAATACAAATAACATGTAGAAATAACGTGTAGGTCTTGGACGAAAAGCCATATTTTAAAGCAAGTGTGAGAAGTAGGCTATCACATTTACATGTATTAGGTTTGAATATCTGCAGAATTCACCTTTTACAAAAGCTGAACTAGGTTAAGAATGTGAAATGTAAAAACTCAGTAAAGCTGACACATTAAGGATTGTGTGACTTAATAAAAAGTGTTAGATTTTGACCTTCCCATAGGCTTGTTTTTCATAGATTATAATAATGTATTGAAATGTTTAGTTGAATTTCAGCAGAATATTTCTACATGAACAATAGTTTAGTCAACTGAAATGGGTGAGAAATGTGCGATTTAATAAAGTGATGTAAAGGCCTAACCATGAACTGTAGTTTCTTATACCAGACTAATGGTGAGAACTCTCTTGAGTGTCTGCAAAATGTTTTATCAAATGTTTCTTTCTAATGTTGATATCTGTAGACTATTGTTCTTTGACTGTTCAGATGACTTGTTCCCATAGAAGACACCACAAACTGATTGGATGAGCGGATGGAAGATTGCGATAACTTGTTTCAAACGTTTGATTTGAAAAGCTTAGAAAAGTGCGTGTTCCTAGAGTAGAGTGTGAACTACCTTTGACACTGCTTTAGAGGCTGCTTTGCCTAACACTTCTCATATTCATTCCTAGAGACCCTCTTCTTGCCCATGCCTGAATCTGTGCTACTCTGAGACTCTACTGAGTTTCTTGAACTTCTCTTCATGGGAAGTTTTGCTTTGAATAATATTTGAGATTAGATACTAAAAGCTTCATGCTTTTGGCTCTCGATTTTGGAGCTCTTTATGGGTTCTAACTGGCGCTTTTTTCTCACTCTCCATTCTTAGAATACAAATGTTTCCTTTATGGAACGCGCTTAAATGCTATTGGTCTGTTACTGCTCATTAATGCTTGCCTTAATTGATCTTTCTGAAGTGATGAGATTTATTGTTGATTCTTCTAATTAAGCTTAAAAGAAGTTTGAGACTTTAATAAAGCTTTGAAACTCACACCAATTTTCATCATTGACTCCCAAGATATTGAAATTGAAATTGTGATGACTAGTTGATTTGATTTGCAGCTCCTGATTAATTCTCACTTAGGGCCAAGGTCTTTCGGATCAGCCTGAATAAGCGGGGATTTAGCGTTTGATGAAGTTGGTAAGATTACACCGTAAACCAAATATTTGACTTAAGGTCCCTGCTCCACCAGCAGGAATGGTGGAAGACACAATGAAGTATTTGAAATATTTTGTGACAAAAACTTATGAATTCATTTTTTAAACATGTTCATTGTGAATTTACATACTCATCAATTAGATAATCCGAACATGCTTGCACAAATATATGGTTGCTGAATATTCAAAGACTAAACCTAGAGCAGTATTGTGTAACCAAAGCAGCTTGCAGCCTTTGGTATGTCCAGTCTTTCATTACCTTATTTTCTCACTCATTGTTTTGTCCTCTAATTTATGTTCCATTTCCTGGCCTTCGTTGTCATGTTTTTCTCCTTTATTGTCTTGTTCTTTCATTCATTGCCTTGGCTGCTTATTCCTTGGCTTGTCCTCTAATTCATTGTCTTGTGCTCTCATCGATTGTCTGGTCTGCTTTGTTGTCTTGCCCATACATACATTGTGATTTTCTTTCATTTGTCTTGCCCTCTCATCTGTTCGCATGTGCTTTCATTGCTTGTCTCGTCCTCGTGTTGATTATATTTGTTCTGCACATTGATTGTCTTGTTGTAGCATTGGTTGTCTTTTATACTTGTCAATTAAGTTGTCCTCGTTCACGGTCTTATCCTATTATTCATCGTTTGGTCCGCTTGTTCTTTTTCTTTCCCTCTCTTTCATTGTCCTGCCTTCTCTCTCATATTCTTGTCCTTTCTTTCGTTGCCTTGTCCTCTCGCCTTCTGTCTTGTTGTCTTTTTCACCAACGTACCCTCGCTTTTGTTGTTTTGCCATCGCATTTGTTGCCTTGCCCTCCTATTTGTTTCTTGTCCCCTCACTGTTTTCATGTGCTCTGATTTGCAGCTTCACGGAACAATGAGGGTCATTCTTGAACCACTGATCGGGGACATGCCCTTAATTGGATCCCTGTCGCTCTTCTTTCTTAGGAAGCCAGTAAGTACACAACAAAGATGTGCTTTTACGCAACCTAGCATTTTACTTTTGCTGCTGTATTCATTTTATATTTCTTTCAAGTTATTAAAAATGTCGCAAAAGATGTCAAGTTTAATTAGGACAGACAATGATTTAAAGAGCTTTCGATTCCGCCTGTAAAATAAGTGGGAATTTCCAAAAAGCATCCAATGCAAGTTATATTCTAGACATTTTGGAATGGGCACAAAAATGCAATCATTTCCCCCCTTTATTGTGGCAACGCGGGCGAGAACAAGGTTGCTGGCAACATGCACTGCAATTTGTTCTTTTAATATTTTTCCAACATAGCTCAGTTGGCAGTAACTGGGCTGCGAGTCGCTTTGCTAGTGGAGATGACTTTATAAGGAAATGTTAACTAAATGTGCATCTTGGCAGTTAAGTAGATTGTTTTTAATCTATAATCGTTAATATAGCTTCTTTTTCAGTTTCTCACCCTGCTGGCCCACGTTGTATCTCTTTAATTCGGTTATCCTATGTTCACTTGTACACTGCCCGCAGGTATGCTGCCAAATTGGTTGAAAACAAAAAATAAAACAATTTCTCTTGTTAATAGTTGTTTATTTGCTATCAGTGAATTCAGCATTCTTGCTGAAATAGGACGGGCTAGAAAAAGACAGCTTCACGTACTCTGAGATCATAAACTACACATCCTGATTCCCTGAATGAATATGTAAATTTGTATGACAGTAGAATTAACTTCGATGGTGGGAAAGCCACCATTGTAGCCAATGTGTCACCTTCAAAATTTAGCGTTAGGGTTGAACAGTGGACCTTTCTGGATAGGAGACCCTGCAGAAGTAGGCAAACACCCACAATATGCAGTTTCGGTGAATTCAGATACCTGAGGACTGCTCCTAGGAATGCTTTTTCCATGGTACGAAAGAGAATTGAAACCCACCCTTATGTAATGGTGTAGAGGTTAAATATTCTGCCAGTGGAGCAAACAAATGGTAATAGACCTGATGCACAGTTTTCAATGATTGGCCATAAGCGTTTTTCAGCTACTTGGATCATCTGCATGACAACATTTTATGAATTGCAATAGGTCTGAAAACGTGCAATTTCTGCTGGTGTATAGCAGTCCTCTTAATGTTTCTCAAGTTGAAAAAAGTCTGAAATATATTCCAAATGTAATATGTAATGCTACAACAGTAGGTTTTGCTGAACCTTTGGGAAGGCACACCTAGGCTGCTATGCTGTAGTTGGATCACATGACTTTCATTTGGAAGAGGATGGCTTCTACAAAGGGAGACAGAGCAAAGGATGAAATAAAGTTCTTAAGTTGAATAAGGTATTGCTCATTGTATGTGGACCCCAACACAATGCTCAGTGGGCTAGAACAGTGGTTCACATCCTTTTTTCCTTCCGCGAACCCCCACTTTATCATTCCTGGAACTCAGTGACTCCCACTTAATCATTTTTGGAATCCAGGGACCCTCTACTGAGTCATTACTGGAAGACGGGGACCTCAGCCTAAATATTGTCGATGATTTGAAACACAGAGCAATACACAAAAATACAGAAATAAGCATTCATCAAACACATACACAAATGATAACACATTTAATTTAATATGCAAAGGAATATAAATTAAAAAAAATTATTTTCATAGGAAGGTTGGAGCTTTTCTAAATTCAATTGAAGTCACACATTGCCCATACTATATTCTGTTTGATGCACCTGCACCGCTCCCACAATTCAATCTGAGGGCTCCCAAGATCCAATCTGAGGATACTAATTTAATCTTTAGCCTCCAATTTCAAATTCCTTGACATTTAAATTATGTTTTAAAATGTTCAATTATACTTTTAGACACTTTATTTATATACCCTTTATTAATCTGTTAATATTAAATCTTCTAAGCAGTCACAGACCCCATGAAAAGGCCTTGCAGACTGCCAGGGGACCCCAGACCACAGGTTGGGAACCACTGGGCTAGAATCTTCCAGTATCCAGGAGACGTGATAGTGAGATGGCATTCATTGCCTCTTCACAGGAAAGCAGATGCATGCTCAATCAATTCGTCTTGAGTAGATGATTTACAGCAGTAATCAGTTTATGTGAAAAGTGCAGCATGAGTACCCACCATGATGGGCCATAGCTGATGAAAATAAGTGGAGTGTTAGAGAGGCACACCCTTTCCTCTTTTGTGCAGCAGTACATTGCCCCATTAGGTGTAATCTATAGAGTCAACCAAATCGATGATTACGTATGCAGAATACACAACTCCATGTCTTTATTACAAAATAATTCACATATTCCTCGAGCATCCCAGATGTGACCTAAAATCAGCAGCCTTGCATTAAGTAACTCAGAGTATGAAATTTTCTACAACACTGTCAAAGTAGGAACAGCCTTACTTGGCCTCCTGAACCATCCATCAGAAATGTCTCTAATTTAGCGGTTTAGTTCAACACCAGTCTTCTCTTCGCACTACTAGAAGTCTTGGTTACAAAAGATACTAGACATGGCTTACTCTGATTAGCAAATGTCATTGAACATCACTCATATCCACCCTAATGTCTCCCAGAAAAAGAATACATCATGGTCACTACTACAGCCTAACTTCACTGGTGCAGCTTCCTAAATGAAGGGATGAATACGAAAATAATCACTAACACTAGGTAGTTTAAAATCAAGCCACACAAACAATGTGGCTCAAAGCAATTGCTCTTCTTCTCTCTGCCTCCTTTCCAATGATCATCACATTTGAGAGCACCTTGAAAAAATTCAGTTAATGGTGTGCATTGTATAAAAACCTCTCACATATATGGTGTATATAATAGACCATAATGTTATGTCATCAATATCAACAATAAAGGCCTTGTGTAGGCCACACTAGACAACTGACTTTCCTCCTGGATCACCCTACCCTTGCTTCCAGCGCTGGGCCCTTCCTTTCTGAAGTATCTGTGCTCCTAACTAAATTTCATTAAATTATTCACTAATAAAATTGTCATTAGGGCAGGAGGGAAAAGAATGTGATACCAGTCGAGGATTGGAACTGCACAGTGGCTAATCAGGGAACCTGGTTTCAATCCTATCTTCCATCTTAACCAAACAGTGTGACCCTAGGCCATTGCTTTTCTTCCCTGTGCCTTCTTTTTGATGATCATCACATCTTAGAGCACCTTCAAATAATTCACATGTACAACAATTTCTCTTGTGTATGGTTTTTTAGGCCCTAATGTTTCTCCATAGGAGACGCATGACAACTGACATGCCTCTTGAGTCGTTCATAAAACTGTCACAGTGGAAATGGTGTGGTTCACCAATTCTGATAAAGTCCAGTCACTGACGCACTCTTTTTAATTAAAAAAATGTACACCTCATCTGTAAATAAAGTGGCTGCCATTTACACTTGCAGCAGTTTGAGAGGTGCAGGATGAGCTAAGAGCTGCTCTCCTCAACCTCCACTGTGCTGATTTTCCAGACAGGATGCAGCACAGGTGGGGCTGCTCAGAATTATGGGACTTGGCTATCACTGCATCACTAACACTACACCAGTTGTACGTGTAGCAACGCACAAGATTCTTTACTGGTGGACATTTGGTTCACAGTCTCTGGAGCATATGCTCTCCCACTACCCAGTTACCTTGCCAGCATGGGCATGACCTGTTTCATAGAACACAATACGATTACAGTGATGCACCCTGTGAGACATGCTGCAAGTTCTGAAAGCCTCACCAATAGCATATTGTGAGGCTTCTTCAAGGAGTGAGGCCTCAAGAAATTTGCCCCATTGTCCTCCCCAGCCTCTTTCTGAGACTGGTGAATGTGTCACATGAATTAGGGACTATTTCATAAAACTTGATGTGCGACACCTGCATTCCTAGGGAAGATGCCTGACACCATAGGGGCAATATTCGAGCACTGAAACATGTTAATGGAAAAGAGAAGTGGGCTCTATTGCTCTGCTCTCCTGTTTTTATTCTGGTGGTAGAAAGATACTGGTAAACAACATTTAGCTCACTCACATATAATTTAAATATAAGGCTAACAGTGTAACATAATGTTGACTTAAGTAACTTAACTGCTCCCAAACTAGATTACCCAAAGGTAGAAGACTGTACAAACAGTGAACAGTAGTACTTGTGAATGCCTTCTGGTGCAAGATAAACATCCCACTGATGAAGAGCACCACACTAGTTAGGTGAGTGTTCATCGCCCTATGTGTTAATTCCATAAGAGGTTTGGCTGTTTTTTTCCATACGTTTTGTACTTCTTGTGTGTTTATGGAAATTGTACAACAGTCCTTTAACGCCTCTCACTCACTCTTCAGTGTAGTAGCTACCTGTATTGTACATGTCCTGAATGTGTGAGAGAATCAAGTTATGTTCCTTCTGCTGCTGCAACACGTTCTTAACTTATTGTTTTAGATAAGGTAGTGCTGCTATCCATATTGCACCTTTATTGTGTTGTGAAGCTACATAAAAGAAAAAAGATTCATATTGCCAATGCTTGTTGAAATGCATGAGTAAACTCTCACAAAATATGTAAGCAGAATTTACCTTTGAATTTACAAGTGAAAGAATCATTTTTTCATAGAGTAGCGGACTTTGTAAAATTGTAAAACATACCTGACTGTAAAAGGTTTTAAAACATAGCTGACAAGTGGCCAGTTATGGGATTTTGGCAAACAGCACTTTGCATGCTGGGGTTTTTAGCGCATGATGAAACTGTTGAAAGCAAAACTACAAGGCCAACATTGCAAGAAGCCGTTGTTTGGAAAAAATGAAAAATAAGTGATGGCATCCTTTGTCCTTCTGCGAAAGTGGAGAGTTGTGAAATGCAAAATAAAAGTATTTTTTTTTTTGCATTCTTGCTTTTTTCGTATTGTAGGCAGTGATAGGTTAAACAGCCCAGAGGGCGAGAGGGTAGAGATCGCCTTTCAGCTGCAATTGAGCCATTCACTGTTAATCAGCTCAAATTAACAGTCCTTAGAAAACCTGCCATGGGTGTGATTTACAATGAAAGCAGCAGACACTCTGACAGACAGTATAATGTCCTGTTTCTGCTCTTCTTGAATATGCCCTCGGCCTATAACGGGGTGAGATTAAAGTGGCGTGTTGAAGACACTACAGTGTAGCGCCCTGCACTGAAGAAGTGCAGCATGGGCTGCAGGTGCTGCCCCGTGAGGGCCGCCAGGGTATTCAAATATTCTGTCTATTAAAATTCAACACACAGCCATGCACACTTATTTAATGATGGATGTGTTTAAGAATGCCCCCAGAGTTTATCAAAACCACTTGTTTTGTTGAAAAGAATAAAATAATGTTGGCTTTTGGTTGGTTGGTCCAATATAGTTTGTCATGTAATGTAAAATTCAATTTATCCTTTTTAATAGGATAACTATCTCTGAGAATCAAATCAGAAGTTCTTGCAACTATTTTTGACCTCATCTGAAATTTGGTTGTGTGTCAGTATGCTATCACGTTGTATTACAGATTTTTATGCTTGATTATTTTTGTTGACAGATTGCACTATACATGCCCACAAAAATTAAAGATTTTGTTGATTGGTATGCTCGATTAAGGATTGTCTAGTTAGTCCCTCATTCTCATTTTAGTGGAATTAATGTGCTGCAGTACGGCCAAAGAATGACAGATACAACAAAATTCGATTTTCCTCAGTGCGGTATAACCAGTGCTTAATTTGTAATAGAACTAATGCTGGTTCCCATAGATCTGCCCAGAAGCCTGCGGCTGGCACTATTAAAAGGTCTTGTGCCTAATATCAAGGCTGTGTAGTTTTGAATCCACCTCAGGCCTCTTTAATCCACTACCAGGTACTCCCTATGCCTTTATCTCAGTCTTGCAGGTTCCTGCCTTCTCCTTTTATGACGGGTTTTCCACTTTGTTTGCTTTCCTCACTTGCTCTCCGTGAATGTCTGATGAAGAAAAATAGATGCCTTCAGCTTCTAAGTAAACAGACTGTAGTGCAAAGCGGCAGTTAGAAAGGTTGCTGTACACAAACATCTGGATGAAAGGAGTTCATTACTTTCAAAAACAGTCTACTCGTTTCAATGATCGATTAAAAAATCTGACGTTTAAAATTGAATAAAGGCTATTGAGGTGAACCACCTGACTAGCACACTTTCTTGAGCTACTGCTCTTGTTTACCTGCTCACCTGGAAGCGTCTTGTGTAGGAGACTAGAGGGAACAGGAGAACTAGCATTGGACAAAACCGAGTGGCAGTAGATGCAGGTGGTGGGTGCCAGCACAATGTTTTGGGGACCACAACTTATTTTTGATCATTAGACTTTGACCCACAGAAAGAGAGAACGGCAGAAGAGGAAAACAAAAGGTAGAGGAAAGAGATAGGAAAACAGTGACAGAGAGAAAGCAGGGAGGAAAAAGCGCCTGTCCGTGTGAGGCAGAGAGACCGCAGATAAAGGGCAGTGGAAGACAGAGGCTTGAGGTGGAATCAATACTGAGCAGCCCTCGTATGGAACAACTCCTGCATTCAGCAGCAGCGGGCGGGTGATACTAAGAAAAACTATGCGCTCACCCTCTCAAGGTTTTACAAATTAAGAGCAACCAGAATGGAAGAGAAATGGAGAAGAGGTGCAAAGGAGAAGTTGGGGAGCGGAACCAAGCAGTGAAGGTGGCACCACTGGAATAGTATCATCAGGGAGCACTCCTGTAGAAGACATGTAGGCCACCTTTCATCTAGATCTACTTGTGTTTCTTAAAAAAACCAAAAGTGTTAGAGAGGCCTTAGAGTTGTATAGCACTGTACAAAAAGGTACAAAATAGATAAATAATGGTGAATAACTTAAATAGGGAAAGCACAATCTATATAACCTATCACTATTATTTTTACGTTGAAGCAGGCATAGATATATTAGAGTTACCAGCTGAACTGCTTTGAAACTGTAGTGTAGCCATTTTTAATATAGCTTCATGCACGTTAGTTTAACATACTAGGCCGCTGTGCACTTTGCCCTAGATACATTTTATTCAGCCTTGCACTGTTATTTTATAATAACCAGTTTTACGGTCTTGTTTTTATTTCCTTCTATCACACTGTTTAGCTTAGTTCAGCACTGTGTTCTCAAATAATGCATTCTTGATCGCCCTGTGCTTCAGTCAAGGCTACAGTCTGGTACATTGCTGGTAAACGTGGTAGAAGTTTAGTCTCCAGTATTCGTAGAAAATACACATCCTTACGTAGGGACATTTTCTTAGAACATATGCGTGTTAGTTATCAAAACACTTCCTGGTCCTAGTACAGGTCAGAGGGAGATTACGGCCAGGAACCTACAACTAGATGCTGACTGCCCCGTTGCAGATGCTGATGCAGAGTACAGGCCTTTGCTCAGGTATGAGGGTTGATGTCCTCCGGGGGGAACCTGAAAGGCAGGCTTAGAGCTTCACATGCTGTGCTCAGAATATAACTTAGAGAGAACATAATCTAGTGGCACTATGATAGCCTTATTCTTGTGCTTCACTCTCATCGTTACTATTTTAATCCTACTGTGTTGATAAGTTCAGGTTATTGCAGCTCACGCTTTGCAATCTAAATTGCAGTCGTTTTATTAAACCAATCTTTAAAACTTAAACTGCCTTTGTCATTTCTATGTGAGACCGCACTGCGTATGAGAGAACCGGTTGTGACCTGAGTGACCACGACTTCCCTTGGAAGTGCTAAAATGTCATGCGCTCGGCTGGCCAATTGTCTCTTCCCTTTGGGAGAGATGAGGCACTGCTAGTTAGCCGGAGCAAAACCCGGATTTAGAGTGACAAGGGTCATTCACTGTGGGTCAGACTTAGTCCCCCACCCTGTGAACGATCATGCCGCTCAAAATCCAGTAGTCTCATTAGGATAATGAGAGCCTATGCGACAAAACCTGAAGTGTAAACTTCAGACTGTCTTCTGACGTGAGCCTGCGCAGGCTTTCAAATATCAAGCTCAATACTTGAGCCCAGGCACTGTTTTGAGATTGTCAATCGTGATTTTCAGAATGACAACCTTATTTCAGCTAGAGAGCCATGCACTTCCTGATTCGCTACCTTGAGGGCCACCAGCATAATAAAATGGCAGATTTTCATTATAAAAATGTCTTTTTGTTGACTTTATTATGGAACTTATGAGCATGCAAGGTAAAGTCTAACAGTTTCATTTTGACAACTAACGCTGAAATCAAGCCCTCCCAAACAAGATCTCCTTTCCATTACTAAAATGGAAAATGAAGACTGCCTTGGATAATTTAGATCTGACTTGGTGCAAATGGCGAAAAACAACTGTCATCTGACTGCTCCTTGTCCGTGTATCCAAATACGTTCCCTCTTAACACCTTCCATGAGGAGTTACTGACACCTTCCTGTTCATCAAGCTAGTAGGGGTCCATCACCTATCCCCTTTTTTAGAGTTATATGTGGATATTTAACAGGAAATCTTTGCAAGATATTATTTTTTAATCACAGTTTACAGTTCTTGTTTCTAACTGGGGAACCCGCTCCCATAAGCAGCCAGTGAAGATGGTTGGGGCAGACCTTAGCAATAGAGACGCCTGCAAATTTTCTAATCATGCACTTTGAATGCTCATGAAATGTACCTTTAAAAGTCTATTAACCGACGAACTTTACTCATCATATGCCATGTGTAGGAAAATGGCTCCCTGTTGCAGTTACACCCCACTTTTTGCCTGATATTGATGCTGACTTAACTGAGAAGTGTGCTGGGACCCTGCTAACCAGGCCCCAGCACCAGTATTCTTTCACTTAAAAATGTACTATTGTTCCACAATTGGCACATCCCTGGCACACAGATAAGTCCCCTGTAAAAGGTACCAGTGGTACCAAGGGCCCTGTTACCAAGGAAGGTCCCTAAGGGCTGCAGCACATGTTGTGCCACCCTAAGGGACCCCTCACCTAACACATGCACACTGCCATTGTAGATTGTGGTGGGGAGAAAAAGGCAAAGTCGACATGGCATCCCCTTCAGGATGCCATGCCCACAAAATGCTGCCTGTGGCATAGGTATGTCACCCCTCTAGCAGGCCTTACAGCCATAAGGCAGGGTGCACTATACTAGTCTATTCTTAGGCATTGTAAGTATAGTGTGGCCATATTAAGTATATGGGCTGGGAGTTTGTCAAAAACGAACTCCACAGTTCCATAATGGCTACACTGAATACTGGGAAGTTTGGCATCAAACTTCTCAGAATAATAAACCCACACTGATGCCAGTGTTGGATTTATTAAGAGATGCACACAGAGGGCATCTTAGAGAGGCCCCCTGTATTTTACCCAATCCTTCGGTGCAGGACTGACTGGTCTGTGTCAGCCAGCTGCTGAGAGACGAGTTTCTGACCCCCTGGGGTGAGGGCCTTTGTGCCCTCTGAGGCCAGACACAAAGCCTCCTCTGGGTGGAGGTGCTTCACACCTCCCCCTGCAGGAACTGTAACATCTAGCAGTGAGCCTCAAAGGCTCAGGCTTCGTGTTACAATGCCCCAGGGCACTCCAACTAGTGGAGATGCCCGCCCCCTGGACACAGCCCCACTTTTGGTGCCAATTCCAGGGGGAGATAATGTGAAAAACAAGGAGGAGTCAACCACCAGTCAGGACAGCCCCTAAGGTGTCCTGAGCTGAGGTGACCCCTGCCTTTAGAAATCCTCCATCTTGAGATTGGAGGATTCCCCCAATAGGATTAGGGATGTGCCCCCCTTCCCTCAGGGAGGAGGCACAAAGAGGGTGTAGCCACCTTCCAGGACAGTAGCCATTGGCTACTGCCCTCCTGACCTAAACACACCCCTAAATTTAGTATTTAGGGGCACCCCAGAACCCAGGAAATCAGATTCCTGCAACCTGAACTACAAAGAAGGACTGCTGACCTACAAGCCTGCAGAGACGACGGATGACGACAACTGCTTTGGCCCCAGCCCTACCGGCCTGTCTCCTTAGTCAAAAATCTGCAACCACTGATGCATCCAACAGGGACCAGCTACCTCTGAAGCCTCAGAGGACTGCCCTGACCCCCCAAGACCAAGAAACTCCCGTGAGCAGCGGCTCTGTTCAACAACAGCAATATCTTTGCAACAAAGAAGCAACTTTTAAAGAACTCACACTTCCCGCCGGAAGCTTGAGACTTCACATTCTGCACCCGATGCCCCCGGCTCGAGATCCAGAGAACCAACACCACAGGGAGGACTCCCCAGCAACTGCGACCCCGTGAGTAGCCCGAGATGACCCCCCCTGGACCCCCACAGCAACGCCTGCAGAGAGAATCCAGAGGCTCCCCCTGACCGCGACTGCCTGTAACAAGGGACCCGACACCTGGACCAAGCACTGCACCCGCAGCCCTCAGGACCTGAAGGAACCGAACCTCAGTGCAGAAGTGACCCCCCCAGGCGACCCTCTGCCTAGCCCAGGTGGTGGCTGGCTCGAGAAGTCCCCTCTGTGCCTGCCTGCACCGCGAGAGTGACCCCCGGGTCCCTCCATCGAAACCTATACAAGACCCGACGCTTGCTTTGCACTCTGCACCCGGCCGTCCCTGTGCCCCTGAGGATGTGTTTTCTGTGCCTACTTGTGTCCCTCCCAGTGCTCTACAAAACCCCGCTGGTCTGTCGCCTGAGGACGCGGGTACTTACCTGCGGGCAGACTGGAACCGGAGCACCCTTGTTCTCCATAGGCGCCTATGTGTTTTGGGCACCTCTTTGACATCTGCACCTGACCGGCCCTGAGTTGCTGGTGTGGTAACTTTGGTGTTGCCTTGAACCCCCAACGGTGGGCTGCCTATGCCCAGGATCTGAGACTTGTAAGTGTCTTACTTACCTCACTATCTAACCTTTACTTACCTCCCCCAGGAACTGTTGATTTTTGCAGTGTCCACTTTTAAAATAGCTTATTGACGTTTTAACAAAAACTGTATCTGTTATTGCTCTAATTCAAAGTTCCAAACTTACCTGTATGGAGTACCTTGCATTTTATGTATTTACTTCAAATCTTGAACTTGTGGTTCTTAAAATAAATTAAGAAAATATATTTTTCTATATAAAAACCTATTGGCCTGGAGTAAGTCTTTGAGTGTGTGTTCCTCATTTATTGCCTGTGTGTGTACAACAAATGCTTAACACTACCCTCTGATAAGCCTACTGCTCGAACACACTACCACAAAATAGAGCATTAGATTTATCTAATTTTGCCACTATCTTACTTCTAAGGGGAACCCTTGGACTCTGTGCACACTATTTCTTACTTTGAAATAGTATATACAGAGCCAACTTCCTACACCATTGGAGAGCCTGACAGATTATTTTAACACTCCCAGAGACGGATGTACAACCACTATGACTGTGGGGGCACATAATCATCTGCAGTGCACCAGTAAAGCATTCCGGCTTGTACCTTTGGAAAGATAAGATCCTACAACTTCAATAACTTAAAATATCCTCATGTCCATCATCACTCCTGAAATGTTTCGTAGTCCTCAGTGGACAGAAATTTGCTAGAAGGAAAGTGCAATGGTCTGCCGGTTGTGCATTACATTGCCTCTTTGTCCATTACGGAAATGTAAGATTATCTTTGCCCATACTGGGCATCCGTGTACCCACCCCAGCTTTCTTATTCTGTCTTTCAAGATTTTTATACAATAACAAATAAGGACACTCACATTTGTCCCGTCCCACCATGCAAGTCCCTTGATGCACAACAAATCCTCTCCCATCATCCAACGTGGTGTAAGCTAGTGCTCCTCTTTTGGGAAATAGTTGTTTATGCAATTAGAGAAGGACCTCCATCTTGCTCAAACACTAATGGAACTAACATGTAACTTGAGGTCTGCTACCACATTCTAACAGCCACTGGTCACAAATTAAGCATATCACAAATTCTTTGAGGATCCCATGCTTAGCATTAACATAGGATAGCAATCTTCTAGAGACTTTACTGACCATAACTGTGCATATGGATATTTTGTTTTGCACCTAGCCTCCATGGACTGAGTCTCATTACCCTTTCCACTGGCATAAACCTAGCCAATGTTAGTGTGAAGTGGTCCACATTTTAGATTACAGTATTTATTTCTTTGCGCAATTTTATATAGCGTGAACTAGAACCGTAAAGGTATGTTACCGTTATATATAAGGGCAGTTACTACTGAATACAAGCAGTTTACAAAAGAACAGTTCTCTCGGTTCCTTTATATAAGAGCAACTAACACAACTGTCACGTACATGAGCACATTCTACATAAAGTTATAGCCTTTTGCCATGTAGAAATGTGATTATTGACATATGAAAACTAAAGGAAGAAAGGCAAGTGGGCGCTATTTCTACTTTCTGAATGACCATTGAGATCATACCAAGATTGGGTGCTTATGATGCCGAGGGTTATCAGCCCAATTGTTCTCAGGGCGATCATGGCACCACTTGGCAGTGCACTAAGGAAAGTTTTGCAGTAGACATTTAGAATATAGTATACATTTCTTGTACTTGCATTGCTTTTCTGAGGTAAAATAGAATATTTTCTGTGACGACTGATTTAAAGGTCTTGTTAGGTTCTTGGTTAACATTGGAGCCACTAACCACAAGTGGCTGCACTTTAGGTTCTCGATTTTAATGTTTCTCGAACAATACGGAATGTCATGGTGACAGTGGTCTCCTCAACTTTGTGATTCCCTTTCAGAAAGTCGGGCTGCTTATCGTAGACTATACTCTAATAGGTTTAGGTAAACAACGGCATCTAAGGACCAAGCTGATCTGTGTTCATGACTTCTACTTG
This sequence comes from Pleurodeles waltl, assembly GCF_031143425.1. Taxonomy (NCBI): domain Eukaryota; kingdom Metazoa; phylum Chordata; class Amphibia; order Caudata; family Salamandridae; genus Pleurodeles; species Pleurodeles waltl. The sequence goes on along the minus strand of NC_090449.1, from coordinate 666,924,543 downwards.
AAGACTACATTATTGTTAATTGCCTCTCTTTGTTCACCAGAGCCCTACCCATTGGTTGTATACTTTTAGCCAAATCTGAATACATAACCGTACTCCCTTACCTCTTATTTTTTATTTTCTTTCTAGCTTATCCTGAGTCTACCTTTCTGAAGCGCTGATCATAATCTTATGTTTTTTTTGTGGGCAGCTGGATTGACAAAACTAAAATACTTATAATATTCTCTTTCGTAGTGACCCACTGGTTTGTGTTTTTTAAATGACTGTTTGCGCAAAGTTGGTGGCTCTGTTAACATCCTTGTTACATATGCTTATACATTGAATTACACTCCCATTGTATAACACAGTCCACAAATGTAAAGTAGATTTCAAAAGTGAGATTCCATTTATTAATAAAACTTTCTCCTAGCTTTTTTATCACAACAGTGTATTTATTTATTTACACTACATTACTCATAAACATGCTTTTGTATTATTTCATTTAAGTGAGTTCTTAACTCTGAGCATAAAGGATATGAATATTCTAAGTGTCTACCGATAGAAATGTAATATAAACATTTGCAGTTATTTGTTGTAAATATGTTAAACAGTTTACTGTGCACCTAATACTATCCCAATTTCATTTTCTCATTACCCATCACATCCTGTTTTTTCTATATCATTCTCAGCAGATCATATAGCTGAGATGAGCCACCAGAAAAACATGCACACTAGAGATGGGTAGAAGAAGCTTTTATTCCTGGCCCCAGGTCGTACCACCAAATGCTGACCTCAAGCAGAGTCTGACCTTACTGGCCAGAATTTACCACTCCCAACGTTCTAGTGACATCACATGAAGTATAAAAGATAAGGTTCTACAACACACATATGCCACACTATTACCTGTGCTAGATCTTAAAAAGCTTCAACTTCAAACCCACTGGTCGAGCCTTGTCATACTTCAGCTATGAAAGACTACAACAGCTCTTCATTTAAATGTCACCAGCATCACAGATGCCTCCTTACCACAAGAATTGCCAATGAGCTGAAGAAAATCATTTCAGCCTCACTACTATAGAAACAAAATGTAAACCGACTGGTAACTACAAACTAAAATTCCTTTCCTAAGAAAGGTCATCGATTAGTTGTAAGAACACGTAGAATCCAGTAACTTGTTACACTACTAGAAGTCTGGTTGTATACCTGACAAGGGCATGTGAAATGCAATCACTATCTTCAGAGAGAGTTTGCTCTTCCCTCCCGATGCCGGCAAAATGTTTTGATCTGTGAGGTTCCCCAAAGCTCTCCTCAATGTCCGCTTTTTGTTAGCATGTACATGAGACCACTTATTCTGATCTTCTCCCACTAACTACCTTGTGCACATTCAGATGTGCCGTACAAATTAATCTATGACTTAGCTAACACTCTGACCAGGAAGTGAATCGTGCAGCTTGCGTGAACCACATCCTCCTGTGGATGAAGGAGGATTTTCTGCACTTAAATTTGATATTTGGCAATGATCCAATAGAAAGTCTTCTGTTTAAGTGGCTGAGTGCATAAGGAGCTGTTCAATCCCTAACCCAGTCAGTAAAACATATTGGGAATTGTCTCATTCCAGCATCAGATCACAACAGTCATCACAATTATCAGTCATCATCTTATGATGCTCATAAGTATTGTTTGCCTCCTACACCTAAAACACCTGTTTGAATTGACCAGGTTCCTAATACTTTCATGACTTGAAGATTCCAACATAGTTAACACGAAACACATAAGAAAGGATATCCTCAAATTGGAGAGGATGCCAGACAATGCCAGCTCCTAAAGAATGTCACTGGCTTTTGGTGAGGCATATAATTACTCTCAAACTTCTCTCCATGATGTTCAAGTCATGCGGGGGTCTAAGCCTAAAGAACTTACTAAAGTTAACACCCCCATACTTTTCTAATCGCCACCTAAGACCTACCTAAGCAAATATGACCATTCAATCAAGGTTCACTTGAAGGAGAAGCTCTGTGTTCCCAACTTTGGAACTTGCTTAGTCCAGACCTTAGGAACCATCCAAATTTAGCATCATTCAATACATACCTGAAAATGAGCCTTTTTGGAAAGGCGTTTTATTCCTTCTATGGTGTCACAGCTAGCACCCCTTGTTTCTAACAGAAGGGGGGTCTCACAAGTGCTGCCTCCAGAACATCTCCTAGACCCTAGAAAGAGTGATGTTGAAACACCACAGGGTAAAGAAACTGCAAGAAAGACCTTTCACTCCAAGGCATTCCATTTACTGTGCTTGGCCTATATGATTTCAGAAAGTCTCTCTAGGTGAAGCAATAGACTTGCCCCCTGGTGGCTCAGTCTTTACTCTCAGCCTCGAAGGAAAGCACAGAGAGACTCTTCCCAGCCTCTAGAAATCATCTCTTTTTAATTTGTTACAGGACTTGACCTCCTTTTTCACATTCCCTCTTTTTTAAGTTAAGTATTTTTATTGAATAAGTAGAAGTTATGTATGAATTCCGGCCAACAAGCACATAAAAAGCAATGAAATACAATATTAAAAACTAAGTACAAAGAATCATGTCAACATCAGAAATACAAGTAATTGAATGGTCCAGGTGACCGGATTGAACCGAGTAGCATTAGAAGAAAGTGAAGAGGAAAGAGTTAGGTCTTGCCCCTTTAAGATTGTAGTTCATCTGTGGTCTGGAAAAGCACACATGCTTAGCTGGTCATGCTTTTCAGCTGCTACTGTTGTTTGTACTCATTTCTTTTAATGCAGCGCTAGAAAAGTGTATCACCCGTATGCCTGTTACTGAATCAGAGCCATGCAGGACCCAGAGAGAAAGTTTGTCTACTTCGAGAATTTTGATTCCAAAAGTCCAGCCAGATCGCCACCACTTAATTCTGCAAGGAGATCTGTACCTTGCCCTGTGGGTCCTCACCGTACGCAGAAGGAAGGGCACCAAGTATTGTCGGATAGTCCAAAACATTTGTTCTGTGCTGTATTCGCAAGTGTTTCTAGTGTGGCCTCCAGTTGTACTATAGAGGTGATAGCACACAGACCAGTGTTCACTTTGTTGTTAGATGTGTTTACCCTCTGCTGGGTCTGCTTCCAGCTGTGTGTCCACGCAAAGTACGACGCTCCTGGGTTTGCCCGCTTTTGTGCTGCTTCTCACACACGTTTTGGAGCTGACTTCCTCAGTCTGAAGAACTTTTGTTTTTCTTTTCGCCCCTTTAGACTGATATTTGTGGGTCCCGTCGTGCCTATATTGGTTGATGCTATTGACAGTGTTGAGTTTCGAGCATCCTAAGGAAAGACCTTCCTAACGGTTGTTGTGTGCGCAGCGGGGAAGCCAGCACCTTCATAGCTTGTCATTAAAAAGACACAAACTCGTCTGTGGCTCTCTTATTTGCGGTTGATTTTTGTGCATGTGAGCCAAAAATGAAAAAAATAGAAGGGCTTCAGTTTTATCTGGTTTGTTAAAAAGTAAAGGTTCTGTCCGGTAATGCTCCCAGAAATAATTTGTAGCAGGCGCGCTACGGATACAATCCATTCATTCAATTTTAACTGGACCGAGAATCGTCACAGGTTTCCTTATATATGACTGTCTCTTTAGCATGTCTGCCTTATTTGCGTGAAAAAGTGCATGTCAGTGGTGTTGAAAAGTACATAGCAATTCCCTTGCCAAGTATGCACAGTGATGTGGGGAATAATTTCTCAGTGGGGTTCTTACTGTGAACTTCTTTGAACTAATGGTAATTGTATGTTGGAGTAGTGGCTGATTGCAAGGAACACACGGCATGCCTAATTTCAGAAAACCTAAAGACAGGAGGAGGTGCAGCAATACATATCTGCAGCTCGATAATTGTTGGCAAACAAGCCTTGCTGGCGAGAGGCACGCCCTGCCCTGATTCCGGTTTTAGCTCAGAAGGCATCAATTTCCTGCTGGCGCCCGTGGAGTAAATCATCTGTGGTGTCATCGAAAGTAGGCCCCGGACATACCGAGAGCCTGGAGTCTCGCCTCAGAGGTCTGCAGGGGCGGAAACCGTGTGGCACGCGCGAGGCCCAGTGTGTAACTTCCACCAAGGTGAAAAAACACACCCTCCTTATAAATAGATAATGCAGCTTGCCTTTGTACTCTGAACAAGCCTGCTTTTTCTTTTGAAAGTGAAATGTTTTAACAATCATCCCGAAGGTTACCAAGTGTTTCGTTGGCAAAACAACCAGTAGATGTTTTAGATGTCAATTTACAGACTCTTCATTTTTCTTTAGTACTCTTTACGTTTCCTTCCTTCTGGGTGTAAAAAATTGGACCTTTGTGTAATGTACCAGAGACTTAATAGTAAGTTAGAAATACTAGTCAGGTGCATGCCAATTTCATCAAGGTGAAAGGGAGAGCACAGGCACTTTACAACTGGTTAGCAGAGGGAGCCCTTAAAGCTGTATTCCATTGGAACCGACATGGTGTGCCGTTTGGTCCATGCTATGCTATAGTAACCTGTTAATTTCCAGATGGGCTTTTTTATTTGTGATGGTGTGCAGCAGAATGCCCTGTTTAGGTCGAGCGCACAAGCGCTCTGACCTGTTGTAATCTATCTGTGGGCTTTTAACCATGCCCATTGCACGCCCTTCACTATCACTCGTTTGTGGGCTTGCCTTTGAAAAATCCTTTGTTATTGGTAAATGCTTTATGTTTGTCCCTACTTGGGGCGGTTTGCTTACCGCCTTGGAAATCAACCCTGTTACATGGATAATTGCACATTTGCTGATAGGATTGACTGCGAACAAACTTATTTTTGGTTTTGTGTCTCTCCTTCGCGCTCATGGCGGCCGTGGCGCTTTGAATCGGCTCACCTATGTTTACTGTTTTACTTTTCATTTTCAATTTAAGTGGCAAGAAAAGTCCAGTTAGGAATTTACAACGTTGACGGCTCTAACTCGAGGAAATGCGAGACCCATAACATTGAAAATGCTTGTTTAAGGGCTCAGAATACGTATAGGGGATGAGGACTGGCATGCATTTACATGGTTTGTTGCACACATCTCAGTGTTGTATGCACTTTTTTACTTGTGGATTCATTAATAGTGGAACCTCTTTACTGTTGTCAGGTCACCTGGAGGGGTTATTCATTGCTGAAGCCAGGTGTTCAGTTTTCTTATGTGCAAAACCTACATACTTCTCATGTCTCTTACGGTGAGTTTGCCCTGGCCAACTGATGGCACCACTATGCTTTATTTTGCATAGTCTCCTGTGACTTGTTAATTGTCCTAAATACACAGGAATGGTTTTATGGCAATAAAGACTAAATAACATCTTGCCTGCATACTTTATGAAACAAAAAAGGATTTCAAATTATAGATACATGAGGTGCAAAGTTTTTTTTTTTTTCTAATCTTGGTGGGCTGGGAATTTCATATAGATAACACAAAGAACCTGCAGCCATAAGTAAAAGTCCTTTTAAATCTCTGTTCAGATGACCAGTGGTGCTGTATCCTATTTCTGATAAGTCTCCGAATTATTATTGATTGTGCAGTGAGTAGCGAAGATATATTTGAAGTTAATCCATTTTCTGAGTGGGAGTCCAGTGTATATCTTTTAGTTTAGGAGTGGCATGATTAAAGCTGGGGATGGGGAGCTTTACAATGAGGTGAGCAGCTTGCTTTGGCATGGCCTGACTTGGGCTTGGTATTGGTGCTGGGAACTAAAATAATCAAGAATTGACCCTCCTGTGGCTGCCACACCCAATCATCTACCTTCGCCTCTGTTAAATGGCAAAGTCCGGTACTGCAGGAGTCTATCTCCAATTTCAAAGGCCACCAGTTCTCCAGAGTGAGACAGTGGGATTGTTAACCATAAGGATCTATGGCCCTCATTACAACCCTGGCGGTCGGTGTTAAATCGGCGGTAATACCGCTATCAGGCCGGTGGTAAAAAAAAAAAATAGAATCATGACCACGGCGGAAACCGCCAACACAGACAGCCACTTTAACACTCCGACCGCCACAGCAGTAGCAACAAACACTGCGGCGGTAACCGCCAACAGACAGGCGGAAGACAAGGTTCCGCCCACACTATTACAAGAGGCCTATCCTCCACCTTTTCCGGGGCGGTACCAACGCCATCAGAAGCACAGCGGAAACAGTGGTCTGAAGGAAAACAACTCACCTCTCGACACTTTAGGAAGAACCAGGAAGCCATGGAGCCTGAACTACAGGTGTTACCCATGCTGGTGTATCTTCTCATATACCAGGAGTACCCATGCCAGCGACGACGACCATGGTGAGTACTGCACCTAGTACACAGGGGTGGAGGGGGGAAAAAGAGAGTGACACACACACGCAACACCCCCACCCTTACCCCCAACACCATACTCACAAACACATACAACAACATTACATATACACCCCATAACCGTCAGGAATAACGCAAGGACAAAAGGAATGGAGTCAAATTAGTGTAATATTAGAAATTTAGAGAAATATGTTCATAAATAAATAAACCGTATGTACAATATATACATAATGAGGGACAATGTCCACACAAAAATAGTCCGTGGCCCACTGGGCTGTAACACATAGGCCAAGCCCACACTTGACTCCTGCCTCAAAACGGAGAGAACACTGCAGGGACATCAGGTCGAAAACACACAGGTACCTCAGGGGGACGGGGAAATGGGGGCACCTCAGCCGGAAGATGGTACTACGCCACTGCTCCTGGAGGGGGCTCCATGCCCACTGCTTGGTCCTGGGGAGTGCAAAGCCACAGTCTCTCAAGTGGGTGGTTTGCCCAGTGCTTGCTCCTGGGGAGTGCAAAGCCACAGTCTCTCAAGTGGGTGCTTTGCTCACTACTTGCTCCTGGGGAGTGCAAACCCACAGTCTCTCAAGTTGGTGGTTTGCCCACTGCTTGGTCCTGGGGAGTGCAAAGCCACAGTCTCTCAAGTGGGTGGCTTCTCCACTGTTTCTGGAGGAGGCTTTGTGCCCAGTGTGCTTCATCCTGCCAAGGATAGGGTGAGTGAATGCATTTCTCCACTGGTTCTGGAGGGGGCTTTGTGCCCAGTGTGCTTCATCCTGCTAAGGATAGGGTGAGTGGATGGATTTCTCCACTGGTTCTGGAGGGGGCTTTGTGCCCAGTGATGCAGCACTTGGGGGCTGCCAGGTCACAGTCCCTCACTTGCAGCCTCGGACGGCTGCCCACTGGGTCTGCTGCTGACAGTAGTGATGTAGGTGGCGGTGCTTGCCGAGGTCCAGGTGGCGGTGCTGGCGGTTGTGCTGGTAGCCACCAGGCCTTCACCTGCAGGCTCGGACGGCTGAAGTGCCTTGGCTGGTGTTTTGTACCCCTTCCTGCCCTTGGCACATGGTGGTGTCACCTTGGGTCTGGCAGCTGGAGTCTTTGATGTGACCTTGCTGGGTGGTTGTGTCTCCTTCCCCTTGCTAGATGCTGTCCCCTTCTTCACCTTGCCAGGTGGCGGAATGTTCTTGGCCTTGGCAGGGGCTGGTGGAACACTGGCTCGGCTGATGGGTGCCTCCTTAGAGCCTGACAGCGGCAGAAACCACAGCGGACGTGGGCTTGGTGGCCGAGGTGCTGGGTTCTGGCCACACTGGCCCAAGGGGAAGGACTGGGGAGGGGTAGGGAAGAGGTCAATGTTTGCAAGGAAAAGCTTCTTCGGGACATTGGGGCGGGAAGAGGGTGAAGGTTTGGGAGTGGAGGAAGAGGGTGTGCTTGTAGGAGGTGTCAGTCTTGTGGCAGCAGAGGAGCCTGTGGACAGTGAGGAAGAGGAGGCAGAGGAAGAAGATGTGGACAACATAAGATCCCTCATACAACAGTACTTCCAGTGACACACAGGTAAGACACTGCAACTTCACTTTCCATTGCAGTTTTGTGTTTAACATTGAACATGGCAGCCTGATTTCCCTATTACTATGGCCACTTACTGAACCCTTTGGCATATCTATTTTCAGATCTCTGTGCCCCACTCTGGCTCCTGGTGTGTTTACTGCTACCCACTACAGGTCATATCTTTGTATACATTTATGTAAGGTTCAATTGCATTGTTTACAGCTTGTTAAACAAATACATATTTAAATCAGTTGACAGACTCCATTCTTGTATTTGTTCCAAGGGTGTTTATTTAAGTGCTAATAAGTGGAGAAGGAAATTGCAATGGGCTGGGTTGATGATGGAGGAAAGTCCAGGGTAGAGTCCAGTCTATTGGTATTACAGGTGCATTGTCCAATAGGGCATAGGAAAGGGAGCAATAGCAGTTCAAGGTGGCCAGGGTGACAGAGTGGGACAGAAGGGTGACAATCAGGAGAGCCCTATTTCCTGGCGGGGGTCTTGGCAATGTTCTCTGGCTTCTGCCTGGATTGCAGTGACCTTTTGCGGGGTGGTTCTCCTTCTGCAGGGATGGGGTGCTGGTGGCCTGTTGGTCCAGTGACGGGGCCTCCTGTCCACTAGCGCCGGCGGAGGTGGAGGGCTGTTCATCGGTGTGGCTAGTGTTAGGGGCCCATTGGTATGCCACTGCCTCTCTCATGGTGTTGCCCATGGCAGCCAGCACCCCTGCAATGGTGACCAGGATGGTGTGGATGTGTTTGAGGTCCTCCCTGATCCCCAGTTACTGTCCCTCCTGGAGCCGCTGGGTCTCCTGCAACTTGGCCAGTATCTGGCCCAAGGTCTCCTGGGAATGTTGGAATGCTCCCAGGATCCCTGCAAGTGCCTCTTGGAGAATGGGTTCCCTGGGCCAGTCCTCCCCCTGTCGCACAGTAGTCCTCCCAGCTTCCCTGTTGTCCTGTGCCTCTGTGCCCTGAACCGTGTGCCCAATGCCACTGACCCCAGGTCCCTGATCGTCCTGTGTTTGTGGGGTTGCCTGGGGTCCCTGTAGTGGTGGACACACTGCTGATTGACGTGTCCTGGGGACAGAGGTATGGGCCCGCTGGGTGGGTGCTGTGCTGGTGTTTCCGGAGGGAGGAGGCTCTGTGGAGGGTTGGGACTGTGGCAGGGTAACTGACTGTCCAGAGGTCCCTGATGGGCCAGGTTACTCATTATGATCCAGGCGTGCAGAGCTTCTGTTATCTCTGTGGGCCTCTTCTGTTGGGGGACTGGATGTGGCTGGCACCTCCTCTCCGGTGACTTTGAGTGGGGGTCCTGTGGGGATGTAAATGCAGTGTTATTGTATCTACGTGTGCCATCTTGTGCATGGGTGTGTTTCCCTGTATGGTTGTGATTGCCCTGTCTGCTTTGCCTTGTGTGAGTGGTGATTTTGTGGGCTAGATGATTCTCTCTAATGTGCATGCTTTAGTGATGGGTGTCCATGCAGGTCTGCGATGATTGTCCATGCATTGGTGTGGCATGCAGGGCTTGGTATTGGGATGGGTGGGCTGGGATGGTGGGGTATATGTGAGGTGGTGGAGTGATGAGGGTGAGGGTAGGGGTGGGAGTTTGTGATGGCATGCAGGTAGGGGGTGGTGAAAGTAGTAAGGATTTGACTTACCAGAGTCCAGTCCTCCTGCTACTCCTGCGAAGCCCTCAGGATGCATTATTTGCAAGACTTGCTCCTCCCATGTTGTTAGTTGTTGGGGAGGAGGTGGGAGTCCACCGCCAGTCCTCTGTAAGGCTACCTTGTGTCTCGAAACCACGGAACGCACCTTCCTCCGTAGGTCGTTCCACCTCTTCCTGATGTCATCCCTTGTTCTGGGGTGCTGTCCCACAGCATTGACCTTCTCCGCGACTCTCCGCCATAGCTCCATCTTCCTTGCAATGTATGTCTGCTGCACCTGTGAGTCGAATAGCTGTGGTTCTACCCGGATGATTTCCTCCACCATGACCCTTAGCTCCTCCTCTGAAAACCCAGAGTGTCTTTGGGTTGCCATGGATGTGGTGTGGGTGGTATGTGTGGGGTGAGGTTTTGGGGTGTGTGTACTGTGAGGTGCGTGGATGGTGTATGGGTGATGGTGTTCTGTGGCCCAGATAGAGTGGGTGCTCCTGGGTTGTCTCTTTGTCAGTTAGCAATCTTTTTATCTTAGGAAGGGTTGTGGGTAATGTGGGTGTGTGTTGTATATTGGTCTGAGTGTGTGGGTGTGTATATGTGTCTCAAGTGTGTGTATTTTGAATTGTCCAATGTGGTGTAGTTGTGTATGTGTGTGTGTATTTTGAGCGTGGCGGTGTGTACTGCCAATGGTTTACCCCGGTTGAAAGAACGCCACAGTGATTTGTGGATCTTGATACTGTGGGCGTATTTCTGTTGGCGTAACGGTGTGGGTTTTAGTACCACCAGTTTATCACTGACCTTTGGGCTGGCGGACTTGTGTGGGTGTCTGTATAGTGGCAGATTTCTCTGTGTGGGTTGTAATACCCGTAGCGGTATACCGCCGCGGTGACAGTATGTTGGCGGCCGTCAGCACGGCGGTAGGCGGCATTTACCGCCAATGTTGTAATGAGGGCCTATGTCTTTTCCTCTTTAGGTTTGCGTCAGTGGTCTCCTGCCCACTCCCATACTCATGCATTCTTGGTAAATTCTGTTGACGATGCTGAACCAATAATATGAAGGATGAACCGGAAGTTGTTGGCATGCATGGACGAGATAAATCCCAGGAAGCTGACAAGTTTGGCCAGCAGCTCAACATAAATGTTGAAAAGATCTGGACTAACAGAAGATAAAGTTTAGAAAGGCAAAAGAAAGTTCAACATTTTGTGATAATTTCTTGAGGAAGGTGCATATCCATGCCAACGCCAAATCTGCACTACCTTGTCATTGAGAAGGATGGAGATTGGTCAGCTGTGTTGAATGCAGCACATTAGTCCTAATGACTACGCCACCACCCTCATCAGTGTCTTGTGTTTTCAAGCAGCAATGTAACATTAGATTTTAACTATGGGAGGAACAATGTTTGAGTTGTACTTGGTGACTATGGATGATGGCATTTTATGTGGGATATAGACCTATGAATTTAGCGACAATTGGGTCAATATTTGTACTGCACGCATGCCCGTGCTTTGTTTGTCATTGCCTTTTTGGAGGCTTTCAGTTTGTGAGATTATAATTCACAGTATTTAAGCCTCTGCCTAATGTGCTTTTTGAAAAGGCAGCATTTTTGTGTATGTGTCCACATAGCATTGTGGAATTATTCACGATTGGAATTCTGTTACTCCTGCAACTTTTGATGTTGGCAACACGTTGTATGTGATCAGCAGTGCTTGTATGGCACTGTCTGATTTTAATGTGTTTTTCAAGTTGGGAGTGGAGCTCTATTTGCACAATTAGCACTTTGTTGTTCATATGCAGTATTTGCCAATATTTTGTATTTTCAGAAACTGTTCTTTTTCCCATGATTGCTTTAGATACATTGCTGTGTTTTTCAAAGTTTTGCGGGTGTTCATATTTGGGCTTACATCTTAATCTATGTTCGTTTACACACATTGCTCAACCAAGCTCTCTCTGTCCATTGTTTCATTATCAGAGGCTTCTTTCATTTCATTTAGTGTTTCTATGTGGAAAAGCTCCTTTGGTGGTTTTTGCATGACAAGCCATTTTCGTTTTGTTCCATACGAGAGCTCCATTCATTGTATTGCCTCTCTGATGTTTAATTTCATTGCTTGTCTATGGGAGGCTATGTCCTCATCCCTTGTGTTAGTCGGTTTCTGTACTCCTCGATCAGCGAAATGCAGACTGGTGCTTGTGGTGGAATGGGTTGAGTTCTGCATACTCTTCGAGTTGTCTTGTCACCTCCAGTTCCAGGGTTTTGCTGACAAAACAAAGGTTGGAAAGAGGTTACGAATTGGCCATTGTATGTGGTAAGCAGATTTTTTTTTTCAGTGGTAGGAGCGATGTGCCCAAGAGGATGGAGTCATGGATTTGTAGCCACTATGCTTTCCTGGGTTGCGCAGGGGATATGATTCCTTCCCAAACAATATATTGCAGTAGAATCTTTTGGGATCTGATTACATGGCCAGGTGGTTTCAGTAAAACAATAGGTAGACTCCAACAGTTTAGGATTATATTTTTGAAGTTTCTGATGAGAGAAACTTGGTTTTTTACATGGGTAGTGAGTTGTTGTAGATTATAGAGGTTGATGAAGATAAGAGAGGTTGTGCAGAAATATGAAGTCCAGTGGATGCCCAGGTGTGCCGGTAGGAGGTTCCTTTCATTTCATTGCTTTTCTTTGGGTGACTCCAATCTTTCAATTATTTGAGTTTCTTAATAATGTAATTGCTTCCCTGTTGGAAGCCCCTTTTCATTTCATTGCTTCTGTAGAGGATGCTCCATTCAATTCGTAGCTTCTTTATGGGGGGCTACTTTAATTGCATTTGTATTAGAGGTTTTTTTCCATTGCTTCTGAATTGGAGGAGGCAGCGAGGGGCAGGTTCCTGTGTGCCTCGTGTAATGGTGGCTGCTCCTTGTAGGAACTTGGGCCACACACTCTGTGATTAAAGGTGCTCTTTTCGTGTTCTTTATTAATAAATATTGTTTTAATAACAGTAGTGTGAAGGAATGTGTGTTGGAGATTGGCGTTGGGAAAAAAAGTCAGTATTTGGATTGTATTCAGTGATGGGTGACTCACACTGTTTTGTACTAAATGGTGCAGGGCACCCTCTGCTTAAAGCCAGTAAGATAACCCAGCAGGATAAGAGTGTAACAGCAACTAAATGTACGTCTAATAACAATATGGTGTTGCCCTCCGGTCTGAGCCACCAAAAACGTTCAACTCATTCAAACTGTCATAGTCAGAGTCCTGGCTGCACATCTGCATACATCACGAGACTCAGGTTTGCGAATAAAACTTTTTCCAAGTCATACTCTTGACCACGAAAGGGCCTTGCGATGCCATACCAATGGCAGATACTGTTGTTCAGATTCCTATTAACAATAACAACAAGTTGTGCTTCATAGGATTTGACTTGGCCTACAGGCCCACCAGCTCACTGTAAGAGGACAGGCATAGTTGGCAATATCGAAAGACCCAGGGAAACAATAAGTGTTGCACTGTTGCATGAATGTACTGCTAGCTGAAATCCTGTCAGTTTGAAGGGGGCATGGGCTCTGCGTCCAATACCAGTGCCCGGGCAGGCCCAAAAATAACATGAGCGCTTCGGGCGGCAGCAGTTGGGTCTGGCGATGGCCCATTTTATTATTCTCTCTTACAAATGTTCTGACATTTGCCGGTAATTACCACCTTTTTCTGACTAAGTTTTCCTTTAAATGGGCATTACTGAAGAGCCCCCAACAGAGATATAATTGAAAAGTCCACAGCAGAAATGTTGTATGTTCATTTAAGATATCTTGCAGTTGATATCTAAAACACTTAAAAGACGAAATAGTTTTGTGTATGTAGGACAGTGGCTTCATGAACGCCCTCAATTTAGGCTCTTAAACGGAGGGACTGCCACTGGGCCGATTGGCTGTAAAGTGGATTCCACTAAAACGTTAATTAATTGTTTAAAGGCCTCATCGGTCTGGGAGTTTGCCGAGAAAATACTCCTAAAAAACACCGTTTGGGAACACCATGTTAAAGAGCAGTGAACACTGGCCTGAAATGTATAATGAAGGAAACAACACAGAGATGAAAGAGTGAGTGTGAGGAAGAAAAGAAAGATGTAGTATGGGTCGGATGGAAGAAAAAACACGAGTAGAGATAAGAAGAAGAAAGCATGGAAGGAGGAAGAAGGATTGGATGTGAGGAAGAAAATGTGTAAAGGAATACGGAAGAAAAAGTGAAAGCTAGGATAGAAGGGAGAGAATAAATGATGGGAAGATGAACGGATAGCCGGATGAAAGGGTGAAAGGAAGATTAAGTGGGAGTGTTAAAGGAAAGGTTAGAGAGTAAAAGGGTCAATAGGTGAAAGGGTGAATGAATGGGAGGATTGGAAGAAAGGGCAGATGAGTGAAAGAATGGAGAAAGGAATAGTGAAAGGATGAACAGGTGAAATTATGGTTGAAAACATGGATACATCAATACATTGATGGGTGGGTGTGAAAAAAATGTTGTATGTATGAACTAGAGGATGGAAGGGTCAGGAGCTGGAAGGGTGAAAGAATCGGTGGAAAGAGGGATTGAAGTAGAATGAAAGTGTGAAGGGAATTCTAAGGAGGGTCGCATATTTTTATGTGCTCGGTGTGATTAAAGATGTGGTTTAGATTTGAGGTATTTTAATTTGCTGGCTACTTTCTCGATGCAGGTGGCAAACCACCCGAGGCAACATGGTCTGTCAGGTATTAGGGTGGAAAAAGCATTAAATAAATCAGGAGGGGTTGACAAGGGGGTTTCTGTCGGAGAAAACCGGTTGCATAGTGTCTGTAGATAGATGCACCAAGTATTACAACCGATAAGTAGGTGGTATGGCCTAGAGTTGGTTTAGTAACAATCAATAACTAGTCAAGTCAAAGATCTTTAATCGCCACAAATGTAATGGCCATAAAAGCACATAAAAACTCCATTAAAATGTATAATACATGAAAAACAACAGTAATAAAACAATTAAAACAAACAGTGTTAAATCCATATCCACAACAATACTTCCCCTGCGATGCATAGCCGCCTATATGTAAAATGCAGTGCTAAGACAAACAAAAGGGTTATCAAGTGCAGAAATATGTGGTAAAGCTATTTTATAATCCCTGATTTTCTGTACAAGAAAGATGGATTTGAAGTAATATCTCCTTAGACTCTCATAAAACCTACAATATAAAATAAAATGTTGCCTGCTTTGCATTGAAACTCAATCACAAGGGCAAGTGGTCTTGACACCCACTATATGATATACCTTTCCCAGTTGCAATCTAGTTAAGACATAGCGATGCTGCCTGTTGATCACCTACCGTAAGTAGCTTAAGTAGGGTTGGCATTTTTCATAAAAAAACAATGACATATACAAAACAACTGTTTGCGTCCTTGCTTATGCACGCATCCTGCTTTCCTGTCTAAAATTTAGAAAATACGTTTTAATTACTCTCTTCTCTAACGAAAAATGTTTTTAGAGGATCAAGTTTAACTGATAGAATAAACAACTGATTTATAAACCCAATTATGTATGAAATCCAGGGAAATTTTTAAGCATGAACTAGAGCTAGGCAGTCTGGAATAATAGACTTAGTAAAATAGTTTCAGATTTTCCCCAGATAGACTGCCAAAGTAAAAGTGGTTTCAATAAGAACACTTCTTCCAGGAAATTCAGCCCAGTCTCCTTATGTACTATAGCGGATGAGCCTGAAGCAGGCATACATAACAGGCACCCGAGGAAGGAGTTCTCTTTGACCTGGAGGGAGTTACATGGAGCACATCCCCAGAGGCCCCTGCCAAAGATGACCATAGACAGCCCTCTCACTTTATCTATTTCGACCATTTCCCTAACTTTCCGACTTCCAATATTACTTGCAAACATGAAGGTTTCCTTCAGCTATAAACTGGTTTTATAGTGTCTAGAGATAAATGCACCCAATGGTAAAAAAACGATAAGTGGGAGGTACGGCCTAGAGTTCGTTTCGTAACAATCAATAACTAGTCAACGTGTAAGAGCTCACCCCATACCCCCCCACCCATTAGGTTTCTGGAATTAAAACATGTTAAGGACTAAAACAAGTTTATGCTGGTAGCATATCTTTGAAAGTCTAGGACATGCAGGTTTCCCAGAAAGAGGCAGTCGAAATACAAAGTGTTTCTGCTAGCTGTAACAAAATAAAACAAGCATTTGCAATGCAATGGGTCTCACGATTGCTCAAGTTAGAGCTATTAGCGTTGTAAACTCCTAATTGGACTTTTCTTGCCACATAAACTGAAAGTGAAAAGATAAACAGTTTCACATAAGTGAGCAGACGGCTGCCCTGAGCGTGAAGCAAACGCACAAAACAAAACAGAAGTGAGCTTACAGTGAAAAGTATCAGCAAAAGTGCAATTATCCATGTAACCGGCAAAAGTACAATTATCTATGTAAAAGGATTGATGTCATACAAAGCGCATGACTATTGCCCAGCAAGATCACGCTGCCTGCAAAACAAAGAGAAAAAGTAGTCCAGAAACCATATGGAAAACATGGAGCCTCGTAGGTTTTCAGTAGTTGGCCGGTGCACTCAAGGAGGGCTAAACACCGGAAGAGGCATGAAGTATGCATGCCTTTCACTAATCAAATCAAGCCAATTTCAAAAGTCAAGCCCACAAACCAGTGAAAATGATGGGAGTGGTTACAAGCCCGCAGAGAGATAACAACAGAGACAGAGCGCTTTGCGCGCTCAACCCTAAAAAAAGGAATGCAATAGTTTCATATTTTTTTTTCAAAAGGCGACAGCATTCTGACTGGTGTTAAACATTTTGCCAGAGCAATTGAAATGCTGCACCACCAAAAAGGTATTTTGTTAAACTGCTATTGGGATTGAGGAATACTTTTTAAAACGGTTTGCTAGGTTTGAATACGTTATGATCATGGAACAGGGTGTTTAGGAAGGATATATAGGCGCTCTTCTGAATGTATCTGTATCTCAAGAGGAGTACTTGGTTGTTATATTTCGCTTTCTTTTTCACTTTGTTTCACTCTGCCTAGATATGTCGTATCCTCATTCAAGCAAGCTCCTTTGCCCCACTAACTCACCGTCGCCAGTTCTGGTCACAGAAGGAAGTGTTTCTTTAGGGCCATAGCTCACTTGTTAACCCCGGAGCCGAATCCAGCCAGGCAGGAGCCAAATTACCTGTTAATACGGCGTGTTTCCTCGTGTAAAGCAGAGTACCTGGAATAATCTGGACAAGCACTAAGGAGGACCAGGATAAACGCGAATGACTTCACACGTGACCACCTTCAGTTAATTAGAAATGCTTTGTAGAATGGCTGTGTGACTGATTATAGTTCCCATTCAAGCAGTCTCTCCATTGGTTATTAATCACACAAAGGAGAGGTATATAAAAAAAAACAGGGAAAAACAAAAAGCTTATTGTGGGAAATCTGCCTGATCCTCACTTTCATTACTGTACCAGAGAAAAATGCCACGTTGAAGGGACCCCTCCATTCCCAATCCGTCATTAAGGGAGCGGGGCACCAATTGTAAACTGAAATCCCAGTGGGAAATCAATTTCTGGCTTCACAAATCTTACCCCGTTAGCATATGTATTATCGTTTTAACTGCAAATTAGTAACACATCTGGCCTCACCTAAAACAGGATAATATTCACAAGTTGCCATACGACCTGTCATGAGCCTTTAGAAGAATGATCATGTTTAGTCAAATGTTACATTTTGTTAATAATTTTGAGGTACTTACTTTGATGGACAGCACAATGTATAGCACAATGCACATACGCAAATTGATATTGAATGCGTTACAGTATACTGAGATCCAAAGTATTCACTTTCATGTCCCGTGTAAAATTAAGTGAAGAACTAATTAATTTTAACTGCTTTGCTTGATTACTAAGTGTTCTAGTTGAAGCAATTATATGCATGTAACACCATATTGTTTATTCATCGTATAGGTCTAGTCATCATCTTAGCATTTTATTGATTATCAGTTGACACTTTTATGATTCTCATACTTATATGGCAGAATGACTATTTTTGATATTTTGATCTACAGATGGTTAGTAACATACTGTCCTTATTATGTGCAAATCAGCTTTTGTTATCGTGTGTACCTGTAATTCGTGCAAGGATATGCTTCTATAAAGGCTTTTATTGATATACTGTTGTGGCTTTCATGATGGCCAAGTCATCATCTGGCACGAGCCTGCAAATAGTGGTCTGGCCCTATCCATAGACTAGATTGGTGTTTCATCATGGATGTACAACCCCAAACAGTTATAAATTGACCAGACTTGACAATTTCATACCTGACTTACTGGTTACCTCATTTTGCAACAATTTCCAGAGTTATATTTTCCTACCTAGCTCCCGTTTTCTACTTTGTAATTAATATGAACATGTCTTACAGCAAAAGCATATAACTAGTGATAGTAAATAAAAATTATCAATGTGAAATATACACTTCCAATTCAATATTTAATTTCTGATGGAAACTTCTACCTACAGACTCCCCACTTCTTTATTCCCTCACCTATTGTATATTCTAGGCACTGGACTGGATCTGGAAACTTCTGAGACAGTTCCCTCAGGCCTATAGGAGGGTGCTTACTCCATGTCGACACCAGAAGTGGAGTTGCAATGATTTCACCGGAGCCATATAGCACCCACACCAGCCTTTAATGCAAATTCAATTTTTTCCTTACATTTAGACACGCGCCCGTAGCTTCTTTCCTCAGATTAAACACCACCTGTCTACTTGGATACTATACCAATGGCCTGTGAGATGTTCTACCATGCCCTTTGGGACATTGCCGCGATGGCTGTGCCCAGCCTACCTGAAAACCTCTGCAATTAATTCAAGGAAGTAAACCATAATAGTCAGGATACATTCAGTCCTATGATCTATAGGTCTGGATGCAGCAGATGTGGTGGCAAGGCCCTGAAATCTTCATTGGCCCTGCATCTTCACCCTGGCTGTATTCTACATGCTATACTGGCAATGTCCAAGCAATGCTTACAGACCTTCAATTTTACAGCAACCCCTCTCTTTAAAGACAAGGCAGACTCTGCTTTGGAACAGCTTAAATCTGGAAAGTTGAGAGCCATATGCCTAGCACACCAATCCCTGAAGAAGGGCTTTCATCAATTATCAAAATTGAAATGTTTTCAAAGGAGTTTCAGGCAGCGTTAGCCCACCCAAACCATGCAACAGCAACATAATTGTGTGGCAATACAAGACAGAGGCAAAGGAAGAGGCACCCAGAACCATCCTTTCTCTTCCTCCTCTTCTCCAGCAGCACCAGGAAAGCTTCTTTAGCTTGCCCCTAAGGAGCATGTGTGTCCTGTGAAAGGACTGGTGTTCTTCTTTCAATAGGCCTAAAGAGCCTTAACTATACAAATGGGTCCTTTAAATTGTAGAAAGGAGCTATAACCTAACCTTCCAGCAGGACCCCCATGTCCATTTCCCCAAACATTCCCTTCAGTCAGAGGATCATATAAGGATGCAAGAAAGGTGCAGTAAAGTTGGTGCCAGAGCAGGAACATGGGCAGGGTTGCTATACCCAGTACTTCTTGGTTCCCAAGAAGAACAATGATCTTCACCTGATCTTAGTCCTCAGGCTCCTGAACTTTTACCTATGTAAGGAAAACTTCAGGATGCTGTTTTGGGTTCAGGTCCTTTTGAGTCTTGAGGTGGGAGACTGGATGGTGTCCCTCGACTTTCAGGATGCATACACCACATACCAGTCCTGCAGTTGCCCAGTAGGTACCTGTGTTGCATTGTAGGTTTCACTCACAACTACTTTGCAGTCCTCTTGACTTTAGCACCCTGAGTCTTCATGAAGGTGATGGTGGTGGTCAAGGTCCATCTCGGGAGGTTGGGGATCTCAGTATTCCTGTAGCTGGATGATTGACTGCTTAAAAACAGGTCACAGTAGAAAGTGTCACATCACCTTTTGGTAATAGCATCCCCACTGTTCGATTTGTGGTTTTCCATACCAGGTCACAGTAGAAAGTGTCACATCACCTTTTGGTAATAGAATCCCCACTGTTCTATTTGTGGTTTCCATAAACATTCCCAAGACACACCCTTGAACCCCCTTAGGCGAGTCTGAAATCCTCCAGTATGCTCTCTCCCTAGTCCAACATGGTCTTGTGGTGGGTATGCTCAAGGATGAATTGGGGGCTTGTCAGCTTTCCTTTGTCTCCAAGACCAGCCTTCTCTCTTCAAAGTCTTCTGTGGTTTTGAGGTTCATGAAGGGGCTGACTAACATGTTTGCTATTTGACCTTGGATTTGACTTTCTTGATGAGTGCCCTGTTGGAGCTTGTAGACAGTCCTTTAAGTTTCCTGATGTTCAGCATGTTTTTTCTGGTTGCTATTACTTCAGCAGGACATGTCTGAAAGCTGCAGGCACTGAGCTCCCGACCACAGATCACGTCCTTCTCCCCTGACAAACTTTCTTAAAACTAAAGCAGCTTTTCTCCCCAAGGTAGTGACCAACTTCCATACAGGTCACCCTATCACTCTGCCCACCTTTTATCCCTCCTCCATCCAACCAAGGAGGAAAAGCCTTTGCACTGATTGGACGCCAGACACGCGGTCAGTTATTACATTGACCACACTAAGGAGATCAGATCTGATAACCAGCTGGCCATAGGGTACGTGAGCAGCAAGAAGGGCCAGGGATTCCAAAAGACAACTTTGATCTGATGCACACTTGTGTAATAAGATGTGCTATTCTCTATCGAAGGAAGAGCTGCCAGCGAATATTCACACACATTACACCAGGGCTAACTCTTCCACTGCAGCCTTAGCCAGAGTCATGGTTGTGGTTGAGACCAGCAGAGCGGCAACACCTGTGCTTCCCATCACACCTTTGCCAAACACTATTGTTTAGATTCACAGGTGACATGGAGTGGCTATTTCGCCCACTTGGTCCTCCTGCATTTCCTTATCTGACCTTTCCTTCTGACCTTATGTCGGGTGTAGGTATTGCTTTGGAAATCAATTCAAGATGTGAGGTATCTCCAGGAATAAGTATCCATCAGAACAAAAGTTACTTACCCATGGTAAGGATCTGTCTGGTGGATGCTCAATCTGCGTGCAATTCCACACTCACTCTGCTCTCCTCCCCGTTTTAGAGGTATGTCATAGGTCTTTAATAGGGTTCAAAATGAGTTTGCTTCACTGCACTGTTATACTGCTGACATCTCGTTGTCTTCACCTCAAAAGGCGTGGGTAAAACCAGTCAAGAACTGGCGGCAGGGCACCGAGGTGGGTTATATAGGGCTCTAGCAACGTGGCCATGACCACACTTCCAGCGTCCCCTACCAGTGCGGGAGTGCTACGTCAGAAGTTTCCGGGTCCAGTCTAGCACATGAGGTAATACAAAGGCTAGTAATCTGAAGGTAGATACAGTATCCACTAGAAAGATCATTACTGAAGGTAAATAACTTTTTCTTAGTATGCATGCAGATCTAAGACAAAAATAACTTTTTGCATTTTTTTTTTACAGCTTTTGGAAATTAACTGGACGGGGCTGACTAATCTTCTAGATGTTCCTGGATTAAAGTAAGCATGAAGTGTAATGTAAATGTGGGCATTTTACAAAATTAGATCCTTTACAACTGTATTTTTTGTTTATTAGTTGGTTAGGTGGTTGGAATTAGATAAATTATTTACATATCACTAAAATCTTCCATGTGAAATAAGTTCAAAACAATATACTCCCAACTACAGATGAACAAGTGACAAGGCTTGGGAAGAAGAACAGGAGGTATACTGGCTTGGTCGAGCTGCCTTCTATTCGTGTGAATTTCCAGCTTGGTTTTAAAACACGTACTGTATCTATTAACCGCACAGATCATGCCCTACTTCAAAAACACCCGCGACCACAGTAAGGACTGCCTCCGATTGTAAGCCTACAAAATAAAAACAATTTACATCTGCCTGGCTGGAAAAAAAAAATTGTGATTATTCCGTTTGAACAAATATGACCTTTCCTCATTTTAAAATGGCTCTGACAGGGTGCATCACACCTCCAAGACTCCCCCAACATGGCAAAATACATCTTTCAATGATTCATGCTTTTATGTCAAAACATGACCAGAACCCAAGGCAAGCTGCTCATATCCAGTACCAAGTCCAGATAGTAGGTTGAAGGGAGCCAGCTACAGGCCAAATTAAGTCACTATCACAAAAAAACCTTGGCTGTCATGTATGTTTTTCAAAATCCATACCCTTAGCCAGAGTACTGTGCGTTCAAATGTAAGCGCCTTACACGCCTTGACTGCAAAGAATGAATTATTTCCACTGAAGAAATTCATATGGAACTATTGAGAATGTTTTGTAACAGAAAAGCCTATGACTGGAAACATGGTCTTGACCCAGTGGAATTGGGTGCCAATCTCAGTGTGGGACTAGGAGAGAAAATAGGCCCTGGCACCATAATAAAATTGCCCCTCCTCCCCCATTAGTGAACTAGATAGCTACAAAGTGGCCCATATTAGTAAATTAGGCCATTTTTAACTTGTAAAGACACACTGTATTTAAGTGTTTTGCAAGGTATGGAAGTCTGGATGGATTTGAGCCTGCTGCAGGGAATGCTTATTTTAATATGGAGGAATTCAACAGTAAAACCCGGCTCACCAGACCATAAAAAGGACCACATACAGCCAGAAAACTGTCCCACTGTCTGACCTGTGAGACAAGTAGGGCACAGCCTGTTCTCCATAGTGGCCAGTAAGACCCTGGTCAACCTGAGTTCAAACTGTCTACCCGCAGGGCTTTTTTATCTTTCTGCACTGAGCCTTATTTGTTACGTTTATTTCTATCATTTACGTCTGATATTTGTTTATATCGCCTTGAATACATTATTCCAAAGATTGCAGGATTCACTTTTTTATTTAGTAAACTGTCCTACCATCGCTTTATTCCCTTGTTCTGGCTCAAAGAGTAATTATCTTGAACAGCTGAGCAAACGAGACGACCATGTTTCATGGAAATATAATGCTGAGCTTTCTCTGAAAGACGGGCTTATTTATTTTTACTTTGTTGACAAGTCTTGTTGACCCATTATTGGCTAATTAACCTGATAGGTGCGGGCGTCGGCCACTGGCCGACGCCCACACACCCTCCCTGGTGCGGGTCACGACCAGTGGCCGACACCAGGAAGGGTATCAATAAATCCTCGGGTGCGTCGCACCCGAGGATTATTTTTTTTTTCTAAACCCCCCCCGGGAGACACGGAAGCTTCCGTGTCTCCCCCCGCCCCCCCCACCCGCCCCTTTGTGACGTCAGCGCGCCTCGCGGCGCGCTGACGTTGCAAAGGTGTTTTCCCCATCAAAGCAGGAAGCAGCCTTGCGGCTGCTTCCTGCTTTGATGGGGAAAACGGCCTTTCTCACGTTCGGGAAGGCCTCGTAAGAAAGGGGAGTGTCTCCCCTTTCTTACGAGGCCTTCCTGAAAGTGTTTCCTGGCCCCCGATCGCAGCACAGCTGCGATCGGGGGCCAGGAAACACTTTCAGGAAGGCCTCGTAAGAAAGGGGAGACACTCCCCTTTCTTACGAGGCCTTCCTGAAAGTGTTTCCTGGCCCCCCGGTCGCAGCTGTGCTGCGATCGGGGGCCAGGAAACACTTTCAGGTTTCCTGGCCCCCCGATCGCAGCACAGCTGCGATCGGGGGGCCAGGAAACACTTTGAAAAGGCCTCGTAAGAAAGGGGAGACTCTCCCCCTTTCTTACGAGGCCTTCTCAAACTGTTTCTGGCCCCCGATCGCAGCTGTGCTGCGATCGGGGGCCAGAAACAGTTTGAGCAGGCCTCGTAAGAAAGGGGGAGAGTCTCCCCTTTCTTACGAGGCCTTCTCAAAGTGTTTCCTGGCCCCCGATCGCAGCACAGCTGCGATCGGGGGCCAGGAAACACCACTAGACGCCAGGGATTTCACTTTGGGGGGGCGGCCCCCTCGGAAAACGGGCGCCCCCCCCCCCCCCCCGGGGGCATAATTAATAAAAATAAAAAAAGGTAGGTGCCCCCTGGGGGGGGGGGGGCGCGATCGCGCCCCCCTCCCCCCAGGGGATTGTTTTTTTTTTTTTTTTTAAATAATGAAAAAAAAAAAAAATGACAGGGGGTCGCCCATCGGCAGGGTGACCCCCTGTGGGGGCAATTTTTTTTTTAGATGTTGTAGGGTTTCCCTGGGGGCCATTTTGGCCCCCAAGGAAACTATACAACAACTAAAAAAAATAGATCTATATATAGATCTATATTTATATATCTATGTAGATAGATATATCTATGTACATGGATATATCTATAGATATATCTATGTACATAGATATATATATATATATATAGAGGTAGATCTATATATACCAAAGAGATTTATAAAGTGTGCTACTCACCTGTGAGGGTCTCAAGGCGCTTGGGGGGGTGCGGGGGGAGGGAAAGGGGCTGGGAGGTTCACTGTTCGAAAAGCCAGGTTTTGAGGCCCTTCCTGAAAAGAAGTAGGTTTTGGGTCTTGCGAAGGTGGGTTGTGAGGGCGTTCCAGGTTTTGGGTGCAAGGTAGGAGAAGGATCTGCCCCCGGTGGTGGTGTGTTTGATGCGGGGGACAGAGGCGAGAGAGAGGTCAGCTGAGCGGACGTTTTGTGTGGGGGTGTGGAAGGTGACTCTCGTTGAGGTAGGCAGGGCCTGTGTTGTGGAGTGATTTGTGTGCGAGGATGAGGATCTTGAAGGTGATCCTTTTGTCAATGGGGAGCCAGTGGAGGGATTTGAGGTGTGGAGAGATGTGTTCGTGTCGGCGGAGGTCGAGGATGAGTCGTGCTGCTGAGTTCTAGATGCGTGTAGTTTGCGCTTGAGTTTTAGAGTGGTGCCGGCGTAGAGGGCGTTTCCGTAATCAAGCCTGCTGCTGTGTGCGTGAGTGACAGTTTTTCTGGTCTCTGTGGGGATCCATTTGAATGTTTTTCAGTATACGGAGTGTGTTGAAGCATGAGGAGGTGAGAGCGTTGATTTGTTGGGTCATCGAGAGGGAGGAGTCTAGGATGATGCTGAGGTTGCGTGCGTGGTTGGCGGGGGTGGGTGCAGGGCCTAGCGTGGTGGGCCACCATGAGGGGTCCCAGGTGTTTTTGTGTGGGCCAAAGAGGATTATTTCGGTTTTGCTTGAGTTGAGTTTCAGGTGATTGGCTGTCATATATATATCACTTTTGTCAATATGTGTGTGGTTTCCCTGGGGGGAAAAGGGTCCGACTTGTCTAGTGGCAGTTTTAGTGCCATAAAGAAGCGCAGAAGGTTTATATGCCTACTGCAAAGAGCAAATCTGTATTTTATGTAAATAGCTGAGTACATTAGCAAAGTCTATGGAGAGATGAAGGGCACTTTTGCTGGGTGGTAATGAGGGAATCCGAGGAGGAGGGAGTGGGAGTACCAATGATTGTTGGACTGGGCGCAGGAGGTGCTAAAGACTGTGACGAATGGTATGTGACAAGGTGTTTTTTGAGTGTCTTGAAAGTACGTGCTGATTGAGGGAAGAAGCGCAGGTAAGGTGGCCTCTACTGTTGCACGTATCTCACACACCATCGATTTTGTGACTGTCTACGTAGGCTAGTGTTTTAGAGCAACAGTTTAGCCAATAGCAGAGATGGCATCTTGATGGATGACTGCTGCCTACACTCGGGTTATAGAGGACCGCTCTGACATAGGATCAGAGACTGAGACATCAGATACTGAGACAGCATCTGAGGGATAGGACAATGGCGCAGACTCTGGGAGTGATTTTTCAGTCAGAGGAGTCCCATTCGATAACTCCTCTTCCAGTACATTATGAGGGAGGTGATGAGGACAGTCCTGCTGTCCCTTCGCAAGCTGTTTGTGCAACTGGGTAATAGTGGGTTAGGTCAACCCAGAGAGCAGGTGAATGTGGCGGCAAGCAGAGAGAGAGTGCTCTCTTGGGAGCTCCCCAATTTAGTTCAGCCCCAAATTCCACCACCCAAATCATATTGTGGAGACATCAAAATTATCCATGGCAAAACAAACTGGTTTTGTAAGGCAGGCACCTGTGTTTTTGGTCCTGGATTCGGCGGCCATATAGAGAAACACACTAAACCCAAACATTTCTGGAAACTAGACATTCGGGCGAGTCCACAGAGGTGTGACTTGTGTGGCTTCCCCAAAGTTTTCTTACCCAGAATACCCTGCAAAGCTGAAATGTTGAAAAAAAACTAAATGTTTCTCGCATTTCTGTCACACAAACTACAGGAATATGCTGGGATCCACAATATTCCTACCACCCAGTGACTCCTCACCTGTCCTGATAAAAACACTACCCCACTTGAGTGCCTACACCTAGTGTCTGTGTCAGGAATGGATCACCCCAGGGTCAACAGCTGCCTCACGTAAGGACCAACATTGACCGTTGTGTGATCTATTCCTGTCGCAGGCACCAGGCCTAACCACACAAGTGAGGTATCATTTTTATCGGGAGGCTTGGGGGAACGCTGGGTGGAAGGAAATTTGTGGCTCCTCTCAGATTCCAGAACTTTCTGTCACCGAAATGTGAGGAAAACTTGTTTTTTTAGCCACTTTTTGAGGTTTGCAAAGGATTCTGGGTAACAGAACCTGGTCCGAGCCCCGCAAGTCACCCCTCCTTGGATTCCCCTAGGTCTCTAGTTTTCAGAAATGCACAGGTTTGGTAGGTTTCCCTAGGTGCCGGCTGAGCTAGAGGCCAAAATCTACAGGTAGGCACTTTGCAAAAAACAGCTCTGTTTTCTGTGATGTGTCCACGTTGTGTTTTGGGGCATTTCCTGTCGCGGGCGCTAGGCCTACCCACACAAGTGAGGTATCATTTTTATCGGGAGACTTGGGGGGACGCTGGGTGGAAGGAAATTTGAGGCTCCTCTCCGATTCCAGAACTTTCTGTCACCGAAATGTGAGGAAAACTTGTTTTTTTAGCCACTTTTTGAGGTTTGCAAAGGATTCTGGGTAACAGAACCTGGTCAGAGCCCCGCGAGTCACCCCATCTTGGATTCCCCTAGGTCTCTAGTTTTCAAAAATGTACAGGTTTGGTAGGTTTCCCTAGGTGCCGGCTGAGCTAGAGGCCAAAATCTACAGGTAGGCACTTTGCAAAAAACAGCTCTGTTTTCTGTGATGTGTCCACGTTGTGTTTTGGGGCATTTCCTGTTGCGGGCGCTAGGCCTACCCACACAAGTGAGGTATCATTTTTATCGGGAGACTTGGGGGGACGCTGGGTGGAAGGAAATTTGAGGCTCCTCTCCGATTCCAGAACTTTCTGTCACCGAAATGTGAGGAAAACTTGTTTTTTTAGCCACTTTTTGAGGTTTGCAAAGGATTCTGGGTAACAGAACCTGGTCAGAGCCCCGCGAGTCACCCCATCTTGGATTCCCCTAGGTCTCTAGTTTTCAAAAATGTACAGGTTTGGTAGGTTTCCCTAGGTGCCGGCTGAGCTAGAGGCCAAAATCTACAGGTAGGCACTTTGCAAAAAACAGCTCTGTTTTCTGTGATGTGTCCACGTTGTGTTTTGGGGCATTTCCTGTCGCGGGCGCTAGGCCTACCCACACAAGTGAGGTATCATTTTTATCGGGAGACTTGGGGGGACGCTGGGTGGAAGGAAATTTGAGGCTCCTCTCCGATTCCAGAACTTTCTGTCACCGAAATGTGAGGAAAACTTGTTTTTTTAGCCACTTTTTGAGGTTTGCTAAGGATTCTGGGTAACAGAACCTGGTCAGAGCCCCGCGAGTCACCCCATCTTGGATTCCCCTAGGTCTCTAGTTTTCAAAAATGTACAGGTTTGGTAGGTTTCCCTAGGTGCCGGCTGAGCTAGAGGCCAAAATCTACAGGTAGGCACTTTGCAAAAAACAGCTCTGTTTTCTGTGATGTGTCCACGTTGTGTTTTGGGGCATTTCCTGTCGCGGGCGCTAGGCCTACCCACACAAGTGAGGTATCATTTTTATCGGGAGACTTGGGGGGACGCTGGGTGGAAGGAAATTTGAGGCTCCTCTCAGATTCCAGAACTTTCTGTCACCGAAATGTGAGGAAAACTTGTTTTTTTAGCCACTTTTTGAGGTTTGCAAAGGATTCTGGGTAACAGAACCTGGTCAGAGCCCCGCGAGTCACCCCATCTTGGATTCCCCTAGGTCTCTAGTTTTCAAAAATGTACAGGTTTGGTAGGTTTCCCTAGGTGCCGGCTGAGCTAGAGGCCAAAATCTACAGGTAGGCACTTTGCAAAAAACAGCTCTGTTTTCTGTGATGTGTCCACGTTGTGTTTTGGGGCATTTCCTGTCACGGGCGCTAGGCCTACCCACACAAGTGAGGTATCATTTTTATCGGGAGACTTGGGGGGACGCTGGGTGGAAGGAAATTTGAGGCTCCTCTCAGATTCCAGAACTTTCTGTCACCGAAATGTGAGGAAAACTTGTTTTTTTAGCCACTTTTTGAGGTTTGCAAAGGATTCTGGGTAACAGAACCTGGTCAGAGCCCCGCGAGTCACCCCATCTTGGATTCCCCTAGGTCTCTAGTTTTCAAAAATGTACAGGTTTGGTAGGTTTCCCTATGTGCCGGCTGAGCTAGAGGCCATAATCCACAGGTAGGCACTTTGCAAAAAAACAGCTCTGTATTTTGTGAAAAAATGGGATGTGTCCACGTTGTGTTTTGGGGCATTTCCTGTCGCGGGCGCTAGGCCTACCCACACAAGTGAGGTATCATTTTTTTCGGGAGACTTGGGGGAACATAGAATAGCAAAACAAGTGTTATTGCCCCTTATCTTTCTCTACATTTTTTCCTTCCAAATATAAGAGAGTGTGTAAAAAAGACGTCTATTTGAGAAATGCCCTGCAATTCACATGCTAGTATGGGCACCTCGGAATTCAAAGATGTGCAAATAACCACTGCTCCTCAAAACCTTATCTTGATCCCATTTTGGAAATGCAAAGGTTTTCTTGATACCTCTTTTTCACTCCTCATATTTCAGCAAATGAATTGCTGTATACCCAGTATAGAATGAAAACCAACTGCAGGGTGCACCTCATTTATTGGCTCTGGGTACCTAGGGTTCTTGATGAACCTATAAGCCCTTTATATCCCCGCAACCAGAAGAGTCCAGCAGACAAAACGGTATATTGCTTTCAGAAATCTGACATCGCAGGAAAAAGTTACAGAGTAAAACATAAAGAAAAATGGCTGTTGTTTTCAGCTCAATTTCAATATTTTTTTATTTCAGCTGTTATTTTCTGTAGGAAAACCTTGTAGGATCTACACAAATGACCCCTTGCTGAATTCAGAATTTTGTCTAGTTTTCAGAAATGTTTAGCTTTCCGGGATCCAGCATTGGTTTCACACCCATTCCTGTCACTAACTGGAAGGAGGTTGAAAGCACCAAAAATAGTAAAAATGGGGTATGTCCCAGTAAAATGCCAAATTTGTGTTGGAAAATGTGGTTTTCTGATTCAAGTCTGCCCGTTCCTGAAAGGTGGGGAGATAGTGATTTCAGCACCAGAAACCTTTTGTTGATGGCATTTTCAGGGAAAAAACCACAAGCCTTCTTCGGCGGCCCTTTTTTCCCATTTTTTTGGAAAAAACTAAATTTTCACTGTATTTTGGCTATTTTCTTGGTCTCCTCCAGGGTAAACCACAAACTCTGGGTACCATTAGAATCCCTAGGATGTTGGAAAAAAAGGACGCAAATTTGGCGTGGTTAGCTTATGTGGACAAAAAGTTATGAAGCCCTAAGCGCAAACTACCCCAAATAGCCAAAAAAGGGCTCAGCACTGGGGGGGAAAAGGCCCAGCAGCTAAGGGGTTAAAGGGATTGCGAAGACGCTGTGTTTTTTTTTTTCACCTGGCCATTACTTGGTCTCCACTGCTGCCATCTAGTGTCCAACGGCGGCGATGTTAAAAATAAAAATACGACCCGACTCGGTTAATTGTGCCCCTTTGTTTATTTTTGCTAACCGCGTAATGTATCTATCTAGGTATTTGTATTTCATTTGGACTGGACACTGAAGAGCATGTGTTTCAGATATATGCATGCATTGTGGTGTAGCCTGTCAGTAAAGGTTTGTGTGTTAGATTACACACCGATTCTGAGCAAGCTTTGACAATGCACATCAAGATCAGCATTCAGAAGAGTGTGTTTGTGCCTGCGCTTGCAAAGAGAAGCAGACAAATGTAGAGGCACAGAGATGTGAATTGTTCCCTTATGCACTAGAATGCATGCCTCGCTTTGGAGGTGAAAGGAAATGCACGAGCAGCCGATAGCGTTAGGTGAAAGCAAAGTATTCTTCTGGTCTATGCAGCAATGTGATTGGCAGAGACTTAAGCCAGTGATTGAACGAGGTTGGTCGAAAAAACCAATAGCCGAATTGGTCGGACCCAAAGCCCGCTGAAGGTATCGTGCAAAGGTTAGGTCTGTTTTAACAGCTACACTCTCAGACCCCGACTTAAAAAGAGCTAGAACAGTGGTTCCCAGCCTTTTCATTTCAGTGGACCCCCACTGTATCATTATTGGAACCCGGTGACCCACACTGAATCAATAATTACTTTAATCCAGGGCCCCCCCCTGCCACCCCCCCCACCCCCACCCCCCCCCCCACCCCCCCTTCCCCCCCCCCCCCACCCCACTGGGTCATTACTGTGAGCCGGAACCCCGGCCTAAACATGGTTGATGATTTGAAACACAAAAAAAAAAACTCCCAAAATACAGAAACATGTATTCATAAAACATACACAAATTATAACACTTCTAATGTAATTTGCAAACAAATATTTAAAAAAATAAATAGGAAGGTAGGAGCTTTTCTAAATTCAATTGAAACCACACATCGCCCATATTACATTTTGACTGATCTGACAAATCAATCCGAGAATACTAATGACGTTTTTAGCCTCCAATTTCAAATACCTTGATTTGTACAGTACATGTAGCCAGTTTATGTATGTACACTTTATTACTCTGTTATTATTATTTAATTTTCGAAGCAGTCTGGGACCCCAAGAGATGGCCTTATAGACCCCCAGTGTTCCCTGGACCACAGATTGAGAACCACACTGAGCTAGAGCAATAAAAATGAAAGAAAAGCATAGAGTGCTCATAAATTAGGAAATATGATTCACCCCAAAACACAGGAACTGTAAGGCACCCACCCTATCTTGTACGTATCCTCCTTCGTTTGATTGGTTTAGCAGACTTTTTTGGAACTCACAAAGTGGTTTGTCTAGATGGCAGAAATGTTAGCTAGCTCACAAGTGTACTTTATCATGGTATAGTTTTGTGAAGTATATTTGTGACTATTCAGAAGCATCTTTGTGTATGTACATGTGAACTGTTTACATATAACATGCGTAAATGCAACGCTAGGGCAACAGCGCTGTAAGTCTTTTAAAAAAATCACTGTAGGAAAAATATTATTCCTTGTAGAAAGAACTCTTCCCCCTACACCTTCATCAACTTTTCAGGTGAATACCGCCCCCTCCTTGTGATTGGGATGGGTAAGGGGAAATTGTGGGGATAGCCACAAACCTTTTAGTTTTTGTCAGGCATACGTTTCCCTGGATAATTCTACTTTATAAGATCATCTCCCCTCCGCTAGAAGAAGCTTTACACACAGAAATGAGTATGTATGTATGTATGTATGAATACTTCTTTTTACAAATGTAAATCTCATGCCAAACATGTACTTGCACTCATAATTCAGGTTATTTGAGCACATGGTATTCTTTTATGCATTGCAGAGGTGATTTATAAATTTTTGCATGGCTGTTGTCAGAGGCGGCTCCTCAGTTAGGGCGGAGGAGTGTCGCCCCCCGCCAGAATCACAAGCTGCAAACCTTTCAGAAGGAAAGGATAATAAACTATGTTTAATATCCTTTCGTTATGAAAGAAGGGGGTGAGGCCTTGGGGGTGACTAGTAGTGAGGTGTACAGCACTACGTATGTTTGGACGGCCATCTCGGGTCGGCCAAACACACATGCACAGTAGGTGCTCTCCAGCCTGGCACTG
This sequence comes from Pleurodeles waltl, assembly GCF_031143425.1. Classification (NCBI taxonomy): domain Eukaryota; kingdom Metazoa; phylum Chordata; class Amphibia; order Caudata; family Salamandridae; genus Pleurodeles; species Pleurodeles waltl. Next base: position 666,893,080 of record NC_090449.1, on the reverse strand, counting down.
GCTGGGTGCTCCCAGCCAATCCTGACGCTGCTCTGAGCTGCATCAGATTGGCCGCAGGGCAGGCTGGGAGCCTGTGCCTTTAGCGACGATGAAAAGGAGAGCAGTGCGGTTCGGTAGATCAGGTAAGTTTTTAAATTTTTAAAAAATATTTAAATTTAGCCCCTAACCCCACTCTTCACCTCACGCCCCGCTCGCGCTGCACCTGCCCTGCCCCTTTTCACCCCAGCGAGCTGCGACTGGCTATTATTAAAGAGGCCTGCTAAAGAGGTCATTAGTAATTTCAGTACTATGTAAATATAAAAAATAAGAAGCGTTTATAATTTCAGTTGCCTTACTAATTAGTTTGGTCTTTCTGTGATTCTGATGAAGTTTACAAATGATTCATGAGGCACAGTTCAGTGACACTGGGCTCCTTGCTTGTAATAGTTGGTTAACAATAATGCCATTCCATAGGCTTTGGAGGAGAAATGTAAACCTTGAGGCCAAGTCCCAAAAGCCATAATTATTACCCACAGGTTTACTACCTGCACATGTACAGATTTACACTTTTTTTGGAATTATACATTTTTTTTTCCAGATTAGGCCAGGAATTCTCTACCTTTTGACCATTTCCTTCCGTAATCCCCCCCCCAATGCCCGCCCTGCCGTGCACCGCTGCGCCCCGCCCCGCCATGCATCGCTCCTGATCTAGGGCATTCCCATCCTGGAATACTCGCTTCCCCCTCACACAGGGGGAGATTTACCTCTGTGGTAACCTTTGTGTGAGGAATTCCTTTACGGAGTGGAAGGAACAGTTCTTTAATTGCAAAAGCGATTTGCAGTCATATGAAATAATTTGCGTGAATAATTCAAACTCGCATCGAATATTAATTTGTGAATTTGGTGCCATGTCTATGTGCTTGGTGCCATTCTCCTACATAAACTTGTTTCTGATGTTTTATTTGAATGTAGCAGTGTAAATGACAAAGCACACAAAGGAAAAAACAAAATCTACACTTCTGTCACCGTTCTAGAACTCATCCAGTAATATAAATATGGAAACAATTTTCATAAAAGGAAATGGGGAATGACTGCACTTACCTTCTGGTACAATTTGAGTTTTCTCTGTATTCTACTAGGAATCTATGGTTTTTGTGACAATTTGTGAAGGGCATGAAACATACGTGGGCTATTTCGTACGCCATCTGCGTTTCTACTAGTTGTGTTGAGTGAAGCTTCATGTGAGATGCAAGCAGGGCCGGCATTAGCGATGGTGGCACCCTGTGAGACAGTCTCTGCTGGTGCCCCCTCTCCCTACACACCAACCTATGCATTCTTTTCTTAAGTGCTGTCTGTACTTTCACAGCTGTGTCCCCACATACGTTTCCATAGAATCCTAATTTGTATTGGCCCTTGTGTGACTATCGTTCTGTCTACAGAGCTCTCTGTGGTGCAGTCGGCACATGCTCCATCGGATCCCCATAACAGGGAGGCAGTGGAGATGGGATGGAGGATGAAGTGCTAAGTTGGGAGGGAACATGCAACAAAGAGGGGGTACAATTGACCACTATATAACCAATTCCATCTCACTCTCTGCTTGCAGAGAGGACAAGGAATAGACGAGCATGTTATTTGGATATGTTTCTGACCCTGTGACAGGCATTGACAACGACATACACTGATTTTAGTCTCAATTCCAGAGCTCTCAGTAATTACCCATGCTCAACACCCATTCCTTCTTGAAGCCCAACCAGGCAAATTGAGACGGCTCATTCCCAGCAGTCACTATACAAGACTTATGTTGCATAAAAACACTACAGAACCATATCAGAGAAAAGGAAAAACTCTTATAAGCTAGGGAGGATCCCATGTAACATGAATTAATATGAGTGAAAGGTAAACAGGGACTGCATGGCTGCCTTGGATTACATTAAAGGTTCTTGCAGTTTTTGCCGAGAACCAGATCAGAGTTTTTCATTTGTAAAGTTAAGGACTTTAATATAAGACAGCATAGAATCCTGTCCTTTTGACAGAGTGACACCTGAAAAGTATTCAGGTTAAAACAAACCAGAACTATTGGCTTGGCAGTGCTTATTAACAGTATTATATAAATTGATAATACCACGTGAATAATTACACTTAAAAATGCATCAATTCTGAAAATATGAGACTGTAAATTAAACATTTCTAATTTCTGTAGAAGTAGCAGCCTTTTAGACGAATCATTTACTCCAGTTCTTCTTGTACCATTTCCCTCTCTCATTGTGCTGTGCACTTAGACCCTCCTACTATCCACATCTTTCTTAAATCTTCTCACAAATCTCCTCCATCATGCTTTTCACTCAGACCTTTTGCATTTACTTCCTTGCGTCACCTCCTCTTTGCCATGCCTTTGCACACATGTATATATGCACACACTCAAAATCACACTCTCTCGCTCAGTTATAAACACAGAATTTTCTTTTTCTTTTTACACAGTCCAAATTCTCCACAACTGTGTACCTCCATCACCCACTTTTACATAAATCAATCATTACTATCAGCACTCAATTGAACGTTGGCTCTGAAGAGAGGCCAATGATTGGAAGAGCATGTAGTCTGCACACCTTTATGACCTGCTGCCACGCACTGTGAGAAACATGTACTTCCTTCAAGGCGTACCCTGATATCACCCAGACACCTGGAAGTTACTGTTCATCGTATGAGCTATAAAAGAGTCATTTGGTGCATGAAAAAAACTGCAAGAACAAACATCTATAAAATGCAGACGTTGTTAGCAGTCTACCGCCGACATGGATTGACTTAGTTATCATAGTATTGTGAAAAAGGTCGGTGTTTTAGAGAACAAAATTAATAAGGTGAACATGAGGGCTAGTATGGCTTTCCTGAGTGTTCCTCTGTTCCATGAGAGGCCTCTGACACTACTGTCCCTCTTCCATACAAGATTTACCTGTCATGTTGCATGCCAAGAGAAAGACAAGCAAGCTGTCTGTCTTTTTAAATAGCAAACTGCTGCTGTCATAATCTTTGTCCTGGTGTGTGGAGTGGCGTGAGCGCTCCCACACAACCTCTGGCCTTAAGCTCAGTAAAATGCGAGAACAGGCATGAACCGTGTACTTTAGGTGCTGAGCATGAGCTGTTACACGGTGCCATGCCCCGCTGCACCGCCCTAAAGCCGGCCCTGGATGCAAGTCAATCTACCATCAGATGCTCATTTAAAAGCTTCTGACTTGAGAAAAATTCCCAAAAGTAAAATTTTTTCTGAAAGAAAGACCAATTTCACCCCCTCCCCTCTTTTTTTAACACCCTGGCCAGGCATTTCTTTCAATGTGACTGTAAGGTTTTTCAACACTGTGACTATGTAACGGCAAAAGTTGGCCGGTGCATGCTTGCATTGTTGTTAGCTTGAGCCTCTGAGTGCAGTCATGACGAGTAACCCCTATGCCTTGTGCAGGGGGTCTGGAATTTAATAAAATATCTACTTTTCCATGGGACAGGTTGCAGGAAGTTGGCTCTGTATGTACTATTTCAAAGTAAGAAATAGCATGCACAGAGTCCAAGGGTTCCCCTTAGAGGTAAGATAGTGGCAAAAAGAGATAATTCTAATGCTCTATTTTGTGGTAGTGTGGTCGAGCAGTAGGCTTATCAGAGGGTAGTGGTAATAAGCATTTGTTGTACACACACAGGCAATAAATGAGGAACACACACTCAAAGACAATTCCAGGCCAATAGGTTTTTGTATAGAAAAATATATTTTCTTAGTTTATTTTAAGAACCACAGGTTCAAGATTTACAATCAATACTGCAAATGAAAGGTACTTCACTTAGGTATCATAGGAACTTTGAATCAGCAAAATAGCATGTACAGTTTTGGCAAAAATGGCAATAAGCTATTTTAAAACTAGACAGTGCAAATTTCAACAGTTCCTGGGGGAGGTAAGTATTTGTTAGTTTTGCAGGTAAGTAAACCACCTACAGGGTTCAAAGTTGGGTCCAAGGTAGCCCACCGTTGGGGGTTAAGGGCAACCCCAAAGTTACCGCACCAGCAGCTCAGGGCCAGTCAGGTGCAGAGGTCAAAGTGGTGCCCAAAACGCATAGGCTTCAATGGAGAAGGCGGTGCCCCGGTTCCAGTCTGCCAGCAGGTAAGTACCCGCGTCTTCGGATGGCAGACCAGGGGGGTTTTGTAGGGCACTGGGGGGGACACAAGTCAGCACAAAAAGTACACCCTCAGAGGCACAGGGGCGGCCGGGTGCAGAGTGCAAACAGGCGTCGGGTTTGCAATGGAATTCAATGGGAGACCCAGGGGTCTCTTCAGCGAAGCAGGCAGGCAAGGGGGGGGCTCCTCGGGGTAGCCACCACCTGGGCAAGGGAGAGGGCCACCTGGGGGTCGCTCCTGCACTGGAGGTCGGATCCTTCAGGTCCTGGGGGCTGCGGGTGCAGTGTCTTTACCAGGCGTCGGGTTCTTAGAAGCAGTCAGTCGCGGTCAGGGGGAGCCTCTGGATTCCCTCTGCAGACGTTGCTGAGGGACTCAGGGGGGTCAACTCTGGCTACTCACAGGGTCTCAGTCGCCGGGGAGTCCTCCCTGTAGTGTTGTTTCTCCGCAGGTCGAGCCGGGGGCGTCGAGTGCAGAGAGGAAAGTCTCACGCTTCCGGCGGGAAACATGCAGTCCTTTAAAAGTTGTTTCTTTGTTGCAAAGTTGTTTCTTCTTTGGAGCAGAGCCGCTGTCCTCGGGAGTTCTTGGTCCTTTTAGCTGCAGGGTAGTCCTCTGAGGCTTCAGAGGTCGCTGCATCCTGGGGGACGCGCCGCTGGTGCAGTTTTTCTTGAAGTGGGGAGACAGACCGGTAGGGCTGGGGCCAAAGCAGTTGGTGTCTCAGTCTTCTCTGCAGGGCTTTCAGGTCAGCAGTCCTTCGTCTTCAAGTTGCAGGAATCTATCTTGCTAGGTTTTGGGAGCCCCTAAATACTCAATTTAGGGGTGTGTTTAGGTCTGGGGGGTTAGTACCCAATGGCTAATAGCCCTGAGGGTGGCTACACCCTCTTTGTGCCCCCTCCCTGAGGGGAGGGGGCACATCCCAAATCCTATTGGGGGAATCCTCCATCTGCAAGTTGGAGGATTTCTAAAAGTCAGAGTCACCTCAGCTCAGGACACCTTAGGGGCTGTCCTGACTGGCCAGTGACTCCTCCTTGTTTTTCTCATTATCTCCTCCGGCCTTGCCGCCAAAAGTGGGGCCGTGGCCAGAGGGGGCGGGCATCTCCACTAGCTGGAGTGCCCTGGGGCGCTGTAACAAAGGAGGTGAGCCTTTGAGGCTCACCGCCAGGTGTTACAGTTCCTGCAGGGGGAGGTGAGAAGCACCTCCACCCAGTAAGGCTTTGTTACTAGCCACAGAGTGACAAAGGCACTCTCCCCATGTGGGCAGCAACATGTCTGGTGTGTGGCAGGCTGGCAAAACTAGTCAGCCCACACTGGAAGTCGGGTATGTTTTCAGGGGTCATCTCTAAGATGCCCTCTGGGGTGTATTTCATAATAAAATGTACACTGGCCTCAGTGTGCATTTATTGTGCTGAGAAGTTTGATACCAAACTTCCCAGTTTTCAGTGTAGCCATTACGGTGCTGTGGAGTTTGTGTTTGACAGACTCCCAGACCATATACTCTTATGGCTACCCTGCACTTACAATGTCTAAGGTTTTGCTTAGACACTGTAGGGGCATAGTGCCCATGCACCTATGCCCTCGCCTATGGTATAGTGCACCCTGCCTTAGGGCTGTAAGGCCTGCTAGAGGGGTGACTTATCTATGCCATAGGCAGTGTGAGGCTGGCATGGTACCCTGAGAGGAGTGCAATGCCGACTTAGTCATTTTCTCCCCACCAGCACACACAAGCTGTCAAGCAGTGTGTCTGTGCTGAGTGAGGGGTCCCCAGGGTGGCATAAGACATGCTGCAGCCCTTAGAGACCTTCCCTGGCATCAGGGCCCTTGGTACCAGGGGTACCAGTTAGAAGGGACTTACCTGGATGCCAGGGTGTGCCAATTGTGGAAACAAAGGTACAGATTTTAGGGAAAGAACACTGGTGCTGGGGCCTGGTTAGCAGGCCTCAGCACACTTTCAAATCATAACTTGGCATCAGCAAAGGCAAAAAGTCAGGGGGTAACCATGCCAAGGAGGCATTTCCTTACACAGGTTGCTTCTTAAATCTACTTGTCCTGTAAAAAAACTACTTATCCTATTGGTGCTGTGTAGTGCGGCGACAAATTATGGGAGCAATCTCATTATGTAAGAGCTCTGATAATAGCCTCTCTGATTATGCCAGTGTTACTACTATAGTAGGGTTTGAATACTTGCAATTTCTATACCTAATCTAGCAATTTCCTTATTGAGCCACCTTTCCGCAGATCTACATACTGGCGCTAGAGGAAGCAGTAAGCATTAGTTCCAGGGCTGGAATGCAATTGAGTCTGCAAACCTACTAACTTGCATGTTTTAAGGATTTTCACCAGCTCTTCTCTAATCTTTGCCCATATGAGAAAGGTTGGAAATTTACTCCTGCCCAAGACAGAAGTAGAAGTTCTTCCAGGGTTGGGAAAAAAGTGGTTGGAAGGAAAGTGAACTTGTAAATGCTCAATAGATTTTCACATGAGCAAATCTACACATGCGTATTTGCTCATGCTAAAATACAGTTCATAAATATTTTGTAGGAGTATGATTTCCCGATCTACTTCTGTAAGTGCTTGTGAATTCATGAAGCCACTAATTCTAAGACATATACCATGTGACTTTCTTTAAGAATTGGGTTCCTAATTAGGTCTGACGTTAACAGATACATTTTGTTTTTATTAAACTTGTATCATTCGGCTGGTTTTACTATGCATGATCACATTTTGCCCTTCCACAAGGAGCATATTAGCACAGAAATGTGTTTTGTTCAGTGCCAGGAACTACAGTGGCAATCAGTGGTGTAACAAAACTGGAGATAGCCCCCCTACAAAGAACATGGAGGGACCCCCCCATCCCAACTCCGTAAGCGCAGGTGCTGTCGTGAGGGGGGCTACGGGGCCTTTGTTACACCACTAGTGGCAATGTCTACTTTTTGAGACTTTTTTTAGATTTTTGCCATTGTTTGTTACAATGGCGAAGGCCTGGCAGCTCCCACAACAATAAAGGGTTGCAAAAGCCATGTCAAAACAAGACACAAATTGACGAAACCAAAAGACTCACAAAAACAATTGGATCGGTTGACTTTGCCAGTGCTTGTTTATTTTCATGCTTCCCATAATCTTGTTGAAAATGGGTAAACTGGTTTTCCATTAGGAATATTTTTTGTAAATGCTAGCATGCATCAACACATTTTACTAAATGACGCTTCAAAGAAATTGCACCTAACATTTCATAGTAGCAAAACCTTTTTTTCCTACTTTAATTTTTTCTGAACATTTTATTTTGAAAGCAAAGAATCATCACTCTTGCACACAAGCTTCTGAAAGCATTGGCATCTAATCAGAGGGCATTCTGGCAGCATTATACTTAGCTTTGTATTGTTAAACTTTTCAAACATGTATGTACACTTTTTCTTTACTGGAATCACTACCAGTAGTACAGTGTGACCATAAGACGTTTATTTACAGTGCCCACCCTAAAAATGAAAATGAAAAGTTTTCATTAATGAACCATAAATACAAGTTTCAACAAGATGAAATATTGGCACACATATTACCTCAACTGCAGACAGTTCCCTTCTCTGTAAACTGCCAGCCAAAGGGTTTGTGCTGCAAGGGGTTGGGCCTACTTGTCCTAAGGACAAAATAAACATGAAAACTTGTCCTTGACCCCACACAATATGTCCTGGGCGTTGGGCGATAGGAATTCCACATCCCTGCTTGTGGGTTATGTGAGGCTAGGGAGTAGCCAGTGGTAAGCTGATAGGATAAACCCTTGCATAACGTTTACCGGCTAACACTATTCCATTACTTATCACTCACATATACCAAAAAGTATAACCTTCTTTGCTGAAATACTTACATATAGCATGTTTGTGTGATGCAGCCTCATCCCTTCCCCAAGCCCTGTTCTCAGCTACAATTATTTATAGGGGCCTCTGCTTGTGAGATTGTGTGCCCAAGTCACTAATATTTTGCCGCCCGCCCTTTCTCAGCGTCGCTTCACTCCACCCGCCCGCCCTTTCTCAGCGTCGCTTCACCCCACCCGCCCGCCCTTTCTCAGCGTCGCTTCACCCCACCCGCCCGCCCTTTCTCAGCGTCGCTTCACCCCACCCGCCCGCCCTTTCTCAGCGTCGCTTCACCCCACCCGCCCGCCCGCCCCTCCTCAGCGTTGCTTCTTCCCACCCACCCGCCCCTCGTCAGCGTTGCTTCTTCCCACCCACCCGCCCCTCGTCAGCGTTGCTTCTTCCCACCCACCCGCCCCTCGTCAGCGTTGCTTCTTCCCACCCACCCCTCCTCAGCGTTGCTTCTTCCCACCCACCCGCCCCTCCTCAGCGTTGCTTCTTCCCACCCACCCGCCCCTCCTCAGCGTTGCTTCTTCCCACCCACCCGCCCCTCCTCAGCGTTGCTTCTTCCCACCCACCCGCCCCTCCACAGCGTTGCTTCTTCCCACCCACCCGTCCCTCCTCAGCGTTGCTTCTTCCCACCCGCCCGCCCCTCCTCAGCGTTGCTTCTTCCCACTCGCCCGCCCCTCCTCAGCGTTGCTTCTTCCCACCCGCCCCCCCTCCTCAGCGTTGCTTCTTCCCACCCGCCCGCCCCTCCTCAGCGTTGCTTCTTTCCACCCGCCCACCCCTCCTCAGCGTTGCTTCTTTCCACCCGCCCGGCCCTCCTCAGCTTTGCGTCTTCCCACCCGCCCGCCCCTTTTGTGCGCCGCTTCTTCCCTCCCGCCCGCCCCTTGTCAGCGCCGCTTCTTCCCTCCCGCCGGTCCCTTGTCAGCGCCGCTTCTTCCCTCTGCCCGCCACTTGTCAGCGCCGCTTCTTCCCTCTGCCCGCCCCTTGTCAGCGCTGCTTCTTCCCTCTGCCCGCCCCATGTCAGCGCCGCTTCTTCCATCCGCCCCTTTTCAGTGCCGTTTCTTCCCTCTCACCTGCCCCTTTTTCAGCGCCGCTTCTTCCCTCCCGCCCTCCCCTTTTCAGCGCCGCTTCTTCCCTCCCGCCCGCTCCTTTTCAGCGCCGCTTCTTCCCTCCCGCCCGCCCCTTTTCAGCGCTGCTTCTTCCCTCCCGCCCACCCCTTTTCAGCGCTGCTTCTTCCCTCCCGCCCACCCCTTTTCAGCGCTGCTTCTTCCCTCCCGCCCGCCCCTTTTCAGCGCTGCTTCTTCCCTCCCGCCCGCCCCTTTTCAGCGCCGCTTCTTCCCTCCCGCTCCTTTTCAGCGCTGCTTCTTCCCTCCCGCCCGCCCCTTTTCAGCGCTGCTTCTTCCCTCCCGCCCGCCCCTTTTCAGCGCTGCTTCTTCCCTCCCGCCCGCCCCTTTTCAGCGCTGCTTCTTCCCTCCCGCCCGCCCCTTTTCAGCGCTGCTTCTTCCCTCCCGCCCGCCCCTTTTCAGCGCTGCTTCTTCCCTCCCGCCCGCCCCTTTTCAGCGCTGCTTCTTCACTCCCGCCCGCCCCTTTTCAGCGCTGCTTCTTCACTCTCGCCCGCCCCTTTTCAGCGCTGTTTCTTCCCTCCCGCCCGCCCCTTTTCAGCGCTGCTTCTTCCCTCCCGCCCGCCCCTTTTCAGCGCTGCTTCTTCCCTCCCGCCCGCCCCTTTTCAGCGCTGCTTCTTCCCTCCCGCCCGCCCCTTTTCAGCGCTGCTTCTTCCTTCCCGCCCGCCACTTTTCAGCGCTGCTTCTTCCCTCCCGCCCGCCACTTTTCAGCGCTGCTTCTTCCCACTCCCCGCCCCTTTTTAGCGCCACTTCTTCCGTCCCGCCCACCCCTTCTCCTGCACCCCCCTTCTCAGTGTTGCTTCTTCCCACCCACCCGCTCCTTATCAGGGTCGCTTCTTCCCATCCACCCGCCCGCCCTCCCCTGCTCAGCGTCGCTTCTTCCCACCGGCCCTCCCCTGCTCAGCTTCGCTTCTTCCCACCCGCCCGCCCCTTCTCAGTGTCGCTTCTTCCCACCCACCCGCTCCTTATCAGGGTCGCTTCTTCCCATCCACCCGCCCGCCCGCGCTCAGCGTTGCTTCTTTCCACCGGCCCCCCCCTGCTCAGCGTTGCTTCTTCCCACCCGCCCGCCCCTGTTCAACGTCGCTTCTTCCCACCCGCCTGCCCCTGTTCAACGTCGCTTCTTCCCACCCATCCGCGTTCAACGTCACTTCTTCCCACCCGCCCGCCCCTGTTCAACGTCGCTTCTTCCCACCCGCCCGCCCCTGTTCAACGTCGCTTCTTCCCACCCACCCGCCCCTGTACAACATCGCTTCTTCCCACCCGCCCGCCCCTGTTCAACGTCGCTTCTTCCCACCCGCTCGCCCCTGTTCAACGTCGCTTCTTCCCATCCACCTGCCCCTGCTCAATGTCGCTTCTTCCCACCCACCCGCCACTGCTCAACGTCGCTTCTTCCCACCCACCCGCCCCTGCTCCACGTCGCTTCTTCCCACCCACCCGCCCCTGCTCAACGTCGCTTCTTCCCACCCACCTGCCCCTGCTCAACATTGCTTCTTCCCACCCACCCCTGCTCAACGTTGCTTCTTCCCACCCACCCGCCCCTGCTCAACGTTGCTTCTTCCCGCCCCTGCTCAACGTTGCTTCTTATCAACCACCCGCCCCTGCTCAACGTTGCTTCATCTCACCCACCCGCCCCTGCTCAACGTTGCTTCTTCCCACCCACCCGCCCCTGCTCAACGTTGCTTCTTCCCACCCACCCGCCCCTGCTCAACGTTGCTTCTTCCCACCCGCCTCTTCTCAGCGTTGCTTATTCTCTCTTGCCCTCTCCTTCTCAGCGTCGCTTCTTCTCTCTTGCCCTCCCCTTCTCAGTGTCACTCCTTCCCTCCCGCCCCCTCTTCTCAGCGTCGCTTCTTCCCACCCGCCCGCCCCTTCTCAGAGTCGCTTCACCCCACCCGCCCGCCCCTTCTCAGCGTTGCTTCACCCCACCCGTCCGCCCCTTCTCAGCGTCGCTTCTACCCGCCCGCCCCTTCTCAGCGTCGCTTCTTCCCACCCGCCCGCCCCTTCTCAGCGTCGCTTCTTCCCACCCGCCCGCCCCTTCTCAGCGTCGCTTCTTCCCACCCGCCCGCCCCTTCTCAGCGTCGCTTCACCCCACCCGCCCGCCCCTTCTCAGCGTCGCTTCTACCCACCCGCCCCTTCTCAGCGTTGCTTCTTCCCACCCGCCCGCCCCTTCTCAGCGTCGCTTCTTCCAAACCCGCCCGCCCCTTCTCAGCGTCGCTTCTTCTCACCCGCCCGCCCCTTCTCAGCGTCGCTTCTTCCCACCCGCCCGCCCCTTCTCAGCGTCGCTTCTTCCCACCCGCCTGCCCCTTCTCAGCGTCGCTTCTTCCCACCGCCCGCCCCTTCTCAGCGTCGCTTCTTCCCACACGCCCGCCCCTTCTCAGCGTCGCTTCTTCCCACCCGCCCGCCCCTTCTCAACGTCGCTTCTTCCCACCCGCCCGCCCCTTCTCAACGTCGCTTCTTCCCACCCGCCCGCCCCTCCTCAGCGTCGCTTCTTCCCACCCGCCCGCCCCTCCTCAGCGTTGCTTCTTTCCACCCGCCCGGCCCTCCTCAGCTTTGCGTCTTCCCACCCGCCCGCCCCTTTTGTGCGCCGCTTCTTCCCTCCCGCCCGCCCCTTGCCAGCGCCGCTTCTTCCCTCCCGCCGGTCCCTTGTCAGCGCCGCTTCTTCCCTCCCACTGGTCCCTTGTCAGCGCTGCTTCTTCCCTCTGCCCGCCCCTTGTCAGCGCCGCTTCTTCCCTCTGCCCGCCCCATGTCAGCGCCGCTTCTTCCCTCCGCCCCTTTTCAGTGCCGCTTCTTCCCTCTCACCTGCCCCTTTTTCAGCACTGCTTCTTCCCTCCCGCCCGCCCCTTTTCAGCGCCGCTTCTTCCCTCCCGCCCGCCCCTTTTCAGCGCTGCTTCTTCCCTCCCGCCCGCCCCTTTTCAGCGCTGCTTCTTCACTCTCGCCCGCTCCTTTTCAGCGCTGTTTCTTCCCTCCCGCCCCTTTTCAGCGCTGCTTCTTCCCTCCCGCCCGCCCCTTTTCAGCGCTGCTTCTTCCCTCCCGCCCGCCCCTTTTCAGCGCTGCTTCTTCCCTCCCGCCCGCCACTTTTCAGCGCTGCTTCTTCCCACTCCCCGCCCCTTTTCAGCGCCACTTCTTCCGTCCCGCCCACCCCTTCTCCTGCACCCCCCTTCTCAGTGTTGCTTCTTCCCACCCACCCGCTCCTTATCAGGGTCGCTTCTTCCCATCCACCCGCCCGCCCTCCCCTGCTCAGCGTCGCTTCTTCCCACCGGCCCTCCCCTGCTCAGCTTCGCTTCTTCCCACCCGCCCGCCCCTTCTCAATGTCGCTTCTTCCCACCCACCCGCTCCTTATCAGGGTCGCTTCTTCCCATCCACCCGCCCGCCCGCGCTCAGCGTCGCTTCTTCCCACCGGCCCTCCCCTGCTCAGCGTCGCTTCTTCCCACCCGCCCGCCCGCGCTCAGCGTTGCTTCTTCCCACCGGCCCGCCCCTGTTCAACGTCGCTTCTTCCCCCTGCCCGCCCCTGTTCAACGTCGCTTCTTCCCACCCGCCCGCCCCTGTTCAACGTCGCTTCTTCCCACCCGCCCGCCCCTGTTCAACGTCGCTTCTTCCCACCCGCCCGCCCCTGTTCAACGTCGCTTCTTCCCACCCACCCGCCCCTGTTCAACATCGCTTCTTCCCACCCGCCCGCCCCTGTTCAACGTCGCTTCTTCCCACCCGCTCGCCCCTGTTCAACGTCGCTTCTTCCCACCCGCTCGCCCCTGTTCAACGTTGCTTCTTCCCATCCACCCGCCCCTGCTCAATGTCGCTTCTTCCCACCCACCCGCCCCTGCTCCACGTCGCTTCTTCACACCCACCCGCCCCTGCTCAACGTCGCTTCTTCCCACCCACCCGCCCCTGCTCAACATTGCTTCTTCCCACCCACCCCGCTCAACGTTGCTTCTTCCCACCCACCCGCCCCTGCTCAACGTTGCTTCTTCCCACCCACCCGCCCCTGCTCAACGTTGCTTCTTCCCACCCACCCGCCCCTGCTCAACGTTGCTTCTTCCCACCCGCCTCTTCTCAGCGTTGCTTATTCTCTCTTGCCCTCTCCTTCTCAGCGTCGCTTCTTCTCTCTTGCCCTCTCCTTCTCAGCGTCGCTTCTTCTCTCTTGCCCTCCCCTTCTCAGTGTCACTCCTTCCCTCCCGCCCCCTCTTCTCAGCGTCGCTTCTTCCCACCCGCCCGCCCCTTCTCAGAGTCGCTTCACCCTACCCGCCCGCCCCTTCTCAGCGTCGCTTCTTCCCACCCGCCCCTTCTCAGCGTTGCTTCTTCCCACCCGCCCGCCCCTTCTCAGCGTTGCTTCTTCCCACCCGCCCGCCCCTTCTCAGTCGCTTCACAACACCCGCCCGCCCCTTCTCAGCGTTGCTTCACCCTACCCGCCCGCCCCTTCTCAGCGTCGCTTCTACCCGCCCGCCCCTTTTCAGCGCTGCTTCTTCCCTCCCGCCCGCCACTTTTCAGCGCTGCTTCTTCCCACTCCCCGCCCCTTTTCAGCGCCACTTCTTCCGTCCCGCCCACCCCTTCTCCTGCACCCCCCTTCTCAGTGTTGCTTCTTCCCACCCACCCGCTCCTTATCAGGGTCGCTTCTTCCCATCCACCCGCCCGCCCTCCCCTGCTCAGCGTCGCTTCTTCCCACCGGCCCTCCCCTGCTCAGCTTCGCTTCTTCCCACCCGCCCGCCCCTTCTCAATGTCGCTTCTTCCCACCCACCCGCTCCTTATCAGGGTCGCTTCTTCCCATCCACCCGTCCGCCCGCGCTCAGCGTCGCTTCTTCCCACCGGCCCTCCCCTGCTCAGCGTCGCTTCTTCCCACCGGCCCTCCCCTGCTCAGCGTCGCTTCTTCCCACCCGCCCGCCCCTGTTCAACGTCGCTTCTTCCCACCCATCTGCGTTCAACGTCACTTCTTCCCACCCGCCCGCCCCTGTTCAACGTCGCTTCTTCCCCCTGCCCGCCCCTGTTCAACGTCGCTTCTTCCCACCCGCCCGCCCCTGTTCAACGTCGCTTCTTCCCACCCGCCCGCCCCTGTTCAACGTCGCTTCTTCCCACCCACCCGCCCCTGTTCAACATCGCTTCTTCCCACCCGCCCGCCCCTGTTCAACGTCGCTTCTTCCCACCCGCTCGCCCCTGTTCAACGTCGCTTCTTCCCACCCGCTCGCCCCTGTTCAACGTCGCTTCTTCCCATCCACCCGCCCCTGCTCAATGTCGCTTCTTCCCACCCACCCGCCCCTGCTCCACGTCGCTTCTTCCCACCCACCCGCCCCTGCTCAACGTCGCTTCTTCCCACCCACCCGCCCCTGCTCAACATTGCTTCTTCCCACCCACCCCCGCTCAACGTTGCTTCTTCCCACCCACCCGCCCCTGCTCAACGTTGCTTCTTCCCACCCACCCGCCCCTGCTCAACGTTGCTTCTTCCCACCTTCCCGCCCCTGCTCAACGTTGCTTCTTCCCACCCGCCTCTTCTCAGCGTTGCTTATTCTCTCTTGCCCTCTCCTTCTCAGCGTCGCTTCTTCTCTCTTGCCCTCCCCTTCTCAGTGTCACTCCTTCCCTCCCGCCCCCTCTTCTCAGCGTCGCTTTTTCCCACCCGCCCGCCCCTTCTCAGAGTCGCTTCACCCCACCCGCCCGCCCCTTCTCAGCGTTGCTTCACCCCACCCGCCCGCCCCTTCTCAGCGTTGCTTCACCCCACCCGCCCGCCCCTTCTCAGCGTCGCTTCTTCCCACCCGCCCGCCCCTTCTCAGCGTCGCTTCTTCCCACCCGCCCGCCCCTTCTCAGCGTCGCTTCTTCCCACCCGCCCGCCCCTTCTCAGCGTCGCTTCTTCCCACCCGCCCGCCCCTTCTCAGCGTCGCTTCACCCCACCCGCCCGCCCCTTCTCAGCGTCGCTTCACCCCACCCGCCCGCCCCTTCTCAGCGTTGCTTCACCCCACCCGCCCGCCCCTTCTCAGCGTTGCTTCACCCCACCCGCCCGCCCCTTCTCAGCGTTGCTTCACCCCACCCGCCCGCCCCTTCTCAGCGTTGCTTCACCCCACCCGCCCCTTCTCAGCGTTGCTTCACCCCACCCGCCCGCCCCTTCTCAGCGTTGCTTCACCCCACCCGCCCGCCCCTTCTCAGCGTTGCTTCTTCCCACCCACCCGCCCCTTCTCAGCGTCGCTTCTTCCCACCCGCCCGCCCCTTCTCAGCGTCGCTTCTTCCCACCCGCCCGCCCCTTCTCAGCGTCGCTTCTTCCCACCCGCCCGCCCCTTCTCAGCGTCGCTTCTTCCCACCCGCTCGCCCTTCTCAGCGTCGCTTCTTCCCACCCGCCCGCCCCTTCTCAGCTTTGCTTCTTCCCACCCGCCCGCCCCTTCTCAGCGTCGCTTCTTCCCACCCGCCCGCCCCTTCTCAGCGTCGCTTCTTCCCACCCGCCCGCCCCTTCTCAGCGTCGCTTCTAGACCACCCGCCCGCCCCTTCTCAGCGTCGCTTCTTCCCATCCACCGCCCCTTCTCAGCGTCGCTTCTTCCCACCCGCCCGCCCCTTCTCAGCATCGTTTCTTCCCACCCGCCGCCCCTTCTCAGCGTCGCTTCTTCCCACCCGCCCCTTCTCAGCATTGCTTCTTCCCACCCGCCCGCCCCTTCTCAGCATTGCTTCTTCCCACCCTCCCGCCCCTTCTCAGCATCGCTTCTTCCCACCCGCCCGCCCCTTCTCAGCATTGCTTCTTTCCTCTGCCCGCTCCTTGCCAGCGCCGCTTCTTTTCTCTGTCCGCCCCTTGCCAGGACCGCTTCTTCCCACCCACCTGCCCCTTTTCAGCACTGCTTCTTAACACCCACCCGCCCCTTTTCAGCGCCGCTTCTTCCCACCCACCCGCCCCTTTTCAGCGCCGCTTCTTCCCACCCACCCGCCCCTTTTCAGCGCCGCTTCTTCCCACCCACCCGCCCCTTTTCAGCGCCGCTTCTTCCCACCCACCCGCCCCTTTTCAGCACCGCTTCTTCCCACCCACCGCCCCTTTTCAGCACCGCTTCTTCCCACCCACCCGCCCCTTTTCAGCACCGCTTCTTCCCACCCGCCTACCCCTTTTCAGCACCGCTTCTTACCACCCGCCCCTTTTCAGCGCCGCTTCTTCCCACCCACCCGCCCATTTTCAGCACCGCTTCTTCCCACCCACCCGCCCATTTTCAGCACCGCTTCTTCCCACCCACCCCTTTTCAGCACCGCTTCTTCCCACCCACCCGCCCCTTTTCAGCACCGCTTCTTCCCACCCACCCGCCCCTTTTCAGCACCGCTTCTTCCTACCCACCCGCCCCTTTTCAGCACTGCTTCCCTCCTCCAGCCTCTCCTTTCTCAGTGGCGCTTCTCGTCTTCCCTCCCGACCCCCAATTCTCAGTGCTGCTTCTTCCCGCCCACCCTTTCTCAGTGCTGCTTCTCCCTTCCGCCTGCCCCTTCTCAGTGTTGCTTCTTCCAAACTTCCACCTACCCCATCACAGTCTTGCTGCCCATTCCAACCACCCACCCACCCCTTTTTCTTGTTGCGGCTCCCTCTCCCACCCACCCTTTTTGATGTTGCTGTTCTCCCACCCACTCTCCCCTTTTTGTTGTTACTGCTCCCTGTCCCCCCACCCTTCCCCTTCTTCATTGCTCCCTGTTCCCTACCCCCTTCCTCGGTCCTTGCTTGCCCATCCCACTCAAAAAGAAACTATATGATGCAGTTGCAACACTGGTAGCGCCACAGCACTGTTTTTTACTTTACCTTTAGCCATATTGCACAGCCACGCTGCTGTACAATATGGCTTAAAGACATTAGCAGAGCTAGTAGCTCTTGCATAGGCGAGAACTATTGCCTTTGCCAATGCTTGTTTTAAAGATTAGCGCCCTACAAGCTCACTGAAACCACTGAACTGAACGATTACCGATAGGAGGCTCGTACTCTATCCACCTGTGTGCCAATATGATTTTACCCACTGAGATAAAGTTATAAATGAATGCTCCATTGAGTTGTTCTGCGGTACCCTAGAGGCTTCCAAAAAATAACTGGTGGTGGGGTTGGATTAGTTATCGAGATTTTATTTATTTTGAAAAATAATCTTTCCTCAAAGGTTATTTGGAGGAGACATTAATAACCTATTGGCTCGATCTTCCCTGTCAGGATTACGTCTCGGAATTATCACTAATTTGTTTGTCATTTTAGGTGACTTTTCTGGCATACAGTATAGACGACTAAGAGTATTATATTTCTATATCAGAAGATTACTCGGTATCAGGAGCCATGGAAGCTGTTTAAGTGCCTCTCTGAAAACGTCTAGAGAAGCATCGAACTGCTGCTCTTGCGACCCTCTTAGTACCAAAGTACTCTCGTCAACAGGTGTAGATTCTTTATGCAGAACATAATAATAGCTGCATAAATAGTACAGCTATGAGAAACAGTTTATACTTAACGGTTAAATGAGTTGAATCTCGGATATTATTCAAACACCTTAAATGGGAAGTGGCAAATGCAGATAATTCAAGAACTGGGTCCTTGTGATATTATATAGATGTTGCAGTTTCCAGTGGCGTAACAAAGACCTCTCGGCCCCCAGGGTGCGAGGGGCCCCCTTAGCACAGTACATTATGCACGGGCGGCAGGCCTCCGACTAAGTCCAGGGACGAGGGGCCTCCTCAGGAGGTACTCTGCAGGGAGGCTCCCTAAAGTTTCGTTACGCCACTGGCAGTTTCTCAAAGGTTATGAAATAGCTCACTCAAGGGCTGGATAACTTGCTTTCCCTAATGATATGCGATAAAGTCACTGTTACTGGTTGAAATGAGAGATCTGCCTGCATCAAATCAGACAGAGGCCATCTTCAATATCTCCGAAGAAATTACCAGCCTAGATTAGACATCATGACAAACTAGCCTGTCGTAATCCAGCAGCATTACAAGGATTTTATTCTATTCTTCAGTTTAAAAATTCATCCACACATGATGAACAAACTAGAGCTATCTTCAGACACATACTTCCACCTTTGCTGTTTGAAAAAAGAACGTACAACATTCAAATCCTTGGAAATAGAGGGCATTTTGTAGTAGTCATAAAAAAACAAAGCTTGTAATCGTCTGACAAATACCTTGACACTGAGCATTAAGTTATTAATTCCAACCCTTGTAATCATCGCCATAAACTGAGTCATTGCTTATCTGTGAAGGAAAAATGCCCCGAATTTCCTAAATCGTGCAACTCCCCATTCGGAAGACGAACAGTAAAATTATTTGCCAGACAGAAACAGACAGTAACCATGTAAAAATTGGGAAGGATAAGTGACAAAGCAAATGCAAAATCATCACGACCAAAATCTTATTTTCAGTGGCAAGTTGTTGGAATTGAAACCAAAGCGAGGTACTAGAGCGCTTTGGAAAAATCAGACAGGAAATTCTTACCTCCTTTCGTGAAGCAAGCTGCAGTTTGTTTTGCCTATTCAGAGGCTCAAATACCAAGGCTGTGACATTATTAGCAACTGGAAGATTGGGCAGGAGTGCCTTGAAATGAACCCACTCCTTTATTACCACATCCAACAGGTGAGCAATGGACCACTAGTTACATCCACTTGGAAGGTTATAAGTGGTGTGTGTCGGTGCTATTCTTTGACACCATTATTATTAAACAGCTACATATTCCCATTGTCTAAATTTCTGCAGGTTTGCAAGCTGCATTTTCAAATACATGCTGACAGTTCTCAGAATATCATTCATCCGGAGCATGCCTCTGGTAGTCAAGCAATTATTACCAATTACCTTGATAATATCTATCATTACAGGAAACAGGACTTTCTCCTTTTAATTAATGTGAAATTAAAATCGTAATGCTGTATGTCACAGCACCTAAGCCCATCACTTTTGATTGGCCTGTTAGCCTGGAATCACCTCGGAACATATCTAAGAATGTCTGAAAAATAAAACTCTCGGGTCGTTACCGGTGTAAGCCTCACATTTGTTCCTCAGATCCATCGGGTGCTTAAAACATCACATTTCAGTTGTCTGTGTTTTGCCATTTTTGCTCTCAGAGTGGGAACTAACCAGTGTATCGGTAAAAGCACCCTTTGATGATTAGAACATGATCTACACAGTTGTCACCAAAATCTCATAAATTATAGGTAGTGCATAATCAGGCTATGTCTTAATTTCCAGAAATGAGATTACCTTAAATAGGCCATCAAAATTACTCATCCGGCTTCTGATGGAATTAAGAAAGCCTAAATTTAGGGCATATGCCAACCACCTGCAAGTCAGGAAACCTCTGAAGACAGAACTGATGAATATGACATTCTATTAGAAATCTTCATGAATGAGATGCTAACTGACCGATTTTTTGGCGCTTGCAGATAGACTGTAACTCTGCCACTTTTTCAATTTTTGATGCACTCACCATTCCAAATAACTAACCAGAAAGTGACACTTATTCACTATACGAATAAAATAACTTGACTACATACTTCAAAATATAGGGGGGCGTGGCTTGGATGGCCAAGAAGACAGACGGACTACCCTAAACTCCTTCCCCACCTCTGTGTTTCTGGCCTTGTTTCAGGTGCTGGTGTGCACCAAAAGGCATTCCAGTGAGACTCATTGCTGCACACGGTGGTGGGCAATGCTGACACCTGTGCTGGTCCCAGTCTGCCCTCATCAGCTGGAGCAGTGTGGGCAACAAGAGGTGTGGCCTGAAAAATTGCGGCAGACTAGAGCAGAGGTCTCTTCTCGCGGCCCTCTGTGCATTAGCCACCAGATCTGCAACCACCAAAGGGGCCGATAACTGTTGCCCGGGCGGTGGAGGTGATTCCTCAAAGCTGGAGCCATAGTGACCAGTCTGTACATGTTGTTGGCAGTAGGGACTGTGCTGACAGTGACGGCCTCCTGAATCCACGAGGTAGGATATTGGGAGAAGAGCAAGTGGAGGAGGCTGGGGTGGGAGCCTGATTCTGGCAGAGCGGGCAGACGATGCCCTGATCTTTCACCTCAGCTGTTCAGACAGAGCTGCAGCTTGTATCCTGGGACAGGATACCAATGGCAGGTGTATCCTTCTTTAGGGTGTCATAAAGGGTACAATAAACAATCTTCTAAGTGTGTACGTTCCCCCAACACTGCATCAGAATACACTTAGGGCCCTGGGTTACCTGGTGGCCGCCTTCCTACAGGAACTGACAGTTCTAGGGACATGACTTTAATAATATAATGGGACAGACCCACTGGCATGGACCCAAGGGACACGCCTCAAGGTATGTTTGAGGGTTGGCAGACTGGTCGAGGGGGCTGGAACTCAGTGACACTTGACGAATTAGGCATCCAAGAGACTAGGCTTTTATTCATGCATCAGCCACACGTGGCTTGCGCTCCTGCATTGACCATCTGTTTCTGCTGCCCACCAATCTTCTCCGGAGCATGGGATCCCAGATCCTGCCCAGAGGAATATCGGACCACACACCTGTTTTGCTTAGATTCAACACACCCTTCTGGGGCACTCACGCAGTCTGGCACCTCAATGCAAGTTTGTAGACCACTTTCAAGATGAATCGAAGTCCTTCCTTGCAGTCAAAGAGAGATCGGTCAACTGTGCTTGGGACCCTGTGGGAAACGGGTCAAGCTGTATGATGGGTGCATCCCGCTTCTATCTTAAGGGAGCTGAACACAAAAACAGCGCAGGGTGACTAAGCTGGAGCAATCTGTACCAGTGCATGATCAGGGGTCCTTTAGTGAGTTATTGGTACCACAGTTAAAAGTAGATCGGATGCCAACTAAGTGTAGACGAAGCCCAGAAGTGTTGGTTGATGACCACTCAAAGTTTATGAATGGGCGACAAATCCTGTAAATTATTGCACTGGTTGGCTACCCACCAGTCTGAAAATAGGATAATACCGTGTCCTGGAAAGTTCAATAGTGTGGTTGGAAGACTCTCAGGGAATAGCTGTTGCAGTCGCTCAATACTATAACAAACTTTATGCATGTCGCAGGCGTCCCGACATAAAGGGATCAACTCCCTCGGTAAGGACCCCTGCCCTGTGTCTCCCCAGGAAAGGGTGGCCCCCAGTATGGATTTATCAACTGACGCAGTACCAGACATTACATCCACCGAGTAAATATAGTGCTGTCCCGCATTAGGGCTCTGGGTGGTCGGCTGCCTTTATGGATGAGGTGCTTGAGGGAATGGGCCTAGGGGCTCGCTTCCGGACTTATGTTAGAGTTCCATACATGGGTACCCATGCCCGAGTGAAGGTAAGTGGAGTACAATAAGTCATTGGTGCCCACTGTCCCCTCTCCTATTCACACTGACCTTAAAGCTGGTGGCCGTGTGGACCCTGTGTGATCCTCAGGTATGAGGATTTGACTGGGGCGTTACAATGGAGGACTGCATAGCGCTTTACGCTGTTGACATCCTCTTTTTCATGTCTAGACCAGCGGAGACTAGACATTGGCTTCTCCAGATCCTAAACACTTTTAGGGAGGCTTTGGATTAATTGGGACAATTCCCTTTGCTTTCTCTGAGGGGAAACCATCAGGATAAAACCTGGCAATCCCAGATGCTGGCGCATCGGGTTAGCTTTCAATTTCTTGGGGTACACACATCCTACGAACCATGTTTGGCATTAGAGCCTGAATGTGGCTCCTGTGCTGCGCAGAGCTAGAAAGAATCTCCCACACTGGGCTACGTTGCCTCTCAACACAATGGGAAAAATTGCCTTGTATAAAATGAGAACCCTTCCTAACTTCTTACATATTCTATCAATGCCTATCCCTCAGACATGGTTTGATTCTGTGCAGGCTTTGGGGCGTAAGTTTGTTTGGGTGGGCGGCCCCTGCAAGGTGACCTTTGGCAAGTGCACACGGGCAGTGTATGATAGGGGCCTTGGTATGGCAGAAGTGTGCCTTTACTACTGGGCTTCTCAACTACTCCCTATCAATGAATGGTTGCATGGAGTGTGGAACAGTACATCCTACAGGTGCAAGCTGGCTATTCTGGGTGTGGATAGCATCATGCACATCCTTTATGGTGCCCCAATTCCTTCTGACATTCCTGACGTTATCCAGGTGGTGCTTGGAGTGTGGAGGGTCACGCTGCGGTGCTCGGGTCGGAACTGTAAGCTGACTGAGGAGACCCCGTTGTGGGCGGGCAGATGGTTGGAGCAGGTATCCACCCTAAAAGGATTCAAGGGTTGGGACTCTGTTGGGATATCGAAGCTTGGTGACGTGTGAAGCGGCAACCACATAAAAGCGTTACAAGAGATCCAAGCTGCTTTCCATATACGCAATTCCCAATGTTTCTGTTACTTACTGCTCAGACACGCCCTACATGCCTACAACAACATTCTCAGACTTTTCCTGAATATAGCCCTTCGAAAAACAAGATTCTTATGGGCAATGTTAGAAATGGGGTCTCTAGTTGGCAGTCAGATTACACCCTGTCCAATTAGAGACCCTCACTCTAGTCAGGGTAAGAGCTCAGATAACCCCTGCTCACCCCCTTGGTAGCTGGCACAAGAAGTCAGGCTTATCTCGGAGGAAATGTGTAAAGTATTTGTGAAACCACACATAATAACACAGTGAAAACTCCACACCAGTTTTGAAAAATAGCCAATTTGTATCTAAATCAAACAAGACCAAAACAACCAAAATACAACATAATCAAAAAGAGATATTAATTTATGAAGTTAAAAGGAGTCTTAATCCATAGAAATCAATGGATGCATTGTTTTAGAACAAAGTACCTGGTATGCATCAAAAATAAAGCTGCAAGGGCGATGGTGCATCAGAAAAGCAAGCGATGCATAGATTCCTTACTCACAAGTGAGGCCATATGTCGAAACTTTCCCCGCAGGATAGGCAATAGGTCGTTTATTTTCCTGCAGGAGAGCGATGCATCGATTACCACATACACAGCCTCTGTTCCTTGGTGCGAGGTTGAAGATCTGATGCACAGGGTCTCTGCGTGGAAATTTCCAACGCGCTGTGCGAGGAGCTACATTGAGAACAGGTGCTGCGTCATTTCTCCAACTAAAAGACAGGCACTATGTCAGATTTTCAGCCGCGGGATGGGGATTTGTCTATTCTCTGATGCACACACAGCAGTGCATGGTTTTTCCCTCACATGTTACCAGCTTCCACTTCTAAGGGCCCAGGGACTGGTTTTGGCACCACTTAGCAAGTTGAGACACTCAACAGAAGAGCCCAGGGGCTGGCAGATGAATTCTTTGATGGCCCTGAGACTTCAGAAGAGGGGGCACGCTCACTCCAAGCCCTTGGAAAAACTTCACAAGCAAGATTTCAGAAAGCAAAGTCCAGTCCTTTCCCTCTTAAGGCAGAACCAGCAGGCCAGCACAGCAAAGCAACAGGCAAAGTGGCAGGTCCTCCACAGGCTTCAAGTGCTTGTCCTTGGCAGAGGTTCCTCTTGATCCAGAAGTAGTCTGAAGTTGTGAGGTCAGCAGTCCAATACTTATACTAATTTCTGCATTTGAAGTAGGCAAACATTTAAAGGAAAGTCTTTGTAGTGCACAAGACCTTGCCTCTTCCTTGCCCTGCCTCAGACACACCCTTGGGGGTTGGAGACTGTGTTGTGTGAGAGCAGGCACAGCCCTTTCAAGTGCAGGTGTCAGCTCCTCCCTCCCACTCTAGCTCAGGAAGGCTCATCAATATATGCTTGACACACCTCAGGTTCCTTTGTGTCACTGTCTAGAGTGAATTCACAAACAGCCCAGCTGTCAGTCTGACCCAGACGGATACTCAGCAGCCAGACAGAGGCACAGAAGGGTTATGCAAGAAAATGCCCACTTTCTAAAAGTGGCATTTTCAAACAGACCATCTAAAAACCAACATCACCAAAAGATGTATTTTTAAATTGTGAGTTCAGAGACTCAAAACTCATTATCTCTATCTGCTCCCAATGGGAAACTGCACTTAAAAGCTATTTAAAGGCAGTCCCCTGGTTAACCTATGGGACAGATGGGTCTTGCAATAGTGAAAACCGAATTTGGCAGTATTTCACTATCAGAACAAGTAAAACACACCACTACATGCCCCACCATTTATATTCACTGCACCCTGCCCATGGGGCTAACCAAGGCATACCTTAGGGGTGATTTACGTGTAGTAAAAAGGAAGGTTTGGACCTGGCAAGTGGGTACTCTTGCCAGGTCAAATTGGCAGTCCAAAACTGCACAGGCAGACACTGCAGTGGCAGGTCTGAAATATGTTTACCAGGCTAATCATGTGGGTAGCACAATCAGTGCTGCAGGCCCACTGTTAGTGTTTGAGCTACAGGCCCTGGGCACACATGGTGCCATATACTAGAGACTTACTAATAAATCAGATGTGGCAATCGTGGATAAACCAATCACCAATACAATTTAGACAAAGAGCATATGCATTTTAGCGCTGGTTAGCAGTGGTAAAGTGCCCAGAGTCCTAAAGCCAACAAAAACAGGTCAGAAAAAGTAGGAGGAAGGAGGCACAAAGTTTGGGGGTGACTGTTCTAAAAGGGCCAGGTCCAACAGGCAACGGAAGCAAAGGGGTATTTCCCAAATGTATAAATCCCTGGTAGTGCATGCAGTTATGTCCTTGATCCCTCTGAGGCGAAAATAGGAGGATCATGTAGGGAAAGTGAATGAGTCGGACTGGAGAGACGCCTGCATGGCTCATGGCACCTTGACGATCTCTGCCAGACTTCGCTTTATACGGTTTAAACACTTACATCAAGCATACATGAACCCCATCGTCTGCATAAAGCGGGCCTTCTCTCCTCTGCATGCTATAGGTGCAGGAGTTCAGTGAGTGACTTTTTCCATGTGGTATGGTTATGTCCTGTGATTCAGGCATATTGGAAGGCTGTTCTGGATGTGTTGTCCACTGTGGTGGGGGCGATCATAGCTAAAGATCCTAGAGTCGCCCTGCTGGGTATACCTGATTTAGGAGGACCCAGGGGGGACAGTATATTGGCTGGGGCATGCTGGTTGACAAAAAGGGACATTGCCCTAGCCTGTACTGTCTTAGAGGCCCTCTCGATTATGGCTTGGACTCGGGCATTTACTGGTGTGGTAAATTAGAGGAAACCATTTACAAGGCTCTAGGATGGCCCCGCAAATATGATCAAGTCTGGAAGAAATTGTGGGGTTAGCACAGCCTATTGTAAAGATGTTTGCAGAGAATCGGGCTGTCGCAATTGTGGGATTTACGGCTCTTGCCTTAATCTGGGATTGCACACTCATACTGTTATAATGTGGCTCTTCGTCTGGGCAAGGCACTTGTTCTACTGTTATCGTGTCAAAATGCAATAAAGTGTTTTTATAAAAACA
Organism: Pleurodeles waltl; assembly: GCF_031143425.1. NCBI lineage: Eukaryota > Metazoa > Chordata > Amphibia > Caudata > Salamandridae > Pleurodeles > Pleurodeles waltl. Next base: position 666,867,690 of record NC_090449.1, on the reverse strand, counting down.
AACATCAAAATAAGTTTGCTTTTCAAACTACTAATAGATATGAAATAGATGTTTACTTTATATTGTTTATTGAGAGTATAAAAGAAAAATTAGTAACTGTGTAGTGTATTTAATATGGCTTCCTGAACTCCAACGGAGAAGGATGGACAAAGAACTAAAAGGCCTAATTCCTGTCCATTGATTAGCACAATTTTTCAACAGTCCCAATCTATTTGACTATAATCCTGAAAGCACTTTTCAAAACTTAAAATATTCCCAGTCCTCATTCAGTTTCCTCACTTGTTCTGCACTGTATTAAATATTTCACAATTTAAAATAATATAGTGTTTTTAGTACCCAGAACACAAAGTTAACCCACTGGCGTAGACAGTTCATATTTTAATTTAACTTGTATGTTTTGGCTCGATTTTGTTTATAAAAATACTGAAACATTACAACATGTACAATTTCTTGTGTTGGCTGTTGCCATTAACAAATCCTTATTATCTTGCTGTGTTTTAATGTTACTGTGTGGGTCATAGTCATTGGGTGTGCAGGGGAGACATAAAAGAGAATAAGAAAGCAACGTCAAATTGGAGCTGTATTGAATTTACACCGGATATGACCCAGCAATTAAAAGCTGAATGCTTACAAAATTCCGCCATGTGTACATACACCCTTCCCACCTAACTCATGTTGCTTTGAAAACGTTATGGACTCAGAGAGGGTAGACAGTGAATATCCAGGAGGGGGAAGTGTCGAGAGTGAGAAGGGGTTTGCCCCAGGTGTGTTAAGGAGATGTAAGAGAAAACCAATATTAAGAGTAAGAGAGGTATTTGTTATCTTTCCCCCTAGAAAAATCTTGGTCACAGGAGAAAAATTGAGTTTTAGCCTACATGTATGTTTGTATGTATAGTGTATTTGATAAGGCACATTTTGACCACAGGTATCAAAGCGCTAAAAAGCCAAAACACAATTTCTACTACAGCTCCCAATTAAGATTGAAATAGCCAGGTTTTGACTAGTTTGTGGGAAGACAGAAGAAGGTGGGTATTTCTAATTTTAAAAGGGAGGGAATTCCATAATCTAGCAGCGGCTGCTGAAAAAGGGAGGGCAAGCTAACCTGAGATTAGCTGATCTGAGGGGGCGAACAGGCATGTAGCACCTAATAGATGGAAGAGGGGAATGAGGGACCTGTAAGTAGAGGGCCCTGTGAGTGAGACACAGTGTTTTGAAAATATTAAGTTTCCTGATTGGTAGCCAGTGGAGTTCATTCAAACTCTGTTTGGCGGATGCCAACTTGTCTAGACCCAGTACCAGGCGCGCACTTTGATTCTGAATAAGTTGTAGCTTATTTAGAAATGCTTGAATGATGTTAAGATACAGGGTGTTACAGTAGTCCAGCTTCGATCCGATCAGGGCCAGAACTACCGTTACTCCAAGGTCCTGAGGTATGAAAGGAAGAATTTTCTTAAGCATCTTAATAATCCAAATGCATGAATTGGTGATTTTATTAACCTGGGTTTTGAAGGTTAAGGCAGAGTCACACACAATCCCAAGGTTTTTGACCGCAGTGTAGGGGACCAGTAATGTCCCACACGACTCTGGCCACCAGTTTGAATCCCATATAGATGAATTGGCCCCAAAGATAATGACCTCAGTTTTGTCCCCATCTTCATCTTAGGCCAATTTAGATCCGTCCAGTTTTTCACTTCTGTCATACATTACTGAAATGTTTTTGCTATGTCCAACGTCTTATCTTGAGAGGAGACAATAATTTGGGTGTCGTCAGCATAGGAGGACACCTGAAATCCAAAGGAGAGCACCAAGCCCGCCAGTGGTGCAACATACAAATTAAACAAGATCGGGCTTAGAGAGGACCCCTGTGGAACTCCACAGGGGAGCTGAAATGGGGCCAAACTAAAGTCCTCGCATTTAACTAATAGTGATCTGTCCTGGACAAAAAGATGTAAATATGTTCAAAGCTGAACTTGGCTTGGTTTATATTAAAAGATATTTTAGAGAATGGCTTGTGGTGGTAAGTGTCTGCCTTTCTCCCCGCCACATAATTATTTTCTCTACAAAAAGCAAAATTTGTTGACTTTGATAGAACACTGCTACTATCTTTTGTCAACAAGAAAAATAGCATACAACTAATAGATAAGTGGCTGTTTCTTCCACGTGCTTTCAAAAAGCACATTTTACCCAGTAAATGAGAACATTATATCGTTTCCCCACTACACCTATTGTAATGCACTTACGTCGGCATTAACTTTTCTCCCAGTGAACCATCTGGTGGCCCTCTTCAAGTGTAAATGTCAAGATTTAAATCCAGGTCTCCCTATTCCAATGTCTGCAGCTTAATAGATCACACCACCTCCCTATTAAAATGAATTGCTGCTGACCTAAAAACTTTTTTTGCATATTGTAGGACAGTGGTTCCCAACCTTTTGCCTTCTGTGGACCACCACTTCATCATTAATAAATCATTATTGGAATCAGTGGACCCCCCACTGAGTCATTACTGAAAGCTGGGGACACATTCTGTTAATATTATTTAACTTTCTAAGCAGTCGCAGACCCCCTGAAGAGGCTTCACAGACCCCGAGGGGTCACCAGACCTCAGGTTGGGAACCACTGTTGTCGGACATATGTTACAGAAAATAACTTGACCCACAGCAGGTGCTTATGATTGGTGGGACACTACTATCTTCCTGCTTCATTAACAGGGCAGGGCCTCAAGGGTCCCTTATGATTTTTTTTACTCTGCCATATCTCACTGTGCCCGTGGGTATAATGCATTTTGTTCGAAGAAAGTTTATTTTTTTTAAACTAATATAATTTCTTTTGTCTCTAACAGCGGCCTATCAGACACCATCATACAGGATCTTATATCTAATTACCTTGTGCTTCCAAATCGAATTACAGTTCCTTTGGTCAGTGACTTAGAGCTGAATCAACTAAAGTTCCCTGTGCCGAAGGTAAGGATCCCTTTTTACAAAATACTGTTTTTTGTTGTTCGTAGAAGCGTGTCTTTCGTGCCAGTAAATGCATGTCCTTGTAAACACATCTTTTTCCTACTAGTTAGACCCAGGTATGTTAAAACCTGCATCAGCTCCATTATGACGTTATTTTTTTTTTGTTTAGATATTTTTTTATTATTATTTACACAGTACAACAGCCAATTCTAGTAACTTAAAATCTCACAAACTGCCAAGTGGCATTGTGGGTTTCATCTTTAACTGTAATCAATGATTCTTAAGTATTGCTTCATTCGCCCTTTTCCAGATCATTACCCCTTAACTTCGGAACCATTTGCACAAATACCTTATCCGTTATTGCAATTGCTTTTATAAAATTGCATTGCCATTTCAATCGTATCTCTCTTTTTGGTAGTTTGTGAAAATATGGGTATGTTTATCTACTCAACGCAATGACCCATGTATTAATTTTGCTTTGGGTGTTGTCAGTTTGTGTTGGGTGTTCTCTTGACATCACTTTCTGTTTCAATCCATTTACTCATTTTTTTAATTCATTGTTCAAGTTATGGTCTTCGTGGTCATTTGTAGGAAATGGCTCTTCTTTTTTTTGTTTTTTTTTGTTTTGAGAGGTATATCTTCTATTAGAACATTGGAATGTTTGGGGCTGCATTGGAGACAATGGAGTGCTCTGGGCTTTTTCTGGCTGATAAAAGCCCGGAGTGTCAACATTCCAATGATCTTTGTTTACAGCAACAGCTGTGAACAAAGGCCTTACCAAGTCTGAGGGGATCTTAATCTTTGTTTTATTTATTACAACATTCTGCCGTCTAGTGGCAGCATGTTCCTCTCTAGTAGCAGAATGTTCTAATTGCCATATAGCCCTTCGTAGCTGGGCTATACTGGCAATAAAAGTCCTGCTCCCTTGTAAAAGGACCGCACCTTTGGCTCGGGCCTTTAATGCTAGAGCAGGCCTTTAATGACCGATATAGCCTGCTACGGCAGACTCTAAGGCTATAATAAACAGAGTTTGGGAGCAGCTGCTATGTCCCTACCAGATGTCTTGTGCAATTCCCCCACCACTCAAATCCTATAGTTTTTCATGTGTGCACAGTACTAGCACAGTAGGTACCCTTCTCGGTTTTACATCTTGGACAACGGTTGCTGATTTTAGGGCTATTGGTATGCATTGCTTGTGGAGTTAAGTGCATTCTGTGCATACATTTACAGTGCACAGTATTTTGATCCTCGCATTATGTGTATGTGATCTGCATGGAGCATATTCATATCTCGGTATTCCATCATATGCCTTTACTGAGGGAAGTGGATCTGTGAAAAACTGGATTTTTAGGAGATGGTCGTGATGCACCATGTATTAAAAGTGTGTGCGTTGTATTTTTTACCACTATAGTAGTCAAAGAAAACAATGTAATAAATGTGGACTACTAAAGCACATTTGCCATAAGCAATTTTTGGATCTATTCGGGAAAAGGTTCGAAGCTCACAGAAGGAAGGAAGGACAGGAGACCTGGAAGGCTAAAAAATGCATTGGATCTTATTTGCTGTTCAATCAGTAGCAAGGAGTTCCAAATACCCCGCTTCTTGCGTTAATTTAGATGTTGGTTGGATGTATGATTCTAATAATATACTCAAGCCCTGTGGTTCAGGGATCAAAGATGAAGTAAAGGCCTGTTATGCTACTTTCAGTCTGTTATTCCTAAAAGGAAGGTCATTGTTATGGAAATAGAGCATTGCTGCTGCTACTTTGTCCTTGAAGCACTTTCTTCACGCCTTAGGAGTGTATAAAGATGCATTGATGCATGGTTGGAAAGGGAGCTAATTGGTATGACTTATTTAAGGAGTGAAGGGTATTGTTTGAGTGACAGCTGCAGTAGTGTTCTGGTTATGCAGGTCATATATGGAGTATGTTGAGGCAGTATTGCAGGGTGCTTTAATTTAGCATAAAGGCCTGCAGAGCGAGGTGGACGCTGCTTGTGTGAGTGTGAAGGTGACACTATATGTGTAGGTGCTACATGTGAAGTCCAGATGTGCTCTTACCATTACAGGGGGAGTTAGAATACGGGGAATGCATCTTCTTGATAGACAACATGGTAGCTATGGAGTCTCTCAGTCACAACCAGTCGAGACGCTGACATTTCTCAACCTGTAAAATATATTGTTCATGTCTATTGTCACCTAGTCTCAGGGAATATCATACCGCATTGATATGCTTGTCCTAATGCTCAGTAGGTTAATTTCACGATTAGTTTGGAATCTGTGTATTATAGATGCCACACAAAGCTTTAGTATTCCAGTAGGGCGATGGAGCCTGTGGGTTTATTGACAAGCTCAGGTCCACAGACCTCTAATGCCTGTTTTGCTTTAAACATTGATTCCCACAGTGGAGTTTGCTGGCCTACTTAGAGAAACCTCGGGCACTTTCGAAGGAACAATCAACAACCCTAGGCAAATGCATATGCTAACCAAACAGTTGGCTAGAGATACTAACCTTATACGTAACATAGATATGCAGAGCCTCTTTATAAACACAGCAAAAGCCATAAACACAGACTTTTCCCGCATTCCCACATACAGCCAGCTACCCTTTTAGGTCCAAGAAAGAATTAACTTAAAGGTATCAAGGAAATGCCTAGGCGCTAATTAAGATAGCCTTGCACAATCCAGTTGGCTGATATCACCAGTCAGAGCAGTGCCTGATAGTGGGTGGCCCACAAACTAAATAAAGGTACATTCATTCGTCCAACAAAATGAACTACTAAAGAGATGCTTAACCAATGAGCTTCAGTAAAGAAACTACTGTTGAAATCCAAGTGGTAGGACCAGCCCATCAGAAGGTACTTTCAGCCCTGTATGTGATATTGCTCCGAAACTTTGTCTCTTTAAAATAACTTACTCGATAAATGCTTAATCAGAATTGGATTCGGCATAGCACACAAGAGCAGGGTATGCTCCACAGTAGTCCATAGGCTCACTGCAAACTTCATCTTCTGTCTGTGTGATGAACAGACGTGGCAAGCAAGTAGCATCGTCAACAGCCATCAGAGGTCAATTGGGTGTATGATGTACAGGGAATACTCCAGGTAAGCCGAGGACCATAGAGGTGCTTTTATGGTTGGATGCACCAAGGGATGATCACCTATCCTGTCTGGTAAACAGCCCTGCGGACACTCGCACAGTTTTCTTCAACATGCATGTATCATTTGTGCTTTCACCCCCCAAAAATCCTCTTGGAGATTGACAGACTCACTCACTGCAGACACTCATTATAATATGGAGCTGGTATGAACATTTTTCCCAGGGCTTCTTTCATGGCCCTGAGGGCAACTTTTGGTCAGGTCCTGACAAGCGCTAGCATCTTAGATATGCAGTCATTTAGGAAGGTAAAGGAGCAAACTGTTTTTTGGGTGCTTAACCTTAGAGAGAATGTAGGGTATTGAGGACGACAAGATGATATGCATCTCCTGAGTTATATTATCTTGAATAATTTTGGGCTGCTGGATGAGGGCTAGCGAAAGACTTGCTCTGATGCCTTTGTTTTATCCTACCTACTCAATCTGCCCGGTGAGGGGGTAATTTCTTGCATGCTTCATTGTCTATGCCCCACTGTCTTTGGCCAGTACAATTCTGTCTCAGATAGGGTCACTTATGTTAGATACCCAACTGGGAATCATAATTGTAGGAGACTTCAGTGGCGTGAAGGACATAAAGTTTGATGGTCGTGGCCAAATGGACACATGAGCTGATAGCTGGTTTTCCCTTGAGACCTTTATGTTGGCATATGGTCATTGTGATTTATGGCCAGGGCACTTCCTGGAGGAGAGGAAATATATATTCTTCTCCGGGGCACATAAGTCATTCTTTTGTTCTGAATATTTTCTGATCCCATCAACTAATGTGCTTTGCGTTACAGGGGCTCGCTCCTATGCAGGCCATTAGGCTTTCAGACTGACTATGCTTCAGTGAGTATTGCATGCAAAAATTGAGTGGCACGCAGTCTGGGATTCTGGAGGTTCAATTCATGGGGTCTTTTGAATGAAAAACTCAAGGACATAATAAAGGAGTCAACAAAACAAAATTTCAGCAAAGTGATGAATCAGTGGATACTCTAAGGCTATCTGGTTTTTTTTTTGAGTCGGCGGTGAGTAGTAGAGCTATTGGCCACACTACAGAAAACCAAGCAAGCCGAAACAGCGAGTGTGGAATTAGATCTTCTGACGCTTGAAGTCCTTTAGTGGTTAAAGGCCACAGAACTGCTTCTGTATGAAATAGTGTACCCCAATGCAGTTTGTCAGCTGCTGTTAGGGAAGGCCATGAAGGCCTAGGTCTCATGTGAATTTAAGCTCTATGACCAGAGGGGCAAAGCAAGTAGGCTACTGTTCCTGGTTAGTGCGAGAGGGAGCCAACTGCATCTGTGGTCAGTATTAAAAGCACCAAAGGGCAAGAAGTTACAGATTCTGTGGCAACAGCAGGGGAATTTTATGAAAGTCTCTACATTTGGGGCATGAAGTGGAGAAAACGTCCCTAGGGCACTTTATTTCATACCTTCCAGTTAAAGCAATTTCTGGTGTTACCAGGTGTTTACTGAACCGTGCGATTCTGACTGAGAAAAGTATTGAGGAGATGAGCCAAATACAATCTGGAAAGGCACCTAAACCAAACGGTCTCCTGCTAGAATGTTTTAAATGAAATGCGGGCCTACTGCCTCCACATCTATTAGCAATGTATGCTGCATTTTGGTAGGCAGGGTTACTGCTGAGTAACATCAGCGAGGCCATCATTACTGTTATATCCAAACTGGCATGGCTGCTTCACTGCGGTACTTCACACAGGCCACTCTCCCTTCTTAACATAGAGGTGAAGATAATAGCAAAGGGCCTCATGTCCCCAGGTCAGAGAGGCGCAATATTTGTTGTCTCTGTAGAGCACTCACCTCAGCAGAGGGTCTGTGAGCACCAATGACAATTCTTCAGAAATATTTTGAGAAGCTGATTTGGAGCTGCCTGTTTGTGTTCTTAGAGACACAGAGGGCCTGATTACGACCTTGGCGGAGGGGATTACTGTGTCACAAACGTGACGGATACCCCATCTGCCGTTTTACAAATTCCATAGGATATAATGAAACATTTAATATGGCGGCGGGATATCCGTCACGTTTGTGAAGGAGTAACCCCTCTGCCAACGTCATAATCAGGCCCTTAATCTGGGCCCAGTTTTCTCACTTATAACCGGTTACTTCACACCAAATCACTTGCGAGGATGTACATAATTGGTACACTGTCGGACACCTTCCTAATTGTATGGGGGTTCTTGGCAGGGTAGGACCTTGTCACCTCTTCCATTTGTTGCAGAAATAGAGCTGCTGGTGGAATGAACACAAACAATTGTGCATGAGGTTTTGTATGGCAGCCAGGGATTGAAGGCAAGGTTTTGCTGTATGTGGATGACCTCTTGATGTCTCTGAGTGACATGGAGAGGCCTCTACCAAGTTCAGTGAAGTTACTGAATGAGTTAGGGTTGCTCTCTGGGCTACATGTCACCTAGTTGAAGTCCTGCATTTTTTCATTGGACAGCAGTTAGGGTGGGTGACTGGGCTGTGTACTTGTGACTGAGGCCTGCAAAAGGAGGGATAAGATATTTTAGAATTTTCAGTTCAGACGTTGCTTCTCGAACGTGGGAGAGCAATGTGGTCAAACTGATGGATATGCTGAAAAACGACCTGCTGCAAAGGACACCACTAACAATCGCCCTGATCGGTTTAGTATCGCTCACCATGACCCAGCAAGTCAACGCTGTCTCATCTTCCTGCTTCAACACCCTCCTCATGCTCCGCACGATCTTCAGGTGGATCCCCACCAAAACCAGAAGGATGGCCACCCAGGCCCTAGTCAGCAGCAGACTGGACTACAGCAACGCTCTCTACGCTGGAACCACAACCAAGCTCCAGAAAAGACTGCAATATATACAGAACGCCTCTGCATGCCTCATCCTTGACATCCCACGCCGCAACCACATCTCAGCCCACCTGAGAGACCTACACTGGCTTACCGTCAACAAGAGGATCACCTTCAAGCTCCTCACCACGCCCACAAAGCACTCCACAACACCGACCCTACTTACCTGAACAAACAACTCACCTTCTACACTCCCAACCGTCAACTCTGTTCCGCCAACCTCGCCCTCGCCACCATTCCTCGTATCCACCGAACTACAGCCTGTGGCAGATTGTTCTCCCACCTTGCCGCCAAGACCTGGAACACCCTTCCCGTCCACCTACAGCAGACCCAGGACCTGCTGACCTTCAGGAAATGCCTCAAGACCTGGCTGTTCGAGCAGTACCACCTCCGCCCCAACCACCCGCCCCCTCCTCCCAGCACCTTGAGACCCTCGCAAGTGAGTAGCACACTCTACACGTGAATGATTGAGTAGAACTTGCCAAAATAATCCTGTTCACTAGGATGCTTTATGTCCTGTAAAAGTTTCCATAGAATATACCAACTCAGCTCATTAGGAATGTTCTTTCCATAATCTGGTCCTTTTTGTAGAATAATTGAACGTCAAGAGTGAGCACTGCAATTGTTGACAGTCACCTTGTGATATGGATCTGGCAGACATTGTTGCCTTTTAACTGGGCATACCACCTAGCAGTGGCTAATGGTTGGATTTTGACACCGGGAGAAACCTGGCATGTGGCAGTAATTGATGGGTGATGGACACCATGAACTGATGCATTTCCTTTATGGAGAATGGCTGCCTTTGGGCATTCTATCAGTCATGATTAGGATATGGCAAGCCACCTTCTGCATGATGGGTTGGTATAAGACATTGGCTTGTCAAACTCTGCCAGGGACCACCACACTCCTACAACAGGTGCTGGCTACGTAAGGGTTTGCAGGTAGAGACTTGGCCCGGGCAATCTTTAAGTTTAGCTGATGTAATTAGTGTAATTTTAAGGATTTTGCATTACTCTTGCTACGTGAAAATTCTGAAATTACGCCATAATTCCATGTTGCATACTTACACTGCACTTCATGGTAAAATTGTAGTGCAGGAGATTGGGAACAACATGAACAACCAGAACATGCATTGCAGTTGTGTTTTTCAGGTTTTTTTTGCACAAAATGCATCCTCTCATAAAACAATTGATCTATGACATAATTTTAAAATATAGTGCTAAATGATAGATTTGCATTTTGTGGATTCTGCTTGAATTCTTGGTATTTTGCCGCATTTTCCCAAAATGAATGTAATTACGTGATTTTCGCATGCCACTAGTTGGGACACACAAAGGGTCACCACACCAGGGGGACATAATCCAAGCTGTAATATGAAAACATTCATGTCCCTCCCGGAAGAATTTACATTACTTAAATCCCAGTTCTTTTGCTATATGTGGTTTATCAAGCTTTGTTTCCATATCTGATCAACCTAAGTGATCTCCTGGACATTAGCCTTTTGTAAGCAAAGCTCACCATGTCTTCACTACTGACTAAAAAATATTGCTAGTTTTCAGAAATGTTTGTGACCATGGATCCAAACACTGTCGGTGCCCAGATACCAAAATCACACTAATTTCAAACTTCTTTATTTTTCCACTCTCTTCTCCTTGGGCCTTTCGTGCCTCGTGCACAAGGCTACCCACACGTAAGAGGAAATGTTTCTATCGGAAGAAGCGTAGCAGTGATGGGTATGAGACTTATGCCCCTCACTGTATATTTCAGAAACTTAGATCAGAGAAATTGGGAGTAAGATCAGTTTTATGAACCCCAGCTCAATTTTTGCAAGGTATTCTGCATAAGGGAAAGTGGTGGTTAACATGCAGCCTACATTTACTGTAAACTCTGTGTGGTGTTTTGTCTCCAGAAATGTCTGAGTTTAGTAGGAATTGCTGGGTGCCAGCCAACGCCCTGGCCCAAATGCAGCAGGTACACATTAATCCCAAAAATCAGAGCACAGATTTTATTGGTAGGAGCATTTGAATGGTTGTTGGTGGCACTTTGCCACTCTTCGCAAATTTCAGTGCTTTCCGTCACAGAAATGGGAGTAAATTACATTTTTTGTACTGAAGATTGATGTTAGCAGGTTATTCTGAGTAATGGAATTGGACTCCCATAGGCGTCTCAATTTCTGAAATGTCTGAGTTTGGTAGGTTTCCCTGGGCACCCTAATGATTTCAGAACCAATCACCACAGGCACTCACTCCCAGAAATGTGCTTAGTTCCAAATTTCTTTATTGCCCTTTTTATAGTTGGGGTCTGTGAAATCTATTGTATTAAATATATCTTAAAAGGGGCTTACATCTTGCCCTTGCTTTTCATTTGTTCCTGTACTTACACTTACTTTTCCTCCTTTTCTATTGGCTGTGATATATTTTCTGCATTTACCAATGCTTGTTCCTTGTGTGTTTGCTCTAATCAGAGTCCGGAGGCCCAAGTACTGTTTTCATCCTCTTTGCTGGAACTTATTTTAATCGTGCCAGCACCCTTGCTGCCACTGCAAGATCTACATCCTTGCTTTCAAATAACAGCGCTGGCTGAGTGCTGTTGGCTCAGCAAGCAGTGCGGGTCTCAGTGGAGACCTCATTATTGCAGTTCTGCCTGCTTTTGTTTAAAATCAACTATCCCATGGTAACAGCACTAACCAGTCTCCCCAGGGTAACGCGCACACAACAGCCCCCCTGGGGCAGAAGCAGCCACGGACTTTAGTCCAAAGCCGCATCAGAGGCCGGTACTTGTTCTTCAAGACAGTGCTCCTATCAACAGAATAATATGGAGAGACAGGTTGCCCTTAAAACCTGTGGGTAGCAAACATTGTGTAAAAACATGTTGAAATTTGGCTTAGAGTTTACGAATGACACTTCTAAACTGGTAAGTTGGAGTTGTATTGATGTCTTCATTAATGTAAAATGTAGCAGCGACACTCGACCCGCCAGGGAATCGCAAAGCTTACGCACATAGCCCCGGCTCCCCACGTCCGCACCGACAGCACGGGGTTCAGCCGAAACGATCCCAACGCACCCCGACCAGCCTTGCAGAAAAGCTGCACGGCCTCCGTAGCTTCCTTTCGCTGACAGGAACAGCACAAGTCTCTCAAGCTTGTATAATGAAGCTGGGTGGGATACGAGGAGCCCAGGAGGTGGAGCCTGGCACAAGCCCACCATGGAAGAGGGCGAGTGGGAGTGGCTGCAATAAAATCACTCTCCAGGAAAGTAGTGCAACCTTTCCTACACTCTCTCTAACTTGATATTTTTCCAATGCAGTTGCTTGTGTTGTCACAGATTCACATTTAAATAAAATGGCAAATTTGGAGCCAAATGATACATACGTTCTGTTTTTCGTTGAACACAAAATACGAATCCATACAACCTCCTAAAACTCTGCTACTGTAGTCTGCAGTCTGCCCATCCTTGAGCATGTGGCACTGCACCATTCTGGGTAGGGTAGCATCACAGTTTCCCTTATCAAACCTTTCGCTGCAGCTGTCAGAACTCAGAAGTACTCGCTCTTCCCAGCGATGTTGCAAAGATCTGCATTAGTTATAAACGAATTAAAACAAACGAGACTGCAGATCAGAAGTGTTTGATTTTATGTGTTAATGCATTTATTGCAGGCGAGGTAAGAAAGAAACACACGGCCCTCCGTTTACCGATCGAAGTGAAGAGGTGTGCGCATGTGTTTTGCTTATGTTATGTCCTTGATGTTTGCTCGGTCTAGTGTTTACTGTCATGCTAAGTCATATTGGTCAATGGGAGAAAAGTGCAATCCTTGAGTGATGTTTGCAAACACCGCAGCCAACATGGAAGGTTTCCCTTTGCTGCTCGCTTCAATAGACCTCTCGGTTTTCCACATTTTCAACAATGCTTTCGTCCTATCACTTCCAATTTCGTTTTTTTTAAATTATTAAATAAAGATTTCTCTGGAGATTCCCAGTACCCTTGCGGTAGTGCAAAGCAATACTAGCCTTGATCTCAGCTCTTCAGTTTGAAAATGTGAGACCTTTCCGTGTTTTGGTCTGCTTGTGTATAGCAGTTTAACACACTGATTTACCCTCTGACAATTTAAAAGTCTGAGGCCCATATTTATACTTTTTTAGCGCCGCATTTGCGTCGTTTTTTGACGCACAATCGGCGCAAACTTACAAAATACAACTGTATTTTGTAAGTTTGCGCCGTTTTTGCGTCAAAAAGCGGCGCAAATGCGGCGCTAAAAAAGTATAAATACGGGCCTTAGGGCCAGATGTAGCAAAGGTTTTTACCCATTCTGTGTCTATGGGAAAATGTGTTTGTACATATGGCCCTTAGTTTTCAGGTTGCCTTCTTGTGACATTTTCATCATTTTCACGTGTGTGTGTGACAATTCAGTACATTACTTGCGACACTTTATCCCAGTAGTGTGCATGTCATGTAACCAATCTGAAGGCTGCAGGAATGGTTGACTTGCTATGTGTAGCTTGTACATTGTTCCCAACATAGCAACAACGTTACAAACACACAATCTAACGAAACAAATATATACATAACAAATATCCGTGCTCCCCACAAGCTTTTCAATAAAATAGCGCCTGTTGGTTACACGTGTCATCCACCAGCAAACAAAACTAGGACTAATGGTTTGGTAATCAGGTAGTACTAACAGATGGTTTATGATTTTTACAAAACTGTTACTATGTCATTACAGTGACACTTTTTTCCTTAATTTTATTTTTCCTCTAGCCCTATATATACTGTAACTATCAAAAGACATTAAGCGTGCTAGTATCACTCTGCTACCCCCTTTAACGCTGTTTCTGCCCCGAGTCAAGGAAGCTTTACTAGGGGTTGTACTCCTCCTCTTGATCAATGAGTTGAATTCTGGTTATCATTCCTTATAACTTGTACAGAATGGTTACATAATCCGTTTAAACTGTCATTTTCCGATAGACTTCTAACATCTCTTGAATGTTTGGAAGCATTTTGGGCACAAGAGAATCGTTGGGTACTCATGGCGATTGTCAATCTCATTGCTAATCTACACGTCATGCCCAACGCCAAAGAAAATTAATGTTGAACAATTAGTCCTAACGGTGCATCCTGTGACGGGAGGAAGTAGTTCCCTTTATCACACCCTGTACCACAGCTGTTAGATCTCAAAAGACTCTCCAGTGTTTCAATCCCCTGCAGTGATTGAGCAGTGCGGTGCTGAGAGTTTCCAAAAAGGCATTATCTCCCATATCTGCATCCTGATACTTTGTGCAGTTCTTTTCTTGTTTCCACAGTCATCGGAGATTGTAGTGCCCTAGCTTTAGCTGATGTATAGCTTGCCTTATCCTGTAAGATGTTCTGTACAGTACACGCCTAAAGTGTTCATTTATTCGGAGTATTCACTTTTTATTGTTTTGTATTGTTAAGAATTTAATGATCCAGCACCCGCTGCATAACCCAGCTCGAAACTAACCACGGCAGACAGTGTGGTAGCCCCTCAGCTGTTCAGTGCATTTTTTTAGGGTCAAGCCTGCGTCGCATGCGCTTGCACATGCGTTTCGCTAAGCGAGATGCTTTAGGAATTAAAAAGGGCTCGGAGACCTGTCCACGTCACGTCAGTGTCTTTCATTGGCTTGTGGGCTTGCCTGTTAGAATCTGCTTGATTTCATTAGTGGAAGACATGCATACGTCATGCCTTTTCCGGTGGATAGCCCTCCTCGAGTGCATCGACCAAGTACAGAAAACATGCAAGGCTCGCTGTTTTCTGTCCGGCTCGTGGACTACTTTTTCTCTATTTTCCCAGCGTGATCTCACTTGGCAGAAGACGAGCGCTTTACATAATATCGAACGTGTTACACAGTTAATTGCACTTTTTCCGGTTAAGTACATAAATGCACTTTTGCCGATAGGTTTCATTATGAGTGAAAAGTCGGGTTAGGAGTTTACAACGATGTCAGCTCTAATACGAGCAAACGCGAGACCCGTTGCATTGCAAATGCTTGTTAAGTTTTGCCTGCACTTTCCTTGTGAAATCCATTGTATTGTTGTGCATGGGCTTCAAGCTGCATTTGTACTTTAGTTAATCATTAGCTATTGAGCCACTTTGATCATTTGGGCGATTACTGCACATTCTGCTCTGTTTTCCTCTGGGTAATTTCAGCTCACTATGTCATCTTGGGTAATTATTGTGTGCTGGTTTAGGCCAGCAGCATGTCTGCCACCCGGGTGGGACTGCCTCTTTGACGAACTGTGTGGTTTCTCAACAGGCCCCAGACTGGGTTATGAAAGGACACCAGGGCTACGAGAGAAGCAATTGCATGCATCATTTCGACCCTGACAGATTCAGAGGCCCTAAACAGCTGGAAACCTCACGATTTCCTTATAGAGCCATGAGCATCTGCTTGTGCTAATCTGTGGTACTTTTCAAGTATTTTTTTCTTTGTCCTCCGCCATTTAGCTGATCTCGCTGCATTAAATTACCACCAGTTACTACACAATATATTGACTTTCTCAATAAACAAGTCATAACAGTTTTCTGGAGTTTCAGTAACTTATTTTGCACAACTGCTTACAACAACAAACACATGTCTTATTAATCACATAGGCAAAACCTAATGCATTTACCAGTGCTGGTTATTTAGTATGGTTACTCCTGCTCTTCCAGAGCAACCAGTGAAATACCAATTACATAGTTAGCTCCTGTAGAGACTACTTTCCCTGAGCCCCTCATATCACGACAAATTGATGTGTTTATCTCCTGTTTCTACAACAAAAGAGAGGCAAACCCACTCTGATCTGTACTGATACCTCAGCTACAGAATCAGTTTCCAGCATTACATATTAGTGAAGAAAAGTAGGCAAGCTTCAACAAATACATTGGCAGCCCCTGCTTCTCGACTTTGAAGATGTCTGCTTTGTTTGATCTACTTTGCCCGCAAGGGACCTGACTGTTTTAGTGGGCGGTTTAGAGCTACAAAAGCACTCTGATAATTTCACTCAGAACTACTCTGAACTGCGAAACAAAAACAAATAACTTGCAGTCAGGAAGTAAACTTCGCCAAACATGGCCGAGCTGCTTCTCTTAACGCTGAGTATAATGGGACAATATAATTCTGTGGTGAATCATGAACATCATTAATAAATGATTTTGATTAAAGTAAAAGCATAGTGATATATTATTCATAAGATGCACTTCAACAAAGTCCAAAATATTTCAAGTGAAACTGATGGGCACACCTAGTGTGCCTGTCACAGCAATACATTCTTGCCACATCGGAAAGATAGCTCAGTGGGTGATTAGGTATGCTGCAGAGATGTTTGTATAATACGAAGTTCACTAGTTTGGTTCCACAGGGTAATGATGAGGTCAACTCAGCTTTTCATCCTTGTGCATTTGATTAGATTTGGTACCCTTTAGTTGGATAATAGTAAAACAGCTTATAACCGTTCTAGGAAACCACAAGATTGTGAGGGAAAAGATTATGTATTAAATGAGGTATTTTTTCCAGAGTTCTTATAGAACATTTGGCCTACAGCTATAGATCACAAACCAATGGAGTGTGTGTTTGAGGCACAACCACGTTAATAGCTTTGTTCAAGTGTCAGTTATCTAGAGTTTGATGTTAAAAACGTTTTGCGCAACAAAGTCTGCATTAAGTGCACAAAAAGTCATTTGTGGAGCGGATTCCTCAAATACATATTCCTAAATGATGGAATGTTTTCCTCGCAATTACGATTTTTTTCTGCCAGTATAATAGAATTTTCTTGAGAGCAAATTCATGATTAGGAAAGGAGGGTGTTAGGGCTTTGGTGGATGGGTGTACTTGCAAATGGTGGTGAACCCTGACTTAAATGTAAGTTTATGGTTGTTATTCCACGTTTTGCAGGTGGCTTCCCCCTGCTAGGACGCTTGTAGATGCTTGTCTATTAAAGGCAGGAATAAATATTTGTCAGCGTTTAGAATGGCAGAGGAGAGCCATAGAATTGAAGGGGGATGTGTGAGAAGGGGGTTCTCCTGAAGAAAAATATTTCTTTTGAAAGAAGAACCTAATAAAGTTTCAAATGCAAGTTCATTTTTGCTTCACCTTTCTGGTTGAAGTGGCCGCTGTGTAAATTCAGTGCTCAATTTGAGCTGGTGGTCGCAGATGGGACCGACCGACACACACGTTTGGGGTCTGGTACTTATTTTTTTCAGCAAATTTTGATCTAGAATAAGAGAGTTAAAACACAAAAAGTGGAAAGGAGGAGGAAAAGAAAGACAGAAAAACCAGTAACAAAGGGAGAAAGTATGGTAGGGGTGAAAAAACCTACAAAAGTAAGATAAGGAGGCAGGGAGTATCTGGTGGTGGATTGAAGAAGCACCTGGTGTAATCAAGACTTTGCAGCCTTGGTATTTGGCACCCCACATTCTAACTTTTGATAGAGACAATTGCGAGATTCTGAGCAATATTTTTTACAACATAAGAAGTAGTTAAGTTTCCATATGTCTAAATGTGTATGTATTGTAATATTTTGGGAATTTGCAGCAGAGACAGAATCGAGTAGAACTTCTGAAGTTATTTGAGAATTCCTAAAAATGTTGAAGATTTACTCCAAATACAGGCATAGAATAGAAGAGTGAATTTTCAAGTTTCCATGGACCATAGTGGATTTGACCCTCGGTCCTTTCTCCTGACTATGACTTTTTTCCTACGTCTTTCATTACCAACAGACCAGTGTGCCTGAAGGATAGGTCTTCTGCCTCACCTAGTCACCGAAAAGTCAGCCAACATGTTTCCATACAAGTCATCCCGCCCCCTGATTTGATGTCCTCTGAAAAGTTACTTTCTCTATTAAGGCAAGCTGCAAAGGACCTTTAAAAGAAAACAGTCGTAGCAGCTTTAAAACTGGGGCCGTTGTAGGAAAAGAGATAAAATGGGAGGCAGCCTCAGAGTGAAAACTGTAACCTTAAAACGTTTGAGACAAGCAAGGAGAGAAAATGGCTAAAGGCAGAAGAAAGACCTGATGACGATATGTAAGAGTAATCTGCAGAGAGAGAGAGAGATTTGTATGGGAAGAGGAAGTGCAAATCGTTCGGAAGCGATTGGTCACAGTTGGAAAAGGGAATAAGCAGTAGCCAGGAAGAGGGGGGACAAGGGGTGCACGAAGAAAGGTAGAGAAATAAAATTGCACTGAGATAAGAGGAAACTGGATTTCATACATTCCAGAATGCTAAAGTTGATACATCAGGCAGGATTCTTACTGGAGATCTACAATTGATTGTGGTCATGTGTAACTTTAAAAAAAGAAGTGTCTCGGTCCTCAAGTGGTGAGCAGACCCACAAGACTGATGGCAAACTGTGTTTCCATGAGGAATACTTGAATACATTTTCAGTTGTTGAGCGGTCAAGGCATGCATTTGTTTTTCCTGCGATCATTGTCTTTAACTCCCTTAAATTTGCTGACAATGGGCCCTATATGCAAAGCTCTTTTGCATTCACAAACATTCTGATTTAGAGTTTATGACCACAAGATTGCTTTTTTAAATGTACTAATCCTATTTTAGAAATCTGTAAATTTGTACTAATTCCTAAAATGGGATTTAGACCCAATGCTGATTCAGTATTTGGAAGAGTCATGTAGTAGGCATGCATCCCTTCCAAATACCAAATGTGTTTGCAGTGTATTGGTGTTTTGCATCTATGTCACATGCCTAGTGGTCTTTTGACCTTAGCAGTCCACCGTCCCTGTAATGACCACCAAATAGAGCGAGTCGCAATTTGCGACATACTTAATTAATAGTCATGAGGTAGGTCGGATGGCAATACACTCCAAATCAGAAATTCTGTACTGGTTGCAAAAATACTGATTACAGATTGTGACCAGATTTGTGCGACCAATAATTATTACAGTTGACACAGTAATCTTACTGTTTGCATGCCTCTATAAAAATGTTAATATTTTCTAAATAGGAATGTTTCTTTTGTGCAATGGATGATTGGTAAAGCCCTGCACTGAGCACACTGCCAACTTACATTAGAGTTGGGCGCTTACCAAATTACCATACCCCCGTCTGAATAGGTCTGGTATGCTGCAGTTGCAGAATTTTAGCTTCCCGAAAACTGGTCTAGCCCTGCCTTGACAGACTGCAAGGCTAAGTTAAAAAAAGAAGGCATGACCACTCTGATATTGGACCTTTGTTCGCTGACTCATTAAGCCTTTCCCCAAGAGCGAAACTGAGACAATTATTTTGCATTAAAGAATTCAAAACATTTTTATTCATGGAAGCTTTTGATACTCTGCACCTTGCTAACACCTCTCTTCAAAGGAACTGTGATCGACCACCTAGGATGCCAATGTGTTTTACTTCCCTGGCTAACCATCATGTTTTCAGCACATCTGCCCTTTCCTGAAGGGCAGATACTTGGCACCTATTGTATCATCTTGCCAGATCACCAAGCACATGAGCCATGCTGAACTCCTGTGTGCCATTGATTTTCAGTCTCTATACTGACAACCTGCTGACAGCCTGTAGTAGTTCAGCAACATTTTACTGCATCTAGCATGTTGGAGTGAATCCATTGCAAAATGTTGTAGAAAGAAATATATACTCTCATCAAGAGTTCTTCCTAGACTGTACAATTCTATGTGGAGAATTTCTATGTAAAGATTTTCTTCAAGTTTGAATGGATATTATAATAATAAAACACTGAAGGTATTTTTTTAGTTTTAGTTTTCGCTTTTTGATCAGGGTTCTAATAGTTACTTACCCTTGAGTTACCAACATATAGAGGTTAGGCATTTGTTAGGTAGTTCCATCTTCTGTTTTTTAGTAACATTGGATGGTTTTTAAGTATGTTTACTACAAAATAGTTTAGATAACTTATTATTTTTCAAGTTTCAGTCTTTTGGTTCCCTCATTATGTATGACAAATGTAGCATCTCCTCCATTTTTTCTCCTGCTTCCTGGAGAACCGCCTATGGACAAGGAATTGTGTTACTCTGTATTTTTAGCTCATGTGAATATCTAAAAAGCGAAGATTGTCCACCGGAAAGAAAACTATAGTCTAGGTGGTATTGGACTTAAAAAAGTAAAATATTTACCACCTTTAAATCTGTGTAAATATTGCTAGTTTTGAATGTGCAGTGAGACAATTAAACCGAACATATGTCAAGAGAGTAGATATTGTCATGGAGAGGTATAAATGTTATTCTACAGTGCAGAGGGAGGATGAAATCATCAAAGACTATGGGCTGGATTATGCCATGGTCAGTGTATTCTGACCTGTGCATAAACCCCTATTTACACACGGTTTGGAATTATGAGTTAACAGATATTTAACATATCCAACAATTATTGAGTGCATTAAATATCTCAAGGATTGTTACACTTTGGTAGGTCAATCCTGCCGAAATTTAATAGGGGAGAAATATACCGTATTTACAGCATCATGTGGATTTTGGTGCATTAAACACCAAAATCTGCATGTTATTTACCTAAGCTCGTAGTAGGTGCTATTTCTCGCAGCCAATAAATAACGTACCCAGTGGTCCTTTTATATATCAAGTGCACATAGTAGAGACTACACCTATAATCAGGGTCTGTGTGTTTGCACTTCAAGCTTTGGCCCTATCATGTAAGTTTGAAACCATAACCTACAACCAAGAGTTAAGTTAAGAGATCATATTATGATAAAAAACAAAAATAAGAACATTTCAGGAGAGACTCTGGGTGGGCACTGAAAGGGCCTTCATTGAAACAGGAATTGAACATTCAGAAACTTTAGTACAGGAGTTCAGAGGCCATAGCAAATTAACTATGGATACATTTAGAAAAATTATGATAGTTTCAGAAGTTAATGCTTTAAAAGTTCATATAACCACCAAAGATAGAAAATAAAATTACAAGAGATTTGAAAAGAGAACTTCATTCTTGTGCTTCAGATGTGAAAGCTTTTATCATATGGGGATCTTTACAGTGTGTCCTGCCACAGATAAAATTTTCAACAAAGGCAAACCAATTGGACACGTAGGAAGGTGTTATGTCAGGCTAAAATGCATAACAAAGTCAGTTGTATCACAGAAGAGGGAGAAGAGGTGGATGATTTCAATCGCAATGTGGTATTGTATGTGAGAGAAAATCTGAAGGATTTCCCAGGTGTATTGTGACAATGCACTACAAAGATGTGGAAGCGATAATGTGTGTGCTTGATTTCGTCTTATAGGTAAATCCTTTATAGAAAAGATTTAGGGAGAAAAAGGTTTTTCTCTTTCTGGTATATGGCCTTGGGGTTACACAGGACGCAAAATCGATTTTGTAGCATATTTCTGAACCAATATGGAATTCTCAGTAATAAAACTTAAAGTTAAACTTTATATGACTAAAAGAGATGATCCGATATTGGGATGGCACCACCAGCAGATATTGACCATCCATTTAGGAGGTCCCAGTGCTGTGCCAATGTCTTATTCTGTAGGGGGTAATGGTGCTAATGATAATTACCTGTTATGAAAAAATAGATTTCTTGTTGTGTTTAAAAGTGATCTAGGAAAATGTAAGCAATTTAAACACAGTGTTATAATGAAGGATAATGCCATTTTCATTTGACACAGGGTCTGTAATGTTCCTTTAAATGACATGGGGAAACTTAAGGTAATCCTGGAAGAAAATCGTTGTTCCAGTAGAATCTTCTTATTCAGTTTCTCCAGTGATAGTCTCGTTAAAATTTTTAGGAGACTGTAGACTGTGGGTGGATTTGAGAAGTTTGGATGGAGAAATAGGGGTTGGTAGGCATCCTTTGCTGAATCTACACGTTAGCATTAACATTATGAGGAGCCACGGTATTTTCCACACTACATCTTACGAGTGCCTACCACCAAGTTTAATTAGAAGAATCCACGTATTTAACAGCTTTTAAGACTCCTAAGTGCATGCTTCAATATTATATTATAAAATGCCTCATGGTTTGGCAGGTGTGGTTTCAGTCTTACAATGTCTGAGCTTCCCAGGATGGCATTCTAGAGTTTATCAAAAATGTTACTCATGGTCATTCTCATTTACATCTTTACCAAAGTTCTCTGTCAATTGAAAAAAGATTTGACTTTAAAAGATTCTAAATCCAGATTCAAAAGTAATGAGGTAAAATGTTTAGGTTATCAAATTACTGAGGATTGTATAAAACCATCTTCAAGCAATTTCGAATGTTTAATTTTTCCAAACCAAGGAACTATTATTGTCCTTTCATGTCTTAACTGAGTTTTATTACAAGTTTGTAATACCATTCAATAATTTATTGAACAAGAATGGGAGCATGGAACAACAGAAAGCATTTACACAACTTAACGTAAGAATTAGCTCCTTTTTAAAAATCATCCAAGGTAAACTAAGAGTAAGCAGTTGCTGTTGATGCAAGTGTTTCTTGTCTTTTGGCTTATGGAATGTAATAGAATGAAGAAAAGGGTGGTATCATATGCCTCAAAAACACTGAGGACATCAAACAGAAATTAAGTGGTGATTCAGATGAGTTATTGACGTGTGCATTGGCTGCTGATAATTTTATGAAGTTCTTGTGGGGCACCCAATTTGTTCTTAGAACAGATAATAAGCCACTTGCTAATGGTCTTTCACCTAGAGGTGGAAAGTCTTTGACGGCTAGGTAGCCTCCTCTGGCTGCTAAAGATCTATATACCATTTTACAGTGGGGGTATTTTCTGGGAAGGACCAATGTGTGAATTCCATGTCTTGGTTGCTTTTGGATCTAGGTCTTCTTCCAGATAAGAGAGCGGATTTCAGAAGTGGTAGGGAACATGTAGAGAGATGTCAAGAGGAAATGAAAAAGATGATGACACGCAGGATGGGTAAACCTACTAATAATCAATTCAGGGTGACTGATTGGGGTTGTATCAAAATGCCTTGTGTGACAGGGACAGTGATGCAGATGGACTGAATCTGTCAATGTTATTGAAGTGTTTAGTAAGTTTGTGGGAGCGGATGATGGCAAAATGTTGAATGTGAGTAGGATTTCAGTGTGTAGGAAGGTGGGAGTGAAAGGGATGAGTGCTGATAATTAAGTGATTTGGAATGTAAAGGGTGTTGGTGACAAATACGTGGGTTGATTTGTGAGTGGGGACGATGTTTTTCTGGATATGAAATCCTATACTATGTTAGAGGTTTTTTTTTAATATATCTTTTACTGCTTTTTTAAGGATGATAGCATAAAACAAAACCCGTTACGGTAATCCCCAACAAGGTATACCCTCCCTCCCCTCATCCTGCACTGAGTATATCAATTATAGCTCTTATGATGAAAAGTCATAGTAATCCCAAGGTAAATCAAAGTTCCGACTTATTTATGAAGCAGTTGTAGCAGCTTTTTCGGAGTCCGAGTTCGAGATAGAGTTGTCTTCCTCCGTAGGGGGGGCGTCAACGGATTTAAAATTTTCCAGCAGTAAGTCCCATTGTGTGACATTCTCCCTGGGTCTTTGGCCTCTTAATGCTTCTTTCGTTAGCACTGTGCTCTCTATTTCGGCCCATTTTTCTAGTGTACTTTGCCATCTAATTGTTAGTGGCCCTCCCGGGTCTTTCCAATGTGCGGTTATCTCTCTCTTCGCTAAGATCAAAGCTAGATCTATGAATTTGTTCGTTATCTTATGTGTCGGCGGGCGCGGGAAGTCCCCCAAAATTGCTGCTATAGGGGCAGGCGATAGAGGTCTTTCCGTGCTGTCTGCTAGTTTCCTAAATACTTCCGTCCAGTATGCGCTAGTTTGGGGGCATTTCCATAACATGTGTATTAGGTCTGCAGCTGGTTCAGCACAGCGTGGGCAATCAGATTTATTTGTGTTATATATTTTGGCTATCATTTTAGTGGTTAGGTAAGCTCTATGGAAAATATACAAATTTATCAATTTAAATCTTGCGTTTCTGGATATAGTGTAGATGTGGGTTGTAATTCTAGCCTACTGAATGTCTTCTAATGAGGTGTCAAGATCAGTTTGCCATTTAGTCTTGAGTTTGTTTAGCGGAGTGCAGGAGTCGCCTTGCATGAATTTATATATACCTGAGATTATCCTCCTTTGATCTCCAATAGAGCAGAGGAGACCGCAACCCATGTGGATCGCGAGTTCGCATGTGCCCGCGCCCCACAATTTTTGAATGATTCTAATAATGGCGGTATGAGTGAGGAATAATCCAGGAGGGAGAGCAAAAACGGTCCTGCAGCTCCACAAAGGGGCAAAGTTTCCCGTTAAGAAATAGGCCACCCAGTTTTGTGATATTGAACGGGATCACTCTGTCAACAAGTTTGGAAATTTGTTTAATTGGGAGGCATTAATCAATTTTGCTAACCATTGTATTTGTCCCGCCCAATAATAAATTTCTAAATTAGGCGCGGCTATATACTATGTTAGAGTTATGTAGATAATCCTGTTAATCCTTGTACATGTGAGACCAATAACAAAGATAGATGAAGGTGGATCAAGGCTGCAGGCTTTAAAAAATGTGTGGTTCAGGTCATACAGAATTAAAACACTGTAGTCGAGTGTGATGCACACCTGACAAATTTCGAGAATTTAATATAATTTATGTGTAATTGTAAGAAATTGGCTTGTTAGTTGAGAGGGTTGAACTCCCACTCAAATAATAAACACAGTCTTTGTCAGGGTGAATCAAAAAGAGTCATTAAATTAAACTTTTTGTCGCCCTCTGGTATCTTGTCACAGAATCAGTCATGCTTAATTTATAGGTAATCTATATTTGTTTCTGCAGCACACAAACAGTAATAAAGTGAAAATATAACAGAAGAAAAATCCCATGCCAATTTAACCAATTTAGAAAAATACATTTTCATCTATAAAATCACAACAAAAAAAATTATACCCAATCAGTAGAACTGGAGGTATGAATTTGTATAGTTTTTTTTAGTGAACTCTAGCACCTAAAAGATCAAAGTACCAACCGTGGGTATCTGGTTGTGCAAGACCATTTCAAAGGCAAAAGTTAAGGCTGACCGCAATGGAGTGCGAGTCAGATACATGGGGTGGATTGGGCCCAGTCTTGGCTTACCTTTAGACTTAGAAATTTTTTGGAGAAGGTAGCGTCACAGCGGGAAAGGTGAGCAAGCAATATTCCAGGAGACATCTTCGATGATGGGGAGCCACTGGACAAGGTCGCAGTGAAGCCGTTGATTAAGGAGGCAAAAAGCTCCAACTGGGAGAAGCTGGGTTTCAAGGCTGAGGAAATCTCCGGCCTCGTGTCTGGTGAAGATTTCTACCTTCAAATTTAAAGTTTTTTTCTGGAGCTCTGTCACCCAGCGGGATAAGGCTGCAGGCTGTAGCCAAAAAGGCTCCACAAGATGAAGCATTGCTTCCGGGAAATCCTGCTGATGAGGATTTGCTGCTGCGGAGAAAAACTTAGTGGGAGCTACTGGAAAGTCAGGACGACCCGCAATGCACCTTGTGCAGATTGGCTGGCAGGTAGGAGGCCCCGGTCTTCCATCTGTTCTCCAGACAGTTTTTCTTAAAGAATGTTCTATTTCCCAGGTAATAGGGACAGGTACGAACAGTACTACTAAAACCACTTCCATGGGCCATCACTGATTATGGGGGGGTAGAAATTAGGACTCTCTCCAGCAGAGGCCAACATCAATGTTAAAGGCCTCAGGAGCTTGTTATGTCCCTGTTGCTCAAACATGAGGCAGCCAACTAGTCCTTGTAGTCACTCTGGTGGTCCTGGGTTCAAGAACCAGGTCCAGTTCTACTTCTTCTGATAGCAGGGCAGCAAGGCAGACCAGACCCTTCAGCAGCAGGGCAGTAGGAGCAGTCCTTCTTTCGAATCTTCCACAGGTCCAGGATTGTACTGAAGTGTTGTTTTTAGGGTCAGATATTTATACTTGGTGCCAGCCTTTGTGTTTGGTGGAACACCCTGGCCTACCCCCACATCTGGTTCTGGAAAGTTCTTCCCTTCCCCTGTTAAGGCTGCATGCTGTTTGGGCTGACAGTAGGCTGGTGTCAGGATCATTTGTGTGTGCTGGAGGCAAGCCCTTGCAGGGTAAGTGGAGCAGGGCACAGCAGCACCCACAGCCACTTTGGCAGAATGACCCATCCTGCCCACATTTAGTCCTCCTTGTGTCACTACATGGGAGGAATACATAAACCCCAACAGCAGAGCCATTCACATTCATGTGACCCAGGGCACTTGTAGAGACAAACGGTTAGGACAAGAAAAGGCCAACTTTCTAAAAGTATGATTTAAGTCCCAGCTTAACCATTAAAGAGGATTTTAAACTACAATTCATTTGAGTCTAAACAACATTGTATCTGCTCCCAATCCAAAGTTAGCACTTATTAAATCTAATAAGGTAACCCAGTGTTAGTCGATGGGAGGGATAGGACTTACAATAGTAAAAAAAACCTTTAGAGGTCTTTCACTACTAGGACATGTAAAACCGAAACCCACATGTCCTACTTTTGAAAGACAAATATACACTGCTGTAGTGTGCTTAATAGAATTGAAAATTCTAGACGAGATAGCTAGAAAATGTTATATTCTATGTCAGGACTGGAGGCTCTGATTATGCTAGTTTAAAGTTTAGCCATTACCACTGAGGAGACATCTAGAATAGGTTTATAATAAAACTTCCTAAACGTGGAATCAGATGACCAATCTGCTGCATTTAATATGTCTTCAAGGCGAGAACCTAAGGCGAAATATTTTGATGCCATAGCACCTCTCACAGAGTGAGCACCAAATTTGGAGACATCAATGCCTGCCTTGGCTAAAAGCCACTTCACCCATCTGGCAAGTGTTGCTGAAGTAACCAGGCGAAAAGGCTTTTGAAGAGAAATAAGCAGTTGACCTGTCATATTAGCAAGAAATTCGGCCGTACTCACCTCGTAATCCTTCAGGCATTGTACAACACAGAATTTCTTGTTATCAGGAAATGCTGGATAGGATTAGACTGACCTTCAATTATGCCCCCTTTGGGAGGAAGTCAGCCCTGTTGCTGTGTAAACCCGTAAAGGTGATGTTTTAATGGGGTTATAGCTTTGGCTAGTGCATCATTCACAGTCGGACACACACCTGCGTCTAGAGCGTGCACAAGGTCTTGCTCGAAGGAGCTTGTGTGTGCTTCTTCATAGAAGTAGCCTTCATCCCCTTCAAGATCTTCTTTATACAAGTTTCCATACTTTGTAGTAGATCCTTAATTTGGTTGAAGCACCAATAAGAAGCGGGGGTGGGGGAGCTTTTCAATATATAAATGAATATATTATTCTGGACACCAATGCAGGTAGAAGGAGGAAAGAAATCAAGTGTGGAGGGAGTACCTACACAGAAGCTCTAGGTAAGATACCACTACAAAATTTTACAACCCTGCAGATAATTCTGGCAGGGTGTTCAGGGGCAGTTGAGGGCTATGTCAGTAGAGATCTGCCTCCAGATTTAAAATCTAACCAGAACAGGCAGAGTGCAGGGCTCCAATGCCAGAGTAAACGCGCGAATCGATTGGCTCAGAGAGGAGAAGAATGTCGGTTGGCTCGCGCGCTCCCGTCCGTAATAGAAAAATAGAAATTGGACTGCATGAGCAAGTCGCGCAGTCCCGCTCCCCAGTAAAGGCTCCCACTCCACTGGCGCTACGGGCGGCAAGCCGCTCGTTTTAAATTAAGCTTTGTGCCAAACAGTACATGTTAAATAAACATAGCGTTACATTTAAACAACAAACGTTATACACGCTAAAAGAAAAAGGGTGTCTTAACTGGCTGCGGAGCAGCAAATAAAGAGGAAGAGACACTGGGTCACGAGGGTTTTATAGAGCTGGTCTCTGTGGTTATAGTGGTGTCATATTGGGTTCATGGGATTTGTAGTTTTTGTATACTAAATCTTTCCTATTGGCTGCTGAGTTATTAAAAGCATAGAAAGAGAAGCATAATCAGAGCCTCCGGTCCTGACATAGAATTTAAAAACTTTAATCTGGCACTTTTCTAACCAAACAGAACCAAAGGAGCAGCATGACATAGCACCACTGAAATGCCTTTCTGGCTCTTGCGAGGAATATGAGGCGCTGTATAAATAAAACTTAAATAAAATATAAATGCAAGAATCGTTCATACTCATTGGTAAATGTAGCATTTTGTTATAAGGAAAGTTACGTCTTTTAAAGCTTCCATGTCTGCCTCCTAAGAAAGAAGGCAGCCAAATAAATAAATACGCATTTTGCATCCCCAAGCAGCTCTTCTAAAAGGCTGATTCAGCAAGTCGTAAATGAGATTACCAGCATTAGCAAATCAATCACGAATACTGCAGACAGGAAGTCTGATTACTAATGGGGAAAATAGTTTGCGCCATCGGTAGCTAGATTCACAGAATGTCAGGATGCAAAGCCTTTCTTGTGTATGTGAGCAGGCTGTGTGTGACATTGCAGGATCAGTTTCAATCCCTGAATAGGCAGGTCTCAGAGTGCACATTATCACATTGCCAGAGCATTGCATCTTGGCATGTAGGTGGCATTCTAAAAACTAAGGGGGTCATTCTGACTTTGGCGGGCGGCAAGTCCCGCCGGCAGAATACCGCTGTGCGGTCAAAAGACCGCTGCGGTAATTCTGAGTTTCCCGCTGGGCTGGCGGGCGACCGCCAGAAGGCCGCCCGCCAGCCCACCGGGAAACCCCCTTCCATGAGGATGCCGGCTCCGAATGGAGCCGGCGGAGTGGAAGGGGTGCGACGGGTGCAGTTGCACCCGTCGCGATTTTCAGTGTCTGCGTGGCAGACACTGAAAATCTTGGTGGGGCCCTGTTAGGGGGCCCCTGCAGTGCCCATGCCATTGGCATGGGCACTGCAGGGGCCCCCAGGGGCCCCACGACACCCGTTACCGCCAGCCAGGTTCTGGCGGTCAAAACCGCCAGAACAAGGCTGGCGGTAAGGGGGTCGGAATCCCCATGGCGGCGCTGCTTGCAGCGCCGCCATGGAGGATTCCCTTGGGCAGCAGGAAACCGGCGGTACACCGCCGGTTTCTCGTATCTGACTGCGGCGGTAAGGAGCACCGCCAGCCTGTTGGCGGTGCTCCCGCGGTCGTTGGCCCTGGCGGTCCATGACCGCCAGGGTCAGAATGACCCCCTAAATGTGCATACGCGCATATATACATTTCCAGCATTTTCGTATTGTCTTAGACACGCAGTGTTCTCAGATTTGAACTACATCTTTCCTTGCAAATCAGTTCTCCCATAGTCTTGTGGGATTATATAAATTCACTATATTGCCAGTATGTGACTCCCTTAAGCTTTAGTGCATCTGATTCAATGCGGTATACCTATGATCTGTTATCTCGTTACTGTGCGCAGCGTTTCTTGGAGAAAAGCGGCCTTTAAAAGGCTTAAGTAATATCTGAATACTCGATTAATATTTCCGCCGATCATCTGTGAAAAGTGCCAATGAATTACAGATGATTCGAACCAAAATATTAATTTACTAAATTATTAATATACGTTTAGGAGGAAATAATATCTTTAAGACTTCTGAGAATCTGTGTGTGTGTTCGTTGAGGGGAAGACGGGGTGAGGGGAGGGGGAGGGCAGGGTTGAGAATCGCATTGCTCACTACTTAGCTCCTGTCCTCAGCCCTGTCATCCACCACACAGAATGGAATGGTCACGAGTCGTTCATCTGGCTACTTTCTCGAAGAAAGAGCACAGAGGCCGGAAGTGCACATAACTGCTTCAGCAAAAAAAGTTCTGGTGAATCTAAGCCTGTCAGTTGGCCCTTCCCCCATATTCCCGTGGAATTTCAATTGAATCTTGGCCACATGTGCCAGTCCCAGCTAAAGGCCACATGAGAGCCCTAGGAAAAGTTAAGCGTATCACCCCAGAGATGTGTGCTTCCTTAACCGTACATATCTTCTAGTTCGGGTTTCGCTGGCATCCTCTCACACTGATGCCGCCACAGAATCGATGGGATGAGTATCAGCAATGGCTGGTCCCTGAGGTACCACCTTACCCAATCTATGCCAGCTGTGTCCCACGTAACCTCTCAGGGTACTTCTCCGTCTTTGTGTATCATATGCAAATGAAGGTCGTTGCTGACGCTCGCAGTTTGGATCCGCTTCCACAGTGACTAAAGAGGCTCTGCTAGTAATGCTTCACTAGTTGAAACTCTGCGGCACACACTGGCCGACCTCCTGCTCAAACTCCAACAGCACACATGAACTGTGAAACATCGCTACAGAAATCACATCCGCTTTCGCATATTATGAAATGGCACAGTTGTGGTGATATTGGACACCGGAAGGCTGTGATTGTCTCCTCCTAAACATTTGGGTCAGGGCCGGACAGGCTTGTCTTTTTTCCACCGGGCAGTCCCCTGTGGGCCCTTAGATGCCGGGTTTGAAAGTGCACCTGTCACTTTCCCTAACTGCACCAAGTTAACTGCAGGAGTCACGGGGAGGCTTCGAGAGAGAGTAAGAGAGGGAAGGGCGGGGAAGGAAGAGAGAAGGAGAGAAAGATAATGTATAGATAGAAAGAGACCGATTGTGAAAAGAGATGAAGGGAGAGGGGTTCGTTTGAGCATCTTTGCTACACTGCTTTTGGTTCCAGTAGCTGGCCCTGATTTGGGGCAGTGTAAATTAGATTATTCTTTCGCTTGGGGAGGAGGGGGTAACCTTCAGAGTTTGATGGTAATGGGCACTCCGGTATTTTGACCTGATGAGCTCTCATCTTGCAAACCCCTCCCAGTTTACTGTAGTTTGTAGTAACTAAGTAATCACCGATAAAAACCCCATTAAATATCTTTAGTCACCTCATTTGTTGCGATTTAAACTCTGCTGTGTCGCTGTGATGTATAGAAAGTATGCCTTAACATCTAACTAAAAGGTACTTTTAAATGGATGCTGGTTTCTAAATCCTATGCATGGCAATCTATTGCTCCCTTTAATACTTTTTTTATTCCATGCTTCAGACCGCATTGAGATCCAGGTTTAGTTAGCTTCTGATTCGAGATTCAGAGCTTTGCTATATTTATTGAGGCAGCAGGTTTTTCTTTGCAGGAAGTATCCAGGTGGAGTTCAGTGAAATTCGGGCAGGGCGAAGTTCAATGATAAGGTAATACTGCAAGCAGTAACAAAGACATGCCGTGTGGGTGTGCTATTGCTGTATCAGATTACAGTGGGTTTCGGGACGAGCCTCTTCATTTCATTCAGTTAGTCAAAGTCTGCAGCTGAGTCCAAGGGAATGCGAGCTCAAAATTATCA
This sequence comes from Pleurodeles waltl, assembly GCF_031143425.1. NCBI lineage: Eukaryota > Metazoa > Chordata > Amphibia > Caudata > Salamandridae > Pleurodeles > Pleurodeles waltl. Next base: position 666,836,549 of record NC_090449.1, on the reverse strand, counting down.
TCATAATATGACTTTGGCCTCCCCTTGTTTTTAATTGTCTGGCTTGACAGCGCAGCTGTCGTCAGTCAATTATGTGAGCATCACGAGGAGATGGGCTTTGGCTTCGCCCACACTGTGGGAGCCAAGAGTACATCTTTTGATTGGGCAGACATTGTGTATTTTCACAAACAATTGCTTGCTGTGACGATTTGGTTTTATTTATCCAGCTGCCTGAGTTTGAACTTTGAGGCACCAACATACCACTGCCATGTTATTTGAGTGTTTTAGACAGCTAGAATAATTATGGTTTTTCTCTCTGGAAGCAGCACAGATGGAAGGAGGGCAGTCATTAATATACATTGACCTTTAGGTCTGGCTTCACAGTAAATTCATAAGCTCGACCTATTGGCATTATCAGTGCTTGTTGTAGTATGGCTTGACAGTGCAGCTGTTGCCAGATTATGTGAGCATCACCAGCGAGGGCTTTGACTCCACCCATATGTTCAGAGCCAGGAGTACATTTTGTGATTGGTTTGAAGTTGTTTGCTTCCACAAAAATGTGCTTGCCGTCTTCACAGCTGTGATCATTTTGTTTATTTATCCAGCTAGATGAGCTTGAGCTTTCATGGGCGCACACATGATATTGTAAAGCCATTAAAATGTCTTAGAAAACTTGATAATTTATGGTGTTTTTCTGTGGCAGTAGCACAGATGGGAAGAGAGATGTTATCAACCTATATGGATTTTTAGGTCTGGCTTGATAGTGTAACTGCCATCATACCACTTAACCTACACAAATTTTATTCCACAGCTCTTTGCTGCCACACAAATACGTATCCATTCCCATGCTACTACTTGTAATGCTTCACATTACCATGCAACATTCCTTTCAAGTCCGATCTATTGCCATTGCCAAAGCTTCTTTGTTTTCAGTCATCGAAATTTAAGAAAGAAATCTTTTTTTCCTTTCTTAGTTCCCCAAATCCACACCTCTGTTCAAGCGTTTACTGTTTGTAAGGACATTTGGAATCATAGGATCATGGTTCGATTCTGAGGCATCCATACTCCCTGGTCACTACTGACTCCCATCAACTAGGGTTTGGTTACTGGGTCATCTATTCACTGTGGCAGAGCTCTCGAGCAAGATCAGATTTAGTATGTTATAATACTAGTTCTTTTAGAGTGAATCTTTGGCAGGTCTGGAAAAGAATATAGAAAATGAATATGCAAGACAAAACGAGCAAAGGCATTCAAGTTAGTACTGCATGCCAACTGCTCTTAAAGGAATGTAATATCCAGGGATCTTTACCACATCCCAAAAAGTTGTGCCTCTGAGTGCTTTCTTCTGGGTTGGTGTGCTTTTCGTTTAAACTTTTTTCCTTTTCTACAGAAGAAGCAACCATTTAGAAACATTCCCTTATGCTGTTAGGGGGCTGTCATGGTGGTTTTCGGTGTCCCGATTGAAGTTCTGACCTAGGATAGGATGTTAAGAGGCCTCCAGCTCTAGAAGTTGTTGAAGCAGTAAGGTCTCATTTTTGTCCTGACAGGGACTAGGGGTTTATGAGGATTGTCATCTCTGGTGGGGTCACTACAAAGGATCCTTGCTCAATCAAATACACTTCTGGGTTTGAAGTGCATCCAAAGTGCATGCACCAATGGCCCCAGGATGGTTGGCCTTCTCTGATGGTTTACTTTGGAGTGAATTCTTCAAGTATTTGTTATAGGGGGTATTTCCATCAGCAGGGTAATGTTGCACCCACTTTGGCATATCTGGACCTAGATGGAGCAGCAGATGAACGTTTCTATCAGCTCATGGTTCTGTCAGTTCTCCGATCATTCGACCCTCTGTTGATGCTGGGTTAGCAGGATTTTTTGCAGAGCCTGACATGAGTAGATCTTTACATTTCCTGACAAAGCCTACCAAGCTGAGGAAGTGGCGTCTGCAGAGGAATGAGGCTTCCAATTGAAAATGGCCACAAATGTTAGTGGCTCTGTTGTAAATTTTGTCTGCATTGTGAGAGATTCTGGAATTGATATAGTAAACACCATTTGGAGTTGCTTTGCTAAGGCTGATACACTGATGGCAGCATTGTTTATGTTTGTGGTACCTTGATTGCAAAGACTTATGAGTTCCCTAGTCCTTCATCCGTGGCAATACTGAAGACTGGCGTCAGGAGCGCACTAAGCGTTTGACTATTTTCTTGTGTGATTGTCCCCTTCATGCCTTTGTTGCTTCTTGATCTCTGCTTTTCCAGAGCAATTCCCTCTTTTGTTTACTGCTATTGGTCTTCTCAACAGGGACTGAAGGCCCGGAGAGTTTTACATTATGGCACTATGACTATGCTGTCAGTCCCTGGCCACTGTGTGGACAGCGCTGTTCATTTAGTTAATAAGGGAAGATGTAGGGGTGTTTGTGCTGCTGCCAACGGAGTAAGCTGTTGATGCCTAGATAGTCAAATTGGAAATCCGGTCATTTGTGACTGATGGTTGATGGTCTCGGACCATAGTTTCTTCTGAAGGAGGGCATTGTTTCTTTCTGAAGAGGATTTCCTTATTTGATTTTCCTAGATGACTTGGAGTTACACTGTCATCTTCTAGATATCACAACTGAAGCGAGCCATCAACTTGTGGTGCCTGTTTTTTAGTGGCACCCCTCAATTTATAGTCCCAACTACTAGACGTAAGATGATAAGTGAGGGGCTTTGAGTTCAGGGCTTGCAGCCTCTTTCCATTACCACACACTCTGTAGTCATTTATATTCTAGCTTTGATTGCAGATACATTTTTGGGCATACTAATGGAGTGGCAGTGTGTTCTGACATTTGATTCGAATAAATGGTATTTTGGGATATAATAAGAATCTAAGGAACTGGGAAAGCGAATGGTGGATGAGGAGGTAACACTTGCTTTACTTATTTGTAATCCTCATGACAGATTTTCTCATCCCAGTCACACAATTTATGACCTACTCCCCTTCCCAGAGATGCTTCTATTTCGACCCCTCATGTGCTGGTATGTTATGTGTATTTGTAAAGTGCACTATCACCCTTGAGGGTATCCTGGCACTGAACAGGTGTGTGTGCCTAGCCCTGCCTCTGGTATGTTAGTTAATTGAAAATCCAGGTCTTCATCTTCTTGCAGGATTCAAGAAGCGAAGAGGAAGCTCAGAAGTGGAGTGGGAGACCATTCCATGTTTTAGGAGTGATGTAAGAGAACACCCGTTCTCCTGATTTGGGTCTGTGTATGAGTGAAGTGTACGCAAGCAGGAATCTTGAAGAGCTGAAGTGTCTTGATAGTTGGTGAAAGATGTGATTGTTCAGGTTGGTGAGACCTAAGTTGTTTAGTGCCTTGAATGTGTGTGTGGAGTTTGAAATGAGCACTTTTGTGTATCAGGAGCCAGTGGAACTCCCCCAGGTCTGGTGTGATATGAGTTCTGTGTTGGCCTTTGACGATGAGTCTGGCTGGTGGTAGAGCTTCAGGCTGTATTGAGGAAGGGAAGTCTTTCATTGCTACCCCACGATGGGTACTTGCTGGTAAGCAGCTTAAATTATTTTAGAAGACATTTGGCAAGAGAGTGAATGTATCATGCACTGGATTCAGTTAAACGTGTAAGTAATTAAGCAAACAAGGGAGAATTTTAGTAGGATTGATTGCTGGTAAGTAATCTTACCATTTATTTATTTTCTGGCTACCCACAGTTTTCAATAATTGGCCAGCACATCAGCAAAGTTATTGATCTGAGTAACAAAAGTCAAGGTTCGATAAAGCAAGAACATTTTGGATACTTACTTTTTCAGAATTGATATACTGGAGTATGAATAAGACAGAGGCAAAGCAAAAGTTGTTGAGCATAAATAAATTGATGAATATGACAATACATGAATGAAGTACTTTCTTGTCATTGGTGAATCGTTGGACCTTTCTAGTCTACATCTGTTGCGCCAAAGCAGTTTCTGAGTGATTTGTAGTAGTTTTAAGAAGAGTGTACTAATAGCACTTTGATATTCTTTTCTTTAGGGAGTTCTGAGGATACACTTCATCGAAGCCCAGGATCTCATGAGCAAAGATACTTACCTAAAGGGGATGGTCAAAGGAAAGTCTGATCCTTACGGAATCCTCCGTGTTGGCAACCAGATCTTCCAAAGCAAGGTTATTAAAGAAAATCTCAACCCCAAATGGAATGCAGTGTATGAGGTAAGATCTTTATCACATGAATGTTAATTAGTCAATGAACTGACCATTTTTTTCATTATTAAAACATCGCTTACTTATTTCTGCTGATTTCCATGGAGGATCTAATTGTTTAATTGTTTCATTTTATTTCTTGTACTGCACAACAGACACCAAATTTGCTATCTTGATGCTGTACACTAAACCAAATTCCATAGCTGTAGACAGTGGTCAACCCCTGGGCCAACAAGTTAAAGCAAGCCAGTTTTGATAGTCTTTCATCAAAGTAATCTCAGATGAGATGGACCTTGGCTGCAGAGTAGCACATTTCACGGTTTGTGGCCCAAGAGCTTGCGGGAGCACCTCCCCATGCGAGGACATTTTGTCCTCACCTGAAGACCCTACAACGGATGGATCCCAAGAGTTCTGGTACAAAGTGACAAACTATATCCTAGCCAAAATTCCCACCATCTATTCAGAATTTGATTAATCTACTCTTGATATAGAGAATTCTGCACTCTTTGATTCACAGGTGAAACTGAATCTTAAAGAAAGCAAAGCGGGAACTGTAGAGCATGAAGTGGTCCTATCACTTCACGCAAATAGCAGAAGAACAAATAGAGTCCCATCTCCTTAATACAAAGCCTTGCCTTCCCCAAATTACCCACCTAGTAGCCAGTACTGTTCCTGCCCCCTTGACCTCAATCATGAAGCAGAGCCATCACTACAGGATGCTACCCTTGTGTGTGGAAAGAAGTTGCAGTTAGGCCTTTGTTGAAAATATTAATTTAGACTTCAAGGACTTAAAAAAACGATTGTCTCATTTCTCTGCTCCAGATACCTGCAAAAAAGTTTATAAAAACATCTAAATGCCCTGCTCATGTCGTTTATTGAGGAACAGGAATTGCTGGATACTTCCCAATTTGGATTCAGGAGCAGCAGTGGCACAGAAATGGCCTTGGTTTCAGCTGTGGAAAGCATTAGAATATTAATAGATGTGAATCAGGCTGCAGCTCTGACCCTACTGGCTCTGTTCGCACTCTTTAATATCATCTACCCGAACCCTTCTGAGGGATCCACTATTACAACTTGGTATAAAAGACGCGGCCCTCAAACTCTGAAAATCTTTCCTTACTGAGCGATCTCAGATTGTGACCTACAATCAATTTAAGTTGGGTTCTTTCACTCTGCCATGTATGGTGCCTCAGGGATAACCCCAGAGAACAGCACTGTTTAATCTATATGTATCCCCGCTGGCCAATTTGATTTGATCCTTTGGGCTACAGGCACTCTCATACGCTGATGACACAAAAATAAGTGTATCCATTCCAGTGGACAGACATTCTATTTCCTTCAACTTTAACAATAGCTTGAAGGTAGTGGCCAATTGGATGAGAATTAATTGTCTAAAATTAAATGCTGAGGAAGCAGAAGTCACCATTTTTGGAGGCCAAACCTCCATACGGAATAACAGCTGGTGGCCAGATATGCTGGGATCATTGCCTGCACCTACCAAGTCAGCATACAGTCTGGGTGGTGTTGTGGACCACAATCTTGCTTTCGATCTGCAGGTTAACTGTACAGTTTCTACGTGTTTTAATATTATCAGGATCCTCAGAAAAGTTTTTCCTTATATCCCAGTATCAGCACGCAGATTAGTTGTTCTGGCACTGATCTCCTCATGACTCGACTATTGTAATTCGCATTATCGGAATATCAATGTCATCTTTGACCAAGCTGCAAACTGTTCAGAATGCAGCAGCAAGACTGATACTCGATACCCCAAAATGTCAATCAATCTCGGCTGGATTAATTAAGCGTCACTGACTACCAGTGGGAAAAAAACTCATCCTGTTTAAAGCCTTGTGCATTGCACACAAGCCCTCACATAATTCAGGGCCTAGAGCAATTAGAGCGATGTTTCACTGGTATGTACCATCCACACTTCTTCAGTCTGTGCCTCAGAATCTGGTAGTGGTCCCCAAATTTTGAAAGGCAAGATGGGGAGTTAGATCCTTTCCGGTGGCCACTTCCAAATTATGGAATTCTCTTCCCCATCACGTCACGAGTCTGAAAACAACATGGCTTTCAGAAAAGTCCTTAAAACGTGACTCTTTACTTTATAAAATGCAGGCCACGGGAGGCCTGAAACGAGAGTCTGCTTTTATTTTCAAGTCTATCCCATTCTTTAGCGCCTTGATGTCTTTGGATATGTATTTGCTTCTATAAGTTTACTTCATTTCATTTCATGTGCTCAGTTAAACCTGAGGATGTGCATCAGTAACTGGTGTTCAGAAAAAAGAGAGCTGGTGTAAACATATTAACAGAAGAGATGAGCTAAACTGCACAATTTCGGACTTGTAAATCTTTAACCCTTAAAAAGATGTATTTAAATTTAACTCTCTGTTGTTTTGCCAACTAGTGCAGATCTCTGCTTGCTTGGAATATGTGGTCAGATTTTCTGAGATGACAAATCAGTTGCATTGCTTCCTTTTTGATGCATGTTTCAAAATATCTTGTCTAAGCATGCACTAGCTTGCCTAAATAGAAACGGTTACAAAAATCCCGCCTACACTGAATGCAATCAGACCTTATCTTAGAGTGTAGGCCATTAGAAAGGTAGTTTAAAGCCCTCTGAAGAAGAATGAAAGACATTTGATTTGCACATTTATATTTAGATCTTGATTCAGTGAGATGCCCCAATGACTTTCCCTTGGGAGGTGTTGTTGCTGTACCCATTCTGGCAGGCCCCATGGAACTATCACAATACTCACTGTTGCTACAGTCGATCATAATTTCAGTGTTGTTTGCATCTGATTTTAGTTAGTTACGTCCAATCTTCTGTTGAACCGGCAGTGGGCTGCTGCAGGGGTTAGAAAAGGAGCCTGGAGGCTGTTTATCCAACCAGATGATAAACTGGGTGTTATCTTCTGAAGACAGTGCTGTATACCCAAAGGTGAGGGACATAAACATTAAAAGGAATTAGCAAAAGGGAAGGATCGTGCTGCACATCCAAACATATGAAAGTGGTTTTAGATCTGTACTCTGCCAACTTGACTGTTTTGGAGCTACCCTCCAGGACAGAAAGAACACCATTAGAGTCAGTGTTCTACACCATTATTGCCTTCAGATGTTGAGCTATGCTCACGAGAATCAACATGTTGAATAGGAGCGAGAGCTCCAATGGAATCACAATACTCTATCAACTTCATTTACAATTCTTCAAACTTCTTCTGTAACCATGATCGCAGATGTTTTTACATCTCCTTCCTGGGTGAAAGTACAGCTGCCCTCAGTCTAACTCCATATAATCCGCTCTGAAGCTAGGGCAGCTGCCAGGCCACATTTGTTTCAATGATTTTTCCTGTTTGTGAGGAAGAAAGCAATTTTGCCACTTCACCAGGATTTAACCGCTGGTTACCAGGAACAATCCACATAGTGACTGAGGAATGGAGGAGATAGGTGTTCTTGGGTGGTGGTCCTTTGGTATAGCTGGAATGAGGATTTTCCAAACCGAGACAGTGCACGAATCACATGGGACCTATAATTGCTGTTCTGCCAGAGCTTCTCCACCATGCACTTAGACAGGAGCGTGAAGTATTTCATTTTTACATTTGAATAGGCAAATGTTCGTGCTTGGAAAGGCGTCATCATCAATGTGGGGTTGAGACCTTTATTTCTTTTTTAAATTGCGTTGCAGCTTTTCTTTCTCAAGGATGGATCCTACGTCTTCAGTTTGTGCTGCCTGACCACTGTGAAGCTCTCAGCAACTTAAATTGAAAATAAAAAGTAAAACAGTTGACATAAGCAAGCCGATTCAAAGCGCCACGGCCGCCATGAACATGAGAGTGAAGGAGAGATACAAAAGAAAAAATAAGTTTGCTTGCAGTCAAACGTATTTGCAAATGTGCAATTATCAATGTAACTGGGTTGTTGTCTAAGGCGGTAATCAAACTGCCTCAAAGAGGGACAAACATAAAGCATTTACCAATGATAACAAAGGATTTTTGAAAGGCAAGCCCACGAATGAGTGATAGTGATGGGCGTGGTTTGGGTGAGGCTGAATGCCCACATATAGATTACAATAGGTCAGAGCGCTTGTGTGCTCGATCTAAAAAGGGGAACCAAATTCACAGGCTTAGGGTGTTAGCATCCAGCTCACTCAGCTGTCCTATCCCTTATGGTGCTTCATGGGCATTTTAACTTAAACTGCAAGGGCTAGTACTAGCTGAGCCTTGAGCCTCTGGAATTGTGCTAGAACCTGCTGCCCCTTTCACCACAGGTGACCTCTCACACTTGCAAATACTATTGTTTCCGTGCTATTTTTATTGCTGAAGTGGAACTGGATGCCTTTCCAGGCTGATAGTTGTTCCTGAAACGTAGCATGAAAACGTGCGGAAGAGTGCAACACAGATAGAAGTTTCAACAAATCCATTTAATATATTAACTGATGTTATTGGTGTTTCTGTAGAATGGTTGAAATTGGGTTCCCCTTATGTATGGTAACTAAACTGCTGTGCTAGGGTCTTCATTAGCATAAGTCATTTGGAACGTGTGCAGAGTCTTAAAACACATTCCCACAGAGGAGCTCCATGGGTCTTTGTTTAGCTGTAATGCCTTATATATTGTTGCTTAGAAAGAGCTGTGTATGTTTAGGCTAGTTTACGTAAAGAAAACAATCAGTCTCTGGTACAACAAAGTACAACAAATTACCACTAAATAGGATTTTAATAAGTGTCAGTGATTGAAAAATACACAAACTGTCAGCGTGCTAGGCTTACCCTTATATAAACAAATATACATTCATTTTGCAGTATACCCTGATTCTTAAAAAGCATCCTTGTTTATCTTTAGGCATTAGTGTATGAAAGTCCTGGTCAAGAGCTCGAGATTGAACTTTTTGATGAAGATACGGACAAAGACGACTTTTTGGGAAGGTAAATATACTACACGGATGACAGGAATTTTTCACTGTACTACTACGGTAAGAGTCACTCTTTTCGGTGATAATTACCTAGAAAGATTAGCTTTCTCTCCTGACAAACATGCACATGGCTCTTTAATCTAAAACGGAATAATCTTTGTTCACAAAGCAAACATTTTGTTCAAGGCAAACAAGAGAATGTCTTAAAATGAAAGATGTACTGCATATTATTTTCGATCATGTTGATGCCTAATATGTTGTAGAAAATAATGGATTCCTTCATATTTTAAATTGGGCCGCCATCAGTCTTATTCGCACTTGAGAATCTGTCATCATCAGTAGCTAATGTCACATTTGTTCACTTTGCACTGAGGATTTTTGCTGATGGGCGTTGTGAAAAGCTTGATAACCCTCAGAAAGATGGCTCATGGGATTAGGAGCCGTTAGCATTCCTAAACCAAATACACTGAGCACACACCTGTTGGAGGAGGAGAGGTGACTGGTAATTGGAGGAAGCTTCATTTTAAAAAGTCAAATTCCAGCTTTGATGGGCTGAAAATGGCCTTCATGTCTTCCAGGGCGTTGCAATTCACTTCTTCCCTGTTGATATTTAAAAGTATCACAATTACTCAACTTAATGGCACGCTTGTGCCTATCACCGTTATCCATATGGAAAGCTTAGGACACAATGGGAGGGCGATCTAGGGATCGAACTAGGGGCAAGTGAATGGTTGACAGCCATAAAATTGTAGGAAAGTGACACGAAATGCCTGCTTAAGACTGATCCAGTACAAATTTGTTCATAGGGACTACGTGACACTGCAGTGGCTGCACAGGCTTGGTCCCACCCGCCCAGAGCAGTGCCCTAAAAGCATGATTGTGCAATGTACATACGTACATATGTGGTGGACTTGCCCAGGTTTAGGCTCCTTCTAAATGGAGGTGGGCGAAAAACTGAAGGATCCAACGGATGTTGTAATCCAGCCAACAGTGCAGCTTTGCCTGATGGGCATCATGCTACGGCATAAGCAGGCCAAGCACATGGTGGAAGAATTAGAGCTTGGGCGGGCAGTGGCCAAGAGATGTGTTGCTCTGAGGTGGATGATGAACAGGACACCCACCAGGAAACACTGGATGTGGGATATGGTGGAAGTGCGTTTTCAGGGGGAATTGGAGGAGAATACAGAGACAGGAAAACAAGATCGAGTGGTGGACTGAGGGACTGATTGGTGAATGGCAATAAAGATAGTCATATACCGGTGGATACAGCTGAAATAGCGAGATGTATTAACTGAGTTCCTATGTACAAACTATTATGCAGACTGTGCAAGTGACTGCTATATTTGCTCCTGTTTAGGGAGGTGCGGACATGGGACTAACTGTTGATGTGGATCTGCTTGTTTTTTAAAACAATAAAGAAATATGAGAAAAAAATATTCTACTACATCAGAACCTTGACCTTGAGACGGGCTAGAGTATTACAAAAATGGCACGTTACCTAGTGGGTGAGATGTCCTGTCACACGTACTGTATCAGAAATTGTTTAGCAAATACAACCCTATATTGAAATTCCCCAACTATAGAGAAATAGTTGCTTAGCACATATGAGCCTGGGATGAAATGCAACAACAAGGCAGGAATAGAAATTAAAATCAACCCTGGAAAAAGTTCAGACCAGCTGCTTCACACTGCAGGAGAGCATGGCTGGAATGGGGCCATGTTGGCTTTCATGGTTGCCTCATGGCAGCCCATGAAGCTCGGGAAGCAGCTCCCTTCCCGCTGGGAAAATGTCAGAATGGGGAATAGTCATAACAGGCCAGCTGGCTGAACCAGACACATAAACAAATGCCACTGATAAAAGTATGATAGTGTGCTACGAACCCTTTATCTTTGTGTTTCAAGGCCTTGTCTTTCCTCGAGTACCATTGGCATTCGAGCAGTCATTGCTTTCACGACAGACACATGTGTAGTAGTGAAAATATATGTCAACTTGTAACATCCTACTTGATCAGCTGATAGTCATTAAATATAGCGCTTCCACCTAGAGAAGAAATATTGCTATTAATAAAAACATTATCTTTCTCTCCCTCTTGTGCACCTGCGGTCAAAGCCAACCTTACTTGAACCACAGCGCTAGAGTTTGTACTGGTATCCGGTGCACCGCTGATGCATGTTAGCCGTGTATTTGTCATCGCATTGAATGTTTAGTCTTTGGAAGTTGATGTTACTCACATATCTGTTTCTCAGTCAATGCTCAGTTAAATAGTTACAGTGCTATTCACTGTAGTTTCAAGGCCCATAGTACTATTAAGTGTTACATTAATGGTCCGAACAGCCTTTCATCAGAAGAAAAACTGAAGTATAAACACACAAGCGACTTGTCACACTAAGAGTAGGCTAGTGAATTACCACTGATACTAATTGTGAAGTCAAATGTTCATGTGGGGCCATTTAAGAAGTCAGCTCATGCCTAATTTCACATGGTAAATTGATTGTTAATAAAAATGAGGTCCTTTTAATGAAATTATATGAAGGTGAGCTAGAGGAACTGTTTTCACAGGGCCAGCCTTGCGCTGCGCAGAGCAGAAGATTGTTTGACTAGCTGTCTCATCGACCCTCTTCTGGGGTGCTACCAAAAATAACTTCCCTTAATTAGAACACTCTTATTTCAAGAAGTCACTTAGACTTCATATAGGCATTCAGCCAGTCAGTGGTGGTTCAAACACCACAATACTCACCAGACTGAGGCAACATATCCTACATGCAACACATCACATCTGGGTTCTTGCACTCTGACAGACCTCTCTAAAGCCAGATACATGGTCTCTTTGCACACTGTCTTATGATCACAGGACTGGGTAGACGTACACTGTTTTGTGCTATGGACTAAAAATATTCATATGTGTTGCAGGATGGAATTGTCATTTTAACACACTGTGATCAAAAAGCACACTGCCTGAAATGGAAGCACGCAGATTGTTCTCTTTTCTTTAGGGAATGGTTAATACTATATTTGCATGGGTTTGAGCATAAATGCTAATGACACTATGGTAGTTGTTTCTTTTATCAATTGGATTGTTTCGGTGAAGGCTGACTTACTCACTTCTCCTCGCTGACTGAAGTGTTTTGTTCTACTTGCAGCCTCATGATTGATCTGAATGAAGTCCGGAAGGCACGCGTGGTAGAAGAGGTACATTTTCAATTAATATTATTATACCACAGCTTCATATTTGATTGTACACTTGTCAACTATCTAACAAGAAGTTCACCATGTGCAAGCACGATTTAACATGCAAAGGATTAAAAATATATCAGAACTGTAATTTATTTTTAGTTGATTCACTATCGAATCCACAAATCCCTCTTTTAGTCGGATATTGCTCCCATATTACTCAACCCTTCTTTGTTCTAGACTCTTTAATACCTGCCTCAACCTTCTACTGCGTTTTTCCATATCTCTGCTGTAACGTAAGATTTCATCTTGAAAAATAGTACTGTTTCAGCTTACAACAGTAGATGCAGTTTGACCTGGTGATTTGTGCAGATGCCATATCCAATATAGCACACTCTGCAACGTTACACACCATATAACCCATTTATACGTGAAAGTGGGAATATGTCTACCACCACACACTTGTTAACCCTGTGTAGGTGTGCACACATATCCAGATCTACCTGACCCCATTGTGTTGGCCTCAAGTACGGATAATCATTCTGTTTCCTCAATGGAATGTGTTGTTTTCTCATGTCCGCCCAAATCATGGTGTGCCTTGCGCCTTAATCACTCAACATGAGAGAACTCATTCCTTCTGTAAGCTGTCATCATTGGGAGTTTGGGTTCTGCCTTTCTGTTTTAGCCCTGTTATCAATACAATATAATTTGTTTGCCAGTCCTTGATGACCCCGTCCCTATCCTCTTTTATTAATGGTACTACTTGCACACATCCTTTGCCAGCCTGTTTATCTACAGCAGCTCAAAAGGGGCCCCTTGTGCCAACCATGTTGTATTAAAGCTGTAAACCTGGACCCGCTCAGTGGCAAAATTATGTGGACTACCACAACTTAAACCTAATTTCTGACATATTCACTCTCATCCATTCATCTGGTCTCTTCTCCTTCATGGTTGTACCACTGCCTCTGTTCTCTTTCACCATCTGCCCTTCATCTTTCTTTTTTCTGTTATGACCTCATCTTCATTCACTTCATAGTATGTTTCTGAAATATCCTGCCATTCTTCCAACTTCGGTCTGTTTCAGTATACAGGCAAAAACCTAGCTTTTTAATCAATGGTGGTGTTACAACGTTGTGTCAGTCCTACAGTGCAAAGAGAATCATATATACAAACTCTTTACAAATACTAACATAACATCTTTCCACTCCTACACCTCAACTTAAAGTGATTTTTGATGTAGCAATCATACGTTTGTGATTTTGCTAACCTCCTCATGCAGTGATCAAATGCTCAAAGGATTTACCCTCTTGTCTCATGCATGCTGAAGTGTTGCCATTCCAGTATAACGCTTACTGGGTGAAAAGATTTTGTCTAACTGCTTCCAGTGAGCCTTAACTCATTCAGCCTGTTCATTGCTTTCCCTCTCATTCATATCTCAGCAGGCTTACTGCACTACAACCCCTCAGTACTTAGGGCCAGATGTAGGTAGGTAGAAAATTGCGACTTGCAATTTGCGAGTCCGTGCGACTCGCAAATTGCAAGTCGCAATTTGGTATGCAGAAAGGTGTCTCAGACACCTTCTGCAACTCGCAATGGGGGCGCAAAGACCCACCTCGTTAATATTAATGAGGTGGGTCGCAGTTTGCGACGCCATTGCGAGTATGGGCACTCACAGGGATGGTGGCCTGCTGGAGACAGCAGACCACCATGTCCGTGACTGCTTTTTAATAAAGCAGTTTTTTTTCTTTCTATCTGCAGCCCGTTTTCCTTAAAGGAAAACGAGCTGCACTTAGAAAAAAACGAAACCTTTTGTTTCGGTATTTTTCAGAGCAGGCAGTGGTCCATAGGACTACTACCTGCTCTGAAAAATTATTTTTGTTTCCATTCACAAAGGGGAAGGGGTCCCATGGGGACCCCTTCCCGTTTTCGACTGGGTTACCATCCACTTCAAGTGGATGGTAACTGCGATTTCATTTGCGACCGCTTTTGCGGTCGCAAATAAAATTGCATAGCGTTGCGACTCGCAAATAGGAAGGGAACACCCCTTCCTATTTGCGAGTCGGAAATGCATTTTGCGAGTCGGATCCGACTCGCAAAATGCATTTCTGCATCTTGTAGAGGCTTTTGTGCCTCGCAAATGGCGTTTTACGCCGTTTGCGAGTCGCAAAACCCTTGGTACATCTGGCCCTTAGACTGGAGCAAGTGTTCCCCACTACAACTTGGCAAATTCACTTCCATTTCTTCATTGACAAATGCTGAGCGGTTTTCTTCCCTTGCTAATATGAATAGATACTTGCATGATGTGCTTATGCTTGCTGCACTGACCGATGGTGTCACTCTCCGGCTGGTATATGTACACGCCTTGCGACAGCACATACTAACCAGTGGCAGCCGCCACATATGTCAAAGGGGGGAGCAGGAGGTGGGGGAGGTACGACGAACGATGGGGGAAACATTAAAAAAAAGAAAGAAACCACTTACTCTGCGCCGCCATTTTCCCGTCGCCGTCTTCTGCTGCCTCGCTCCTCTTGTAGTGTCCCAGCACTAGCTGGGACACCAGCACAACAATCCTGGCGCTGCTTACATGCTAAATATAGCATGTAAGCAGCGTCAGGATTGGTCTGAGCTGCAGTGACTGCTGCTCAGTCACAAGCCTGGGGTCTGTGCTGTTTCTCTAACCCTGCTGTGTATATAGCCGAGTTGAAGAAACCTAAGTGTGCAAATGGCCAGCCAAACACACTTGTGCACTCTCCTACCTCCCCGTGGCCCAGCCCCACCCCTTCCTGTACTGCTGGCTGAGCCAACAAATGAAAAATAAAACTATAGCAAGCTATCGTTTTATTTTGCATCTGCTGACTAATCCAGGGGGGCAACGCATATGCTCATAATGGGTGTTTGCTGTGCATACAAGTGTCACATACTCCAAACCTTATTTTAAACATATTTTATTATCTCTTAAGAGTATTTAACATGTTAAAAGTATTGCCAGGAGTGTTATATTGTGTATAAAGAGTAACTCTTAAATCAACAATCACATATTTATGCATTGACTCTATAATATGCAATTCACAATGTCAAAAGAAGATAACACAGTAGAACGCAGGAAATTATAGTGATATGAATATCTACATTGTATAAAACATATCGATGATCCAACAGGGAAAACAATTAGGAAAGAGGAATTATTCCCTCCCAACCCCACCCCCAAACTATCCCAACTAAACAGTCCAGAAGCCAACCTAGTCCATACCAACCACTATGAGTATGCAATAAGATAGAAGAGAGTCCTAGCCGAGGTTGGATTTCTTAGAACTGCAACAAGAACAATCCTCAGTTACTGCTGGAGGAGGGTAGGGGTTGCAGGGACAGGAGAATGTGAGGGTTATTGGGGAGCATCCTAGTTATCTTGGGGGATTGGTTGGAAGACATACTCCAAACCTTACCAAAGTTCATGCCTCCCCTTTACCCCCCTCCACCCCCATAGACACAGCCCGTCCCTGCATAGTCCCATTCCAACTCCACTGAGTGCTGTTCTTAATGTGCCAAGAGTGTTTGCCCAGGTTAATCAAGTTGTCACAGTTCTGCACAAATTGGCACTCTGACAGGTCCATACGCCTGATCATCCCTTAGTGCAGAGGAACAGTTAGAAGATTTTGCCCAAAACAGCATGACTAGATCGAATATGTCTAATCTTCATTTCACACCGTTTGGTATGGTGCAGATATGACCTTTGCGTGATTGTTCTTTCCTCCGTTTCACAGCATCATGAC
Organism: Pleurodeles waltl; assembly: GCF_031143425.1. NCBI lineage: Eukaryota > Metazoa > Chordata > Amphibia > Caudata > Salamandridae > Pleurodeles > Pleurodeles waltl. The sequence continues at coordinate 666,820,535 of NC_090449.1, read as the reverse complement.
TTTTGTGCTGTTATTTTGTGACAATAAGTTGTGATGGATCTTATGGATTTTAAGAGGAAGTAAAATGAAAATATTTGACCAAAGGAATCAGAAGAATGCCATTACATTTCTGCTACCGAAATGTATTAGATAGTAAGATGGAACATGAGAGGGAGGCTCTTCTGTAGCATGATGGGAGAGGTAGCAACTTGTGCGTTATGTGAGAAAATATGGAGGGGTCAATGACAGAGATACAATAGGCATTAAAGATGATGTTGAAGGCGCCAATGATTGGAGACAGGTAGAGGTCTGACCACATTAAAAAACAAGTAGGGAAAAGGCAAGTCTTGCATCAAACAAATGATCTATTAATCTATTACATTAATGGATTTTTAGTTTGAATATTTACATATAATGTATTAAGATGTAAAATATCAAATTAATGTATTCACTTATTTACTTACTATCGTGTGTTACAGTGCATTGAACAAAGCTTGTGATTTTACCTTTTAAATGTAAACTGCTATTTTCTCTACAGTGGTTCAAGCTGGATGAAGCTACCTCAGGAAAGTTGCACCTGAAATTAGAATGGCTGACTCCACAATCGAGTGCTGAAAATCTTGATGAGGTAGCCGTTTGAAATATGATTATTGAAATAAAATTCAGTATGCAAACTGCTAATGAACTGAACGTCTCCTCTTCCAGGGATTGAAATGAGAAGAAACTGCTTTTAGAGACAACTCACATATGAGAAAGCCCTAAATGGTTAATTTATACAAAACCTGGGCTTGCAGTATGCACTCTCAGTAAATTATTGAAAAAAGTGGTGGATGGAATGCTTGAATTAATCTCAGCCACTGGTAATTACTCGGGTCGCTTCCCAGTCCATTGTTAATTTGCACACCATGCCACCTCACTTTGGACATAGCTATATGCAAATCAGTCTTGACCCTGTTCCAGTGGAAACAGTTAAGCCTGAAATGCCAAGCCAGGTGCTTCCTAAACAAGAACACAATCAATCCAGGACATATTTCGCCCTACTAGGGTCTCATCAGCCAGGTGTAGCTTGGTTCCATTGCACAGTGTGCACAGGACCCACATCTGGGCATATCCTTCCACTTAGGGCAACACACAGAAGAATACAAAAAAGTGATGGATGGAATACTTGAAAGAATTTCAGCAACGGGTAATTACTCAGGTTTTCATCCCAATCCATTGTTATTTCGCACACCATGCCCCTGCAGTTTGGACCCAGTTATATACAAATCGGTCTTGACCCAACCAAGTGGGAGCAGTTGAGCCAACAAAGTAAATCTGACACAAGTATTTCAAATATTTACCCTTTAGGGATCACAAAGGTGTATGGAAAGCAGAGCATATCATGTAAAGCAAACTATATCAGGACTATAACACCATTAAAGAAAGTCATGCAACAATAAACACAACAATAAATGGATTATTACTTCTTTGTATACACATTTGCCATGCCTACTGGATTCCTTTGTGTAAAGGACTTTGTTCATTAATATGATTGGCAGCTGTCAAATAAGCCCAGTTTACTTCAATCAGCATTCCAGCATGCATGTGGATGTCACATTTATTTAGGGTGTAAAGCTAAGTAGTACACATTCTGCTTACACAGTAAGTATGCATTGCACACTCAAAAGTACCGTTTGTTTTAATGAGTAGTTTAATGTTCTGTTTGAGCAAATGCGTAAGCAGACGTACTCTTAGTCTGTAGAGTGTGAAACAAAACAAATTAGCAGTGTAAATAGTTGAGAGAAGCGACTGAAAACATTCACTATTTGAGAAAATGTTATCGCTGCTATTATTTTTTCCCATCAAACTCTTTTGGTGTCTGATCATCATAAGATAGAATTGTATGCAGTGTTGCCGTGGCAGACGGCTTTGAGTACCCTTATTTCATCCTGTTTACTTTTATTTATTGCTTGTTTCAGATTTGTGGTGGGTGGACATTAAACGTGTGAAGAAAGCTGAGTTACTCTTCCCCAAGCAAAATAGGGTTTAAAGGTGCATCTCATGGGTTTCATAATGATATGCCTCAGAGATCATAGTGAAAGTGGAAACCTACGTTTGTCTGTATGTACAAATAAAGACTTTGCTTGTTTTGTTGTGCTTATGTAAGGTTATTTTGCATTGCTTAGCATTGTATTATGGAAACATACAAGGCCTCATATTCCTTCAGTGAGTTAAATGGATGCCAATATTTCTTGAAGCACTCAAAGCATTAGTTGTCACCACTTAACATCTTTCAGGGTCGGATATTACTTCAGATTCCAATCACTATTAATTGGAGTGTGATTGTCAGAATGGTGTATTATCAGTTTGTATTATTGTGGCCCAAGAATGGTTCTTTCATTGATTTATACTATAGTCTGCCGATAGGCTGACATATCCAAGTGATACTGCACTTAAGCAAACAAAGCATTCACTGTGTTTTGGAGCCAATTTCACCTGTTTTTAGCACACAAGATCTCAAGTGAAACATTAATGAAACAAATGTAATCTACCGACAGCACTCAGACAGTAGGATATTTGTAAGAAGTAAAAAAAGGGGGGAGAAAGATTGTGATGCTTGATACAAACCTTTACCGTATCGGAAACCTCATGCCCTATTCCTCACCCAGGGCTTGGACACCTTTCTCAACCACAGTATGTCTTCCTTCATTTCTCTAGATAGTCATAGGTCCCTTACTCAGGGTTTTATGTCTTAGATCAGACAACCCTTCCCAAAGTTCTGTGTGCTTCTTTCTTCCATTAACAGAAGATACACCATTAGTAAACTGTGTTTTATCAGCTGTGTATGATGTCTCCAGACAGATTCCTTATCATTATTCGTATTTCTTGCAATAATGTTTTACTGATTTAACTGTGACGTTAACTTGTCATTCTTAGGGTCTTTAAGACTTCAACCAATATGACGTGGTCCTATGTTTATCCCTTGATTAAAAGTTATTGCATATCTTAAGTGTAAGTGAAATATTTAGGTTCACCCAAAGATACAGCTTTATCCCAAAGGCTTAGATAAATATTCCAACAATGCAGTCTACCTCTTCATATACACATAAGGCACCAATTCAGCTAGTCTCCCAAAGATCTAAATAGAAAGGTTCGATGGAACACGTTTGCCCCATACCGTCCCGTTTAGTAGTGTGTTCGGTTTCAAATATAACTGCATATTGTTTGAGTGTATCTTCTCCCTTTATTGGTGAATTGTAGAAATGAACATGAAATGCTTATTTGTATCAAAACATAAACTACAAACTCTGTTCTAAATCTAATTGTTCATTGTAGGCACTCACAATCATTAAAGCTGACAAAGACCAAGCCAACGATGGCCTTTCTTCAGCTTTGCTCATACTATATTTGGATTCGGCACGAAATTTGCCAGTAAGTCCAGCTTTACATTTTCGTGGTGGTGACTAGATCTCAGTTAATTGCTTCAAAATAGTTATGAATTTTTGTAATTTGTTTAATAACTTATTTTCTGTTTGAAATTCTACTTATTATGCAGCCTTTGCTGTTCTGTCTGTTTTTTGTGCTCTTTGCTAATTCAGTTTAAAGGACTGATAATTGTCTTCTGTCCTTATTTTAAGGTACGGCAGAAAACATTTAACCATTACTATTAATACATTTTGTGTATTATTTATGCATGTCCTAGATTGTCCTGCAAGATTTCACATGGCTCCTAAATGTGTTGTTTATCTATTTTTGTCAAGTCCAATTATACATCTGATTAAAAGACTCTACAAATTAAAACCCAAAGAATGCAAATATGTTTATTACATTATGGTTATGTCCTCCATAGATATTTATTTGGAAGTTCTCTGATAAATATTTAAAATAGCAATTGTTTTTTTCACTTTGACTACAGGCTTTCTAATGTACACCACCTTTTAGCGGGAAAGGGTATCATCTAATGTATATAGTGACATTTCTCTAATACATTGTTGTTTATTTCCATTTTTAATCTTCTTGAACTATGAGGTCCCCTTTGGGCATGTCACACTACATTTTCTTTCAAGTTAATTTAGTTTAGTTTTTTGTCTTCTGATGGCCTTAACACTGTAGTAACGGCCCTGATTTGCACTATGCAGGATTACGCCAACTCTCTGTACTTGGCCTTACTTTGGTCTCCCTTTCGCCCGCCTTTGTACATTTTCTCATTACATTGGTAAACTTAAACAAAAGCTGGGGGCTCAGCTTTTCTGTATGCATCTTCTCAATATGAAACTCTTGCTGGACTTGCTGAGGGCTGAGATGAAGGAGCCTTCTTTTGAAAGATCCATTTAGACCCAGCTCTTTACACAGGTATTCTTGTGTTATTATCAAGATTTCTTTCTCCTGTCAACACTAAGAAATATGTGTTGTAATCATTATTTATGAAGTACAGTTGACAGTGACATAAATTCAGGGTGAATGCTGTGTTTTGAATAGAACCTTATGAGGTTTCTGTACAGTGGTAAGATCACTATTCATTTCTTTATTACTGCACCTCTTGAGTAGCAGGATCATACTTCCCCGTCTTAGCAGGTGCTGTTGAGCATTCATGCTCATCTGTTTGTCAGCAAGTGCCCACATAATTTTCCGTTAGTGTACTGTCAGCTACCACAATGTTTGAAGTTGTATTTATCCTGTGCATACAGTTATCATCATCCATCACTGGCCATTGGGTTGCTGGCATTTTTTATTTCCATTCCCATGTAACCTTGCAACACCATCAGAGATGGAAATATTGCTACGTACACAGACCTCTCATTTCTGACAGGTTAAAAACACTTTAGCATGACCTATGCATCCAGTAGCTCCATAACCCCCATGTTAGGATCACTTATTTTTCATTTTGTCAGCTACTCAATGACCATGATCCCGATCAGTGGTCACCATGAGATCATCTGTGTACTAAATGTTACAGAGTGTACAAATACCATAATGTGGAGAGCACTTAGAAATGAATACACTTGACTCTTTTTCTTTTACATTTTTAATGTATAAGCCAACACGATTTATCATTAGAAAACTGGACAAACTTATATATTGCCTAAGTGCCTTTCTCTTCTGCTGAATGCTGTTTTGTACCACACAGCACATCTAACTCCAGGTGTCTCTGTAAGTTCAAAATGGGTATTTAAAATGAAAAGGAAAGTATCCAGTTCTAAACATTCGAAACAGTGTGCATCAAGATTTAGAGGATGGAGCACAGGAGCAGATTTTAGATTCTCAAGAATCTGAGAACCAGGATGTGCTAGAGTGCCCAATACAAGACTGTAAGAGTGTCATCCGGGGACTGATATCCAACAAAAATCCTGTTATCTGCCCGAGCTGCACTGTATTTGTTCGGAGTAACCAGTGCAGAATGGCAGCGGGATCATAACTGGCTGATTATTTCCCTCATTTGAGTTGCATCTGTGGCGGTCCCAGCCTGGAGACGTGCTGCCGCATGAGCCGTTGGTGAACTTGGCGGACACTCGGGAAGGTTGCTTGATGCCCTTGTCAGCCGTGGGCCACTGTGGGCCGGTACCAGCTCTAATCCCTGCTATGTTGCTGGGGCGGCCAAACCTAGGCAGCAGTGAAAGGGGAGGTGCCCAATTGCAGCCTGGTTGGTGATGTCTTCAGGCCAAGCGGGCCCCAAAAGAAGGAGGCGGCTGACTGAATGTGCGAGCTGGGCCTACTTCTCCTCTGTGAGTAACGTTAAGAGCCCTGCCTCTGCGCTTGGGACCCTAAGGTTGTGGTTTGCTTGAACTGGGGGGGCTCCTAGGGAAGTGGTGATGAGCTCACACAGAGGCCTGTTCAGACCTTGCCCCCCCCATCGCTCTTGTATTCTTTGCCGCACTCTGGAGGGGATGAACACACACACACATGCACAAAACACTTCCTCTGAATACCAGGGGTGTGTTTTGCTTGAAACGCCCGTACATCTTCGCTTAGGTGGGGGGGGGGGGCGGCAGACTGGCAATCACAGCATAGTGCCAGAGGCCGCCAGCTTTAATCTCTGCTGGGACTGTTTTGTTTGGTGTCATGGGGAAGGTGGACTGTAGCCAGTTACAACTTACCTTCGAGGCCAAGCATACTACCTGACCCCTAATGACAAATCAGGTGGGTTGGAGAAGGACTCTGCTGCGATGCTGAAGGCCATGCAGCAGAGTTTGATATCAATAGACGGGAAAATGTATAAGTTTAAATTACCATTGATTGTAAGGCAGCAAAACCAAATAAACAAATGGCCCGACTCACAGCGGCAGAAAAACTTATATCTTGTGCAGAAGATGACCTAAAGTGGTGACAAATATATGTTTGCATGTGGAAAAACATTTCATTCTACAAAAAACGCATTTGAAACACCATACTGAAGGTGCATACCTAGACCCAGTTCTCGACCCATTGGTGTCAACAGACTGGCATAGTAAGTACTACACTAGGCTACTCAGAGACTGGATGGAGGAACATGGGCATGCAACACCGCATTGGCGGCTGACATAGAAGGCTACTTGGAAAACGTTGTGTTGGTGTGACGGTCAGCAAGCCAGCGTGAATATTTATCCCAACCTATTATGGAAGATGAAATTAAAGAAGCCATCACTAAGCTACCCAATGGCAAAGCTTCAGGCTTGGATGGCTTAACTAGTGAATTTTAGAAAGAATTTGTTTCTATTCTTGCGCCACACGTCCATGCCTTGCATAAGGATTTATATAACAAGCATATATTACCACTCTCCCTTAGGGAAGTGATGATTATAGTGCTCCTTAAACCTAATATGGTGCTGGAGTGCTGCGAGTCATTATGGCTACTATCTCTAATCAACAATGTTTTTACATTTCTGGCTAAACTTTAAGCAACTTGCCTGCAACTACTCTTCTGTAGCTTGGTGCTGCGCAATCAATCGAGATTTATTCTAGTCCGCTCCACTACGCATAACCTGCGCACGATTTTCACGCTTCCTCATCAGAGGAATCTTTCCCTGCGGCAGCAGCGGTCCTTTTAGACGCCGTCAAGGCCTTTGACTCCTTTGAGTTGTACTATATGTATAACATTTTAAGATGCTTAGGAATCCCAGCGAGCTTCCTGCGCTGGATTAAATTGCTGTATACTGACCTAGGTATGAATCAATGGGAAAACATCCGATGTGCTCCGTGCCCAGAGAGGCACCCTACAGGGCTGACCCTTATCCCCATTATTATTTGCAATTGCCCAGGATCCATTAGCATGTGTCCTATCCCAGAGACATGCCACTTTGGCACTTAAGTTAACACTGCGACCTCTGGGCATCTCATTGCATGCAGATGATATAGTGATCTATGTACCTGGCACCTAGAAATGTGTGCCTACATTCGATATAGGTACTACTCAGGCTTGAGTATTAATTGGTCCAAATCTATTCTCTTTCCTCTGACCCCCAATACTCAGCCTCAGGTATTGGCGAAATGACGGTCCCGGCTCCCTTTGTCCCTGGCGGACAAGGTGATTGTTATGGAAATGGTGCAATCTCTGAGATTTCTTTATCTGTTTATCAATACACCAATTGTATTGTCGCAACACTTCAAGACGCTTAAGACGCACTTGTTGACACTAGCATGGGAGGGAAAACAGCCTTGAATTTAGTGGAAAATGATGACGTTTCCATATTCGCAACAGGGCTTTGGCACGCCGGATATGGAACTTTATTATTTATGCATGCAGGCTCACTTTGTGCACTATTAGTATTTCCATCACAAACACATACCCCATTTAGTGATTGAGCATGATGATGCCAGCCTGCTTCCACTGCAGGACATCTTGCAACAGACATGTCCTCATATTGCCCGAACAGAATTCAACACCATACATTGCACCACGAGAGTCTGCCGAATATTTGGGAAGCACTCCAACAAGAGTCCCCTATATGTTCCAACACTTCCTTTAGTGTTTCACTTAGGTATATCAGTTCCACAGTAACCACAGGCAGGATTGAAAACCATGGGAGACATCTACCCTGGAATGACATTCATCATTCTAGATGACATTCCTCACACGCAACGCCATACCCCCTTACTGATTTTCATATACCTCCGTCTCTGAGTTGTAGTGTGGGTATTATTCCATAATGCCTGGGTGAGCCCCCCACCTTACAGGCATTACACACACTGTTAACAAGTACCACATGCAAGGGGCTCATTACCAAGTTATATGTCTCAGCACAAAGAGGTAAAGGCCCAGGTCCTCGATCCAGCGCTGGAGAAATGAAAAGAAGTATTGGAACAGCCGCTAGAGCCGTTGACTGGGCATTTTGTTCTCTCAAACAAGCATGCTTACACCTAACTGTAATTTACTCATGATTCATTTTAAATCCATCCATCAAATGTATTACACTCCTGCTAAACTATACAAATATGTCCTGCAGGCGGATGCGGGTTGTTTGGACTGTGGGGCACCTGAGGCAGATGTTTTGGACCTGGCATGGTCATGTCCTCCAGTATGACAATTATAGGTACAGATCACGGATGCCCTTTCTGAGATGGCACTAAAAACTGTGACATGCCACCTGTTTGCTTGGTCTGGTTAAAGTTTTTCAACCAGCTAAACGCAGGGTAGTAGCAGTGGCGTTACTGCAGGCTAAAAGGCGGGTGAAAATGAACAGTTGTAAGCGTGCAGTACTCACTGAACGTCAATGGTTAACTGATATGTCCTACTGTAAGGAACAATTGTAGCTGTATACCGAAGAGCTACCAGCACCCCCAGACCAAAGGACATTTGAGGCCACTTCATTGCATATTCGTTGTTACTCACTGACCGCTCCTATGGGTAAGAGCAGGCACGTTCTTAGATGGACTAGTCGCACTGCATTTGAAGATTGTCATATTGAATTTACAGAGTTGTCATGGATATACTATTGTCTTCTATTTGTGACCTTGTTTTTGCAACTGTTTTACTTTGTGTGCAGGTTGGACAAAACCAATAAACAAATACAATGTAAAAAAAAATCATCTGAGAACCATCAGATCACCAAAAGAGTTGTGGCCTTACACTACCAGGCACAATATTCTATTTAGTTGGAGTTCCTGTTCGCAACTAACTACCAAGGGAAGCAATCAGACTCTATTCCTTTTCAGTGTGTGTGAAGCAGGACTTAATACAGTTCAAAGGAAAGGATTATAAATAGATCTGTTTTAACAAAGTGTAAACATCCTCTTCCCTGTCTTCTTTCTGACCAAGGAGACATAATGCTGTGGTATGCTGGGAAAATAAAAGTTTGCACTGACCTTTAACTTATCTGTGAGCTATGCTGATATGGAATTCAGTTCGGAAAATCACAGAACGACGATCCAGACATAAGCTAAGAGCACTGTTTGTGCTGGTTTGTGAGCTTTCCATCAGACAATGGGATTTCACTTACAGGTTTTAGTGTGGGATGTGTAACATGTACTCTTTACCTATTTGATTAGAAAGAGTAGCTATATTGACATATTTGCGCACTTCCAGTAGTCAGACTGACTGTGTGCAGAAAATATATTGTATTCCTGTTTCCTCAACTAACTCTGAAATCCACCAGCAATCTTATGTTTTATTCAGTCGATCGCGCTTCCATTGAATCTACATAGGTTACATGAGGCGTTCTGCGAGATACTGTTGAATGTGAGTTAATCTACTTTTACAAAAGCTTCCTAGCTATCTCTGCTAGATTGACTACCCCAACTCTGACCTGTCCCTGTATTGCTTGTACTTCGTCGTGAAGATCAACTGCACTTTAAACATTTCAGTGAATCAGCCTAAATCATAATATTGGACTTTTCTCCTTGTTTTCTTTTTTTTTTTTTTGCACAACCTCAGAAACTAAAGCGAGCAGCTAGATTCTGTGTTCATATCACCTGAGTCTGGTGATTAAAAAAACGCCCTGAGTGGGCCTCTCAAGGATGAGCTCGCTAGACTTCGGATAATTTAATTACAGATGTATTTGTTATCCCAAAGGAGTCGAAAAACAGAACAGTGGTTAAAGGGTGTAAGTATAGCTTCCTTTTGTGTAGAAGTAACGATTGATGAACACAAGCACCAACAACTGATTTCCAGTTAGCATTCTAAGAAACTCAGGATGGAAGTTTGAACACAGCTTGTTCCGTTGACTAAAGTGATGTCCATGGAGTGTGTAGGAATGATCAAAGTAGTTCTCAACTCTACAGCTTTTGCCCATCGTACTGTTTTTAAGGAAACATGTTGAAGGTCACCTTGCACCAGAATTGTAATATTCTTGCTTTGCCAGGTTCTGCTCCATTATTAATTTTAATGCATTTACAGCCTCATCTGCACTAACATTCATTTCAATTTACAGATTGCAAATTTCTTTCTGTAATACACATTAACAAGTTTAATTTGCGGTAAACGTTTTTGCCTTGCAGAACATTGGCGTTTGTCTCTAATTGTACACTGTCATATACTTGCTATTCCAATCATGTTTCTGTCACTCCATCACTTTCTCTTTCTTCTTGCATCTTTCACTTTCCTAAGAATATCTACGAGGGAAATTTGGGCAGTGCGTACTTAAAAGAAAGGAAAGACTCTGGACTAGTCTTTTGTGAAAATACCTCCTCACTCTATAGAACATTATTTGTGAGTTCCCTTGAGTTTCTATTTTTTTGGACGATGCTGGAGTGTGACCCAATAAACCAAAGCAAACCTCTGTAGTGTGACATAACAGAGCATGTTTTGAGCCCTTTCCTGCATGGTTACTTTTGAACCTGCATCAATTTTTTGTTCTACGCACTGACAATTTTTCCTTCAAAATAGTTCTTACCGTGCCAAATAATCATATTCTTATGAACCACAAATTGTTTGTCAATATAAAAAAGCTAATTTTATCTACTAATTTTATATTGCTGTAGTTGTAACTTCAGCATGAACATTACTCATGAAATGTAATGTTGCCCTTGAAGACTAGTACAATCCCTAAGTGTTTAAATACGTCCATAACCATTAGTGTCACAACTTATTTATGTAGCCAAAATGAGCTAAAGCAGTCCGAGTGAGCACTGTACTATGTGAGCTGGAGTCTCATTTAAACATTTTCCAAAATATTGGACACTATAATTTTAAATAGGAACACCTTTAATGTAAAATATAATTTCTTTACTTTATAATCAAAGCTCTCGCTTTATAGGTTTTAATTTATTAATATTTGCCAAAATTGGAAAGAAAAATGTAAAGATGAGGTCGTAGTCTCTACAAATCGGTTTCCTTTCCATGGAAGATTTATAATTGTTATTATTAAAACTATGCTGAGATTTTCATAAGTGTGAATATTGGTTCTATTTCTAAAATTTGTGTGCTTGATAATTGATTAGGAGAGCCACTTGTAAAACATGTATGTTACAGTTTTGTTAATGGACAGTAGGGAAGGACATCTAATTTGTTAGGGCTTTAAAAAAAGGACGGTATTTTCATCTGCAGGTGTAAAAATAATCACTTTATTTGGATTCGTTTTCTGAAGCAAAATTGATTAATAAAATACCAAGACATTTTCACTCATCAAAAGGTTATTATTTTAGCATCCCAGAAGTAAGTTCACAGTAAAATTAAAGAAATGTTTATTTAAAGTTTTCTTTAATACAGTCTGGGGGGTAGTCCACATTTCCACATATCGACCTGAATCAATCTAAAATAGGTATAGGTTACTACGTATGCCATAAAATAGTGTATAACATTCTGAAGATGAATATAAAGAAAAACACTGTTTACAATTACTTCATACAACAACGTAGTTTGTCTGATTCCCAAAGCCATATTCAGCCATAAAGATACTCATGCATCCCCAAATAGATCTCTAGTAGACATACATGCACTGACTGTTGTGTATGCGTACATCACAGCTGCATACAGCTATACAGCAGTAAGCCCAAGCAAGGGGTGGGGAGTGGGTGGATCGCAGCATGGTGTGCCTTATGAGTTTTTTAACGTCTTCAAATTTGTGGATTTGTGGACTTTCACAAACTCCTTTCAGACCCTTTGTCTTGCTGGAAATGGTTGGGGATTTGCTTCAGAAAAAGGGCTGGAGTAAATCTCTTCCCATGAAAATGAACAATGCCAAACTTCACGGCAGAAGGAGTTTATGCTTGGGGAAAATGTTTGCCGGTAGAGAAAAAAAAGAAGAAAAACGTGTGATTGCACAGCACAGTGACCCCGCCTTTTCTGAATGCCGAGTTAGACAGCATGAACTATTCTGCATTTGAGCAGTGTTCAACGTGTAAAAATGTCATGTGACATTACCCTGGACCTTTCAGATTTCTCCTCAAACTAGTACCTTACTTTACTTTGAGCACTTATAAGGCATTTTCATTTAGGTCTGTGCTAATTGCAACTCTTTCCCACTAATCCCCATTTAGAAATGTAAAGACTGTCTTCAAACATTCATTTTTTGGGCATCGGGCCCTTTCTCTTTTCCACTGCCATACTTTTCAAGCACATTCAGTGATGACAAATATCAAGAGGGAGTTTCTCTAGTTGACCAGTATCAAAAAATCAGTTTATCTGGTTGCATACTAATCAAGTGATCCCACTCAATCAATACCTCTTTGGTTAGCGATGCCAATGTTGCATGCCAATAACGACATTTCAAGACATGTAAGAGAGAGGCGCTTGACTACTTGAAGCCTATTTTATATGCCCTTGGTATAACAATTACACAGATAGAATGACGGCTAGTGCAGCCCATTTTTTGAAAATGTTGTAGAAGACGGCAAAAAGTTGAAGAAGTGGACAACTGTACTTTCCAGCTACAGTGAGCTACTTAGCTGAAGCAACTTAAATACCTATAGCTTCTACTTCTTGCTTTAATGTTCAGAGGAGTTAAATAAAATGCAAGTGATCTAATTGCATCAGTCTCAAGTGTACGCGGGTAACACCGAAATCTACTTTTTTTGTCATGGATCCAGACCCAGGCAAATACGCAAAGCCCCTAGACCACATCTATTAAAAGTCTAACCAACGAATTCCTCACCACAGCATACCTTTATGCTTTTTTGCATTTGTTTGTTACATTCCTGTAATTAGTGCAGCTGTATTTGAATTATTTTAGCACATTAAGGTAGACTGAGAAGAATGATTTACAAGTTGAGGTCTTCATTTGTACTTTTAAATGCATGAGTCACAAAACTTCGTCTTGCTGCTTTCATGTGCCTGCTTGCCTTGGTTTGATTCTTCTGCTTCACGAATCATTTTTCATGTTTCTTATAATTTTGTTCTCAAATAACCTTGCAGAACTGCATCATTGCATGACTTATTAACCCTGTATGTGTCGTTCTTTCCTAACCAAAAGAGTAACCCATTAGAATTTAGCCGCGAAGGCACGAAGAAGGCTGCTACTCAGAAGTCCATGAAGGTAAATAATCTATTTGCAAAAAACTATTTCAGCTAAAACCTATATTTTTTGTCCTTCATGGCCACAACCACTTCTGTTGATCGTAATTCTGTCATGCCAATCCAAAGGCCATTTATTTGTCAATTTCCATTTAGAATCAATATTTTAAATACTTGAGAAATTATGACAAAATCTAATGTTGAAAACTGAAATATTTCCATCGTTTACAGATGAGCTATAAAGGGTAAGATGATGGTATGGATACAGTATACGTGCAGTTTTGCCACAAAAATGATACGAACAATGCTTGATCTTTGCGTCCATTCGACATAGCACAAATACAAGAGGCCAGTCAAAAATCCTTTTTCTGCTCCCATTGGTTTACAACAATACTTCTAAAAATTATAACATTTTTTTGTGGACTTGACAGTTGTTTCCATGATTACTCTTTGGAAGCTACAACTGTCATAGTTTTTGCAGGATCACTTCTGAAATCGCTTTGCGAATTTCATTTCGCACAAGAAAATCTAGGTGTTTATGTTTGCACATACAAAAATCTTCGAACATATGTACTTTCTTGCAAAAGCAAAAAAAGTAGGCCAGTGCAAATGCACTTGCTAGCTTTTTATTTTCTTCAAGGGGAAAATATATTTCCTCGGAGAAACATCTACTCCTGCACCTTTGGCAATTTAGGGGATGGTTCAAACAATTTTCTCCTTGGAAAGGTATTTACTTCTGCCTTCAGCAGGAGTAAATATCAGACTGTTTTCAAGGTGGGAATGAATCAGGGAAAACACATGTGAAAGTTTGTTTTAAGGGCATTCCCTCCCTGGAAAGTCCACTCCATGTCCCTGGGAGTAGATCGACTTTCAGAAAAATCTTTGGCCTTCTTTACAAGTTGTATAGTACTGATGGGGCAATCTCTGAACCTGTATTTACCGGTACTGTGCGGTAACACCCCACCAGAGTGGGGACTAACTGTGTGGACCCAGTTTTAAGAGATGTAAAATTGCAATTGTCCTGGCACCCCTCTTTCCAGAAAAGGAGGCCGGAGGATAAGGAAACCTAAAGTGATTTTGCCAACCGTGTTTTCTGGGTCAGACACTCTGTCTGGTCCCTTAGCTAAAATAAACACCAATTCTTAAAGCTGATGTAGAACATCGGGTCCCCTGAGCCATTGCTTGTTGTAAGAACGGTTCACATTTGGGATCGGTCTACTTTACAGACATTTATTGTTAGTCATGTCAGAAGAAGTATTTTCTCTTAACATGTGGACGTCAAGATGTATGATTCTGCACAGTGGAGATGCTCTCAGTGACAGCTTTTTCCTAACGGGCACTAGGGCTCAGCCCTTCTAATTAAGCACAAGCCAAAACAAGCAAAAACGTAATGACCTTGAGCAGGAGGCATAACGTTGGGCCCTTTGATTATGCGTGTGTAACTAGAGTATCGAAAGATTCTATATGCATGCTGCACAATGCAACAGGTTGGAAAAAAGAATTAACTTGCGCAATGGGACAAACATTAGTTAACCAGTCAACAGGGTGTCTGTCGTATCACCTCCTTCGCCACTCCTTCTTCTCTGCTGTGTCTCTAAAGGAACATGCCACTGTTCATAAATAGTCTCACAAAGTAGAAAGGTTTAGTGAAGAACTTTGATAGCAACAGCTAAATGCCAAAGAGTAAGGCCAGCAGCACTAAAGCAGTGTGGTTTGTGCTTTGCTGTGAAACTCCTTCCAAAGCATCTGAATCCATGCTGACAGAAATGTGAACAAATACAGCAGCACAATAAGTTTCTGTTCCAGAAATCTCTTCATCGCATAGCTTTCTTTAGTGTACTTCAGCTGCTTGACAGGTTGATAGAGTTTAGAGATAAAGCAGCACAAAAGCAATTTGTTTTGTGCTTTAAGTTGTGAGACAGTATGACTTGCTTCGTATGCTCCCTGATCAAGGCAGACAGAAAAGTGAACAAATACAGCAGCACAAGAAGTCTCTGTTCCATACATCTCTGCATTAGCACACCTTTCTTTTGCACACTCTAGCTGCTTGACAGGTGGGAGAGGTTAAAATACAGCATCACAAAAGCTTTCCAGTCTAAGCTTCTTCAGTCCCACACCTACTTCTTCAGTGCTGCAACTTTACACCTTGCTTTAGTAAATGGTGGGCATGCAGAAAATTTAAAAAAAGACGGGCAGTAGGTTTGCCTACCCCTCAACCCTTACTTAGTGTAAGTGTCATTACCATGTTTTTCATTCAGTTTTTAAAACTGTCAGCCATGGTTGACACTTTTCCCCTTCATCAGTTTGTGGCCATAGAAATGTCTCAACCCATGGCAGGTCACTTTTTTTAAGGATCTGTGGTACTGCAAGGAAATTGGGTAATACTTTCCAGGTAGTGGTATATTTTTTGGACACACATGTGCACAGATAGTACTGCAGGCTCACTGACGTGCCAGATACCTCCTCTTTGTGCTTTAATTTTCAGGGGGTGGCAAAGTCAAACATTAAACACATACTTTTGGAGGGTGGTATGAGACTAGAATGATTGGTCAAAAACTTGTGTCACTCACAATAAATGTAATGTCCATGCGGGTCTGTTTTTTGTTAAAGGAATAAGACTTTGTTTCATTATGAAAATGTTCTAAGTAAATTTGCAGGATAAGGTAAATAAGTCATTTGGCACTCAAAGCAGGTGAGTATCACAGTTACTCTTAACTGATTCTTTGTCTCTCAAGACTACATGCACTTATATGCACGGCTACAGTTACAAGCGTGAGCCTGAAAGCTGCAGCTAAGTGTAGTGAAAAATTATTATGCCCATTGTTGCGCTGTCAGATATCTTATTCAGTTTAGCATTTGGATTTCCTTTGCTGCTTTTCAGTTTTGTAGTGGAACTGGACTTTGCTGTTGGGACATTAACTTCTCCCTTCTGCATTGTTTTGGAAGAAGTCGGCGATCAGTCTTCAAGAGCAGTTAAAAGAGATTAGCACCATTGTCTGAGACACGGAGGCATTCTCTTGAAGTGGGTTTCACTGGTGTCTATGCACTAAACATTCAGCAGTGTCAAGTGGATGGTTAGTACTTCTTTCAGATAGTCTCAGGGCAAGCAATGGATGCAGAGCTCTCCCCAGTAAAAGGTGAACACTGGATAAGGGGTCAGTTCAAATCCGGTTTAGTAGCGTCTGACCTCCAACCAACTGGCCGCTCACATTCAAAGTTATATATATAATACCTACTGGCCCGTGGGTAGTTATAGTTAAAAGCCATTTTCCATAGGAAACGTTTGTTCGATGGCATGTGTGGCTGTAGATAAACATGCTTTGCATAAGTCCGCCATCTAGTGTTGGGTCTGGAGTGTTACAAGTTGTTTTTGTTCAAAAAATCTTTTTGAGTCGCAAGATCATGTGACTCCTCCTCTCGGTGATACTGCGCATGGGAATCAAGTCCTTTGTTAGATTGTTTTCTCTCTGCCGTCAGGCTCAAACGTGTGTTGCTTTCGCTTCGGTAATTCCTCAGCTCGGTTTATTCGGAACTGTTCTCTTCTGTGTTTACTGTAATTTAATTGAGTTTTCTATATATTTTGCAGTCAATCCAAATTTCCCCACCGGGAGCGGCATACCCCCCTTTGGGGCTTCCGCGCCCATCTCAGGCCTAATCTTCCACGTGGTGTCGGACTATGTAGGGCTGATGAAACGTACTCCATTTCATTTTTGCCCTCGATGCCATTTGAAATTCCTCCTCACCGACCAACATCTGGTGTGTAATTTGTCTCTCTCCCTGGCTAAGAGTGAACAAACCTGCGATACCTGCTGTTCTTTTCGATCAAGAAGACGCTCCAGAACCAAAGAGCTCATAGGTTGGAGATGGTGTCCAAAACACCAGACAATACTCCGGATGTAGGGGAAGGACACGCGCAGGAGGACCCGCAACAGGAGGAGGCCTTCTCCATCAAAGATACAGAGTCAGACATTCAGTCAGACATTGAGAGCCAGCCAGTCACCACGTCGGAACCTGTGAGTAGAACAGCCCCTACTCACCATACAAAGACTTTAAAGAAGCCCCAGAAGAGGGTAGCTAGACCACCACTGCCTTCGTGCCATGGTTGGATCCAAAAATCACCTTCAGATGCCCCACGCTCAGGCTCAGCACTTAAAACAGCCAAGACCAAGACGTCTTTGGCAGCTACATTTGGCTCTGCAACATCCCAGACAACCTCGGGATTGAGCAGATCCATTGGACC
This sequence comes from Pleurodeles waltl, assembly GCF_031143425.1. Lineage (NCBI taxonomy): Eukaryota > Metazoa > Chordata > Amphibia > Caudata > Salamandridae > Pleurodeles > Pleurodeles waltl. Next base: position 666,802,974 of record NC_090449.1, on the reverse strand, counting down.
GAGCGGTTCGGCATCAAGCAAAAAACCCTCTGCAACCACTTCGGAGCCGACAGCTTCGAATCAACACTAGACTTCAGCTCCAAATATTTCAGAATGTAAGACTGTGCTGATTAGAGACTCCAGTCATTCCTCCGAAGCAGCTTCACCAGTGGAGCTTATCTTAGAAATAATGGACACTCGTCACTACCAACTACATATTCAAAATGGAACAGGGAGAATAATTGCTCCACTCCCCCTTCCAATCAAAAGGAAGATCAGCTTTGAAGAGGTCTTGGACACTGCTCCTCCCTCTAAACAGGGCTCCAAGGATAAGTCTCCAGTTAGACCTCAGCCTTCTCCACTATTCTCATCAGTGGTTCCTTCTACCCTCCACCACCACCCCAGTCTCCTACACCAGATATTGAACCACATTTTCACCAAAGGGTTCACCACCACCACCTCAAGGAGATGATTTGGGTGACAGGCTACTGGACATAGACCCGTGGGACCATACGATGTAGATCCCATCCTGCCAAATGACCCTGACTTATGTCCAGCACGGCCATCACCACCTGAAGACACAACATCGCGTCTGCAGGTCATAGCAAGGCCAGCCGCATGCCACAATGCCCAGCTGCACACTGACCCTACTGAAGAGGATTTCTTCTTCGACACCCTTACTACCACACATAAAGAGAGTTAGTTTTTACCCATGTTACCAGGCAAGCTTAGACATGCCAATGATATTTTTGAATAACCAGTAAAGTCTTGGGTTATCACCCCGAAGGTGGTTAGAAATACAAGGCAGCACCTACAGACCCTCTATTTATATGGGCTCAAATCTCCCCGACTCCATAGTCATCAGTACAGCACGAAAACATGCTAATAGTCAATCCACAGGAGATGCCCCCTCCCACACCCCCTGATAAGGAAAGTAAAAAACTAGATGCAGCGGGAAAAGTGTGGCTGCACAAGCTGCCAATTATCGGCCTTTCCGCCAATTAGCAGACACTTTTGACAAGATACGACAGGGCCCGCTGAGACAAAATGGAGGATCTCCTCCAGTTACTCCCAGAGGAACATTCTAAAAGGGCACAAGAGATAGTTTCAGAGGGTCAAACCATCCCTAATAATTCCATTAGGAGTGCAACTGATGCCGCAGATACAGCACGTGGCATTAACACAAGTATTATTACATGTAGGCATGCTTGACTTAGGTGTTCAGGATTCAAGACAGAAATACAGCAGGCAGTCCTCAACATGCCATTCAAAATGGAACACTTATTTGGCCAAGAGGTAGACAGCACCATAGAAAAACTTTAAAAAAACTCTGAGATATCAAAAGCTATGGGGGCATTACTCACCACCACACAATGTGGTCATTTTCGTCACCCACAATTCAGGGGAGGCTTCAAACCTTCCTCTACCAAGCCTTAATACCTCTGAAATAAAACAAGGCCCCCATTTCTACAATAGAGGATCATTTAGAGGATCTTACAGAGGTGCTAGCAACAAAGGCAGAGGAAAGGCATCCACTTCTAGAGGATCTGCCTCCTCTTCATGCCGGTGTCTACTTCCACCACCTCACACCTCTCCAGTATAAGGAAGACTCAAACACTTCTACCCACAATGGTCCAATATCACCACAGACCAGTGGGTTCTCTCAATTATCCAACATGCTTATTGTCTGGAGCTCACTTCCACTCCACCAAATATTCCCCCTCACACTCACAAATTCTCACAAGAACATTTTACTGTTCTCAAAAAGAGGTGCAGTCCCTTCTTCTCAAAGGAGTTATAGAATCAGTCCCCTTCTCACAGCAATGGTCAGGAGTATACTTCCTTATACCAAAGAAGGACGGGTCACTCAGGCCAATTCTAGATCTCAGACCACTAAATCTCTACATTTTCTAAGAACATTTCTATATGGTCACTCTCAAGATGTCATTCCACTGTTACAACAAGGTGACTTTCTGACCGCTTTAGAGCTAAAGGATGCATACTTTCATATTCCCATTCATCCAGCACACCGCAAATCACTCAGATTGATCATTGCAGGGAAAAATTATCAGTTCAAGGTTTTATCATTTGGGGGTAACACAGAATATCTAGCAGTAGTTGCAGCATACCTCAGGCGTCAACACAATCATGTCTTCCCTTACTTGGACGATTGACTCATCAAAGCCAGTACGTTCCAACACTGTCAGCATCACACTCGGATCACAGTAGACCTCCTTCACACTCTGGGATTCACAATCAATTTTCTCAAATCCCATCTCCAACCTTTGCAGATACAGCCTTTCTCAATGCTGAGATAGGGTTACCATATCCATTTCTAGCTCGAATTCAAACTTTTCAAACCTTGATTTCTCAATTACAGAAAAACCATACATACACAGTGAGGACAATGGTGTAGCTATTAAGGATGATGTTGTCTTGCATTGCCATCGTTCCTGATGCATGGCTACACATGCACCCCCTATAGCAATGTCATCTGTCATCAGTGGTCTTAGCCACAGGGTCATCTCGAAGATCTAGTATTGTTGGACTGCCAGACTCATTATTCTCTGCAAAGGTGGAATCCCACAAACCCCTCCAAGGGCGGCCCTTCCAGGATCCTGTGCCTCAAATCGCTCTGGCTTCAGATTCATCGTAGACTGGTTGGGGAGCTCACCTCAACAACCTCACAATCCAAGGTATATGGGATTCGATTCAACAAGCTTCACATATTAATTACTTGGAGCTGCAAGCAGTTTTCCTAGCAAAGAAGGCTTTTCTGCCTCAACTCTCCCACAAACTGGTTCTGGTCTGTACAGGCAACATGACAACCACGTATTATCTGCAGAAACGGCGGGGGGTTCTCAGTTTTCCCATCTATGGAAATGGGCAGTTCACCACCAAATTCATTTAGTGGCAGAATATCTCCAAAGGATGACAACCAGTTTACAGGCCTCCTCTGCAGGATGCAGCAAGAAGTCCACAAATGGGAACTTCACCCACAAGTCCTTCACCAGTACTTACAAAAGTGGGGAACACCCCAAATAGACGTCTCCGCGACCGCAGAAAATACACAATGCCAAAACTTTGTGTCCAGATACCCACACCCTTAGTCCAAGGGCAATGCTCTATGGATGAATTGGGCATGGATATTTGCTTACGCTTTTCCACCTTTCCCACTCATTCCGTCTGTAGTTCACAAATAGAGACAAACCTCACTCACCATGGTCCTTGTAGCTCCCACATGGGCATATCAAGCTTGGTTCACAACACTTCTGGATCTATCAGTAGTTCTGCATGAGAAGCTCCCCAAGATGCCAGATCATCTCACTCAAAATCAAGGACAGATCAGGCATCCAGACCCCAAATTGCTCAACCTTGTGATATGGCACCTAAAGACATAAAGTTTGGTTACTTAAATCTACTGCCAGAATGCATGGGCATTTTAAAAGAGGCAAATAAACCTACAACTAGACAGTGTTATGCGCAAAATGGAAACATTTTGTATGCCACTGTTGACCTAAACAAATAGACCCTCTCAAAGCCTCAGTCCAAGACATTGTTATTTGCTGCATTTACAAAAAGGAAACTTAGCTAACTCATCTATTCTCTTCATTTAGCAGCTATAGCTGCTTACCTCCAAAACACACGACATGTCTTCATTCAGAATTCCAGTTATCAAAGCATTCATGGAAGGTCTCAAAAGAGTCATTCCATCCAGGGTACCTCCAGCACCATCCTGGAACCTTAATGTTGTCCTTACTAGGCTCCTGGATCCACCTTTGAGCTAGTTCATGCATGCCCTTAACAATTCCTTTAGTGGAAAGTGGCTTTTTAGTAGCTATCTCGAGAAGTGTAAGTTGAACTTCAGGCTCTAATTTAGAAGAACCATTCATCCAAATACACAGAAATAGAGTAGTTCTCCGAACAAACCCTAAATCCCTTCCTAATTCAATTATTGGTTTGTGTGGAATTATGCTTCACAATTACACATAAACTAATCAATTGAGCTCCAAGACTTTTTCCAAGAACCAGACTTGCTTACAGTGAGAGAAAGGCTCTCATGTATTATACTGACAGAACAAAACAGCTTAGGAATTCAAAACAACTTTTTGTAGCATTTGTAGTGCCTTATGAAGGCAACCCAATATCAAAAAATGGTATAGCCAGATAGAGTCAAATGTATTCAATCTAGAGCACACTCCACTCTAGGAAAATGGGTGCTTCTATCCCTTTTCTAGATAACATCCCAAAAGCAGGCATATGTAAAGCTGCTACTTGGTCTACACCTCGTACATTTACTAAACACTATTGTGTAGATGTTTTAGCATGCCAACAAGCCAATGTTGGCCAAGCAGTGCTCAGAACACTTTTTTAAGCAACTCCAGCTCCTACAGGCTAGCAACCACTTCTTTGGAGGGACTGTTTTACATTCTATGCAAACCATGTGTATCTACAGCCACACATACGAATGGAAAATGTTACGTAACTACTAGACATCTGTTCGTGCCTGTAGTGCTGTAGATTAACATGCCCCCTCCCTGGATGCCTGTGGCCATTGTAGTTGCATTCTCATATAAATATTGTGCATATATAAGTACACTGCATAGTCATTTCTTTACTCTCTAACTATACTCCTTAGCTCACCTACCTGCAGGAAAACAATCTAACAAAGGACTCAATGCCCATGCGCAGTATCACCGAGAAAAGGAGGAGTCATTCGATCTCGTGACTCGAAAAGATTCTTCAAACAAAAACAACTTGTAACAATCCGGACCCAAAACTAGTTGGTGGACTTATGCAAAGCATGTGCATCTACAGCACTACTTGTCACAAACAGATGTCTTCTGGGTAAGTAACATTTTCCTTTTTTGTTTTGGCAATAACTTCACAAAATTTTCAAAACTAGTACGCCACTCACTTCAGCTGCCATCATGAAAGTTAGGGGTGCTTCATCAAATGGGGGCTGAGGAAAAAAAAAGGGGGGTCCCCAAAACGCAATTTTCATAAGTCTTTATGACACAACTGTAGCCCTAACCGCTGGACAGAATTACACCAAATTTGGCAGAAAGCTAGATCTTGGTCCAGAAAGAGTGCTTTTTGTAATTTGGTGTACATTTGTTAGGTAGGTTCAGAGATATTAAAGCAACACAAAAATATAGATACCTAGGGATGTGGATCCCCAGTGGATTCTAAATATCTCATGTGGAGATATGATTGGCTGCCTTCACTTCAATCAGGAAGCCATTTTGGGACTCGGACTCAGCTGAGTCCCAAAAAAAAGTTAAAGATCAAGAAAGCGGGGTGGGTAGGAATACCCTGAGCCTGTCACGGTTTCGGGCAGGTCTGATCAGGACTCTGGTTGGGACACCCCTTGAGGTCACCGAATATCCTAAAGAGGTAGTGTACTGGGGCAGAAGAGCAGCTAAAGGCAACACGGAATGGACAGCTATGGACAGGCACAGGAAAGTATAAGCAGAGCAACCCTTATGTGAACAAACAGGAAACAGATTACTAATGGACAAACACGCTGGCGTTGTACACAGAGTAAGGCGCAGAACCTCCCACAGTTACAGGGAATGTCAATGCCTCTGTGCAGTTCGCTCTTACAGATAGTCACCCTGCCAGCCCCATAGAAAGGAGGCAGCAGAAGTGATTCTGTCTCTGGATCCTAGAGCACAAACAAGGATAGTACTTACATACACAAGACACACTCTTGAAGGTCCAGCTGGAAACACAGTGGCGATTCCTGAGAAAACAGCAATAGCACACTGTCACTGTTAGTCATGAAAGACAACGTATAACACTAGACAAGGATGGGGGCTGGAATTGCCTCTTGGAAACCAGGAGCCAACCCCAGTACAAAGGAGGACACTTATACACTGATCGAACACTTACCAGACATAACATACCAAGAAGAAACGGAAACAGAAGGGAACGAACTAAGAGGCAGAGGCAAGAACTGGGAACAGGCTCAGGCTGAAGCACAGGAAGGGCTAGGACTTGAAAACTGGGCACAAACTTCTGGCTGGAACAAACAGTGATAGGACTGGGAAACAGAGCAGACTCTGGCTGGAACAGGCAAGGACAGGGCTAGAATACAGGGTGTAGGAATAAGCAGAAAACAGGACTGGGAAACAGAGAGAAGTTTCAGGCTGAAACAAGGCAGGAGCAGGACAGAGCAAAAGGGAGCAGGCTCTGGAAGAAACAAACAGGTACAAGGCTAAGAGATAGGGGGCAGACTCTGGCTGGAACAATCAGGAGCAGGGCAGAGAAACAGGATCAAGCTGGAACAGAAGAGGAACAAAACTGGAACACCGTCCGATAAGGGGTCTGTAACACAAAGGAATCGAACCCCAATGCATGACAAGGATCTTGAGGAAATGGCTGCTTATAAGCAGTTCCAAGCTGGGCTGCAAAGGAGAGGTCTCAGGTGTGTGTAGTTTCAGACACTCGCAAGTCCTGGAGCAGAGGATCTGATGAAAAGGAGCAACTGGACTTCTCCCATAGAAAACAATGGGAAACAGAATCCAGGCTTTCCTGACTACCAGGCTGTGCATTATGGGATTTGCAGTCTCAGGAAGCAAATGTAGTACTACACAGGTGTACCATGGAGAAAAGAGAAACAAACAGGAGTCAGCAATGGACTCTAGATAAGTGTTCAAGGTGATTCCCAGGCTACCGATAGTCCCCTTACAGCGCCGCCTAGAAATGGGACGAGAGTTGTAACAGACCCACTAGGCTAGTGCTGTGGTCCCGCAGGGACCCCGCCTAGGCGAAAACTTTTTTTTTAAATGTTTGCAACGAAAATAACAGAGAATCTGCGATTCCCTGCGAAAATATTCAAAAACAAAATATCATGTGCAAGATCCCAGGTGGGTTTGAAGTTTAGCCCCCAGGTGGCTTTTGAAGGCCTGTCACGTCCCTGGGGGTTGGCTTGTAAGAAATGGAGGGCTGCACAGACCGCCCTCCTCAATAAGAAATAGCCCCACATCCCCGGGGCTATGGTAACTGTAAAAGGGGGAGTGGGAGTGCACAGCCCCCTCACTGCCCATTTTTCAGCACCTGGGATCACCACCTCCTCAGACCTGGCTTTACGTAAAGAAAGTAGGGGGGTTGTCCGGCCCTCCATTGAGTAGGTCGTAGTTTGGTGCTCAACTGTGGACTTTTTCTTGCATAAATAAGTTGGTGAGGATCCATTCTAATACCAATGCTGATTTCACTGAAATAAAAAGTGCACTGGAAGCACTTACAAATATAAACGTGGCCAGTGCCCCAGTTAAAGTTCCATTTCTGTAAAGGACAAATCCTCTCAACTTCTTGAACTTTTCCGTAAAATCCTGTGAGCGCAATCCCTTCTGTGGTGACTGTGATGAGCAGGACCTTTCCAATAAAATTATTGATGAGAAAACTGTATGGTGGGAGCACATTTTATAGTTACCTTGGGTCACGTGTTATAATTTCTTGAGATATTATGACTATAACTGTTGAATTTCTGTGGTTGTATGTGTGTAAAATCTGAACCTAACTCTAACCTCTGCCAAAGGTACTTACCTGCTAGAGGAAAGCTTAGGAGATCAGTCTGCAATTAGAGATTCATGCACTGTGAGACTTCTAGCTTGGGTTAACTTGTCAGGTTTAGAGGGATGTCACGTCTGGTAAGATGCTCCAGAGCTGTTGAGATTGCGGACTGGCTTGATTTCAGCGGCAGGTATGTTTGCATGGTCCTGGAGAAAGGTGCGCACTGCAGAGCACATCTGTAAAGAGACTTCATGGTAGCACAAATGTATAATCTAGTTTCTCCTACATTGATGGAGTCAGAGTGGAAGTTCACAGCACGTGATGTATGAAACATGCTAACTTTCTAGATGGAGTTTTCCTGCACTCTCCACTTGGGCCACCAATGGAAGAGAGTACCTAATTTTCAGTGATTGTCTGGAAGGTTTCTTAGGCACCAGTGTTACAGCAGCCCTCCTTTGAGACCAGAACACATTCTCTAAAACAGCCAGACCAGTTACTTTTGACCCTTGTTTCCCGTTAAGATGTCCTCACTGATACTTTAGTGTCCACTGGGTCAAAGTCCTATTGTTGCCTGCCTGTAAACAGGCAGGTGGCCAAATATCAGAGACCAGCACCTGGTCACCAGGATTTATTCACCATGCACCGTACCCATAGTGCCATATTGTGCAGACCTTAACCAGTAAGGTGAATTCTAACTCATTTCTGACCACTATGAACAGATAATCCTAGACGATTGTGGATTTTGGCCTGTCTAGCATTGGACTTAGTTGATGCTGTTTGTTTGCTAAGTTATTTTACACATATTTGTGGAACGTGGCCAGTGAGGCCTTGCCGGCAGTCCCGGAAGAACTTGAGGCCTCTTTGACCTGGGCAATTCATAACGGACAGGATGCAGCAAAATGTTATCAGCACAAGTCGGGATAAAGGTATTGCCTGGGGACGACAGTCAGTGTTAGTTTTGAACTTTGTCACAATGCATGGATGAATACCAAAGGTTACAGGTTTCTCTGACAATGTACAGACCTCCCACTGGATCCTGCGTTTTGGTGAAAAAGCAGACTCTGTGTTGGATCGCTTTAAGGACAGTAGAACTACAACACGCTATTTGGAACTGCTGATCCCTGCCAATGATTTTCTCCATCTGTTCAGGAAGCTTAGAGGCTTTTCCAGAAGAGTGGCTTATAGACTGAGACAGCGTTGCCAATCTGATAGAGACTTCTAGCTGCAGATTCCTTACCTTGAAATTCCCTGGCATCAGCTATGAATCCAGAATCTTTTTGCTGAGCAATACCCTGCGCGCATTATTGGCATCAATTGGATCCGTGTGTGTCCTCTGGCCCTGCGTGGCTTCGTCAGTGTCGTTGGAGCTGTCTGTGACGTCATGGTCACCTAAAAAGGCACCACCCCGGCATGCTTACGTCAGTTCTTTTTGTTCCACACCGGTTAAGCAGAGGTCTGGGATAAAGCTACCCTTTGCCTTTTTTCAACCTTTTGTGAAAAAATCTTTTTTGTCTGTACGAGGAAGATGTCATCTAGGAAGACCGGGTTTAAGCCGTGTGGCGCCTGTCATCGCACCAGGTCGGTGATGGACCCCCACCAGGTATGTCTCTGGTGCCTCAGCAGGGTCTTGAAGTCGTGCTCCGACTGCCGTGCCAGAGCCCCAAAGGCTTTGAGAGAGCGGTCTCTGAAGCTCATGGCGGCCTGGCAGTCGATGTCTGTCGGCGCAATTCCTCGGAGGTCATGGTCCCGCTCAAGGCGGAAGTCGCAGGATCGATCCAGGAGCCCCAAGTCCCCTTCTTCCCACTCAAGGTCCTCAGGGCACTCGGGAAAGAGGTACAAGAAAAAGAAGTCCAAGCGGATTTAAACTTTGTAATGCCTGTCGGCCGACGATGCATCTTGGGAACGTCGACGTTCCGAGCACAGTTCTGTAGAGCCATTGCCAGGGCCGACTTCGTGTCTCCCCCCTTATTCGGAAGCCAGAGTGACCCCCGCTCAAATAAAGCACTTTTACAAAGCCATGTGCCTCGTTTTTGAGCGTGTTGCCCCTGCGGGTGGGTCTTCAGACCCCGCAGGGGTGAGCAGGGGCCCCATTGGGTTCGACACCGGCGGCTTCGGCCTCGCCCCCGTTGGGGACTCCAGGATCCGATATCGGATCTGGACCCAGCACCGCTTCCTCACAGCCAGTCTCCTCCAGTGCTGGGCTCGAGGTCGACGCTCCCCCACCACCAGCGCCCACCGGTAGTGGAAGCCCCATCCTCATTCCTGATGATTCTGAGCCAGAACATTGTTGTACAACGCCAATTCCGACTTCGACTGTGCCAACTCGGCCCAGATCAGCCAGGCACAGGTGAGGAGTGGGAGGGGTCTGAGGACCCTTTGAAATATGGATTAGAGGAGCAGGACTGGTATGAAATATGGAGTAGAGGAGCAGGACTGGTATGGGGATCTAGGGGAAGCCAGCGGATTGGATACTTCTCCAGATGCTGGTATGCTCTCACCTCCTTCTGTGGCTACGGAGGAGGGGGCATCATACACCATGGTGGTGCATAGAGTGGCTGAGGTCTTGGACCTGGAGTTGCCTACGGTGCAGGTCAGGCCTATCATCCTGATAGAGGTGCTTCAGCCGGGGGTTGCCACATCAGAGCCGATGTTACCCTTTATTGAGTCCCTTACTGATGTCCTGCTTGGGACGTGGTCCAAACCCAGATGCGTCACTTCTGGGATGGAGCAGCCATCTGGGAGAGGCGGAGATCAGGGGCCCTCTGGCTGAATTCGGACTCCATATCAACTTCTTGGAGCTCTGGGCGATCTGACTGGCATTGAAAGCATTTCTTCCTGTTATGAAAGGGAAGATATGGTGCAGGTGTTCATGGACAACATCACCGCAATGTTGCACTGCAACAAGCAGGGCGGTGTGGGTTCGTTGACCCTTTGTCAAGATGCTCTGGGTCTCTGGACATGGCTAGAACAGCAGAGCATAATCCTGTTGGTTCCACACCTGGCAGGTTCTCTGAACACCAGGGTGGACGAACTCAGCCGTCGATGCCCAGTGGATCACATGTGGTATCTTCATCTGGAGGTGGCGCAAGAACTCTTTCAGCAGTGGGTAGAGCCTTGTTCAGATCTGTTCGCCTCCGCAGAGAATGCCCAATATCAGCAGTATTGCACGCTGGAGTTTCCAAAGCAGAAGTCAATCGGTGACTCATTTCATCACAAGTGGAGTTCAGGTCTCCTGTACACTTTTCCATCCATGCCACTCCTGCCCAGAGCTTTCGAGAAGATCTAGAACAACTGGACCCAAGTCATCCTAGTGTCTCCGGTTTGGGCATGGAGAGTCTGGTATCCCAAGCTTCTCGAAATGAGCATCAATCCTCGGATTAGGCTGCCCCTTTGGGAGGATCTTCTGTTGCAGCAGCAGGGGAGGGTTCTCCACCCAAACCTGTCACATGCTTGGAGATTGAGGGGTGGCAGTTGATGGCTTTTGACTTTCCTCCCGAAGTCTGTAAAGTTTTTATGGCAGCCAGGCGTCCCTCCACTAAAACGGTATATGCCTGCCATTGGAAACGCTTTGTATATTATTGTACAGAAAGGTCTATTGACCCTCTTTCTGCATCTCTTTCTGATATTCTTCTCTTCATTCTTTCCCTAGCCCATCAGGGTTCTGCCGTGGGGACTCTGAGGGGATATCTTTCTGCTTATCAGTATTTCTTCGGCTGCCTGATCAGCCTTCTCTCTTTAAATCCCCTATTGTACATAGATTCCTCAAAGGACTTGTACATATCTTTCCCCCCACGCCCTTTGTTATGCCCCAATGGGACTTAAATCTGGTCCTCAAATTTCTGATGTGTGCACCCTTCGAGCCTTTGCACAACTGCCCCCTCTGGCTGCTTACCATCAAGACAGCCTTCTTAGTGGCATAACATCTGCAAAGATGGTGAGTGAGATGCAAGCCCTGTCATCAAAGCTACCGTATCTCACTATCTATCCTGACAAGGTGGTTGTCAGAACTCGTGCCCCTTTCATCCCCAAGGTGGTGACCCCATTTCATCTGGGTCAGAATATCACCCTGCTCACCTTCTTTGCTTCACCGCATCCCTCTGAAGAAGAGGAGCGACTTGATCGACTGGACCCAAAAAGTTCCAGGTGGATGACCAACTCTTTGTGAGTGATGTTAGAGCGAAGAATGGCCTGGCAGTGCAGAAGCGAACCATTTTGCACTGGGTCGTTCTCTGCATCAAAATCTGCTGTGCATTGGCCAAGAAGCAGCCTCCTGAGGGCTTACGAGCTTATTCTGCCAGGGGCAAAGCTGCTACCACTGCACTAGTTTGAGGCGAGATTTGCCAGGCAGCAATGTGGGCATCTTTGCACACGCTTGCAAAACATTACTGCCTGGACAGTCAGGTGTGAAGAGATGGGCACTTTGCCCGTTCAGTTCTATATGACTTCTTAGTGTAAGGAGAGTATCCGTAGCCCACCGCCAGGAGGTTATGGCTTGGGTATCTATTCAGAGGTAAGAAATCTGCAGCTAGAAGTCTCTATCAGATGAACAAGTTACTTACCTTCGGTAACACATTATCTGGTAGAGACTCAATCTAGCCGCAGATTCCGTACACCCACCCATGCCTCCCCGCTCTGCGGATATGTCTAGGAGGGTTAAGGTTTATCCCTTTCAGGGCCCTAGTTTTGCACAGACAAAATGTTTGTTCAATCCATGACTCAGCACTTCTGGTGTGGAAGTGTTGTGGCTAAAAGAACCGACGTACGCGCGCTGGGTGATGCCTTTATAGGCGACTGTGATGTCACAGATGGCTCCATCGACGTTGACGAAGCCACGCGGACCACACAACGCACGTGGATCCGAACAATGCCACTTGACGGCACACGCATGTTATTGCTCAGCAAAAAGATTCTGGATTCGAAGCTGATGCCAGGGAATTCAAAGGTAAGCATTCTGCAGCTAGATAGAGTCTCTACCAGATAATGCTTTACCAAAGGTAAGTAACTTTTTCACCAGTGCAGCAGGCCTCCCTGTCCTTTCAAGGCCATTGATTTCGGTTTGGCATGCAGCATGCACACCAGCAGGGGCATTAGCCTTTCAGTCCCTCTTCCCCTTGTTCAACGGCCATCAAACCACTTTAGTTTCCACTTAGTGGCACACGCCCAACCAGTGGTGGACAAGATTTCACATTTCCTTCCAGGTTGGCGATCAATTTGGTCTGACAAATTGGTTTTACGAATTGTTCAAAATGGCTATGCCCTGCCTTTTCTTTCTGCCCCACCTACTATTCCTCCCACAGCAGAGCGTATTTCAGATGAGCACCGGTCCGTTCAGTTACAGGAGATGCAGATATTCGTCTTTAAAGGTGCCATTGAGCTGGCTTCTAACTCAGAAATTGCTATTTCCTATTTTGAAGCAAGACGGTGGCTTCAGGCCTATTGTGGGCCCTCGACCTCTGAGTTCCTTCCTGCGGGAGGACAAATTAAAAATGCTCACTCTGGCCTAGATCCTACATACTGTGGGCCTGAATGAGTGAATTATGTCATTTGACCCGGAGGACAAGTATTTTCGTATACCTGTTTGCAGTCCTACAGCCATTTGCTGCCACTCAAGGAAGGTCAGTGGCATTTTCAGTTTGCTATGCTCTCTTTGTGCCTCGCTAGTGCTCCTTGGGTGTTCACAAATGTGATGTAGGCAGTTGCTGCCCATCTTCAGGGGCCGGGGATACCAGTATCTCGTATCTCAATGACTGGCAGTTGAAGGAAGGCTCACCAGTCAGTTGTGGACCACCTCTGGACAACGGCAAACCTCTTGACGTTGTTCGCTATCAATGAACAAAAGTCCCACCTGTCTCTTTCACATAGGCTTCCATTCATTAGAGGAATACTATGGGGGTTATTACAACTTTGGAGGAGGTGTTAATCCGTCCCAAAAGTGACGGTAAAGTGACGGATATACCACCAGCCGTATTACGAGTTCCATAGGATATAATGGACTCGTAATACGGCTGGTGGTATATCCGTCACTTTACCGTCACTTTTGGGACGGATTAACACCTCCTCCAAAGTTGTAATCAGGCCCTATGTGTGGTGGAGTTCATGGCTTTCCGTCCGTTGCAGCGAGTACAGGACATACAGGCTATGATCTCAATAATTCAATGAGAGGTGCTTTGAGGCTTCTTCTCCTCTTAGCCACCTTAATCCTTCTCATCAGATATGGCAAGTGGAATGTGGGGCTCTGCAATGGCCTTTGAAGCTCTAGCATCATGTAAATCTGACCAATGCTATCCAGGTCTTATTAGCAGATGGCACAAGATACGTAGTGGTGACTGTCCATGAGCAATTGGTCCAGAGGGAACACTCTCTCCATTCATCACCCAGAGCTGTTAGTGGTGACTGATGGGTAGGCCATCTGAGGGAGGTGGAAATCAGGAGATTCAGGTCTCCGCTGAAGGGTCAGTGCCACATCAGTCTACAGGGGTTGAGGGCCATTCATCTGGCTCTGAAGGCCTTCCAGTCATGCATTTTATGGGAGGGTGGTGCAAATTCTCATGGACAACACCACTACCATATGGTACTGCAACTGTCTCAGTAGATGGAGCCCCAAGACAAGTTCCTGATAGCAACCTATCTGGAAGGGTCTCTGAATGCTAGAGCAGACAAACTGAGCTGGTGGCATCTGGTGGAACACAAGTGGCGTCTACACCCCAAAGTGGTGCAGATGCCTTTCAAAAGTGGGGGCAGTTCCCGCTAGATCGTTTTGCCACCTTTGACAATGCACAGTGCTGAAAGCTTTGCACTTTGGAGTTTCTAGAGGAACACTTGGTAGGAGATGCATTTTAGCTGGAATGGAACCCAGGACTCCTGTAGGCCTACCCATGCCTGTCCTGTCCCAAGTTCTGAAAAAGATCAGGCATGACTGAGCCCAAGTCATCCTAGTGGTGTTGGGTTGGGCCAGGAGAGTATTGCACCCTGACCTTCTGGGAGTGACTATCTGTACATCTTTCAGGCTCTCATTTCCCAAGGACCTCATATTTTAGCAACAGGGCAGGATCCTCCAAATGTGCATTCTACATCTTCATGGTGAAGACGGAGCGTTAGCATATGACTGCATCTGATCTGCTGCATGAAGTGGTGGATGTCACCATTGCTACTGCACTCCCTTCCACAATTTTTTTTTTGTCTGGCACAGGCATAAATGTGTGGCCTGGTGTGGTGTTCATAAGACTAATCCCTTAGAAGCAAAGCTGTTGGATGTCCTTTCGTTTGTTTTATCTCTGACCCGGCATGGTCTTTCAGTGGGCACTATAAAAGTTAATTTGTTGGCCTTTTTAGTCTTTCTGTGTTTGCTGGACCAACTGTCATTGTTTAAATCATCTAATTTGATGAGAGTTATTAAAGGTTTGATACATGTTCCCTCCCAAACCGTTTGTGTTGCCACAGTGGGATAATAAGTTGATCCTGATGTTTCTGATATGTATGCCCTTTGAGCTGACACATATCTACTTGCTGTGTCCCCTGATTTTAAAGACTGTCTTCCTTATTGAGATTACATCAGTTTGTCACATGAGTGAACTTCTGGCACTTGCAGTGCAGCAGTTCTGCACCACATTTTCCCTCAACAAATTGTTGATGAGAACTTGTGCAGAATTCTTTCCAAAAGTTATGCCTACCATCCACATTAGCCAGTCCATCACTTTTCGTTGCTCCTCTTTACCTCTTGAAAAAGGAGGAGAAGATCCATTGGCTGGACCCCAAAAGTGCTTCAAGCTTTTACATTGATCGGATCAAGGTCCATCAAGTGGACAATCAACTTTTTGTGAAGTTATTGGGTGTGAAGAAAGGGAAGCCTCTGCAGAATAGGATTGTGTTTGAGATGGGTAATCATTTGTATTAATATCTACTATGCACTGACCATGAAGCAGCATCCAGAAGGCCTGAGCACCCGTACCACAAGGGCTAAGGCTTCAACTGCTGCGTTGGCACACAAAGGGCCTGTCCTTGACATTAGCAGGCTGACACATGTTGGTGCACAGGTTCACAAAGCACTACTGCCTTCACAGCCACATCTGGCAGGAAGGGCATCTTAATGCTACATATCACGATAAAGTAATAAGTGACACCTGGATTTAATCAATGATCGTATTTACACCATGGCTTCCATACTCTTTTATCCTTCAGAGGGTATCTCCTGATTGTGTACACAAATTCCTCAGCTTTGGCTCATTAGTGTATGCGTCAGTCTGTGCGTCAGTCTATGCATGAGGCCATAGCAACGAAGAGTTGTGCACCGTCCCAGCCTCCCCATTTTTCCATTAAGTCAAGAACTGCCAGTTTAGGATCAAGTTTGACTGGTCGGCTCACAATCTAGATTAATGTGTTAAAGACCCGGGACCAATAACGCTCTAGAATTGGCGCAAACATTTATAACAAAAATGTTGGTTTGGTAGTGGAAGTGGACAGAAAACAAGTCTGCAGTAAAACATGCTGGTTTCCAAACTGTCAAAAATCAGTGAAACATCTATTGAAAAGAACATGATATAAACATGAAGAAACCACACCTGTGAGGTCAGTGTTCTATAGAGACTC
This sequence comes from Pleurodeles waltl, assembly GCF_031143425.1. NCBI lineage: Eukaryota > Metazoa > Chordata > Amphibia > Caudata > Salamandridae > Pleurodeles > Pleurodeles waltl. The sequence continues at coordinate 666,786,891 of NC_090449.1, read as the reverse complement.
ATGGTTCTCGTGTATGTTTTTTACAGAAAGGGCCCAAAGACAAAACTTTTTATACTAACTAAATATCAGCTCAGGCACTAAAATAAATGCACGTGCCTGGGAAAAATCATAATCTTCATTAGGAGTGTTGGAAATTTACTCTCCGATTTTGGTGACATTTCTCAGTTATCAGTTAGGACTAGGGACATCTTTGTGCGTGTTTAAGGGAGATGCTACCTACGAAAGCAGGTGAACATCATTATACTTGTAACTGTGGGTTCGATGCAAAAGTGCACTTGTCCCTGGCAGAAGTAAGTGTGTTTCCAAAGTGTGGATAGACAGGGTGCACTCCATCATAGCATGGGGATGTACGTAACGGGATTTCACCATCTAGAAGGATAATTTCTAATATTTTCCGGATTTTCTTTTGCAGACTCTTTAACACTGGAAAGATTTAGCATACTCACTTCTGTGCCAGTGGCTTCTTCTGGAAAACGACAACTGTTATAGATTTCCAAGAGCGAGCTTAGAAATCCTGAGAATTCTATAAAAGGCAAACATTTGCCTCAGACATAGTAGTCATCCTGTGGGAGCGGTTTCGCGACTTGTTATGCCTTAGCTTTGATGATCAGCTGCATGAGAGGGTGGAGGGTGGATTGGCTGTATTCGTTTTTCACCTTAGCTCTCCCGTCCCTCAGGCGCAAATGATAGACTTCAACGTGCGACATTTTCTAAGCTGTACATAAGAGCAATAATAGATGTTCTTTCTGCATGAAACGGGGTAAGGTTTTTAAAAGAAATGTATAGCTCTACACCATGCACATGATGCATTTTTTCTATTTTATATGAATATAATTTCAAGAAGAAAAACACTATTATCACCCCCTGCTCTCAGATAGCAGACTTAAGAAAAGAAGTGATTGGTTTAAGGTGCAAATGAAAGCCTCGAATTAAATTTCCTAGCACTATATGACGATAATTTTATTGATCCAGCAGAAGCATAATAACTAAGTGAACATGCTGACAAATCTGTGGAATGATTTTGCTGACTAGTAACAATAGACAATAGTTTCTTTAAATTAAGCGAGATTGTGCATGAGAAAACGAACGTACAGCTTTTGCAACATGCACAAATTGTGTACTATAATTATTGTAACAGGCCTTTTCATTCTTCAATAGACGGGTAAGAAAATGAGCAGCGTGCCTAATCCAGTTGTCCAGTTTACTATTGGACACAAACAGGAAGAAAGTAAGGTAGGCCCCTACTTTTATATTGTTTGATAAACTAAACTCTAATCGGCATTGTTAATATTGCTGTTGGCCAACAAGTACGATATACCAGTAGGGAAAGAAGTGTGAGAGAGAGAGAATAAACTTGATTTATTCTTTATATTCATATATTTATTTTATTCATTTATTACATTTCAAAATATAGTGCTGTTTTTTTAAATTAGATTGTAAATTGTTCATTATGTTGATTCTGAAATAACTATTCTGGTTGGCTGCTGGCTAGTTGAGGGATTTTCACATGGAGCATGGCTCCCAAGGTACTTTTTGGTAGTTTTAGTAGTTAGAGACAAATATGGTGAGGATGGTGTTTTTTCATTTCTTGCATAATGTCCGCTTCATTTGTTCTGAGTCATTGCTCATGTTTGAGACAAAGCCAACTCACTCTCCAGCACACCAAAGCTAGAGAGACTGCTCACAACTTTCCAAAGAAGAGGAAAGCTCATAGCTCCCTGCATTGTGCACTGTAATGACACTAGTAGTACTGGCTAGATAGATTTTGGCTCCCTCGTCTGACAGCAGATAAAAATTCCCTCTGCGAAGTAAGGTGTTTGCCTTCTTAAAATAGCAATATTAGTCACATGGCATGGGGATTCCTAAGTAGTTATTGACCACTTTAAGAATAGTGCCGTGTGATTTTGGACACATGACACTGTCATAGTAGCAACTACACTTCCCTCTCCCAGCAGAAAAGTAGTTACTCATGGTTTTGCATGCTAACAGAATAGACAAGTAGTCATATATGTGGTTTTGGGCGCGAAAGAGTCTAAAAGATATTGCCTTCATATTTTGCAGATTCAATATAAAACTACTGAACCTGTTTGGGAAGAAACATTCACGTTCTTCATCCACAATCCCAAACGTCAGGAGCTTGAAATACAGGTATATTGTTATAAATTCAACTGTACAATTTGAACTGTTTTTTTATGCAATAGCTACTCTTTGCCCAGCAGCAGAAAACTGACTTAGTTGAAGCAACAGGATAGCCAAGACAATAATTAATGTTCATTCTAGCTTCTCTTAAATGGCACATAACAGCCATTTTGGTACCTCTATTGTCTTCCATGATGCTTCTAGCATTACACAGTGCTAGACATATTGATAGATAGGTGCCTGTAATAGGGTTACTTCCCAGTAAGGGATTCAAGCTGTCAGTGGTAGACTAGGTAAAGTTAGTTGTTAGTGCCTCATCATACTAACTTCGACGCTTCTGGTGTATTGAAATGTTTCTCTGTATACAACAGCAAATGTGCTTTATCAAGGTCTCTCTCAATTTATTTTGCTCACAAAACCAGACTGAATTTTATGACCAATAAACATAAGAGGGTGCATAGGTCTCCTTTGTTGAAGAACACTTTGCTCCACAGTGTCTTCTGAAAGGCCTCAAAATAAAACAATCTAGCTGGGTGGGAGCCTTTTCTGCTAAGAGGCGAAGTTCTAGAGCAACTTTACAGAGAGTATTAGAAAGAATAACTTTTAGAATGGCTTTTACAAAGCACATGAAGACCTTATAGTTTTAGCTTGATTCATCTCCATTTTCCTTATTTTCTGTTTAACGTTTGAATACCCTATCATCTGATCTTTAGCACTATAGAAATATATTTGGATTTTCGATTACAAGTGATATCATTTGATTACAAGTGATATCATTTGCAAGAGCAATGCTTTGGTAATCTGTAGTGCCAATGAACCCTTAGGTGGAAATTAGCTGCTTTTGCCATACTTTACAAGACAATACCCACTCATCCATCAGTATTGGACTAGCGGCGTAGGTACTGAAATGGTTAATACCTTTCCTCACTTTCCTCTCCTCCAGATCAGATTTTATGGAACTATCTCCTACAGATCACCCATATTCCTCTTAAATACATAGTCTCTCAGGACCCTATCGTATCCTCTCTCTATTGTGTCTCTGCATGGAGCCACATGGCCTAATGCTCCATGAAAATGGGTTTTACATACACCGATATGGCAATGATTAGTATCAAGCTTTTGGTATTTCACTTGTGAAAATGTAACTCAAAAGAAAGGCCGCCTACTTGACAGTATTTGCTACTCCAACATACACACCATGGTACCTCGCCCAAATGATTCCCCCTTGTTGAATTGCTGAGTTTCACTGTCAACCAGAATCTCATGATGAATCTCAAAACTCCCCCAAACGACCTCACTTAACTGCTTCCTCTCAAAAAGCATATACCTTTTGTCCGCCTGGTAGATTTGAGAATAGTGGTTGAAGCAAGTACTAGTTCTTTTGTAATATGACGGAGGCAGCCTGTATTCTGGCTTTTCTGAATCAACCTTGCTCCTCACTAAGCCATTCTTCGCAGAGCACCTCTGCTTGCAAAACAAATTAGAGCATGTGACTTAAATTGTGATAGAGCTGTATTGGTCCCCTCTCAAGGCCAGAACAGTCTTTAAAATGGACTGAAGTGCTCATAAAGAAATGTATCCCCACCTTGCTGGTCACCTAAAAACAGTTACGGACCTCTGATGAAGAAGGAAACTAGATGTAATTCTAGCCTCCCACTGAAGATTCCTCAATCCAAAACGTCTAATACAGTGAAACAGGCATTTTAATGCCATGTACCAAGACAACTGAACCAACTGACTCAACCTAATTCCAAACTCAACCCAAATCTGCTGGCATCTCATAGAGACATAAAAGCCCACTTTACTAGAATGTTCCTAGAAAGTTAGAATCACTGTCTCTTTTCATAGCCTTGCTTGTTAATGTACTTACATTTTTTATATGTTACATAAGAAGTGTGTTCTTGCCTTTGTGGCTACATCTTGCTTAACACAAATACCTCAAATAAAAAAAAAATATATACTAATATTTTGTTGTGTATGATGTCTTGTGTTGTTTGCTAATGTCTTTTGTTGTTTTCTAATGTTGTGTATTGATTTCTGTTTAGTATCCACCTGTGTGAGTGAGGCAATGCTGAAAGGGCTCACTGGTACTACTGAACATGAGACAACTAGTAGTGCAGCTACCTAAATTTGAGTGGCAGCAAGTTATTTCACTATCACCTTAATACATAATTGGAAAAGATTCTCATGGCCACCTTCCCGAGGCTGATGGTGTTAGAGATATTTGGTCTTTAGATCTGTGGAGATACATAGGAGATAAACGAATGATGCTTCTAGGGAGTTTGTGGATCATTTCCCATTTCTCTGTCTTTTGAGACTCTATAAACTGCATTTAACCTCCAGCCCTTCTTTACTCTTGGGCCTGAGTCTGGCAATAATTAATTAATCTTCTTTAGTGATGTTGCACCCAGAATTCAGTTTGAATGTGTTTTCAAGCATTTATTGTATTTTCTGTAACCCAGTAGTTAATATATAATGGCACACGCAGAATTGTTGGAAGAAGAAACAATCAAGGCATTGGTGCGCTGCACAAAATCTGTAAATGTCCACTGCCTGTTCATTTTTGTATATGCAAGCATTTGTGATTGAAAGATGGCCTTTACCATGTATACTTTAAGCTTGCTTGTTCAGGTCTCATAAATATTTGAGTTTGGTGCAGAGCTTGTGTTATTGTACCTTGGTGGAATATAAGTGCTATTGGATTCTGGATCCTTGGTTGTGACTTTGGGAAGGCGTCCCTCTACTGCACGAAGCCTTGCCATTCATCCACAAACCCTGTTGTATTGTCAATGTGGGTAGCAGTAAATATCCTCTTCCTGGTCCAATAGCACCAATCGACTTCCTTCAGCGCAAACATGTGCTTTAGAAATACATCCTAAGTCTACAGACTTTATCCAGCAAACAATTCCTATTTGTCAAACTTCACTACTTGTATCAAATTTCTCGTGAAGGGCAGTTTTTTTCATAACTCTTTATTTGGTTTTGCAAACATAGACTTGTGATCAGTATGCAAGATTGTTAATCTGAGTTTGCCTACAACAAGCGATCTGCCATAGTGTATACAAGGAGAATCGAACAGCAAGTAATAATCACATCTTGTACCCATAATTATCGTCTTTGGTTCATGCAACATGATTTAAGTAACAGTCAGCTAGAGTCTGCTTAATTCTGATAATGAACAAGGCTCCTCCCTGCTAACTTGTTAAGCAACCTCACTTTCCCTTGTTGGGAGGGACAATAGGGGTCGCGTAACTAGTTAGCAACTCGTTAGAGTGATAAGTGGTGTTTAGCCACACGAGATCGAGCAATAACAAGTCTGTGATGCTCTTAGATGTCCGGGGCTGCACCTGTGCTACAATGAAGGGTAGGAGCAGTCCCTCCGTTATGGCAGAGAAGCATCATCCCACTGCTGAAAGGCAGCAGAAAAACAAAATTATAATAAAAATATTGTATTATCATTCCATGTTTTGCTTACTCAGCCAGTCTGTCGAGTCTATGGCAGGGCAGGGTCATCCTCTGCATCAGCAGCAGCCAGGGAGAAGCGGTAGGTGCCCTGTAACTGTGTATGTCAGTTTGGCTGGCTGTTTTAGAATGGCCAAACTGACATGCGCACTTAGAACTCTCTACCCGAGCTGTATTGCCCAGCTGGGTGGCTAACCAACACAGGCTCTCAGTCCCCTTTTGAGCGGCATTTCAGCCCGCTCAAACTAATCCCGGCGATTCTCTCATGCTGGATAACTGCATGTGAGCACCATCTGAACTGGGTGGGGAGGGGAGCAGAGAAGCACGTCAGTGGTGTGCGGCAAGTAAGTCTTTTTATTTCTTCCCCCCGCTGCCCAACCAAGTGTTATTGGCAGCAGGAATCAGTGTGTGTCGTTGGTGGAGCAATCTGTCTGTCAGCCAGGTTTGCAGAGTGGCATTAAAATAGTCTCATCAAACATGTCTCCTATATGCACCAATCCTGTTTGTGTATCAAATGCAGTCTTGATAATATGCAATTTTGAAAACCAAGAGAGGGCGGGTCCAAGTGACGAAGGGGGTGAGGACCCATGGGAATACAGACCATATCCCAGAACGTCAGAGCAGTTTTTATCACTAACATATGCTACCTTTTGTATTATATTATTCCAGTTCTTATAAATATTTCATCGCCTCTTGTTTGCTGTAGGTCAAAGATGAGTACCACGAGATTGCAATGGGAAATCTCACGATTCCTTTAAGCCAGTTACTGGCCAGTGAACAGCTTACTCTGAACCAGCGGTTCCAGCTAAGTAACTCCGGCCCAAGCAGCTCCTTAAAAATGAAACTTGCTCTCCTGGTATGTATTTCTGTTCTCATCTAAACACTGTTTCATCACAGAGGAGATTGATTGTATGACTGAAGCATAAACATGTATTTCTCATCAATCATGAAGAACCCCAGGTTTTCTGCATACACCCTGTGTGTTTGTATGTTCAGATGCACATAATTAATTGGATAACCATGTGTTCATCACTCATTACAAAGAATGTACATTCCTCTGCATGCATTTTAAGTGGTTTATTACAGTACTAATACCAGCTTGCAAATATGCTCAGTTCAGTGCAAGGCGAGACAAATGCTTATATTACCATTCTGTATCTGTGACCTGAGATAGGTTGGTATTGCAAAGACTGTGCAGGCAGTCGGAAGGACTAGTGTGTGGCACGTCCCTTAAGACCTGAACAAAACTCTTGTCATACTGGTAACTTTTGCTTTATTAGTAAATGGCCTTTCAGAGGCCAGTGGTGAAGAAAGAGACAGACAGATCCCCAAGAGCAGATTGCAGTAGTTGGCAGCAGCAATCAACAGCCTCTCCACATGTTAGGAGAAAGCAAACACATCTGCCTCTTTCCCTAATAGACCAGTCTGTAAATAAATATGGCCTGGAAAGTGGAGAAAAACAATAAAAAAACTTCTTTGATCATATACATCATAATTACTGTGCTAGGCTGTGTGAGCCGTTTGAATTGATTGAGAAACCACAAACTAGTATTAAACAAACTTTTAGAACATCAGTGCCAAAATTCAAAAGTCTGCCTCCCCGAAATACAACATGTGTTGGACAACTAGCACTCCTAAATCATAGAGGTCAGCAGAGTTATACCTTTACAAGAGAAACAGCTGTAGCCCATCACTCTTAACCAAAGAGATAGAGGAAAACTGCTACCTACCACCTGTTAATGCTGTAAGAAATATCCTTGTGGTAGTATCTCAGGCCTGATGGTTATAAACAGGAAAATATGAAGTTATGTAAACTGATCTCACGCCAGTCGAAACAGAAAATTTAAAGCAGTAGGCACCCATTTGGAACTCAGTTGTCATCTACTGCCATGCCCAATACAAAAGCACACTGGCAGAGGGTAGGTCAGTTACCTGTGCCACTGCTTGCTTACTTTGGGTTGGAATTGTTTTGCTGTAAAAAAGCATGAGACTGCAGAGCATACCGATTTTAGAGGGGTGCGCAGTCTTCTAAACACCTCATGTGTTTAATTGTCATTGTTCACCCACTCCGCTACCAGATAAATATGAAATAACTCACCTTTCGTTTTCTCAGACTTCTCCCTGGCGCAAATAATTAAGATCTACCTAAATCTTAAATATGTAAGTATGTATTGATTTGCCCCTTGTGAAAGTCAGCGAATAAAGATATATGCCCTCATTATGACATTGGCTGTAAATTCCGCCTACCGCCACGGCGACGGGCGCCAACATACCATCGCAGTGGCTACCAGCCGCCAACCCCATTATGACCGTAAGCAGAATTCCGCCAGAAGGCAGGCGGAATTCCGTCGACGGTCATGGCGGCAGACAACGGTAAGGTGGCGCTGCTGCCAGCAGCAGCGCCACGCCAGCAAGACACCGCCTACCGTATCATGTTCCATGATACAGACTGGCGGTGTTTGGCTGGCGGACGCTGCTGCTGGCAGCAGCGCCGCCTCCCTTCTCCTGCCAGAGGACCCCCTGCAAGCAGGTAAGTCGGGTTGTCCGACAGGAGAGGGTGTTGTGTGTAGGGGTGTTGTGTGTGTGGGGGGGGTTGTCTGTTTTTGTATGCGTGCATGCGGGTGTGAGTTGCATGGAATGTGTGCGTGAATGACTGAATGTGAGTGTATGTTTTTGTTGTGTGTTGTGAATGCGTGTGTGCCTGGATATATGTTAGTGTGTGTTGCGGTGTGTGGGTATGTATGTGTGCATGCGTGGGTGGATGTGGGTATGCGTGTGTGTATGAGTGTATGTGTGCGCGTGTGGATGTGTTGATGTCAGTGGGGTTGGGGAGGGGGAGAGCTGGGATGACTCGGGGTGGGGGGCAGGGGAGACCCCTATCAGTGCCAGGGGAGGAATTCCCTGACACTGATAGTGCCTACAGCCATGGTTTTCGTGGCGGTGAGATTGCCACGAAAACCATGGTGGTAGGCGGGGTCATAATCCTGAGGATGGGATTGTGACGGCCGCCTAGCTGGAGACCGAAGTCTCCAGCCCGGCGGCTGTTACCACCCTGGCGGGCGGAGTGGTACATTGGCAGTTTGGCTTGAGCCAAACCGCCAACGCCACAGTAGTCGAGGTAGGTACTGCCAGCCTGTTGGCGGTAATACCGCCACTATTCCATCGACCGCCAGAGTTGTAATGAAGGCCATAATCTTTCATAAGCCATCTGATCACAAGCCCTACCGCTTTGTTCCATATTTTAATTATTTTGTATATTAGATCAAATGTTAACCATTTATTTAATTTATAGGGCCTTTGATATGCAGAAAAAAATCTACTTAGCCTTGGAGACCATCTTAAAATGAGGTGTAATTAAAAACTGTTAAACTAATCTATCTGCTAGAGAATTTTAGCTGCAGATTCCTTACCTTTGAATTCTCCCCAGCTGTCAGACTAGATCTGGAAGATTTTTGTGAGCAGTACCCAGTAGGTGACATCTATCGGCTCTGCGTCCGTCGTCGGCGTAGTCTGCACCAGAAATGGCATAGTGGGTCATATAGAGGCACCACCCAAGCATGCCAACATCAGTTCTTTTCTTTCTGTGCCAGCCAGCACTGAACCAAAGAATGCTGCCCCTGTCATTTTTTGACTGGTCTTTTTCGACTTTTTGTCAAGCTTTTTTTCAAGGTTTTTTTAAAGAAATTTTCTTTGGGGTATCGAGGAATGTCTTCAAGGAAGACAGGCTTCAATCCCTGCGGATCCTGTCATTGGGCGATATCTGTGATGAATCTTCACAAATCATGTGTTTGCGGTGTTTGGAGTGCGACCACAAGCTGAGGTACGCATTGTGCTACGAATGCCAAGCCCTGCATCCGAAGGCTTTGAGAGAGCGGCTTGGCACTTGACTCTGCACAGGTTGAGGCCTCGGTCGAGAGGAAGTTCCAGAACTGGCAGCAGAGTCTGAAGTCATTGGTCTCCCATTTAAAGTTTTCAGGGTGATCGGGTAAGTAGAGGCACGAAAAAAAGTCCAAGAAGTCGAAACACTCTTCGTCTTCTCCTTGTCCGACCGTCGACAAGATGAGGTAGCATCAACGCTCTAGGCCTTGTTCTGCGGAACCTGTGTCTGGTCCGACTCTGCGCTTCCCTGAGTTTCTGTGAGCCCGAGTGACCCCTGCCCAACTTCAAGAATTTTATAAGGCCATGCACCTCATTTTCGGGCAGTACAATCCTGCTGGAGTGCCTTCAGACCCCTGGGGTAGGAGATGCCCCCTTCAGGTTCCGCGATGGCCGCTTCAGCCCTGGCACTGAGGGTCTCCCAGGTATCCAGTCCTGGATACGGACTGGTGCTGGTTGTACCACCTTGACCTTCCCCAGTGCAGGTGCCCACACTCCCGGCATCGCTCGTGCCCATTGGTGGTACCGTCCCCATTGTAATCCCCACCTCCTCTCAGAGCGGATGGGCGTCGCACAATGCCGACCCAGATGTCGGCAGGAGCTTTGACTTCTCACTCGGATTCTCAGCCCTGTTTCTCTGGGCTAGGCCCCAGGGATGAATGGGAAAGGTCGCTCGACCCTTTAGAATATCAGCCTTACAAATCTGAAATGGACTGGCGTGAGTGACTTGGGTGAAACTAGCGGACTGGATGCTCCTTTAGATACTGGCATGCTTTCTACACCTACCGTGGCTACAGAGGAGGGATCTTCTTATGCTGTGGTGGTCAGGAGGGCGGCTGAGGTCCTGGACCTTCAGCTACCCTCGGTGGCCGTCAAGACTAATATCTTGACAGAGGTCCTGCAACCAGGAGCTTTCACCTCAGAACTCCTGCTTGCGTTCAGTGATGCCCTCCTTGAAGTCCTACAAGGTACCTGGTGCAAACCTACCACCGGGGCTTCTGTGAACAGGATTATTGCCCACAGCCATCACCCCACAAGATTCTTGGCACAAGACTCCACCCCTGAAAGCTTGGTGGTCCAAGCCTCTACCTCCCAAGGCACGTTCCCTAACGCTCCCCTGGTTAGGGAATCCAAAAGGTTGGATTCATTTGGGAAGAAGATGTTTTCTTCTGCCAGCCTTGCGGTCCGTGAACACTGCATGCCTTTTGGGCTGTTATTCCCACATGCTGTGGGATATGGTTGTGCAGGTGCTGATACAGGTCCTGGAGGAGGCCCGCACTGTTCTCTCTAAGACTGTTGCAGCTGGGAGAGACACAGCAAAGTTCACAATACATGGCAGACTTGACACGACCAACTCGCTCAGCAAAGCGGTTTCCGCAACAGTGGGACTTAGGTGCCACACCTGGCCCAGGACTTCTGGCTTTTCAAGGGATGTCCAGGCTTCTCTGATGGACATGCCCTATGATGGCACCCCTGTCTTCGGAGACAAGGCAGACTCAGCGCTCTAGGGCTACAAGGATTCTTGGGCTATGGCAAGGTCCTTGGGCCTCTCAGAAGCCCCTCATCCCCCTAGTCTTCCTTTCACCCCTTTTGTGGCTATGGAAGCAGTCTCCAACCATGCCATTCCCGGCCAGCCACTGTACTACGCATGCTGCCCAGCCTGTGCGTGGCTGAAGGTGTGGGACCCACCAACCTCGTGGGTCAGGTTGCCAGTAGTCTTGTCAGTCCGCCACCCCTCCACTGCAGCAGCCTCTAAACCCTCAAAGTCTGCCTCCTCTCCACCGAGGACCAGTTGGCGGCAGGAGTCGCCATCACCTGCCCCACTGGCAATCCATCACTTCAGACACGTGGGTTTTGCAGATAGTCCGAAGGGACTACTATCCCCCCTTCGAGACTACCCCTCCATTCATGCCACCATCCTATGACCGTATGTTGGAGGATCATTTGTCTCTTCTGTGAGGGCATTATGGCTCGCTTGGCTAAGGGAGCCATAGAGAGGGTTTTAGTGCCAGGAGTAGGCTGTGGTTCCTATTCTCACTAATTTCTGATCCCCAAAAAGGACAAGGGCCTTGCCCCATCCTTCCTCAATGAGAAGTTCAAGATGCTCACATTGGCTCAGGTCTTGTCTGCCCTGTATCCAGGAGACTGGATGTTAGCATTGCTCTTGCAGAATGCTTATTTTCATATCCCCATCCTGCCTGACTACAGACGTCACTTGTAGTTCACGGTAGGCCACAAGCACTTTCAGTTCACTGTGCTCCCCTTTAGCATTACCAGTGCTTCTCGATTGTTCACCAAGGTGATGGTGGTGGTTGCTGCTCACCTGCGGAGATCAGGGATTTCAGTCATCCCTTATCTCGACGACTGGCTGTTGAAGTTGAGCTTGCACCAGGCTGTGTCTGCCACTTCCTGCATTTGCTGGTGTTCACTATAAATGTTCCGAAGTCACACCTGATTCCCTCTCAGACCCTCCTTTTCATTGGAGCTGATCTGAACTCAGTGCAGATTCGGGCTTATCCTCCCAAGCTGCGAGTCCAGGTTATGCTACTGATGTTTCAGCCTCTGAATGACTCTGGGGCTTCTGAGCCTCAAGTCCTCCTGCATCCTTCTGGTGACACCTACCAGATGGCATATGCGAGCCATGCTGTGGGGCCTGAAGTTCCATTGGGTGCTGCATCAGGGGAATCTCGCTGACATGGTCCAAATCTCGGAGGGAACTGCGAAAGATCTTCAGTGGTGGCTAACGAACTTTAATTGGGCCAGAGGCAGATCCCTCTCCGTTCCCCAACCAGATCTGACAGTAGTTACAGATGAGTCACTCCTGGTATTGGGCAGCCATCTGGGATAGGTGGTGATCAGAGGAATCTGGTCTCCGGTGGAAACAGGAATCCACATCAACATTCTGGAGCTCTTTGTGATCCGGCTGGCATTGAAAGCCTTTCTTCCCTCTGACAGAGTACTTTTTTGAGGCCCTTCTTATATAACAACAGTCATCTCTCTTGAGGGCAAAAAATGATTTTGTACATCTGGTCTAGTTCTAAAATTTAATAATCTCAGGCTAACAAATGTTAGGCGACACAAGTCGCTTCCTCAGGCCAATAAAGATGAATGGTTCAAAATATAAATAATCTAAAAACAACATATGCCATCATTTCAAAGAAAAGGAATGCAGTATACAAAAGTTTAGGTAAGAAAAGAATGAGTAATAAAGAAAAAAGAATCAATTGAAAGGAGTGACAAGAAATACAACAACAAAAAATGATATTAATATTACAGTCAACGTGCATAAATGAAAATATTTTAAAGGCTTAGAAGGAGAAAAAGAATAAAACGAAAAAAGATAGAAAGGATAACAGATTCAAGGGTTTCTAGAGATTCTTAACCAAGTGTCTATATCCAATTAAGGGTTTAGATATGTGGTCAAGAACTTGCAGGAACTCATTGCCAAAGAGAAACACAAGGTTCCCAAGAAGTGTTAATATGAAGAAAGGAGTGGTGAAATAAGCAAATAAAGACTGATTAAGTAAAGCCACAACCTCAATAGACGTACTCAGAGATAACATGCAAGAAAAAGACCAAATGTTCATACTCCAATACATTCTTGACACACCACAAACAAATAGAAAGTCAAATGAAGTCAGCAAAAATGGTGATCATACTATTAGTATCCATCTGAAAGGTAGCTAAGCAAATACAGAATGCTACATATGTTAAATGCACAAGACACAAACAATTCTTAGAGTGGATATATACAACTCCCAAAAGTTTCAAAGGGGGCAATCTTGCATTGAAAAATAAACTGTTAAGGGCATGATTATGGATTAAGCACACCAAAAATGTTGAATAGGGTAATAAGGGAAGATAATCACTAGATTAAAAAAAAGAGAAAAAATCAAAATACACTAAGTTGGCAAATAGGAGAAATCTAATAACCCGTTTTTTTTTTTTTTTAAAGTGTTACTCATATATGATTAGAAATAAATTCACATGTATGTGCTAAAGAGAAGAAGGCAATCGTAAAAGGTATGAAATAACAATAAACAAAAATAAATTTAGGGGAGGTTTCAAAATAAAAAATAAATTGGAACTAGGAAAAGACAAATGTGTCCCTTCTTGCATGCTAACAACAACCGCGGCCAAAAAATACTCAAGGAATCCAATATATGATAGGGGACCTTACTTCCCTCTACCAAGAGAAAGATGGTGCAGGTGTTCACAGACAACACCACCTCCTTGTGGTACTGAAACAAGCAGGGCGGAGTGTGGTCATGGACCCTTGGTCAGGATGCTGTGCTCCTCTGGACATTGCTGGAACAGCATGAGGTATCCCTCATGGTTCAGCATCTGGTGGGCTCTCTGAATGCCTGAGCTGACAAACTCAGCTGAAAATGCCCAGTAGATCACGAATGGCGTCTCCTTCCGGAGGTGGCGCAAGGTCTTTTTCAGCAGTGGGCTTTCTGCCCATACCACTTCTGCCCAGAGTTCTCAAGAAGATCAGGAACAACCAGGACCAAGTAATCCTTGTGGCTCCGGACTGGGCATGGAGAGTATGGTATTCTGAGATGCTGAGCATGTCCATGGATCCTCCAATCAGACTGCCTCTTTGGGAGGATCTTATGTTGCGCAACATTGGGGGGGTTCTTCACCTGAACCTGTCCACTCTCCGCCTTCTTGCATGGAGATCGAGCATTGGCAGTTGATAGCTTTTGACCTTCCTCCCGAAGTCTGTAACATAATATTGACAGCAAGGCATCCCTCCACCAAAACAGAAGACGCCTGTCAGTAGAACAAATTTGTGGCATGGTGCAAAGACAAGTCTGTTGACCCTCTTTCTGGCCTTCTCTTTGAGGTCCTATTGTTAATTCTTTCTTTTGCCCAGCTGGGCTCTGCTTTGGGCACTCCTAGGGATATTTGTCTACTATTTCTGCTTTTTTTGTAGTTGCTTGTAGTTGCTTGATGAAGCTTCTTTGTTTAAGTCTCCTACTGTAAATAGGTTCTTCAAAGGTCTTACACATCTATTCCTTCATACCCCTTCATTATGCCCCAATGGAATTTGAAATTGGTTTTGACTTTTTTGATGTGCTTTCCCTTCAAGCCCATCCTCAATTGTCCTCTCAGGCTTCTCACATTGAAAATAGCCTTCCTTTTGGCGATTACATCTGCCCGCCGAGTGCTGCAGGCCATATTATTCAAGCCACCCGACCTTTCCCCACAAATTGGTGCTTCACACTATGGCCTCTTTCCTGCCTAAAATGGCTATGCCCTTGCATGGAGGCCAATCCATCACCTTGCCTATTTTTTACGCACTCCCACATCCTTCTAAACAAGAGGAGGGACTCCACTGCTTAGACCCAAAAAGAGCATTGACGTTCTAGCTTGATCGTACCAAAGAGTTCTGTTTTGATGACCAACTCTTTGGAAGGTATGTACGTGTGAAGAAAGGTGGGGTAGTGCAGAAGCGGTCCATCTGCAGTTGGGTCGTACTCTGCATTAAGATCTGCTAAGTACTGGCCAAAAAGCAACCACCGGAGGGTTTGCACGCTCATTCTAACTGAGCTAAAGCTGCGACCACTGCATCAGTACGTGGAGTTCCAGTCCTGGACATCTGTCATGGGGCAATGTGGGCATCTCTGCACACATTTACCAAACACTGCTCTCTGAACAGTCGGGTCCATAGGAATGGGCAGTTTGGGTCTGCAGGACTTTCTTGTTTGAAATTGGTTCGCAGACCCACCTCCAGGGATAGTATTGCTTGGGTATCTATTCAAAGGTAAGGAATTTGCAGCTTAAAGTCTCTGTCAGATGGACAAGTTACTTACCTTAGGTAATTCCTTATCTGATAGAGACTGTATCAAGCTGCAGATTCCTTACAGACCCAACCATCCTCCCCACTCTGCAAACTGATTTCTGGGGGCAGGGACTCCCCTTTTCAGGGCCTTAATTTTGACACACCAGTTGTCAGTGTTTTTTATGGCTCTGAGCTTCTGACATGGAAAGCTGTGAAAAGAGACTGACGTCAGTGTGCCTGGGTGGGGCCTATATAGGACCATGTAATTTCTGGTGCTGACGATGGGCGTGGAGCGATCAACCTTCTACCAGCACACAGGGGTACTGCTCTCACAAATCATCCGAGTCCAGTCTGATGCTTGGGAAGAATTCAGAGGTAAGGAATCTGCAGCTAGAATCTCCCAGCTTCCAGGAGGCAGCTCAAACATCTCACTGTATCAGAGTTCAGGGCGCCATATGAAAGTTGAAGGCAAACAGGGACATATCCACTGAGCAGTACACCAGCCCCTCCCCCTCCCATAAAAAACAATGTTATTAGATCCATTTCATTAGATATTAATTAATTAATATAATAAAATACATTTTGTATATCTAAAATGTGTATGCAGCTGTTAAAATTCAGTCACAGGAAAATTGCAGCTGTAGGATCCTGACATTTTGTGTACAATACTACTAGCTAAAAGGGAAGTTGGAAACATTAAAAGTTTATTTTGCTCACTGTATATTACAGCACCCGTTTTTGATTGCCCATTTTGGGTTTCAAAATACTGTTGTGTTCCCTTCAATTAAACATTTTCTTGCTATTGCTTTCAGATTCTTTCAGTCGAGAAGCAAGCAGGGTCTCCAGGTCAGCAGCAGACGTCCCAGGTCAAAAGGCCCTCAATCCAGAAAGGAAGACAGCCTTCTCCCCAATCTTATCCTGCTGGCACTGGAGCCGTGGAAGTCCCAAAATCTGGGGGTGCCTCTGCATCAGAAATTAACATGATGGACCATGGTGAAAAAAACACTCCTCCTAGTGCTAGCCCAAAGAGGCCGCCTGAACTGAGTCAAAGTTCATCCAGCTTGGCTGGTGGAAACTTTACGTATTCCCCAACACACCTTTCAGTGAAAGAACCAACCCCAAGTATCGCTTCAGATATATCACTTCCCATTGCCACCCAGGAGCTCCGACAAAGGCTGCAACAGCTTCAAAAGTACAGTGCACTATTTGTGTGTCTTGGCTTATGAAACGCTGCATGATATATTGTGTGACAAGTGAGCTAGTCGTGATTTCTTTATTTCACTGTTGTGGATCCTCTATAATAATTTCCATGTCGGCATTGGCACGTTTTGGGCACCCAGAGTATATCTTCCTGGTTGAGGCAGCACGTAAAATTTGGTGCAAAGGCCTGTATGCAGGTTTTGCTATTTATTAAGGAGAGATGAGAATGTTTACATTGATTATTATTATTATTGTGTGTGAAGTTAAACTATTCTTTCTGACACATTTCACTCCACAGCGGAACCACACTTGGTCAGTCACCATTAGGCCAGATCCAGTTAACAATTCGACACAGTTCTCAAAGAAACAAACTTATGGTGGTTGTGCACTCATGCAGGTTAGTACTCAGTTTGCTTGTTTGATTTGGGGAGCCGGGATTGATGGACGGGATATTCTTGGAGTACTCCGTGCCACATAATATGTCCTCTGCTGGTTATAAACAAAAGCTTGTCTGGGCTTTTGGATTGCAAAGAAAGCTCACTGGAGCTAAATCTGATTACAGAACGATCTCATTTATACTAAAGAATACATTCTGCCACAAAATACATACTTTGCCCTAATGCAAAAAATTGGACTGAGAAGAAAAGGAGGATACACAACGCAAAAAAACATGCATTTTCCCTGGACTTTTGCCAGAAGCATTTACGCGACTCGCAACGCTATGTAAGTTGATTTGCAACCGCGAAAGCGTTCGCAAATCAACTCGCAGTTACCATCCACTTGAAGTGGATGGTAACTCATTCGCAAACGGGAAGGGGTCCCCATAGGACCCCTTCCCCTTTGTGAATGAACACAAAAAAACTTTTTCAGAGCAGACAGTGGTCCTATGGACCACTGCCTGTTCTGAAAAAAACCGAAACAAAAGGTTTCGGTATTTTTTTCCAAGTGCAGCTCGTTTTCCTTTAAGGAAAACGGGCTGCAGATGGGAAAAAATAAACTGCTTTATTGAAAAGCAGTCACGGACATGGTGGTCTGCTGTCTCCAGCAGGCCACCATCCCCGTGAGTGCCCAGACTCGCAATGGGGTCGCAAACTGCGACCCACCTCATTAATATTAATGAGGTGGGTCTTTGCGACCCCATTGCGAGTTGCAGAAGGTGTCTGAGACACCGTTCTGCATAGCAAATTGCGACTTGCAATTTGCGAGTTGCTCGGACTCGCAAATTGCAAGTAGAAATTTGCTGTCTTCCTACATCTGGCCCTTAGGGCCATATGTACGAAAGCTTTTTCCCATAGACACAGAATGGGTAAAATCCTTTGGTGCATCTGGCCCTTAGTCTCTCCCAGGGGAGTCAGACTCCCGCCGGAGTGAGCGCTATGTTTGGCTGCCAGCAACAGGAGAAAAATGCACAGCCCTCCTACCCTTTTTAAAAAATTGATTTTGGTCCCCAGGGCCTAATAAGACTTCGGGACAGGGGCTGATCACCACCGATGACATCTCAAATTTAAAAACAAAATCAGAACGTATTATCACACCTAATTATAAATTCTGTGAATATTTTCTTGTCAGCTTGATCATCACATTGCACAGCATAATATAAATTAAATGTGCATTCCATTAATCACACATATTCACTGTTGATTGAATCACTGACGTATAACTCAAGAAGGGGAATACCCAGAATAGAAAAAACATACTAATTATCATATTCGGGTCAGCCACCACCCTATCAGCAGCAACAACAGCAGTATCTACAGACCCCAAGCAGACAGGACCTTTAAACAGGGTGACTGCAGAGGTAGGGGCCGTATCAAGGGTGTTGTCAGTGAAGTCACCTGCAGCCAGCAAGCAGTGACACCCCAACCATCCCCCCTGAAAGTCTGAAGTACATTTTCCCTCAGTTGAAAGACATTCCCTAAGCCTGGCTGCTCTCTATTGTGTACAAACGGTAATGCCTCAGATTTCACACCTGACCTCCCAACTTCTCTCTCTAACACCACTTCCTGAATTCGCACCTCCTACAACTCCTAGAGGAAGAGGTTCAGGTGCTTCTTGCAAAGGGTGCATTCAAACCGGTGCCTAAAAACCAACAGGGCAAAGGGGTGTACTCTACTTCTTCATCCCCCAAAACAGGTTGACTCTCTCTGGCTGAACCTAGACCTCCGACCATTGAACAGAGGTTCATTCTCTCCGAACACTTTTACATGGTCACCTTGCAGGGCGTTATTCCGCTGCTCCACCAAGGCAAATTTATGTTGGCGCTGGGTCTGAAGGATGCATACTTTCATATTGCTGTCTAACCAGTGGACTTCTGACAACTTTCATTTGTGATAAGTGGAAAACACTACCTATTCACTTCTGAGTCACTATGGCTCCAAGGTGCCTAGGAGGATAGCATTGCATTTGTGCAGAAATACCACGCACGTCTTCCATACCTCCGTGATTGGCTGATCAAGAGCAGCAGCAGGCTTTAGTGCCTAGAACATGCGCAAACAAAAGGGCTCATCATCAAGGTGAAAAAAACCTTCAGCCTTAGTTGATATAGCTCACCTTGGGCTCAGTTCTAAATGCTGTAACAGGGAAAGCATACCCCAGTGAGCAGAGGTTGATGGCGTTCTGACAGCTGCTGCCTCTTTTTCAGACACACCTTTTTGTTGCTAGAAATGTAATTATACTGTTGGGGATGATGACCTCTTGCATAGTGATGGAGCCACAAGCCATATTGCACATGCAGTCTCTCAAGACAATCTGCAGAAGCAGAAGGGCACTGGGAAGATCTAGTTTTGGTAACAACAAGGGCTCCACCCTCTCTGATGTAGCGGAACAGTAACAGTGGCCCTTTCTAGACCCTCTTCCCCACGTGACTGTTACAACCAACACATCTCTCATAGGGTGGGTTACTAACGTCCACTACATGACCGTATAAAGCATCTGGTACCCTCAGTATCAGTAGTACCACATCCATTACTCGGAACTATTAGCCATCCATCTAGCCCTCAGAGCCTTTATCAGACTCATTTGAGGTAGTCATGTATTACATTCAGAAGCAGGAGGGAACCCACTTCCCCCAACTTTCTGCACTGGCTCAGACGAGCTGGCACTGGGTGACCAGCAGCAGCCATTACCTGTTGGAGGAGCATTTGCTGGGAGTGGAGAGCGACTTTGTGGCCTTTTATGTAGGATGCATCAACTAGTCCACAAGCTGACTCCCCCCAACCCCTCCACAGGTTCTTCAGAGATACTTTTGTTAGAGGAGAATCCCAGCCATCAGCTGGTTTAGCCAGTGCTTAATTTGTGAAAATATAAATGCCAAGGCCCTTTTCAGGAGGTTACTGTCACTTGCACCACCCATTGCCCCTGCCAGTGAGAGTACCAACACATCTCCTAAGCATCACATTCCGACATGTGTGACAATTCAGACTATTCCAGACCCCCAAAGCTATAAGAATGGCTTATGAGGCAGGTTTTAGTCTTTTATGGTATATTGAATTAACAAACAGCTGTTGTGCTCATTTCGAAATTAGACAAAGTGCACAACCATGTGGCAGACTATCATAAATTCTGGTGTTGACAACTAATTGCCCAGGCCGAGCAACGGAGACCATTGGCTCAAGTTAAGCACTATGTTTGGCACTCCAGAAGTTGCAGTAATTGGGCAATGTACTATGTGTGAAACGGTCAGATATATTTACCTATGGGTTTTCTTCTCTCCCCTTCTTCCTGTGTGTTGTGAGACAGGTGGTCATGATATTCATTGTAGTAGCACGAACCTGGAAAAGATAGCCCTGATAAGCAGCATCCTGGAGATGTCAATCAATGCCCACCAGAATTTCCCACTGAAGCCGGACCTTCTCAGGCAGCATCAGGGCCAACCCACACTCAGATGCCAGCAGCTGAACCTAGCAATCTGGCAAGAAAGGGCCTTAGAGTTTGTTTACCTCAAACATCCAGAGGAATGCATGCTCATTCTGTGAGTGGCGCACAAACCTACTACACATGGTCGGCATCTAAGTGGAAAAGTATCTTGCACTGATGTATCTTCAGCCAGCTAGATCCTTTTAAGGTCTCTGCCAAGCAATTGTGTGCTGTCTCCTATTCCTTTTTAAGGTGTGCCTTGGTTACACTTCTGTACACTTACACTTAACTACATTTGCTTCATACATGCATAACAGACCCCACTCATCACTTTTCAGGGACCCAGTCATGATTTCCTTTATGGACGGTTTTAAAATTATAGTGTCTCCCAAAAGGCCCTTCAGGTCCCTACACTCATGTGGTCTAGAGTTTTTATCTTGGAAGATGGTTTGATTAGTCACAATCACCTCCCTTAGACGCATTAGTAAGCCACCAGGCCCCTTATGATACAAGACACTTTCATCCAAATTCACAAGGATGTGGTAGCCCTTTGGACCAATCAAAGTGTCTGCCAAAGCTTGCCTCGTCTTTTCACATGAACCACACCATTGAGCTGCCTCCCTGCAACCAGAGTATGTTGCTGAAACTGCCTTTTACACCCTAGATGTGAAGATGAGCTTGTACTGTAATGATAGAGCAAAGCCATTTTGTAAGTCTAATCATCTTTTTATAGCCATTGTCAGAACCCACAGGGGCAATTCCATCTCTAAATCAGGCATTGCAAGATGGCGTGCCAAGTGCATTCTGACTTGGTATGTTATGGCCAAGTGGACACTCCCAGTGCCCCATTGAGCTGACTCTACATGCACAAAGGGGTTCACTCTAGGTTTCCTTGTTAATATTCCCATAGGAGATATCTGCAAGGCTGCCATTTGGGGACTCCACTAAGCCAGGCACTATGGTGTGGATATTCTAGCCTGTCAACTGATTGTAGTTGGTCAGGATGTCCGAAGAACACTGTTTCAAACTTCTTTGTCATCTGCTCACTAGCCACCACTTTGGGGAATTTTAATGGTGTTGTTGTTTAAAAGGGTATGTTTTAACTGATATTTTCACGTAACAAGAACTTCCCTTTAACCTTTGGATTTTTCAGTGAATTTCTAATTTGTGTTAAAAAGCAAAGTAAGAAACTATTACTATATATAACTATAATGTCACTTTAACGTTTGTGTTTTTTTCAGTGAATTTCTAGTTTAAAAAAAATATACAGCAATATATTATTACCATATGTAACGCCAACCCCACACATGGCCAGATCCTGCATCCAACACCCTGCAGTCAGCCAGTCCCTTTCCCTGGCCACACACGGGATACATAAGTATATTACCCAGTGTCAGTTGCCACTGAGTAGTTCTGTGTAGGTCAGTATTTCCATAGGAAATGCCTTTTTTGTTTTGCTAATACCTTTGGTGCCATTTCACGAATCGTCATGAAACTTTACAAATTATTGCTCTTTTTTGCCTTGTTTGTGCATGGATAGTTTCGTGGTGATCAGTCAAGTGTGGGCCGAGAAAAGGGAGGGTGTCCCAAAATGCATAATCCCCATGTATTTACAACAGGCTTTTGTGAACAGCAGTACCACAAAAATTGATGAACAGAATTACACCAGATTTGGCAGGAAGCTAGATATTGGTCCAGAAAGTGTGCTTTTATGATTTGGTGTAAATCTGTTTAGTGGTTTTATAGAAATTCAGGTTAAAAAGGATTTCTGTATCTGGATGGGTGGGTTCGAGGGACCATCGCAAGAGTTCCTGTAACACAGTTTTTTTTAAACGAGCGTTCTGATTGTCCCAGGAGGCTTTTTTGCTCTTGGGCCAACTCACAAGCACTCTGGCTGCCTGCAACATGAGAAAAAATGTTGCAGGCAGCCGTTACAGGTCCCCCCTATTCCTTGGGCAAAAAATCTACAAAAAGGGGAAGGGGCCCAATTACCAGGGCTTGATACCACACAGAGCCCATCCCCCAGGACACTGTGGTTCCCTGCCCACGCACTCCCCAGCAAGAAACTCCACGTTGCTTCAGCCTGGTGGTGGCAGTAGAAAAATGCTGCTCTCCCCCAGGCAGGAGCAAAGGAAAGGTGCTGGCTTCTGCCAGCACCCAGGGGGCTGTGCGCCACTTTCCCTTAAATTAAAAAAAAAAAAATACCCCTGGTGATGGGGTCCCTGGGACTCTTAGTTGCTCTGGAAGGTGGGCTGGGCACCCTTCTCCTCTTAAATAAAAAAAAATAAAGTCCCTAGGGAACGGTATCCCCAGGGTCCCTAGTTGCTCAGGGAGAGGGGCCATGTGCCCCCTTCCTTTAATAGACAGACAAGGCCCTGGTAGAAAAGGTCCCTGGTCTCATTGAGCCACACTGTGCACAGCTTCTCCTGACAGTGCCTTTCCTCCTAGGAAAACCACTCCTGTATCAAAATGGGAATCATCACGTGGCACTCCAGGAAGGTTCATAAATTATTTCAGTAAGCTGATGGCAAGATAGCCCAAGAATTTAGTAAAATGAGTTTCTGAGTGGGGTTCGGAAAGTTGATTATAAACCGAGTCAATGGTGAAATCAGGTCAGCATGAAGCAAGATTACCCAACAACTTTATGAAATGAATTTCACTTTGGGATTTGAAAAGTTGTTTATAAATTGTTGCAATCGGCGTTAAACAAGTGAACTCAAGAATTTTATAGAATTAATTTATGATTGTGGTTTGGAAAGTTGATCATGAACTGGGTAAATAGGAGTGTAGTGCATTTTTGGTAAATGTATTGCCTAATCCAGAATGCTTTGCATGTAGTCCGAAAGAGAAAAAGGACAATATAAGTAGCAGGAGAATATGGCTGTCTGTACATGTGATCAGGAAAGCTTAGTCAAAACAAGGTATTGTTTTTGGTGTTGCTGGTACTTTTGATACTAGAAAGAGCTAAAATCCTTCCTGGAGTACCACCTGATATTCGCATTTTGATACCGGAATGGTCATCCTAGGAGGTAAGGCACCGACAAGAGAAGCTGCCTGCTGCAGCAGAATGCATACCGTCTGGAAATAGTATAACATATAGTTATAGGGATAGAGTCCCCGGGGCCAGTAATAGTAATTATTACTTTACGTTTAAAAAAAAAACTTGAAATTCACTGGAAAAAATGGTTAAAGTAATGTCATAGTTATGTGAATTTATCAGCAACATTAACATTTTGAACTAAATAACCACAGATGTTCACCAGTTATAGTTAGCAGCACTTACTATAACTTGTGTCCCTCAATGCACTGCTTATGACCTTACATATGACATCACTCACAACATGTTCTATGATATCATTTATGACATCACAGGCGCAGGAGATCCTAAGGAAATCTTCTCTAAAGTTTAATCCTGTAAGGGGTTCCACTTTGCTGACTCGAGTGTCAAAGGTAACAACTCTATTGGAGGTGAAAGGCTGGTTCTCTCACTCACAATTCTCCTAATATTGTGTTTTTACTGGCTTACATCAGCCTTGGACATAATTGCCCTGGTTAGAGCCTGCAGATTTCTCGGGCAAGAGAAGGCAGACATCCTGGTTCACTGATGCTCTGTTAAAAACTAGCCATCATTGTCAAATCATATTGGTGATTGATCAGATTGACAGATGTTTCTGCACTATAAAATGTTCATCTTTGTAAGCTCCATTTCTATTTGGTCAGGCACCTGGTAGGCCTCCGATTTGGGTACTCCACCTACCCCTGTCAAGGTTGCCCTGATGTTTTGCATTAAATTAGATTGAAACTTCTTCTCCAGGGCACAAATTGTTTCTGTCTCAGCATGTTGTTTTTTGCTGCTTTAAGCACTCAGGAAAACCCTCACACTGTGGAAACAACGGAAGAAAAGATGGGCCAGAATAAGACAGGAAGCTTATTTCCTCAGTGATGGTCTTTAGTGCTGTCAGTTAGATAGCCTTTTTTTGTGATGATGAAGCAGCTGAACACAGTAGAGATAATGGCATGCATTAACTCACACCATGTAATTATAGTTTCTTTTAAATAAAACTAATTCAACATAGTCCTATCTAACATATTTTCATATTACTTAATATATAAATATAGTTATATAAGGTCTTGCTGTGCCATAAAGCAGACTCATTGCGTGGTGTTCATGGGTGTCTATACCAAACACAACGATGGAAGTAGCATTTGAGGTAGCCTTGAAAATTTTGAATTTGCATCAAAAAGTGTTTTCCCTGCAAATGATATTAAATATTACAATACCAGTTTGACTTTCTTGCAGTGGCGTATCAAACTATAACTGACTGAAAGCAACAGCTCCATTAAGAAAGAGCAGGTTTACATTTTACTCATTTCAAAAAGCCAACATAAACATAAAAACTAAAATTAAATGTGGAGACTACAGTGACATGCATGTTCAGCAATTGTTCAGAAACCATAACTGACTTATATTTGGAAAAGTCGGCGAAAATCAGTCTTTCATCCAATTTCTTAGCTGAGCTACCCTTTTTTCACTCATTCAGAACGTTTGAAGAATACTTTTAAAACATGCTGGTTAATGCTGATGAAAGTTTCCCATCCCAATTATTTGATAACATTCCTTTTGCTAAAATGTTTATGTGATCGTAATGCATTCTTTTTGTACACGCTATAATTTGGTATACTGATTTTAGGACAGGTCTCCGGGTCCATCTATATGGAGACCTGCCCAGGACAAACTTTGTTTGAAGCTCAGCCTGATGTTACTAGTCTCTCCTGAAGAGTCAAGAAGGTAGTGCTAGTGCTCCTTCTTTCATGTAATCTGTAGATTTACATGCAACCTTCTCTACATCCTTCTGACCCATTGAATGACATACTAAAGTGTTACTGTTCGAAAAGAAAAATTGAGTGGGCTAAATTAAATATCAGTATAAAAACCTTTAACCATGATGAACCTCTGATTAAAAAAACTGACCCAGATGTCCCAAATGCTAAAAATGATTTTCAGATTACCCGGAGACCGTGGTGGTAGTCAAAGAACTTGCAGAGACAGTAAATATTTCCTTTACATTAGGTAACTGGCCCTCTTAATTCATTAACTAATATCACTGTGGAGTGAGCAAACAGTTCATGGCTTATCCTATAAAGTAAAAACGGTGAAGAACCTGTTATCAATCTAATGTTAAGAAGAATGATGGGATCTCGAGATAATTTAAATGAATGCTTGCTTCGGTCATGGTTTGACAAAGCAAGTTATCATATCATGTGGGACCATATTCTCTCTTTTAGCACTAAGCAAACGATTATGAGCTACTACCTCATTTTTTATTTGGTTCTGCCTTTGTGTTATCATTGGGGAATAAATGGTCCTTCCTCATTATATCATATCATATAAGAAATGTGTGCAATCATGTTTGTTTATGATTGAGTGCTAATGGAATTAAGAGCCTGATTTAGAGTTTGACAGAGAGGATAATCTGTCACGACTGCAACAAAGTACCCTCTCCTCCAAACTCTTGGCCTGCCTGCCATATTTACAGTTGGGCAGACCTTCAGAACCTCGATGATGGAGCCTACTCCAGCTTCATCTCTGATATAGTGATTTGGCGACTTAACCCCCGCCTGATTTAGAGTTGGTGGTCAGATGGATAGTTTTCACTGTACATCACAACTTGGAAAAAAACTGGTGGTAAGGGGCAGTGAAAATGTTTAAATTATCCCCACAACTCCCATGGCGTGGGTGTCATTAATTTTGATTTTTAAAGAATTAATTCCCTTACGGTTTGTTGGATAAAAAAAAAAAAACATGTTTGAAGTCAATGGCAGGAAAATTTAGTTCCTGCCAATGATTAGCTAAGTCCACAGGACCGGCAGACATCTCTTAATGCTAAGGATGGGCGATCCATCAAAGTGATTTTGGATTTTACTCTGTTGCCCTGATTGAGTACAAACCGTACATCATACTCTAAATCAGACCCTAAATGTTTTAAAAGTGGATCTAATCGTAATATTTCTGATATAATCTTTGAAAAATTCTGTGTACACAGTAGCTTGAAGAAAATAATTTTGACTTGATTAGAAGAGACCGACGCTGGAAAATTCATATGCAGTGAAGTAAAACATACGTGAATGTTGTAGACTAATACTGGCCTTTACATTGATTGATAAAATATTATAATTATGACATGGGTACCCAAAGCAGTTAGTTGATATATGTAAGCTTGCTAACTAGTAATTGGCCAAAATCACAGGAGATACACATACCCAAAGAAGCCTTGTGTCTGAATTAAAAAAAGAAAGTGTAACATGCTTGTAATTCAGGAGAGAGATAATTAATTGTAGATTCCAAAGTAAATATAATATTTGTTTTTCCTGTCAAAAGAATTGCTTAGCGTTCAGTACCATCAGTTGTTACCAATGCATACATAAATTACATTTACAATATTGTCACTAAACATGTCCACATGATTCTTTATTTTTTATTTTAGAAATTTAATAGCTTTTTCAGAGGATGGCTCTGATCCCTATGTCCGTTTATATTTGCTACCCGACAAGAGACGATCAGGGAGAAGAAAAACACACACGTCAAAGAAGAACTTGAACCCTGTGTTTGACCAAACGTAAGTCTCTTTTTATTATGCTATTTAAGATTTAAAAAGCCATGTGTTATTTCGATATTGTGGGATAGTGACTGCCGTCAGCCTGCCTCAGTCACTCTCGACTAATTAACTTGGACATATTTTCACATTCTAAGAACAGCAGATGAGCAGATTCATAGTAGTTAAGAGAAAGATTCAAATTAAATTATTAATATGTATTATACACATGATGTATAGCTATTTTTTTGATTTTGCTGTGTATTGTCACTGAGTTGAACGTTACTGTATTGGACTGTTTTTTTGTTCATCTATAACAATAGTTTTCAGCTACATAGTATGTTTCAAAGTCAGGGACTGCTAGCCCTCCATCCCCAGTCGACTGTTGCATAGTAGACAGTGCCACTCATCTGCGACCGGATCCCCATAGGAAGGACTTTGTAACTGAATCTAATTCCTTCAAAACCATCAGCAGAATCCTTACTAAAACACTGCAAAATAGTACAGCAGCGTGGGTAGAAAGATAATTTTCAGTAATGCTACCCTGCCAGCTACAGAGAGGGGGATTGTGCTCCAAATGTTCATGTTATGTTATAATGCCCTGAACGCCCATTTGTAATTTCCTTCTAGAAAAATGGTAGGATTGTGAAACATTCTGATGCCTAGGTATGAATACAACTTGACCCCCACCTTAAAGCGTCCAGGTGCAGAGGTTTTAATGTGCTCCGCATAGGGAAGAGGCTTGACTTTTGCTAGTGAACCTTCAACCCTGAGAGTTCCAAATTGGTCTAGTAGATGTTTGGCCCCCGCCGGGTCACGGGTGCTGTCTCTAAGAAACGTAAGGAGGTCATCAGCATACAAAGCTATATGATGATAGTCTCTTCCCCCAGCCTCTATTTCTAGGCACCTGCCACCACGTCTGGCATAGCGAGCAAGGGGTTTCATCGCCATAGCAGATAGAAGTGACAGTGGGCAGTCTTGTCTGGTGCCTTGCGTCACTTCGTAGCTCTCAGAAATATTTCCCAGTCTTCATCCTAGCCCGGGGAAGGAATAGAGTAGTTTAACCTATCTAGGAATCCCCTGCCCAGATAAAGCACCGCATGACCTATTTTGGGAAAGCCCATTGCAGGCTGTCAAAAGCCTTTTCTATGTCGTTAGTTAAGATAGCAGAATTAATTTGTGATGCAGAGCCTGCCTCAAGTGTCTCTGCATAGGTGGCATACAATTCCACTCAAAACCCATCTGTTCCCGGTGTCTGTCCCCTGGCCAAGTGTTTGATTGCTGCTCGCACCTCTGGAAAAGTGATTTTCCCTCCTGGCTGGTCTGCCTCTTCAGGAATTATCAAGTGGAGACAGGTAGTCATGAACTGCCGCTCCATCAGCAACGGTCACACTCCTGTATAGGATTGAACAGTAAGTGTAGAATTCTCGGTTGATGTCTGCCTGTCTATATAATCTAGTTCCCTTGTCTGAGACCTCCTCAACTATAATCATGCCTCATCTAATAGGATTAGCCTGCCATGCAAAGAGTTAGCCTGTACGGTTGCGTTATGCATGTGTTTGGTCATATAGTTCCTGTAATCAAAGCAACAAAGGAGTTCAGCCTGCTCTGCAACTTTCTTCTTTGCTTCAAGCAGAGCTGGTTAAAAGTCATGATATTGGTCGGTTCAGTTCTATAGATCTCAGAGAAGGCGTGGCTGACAATGTTAATGTGCGTCTGATCCCTGCGGTTTCTGCGATAAAACTGCCTCGCTTTGAACGCATCCCATTTGAGTCTTTAGGAGGTCACTGTACCCAAGTTAGTCTCAAAGTATTGAGTAATTTTCTGCCCTATGAGATCCCTATAGACGGGATCTTCCAAGGCTTCTGGTCTCAACCTCCAAGTCTCCCAGCGCAGGTGACGTAGGATCGTTTGTGGTTTTATATCATCCTAGAGAGATTCGGCATGCACTTGGCTGTGGATTGCCGAAGGGCAAAGGACTGTATCTAAGCGTACATGGAGCTTATGTAGGAAGAAAAGAAGGAATAGTCTCTCTCTCTTGTGGGTGAAGTTTTGACCAGGAGCCCAACAGTCCCCATTCTGCCTGCAATTTGGAAAAGAAGTGAGCTGTTCTTATGACTGGTGAGTCGCCTAACGGTGGGGGAGAATGGTCTAGTGCATGTGTAGCTACACAGTTGTAATCTCACCCCAATCACATCTCTGACTAGTTGGGGAGCTAATGTCCTAGAGAGCTGTTAGTAACCCCATCTGATCTGAATTAAGAGTGTATACATTAATTATAGCATTGTCCCTACCATCGGGTCGACCATTGAGTCGACCCGTGATTGCTAGATACCGGCCCTCAGGATCAATAATGTCTCTTGTGTGCTTAAACAGGACCCCTGGTCGAATCTATATCAGTATTCCTCTAGCTAATGCAGAGTATCGGGTATAGTAGGCCTGACCTTGCCAGCGTCTATGTAGTGCAGCCCCCATGTTAGCTATAAGGTGAGTTTCTTGAAGGATTTCTGTTTGAACTCCTCATCTGCTTAAATAGGAAAATACCTTGTAGTGTTTAAACATAGTATGCACCCCCTCACATTCCAGGAGATTATTTTAGATGTTGACCATAGTATGTTCTGATCTAAGGGACCCAATCGACTCCGGATGGAGTGTATTGTATATTTTGGTTATTCGCTCTTAATGGTAAAGCTGTGATGGTGCCCTGGTGAGCGATAATCAAAAACTAATAAAAACTAGTTAAGAACTAACTACCCAACTCCCCATTCCAGGACATGCAGAAAACCATCACCCATCCAAACTCCATCAACAAATTAAACAAATGAGGGTGAACCCACTCGAGATACAGAAGTAACGGTGGCAGGAAGTCGGATCGACCTGCATTCTACTGGGCCCACCACTTGGGTAGGCAATAGTCAAGACACTGGTCTTGCAGTATCCAGGTATTCAGTTAATAAAGGAATGCAGTCAATCATCTTTGTCCATGTTGCACATGGGGCCTCCCATGCCTCCCAAGGAAATGTCTGTTCAGGTTCCACTATCTCTTACCATACCATGTGCCAGTCACATCAATTTGTCTGCAGTCCCAGGGGTCACTTTTAGCAGTTCAGGTCTGAGTCCCCAGCTGTAGTAGATCCCTCATTGTGATCAGAGAACTGCTGTTCATTGTTGTTGCCAACTCTCATTGATGCAGGTAGGCTGCTCCTCTCACCACTGCTGATGGCAGCCGCCACCTTCAGTGCTCTCTGTTGTTCCCTTTGCATTTCTGCTCCCGATGGGGTTCCTCTCCAGGTTCCTCAAGGGCCCTGTCACTTGGTAGATGTTTCAGGGTTGTTAAGGCTAGGGCCCGGCGGTGGGTGTCATTCAGTCCAGTCCCACTTCCTGAGGAGTGGTGAAGAACTGCACTCCCTCAGGTGTACCCACTCTGAGTCGGGTGGGGAACAGCATGGCATAAGTCAGTCCCATTTGTGTAAGGCGTTGTTTTGCAGCCAGGAAGGTGGATCTCTGTAAAGTTGTGAAAGATCATTATCTCACTGTTGCCCACCATGAGGTCACCTCTACTCTGAGCTTGTGCCAATATGCAGTCTCTGTCCCCCTAATAGAGTAGTTTTGCTACCACCCGGTAGGGCGGTCGGGGTGGCACTCTGTGTGCTCGTTCAAGAGGTGTGACAAGTCCTCCGGAGCCAGCTCATTCCAAATCCAGTGTTCCAGAAAGGATACCATTTTATTTCCTTCCAACGCAACCCAATCACTTGTATATTATTCCTCCTAACCCTATTTTCTGCATCTTCTGTCCATTGCTCAGGGTTTGGAATTTACTTTCCATGGTTGTCAGTCGATCTCACAGTTGGCAGAGTTTGGGAGGGACATCCAACAGTGTCCTTTCCACAGTGGTGACTCTCTCAGCAAGCTCTTAGGCTACAGAGCCTCACTGGAGGAAGTAATTGCCTGGAGGATGTCCTGTACTGTGGGGGCGGGGTTCCCACACAGCTCTACGGCTTGGACTCTCCCCTGGACTAGGGTGCCACCAATCACCTGCTAAACAGGACAGGACCAAAATACGCAGAGAGTGCAGAGTGCAGAATTTGTTTTATCTCAGAGCAGTCACAAACAATACACAGCTCTATAGTGGCTGTGAAGCAAGTACACTTGTTACAGAAAGTTGCCTTCCTTTTATACTCATGAATAAACAAGATTTCATGCAAATGGAAAACAGATAGTGTGACAGTTAAGCATCTGTGGGTTAACCTTTGACACATTTAGATTATAATAGAAGACAAACAACTGCCAGAGCCTAAGTGGTTGGCTTATGGGGTAAATGATTAAATACATCCTCATTCAGAGCTGATGGCCATGAATCATTGACCTTTCTACTGAAATAATGTTTTTTTTCCCCAGAAGTAGAACTCGCATGATGTTGAGAAACATGTCCAAACATGCCCTTAGTGCAGGAAAAACGGTTGATTAGTGCTTTTCAGCATTTCAATGCAAGATGAGGAGAGAGACAACAAGAAAATGGAGGTACAGAGGTTCATACTTGCAAATAGCGAATAACATGACTTTCCACAATCGGCCCTTTAGACATCAGTCTAAGCATTTTCTTGCTTCTTTCAAATTAAGTGACATTGCTATGCATTTCTGAAACATTATCAATAATGACAGTATGGTAGGAGTCATTTTCATAATCGGGGCCTGTCTTAGGAATTTCATGCAATGCGTTAGGGGACACATCAATTTGCATGAACTGCTGTATTGCCCTGTCCTGAGCAAGAAAAGCATTTGTAGCCGCGGTAGACGATGTGACATAATAT
This sequence comes from Pleurodeles waltl, assembly GCF_031143425.1. Taxonomy (NCBI): domain Eukaryota; kingdom Metazoa; phylum Chordata; class Amphibia; order Caudata; family Salamandridae; genus Pleurodeles; species Pleurodeles waltl. Next base: position 666,755,167 of record NC_090449.1, on the reverse strand, counting down.
TTCATTGACCGTCCTAAAACTTGGCAGATGAGTGGATTACATTGAATGCAAACACAACACCCGATAAGAATCAAAAATATAATTGGGAAAAACATTCCTACTTTTCAACCCCAAACACTTAGAAAATTCCATATTGACCCTACAGGAGCCCAAGTACCCATTTTACTATGGGCTTGCACGCCAATATCATGCAATTTTTTGATGCCTCCCTAACTGTGGTGGAGGTATCCCATACATAAGTACAGCAAGCCATGCCCACTAATTGACAAACTCATCCCCTTTCTGCTAACATCATGTCAAGGACCTTCCTATTTTGCAGTGACACTAAATCTTGGGGCTTGAAGTTCTATTGTGCTATTTTCAATTACTCCAATAGTTTCATTAATGGTGGCTTCCAGTAGTCGAGCCAACCTTCGTATATCTCGAGAATTAATAGCAGTACCGAAACAGGGAAAAAATCACTTCACTATTTCTCTGGCTATTTCCAGACCTGTATCTCCCTGCTCCACACCCCTGTTTCGAGGAGGATGTTACGGGACCTCGTAAGCACTTCCTGGGTCATTTTTATTGATATAGCGGGGACATTAAAACCTAATTGACAACAACCATGCCAACTCTCAGGGAGCCCGGTGTAAGCTTTGTCCCCACAAATGAAGTACATTGAATCCCCAACCTATAGTGGCATTTATGTGCAGTTGATGCTAATCCAAAAGTCATATTGCAACTACTGGTGTTTCACAACCAGCGAGATCCATTGCTGGTGACACAGATAATGCCCATGTATTTGCCTTGTCTTAATTGTAGTATTGGCATACCTCTGCTTCTCGTTGTTGGAAGAGGGTCAGGAAAAACACTATTACAAATAATCTCTGAAAACAAGGAAGTAAAGACATCAGAGAGAGGAAAAGTGGCATTATGAATTATTACCCTGATACAATTTCCCTTTTCCAAAATGGACGTATAATAGCTCATATACAGGGAAGAGTTTGGTATTCCTTTCGCTCCTGACTGTGACCTGACCACACCCTGAAAGACTGTTATTATGTCTTTTTTAGAATAGCTGTGTGTATCGCATAACAGGAGGCCTCAAAAAGAAGGGTTATTTGTAGAAGTGGTATTCCTTCATTCACATAGGCTGGAAGATTGAGACAAATCTAACAATCGTTTTTCTTTAGAATTTGATGGGTATGATGCAATAATGAGACAAAGGTGTTAAGTTGCACTTCTTCCTTATGGGCCATGTCTTTAGGGGCCAATGCATGTGGGGATATAGGAGTGCTTGAAGTAGGGTCCACATTTGAGGTAGACGAAAGGACAGCTAGCATATATAATACAGCAAATATAATCAATAGTACCCCAAACATCGTCACAGAGAAACATATCTTAGATCAATCTATTTTTTTCTTTCCTTTAAGGTTGGAATAAGTCTCAGTCATGGTTGCAAGAAACAAATGGGGCAGGCTAAGAAAAGAAACAATGAAGTCTCCTTGGTCACGAGAGCTGCAGTGTCCTTAATTTACTAACTTCACTGCACAAGTTAGTCCTTTAGAGTTGGCACTCTTAAGCACCATGGCAGTTGGTGCTTGTTCCGTCCTAAGCACTTTCCGGTCTAATACTTTATCTTCCGTGGCCGCAGGTTGTAATCATGGGTGAGAGCAGTGAAGTTGATAAGATCCTTCTGCAAGGGACCACCTTTCAGTCGGTCAGAACAGTCTGCTTCAAAAATCTGCTCCAGCCAGAAAAAGGGTGCCTTTTTGACGTGAGACACGTGAATCCATTTGTTGTGTCCTTCACACCTGACGGCTATCTGAGTCACCAGTAGTACCTGCGTGGGGCCTTTCTAACGAGGTTGGAGGCTATTTTTCCGTGTGAAGCTTTGGGTCAGGACCCAATCCCCCGGCTGTATATCATGATGTTTTCCTTTCCAGTTGAGGGGACCAAGCGTCGCTGATCTGTTGATGAACAAAAGACAGTTTATTTGTCAAGTCTTTACAATATTCCAATATTCCTGGATGAGTCATATTTCTTAGTTTGGATAGAGATGCAACACCGAAGACATTAGCTGGCCTGCCCATCACTATCTCGTACAGTGACAGCTTCGTTTTTGGTGTGAGCGTTGTTCTCATAGAGAATAATGCTAATGGCAAAGCGTCAATCCAACTCAATTTGCTAGGTGCACAAACTTTCCCCATTTTGTTTTTTCAGGGTACCATTTTATCTTTCTTCTAAACCAGCAGATTTTGCGTCATAAATGGAATGGAACTTTTGATGAATGCCTAATCCCTGACATACTGGGGTCATTATTTCGTTCACAAAGTGTGGCCAATTATCACTCCATAAACTTTTACACAAACCATATTGTGGGAAGAATTCTTTTAGCAACATTTTTGCTTTACTCACAGAGGTATTATCTTTCAGGGGATATGCTTCAACCCATCCGCTATATCAACAAATGACTACTAAAATGTATTTTTTTTTTCTTGCGAGGCGGGCTTTTGAATAAAATCCATTTGTAAACACTGGAAAGGGGCATCTGGCATCATGAAATGGCCTTCGGGAACTTGTGTGCCTTTTCCCACATTATATCGTGCACAGACCATACAATGTTTACAATAGTCTATTGCACCATCCGTCAGCTCCAGCATGGAGGGCACCATGAGCCATTTGGACCATTGGTAGGAGAAAACTACTGGGGAGCACTCGCTTTGTATCTGACCCATATCCAGACACCCAAGTGCCAGTCTGTTTATCATATAGGTATCCCTTCCTTTCCCATTGTACCATTTCCTCTTTATCTACAAGGGCCTGTATTTCCTTCACCTCATCATTTGTGTCTGGGTCCATTTCATCCGGGTTAGCGGGGACTACGACATATGTTAAAGAGTAGGGAGTTAGAGCTGTCTGTCCAGTTGTTTTATCTGCAAATGCATTACTTTTTCCTACTTCGTCAAATATTTTCTTGTGTGCACTACACTTTATGATGGCTAACTTTTATGGCAATATCAGCTTGCAATATTTGACCCATCAAATGTCCATGTTGTATTTTTGCACCTGTGGATGTTAGAAATCCTCTTTCTGTCGACAATCTTCCAAAATGATGTGCTACTCTGAAAGCATACTGACTGTCCGTATGTATGTTAACTTTTAATCTTTCTGACATTTCACAAGCTCTGGTCAATGCAACCAGTTCTGCTGCTTGTGCTGATTTTACAAGTTTCCACCACTCTATTATTAGTCACTGTCGCATATGCAGCTTCTGTTTTTTTCATTTGACAATTTTATACAGGACCCATCTACATATATTGTACCATCAGGATCCAACAGAGGAACATCAGTGAGATCCACCCGGCCCTTTTATTTCAGATTCAGTCACCAACACACAGTCGTCTGCAGAGGGGAGTGCATCAGGTTCTCTGGGTTAATGACATTACATCTTTTGAGCATAACATTTGGTGCTAGCAAAGCTAATTCATAATGTGATAGCCGGGCATTTGTCTTATGTTGAGTCTTCGCTTTGTTTAACAATATGTCAATGGAATGAGGGGCATAAACCATCACATTCAATATAATTGAATCTTCCTGTTTTAATGCGACAACGGCTGCAGCCATGTGTCGAAGCCAGCTGAGTAGGCCTCTCGCTATCGGGTCCAATGTTGAGGAAAAATAGGCACATGATCTATTCTTCTCTCCATGCTTCCACGTTAAGCCAGATAATGAATAACCATTCTTCTCATGCACAAACAAGGCAAAGCACTTAGAATAATCAGGAGTCCCCAGGGGCATTACACAAAGCGTTTAAGCACAAAACCTCTGCTCACAGTCGTCATCCATGGGAACGGGATCAGTGACATCAGCATGTGTTAACGCCAATAAAGGTTTCACCAATAAAGAAAAATTTGGTATCCATTGTCTGCAAAATGAAACCATCCCAATGAAACCCCTTATATCACATTGGGTAGAAGGGCAAATTATATTCATGACTGCTTGAACTCGTTCCGTAGATAACCTCCTTCCTCCTTTCGACAGAAGGTGACCGAAGTAGGAAACCTCCTGTTGACAATATTGCAATTTAGTTGGCGAAACCTTATGGCCATTTTCAGCAAGGAAAGAAAGCAAAACATGCGTAGCTTTTTTTACAATCCTCCTTAGTGAGCGCTGTTATCAATATATCATCCGCATATTGTAAAAGCCTGGTACCAGGGGGCAAAGAACAATTGTCCCATTGTCTCTTCAAAGCCTGTAAATAAACGCTGGGACTCTCCTTATAACCCTGAGGAGCACAACAAAATGCATAGGAACGGCCATCCAAACTGAAACCAAAGAGATATTGACTATCTTCATGATTGGGAATACTAAAGAAAGCATTCTTCAAATCAATGGCAAAAAAACATTCAGCATTGGAGGGGACAGATGAAAACATAGCAGTGATATCCGGGACCACAGGATACGACGGATCAACAACCTTATTCACCTCTAGAAGATCAACTACCAATCTGAATTTGACCTTTTCTGTGCCATCATCTCTTTTTAAAACAGGTAGCAAGGGGCTATTACAAACATTACCTGTTGTTTCTCTAATAATACCTTTGTCGAGCAAATCAGTAATAATAGCACGAAGACCTTCCTTGCCTTCTGGGGACAATTTATAATGAGGAACACGGGGAAGTTTAGCTTTTTCCTTTAATTTAATCTGTACTTGTGGGATATCCTTCACACTAGAATCATTAGGTCCGGTTGCCCACAACCTGTTGTCTATATCACGTAAGGCAGGGGGTATATCTATGGTATTTTTTTATATGGCAGGTACTGTCTCATTACAGGTAAGATAAACGCCATTTGGCTCACAGTGTATAGTGGCGTGCATGTTTTGTAAACTCTTTAATCATAGTAAATTCAAAGAACATTTGTCAGTGAGGACAAAAGGCATTTCACTCTGTATTGGGCCCGATGCAGATGGTAATGGTTCAGATATAGGGCTAGTAATAAATTCGTCAGAATATCCAACTGCAGAATCTAACTTTCCCAAGAGTGGAGCATATGCTAGAGTTTGGTGGGATATAGTAGTATTAATGGCCCCAGTGTCAATAAGGAACTTCTCCTTTTTTCCCAAAACTTCCATTTCAACATAATGTCCAATGGGATCCACAGGTATCTGGACTCGTCCTTGCACTCTTTTTACTCCACTCTCTGGACATCCCTATTGTGACCAATCGGTTACTGTGTCCTCAAAATGTTCATGAGAAAATTATGCCTTTTGCATGTCTGTATTTTTATCAAAGTAATTTTGTCTGCTTGTTGCACCACCTCTCCAATTCACACCTCTGCCTTTTGACTCATTTTTCTGTCCCCCTTCTTTCAAAAGGGGGCAATCCACTTCAGTGTTCTTCTTGGCGGCAATAGGCACATGTATTGTAGCCTATCCCTCTACCTCCGGACAGTGGAGCTGATGCTCCCTGCCCCCTTCCTATTCCTCTTCCCCTTAGCGAACCTCCTCCATCCTGCAATCTTCCTCTTATAGAGCTTTAATCTTTAGTTCAACCATCTTTTTCTTTTTTCTAGTGATATCATTATTTCTTTTATTCTCACAATACCTTCCATTTGGGATGAGTCCTTGGCTCCTTATTAGTGTCCATCCGCATACAACCTATTTGTGTGCTAATTCCTGATAAACCCGAAAACCCCTTCTAATGGCTTCTCTACAGTCTTCTGATGTTAAGATGCCCTGATCAATCTGACTCCAATGTGGATTAAGATTTTCAGGAAAAGGCAGGAAATGGTCAGAGGCTTTATCTTGTAATTGCAAGTGTATATTGTGTATTCTTTCCAAAAGTTTCAATACAAAATAATTACGGGTAACCTGTGGGCTATCCTCGTAAGATTCCCAACAATGCCTAGCCCCATCATCTTGGTCTAATAATTGCTTCAACAATGACCCTTTTATTGATGCCTTTTCCTCACTACCTATAGTGCTGCGAGTTGTATGTGGGGTTGGCATTTTTTGGATAATGGATGTATCATCCTGTGCTACAGGTGGGGCTGTAGAATGTGTTTGTGAAGTGTTCTTATCATGTCCCCCAGATAAATCACAAACATCCTGAGAATTGGGGTTATAAGGTGGAGGTGGATGATCCAAAAGTTCCTCTATCAATTTGTCTCTCCTTCATTGTATTTGTGCTCCTGAGCCTTGAAGCATTTGTCTCACTTTGCTTTTGATAATCACTTTCTCTAGCTTTTTGTATAGGGATCATTTTATTCTGTCTTTTCCTTTCTTCGTGTTTTTTCATAGCAAATGTTCGGGAATAACTTTCCCATTTTCTAAATGCTTCAAACATAGCAGGCCGAACCTTCCGTTCAAGTAGACACTGGTGCAAATACTGTGTTTTGTCAAAAGATCCATCTTCTGGCCACTACAAATCCTTATTCTTACTTGTATATTTGCACCAGAGCCCATTGAACAGAATTGCCTCAGCCCCCTTTTTTGTGAACATTATCCAAGCCAGCGTACCTTCTACAGGGGCAGGTACCCTTTCATCAAGTCTATTTGTCTACTTATACAACAGCGACAACAACGAGAAATACATTTCTACATCAACATAGATCATAACTATATCAGAACAATCTCCCCAATTTTCGCTGTTTTGCATCTTCTGGTCTGGGACAAAACATCCTTTTCTTTTTACACTAATGTCCGGGGACCTCTGTTGGGGAGGTCCTTTGTCGTGAGGCCTGTTAGAGACTTCATATAACAGCTGCTGAGAAACTCTGTCTCCTTAATGCAGGGCGCCCCACTATCAGTCTGTCCCAGGTCGCACCTCACCGACCACAGGCTTACTGCAGTTGGACATCCCTTGAAGAGGTCCCTTCGTGGTAGACTGTTGTGAAAGTGGGAATCATCTTCAGCCACCAATCACCTGCTAAACATAAGGACCAGAACATGCAAAGGGCAGAATTTATTTTAGCTCAGAGCGATCATAAGCAATACACAGCTGTATAGTGGTTGTGAAGCAAGTACACTTGTTACAAAAAGTTGCCTTCCTTTTATACCCACAAATAAATAAGACTTTGTGCAAATGGAAAACAGATGGCATGACTGTTAAGTATCTGTGAGGTAACCTTTGACACATTTAGATTATAATAGAACACAAACAACTGCCAGAGCATAAGTGGTTGACTTATGGGGTAAATGATTAATCACATCCTCATTCAGAGCAGATGGCCATGAATCATTGACCTTTCTACTGAAATAATGTTTTTTTTCCCCAGAAGTAGAAATCACAAGATGTTGCGAAACATGTCCAAACATGCCCTTAGTGTGAGAAAAACGGTTGATTAGTGCCTTTCAGCATTTCAAAGCAAGATAAGGAGAGAGACAACAAGAAAATGGAGGTACTGATGTTCATACTTGCAAACAGCGAATAACATGACTTTCAACACTGGGGTCTTGTTTGCTTTCTTGTCAGCAAGGGCATCGCTAAGTGATAGGTGGGTTACAACCCCAGTCAAGCCCGTATGGTGCAGTGCAGTGATCTCCCAGGGAAAACCCAAGCAGAGCAGGCTCTCAACAGCCTCCGAGGCTGAGATAGGGGCGAAACAGAGGGGGAGGAGGAAAGTGAGGGAGAGCACTGGATTCTTATACAATGCACAGATGTCAGGTTGTGATGTTAACAGCACAGTAGGCACCAGGGTCCAACCACGGAAGAGCAGGGTTCGCCGGCAAATGGTGAATAAGGCTGATATGCGTTGGTGGTGGTCTGTGCTATCACTGCCATGCAGTTGATGCCCCCCAGAAGGGCCTATGTGGGGTCTGCACTCTTGTAATAGGCTCTCCCATCACTCTTACCCTTGTAATCACAAGTAGGTGGTCAACATGCCCCTTCGGTCGGCAGGTTCCATCTTCCCCTTGTAGCCGGCACCCAAGGCCCCTCGTTCATCCCCCTCTCTGGCCGGCCACTGGCACAACTGTCTCTCGGTCAATGCAGGGCCGCTTCCTTCACTGGGGACACAGATCTCAAATGGCCTTCGGGCAGCGTTCAACAAGTGGGCAGCCAGGTGGGTTCCCCAGCAGGCTCCACCCAGCTTGCCGATGAGGAAGGGCCCACACGTGCATCGAGTCCATCCATCCTTGGAGTCTCCCTCACACACTAGGGTGCTCCTCTGTGCTGTTGCAATTAGGCCTCTCATTAGTCCAGCAGGGCCCAGCGCACTCCGTTATGCGCCCTATCTTTGCCCAGGAGTATCTTGCAAAGCGGGTGCCACAGTTTTCTGATAAGTGCTCCCGCTGCTCTTCATGTGGGCTCCCAATTGGCTTATGGCGCAGCGGGCTGCTGGGTGAGTTATGGAACTCCCTTGACTTCCTCTCCTAACCCTTTCGCCTCCCACAAAGGATGACCCTCCTCTTCATCGATGCCGATTACTCACCCCTCTCAGGGGCGCAGGTCCCCTCGGCTTACCACTGGGGCCCTCGGCAACACCTCGGAGTTGGATCTCTCCACCCTGGCAGACCTCCAGGTCATCGATGCAGGACTCTACCCTAGAGAGCAGCGGGGGAGTCAGATTGCAGTGCCTCTACTCCCCAGTCAGAAGGACCGTGGCTCGGCTCTGTCACACTTTACTGTCATCTCCACCGCTACGGGCGGCCTTTTCTCCCTATGCCCGCCCATTCAGGCATCGCAGGGAAGGCCGACAGCTTGGCCTCGCTGTATGGTCATGTTGCTTTTTTCCTAAAAATACAGGATGACCAGTAATATGAGGTCAAACCCTTCAGGGGGGGGTCCGGCTGTATTATGGGGAATCCTAGTATTTGGATGCACAGGATAGCAGGCAAGATTTTAGCAGGCCGCGACAGAGCTTTTCGTTTCATGTCTGTTCATGCCACAATCTTGCCCAACCCCAAAATTAGAATGGGGTAATGTAGAAATATTTTAAAGTATAATTTGAAGGACCTCTCTAGCTAGCCATAAAATCAGACTGTCTTACCCACAAAGGAATCCTAATGGTAGACTCCTTAACAAGTATTCTGCGATCATGAGGATTGGTAGACCCAGGCCTTCAGCTTGGGAGGGGTACTGGCAGAGGAGAAGTGTGAGGGGAATTAATTAGCTTTAATAGAGTTAGCAACAGAAAAGTGAAGTTTAGCAAAGAGTAAAACACTTTTATAAGCTGAGGTGTCATTTTGGCAAACAAAAATGGGTACAGTATTCTTACTACAAGAAATACACGTGTCGGGATCCGCATGTTGATCAATAGGAGCTAGCAACTCTATATAAGAAGCATACTACTCTAACGCCCGTCCCAGAGGCTTGCCTATATTATAAGGAAAAATAGGGTAGTTGCCATGAGGAAGGTCACGCAAGATAGACTCGGCATGTGGTTACTTGTTTGTATTTTAAACTAAAGCCAACACTATTCGCTGGAATGCTATTATGACCCAGATACAGATGAACCTTGTACTGTAGAAGAATTGATGCTAAAGTTAGCGTTCTTTTCACCATCTCTAATTATGGGTGGTAATTTTTTTGTGGCATCACCCCCCAGATAGAACTTTCAGAGTAACCCAAGATACAAAATCTAAGAAAACGTGGCGCAATAAAAGAGAGTGACAATTGAGTTATTACAACACAATTATGGACTGATGGATGTCTGGCTTCAACAGCGCATAATGCATCTGGGTTTACTTACTGTAGCAAGAGATATCTAGATTTGGCTTGGATAGATTCATTTTTGGTAGCAAGGAACCTCAATTTATTTTGAGTGTGATATACTACTACCTGGTCCTTCAGATCATGTCCCTCTTTGTTTGAACCTTCAGGTAATCTCTAGTGTAGAAATGCATATTGGTGCATGGGCAGGGTAGAGAATTGATCCCATGCTAGCTATTCACAGATATTATTTGGCTAGAGTAATTTAAAAATAGTTTTGGGTGATGTTTCAAAATTAATGAAGTGCCTACGGTGTTAGCAATAGAGTAGGATATGTGTAAAGCTTTACTTGTGGGAACTTGTGTCGCTTGTATGGTACATACAAGATTGTTAGATAATAGCACCATTCAAAGCCTTGAAGGAAATTGAGCCTTGCTCAGCAAAAAGTTTTGAAATTTCACTCAGAAGAAAATGAGTCCAAATTAATCTCACTTTCGTCCAGTGCCAGATTCTAGAGATTAGAAAACACACTAAGAATCGGAATACAGGCTACCATAACATTTGTTTAAGAGATTAGTAAGATGTATGGCTCTTAGCCTGGAAACTGAAGACCAAAATAATCAAAATTATGTTAAGAAAGTTCAGGATGAAGATTTGGGTAATTTTGCAAGGAGAACTTTCAACATTTTTTGTTTTAATTTTTAAAACTATCATAAGCTGGGGTTCTTACCCCATTTGAGCATTTTATTAGCTACAACCAATCTCAAAAACAGTAAGCTTAGAAGAGTAACCTAATGTTTTGGCTGCTGTCATCACATGGCTTTTGTGTCTGCTAAGGCAAACCCGGGCGGACGCTCTTCCAATGGAAGTATATAAAGCACTCCAGTTAGAACTGGTTTCAAGACTTGCCAAAATATTTAACCATTTATTTAATGATATCTAGACTTTATATTGCGCTGACTACATGTGCCTAATGTGCATTATCTTTCATAGGCCCTTAACTCTTGTTGATTAATGGATGCAAAAAAAGCATTTGATCTGGGTATATTTCAAAGTAGTTTTAAAACAGATAACCTTCCCTGTCCAGTTCACCACGATAATCATGTCATCGTACAGTAAGGTACTTAAATTGTAGTTGATGAAGAATGCTGTGGGTCAGTTAGAGTCAAGTTGGGTAGTCAATAAGACTGTCCCCTTTCTCTGTAATTAATTACCATTTATACAGAACGGCTTGCAGCTCTTATTCAAATTTAGGAGAAAATACAGGCCAGTCCTAATCTTTAAGGACCCCCTAAAAATCGTTGTTACGCTGATGATGTTGCTTTATATCTGAACCCACGTTATAAGATCATAGATAGGGTATTCCATTATGTAGACACATTTTCTTTAATCGCTTGGTATTGAATTAATAAAAATAAAACAGAGGAATCACTTTCTCTCATATCAAATGCTTCCAATTCCTCTGCAGAGGAGAATGCATCAGCTCCTGATCAGGTGTTTGGGAATTACTTCTAGAACTGAGGAATTGTATAAATGTAAATAATAATGGTTATCTTCTGGTAAATATCAGTACTTTATAAGGTGAGGACATGCCTCACTTTAACAAACAGGGCATATTAATAGAGTAAAAATGATTACTGTCCATCATTGTCTCCTCTTATTTCAAATACTACTATTTTCTCTGTATAAAGGTTGTTTTTTATTGCCAAAAATTGAAAACATTATTTTCCATTCTTAAATGGCCACTTAAAGCACTTTGAGTTGCTGTACTAAAACTCTTTGCAAAGCTAGGGAGTTCAGCTCTACCCATCTTTGAAAATAATTATTTGTCACTGATTTCCCACAACTGATGACGAGTGGAAATTCTGAGGGGGAGAAATCAATTTACAATGTCAATACTACCACAGATCACAGAGAAGCTATGGCTTTGTAGCTTAAAATGAACCAAATGCGCCTTTGTGTTAAATTTTACACTCTACAGATGTTAAGTCAGCATTACGGTCAGTGGCTTAAGACATTTAAACCAATACAGGAATAAAGATGTCTTCCATTGTGGCAGAATCCTGATTTTCCCAACAGTTCTTACTCAGGTGCTACAGGATCGTGAAAATACGGGCATCAGCGTAAGTAATGATCTTTTCGACCTAAAGAGACTGAAACCTTTGCGGAACAGAAAGAGAAATTTGAGCTTCTTTTTTATGGGATTTTATTAAATATGTGCAACAGAGAAACATTTTTAAATGTGCTAGATTAAGGTACCTCTTTTGTTGTTTATAAGATCACCTCCCGTAAGTGAGTCATTAGCAGTCATATTGAACAAATATATGAATTATTGCATACAGCTACAAAAATTGTTAGTGAGAAAAAACGGGACCAATAGGTGGTGGATATCTGAATATATCTTACAGAGGAGAATTGGCTTCATATTATTAATAAAATTTATTTGTTCACAGTAAATCATATTATTTTTGAATGCATCATCTCTGTTATACTACTAAGTGCTTATAAACGTTTTCCGGGAAATATTCAGACAGACTTACTAGCTGTCACAGTGCTCCAGATAGCCGAAGGCATGCTGTGGAATTGCAACACAGATAGTAAACAGGGTATTTAAGGTGATGCCCATAAAATAGAACTTCTCCACTGGCTTGATCATTGGTTCAGAGAAGGTTGTAGTGAAGGGGTCAGTGCGATTTTGCAGTTGAGCTTTGGCTCCAGAATGAATTAGTTCCCCTCCTGGGGTGGTCTGTGCCAAAGAATGTTATGGAAGTTGTCTTACAGCAGAAAGAATCAAAATCCCTGCTGCTAGCAGAGGATTAAGAAACATTGAAAGTTTCTGGCATACATGGGACAACCAACGGACTACTGGCAGTACTGCAGAAGATAGTGAAGATTCTACAATTGGCCACTCCAGGTAATTGAGGAATATATTGTTTGGGGCTTACTGGAAGAAAGTGAGCCTGACAGCTGAACACTAGGTAAAATAAGAGAAGGTGAGCACACTGACTCTATCTAGCTCATTCCTGGAGTCAACAAATTTGTCATTGAGTGACAGAGCCCTATCTTGATATCCTGATTTGTCAAGGAGTCACATGATCCTCCCATAATGGGCCAAGTGCCATTTTTGTGCGTGCAAGGTTTCTAAAGTTGAAACATATAACTCAGAATTTCGCTGAGTTAATGCATGAACTTTAGATAGAACAAGTCAGAAACAGAGGGACAACCCTGCCTGCTGTTTCCAACGTGTTCCATGTAAAGTTCATGCATTAACAAGGAGAAATTCTAAGTTATATGTTTGAACTTTGAACACCTCACATGCAAAAAAAAAAAAATAGATCATGCGTCCCTTAGTGATGCATCCCACTAAAGGATTATTCGAACTGAATGAAAAGCTAGTGGAGTAAGATAGATACCCTCAGAAATCAGATGGTAGAGGCTGTTCCAGGAGAGAAACTCATTGAAACCGTGGATAGCATGCACAGGGTAAACAATCACATGATGTGATCATACATCTCCCCCACCTCCAACTGTAAGAAGAATTGGGAAGCGATAAAGCTGTTAATAGTTGAATAGGTACGATCTCTCAGATGTAGCCCTTGGTGCCAATTTCCACGGCTATTCTCATAGACTGCTTTCTCTGGGGTGGTAGTGCTGGATGAAACTGCAAGACATACTTTACATCACGCAAGACCAAGACAGAATCAGTTTCTTAGCTTTGCTCATACAACTTTCTTCTCACTGAGTACTGCAGGTACACAATTGTAAAATCATGCAGTGTATCTAGGTGTATCTAGCAGAGAGCATAATAAAGAACCAACAAGAACGCAGTGATTGGAAGATTTTGGTTACTTCATAAACGTCTTAAATGAGTACATGTAGACCTCGTTTTTGGAACCTTTTTGTTCACCTTCCAAGTAAAGTAGTGACTGTTTGGAGGAACACACCTTTTGGGTAAAAGATCAAAAGAGATGCTATCAGAATTGTAATATGCAATACGTCTTTTAGAGGTGACTTAAGAAACAACCTGGTCTTTGATTTGTAATACTCATTTATAATTTTTGACATTGAATGTGAGAACTGTCACCTATTCGGTGTGTAAAAATGTATATGGGGATAGTACTTGCTCCACATTCAGGAGGTTAAAGTTCGCTTCAAATCCACTCATTCAGTTTATGGTAACTATCTGTTAGACCTGTCAGCCTTAGTGTGGGCTTCTCACAAACTTTTTGCCTTCCACCTCCATTTGTGCTGATCTCTTATTTGCTAGCCTTCTGTACCTGTGGGTACTCCGCCGAGAAGGACTGCTGTGCTGCTGAAAGGACTGCCACTCTGCTAGACTGCTGCGCTGAATGAACGGCAGCCATGCTGTGATGCCTTCTGCCTTCTTGCCTGGATGACGAGGACTGGACCTGCATCTGTTGAACCCAGGACCCCAAAGTGACCTTGGGCTAGTTGGCTGGCCTCTGGACCACAACCTCTGTGACAGAACGCTCCAAAAACTTGAACCCATGACCTGAACTTTGCCATCTGTGATTCTTCCATGCCAAGTGGTGCCACCCAAGTCCTGCACGCTTGAAAGTGAGTGTAAAGTGCTCTCCCAGCCTTTGTGTTTCCATCAGAATCTACGCATTGTCACTCCTGCATGGATCGGTACTGCTGTAACAACATGCATCGCAGCCCTTCACCACATTGGAAGCACCACTGTGCCACGCATCCTAAGGTGCACGCCCTTGCATCACAAGCCCTTGTTGATGGGATGGTTTATGACGACGCAAGACCTCCCACCAAAGCTTTGCTGCATCTCGGAACCAACTCATAGTTTTGGCTGCAAAGCGCATCTTCAACACAGTTCCTTGCAACACTGTGCAAACCAGGATTTAGGTAAGTCTCTTCAGTGGGCCTGACTGGATCTCTGCTGCCGGCCTACGCTCCATTGTGGTCAGCCTGAACTTGTGACTTTATCCCGCGTAACTAGATATCCATAGTTGATGCTTTATGCTTTTTGGTGCTATTTTTACTAAAATCATTAGAGATGAATACCTCTTTTTCTACTGATTGGATTTTGCTTTGTTTAGGTCTTGTTTTATTTATTAAAAATGACTTATTTTCTGAATTAGAGTGGGATCGTTTTGTGGTGTGCTTTTACTGTGTTGCTGTTGTAAGTGTTGCACACATATTTTACACATTGCCTCTGAGTTAAGCCTGGCTGCTCTGTGCCAAGCTAGCTGAGGATCTTGTGAGACTGCAGACTTCTAAAACCTCTGGACTAATCCAGGTGCCTCATCTTATGTCTTCCATCTACCCTAACTTACTGCCAGTGCTTTGTCAGCATTTGCATTTCACTTCCTCAGTGCCGCCAAATGGTTCTCTGTATCTCTCCTACAATCATGGCATTAGAAAATATGCCTCTCAGACAGATGCTTCACTGCCAAATGAGACTGGCTTGACAAACTAGAGAAAGGAAATTGCTAGTCTTGGTCTTCCTTGTGGTAACTATCAGGAGGGCCCCTGGCTCTAAACATGTGCTGCTCTTGCAGCACTGGATGCCCTGCTAAATTCACCTCCTGATTTAAAAGGTCACTCTCTCCTTCAAAATCCATTCAGACTGTACTGAACATTCTGTCATGATCTCACAGGCTCTAGCTGCAAAATTGAAATTGCATGACCAACCTCACTACTGTTCTGCTCTACTTCAGATTGAGAGGAGATGAAATGAAAGGAATGCCAAGAATGCAGCACTCTTAGTCTGTGTAATGAATTTATTAAGGCACTTCCCAAGTTTCATACACAGAAAAATAATGTGAGCTTTCATTTCAAATGCAGCAGCAGAGTACAATTCTTGAAAGTAATCACAGCAGTAAAATAATACAGATCACAGAAACAAAAATATTGAATACCTCAACAATGAGTATTTTATATATAATATAAATATATGTTCGATGACATGTGTAGCTGCAGATACACATGCTAAGCATTATTCCGCCATGTAGTGTTGGGCTCGGAGTATTACAAATTGTTTTTCTTCGAAAAAGTTTTTTCGGAGTCACTGGATCGAGTGACTCCTCCTCTCCGTTATATTGCGCATGGGCATCGACTCCGGTGTTAGATTGTTTTCTTTCCGCTGTTGAGTTCGGGTGTGTTTCCTCTCGCTCTGAGATTTCGAATCAGACATTTTAGAAAACTCCCTTAATCGCCGGTATTGTTTCGATCGCGTTTCCACCTAGCCTCGAACCGATAGTACTGTCGACAATTAAATTTCACCCTTCTGGGCGCGTGCGCCTGACTCGGGCCTGTTCAGGCCTACCGCTTTGAAGCCTGATGGATCGAACTCTGTTTAGATTTTGTCCTCGATGCCACGCTAAATTTCCCTACACAGACCAAAACCTTGTATGTAATCTGTATCTTTCTCCTTATCACAAAGAAGAGGATTGCAAGGCCTGTCGATCGCTTCGATCCAAGAAGACCCTGCGCGATTGTAGAGCCAGAAGATTGGAAATGCCGTCAAAGAGTATGGAACATCTCAACACCATGGAAGAGAAACAAGCGCAGACGGCAGTTTCCATCAGAGAAACCAACTCCGAAGAAGAATCAGAAGAAGATAGGCCTATCACTGCTGGTCAGCACGTGAGTACGTCTGCCCCTACGCCCACTTATAAAAAGTCCTCAAAGGCCTAGGGTACACCAATGCCAGAGAGTCATGGTTCGATCTGAAAAAAGACTCTCGTCGCTGAAGCTGCGGGATCTGCGTCGAAAAAGGCTACTCCTCCGTCGGTATCAGGGCGAGTAAGTCCATCAAGAGCTCTACTTCCGACTCGAGCAATCGTCCTCGCTCCTCGGAGTCGAAGCCTTGACGCCCTGCTTCGGAGCCAAAACAACCAGCTGTATTTTCGGGCCCGAAAAAACTACCATCTTCAGAGCCGAAAAAGTCTTCTTATTCAGAAGAGCAAGGACTTTCGAGCCATCTTAAACTCTGCTCAAAATCACTGGAGGAACAGTCTTGTAGACCTTCTGAGGACACTGAGATCCAACCTATCCTTGAATTTATGGACGAAAGACAATCAAGGATTCACATCCATAAAGAGAATGGCAGAATAATTACTGCACCTCCACTACAGACCAAGAGAAAATTGGCCTTTCAGGAACATTTAGACACTGCTCCACCACCAGCAAAAATGTATAAACAGAAGGAGAAGCCACTACCTATCCATACTTCTCTTCCTCATTCACCACAACTTTATTTTTCCCCACCACCCACTAGCCCACCACCTTTGCCTTCACCAACTCATTCCCAATATTCATATAGTGATAGGATTGATCCTTGGGATCTCTATGATCCAGATCCTATTCCTGACAATGACCTGGACTTATACCTGTCTAAGCCTTCTCCACCAGAGGACACTACTGCATAAATTCAGGTTATTTCCAGGGCAGCAGCATACCATGGGGTGCTTATGCACACTGAACCCCTAGAAGAGGATTTTCTCTTGAATACACTATCCTCCATGCACTCAAAATATCAATGCCTCCCAATGCTACCTGACATGATTAAACATGCAGATCAAATATTCAGTGAGCCAGTCAAAGCTAGGGTCATAACACCACGCATTGATAAATATAAACCTGCTCCTATAGACCCTGTTTATATTACCCACCAAGTTCCTCCAGACTCAGTGGTAGTAAGTGTGGTTAGAAAGAGGGATAATAGTCATTCGTCAGGGGATGCTCCTCCCCCTGACAAGGAGAGTAGAACATTTGATGCTGCTGGCAAGAGTGTAGAGACACAGGCTGCCAACCAATTGCGAATTACAAACTCGCAAGCCTTGCTAGCAAGTTATGATAGAGCGTACTGGGATGAGATGCAGAAACTCGTACAACACCTCCCAAAGGAATACCAAAAAAGGGCACAACAGATTGTGGAAGAGGGTCTGGCCACAAGCAACAATCAAATACGGTCTGCCCTTGATGCTGCAGATACAGCAGCTAGAGGCATCAATACTGCCATCACTATAAGCAGACATGCATGGCTACCTTCCTCTGGTTTTAAACCAGAAATCCAGGAGGCAGTGCTCAATATGCCTTTTAATAAAAAGCACCTGTTTGGCCCTGAAGTCGACACGGCCATAGAAAAACTGAGAAAAGACTCAGACACTGCCAAAGCAATGGGAGCATTAGACACAACGCCCTATGGAGGCTCCTTTCGCAGACAACAATTCAGAGGGGGATTCAAGCCGCAATCCACTGAGGCTTCCACCTCCCAGACAAAACAAGGGCAACGGCAACAGCAGTACCAGAGAGGGGGATTTAGAGGTTCTTATAGAGGCCAATACTTTAGAACCAGAGGCAAGTTCCAAACTTCAAAACAAGCCACTAACCCATCTAAACAGTGACTTATTTACCATCCCTCAACCCCACACATCTCCTGTGGGGGAAAGACTGCAGCAATTCCACTCACATTGGCAAAATACCACCACAGACCATTGGGTATTGTCAACTATCCGCATTGGCTATTGCCTAGAATTGATTTCTAACCCTCCAAACATTCCTCCACGTTACCACAAGCTGTCCCCAGAACACAATGTTCTATTACAGCAAGAAGTACAATCACTACTACTGAAACAAACCATAGAATTGGTCCTACATTCTCAACAAGGAACAGGAGTATACTCACTATACTTCATTCCCAAAAAGCATGGCACTCTCAGGCCCATCCTAGACCTCAGATCCCTAAATCTATATATCCTGTCAGAATACTTTCACATGGTAAATCTGAAGGACATCATCCCACTACTACAAAAACAAGATTAAATGACTGCATTAGACCTCAAAGATGTGTATTTCCATATACCCATCCATCCAGCTCACAGAAAATACCTAAGGTTTGTGATCGCAGGAAAACATTATCAATTCAAAGTTCTACCATTCAGCATAACAACAGCTCCATGGGGTATTCACAAAATGTCTAGCAGTAGTGGCAGCCTACCTAAGAAGGCAACACATACATGTCTTTCCATATCTAAACGATTGGCTAATAAAATCAAGCAATTTTATACAATGCCAACAACACACTCAATACGTACTAGAGACCCTACATACACTAGTGTTCACTCTCAACTACCAAAAATCCCATCTTCAGACAGCACAGGTGCAACCTTACCTAGGTGCTATTTTAAATACCCAAGGAGCCTTAGCCTATACAAATACACAAAGGATACAAGCTTTCCAAAATCTCATACCACAAATGCAGCCAAATCAACAATACACTGTAAGATTTATCATGAAACTATTAGAAATGATGGCATCCTGCATAGGAATAGTACTGCATGCAGGACTAAACATGAGGACACTAGAACAGTGCCTCTCACAGCAATGGTCTCAAGCACAGGGCCAATTGCAAGATCTAGTGTTGTTGGACGGCCAAACTCACAAGTTCCTTCAATGGAAGAATCTCAGCAATTTAATGAAGGGGCGGTCATTTCAAGACCCTGTGCCTCAAACCACAATAACAACAGATGCATCATTGAAAGGTTGGGGAGCTCATCTCAACAACCTTACCATTCAAGGGGAATGGGATTCAAAACAGCTAAATTATCACATAAAACATTTAGAATTATTAGCTGTGTTCCTTTCCCTAAAAGCGTTTCAGCCACTTCTCAAACACAAGACTGTCTTGATAAAAAGACAGTATGACGACCATGTATTACCTGAAGAAACAAGGCGGGACACATTCATCTTCTAGCCCAAACAATATGGAAATGGGCAATTCACAATCACATTCATCTATTAGCAGAATACATTCCAGGAATACACAATTAGCTAGTGGACCTTCTAAGCAGGACGCACCAACAGACACACAAATGGGAGATTCACTGTCAGGTACTTCAGCAGTATTTTCAAAAGTGGGTAACACCAGAAATAGACCTATTCGCAGCAAGCGAAAACCCAAAATGCTAAAAGGTTGCATCCAGACACCCACATCCTCTATCCAAGGGCAATGCTCCACGGATCAACTAGTCAGGGATATTTGCTTACGCTTTTCCCCCTCTCCCACTACTTTCCTTTCTGGTCAACAAACTACGTCAGACCTTTCTCACCATGATACTCATAGCCCTAATGTGGGCACGACAACATTGGTACAAAACACTCCTAGACCGGTCAGTAGTACCTCACTCTAAACTGACCGGATTTATTAACACAGAACAAGGGACAAATCAGACATCCAAATCCCAGTGCTTTCAACTTAGCGATTTGGCTCCTGAAGTTATAGAATTTGGATACTTAAAACTTCCATTAGAATGCATGGAAGTTCTCAAACAAGCACGTAAGCCTACAACTAGGCAATGCTGTGCTAACAAATAGAAAAGATTTGTTTACTACGGTCAATCTAAAAATACTGATCCACTTACAGCATCAATACAAAATATTGTATGCTATCTACTTCATTTGCAGAAGTCAAATCTAGCTTTCTCTTCCATTAAAATCCATCTTACTGCAATATCAGCATATTTGCAAACTATTCAACATACCTCTCTCTTCAAAGTTCCAGTTATAAAAGCCTTCATGGAAGGATTAAAACGTATTATTCTCCCTAGAACATCACCTGTTCCTACTTGGAATCTAAATATTGTACTCACCAGGCTCATGGGCCTACCTTTTGAACACATGCATTCTTGTGAGATTCAATTCTTAACATGGAAAGTTGCCTTCCTAGTGGCCATTACTTCACTGCGAAGAGTTAGTGGAATACAAGCATTCACCCTTGAAGAACCTTTTTTCCAAGTACACAAATATAAAGTTGTACTTATAACACATCCCAAATGTCTGCCAAAAGTGGTATCACCTTTTCACATAAAACAAACAGTGGAATTGCCAGTCTTCTTTCCACAGCCAGATTCAATTGCAGAAAGAGCCCTTTATACTCTTGACCTTAAAAGAGCTCTAATGCACTAAGTAGATAGAACCAAAGAATTCAGGAAAACAAACAGCTTTTCGTTGCCTTTCAACAACCACATAAAGGAAAGCCTATCTCTAAGCAAGGGTTGGCAAGATGGATTGTTAAATGTATACAAACATGTTACATTAAGGCAAAAGAGAAAACTTTTAATCACACCTAAATCAAATTCCACTAGAAAGAAAGGTGCACCTATGGCATTCTTAGAAACATACCAATGGCAGACATATGTAAAGCTGCCACATGGTCTACTCCACATACATTTACAAAACATTATTGTGTAGATGTATTTTCAAAGCACAGGCCAATGTTGGTCAAGCTGTCTTAAGAACATTATTGCAAACAACTCCAACTCCCACAGACTAGCCACCGCAATTTTTGGGGAGAGTAACTGCTTTGTAGTCTATGTATAGCAAGTGTATCTGCAGCTACACATGCCATCTAATGGTAAATGTCCCTTACCCAGTGTACATCTGTTCGTGGCATGTAGTACTGCAGATTCTCATGCACCCTCCCTCCTCCCAGAAGCTTGTAGTCATTGCAGTTTTTTCTCTTTTGTACATATGTAGATACATTTAAATTTGCACGGACATCTATTTTTACTTACTATTTCTATACAACATTTTTATTATTATTCTCTGTCACTCCTTCCTACACCCTTTTGCGAGAACATTTTTTAACAATGAAGTCGATGCCCATGCGCTGTATGAGCGAGAGGAGGATTCATTCGATCCCGTGACTCTGAAAAGACTTCTTTGAAGAAAAACTACTTGTAACACTCGGAGCCCAACACTAGATGGCGGAATAATGCATAGCATGTGAATCTGCAGCACTACATGCCACGAACAGATGTACACTGGGTAAGTGATATATATATATATATATATATATATATATATATATATATATATATATATATATATATATATATATATATATATATAATAATAATAATAATAATAATAATATATACTATGTATCCATGCATGCACAACACAAAGCTAAAAAATAAGAATTAAAAATACATCACCGGGGCTCGATTATTTTCTGAACAAGGCATCCCTTCTCAGAAGAGTCCCTTCTAGTCCCAGTTGTCAAGCTTACTTCCCTTATATACTTTAAACAAACTGAAGAGGAGAATTCTAGCACTCTCCGCTCCCATAGAATAAGTTATTGTTCAAACGCTGGCCATACCAGGTCAGTGTTGAGGAAAAACACACTAGAGACTGGCCAAATCTCACTGTGTTTTTCCAAGACCAAGCTGTTCCCTGCTTCACCATAAACATTCTCAGACGGTTACATCTTATCATTCCTACTCCCCCATGTTATGTGCCCGTTCTTGTTGAGAAGAAGCGAAAACATGTTAACAAGCTGTGTATGCAAAAATACCTGCACCACCAATGTGACGGTGTTGGAAGCTAAGCTGAGCACAAAATGGAGTCAGTGGTCAATATGGAGCCAGTAGTTAAACACAGATAGTATTACAGCTACAAACACACATCAGTGCTGCAATGCTGTTGGGCATACATGGCACTCACAATAACACAATAGCAGTCTACCAAAAGGAATGCTGATCTCAGGGAATAAACCAAAACATTGGAAGTGCCTTAAAACAAGAACCAGATATTACAAAAGACGATCTAAAAATCCTACACTACAATTTTCTGGACCTTTTATCATGTACAGTAACACTGTACGAACATGTTCTCTTTAGTCATAAATTGGCAAGAGAATACATTTAAGCCCTATAGATGTCATGTACAGCTTCAAAGGGTTACTGTGTGTCACCCATGGCTTACCCTTTGGTAACCCGGCACTCTCCTTATGATCTATGGTCCTCAGGGTCATGAAGACATATGCAGGAACTTAGAGGTAAGAGGCCTCAAAGCGACTGGTTTACTTTCTGCTGTTTCTATCCTTTGCACGTTCCTGGGGGTGATATTGGTGGGACACTTGTCAACCTTGTGCTGTCATCAGATGGTCAAAAAGAGCATGGCCTCACTTCTGGTACCCCTGGCTTCTTGGAGAATCTGCATCCAGATTAATCCTAAAATGTAGCACACTTTGCAACCTTGTAAAAAGATTACCTTGATCCACAAGTCATAATTTAATCAAAAACACAGCTTACATATCAATAAGGGAGACCACTTTTAGCAAGTGGGCTATTATCATTGTTTGAGGAAACAAAATGTATTTTAATCCACATTTAGTCCCTCATTATACATTGGCGGTAACTACCGCGACGGCCACCAACATACCTCCTCCGTGGCTACTAGCCGTCAATGCGTATTATGACCGCCGACGGTATTCTGCCAGAATGCTGGCGGAACACCGCTGATGGGCATGGCGATGGACGGCGGTAAGGCCGCGCTGCTGACAGCAGCACCGTCACGCCAGCAAAACACCGCCGACCGTATCATGAGCAATGATACAGCCTGGCGGTGTTTTGCTGGCGGACGCTGCTGCTGACAGCAGCGCCGTGAAATGTCTCCAGCCTGAGGACCCCCTGCAAGTAGGTAAGTCGGGTTCTCCAACAGGAGAGTGGCGTGGGGGGTGTTGTGTGTATGTGGGGGGGTGTGTATGTTTTGGAATGCGTGCATGCGGGTGTGAGTTGCGTTGAATGCGTGCGTGAATGACTGATTGTGAGTGTATGTTGTGTGTTGTGAATGCAATCCTCTTGAAGGTCCATTCACAGAGTACTCAACCAAAACATAAGTATGTAATTATTTATGGTCGATAATTGAATTTATCCTTAAATCTAATTTTTTCGTCTGATACCCAGGGTTGTGGCAGCCAAAATGTACCCACTTTCATAGGAAGGGGCAAGGGCACCACAATAAACTTTGTCTTGCTGTCAAATGATTTGGTCCATCATCTCCTGGGCTATGAGATGGGTTCACTCCCATTTAGTGATCATAACCCCATTGTTTTGAAATTCCTTTCCTATTTTTTGGACAGTTCATCCACAAAAGCTATAGCGTCAGTTAGCTATTCAGCGAATGTGGTGGTTTACCTGCAGTTGGGATCCATTGACCCAAATATGTTTTTTGAAAATTTGATTATCACAAATCGCAACTAAATCTCGGGCTGTCTCTCTATTTTGGATGACCAAGTAAACATTTTGGAATGTTTTATGGGACTTTATAGAGCTATATCAGGTGGGCTCATCTCTAACAAATCGTTCGAAGAGTGCATGGGCCACTCATGGTTTTCTTTTGAGTGTACTGTAGCACTCAAAGCCCTTAAAACAGCTACCAATACCACACCACGTAATATTATGAACATCAGAGCAGTAAGACTTATATACAAGCAAACCCTCCAGCAGAGGAAACACAATATCAGGGCGAGAGCATGGAAGGGTTTATATAAGACTGCATAGTTGAAAGACCCCAGACTATTTTGGGACATAGTTAACTGCCCTTTCTCTGCACACAGCCAGTCTGTCAAGGTCATTTGCCATATCCCAGAACAAAACTGGGTCAATCATTATTCTGCAGTTTTCAAACCAGACAATAAGGAGGGAATGGATGGTAATGAAAATGGGCACAATTTTGATGAAGGCTGGATTGCTGACCTTATAGACTTAGCCTCAGTATCTGTTGTTATTACAAGTGCTATATTTAGAAAGGCCCACTGGCTGGATGGGATTCCCGTTGATCTGTTTAAAACTAATTCTGATTTCTGGGCCCCTTTGTTTACAAATGTGCTGAGGGCAGCATTGAAGGGGGTCCTATTGCCTCTTGGAAAGAATCAATAATAGATAATAGAATGCCATTTTGGGATAAAAGGAGTCCTGGGCTGAGGCAAATAATTTTTTCAGTCCAGTATAAAATGGTTTCTGTCCATGATTGGGGAACGCCGAGCAGACCTTAAATCTCATGCTCATCCTGGATAAATACATCAAGGCCAGGAGAGGGGTTCTGCACATGGCCTTCATGGGCCTCTCCTGTGCCTTCGACATGGTAGATAGGGAACTATTGTGGCATCTGATGGAGCAGGCAGCAACTTTACCAGGACTCTACTACTAGAGTGCACTATTCATGGTATGGGGATTGTACAGCTCTGATTATGGTGGTTAGAGGAGTCAGGCATGGCTGTATACTAGTCCCCTTTCTTTTTTTATGTCATATTAATTTGAAGATACAGCAATAAGTATGTGTACCAAAGATGCCCCTAGAATTAGTAATCAGCCAGTTACGTTATTGCTGTACGCAGATGATGTGGTTCTCCTAGAGTTGACAGCAAACGGGCTCCAAAAACGTTTAGGCGGTTTTAATGACTTTTTGTCTGGACTTAAGCTCAAGGTGAACCAGCAAAAGTATTTTTCAATGTCACACGACCCTAAAAGTTTTAAATTCAAAGCATTTTTTATAAGGGGGGTCCCATTGAACAAAATAATCAATGTTTAATTGCCTAGGTATGTTATTTGACGTGAATGGGGGATGGGATAGGCTAATAACCCACAGAGCACAAAAAATGGGGGCAGTGGGTGATTCCATATTTAGATTTGCAAAATGGCTAGGACAAAAGCCAGTACAGGTGTTGGTCCACCTTTATAAAAGCATATGTTTAGCAGCTGGTACCTATGGAGCTGGAGTCTGGGACTGTACTGCGTATGGGAAACTCTAGGCTACTGAAAATAGTTTTTTGTGTAAGTGCGTGGCTATACATAGAGCTACTGTGAGTTTTATTGTACATACAGAACTGGGATTAGGCTTTATAGAAGATCACTTTAAGTTGGCACCACTCTTTTTATGGTTAAAAATATGGAGCACCTCCCAGGCCCAATTTTCTAGACGGGTGTTGACTGATTGCTTAAGATTGAACAATATAATGTCAATTCCATGGCTGGCATATATAAAAAGTACTTTTTATAGCCTAGGTTGCAGACACTTCTTTGATAGCCCTCGAAACATTGTTTCTTAATCTAAAATGGTACTCAAAGAGCGCTGTGAATCTACCAGAGAGGAAACCAGGTGTGAAGGTATTTTAGATATGCCTGCAGTCACAAGGTGTATGCAAACTTTTACAGCCTCAAGCATGGAACCAATATTATTTGGGATTATTAAGCCATAGTATAGATTTTACCTTACCAGGATATGACTTACCACAGTCCATCATTGAGTGGCTTTCCCGCTAGGTGGTTCCTGGCATACATTTTCACCATGTTGTCCTTGTGATGGACTTACTGACCAATCTACCCCACACTTTATGCTGTTTTACACATTGTATGACTCCTCCAGATTGCGGTTTTTGTGTCCCATTTTATTGAATAATTATTTTACATCTCATAAAGAGGGGGTAATTTACCTGAAGAGCCTCTCTTTTGAAATTTGTTCTGCCATTCTTAGTTATACAGTTGCTGCTATTGTCCTAAGAAGAACCTGCACACTTAAACTGACTCACTCCTGATTACTGTTTTGCATTTGCTGAGATGGGGACTAATATCCAAAAACATGTTGCTGCAATCTGTATAAAGGTGAACCTATGCAGTTTAAGTTGCTTTTTGGATGAATTTATGATGTTATGAGTGGTTTTAATTTATGATTGTCTTCAATTTTTGTGTTTTTTAAAATATGAATTTTATTTATGCACTTATGGTCCTTTTTGTTGACCGAATAAAGATTTTAGACTTGAGTTGGTCAATGTGAAAAGAAAAAGTAGATATATTTCACATGTTGTGGCAAATTGAAGCTCTAGAAGTTATTTAAATGGATCTCTGATTGAATCATTTGTGTTAAAGCCATTTCATTTCTCTCTTTGTTTTAGCTTTGATTTCAGTGTTTCACTTGCAGATGTTCATAGGAGAACATTAGATGTAGCAGTAAAAAACAGTGGTGGCTTCTTATCCAGAGACAAAGGGCTGCTTGGAAAGGTAAGGTTGAGGGCTTGCAATTTGCATTTGAGTTATTAATATACATATAAAGGTAGTGTTCTGAGTTACCAGAAAATTAAGGATGTTCACTTAGAAATGCTACAGAAATCTACATATTATCTGAAAAAGAAAATACATTTTCCCTCCTAACAATTAAGATGTATAGGGATCTGTGAGCTGAAATTACATTTTGGTCACCTGTCTTAAGATATGTTGAGTCCATCATACTATGAATATCACAGTACCAGATGACACAAGGTTTAATAACGTGAAAGGTGCAGATTACAAGAGGTTGGATATCACAATTTAGCCAAAACAAATGTGATTCTGGCAGAATCCAAAATTTCAAAGAACGTAGAAACCACATACCCAGTGTTCTCTCCATGGGTCCTTGAAGTTTCACCAGCTAAATGCTGGTGAATCATATAGTTGAGAATGAGTTGAAAATGAGGATTTCCCACAAGACATGGTTTCAATTTCTCTGATTCATCAGTTATGTAGCTTTTCTGAGGACATCTGGGAGGGATGAGGAAATGGGATTGTCAAACACAGAATGACACATATAACTTCTGCATCTTGAAATTACCGTTGCCCTCTGTATCAGTGTGTACCATTGCATTATTCCAGACTTGTAATGGAGCCAACAAAAGACAGAGACTCTGTTCCCTTGGAATTTATTGAAGACTCTGGGTTGTCCTCTTCTAAAAATACCTTTCAAGATGGAAGTGTTTTAACTACCGTAGAGTAATTTGTTAAGTCAAACTAGGTTTTGGTATGAGGTATTGCAGTTACTTGAAAAGCATCACAATAGTTGCACAGTAAGGTGAACATATGGATTAATCGTATAACAATTTGTGGCAAAATAAGTTTGACAGAAGACGTTTACATAGGTAAATCTCCTCTACGGTATACTTTTTTTTTTTTTTTTAATATATCGTTATCGATTTCCATTTTCATAGCTAAACAGCATGCATACTATCCAATTTTACTAATGTTGCCCATAGTTTACAATATATCACAGACATGTTCTTCAAGCAAGCCATTTATCTTTATTAGTCTTACAGCTATAGTATGTGTAATTAGAAGTTTGATTTCAACAATATATTTTTTTGTTTTGTGTGGGTGCGTGCACGTAAACTTTTTTGGTCTTTCAGTATAGAATTGCATCTTTTAATTGTATTCTAAGTAATGTCCGGCATCCAGATTATAAGACATTCTCTTAGTCATAATTATTTAAATATATTTTAATTTCGATTTTTAAACAGGCACCCAAGTATCATTTATTTTGTTCATTTGACCAATCCAGTGCCATTGGGTTGGGAGCTTTTGTCTATTTTGATGCATAATGATGAAACATTTAATTGATTAGAAAACAGCAAGGCAAACAAATAAAAGTGTCAGCATCATAAATGTCAAATTGATACTTTATGTAGTTGTGGTGTATTCGTCTATTTATGTGTGCATTTGTAGATAGGCATGGCAGCCAAGTAGCCAATTTCCTGTGAGAAACTCAACAACGTCAGTGTTTTGTTTTGTTTATTTTTGTTTTTCAAATCAAGCTCTGCATTCTGAGACATTTTGTACCCTAAAGGTATAGGCTTGCACATTAAAACTTGATCAATATGCCACTCACGAGAAAGGGCCATTTGGAAGCAATACATGTGTAGATGTATCTGTGAGTGATTAGTGTACAACTATATCTGTGCCTCTTGGTATTCACTGTGTACGCAGATTTCTATATGTGTTGATGGAGCATGGGTATTTAAACCTTAATCTCCTTATATAGTGATCAACCAGAATCCACCAACTGGCTGTATGGACTTTTGGTAGTCAACTTCAATCGTTGAGGGAGAGCTGCCATTCAGAATCAAATTTCATTTAAATAACCCAAATAAAGTTTCACAATACTGACAGAGAAGATTGTATTTAACCATGATGATTTATTTTAAATTAGTAAATCATAACAAATCACTATATTCGCAAAGATTTATCATATGTATTATTTCCAGAAAATGTACACGTGGCATAGTCTGATGTTGGCCTCTTTAAGCATTACTATGCAAGAGGCAAACTCATTTGCTGTGTTAATGCTTGTTATGCCTTTGAAAGTAAAATGCAGTGGTTTGGGACGTAACCAATGAATTCTAAACAATGAGCATGCATTTTTAATGCATATCTGCTTTAGACATTCATTTCTTGTTTGGACTGTAATGCATCTTCCCTTTATTACAGTTGTTGATAGAACTTGCATCCGAAGAACTTAGCAAAGGCTGGACTCAGTGGTGAGTTAATATAGGGCCAGAGAAATTGGTTAATATTTAATACTGGAAACTTTAAAAAAAGCATAAATTCTACTTTCTTTGCTTAATCTAGGTATGATTTAACAGAAGATGGTACAAGGCCGAACCCTGCGACCTAGGATTACTCAAAAGAATCATTTTAGCACGTTTGCCAACATTTTTACATTTAACAATGCATTGTTTCACAAAATTACCAATATCATTTTTATAGCTTAAATAATTTAGTTTTTAGACACCCAACAATGTTTTTTTATAAATACAAATTTTTCATTATATGCAGTTTTTTGGAAGATCATATCATTTATTAGCAATATGATTATTATGTTTGTACATGCAATTGGGTGTTAAAATTAAATTGACTTTTATGGCAATTTCACCTTTTTTAAAGTAAAATGTTTTGCTTATCCCCTGCCTTAATTTGTATATCACCTGTGTATACCTTGTAAATATGTACTATTTTTATTTTTTTAATATGTCCATTACAGTTTAACGTCAAATGAAGAAAGTATTTGCTTCCAAATTTAATGCTGATTTTTTTAAATGTATGGACTTTTTCATTTTAGTTTGTGCCCAAAATGTTTTAATTTAATTGTATCTATTTGATGGGAAAAGACACCATCTTTTTCACGCTTTTGTATATCAAAGATATCACTACTTAAAAGAACTGTCATGTAAAAGTGTTTTTCATTACTGCAGGATAAACCTATTTTTGAAAGTCCTTGGAAGCTATAATGTGTACAGAGATTTTATGACTCAAAGAAGTAAACAGAAACAGTTTTTGAAGACATGTACAACGGTTTGAATAAATGTAAGGGTAATGGTGTTACAGAAAAGGGCTGACTTGATTTGACATGCTTGGGGATCATCCTGTGATAGTATTATTTTGCTCTCACAATGTTTTTACTTTTAACATATTGATTTTTTTTTATCCCAGCATCTGTTGGGCATCATTTAGTTATGCTTTGCCTAAGGTAGTAATGGATTACCATGAATAAATGGCACTGTTATCACTGTTTCCTCGTTTTAGTTTTACCCCAGCATGCTGAAAAAGAACTCACCTCTATCTTTTTAAATGTGAGTCCCAAGGATGCTTGTTGTCTACAATGGGTGTTGGAAAGTGAAAGAATGCACTTCGCAGTTCTGTGAGCAACAGTTTACTGACCCATAATGAAGGAGAGAGGATACTTTGATGTGCCTCTTGCCTCTGTTGATTATACCAAAAGGTACTGTAAAGTTCAATAAACAGTCCAGCTGCTACAGCAATGTTGTTTTTGTGTTTACTTTATCCGTACAAGAGCCCTGCTTTATCAAAACATATGCAGACATTTCTGGACATTATAATGGAGGTCCAGTGACATTGAAATGCAAAACAGTAACCAGTCCTCTTTTTGAATGTCTGAGAAATATTCAGCCTAATGATTGAAAACCGCAAGGCATCAGCAAATTCATGTACTTGAATTGTAATGAATTAAACAAATAATGTACACCTTGTGCAATTCCAATTTCATTGAAACCTTTTCCTAACCATTATGTCTATCCACAGCAGTATCAGGTCTCGGCCACACCCAGGGGGAGCATCATTTCTTTTTACCCCCAGGTGTGGCAGACAGCTAAGTCTTATCCTGGTCATTACAAAGCTCCTCTGGAACCCCAGATCTCACTTTAGGAATTTTATTGGTCACCATTTCTCCCAAAGTGGTGGCAAACCCTACATCTCACTGGAAGAATTTTGTTGGTCACCATCTCTCCCAAAACGGTGGCACACATCTGTCAATGGTGGATACCACTCCCTTGCCCATGGACCTTTGACAGAGCAAATGAGGAGCATTCTTGCTCCCATTTTAACCTTGCTCCATCCCCAGATGCATTTTTAAACTACATTGGCTGTTGATGTTGCTGCTTTCACTGCTTGTTGGTCTATTACTGATCATGAAAATAGAAATGTCCCTGGCATTCTATTTGGAAAAATAAATGTGGTGCCACCCTCTCCCAAACCTTTGAATTAATTTGGTCTTTGACTGTACCAAATCTCTGTTTCTGGTCACAGGAAGCAATCAAAATGCGATAATGTGCTGCTATTTAAAACGTCACAGTGCAGCAAACCATACCAGGTTTATGGCTAATTGCCTTTATTATTCAAACTGACCATTTTTAGTTTATTCATTTTAGCAGATCATAATTAAAAGATCTTATAATAAGTTGATTAACAAAAGAAAAATGTAATCCGTTTCAGTGAAAAAGTCAGTTTGATAATACAGTTATAATTTCTGAAATGGTTTGATTATTGTTGGCTGAGAAGGGTGCCACGTATGGGAAAGATTTCTTTTATGGGTGAATACTATATGTTAGCTTTTTATGTTACTGTGAGAAAGTAAAAATGTCACTATTCCTTAATAGGTCCAGTTAGGTCTCAGTATTTTAAACCTGAGTTCAATCATTAGTAGCTGAGCCAGAGAGCAGGCAGGCTTAATAAGAATGTGGAAAACAAAACAATTAAAACAGTAGAAAACACAACACTATAAAAATCCTACTCCAAAGTATAACAATAGAGAACATTTTAAAGAACATACAGACACCAAAAAGACAAACATCTGATGTAGGGAACCAGAGATATGATTTTCCAAAGTTTCAGATGTTTCTAGTACTGAAAAGCACAAATGTCAAACCACGGATATCTGGTTGCACTAGGCCAGGACAAAGTCAAAACTTAAGGATGACCATTATAGAGCACGAGTTGGATACAGTGGTCAGGTTTGTCCTGGTGGAAAGTTTACCTTCTGACTTAGTCGTTTTTCTTCAAAGAAAAGTCCTCGTCAACGAGGTCATTGGTGGGCCTTGGTGCCAGATGGATTCAAAGAGGAGCTCGCCAATAGTAATAGGCTGAAGCGCAGGACCTTGCTGGGAGACTTGGGCCTGGTAGTAAGTTTAAAGCTCTCAACATTGATGGCGGGAAAACTCAGAGTGGGCAAATTCTGAGCCCAGGAAAAAGTAGTCCTCGACAGGGTGATGTTCGGGGTTGGTCCCAGTGAATGCCTCTAAATTTAGACTCCGAGATTGTTCTGGAAGTCAGGATCCTTTCAGTGGGGCAGACACGCAAGTGGAGTCTGGCCTGCAGTTCGGCGTCAGTGGCTGGAAGTCAGGATCTTTTCAGTGGGGCAGACCAGCAAGTTGAAGCTGACCCGCAGTTCAGCAGCTGGAAGTCAGAATCCTTTTAGCGGGGCAAACCAGCAAGTTGAGTCTGATCAGCAGTTTGGCTCCAGCAGCTGCGGCCTGGTGGTGGTCCGGTAGTAGCCTCTAGTTCTTTTTGAAGAGAGTTCAGAAAAGTTTCTAGGTGTCCAGTCTTGCCATTGTGAAGGGGGAAAGAGTACACTCTAACACCAGTCAAGGATCCAGGAGTTTTTCAGCACCACTTGGGGGTTAGAATTCAATCAGCTTGTGTGATCTTGAAGCTTAACAGGGGGCTAACCAACTAGCCCTTGTAGTCCACTCTTTTACCTTGGGTAGAAATGGGGAGCAGGTCCAGTCCTTGGGGTTTCTCTCTACAGGTTCAATAGCAGTTGCAGTACTTCTGTGTTCCACACATCCAGAGATGTTCTGAAGAGGAAATGAGGGTACCTCTTTTATGCTCAGTGGCAGCCTGTGGGTGGGTTGAAACTGCTGGCCACTCCATAAATAGGAGAAAAATATTCTCAGTAGTGCCCCTAATCTTACTGTAAACTATCCCACAGTGCCACTCTCTACCTGGATCCAATATGGCAAAACCTTCCTTCCCTTGTGCAGACATTTGGGCGCACCCCTGAGGTTTGTCCTAGAGAAACTAGAAATTCTACTGCAACAAGTCCATTCCTCGCTCCCCCACGGGGATCGGTGGCACTCTGGCTAATTACACATATGGCATGGGGAGGCCTAGTTGTGAGTTACATCTGCCTTTGACAGGAGATGCCCTCTTTGAAGCAGAAGCTTGTGCATTTTTTGCACACATTCTCCAGGACATCCTGGCAGGAGGAGCTTGTACCTCCTCCCAGCCAAGGTCCCTTTTCTGCAAATCATTCATACCTCCCAGCATGCTGCCAGGTGATAGTTTGGGATTAACGCTGAAACGTCACTGGAGGCTTTAGGCAGGAAAATGCCAATGTTCTAAAAGTGGCATTTCCAGAAAAGTAATTGAAAATCCAACTTGACCATTAGATTGAGTTTTTAATTACTATTAGTTTGTGTCCTTAAATCGTGGTTCTAGTTATTCCCCAACTGAAGTCATTCATTATAAGGTGTTATAAAGTAACCCAGTGCTTTTCTATGGGACAGCCAGCCTTGCAACAGTGAACAAGCATTTTCAGTGCAACGGATCTCGCATTTTGCTCGAGTTAGAGCTGTTAGCGTAGTAAAGCAAAAAAAAATGCAGTGCGATTGCGCTATGTAAAATGCAGCGCGATTGCGCTGTGTGGAAAATAAACAGATAAAGTAGTCCAGACTCGGCTGAAAACATCGAGCCTCATATGTTTTTGGTACTTTACTGGTGCTGTGTAGGTGGGCTAAACACCGGAAAAGGCATGACGTATGCATGCCTTTCAAAAGTGAAAGCAAGCGGATTTTAAAAGGCAAACCCACAAACCAATGTAAGTGACTGGCGTGGCATGGGCGTGGTTTCAAGCCCAAAAAGAGATTACAGAATGGACGAGCACTTTGTGCTCGCCCATAAAAACGACTTTGGAGATTTTTCACTGCCAAGACATGTTAAACTTAAGCACACATGCCCTACATTTTAATTACCATGCACCCTGCCATATGGGCATTTAGGGCACACTCAAGGGGCGACCTACCAGTATTAGTATCAGTATTAAAAGGGATGGTTGAGGCTTGGCAAAATGTTTATTTTTCCAGGTCTAATTTGCAGTTTTAAAACTGCATGCTCGGGCTGCAGGGGCAGGCCTGGAAACATGCTGTGCCTTGTAACGTTAGTGGTAGCACAATAGGTGTTGAAATCCTCTAGTGACATTTAACTTACAGGACCTCAGTTCACCATATATTAGGGACTTATAGGTAAGCTAAATACAAAAAACTGTTATTAGCCAATTCAATATGATTTAGGGGTCATAACACATACACTGGGCGCTGGATGGCAGAGCCCAAGTTTTCAGAGTCCATGCACCAGCATTAAAATCCAGCAAAAAGTGATGGGGGTAACCACACAAAAAGGTCATTTTCTTAAATTTGCAATTCATTGAATTTTGCTGGTACGCTGAGGTTAGTTTTGTGGTACTAGAGGTATGAAAAATTCCCTAGTTTGAGCATGACATAAATGCTTTAATGTAAAAGAAAATTAGATTGAAGCGTTTTATCGAATGCACGGGTTCTGACTCCCAAAATATAGAAGAGAATTGGAATTCAAAGAATTATGTACATATGCCTCTGATTTTCTATGACTTTCAGGGGATTGTCAAACGTCCCTGGGACTATGCATGGAAATATATGCGACCAATAGATTTCCAACCACAGTTGCCCCCTTCTGTTCATCTCTAGTGCATTTTTCTATTTTTTTCTATGGGCTGAAGATATTTTCATATGAAGAAACCCCTTGTTTCCTAGGTGGGAAAACCATGCAGAGTGTTTGACTACTAAAAAACAAAGGGTTTGTGCGTGGTCTATGTATATTGCATAGCCATTCATCCCCTGGTCACATCATTTTGCCCATCGCAAACCAATAAGTTGTTACAGTGGAAAATCCACCATACTATGAAATGTCTTACACAACTGAGTTTCATCACTGGGCTTTAATCTAACAAAATGGCAATTATTAAAATGTGTATTTCAGTACTTACGCACACACTTGGTATTTGTATGTGTTAAGAATGTAACTAAGGTTCTAAAACTTTCCTGCGTGAGACCCTGTATGATAAGAACTTCAACAAATGAATTTGTAAGCACATTATTACATATACTTTGTAGATCAGTTCATTTCCTAAATGTACTGAACTGGGTAAAATGGAAATATGCAAAAAGTTTTTTTCCAGTTAAGAGATCAAGGGAATGGGACAGTCATTTCAAGTTCAATAAACCAAAAACGAATTGTTTCCCATATCTGTTAAATATTTTCAGCTCTGCCTTTTCATGCTGTTTTAGTTCATTATTAAAACTTGCTATAAGAAGTGACCCACTGCCAAACATCTTTATCATCGCACTTCCAGCAGCCAGCCTCTGAGGTAATACTGTATGATCTGTGTTCCATCTCATCGTATGACATTCCCATTCATAATGGGAGACACCAGTTGATAATATCGGACATGTAGTGCAAATTGAAATTCTGTATACACGCATTTACAGGCCAGAGGAAGACTTTAAGCATAAACTCCAGACTGGTGAATAAAGAAGCACCCCCACCCCTACATAGTCACTGCAACCCTAATATCATTAAACCTTTAAATACTACAGTTTATATTTTACCCCCAACTATGTAGGATGCAAGCTATTTTTTTACTACTTCCAGTCTTGCATGAAACTTGGATGTTTGCCAATGATGTGCACTGATCTAGCAACTGTCACCTTTCATATTTCTATTAGAACTTTACCAATTAAACAATCAATCGCTTATTCTGCAGTGATGTGTGCAAATTGACTACTAGGAGTGTAAGACTCCATTGTAACGACCCCAGGCATATGTCATAGTGTGTTCTCGTTTTTAAATTGTAAAGGTCGAGCCACCAGTAAGCTTAAAATATAGACCACAGCATTGTTTAACACCGAGCAGGCTTAGATCAAAACAATCATCCGAGGTCACAGTTTTTAACGTAACAGCAGAAATGCACCTTAATAACTATGAGAACATGATGACTGCAGCCAGAATTTAAGTGTAGTCTAACAACCACAACGTCCCGTAGAGAGAAAGAGAAATTCCTGATTATATTGAAATTAACACCTCCCTTAGTAACAGTCACTAATGCTACTCATCCTTGGGGTTATGTGAAAACATTTTAAAGTAGCCTCTGTTTCTGTTAGTTTGCACCTAACTGAACCTTATATATGAGGTATACCTTTTATTGATACTTGCTTCCATAGCCTGCGACTTACCCCAGTTGTTTCCATTATTTTAGACCAACTTTGTAATAGTCTAGGCCCATTGTGTCCCTTCCAATCTGGCTCCCGGAATCTGAAAAGTACTAGATTTAAGAGCGTAAAATTAGAAGAGCGTAGTGTTTGTCCTTGAAGGCCGAACTGGCCTTACTGGGCATCGGGCATTTCCCTAGGAGGCTCAAAGGGTGGGGCAGCCGTTTCTGTAGCAGTGCAGCAGATTCAAAAGCACTACAGATGTCCTTGTATATCCAACATTTTTCAGGTAACAATAAAAGTACCAAGATAATTCTGGTGATTAATGTACCTGCTGGAGAGAGAGCAGAGATTTGTCTAGTGGCATTTTTGACTCGTCTAAAGTAGCGCAAAGGGTTAATTTGCCTGCTGCAAAGAATGTGTACTATGCAGATCGTAGAACAGTATTTTATTTGCAATGCCCAATAGAATTCTGCTTTTGTCACAGAGATCCCTTTGTTAAAGTGCAGTTCATAAGTTACAATCATAATCTAGCACAGTGAGCTGCAAAATGCATGGTACAGGTTAGGAAGTGTTTTTCCCATTCTTTGATTATCCTAATTTTGCTAAAAAGGGATGTTTGTATAGAAATAAACTATTAGTAAAGTCATCCCTTACCCCTGTGTCATGTTCTGAATTCTGAGGTTATACTTCCCCAGACCAAGCAAGTCTACTGGTACGAGTGACATGTGAACCCTATACCTTGTCATCTCCTTTGTCTTATGTAACATTTTCTATAGACTGATTCACACATGTATGATTAAACTGTCTCTGTATTTGTATGGTGTAAAGTATTCCAACACCTTGCGTTGTAAGAGAGGCATTATAAAACAAATTAAATACATGTGAGAGAGAGGCTGTTGAGAGATGAGAGGCACTGTCAGAGGGTGATGGTGAGGGAATCCTTGATGAGCCCCATAAAAAGTGCTGTATCCTGGTACACTGTAAGGTCATCATTTACTATGCTTTAAAAACAAATACAATTGAATATATAGTAAAAAATGTGCTGTAGAATGCACCATTTCGGCAATTTTTCCCAATTTTTTTGGGGGCGAGGGCAAATCACCAACGCACCATTGTAACTAGGGACCACAATCCTATTCAGGGTAAGTCACACACAATCCAAATTATCCTGTGCCCACCCTCCTGTAGCTTGGCACTGAGCAGTCAGACGTAACTTGGAAGGCAATGTGTAAAGTATTTGTGCAATAAATTATTAAGTAACACAGTGAAAACACCCAAAGGGTTACGAAAAATATAAGATATTTATCTGGTTAAATGAAGGTAAAAATGGTAAAGATTCAATAAGCACAAGTTGAGATATCACTTTTGCAAGTTTGAAAAGAGTCTTAAATCTTAAAAAATCAACAGTTGTCTCTTGTTTGCACAAAGTACCTTGTTTGCATAAAAAATAAAACGCACGGAGACCGCAGAGGAAGAGATGTTGGAAAAACCGGGTGTGCATCAGAATTTCCGGTGCGACTCAGATGATGCGTTGTTTTTTTCCACGCTGCAAGGGGCTTTGTGTCGATTTCTGGAACACAGTCTTGGTTGCTCACTGCGATGCGGGGATCTTTTTGACACCCAGTGATGATGTGTGGAAATCTGGGGTGTGCAGGATGAAGTCACAGGCATTGCGTCAGATCCGGTATGGCGATGCGTGGAATTTTCTGATATACGGCAGGCTCTACGTCAATTCTTCACTTGGGAAATTGGGCTGCGTCGTTCCGGTTTAGCTGTGTGTCGATCCAGTAGGGCTGTGCATCAAATTTCCGACCGTAAGACAGGCACTGTGTTGAATCTTCATTCAGGAAGTTGAGCTGAGTCGTTCTGTTTCGGCTGTGCAGGGTTTTTCTCGTCGCAAGACAGGCTGTGTGTCATTTCCAGCAGGCTGTGTGTCAATTTTCGGCACACAAGGACTTACCTAAAGAGATGAAGTCTTTTTGGCCCTGAGACTTCAGAAAACAACAGTCAAAATTAATCCAAGCCCTTGGATAGCACTTCTCAGCAAAGTCAGGGGGCAGCAGGGCTACAGCAGGGCAGCAGTCCTTCTCAGCAAAGCAGTCCAGATGAGTCCTTTGGGCAGCCAGGCAGTTTCTCTTGACAGGTTGCAAGTTCAGTTCCAGAAGTGTCTGATTTGGTGGGGTCAGGGACCCCGGTATATATCCAAAAATGCCTTTGAAGTGGGGGAGACTTCAAAGAGTGGTTTTGAAGTGCACAAGGTCCCCTTTCAATACAGGTCTGTCTGCCAGGGTCCCAGTAGGGTGTATTGTCCATTGTGTGAGGGCAGGCCACTAGCCTTTGAAATGTAAGTGTCAGGCCCTTCACCCTCTGAGCCCAAGAAGACCCATTCAGTATGCAGATGAGTGCAGGTGTGACTGAGTATCCTGTGTTTGTGGTTGTCTTGGTGAAATGCACAAGGGAGCTATCAACCAGCCCAGGCTTTGATTGGAGATAGGCTGTAAGGCACAGGTGGATTTTAAGTGCAGAGAAATGCTCACTTTCTAAAAGTGGTATTTCTAAAATAGTAATATAAAATCCAACCTCACCAATAAGCAGGATTTTCTATTACCATTCTGGCCATACGAAATATGACTTGGTTACCCCTTTCTGATCAGAATCTACCGCTCAAACAGTATATGAGGGTAGCCCTAATGCTATCCAATGAAAGGAGTGGGCCTCACAGTAGTGGAAAATGAATTTAGGAGTTTTCCACTACTAGGACATATAAAACACCCATGTACATGTCCTGCCTTTTACGTACATAGCACCCTGTCCTATGGATTACCTAGGCCCTACCTTAGGGGTGACTTATATGTAGAAAAAGGAGAGTTTAAGGCTTGGCAAGTACTTTTAAATGCCACGTCGAAGTGGCAGTGAAACTGCGCACACAGACCTTGCAATGGCAGGCCTGAGACATGGTTAAGGGGCTACTTCTGTGGGTGGCACAACCAGTGCTGCAGGCCCCACTAGTAGCATTAAATTTACAGGCCCTGGGCATATGTAGTGCACTTTACTAGGGACTTACAAGTAAATCAGATATGCCAATTAGGAATGAACCAATGTTACCATGTTTAAAGGAGAGAGCATATGCACTTTAGCACGGGTTAGCAGTGGTAAAGTGTACAGAGTCCTAAAACCAACAAAAGCAGTGCCAGAAAAGTAGAGGGAGACAGGCAAAAGTTGGGGGATGACCACCCTAAGGCTGTCAGGTCCAACACCAGGTTTGCTCACTATGCACCCTTTGGGGGGCTGGTCTGCAAAAATGTCCAGGGGTGCTTTGGGTTCCTATTCCAGCCTTGCCATAAAAACATTATACGACCCGGAAGATCTGGACGATTGTTGGCCTACTTCCTGTTTCCTGATGACTGCAAAAATTTTGGGCAAAGTAGTAATAACAATAGGCATACCTATATCTGTGCCTTTGTTGAATCAATGGGCCGTTATAATCTATGGCTAGTAGTTTTACTTGGCGTAAATATATAGAGTGTTTCTTGGCGGTCACTCTACAAAACTTCAGCTGAAAACTGATTGTCAACTATGTCTTTACTGTATAGTCAAGTCAGTGGCTTTTGATGCTGTTGACACGGCCATATTGATTGACTGCCTGGAAGAAATGGATTTGATAAATGCAGCTTGGGCATTTGCCCTGTTCTTCCAAACAGTTCTCGGTCTTCTCCATTTCCACCTTTTCTCCTTCAACCCTTGTCATTAGTCTTCTATTATTTTATGCGCAGCCTCTCTTTGCTGTTCTTAGTCACATTTATTGAATTTTAATTTATGATGATGATGCCCATGGCCTCTTGAAATAGGAGGGTGACTTCAGAAGATATAGCTAGGAAACTTCAAGCCTGTAGCCATTGTCTAAAACTCACTCATTTCAGATAAATACAAGGAACGTAATGGTGATGAGTGACTTCTGGAAACTTTACCTTCTGCCCAGCTGAGATGGTGCTATGGCCTACACCATGCAATCAATCAGAAATATGGATTTAGGATAATGCTGAGCATTGGTAACTCATGTTCTCCATCTTGTTGCTTTTGAGTTTTTCGCGTCATCCTCCACATGCTTAGCAGTGAGGGATATCTCTTACCTGTTTATTTGACATGTTTTCTATAAAGTTGCTATGCAAGAGACATTTGCATGCTTTACAGAAAATAGTAGAGATTTTGGTAGAAAATATTAAATAATCAGCACTGTATAGACACTTGTTTTTTTTAAATTTCAACAAGGAAATATGATATGAGAAGTATAGAGAACTGCAGTTTAACACTTCCGATGGATACTTATAACTGCAGATACCTCACTGCGTGAATATCCCCACGTGCCAGACTGGATCCAGAAACTGAAAAAAAAGCAATCTGGAGCGCTGGTAGGCGGCACTGTGACTCCATACCGATGTTGTTCTGTTCCGGGTGTGACAAACAGAACCACATATTAGGGCCACACATGCGTTCTGACATCAGTTCCTTTCTTTTCACACATCAGCCGTGGATCCGGAGCTCCGCTCCACTCTTTTTCTTCATTTTGGGAAGCAATTTCTCCTTCAAAATATGTCATAATTGTGCACAAGAACATGTTACCCCTTAAGGCTATAGGGTTTAGGTCTTCCAATCATTTCCAGTCGCAGATATCTGACAGATCAGCAAGAGGTGTGTCTCTGTTGTATGGGTTTGGCGCAGGACTCCGAGGCCTGAGATGACTATGCCCAGATTAACACAAAGGCCACTTGTGAATGTGAAGTGATGCTTTATGTGTTGAAGCATTGCAAGACTTCACACAGGCCCCACTTCAGGCCGAAGTCAAGAGTATGGATCAGCTCTCAAAGTCATTCCCGGTGTAGATCATCTACACTGCCAAAGTCTTTGGGTAAGTCAAAGAAAAAAACATAAGAATTCTAAGTGGGTCTAACCTTCATGTACTTTTAGGACAAGAGCATCACTGTGCTTCCAGATCTAGTTCCTGTTCTACTGAGAGCCGATACAGTCTTTGGCCCTGATGCACCGTGATTCCCTGGCTCTGTTGGCCACATTGCAGCAGGCCAACGCCTTTCGACAGGCCTTGCTGTGCATCTTTGGCACAACTACAGGTCCCTCATGCCCCAAGGATTTGCAGGTGCCTCCAGTTGGGTTAACACCAGGTGGTCCACCCTTTGTACTTCTTGTGCTCCTTAAACCTGCATTGAGTTCTGGTCCAGCAGTGATGTCGACTTGAGGTTTGGCGCTAAACTGTGCTTTAGTCCCACAGATGTTACTGCCAGAAGAGGAGCTGCAGTCCATTGTGGTCTCCAAATCAGATCCAAATTCATCTCGAGTTAGGCCATGCCTAGATCCTGATGTTGTGCAGCCGATACTGAACTCCTCTGCTGTGCAGTCACTGACAATACACTAACCTTTTGGTTAAGAGTGACCAGATCCAGCCATATGGAGATGATGTAAAAAGTCTGACCCCCACACCTGTTTACCTTAATGATGAAGACAATTGGTACATGGAACTGCAGAATCCAAGTGTTTTGGATACCTTGCCTGATAAAGGGTTGATGACCCTAACTTTTAAACTTCGCACCTACCCCTGAGAGTTTGGCGGTGCAGGGGGCAAACAATACACCTTTCAGATGACTCCTCCTGACAGTAACCAAATGCATGAAAATATTTGACGACTATATGTTCTTCTTGGATGCCTTGCCTTGAGGTCAGTCTGCGTGAACTGCCTTCTTAGACTTACACACAGGCACTTTGGGACATGGTCTGTGAGATGTTACTGACAGTTCCAAAAAAGCTCAAGCTTCCTTGGCTCAAACCTCTCAGGATGGCCTGGATGCGGTTAAGTTTGTTTTTCACACGGGCCACCAATTGTTAATAAAGGGCTATTGGGACGAGCATGGTGCTCTGGCACAATGCTTTTATGAGATCCAAAGGCTTTTCAGAAGATATCCAGGAATCTTTAATG
This sequence comes from Pleurodeles waltl, assembly GCF_031143425.1. Lineage (NCBI taxonomy): Eukaryota > Metazoa > Chordata > Amphibia > Caudata > Salamandridae > Pleurodeles > Pleurodeles waltl. Next base: position 666,713,376 of record NC_090449.1, on the reverse strand, counting down.
AACAGGCCTTTTCCCCACAGTGCCTGCTTCTTTGCAAAAAGGCAAACTTTGCCGTGGAACATTTTTAGGAGAACCAAACTATGACACACTCCTTGTGCAATTCAGCAGACTTTCAGCAGTCACCCTACACTTTCAGGCCCAACCACCTGCAAAGTAGGCCGCTCAGCCCTTTTGAGGTCGAGGTTGTGTGCCCATTAGCAACGACCAGGCCATCAGGAGCAGTGTATTCCCCAAACCTCTGGACCTCCTGTGACAACCTCCAGACCTGTTTACTGCACGTGTAGTGGCACACAGCCACCTGGGAGGAGGCCGTTCAACAACTTTCTGTCCGGGTGGCAGAGCATTATCTTTGATAGATATGTTGTGCAGATTCTCCAACAGGCCTATGCCATGCCTTTGCTTTTGGACCTGACGCAGTTGCCGCCTTCATCGGATCAGCTCTCAGAGGTCCGTCTGTCCGTTTTGCATCAGGGGGTGCAGACTGCTTTAGCCAAAGGATCCCAGAGAGGGTTGCGGCCTCAAAGTAGGGACAGGATGTTACTCCTGCTACTTCCTTGTACCGTAGAAGGTCGGAGGCCTTTGACCTATCTTAGATCTTCACCCTCTCAATGCCTTCCTGTGTATGGACCAATTCATGATGCTCATATTGGCCCAGGATCTTTCTGCCCTGGATTTCGAAGAGTGGACTACAGCATCAGACCTGCCTGCTGCCTATTTTAACATCACTCTCCTGCAGTTCCACAGACAGTACCTTTGGTTAAAGGTGGACTACAGGTAACTTCAGGTTGAAATGCTCCATTTCAGCCTCACCAGTGGCCCTCTGGTGTTCACTAAGGTGATGGTGGTGGTTGCTTACCCATCTACAGAGGTCGGTGGTACCAGTCTTCCTCTACCTCAATGCCTGGATGCTGAATTCCGGTTTGCCACAGTCGGTCGCAGTCCACCTCCTAACAATGGCAAACCTCTTGACCTCATTGGGGTTTTCAGTCAAGCTGCCGAAGTCACACCTGACTCCTTCACAGAGTCTTATCTTCATTGGAGCCATCCTAGGTACAGTGCATATCTGGCCTTTTTACCGGATTCATTCATGCTATGCTCCCCATGATTCAGCCTGTGGTCTGGGTCGCAGTGAGGATGGCTCTGAGGCTCCATGGCCTGGTTCCCTTCCACATCCTGCTTGCTGACCATTCCAAATGGCATACATGGGTATGCAATGGGATCTGAAGTCTCAGTCACCCAGCACCAGGGGAGCCTTTCTGATCCCATCCAGGTGTCAGAGGAGATGAGAAAATATTGGCAGTGGTGGCTGTTTGACCTCAATTGGACCAATGGCATATCCCTCTCCCTACCAGACTTGACAGTGCTAGCAGGTGCATCACTACTGAGGTGAGAGGCCATCTTGGAGAGGTGGCGATCAGAGGTCTCTTGCAGACTCCCACTTCCACATAAATTTGTTGCAGCTGCAGGCGATTCACTTGGCGTTGATTACCTTCTTGTCAATCATCAAGGGCTAGCTGGTTCAGGCCTTCTCACCACAGCCATGTGGTACTGCAACAATCACAGCGGAGTGTGGTCTTGGGTCCTGTCACTGGAGGGCTGAGCTATCAGTGCATTCCCTGGTGGCAAACACCCTGGCAGGATCTTTAAACAATAGGGCCGGTGAGCTCATCTGTCAAGGAGTATTAGATTCTGAATGTCAGTTACACCCGAAGGTGGTGCAGAGCTTCCAGCAATGGCAAAAACTCTGGCTAAATTGCCGAGAACTCACAGTGTCAACAGTTATGCATGTTGGAGCTCCCAAGAAGGATCTCCCTCAGAAACACATTCTGCATGTAGTGGAAAAGAGGACTACTGTACACATTACCGTCGCTGCCTCTCCTGCTCAGAGTTCTGAAGAAGATCAGAAACTACTGAGCTCAAGTCATCCTATTGGCTCTGGACTGAACCAGTAGAGTGTGGTATCTGTAACATCCTAGCCTGAGCATCTGTCCTCCAATTAGCCTGCTCCTTTGAGGGGGCCATCTGTTGCAGCGGCAGGGCAGGGTCTTGCACGTGGGCCTGCGCAACGTGCACCTCCATGCCTGGCGATGGAGTAAAGGCAGTTGATCTTTCTCCTAAAGTCATTGAAATTATCCTTGCAGCTAGCTGCCCATTTACAAAATCATTGTATGTTGGATGCTGAGATAGGCTTGTGGCTTCGTGTAGTGCACACCAAACTGACAGATACAATGCTGTTTGTTCTCTCTTTTACACAGTAAGGACCTGCTGTAGACACTGTTAAAGGATATTTAGTAGACTTTTTAGTTTTTTCGTTTTTACATTTGCTGGAGCAACTGTCCTTCTTCAAATAACCAGTTGTGATGCATTTTCAAAAAAATTTGCAACATATTATAGCCTAAGCACTTTGTTATGCTACAGTTGGACTTGAATTTGGTCCCCACATACCTCATTGTACCCCTTTTGAGCCAATAAACAGTTGTCTGTTGTCCGTTATGCCTCCTCACAGCAAACAAAAAAATTCTGATTCCAATAACATTGGCAAACTCTGCAAATGAGCTTCAGGTCATCTCAGTCCAGCCTCCTTTTCATCTTTCTTTTATTTACAGATCAACTGGTGTTGCGGACTCAAGTAGTGTTCCTACTGGGGGCATGGCTACACCAGCGACCAAGATGGCCACTCAGCATTAGAGCTCCAATGGATCAGTTCCCAGACTTGGCGGAGCCGAGAGATCCGGATCAAATGGTGCCAGTAACGTAGTAGGCACAGCTACGGGAGTAATTGGGGTGGGGGTGACGGCATCATTGGACCGAGTGCCACGTCCTGATACACCCCAGGGCTTGCCGCACTCTTCAAGCCGCCTTATGCCTTGAAGGCTCTGCAGCGACGGGATGTGGGCGGGCCTGAGCTGAGGGTCGCCCAAGCCGCTCAGTGTGGCTCATGATTGCTGCTTGCCTGCCCCCCCTTTCCTCCTTCCTGGTGGTTCAGGCGCCAAGCGGTGCAGGGAGGCTGGTGCAGCCCCAAAGACAGAGCCGCTGCATAGAAGGGTGACCGGAATGTAGGCCCTCCCAGACCTTCTTGATCATCGCGTCCCCTGGAAGGAGTGCGGCTGCAGAGATTGGGGCACTGTGGAGAAACAGCTGTACTGCGGCTCACCCAGCAGGTATGTCCCTCATATCTCTGTCTGATCTGCTGATGCGGATTGGCTGGTGCTGAAGGCCTGATACTGTGCCTGGGGGGGTGGGCCTGAGAGCTTTGGCGGCCTTCCTGGAATCAGCCCGAAGTGGCATATGCCCCCTGATGAACTACTAGGCACTAGAATTGTCTTCTTGCTGCATCATCGGTTGCCATTGGGGCTCTGCAGATTTACACCCTGAAATCCCCATTTGTGTGGGGTGAAATTATTGGTTCTAGAAAAGTGAGCATTTTGTGCTGGCGCTGAGCTCCAACTCCTTCTGATCTGGTGCCGGCACCGGAGCATTAGCCCCTCCCATTGATGACCCCTCTGCTGACTCGGGCTCTGAGACTGCTCATCACTTAGTGGACGATGGGTAAAGGAGACCCTAAGCAACGAAAGCTTGCATTCGACAAACAGAAATAAACACCTCAACATAGCGCATCCACATTGTTTGAGGTGGGGGCCTGCGGGGTCGAGGACTCCGATATAGCCATCAATGCCACCTCTATAATGATGGAGCTCCGTGTCAGTCTCAAGGCCATCGACATCTGAGATGACACAGTAGCTAGGTGTCTTGACTGGATGGGGGAGCGCCTTGACTGACATGATATGTGATTTGCGTAAATGGAGAATCGAATATCAAAGATAGAGGATGCTGCTGCCAAAATGGCTTAGAGGTTCGAGGTACTGGAATCCTGCCTGCACACTGTCGCCATTAAAAACGAAGGCTAGGGGCAGACGCAACAATATTTGTATTCTGGGAGTGGCTGAAACGACAAATATGGGGCACATGGACCTCTTCGTTGAACGTCTGTCACGGACCATGCTAGGTTCACCCCCATGTTTGTGGTGGAATGTGCACATAGATCACTCATAGCACACCCTGTGTCTGGACCCCCTCCTCCCCCCGCGACCAATAGTTGCACATCTCCTAAACTACAGTGCCCATGACATGGGGCGGCGCGTGGCCCGAGAGAAAACTCCTTTGCAATATCAGGGAGCTACAATTTTCATCTACCCCGACTTCACGGTGGTGGTGCAGGAGGTCGGATGTAAGTTTTCAAGATGCTAAGGCTGCTCTCCAGGGGCTCGGTCTCCGATATGGCAGACTCCATGTTGATGTCCAGGGGAAAACGCGCCTCTGCGACAAGCCAGCTGAGGTACTCGACTTCTGCAAGAAACATTCCATGTTCAGCTCCTCATCGCCTAGCCAATCCCCGACACATACCCCTGGAACATCTGTCCAAGACATGTTTCCAGAGACTTAGGGCCTGATTACAACTTTGGAGGACGTGTTAATGCGTCCCAAATGTGACGGATATACCACCAGCCGTATTACGAGTTCCAAAGGATATAATGGACTCGTAATACAGCTGGTGGTATATCCGTCACTTTTGGGACGGATTAACACCTTCCTCCAAAGTTGTAATCAGGCCCTTAGTCACAACCTGGCTCCCCTAAAGGCTACAATATTTGTACCCTGCCGGCTGTGGGGCCTGCCTGTTGCATTCGCTTTATGGCCCTTCTCCTAATTATTTTCCACTAGGTGCACCTTGCTGGGTGGTGAGATCTCAAGACCCCTCAACAGTGGATATACTGTTTTCACCTAATTATGTGACACGGGGACCAATGCTGATGCGTTGCCACCCCTCCTTGGTTGATATCACAGTATGGGGATCATTATAAACACGGCGGTGTTTACCGCCGTGTTCATGCTGGCGGTCATTTCACTGACTGCCAGCCTCCCTGTAACTCCGCCGGCCGCATAATAAACATTCTCCTGGGCTAATGGGTGGAAACATTGTTTCTGCCCGCTGGCCCAGCAGAATGCAATGCCGGGGCATTGCCAGCGGCTCCACATGCAGCAGCAGCAGCAGCAGCACCCGTCGCGCAGATCACTGCCCGTAAATGCAGCAGTGACTTGCGCGACAGGGCACTGCATGGGGGCCCCTGCACTTCCTATGCCTAGTGCATGGGCAGTGCAGGGGCCCCCAAGGGGTCCCCGGAGCACACCTTCCGCCAGCCTTTCCATGGCGGGGGAACCCACCAGGGAAAAGCTGGGGGAATCAGGGTACATTATCTGGAGGGCAGCGCTGCCATGTCGGATAATGTTATCCACCATCATCAGGCTGCCTGTCGGCCGTAGCCTGGTGGTGGCGGAGGGCAACCACAGGCGGCCCGCCCTGTGTTGTTTATATGGCGGTTCAGACCACCATGAAGGTGGCGGTCTTTTCCGTCATCGCCGGCATGGCGGTCTGAACCGCCATGTACATAATGAGGACCTCTATGTTGTAATGGGGTCGGTTTGTCTTTGTTCTGATAAGGGAACCACCTGGCACTCGCCAGGTGTGAGTGGGGGGTTTTGGGATAATCGGTACACAGGCAGTTCTGATCTTGTTAGTTTGTTCTTATTTTTTTTTTATGTGCACACACAGGAGACCCAATGGCACCCTTTCACCTCTAGTCAATAACTGTTACACAGACCACAGGGCGACTGACTCTAAATGGTACATTCATGTCCTAGAACATTAGAGACTTAAACAAGTCATGCAAGTGGAAACAAGTCTTACAATATTTAAATCGACATGAAGTGCTGGTTGTGTTCCTGCAGGAGACTCATTTATCGTCTACTACTAGCTGTACCTTTGCTAAACAATGGGGTCCTGTAGGAAGTTGGCTCTGTATGCACTATTTCAAAGTAAGGAATAGTATGAACAGAGTCCAAGGGTTCCCCTTAGAGGTAAGATAGTGGCAAAAAGAGATAATACTAATGCTCTATTTTGTGGTAGTGTGGTCGAGCAGTAGGCTTATCAAAGGAGTAGTGTTAAGCATTTGTTGTACATACACAAGCAATAAATGAGGAACACGCACTCAGAGACAATTCCAGGCCAATAGGTTTTTGTATAGAAAAATATATTTTCTTAGTTTATTTTAAGAACCACAGGTTCAAATTTTACATGTAGTACTTCAAATGAAAGGTATTGCAGGTAGGTACTTTAGGAACTTTGAATAATCAAAATAGCATACACAGTTTTCAAATAAATCACAGATAGCTATTTTAAAACTAGACAGTGCAATTTTCAACAGTTCCTGGGGGGAGTAAGAGTTTGTTAGTTTTTGCAGGTAAGTAAACCACCTACGGGGTTCAAGTTTGGGTCCAAGGTAGCCCACTGTTGGGAGTTCAGAGCAACCCCAAAGTTACCACACCAGCAGCTCAGGGCCGGTCAGGTACAGAGGTCAAAGTGGTGCCCAAAACACATAGGCTACAATGGATAAGGGGGTGCCCCGGTTCCAGTCTGCCAGCAGGTAAGTACCCGCATCTTCGGAGGGCAGACCAGGGGGGTTTTGTAGGGCACTGGGGGGGACACAAGTCCACACAGAAAGTACACCCTCAGCAGCCCGGGGCGGCCGGGTGCAGTGTGCAAACAAGCGTCGGGTTTGTGATTGAAATCACTGGGAGACCAAGGGGTCTCTTCAGCGATGCAGGCAGGCAAAGGGGGGGGCTCCTCGGGGTAGCCACCACCTGGGCAAGGGAGAGGGCCTCCTGGGGGGCACTCCTGCACTGGAGTTCCGATCTTTCAGGTCCTGGGGGCTGCGGGTGCAGAGTCTTTACCAGGCGTCGGGATCTGGGAGTCAGGCAGTCGCGGTCAGGGGGAGCCTCGGGATTCCCTCTGCAGGCGTCGGTGGGGGGGCTTGGGGGGGCAACTCTGGCTACTCACGGTCTCGCAGTCGCCCAGGAGTCCTCCCTGAAGGGTTGTTTCTCCGCAAGTCGAGCCGGGGGCGTCGGATGCAGAGTAGCAAGTCTCACGCTTCCGGCAGGAAACGCAGTTGTTTTAAAGTTGCTCCTTTAAAACAAAGTTGCAGTCTTGGATGAACAGAGCCGCTGTCCTCTGGAGTTTCTTGGTCCTTCTAGAGCAGGGCAGTCCTCTGAGGATTCAGAGGTCGCTGGTCCCTGGGGAGAGCGTCGCTGGAGCAGTGTCTTTAGAAGTGGGGAGACAGGCCGGTAGAGCTGGGGCCAAAGCAGTTGGTGTCTCCGTCTTCTCTGCAGGGTTTTTCAGCTTAGCAGTCCTCTTCTTCTTAGGTTGCAGGAATCTGAGTTCCTAGGTTCAGGGGAGCCCCTAAATACAGAATTTAGGGGTGTGTTTAGGTCTGGGAGGGCAGTAGCCAATGGCTACTAGCCCTGAGGGTGGCTACACCCTCTTTGTGCCTCCTCCCAAGGGGAGGGGGTCACATTCCTATCCCTATTGGGGGAATCCTCCATCTGCAAGATGGAGGATTTCTAAAAGTCAGAGTCACCTCAGCTCCGGTTGCCTTAGGGGCTGTCCTGACTGGCCAGTGACTCCTCCTTGTTTTTCTCATTATCTCCTCCGGCCTTGCCGCCAAAAGTGGGGCCGTGGCCGGAGGGGGCGGACAACTCCACTAGCTAGAATGCCCTGGGGTGCTGTAACAAAGGGGGTGAGTCTTTGAGGCTCACCGCCAGGTGTTACAGTTCCTGCAAGGGGGAGGTGATAAGCATCTCCACCCAGTACAGGCCTTGTTACTAGCCACAGAGTGACAAAGGCACTCTCCCCATGTGGCCAGCAATATGTCTTGAGTGTGGCAGGCTGCTAAAACCAGTCAGCCTACACGGGTAGTTGGTTAAGGTTTCAGGGGGCACCTCTAAGGTGCCCTCTGGGGAGTATGTTACAATAAAATGTACACTGGCATTAGTGTGCATTTATTGTGCTGAGAAGTTTGATACCAAACTTCCCAGTTTTCAGTGTAGCCATTATGGTACTGTGGAGTTCGTGCATGACAGACTCCCAGACCATATACTCTTATGGCTACCCTGCACTTACAATGTCTAAGGTTTTGCTTAGACACTGTAGGGGCACAGTGCTCATGCACTGGTGCCCTCGTCTATGGTATAGTGCACCCTGCCTTAGGGCTGTAAGGCCTGCTAGAGGGGTGACTTATCTATACTGCATAGGCAGTGTGAGGTTGGCATGGCACCCTCAGGGGAGTGCCATGTCGACTTACTCGTTATGTCCTCACCAGCACACACAAGCTGGCAAGCAGTGTGTCTGTGCTGAGTGAGGGGTCCCCAGGGTGGCATAAGACATGCTGCATCCCTTAGAGACCTTCCCTGGCATCAGGGCCCTTGGTACCAGGGGTACCAGTTACAAGGGACTTACCTGGATGCCAGGGTGTGCCAATTGTGAAAACAAAAGTACAGGTTAGGGAAAGAACACTGGTGCTGGGGCCTGGTTAGCAGGCCTCAAGCACACTTTCAAATCAAAACTTAGCATCAGCAAAGGCAAAAAGACAGGGGGTAACCATGCCAAGGAGGCATTTCCTTACACAACCCCCCCCCCCCCAAACGAAAGAGGATGAGACTAACCTTTCCCAAGAGAGTCTTCATTTTCTAAGTGGAAGAACCTGGAAAGGCCATCTGCATTGGCATGGGCAGTCCCAGGTCTGTGTTCCACTATAAAGTCCATTCCCTGTAGGGAGATGGACCACCTCAACAGTTTTGGATTTTCACCTTTCATTTGCATCAGCCATCTGAGATGTCTGTGGTCAGTTTGAACTACAAAGTGAGTACCAAAGAGGTATGGTCTCAGCTTCTTCAGGGACCAAACCACAGCAAAGGCCTCCCTCTCAATGGCACTCCAACGCTGCTCCCTGGGGAGTAACCTCCTGCTAATGAAAGCAACAGGCTGGTCAAGGCCATCATCATTTGTTTGGGACAAAACTGCCCCTATCCCATGTTCAGAGGCATCTGTCTGCACAATGAACTGCTTGGAGTAATCTGGAGCTTTTAGAACTGGTGCTGTGCACATTGCTTGCTTCAGGGTGTCAAAGGCCTGTTGGCATTTTACAGTCCAGTTTACCTTCTTGGGCATTTTCTTGGAGCTAAGTTCTGTGAGGGCTGTCACTATGGATCCATATCCCTTCACAAACCTCCTGTAGTACCCAGTCAAGCCAAGGAATGCCCTGACTTGAGTCTGGGTATTTGGAGCTGCCCAGTCCAGAATAGTCTGGATCTTAGGCTGGAGTGGCTGAACTTGGCCTCCACCTACAAGGTGTCCCAAGTAAACCACAGTTCCCTGCCCTATCTGGCATTTGGATGCCTTGATAGAGAGGTCTGCTGATTGCAGAGCCTTCAAAACCTTCTTCAGGTGGACCAGGTGATCCTGCCAGCTGGAGCTAAAGACAGCAATATCATCAAGATAAGCTGCACTAAAGGACTCCAAACCAGCAAGGACTTGATTCACCAACCTTTGGAAGGTGGCAGGGGCATTCTTTAAACCAAAGGGCATAACAGTAAACTGATAATGCCCATCAGGTGTGGAGAATGCTGTCTTTTCTTTTGCTCCTGGTGCCATTTTGATTTGCCAGTACCCTGCTGTTAAGTCAAAGGTACTTAAGAATTTGACAGCACCTAATTTATCAATCAGTTCATCAGCCCTTGGAATGGGATGGGCATCTGTCTTGGTGACAGAATTAAGTCCTCTGTAGTCCACACAAAACCTCATCTCTCTCTTTCCATCTTTGGTGTGAGGTTTGGGGACTAGGACCACTGCGCTAGCCCAGGGGCTGTCAGAGTGCTCAATGACTCCCAATTCCAGCATCTTGTGGACTTCCACTTTGATGCTTTCCTTAACTTGGTCAGACTGTCTGAAAATGTTGTTTTTGACAGGCATGCTGTCTCCTGTATCCACATCATGGGTACACACGTGTCTGACCAGGGATTAGGGAAAAGAGCTCAGCAAACTGTTTCAGGACCTTCCTGCAGTCAGATTGCTGTTGGCCAGAGAGGGTGTCTGAATAGATCACTCCATCAACTGAGCCATCTTTAGGGTTTGTGGAGAGGAGATCAGGGAGAGGTTCACTCTCAGCTTCCTAGTCCTCATCTGTTACCCTCAACAGATTCACATCAGCCCTATCATGGAAGAGCTTAAGGCGGTTCACATGGATCACCCTCTTGGGGCTCCTGCTAGTGCCTAGGTCCACCAGGTAGGTGACCTGACTCTTCTTTTCTAGCACTGGGTAAGGGCCACTCCATTTGTCCTGAAGTGCCCTGGGAGCCACAGGCTCCAAAACCCAGACTTTCTGCCCTGGTTGAAATTCAACCATTGCAGCCTTTTGGTCATACCAAAACTTTTGGAGCTGTTGGCTGGCCTCAAGGTTTTTACTTGCCTTTTCCATGTACTCTGCCATCCTTGAACGTAGGCCAAGTACATAGTCCACTATGTCTTGTTTAGCTCATGAAGAGGTCTCTCCCAGCCTTCTTTCACAAGAGCTAGTGGTCCTCTTACAGGGTGGCCAATCAGAAGTTCAAAGGGTGAGAACCCTACTCCCTTCTGAGGCACCTCTCTGTAAGCGAAAAGCAGACATGGCAAGAGGACATCCCATCTCCTTTTGAGTTTTTCAGGGAGCCCCATGATCATGCCTTTTAATGTCTTGTTGAATCTCTCAACAAGGCCATTAGTTTGTGGATGGTATGGTGTAGTGAATTTATAAGTCACTCCACACTCATTCCACATGTGTTTCAGGTATGCTGACATGAAGTTGGTACCTCTGTCAGACACCACCTCCTTAGGAAAACCCACTCTAGTAAAGATACCAATGAGGGCCTTGGCTACTGCAGGGGCAGTAGTCGACCTAAGGGGAATAGCTTCAGGGTATCTAGTAGCATGATCCACTACTACTAGTATGTACATGTTCCCTAAGGCTGTGGGAGGTTCAAGTGGACCCACTATGTCCACACCCACTCTTTCAAAGGGGACCCCCACCACTGGAAGTGGAATGAGGGGGGCCTTTGGGTGTCCACCTGTCTTACCACTCGCTTGACAGGTGGTACAGGAGACACAAAACTCCTTGACTTTCTGGGACATGTTGGGCCAGTAGAAGTGGTTGACTAGTCTCTCCCACTTCTTGGTTTGTCCCAAATGCCCAGCAAGAGGAATATCATGGGCTAAGGTCAGTATGAACTCTCTAAACTCCTGAGGCACTACCACTCTCCTAGTGGCACCACCACTCTCCTAGTGGCACCAGGTTTGGGATCTCTTGCCTCAGTGTAAAGGAGTCCATCTTCCCAATAGACCCTATGTGTTCCAGTTTTCTTGCCATTGGACTCTTCAGCAGCTTGCTGTCTAAGGCCTTCAAGAGAGGGACAGGTTTCTTGCCCCTTACACAACTGCTCCCTTGAGGGTCCCCCTGGGCCTAAGAGCTCAACCTAATAAGGTTCTAACTCTAGAGGCTCAGTTCCCTCAGAGGGCAGAACTACTTCCTGAGAAGAGAGGTTCTCTTTTTGTTGTTGTGTTGCAGCTGGTTTCCCAGTTGTCTCTCCTTTTCTCTTGGTAGGCTGGGCCCTTTTTCCAGGCTCCAACTCTACTTTTTCACCCTGAGCCTTGCACTGTGCCCTTGTCTTGACACACACCAGTTCAGGGATACCCAGTATGGCTGCATGGGTTTTCAATTCTACCTCAGCCCATGCTGAGGACTCCAGGTCATTTCCAAGCAAACAGTTTACTGGGATATTTGAGGAGACCACCACCTGTTTCAGGCCATTGACCCCTCCCCACTCTAAAGTTACCATAGCCATGGGATGTACTTTAGTCTGATTGTCAGCGTTGGTGACTGGATAAGTTTGTCCAGCCAGGTATTGACCAGGGGAAACCAGTTTCTCTGTCACCATGGTGACACTGGCACCTGTTTCCCTAAGGCCTTCTACACTTGTCCCATTAATTAAGAGCTGCTGCCTGTATTTTTGCATATTAGGGTGCCAGGCAGCCAGTGTGGCTAAATCCACCCCACCCTCAGAGACTAATGTAGCTTCAGTGTGACACCTGATTTGCTCTGGGCACACCGTTGATCCCACTTGGAGACTAGCCATTCCAGTGTTAGCTGGAGTGGAGTTAGAAGTGGTACTTTTCTTGGGACAGGCCTTGTCTCCAGTTTGGTGTCCAGGCTGATTACAGCTACGACACCAGGCCTTTTTGGGATCAAAGTTTTTACCCTTGTACCCAAAATTGTTTTGTGAAGAGGCTCTGGGCCCACCCTCCTGTGCAGGTTTTTGGGAGCCTGTACAAGACTCTTTACTATTTTTGTTTTTGGATGTCTCAACACTCTTACCCTGGGGAGGCTTTGTGACCCCTTTCTTTTGGTCACCCCCTGTGGAAGTCTTGGTCACCCTAGTCTTGACCCAATGGTCCGCCTTCTTTCCCAATTCTTGGGGAGAAATTGGTCCTAGGTCTACCAGATCCAGATGCTGATGCAGTTTATCATTTGAACAATTACTTAACAGGTGTTCTTTCACAAATAAATTGTACAGCCCATCATAATCATTTACACCACTGCATTGAATCCAACCATCCAGTGTTTTTACTGAGTAGTCCACAAAATCAACCCAGGTCTGGCTCGAGGTTTTTTGAGCCCCCCTGAATCTAATTCTATGCTCCTCAGTGGAGAATCCAAATCCCTCAATCAGGGTACCCTTCATGAGGTCATAAGATTCTGCATCTTTTCCAGAGAGTGTGAGGAGTCTATCCCTACACTTTCCAGTGAACATTTCCCAAAGGAGAGCACCCCAGTGAGATCTGTTTACTTTTCTGGTTGCACAAGCCCTCTCAAAAGCTGTGAACCATTTGGTGATGTCATCACCATCTTCATATTTAGTTACAATCCCTTTAGGGATTTTCAACATGTCAGGAGAATCTCTGACCCTATTTATGTTGCTGCCACCATGGATGGGACCAAAACCCATCTCTTGTCTTTCCCTTTCGATGGCTAGGAGCTGTCTCTCTAAAGCCAATCTTTTGGCCATTCTGGCTAGCAGGAGGTCATCTTCACTGAGACTATCCTCAGTGATTTCAGAGGTGCTGGCCCCTCCTGTGAGGGAAGCAGCATCTCTGACTATCACAGTTGGAATCAGGGATTGAGGGTCCCTGATCTCCCTAGTTAGGGCTGGAAGGGGGGAATTCTCCTCCAAGTCACTAACATCATCCTCTGGGCTGTCATCCTCAGAGGGGTTGGCTTTTTCAAACTCTGCCAAAAGCTCCTGGAGCTGTTGTTTGGAGGGTCTTAAGCCAACTGGGATTTTCTTTATTTTGCAGAGAGACCTTAGCTCCCTCATCTGAAGATGGAGGTAAGGTGTGAGGTCGAGTTCCACCACATTCTCTTCTGCACCAGGCATTATGTTTCTAAAAGCTGGAATACTTTTTAAGAATCTAAAACTATCTCTAGAACTTAATTCAAACTTTCACAAAACTTTTAAACTCTAAAAGAAATGCTAACAGGGACTAACACAAGGCCCTAGCAGGACTTTTAAGAATATAGAAAAATAGCTCAAATTGCAAAAATCAGTTTCTAATGAAAATTTTTGGAATTTAGGGCCAGATGTAGCAAAACGCCAATTTGCGAGGTGCAAAGTGCGAGTCCATGCGACTCGCAATTTGCACCTCGCAAATTGGTATGCAGTACGGTGTCTCAGACACCGACTACAACTCGCTATGGGGTCGCAATGACCCACCTCATGAATATTCATGAGGTGGGTCGCAAATTGCGGCCCCATAGCGAGTATAGGCACTCGCAAACATGGAGGCCTGCTGTAGTCAGCAGACCTCCATGTTCGTGACTGCTTTTAAATAAAGCAGTTTTTTTTTCTCTTTGCAGCCCGTTTTCCTTAAAGGAAAACGAGCTGCAAATAGAAAAAAATACCGAAACCTTTTGTTTCTGTTTTTTTCAGAGTAGGCAGTGGTCCATAGGACCACTGCCTGCTCTGAAAAAATAATTTTGTGAGCATTCACAAAGGGGAAGGGGTCCCGTGGGGACCCCTTCCCCTTTGCGTATGAGTTACCATCCACTTCAAGTGGATGGTAACTGCGAGTTGATTTACTTAACTCAACTTACTTAACTCAAGTTAAATCGCGGTGCGAGTCGCAAATAGGAAGGGAACACCCCTTCCTATTTGCGAGTCGGAAACACATTTTGCGAGTCGGTTCCGACTCGCAAAATGTGTTTCTGCATCGCTTGAGGGCTTTTGCACCTCGCAAACGGCGTTTTTCGCCGTTTGCGAGGTGCAAAAGCCTACCTACATCTGGCCCCTAGTCGTGTGATCTGGTATTGGATGAGTAGTCCAGCAAATGCAAAGTCTTGTACCCCACCGCTGATCCACCAATGTAGGAAGTTGGCTCTGTATGCACTATTTCAAAGTAAGGAATAGTATGCACAGAGTCCAAGGGTTCCCCTTAGAGGTAAGATAGTGGCAAAAAGAGATAATACTAATGCTCTATTTTGTGGTAGTGTGGTCGAGCAGTAGGCTTATCAAAGGAGTAGTGTTAAGCATTTGTTGTACATACACAAGCAATAAATGAGGAACACACACTCAGAGACAATTCCAGGCCAATAGGTTTTTGTATAGAAAAATATATTTTCTTAGTTTATTTTAAGAACCACAGGTTCAGATTTTACATGTAATACTTCAAATGAAAGGTATTGCAGGTAGGTACTTTAGGAACTTTGAATAATCAAAATAGCATACACAGTTTTCAAATAAATCACAGATAGCTATTTTAAAACTAGACACAGTGCAATTTTCAACAGTTCCTGGGGGGAGTAAGAGTTTGTTAGTTTTTGCAGGTAAGTAAACCACCTACGGGGTTCAAGTTTGGGTCAAAGGTAGCCCACCGTTGGGGGTTCAGAGCAACCCCAAAGATACCACACCACCAGCTCAGGGCCGGTCAGGAGCAGAGGTCAAAGTGGTGCCCAAAACACATAGGCTTCAATGGAGAAGGGGGTGCCCCGGTTCCAGTCTGCCAGCAGGTAAGTACCCGTGTCTTCGGAGGGCAGACCAGGGGGGTTTTGTAGGGCACCGGGGGGGACACAAGTCCACACAGAAAGTACACCCTCAGCAGCACGGGGGCGACCGGGTGCAGTGTGCAAACAAGCGTCGGGTTTGTGATTGAAATCAATGGGAGACCAAGGGGTCTCTTCAGCGATGCAGGCAGGCAAAGGGGGAGGCTCCTCGGGGTAGCCACCACCTGGGCAAGGGAGAGGGCCTCCTGGGGGGCACTCCTGCACTGGAGTTCCGATCTTTCAGGTCCTGGGGGCTGCGGGTGCAGAGTCTTTACCAGGCGTCGGGATCTGGGAGTCAGGCAGTCGCGGTCAGGGGGAGCCTCGGGATTCCCTCTGAAGGCGTCGCTGTGGGGGCTTGGGGGGGGGCAACTCTGGCTACTCACGGTCTCGCAGTCGCCCAGGAGTCCTCCCTGAAGGGTTGTTTCTCCGCAAGTCGAGCCGGGGGCGTCGGGTGCAGAGTAGCAAGTCTCACGCTTCCGGCGGGAAACGCAGTTGTTTTAAAGTTGCTCCTTTGAAACAAAGTTGCAGTCTTGGATGAACAGAGCCGCTGTCCTCTGGAGTTTCTTGGTCCTTCTAGAGCAGGGCAGTCCTCTGAGGATTCAGAGGTTGCTGGTCCCTGGGGAGAGCGTCGCTGGAGCAGTTTCTTTAGAAGTGGGGAGACAGGCCGGTAGAGCTGGGGCCAAAGCAGTTGGTGTCTCCGTCTTCTCTGCAGGGTTTTTCAGCTTAGCAGTCCTCTTCTTCTTAGGTTGCAGGAATCTGAGTTCCTAGGTTCAGTGGAGCCCCTAAATACACAATTTAGGGGTGTGTTTAGGTCTGGGAGGGCAGTAGCCAATGGCTACTAGCCCTGAGGGTGGCTACACCCTCTTTGTGCCTCCTCCCAAGGGGAGGGGGTCACATTCCTATCCCTATTGGGGGAATCCTCCATCTGCAAGATGGAGGATTTCTAAAAGTCAGAGTCACCTCAGCTCAGGTTGCCTTAGGGGCTGTCCTGACTGGCCAGTGACTCCTCCTTGATTTAATCATTATCTCCTCCGGCCTTGCCGCCAAAAGTGTGGCCGTGGCCGGAGCGGGCGGGCAACTCCACTAGCTGGAATGCCCTGGGGTGCTGTAACAAAGGGGGTGCACCTTTGAGGCTCACCGCCAGGTGTTACAGTTCCTGTAAGGGGGAGGTGATAAGCATCTCCACCCAGTACAGGCTTTGTTAATAGCCACAGAGTGACAAAGGCACTCTCCCCATGTGGCCAGCAACATGTCTCGAGTGTGGCAGACTGCTAAAACCAGTCAGCCTACACGGGTAGTTGGTTAAGGTTTCAGGGGGCACCTCTAAGGTGCCCTCTGGGGTGTATGTTACAATAAAATGTACACTGGCATTAGTGTGCATTTATTGTGCTGAGAAGTTTGATACCAAACTTCCCAGTTTTCAGTGTAGCCATTATGGTACTGTGGAGTTCGTGCATGACAGACTCCCAGACCATATACTCTTATGGCTACCCTGCACTTACAATGTCTAAGGTTTTGCTTAGACACTGTAGGGGCACAGTGCTCATGCACTGGTGCCCTCACCTATGGTATAGTGCACCCTGCCTTAGAGCTGTAAGGCCTGCTAGAGGGGTGACTTATCTATACTGCATAGGCAGTGTGAGGTTGGCCTGGCACCCTGAGGGGAGTGCCATGTCGACTTACTCGGTTTGTCCTCACCAGCACACACAAGCTGGCAAGCAGTGTGTCTGTGCTGAGTGAGGGGTCCCCAGGGTGGCATAAGACATGCTGCATCCCTTAGAGACCTTCCCTGGCATCAGGGCCCTTGGTACCAGGGGTACCAGTTACAAGGGACTTACCTGGATGCCAGGGTGTGCCAATTGTGAAAACAAAAGTACAGGTTAGGGAAAGAACACTGGTGCTGGGGCCTGGTTAGCAGGCCTCAACACACTTTCAAATCAAAACTCAGCATCAGCAAAGGCAAAAAGACAGGGGGTAACCATGCCAAGGAGGCATTTCCTTACAGGTCCCCATCAATATTACTCAAACTACAGCTCATACTCCTGAGTGGTCTGCATTTTGATCCATAAAACTTTACCTTTTCACCATCAGCACACTATTGCAGACACGCACAACAGATTTCTCCTGGTGCTAGGCATATTAACAGGCCATAAAAGCGCACTACTCAATCTATATGCCCCCAATGTTGATACCCCAGATTTATTTTACACGCTCCGAAAATGCACCTAGACAGAGAACCCGCAAATCATCTGATAATTGGGGGAGACTTCAATCTTCTCTAAGATATACGCTTGGACACTACATCCTTACATCCCGCTAATAAAACCCAGTCCCTGAAAGTCTTACATGATATATGCCATACCTACTCGTTGCGAGACCCCTGGCAGCTGTCTACCACTACCACACTGATCTGCACATTCTATTCTGCCCATGATACCTGGTCTTGCATTGATTTCTGGCTCATGTCGCCACTGACATGGCCTTGGCTTCATTCTGTTTCCCTCGACGATCATTCCCCAGTTCGACTCGATCTATGCATTCCCTGCATGGACTATATGGAGCGTTCATGGTGCTTTCCGCTATGGCCCTGCACAATGAGGTTTTCAGTTCTGACCTCCATTCTGCTATTACAGAATACTTTACCATCAACGTGGCTTCTGTTACATCCAAAGCAATACTGTGGGAAGCTTTCAATGGCCTACATTATAGGGATCACTATAGCTAAACATTCAGGTGTTCTGCAAACTATCCGCCAGGATATCGGCCGTGTTGAAGCTGCACTTGTTGACACAGACAGCAGAGCCACCAGGCGATCAGTGGGAGCACACTTACATGCCCAAGCCAAATTGCTGGATGAATTTAGGGAGCTGGCGGAGTTCCTGGGTAAATATGCCCAGCCGCCTCGGTATGGTGAGGGCGATAGGCCTAGCTGTACCTTGGCACACCTTATACTGCCTCCCAGGTCGATTTCCTATATCCCTGAACTACAAAGACCCAATGGCTCGATGACTTCAGAGGCAATGCCACTACTATTTAATTATTACAAGCAACTTTATGCCACCCGCGTACAGTGCTCTCCCCTGAGATGCTGCAGTATCTGGAGGAGGTGGCCATGGTGTGGCTGTGTTCAGTGCAGCAGCAGTATCTGAGCAAACCCTTCATTGTTGAGGTGGTGATGCTGACCATTGATTCATTAAACTGTTCTAAAGTGCCTGGCACGGATGGGTTTACTGGTGTCTTTGATAAGGCATACAAGCACATTCGACCCCCCACCTTCTGGATGTGTACCAGGAGGCCCTGGATGAGGGAGTGCTCTCGCCCACGCTTGGGTGGTTGAGGTCACCCTGTTATTAAAACCTGATAAGGACCCCACCCTATGCAGTTCATACCGACCGTTGTCTCTTTCGAATTTTGATAGTAAAATTCTGGCTAAGATGGTGGCTAACTGGCTGTCTCCTTTGTTGGACCAAATAATCTCACCAGCACAGTCGGTATTTGTGCCTCACAGATCCACGTTGCTTAATCTGCATACAATGTTTATGTCCGTTCACAGAGTCTTCCACAAGATACCGGCCATGGTTGCCCTACTAGATGCAAAGAAGTCCTTTGATTCTTTAGAATGGCCTTTCTTGGAGGCCACCCTCCGCAAGCTTGGCATGCCCCAGGGCTTTATCTCCTTAATCATACTGCTGTACTTCATCTCACCTGCCCATATCCGAGTTATTGGCACCCTGTCATCTGCCTTTCCTAACACTAGGGGAACAAGGCAGGGTTCCCCCTGTCACGCCTGCTCTTCATAATCGCCATGGACCCTCTGATATGGCACCTATAGGAGAAACATTGCATTCAAGACTGGAATATTGGTCTCCCTATATGCAGATGACATCCTGTTTCTCTGCCACCCCGTCACAAACCTGAGCCTGGTGCTTGCTGAGTTTGGCCGGTCTAGCGATTTCTCAGGACTGCGGATTAATTGGCATAAGTCTGAACTGTTCCCCCTCACGGACACAACCCCCCACCCCTTCCATGAGCTGTTAGTTTTCTCTTTTCTGGCATGAGGACCAGGTTAAATATGTGGGTGTCTACATACATCAAGAGAAGTAACAAATACTTAGATCAAACTATGGACCCGCAATAGAAAGATTAAATGCGAAGGGGCGTGACACACAGATAGACCTCTGGATCCGCTTCCCCTTATCCATGGCTGCCAGCATTGCATTAATTAAAATGATGGTGCTCCCACATTTTCTGTATCTATTTGTCAACATACCGATCTTTCTCACCAATACATTCTTCAATACACTCCAGAGTTCATTGACACCTTTGATATTGGCCGGGAAGCGACCCCACATACGTTGGGAGGTACTTCTGTATTAAAATGGGGGTTTTGGGGTTCCCCATTTTTAGCTATACTATTTAGCTGCCCAATGTCACTACGCTTACTATTGGTATCACCCCAATGCCCGGTTACCATATGATATAGCGGAAAGGTATTCTGTGTTCCCCTCCCGCTTACAATTGCTGCTCCCATCTGGCCTCCCTCTGGATCCCACAGATATCCAGCCGCTGGTCACAACATTTTGGGCTTGGAGCCATTTGTCTCACCTTTTGTCTTGCAGCTTGTTCTACTCAGCGGAAGTCCCTCTGGGTAACAATCCTTGGGTTCCTCTCACAGCAGAAAAATTGGTGCAACATACACTTTGCTCTCTTCAACTTTTGTACCATAGGTGACTGCTTCCCACATGATCCTGTATTCTCGTGAACGGAGGATTGTCGCTTTGTGTTCGCTTTGTGTCCGCCATATATATGGATTATTTTATCCTCTGCCGTTTGCAGAGTACACTACAGGCACTTTTGCCCTAGATTCCTCTGGCACCCTCGGACTTTCCACCCCTACACTAATTATCACAGCAGACTCCAGCGCTGCTTTATTTTCCAAGTTGTACCATGCATGCCTCAAGCTTCTTCCCGTTCAGGATTGGAGGGGGTAGGAGGCCTGGGAGGCGGACTTAAGGCATCATATATCTAATAAGGTATGGTACGCCTGCTGTTCCCAAATACGCACACTATCCCTCAACCACATGCACAAGCTTTTACATTATAAATTTCTCTATAGAATGTACATAACACCCAGTGCCTTAGCCTAACTATACCCCTCTCGATCCTCTGTGTGTCTGAAATGCAAGGTGGATAATGCTGATTTTGCCCATTTAACAATGACATGAGACGGAGTGACGGAATACTAGAGGGACGATTTACTACATTGACATCAATGTTAGACACTACGGTTGCCCCTGATGGTGCTACTGGAATACGTCAAGGAAATTGTTAAACCTCTTAGACACTTTGCAACCATCGCCCTTCTACTGGCCAGGCATGAAATAGCTTTACACTGGGGATTTGGGACATTGCCTCTGGTGAGGGTGTGGCTTCAGAGTCTTATTTACCTTGACCACTTACTGACCCTGAATGACCCTGAGTTGCGCAACACTCCTGTCCATGAACACCCTGCCGCCCAGAACATGCAACTGTCTGTGATGGAGGCCTTGTCCCATATTGACTCTTTAACCTCTCATTGTTAACGGTGCATAATGTACATCATCCTTTACAACCTACACATGCTGCTATCCACTCCATTTGCTTATTCTATGTATAGCTCAATATGTGTTTGTCTCGAAATATGCTTGAATATTGGCCCATATGGGGCGTATGTCTTTCTCTGTTGGGTGTACAGCTTGTTATTCTTTCTTTCTTGGTTGCAAAACTTAATAAAAATATATATTTTTTTAAAGTAGTGTTCCTACTGAAGGTGGTGATGGTTTTTCATGTCAGAGAAGCGATTACTCTTCTGATCATATTTGCACCACCTAATCCTTCAAAAGAGAAAGAGAGATTCCACTGCTTGGACTCCAAGAGAGCGCTGAACAATTACATTTTTTGTATCAAGGAACACCAGGTGGATGATCAGCTCTTTGTGGGTGATGTCTGGTGCAAAGAAGGGTGAGGTAGTACAAAAACAAACCATCTCCTGAAGAATACTTCTCTTTACTAAGATCTGCATTGCATTGGCTAAGACGCAGATTCCTGAAGACCACACGACTTATCCCACCAGAGCTAGGGCTGCTACCACTGCATTTGCACACTGAGTGCCTTCCTGGTTATCTGGCAGGCTGCTACATGGGCTTCAGTGCACATGCCATAAAGAAACACTGCCTTGACAGCCAGGTCCGACAGGAAGACATTTTGCCTGCTCAGTCATGCAGAACTTTTTATCTGAGCCTTTCCACAAATCCGCCACCTCAAGAGGTACTACATTTGTATTTAGTCACAAGGTGATGAATTTATGGGTAAGTGTATCCATCTGAAGAGCAGGCTACTTATCTTCAGTAATGCTCTTTCTAGTAGATAATCTATCTAAAGGCAGATTCTTCACTGCCCTCCCACATCCCTGTTGTGTGGAATAGTACCTTTTTCCATCTAAAAGGGTCAGAATTTAAGAATCTGCACACTGATTGTTCAAATCTGACGTTGGGCTCCATGTTTGTTGGGGTGGACAAGGAAGTAAAAGGAACTATCTTCTGCACGTTTATATGCTGCACTGTTTGTTACTTTTGAAGTGGAACTATGATGGTGCAGAGCCACAGGGTGCCATTGACTGGCATGTGGGAGCACTGCCTTTTGAGTTTCCGGATCCTTTCCGGTGCAGGGGGATATTTACAAGGTGAGGATTCTGTGGTTAGATAAAGTAGCAACCAGAAAGAGTATTACCTTAGGGAGATAACTTCTTCTAAGTAAGCTGTGAGATATGATAAAACATGGACTAACATATAAAAGGGTTTCTAAAGAATTAGTTCAGATGGAGGCAAATAAGAATGGAGTTCCCAAGGTTGGTTACAGCACCATTTATGGACTGATTCGACTGAGTTTCCAGGTGTAAAGCTATGTTAACTACAAAGGCACCACACTTGGATTATTACTGGAATGCCCACTTTCGAAATGTCTCAGCAGAAGCACAACACTGCTGTCCATCTTGCAGTACATAAATGCCAACGTGACTGGCTTTCATATCACCTGCAAGCAACTCCCAATGGAGCACTGACCATTTTTCGAGTTTCTCCCTCATTGCACATCAAACAGTCTTTTGGAATTTCTCCTCAGTTTCAACTTAAACATAAGGTATATTTTTCTCTCAAGCTTTACAATCATTGCTCAACCTTCATCAAATCCCTTGCTTCCTGTAATGGAAAGTAGGGCATTGTTTCTGTCTTAGCCCCATCCATGTGGAATGAACACACTTTGGGACTCAGACTGGATGAGACTATTTTAGCATCAGAAAATGACTCCTGTTTTCTGGTTGTAGCTGTGCATGCTGTTACAGTGCAAAGAAACCATCAGATATACTAGTGCTAGTAAAATGATGGACTGAAAGATAGATACATAGTTTAAGTATGGCCCGAAAGCCACTGTAAGGTCATATGTTTTCAAAGCACAAAACAGCAATTACTAATTGGTCTAAAGGATGACTAAACTGTTCTGCACCTTCTAGCTAAGAAGGTTGCTTGAAACCTATGTTCCAACAGAATTGAAAATGTTGTTAACTGGCAGCTGCCAGCCAAATGAATGCCACTCAGACCCCTCAGAATAAAAGCATGTTATGAGACTAGTGGTTAATGAAGGAGGTGACCAGGTACCATGGCCTTTAAGACTCTCTACCACATCACCCTCCCTTGCCCACCCTTGCTGTACCCAGGGCGGTGGCACAAAAATGAGTTTGTTGATTGGGGAAGACCTGCTAATTACCTTAATTATCCTCTGCGGTGCCATCAGAGAAGGATTGAATACATAGTAATAAAGAATTCACTAGTGTTCCAGTGGTGGCTGCTCATCATACAGAAGTACTCAAAGACTCACTTTTCCAGGTTCAATGCATGACCTCTATCAGTCGTGATTCACTGGCAATGGGACTACTAACCAAGTCATCTAGAGGAAGCCCTTATGTGGGCATAAATGCAGGCATTGGTATGCTGGTGTAGATTTCTCTAATGTGCTTATTGCTCTGGTGACGTCTTGTGCTGGTTGGTTCACACAGGAAAAGCATGGGGATGAAGCTGCATGCATGGCACTGCATACTCAAACCTAAGGGAAGGAAAGCAGTGGGGGTTTCCCTAGGTACTGGTTGAGGTAAAATACAAAAGAGTACTGTCGATCTGTGGCTACTTTTTTGGAGTGATTTTTTACCCTATAGAACAATGTTATTACAACTTCACAAAGGTAGGTGTCTTAGAATATGTATTACAGCAACAACTTTGAAAGTTGGATTTAAATATGACATCCTAATAAAATGGCACAGTTCAGTTCTGGAATATGCATCATTAATATAATACACTCATATTTAACATTATAATCTATATTATCAGAGGATCTGAATAGGTAGCTTACAAACCATCTAACAAGATGTGATCCAACATGCACAAGTACAGTTACAGCATGGTTGCTGTTTTTGCCAGATAGGACCTTGGTGATACCCAGATACCGTGGGGCAGGAACTTTGTGGATGCAGAGTGGCATAAAGTACTGATTTCCCACAACAATTTGATAAGTCTGCAATACAATATTTCAGTTCAGTGGATTTACCATGGTGCCCGGTCATAACCAATCAACATTTTACCAAAAATAATGCTAACACTATGTATTTGCAGTGTCCTTTAAGGATGTCTTTAACTTAGCCTGGCTGTCCCATTAATAAGGATATGCCCCTCTGAAGTTCTCTTATTTATTGTATCACATGTATATCATCCTGCCTGAAGTGCTGTACCGGAGACAATCCCAAGCAAGATCTCAGCCTCTTCAGCCCTACAATGGCAACACTTTGAATCAGTCGACAAGCCATATCATCAGTGCTTAATTTGAAATGGTTGTTTCCTGTGCTCAGCACCGGCACTTAATCCTCCACACTGTCTCTTATGACAATATGCCACCTAACGGAACTGTTTCTTCAATTTTTAGATGAGCACTACAACAGTTGTTTAACCCCTTGGGTGCCTGGGACAATCTGGTTAAGTCCTTGACCACAGCGGTTGTGTGCAATGGATGTAATCAGCTTGTCCTGCACCCAGCCCACTCTCCGGGGAAGGGGGGCAGGAGGCCTGCTAGATGCCAGGGAATTGAAACAAAATAGAGGGGTGGGAGGTGGCAACCAGTATGGGCATGGTTATGTCCACCACCCCAACTGAAGGGCGTAACAGTCTTTCAAGGCCCCCCTGCAAACTAAACTTATCCCAACAGCAAGTAAGAGGACATTTGATTATTTTGGGTTTGGTTTTGATTTTACATTTGGGCCAAGGGAGCATGGCTAACTCTCAATATCATCCCACTTGAAATAGTGAACAGCTGCACTTTTTGGACTTTGGTACGCTGCCACCTATAAATATCTACCAGACCTAGACACATGTGAAAACGAAACATCTGGGTGAGTCCAGGGTGGTGTGCTTCACGTGCACCCCACACCATTTTCTTACCCTCAATGCCCTGCAAACCTCTAACTTTGCTTGAAATCATGCATTTTCCTTACATTTTTGTGATGGAACCTTCTGGAATCTGCAGGAATCCACGAAATTCCTACCAACCAGCATAGTCGCATCTACACGGATAAAGATTCTGCCCCATTTGTCAGCTTATAAACTTCTTTATTTCAAACTCCCCTTTTGGACCCGCTTTGGTTCCCTCTCAGTTTCAACATGTTTTTGGCCCTTCCCTGTCACAGGCATTTGG
This sequence comes from Pleurodeles waltl, assembly GCF_031143425.1. Lineage (NCBI taxonomy): Eukaryota > Metazoa > Chordata > Amphibia > Caudata > Salamandridae > Pleurodeles > Pleurodeles waltl. Next base: position 666,688,588 of record NC_090449.1, on the reverse strand, counting down.
CCCACTTACACAGGTGAGGTATCATTTTTTTTCAGGAGACTGAGGGGAACATTGGGTGGTAGGAAATTTGTGCTGGTGCGAGGATCCTACACAGAAATGTGAGGAAAATGTTTTGTTTTTTTTTGCTAAATTTGAGGTTTCCTGAGGATTCTGGGTAAGAAAATACTGGGGGATACACTCACGTCACACCTCCCTGGACTCCCTCAGGTGTCTAGTTTTCAGATATGTCTGGGTTTCATAGGGTTCCCTAGATGGCTGATGAGCCCAGGTCCAAAAACGCAGGTGCCCCCCTTGCAAAAACAGGTAGTTTTGTAATAGATAATTTTGATGTGCCCTTGTTGTGTTTTAGGGCATTTCCTGTCGTGGGCACTAGGCCTACCAACAGAAGTGAGGTACCATTTTTATAGGGAGACTTGGGGGAAATGCTGGGGGGAAGTTAATGTGTGGCTCTTCTCAGATTCCAGAACTTTCCCATCACCGAAATGTGAGGAAAAAGTGTTTTTTTGGTCACATTTTGAGGTTTGCAAAGGATTCTGGGTAACAGAACCTGGTGAGAGCCCCACAAGTCACCCCATTCTGAATTCCCCTATGTGTCTAGTTTTAAAACATGTATAGGTTTGCTAGGTTTCCCTAGGTGCCGGCTGAGCTAGAGGCCAAAATCCACAGCTAGGCACTTTGCAAAAAAACAGGTCAGTTTTCTTTGGGAAAATGTGATGTGTCCATGTTGTGTTTTGGGGCATTTCCTGTCCTGGGCACTAGGCCTACCCACACAAGTGAGGTACCATTTGTATCTGGAGACTTGGGAAATGCTGGGTGGAAGGAAGTTTGTGGCTTCTCTCAGATTCCAGAACTTTCCATCACCGAAATGTGACGGAAAAGTGTTTTTTTGCCAGATTTTAAGGTAACAGAACCGGGTGCAAGCCCCACAAGTAACCCCAACCTGGATTGCCCTAGGTGTCTAGTTTTAAAAAATGCACAGGTTTGCTAGGTTTCCCTAGGTGCCGGCTGAGCGAGAGACCAAAATCTACAGCTAGGCACTTTCCAAAGAACACGTCAGATTTCAATGTAAAAATGTGATGTGTCCATGTGACGTTTCCTGTCGCGGGCACTAGGCCTACCCACACAAATGAGGTACCATTTCTATTGGGAGATTCGGGGGAAACATAGAATAGAAGAACAAATGTTATTGCCCCTTGTCTTTCTCTACATTTCGTTCCAAATGTAAGACAGTGTGTAAAAAAGGAGTATTTGAGAAATGCCCTGTAATTCACATGCTAGTATGGGGACCCCCGGAATTCAGAGGTGTGCAAATAACCACTGCATCTCAACACCTTATCCTCAGCCCATTTTAGAAATACAAAGGTTTCCTTGATACCTATTTTTCCTCTTTATATTTCAGCAAATGAATTGATGTATACCCTGTATACAATGAAAACCCATTGCAAGATGCAGCTTATTTATTGGCTCTGGGTACCTAATGCTCTTGATGAACCTACAAGCCCTACATATTCCTGCACCAGGAGAGTCCAGCAGACATAACGGTATATTGCTTTCAGAAATCTGCCATAGCTGGGAAAAGTTATAGAAGAAAATGTGGACAGAAATGGCTCTTTTTCACCTAAATTTCAATTTTTTATTTTATTTTAGCTGTTGCTTTCTGTAGGAAAACCTTGAAGGATCTACACAAGTGACCCCTGCTGAATTCAGACTTTTGTCTACTTGTCAGAAATGTTTAGCTGTCTGGGATCCAGCATTGGTTCCACAACCATTTTTGTCACTAACTAGAGGAGGCTGAAAGCACAACTAATAGTAAAAATGGGGAATGTCCCAGTAAAATGCCAAAATTGTGTTGAAAAATGTGTTTCTCTGATTCAAGTCTGCCTGTTCCTGAAAGCTGGGAAGATGGTGATTTGAGCACTGCAATGCCTTTGTTTATGCCATATTCAGGGAAAAAAAACACATGCTTTCTTCTGCAGCACCTTTTTCCATTTTTCAGAAAAAAACTACATTTTAGCTGTATTTTTGCTAATTTCTTGGTCTCCTCTAGAGGAACCCTTAAACTCTGCATACCTTTGGAATCCGAAGGATGTTGAAAAAAAGGACACAAATTTGCCATGGATAGCTTTTGTGGACAAAAAGTAATGAGGGCCTAAGCGCAAACTACCCCAAATAGCCATAAAAAGGCCTGGCAGCGAAGGGGTTAATCAGTCAATAAACAATAAAAAACGACTAATACCCGGCACCTGTGTCATTCTTATACCTGCGTGCCCTTGAATAGTCCATATTGTCAGACTTGTAGGAGTGAGTGTTAGTAGTAGTGTTGGTACCTTTATTGGCAGCACTGGCAGGGGCAATAGGTGGTGCAAGCTGTAGTGGCTTCCTGAGAAGAGCCCTGGCAGTTATGTTTTTACATATTAAACACTGCATATTTTGATATGCTAGCTGTGGTGTAGTATATTTTAAGTGTAATAAATAAAATCTGCCATTTGTGTAGATCTTTTGTTTGCCGCCAACGAAAAAAGACATGCAGCATTTACTATATCTTGTTCAGATTGTCTTTCCCATTTACTTTTTTCCTCAGCACACAGATGCAGCAACATAACATATGTACCACGTACCCCTCAGAAATAATGCAAGGACAACACCTATAGATTAAAGTGAGTGTAATAAGATAAAATAGTATAAATACGTGCATCCAAATCAAAGTAAATACATATTTACAAATGTAGGGACACTGCCCAGTCCTCAATGTCCGTGAGCCACAGGGCCACGTCACATAGTCCAAGGCCCCACCTTACTCCTGCAACAACATGGAGAGAACACTGCATGGGCATCAGGTTGAAAAATAGACAGGCACCTCAGGGGGATTGGGAATGGGGGGGCACCTCAGCCGTAAGATGGTACAACACCCCTGGTCCTGGAGGGGGCAACATGACCATCACTCTGTCCTGGGGAGTGCAAGGCCACAGTCTCTCAAGTGGGTGATTTGCCCACTACTTGGTCCTGGGGAGTGCAAGGCCACAGTCTCTCAAAGTGGGTGATTTGACCACTGCTTGGTCCTGGGGAGTGCAAGGCCACAGTCTCTCAAATGGGTGACTTCTTTCACTGGTTCTGGAGGGGCCATTGTGCCCAGTGAGCTTCATTCTAGGAAGGATGGGGTGAGTGGATGGCTTCTCCACTGGTTCTGGAGGGGGCATTGTGCCTAGTGAGCTTCATCCTGGGAAGGATGGGGTGAGTGGATGGCTTCTCCACTGGTTCTGGAGTGGGCATTGTGCCCATTGATGCAGATCTTGGGGAGTGCAAGGTCACAGTCTCTCAGCTGGGTGTCAGACCCACAGGATTTGCTGGTGCCAGGCCGCACAACAGCCCATGGTCGCAGGACTATACACTGTCCGCCAGCGGTGACGGCTGCTCAGTGGTGGCAGTGGTGGTGCTGCTGGTGGAGGTGCTGCCAATGGGGCTACTGCTGCTGGTGGCGGTGCTGGTGGTGGCGCTGGTGGCGGTGCTAGTGGCGGTGTTAGCAGTGCTGGGGGGAGGCTCCAGCCCTTCCCCTGCAGCCTCAGACGGCTGAACCACCATGGTTGGTGGTGGGGGCTCCGACTGAGTCCTAGCACCAGGCCTCTTGTCCATTTTGATTGCTGGTGCAGGCCCCTTGCCCTTCCTGCCAGCAGCTGGGGATGGCTCCTTGCTCCTTTTGGCAGCAGCTGGGGACTGCCCCTTGCTCTTCCTCTCAGCATCCGGGGACTGCTCCTTGCCCTTCCTTTTAGTACCAGGGGGGGCCTTCTTGCCCTTCCTTTTAGCAGCTGGGGGTGCCTCCTTGCCCTTCCTTGCAGCACTAGGTGCAGGCACCCTTTCAGTGTGGCTGACTGGTGCCCGGGATCCTCTCCCACCTGGTGTAGCTGTGGACACTACTGTGCCTGTGGACAGGGTGCCTGAGGTGCTTGCCTGGGTCATGACCACCCTGGCCTGATGTGAGGGACGCAGGGGGGAGGGGTAGGGAAGAGGTCAATGTTGGCAAGGAAAAGCTTCTTAGGGACATTGGGGTGGGAAGGGGAAGAGGAGATGGTTTGGGAGTGGAGGAAGAGGGAGTGGTTGTAGGAGGTGTCAGTCTGCTGTGTTTGGGTGCATGTGCATGGGCTGGATGCTGTTGTGAGGTGGATGGCTGTTGGGTGTCTGAGTGCTTGTGCTTGTGTACTTTGGGAGAAGGGGGCACAGACACAGTGGGAGAGGACACATGGGACGTATGCATGGATGGGGGGTTGGTGTCTGCCAGTGAGGGGCATGTGCTGTTAAGTGGGCTGGTGATGGGGGTAGTGGATGAGGATGTAGTGCATGCAGGTGTGAGTGGAGATGCAACTGGGAGGGAGGTGGATGACGAGGAGGAGGGGGCCACAGTGGAGGCAGTGGATGTTGGTATGTCTGCATCTGGATGGTGTTTGTGTGAGTGTCTGTGGGATAAAGTGTGTTGCTTGTGTTTGCCACGTCCACTCTTGTGTGTTGTCCTGGGTGCATGCTCGTCTGCCCGTGTGCTTGGGATAGGCTGGGGGTTGAGGGAAATGGAATTGGGTAGAGGAAGTTGGAGGGGGGAGGCTAGAAACAGGTACAATGGCTGCCATCAGAGAGGAGGCCAGAGCCTGGATTGATCTATTTTGGGCTGCCATGCCAGTGTGAATGCCCTCCAGGAATGCATTTGTTTGTTGCATTTGGGCTGCCAGCCCCTGGATGGCATTCACAATGGTTGACTGCGCAACAGAGATGGACCTCAGGAGGTCAATAGCCCACTCACTCAGGGCAGCAGGGCTAACTGGGGCAGGGCCTGAGGTGCCTGGGGCGAAGGAGATGCCCACCTTCCTGGGTGAGCAGGCACGGGAAACTCGCTGAGGGGCTGCTGGGAGGGCGGTGCTGGTACGGGAGTGGCGGCTGTACCTGTAGTTGGTGTGGGCACAGAGGTGTCCGCCACCACCAGGGAGCTTCCATCGGAGGAGGTATCACTGTCAGAACTGTCCCCTACAATCTCCGCTGTGGTGCTCCCCTCACCCTCCGTCCAACTGGTGCCCTCACTGTCGGTGGATTCGGCCTCCTGGGTCCTGTGGGATGCAGCACCCTCCATCGCCGGTGCCTCTGCTCTTCCTCCAAATTATGCTAATGCACAGAAATACAGGGTGACAAAACAAAAAGAGGGGGGAAGAGACAAAGGATACACTTGGTCAATGGTGGCATCAACACCACCGTTGGCGTACATGACACACACACAGGAAACAGCCCTACGCACTAGGCAATGCACTACCAGTCACAATGCTAGCCACCAGGTCATGGATAGGGACAACTAACACCAATTGCAGCATACCTGAGACCCACAGACCCCTGCCCAGTAGTGAATGCCTACTAGCTTGATTGGAGGAATTTTACATCAGATCCCTGCCCAACATGGGACCTACTCTGCAATGTCAGGCTTGGTCTAGGGGCAGCCACAGACACACATCCCCCATCCGGATACCACCCCACCAGGTGCAAGTTGTATATTGGGGCACTGTACTCACCCCCTTGTGGCTGCTGTGATTCCCCCAAGCACCCATCCAGCTCCAGATAGACCACCGCCAGTATGTGGGCTATCAGGGGGGTCAGGGTTCGATGGGCACCCCTTCCTCGTTGGGAGGCCATCCCCAGCTGGGCCTCTGCCGTCTTCTGTGCCTAGCATCTCAGGTCCTCCCACCGTTTCCGACAGTGGGAGCTCCGCCTGCCATAGACCCCCAGGGTCCCCACGTCCTTGGCGATGGCACACCATATACCCTTTTTCTGATGGGCGCTGACCTACAGGGAAATGGACACAGGGAAAGTTATTAGTCCGACCATCCTGCCTGTCACACTCATGGCCCACCATGTCCATTTCCATCCCCATTAGCACAGACATGACCCACCATACATGCTGCATGCTGCCCAGGGCCCATCCACCAACCCCCACCTACACGAGGCCTTCACACACAGCACTCCATGCGTTCACACCCCATGCATCGTACTCACAGTGCACTAACCTGTTGGTCTGGAGGCCCATACAGCAGTCAGTACTGGGGTAGGACCCCATCCAACAGTCTCTCCAACTCCGCCGAGGTGAAGGCAGGGGCCCTTTCCCCAGTCACACAGGCCATTGTCAGTTACAGACACAGGTCACAGCAGCACATGCAGTGAAGGTCCTCTCCTGTTGAAGGTCAGGTAGCAAGTGAGGGAACAGATAGAAAATGGCGGTCACGTCTGCGAAGGTTCGTTCCGTCACCGCAGGCGTACATCACCATTGGCCACTGTACCCCATAGGGCCCAATATAAACCAATGAGGAGTTGCACAGCGGTTCTCGACCGCCTCCCACAACGGCGCACAACGTCAGCCGAATTACCTCATTTCTACATGTCCCTCCATACAGGACAGGCAGGCGTCATTTCAGGGGGATGCAGGCCATGGCTCCTAACTGCGTCACAGTACACATATACACCATTTGGACCTATCCAACAAAATACTTTTCAATCACAACATGCATTGAAGTGTAGTGGTTGGAAATAAGAGATACTGACCAGCTGTTCACCATTTTGCCCCATAGGTTGCAACCGCTGTGGATGAATAAGAGATGGAGACATCCCCGTGTACAGACCCCTGGTGGATGTGGCAACACAGGAGGACAGGCACATTACCCCCCCCTATAGCCTGGACAGGGCCACAATCACAGAGCTGTGTGCCCAATTGGATCCTGACCTGATATCTGCTATCCGTCACCCCACTGGGATCCCCCCTCTTGTGGAAGTGCTATCTGTGCTCCATTTCCTGGCAACTGGCTCCTTCCAAGTGACAGTGGGCTTGGCAGCAAGAATGTCACAGCCAATGTTCTCAATAGTGCTGACCAGAGTGTTGTCTGTCCTGATTAAACACATGCACAGCTACATCGTATTCCACCAGGTGGAGGATTTGGCCACAGTGAAAGCTGATTTCTATGTAATGGGGCTTATCCCCAACATTATTGGGGCAATTGATGGAACACATATTGCATTTGTCCCCGCCTCGCCCCCCCAGTGAAATGAACAGGGGTTCAGAAATCGAAAGAGCTTTCACTCCATGAATGTACAGATGGTGTGCCTGGCAGGCTAGTGCATCTCCCACGCCAATGCAAAATATCCTGGGCCTGTGCATGATGCCTTTATCCTGAGGAATAGCAGCATCCCATATCTGATGGCTCAACTTCAGAGGCACAGGGTGTGGCTAATAGGTGAGACCTGGTTCCCACCCAGTGGATGTTGGTGTATGGGTTTGGTGTGGGCCTTAAGGGTTAGTGTGTAGCTAACAGTTGTCCCTCGATATTTTCAGGTGACTCTGGTTACCAAAATCTCTCATGGCTACTGACCCCTGTGAGAAATCCCAGGACAAGGGCAAAGGAATACTACAATGAGGCACATGGGCGAACAAGAAGAATTATAGAGAGGACCTTTGGCCTCCTGAAGGCCAGGTTCCATTGCCTCCATCTCACAGGTGGATCCCTGTACTACTCACCCAAGAAGGTCTGCCAGATCATCGTGCATGCTGTATGTTGCACAACCTTGCCTTACGTCGCCCGGTGCCTTTTCTCAAGGAGGATGAGGCTGGAGATGGCCGTGTGGCAGCAGTGGACCCTGTGGACAGTGAAAATGAGGAGGCAGAGGATGAGGACAATAGAAGTGCAATAATTCATCAATACTTCCAATGACACACAGGTAAGGCAGTGTATCTTCATATTTAAATGACAGTTTTGTGTTTGACATTGTCCCTGGCAGGCTGATTTTCCCACGTCTGTGGCCACTCACTGTACCCTTTAGCATCTCTATTTGCAGATATTGGTGCCCCACTGTCGCTCCTGGTGTGTTGACTGCAGCCAAATACAGGTCACTGCTATGTATACATTACTGTACAGTTGAATTGCAATGTTTGAACCTTGTTAAGCAAATACATACTTAAATCATTTGACATACTCCATAATTGTATGTTTTCAAAGGGTGTTTATTTAAGTGCTAAGAAGTAGAGGGGATGTCCAGTGGGCTGGCGTGATGGTGGAGGAACGTCCAGGATAGAGTCCAATCTATTTGTATCACAGGTGCATTGTCCAAGGGGGCATAGGAAGGGGAGCAATGGCAGTTCAAGGTGGACAGGGTGACAGAGTGGGACACAAGAGTGACAATCAGGAAAGTGTTATTTCCTGGCGGGGTCTTGGCAATAGTCTTTGGCTTCTGCCTGGATCACAGGGAACATTTGCGGGGTGGTTCTCCTTCTGTAGGGGGAGGGGTGCTGGCGGCCAGTTGGTCCTGTGGCGGGGTCTCCTGTCCCCTAGCAGCAGCGGAGGTGGAGGGCTGTTCATCAGTTTGGCTAGTGGCAGGGGTCTGGTGGGGTGCCACTGCCTCCCTCATAGTGTTGGCCATGTGACCAGGGTGGTGTTGATGTCCTTCAAGTCCTCCCTGAACCCCAAGTACTGTCCCTCCTGCAGCCGCATGTTCTTCTGCATATTGTCCAGTATCTGGCCCAGCATATCCTGGGAATGTTGGTATGCTCCTGGATCGCAGTGAGTGCCTCCTGGAGAGTCGGTTCCCTGGGCCTGTCCTCCCCCTGTCGCACAGCAGTCCTCCCATCTTCCCTGTTCTCCTGTGCCTCTGTCCCCTGAACCGTGTGCCCACTGCTACTGACCCCATGTCCCTGATCGTCCTGTGTTTGTGGTGTGGCCTGGGGTCCCTGTAGTGGTGGGCACACTGCTGATTGACGTGTCCTGGGGACAGAGGTATGGGCCCGCTGGGTGGCTGCTGTGGTGATGTTTCCTGAGGGGGGAGCCTCTGTGGTCCTGAGGGGAGAGCCTCTGTGGTGGTGTGAGAGTGTGCCTGGGTAACCGACTGTCCGTAGATCCGTAGATCCCTGATGGTCCAGGTTGGTCATCCAGATCGAGACGAGCAGAGCTGCTGTCATCACTGTGGGCCACTTCTGGGGGGGGGACTGGGTGTTGCTGGCACCTTGTAACAGGGATCTGCCAATATCCCTTTGTCAGGTCCAAAGTGGACATGTACTTGGCCTGGCCTAATTTCTCCAGCAACTCATTTATCCGAGGCATAGGATATGCGTCAAAATACGTAAGTTCATTAACCCTTCGGTAATCCACACAAAACCGAGTGGTCTCATCTGGTTTGGGTACTAATACCACAGGGGAACACCAGGGACTGTTGGATGGCTCGATAATTCCTGACTGTAACATATGTGGAACTTCTTGCTCGATTAGGTTTTTCTTGGCCTCGGGGACTCGATATGGTCTTTGTCATGCTATTGCCTCATTCTTGGTACGGATGCTATTTTCTGCTAATTGTGTATGGCCGGGCCGTCGGGAGAAAACATCCATATAGGATTGTACCGTCTGTGTGAGTGAGGTTTTCTGTTTCTCCGAAAGGGATGCATTGATTTGGGGACTGCTTTCCTCTTGGTTTGTGGAAAAGGGGAAAGAAGGATATGGTATGTGTTAGAAATGGGGATTTTGGTTGGCAGTCAGGTTACCCCCTGTCCAAGCAAAAGCCCTCACTCTAGTCAGGGTAAGTCACACACAATCCAAGATTATCCTGTGCTCACCCTCTGGTAGCTTGGCACGAGCAGTCAGGCTTAACTTAGAAGGCAATGTGTAAAGTATCTGTGCAATAAATCATACAATACCACCATATAGCACCACAAAAATATACCACACAGTGTTTAGAAAAATATATAATATTTATCAGGATAATTGTAGGTCAAAACGAAATAAAGTTCCAATGTGAATTCGTAGAGATATCACTGGAAAGTGGATTGCGGGGATTACCAGATGTCCAGGGTCTGTGCGTGGATTTACCTGCTTGTTTTCCGGCTGCGCGCCGTTCTGCGGGGCTGCGCGTAGAAATTACGATCTCACGGCAGGCGTCGCGTCGATTTCTCCTCTAGAGGTCGGGCGGCGTTGTCCTTGCGAAGCCGTGCGTCGAAGTTCCGGTCATCCCGAAGTCGTCGCGTCGATCAGCGTCGGTGTGCGGCGTTTTTCTCGCCGCGGAACAAGCTGTGCGTCGAAAGTTTCGGTGCACGTAGCGTCCAAGTGAAAAAGGGAAGTCTTTTTGGTCCTGAGACTTCAGGGAACAGGAGGCAAGCTCTATCCAAGCCCTTGGAGAGCACTTTCACAGCCAGACAAGAGTTCAGCAAGGCAGCAGGCCAACAGCAAGGCAGCAGTCCTTTGTAGAAAGCAGACAGGTGAGTCCTTTGAGCAGCCAGGCAGTTCTTCTTGGCAGGATGTAGTTTCTGGTTCAGATTTCTTCTCCAGCAAGTGTCTGATGAGGTAGGGCAGAGGCCCTGTTTTATACCCAAATGTGCCTTTGAAGTGGGGGACACTTCAAAGAGTGGCTAAGAAGTGCACCAGGTCCCCTTTCAGTTCAATCCTGTCTGCCAGGGTCCCAGTAGGGGGTGTGGCAGTCCTTTGTGTGAGAGCAGGCCCTCCACCCTCCCCGCCCAGGAAGACCCATTTAAAATGCAGATGTATGCAAGTGAGGCTGAGTACCCTGTGTTTGGGGTGTGTCTGAGTGAATGCACAAGGAGCTGTCAACTAAGCCCAGCCAGATGTGGATTGTAAGGCACAGAAAGATTTAAGTGCAAAGAAATGCTCACTTTCTAAAAGTGGCATTTCTAGAATAGTAATATTAAATCCAACTTCACCAGTCAGCAGGATTTTATATTACCATTCTGGCCATACTAAATATGACCTTCCTACTCCTTTCAGATCAGCAGCTACCACTTCAATACTGTATGAGGGCAGCCCCAATGTTAGCCTATGAAGGGAGCAGGCCTCACAGTAGTGCAAAAACGAATTTAGGAGTTTTACACTACCAGGACATGTAAACTACACAGGTACATGTCCTGCCTTTCACCCACACAGCACCCTGCTCTAGGGGTTACCTAGGGCACACATTAGAGGTGACTTATATGTGGAGAAAGGGGAGATTTAGGCTTGGCAAGTACTTTTAAATGCCAAGTCGAGGTGACAGTGAAACTGCACACACAGGCCTTGCAATGGCAGGCCTGAGACAAGGGAAAGGGGCTACGTAAGTGGGTGGCACAACCAGTGCTGCAGGCCCACTAGTAGCATTTAATCTACCGGCCCTATGCACATAGAGTGCACATTACTAGGGACTTATAAGTAAATTAATAGTCCAATCAGGTATGATTCAAGGTTACCATGTTTTAAGGGAGAGAGCATATGCACTTTAGAACTGGTTAGCAGTGGTAAAGTGTGCAGAGTCTAAAAGCCAGCAAAAACAGTGTCCAAAAAGTGGAGGGAGGCAGGCAAAACGTTAGGTGTGACCACCCTAAGGCTGTCAGGTCTAACAGTATGTCTTCCCTATGGTCAGTGGTGATATGGTGGACCTTTTCTATGTTTTCAGATTTATGCCATTTTTTTAACAGATTGATGTGGTAGATCTGTTCTCTATTGTATCTATGTGGAAGTGCCAGTTTATATGTTGTGAGGTTGATCTGCTCCAATACTTTGTAGGGTCCTTGCCACCGGGCTAACAATTTATTCTCACTACTGGGGAGAAGGACTAATACTTTGTCCCCTACGTTAAAACTGCAAAGCACACTTCTGGTGTCGTAACCCTTTTTCTGTTTGTCTTGAGCCTCACGGAGACTGGTATGTGCCTTTTTCCAGACCGAGTGTAAATTCTCCCTCAATTCTTTAGTATAGGTCAGTAGGTCTTTTGCTTCCTCATCTGTCTCTTCCTACTGTTCGACTAACATTTCGAGCAGAGTGGGGGGTGGTTGGCCAAATAACAGTTCGAAGGGACTGTGACCAAGGGATGTTTGAGTATGGGTGCGTATTGCATATAGTACAAGGGGTAGTTTCTTTTCCCAGTCCCTTCCGTCTTCAGCTATACTCTTCCGGAGTAAAGATTTAATGGTCTTGTTGTACCGTTCTACGAGACCGTCAGTCTGGGGGTGATATACTGAGGTTCGGATTTGTTTTATTCCCAAGGTTTTACTGACTTCCGCCATCAGTAGCGACATGAAAGGGGTGCCCTGATCAGTTAAAATTTCTTTAGAGAAACCGACCCGTGAGAAAAACTCAATCATTGCTTGGGCTACTACTTTTGTGTGCATGCTGGGGATACCGAGTGGCATAATCCACCATTACAAGAACGTATTGCCTTCCTCTACTGGAGGGAGTGAGGGGACCGATAAGGTCCATGCCCACTCGGGTGAATGGGGTTTCTATAACTGGGAGGGGTTGTAATGGGGCAGGAGGTTGTGTGACAGGGTTATATAGCTGGCACTTCTGACAATTTAGGCAATATCTACGTATATCCCCATAGATTCCGGGCCAATAGAATTTTCAGAGGATAGCCTCCTCGGTTTTTTCTCGTCCGAGATGTCCCTCCCCTTGATCCCCATGTGCTAACTGCAAAACCTGTTGTCAGTAGCTACCAGGGACTATTAATTGTCTTTGTCTGTCATCACTAGACTGGGGAAGTCTATATAACAGGTGGTTATGGATTTGGAATGTCGGTCCCACCCTGGGTTCCTCGTTACTCAGTGCCCTCTCCCATGCATTCTTTAAGGAGGGATCGTCCCTCTGGCTCTGTCTAAAGTCTCCAGCTACCATATATACCTTGCCTATGGCTCCTGTGGTTGTCTTGTTGCTCCCATAGGCTTTTTCCCAGTATTGTTGTCTCTGGATCCGTTTCTGCCTTTTACTTAAGTGATCCTTGGATGGCTGGATTTCGGCTACATCCGGGTCGTATGGTACTTCGTCCCACCATTTTTTTAACATATGTTCCTCCCCTGCTTTACTCAACAATTTAGTAAAGGCAGTATAATCTGTCCCAATGATAATGTCCTCTTTGAGGTGTGGTAACACCCCCACCCTGAGGCTTTCCTCTTCACCCCTCCACTGAAACTTAATTGTAGCCATCGGATAATAGGCTTGGTCCCCATGGACACAGGCGATTAAGACATGGGTCTGGGGTATGTTTTGTCTCGGCTCCACCAGGTCTTTATGTATAAAGCTCTGACTGCAACCTGAGTCTACCAATGCTATCCTCTCTCTTCCATTGAGTAGGATTGGGAGGATATATGTAGGTTTTGTTTCTCCTACCCAGAACACCCTCCCTTTGGTGACCCCGATTTCCATTGGTTCTTCCATATCATTTTGCTTGTGCGGGCAATACCGCGCGATGCGAACCCATTCTGAACAATGATAACATTGAGGTCCGGTTGCAGGAAGTGGGGTTTGGAGCGGATGTGGTACACGCACTCGTTCAGGATCATGGGAACCCGGTGGTCGTGGGTTGAGTCCTTTTCCTATATTAGAACGCACAGGGGAGGGAACCGGGTGTCGACTGGGGTTGGCCTTAAAGTCGGGGCTCCTATGAAAGGCGCAAGTCAGTTCGATAGCCGTTTCATTGCTTAAGCCGGGGTGTTGGCGAACCCAATTCCGGGTGGAAGTGGGTAAGGCATCCAAAAACTGCTCTAATACTATGAGCTCAAACATCTCCTCACGAGACCTTTCCGTGGGATGCAACCATTGCCCAGCCGCATGTTGGACCCTATAACAAAGCGTACGGGGGCTTTCCGGAATGAGCCACTTCATGTGTCTGAACCGTGACCGATAACTCTCGCTGTCCAGTACTACCCTTTCTAATATGGTCTTTTTGGTATCTTTATAGGGAAGAGTACCGGTAGGATTTATGGCTTGGTATGCTGTTTGTAACTGTCCTGTTAATAGTGGCGCAATGTATTGACCCCATTTTTCTTCAGGCCAACTGGCAGAATTAGCTACCCTCTCGAAATTCAGGAATAAGGAGTCCGGATCGTCTTGGTCCTGAAACTTTTGTAGCACACTACCCGGTACATTGGGGTGTACCTTTGTATGAGCGATGGTCTCTGTTAGTTTACTTAGTGCAGTCTCATGAACGAGTTGGTTGTTCGCCATGATTGTGGTCTGACTTTTAAGGGCGGTTTGTAAGGCCTCACGCTCCTCTTTAGCATCCTTCATCTGCTGCTCCCACATCAACTGGAGATGACGTTGTCCCTCCGCCAGCTGGGCTATAACATCCGCCATGGTGGGCTTTTCCTCCATTTTTGCTTGAGAGGGGTCGTCCTATATCCCACTTCTGACATCACTTTGTAACAGGTTGGCCGATCGAATACACCAGACTGCCCGTTTTGAGTGATACGTAAAGTGCTTTTATTACTCTTTATACAAGTTCAACAGGGTTGTGGGAGTTTGGCTTGTAGGTAAGTATTGGTGAGTCTCTTCGTCCTTCTGGAGTCTCTTCGTCCTTCTGCCCAATAATCTCGTCTTCTTCTTTCTTCCTCTTCCAGAGGCCTCGCGGGAAGCGTGTGGGGATAGAAGAAGAAATAGGTGTGGTAAGTGTTTGTTTATCCTTCTTTATTTCTTTCCTCTCTATTACTCCTATTCACTCTTCTGTCTTTAATACGTGGTTTTTCTCTATTTTTGAGCTTCCTCCACTCTCTGTCCTTTTAGCCTATTGGTTATGCCTGTGGTCACTTAGTTTCCCCTTTATTATCCCTCTGTCCTGGGGCTGGCGGGCTTCTTTCTTTTCTTTTCTATTTTCTCACTTGTATTCGTCTTATTTCCTCTCCTTTTCTTGGTCTGCTCTACCTGTGGTATATACGTCTCGCTACTGTTCTTTCCTTCCTTCATCTTAGGTCGGTTTTGTTTTCTCTTCCCTCTCTTATTGTTTCCTACGCTTATCTCCTTGTGTTTCTATGTGCGCCTCATTCCTGTGCTACTGTTTATGTGATTCCTCACGCCCATTCCCCCTTTTGTGCAATACCCGTGATTTTCCTTTCCCCGTCCTCCTCCCTCTTCCCGCTCCTTCCTCCCATTCCCGAGTTCCCGTACCTGGGTTGGCCATGCTTCTCCTGAAGCGTGGCGGGCTCATTCGTAAGCTCCTCGGGGCCCGCGCTCCTCTTCACGATGTCGGGTCCACACGAATCCTGACTCCGGCTCCTCTCCAGGCTGTCAAAGCCAAGTCCTGGCGTCTTCCAGATCTTTCTCGTTCCTCTGCTGTTCGTCTCTCGATTCACTCTCCGGCTCCTTCGTTCTCCACCACTGAATCCTTCCTCCTCTTTCCTGAGTGGGTGGTCCCACTCCTTTAACTGCCTCCGAGACGCGCGGTTCTGGCAGGGAGCCAATCGAGAGAGCAGCTCCCTGGGACGCTTACGTGCTGTTGATGGCAGTGACAGCACAAGTCCTCCTGGTGTGTGGGTCGGCCCGGTCCGACCCGTCACACACCTCTTCTCCGGTGTCTTCGGCTGGGGGATCTGTGGGGATGTAAATGCAGTGTTATTGTTTCTGCGCGTGACATCATGTGCATGGGTATGTTGTCCTCTATGGTTGATGTTGCCCTGGCAGATTAGCCTTTGTGTGAGTTGCTATTTGGTGGGCGAGGTGATTCTCTCCAGTGTGCATGCAGTGGTGATATGTGTCCATGCAGGTCTGTGAGGGGTGTCCATGCATTGGTGTTACATGCAGGGCTTGGTATTGGGATGAGTGGGTTGTGATGGTGGGGTATGTGGGAGGTGGTGATGTGATGGGAGTGAGGGTAAGGGTGGGGGTTTGTGATGGCATGCAGGTGGGGGGGTGATAGTAATGGAGATTTGACTTACCAGAGTCCAGTCCTCCTGCTACTTCTGCCAGGCCCTCAGGATGCATGATTGCCAAGACTTGCTCCTCCCATGTTGTTAGTTGTGGTGGAGGAGGTGGGTGTCCACCGCCAGTCCTCTGTACAACTAGTTGGTGTCTTGCTGCTGTGGAATGCACCTTCCCCCGTAGGTCGTTCCACTTCTTCCTGATGTCATCCCTTGTTCTTGGGTGCTGTCCCACGGCGTTGACCCTGTCCACGATTCTCTGCCATAGCTCCATCTTCCTAGCAATGGATGTCTGCTTCACCTGTGCTCCAAATAGCTGTGGCTCTACCTGGATGATTTCCTCCACCATGATCCTTAGCTCCTCCTCAGAGAACCTGTAGTGTCGTTGTGGTGCCATGGGTGTAATGTGAGTGGCATGGGTGAGCGTGTTTGGGGTGATGAGTTAGGTTGTGTGATCTAAGGTGCGTGGATGGTGTATGGGTGATGGTGCTATCTGGCTCTGGTTGTGTGGGTGCTCTTGCTGTATCTCTCTCTGGTGGCAATTATTTCTAGTCATAAAGGGTTTTGGGTAGTGTGGGTGTGTGTTTTATATTGGTGTGGGTGTGGTGTGTGTATGGGTGTCAGGTGTGTAGTTTGTCCAATGTGGTGGTGTTTTGTTTGTGTGTGTGTGTGTGTATTTTGAGCGCGGTGGTATGTACCACCAATGGTTTATCACTATTGAATGTCCGCCGCAGTGATTCGTGGGTCATAATATTGTGGGCGTAGTTCTGTTGGCGTAACGGTGTGGGTTTTGATACTGCCACTTTATCACTGACTTTTGGGCTGGCGGACTTGTGTGTGTGGCTTTATAGTGATGAATTGCTATGTGTGTGTCATAATATGCTTGGCGGTTATCCACTGCGGCTGCGGTATGTTGGCAGTAGTCGGCATGGCGGTAAGCGTAACTTACTGCCAATGTCATAATGAGGGCCAGAATCTTAAATTGTTGGCGGTGGATCTGCCTGGTATTAAGTTGGACTGGTCTGATCTGATCAGCCCAGGCAGTAATGGGGGCAATATCTTGGCCAAAATGTTATTGTCCACATTAATCAAAGAAAGTGGGCGACATGATTCACAAACATCTGGCCGTTTTGAGTAGAGCTGTCACCATGGCTTTTCTAAGGGATACGGGCATAATCTGCATCTCAAATACCACCCTGTATACTTCTAGTAAGAATAGGACTAGTTCTTCAGCAGTCGTTTTATAACACTCAGTTGAAAAACTATTACTTCCAGGAGTTAAGGCATTTTTCATGCCCTTGATCATCTCTTTTAGCTCTTCATTTGTTACAGGAACAGTAAGTAGTTTGTGTTCCAGCCAACCTAATGTCTTTACTAAATATGTGCGGATATCCAGAGGATCTAAATCTGCCCTGGCATAGTAGCTAATGAACTCTTTCTGTATTTCATTTGTACCATATAAAATAAGTCCATCTTCTGTCTCGGTGTTCTGCTTTCCTTCTCTTATCTTATGATGGAGCTTAGAAAACCTCTCTGGAATGCACTTCTTAGTTTAAAGAAGACATTTATTGTTATTATTACTTCACCACGAGGTTCCTGGAAGACGAAATTAGTAGGTTGGAAGCACACGTTTAAAATTAGTCGCAGCAATGAAAGCAAAATATATCAAAGTACTTCTCAGTTGCAATGCACACAGCAAATACATGTGATTATATTATAGCATAACTTCAAAGCAAAGCATAAAAGTCAAAATTGCATCACCATAGGGCCTATAACTCTGCTTCATCTTTCTGGGGCCTGCAAGTTGATGACTCCGGGTCAACTGCGAGAAAGAGATTTTCTACCCAAACGGGGTCAGGCAACTGACATCCATTACTGTCTGAAGTCAAGATATTTCTCCTCTTGCTGTTGCCCAGGGCCATCGTTCCAAAAACGTGCCCCCTCCTCTCAGACTCGGGAAGGCAAGCCTTTGGAGACTGGCCAGATCTCCTAGACCCCTCCTCTTCCCAAGGCTGAGCAGAAAGGAAAACACCAAATGTACGCTCTCTTATCAGCTAGACTTTGGTGTGAAAAACACAGCTTGGTCTATCATGTGGAAAAACACAGCTTGGAAAAACACAGCTCCTCTGCAATGTCTCAACTGCAATGTCTGACTCTACGTTAAAGCCAGTAGGCATCTAACCTAAATACCAAATGTAATGTCTAACTCCACGTTAAAGCCAATAGGCAGCTAACCTAAATACTGAATGTAATGTCTCATGCCATGTTAAAGCCAATAGGCAGCTAAACTGAATACAGAATGTAATGGCTAATGCCACGTTAAAGCCAATAGGCAGCTAAACTGAATACAATATGTAATGTACTACTTGTGAACATTGAGCAACTAATATGCGCAGTGGTGAAACACAAAGTCATTGGTCAAACACAATTAATAGCATAACACTCCACCCTATGACCAATTAATTTTTGTTTTCATACCTCTTATTTCAAACAAAAACAAAAAACAAAAACATCAAAAAAAAACATTATAAGCAAATCAGATTTGAATGATAAAAGCAGTCACTGTAAAGCAATGGAAGTGGATTAACATATTGATCTCATAACCTTTCAAATCAGATACATCTACAATGAAAAGACTGAAACTTATATACTGTGAGTGGGATAATAACTGATTGAACAGTGTCTCTAAAATAGCAAATTGACGTAGCATGAGCTCTACTCATGTAAAGGTACACGGTCCACCTGAAAAGTTTGCTGGAATGTAAGCGAAAGTCAGAGTTCCACACGTAAAAAACACAGACAGTTAACTGGTAAGGTTGCTTAGTTCCAGTGGAAGAATGTAATCAAACAAGTTGACAAACTTTATATTGATCCCAGGTAGAACTTGAACTGAAGGCGCCAGTTGCACAAAATGGATCCATGGGGTTTGTACTTTAATCAATCAGGTTCAGGTTGGGTCCCTCCCCCGACCCCACACGCACACACCCGAAGGGAGACCACACAGCACACTCATGGTCAGTGGCGAGTCATGGTAGGATCTGCAAAAGAAAAAAGTATGACTTTTCTTGCAAATAACATTTGTCATCTGAAATGTGCCCTTCTTCCCTTCCTTTTTTTATAATCTTGGGGCCCTTTTTTTATAATTTCTGCAGGTTCTGGGGGTCATTTGGGGATTCAGTCCACACGTTAGCACTGAGGTTTCTATCTGCTGCACCACAGCTTCTCTTTCGTTGCACTGTCAGAAGGGCTGGGGCAGACTCCTTCTTTACCAAACCTCCGTTCACTGCACTTTTGACAAGTTGGGCAATTCTGTCTCCAATCTGTATGAATAAATCAGATTATTTTCTATTTATCAGCATAATTTTGATTTCTCCTTGGTAATCTGCAGCAATCACTCCCCCTAAAACCTGATCAATTTGCCATATCTGTCCTGGTAACTTTCCTCTCCCCAACTGATCTCTGACTGTTTGTGGGACAGATTGCTGTTGTGTGTGCTGACAAATAGGACAGTGCAAAATCACAGTTTTTATCAAATCTATGGGAATGTGCATCTTTCTAATCTCTGCACACCGGTAAGTGGCTTTTTCTCCCAGATGTCCACATTTCTGGTGCACCCAATTAGCCATCCCCACTATGTCAGAATTCTGGGTAGACACTTCAGACTCTGATTTTTTCTCTTTAACATCTGCAAGGGAATGGAACCAGTTATGTACAAGCCATGTGGAAAACCAAATGGCTAAACCATTGGCAGTGAACCAAGAATCAGTGTAAAAATTACACATCTCAAGCAGCTCTTGCTTTAAAGTCTAACACAGATTGTACAACTCTATTCCTTCTCCTGTGGTAGACAACAACTTTTCAGTCAATGAATCATTAGTCAAACAAACATGTTTTTTATCCTCAGGGGACACGAATACAAATGGTGCACTCAATTTCACTGGTGACTCTTTTACCTGTGGTACTCCTTGCACCCTCTCCACATCCTGAAAAGGGGCTTGTGACACCTGTTAATGTAGGGCTGCAGTGACTCTAGCCCTGTCTTGCATGTACCAGATCCAGTGTATGATACTAGCCTCCTGTGCCTGTCCTGAACTGTGAGAGTTAGGTGAACTCATCACCCACTGCATGCTTGATATTTCAGGTTTCAGAATTACATTATCATTTAATGTCATTTGCTCAGTATCCACTAGAGCCCAATAACAAGTCAAAAGCTTACTCCAAAGCTCCAGGGGCACTTTTGTCCTCCTCTGTTCCTTATTTACATGTAAATCAGTGTTTCCCTCTTGCACTGTGCAGAAACCTAAAGTCTGAATTATTTAATTTGCCAAATCAAAAGCGCCCATCTGCTCATGTTTTTTCCTAGTTACTTTGTACCAAAGTGTTAAGATTTCACTCAGATGAGGGCTATACTGTTTCCAAAAATCAAACAAGCTCATGAAACTCTGTGTCTCTTGCTTAGTGCAAATAGCAAGAAACTCTAAAATCTCTTGTTTTACTTGTGACAACATCTGTCTATTTTCTGGGTTCCACTGAATTCCAAGCAACTGCACATTTTGCGACAGTGCTGCTGCCTTGTCTGAATTAATTTTAAACATCGTATTTTGCAAAAGCGGTCTGAAAATAACATTCCTAACTCTGTTCTCAGTGTTATCTGTTAAGGAATGCACTTCAACTGCCAAAAACTGTGGGCTGCTCTGCAGATCTGTGCTCTGCTCACACTGGCCCACACCTGTTTTAACCTCCTCATTACTGGAATGGGAAAAGTCAGATTCTACTAAAACAGCAGTTTCATTGATTTCAGCATTATCTTGCAATAATGTGTTCTGGCTAATTTGCTCACGTAAATTCTTATTTTCATGTTCTAACTGTCTACATCTCTCCTGCATTTTTCTGTAAGCAGACAAAAGTATCCAAACCCTTCTGTCAAGAACAAAAGGAACATCATTTCTTTCAAAAGGCACATTTTTTAAATGTGCTTCCAAGCACTCATCCCAAGACTCACACAGTCCTGATAAACAAGAAAACATGTTTCTCACAGCACCATAAGGCAGTTTAACTTCACATGCATTTTCAAACATGGTCTGCCGTGCTTCTTTAATTCTCTAAACAACAAAAAACAATTACACTTTTAAATAGTGCACTTCCAATCTCTTACTCCGACTCTCAAGACTGACGACTCACGCCAAAATGTCCTGCTTTCCTTCTCTTATCTTATGACCGAGCTTACAAAACCTCTCTGGAATGCACTTCTTAGTTTAAAGAAGACATTTATTATTACAATTACTTCACCATGAGGTTCCTGAAAGACGAAATTAGTAGGTTGGAAGCACACGTTTAAAAGTAGTCACAGCAATGAAAGCTAAATATATCAAAGTACTTCTCAGTTGCAATGTACACAGCAAATACATGTGATTATATTATAGCATAACTTCAAAGCAAAGCATAAAAGTCAAAATTGCATCACCATAGGGCCTATAACTCTGCTTCATCTTTCTGGGGCCTGCAAGTTGATGACTCCGGGTCAACTGCGAGAAAGAGATTTTCTACCCAAACGGGGTCAGGCAACTGACGTCCATTCCTGTCTGAAGTCAAGATATTTCTCCTCTTGCTGTTGCCCAGGGCCATCGTTCCAAAAACGTGCCCCCTCCTCTCAGACTCGGGAAAGGAAGGCAAGCCTTTGGAGACTGGCCAGATCTCCTAGACCCCTCCTCTTCCCAAGGCTGAGCAGAAAGGAAAACACCAAATGTACGCTCTCTTATCAGCTAGACTTTCGTGTGAAAAACACAGCTTGGTCTATCATGTGGAAAAACACAGCTTGAAAAAACACAGCTCATCTGCAATGTCGCAACTGCAATGTCTAACTCCACGTAAAAGCCAGTAGGCAGCTAACCTAAATACCGATATGTAATGTCTAACTCCACGTTAAAGCCAATAGGCAGCTAACCTAAATACTAAATGTAATGTCTAAAGCCATGTTAAAGCCAATAGGCAGCTAAACTGAATACAGAATGTAATGGCTAATGCCACGTTAAAGCCAATAGGCAGCTAAATTGAATACAATATGTAATGTGCTACTGGTGAACATTGAGCAACTAATATGCGCAGTGGTGAAACACAAAGTCATTGGTCAAACACAATTAATAGCATAACACTCAGTCATGACTAAGGGCCTCATTAAAACTTCAGCGGTCTTTTTGTAAGACCGCAAAAGCCGTTGCAGGCAACAGACCGCTGGTGCTGGCGGTCTATTGCCTGCCATATTAGGAGTCCTTGGAGGACTTCTGCCCATTTATGGGCGGAAGTCCGACTCCGAAGAGGCGTTTGCATCGCCAGTACTGCCACGTCAGCAAGACTCCGTTTGCCGTATTGCAAGCCATAATACAGCTTGGCAGAGTCCTGCTTCCATGGTGGTGTTGGCGGTGCAAGACCGCCATGACACATCCCCTCTCGGGTGACCTCCTCAACGGAGAAGGTGAGTGGTCGTCATAAGGTGAGAGGAGGGTGTCTGTGTGTGTTGGTGCGTGTGTGCGTGTATGCAGAGGGGGAGGAGGGCAGTGAATGCGTGTGTGTATCCGATTGAATGTGAATGTGTGTGTGTATGAGGGTGTCTGAGTGCTTGTGTGCGAGCCAGTAGGGGTGTGTGCCTGCATGTTTGCGAGTGAGTGGGGGTGTCAGTGTGAATGTATGCGTATGCCAAGGGGTGTCTATGTGAATGCATTTGTGCATGAAGCGGTGGGGTGGTGTTTGTAAGTGTGTGGATGGGTGGTGGGGGATGTGCATGTGTGTGGAAGTGTGTGGGTGCGTGTGCTGGTGACACGTATGGGGATTCCTTTTGCCGGGTGCGTTTCTGCCAGGTTTTTCGTGGCGGAGTGACTGCCACGGAAAGCCTGGCGGTCTGCAGCCCTGTAATCCGGCTGGCAGGCTGAGGCCCGCCGCCCGGTTGGAGGTGCTCACCGCCGGCCATGGTGGTGCGACCGCACCATCGTACCAGGCGGCATTGTGAAGGTTTTGCATCTGCCAAGCCCCACAACTCATGATGTGGCGGTCTTTACCGCCGGGTCCACAACGGTAAGACTGCCACGGCGAGGCTGGCGGTAGGCCCTAAATCTGGTGCACCATGGATGCCTTATCATACTGGCAAGCAAGCAACCTGGGCACACCCCTGTTAAAAATTCCTAGCAGCTGTATAATTCCCAAGAAAATTAATTTCCTCTCTCAGCTGCATCTCTGAACTCCACCAGTTTCACGTTAGGAGCTGTCTGTACTGTCACTTATTCACAAACTACTGGTCGCACTTCTAAATCCCATATTTAAGTTTCAAGCTATTTACGTTTGCCACTGGATGTTTTAAGAATGCTGTGCCCTTTCACCATGCACTTTTGCCCTAATACCTTGTTTGCTTCCTATAATATCTCAATTGTGCCCTGATTGATTGCAAAATAATTAAGAATCACTTGTCTGATTTCATCTTTAAATAAAAGGTTGAGCAAGGTGGTGGGTTGTAGGCTCAATAGTCTCTGCAGCCACGTAACAGAGGCGGTTTTCAGAGCAAATGTCATCGGGGAATTGTCTGAGGGATGAGGGCAGGTGGTCAATAGAGTCTATCCAACCAGCAACACCCCTTCTGCTCAACCAGTAATCCATCATAGCCGGGGACCTATGTACCGAAGAATGGAAAGTGTACACTTGGATCTTGGATGCACAGTGGGTCAAGTAGATTGAACTGTGCTATTATGTCGGTCCATGTAGTGTTTACTTCTCTGTGTCTACCCACCCCACCACCAGCTGTATCAAGCTCCGGTTGTAACATACGATTATGGTCTCCACCCCATATCATTTGAATTTGATGGGCAGTCTATCATCTCCTTTTGGATTGCTTAAAATGCTTTACATTTGGCCTGCATAATATATTCACTATTGCTAGTTGGTGTGTCCCAAGCAGCCCTACCGAAGGACACATTATACACCTTCACCTGCAATCATAATAAAGGGTCTAAACTGAGTTCCATATTTTATTAACAACGCTGGTCCTCTCAAATAAGTAGAGTATGCAGAGAAATATCAATAAGCAGCCCAGTTGCAAGCAAACTGTGTAGGGCGGCCAGGTTCCAAATGGGTATCCAAAATAAGGCAATATCTTGCTCATGCCTGTCTAAATGGATTAATAGCAATCTTGCCTTGCGATAGTTATTAATACCAAGTCATACGTTTTAGTATGCTGTCTTTAGTGTATGCATTTTTGCTGTTCAGTGTTCTCATGCTGCCATATTGTCTTTCAGTAGTTTACACCTGGTTGTTTTGGGCGTAACCATTAGCCTTTTTACAAATATCTGTAACACACGATGATCCCCATCAAACTCCCCTACCTGACCCCCCACAAACACGCGCACACACCCACACCCACACACACACACACACATATATATTGAATCCTGACTTTTCGAAGAAGGTATAAATGACTAAACCTCAATTAGTTGCACACTTGCACCTGAAGGGTGACATCAGTTTTCATTGACACCCCCACCCCTCCCCCAGCTTGTAAGTTCAGGTACAGCCTCTTTAAATTCTTTCCTACTGCTGGAGCACGTTATGTATGCCTCGTTCTCCCCTCAGCTGCCACACTGTTATTTTTCAGTAAGGCAAGATCTGTAAACTGAATGAACTCAGATGCTTGTAAGGGCCGTGATGACTGTTTCAGATTATTTCTAGCTGGTGTTAGAGCAGGTGTTTTAACCAGAAATTATTAATGAGTGCTTATGTAGTTTGAATAATAAATTTTGTAGAAAATGAATAACGTAGAAAAATAATGCACACGTTTGAACATGTGACCTCGAAGAATGGCCATCAGTGTTCACAAAATGTACTAATTGATGATTAATACTTAGGAAATATTGAAAATGTATTAGATGAATGTAGTAATATGTCATATTAAGGGTTACGAAGTATGCTCTAGCTTATTAATTGTAGGCCTTAACTTAGCGAGTGTCTTGGCCTAGTTTGCCAGGCATCATTCTGAAGCTGTATTTCTTAGTGATTAATAAAAAACGATGACAGGGTGAATTAAACTGTGAAATGTTCATTGTCTTGTTAAAAGTGCTTAACAGAAGCTTTTTGTGAGAACCGACTAACAGGACACTGACTGGAGCTGAAGATACAACAATATTGTTACCTGACAAGGATGTTAAGGAAATCATAAAGTGAACCAATCAACTTCATGAGAAGAGTGAAATATTAGAATTTACAGATTTGGTATAGACCTATTATTGGGTAGAGTACAAACGCAAGATTAACTGACCATGAGGGAATTAGGGGATAGTTTAGGTGACTTTGATATAACAACGTGACAGAGGAGAATTATTCAGATGAGATTAGACCAGATTTCAAGACTTTGGGAGAGAAGAGACTTTAGAGAAGAGATTCGAGTTTCATTCTGTCATTGGGCTCATACTCTCTGACTGAGAGCCTGATGCTTTGCTGATCATTCGATGACCTGAGGACGAAGTCTGATTCTGCTTTGCTGACCCATACCGTGGATAGGTAGATATGAGGAAACATGACTGTTATGCTTTCTATGCCTCTTCTTTCTAGGTACCAACTGCGCTGTCTTGATAGATCCATAGCTAGATTTTTTTCCTAAATTTATGTTCTAAATTGTTTTGCATAAAGCCCAACATGCTGATGCAAATCTGAATTAGTTGAGGGCACTCAATTGACTGATGAATTACAGGGACTAATGATTGACAAGTTATTTTGCTGAATTCTATGTACATTATATCTTGATTGCAACTGATTCTGCTATTAATTTGCATTGTAGCACTAGAATGTGTTGTAGTTCAAGCTTTGATTAGATTGAGTTTCTTCCGCCGCTTTGGACAGCCAGTGTTGTTCATATATGTGTTTCATTTGATTTTGAGATTAATCCACATGACTTTATTATTGTTAATATAGGGAAATAAACATTCTAAACTTTTACCAAAGGTGTGGTTATTCATGGCTGAAAGATCATGGTGCGTGATATTTACTGACTCCATTGATTATTGATTTATTGATTATTAATGATTATTGATTATTAGGCATTGATTATTGGTTCATGTACTGGAGATATGGTAAGAACGTAAACAAGTCAAAAGGTTCATTGACCGATTTGCGTCCCCTTGTAAGTTTACTTATTAAGGTCTGAAGCACTAACACTGGCTGCATGGACAATGTGGACCCCAGTCCCCTTTCAGTACCTTCATTAATGTTTGTCATGTGGTATGTTTCAAACAATATTTTGGCAGCAGGCTTAGCCACCACAGCCTCCCTCCCACAGCTGATTTAACAGGAGGCTAGGTCGGATTGAGCTGGGGGCTGAAACAGGCCCAACTGACCACACCAAGAAGTTCACCTCACACATCCATTGTCACTTGCCTCTCGTCCACGACTAAGCTAGGGACTCTCCTCCCAACAGTCAAACACTCGTTTTATCATAATGGTGGCACGAACAGCTGTCATAATCTGTCTCCAATGGCCGCTTCAATGGGAGGCTGGGTCGGGCCAACACTGGAGGTGACACAGGCCTGAGTGAACACAACAGGTCCCAGCGCTGCCCCCTCACTGCCCACATGGAAATCGAGGCTCGCTCCTCCCAGCAATTTCCGCGGCATCCAGTGAAAGCGCTGAGCTTGTGGCAGTTATTCAGCAACCCCCGGGTACATTTGTCCACGTAGACTGCACACAACTCAAGGGAGCCTGTTTTTTTGCCCCCGGCCCAATCCTCTGGCAAAGTTTAGCACACCATAGCCACAGCAAGAACCTGCAGGGCCAGTGGCGGTATTTGTATTTATAGATTGGCATGTTTTACTTTCTGGTAGCTGACAATTGTTCCTCCAGCTGCTACATGTTTCAGGATGCAGCTATCTTGTTTGATGCCCTCTAGCGCCCCCAATAATAATGCACATTTAATTTTGAAAATATGATTTCTAACTTTTTTTAAAAGTATATATAAAAAGGGTTTTTTTCCCTTTTAATTTTCCAGGCAATAATTTAGATAGCCTGTGGGCCTTGATAAACACTAAAAAAAGCGCTGCCGTAATACAGGTTTATGTCTCTCCTTATGGAGAACAGGAAAAGCCCTTCTAAAAGGTTCAAGAGATGGTGATGGGAAACTATGTGAGGTGTCTAGGTGTACTCCTCTGCCTGGTTCTGGAGGTTTTGATCTCTCTGAGGAATACATGCAATTTTGATTACCCCTTTGTACTCTCCAGAATTTTCTTTCTTCCTGGTCATCTCCAAAATGTGAGGCGGGACAGGTTCTAGTCCCTGAAACCACTCACACGAGTAGAATGCTGAACTTTCTTCATTATTTAGGAGGCTATGTGATAATCTTTAGAATCCTATGGAAAACTAAATGCCAAGCACTAGTTATGTTTGTTTAAACAGCTACAATTCCACACTCCTCCTTGTAAGGCTATTATCAAAGAAATTATAGATTTTCTACAAGGAAATGGAAGAATCCAGAGAAGACAGATCTTTCAGATTTTTTATCTCGCTTATATTCTTTGGCAAAGGATGGATTGGAAACTCATCCCTCTAATAAAATTGAGCTGATGTTGGCTCATCAAGCAGGTAAGTCCACAGTTAATGGTGAAGGGGTCCTAGTGGTAGACCTCGTAGATCGTAAAGTGGGGGCATCTTGAGAATGAGTTTTTCAGGGTTAAAAATTGCTTTAAGCGCAGCAATATATACGGCCTATACTTCCCAATCTCCGGTAAAGGATTTTCAGGATTGACTTTCACCATTCAGTAAGGAGTAGAGTGTTCTGACTAATTTACGAATATTCAAACGCAAGCTATGATTTCTAATGTGGCTGCCCAGCAACAGATTTAACTGAGGGATTAGAAAACAGAAGAGGCTCAGAATTCAGGTCAACTCCATATGCCATTTCCTTGAAATAAATTGTTTTGAGACCTATTAGAGGACGTGCCATGCAGGGCTTTCAAAATTAAAAGCATGCACAACTGTTCTGAGCTCAAATTAAGCCAGATCTCCATCGAAGTGCATCAACAAGAAGGGGCCAATTTCAGTTTCAGACTAATCAGCCCTCTTCTGTCAGGGGTCAGAAATGTAAATCCACCCCTCCTCCTCTGCCAAAGCCCACAAAGCGATCCTGACTATCCTTAACTTCCAGTGGAGGGCACCTCTGTGTTTTTCTACAGAAATGGCAAGACTTTCGAGGAAATCCCTCAAGGCCTGGGTCTGGTTCATTACACTTACTCAGGAGTTCCCGAGCTTGGCTCTGGCTCAAGATATATCTAAACTATTAATGAAAAAGGCAATATGTCCTGTTCTAAAGAGACAAAAAGGAAAGGTATTCTATTCCAATGTTTTCCTGGCCCAGAAATCTTTGGTAAAATACAGATTGATAATCAATCTAAAGAAGCTGGATGTGTTTCTGGAAAAGACCCGCTTAAAAATGGAGACTCTTCAACAAATAATTCCTCTTGTAGGTCCAGGAGAATGGATGTCAGCATTGGACTTAAGTGATGCCTATCTTCACATCCCAGTATATCCTCCTTAGCAAAACTTCCTTTGATTTTACATGGAGGTTTATCACTGGCAATTTTACAAACTTTCTTTTGGACACACTTCCTCTCTGAAGGCGTTTACAACAGACATAGTACCAATTGTAGCCATTCTGCACATCAGAAGAATAGTAATTCACTCCTACTTAGATGATTGGCCTATCCATTCTCTCTCAAAACCTGTTCTTCAAGATCATAATAGCATATTTTGTCACACATTTGAGGCTAAGAGACTTTTGAGAAATTGGGAGAAGTTTCACCTCATACCCACCAAGAATCTGGAATGTTTCTGTGTTAGACCTGACATCCTTAGGGTGGTCTCCCCCTCAACCTTTTGCCTGCTTACCTCCTATTTTCGCTGATTCTTTTTGTTGGCATTAGGACTCTGTGCACTTTACTACTGCTGACCAGTGCTAAAGTGCGTGTGCTTCTCCTCTAAACATGGTAACATTGGTGTATACACAATTGGCATATCTTGTAAAGTGGCATACCATATACCCAGGTCCTGTACATTAAATGCTACTAGCAGGACTGTGCCTCCCAGTTAAGTGGCACTTTCAATGTGTCTTCGGCTGTCACTGCAGAACCTGTATGTGCAGCTTGACTGTCACCCAGACTTGGCATTTAAAATCCCTTGCTAAGTCTCAAACTTCCATTTTCTTAAACATAGGTCACTCCTAAGGTAGGGTCTAGGTAGCCTATGGGGCAGGGTGCTGTGTAAATATAAGGTAGGACATATACTTTTAGGTTTTGCATGTCATGGTAATGAAAAACACTTAAATTAATTTTTCATTACTTTGAGGGCTACTTCTCTCATAGGCTAACATTGGGAATTCCTTAATACTCTTCCAAGCTGTGTCTGATTACAAAGGAGTCGTTATGTCATGTTTCATATCTTTGGATAACATTACTATTTTAGAAATGCCACTTTTAGAAAGTGGATATTTCTCTACTCTTAGAACTGTGTGTGTGTGTGCAGCCTGTCTCTAATACAAGTCTGGAGTAGGTGACAGGTACACTTTGTACATTCCCTCTAGACAGCGACAAACACTGGAAGGTTAGGTCTGTTGGAGTACTCATCTGCATTCATCTGCATCCTGATGGCTCTTCCTGGGGAGGAAGGGTGGGAAGGGCTGAAACTTACACCTGAATATGTAGTGCTTTTCCCAACAAAAAGGGCTAATTACCCCCTACTTATAGCTCAGAGCTAGGGCTGAGGAAGAAAGGATACTTGTGTACTTCAAAGATCCTTCTTTGAAGTCACCCCTACTTCAAAGGCACATTTGGGTATAAGTACTGGGACTGTTACCCCACCATATCAAACACTTCTGGATCTACAACTGGACTCTGTCAGACGAACTGCTGTACTCCATCAAGGACTGTTACTCAGATTGACTGCTGACTTGGAAAGACTGCTTTTCTGCTGCACTGCCCTGCTGCCCTGCTGCCCTCTGACCTTGTTGAGAAAGAGCTGAACTCTGACTTGCAACCCAAAGTGTTCTCCAAGGGCTTGTTGGCTTCCCTCCTGTTGTTAGAGACTCTGGGATATCAAAGTCTCCTGTGCCTGTTTCACTGGAAGTGGACTCAGATACTTGCACTAGTGAAATCGACGCATTTCCTGCCTGCTGGAAGTGTCAATCAACACATCGACCCTGTAGCAGAAGTAAAATCAGCGCATTGCACTTGGTGCCCAAGCAGCATCTCCGGATCTCTGCATCGACTGATGCATCCCGCGCATGCTGGAAGTGGCAACCGGTGCATCAGCATTGACACAGCACTGAAACCACAGCATTGCCGTCATCGCTGAAGGTCGCACAGCGCATTCATTTGACAGCGAGGACAAAATTGGTGCATCAGCTTTGGAATCAGCGAATCGCAGCTTTGGCGCTCATCGTCAGAAACCAGCACTTCACCATCAATGGGTGAGAAAAATCACCTTATCCCTAGATTGCAGGAGTGATATTAACGCATCTACAGACGCATCTACCCCACATCTCATGTTTGCGACCAGGTTCAAGGTACTCTGTTTCCCGAGCCTTTACTCAGCCCATGGTTCTTCGTGGTCGGCTTGAACTGTTGACTTTGTCCTGGTGCCCGCGACCTCAGGTAAGCACTATTTGTTTCCAAGTGCTATTTTTATAGTTATTCTTCTAAAATTCAAACACAATTTCTAGTCACAGGATTTTTGTTGTTTTGGTCTTGATGTATTCATAAAACTATTGTCTATTTTCCTAAACCTGTATGGAGCCTTTTTGTGTTGTTTTCATTGTGTTACTGTGTGTGTGTTGCACAAACGCTTCACACATTACCTCTTTACATAAGCCTGACTGCTTTGTGCAAAGCTACTAGATGGTGAGCATAGGTTAACTTTTAGTGTGTATCTGACCTACCCTTAGTAGAGTGGTTCTCCCTACTTGGACTGGGTGCATACCCTTGCCAACTAGCGATCCCATTTCTAGCAATCAGGGTCCACTTACAAACTCATCTGGGGTTGGTGTGCTTGCTACAGACAAGATCCCAGAAGATGCGGAGCACAGCAGGCAACAGTGTCTTCTAGAGATTGGTTGGGACGCTGTGGTTACATGGTAAGGAATTTTCCTTTGAAATCCATAATCTCCCTAATCGAGTAATATGTGATCCTTTAATATCTCTCTCTTTTTGCCTGCTCCAGGCATTGTGTGTATTTGTGGTTCCTTGAATTCACTTTCACCTAGGTTACCTGGTCTGTCATCAATGGAACACTTGAATCTGGCAGCAAACATCCCGGAGTAGATAGTGCCTAGGATGGGTGAATCCTGGAAATGTAACCAGGGGGATTCCTTTGGCAATGTCATCCTCTCCCATTCAGACTACAGATAAGAGCAAAATAGTTTGTGGTACCACCCAGGTAGTCAATCAATGCAGGAGGCTTGCGGATGAACGGTCGTGCTCTTTGAATTGGAAGGAGATGAAGGCTGATTATCCTGCACTCCTTTACTTCTTCAAGTTTCTTTTCAATCAGGTGGTGATAGTGAGGAACAAACATCACAGTCACAAAATCATATTTAAACAAACAGGTGGATGCTAGAGTCATAGGGCCAGATGTATCAAAAATCCGATTTGCAATTCTTAAATAGCGAATTTTAAGAAATCGCTATTTAAGAAATGCAAAATGGGATGTATGAATTTTGCGATTTGGTAATAGCGATTTCTTAAAATGAGCAGATGCTATTACCGAATCGCAAATAGAGAATGGGACTCCATTCAACCTGTTGGTGCGAATGGTTGATACATGTGCTTTGGAAATCGCAAATGGGAATTCTCTATTTGCGATTTTCTATTAGAGAATCGCAATTTGCGATTCTATAAATGGGGTCGCAATTTTAAGGAATCGCTATTTTTGCAATTCCTTAAAATGGCACTGCGAATACCTTTCATACATTGTGAAAGGCATTTTTGCATTTGCAAACTGCCGAATTTTGTGATTCGCACTGTTTGCGAATGCAAAAATGTTTGATACATAGTCTGTTACAGATCTTACTTTTCAAATAATTAACAAGACAGAAATTCTGACTTCTGCTGGCACCTATTGTTTTCAAACAAATATGCCACAAATTAGGGACCCCAAGTTAGATCTCTTTGCAAGTGCAGAGAATACACCCCTAACAGCATTTCTGTCCTTGCTTGAAAAGAAAGACTGTTGGGTAAAAGATGTACTGACATGTCCACAGCGTCCTCTTCTGTTGTATGCCTTCCTTCCTGTTCCCCTAATACCCAAACTATTGTCCAGGTTAAAGAAACAGAGGGTGAATCTCATTTGACGGCCACCTTTTGGCCTAAAGTGGGGTGGCTATTGACGATGACAGCAAGAGTGTCTGAATAGGTCCTTCTGGTAGATTAGTGTCCCCTCTGATCTACCCTTCTTTCACTGAGCACTGACAAAATAAGGTAATTAAAAGCATAGCTGCTCGAAAATGCTGGATCTTTCTTCTTCTGTAGCCTGTTCACTTCAGGAATCTTGATGTCTGGCGATCGTCATCCTTTTCTAAATGGTATATGGACAGATCTTTCAACCCTATTACCTGTGATTGTAAGTGGATCATACAGTTTCTTCCATATGGTTTTGACAAGGATGTAGACATTGTCACTTAAAAGGTGCAAAGGACAGCGATAAAAAGGGCTGTTAGAGCACTTTGTGGTATTCCTGAGATGTATTCCTTTGGTGCTAGATTGCTGAAGAGTTTTTTTTGTTCTTTCATGATGCCTAATTTTAAACTGATTGCTCTTTTGTTTGATTTTCCTTTAGTTTGGTTCTTAAGATGTTACAAACCCATCCCTTTGAACCATTTGTTGAGGAATATTTAAAGCACTTATACTTGAAGGTATTCTTTTTGGTGGCCTTATCATCAGTCTGTAGACTTGGAGAATATGGTTCTTTGTCTAATAAGCCTCCCCTTATTTCAGATTGTTTTCAGACAGACTGGTTCTTAGGTTAGGACCATATTTCTGTCCTAAAGTAATATCTTCTTCCCATCAGGAACAAGAAATAATGCTAGCTTCTTTCTTTCAAGCACCTACCACTCCCGAGGAAGAAGGTTGACACACATCAGATGTGTTAACGACAGTGAAGATCTACATGTCAAGGCCTCAAGATTAAAGACAATGTCAAAATGTATTCATTCATTTTAGTGTTTTTCATCATGGTCAAGAAGCTTCTACTTCAACTTTGAATAATTGGATTAGAAGACTCATTTCTATTAGCTATGCTTCACAGAACACAGCTTTGCCCGGTAGAGATCTCTTCCCCTGTATGCATCTTTGCCTGCAGAGAAAGAGACAAAATCTCTGCTTTCAGCAAACAGGAGCTGTTTGACAGCTCCGCTTCCTGAAAGTGGAGTTATTTTTGCCTTTGCTTGGCAGGAGCTGTCAGCTCCCCCCAAGCAAAAGGAAACAGCTACCTCCCGAGGGTGGTAGTAGGAGCTAGCCCTGGTGGGTGGCAGTCTCTAGGGCCATGTATAGCTCCAGGATGGGGGCAGCGACCCCCCCTCCTTTGTTTCAGTTTCTGCCTGGAGGAGGTGGCAGTACCCAGTGCCAGAGTCCCCAACAGACCCCTTGCTTATTGCATGTTGTAGCCCCAGAGAGGTGGCGGTCCTATCATCCCCCATCTAATTCAGTAAATTTGGCCCCTGGGAGATAGTGGTCCCTAGGGCACGGGGCTGCGTGGCCCCCCCACATTCAATAACTGTTGCCTTGGGGAGGTGGTGGTTCCGGGGGCCTGGGTGGGTCTACAGGCCCCCGTTGATTATCTATTGCTTGCCCCATTGAGGTGGTGATCCATGGGGCAGGTCCGTGCGGCCCTTCCACACATTAAATAATTGTAGCACCTGGGGCACGGGGTGGGTCCCCCACATAATTTACTTCTGTAGTCCCTGAAAGGTGGTGGTCTCCAGGGCTTTTTCTCTTTCTAGACCAAAGGCTACCCTTCTGCCAAATTTGGGGTAATTCAGTCCAGCAGTTCGGGTTGTAGTCGTGTTCAAACCACTATGGGAATTAAAATGGGAAACATACTTTTTTTTGCCCCCACCCCTCTTTTTCACAGCTCCTACATGACGGATCATCCCGAAATTTTCTGTGCACATCAAGACCCAACTCCAACTTGACACTTTTTTGGAAACTTTCGTGAAGATTCTTCAAATGGTGCCAAAGATATAGATAAGTCAAAAAACACTTTTCCTATGAAAACTAGGTCCTATAACTACCTACCTATATATGTCCTAGTGGCGGTCGTATAGTTAGGACCTAGTTTCTATATAAAAAGCATTTTTTTACTTGCCTATATCTTTGGCGCCACTAGATGAATCTTCATGAAACTTTTCCCAAACATTTGCCAGTCCCATCAGCTGCTGCCTGGAAAGTTTTGGGGGGATCCGCCCATGGAGCCGAGAAAAAGGGGAGGGTCACAAAACACGTTTTCCCCATTCATTTTTCCATATGGATTTTAAACAGCGATAGGGTAAAACCTACTGGACGGCATTACACCAAATTTGGCAGGAAGGCGCAGAAGAAATGCTTTTTTGTTTTGGTGTAACTCCATTTACTAGTTTTAGAGAAATTAAAGACAATCCAAATTTGTATATCTAGGGACGTGAAGGATTTGCGACCTCTCTCTGTCTTGTGCAGAGATCTGATTGGCTGATAACACTTCAACAACAGAAGCCGTTGAAGTGTTGTCAGCCATCTCGGGACTCAGCGGAAGCCGAGTCCCCAATAAAAGTAAAAAATAAAGAAAAGGTGACAGGGTACGAACACCCTGAGTCCTTAGCTCTGGTGTTGGGGTTACAAAGAGACCTCCCAGGACTACAAAGCTTCTATTTTTGATTTTACAAACGGATCAGGGTGGATCTGCGGATCCGCCGTAAAATTAAAAAATAAAATGAAGTATGGGTTCCGGCACTTCATTGTCATAAAGCTCCCGGGTGGGCCAAGTCCCGGGGGCATTTCTTTACAAATGCAGGGAGCCTCTTGGTCCCTGTCTGCTGTCCTGGGTACTGCCACCTCCCTAGGACTGTAAGTTGAATATGCATGGGGCTGCCCGGCCCCCTCCCACTGCCCCAGGGACCACCACCTCCCCAGGGCTTAGAATTGATATGCGGGGGACCGCATGCCCCCTGCTGCCCTGGGGACCACAACCTTCCCAGGGCTTTGATTAAATAAGTGAGGGGGGTGCATGCCCCACGCTGCTCCGGGGACCACCACCTCCCCGGGGCGTTATTGTAATAATATGCTGGGGGCATGCCCCCCACTCCCCTGGGGACCACCACCTCCCCAGGGCTTTGATCAGATGTGAAAGTGGATCATGTGCCCCCCCACCGTTGCCACGAGAACTACCACCTCCCCCAGGTATTAGTGTAATAATATGCAGGTGGACCGCGTGCCCTCTCTGCTGCCCTGAGGACCACTACCTCCCATGGACAAATATTTAAAAAAGAAAGGGGGTCCCTCCCGGGGGCTGTGTGCACAGTTGGAAGGGGCCTGCACGGCCAACCCCACTTGGAGCCACTGATGGCCCTGAGGACTGCCACACCCCAGGGCTGGCTCCTGCTATGTCCCTGGGTGCCCACTGCTGGGACATAGCTGTACAGCAAACACTTTGGGGCATATTTATACTCTGTTTGCACCGGATTTGCGTCGTCTTTTTTTACGCAAATCCGACGCAAAACTAACTCCATATTTATACTTTGGCGTTAGACCCGTCTAGCGCCAAAGATTTTGGAGTTTGCGTCATTTTTTAGCGTGGACACCTTCCTTGCGTTAATGATATGCAAGGTAGGCGTTCCCGTCTAAAAAATGAATCTGAGGCATGTGCACCGTATTTATACTCCCGGGCAAAAATGACGCCCGGGAGTGGGCGGGTCAAAAAAAATGACGTCCAGCCGCTTTAGCGTCATTTTTTAACGCCTGGTCAGGGCAGGCGTTAAGGGACCTGTGGGCTCGGAAGGAGCCCAGAGGTGCCCTCCCATGCCCCCAGGGACACCCCCTGCCACCCTTGCCCACCCCAGGAGGACGCCCAAGGATGGAGGGACCCATCCCAGGGAACTTAAGGTAAGTTCAGGTAAGTATTTTTTTTTTTTTTTGTGGCATAGGGGGGCCTGATTTGTGCCCCCCTACATGCCACTATGCCCAATGACCATGCCCAGGGGACAGAAGTCCCCTGGGCATGGCCATTGGGCAAGGGGGCATGACTCCTGTCTTTGCTAAGACAGGAGTCATGCCAATGGAGGGTGGGAGTAAAAAAAATGGCGCAAATCGGGTTGAGGCAGATTTTTTGCCTCAGACCGACTTGCCCCATTCTTTGACGCCCAAGCTCCATTTTCCCCTACGCCGGTGCTGCCTGGTGTGGGTCATTTTTTTTAACGCACACCAGTCAGCTCCGCCGGCTAACGTCATTCCATAAATAAGGCGCCCGCATGGCGCTTTGGAATGGCGTTAGCCAGCGTTACATTTTTTTACGCACAACTGCGTTGGCGCAGTTGTGCGCCAAAAAGTATAAATACGGCCCTTTGGGTTTTGACAGCAAGACATGTAAAGCAGGTCCTGCTGTCAAAATCCGAAGCTTTCATCTCTGTCCCCTGCATGTGTGCAGGGGACAGAGATGAAATGCTTCAGCAAGCACGGGGCTGCTTTCAAAGCAGCTCTGTGCTTGCTGAAGCAATGGCACTGCAGGGGAAGCCTTAAGGCTTCCCCTGCAGTGCCAGATAGCCCATAAGGGTGTTTTATTAAAAATATATATTTAAAAAAACGAATAAATAAATAAATATATAGGGACCGCGGGGAGTCCTTGAGGGCTCCCTCGCTGTTCCAGGTAGCTTATAAAGGGGTAAGAAAAAAAACACCATGAATCAGTGGGAAGGTTGCTAGACCTTCACACTAAGCAGTCAGGTTTCAGGACCAGCCAAACTCACTTCCCTTTTTTTAAAACATAACAAATTATTTTAATTTGAAAAAATTACAGATACATTTTTTAAATTTAAATTGTACGGAAAAATCTCATTCTAAGGAGATCATACATCAAAACCTAAAAAAACTGTATCTCTCTCCATCTTGCACTTTCTCTCTCTCTCTCTTTCATCAATCTTTTTCTCCAATTCACACACACACACGCAGACCCTTACGCATCCACTCACAGACCCACTCAGAGATTCACAAACCCACTCACAGACCCACTCAGTCCTTGTACACACACACACACACACACACAGCCCCAGTCAGACCTTCACGCACCTACTCACAGACCCATTCAGATAGTTATGCACCCACTCACAGACCCACTCAGACTCTCACACACACCCTCACAGACCCATTGACAGCCTCATGCATCTACTCAGAGACCTGCGCACCCACTGACACACCCACTAAAACACTAATGTACGCACTCTCACACCCAGACAGACATTCTCACAGCCACTCTCACCTCCAGATACACCCTCTCACACCTATTCTGACATCCAGAGAGGCTGTGGCAAACTTCTGCTGCGCACGGCTAAAGGGCTTTGCACAGCATGAGGTTGGGTGGTTAGGCGGGTTTGCCATAGGCCCGGTCTTGCAGGCAACCTCCACTGCGCACAGGCGAATGCTGTGCATGGTGCAAAGTTGGGTGCTTAAAGGGGGATGGCCTGTAGCCAGGCCCTGTGGACAACTGCTGCCATGCGCAGCCGTGGTTAGGTTCACGTATAGTGAGGAAAATGACTATACGTTAAAAAAAACATAGAATTCACTGAAAAAAACAAAGGTTACAGAGATGTTATAGTTAGGAAATAGAATTTAAAAATACATAAAAATTCACTTAAAAAAACAAAGGTTACAGGGACGTTATAGTTACTATAACCCGCCCCCTGAGGTAACTATAACTCGTACCCTCGCCATGCACTGCTAATTACCCCATAAATTACGTCACTCGTGCCATCTTTGATAACGTTTTTGATAAAACCAATTTAATATTTGCAGTAAAAAAAATTAGTTAAAACTGTGCATGGCGAGAGCGCGAGTTATAGTTACTTGAGGTAACTGGTGAATTTCTATGGTTTTGTACGTTTGAACTATGAGCCCTGTAATCCTTGTTTCTTGTAGAGTGAATATACACACCATGTGTCTGCACCTCAGGGCAGATGGCGGTGGTTCTTTGATGAATGCTCATGTCGTTTCTTTCTTACAGCCCATGGCTTTTGTTTATGTGTAGGCAGATCCCACTAAAACTAGACTGAATAATTATTCTTGTCAATATATTTGTATCTTTTCAAATCCCATCGAAATGATGTAATCAAGGACGACTTTTTTGACGTGGGAAGAAAATCCATTCAAAAACATTTCAGCTTTTATCATGGCACATAGGGCCAGATGTAGCAAATTAAAAATGTGCAAGGTGCAAAGTGCGAGTCCATGCGACTCGCACTTTGCACCTCGCAAATTGGTATGCAGTACGGTGTCTCAGACACCGACTGCAACTCGCTATGGGATCGCAATGACCCACCTCATGAATATTCATGAGGTGGGTCGCAAATTGCGGCCCCATAGCGAGTATAGGCACTCGCAAACATGGAGGCCTGCTGTCGTCAGCCGACCTCCATGTTCGTGACTGCTTTTAACCTCTTAAGTGCGGGCGTCGGCCACTGGCCGACGCCCACACACCCTCCCTGGTGCGGGTCACGACCAGTGGCCGACACCAGGAAGGGCATTAATAAATCCTCGGGTGCGTCGCACCCGAGGATTTTTTTATTTTTTTTTCCCCCCCCCCGGGAGACACGGAAGCTATCGTGTCTCCCGCCGCTCCCCACCCCCCACCCGCCCCTTTGTGACGCGGCGCGCTGACGTTGCAAAGGTGTTTTCCCCATGAAAGCAGGAAGCAGCCTTGCGGCCGCTTCCTGCTTTCATGGGGAAAACGGCCTTTTACACGTTCGGGAAGGCCTCGTAAGAGAGGGGAGAGTCTCCCCTTTCTTACGAGGCCTTCCTGAAAGTGTTTCCTGGCCCCCGATCGCAGCACAGCTGCGACACTCCCCTTTCTTACGAGGCCTTCCTGAAAGTGTTTCCTGGCCCCCGATCGCAGCACAGCTGCGATCGGGGGGGTCAGGAAACATTTTGAAAAGGCCTCGTAAGAAAGGGGAGACTCTCCCCTTTCTTACGAGGCCTTCTGAAACGGTTTCCTGGCCCCCGATCGCAGCACAGCTGCGATCGGGGGCCAGGAAACCCCACTAGACACCAGGGATTTCACTTTTGGGGGGCGGCCCCCCCCCGGAAAACGGGCCCCCCCCCCCCCCCGGCCAAATTTTCTTTAAAAAAAAAAAAATGAAATGACAGGGGGTCGCCCGTGGGCAGGGTGACCCCCTGTGGGGGCAATTTTTTTTTTAGATGTTGCAGGGTTTCCCTGGCCATTTTGGCCCCCAAGGAAACCATACAACAACTAAAAAAAAATATATGTATATATCTATATATATATATCTATGTAGATAGATATATCTAGGTACATGGATATATCTATAGATATATCTATGTAGATATATATTTATATATATATATATATATATATATATATATATAGGTAGATCTGTATCAAAGAGATTTATAAAGCGCGCTACTCACCTGTGAGGGTCTCAAGGCGCTGGGGGGGGGACGGGGGGAGGGAAAGGGGCTAGGAGGTTCACTGTTCAAAAAGCCAGGTTTTGAGGCCCTTCCTGAAAAGAAGTAGGTTTTGGGTCTTGCGAATGTGGGTTGTGAGTGCGTTCCATGTTTTGGGTGCAATGTAGGAGAAGGATCTGCCCCCGGTGGTGGTGTGTTTGATGCGGGGGACAGAGGCGAGAGAGAGGTCAGCTGAACGGACGTTTCGTGTGGGGGTGTGGAAGGTGACTCTCGTTGAGGTAGGCAGGGCCTGTGTTGTGGAGTGATTTGTGTGTGAGGATGAGGATCTTGAAGGTGATCCTTTTGTCAATGGGGAGCCAGTGGAGGGATTTGAGGTGTGGAGAGATGTGTTCGTGTCGGTGGAGGTCGAGGATGAGTCGTGCTGCTGAGTTCTGGATGCGTGTAGTTTGCACTTGAGTTTTAGAGTGGTGCCGGCGTAGAGGGCGTTTCTGTAATCAAGCCTGCTGCTGATGAGTGCGTGAGTGACAGTTTTTCTGGTCTCTGTGGGGATCCATTTGAATGTTTTTCAGTATACGGAGTTTGTTGAAGCATGAGGATGTAAGAGCGTTGATTTGTTGGGTCATAGAGAGGGAGGAGTCTAGGATGATGCTGAGGTTGCGTGCGTAGTTGGCAGGGGTGGGTGCAGGGCCTAGCGTGGTGGGCCACCATGGGGGGTCCCAGGTTTTTTTGGTGAGGGCCAAAGAGGATTATTTCGGTTTTGCTTGAGTTGAGTTTCAGGTGGTTGGCTGTCATATATACATCACTTTTGTCAATATGTGTGTGGTTTCCATGGGGGGAAAAGGGTCCGACTTGTCTAGTGGCAGTTTTAGTGCCATAAAGAAGCGCAGAAGGTTTATTTGCCTACTGCAAAGAGCACATCTGTATTTTATGTAAATAGCTGAGTACATTAGTAAAGTCTATGGAGAGATGAAGGGCACTTTTGCTGGGTGGTAATGAGGGAATCCGAGGAGGAGGGAGTGGGAGCACCAATAATGATTGTTGGACTGGGCGCAGGAGGTGCTAAAGACTGTGACGAATGGTATGTGACAAGGTGTTTTTTGAGTGTCTTGAAAGTACGTGCTGATTGAGGGAAGAAGCGCAGGTAAGGTGGCCTCTACTGTTGCACGTATCTCACACACACCATCGATTTTGTGACTGTCTACGTAGGCTAGTGTTTTAGAGCAACAGTTTAGCCAATAGCAGAGATGGCATCTTGATGGATGACTGCTGCCTGCACTCGGGTTATAGAG
Organism: Pleurodeles waltl; assembly: GCF_031143425.1. Classification (NCBI taxonomy): domain Eukaryota; kingdom Metazoa; phylum Chordata; class Amphibia; order Caudata; family Salamandridae; genus Pleurodeles; species Pleurodeles waltl. The sequence continues at coordinate 666,647,960 of NC_090449.1, read as the reverse complement.
GACCGCTCTGACATAGGATCAGAGACTGAGACATCAGATACTGAGACAGCATCTGAGGGATAGGACAATGGCACAGACTCTGGGAGTGATTTTTCAGTCAGAGGAGTCCCATTCGAAAACTCCTCTTCCAGTACATTATGAGGGAGGTGATGAGGACAGTCCTGCTGTCCCTTCGCAAGCTGTTCTTGCAACTGGGTAATAGTGGGTTAGGCCAACCCAGAGAGCAGGTGAATGCAGCGGCAAGCAGAGAGAGAGTGCTCTCTTGGGAGCTCACCAATTTAGTTCAGCCCCAAATTCCACCACCCAAATCATATTGTGGAGACATCAAAATTGTCTATGGCAAAACAAACTGGTTTTGTAAGGCAGGCACCTGTGTTTTTGGTCCTGGATTCGGCGGCCATATAGAGAAACACACTAAACCCAAACATTCCTGGAAACTAGACATTCGGGGGAGTCCACAGAGGTGTGACTTGTGTGGATTCCCCAAAGTTTTCTTACCCAGAATACCCTGCAAAGCTGAAATGTTGAAAAAAAACTCTATTTTTCTCGCATTTCTGTCACACAAACTACAGGAATATGCTGGGATCCACAACATTCCTACCACCCAGTGACTCCTCACCTGTCCTGATAAAAACACTACCCCACTTGAGTGCCTACACCTAGTGCCTGTGTCAGGAATGGATCACCCCAGGGTCAACAGCTGCCTCACGTAAGGACCAACATTGACCGTTGTGTGATCTATTCCTGTCGCAGGCACCAGGCCTAACCACACAAGTGAGGTATCATATTTATCGGGAGACTTGGGGGAACGCTGGGTGGAAGGAAATTTGTGGCTCCTCTCAGATTCCAGAACTTTCTGTCACCGAAATGTGAGGAAAACGTGGTATTTTAGCCACATTTTGAGGTTTGCAAAGGATTCTGGGTAACAGAACCTGGTCCGAGCCCCACAAGTCACCTCATCTTGGATTCCCCTGGGTTTCTAGTTTTCAAAAATGTGCTGGTTTGCTAGGTTTCCCCAGGTGCCGGCTGAGCTAGAGGCCAACATCCACAGGTAGGCACTGTTTTCTATGAAAAAATGTGATGTGTCCACGTTCTGTTTTGGGGCATTTCCTGTCGCGGGCGATAGGCCTACCCACACAAGTGAGGTATCATTTTTATCGGGAGACTTAGGGGAACGCCGGGTGGAAGGAAATTTGTGGCTCCTCTCAGATTCCAGAACTTTCTGTCACCGAAATGTGAGGAAAACTTGTTTTTTTAGCCACTTTTTGAGGTTTGCAAAGGATTCTGGGTAACAGAACCTGGTCCGAGCCCCGCAAGTCACCCCTCCTTGGATTCCCCTAGGTCTCTAGTTTTCAGAAATGCACAGGTTTGGTAGGTTTCCCTATGTGCCGGCTGAGCTAGAGGCCAAAATCTACAGGTAGGCACTTCTCAAAAACACCTCTGTTTTCTTCAAAAAATTTGGATGTGTCCACGTTGCGCTTTGGGGCGTTTCCTGTCGCGGGCGCTAGGCCTACCCACACAAGTGAGGTATCATTTTTATCGGGAGACTTGGGGGAACGCCGGGTGGAAGGAAATTTGTGGCTCCTCTCAGATTCCAGAACTTTCTGTCACCGAAATGTGAGGAAAACTTGTTTTTTTAGCCACTTTTTGAGGTTTGCAAAGGATTCTGGGTAACAGAACCTGGTCCGAGCCCCGCGAGTCACCCCTCCTTGGATTGCCCTAGGTCTCTAGTTTTCAGAAATGCACAGGTTTGGTAGGTTTCCCTAGGTGCCGGCTGAGCTAGAGGCCAAAATCTACAGGTAGGCACTTCTCAAAAAACACCTCTGTTTTCTTCCAAAAATTTGGATGTGTCCACGTTGCGCTTTGGGGCGTTTCCTGTCGCGGGCGCTAGGCCTACCCACACAAGTGAGGTATCATTTTTATCGGGAGACTTGGGGGAACGCCGGGTGGAAGGAAATTTGTGGCTCCTCTCAGATTCCAGAACTTTCTGTCACCGAAATGTGAGGAAAACTTGTTTTTTTAGCCACTTTTTGAGGTTTGCAAAGGATTCTGGGTAACAGAACCTGGTCCGAGCCCCGCGAGTCACCCCTCCTTGGATTGCCCTAGGTCTCTAGTTTTCAGAAATACACAGGTTTGGTAGGTTTCCCTAGGTGCCGGCTGAGCTAGAGGCCAAAATCTACAGGTAGGCACTTCTCAAAAAACACCTCTGTTTTCTTCCAAAAATTTGGATGTGTCCACGTTGCGCTTTGGGGCGTTTCCTGTCGCGGGCGCTAGGCCTACCCACACAAGTGAGGTATCATTTTTATCGGGAGACTTGGGGGAACGCCGGGTGGTAGGAAATTGGTCGCTCCTCTCAGATTCCAGAACTTTCTGTCACCGAAATGTGAGGAAAACTTGTTTTTTTAGCCACTTTTTGAGGTTTGCAAAGGATTCTGGGTAACAGAACCTGGTCCGAGCCCCGCGAGTCACCCCTCCTTGGATTGCCCTAGGTCTCTAGTTTTCAGAAATGCACAGGTTTGGTAGGTTTCCCTAGGTGCCGGCTGAGCTAGAGGCCAAAATCTACAGGTAGGCACTTCTCAAAAAACACCTCTGTTTTCTTCCAAAAATTTGGATGTGTCCACGTTGCGCTTTGGGGCGTTTCCTGTCGCGGGCGCTAGGCCTACCCACACAAGTGAGGTATCATTTTTATCGGGAGACTTGGGGGAACGCCGGGTGGAAGGAAATTTGTGGCTCCTCTCAGATTCCAGAACTTTCTGTCACCGAAATGTGAGGAAAACTTGTTTTTTTAGCCACTTTTTGAGGTTTGCAAAGGATTCTGGGTAACAGAACCTGGTCCGAGCCCCACGAGTCACCCCTCCTTGGATTGCCCTAGGTCTCTAGTTTTCAGAAAAGCACAGGTTTGGTAGGTTTCCCTAGGTGCCGGCTGAGCTAGAGGATAAAATCTACAGGTAGGCACTTCTCAAAAAACACCTCTGTTTTCTTCCAAAAATTTGGATGTGTCCACGTTGCGCTTTGGGGCGTTTCCTGTCGCGGGCGCTAGGCCTACCCACACAAGTGAGGTATCATTTTTATCGGGAGACTTGGGGGAACGCCAGGTGGAAGGAAATTTGTGGCTCCTCTCAGATTCCAGAACTTTCTGTCACCGAAATGTGAGGAAAACTTGTTTTTTTAGCCACTTTTTGAAGTTTGCAAAGGATTCTGGGTAACAGAACCTGGTCCGAGCCCCGCAAGTCACCCCTCCTTGGATTCCCCTAGGTCTCTAGTTTTCAGAAATGCACAGGTTTGGTAGGTTTCCCTATGTGCCGGCTGAGCTAGAGGCCAAAATCTACAGGTAGGCACTTTGGAAAAAACAGCTGTGTTTTCTATAAAAAAAATAGGATGTGTCCATGTTGTGTTTTGGGGCATTTCCTGTCGCGGGCACTAGGCCTACCCACACAAGTGAGGTATCATTTTTATCGGGAGACTTGGGGGAACACAGAATAGCAAAACAAGTGTTATTGCCCCTTATCTTTCTCTACATTTTTTCCTTCCAAATATAAGAGAGTGTGTAAAAAAAGACGTCTATTTGAGAAATGCCCTGCAATTCACATGCTAGTATGGGCACCTCGGAATTCAGCGATGTGCAAATAACCACTGCTCCTCAAAACCTTATCTTGATCCCATTTTGGAAATGCAAAGGTTTTCTTGATACCTCTTTTTCACTCTTCATATTTCAGCAAATGAATTGCTGTATACCCAGTATAGAATGAAAACCAACTGCAGGGTGCAGCTCATTTATTGGCTCTGGGTACCTAGGGTTCTTGATGAACCTACAAGCCCTTTATATCCCCGCAACCAGAAGAGTCCAGCAGACAAAATGGTATATTGCTTTCAGAAATCTGACATCGCAGGAAAAAGTTACAGAGTAAAACATAAAGAAAAATGGCTGTTGTTTTCAGTTCAATTTCAATATTTTTTTATTTCAGCTGTTATTTTCTGTAGGAAAACCTTGTAGGATCTACACAAATGACCCCTTGCTGAATTCAGAATTTTGTCTAGTTTTCAGAAATGTTTAGCATTCCGGGATCCAGCATTGGTTTCACACCCATTCCTGTCACTAACTGGAAGGAGGCTGAAAGCACCAAATATAGTAGAAATGGGGTATGTCCCAGTAAAATGCCAAATTTGTGTTGAAAAATTTGGTTTTCTGATTCAAGTCTGCCCGTTCCTGAAAGGTGGGAAGATAGTGATTTCAGCACCAGAAACCCTTTGTTGATGGCATTTTCAGGGAAAAAACCACAAGCCTTCTTCGGCAGCCCTTTTTTCCCATTTTTTGGGAAAAAACTAAATTTTCACTGTATTTTGGCTATTTTCTTGGTCTCCTCCAGGGGAAACCACCAACTCTGGGTACCATTAGAATCCCTAGGATGTTGGAAAAAAAGGACGCAAATTTGGCGTGGTTAGCTTATGTGGACAAAAAGTTATGAAGCCCTAAGCGCGAACTACCCCAAATAGCCAAAAAAGGGCTCAGCACTGGGGGGGGGAAAGGCCCAGCAGCTAAGGGGTTAAATAAAGCAGTTTTTTTTTTTTTTAAGTGTAGCCCGTTTTCCTTACAGGAAAACGAGCTGCACTTAAAAAAAAAAACGAAACCTTTAGTTTCGGTATTTTTTCAGGGCAGGGAGTGGTCCCTTGGACCACTCCTTGCCCTGAAAAAATATTTGTGGGTCCAGTCACAAACTGGAAGGGGTCCCATGGGGACCCCTTCCAATTTACGAGTGGGTTACCATCCACTTGAAGTGGATGGTAACTGTGATGCCATTTGCGACCGCGTACGGTATTGCATACCACTCAGACTCGCAAATAGGAAGGGAACACCCCTTCCTATTTGCGAGTCGGAAATGCATATTGCGAGTCGGTACCGACTCGCAATATGCATTTCTGCATAGCAAAGAGGCATTTGCGCCTCGCAAACGGCGATTTTCGCCGTTTGCGACGTGCAAATACTTTGCTACATCTGGCCCCATAATGCCCAACTTCCTTTTAACAGTTACAGAAAGTTCCACTAGGTGGTGCTGTGCACTTATGCTGTGGAACGTGAACTCCATTCACGTCGTTAGCCTGCAGTTTAATTAGACTTCTGGCGTGAATAAGAAAGGTTTAGAATAACATAATTTTTGGCTAGCCTTGTGTTTATGCCGAGCCTTATTAGAAAGTGTGAAAACGTCAAATCCATCATTGAAGACAGTCTTTCTGGAAGAATGTGCCTACAGCTTCATGGTCCTGCTGCACCATCCATGAAAAACCTTGCCATTATTCCTAAACGCGATTTATTTTTAGAATTATTTTCGTCTGTTCTTATATCTCGGGCATAGCAGTATGCCAGAAAACTATGCGTGTGTGGTTTGCTTTGATACAATGGCTGCAATCAAATTAGGGACATTTCCATTTAAACTGGCGACCCATTAGCTCAAGAGTCCTTTACTTTTTTCTTTCAAAGTAAACAATCTTAGTTGGATAAGCCACCATTAGCGCACGGTCACGCTTCTTTCAATCCCAAAAGCTTCATTTAGACCACCATAGCAGGTTATTTTAAACCAAAGTGCCAACGTGGTGGGAGCACTTTTGGCGAAACTGTTAATGCCAACCAGGATGCCCAGTCGATATTCTTTGTTTTTCAGAAATACCTCCTCACAGCATTAGTTTGTTTATGAAAAACGAAAAATACAGACACAGCATCCATCCCAGTGGATGAGACAGGCATTGTTACTTTTGGCCGTTCGTGGCCTTGTAAAACAGGACAAACCTGCGTCAAGAACTTATTCTAATTTGGCAGGACCTTCTTAAACAGTTAGGCCCATAATTATACTTTTTTAGCGCCGCCTTTGCGTCGTTTTTTGACGCAAAATCGGCGCAAACTTACAAAATACAGGCCCGTATTTATACTCCGTTTGCGCCGAATTAGCGTAGTTTTTTTCGACGCAAATTCGGCGCAAAACTAACGCCATATTTATACTTTGGCGTTAGACGCGTCTAGCGCCAAAGTATGGGCAAATAGCATCATTTTTTTGCGTGAACGCCTTCCTTGCGTTAATGAGATGCAAGGAAGGCGTTCCCGTCTAAAAAAATGACGGCGACGCAAATGCGTCGTATTTATACTCCCGGGCACAAATCACGCCCGGGAGTGGTCGGGTCAAAAAACCCCGCATTTGCGCCACTTTTTAACGCCTGGGTCAGGGTAGGCGTTAAGGGGCCTGTGGGCTCAAAATGAGCCCACAGGTGCCCTCCTATGCCCCCAGGGACCCCCCCTGCCACCCTTGCCCACCCCAGGAGGACCCCCAAGGATGGAGGGACCCACCCCAGGGACATTCAGGTAAGTTCAGGTAAGTATAATTTTTTATATTTTTTAATTTTTTTGGGTGGCATAGGGGGGCCTTATTTGTGCCCCCCTACATGCCACTATGCCCAATGACCATGCCCAGGGGACATAAGTCCCCTGGGCATGGCCATTGGGCAAGGGGGCATGACTCCTGTCTTTACTAAGACAGGAGTCATTTAAATGGCGTCTGGGCGTCGAAAAAAATGGCGCAAATCGGGTTGAGGCGATTTTTTTGCCTCTACCTGACTTGCCCCATTTTAAGACGCCCTAACGCCATTTTCCCCCTACGCCGGCGCTGCCTGGTCTACGTGGTTTTTTTCCACGCACACCAGGCAGCGCCGGTCTGCTAGCGCCGGCTAACGCCATTCCATAAATACGGCGCCCGCATGGCGCTTCAGAATGGCGTTAGACGGCGCTAAATTTTTTGACGCTAAACTGCGTTAGCGCAGTTTAGCGTCAAAAAATATAAATACGGGCCCCAGTTGCATTTTGTAAGTTTGCGCCGAATTTGCGTCAAAAAACGACGCAAAGGCGGCGCTAAAAAAGTATAAATATAGGCCTTAGCCTCTAAATGACCCTTAAGTGTGCCCTGGCCAGCACTTAAGGACTGACCTCTTCTGACCATGCCTCATGACTGTGCCCTACTTGCCTACCGAATCCTTTGACTAGAAGATGTGGAGAAAAAGTTGGAGCCAACAATTCCATCCTAGTAAAAGCAGGAACTTTTAGAAGTTTCATCCGTGTGTCTAAGCAAGGACACAGCGTGAACAAGTCTTTGGAGCTAGCTTCTTTTAGGTATTTTGGCTACTCTCACACAGGGAGGTACTATAAGCAGATGGCATTTTATAGTAAGCTTCCACTGGTAAGGGAAGGATAGTGCTTCATTTCATTGGCAACCCCATGGGCAGGCTAAAGAGGCTCAGCCAGCAGTTAGACTCCCACTGTTTTGAAAAAACCCTGATAGGATGACAAAGGAAATGTTGAAAAGTTAACGAGAGTAAGGTGTAGAACATGTGTTTCCAATAGGTAGCTTGTGAGCTACCAGTAGCTCTCGAGCTACCTGTGAGTAGCTCTCCTGTGAGCAGGCCAGCATACTAATATAAAAGCTTTTGCTTGCTTGACTCATTATGAAAAGCAAAATTAAAAAGCATGTATTCAAGACGAAAACGTGTGTATTTTCAGAACTCATAAACTGGTGTTTCGAGAAAAATGGTTGAATTCCCAAAATGTATTTAAAGCCAATATTTGAGTTAGAGAGATTTGTTAGAAATGGGGTGTTTGGTTGGCAGTCAGGTTACCCCCTGTCCAAGCAAGGACCCTCACTCTAGTCAGGGTAAGTCACACACAATCTAAATTATCCTGTCAACCCTCTGGTAGCTTGGCACTGAGCAGTCAGGCTTAACTTAGAAGGCAATGTGTAAAGTATTTGTGCAATAAATCATACAATAACACCATATAGCACCACAAAAATACACCACACAATGTTTAGAAAAATATATAATATTTATCTGGATATTTGCAGGTCAAAACGATCAAAGATGCAATAAGTAAATGTAGAGATATCACTGAAAAGTGATATTAAGGCACTCATTACGACCCTGGCGGGCGAGGAGAAGTGGCGGTAATACCGCCAACAGGCTGGCGGAAACAAAAAAATGGAATTATGACCATGGCGGTACCGCCATGGTCATCCGCCACTTCTCCACTCCGACCGCCAGGGTGGTGATGACCGCTGGGATGGAGACTTCGGTCTCCAGCCCGGCAGCCGTCACTAGACCGCCGGCAGTATCAGGACCCTGCATACCACCATGGATTTTGTGTGGTTTGGAACCGCCACGAAATCCAGGCGGTAGGCACTATCAGTGGGGTCTCCCCCACCACCCTCCACCACCCGAGTCCTCCCCCCAAACCCTGACCCCCCTACAACCTCCCAAAGGTGGCAGGACCCCCCCTCCCCACCCCCAACATTGACACACACCCCCCACCCCCAACATTGACCCCCCACCCTCAACATTGACACACACCCCCTACACGCACACATACACTACAACAACACATACCCGCACACATGCAAACAGACATGCAGACTGACCTGCACACATTTTCCAGACACACAACACCCCCCGCATGCATACACGCACTCACACCCCCTCTACATACTCACACGAACACCCCCATGCACGCACACAACACACAATACCTTCCCTCCCCCCTCCCCTAACAGACGATCACCTTACCTTGTCCGGTGATCCTCCGGGAGGGGACGGGATCCATGGAGGCTGCTCCGCCGCCAGCTCCCTGTCACCAGAACACCGCCACACCGAATCCTGGGTTGGGATTCGGTGGGCGGTGTTCTGATGATGGGGCGGTGGAGGTGGAGCCGCCTCCACTTCCCCGCCAACCGACCAGTATGGCTGCTGGTGGCTCTCCATCCAAAAAAGGACAAAGGGCTGCCAGCAGTCATGATGCGCTGCACAGAAAACCGCCTGCACTGGCGGACTTCAGCACGGCAGTACCTCGGCGGTCTTGAAAAAAGACCGCCGAGGTTGAAATGAGGCCCTAAGTGTCTTAAGTCGTTTAAAAGCAAACAAAGCCACCTTCAAGCACAAAGTACCTGGTTCACGTGAAAAATCTCTGCAAAGGGCCGCAGAGGAGGAGAAGCGTGGAAACAAAAGGGTGTGTGTCGCTTTCTCGGGCCGCACACAGCAATGAGTAGTTTAGTTCCCAAGCAGGGACGGCTGTGCGTCGATTTCCGGCGCTCGGTCGTGGATCCTCTTCGTGTTGCGGGGTTTTCAGACGCCCCGGGGTCTGTGCATGGAATCCTGGGCTTACAGAGCGAAGTCACAAGCACTGCGTGGATCCAGTGGGCGTTGCGTGGAATTTTCTACTGCACAGCAGGAGCTGCGTCGATTCCTCTCGGGAAGTCGGGCTGCGTCGTTCCAGGTCGGCTATGCGGTGATCCAGTGGGCCGTGCGTCGAAGTTCCGGTCGCAACGCAGGCGCCACATCTATCTTCTCCTTGCAAAGTCGCTTTGCGTCGTTCTGGTTCGGCGTGCAGTCAATTTCTCACCGCGGGACAGGCTGTACGTCATTCTTAGCAGGCTGTGGGTCGAATTTTCGACGCACAAGGAGTCCTGTTGCAAGAGTGAAGTCTTTTTGGTCCTGAGACTTCAGGGAACAGGAGGCAAGCTCTATCCAAGCCCATGGAGAGCACTTCTTCACCACAGCCAGAGAGAAGTAAGGCAGCAGGGCAACAGCAAGGCAGCAGTCCTTCTCAGAAAGCAGTCAGGTGAGTCCTTTGGGCAGCCAGGCAGTTCTTCTTGGCAGGATACAGGTTCTGGTTACTGGTTTCTTCTCCAGGAAGTGTCTGTGAGGTAGAGTGTCCACCCCAAGAAGTGTCTAAGTTGGAAGGGTCAGAGAACCTGCTTAAATACCCAAATATGCCTTTGAAGTGGGGGAGACTTCAAAGAGTGGCTTAGAAGTGCATAAGGTCCCCTTTTAGTTCCATCCTGTATGCCAGAGACCCAGTAGGGGGTGTGGCAGTCCTTTGTGTGAGGGCAGGCTACTGTCCTTTGAGATGCAAGTGTCAAGACCTCCACCCTCCCAGCCCAGGAAGACCCATTCAAAATGTAGACGTATGCAAGTGAGGCTGAGTATCCTGTGTTTGGGATGTGTCTGAGTGAATGCACAAGGGAACTATCAACTAAACCTAGCCAGGTGTGGATCGGAAGGCACAGAAGGATTTAAGTGTAGAGAAATGCTTACTCAGTAATATAAAATCCAACTTCACCAGTCAGTAGGATTTTGTATCACCATTCTGGCCATACTAAATATGACCTTCCTACTCCTTTCAGATCAGCAGCTACCACTCAAAACAATGTATGATGTTAGCTTATGAAGGGAGCAAGCCTCACAGCAGTGTAAAACGAATTCAGGAGTTTTACACTACTAGGACATGTAAACTACACAGGTACATGCCCTGCCTTTTGCCTACACAACACCCTGCCCTATGAGTTACCTAGAGCATACCTTAGGGGTGTCTCATGTGTAGAAAAAGGGGGGTTTTAGGCTTGGCAAGTACTTTTAAATGCCACGTCGAATTGGCAGTGAAACTGCACACACACAGGCCTTGCAATGGCAGGCCTGACACAGGGTTATGGAGCTACTTAAGTGGGTGGCCCAACCAGTGCTGCAGGTCCACTAGTAGCATTAAATCTACAGGCCCTGGGCACATATAGTGCACTCTACTGGGGACTTATAAGTAAATTAAGTAGTCCAATTGGGTATGAGCCAATGTCACCATGTTTTAAGGAGAGCATATGCACTTTAGCACTGATTAGCACTGGTAAAGTGCACAGAGTCCTAAAGCCAGCAAAAATGAGGTCAGAAAAACAGAAGGAGGAAGGCAAAAAGTCTGAGGATGACCCTACAGAAAGGCCATTTCCAACAAGATTTATTACTCATTTTTACCTCAGTGCCAGGGGACTGTAGCTATGGCTTTTATGCATTACGGATGTAATATTTTGGTTCAAATTATCAAAGTCGTTTTTTTTACGTTACACCTGAAAACCCTGCCTAATGCACTATTACTGCTGATAAAATGCGATTCGGTGGTCGCTACTACATCACTAATATTAGTAGCTTGGGATGATTTTCATTTGACATAAGCAGTTCTTATTCCAGAAAAGCTTGGAGATCCCTGGTGTAGAAGCTTTGCAAGGATGGTGTCAGGTTCTGGGAATTCTACCAACCACATCTATGCTACCTCTATAACCTGGGTCTTCTGCCAAGTGGAAAATTGAACACTGCTGGATTTGGAGAGGACGAAGAGTAGAAAACTGCTGTCAGACTAATTCTGCAAGCCTAAGAAGCACTGAGAACTAGACTCCTGCTCTTCTGTGAATCCCAGTTCTGGAGATAATCCTCAAGGATCAGGCAAGCTGGTCAGCAGAAGTGGACATAGAAAAAGGCATCTTTGAAAAAGAGCTAACAGGCCACTGGAGACTTGATGTTGGCTGGAGCCGTTTGTGAAAAGCTGGAACTTTGAAATTTTGGGATAAAATACCGAGGATGTCCATCAAAGGCTCTTCATCCGCGTCAAGATTTCCTGGTGTGTCCCACTGAAATGTTTCGCAGTGAAGTTGTAGGGTCCTGCAGACCACATACCACAGCCGCATAAATCATGTGTCCCACTTCAAGGAGCAATGAGACTCCTACTTATACCTTACTGAAGAATTTTGGCTCCAAAAAAGTGACTAAGTCCCACTGAACAGCATGAGAGGGGGCAAAGACAGCAAAGTGATCCCAGTGGTGAAGCGGTGGCTACAGATTTCTAGTTTACCCTCCTTAAATATTTTAGCATCAGATGTCCTGGCTTCAGCAGGGCTAGAATTCTACATTAGCTAGCCTAGTTGAGCCCATCTTGGCCACAGCATACTGCCTTGCCCTGATGAAGGATTTTGACTTCCATAAAAAAAGACTAATTCAAAAGGTAAAATTGTTTCCCGGAGCAACCTGCCAGGCTTTACCTTACCCTTTTGCCATCATGGTCGACCTTGGGTTGTAGCCACCTGCGCCTACACCTCTACAATGACTTTTGCATTCCCTATTGCCTTCTTTTGGTGATTTTTGCTATGTTTATAACATTCATTAATCCTGATAACCTTTTACCTATTGTTGTTGTTTTTGGGTTATTTTAATCATTACATTGCATTTTGTTTTATTAAATTTGTATCTTATTTTCTGAACTTTAAAACCACTATTTTGGTAGTGCTAAATTACTTTTCGTACATATTCACCTACTGAAGGCTGTCACTTTTACCAAGCTACCAGGCATAAGCTCAGGACTCTGCAGCATAATTAGTTTTTTTTATTTCATAGGTACCGGATGACTTAAATTGGTTGGAAAAGCTCTGCTGTTGCTCAGATGACTGGGTAAGCTAGTAATGCTATCTAACCAAAGCTCAAAGGGTTTGCAACTGTCCTTCTAAGTGTGAACATCCAACTAAGAGTCTTTCAAACCCTATGACATTTCACATTTCCATATTCTAGCCTCTCACAATTTTCAGCTAGATCAACACTCCCACACATATTTTATCACACCTTTTTTTCTCTTTGCAATAGGTTTTAGATAGCTTGTTGGATCTATGGCTTCAATAGAAACATCTTGTTTATTAATGAATAATCTCTAGATCTGCTACTACAAACATGTCCCTATCGATCCCTCTGCCACTTTACATGATATTGAGTATGAGAAGCCATCACTGCCAAGGTTTAATGCAAACATGGTCTTCAGACTAGGGATGTACGAATAGAATATTTAATATTCGACCAAATAGTTGGTCAAGTCTCAGTCAGAGCCAAACACTTACTTTTCTGAAACATTAAGTTGGAAACCAGGTACAAAGACTTTCTAAAACATATATACTCAACACGAATTCCTTTGTTTCTTTAAATCCTGTTATTTTATATCCATGTGAAAGCATGTACAATGTATAAGAAAAATGGTTTACATTTACTTACAGTTACTGAACTAACATCTGTTAGGTCTGAAGTTGTGTTTTAGCACAGAAGCAGCATTTATTACATATTACTAAATTGTGATATGATATTTGGGGGCATATTTATACTCTCTTTGCGCCGAATGTGCGTCAAAAAATGTTGACGCACAATCGGCGCAAACACTGCCCCATATTTATACTTTGACGTCCGACCCCGCGGGCGTCAAAGTTCCACCATGTGCGTCATTTTTTAGAAGGGGGAACCAGCCTTGCGTTAATTATATGCAAGGTAGGCGTTCCCTTCCAAAAAATGATTTTAAGGCCTGTGCGCCTTATTTATACTGTGACGTCATTTTGACGAACAGGAGGGGGCAGGCCTTAAAAAATGCCGCCCAGCCTGAGGGGCGCCGTTTTTTAACGCCTGGGTCAGGGCAGGCGTTAAGGGACCTGTGGGCTCAGAAGGAGCCCAGAGGTGCCCTCCCATGCCCCCAGGGACACCCCCTGCCACCCTTGCCCACCCCAGGAGGACACCCAAGGATGGAGGGACCCATCCCAGGGAAGTTAAGGTAAGTTCAGGTACGTATTTTTTTCGTATTTTTTTTGTGGCACGGGGGGCCTGATTTGTGCCCCCCTACATGCCACTATGCCCAATGACCATGCCCAGGGGACATAAGTCCCCTGGGCATCGCCATTGGGCAAGGGGGCATGACTCCTGTCTTTGCTAAGACAGGAGTCATTTCAATGGGGGTTGGGCGTAAAAAAAAATGGCGCAAATCGGGTTGAGGCCAACATTTTGCCTCAGACCTGACTTGCCCCATTTTTTGACGCCCAAGCTCCATTTTCCCCTACGCTGGCGCTGCCTGGTGTGAGTCATTTTTTTTTTCGCAGCTGCGCCGGCTAACGTCATTCAATAAATAAGGCGCCCGCATGGCGCTTTGGAATGGCGTTAGCCGGCGTTAAAATTTTTGACGCACAACTGCGTTGCCGCAGTTGTGCGTCAAAAAGTATAAATATGGGCCTTGATGTCTTGGTGATATCATATGTGATACATCTTGGACATTTGTGTGTGGTCATCAGAACTGCAGTAGAGTGGGGAGTTGTGGTTTCACAGCTCAACTGTAACTTAGTTTTCAGTTGTTTTAGCTTCTAGAATTTTGCTGTGACTTCCCAAGAGTTGCCAGAAAGATTGTTGACTTGCCCGGTTTCTGGCATCTGGAAGAAATGGATGCTTTGTGGAGCCACAGGTCTTCAGGACTAAGGCCTGATTAAGAGTTTGGTGGATGGGGCTACTCCATCACAAAAGTGAAGGATATCCTGTATGCCATATTATGATACAGTTATATCCTAGGGGAATATGGCGAATGGGATATCTGTCACATTTGTGACAGAGTAACTCATCAGCCAAACTCTAAATCAGGCCTTAAATGTGACAGATGCTGGCAGCATGATTAGGCCAATGATTTCCTAAAAACTCAAAAGGAGAGCAATGACTGGACTGTTCACTGGAGAGTTGATGAAGAAAGTGAAGGAGGAGCAAACAGAAGCAGAGAATGGACAGCTAGAAGTAGGAAACCGTTGAAGCTGGAGGGGAAGAGCAAATGCAAAAGCAGGAGAGACAGACTGTCAGATAATCACGGTTTGCCAAGCATGTCACAGGGCTCCATACATACAATATAGATCTGTAGCACAACATATACTAGATGTCATTCTAATCAACACAAACGTCAATCAAGTAGTATAATACACGCATTAAGTTTTTTTATGATTCATTCAAATATTTGTGATCCAAATACAAGTACAAAACCTGAAATGTATAATCATAAAATGTCAATACACGTCTTGTCTAGGAAGTGGATGTTACAAAAGTGTTGTTCAATCCAGGAACAGCCGATACATGTGTTGTCTTATCAAAGACTTTATCAGGGCTTTGAAATTATAAAAGAACCCATGTTCTTAATTGCATTCCAGGTACGACAGTCATCCAATAATAATCTAGCAATTAATGAAGCAAAATGGAGAAATGCAAGCAACTTCGGGCCAATGCACTGAGGAAGACATCTCACATATTAGGAAATAATTACCAAATGTAAGTACAGAATAAAGAAACCCCTTGACAAAGGATAAATGCCCCAGGTGTCTGGGTCCACACCCAGAAAACATTCACTCTGGCCAAGATGGACTTAGATGGTCAGCATCAGCATTTCCCGGGTGTGGATCAAGGCATCAGGGACATGGGGCCTGGCCAATATTAAAATGAAAACCCTGAAGCGTCTGCGCAAGATTGAAAGGACTGAGGGAGTGAGGCATTTCCAACATACCCAAAGGAGCCAACTGACTGGCTAATGCCTAGTTTGGTTGCTGCTGGCCCGGATCCCAAGAAGGTCATACCCATGTTTTATAATGTGGCTATAAAAGATATGCCAAGGGTAGAAACCCAGTTTCGGATCACAACCGGAATACTGCTGCTAACACACTAAAGAGATAACAATGACCAGTAGCCACCTCTGTACACACTATAACTTCTTAAACCAACTCTATTACACACCGGCCAAGGTATAGATATATGGTGGAGGGACAAGGCTAAATGGGAGAGATGTGCCTCTCTGGAGGCTGATTTTATCCACCTGGCGTGACAATGCCCGTCAATTGCTAAATATTGGCACAAACTGTTCCAAATATTTAATGATCTGACAGACCTGACACTACCAGTGGATTTGATGAGTGCTCTTCTGGACTATTTTAAGATGGTGCCCAAGCACAGGAGAAAACTGGTGGGCATGGCATTAATGCTGGGCAAAAGACGGGTAGCCGTGTGCTGGAGCAAGGGTGTATCCCCAAGGGCGCAGACTGGCTGAGAGACTTGGCACACTGCCACACACATACTGACCTCTAAAGTACACTGCTGCCTCAAACGTCTAGACCAAAGGATATTTGGACTCCGCTGCAATATTACCTGAAAGCCCGCACCTCCGAGGCCGCCATCGTGACAGAGGGCCTGATTAGATTTTAGCGGATGGGGTTACTCTATTACAAACTTGGCGGTTATTGAGTCTGCCATATCACAAATTCCATAGGATATAATGGAATCATAATGCAGCAGACGGGATATTTGTCACGTTTGTGGAATGTGGGCGAAAATGATGGTTAAATTATTTTATTATAAAAGTACGATAGGATACCCTGTATGGGTACTGTTAGTGTTGCAGATTCTTATGTCATGTAAATGAAAATTACTGCTATTGTTGCAAGAAATCACTAATAAAAATAAAAAGAAGATACTTCCATGCCTATCTGAGCGTTACAGTCACGCTTTCATGTTATATCATAGTAGCTTGGATAAATAAATCTAAATAAGGTTAAAACATCGTATATGCTGACAAATAATGCCATCTACTATTACACTTTGCCTGACACTAAAGTGGCTTTAGGTTTCAGCCGGGTAGGTTTGTTGTTTCTGCATGCTGACGCTGGGCAATCCTTCGTTCTGTTTCATTCAACTCAGTCAAGAAAGGGGAACGAGTTATTTAAAAAAGTCTGAGTCCTTTCATCTGCGTTTGGAGTGGTGCTCTCATTGCAGTGTCCGGTCACAAGCATAAAGATCACAGTGAAATAATCTTGGTTGCCGCTGTTGCTTCAAAGAGTACCATGGCAGACTCCAACACAGTTTAGGGAAGAAAGTACATGTCCATTGGCTGGAGTAGATAGCAACCCCTGTGAGTAAAGACTGCCCTCGACTGGTTTATTCTATCACTGACAGAAGCCAGAGAAAGAGGAAGAGAAAACTGGACTTCGAGAATGAGGATGAGAGGGCAAGTAGTTAACAAGAATCTTGTGGCTGAAGTTAATTAAAGCATTCCATCCATCACTTTTTTGTATTTTTCAGTGCAACACCCACAGTGGTGGATACAGAATCTAGCCAAAAACCTTGACACAGCAAATATGGATTGCTTATTAGAGCAAGTGGAGTAAATCGAGGGGTTGAGGTCATACTCATTTGGACTGGAAACCCTCTTTATCCCAAGAAAAGCAGAAACTGTGACATAGGCTTCATGAATTGAATTAGCTGGTATGAAAACCAAAAAACACACATGAATTAGTGGAATTAATGAACGGTTTAATAATTCATATTAGGCTGTGAATGTGTTTGAGAATCTTCTATAAAGGTAAAAGATTATGGCCCTCATTATGACCCTGGCGGTGAGTGATAAAGGTGCGGTAATACCGCCAACAGGCTGGCAGTAATTACTGCCAAATTATGACCATGAGGGTGAGAACTCCAATAGGCAGCCAATGTACCACACCATCCGCCAGGGGGTTAACACCACGCACGCCGGCGGTCGCCATCAACAGCCAGACGGGAGACAAAGTATCGCCCACCATATTAAGACCCTACAATCCACCACATTTTCCGGGGTGGTACCAACTCCATCAAAAGCCTGAAGGAAACACATCACAGAAGAGAAAAGACTCACCATTGAAGACGCAGGGAAGAACAACGCTGCCATGGAACCCGAACTGCAAGTTTTTCTGATGATCTTCTACTTTATACTCCACCTGGAATGACGAAGACGACGACGGTCAGTACAGTCGCCTAGCACACAAGGGAGGGAGGGAAGAAAATGAGAGTGACACGCACACATGACACACACCCGACACACACAACCAGCTGCTCACGAAAAACAATTTGCACCCGATACACGGCAGAATAATGCAAGGACAAAAGGAATGCAGCAAGGTGAATGTATTAATATCACCAGCTAATAAATAAACCAATTGTCCGTGAAAAAGATATGTACACATGTACACAAGGGGACACCTCCTAGTCCAATGTTCAAAGGGCCCACATGGCAACAGGGCACATTCCAAGGCCCAACTCAAATCCTGACTTCATCCAGATAGAACTCTGCAGGGGCATCAGTTTGCAAGTGGGCAGGCACTTCAGGGGGATGGGGGTGGGGGCACCTCAGCCGAAGTCGGGAACAAGCCCACTGGTTCTGGAGGGGGCTCCATGCCCATTTCTCTGTCCTGTGGAGTGCAAGACCACAGTCTCTCGAGTGGGTGACTTTCCCACTGGTTCCTGGAGGGGGCCCCTTGTACAGCACAGGGTGACCTACATGGCTTCCGCTGGTGGTGATGGCTGCATTGTGGTGGCAGATGGAGGTGCTTCCTGGGCAGCCTCTGCAGGGGGAATGCCTGCAGTGTGGTGGCAGATGGAGGTGCCTCCTGGGCACCCTCTGCAGGGGGTGATGGCTGCAGTGTGGTGGTAGATGGAGGTGCCTCCTGGGAAGCCTCTGCAGGGGGAATGCCTGCAGTGTGGTGGCAGATGGAGGTGCCTCCTGGGCAGCCTCTGCAGGAGGGGATGGCTGCAGTGTGGTGGCAGATGGAGGTGCCTCCTGGGCAGCCTCTGCAGGTGGTGATGGCTACACTTCCTCAGCTGGCGGTGGGGGCCCTGTGGCTGGAGGGGTCACCACATGGCCACAGGGCACATTCCAAGGCCCAACTCAAATCCTGACTTCATCCAGATAGAACTCTGCAGGGGCATCAGTTTGCAAGTGGGCAGGCACTTCAGGGGGATGGGGGTGGGGGCACCTCAGCCGAAGTCGGGAACAAGCCCACTGGTTCTGGAGGGGGCTCCATGCCCATTTCTCTGTCCTGTGGAGTGCAAGACCACAGTCTCTCGAGTGGGTGACTTTCCCACTGGTTCCTGGAGGGGGCCCCTTGTACAGCACAGGGTGGCCTACATGGCTTCCGCTGGTGGTGATGGCTGCATTGTGGTGGCAGATGGAGGTGCTTCCTGGGCAGCCTCTGCAGGGGGAATGCCTGCAGTGTGGTGGCAGATGGAGGTGCCTCCTGGGCACCCTCTGCAGGGGGTGATGGCTGCAGTGTGGTGGTAGATGGAGGTGCCTCCTGGGCAGCCTCTGCAGGGGGAATGCCTGCAGTGTGGTGGCAGATGGAGGTGCCTCCTGGGCAGCCTCTGCAGGAGGGGATGGCTGCAGTGTGGTGGCAGATGGAGGTGCCTCCTGGGCAGCCTCTGCAGGTGGTGATGGCTACACTTCCTCAGCTGGCGGTGGGGGCCCTGTGGCTGGAGGGGTCACCATGACAGCCTCCACTGGAGTAGAGGGCTTTGTCCTCTCCAAGACATGGGGCGTAGAATCCTTACCCTTCCTGGCAGGGGTTGATGGCTTCTTCCCCTTCATGGCAGGTTGTAGTTGTTCCTTAGCCTTCTGGGCAGGAGTCGAGGGCTTCTTCTCCTTCAAAGCAGGAAGTGCAGGCTCCTTCCCCTTCTAGGCTGGAGGTGCAGGCTCCTTCCCCTTCTTGGCTGAAGGTGCAGGCTCCTTCGCCTTCTTGGCTGGAGGTGTGGGATCCTTCCCCTTTATGGTTGGTGGAGTGGGATCCTTCACTGACTTCCCACCTCAACTAGGAGGTGCCACCACTGGCTCCGTGGACTGTTTTGCTGAGGTGCTGGGCTGGGTCTTTGGAACCCTGCTCTTACGGGCAGGACGGCGGGGGAGGGAAGCGGTCAAGTTGGGCAAGGAAGAGCTTCTTAGGGACGGAGACTCTATGAATCTACATTAAATATTTGTTAAATAGTAGAATGGAATTATTTATGCATTGTATGTGGAATAAATCTAACCTGAGCTTGGTGGTGAACAAAAGGGTCCATAATTTGATTGCAATCACACCCATCATAAATAATTTGTCGTAATACTGTAAACATTGCTTGGAAACATCAGGCCAAAAAGTATAATCTGCTTGAGTAGGACCATAACAGTTAATGGAATGTCAGTAGTAGTTTAATAATGAGCCATCTGCCCTCAGTGTCTGTTTCTTGGGATTCAAATATACAATCTAATTTGTTGTGAGATAAACAAATTACCCCGTTTTTTTATTACATTGTGATACAAAAACTGAGCCCACCGAACCATGTTTAAGCTTTGAGACCTTAATTTCTGTTAGGTGAGTTTCTTCGGGAAGAACTAACTCTGGATCAAAGTTGGCCAAATGAGAAACTAACAAAACCTTTTACATTCCAGAAACAAATTGTGAATTTTATGGATAGCAAAAACATAAATGTCTATAAGGTGTTCAATTTTATAAAATAAAGATAAAGGGGCAGTGATGAATAGCTAAAGAAAAGAGAGAAAAAGAAAAAAATGAGAAGGAAGAGAGAAGACGGAAGGGAATGAAGCGTAGGGAAAGGATACAGTACATGTCAAATAAATGATGACTGAGAAAACATTCTTTATAAGATTGAAAACAAGGGTGGGTTTACTGACAGCACAGGGTGAAGATGACACAGCAAGGGAGCAAAAGCTGTCAATGACAGAGTGTGACTGAACAATATATGATAAGACAATAGACAACAGAGAACCTGAAAAAGAAATTATGTTAATTAGTAGAACAAGTATAAACAATGTAAGTTAGCATTTATTAATAAATATTCTTGTGAAACGATGAATACTACTGATCGAACCAGCTGCACCATATCGCCACCTCCCATCAATCACCATCTGAAAAACGAGGAAGGAAAGTATATGTATCGTCTGCTTTATTCAGTGCATCAATCACAGGAAATGCTAACTCCCACTGAAACGGTTAACGCGTTTTGGCTCACGCCTTCGACCGGGCATGTTTCCCCCACATTAATCACCATTTTATAGATACAACTTTTGAGCCATCAAGTATTTCCATGATACCTTCGTATTAGCAAGGGTGGCAGCCATCTTTGAATGTATATATCGATCATTTTTAAACCATATCATTCTAACAAAAACTCCACATATCAGTTAGCTCCTGCTGTTAATGTATATTCATAGACCTGTCAGTCCATTGGTGTTCATGTACGAGGACCTCCAACTGCTAATGGGCATATGTTTTATCTATAATTCCCAAAAATGGACTATACATGGACAACCATCTTATCGTCTTGTCAGTGTCCTCTATAAATATTACTTAATACAAATATTTTAAGATGTTAATTAGTAGAACAAGTATAAACAATGTAAGTTAGCATATAGTAATAAATCTAAAGTACAAATGCATCAACATTCAAATTTAGCCCATATTTATGCTTTTTCAGCGCCGCATTTGCGTAGTTTTTTTACACAAAATCGGCGCAAACTTTAAAAATACAATTGTATTGTGTAAGTTTGCACCGCTTTTGCATCACAAAATAACGGATGCAAAAGTGGCGCTAAAAACGTATAAATATGGGCCTTCGTGCTCAAGAAACCATATAAACAACTCCTCAACTTGTCTTCTAGTCGAATGAAACCATAGAAAGGTTTTGAGATCTAAAGGCTTATCATAAGTAGTAGTTTTGTCATAATAAGTTGTTTTTAAGAGGCAGGGGTGAATCATTCCAAAATGAGCACCTGAAGTACGAAGTTGCAGACGAAGATCAAGGAATTCTTTGTTCCTTGAGTCAGTTGCTCTGCAAATATCCTGTGAGATAAAAAATATTATTTCCTAACCAAAAAAGTGGTTTTTGGACTTTGCTGTTTGAGTACTTTCAGTACATCAGTAAATTTAAGAAAGAAAATGATAACTCTTCTAGGTTTGATGGAAAAGGAAGTTGATTGGGGATGATGACCGAGCTGATGAGCTCTTTGAATAGACAGTGCTGTGGATGATGGCAAATCCACTAACTGTGGTAGAAAGTATTTGAAAAAAGAAATGGAATCATTCCCTTCAATTCCTTCTGGAAGACTGTTAATACGAAGATTATTTCATCTATTTCTGTTTTCTAAGTCCTTCGTTTGCATCTTTAAGTGTGCTATCTCCTTCTCCAATACTTCAGTTTTATTGGTTTCATCTTGAACATTGCTAATCCTTTGTTCCATTTATAAGACTCCTGCTTCCGATTTGGACCATTTGTCGTCTAGATTTTGAATGCGAGTGTTGGTCTCTTTAACAAATGGACGTAAAGCTCTTATTTTATCTAACAAGAGTTCTAGCCAAATAGTTGAGTTGAGTTCATAGGACAGGGCGGGTCTTGTTTGACACATTTATTTATATATGCAGTAGTAGTGGTCTTCAACGATGGTGAGGATGAGGATATCTTAGGAATAGCGGAAGGTATAAGTTCTTTAGTAAGATGATTATCCGTTATTGAGGGTAAAATTGGCTTCGGTTAAAAGGTACCTTCTGATGAGAAGACAGGTTAAATTTCCTAATTCTACCCATACAAATTGAATAAAAATATTACAATGGTGGTATAGAAGGAGCTCACATGGAGGAACATAGCAGTATAAATGTAAATAGAGAACAGTCAAGAAGGTCATTTTGGTAAAAGTAAGTAACCTGAAAAAAAGTCACTAGTAAACAGATTGGTAATAAATGAGGAGGTTGGAAAGCACATGTTCCTCAGCTATACCTGAATAGTATGAGACATTTTGAGAGTATTCACAGACTATGCTTCAGAAATGGCTGAGAAGAATGCTGAAAGAATTCACATAAGAGAGGAAATTGATAATGCTGGTGCAAATATTCTTGAAAGGTGCATCCAAATTGAGGCGATATTAAAAGAAAAAGCACTTAACACAGAGGGGCAACTGCCCAGGATGAGATGCAAAATACATTTCATAGCACAGAGCTATCCTAGATCGTTAGCCACCATGAGGAGAAGAAACTCGCTCAGATGTGCGATATCGAAGATTCCGGAGATATCTGCTGCAAAAGCATGACTCTGTTGCAAGATAACTCCACTATCGCTAAAAACGCTCTGACAAAGCTCGGAGCTCTCAGCTTGAGCAGTCAACTTGTCTGGTGGTAAAGCTCCCATCTGTTGCTTACTTTTGACTAGCTGTGAATACTGGTTTAAAGACACAACCTAGCAGACAATGGGCCTCTTGGTTAAGTGATATCATTAGGTATTTATACAAATGTGGAGATAGTCATTTTCAAAGTAAGGCTCCAGTAGGAGTTAGCAGTAAAGAAGCTACACATGAGTGCCAAGGGAAGTCAAGACTCTTTCAAATTATGAAAGACGTTGTGTCTAATTCAGGTAAGGTACACATTTTCGCATCACAGTTTAGACCATTCAATTTCTGGAGTCCAAGTCAGTGATGTAGCTAGACTCCATTTTTCTAAGCATTTATAACGGTCTCCACCTAAGGCTGCTGTCTTTACAGTATCTATCTTATGAAAGGACATCCCTATTGGGTCAGATTGACGTTGCTCATAAAAATTGATTTCCAGCTGGATAAGACAGATCTTTATTGTCCATGACCCAGATTTTGGAATGGGTCTGTCAGGAGATAACTGGTGAGCCTATCTATAGAAGTGATTCCACTGGGACACTATAAAAAGCAGATTTGCTATTCTTTGTTGCCGACTATTATACCACTGAGCTCCCAGCTGTTTATTTGTTGCCATTTGCATGTAGCTGTCATAGTGTATTTCAAGGTGAGAGGTTTCGCATTTAGTACATTTGGCAAAAGCCCCTTACTGCATTTGTTAGCCAATTGTGATTTCTCAAAAGAAAATGAGAACAAATTCACCTTGTATGTAACTGTCATATCTAAAATCATTTATCATACGTCACCCATTTTGCCTTTGTTGAGTAACTTGACAGTTTTCACTAGAGATTCCCACTTGTGTGCAATGACGAGTCTAAATGTTGTCAGGATTTATTTCTCATTATGCTTTCTCGTTATCAGAAGATAAGATGAATTGTTCTAGCCTGCTCTGAGGTACACCAACCCAATAGTGGTCCTTGAGGAATCTCCAAACTACTTGGTACTTCCTGTGATATTTTTTGCTAAAACAATTTTCTCCACAAGAGCTTCTAATCATCTGTCAGAACTGCACATATGATATTATTTGCTTCAATCTTCTGGGATTGTTACTTTTAAAGTGGAGAACACTGTTGAAATGATCTAAGCTTGAGGTATAATGTTGTTTGTTTCCAGTCCTCAACTGAACAAAATGTTTATTTTTAGTAGTGTGGTAAAATGTTTATAATAAAGAAAGTTAATATATGAAACAATTGTCCTATGCAATCGATTTAGTAATCGGATTCATGTTTTTTCAACCATGAATTACAAGTTAGAATATTTGTTGTTTTTATCCTTTGATTATTGTTATAGTGTGATATTGGCAAATAACAGAAGAGTCCCATAGCTTTTAACTTATGTTTTTTATTTAATAATTTCCATTTTAATATTGTGCCACTGTTTTGCTTCACTAATGACCGAGCTGAAACACTCATGCACTGACAAAAATCTCTGGAATGCGCTTCTTAGTCTGAAGAAGACATTTATTATTTCACTTCACAAGGTTCGTAAAAGGAGATCAGCATGCTGAAAGCACACGTTTAAAAATGGTCACAGCAATGAAATGAAAACATGTACAAATGATTCTCCACTGAAATATACACAGCAAATATATGTATCTATATTGTAATGCAAAGCAAATAATGAATTAAAAAATATGCATCACCATGAGGCACGGACACACTTGCTTCATCTCCCTCCTATCAGTATCAGATCGCCAGATCCCAGAATCAATCGAGGAGAGAGAGAGATCAATTATCCTCACGGGAAGGGTGACACACCCCAGCATCCTGGGCATGTCGGCGATCTGAATCACTCTCGGTCCCCGGTCCATCTGGTCTCGGCCTCTTATACTTTGAACAAACAAGAGAGAAAAATTCTAGAACCTCCCTCTCACTGCAGAAGTTTATTATTTAAAAAAATGATGATTACTTTAGGCCAGTGTGGAAAAGAACACGTCGGGACTTGACCACAATCCCAAGGTGCCCCTGCAAACAAGACTGTTCCCTGCCATCTCAGTACATTCTTATCAGCCTAAGCCCTTGGTGGGAAAGAACACGAAAAATAAAAACATGAGCACATTGTAGAATGTGGAAAACTACTTGCAGCTTTTAACGTGGCTGTGGCTAATGCTAAAATAAAGTCAATAGGCAAAATGAAGCTGGTGGTCACTAATGTGACGGTGTGCTGCTAGGCTAAGTGCAACGTGGAGTCAGTGGTCAAAACATAAATATCATTACACTCCACCCTTTTGACCAATTACTCCTATACCCTATAGTCCTAAAATCAACTTCTCTTTTTTTCTTCTTTTAAAACATTACAAGCAAATTAGGTATGCATTGTACACAGCAACATAATGAGATGACAATAACAATCACTATAAAGCAATGGAAGTGGGATTAACTTATTGATATTATACACACTTAAACTACAATAAAAAGACTGAAGTTTATATATTCTGATTGAGATATTCTTATTGGGGTAATAACTGAATCACAGTCTTCACTTAATTGAATAGTGTCTCTAGGATAATGAATTGGTATAGAATTAGATGAACACATCATGAGTCCGACTCATGTAAAGATACACGATCCACCTGTAATGTTTGCTGGAATGTAAGTAAAAGTGAGGTTCCCATATGAGAATAGTCAGCCAACTGGCAACTTCAATACGTTTAATGTGACTGGCAGCAGTCATCAGGTGATAACAAGCCATGTTGTTTGTTCCATTAGAATTGCAATCAAACAGGTTGATAGGACATCCATGGTACTCTGCATTATTCCCATGCAGAACTTTGATCTGTGAAGCACAATTAGCGCCAAATGAATCCATAGGTATTGCCCATCAAAAGCAGTAGGGGTGTTGAGCAATGTGATTTATCAATCAGATTCAGGTTGGGGGTGCTGTCCCTCCCGACCACACACGCACACGCCCGAAGGGACACCACACAGCACACTCATGGTCCGAGGCAAGTCATGGTATGATCTGTAAGGGAAACAAGTATGCTCTTTCTTGCAAATAACATTTGTCAGCTGAAATGTGACCCCTTTTCCTTTCCTTGTTTTATGATCAGCAGAACATTATTAGGGCCCTTGACTATAATTTCTGCAGGTTCTGGAGGGCCATTTAGGAATTCCATGCACACCTTAGCATCAGGATTTGTGTCAGTTGAACCACAACCTCCCTTTCCTTGTATTGTCAGAAGGGCTGGGGCAGTCCCCTTCCTCACCTATCCTCCATACACTGGACCTATGACAAGCTGGGCAATTTTGTAAGCATATAATAAAAGGCCTGCAGATTCTAGTGTGGCTCTGTAGGGAGCTGAAGCTCTAGGTTTTATTTCCCAGTACATAATAGTGTTGGTGGCCGCATGTGGTTATATCAGGAGAGTTTCAGCATTTTGTAATGGTCATTTATTCAGAATCTGGAGTGCTTCACTTAAATGCTCTCTCCAGTTTTTCAGAGTCCCATTAGATAAGTCTTTACTCCAGAACCCCAGGGACACTTCTGTTCTTCTCTGCTTTTGCCACCTGCTCCAATCTACAAATTGACCCTGGATAGTTACATGCAACACAATGTCTCCTTCCTGCACTGTCCACAAGTCTAAAGCCTGTTGAATTATTTATTTTGCCAAATCAAAAGCATACTGCTGCTCTTCACCCCATTCAAACTCATGATTTTTTTTTGTCACTTTGTACCTTACGGTTAAGATTTTATTTAGATGAGGGTCATGCTGTTTCCAAAAATCAAACAATCCCATGAATCGCTGTGTCTCTTGCTTAGTGTGAGGAGTAGCAAACTCCAAAATCTTTTGTTTTACATGTAGCAACATCTCTCTATGTTATGGCCACATTTTACTCTGCAAAAGCTCCGTGAATATATTGGTAACATGCTTAGCTTCTTGCTGTGTGTAATCTTTTAAAGAATGCATTTGAACTCCTGACAAAATCTGTGGGCTACTCTGTATTCTACGTCTAAATATTGGCTCTGCAAGAACTACGTTCTGCTCATGTAGCTCACACTGGCCCCCACCTTTATTAACTTCCTCATTACTGGAATATGAAAAATCAGCTCTCCCTGCAACTGATTGGTAGATATCAGCCTTATCTTGTAATAACTTATTCTGACAAGACAGCATATTTACAGTATTTTTTGTGTTAACAAGCTGTTTCTCTAATTTCTGATTTTCATATTCTAACTGCTTACATCTCTCATGCATTTTTCTGTAAGCAAACAGAAGTTTCCAAGCCCTCCTCTCAGAACAAAACGGTCATCATTCTGTTCAAAAAGCACCTTTTTAAACATATAAATACAGTTATTAGTTCTGTTTTATCCAAGCATCCATCCCAAAATTTAGAAAGTTCTGATAAACAAGAAAACTCGTTTGCCAAGACATCATAAGGCATTTTAATTTCACATGCATTTTTAGACATTGTTTGCGGTCCTTCCTTTAACTCTCTGAATAAAAACATATTTTCACTTTTAAATCATACAATTTCAACTTCCAACCTCCCTTTAGACTGTCGGACTACGGCAAAATGTTTTGCTTCATTAATGACCAAGCTGAAAAACTCATGCTCTGACAAAAATCTCTGGAATGTGCTTCTTAGTCTGAAGAAGACATTTATTATTTCACTTCGCAAGGTTCGTAAAAGCAGTTTAAAAATGGTCACAGCAATGAAATGTAAACATGTACAAATGATTCTCCACTGAAATATACACAGAAAATACATGTATCTATATTGTAATGCAAAGCAAATAATGAATTAAAAAATATGCATCACCATGAGGCACGGACACACTTGCTTCACCTCCCTCTTATCAGCATCAGATCGCCAGATCCCAGAAACAATTGAGGAGAGAAAGAGATCAATTATCCTCACGGGAAGGATGACACACCCCAGCCTCCTGGGCAAGTCTGAGATCTGAATCACTCTCGGCCCCCGGTCCATCTGGTCTCAGCCTTTAATACTTTGAACAAACAAGAGAGGAAAATTCTAGAACTTCCCTCTCACTGCATAAGTTTATTATTAAAAAAAAATGCTGATTACTTTAGGCCAGCTTTGAAAAGAACACGTAGGCACTGAGCCACAATCCCAAGGTGCCCCTGCAAAACAAGACCGTTCCCTGCAGTCTTAGTACATTCTTATCAGTCCAAGCCCTTGGTGGGAAATAACATGAAAAATAAAAACACGAGAACATTGTACAACGTGGAAAACTAGTTGCAGCTTTTAACGTGGTGGTGGCTAATACTAAAATAAACTCAATAGGCAAAATTAATCTGGTGGTCACTAATGTGACGGTGTGCTGCTAGGCCAAGTGCAACGTGGAGTCAGTGGTCAAAACATAAATATAATTACAGCCACCCTATCAAGAAGGTGGAGTGTGCTGTACTTTACAACAATGTGTAATCACAAGGCAACCCTTTTAATGAAACCCATAGTAAACTTTTGTCATCAAATTGTTGAAATCATCATAAAATGTCTGTAACAACTGCTAGCGCGTCGGTCCTTAATAAGTAAACTTACAAGGTGACGAGTATAGGTCGATGAACCTTTTGATTTCATAAAGTATCCTAGCCACACTGTGACAAGTGTACACAAAAATCAATGCACAGTTCAATAACATTAGTCAAAGCATTAGCAAATTAATCAAGGATATCAATTAATTGACGCACCATGACCTTGCAGTCATGAATAACCACACCTCAAGTATATATGTTTAGTACTCTTATTGCCCTTTGGTTACAATTCTAAGTCATGGGGTTATTTCAAGCTTTATTCGACTTAATATAACATGATTAATCAAGCAAAAGAAACCATGAACATACTCTAATCAAGACTTGCATCAAGATACATTCTAGAGCATTAGCACAAATTAACAAGAAGATCGATCTCAACAACCCAGTTAGTGGCATGAGTTTAGCAGAATTCGTTTGTCAATCAATAGTCAAAAGTCATGTCAAGTACCGTCATGTGGAGTAACCTTAACTAAACCAGATTAGCGTTAACATGTGGGGCATCATGCGAAAATAATTTGGATCACAAATTTGAAGAAAATATTTAGCTAAGGTATGCTATAAAAGACAGCACAGTTGGTACCTAGAAAGGAAAAGCAATACATTACAGTCACATTGTCATATCTACCTATCCTCGGTAAGGGTCAGCAACAGAGTCAGTCTTCGTCCTCAGGTCATCAGTTTTTCAGCATCACATCAGGCTCTCAGTCAGAGAGTTGAGCCCTTTGACAGAATCTTGAGTCACCACTGCAAATTCGATAAAATCTGCTCCCCTCTCTCTATCCATCTGAAGTCTTTTCCCTCCGTCACAATGTTATATGAAAGTCACCCAGACTGTCCCATAATTCCTAATTGGTCAATTAGTCACACATTTAATTTCGTAGCCAATGGATAAAACACACCAAATCTATTGATTCCAATATTTCATGTTTCTCATACTGTTGATTGTTTCGTCTTGCGATGTCCTCATCATCCGGCTCATCAGGTATCGAAAATGTTGCATCTTCTTCTCCTGTCAATGACTCCATTGTTCAAGTCCTGGGAAAGTGCACCTTGTCCGGCTTACACGACATTCGCTACAATTCTAACTCTAACAGCTCCTGTCCGTCGGTTCACAAGAAGGCTCCTTGCCAAGCAGATTTTTGTTAAACAATAGGCAGTTCACGGTTAGTTCAGCATCACCAACATTTTACATTTACCATCTAGAAACACAGCTTCTGCGATGAGGCCTGGTAAGACTAGGCCCACACAATTGCTAAGTTAAGGCACATAATTAATAAAACATAGGTTATATATTTCAATATATCACATTGCTACATATTTTTATGACATTTTCATCATTTACATATACATTAGTCTTCTCTTTAATATTTTCGTTAACTTTTGGCGGCCACTCCCCGTGATCACAATTTCAAACGTGCACATTATTTTCTACGGTATTCATTTCTCTACTCATTTCATTACTTAACCACTCATTAATAATTTCTAATGAATACATTTACTCTAACAATCCCTCCTCTGATGACTAAATATGTCATCACACTACCTTTTCCCTTGTCAGTTTCATAATTCTGTTTCCTCAGCATTTTGTCTTCTTCTCAGATCTCTGTAAATTCTTTCCGTTTTGTTCTTCTATCCTCTGATTATTTTTAGACCTCTTTAATTTTATCTTTTTACATAATTTGCATAATCCCCATAAGACTAATAACCAAGCAATTACAATAAATATTCCCTATATAATGTTTAATAGCACCCCATTCCATATTTGTCTAAGCCAATTTCCCACTGAAGCAAATCCCTTTCCAACCTTTTCCCATACACCTGGTTCCTTCAATTACTTCAAATCACTACTCGAATTAGTCAGGTTAGTAAGTAAGTCTCTTATCTCCTTACTATTGCTAGGTATGTACGAACAGCAATGCCTAGAGTTAATCATTTTACAGACCCCACCGTCCTTCGCTAGAAGGATGTCTAAAGCAAGGCGATTTTGAAGCGTCATAGCTCTATCGAATTCAGGATGACTCCCAGTCAAGGAATCACCGCACCAAACATATCACCCACTACTGCAGAAGAGGACTCCCTCCTCTGTCTTTTGTGATGTAATTCAGTCAATTTCGGAAACCTTTTCAAGCCATGTATCTGACAAATCTCTGGGAACACTATCCCCAAATAAAATGTTCCATACCATCCTCTTGGAAGATAGTAATAAGCATTAAGTGCACAAATATAATAGATTCCTGGAATCGCAGGGCCCTGACCATTCAACATAAAAGTCAATTTACTCTGAAACAAAAACACATGCCTACATTCACTCGTTCCCACAAATAAAGGGTCAGTGCGTGATTTTGGCCTATATATACAAAGCTTACCTACATGTAATGCATCTAAAGCTAATTTCCCTTGTGTCTTAATTGCAGTGAAAGCATAATCATTCTTGTAAGTTCTTTTTCTAAACCTTTTTCTAATCTTTCTTTTAATGCCTTTCTCCCATCATCCGTATTACCTAAAAAGCTCTGTAGATTATTGCGCTGAGCCTAAGCAGTCCCAAATGTTAGTGTGGGCTCAAAGAATCCTCTCACCAATACTATGTCATGATCCTTGGCTACTCTACTTTAATTTAATACCTAATATTAGGAACAAACGAAAACACCATGTCATGGTTAGAATAAAAATATTGTATATACTCTTGGTCATAAAACCTTGTTAGTAGCAGACTACAACTTATCGATAAGTTAGAGGCAAGCTATTGTAAGTACCTCCTTCTTCCACTGATGAAGGAATTTGCGTGCACACAAGACAATCTTTTGCATCCATTGTCTCAACATACTCACTCAGCAAGCGATAGAAAATGTTAGAAGAAAGTTCTCCTTGAGCATTTTTATAATCATGCAAATACTTCTCATCAAGCTTAAACTTCTCTAAGGCAGATATTGTAGTAGTCTCAGAAGCAATAGTATGGTTGGCTCCTCTCATATCAAGAACAGACATTCCCACAATCACCACAATAAACTAAATTCCACACATAATTGCCAAAACAATGCTTATATATTTACAGTGCATGACATCTCCAACCTTATTATTTAGCTCAGCCATGATCTGTAAAGAATCAGAAAGCAGAAGTAACTCTTATAAAGTGCAGCAAAAAACAAAAACTTAAATACTTCTTCAGCAATCCAGTTTCACCCTTTAGGAATCCTTTTTGTCAAAATTGATTAGCAGCTTGTCACATCTGGTTTTTCAATGTCAAATCAGGTTATCAATGTCTCTTTTCAGGTTTTTTAACAGTCTCTTTTCAAATGTTTCCCAACAATTTAGTTCTTTGTTTACCTTCAGGTTACATCAAAATACTGACTCGGAACATCCCTATCAAAGCAGAAAGACATAAACTTGTGTTGCCATTCATTTCTGTTTGCGTACACCCATTCAGGACCTGCGTATCTGCGACTTGCTATTCTCTTTCTTTTCAACTTGCGATCACCCCTTAATTCTCCTTCACTCAGTTCTTCTTTTCTGGTTGTGTTACTTCTTCCTCTATTGTCTCGATTATAACTAGCTCTTTCTTTTTCCCTATTTGCGATACTGGCCACTTGTCTCCTTTTCTTGTTCCTTCAGTCAATATTTCTTTCAGGATTAGAATCTTCTCCCCTTCTTTGTCTATGGTGTTTTCTCTTGATGGACCCGCAACAGGTTCAGGAAGAGTTGAATCGTTTTGACTTTGGTCCAGCTCAATTCCTTCACCCTCTGGGTCTATTCCTTGTTCGGTTCGTTTCACGGATCCGGCTGCTTCTGAGAGAGCTCCCACTGAGCTAGGCTCTCCAGCTGTCTCAGGTATGAGGGATTCGCCTGCTGTGTCAGTCATGATAGGTTCTCCTGCACCCTCCTGCAACTCTTCACCTTCATCTCTTACATGGGTGACAGAACCCTCTTCCACCTGCTCTGGTTCGACTTCAGGCTCTCTTTGTTCTTTTTCCGGTTCTGGAGCTGCAATTTAGTTCGCAATCACTGGAGCCCATCAATAATCCTTCTTCATGGTCCAGTGGACATGCCACTTTCTTCGTATGGCTGGCGTTAATCCAGTTCAAGATTCCTGCACACTTCACAGCTGTCATAGTTGTTATGATCACCTGATATGGCCCTGTTAGACTTTTGAGTTTATGCAGTGTCATCTCCAATCTTTTTGCCTTCTTCCTCCTATTTATTCTGACCTGTTGCTGTTGGCTTTTGAACTCTGAGCACTTTACCACTGCTAACCAGTGCTAACATGCATATGCTCTCTGTGTAAAGTGTATTGCTGATTGGTTTATCATGATTGGCATATTTGATTTACTAGTAAGTCCCTAGTAAAGTGCACTGGAGGTGCCAGGGCCTGAAAATCAAATGCTGCTAGTGGGCCTGCAGCACTGGTTGTGCCACCCACATAAGTAGCTGCCTCAGACCTGCCACCTGCAGTGTCTGTGTGTGCAGTTTTAACTGTAAATATGACTTGGCAAGTGTACTCACTTACCAGGCCTAAACCTTCCCTTTTTCTTACATGTAAGGCACCCCTAAGGTAGGTCCTAGGTGTCAGAAATCCCCAAGGTGCATCCTGCGTTATCTGTCAGCATCCCCAGGGATTAGGGTTAAATCATATTTCTGTTCTTGGTTAAACCTTGATCTTTCTAAGTAAACATAATGTGCTGTGTTACACAATTGGTTTTTATCAATGCTTGTTTTACCAATGCTTGTTTGCTAATGTGAGCAGCAGGTGTAGACATGTGCTTCTAATTGGGCATGGTGACTCATCTCAACTGCTTTCCTGATTGGCTATAAATAGCAGAGTGAAGCATGCCTCACTGCTTGGCTTTGTTTTGCTTCCGGATCTCAGCATCTGACTTGGCAGTCCAGCCCTTGATGGCATCCTCGTATTCAGGACTTTTGAGGCAATTCTTTTGTTCGTTCCTGTACCAACTGACACCAGACCTTCCCCAAGCACCTTGGAAAAGACTGCAGCTAAGTGACTAGTATTTTCCAGGGAGTTTCTTCTTTGAGCGCCACGCTTTCCTAGAAAAGCTGGTGTATTTCAGACCTCGTACTTTGGCAGACTGCTTATCCGAAGAGACAAATGCATTTCTGAACATTCTACATTATTATTGTAGTTACTTGCCTAAATCTGCTTCAGGAAATCTGCTCAAGCTCATGTACTACTAAAAGTGGCAGTGCAATTTTAAAAGAGCATTTAAATGACGTTTCTTTCTCTAATAGCATAACTCTTGGATTTAAATTGTGTCATTCATGCCTGTGTTTCAGGTTTGAGGAATTTGCTTTTTGAAGGGTTTTTCACACACAGAGTGAAAACAAACCAAACTGTGCCACCCTAACTGTTTGAACCCAGAGTGGACATTTGTATTTCTTGGATTGTTTTTGCTCCTTTTAGTTTAACCCTATGCATGTAGGAAAGTTATATGTGATATAATTAATGCCCTTGTTTGTCTTTCTTATGCATGATAAGTGCAACCACAGTTCTAATTGTTGTGTGCAACAGTGAATCTCTGTGAAGCCAGCCCTAGTGTCGCAGTACTTATTGTTATGGTATTCAGTTTGGGTTTTTGGTAATGCAGTGTTAGTAATTGTGCCAACAGTTATTACTATCCAAGAAAAGTGCTGGAGCATCCCGGTGTTCTTCGACTGCTCCCGTGCCCATATCAGAAAGAGAGATTCAGTTTCAAAGATGTTGAGTGCACTTACTCTACTATCACTCTGTCAACAACGACCTGCCCCTTCAAAGATACAGGGTGCCTGGCTGGACCGGCAAGACGTGGCAGTGCTTTGTCTCTTTCTCTCCCACTCTCCCTTTCCTTTTGGGACACCTGCCGGGGTTTCTTTGTCCACCAGGAAGTGCCGAGGTGAGTGACTCCATCTTGACAATAGGTAGTCCCAAGGGCAGGGTGCAGTGTATGGTTAAGGTAGGACATATAGTAACATGTTTTATGTGTCCTAACAGTGAAATATTGCTAAATTCGTTTTTCACTGTTGCAAGGCCTGTCCCTCTCATAGGTTAACATGGGGGTTACCTTTAAATCTGATTAAAATGTAGGTTCCCTTTGGGAGCGCATGGACATTTGGGGTCTCTAAGCTAAAAATACATCTTTTAGTAAAGTTTATTTTAAAATTGTGTTTTTGAAAATGCCACTTTTAGTATTTAGTAGAGCATTTTCTTGCCTATATCATTTCTGTGACTCTGCCTGTTTGTGGATTCCATCTCTGGGTCAGTTTGACAGTTGGGATGGTTGCACCTCACACTAGACAGTCACACAAAGGGAGCTGGGGTGTAGTCTTCATTTCTTGATGAGCCGTCTGTGATAGGAAGGAGGAGAGGAGTGGTCACTTACACCTGAAAGGGCTGTGCCTATCCTCACACAGTGCAGTCTCCAACCCCCTGGTGAGTGTCTGGGGCCTGGCCTGGGCAAGGCAGGATTTTACATTCAAGAGAGACTTTGCTTCGAAGTAGGCCTACTTCAAAGGAGAAATTGGGTATAAGAAGGACACTCAAAACCACAGACTTTAGAACACATCTGGAAACCAAGAGGAACCTCTGCTGGAGAAGAGCTGAAGAGCTGAGGAAGAAGAGCTCTGCCCTGCCTGTGACTATGCTTTGTGGAGCTATCCTGCAGTTGCTGCTTCTGACCAGAGTAAGAGGGCAAAGACTGGACTTTGTGTGCCTTCCATCTTGTGAAGATCTCCAAGGGCTTGATTTAGAACTTGTCTCCTGTTGTTAGAAGTCTCAGGGACAGCAAATACTTCTCTCTGCCAGCACCTGGAGTCTCTGGAGCGACTCCTACTCTGTCCTGTGGTGCCCATCAAGTTCCTGGGACCCTGAAAGGAGAAGTTGGCAGCCTAAGAGGAAGAAATCCATGCACAGAGCGCCGTGCGTGGAAAAGATTGACATGACTCCGATCTGCGGCTGGGAAACTGACCAGCTTCATGGCTGAAATCGATGCACGTCTGTAATGCGACTGAAGAATCGATGCATGGAGCTGGAGAAACGAAGTGCAGCAGCGCTGACGGAGGCTGGGAGATCGCAACCCACCCTGCGTGGTTGTCAGATCATCGTGCGGCTGGATGTCCGATGCAAACACCGCTGGGCTTTCAAAAACAACGCAAGGCCTGCCCGGACAAGAGAGAGCTGACCGAATCGACGCATCACTCTCCTGCGGAGAGAAGAAACAACGCACCCGACCCGACGAAAGGAGAAACGACGCAAGGTCTTGCTCGTGAGTGAAATCAACGCATTGCAAGCCCTTTTTGACACACACTTACCCGCGCAGAGTTATTTTTGATGCACCCAAGGTACATTTGCACATTTGCACGCAGCAATGTTAGTGTGTGTTTTAATCTACATAAACTCTTTTTGCTTTTCAATTGATAACTTGACTTGTGTATTGTGGATTTTTGTTGTTTTGGTCTTGTTTTGTTTAGATCAATATCTTCTATTTTTCTAAACCTGTGTTGTGCCATTTTGTAGTGTTTTCATTAAGTTACTGTGGTTGTTGGTACAAATACTTTACACCTAGCACTCTGAAGTTAAGCCTACTGCTCGTGCCAAGCTACCAAGGGGGTAAGCAGGGGTTAGCTGAGGGTGATTCTCTTTTACCCTAACTAGAATGAAGGTCCTTGCTTGGACAGGGGGTAACCTTACTGCCAACCAAAGACCCCATATCTAACAGGCCCTCTCCAACGTGGCTTTAAACACGTCTTGCAAACATGTTTCCGGACAACGATCCAGTCCCCAGCTCTCAGGTTATGTCCTGGATCTTGAATTGGTGGCAGTGTGGTGGCTTCCACCTGCTGAGAGAAATAACGAATCTCATCAGCTAGACCCTTGCAGTAGTTCAACACCATATCATCTGTAATATTTACAAGTGCATTGGCTGGAACTGGTGGCAATCTCACTGCTCTACCCATAAGACTCTCGTGGGGAGACAATCCTGTCTTCCTGTCAGGTGTATTTCTCATCAACATCAACACCAAAGGCAATGCACCTGGCCATTTCAGAGTGGTTGCTGCACACATCTTGAGAATTCCCGATTTTAAAGTACCATTCATCTGCTCCACTAGTCCTGGTGCTTGAGGTCGGTAGCTACAATGCAACTTCTGCTCAATGTTTAGTGCTGCACACAAACGTTTGATCACCTCGTTATGGAAGTGCATTCCCCTATCCGATTCTAAAGAAATCGGAACTCCAAAATGTGGTATCAACTCTCTAAGCAACAACTTTGCTACTGTGAGACTATCATTTCTTCGTGTAGGGTGCGCCTCTATCCAGTGACTAAAAATGCACAAAATCACCAACACATACTTCAAACATCCACACACAGGCATTTCAATGACATCCAATTGCATTCTACTGAATGGTCCTCCTGCTCTTCCAATGTGGCTCAAATTCACCACGGTCTCTTTTCCTGCATTAAGCTGCTGACAAATTATACAACAATGACACACTGCTTCTGCTGCCTGTCTGAATTTAGGATTGAACCAGTCAATTTTGAATAACTGAACCATGGCATCCCTCCCAATGTGCGCCTGACCATGGTAGTACCTCGCTATTTGGAAAAGTAAACTACTTGGCAAAACCATCTGACCCTCTTCGGATACCCATATTTCATCAGGCCTTTGAGAACATTTTAACTTGGACCAGAGATGTTTCTCTTCTTTGTCAACATCACTCTGTAAAGTTTTCAACTCTTCCAAGGTATCGATCACTCTCAATGCAAAACTTGTACATGTATTATCTTCTTCCAACATCAGTTCCCACTTGTCCTTGAACGATATACAGTTCAATGCGCAAAACCTTGCGACTTGATCCACATATCCATTTTCCAGTGAGATGTAGTCCTGTGACTTTAGATGTGCACTGCATTTCACTACGGCATTTTCTTCAAGCAACTGTATTGCATACAGCAACTCTTATTTTCTTACCATTTCTTACAGGCAAACCAGTAGAGGCCAGGAAACCTCTCTGTGACCACAATTGACCATGAACAATTCCAAATCCATATTGGCTATCAGTATATATTGAGACTCTCAGCCTTGCAGATACATGGTACGCTCTATTAAGAGCTACCAACTCTGCTACTTGTGCAGAATACACTCCTCGAAGCCAGGAAGCTTCTAAAGTCCCTATAATTGTACACGCGGCATATCCTGCTCTCAAAGTTCCTGTACCATCTCTGAGACAAGAACCATCAACAAAGACAATTTGGTCATTTTCTTCCAAACAAGTATCTCTAATGTCAGGTCTCGGTTTAGCGCACAACTCAGTCACCTCAAGACAATTGTGCTCGATGTCTTCCTCCTTTTCAATTTCAGCAATATCACTTGGAAGTAAAGTTCCCGGGTTCAACACTGTACATCTTTTCAATGTTACATTTGGAGCACCTAAAATGCTTGTCTCATACCTTGTCAATCTGGCACCAGTCAAGTACTGTATTTTCGTCCTTGTCAGTAAAATCTCAATTGAGTGAGGGACCATTACCGTCAGGGGATATACCATCACTACTTCCTCACATTGTGAAAGGCTTTGACCAACTGTGGCTACTGCACGCAAACAGCCTGGTAAGGCTGCTGCAACCGGGTCCAAGATAGCTGAAAAATATGCTACTGGGCGATGAGCACCTCCATGGACCGGAGTCAAAACAGACAAAGAACATGCATCACGCTCATGACAAAACAATGAGAATGGCTTCGTGTAGTCAGGCATACCTAAAGCAGGAGCTCTGCACAAACTCTCTCTCAATTCAGTGAACGCTTTCATCTGTTCTTCATCTAAGGTTATGGGATCAGTAACATCCTTCTGTGTCAACATTTGCAATGGTTTTGAGATTTCAGCAAAATTGGAATCCACTGTCGACAGAAACCTACTATTCCCAGGAACATCTTGACATCTCTCTGTGAAGTCGGAGGACTTCTCTGCAATATCATTGTGATCCTCTCTCTGGATATTTTCCTCGACCATTTCTAAATTTGGTGACCTAAGTATTTTACCATTTTCTGACAGTACTGCAATTTCAATGGTGACACCTTATGGGCAAACTTTCCCAAATGATTCAGAAGGGCAATCAAGTCATAGTTAAACTCATCCCTTGTCTTTGAAGCAATCAATAGATCATCAATGTATTGTACCAGAGTCGATTTATACGGTAATTCCAATGACTCCAGGTTCTTTTTCAGGATCTGATTAAACAAGGATGGTGACTCTGTATACCCTTGAGGAAGCCTTCACCAGCTGTAGACTCTATATTGGAATTTGAAACTGAAAAGAAACTGACTATCCTCGTGAAGAGGCACAGAAAAGAAAGCTTGTGACAAATTAACCACTGTGAACCACTCTGCATCGCATGGTATCTGAAATATTATTACTGCTGGATTTGGCACTATGGAACAACACTTGACCACCATGTTGTTCACTTCCTCAAGCCATGAACAATTCGTATTTTCCCACATGGCTTCTTTAAACTCATTATCGGTGAATTGCATGAGCTGCTCAGCACTTATTTTAAAACTCCCTGCTTTACGAAGTGCCCAATTATCTGTGCCACTTTCATCAGAACATCTTGTGCCATGTTGTACTGGGGAAACTGTGGACATTCGGTTTCAAAGTGATGTTAATCGGTTCGACTCCCTTGAGCAAACCTACTTCTTTACCTGTCAGGTCCCACACATTTTCTTGCACTGTTGCCTGTAAGTCTGCATGTAGCACTTTCACAATAAACATGGGGAAAAACTCTATCAATGGATACTCTTCATTTGTAACTTCACATTCTGATTCAGGAGTTGTGTCCTCCTCGTCCTCACTATTTGTCTGAATTTCAATTCCATCCGTTGAACAAGAAATTGAATGCTGTGTTTTACACAACAAGTCCCTTACCAGTAGGGATACCGGACTCGAGTCACAAACCACGAACTTGTGTAGTCCCTGGAAATTGCCAATTCCAACTCTTGTACTGGATCTGTAATTGGATTGAACCGTTGCTTATTTGCTACCCCTATCACCTGGACTGTCCTTCCTGAAAGAGGCAAATTCGGCGCTTCTACACTTCTGACAGTTGAGCGTGTATCTCCTGTATCCACCAAGAATAAAACTGTGTGGCCCATTACTTTTCCCTTCACATAGGGTCCTCGCTGATCTACTTCTAAGGAAGCTGCAAGCACACATGTCTCCTCATCTGAACTATCACTCATCCATTCTCCGTTTATTTCATTCTCACTGTGTAATGGGAACTGGTGTACTGTGCCACTATTTCTGTCTTATCTCTGACCCGTGACCTGTGGAGTAAGTATTATCTGTTACTGTTCCATCGGGGCTTGAGGTATCTGCATTTACTGTCTAGGTACCATAGGAACTTGCTGCTGCACTGGTTGTAATTGTGTTATCTGTGCTCTTGGCACTTGCATTTGCTACATTGGCTGAAAATGTTGCATCTCATTCATATTATTCTGAACATTTTGATTAACACCTCTCATTCTGGACACTCTGACATTTCGCATTGTATTGACATCACCATTCTGCTGAACAACACCTTTCTGCACCATCAACGGACACTCTCTCTTCCAGTGTCCCACGTTTCCGCAAGGGTGACACAGTAACATCTTCTTCATCCCTTGCACATCATTTTGAACCACCACAGTACTCAAATAGAGACCACGATTCAGATTAATTCCACGTTCCCTACTTCTTATCTGCAGCTGAATCATAACAGTTCCCTGTTGCTGAGGTATTGGTTGCACAAAGGTTCCCTGTACTCCTGTTTGAGCTGCCTTGATCTGCATCACCCTCAACTTTTTCTATTTTAATTCAATCTCGTCACTACTGTATTTCGCATACCGCCACACCTCATCAATTGCCTTTGCTTGCCAACAAATCAAATGACTCTTGATCATCTGACCTATTTCAGGTCTCTGTCCCTCCACGAACCTGAACACAAAGTGCAACATGTCCTTCGGCTCAATCGCTTCCTTGCCACTGTACTCTTTAAATGCTTTTAACAATCTCTCATAGTATGCATGTATTGACTCCTTCACCTCCTGTACTGTCCAGTCAATTCTCTGCCAGTCAATATTTTTAGGCGAAATTCTCGTCTTCAGGAACCTAATCACCTTATAATAATGCTTCATTACTTCAGGTGATGGTGCATCTGTAGTCCTGTCCCTTTCTGGTTCACTTGTCGGCCAATCTACTGCTCTTTTTCACTCGACCCACAAATCAGCTGGAAATACTATCTCTAATAAGGTGTTCAAATCTTCCCAAAGGCATTTTGAAAGCTTCACAAACCTGTCTGTCTGCTGATACCACTCAACTGGTTTCCCCCTTAATTTTGATAATCATTCTTAAAGGACAGAATGACACTCAAATGCCAAGGAAGGTGAACGAACTGCCCCTCGGAATCTCTCTCATTGGCAAAATCTTTACTGGATCCTTATCCTTCTTTGCCCATCTGCCTTCCCACTTTTCTAGGGCTCCCCAAATTTGTGCACTCTGCAGTAACTCTTTAAGGGTTGCCTTCATTCCCGCTGATCTCATATGCTCAAAATCCTTTGCTTCAAAATCTAATCTATAACTCCTTTTCAAGTGCTTTGTTTTCTCAATATCTATGTCATGTTTTTCTGCCAACTCTGCCAATTTCTGATGCACCTTGGTCACCTCTTTTGTAATTCTGTGACAAATGTATCTCAATTCTGCTTCAGTATAGGACTCTAACCTATTTATCCCCATTGAACCTTCAACTAGCTCTGTCACTTCAATGATCAACCTGACACAATCAATCTGCTCTTCCCCTTTGGAAGCATTTTCCGGTGTCTTCAAACTATCTAACCATTCATTCGGCTGTTGTGCTGTCAGTCCCTGTAATGTAATGTTACTTGCATTTGGTGTGGATACTTGTTGTTTGACTGCTCTTGGAGTCTGTGGACTCAATAACTTCAGGCTTTGACCTGCACTCGAACCATTTACGGCATTCGGAAGTGCGACAAGTAAACTAAGATCTAACTAAGGCCTCGATCCATCAAAAGTCTGACCCACAGAAGAGACTACCTGCACCTGTTCACTTTTCCCCCTTCTTACTAGGCTCTGGGGCATCTCACCCCGTTTTCCTGTGATCAGTTTCTTCTGCGCAAATAATGGTACCGCTGTACCAACAGTAAGTGGCAGCGATATTGCATCTGGACCTGCTCTGGCACCATCATTCTGTGGGAGAGCTACTCCCATATTCTGATGCAAACCCAGAGTCAAATCTGAGTGTGTCCTTGTCATTGGTGTAAATCTCGGTATAACCCGTGTCTGTGCCTGAGGCATCATTATGGGAGTCGGCTCAGTCTGGACCAACGATGGTCTCGGAACCACTTGCTCTGTGGACACCACTAAGTTCAAAGTTGTCTCAAGAACTGGTACTTCAGGATTAATCCTCTGTATCGATGGTGGATGCAACTGTGCCCGAACTACCGTAGTAGTCAATACATTAGAGTGACCCTGTATCCCATTCGGGACCCGATCACCATTAATCTGGACCAAAC
Organism: Pleurodeles waltl; assembly: GCF_031143425.1. Classification (NCBI taxonomy): domain Eukaryota; kingdom Metazoa; phylum Chordata; class Amphibia; order Caudata; family Salamandridae; genus Pleurodeles; species Pleurodeles waltl. The sequence continues at coordinate 666,606,267 of NC_090449.1, read as the reverse complement.
TCACTGTCCCCGTGGCCTGTGCCGGGGCTGTTGGAGCAGAATTAGAACTAGGACCCCCCTCGTGTACCGCATATGGTGGAGGTTGATCACTCAATGTCTGTGTAATAAAATCCTCTACATCTGAATCCTCTTCTTCTATGTAGGTCTTTTTCTTCTTTTTACCCCCAGATGTACTCTTATCACTTTTGCTAGTCTCATCTTTCCCTTCTGACTCATCTTCCTCTGCGAGAGCAGGAAACAACTTAACATCCTGCAGTGTCTCTGTCCTCCACTTTTTCTGTTCCCAATCCCATCTCGCTTCCACTGAAGACTTCTCTACTCTCCTTATTCTCCTTTGGAATTTTATTTCCTGCTGTTGCCTCGCTATCAGCTCCCAAACAGCTAATGCCTCAAATTGTGCCGGTCTCAGAAGCGGTCACATGTCATACAGTGACATTTGTAACTGGTCCAAAATCATCAAATTAAACGTCCCATGCTCAGGAAACGCTAAAACTCCTTGCTTCTCTGTCAATTTACACCACTGCTTTAACCAAAGACATGGTGCAACACCTCACTCCTCCATTATTACAATATTTAGCCAGAGAATTTTCCGGTGGGGTAGGCTCCCCTACAGTCATTTTAATGTACATGTCTCCCTTCAGAGCACTCCTCAATGCCTTGAAAAACTTCATCTTGCTTCTGTTGTATTTATTTGATTTAATAAGGAAATTACTTTTACTCTCAGGACTCCCTTCACCTGCTTTCTCAACCAATTGTCTCTTACGGACAGCTGCCAAACCGCTTGCGACTCTTCTCACTAACCAACCTATCCCAGCGTGGCTCGACTGACGTCACACTCACACGTACTGCGGCTGACAAAGTCTTGCAGCTTGTTCTCCTAACTCAGAACTCTCATAACTCAGGCAAAACTTTTGCGAGCACTAATCAAAACCAAACTAAAAAAAAAAAAAAAAAAATCTGCTGGTTTACCATAGGAAAGGTAACACAATCGCTTCAGAAACCTTACGGATTTTCACTGATGGCACTTTTGCTCATGCAGCTATTCCTCTTTCTCAGTTTCCCAGATTTGCAAGCAAAATTTGACCAGCAAATTTTACTCTCAACTGGTCAAAGGATCTGTCCTGATTCACATAGGACTCGCCAAATCTCAGTCGAAATTTTCCTTTGCTCGCTTTAACTCACACACCGACTTGTTGACCACGCCCGATCGACCTCCTAAACCAGCCAGATTACAACATATACCCGAGTGTCTTCTACACTTGTCAATATACTTCGGAGTCTTAGACCACACAGGGTCCGTACATCACCAACAACCACGTGGACAATTCTTTAGCGCAAAACACCACATACGCATGAAGTTCGACGACTTCCCTACTCTCATACTGTGGAGTACGCACACTCCTACTAAACTTTTCCTGGAGAAGCAGACTCCCTAACTTTTCTCACAAACATGACAATTCACCTGCAATTTGCTTAAGCTGTGCAAGCGCAACCTATCACTTTCATACTATTCTCTCAAAACGCCGAGAACATACCCAACATTACTAGCTGGATCCAGGGCCTGGGAAAGTCATTTCTGTGAGTAAGGGAACATCATTCTTACTATGAATGCCATTTCAGAAAACAAAATCAAAAACTCAATAATGATAAACAACTAACCTAACTTAAGCTACTACCATAAACACCTTGTCACCATGTAACTAGTTCTTCAAGGAAACAAACTATCAAGCTGCTACCAAAAACTGCTAGCGTGTCGGTCCTTAAAATGTAAACTTACAAGGTGACGCTTATAGGTCGATGAACCTTTTGATTCGCATGGAGTATCCTAGCCACTTTCTGACAAGTGTACACAAAAATCAATGCACAGTTCAATAACATTAGTCAAAGCATTAGCAAATTAATCAAGGATATCAATTAATTGACGCACCATGACCTTGCAGTCATGAAAAACCACACCTCAAGTATATATGTTTAGTAATTTTGTTGGCCTTTGGTTACAATTCTAAGTCATGGGGTTAATTCAAGCTTTATTCGACTTTATAAAACACGACTAATCAATCAAAATATGCCATGAACATAATCTAATTAAGGCTTGCCTCAAGATACACTCTAGAGCATTAGCACAAATTAACAAGAAGATCGATCCCAACAACCCAGTTAGTGGCATAAGTTCAGCAGAATTTGTTTGTCAATCAATAGTCAAAAGTCATGTCAAGTACCGTCATGTGGAGTAACCTTAACTAAACCAGATCAGAATTAGCATGTGGGGCGTCATGCGAAAATAATTTAGATCACAAATTTGAAGAAAACATCTAACTAAGGTATGTTATAAAAGACAGCGCAGTTGGTACCTAGAAAGGAAAAAGCAATGCATTACAGTCACATTGTCATATCTACCTATCCTCGGTATGGGTCAGCAACAGAGTCAGCCTTCGTCCTCAGTTCATCAGTCATTCAGAATCACATCAGGCTCTCAGTCAGAGAGTTGAGCCCAATGACAGAAGCTCGAGTCACCACTGCAAATTTGATAAAATCTGCTCCCCTCTCCCTATCCATCTGAAGTCTTTTCCTTCTGCCACGATGTTATATCAAAGTCACTCAGACTGTCCCCTAATTCCTAATTGGTCAATTAGTCACACGTTTAATTTCGTAGCCAATGGATAAAACAAACTAAAACAATAGATTCTAGCATTTCCTGGTTCTCAGACTGTTGATTGGTTCGTCTTGCGATGTCCTCATCATCTGGCTCGTCAGGTATCGAAAATGTTGCATCTTCTTCTCCAGTCAGTGTCTCCATTGTTCAAGTCCTGGGAAAGTACACCTCGTCCGGCTTACACGTCATTCGCTACAATTCTAACTCTAACAGCTCCTGTCCGTCAGTTAACAAGAAGGCTCCTTGCTAAGCAGATTTTTGTTAAACAATAGGCAATTCATGGTTGGTTCAACTTTCACCAACATTTTACATTTACCATTTAGAAACACAGCTTCTGCGATGAGGCCTGGTAAGACTAGGCCCACACAATTGCTAAGTTAAGGCACATAGGGCCAGATGTAGGAACGCAAAAAATAGCGACTCCATGCAAATCGCAATTTCCGACTCGCAAAACGATATGCCAGGAAAAATCGCTATACCAAATAGCAATTCGGTGCGGAGTCGCACCGCAATTTGCGACATTGCATTTTGCGAGGTCGCTATTTGGGACCTTGCAGTTTGCGAGGTCGCAAATTGCACAAGGGTGTGGTCCGGTGTCGCAAATTGCGACTGATTCGCAAATTGCACGCAGGTGCAAAGTAAACTTTTGAAAAACCCACTTACTGGTTCTGAGTGATGACATCAGAACCAGGAAGTAACCCCATGGAACAGGGAGGAGCCCACCCAGCCCAAACTCCAGAGCCACACCCAGGTGAGAGGAGCTGCAGCAACAATGGCTACACAGGAGAAGGAGACACCCAGTGGAGGCAGAAAACGAAAACTTAAGTTTTCTGAGAAGGAGTTGGAGGTGCTCACTGAGGAGTGCTGCCTGCACCATGAGGAATTATTTGGCAAGGCAGCAATGAGTGTCCTTGACAGCCACAAAAAGAAGATCTGGCAGGACACCCTCAACAAAATAAATGCCATCAGTGGCAGCCCCTGCACCCTAGATGAGGTCCACAAAAGGTGGTATGACCTTCGCTCCAGGACCAAAGAAAGGGTGGCGGAGCGCATGAGGGAGATGCATGGCACTGGAGGAGGGCCATCTAGTGTACCACCCCCTACAGCCATCAAAACCATGGTGGAGACCACTCTGGAGCCAGAGGCTGTACTTGGCATCAGAGACCTAGACAGTTCAGCACCAGGAACATCAAAAAGTAAGTACCAAAATTAACGTAATTACACAAGCCTATGCACCATGCACACAATCACAGTACACATCAACATGCACCTCCAGATTAGCTCCATTCCCAGTTTTGCAACCTATAGAACAGTGCATTATGGGCAATGTAGTACAGTAGTCCAAATATAGGGAAATGTTTATTCTGAGGCATCAAACATATGTGAGACACTGACAGTGTATCCCCTACGCCCCACAGGTTTCCCACAAGGACCCCCAATCAGCGCCACTGTGCAGGGAGAGGATCAAGGCACTGACACACAGGAGGAGGCTGCCACAGACACTGCAGGGGAGTGCAGGACAACACCACCCGTCCATTCGGCACAAGAGAACATGGATGATCCTTTGTGACACCGGGGCCAATGCCTAGGGAGAGTCAACCACGGGGATCAGCTGGCTCGGTGCGTAGACGACAACGCACAATGCAGTCTGTGCGTAGGGAGGATGTTACCGATGAGGAATTGTTGGGACTGGAGGCATCCTTACTGCAGAATCACCGGCTGCAAAATAGACAAATAAGGTTAATGAACTGTACCTTTCAAGACTGCAGAACACACTCACGCATGGGCTTGCAAGTGTGGACAACCAGTTCACTACAATGAACGCTCACTTGGGTAACCTGACTACCTTCATACTAAGAAATGGTGAAAAACCCACTTGGAAAGTATCGTCAATCAAGTTCAACGTATTGTTTATTGTATAAATAGGCAAATTCTTCTTTAACACATAGATGTTCAACCAAGATTCTTCGAAGTAACAGCCAACACGTGTTTCGCCCCTTACTGCAGGTAAGCCAGGGCTTTCTCAAAGCAAAACATATAGGGGAAGAACATCCTCTGATACAAATATCAGTTCATATTGATTGAGCTAGAGATGAAAGATGTTTTTACTCTCGTCCCGCGGTAAATCGCGAGTGTGCGATAAAGGTCCCAGCCTGGGATACGTTGAACTTGATTGACAATACTTTCCAAGTGAGTTTTTCACCATTTCTTAGCATAGTACTTCTACATGAGGAGGGTTAGGGCCCAGGCCCTTCGGTGATTAACTCCCACAGCTTTATATAACGGCAATTTTCACAGGAAGTTTCTCGTTTGTACCCTTGTACCTTTAACATGACTACCTCCATAGACAACTTGGCCAGGGAAATGGTGTCCGACAGGGCACAAGCACGGCGCAGGGAGCGCAACACTGCTGCCCGTTTAGACAGGCTAGGTATGTCTATAGGGCGCCTGGCTACCACTACAACCTGCCTGTCAAGGTGCACTGTCAGCCTGCAAGTGTAACTAGGCCATTTTGCAGGAGATGTGGCTGGAGGACTTGCCGCATCAGCCATGCGGTGGACCTGCTGGAGACCACAGGGGCAGCAAGGGGCATTGGGGATACCCCGCAGGACAGTGAGGAGGTCTCCAGTGTCAGTAGTGTGTCTGCCACTGATGCATGTGTGTTGCGGAGTAGCAGTGCATGCCAGGGATCAGGGGACCAACCTGGAGTGAGCCATGGTGGCCGCAGTCGCAGGAGGCTGTGAGCTACTGATATGTGGTGTTACAGAGGCACATGCACGTAATGTGTCAGACTACACTTTTGTTTTGCATTCTGTAGTATAGTTGACTATTGTTTCTACATTATAGTCCTGCAATAAAAGGGTTAATTTGTTGAACTACACAACTGGGCAATGTGTGTCTCACATTAGTGAGTGTTGTCATGGTTGCTACGTACCTCCAAAAGTAGTGGGTTGCCATGTGCTTCCACCTCTGTCTGCCCTCCATTGCAATGCTTCCATCCCCAGGCTGTTGGTGTGGTAGCTCTTGCTCCTCATCCTCTGAATCTGTGTCGTCAGGGGTGAGATATAGCCCACGTCTGGTGGCAATGTTGTGTAGGATGGCACAGGTGGCAACTATCTTGCATGCTGTTTCTGGGGCATACTGAAGTGCTCCTCCACTTTTGTATATATCTGGACATGTGTGCGAGTATGGCATCTACGAAACGTCTGAAGAATCTTGAGAGGGCACTTTGGGATACCCCCCCTGCCACTGAATCACCCCCTGATAGCTACCCGAGGCCAAGAGGTGCAGTGAGCTTAACACTTGCACATGTGTGGGGATGGCGCTGCCGCGCATTGTCTGGCGTTCTAGCTGAGGTTCCAGCAATTCAATGATTTTTAGGATAACAGCGCTGCTCAGTCTGTATTTATCATAAATCTTGTCCTCAGTTTGTTTGAATAGTGTCTGCCTGGTTCGGTATATCCTCTCCTGTCTCTGCCTCCTCCTACTCTGCTGGGCAGCCTGGACTCTCCTCCTCCATGCAATCACGTATAGTGCAGCCATTTTGAGTAATCCAGATGCCTTCTGGGTCTCCTTTTATACTTTGGTTCTGGTTACCACCTGTTCTGAATCAGTGGTAATTTGGGTGTGCAAAACGAGCTATTTGAGACTAGTCGCAATTTGCGACTGGCTTTTGCATACGGTTTGCGACTCGCAATTTGCGACTTCCTAATTGCGAGTTGCTAAATCAAGTCGCAAATTTTGCGAGTCGGTAATGGGTTGCATCACTATTTGGTACTCCGAAATGGGATTTGTACATCTCATTTTGCATTTTGCGTGGTCGCAAATAGCGCTACGACCCATTTGCGACTCGCAAACGTTTGCTACATATGGCCCATAATTAATAAAACATAGGTTATATCTTTCAATATGTCACATTACTACATATTTTTATTACATTTTCATCATTTACGTATACATTAGTCTTCTCTTTAATATTTTTGTTAACATTTGGCGGCCACTCCCCATGGTCACGATTTCAAACATGCACATTATTTGTACGTTATTCATTTTTCTACTCATTTCATTACATAATCACTTATTAACAATTTCTAATGAATACATTTGCTCTAACACAACTCATCATTAATCTTTGGAGTTATCAAGGAAAGATCTTTGGAATGCGATGCTAAGAGCTTCCTGAAAGAAGAAAATAGAGCTTAAATAGTGTAAGGGACAGGAAGATTGCTTATAAGGACAAATAAAGTATCCCGATACACTGTTCAAAGAAACAGAAAAGTGGAACAGCAGATGAGGTGCATGCATTATCAGCAGAAAGAGAAGAGGGGAGACATATCCAGAGAGTTACTGTGAAAGAAGTGGCCGGGAAGTGTAGTACTAAGGGAGAAAAAAAACACCTAAAAATACTCTAGGTATAGATGCCGTGGTAGAACTAGTAAGAGGATAGAGAAGAAGTAAAGAGGATTGGGTCTATAGGATATTGAGGATACTGCAACATCTGAATTAGGAGAGAGATTCAGTTATATCCGGAAGGACACTGGGGGAAAGGGAGCAAGGTACATTGCAGATAAATGAGAAAGCTTGAGGGGACTAGAAAAGTAATTTTATAGGCATTTAAAACCTATTGAGATTTTAGTACTTTATAAAACTGGAGGTAGTTAATTAATGTGTAACAAAACATGTATAAAACAGTTGGATGGGAATAAGCTTTTATTTAATTGCCTTGATACATTAACTGACTTTTAATGATACCAGTAAGAAAAGCATGATATTATTCTGTAAATCAGAACCTCCCTGTTAGTATAGGACGATGCCATTAGGAAGTGTCAAATTTACATAAAAGGGGAGATTAGTATCTAGCTTAAAGATCTCCTTTTGAATTAAGGTTGGGCACCATTAGATGCCTGCTTTCTCCCCATGGATATTGCCCAATGACTACTATCAATATTTAACTCAAACCACACTGTTTGTTCATGGCCTCTTCTATACACAGTAATCCCCCAAACTGGGACCGGAGATGTGACCCATGAATCAGACATCCTCCTAACTTCAACAAAGAATAAGATGAGAGGATAAGACAATGCTGCAAAGGGGATGGCCCAACCACACTGACCCCATTAACCCTCTCATTCCTGGGATTGAAACTGATCTACACAATTCTGGCATTTGCAACAAATATCCAAACATCTTAAATACTTCTCCTCACCATAAAGCCATGTGGATAAGTACTACTAACTAATGTTGGATAGTGCATTTATAGGACTATGGCATGATGAGGATGCATGCCTCTTATACCCTACATAATGTCATATCACAAAACTATGATGATTATGCATCTCTCATTGTATATTTCTTTGTTCCTATAATGAGTGAGAGATACATACATTTAGCTTCCCCCAAATATATTGTTCTGCAATACAAAAGGCTCAATAAGATTTAGTGGGTCATTACGACCCTGGCGGAAGGCGGAGAACCGGTGGTAAGACCGCCAACAGGCTGGCGGTCTTACCTTGTGGAATTATGACCATGGCAGTAACCGCCATGGTCATCCGCCGGTTCACCGTTCCGCCCGCCGGGCTGGAGATCTGGGTCTCCAGCCCGGTGGCCGTCACTATACTGCTGGCGGTATTTGGACCCGGCTTACCGCCGTGGATTTCCAGCGGTTTCAACCGCATGAAATCCATGGCGGTAAGCACTATCAGTGCCAGGGAATTCCTTCCCTGGCACTGATAGGGTCTCCCCCACCCCTCATCCCCACCCTGACTCCCTCCCCTACCCCCCCACCACCCATGTCACCCCCCAAAGGTAGCAGGGCCCCCCTCCCCACCCCGACCCCCAACATCACATAACTCACACACACCCGACACGCATGCAGGCACCACCAACACGCACACCCCGACATACATGCCAACATCCACACACACACAGTCAGACACGCACACCCACATTCAAACATACACGCACACATCCATACAGACATACCCACAGACATACACGCATTCATTCCCAAACATGCATCACCCCCACAAGCATACACGCAGTCACACACCACCTCTACATACTCAGAAGCACACCCCCATGCACGCACACAACACCCCCCACCCCCCTCCCCTAACGGACGATCGACTTACCTGGTCCATCGATCCTCCGGGAGGGGACGGGAGCCATGGGGGCAGCTCCGCTGACACCACACCGCCAACAGAACACCACCACGGCGAATCACAGGACGTGATTCGCTGGGCGGTGTTCTGTTGGCGTGGCGGTGGAGGTGGAGCAATCTCCACTTCCCCGCCTCCCGCCAGTATTGCTGTTGGCGGCTATCACCTGCCAACGGTCATAATAGGCTGAGCGGCAAACCGCCTGCACAGGTGGTCTTCCGCACAGCGGTCCCTCAGCAGTCTTGAAAAAAGACTGCCAAGGTCATAATGACCCCCTTAATGTTATCAAGGAAGAAACAATTGCTATACAGTTTACTGTTTCATGTAAAAACAATTATTTCTGTTAACAATGAATATAAAAGGTAAATAATTATACTTTGCAAGCAATTAAACACAAGGAGTATTTAACAGGCATGTTAGAATATGCAGTAATAAAATCATGAGGTGTCCCTAGAGGAAATGTACTTTGACCTAGAGAAAAGGTTGGAAGTGATAAACTGATATCGGCTCCAAGATATGATATACAAAGTAAGTTGATCTAAAAACATATTTTAAAACTTTGGTGTCTAACAAAAATGTATAGTTATACATATATCTAAATCGCATTTTTTGACAAATTATTATTATTATATATATACATATGTATATTCACAGATAAAACAAATATCTATATATATATACATATGTATATTCACAGATAAAACAAATGTTTAACTGAAGTTAAAGTTCGGTATGGTTATAATATCTTATTTTATATTTAAAAACAAAAACTGAGAAATGAACTGGAAAAACAAAGGCAAAATTGACATTATAGTAAGGTGAAAATGGTAGTTAAAACATTACATTTTAAACTAAATAAAAACACTGGATTTCACTAGCTGTAGCTATTGAAGTAACTATAACTCGTGCCCAACCAAGCACAGTGTTGTCATCAAAGATGTCATTTCCCAAACCTGCCAAAAAACCTGCTGCACCTCTTGCACATATAATATATATATTTGTTTCCCAAAGCAGCCGAAGAAGTTGCTGCACCTCTTTCGCGGCAGGTGTTACGAAAGGTGAGGATGGCTTCACAGTATCTTCGTTTCTCAAAAAACAATGTGGAGCACTCCAGAGAAGATATCAAAGAGTCTTGCACGGCGGGTGCTATGAAAAGTGAGGATGGCGTCATAGTATCTCCGTTTCTTAAAAAACAATGTGGAGCACTCCAGAGGAGATATCAAAGAGTATGGTTGACCTTGTTCAGGAAATTTTCATTCAGTCACTCTTGAAAGCTTTGACAGACGGATTTCGACATACAAGCCTTTCTCAATGTCAAAAAAATGATAAGAATAATGAAAACTGAAGCAAACTCATATGAATACTACAAAGCACAATCCTGTGGCGGCCATCTTATAGCAAGTTCACGAACCTTATTACACCAATTGATTCTTAAAATATTGTACTCAACTGATTACTGCTTCATATATAGAAAACCTCTAATTCAATGTGATATGACAAAATGAATAAATACATAAGTAATTCCACCCAAATCATACAGATACTTTCCATCTAATACTCAATCAATATATGTCAATGATGTACCTGATGCCCCTCAAGAAACATCCATGATTAAATCCTAATAAAAATAAAAGTAATAATGAAAAGAAACATTGTAATTTAAACATTATTTGCTTAAAAAAACAATCAAATTGTAATTTAAACATACTTTGCTTAAAAAAACAATCAGTCAGTCAATTATAATCAACACCACAATCAAGCCCTGAATGTGCAAACGCTGTTGATACCCTTGCATGCTGGATGTCAGAAACACTAGCAGCTGAACATTTTAACTCCACGTCTCTTCATCCATATTTAATCCCTTAGGGCTCATGGTTTGCATTTCTATAATGTAACGGGATTCCAACTGTCTTAGTTGGCGTATCCTGTCCTCACCCCTTCATCTTTGGGGACCTGGCCCCACACAAAAAAATTGTAATAGGTTTCTGTTCTGTTCATGCAAAGCTTGAAAATGATGTGCTACAGAATATGTGTGATCACCCTTAGCTATTGCCCTCATGTGTTCTAACACTATGATTTTCACTGCCTTCACTGTGCTGCCAACATATCTCATGTTACGGGGACACAACAGGCAATATACTGTATTATCCGAATTAGAGTTAAGTAATTTGGTAATCAGTTTCTTCCTACTGGTCCATGGTACCTCATATTCCTGTATCTCGCCACTGATCCTGCACGCTTTTCAATTCATGCACGGGTAAAAAGCTATTACTTTTAATTTGTCTTTAACTGTATCAGTTTAGTGGCTATGTACCAACATATCTCATTAAGAAGTACTTCTGCAATATGTTACTTGTGTGGCTGAAGGTAGTCTGGCTCCTATAATCTGATCTGTTTTTTATACTTTCCAATGTTTCCTAAGTCTATTATACAGCCATGTGGAATCACTGTAGTAATTTGTAATCAACTTTACCACGTCTGGCTGTTCTCCCTTTTCGGGCCTGGTTCAAAAAAGAGTTCATGTCTATCACATTAGTCTACCCTTTTAAATGATTGATTCAATGAGATCTGGGGTACCCTCATGCTTGAAATTGCTTTCCTGTATCCAACTCTTCCTCTTTGAAATCTATATCTGTGGAGCAATTTCTCCTCCCTCGTAGGAGTTCTCCAAAGTGATACTCTTAACCAGACTACGTGGGTGCTGACTTTTGGCATAGGGTACCAAACTACATGCTTCTGGTTTTCTGTTTAGTGGTATCCAACCCTCCCAACGAAGACCCAAAGATCCCAAAAGGGTATTCCCACATCACTGATTTGCCGGAAAAATATAAATTTAGTGACTTGTTGTTAAGCTTTTGAATATAAGACTGTGCCAGTTCCCTGGGCCCCCTCCATATGCAGAATAAATCATCAATATAGCGTACCGAAAGGGCCTCTCGCTCCACCCACAGGTCATTTTCCTCCACCCAGGACACTTGCTTCTCCTACCAGCCTACAAAAAGATTCTCATAGCTGGGGCTGAAGCACATGCCCATCGCAGTCCCCTGCTTTTGTTGGAACAGTCTGCAAAGAGAAAAATATTATTGTTCAGACAGTAAGTAATGAACTACAATAGCATCACATTGTGTTCTGTAAGTTTCAATGCCCTACTTTTGGAAAAAATAATCAACTGCTCTCAGGCCCAGTTCATGGTTGATGCAAGTATATTGGTTCCTAATGTCTAGGGTGACAAATAGAAAATGATCTTCCCACACAATGTCCTCAATCACTCGCATGAAGTCCCTAGTGTTTCTAATATATGAGTTTAGTTTTTTGACAAAGGGTTAAAGGAACTGATTGAATCTACTCAATCAATGATTACAGGCATCACATAACCTGTAATCATCTGTATCCCTGTCTACTATGCCATGAGCTGTCCGTGTAGAACCTCTATTTGCCAATGTTCCAAAACTGGAGATCAAGACGATCTGGGCGGGGGCCCCTAACCTGAAAGCTCCTGACTGGGTCAGTGTTAGACTTGGCATCCTTGGCGTGGTCTTCCCTAATTTTTTGCCTCTGTTTCCCAGGTTGTTGATGTGTGCTGGACTCTGTTTTTTCTGCTTTTGTTACTCTGGGCACTTTACCACTGCTACCCAGTGCTAAAGTGCAAGTGCTCCTATGTAAAATATATGTGTAATTGGATTTCCATGATTGGCATATTTGATTTACTGGTAAGTCCCTAGTACAGTGCACTGGAGGTGCCTGGGGCCTGTAAATCAGATGCTACTAGTGGGCCTGCAGCAATAGTTGTGCCACCCTCATTAGTAGCCCTTTAAACATGGCTCAGGCCTGCCACTGCAGTGTCTGTGTGTGCAGTTTTTACCTGCCAATTCGACTTGGCAAGTGTAGCTACTTGCCAGGCCTAAACCCTCCATTTTCCTACATGTAAGACACCCCCAAGGTAGGCTCTAGATAGCCCCATGGGCAGGGTGCAGTGTATGTTAAAGGTGGGACATGTATGTATGTGTTTTATATGTCCTGACAGTGAAATACTGCCAAATTTGTTTTTCACTGTTGCAAGGCCTATCTCTCTCATAGGTGAACATTTGGGTTACCTTTAAATATGATAAAAGTGTAGATTCCCATTAGGAGCAGATGGACATGTGGAGTTTGGGGTCTCTGAACTCACAATTTAAAAATACATCTTTTAGTAAAGTTAGTTTTGAGATTGTGTGTTTGAAAATGCCACTTTTAGAAAGTAGGCATTTTCTTGCTTAAACCATTCTGTTACTCTGCCTGTTTGTGGATTCCCTGTCTGGGTTAGTTTGACAGTTGAGCTGTTTGCACCTCTCTCTAGACAGTGACACAAAGGGAGCTGGGGTGTAGCCTGCATATCCTGATGAGCCATCTGTGCTAGGAGGGAGGGGTGGTCACTTACACCTGAAAGGTCTGTGCCTGCCCTCACACAATGCAGTCTCCAACCCCCTGGTGTGTGTCTGAGGCATGGGCAAGACAGTATCTCACAAACAAGAGAGACTTTCCTTTAACATAGGCCTACTTCAAAGGCCAAAATGGGTATATGAAGAGCACCCAAACCCCTGAAAAATTAGATCACTTCTGGACATCAAGAAGAACCTCTGCCAAGCAGAAGAGCTAAAGAGGTGAGGAGAAGTGCTGCCCTGCCTATGACTGTGCTTTGTGGAGCTATCCTCCAGTTGCTTCTTCTGCCTGTGAAAAGAGACAAAGACTGGACTTTGTTGTGCATTCCTGCTTGTGAAGAAATCTCCAAGGGCTTGACCTGAGCTTGTCTCCTGTTGCTGAAGTCTCAGGGCCATCAAAGCCTTCCCCTGCCATCACCTGGACTCATTTTTCGACGCACCTTCCGAGATGCGGCAGAGAAACAACGCACCGCTTGCTTCACGGCTGAAATCTACGCTCCAACTACACCATGGCTGGAAGATCAACGCAACGCGGCCAAGGAAACAATGCGTACACCCGATGGCAGGAGCTGATAACAATGCAAACCCCACGCAGCGTGGTTTTGTGATACCGTGTGACCAGATTTCAGACACAACATCACTGGGCGGGGAAAAACAACGCAAAGCCTGCCCGAACCCGAGGGTGTCTGTCCAGATTGACGCATCGCTCTCCTGCGGAGAGGAAAAACAGCGCACGCCAACCCGACCGGAGGAGGAACGACACACGGTCTCATTTGTGAGTGAGAAATCGACGCACTGCTGGTCTTTTCCGATGCACACTCACCCGCGTGGTGTTATTTTGACGCAACCCAGGTACTTTTTCACGCTAACAGTGTTAGTACCGTTTTCTAAGGATTTAAGACTCTTTTTGCTTTTTAATTCATAACTTGACTTGTGTATGTTGGATTTTTGTCGTTTTGGTCTTGTTTGATTTAGATCACTATTACCGATTTTTCTAAACTGGTGTGGTGTCCATTTTGTAGTGTTTTCACTGTATTACTGTGTGTGTTGGTACAAATACGTTACACCTAGACTCTGAAGTTAAGCCTGCCTGCTTGTGCCAAGCTACCAAGGGGGTGAGCGGGGGTTAACTGAGGGTGATTTTCCTTTGCCCCGACTAGAGTGAGGGTCCTTGCTTAGACAGGGGGTAACCTGACTGCCAACCAAAGACCCCATTTCTAACAGTCAGGGAGCCCGTCTTCATGTACTTTGCAAGGGGGGGCATTAAGTTTTGTCACACCACTGCTTTTATGTGAAACCTAAAAAAAGATTTCTTCTCTAGGCAATGATTGTAAGAGATTAAGAATGAATGGGACAAGAAGTTTGATGCTTGAGTGTAGTTTTTAATTTAGACTAGTCCCTCCCATAGTGTCTTAACATTTACCAATTCACCACAATGTTCCTTCCACTGGTAGGGGAGTTCCAGCATTGCCACCTGGACTGGCCGCTGTAAGATATTGGACTATTATTTGGGATGGCCAATTCAGAACTTCAAGGAATAATCACAACCCCTGTCATGGTAAACCCTCCACTTCACTAAACTAATCTGAGTGGACCCTTCTTTTAGTTTTGTCACAGAGCAGACAGGTTTAACTGAAATTAATTTATGCAGTACTGAAACAATAATAAAGTCAAAGTGCTACACAATAAAAATCCAAAACGTATTAGAAAAATAGAATGAAATTTAATAAACAAAATGACCTCAAAATGACAGAAATCCAAAAGGGGAAGCAGGGAAATGAATTTTGGCACCAATGATAGTGTACATCACGGTGGACCGGGCCCTAGGCACAGTTTCAGGCTCACCATGATGGAACGCAGGTCAGATATACCAGTCAGGTTTGTCCCAGTTAAAAATGTATCTTCTGACTTATTTAGAAGTCTGCACAAACGTGACAGATATCCCGTCTGCCATATTACAATCCAATTTTGTGTTACGAGGATCGTAATATAGCGGACGGGATATCTGTCACGTTTGTGACAGAGTATTCCCTCTGCCAACATCTAAATGAGGCCCTTAATGCTTTAAGTCCCAATCAACCAACGAAATACACTTTGAACGCCACTCAGGACCTTGGGGAGGCACTTAAAGACACACAGGGTCAGGCAGGGCCCAAGGGCAGGGTCCAGTTGCCTCTGGACACCTGGGTGCCTCAAGGAAAAGGTCTCTTGCAGCTTGTTGTCTCCCTGTAGCCACACAGAAAGACAGTGAACTGACTCTAGGAGCCCACGTCTTTGCCCTGGGTACAAGAGGGAGGTGTTCCAGTCCTTCAGGACTCCTCTCAGGTCACAAACAGCAGGTTCAATCTTCTCCTAATCTTTTGCAGGCCCAGAATGTGTTTTGAAGTTGGTGCCTTTGAGGTTCCGCAGTTATGCCTGGCACCAGATAGTGGGTGGGGGTGATAGGGGTACTCCCTAACCAATGGGGTAAAAGTTCCCAGTGCCAGCCCTACCCAGTTTTCATTATTTACTGTTTATCTTATTGCAAATAGACCCAAAATTACATTTGTCAGGTCATTTTCAAGATGGTGAAACACTTCGCCCACACTAAACTTGGCCTGTTAGGGCTGGCGTGTGAGGGAGTGTTAAAGGTTGAAATCACCAGCGATCTCCCACATCTACCACTAAAATTCAGTCTGAAGCAGGTACTGTACCTACAACAAACCCAGAGACAGAAGTCTGATAGGACAAAGGCAGAGTTCTTCAGCTACCAGACAGAAACACTACACAAATTGTCTTGGCACTCTATTCTCCCCCTTTCACGTGTGCCTTAAGAGTTACATGTTGTTTAACAGACCTATGTAGAAGGAACTGATGGTGTGGAGTCATAGGATGCCCACAACCCCCACTCTGAATATTCTGTGGAGTTTAGTGGAGTCATCTCCGCCCATTCAGGTCAGCCTATGCTGTGCTCCTACGAAGCATTTCACACCTCATTCATTCCTTGGTGGAGGCACAGGCTAGGAGCTGGCAGAGGTTAATGCTAAAAAGCCCTATTGTAGTTCAGTCAAGAAAAGGGTAACTCTCTAAAAGCCACATTTCCTTAATATTTACTAAAAATCCAACTTCACAATTGAATTGGATTTTTAATCGGTATGAAAATTCGTAGTTTAATTATTTTTCTAGTTGGTGAACAGACTCTTTTCAGGTTTTTTTTTAGATCAGCTCAAGAACTCAGTCTTCTGATCGCCTTCAGGTTACACCAAAGCACTGACTCAGAACTTCTCTATCAAAACAAAAGGACATACACTCGTGTTGCCATTCATTTGTTGCTGCATATGCACACTCAGGATCTGCGTATCTTCGACTTGCTATTCTTTTCCTTTTCAACCTTCATTCACCACCTAATTTGCCTTCACTCAATTCTTCCTTTCTCGTAGTATCCACTTCTTCTATTGTTTCATTTATAACCAATTCCTTCTACTTCCCAATTTGTGATTCAGGCCATTTATCTCCTTTTCTCGTTCCTTCTGCCAATATTCTCCTCAGGATTGGACTATTTTCCTTCTCTTTCTCTATGGTGTTTTCTCTTGATGGACTTGCAACGGGATCAGGAGGAGTCTAATCACCTTGGCTTTGATCCGTCTCAACTCTTTCACCCTCTTGATCTGGCACTTGCTCTGTTTGCTTTTCAACACCGTCTGCTTCTGGGAGAACCACTGCTGTGCTCAGTTCTCCTACTGTATCCGTTGAGTTAGGCTCTTGCTCACCCTCCTGTAATTCTTCACTCTCATCTCTTTCAGGGTTGATAGACCCATCTTCCACCAGCTCTCGTTCAACCTCAGGTTCAGCTTGCTCTTCTTCTGGTTCACGTGTAGCCACTTGTTTCGCTGTTGTTGGTGCTCTCAACAACACTTCTTCATGATCTTGCGGACTCACCACTCTCTTTGTATGACTTGCATGTATCCAGTTCGGCAGTCCTGCACACTTTACAGCTGTCGTAAGTGTTAGCACCACCTAGTAGGGACCTTCCCAAGGTGGTTCCAAACAGGTCTTGTGAACATGTTTCTTAAAGACGACCCAATCTCCAGCTCTTAGATTGTGACCTGGGTCATGGATGGGTGGGAGGGTAGTGGCCTGCATCTGCAGAGAGAAAGAGCGAACCACATCAGCCAGACCTTTGCAGTAGTCCAACACCATATCATCTGTAATAATGACAAGTGCATTAGCTGGAATTGCTGGTAATCTGAACCACTATTACCCAACTCCGGACCACGCATCATGTCCATTCCACGACCTCTACCTCGCATCTGAGGCTGGCACATAATAGTTCTCTGCTGCGCAACCATAGGTGATGCACTCCTGTTTGAGCTGATTTATTTGCATCACCATTGCTTTCTCCTTCAGCTTTTTCTGCTTCAATTCAATCTCATCACTACAGTATTTTGCATACTGCAACACCTCATCAATCAGCTTTGCCTGCCAGCAAATCAAATGACTCGTAATCATCTGTCCTACTTCTGGTCTCAAACCTTTGACAAACCTGAACACAAAATGCAACATGTCTTTCTGCTCAATTGCTTCCTTACCACTGTACTCCTTGAACGCCTTCAACAATCTTTCATAGAAGGTATGTTTTGAGTCTTTAGACTCTTGAACTGTTCTGTCAATTCTTTGCCAATCAATGTTTTTGGGAGAAATTCTTGTCTTCAGGAACTCAATCACCTTATAGTAATGTTTCATCACCTCAGGTGAAGGTGCACCTGTAACTCTAACCCTTTCTGGTTCACTTGTTGGCCAATCAACTGCTCTCTTACACTCAACCCACAAATCAGCCAGAACCACTATCTCCAACAATGTGTTTAAGTATTCCCACAGACATTTAGAAAGTTTCACAAACCTGTCTGTCTGCTGACACCACTCAACCGGTTTCTCCTTTAGTTTCGGATAATCATTTGTGAATATATCACTTCAGTTCCATGGGACATGAACAATCTGCCCTCCTGGAATTTCTCTCATCAGAAGCATCTTTACTGATTTCCTTTCTTTCTGAACATCTTCAGACCCATCTTCTGAATCTCGCTTTCGCTTATCCTTCTTCTTCTCCCATCTACCTTCCCACTTTTCTAATGCTCCCCAGATCTGAGCACTCTGCAACAATTCTTTCAAGTGAGCTTTCATTCTCACTGATCTCATATGCTCAAAATCCTTCGCCTCGAAATCTAACCTGTAACTGTGTTTCAAATGCTTTGTTTTCTCAATCTCAATGTCAGGTTTCTCTGCCAGCTCTGCCAATTTCTGATGTATTTTACTCACTTCCCTTGTAATCCTGGGGCACAAATACCTCAGCTCTTCTGTGTAGGATTCTAACCTGTTCACTCCCATTGTTCCCTAAACTAGCTCCGTTGCTTCCGTAGTTAACCTCACACAATTAATCTGCTCTTCACCCTTGGATGTATTTAGAGGTGTGTTTAGACTGTCTCACCATTCACTCAATTGCTGTGCTGATAATCCCTGTAATGAGATGTTACTAGCATTTGGCACTGGTATCTGTTGCATCGCTGCACCTGGAGTTTGCGGCGTCAAAAGTTTCAAACTTTGACTTGCTTTTGGGCCATTTATTGCATCTGGAAGTGCTACAAGTGGACTAAGATCCATTAATGGTCTAGATCCATTAAAAGTCTGACCCACAGACAACATCATCTGCACAGAATCACTCACTCCCCTTCTCACAAGACTCTGTGACATTTTATTCTGGTTTCCTGCATTCGCTTTCTTTTGCGCGAATAAAGGTACCACTGGACCAACAGTAATCGGTAGCAATATTGCATCTGGAGCTGCCCTGACACTCGCACCTTGTGGAAAAGTTACCCCCATCATCTGGTTCATGACTGGTGTAACGTCTGACTGTGTTCCTGTTATCGGTGTAAACTTCGGCAAACCCCGTGGCTGTGCCGGAGGCAATAACATTGGAGTCAGCTCTTTCTGAACTAGCATTGGCCTCGGGAGCACTTACTCTGATGGCACCACTAAGTTCGAAATCGTTTCAAGGACTGGCACATCTGGATACATTCTCTGTATTGATGGTGGATGCATCTGCGCTTGGACCACAGTACTAGTCCCTGCATTAGGTGTACTCTGTACCACCCCTGGTATCTGTCCACTATCTGTCTGCACTGGTCCCACTGTTCCCGATTGTTAGACCTGATATCCTTAGGGTGGTCACCCCTAACTTTTTGCCTGCCTCCCTCCACTTTTTAACACTGTTTTTGCTGCCTTTTAGACTCTGCACACTTTACCACTGCTAACCAGTGCTAAAGTGCATATGCTCTCTCCCTTTAAACATGGTAACCTTGGATCATACCCAATTGGACTAATTTACTTATAAGTCCCTAGTAAAGTGCACTGTATGTGCCTAGGGCCTGTAGATTAAAGGCTACTAGTGGGCCTGCAGCACTGGTTGTGCCACCCCATCAAGTAGCCCCTTTACCTTGACTCAGGCCTGCCATTGCAAGGCCTCTGTGTGCAGTTTCACTGCCACTTCGACTTGGCATTTAAAAGTACTTGCCAAGCCTAGAACTCCTCTTTTTCTACATATAAGTCACCCCTAATGTATGCCCTAGGTAACCCCTAGAGCAGGGTGCTGTGTGGGTAAAAGGCAGGACATGTACCTGTGTTGCTTACATGTCCTGGTAGTGTAAAACTCCTAAATTCATTTTTACACTACTGTGAGGCCTGCTCCCTTCTTAGGCTAACATTGGGGCTGCCCTCATACATTATTGAAGTGGTAGCTGCTGATCTGAAAGGAGTAGGAAGGTCACATTTAGTATGGCCAGAATGGTAATACAAAATCCTGCTGACTGGTGAAGTTGGATTTAATTTTCTTTTTGTTTTAAATATATTTTATTGATTTTGTATTTCAGATATACATTACAAGCTGTTCAATTATCAACCACAGGATTCCAATGTATCTGCTTAAAAGAAAACATGTGACAACCCCAACCCCCACACACCACACACGTCTCTGATCACTGTATAACCTTCAGTATCATTCCTTGCTGCGTTTAGCTAAGAACTTAAGCATGTGCTAAGTAACTGATGGGGGGACCGCGCTTGCAGCTAGTATGGGCCTTTTGTTGCTGGAGCTGTATCACTAGATGCTCGGTGGTGGCTCGGAGAAGGACCTACCTCTAATAATAACGGAGAATGGGTGTCAGCCCAGTGTGTTGTAGTTATTCACGTGCGGGTGGGCTAGTGGGCTGTTAGCGTGTTAGGGGGAAGAGTGTGCAAGCCGTTTCGGCTTTGTGTGTGCCGCGCGTGGATTGTGCTATTGTGGAAGGTGCGTAGATGAAAATGCGCTGTCTGTTCAATCTTTGCATTTCCAGCTCATGGGGGTTTATCATAATTTTTGGCCTTGAGTTTAGCTACTAGTGTATCCCATGCGGCACACCCTGTGCGCTGTTGTCCCTCCCGCGCCATCTTCTTCAATACCTGATGTTCCGTGCGGGCCCAGAGTAATGTTAAGGTGCTCCAAGATTTCCGATCGGGCGCTGTGGGTGCCTTCCAATGCATAGCTATTAGTCTTTTGTACATTAAGCAGGCTAGGTCTACAAATTTATGCAGGTGTCTTTGTTTTTTGGATCTTGTCCTAGGCCCCAGTAGGCAGGATTTGGGTTCTGCTGTCAATGCTAGCCCTGTTAATTCGGAGATCTCCTGGACCACCTCTGTCCATGCTTTTTGTATGTTGGGGCACTCCCAGACCATATGATAGAAGTGTGCTAGCGGCGCTTTACATCTAGGGCATGTCGGGTCAGAGTCTTGGAACATGCGCTTTATCCTGTCAGGGGACAGATATGTTTGGTGTGTGTAGTTGAACTGGGTGTATCTAAATCTGAGGTTCCTTGACACTCCATGGTCGTGGTGCAGGGCGTTCGGCCACTCGGCCTGTGTGATCAGGCCGGGAGGACGGAGTTCCATCTCTCCCTGGCTTCCTCCGCATGCGGTTCGGGGGGTTTATTCAGGATTTTATATAGGCTAGATATTACTTTTATTTGGGCGTCATATTGTAGAATATGGTGTATTGCAGGGGAGGGTTCTGGTTCACTGTTACCCTCCCCCCATGTTTTTTTAATTGCGTGGCATATGGCATGATACGTCAGGAATTGGCCAGAATTTATCTTGGTGAGTGCCTGTAAGGCCTCGAACGACATGAGCCTGCCGTCTTCAAAACAGTCACCTACTGTCTGCACCCCGCCTCTGTCCACACTGCCGTTACTTGCGTGCTCACCCCGGACCACTCCGGAAGGTGGTCCAATGGGATATATGGGGAGTAGGGGAGCCTGAAAACCCGTTCTGCACATATTTGACCCAACAGGCGTACGCAACTGCCAGCAGTGGGTTAGCGGTGCTTGCCTTGGGGTGTTTGGACGCCAGCCATTGTAACAGGGGGGTTCCTTTCAGCCAAGTCCTCATCCGCGCGGCTTCCGCCAGCACCGGTCTGTGGATCCAATTCTGAACCCACTGCAGCTGTGCAGCCGCGTAGTAGCGTTTGAAGTTGGGGGCCCCTAGGCCCCCCATGTCTACCGGCCACTGCAGCGTGGGCAGAGCCACCCGGGCTCTGCCCCCACCCCAGATAAGCCGCAGCAGGACTGAATTCAAATTGCAGAAGAAGCTTTTGGGAATAATGATCGGTAGAGCCGCAAAATAATATAATAGTCTGGTCAGAATCAGCATGTTTGTGATCACCACCTTCCCTGGTGGAGAGAGCGGCAGCTTATTCCAAAACGGCAGCAAGCCTTTTATAGCGGCCAGCGCCCTGCCCAGGTTCCCGCCTCTGAGATCTTCTGTGTCATGGTATATATTTATCCCAAGATATTTAAACGTTGCAGAGCACCATTTCAAGCGCCCGAGCAGGGGAGCCCCTTGTCTTTCGTGCGGCCACTTTGCAAGCGGGAACGCACATGACTTTTCCCAGTTCACCACCAGGCCCGACAGGTCTCCGAACTCGGCGAGTAGTGATATTACTGAGGGGACAGCCTCGTGCCCTTTCCGAACATATATTAACGCATCATCTGCCTAAAGCGAGATTGTATGGTGAACCCCACTTCTAACTATAGGCGCTTTATTCCTGGGCATCAGCGCTAGGGCTAATTCTATTTCTCCCATTGTTAGGGGGGCTTCTATAATTTCCCTGTTGGTTTGTGTTAGCTGTGGTAGGGAAGATCCCAAGAGAAAGGACTCTAGTTGCGAGGAGGTGCACGAGGTGCGTTTGGTATATAACTGTGAGTAGTATTCTCTGAACTTTCCGTTAATCTCAGCTTGTGTAGTGGCCATGCCGTGTGTGTCGGTTCGGATGGCCCCGATTGAGGGTTGCTATCTATCCTCTCGTAGTAACCACGCCAGCATTCTGCTTGACCTGTCCCCTTCTGTTTGCAGACGCATTAGGTGATAGTTATAATCGTGGCAACGGAGTTTTGCTGTCAGCATCATTGTATTTTGTGCGCCTTTCTTTTAGGACTGTGTGGGGGATCTCACCTCGCGCTACTGCTATCTCTGCCGCTCTAAGCTCCTTTTCTAGTTTGCCAATTTCCATCTGTAATGTGCGACTTACTCCCCACGTGGTCCACATGCATAAACCGCGGACCACTACCTTATGTGCATCCCACTCTATTGCTCGTGTTGTTGTGGTCATGGCATTTGTCTCCCAATACTGGCTTAATGTGGATTTCAGCGTTTCGGCGAATGCTTGATCCTGTAGGGCTTCTACCTGGAATCGCCAAGTGGGAATCACCTGCCGCGTCCTGCCCCAGTTCAGTGTTACTCTCAGTGGTGTATGATCTGACAGTGTTTTTGCTAAGTATTCTGAATCCCCGAGCAATGCTCCTATATCCTGAGTGCCCCATATTATGGGGGTCATTCTGACCCCGGCGGTCAAGGACCGCCGGGGCCAGGGTCGGCGGGAGCACCGCCAACAAGCTGGCGGTGCCCCGCAGGGCATTCTGACCGCGGCGGTTTGGCCGCGGTCAGAAGAGGAAAACCGGCGGTCTCCCGCCGGTTTTCCGCTGCCCTGCTGAATCCTCCATGGGGATTCAGACACCCCATACCGCCATCCTGTTCCTGGCGGTTCGCCCGCCAGGAACAGGATGGCGGTATGGGGTGTCGTGGGGCCCCTGGGGGCCCCACCCTGAATTTCAGTGTCTGCTTTGCAGACACTGAAATTCGCGACGGGTGCAACTGCACCCGTCGCACCTTCCCACTCCGCCGGCTCCATTCGGAGCCGGCTTCCTCGTGGGAAGGGTGTTTCCCACTGGGCTGGCGGGTGGCCTTTTGGCGGTCGCCCGCCAGCCCAGTGGGAAACCCAGAATAACCGCAGCGGTCTTCTGACCGCAGTGCGGTATTCTGGAGGGAGGAACTCTGGCGGGCGGCCTCCGCCGCCCGCCAGGGTTAGAATCACCCCCTATGTCTATTCTGGTGTGGGTTTTGTGTGGGGCAGAGTAGAATGAGTATTCCCTCTGTTGCGGATGTCCCAGGCGCCATAGGTCATGTAATCTCATAGCGCCTGCCCATTCCTGCAGTGGGCCTGGGGATTTCCTATTTACCATCGAGCTCGCTTGGGCGTGGGATCTATCTAGTGCTGCATTCGGAGTGCTGTTGAAGTCCCCTCCCCAGAGGGCCGGAGCCATTGGGTTTGTCAGTAGAGTCGGTGTGAGAGAGCCCAAGAATCCTGCAATCCCGGTATTTGGAGCGTATACTCCAACTACTGCCAGCTGTCTGCTATCTAGTCGGCCTTCCACTACCACGTATCTCCCGCCTTGGTCTATCTTGTGAGCCGATAGGAGGTATGGGACCCCGGGTGCGATCCAGGTCAGCACCTCCCTTGCAAAAGCTGAGTATGTAGTGCCTATGAGCTGACCGCCCATCTCGTGCGTAGCTCCCGCAGGTCTGGCTCTAGTATGTGCGTCTCTTGCAGGATGGCAATGTGTACTCCCATTCGCCTAAGGCGTGCGTATACTCTGGACCGTTTACCCAACGTTCCCAGTCCCCTCACATTCCATGTTACCATGACAAACTGGTTTCTAATATTTCTCCTATGTGGCGCCATTAGAATGTCTAGGATAACACACTGTACTTAGGATGTGGTCCCTGACCTTGGCCCTCTTTATCATTGCCCCTTTAGCATTGCTATTTATTAAGGGGGACGTGTGCAGTGATTTCCTCTGTGTTTTAAGTGAATCTGGTGTGTGTGCATATACTAAACTACTAACCCCAACCACCCCAAATGAATCCCCAACCCCTCTAATTATTTGTGCACAACTACTAAACCTATAAGTGTGTGATAAAACCCATATCCGATTGGATTTCCGTGGAGGAGTATTCATATATACCAGATGTGGCTCTTTTGCGGGGCACACATCTTTCCGCAGACTGAGTCTGCTAGTATCATTTGGCGCCCCCCGGTCTTGTGTGCGCTCCGCGCTACGTCCCAGCCCCCCCTGACACCCCTCATGCTCCCCCCCCCGGTTACTTATACATTTATACCAAAGTTACTCATTGCTGGTTGCGCCTACGCTTCGGCATCCGCCGTCGCCCTGGGGGGGTCCGCTTGGCTCTATAGAGCTTCCAATGCTGGTGCCGGCAGTCCATAGGAGCAGTTGAGTTCGATTAGAGTTCGTCTGCTGATCTGGGGGTGATCCTCGGCCCACCCAGCTCGCCTGTTATTGTGGATACGGAGTTTGCCGCGTCCGAGTTCGTGCCCGTCTCAGGGAGCTTCCTGGCCGATGTGAAGCTGCTCTGCATGAGCAGGGGAGTCTCTTTCAGTATTCTTGCTCTTTCTTCTGCTGCTTGTTGATCATTGGGTTGGCCTCTGGCTCGCCTCCTGGTCCGTTTTCTTGAGGCAGATGTTTGCCATTCCTCGTCTCCTTCTGAGTCTTCCCTTGTTCGGGCAAGGCCCTTGGCGTGCAGCCAGGTCCAAGCGTCTTCAGGGGTGGTGAATATGTGGGTGCGGTCCTCTGACACCACCCTCAACTTCGTGGGGAATAGCAAGGAGTACTTTATGTTGTGTTCACGCAGACGCAATTTAATTTTTGCATAGGAGTTCCATTGGTTCTGTACCTCCTGTGTAAAATCTGGGTAGGCATTGATGGTCGAGTCCTCGTACTTATATGGGCCTTTATTGCAGAACTGTTGCGTCTCGGTCCCTGAAGTTGAGGAATCTGGCGATCAGAGGTCTAGGTGATTGGCCTGGGGCCGGGGGCCTACTCAGTAATCTGTACGCCCATTCTACCGAGAAGAACTTGGATAGGGCTCCATTCAGCACCTCTTTAATGAGCCATTGTTCCAGAGCGATTTCCGCGTCGGGTTGCAGCATGGTTTCTGGAAACCCTAAGAAGCGTACGTTATTGCGAAGCGCCCTACTCTCCGACTCTTCAGATCTCCTCCAGAGCACTTTCAACTCTGCATCTATGCGCTGGTTCTGTTTTCGATTATCTCGGGCCATAGGGGTTAGTTCGGATAGCCCTTCCTCAGTCGATTTCACTCTTTCCGCTAGATTGTGGTGGTCCATTCGTAATAGGTTCAAGTCTTGTGAAACTGCGTATATCCTATTTTCCAGTGATGAGTTAGTGTCCATTATTGCCTGTAGCACTTTCTCGAACTGTGCTGAGTGCGACATGAGGGTGTTCTCCAAGGATTGTAGGGACAGGTTTGTCTGCTGGTCATTGGGTGTTGTCCCAATAGTGTTGCGGTCCAGGTTTTTGGCTGATTTGGCCCTGCCAGCCATTATGTCTAATTAGGAATTTCCTTGTAGGATGTGATTGCGTGCTGCTTAGCGCCGATTACGCGGGGGGATCGGCCTCATGATTACTGTTCTCCGAGTGCCATGCCCTTTTCTGCTCCAGTTATGGCGTTAGTTAGTGGAGCCCAGGCAGGGCTTATTCTTAGCTTTTAAGTGCCCAGCGCGTGCGTCCATGTGCTCACGGTGCGGCATGGGGGGGAGAGAGAGCGCCCACCGTCCACAGTTCCAGGCCCCCACAGAGTGGGTCATTGCACCCACCGCGAGGGTGAGTCCGCTGTGCGTTGAGTTAGGATTCAGCTTCCCACAGGAGTAGCAGCAACATCAGGCAGCAGCGGCGCTCTCTGTAGGGGGGAGGCGCAGTGACAACGCGGAGCGCACAGCCAGGCGAATCACCGGTGGGGAGCGAGTGTTTTTGGCCACTGGGCGGGATCCAGTGGTGCCTCTTGTAGTCGCCGGCAGCAATCCGGGGGAGCAAGACTCCCACTTAATGGGGGTTATGCCGTAGGGGCACGGGCAAGTATCTTCTGCCCCCAGCGCGGGCACTCCTCCAGGGCGCACGGCGCTGCGGGGCAGGATCAGTCGCGTCCCCACCTGAGTGCACAGAGGTGGAGCTCCTCCCCAAGTCAGGCGGCCTTCAATGCCATTTTGGAGCCCAACATCAACAGGAGGGGAAGCCAGGAGAGGGGGGTGGGAGTTAATGGTGGCTCCCCCCCAGTCTGGGCCTCGTCTCCCCCAGCAGCTCTCCCCCTCACCTCGGCGTCCCGTGGCAACCGCAGCTGTCCTCCTCTCGGGTCCCCCCCTTCGGGCTGGGATCTGCGGCGCGGGCCGCCTGCCCTCCGACGATGTTGCCGAGGAAGTGGGCCCTCTCCTCTTGCGCTTGATGTGGAGCAATTTAGGCTCCACAGGTCCCGACCGGACTGCGACGTCACTGCTAGTTGGCGCCCCTGCTGTCACTTGGGCGCGGTGCTCAGCTCCTTGATCCCGGTGCCTGCGCGGCGGGCCCCGGTCGGCAAATGAGGGTGGAGGCCCAAGCCCCCAGCCCCCGGCGTGCACGGTCACCCAGCAAAGCGGGCCGGGACCCGATGAACTCAGGCGCCGCCGAGACGCGGCGCACCCGAGTCAGCCGCCTCGGCTCCCTCCTGCAGCCTCCCCGGCCAGGCCAGGGCCCACAGCCCAGCGGCGCCCGTGCCCGCAATGAGACCCCGGCAGCTACTGCTCTAACCTGGCCGGGCCGGAGCCCCCGTAAGACGCTGCAGTGCTCCCCCAGGCGGTCCGCCACTCACGGACCTAGTGTGGGGGGTTGGGGGGCGCCCTGGAGGATGCTTTCCGGCGGGCCCTGGACGGAGCGCTCGCTCAGGCGTCCATCCCGGCCGCCATTTTGGCTCCTCCCCAAGTTGGATTTAATATTACTATTCTAGAAATGGCACTTTTAGAAAGTGAGCATTTCTTTGCACTTAAATCTTTCTGTGCCTTACAATCCACGTCTGGCTGGGTTTAGTTGACAGCTCCTTGTGCATTCACTCAGACACACCCCAAACACAGGGTACTCAGCCTCACTTGCATACATCTGCATTTTGAATGGGTCTCCCTGGGCTGGGAGGGTGGAGGGCCTGCTCTCACACAAAGGACTGCCACACCCCCTACTGGGACCGTGGCAGACAGGATTGAACTGAAAGGGGACCTGGTGCTCTTCTAAGCCACTCTTTGAAGTCTCCCCCACTTCAAAGGCACATTTGTGTATAAAACAGGGCCTCTGCCCTACCACCACAGATAATTGCTGGAGAAGAAACCTGAACCAGAACCTGCATCCTGCCACAAAGAACTGCCTGGCTGCCTAAAGGACTCACCTGACTGCTTTCTACAAAGGACTGCTTGCTTGCTGTTGCCTTGCTGCCTTGCTGAACTCTTGCCTTGCTGCAGAAGTGCTCTCCAAGGGCTTGGATGGAGCTTGCCTCCTGTTCCCTGAAGTCTCAGGACCAAAAAGACTTCCATCTTTCAACTGGACTCCTTGTGTGCCGAAAAATTCGATGCACAGCTCGCTCCGCGGTGAAAATTTCACTGCACGCCGATCCGGAAAGACGCCGCTCGACCCCGCAAGGAAAAGATCAACGCGACGCCTGCGATGCGACCAGAACTTCGACGCACGGCCCGCCTGGACAACGCCACCTGACCTCCAGAGAGGAAATCGACGCGACACCTGCCGTGAGGGAGAAAATTCCACGCACAGCCCACCCGAACGACGCGCAGCCGGATAACAAGCCCAGGATTCCACGCACAGACCCCGGGGCATCTGGGAATCCCGCGACCCACAGAGGAGACTGTCCGCGCACCAGAATTCGACGCAACGTCTTCCCCACGTGAAAAATAACGACACAAGTCCGTGTGTGAAGGGGCGAAACCGACGCACACACCATTTCTCCTCCTCTGCGGCCCTTTGCGGAGATTTTCTACTCCAAACCAGGTACTTTGTTCTTGAAAGAGACTTTGTTTGCTTTTTAAAGAATTAAGACACTTTATATCACTTTTCAGTGATATCTCTACAATTTCATATTGCATCTTTTATCGTTTTGACCTGCAAATACCCAGATAAATATTATATATTTTTCTAAACACTGTGTGGTGTATTTTTGTGGTGCTATGTTGTGTTATTGTATGATTTATTGCACAAATACTTTACACATTGCTTTCTAAGTTAAGCCTTACTGCTCAGTGCCAAGCTACCAGAGGGTGGGCACAGGATAATTTGGATTGTGTGTGACTTACCCTGACTAGAGTGAGGGTCCTTGCTTGGACATGGGGTAACCTGACTGCCAACCAAAGACCCCATTTCTAACACCGATGCTTGTGCAGGAGCAGTTGTAGCGGCACTAGTACTTGGACCCCCTGAATAAGTCCCAAAGGGTGGAGGTCGATCCCTCAGCAACTGTGTAATAAGGTCCTCAATGATCAGAATCCTCATTGCGCTCTCACTCTCTTTAGCATTATCTTCCTTCTCTGTCTCGTCTTCCTCTGTGATTGCAGGAAACAATTTAATTTTCTGTAGCATCTCTGTTCGCCACTTTTTCTGTTCCCATTCCCACCTAGCTTCAGCTAAGGATTTTTCTACTCTTTTCATTCTCCTTTTAAATTTCATCTCTTGTTGCTGTCTGGCCACCAGCTCCCAAACTGCTAAAGCCTCAAATTGTGCTGGCCTCGGTAATGGCTTCATCTCATATAATGCCATTTGCAATTTTTCCAAAATTCTCAAATTAAATGTTCCATGCTCTGTAAACGCTAAGGCTCCTAACTTCTTTGTTAACTTACACTACTGCTTTAACCAAAGACACGGAGCAACACGGAGCTTCTCCATCACAAAATAAACTGGAGAATTTTCCAGTGGGATTGGCTCCCCCACTGACGCCTTAATGTAAGAATCACCCTTCATAGCACTTCTGTACGCCTTGCAAAACTTCATTTTCTCTACTGTATTTATTTTGATTCAATAATGAAATGACTTTTACTCCCAAGATTCCCTTCACCCCCTTACTCAACCAATTGCCTCGGCTGCCAATCCACTCGCCACTCTTCTTACCAACCAACCTATCCCAGTGCGGCACACTCTGACGTCACACTCACACACTGTGGCTGACAAAGTCTTGCGGCTTATCCTCCTAAACTTCAACTCACACAACTAATACAGATTATTGCAAGCACTTAAGCCAAAAAACAATAACTAAAACAAACCTGCTGGTTTACTACTGGAAGGGACACAATCGCTTCAGAGACCTTATGGATTTTCACTAATGGCCCTTTTGCTCATGTAACTATTCCTCTTTCTCAGTCTCCCCCATTCACAAGCAAAATTGGACCCACAAATTTCACTCTGAACTGATAAGTGGGTCTGTCCTGGTGCACATAGGACTCCCCAAATCTCAGTCGAAAAATTTATTTTACTCATCTATCTCACACACCGACTTGTTGACCACGCTCGATCAACCTACTAAACCAGACAGATTACAACATATAACCAACTGTCTCCTACACTTGTCAATATACTCCGGAGTCTTAGACCACGCAGGGTCCGTACATCACCAACAACCACGTGGATAATTTTTTAGCACAAAGCGCCATATGCATGTGAAGTTCGACGACTTCCCTATTCTCATACTGCGGAGTACACACACTCCTACTAACCTTTAACTGGAGTACGCTGACTCCCTATGTTACCTCACATACATCACAATTCACCTGCGGTTTGCTCAAGCCTGTGCAAGATCAACCTACCACTTTCACACTATCACAAAACATGCCGAGAACATACCCAACTTTACTAGCAGGATCCAGGATCAGCGAAAGTCATTTCTGTGCTTAAGGGGACATCATCTTTGCTACAATTGCCATTTCAGAAAAACAAAATTCAAACCTCATAAAATACGAACAACCAACCCTAACTCAAACTATCACCATGACCAATAATAACCACATAACTAGTTCTCCAAGGAAACTAACCATCAACATCAAGCTGCTACCAAAAACTGCAAGCGCGCCCGGTCCTTAGCAAGTAAACTTAAAAGGGGACGCGTATAGGTCGATGAACCTTTTGAATCGCATGGAGTATCCTAGTCATGCAGTGACCACTGAATCAATAACTAACATCAATAATCAAAAACATTCTACAGAAAAACAGCTCAAAACCATCTACTCATGAATAACCACAACTCAGTAATGAGTTAAACAATTTTTATTTCACTATTGTTTACAATTCTAAATGATCAGTTAGTTCAATCTTTATTCAATCCACTCAATTATTAATTCATTATTGAAAAACATCATAACATAACTTGAAGAAAACCATATGCATAAATGCATCTACATAATCCAAAAATACCAGCATTAATATCAGAGTTCAGCAAATAGCTTGTCAGTCAAGTCACACTGTCAACGTTTCCCTTAACAGCCTACCTAACCAAGATTACCATCAGCATGTGGGCCTTCATGCAAAAACATTTTAGAGAGAAACATTAATTTGGAAAAAATCTATCTAAGTGAGAATTCTATAATCAGCGCAGTTGGTACCTAGAAGAAAAGGCACAAGTTGTCAGACACGTTTTCATAGCTACCTATCCAGGATGGATCAGCAACAAGTCACTCTTCGTCTTCAGGTCATCAATTAGTCAGCCACGCATCATACTCACAGAGTATGAGCCCAATGACAGAACCTCGGACAGCGTCTCCTGACGTAATTAATTCTCCCCTCACATCTGCCTGCATCTGAAGTTTTAGCCCCTTGTCATGACTTTTTATTAGGGTCTCCCAGTCCGTCCCCCTAATTCCTAATTGGTCAGTCAGTCAGCAGATATGACTTTAACCTATAGTATTTGTTTACCAAATCTACCATTTTCAATATCAGTCCGTTCACAAGATGTAGATTGGTCTGCTATACGATGTCCTCATCATCCAGCTCTTCAGGTATCAAAATTGTTGCTTGTTCCTCTTCAGTCAGTGCCTTCATTGTTCAAGTCCTGGGAAAGTACATTTATCCTACTCTACACATAATTGTATCAAATTGTCTTCTTCATCTTCTGTCCGCTGGTACATTGCAGAAAATTCTAGCTAAGCAACTTTTACATCGGGTGAGTCAAGGACAGGCCGTAGCAGTTTCTTGCAAACGCGGTTATTGTTTCTGCTCTCTGTGTGCGAGGCCTAGGAAAACTAGGCCTTAAGTTTGGCTAAGTTAACACTACAAATTGAAGTAAAACATAGGTTACACATTTCAATTTGACATATTACTACATTTTTCTCATATATTTTTCATTATTTCATAGAGTTTCAGTTATATTAGTACAATATCGTATAAATGGCTACCATGCCCCGAGGGCACATTTTCAAACGTGCACATTATTTTCTCTACGATCAATTTCTCTACACATTTTTCATTTTTAAGTACATAAACATCATTAATAATTTTCTTAATTTGCATATCGGCTTCAACACTCGCCAACACCTCCCCCCACCATCCCCATTGTACTACCGCACCGCAGGGCCTTCTGGGGCTATTGTTACACCAGTGCCTAAAAGCCTCTGTGCAGTGGCTATTGAGGGGGAAAGATTGACATTTGGCACGTTTCTGGCCATACAGAGGAAACTGTTATACTTGCATAAAAATGTATCCTTTTGCTCGCCTAGCAAAGGATTCCTATGCAAAAATAACTACCTCTCCGCTCCCTTGGAGATGTACTGGCTTTATTATTCGCCCCAACCTGAAGTTTGCCTTCCTTTTGGTCCCCACTCTCCCATGTTGCTGAGGAAGTTCCCACCTGGGAGCACGGTTCAAAAACATTTGAAGGAGAGGAGAGAAAAGGCAGACCAGTCTGACCAGCAGAAGAAGACGGGAAGAAGTTTAAAAAAGTTTCTGCACTGTGCATCTGTGCAGGTCTGTGTTTGCCTTTCTATGTGTGTGCGTGTGCATCTCTCGGTGTGTGTGCCTGGAGTGCATGTCTGGGAGTGTATATCTGTAAGTACATGTCAATGTCTTTCTGAGTATGTGTACTCGAATATCTGTGTGTGTGGGTGAGGAACAAGTATTTTTCCCACTGCCCCTACCCGTGAAATGTTGTGCCTAACACAATGGGAGTAATTTCTGGCATGCTGTTGGTCCAGGCACAATTGTGGTAATTCCCGGTAAAATGCTGGCCCTGACAATGGTGGTAATGCCTGGCAATATACTGGACTAGCACAACAGTGGTAATTTCTGATAAAATGCTGATCCTGGCACAATGCTGATAATCCCTTGCAACATGACGCCTTAGCACACTGCTGGTAATACCTGGTGAAATAATGACGCAGCACAATGATATAGTTCCTAGCAACATGCCGACCCTGGCACAGTGGTGATAATTCCTGGTAAAATGCCGACCTTGGTACTATGGTGGTAGTCTTTGACAACATATTGCTGCAATGACAGAAATCCCTTGAAATGTGTTAGCCCTGGTGATTTGCATGTTAGTCATGCACTACGATAACAAACCTTGGCAACATGTCGGTTCTAGCACAATGGTGGTATTTTCTGATTGTATGCTGGCCCTACTACAAAGATAATCTCTGGCAGCAGCTGGCCCAAGCATAGTGGTAATAATTCCTTGCAGCATGACAGCCATGGGATATTATGGTCAGGTACAGTATGACAGTGCGAAGGCACAAATGTAAACCATTTGAATACATTAAGTGTAGGGTAGACTCAGAAGAGAAGACCCCTTGCGAACAAATGTATATCATGGGTATTTCAGTATACATACATACCTAAAATCTCCAAAGCCCTAGACAAGTGCCATTGCCCAGGTTTTGGGGAAAGAGTTGGGTAAAGCAAAACCTGTGGTATTTAAAAAAGCTTGCTTCGTCTGCAAAAAAAACATTATTTGAATGTTTTTCTCGTGATTTGAGTGTGAGCCTGTCCCTGCGTGGCCACCACCATCTGACACAACCAACCCTACCTCTAATACCTTCACCTCTATACCACTACCACAAATAACACCCCCACCAACACCACAATGACAACAGTACACATATCACCACCACCAACGCAATCACCACACATTTTTATCTTTAACAATACAACCCAATCTACCACCACCAACATCACACCTCTATTACAAATAGTGCCAGCGCCACCACATACCACACCACTACCCACACCATTAAAAAACATATCTAGCTCCCAATACACTCACGGTCTCTAACACTACATCAACAGAACCATTCCCAAGCATTGGCAAAACCAGCAGGTGTTACTTAACTGTGTATCACAGGGGGACATTATTTCTACAAGTCTGTATGCACATGCATGCTCACATTAAACACAGCACTGCTAGTTGTGCCAGTGTTTGTTTCATTTAGGCGGGCAGCAGGCTGACTATTTAAGAAGTGCAAACCTCATGTTATTAAGAACAGGGATGAAAACAATGGAATTTATGAGACTACTGCGGGATAATTGAAGGTTACAACTTCCCTTGCTAAATATGAGTGTTGCCACCTTACAGCGTAGCATATGTGGATATTCTTAAATTCAAAAAATGTGCTGTTTTCATGACTAATATGCACTAGGGGTGGATACCAGTAAACTCCGCAATGCGGTGGTTAGCGGAGTCTTTGCCAAACTCTGTGATCCAAGAAAAGTGTGGAGTGGCAAAACTTTGCGAACTCAGCCGGTGGAGCAGAGTTTACCACGCACCCCTAATTTAATAGCCTTTAAAATCTTGAGGTAGAAATGAGTAAGAATGGGCTCTTTTATATAGGTATATAATTGATGAAGCACTGAACTAAGTAAAGATGCATGTTTAATGCAACACTGAAAACAGCCTGAACCCCAGCACGACTTTACATTGGCAATTAAGTAGTTATCAGTTTGATGTATGCCTCCTGCACGTGCTACTGGTCACGGAGGTGAACTCACCTTTCTGTTATTATCGGATTGCACCATGGCTTCCTCCTAGGAGGAAAAGACCACTTACCATTGCTAAGTTAAGGGTGGATGCATCTGTGTCTCTGTTCTTTCAGACAAGCACTTACGTGCCCCATCGTACCGAGTCCTGTCTCTGAATACCTGTCTCTTGAGCTTCGCCACAGTACAGTCCACCAGACAGTAACAAATTAGAAGGCACATTAGAAATGCCCAGAGCTTCTTGCACAGCTACATTCTTGCAGACTTTATGAACTGACATAGTTCTGCTCTGAAGTTGACGAGTCAGGGTGTTCTATCAAACAAAGGTCAGAGGATCTTTTTGTGAAAGCCATGTGCAACCAGTGTGTATATTTCTTTGCACACTCTGTTGACAGTGCAGCTGCTTTGAAAGCAAGTGTTGTGGATGTGGCAAGTTGGGTAATTTTCAGACTGCCTGCAAAATTAGCAATGTAGGGGAGCCTACACCTGCTTGTTTTGTCCTTTATTTTTTTATATGACTCTGTTTTTATTGAGTTTAGAAAACATAACTAACAAAAATTTCAATGCAGTGCATATCAGTGCGAGATATCACAGTATCTTTTTGTCACATTTCTGGAAGACAGAGTAAACATACAATCCGTAACAGGGATCTATAGCACCTACTACAACAGTAATTTCCCTTAACCTCCCCTCCTAGATAGGATCCACATGTAACCAATCTTTTCATATATCATGAGTAACAGAGAAACAGCCTCACCAGAGTTGGTTGCCGCCTCTCTGATCGAAGCAAGGTTCACTTAATCAGCCATCATCATCAGTGCTCCACTCTGAACTTAACTCTTCCACGCCAGTGAACCATTCCAGTAGTGTCCCCCATGCAATCACATCCGTTACTGCCCCCTCCTCTCAACGTGTCATCTGCATATATTGTTCTTCAGTAGCACCCCATTCCATTAAATCTCAGATCCAGCAAGGGATGGAAGGGCTCGGGCACTTATCCAGCCAATGGCCACCCTGCTCTTGGCCAGTACCAAAGCCAGTTGTGTGAGTCTGTATGAAATACTCTTACCCCGCGGTCTCCGCACTACACCTAAAAGACATTTCAAAGTCATTACTTCTAGCCCCAATCCTTTCACCTCCTCTACTCTCCCAACTAGCTCCCGCAAAAATTGGTGCACCATCCTACAGGACCAAGCCAAGTGTAGAAAGGAGGCACTGAATGCGCCAGATCTGGGACACCCAGTCCCTCTTGCTGGATCGATCTTATTTAGATGGTCAGGTGTGATATACGACAGATGCACAAAATTGCAGTGTAATAGTGTAAACCTGTTATGGCATGGCACCGTGTGCACCAGCAACAATGCCATTGCCCAGTCCACATCCTCAATGGGGTTTCTCAGTTCACGCTTCAAAGCCCTACGAGCAACACCTATCGCGGTTGATCACCACGAAGGGCTTTAGAAAACCGAGTGATGAAATGAATCCCCTTCACCCCAATTTATCAGCCGACTCAACACCATCAATGCTGGAGGGGTCACCGGGAAACCACACCAGATCTCTCGAGCCACACTCTCCATTTTAGCATATTGCAAGAACTGACCTGGGCCCAACCCGAACGTGTCTCGGGAATCAGGGAAGGAGATAAACTCCCTGTTGGGGTATAAATCTCCCACCACTGCACATCCTCCCAGCCTCCAGCCTTCCATTGACATTAGGTTATCCATGTCCCTAAAGGGGGCTAAGACCCATATCTTTAATTCTCTATCAAATGGGGCATGTCGAAGCACATTCCTAATGGCCTGCTGCCAGATCCAGGTAGTAGTTCTGACCAGATAGGGGATTGCAGACTGCGACCGACCGCCCGACATCAATACATGTGCCAACACCTTCCCACCTAGCATTTCTGCAAACATTCTCTTCTCCAAATTGTCTGATTCAGTCATCCACTTTGCAGCATGTTGTAAGTGCGCTGTGTAAATATAATGTCTAATATTAGGAATAGCCAATCCTCCCTCTTCCATGTCCCTCTACATCATCGACAATGCCACCCTGCTACGCTGCCCAGCCCATACCAGTGAAATCAACAAGCTGTCTAGGCCATTAAAGAGCCAAGCAGATAGCAGAAACAGAGAGTTCTGAACCAGGTAAAAATACTGTGGCAGGAACACCATCTTAGCCACAGCTGCCCTCCCCATCACTGAAAAAGGCAGTCTATTCCAAAATGAAACCGAGTGCTCAAGGCCATTCACCACCCGTTCTACATTATGGCCCTTATTGTGGCAATGGCGGTAAATTCCGATTACCGCCACGCTGACGGCCACCAACTTACCGCGGCGGCAACGGATATTCGTTCACCATATTATGACACACACACACCAATCCGACAGAATTCCGGCAAATACACAGATCCACCAGCCCATATATCAGTGATAAAATGGCGGTATCAAAACCCACACCGTTATGCAAGAACAACGCCCACCACATTATGACCCACAAATCACCACGGTGGACATTCACCGGCAGTAAACTATTGGTGCGCTCACAATGGACACCCACAGACAACACAACACCACATTGGACAATTGAAACAACACACACCTCACACCCATACACACACCACACCCACACCACTATAAAACACACCCACATTACCCACAACCCTTTAAGAATACAATTCATTGCCACCAGACAGACACCAAGACCACTGACACAACTACAGACACACACCACATACACCCATCCAACCCTCACGCACCCCACTTCACACACCCCAACACATTACCCACAACACCCTCACCAATACACCTCACATAACATCCATGGCACCACAAAGACACCCCTGTTTCACAGAGGAGGAGTTAAGGGTCATCGTAGAGCCTCAGTTATTTGGAGCACAGGTGCAGAAAAAAGGCAGACCAGTCTGACCAGCAGAAGAAGACGGGAAGAAGTTTAAAAAAGTTTCTGCACTGTGCATCTGTGCAGGTCTGTGTTTGCCTTTCTATGTGTGTGCGTGTGCATCTCTCGGTGTGTGTGCCTGGAGTGCATGTCTGGGAGTGTATATCTGTAAGTACATGTCAATGTCTTTCTGAGTATGTGTACTCGAATATCTGTGTGTGTGGGTGAGGAACAAGTATTTTTCCCACTGCCCCTACCCGTGAAATGTTGTGCCTAACACAATGGGAGTAATTTCTGGCATGCTGTTGGTCCAGGCACAATTGTGGTAATTCCCGGTAAAATGCTGGCCCTGACAATGGTGGTAATGCCTGGCAATATACTGGACTAGCACAACAGTGGTAATTTCTGATAAAATGCTGATCCTGGCACAATGCTGATAATCCCTTGCAACATGACGCCTTAGCACACTGCTGGTAATACCTGGTGAAATAATGACGCAGCACAATGATATAGTTCCTAGCAACATGCCGACCCTGGCACAGTGGTGATAATTCCTGGTAAAATGCCGACCTTGGTACTATGGTGGTAGTCTTTGACAACATATTGCTGCAATGACAGAAATCCCTTGAAATGTGTTAGCCCTGGTGATTTGCATGTTAGTCATGCACTACGATAACAAACCTTGGCAACATGTCGGTTCTAGCACAATGGTGGTATTTTCTGATTGTATGCTGGCCCTACTACAAAGATAATCTCTGGCAGCAGCTGGCCCAAGCATAGTGGTAATAATTCCTTGCAGCATGACAGCCATGGGATATTATGGTCAGGTACAGTATGACAGTGCGAAGGCACAAATGTAAACCATTTGAATACATTAAGTGTAGGGTAGACTCAGAAGAGAAGACCCCTTGCGAACAAATGTATATCATGGGTATTTCAGTATACATACATACCTAAAATCTCCAAAGCCCTAGACAAGTGCCATTGCCCAGGTTTTGGGGAAAGAGTTGGGTAAAGCAAAACCTGTGGTATTTAAAAAAGCTTGCTTCGTCTGCAAAAAAAACATTATTTGAATGTTTTTCTCGTGATTTGAGTGTGAGCCTGTCCCTGCGTGGCCACCACCATCTGACACAACCAACCCTACCTCTAATACCTTCACCTCTATACCACTACCACAAATAACACCCCCACCAACACCACAATGACAACAGTACACATATCACCACCACCAACGCAATCACCACACATTTTTATCTTTAACAATACAACCCAATCTACCACCACCAACATCACACCTCTATTACAAATAGTGCCAGCGCCACCACATACCACACCACTACCCACACCATTAAAAAACATATCTAGCTCCCAATACACTCACGGTCTCTAAAACTACATCAACAGAACCATTCCCAAGCATTGGCAAAACCAGCAGGTGTTACTTAACTGTGTATCACAGGGGGACATTATTTCTACAAGTCTGTATGCACATGCATGCTCACATTAAACACAGCACTGCTAGTTGTGCCAGTGTTTGTTTCATTTAGGCGGGCAGCAGGCTGACTATTTAAGAAGTGCAAACCTCATGTTATTAAGAACAGGGATGAAAACAATGGAATTTATGAGACTACTGCGGGATAATTGAAGGTTACAACTTCCCTTGCTAAATATGAGTGTTGCCACCTTACAGCGTAGCATATGTGGATATTCTTAAATTCAAAAAATGTGCTGTTTTCATGACTAATATGCACTAGGGGTGGATACCAGTAAACTCCGCAATGCGGTGGTTAGCGGAGTCTTTGCCAAACTCTGTGATCCAAGAAAAGTGTGGAGTGGCAAAACTTTGCGAACTCAGCCGGTGGAGCAGAGTTTACCACGCACCCCTAATTTAATAGCCTTTAAAATCTTGAGGTAGAAATGAGTAAGAATGGGCTCTTTTATATAGGTATATAATTGATGAAGCACTGAACTAAGTAAAGATGCATGTTTAATGCAACACTGAAAACAGCCTGAACCCCAGCACGACTTTACATTGGCAATTAAGTAGTTATCAGTTTGATGTATGCCTCCTGCACGTGCTACTGGTCACGGAGGTGAACTCACCTTTCTGTTATTATCGGATTGCACCATGGCTTCCTCCTAGGAGGAAAAGACCACTTACCATTGCTAAGTTAAGGGTGGATGCATCTGTGTCTCTGTTCTTTCAGACAAGCACTTACGTGCCCCATCGTACCGAGTCCTGTCTCTGAATACCTGTCTCTTGAGCTTCGCCACAGTACAGTCCACCAGACAGTAACAAATTAGAAGGCACATTAGAAATGCCCAGAGCTTCTTGCACAGCTACATTCTTGCAGACTTTATGAACTGACATAGTTCTGCTCTGAAGTTGACGAGTCAGGGTGTTCTATCAAACAAAGGTCAGAGGATCTTTTTGTGAAAGCCATGTGCAACCAGTGTGTATATTTCTTTGCACACTCTGTTGACAGTGCAGCTGCTTTGAAAGCAAGTGTTGTGGATGTGGCAAGTTGGGTAATTTTCAGACTGCCTGCAAAATTAGCAATGTAGGGGAGCCTACACCTGCTTGTTTTGTCCTTTATTTTTTTATATGACTCTGTTTTTATTGAGTTTAGAAAACATAACTAACAAAAATTTCAATGCAGTGCATATCAGTGCGAGATATCACAGTATCTTTTTGTCACATTTCTGGAAGACAGAGTAAACATACAATCCGTAACAGGGATCTATAGCACCTACTACAACAGTAATTTCCCTTAACCTCCCCTCCTAGATAGGATCCACATGTAACCAATCTTTTCATATATCATGAGTAACAGAGAAACAGCCTCACCAGAGTTGGTTGCCGCCTCTCTGATCGAAGCAAGGTTCACTTAATCAGCCATCATCATCAGTGCTCCACTCTGAACTTAACTCTTCCACGCCAGTGAACCATTCCAGTAGTGTCCCCCATGCAATCACATCCGTTACTGCCCCCTCCTCTCAACGTGTCATCTGCATATATTGTTCTTCAGTAGCACCCCATTCCATTAAATCTCAGATCCAGCAAGGGATGGAAGGGCTCGGGCACTTATCCAGCCAATGGCCACCCTGCTCTTGGCCAGTACCAAAGCCAGTTGTGTGAGTCTGTATGAAATACTCTTACCCCGCGGTCTCCGCACTACACCTAAAAGACATTTCAAAGTCATTACTTCTAGCCCCAATCCTTTCACCTCCTCTACTCTCCCAACTAGCTCCCGCAAAAATTGGTGCACCATCCTACAGGACCAAGCCAAGTGTAGAAAGGAGGCACTGAATGCGCCAGATCTGGGACACCCAGTCCCTCTTGCTGGATCGATCTTATTTAGATGGTCAGGTGTGATATACGACAGATGCACAAAATTGCAGTGTAATAGTGTAAACCTGTTATGGCATGGCACCGTGTGCACCAGCAACAATGCCATTGCCCAGTCCACATCCTCAATGGGGTTTCTCAGTTCACGCTTCAAAGCCCTACGAGCAACACCTATCGCGGTTGATCACCACGAAGGGCTTTAGAAAACCGAGTGATGAAATGAATCCCCTTCACCCCAATTTATCAGCCGACTCAACACCATCAATGCTGGAGGGGTCACCGGGAAACCACACCAGATCTCTCGAGCCACACTCTCCATTTTAGCATATTGCAAGAACTGACCTGGGCCCAACCCGAACGTGTCTCGGGAATCAGGGAAGGAGATAAACTCCCTGTTGGGGTATAAATCTCCCACCACTGCACATCCTCCCAGCCTCCAGCCTTCCATTGACATTAGGTTATCCATGTCCCTAAAGGGGGCTAAGACCCATATCTTTAATTCTCTATCAAATGGGGCATGTCGAAGCACATTCCTAATGGCCTGCTGCCAGATCCAGGTAGTAGTTCTGACCAGATAGGGGATTGCAGACTGCGACCGACCGCCCGACATCAATACATGTGCCAACACCTTCCCACCTAGCATTTCTGCAAACATTCTCTTCTCCAAATTGTCTGATTCAGTCATCCACTTTGCAGCATGTTGTAAGTGCGCTGTGTAAATATAATGTCTAATATTAGGAATAGCCAATCCTCCCTCTTCCATGTCCCTCTACATCATCGACAATGCCACCCTGCTACGCTGCCCAGCCCATACCAGTGAAATCAACAAGCTGTCTAGGCCATTAAAGAGCCAAGCAGATAGCAGAAACAGAGAGTTCTGAACCAGGTAAAAATACTGTGGCAGGAACACCATCTTAGCCACAGCTGCCCTCCCCATCACTGAAAAAGGCAGTCTATTCCAAAATGAAACCGAGTGCTCAAGGCCATTCACCACCCGTTCTACATTATGGCCCTTATTGTGGCAATGGCGGTAAATTCCGATTACCGCCACGCTGACGGCCACCAACTTACCGCGGCGGCAACGGATATTCGTTCACCATATTATGACACACACACACCAATCCGACAGAATTCCGGCAAATACACAGATCCACCAGCCCATATATCAGTGATAAAATGGCGGTATCAAAACCCACACCGTTATGCAAGAACAACGCCCACCACATTATGACCCACAAATCACCACGGTGGACATTCACCGGCAGTAAACTATTGGTGCGCTCACAATGGACACCCACAGACAACACAACACCACATTGGACAATTGAAACAACACACACCTCACACCCATACACACACCACACCCACACCACTATAAAACACACCCACATTACCCACAACCCTTTAAGAATACAATTCATTGCCACCAGACAGACACCAAGACCACTGACACAACTACAGACACACACCACATACACCCATCCAACCCTCACGCACCCCACTTCACACACCCCAACACATTACCCACAACACCCTCACCAATACACCTCACATAACATCCATGGCACCACAAAGACACCCCTGTTTCACAGAGGAGGAGTTAAGGGTCATCGTAGAGCCTCAGTTATTTGGAGCACAGGTGCAGCAAATATTTATAGCTGGGAAGATGGAGCTATGGTGGAAAATCGTGGACAGGGTCAACGCCATTGGACAGCACGCTAGAACAAGGGACGACCTCAGGAAGAGGTGGAACGACCTACGGGGGAAGGTACGTTCCATAGCAGCAAGACACCAGCTGACTGGCGGTGGACCCCCACAACTCACAGCATGGGAGGAGCATGTCTTGGCAATACTGCATCCTGAGGGCCTGGCCGGAGTTGGAGGAGGACTGTACTCTGATAAGTCAACTCTCTACTATTATCGCCCCCCTACCTGTATGCCATCACATACCCTCTCCATCACACCCATCACTCCACTACATCCCACACACTCCACCATCACATCTCTTCAATCCCAATGTCAAGCCCTGCATGCTGTACCAATGCATGGACACCCCTCACAGCCTTGCATGGACACCCTTCACAAAAGCATGCACAGCATAGAGAACTAACAATCCTACCATACACCAACATACACAAGTAAAAGCTGGCAGGCCAACACCAACCATAGAGGGGAAGCCAGGGATGTACAATATGTCATACACATTAACCATAACACATCATTTACATCCCCACAGGTACCCCTACCAATGTCACCGGAGAGGAGGTACCAGCACTATCCAGTCCCCCAACAGAAGAGGCCCACAGTGGTGACAGTAACTCTGGACTTCAGGTTCTGAAAGATCTACCTGGCCCATCAGGGACCACTGGACAGCCGGTTCCCCAAGCCCAGTCACAGACCACCACAGAGTCTACCCCATCAGGACACACCACCACAGTACCCACCCAGCGTACCCACACCTCTGTCCCTAGGACACGTCAATTAGCAGTGTGCCCATCTCTACTGGGACCTCAGGCCTCACCTCAGACCCAAGACAATCAAGGACCTGGGGTCAGTGGCAGTGGGCACACACTTCAGGGGACAGAGGCACAGGCTACGAGGGACACTGGGAGGACTGCTGTGCATCAGGGGGAGGACAACACCAAGGAACCAACTCTCCAGGAGGCACTCTCCAAGATCCTGGGAGCCTACCAACATTCCCAGGACACGATGGGCCAGATCCTGGACAACGTGCAGGAGAACAGGCGGCTGCAGGAAGGACAGTACCAGGGGGTCAGGGAGGACTTGCTGTCCATCAACAACACCCTGATCTCCTTAGCAGTGGTGCTGGCAGACATAGCTAACATTATGAGGGAGGCAGTCTCCCACCAGCGGTCCCTTGCCACTAGCCAGTCATCTGAACAGCCTTCCACAGGACTCACAGGCCACCAGCACCCCTCCCCCTGCAGAAGGTGAACCACCCCGCAAAAGTTCCCTGCGATCCAACCAAAAGACAGAGACACTTGCCAAGACCCCCGCCAGAAAATGAGACTCTCCTGGTTGTCCACCTTGTGTCCCACACAGGCACCCTGTCCACCTTGAACTGCCATTGCTCCCCTTCCTATGTCCCCTTGGACAATGCACCTGTGCTACAAACAGACTGGAGCAATACCCTGGACTTTCCTCCATCATCACCCCATTCCATTTCACTTTCCCTCTATATGTTAGCACTTCAATAAACACCCTTTGAAAAAAATCAATTTCGAGTATGTCATGTATATCAAATATGTATTGTTTGAAACATGTACAACAGGGCTTAATTTGTGCTTGGTGTTTCCGGTGTTGAGCACCGGCACTTATTTTTGAGGGCAGGGGCTTATTCTTCTGCCTCAAGCATTTACTGCAAGCAAAAGACACATATGGGAAAGACGGAGGAAGGGAAAAACGAAAAAACGTCACGCAGGTAGAAAGTAGAAAGCTGCTAATGTGAACTGAAGGGGCAGGGGGTGGCTTTAAATGGATTGAGGAGGCCCAAGATAGCTTCAGGATTACGCCGCCTCAGTATTCCGTGTTCCCACATTTAATTGCAGCAGCCACATGTTTAAGAGGAGGGCTTTGGGCACCGGCACCTTTTTATTTACAAATTGAGCACTGTGTACAACCATTGCAAATAAACTGTACATAGAATAAGCATAGATTAATGACCTGTTGCTGGCTGTAGTGATCACACCGGGAGTATTTGTCATATCACCAACATCGGCAAAATGAATAGCCAGAGGTAACAGTAAGTGGGCATTGAACTGGGAATTACCAGCATGCCAATGTCACACAGAATACAACCAAAGTCATTGAAATGTAAAGTTACACTGTCTTACCTGTG
Source organism: Pleurodeles waltl (assembly GCF_031143425.1). Taxonomy (NCBI): domain Eukaryota; kingdom Metazoa; phylum Chordata; class Amphibia; order Caudata; family Salamandridae; genus Pleurodeles; species Pleurodeles waltl. Next base: position 666,561,747 of record NC_090449.1, on the reverse strand, counting down.
TGTCATTGAAGTACTTACGGATCACAGATGTTCTGTTGTCCTCATCCTCATCCTCTCCCTCCTCATCCTCACTGTCCACAGGGTCAACTGCTGCCACCGGGGCATCTCCAGTCTCCTCCTCCTGCAGAAAAGGGACATGGCGTCTGAAGGCCAGGTTATGCAACATGCTGCATGCCACTACTATCTGGCAGACCTTCTTGGGTGAGTAGCACAGGGATCCACCTGTCAGATGGAGGCACCGGAACCTGGCCTTCAGGAGGCCAAAGGTTCGCTCAATTATCCTTCTGGTTCACCCATGTGCCTCATTATAACGTTCTTCTGCCCTTGTCCTGGCATTCCTCACAGGGGTCAGCAGTCATGATCGGTTTGGGTAACCAGAGTCACCTTCAATTACTGTGGGACAACATTTATCCTATATGGTCCACACCATACACCAACATATACTAGGTGGCAAGCAGGGCTTACCTATTAGCCACACCCTATGTATCTGTAGTTGGGCCATCACATTTGGGATGCTGCTATTCCTAAGGACGAAGGCATCATGCACCGACCCAGGATACTTAGCATTGACGTGGGAGATGTACTGGTCCGCCAGGTACACCATCTGCACATTCATGGAGAGGAAACTCTTCTGATTCCTGAACACCTGTTCATTCTGGCGGGGGGGGTACAAATGCAATATGTGTATCATCAATCGCCCCAATTATAGTGGGGATATGTCCCATTGCATAAAACTCAGCCTTCACAGTGGCCAAATCCTCAACCTGGGGGAATGCAATGTAGCTGCACATGTGTTTTATCAGGGCAGACAATACTCTTGTCAGCACTATTGAGAACATTGGCTGTGACATTCCTGCTGCCAAGCCCACAGTCACTTAGAAAGAACCAGTTGCCAGGAAATAGAGCACTGATAGAAGTTGCACAATAGAGGGGATCCCAGTGGGGTGACGGAAAGCAGATCTCAGGTCAGGTTCCAATTGGGCACACAGCTCTGTGATTGTGGCCCTGTCCAATCTATAGGTTAGTATTATGTGCCTGTCCTCCAGTGTAGCCAAGTCCACCAGGGGTCTGTGCACATGGGTATGTCTCCATCTCCTATTCATCCACAGCGGTATAAATCTATGGGACAAAAGAGTGAAGAGCTTTTCACAAACTGAACAATGGAGCCACAACAGTAGTTTGCATTCTGTAAACATGTAATGGGTCAGTGTGATTTGTCCAGTATCTGCCTTTTTCTCCTGTGATGCAGCATTATTCCATAGGGCGTCTGCCTGTCCTGTGAGGAGGGACAGGTGGAAGTGAGGTAATTCTGCTGACGCTGTGCGCCATGGAGGGAGGCGGTCAGGAACCGCCGTGCAATTCCTCATTGGTTAATATTGCGCTCTATGGGGTACAGTGGCCAATGGTGATCTACGCCGGCGGTGACGGTATGCACCGCTGCGGACGTGACTGCCATTTTCTATCTGATTCCTCACTTGTTACCTGACTTTCCATAGGAGAGGACCGACACTGCATGTGCTGCTGTGACCTGTGTCTGGATTCTACCATGGCCCGTGTGACCAGGGAAGGGGCCCATCCTTCACTTCGGAGGTTGGAGAGACTGGTGGATGGTGTCCTACCCCAATACAGACTGCTCTATGGGCCTCCAGACCAACAGGTGAGTACACTGTGGGCACGATGCATGTGGCATGCATGTTTGGAGGTGTGTGTGATGGCTCCGTGTAAGGGGTGAGGGATGTCCTCTTGGCTGGGTACACATTGAGTGCTGGGCTATGTGTGTCCCAATAGTGCTGTAAAAGGGTATGGTGGGCCATATGTGTAACTGGCTGGACTGTTTGTCTAATGATGTTCTCCTGGGTGTATTGCCTCTGCAGGTCAGCGCCCATCAAAAGAAGGGCATATGGTGTGCCATCGCCAAGGATGTGCAGACCCTGGGGGTCTCTGGCAGGCAGAACACCCACTGTTGCAAACGGTGGGAGGACCTGAGACGCTGGGCATGGAAGACCGTGGAGGCCCAGCTAGGGTTGGCCTCTCAACGAGGAAGGGGTGCCTGTCAAACCCTGATCGCCCTGATGGCCCGCATACTGGCGGTGGCCTATCCAGAGCTGGATGGGCGCTTGAGGGCAACACAGCAGCCACAAGTGGGTGAGTACAGTGGCTATCATTACAACTTACGCCTGGTGGGGTGGTATCCGGGTGGTGGTTGTGTGTCCTTGGGTGCCCCTAGGCCAGGCCAGACATAGCAGCATAGGTCCTCTGGTGGCTAGGGGTCTGAAGGGAAAATACTGCCTACCTAGATTGTTAGCATCCACTACTGTCCAGGGCTGCGTGGATCCCAGGTGTGCTGCAGTTGGTGGGGAGTCCTCATGCCTTGGTGGCTAGCAATATCACTGGTAGTGCAATGCATAGTGCGTAGGCCTGTACCCTGTGTGTGAGGATGCTGTGTACGCTAACGGTGGTGTTGGTGCAGTCATTGACCCAGTGTATCCTTTGTCTCTCTCCCCCCTTTCTTGTTTTGTCATCCTGTCCCTATGTGCATTAGCATCATCTGGCGGAGGAGCAGAGGCACTGGCGAGGGAGGGAGCTGCATCCCACAGGACCCTGGAGGCAGAGTCCACCGACGCTGAGGGCACCAGTGGGATGGAGGGCAAGAGAAGCACCACGGCGGAGACTGGAGGGGACAATACAAACTATGATACCTCCTCCGATGGGAGCACCCTGGTGGTGGCGGACACCTCTGTGACTACCCCTGCTAAAGGTACAGCTGCCACCCCCGTACCAGCACCGCCCTCCGAGCAGCCCCTCAGCGAGTTGCCTGTGCCTGCTCACCCAGGAGGGTGGGCATCTCCTTCGCCGCAGGCACCTCAGGCCCTGCCGCAGTGAGCCCTGCTGCCCTGAGTGAGGAGGCTATTGACCTCCTGAGATTCATCTCTGTAGGGCAGTCAACCATTGTGAGTGCCATCCAGGGGCTGGCAGCCCAATTGCAACAATCTAATGCATTCCTGGAGGGCATTCACACTGGATTGGCGGCTCAACAGAGATCAATACAGGCTCTGGCCTCTTCTCTGATGGCAGCCATTGTCCCTGTTCCTATAGTCCCCCTCTAACTTCCAATTCCCAGTCCCATTCTCCTCAACCCCAACCCATCCCAAGCACACAGCCACATGAGCATGCACACAGGACAACACTCAAAAGTGTTACAGGCACTCACACAAACACCATTCAGTTGCAGGCACAACAACGTCCAATATTTCCACTATCTCCCCCTCTTCCTCCTCCTCCTCCACCTCCCACACAGTTACGTCAATACTCACACCTGCATGAACTACATCATCATGCACTACATGCATCGTCAGCACACCAAGCAGAACACACACCTCACTGGCAGACCCCTCCACAACATCCATGCACACGTCCCCTGTGTCCTTTCCCACTGTGTCTGCCCCCCCCCGGTACACAAATGCAAGCACTCAGACACCCAACAGCTGTCTACCTCTCAACAGCATACAACCCATGCACCTGCACCCAAATCCAGCAAACGCCTCCAAAAACCACTCCCTCATGCTCCACTCCCATTACTTCTCTCTTTTCCCACCCCAATGTCCCTAAAAAAGCTTTTCCTTTCCACCATTGACCTCTTCCCTACCCCTCCCCCTTCCGTCCTGCTCATATGGCCAGGGTATCAAGAACCCAGCCAAGCACCTCAGCCACACAGTCCACAGGCCCAGTTCTATCCACACCTTCTCGTGGTGGAAAGGATTCCAGGCCACAAATACTGAAGGGGAAGGGGAAGGAGCCTGCACCAGCCATCAAACAGGGGAAGGAGCCAGCACCAGCCAGCAGAAAGGGGAAGGAGCCTGCACCAGCCAGCAGAAACGGGAAGGAGCCTGCACCAGCAAACAAGAAGGGGAAGGAGTCTGCACGAGCAAGCAAGAAGGGTAAGGAGCCTGCAACAGCCAGCAGAAAGGGGAAGGAGCCTGCACCAGCCAGCAGAAAGGGGAAGGAGCCTGCAACAGCAAGTAAGAAGGAGAAGGAGCCTGCAACAGCAAGTACGAAGGGGAAGGAGGCTGCACCAGCAGCTGTCACAGAGCCCCCACCACCAACTCTGGTTGTGCAGCCATCAGTGAGTGCAGGGGCTGAGCAGGAGCCTCCCACTACCACCACCACCACAGTGCAACCATGGCAGGGTGCAGGAGCAGAGCAGGAGCCTCCCACTACCACCACCACAGTGCAGCCATCGCAGGGTGCAGGGGCTGAGCAGGGGCCTCCCACTTCCATCACCACCACCATCACCACAGTGCAGCCATTGCAGGGTGCAGGGGCTGAGCAGGAGCCTCCCACTACCACCACCACCACCACAGTGCAGCCATGACAGGGTGCAGGGGCAGAGCTGGACCCTCCCACTACCACCACCACAGTGCAGCAATTGCAGGGTGCAGGGGCAGAGCAGGAGCCTCTCACAACCACCACCACAGTGCAGCCGTCACCGCCGGCGGACGCAATGTTATCCAGCCTCAATGGGCTGCTGTGCGGCCTGTCCACTCCAGAACCAGTGGGCAAGTCACCCACCTGAGAGACTGTGGCCTTGTACTCCCCAGGATCAAGCACAGGGCTTGTTGCCCCCTCCAGAACCAGTGGGGAAGACACCCACAAGAGAGACTGTGGCCTTGCACTCCCCAGGACAAAGCACATGGCTTGTTGCCCCTCCAGAACCAATGGGGAAGACACCTACACAAGAGACTGTGGCCTTGCACTCCCCAGGACAAAGCACAGGGCTTGTTGCCCCCTCCAGAACCAGTGGGGAAAACACCCTCTCGAGAGACTGTGGCCTTGCACTCCCCAGGACCAAGCACTGGGCTTGTTGCCCTCTCCAGAACCAGTGGTCTTCTTTCCGTATCCGGCTGAGGTGCCCCCCCCATTCCCCTGAGGTGCCTGCCTATTTGCCAACTGATGCCCCTGCAGTGTTCTGTCCGTATTGATGCAGGTAACGAATGGCGCTTGGACTTTGCCCTGTGGCCATGTGGCCCCTGTGAACTGAGGACTGGGCAGTGTCCCTTTTTTGTACATTTGTACATATCTGTTGCATTGGCAAAATTATTATCAGTATTGTGTTGATCTTATTAAAATCACTTTAGTCAATTCCTGTTGTCCTTGCATTATTCAGCTGATTTACATGGATGTATTGTTTTCTTGTGCAGCTCGTTGGGTGTATGTGGTGTATGTATGGTGTGTGTGTTGTGCGTGTGTGTGTGTGTCACTCTGGTTTTCCTCCCCCCCTCCCTTGTGTGCTAGGCAGCTGTACTCACTGTCGTCGTCTTCGCCGGCACTGGTGTTCGTGGTGGAGAATAACATAGAATATCATCGGAAATACTTGCAGTTCTGGTTGCATGGCGGCATGGTTCTTCCTTGTGTCTCCAATGGTGAGTCCTTTCACTTCTATAATGTGTTTCCGCCAGGCTTTTAATGGCGTTGGTCCCGCCCCGGAAAAGGTGGCAGATTGTATTGTCATAAAATGGTGAGCGGAACTCTTTCCGCCATGGTCATAATTTGGTAGTAGTTACTTCTAGTCTGTTGTAATGAGGGCCTGTGTTTTTCATGCGCCGCCACGGTGTGAGTGACCCAAATACCCAAATATCTGAAGCTTTCGAGGTCCCACCTGACCCCCACCCCGGTAAATCCTCCTGACGCGCACCACAAAGAAAACTTAAAGGGTACAGAAGTGACTTCTTCCTATTCACCAGGAGACCAGACACTGCCCCAGAAGCCTCCAACAGCTGCAACAACAAAGGCCCCGAAACACTTGGCTCTCGAAGATATAGCAACGCATCATCAGCGTTTAGGGAGACAATGTGGGTAATCTGCCCCACCCGAATACCCCAAGGTTCCAATTCCTCTCGGAGTCAGAGCGCCAGTGGTTCCACTGCTGGGGCGAAAAGGAGAGATAAAGGTGGACATCCCTACCTGATTACCCTGCCAATCACCTAGGATTCCGAAAGCTCTCCTCCCACCCGAACACGCACAGAGGGTGCAGTATACAGCAGTCTCAAGCACGCACAAAATTGTGGACCAAACCCCATGCCCCCAGCACCGCCAGGAGGGAGCCCCACTCCACTGTGTCAAAGGCCTTCTCCAGGTTAAAGACGCTAGCACCAGTTCGTCCTCCTCACCCTCAGTTTCATGCAGCACATGTGCTGAGCGACGTAAATTATAGGTTGTACTACAGCCAGGAATGAAACCGCATTTATCGCCATGCACCAAGCTCTGGATCACTCCATGGAGCCAAGTAGCCAATATCTCTCACAGGATCTTCACATCCCTATTCAGCATAGTAAGTGGGCAAGAATAAGAGGGATCACCCGGATCCCCCCCAGACTTAAGCATCAAACACACAATGCCTTGGTGCATGGTTTTCAGCAAGATATACTGCTCCAGGGACTCTTCAAACACCACCAACAACTTGTCTCGCAGGAGAAGGGAAAACATTTGATACAGCTCAACTGGGAACCCGCCGGCCTCCCCCCCACCCCGGGACCTAGATTTTGTCAATGCTTCCACCACCTCACTCACTTCCTCTACAGTTATCGCAACGTCCAGAGTCTCCATACGCATCCGCTGCAGGAACTCTCCTAAATCGTAATCTGGGACTGAGCCGCTGGCCCTCGATATGCTCTGCAGATGTTCCACCAACACCTGAAGGATATCCTTATGACTGGTAATCGTCACACCTTTGGCATTCCTGATATGTAGGATGGGGGAAACGCCACTTCCCGTTTTAGGATCCACAGCAATAATTTGCCAGATTTATCCCCTTCCTACACAGGCGCTGTCTATATGATCTAAGTGTTACCTTAGCTAGCTTATCCTCCCATTCAGTACGTTCTTGTTCCATTTGTTTACGCACCCCACAAGCAATGCCAATGTATACCCCTCTCAGTACAGCCTTCAGGGCCTCCCATTCCGTGCCCCTAGAATTAGTTGTGTTCCAATTCAAGTACATATAGGGCCTGATCACAATTTTGGAGGAGGGTGTTAATCCGTCCCAAATGTGACGGATATCCTGCCCACCGTATTACGAGTTCCATAGGATATAATGGACTTGTAATACGGCAGGTGGTATATCCGTCACATTTGGGACGGATTAACACCCTCCTCCAAAGTTGTAATCAGGCCCATAATCTTTAATGCACCCGCTACCTTATCGCGACACCCAGTGTCTGTCAGAAATCCGTAGGCATGTGCCGACTACGTGTTAACCTAGTATTATCGTATCCCCATTGCAACTGCATCAACACCGGTGCATGATCAGAGAGAAACCTTCCCAGGTGCTTAATGTCCAACACCTGTGAGCAGTTCAGTCCACCCAGAAGAAAATGATCTAGCCAACTATGTGTGTTATGCATCTTAGAATGACAGGTGTACTCCCTACCCTCCGGGTGTAGTTCCCTCCATCCATCCCACAGCCCTAAATTGCACATTACCTCCATGAGGGATCTCGTCATCAATGGTTTAGTACCCAAAATACAATTGTGATTGCCAGCCCTTATAATAGGTGCATCCACCTAGTCCCCCAAAACCTCAGGTATACTATCATAGAAGGAGTGATCATCTATGTCGGGTGCATATGTGTTAAGAATAGTGATGGGCGCCCCATCTAAGGTGCCCTGTATGGGTACATTTCTCCCCTCTACATCCACTTCACTGTAAACATGGGTAAATGGGATCCCAGGGGCAACCCATATTATCACACCTCTTGCGTAAGAGGAAACGGATGAGGAGAACATCTGACCCCGCCATTTCTTAGCTAGTTTTTGCGTTTCCTCCTCCGTCATATGTGTTTCTTGGAGATAGGCTATATGAACCTTATGACGCCTCAGAAAGAAATGCTACCTGTAACGTGTAGTGTAACTCTTCAGCCCCCTGATGTTTCATGTCAGCATGTTAATCTGTTGGCCCATCCTTCACCTCCCTCCCAAAGAGTTAAGGCAAGACGAGAACCCATTTCACCTCTGGCATACATACATGCACTGCTGATGTGAACCTCAGACATTTGCAAACCTGACCAACCAGATAACTCAACTCCCCATTACCTGCCCTAGATGAACAGTAGAACAAACACATCAAACCAAACTGTAGATCCATATTTGTAAATGCTGCCAGGACAACAGGCTAACCCCCAACTCCCCAGTTACTAGCACAACTGTAGAGTAACCACCCCATCCCGTCTGCAAAATACTTGTGCCTGAATACTTACCCAACATAAACCCCGTTGCCCCCCTTGTACAATACAAATTCAAATAGTGCCCTATTGAAATCTTTACCTTCCTCCCAGAACCCCCACCATGCAGCACAGGGGCCTCCTGCGTAGACATAGGCCCCCCAAAATGAGGGTGCGGCAACAGCTTTCAAATAAGAGCAACAAAGTCAAGTATCCGCAGGGATCCTCTCTACTCCCTGATCTAGTGCCCCTCTCGATCCATCAGCCAGCCCAGGAGTCACCACCGCCATTGTACCATCCTGTTGAATCTCAATTCTATTATGAGTATCTACACCCCGTTCCGCGGTGCCCTCTATCTGGCTCTCCCCGCGGGACCTCCAGTATGGGTCGTCCACACCAGAGGTGCGATGAACCCCCAGTATGGTCCTCTCAGGTCTACCAAAAGTAACTTTGTTCCACATCTCCGGCCATCTCCAAACCTCCTCCGCACGTTAAAAAATATATCTGATGTTCATGGCACAGAGCTTAGCCTTCACCTCCAGAAACCCCTTTCTAGAGGTCTGAACCTTGTTCGTGTCAGGATAAATGGAAATTTTACAGTTCTCAAAGACCGCCCTGTCAGATTCACGGGCCGCCCGCAGGATACAGTCTCTGTCTTTATGATTCAAAAGATAGACAACGATAGCCCTCGGAGGCACCCTGGGCCATGGAGGCGCCACCAGGGCTCTGTGAGTACGCTCCACCACATACACCCTGGACAGCCTGACCGGCTACAGAACATCCTTAATCCAGCACTCCATAAAGCCTTCCACCGTGGCACCCTCTGCGCGTTCCAGGAACCCAAGCAGGCGGACATTATTCCGACAAGACCTGCCCTCTGCGTCCTCCAGTCTTTCCTACAGCCTTCTGACCGTAGAATTGACCAGCACCATCTGTTTTCGCAGAGCACCCACCTCTGTCTGCAGATCCAAAATGGATCCCTCCGCCACTTTGACCTCATCAGAGACCTTTTGGAGGTCTGCCTGAAGGAAGTTCACCTCCACCGCAACAGTTTCTATCTTCCCTTCGAATGCTACTCTGGAACCTTGTATAGCTTCTAGAAGTTTAGCTTGCGATTGCTCCTCCACAGTCACCAGCGTGCTCAGAACATCTCCGAGCCCCACTAATCAAGTCTGGTGCTATGGTAGAGGCACCGGCGTGGTGTACTATTCCATAGTGTTCCCCTGCGACGTGGCCACTTGCCAGGCCATCTCACCGCCAGCCAGAAACCAAGAGGAATCACTGCCTCGAGTGACCCATAAGGGGAGTAAAAGTACCTGAAAGCTGCAGCACACCTCGGGCAGTTAAAATCGGTCACCTGGCTCCGTAACACCCTCAGCCATGGGACGCCGTTATGTCCCCGCCTCCTTGCAGTCACCTCCGGACTCAGACGATCCAGGCGCTCCCAAAACGCTCCACGCAGCAAGCCCACTGCTCCTTCACTTGATGGGCCCCCGACTAGGCCATAGACCATGCGCCAATAGGCCAGCTCTCCAAGTGAGAAGCCTCAGCCTTCCCCCTCCGTGCTGCACCTCGATCCACTTGTCCTCTCTCCGACCACTCGACTGGTACTCGACTGGTACTCCCACTCGACTGGTACTCCGCCTTTCGCCTGGGCCCCTTCTCTTCACCGCCTTTCAGCGCCGGCCCCCGGTCCAGGCCAGGCTGTCTGGCGGCGCACGACTGCATGAGCTGGGGCCCTCCTCAAGTGTGCAGTGGGCCGCTCCAAGCTCTGTGGTCGTGCAGGCCCAAGCGGTAGAGCCGGGCACACCAAAGGGCCGGCAGGCCCACAACTCCAACTCCGTGGGTAGCCCGACCACCTGCACACAGCCAAAAATGGGCAGGAAGTCCGATGGGGGTGGCCGAGCCACTGCTTCCCCCTTGTGCTGCCCGGCCACGCTCCCCGCGGCCCGAGACGGGCCTCCCCGCGCAGCATCAAATCCGGAGGTCCGGAACCCCGAAACAGGGTTATAACGTGCCGCTATAACCAGGGCACCTTCCCTTGCCGAGGGGGGGCACCTAATGTCTCAGGCACCCCGGGATTATGGCAGGATCGGGCTGGGATGGCAGGAGCTCACTAAAAGCGTGTGCCGCCGGCCATCTTGCTTGGCCACGCCCCCTTTGTTTTGTCCTTATTGCCTAAATCCTGAAGATCTCACTCTCATAAAGCTGTCTATTTCAAGAACTAGGCACAAGCTTTGTGTGGCTGTGGCCAGGTCCATCTCTTTGTGTGAAGTTACTACTCATAACTTTTCACATGTAGACAGAGACCTATGCTACCGTGCCAGAAGTATCCGTTTGGGAAAGTAAAGGGAAAATTGAGAACATTTATTAAACGTAAAAAAATATATTAAAAATTATTTAATGTAAAATATTAATGTTAAAAATGCAAATATTTTGCGGCCTGCATGTTGTGAAAGGTTATGCCCATTAACACTGGATTTGACAGAAAATTAGGTCCATGTGTAGCTTGTTGTATACCTTCCAGCATGAAAGCCTACAGCAACCTATCACAATCATTGAATGAAGTCATCAGGGATGTCATCAATGTTGACAGTGATGTCATTAATGAAGTCATTGCACATGTCATGAGTGTTGTAATATGTGAGGTCATATGCAGTGCATGGCAGGGACACAAGTTATATTTATCTCACTGAACTGTAACTGGCATATTTTTGTTTTTTTAGTTTTTAAACGTTAGCTTTTGCCACATTTCAGCACTTAACTGTAACATTACTTTAACCTTTTTTTCATTGAATTTGTAGTGTTTTAGGTGACCTAAGATCACATTACCATGCATAACTATATTGTCACTTTAACCTTTGTTTTTTTCAGTGAATGTCTGAGGTTTCTTTAATATAAGGGAAGATCATATTACCATACCTAACTATAATGCTTCTTTAGCCTTTGTTTTCTTCAGTGAATTTCTGTTTTTATTTTATCACATTCAGCCAATAGGGGTCAGATTTCTATCACCCTGGTGCAAGGTCTTTGTCAATGTCCCAATATGAATTGGAAATTCAGTTGGACTGCATCCCATACTCACACCACTGAACAATAGACCACCGGAAGTATCTACTTGTAACAGTCAATTCGACAAGATGAGTTCAGGGACACAGTAGAGCTCCAAACCCTCTTTCATCAATGAATAACACACTGAAATTAGCACTAAAAACAGGATATGTATTTTAAATGTTTATTTTACTATCCTAAACTAGTGCAGAAATGAATGATAGCCACACAGAATGCAAAAAGAAATGCTAACAAGCAAGTCATGGTCATCAAAAACTGTAGGAACATTTCTATCATGGTAATTGTGTTCTTGACATCCTAGATCCCTTGACCTATTTCTAAGTGTCATGCTACTTATTGCTAAAGCAGTAAATAGCAATCCTGTATTTGAGTTTCTCAGGATTGATCACACAGCATACCTTTGTTTTTGTTACAAATTAGCGAGGCAGCTATTCTCTATCACAATTTCTTCAGGGCTGGTAATTAAACAACGAAAGACTGAAGGACACTTCTTCTTGCTTTCCCTGATGTCACCTCTGACTAAGGTTGGTTGGTACTGCAAACCAGCATGGACCCTGGTATAATAGTCCTAGTGCGAAGTCCCTCTCACACAATGATTCGATACATAAATGTGATTAAAGGTAACCAGTTTTATAAACAACACAAATAAGTCATCCTAGAAGGCGAGCAGACGTGATGCAAACAATTCTACCAATGTCTTGAAAATGTCACCATTTTTATGAAAAAGATATAAGAGTCCGAGAACAGGCACAGAAGAGAAATTGTAGAATCTGATAGAACCAAATGAAGGAAATGCTAAAACTGGAATGGAACTTTCACAGTATCCACGCCACCTCTCTGGTCCATGTGATGCCACTGGCCTCTGTGGCTTCCTCTGCCTCCTCACCTCTTGCTCTCCTTTTGTGTGCCCCTTTCTACTCCTTTCTTGGTCCATTGTGCTGTGACTGCTTGATGCTGCCAATGCACTCCATTGCTGTCTTTGTCCCACTTCTCCGGATCCCCTTCTGTGCCCCCTCCCTCCATGGTCCATTGCACTGCCACTGTCCCTGGCCTTCCACTGCCATGCATAACTTCCCGTTCCCCCTTGTTCTCCGTGTGCGTGTCACTACAGCTGCCTTCCTGGTCTGTTGGGCTGGCACTGCTGTCTGCTTGCTGCCCCTGCCAAGCTCGCCCCTCGTTATTTGTGTGCATGCCCCACCCACTCCCTCCCTGGTCTGTAGTGCTGCCACTGGCCCTGTGCTGCTACTGCTCTTCGTTGCTACGCCTGACCTGTTCTCTGTGGGTGTATGCCCTTTCCTGCTCCCTTCCTGGTCTATTGTGTTGCCACTGCCCTCCATTGCTGTCCATGCCCCCTTGTTCTTCCTGTGCACGCCAATGCCCCATCCATCCTTGGTCTGTTGTGTTGCCACTGCCCCTGTGCTGCCATTCCCTGGATTGCTGCCCCTCCCTGAACCACTGTGTTGCCCCTTCCCCGTGTGCATACCCCGGCCCCCTTCCTCAATGGTCTGTCGTGCTGCCACTGGCTCCATAATGACATTGGCCTCAGTGGCTGCCGCTGCACTCTACCTCCTTGTTCTCTATGTGTGTGCCCCTCCCAGTTTCCTATATCATCCATTGTGCTGCTCTTTCCCACCATAGATGCCCCCTGGCCACCTCCCACTTAGCCCATCATTTTCTTTGTAAATGCCCTTGCCTCTTACTTCCATAGACCATTATGCTGCCACTGCCAATGTGCTGTAAATGCCCTCTATTGCTGCCGTGCCCCTGGCCCCTTCACCTTGCCCCCATACTTTGTGTGCATGTCCATGCTACCTCCCTCCTGGGTCTGTTGTGTTACCAATCCCTGTGCTATTCCTGCCTTCCATTACTACCCATGCCCCTATCCCCTCTCCCACGTTTTCCATCAGCCTGCCTCTGCCCCTCCGCCTCTTGTCCGGAGTGCTGCCACTGCCCTTAATTGCGGCTCCGGCCCTATATCCTTTGTGCTACTAATAGCAGTTGCCCTGTGCTGGAACTGCCCTCCATTGCTACCCCGGCTCCCCTTCCCCATGTTTGTGCTCTGCCCCTTCCCTTCCTGATCCATTTTACTGCCACTGTCCCTGTGCTACCACTGCCCTCCTTGGCTGCAGCTGCCACTGCCCCCCTGGTTCTCTGTGTGCATGCCTCTGCCTCTCTCCTTGGTCGGTAGTGTTCACTGCTCCCCACACTGCCCCTGTCCCTGTTCTCCGTGTGCATGCCCTTGCCGCCTCTCTCCCCGCCCAGGTGTGCTGCCTCTACCAATGTCTTGTGCCTGCCCTTAATTGCTGTGCCACAGTACCGGCAACAGTGCTGTGGTACCACTGGTGTGCCCTGAGTACTGTTGTACCAGTTGTTTGGAAGTGTGCTGCCCACTACCCAAAATTTTCTTTTTAAAGAAGAGGTAAGTCTCTTTGGGACCATTCCTGCCTTTTTCCCCACAGGCCCTGGGGGTCAGATTGTGCCCACCATGCCCCCTTATAGCCTTTTTACAAAAATAATTCAGGAATCGGAGCCCAAGTCGCCAAGTCCTGTAATGGCTGCCACATAATTCTATGTAGAGATTGCGGCCAGCCAATCAAACAGCTTGGTACCACAGAACCGGTCTTAGGTGTGGGGAGGCCAGTGTTTCCCAAGTATAAGCAAGGAGTATTTGTAACTGCTTAAGTGCAATAGAGGGAGGAATGTGATGCTTCCTAGGTGTGTATGTGTACGTGAGCAGTCTGTCACTGCCTGTGTGTTCGAGCAGTGTGTGTTGTGCCTAGATGTATGCAAGTACAATTTTGCCATTGTCTAACTGCGAAAGTGGGTAGTGCACACGTGACAGTGTGTATGACAAGCAGTGTGTCACTAATTGTCAGAGAGTTTTGACACTGAGTAGGGCCAATTGGTGGTCATATGACAATAAGAGAGCATGGAAAAGGTGACTGTCATATTTGCTAGTGACGCGTCTTTCAAAAACTGGAAGCAAACGTGAGACGTATTGCATTGCAAATGCTTGTTTTTGTATTACTTCCCAAAATGTTCTAAAGGAATAAACATGGGAAATCAATGTTTTGTCCCCCCCTTTTTTTTTCTAGGTCCCTGCTTTCAGATCACCCCATAACCTTCCAAGAAAGAGGCGAGGTGGATGAAAGTTTTTATTGCAAAATTTGGGAAGATTCCACAAACAGTGGCAATGTTATTGGCAAAACAAAAACACTTTTCCTAAGAAAACTCTAAGCTAACTACCTAACTATAACTCAGTTAGGACCTAGTTTCCATAGGTTTAGCATTCTTTGTTATGCCTATAACTTTGGCCCCGCTTGACGAATCTTCACAACATTTTCAAAACTGATACTTTGGTCAGTTCAGCTTCTGTTTTGAAAGTTTTGGGGTGGTTCATTAAGAGGGGACCGAGAAAAGGGGGGGGGGCCGAAAAACACATTTTTCACATTCATATTTCCATAGGGTCTTTAGACACACACACAGCCCAAACCGCTGAAAGGAGTTACACCAAAATTGTCATGAAGCTAGATCCTGTTCCGCAGATTATGCTTTTGTGGTTTGGTGTGAATCTGTTCAGTAGTTTTGGATTAATTTAAGGCCAAAAAGTATAGATGTCTAGGGACGCAGATCCTCCACGGATCCAACTGTCCCTGTGCTGATATCTGATTAGCTGCCAACACTTAAACAAGGAAGAGGTGGCAGCCATCTTGAGACTCAGCTTCAGCCGAGTCCCCGAACACAAAGTGAAAAATAAGAAAAGAGGCCAGGGAAGAGTTACCCTGCCCACTTAACTCTGGTGCTGTGGTCCCTGAGGGACCCACCAGGGCTAAAAAGCATTAAAATATAAATATATATATATATATACAGTATATATATATATATAACAGAAACATCTCCAGTTTTTTTCTTCTTATTAGACCCCAGGTGCGTCAGGTCCCAGGAGCATTTGAGAGTTTAATGAGGAGGGATGCATGGGGCCCCCCTCCTAGGGCTTCCATTAGCCCCAGGGGCCACCACCTCCCGGGGTGATGAGTAATTGGAATGGAGGTGGGGGCTGCGTGCCACATCACCTCCTGGGGCAAATTGTACTGTCTGGGGGAGGCCAGACGTCCTTCCCCTCAGCTTCGGGGACCACCACCTCCCTGAGGCGCTTCTTACACTGAATCTAGGGGGGGGGGGCATGGCCCCCCACAGCAGCGGGGACCACCACCTCCCCAGGACACTTTTGCTAATAGAATGCTGGGGGTGTGTGCCCCCCCAACAGCCCCAGGGACCTCCCTGGGCACTTTTGCAAATTGAATGCAGGGCGGGCGTGCAGCACCCCCACAGCCCCAGGGACCAACACCTCCCTGGGGCTATAACAAAAAGAATGAAGGGGGTCCATTTCAGACCCCCAAAGCCTGAGGACCACCACCTCCCTGGGGCTGTGTAACATTCTAGGGGGTCCCCCCGTCGAGGAGTCAATGATGGCCCTGGGGACCACCACCCCTCAGGGCCGGCTCTTGCTATGTCCGGGGTGCCTACTCCTTGGACATAGCTGTTTGCTTTTGCCTGATGGCAGCTGACTGCACTTACCAAGCAAAAGCAAACTAAGTCCGCTTTTCTGACAGCTGGAGCTGTCAAACAGCTCCCGCTGTCAGAAAGCAGAGTTTTCATCTGACTTCCCTGCACGGTAATATGTGTGCGTCTGTGATCATTTCCCTCCTTTAATTTCTTTTAAACTTCAAAAGTTTAAGGTTCATACTGAAAGATGATCTCACTCTTTTTAATTGACAAATACATTATTCTTTTGAATTTATCCAGCAATATCTCATTCTAAGTATATCATCTATAGAAGCCTAAAATATTCTCTAACTCTCTCCCGCTCCCTCTCTTTCTCTCTCTCTCTTTCAATCTTTTTCCCCCACAGACCCACTCAGACCCTTATGCATCCACTCACAGACCCTCTCAGACATTCACACACCCACTCACAGACCCAATCAGACCCTCATGCACTCATTCACAGCCCCACTCAGACCCTCACGCACCCACTCCCAGCCCTGCTCAGACCTTCATGTTCCCACTCACAGTCCCACTCACTCATGAATGCCCACAGACACCCTCATCCACCCACTCACAGACCTGGGCACACACTGACACGCTCACTAAGATACTTATGCAAGCACTCACACCTAGACAGAGACTCTTACAGCCACACTCATGTACAGATACACCCTCTCACACCCAGAGAGACAGGCTGCAGCCAACTCTCGCCGCTCAGGCTGTGCGCAGTGTAGGGTTGGATAGTTAGGGGGGTTGGCCGCAGGGTCTGGCTGCAGTCTAAATCACATCATGTGCCAGGCAAAGAGTGGGGGTGGGTAACCATATCAATTGATGACCTTTCCTACATGACCTCACAAATTAAAGAGGATGAGACTAACCTTTCCCAAGAGAGTCTTTATCTTCTAAGTGGAAGAACCTGGAAAAGGCCATCTGTGTTGGCATGGTCAGTCCAGGGTCTGTGTTCCACTGTAAAGCCAATTTTCTGTAGGAAGACAGACCACTTTAACAGTTTGGGGTTTTCACCTTTCATTTGCATTAGCCATCTGAAAGGCCTGTGGTCAGGTTGAACAAGGAAGTAACAGCCAAACAATTAGAGTCTCAGCTTCTTCAGAGACTAAACCACAGCAAAGGCTTCTCTCTCAATGGCATTCCGACACTGCTCTTTGGGGAGTAGCCACTTGCTAATGAAAGCAACAGGTTGGTCATGGCCATCATCAGTGATTAGCAATAGGACTGCTCTTATCCCAAGTTCAGGGGCATCTGTCTGCACTATGAACTGCTTAGTGTAATCTGGAGCCACTTACAAGGTGACCCAAGTACACAACCTGGCCCTGGCCTATCTGGTACTTCTGTGCCTTGATAGTAAGGCCTGCACTTTTCAGAGCCCCTAGGTCCTTGCCAAGATGGATCATGTGATGCTGTCAAGTAGAGCTGAAGACATCAATATCATCAAGATATGCTGCACTAAAGTCTTCCAACCCAGTCAGGACTTTATTCACCAATCTTTGGAAGGTGGCAGGGGCATTCTTTAGGGGCATAACAGTAAACAGATAATATCCATCAGGAGTGGAGAATGCTGATTTCTCTTTTGCTCGAGGGGTCAGTCCTATCTGCCAGTACCCTGATGTGAGATCAAAAGTCCTGAGATATTTGGTTGCCCCGAACCTGCCAGGCCCCTTTAGTTGACACAAAACCTAATTTCTTTCTTTCCACCCTGGGAATGAGGCTTGGGGACTAAGACAACTGGGCTGGCCCAGAGGTTCTCAGAATGCACAGTGACTCCTAATTCCAGCATCTTGCTTACTTCAGCTTTGATACTCTCTTTGACATGATCAGATGGTCTGAAGATTTTATTTTTGACAGGTAAGCTGTCCCCAGTGTCCACATCATGTTTACACCAGGTAGTGTGACCAGGGGTCAAGAAGAAGAGCTCAGCATGCTGATGTGAGACTTGCTTGCAGTTGGTCTGCTGTTGGTCAGTGAGGGAGTCTGAAAAGACCACTTCTTCAACTGAGCCATCTTTGCGTTGCTGGGGAGGAGATCAGGGAGAGGTTCACTCTCAGCATCCTTTTCTTCGTCAGTGACCATTAGCATGGCCATTTCAGTTATGTCATGATAGAATTTGAGGCGATTGACATGGATAACCCTTTTGGGGTTCCTGCAGTGCCATAGTCCACCAAGTAGGTCACTTCCTCTTTTCTAGGATAGGGTAGGGTCCACTCCATTTGTCCTGGAAGTCCCAAAACCCACACATTCTGCCCTAGTTGGAACTTCACCAGTGCAGCTTTTTTGTCACAACAGAGCTTCTGGAGCTCTTGGCTAAGCTCAAGGGTTTAAGATGCTTTCTCCATGTACTCAGCCATTCGAGAGTAAAGGCCAAGCACATCATCCACAATATCCTGTTTAGGTTCTCTGAGAGGTCTTGCCTATCCCTCATTCACAAGACGAAGTGGTCCCCTCACAGGATGCCCAAACAGAAGTTCAAATGGGGAAAAACCTACTCCCTTCTGTGGCACTTCCCTGTAAGCGAAAAGCAGGCATGGAATTAAGACATACCATCTCCTTCTGAGTTGTTCAGGGAGTTTACCAATCATACCTTTCAATGTCTTGTTGAATCCATCAACAAGGCCATTGGTTCATGGGCGATATGGGGTAGTGAACTTATAGGTCACACCACATTCAGAATACACGTTTTTCAGGCAGCCAGACATAAATTGTGTACCTCTTTCTGACACCACCTCCTTTGGAAAACCCACTTCGGTAGAGATACCAATGAGGGCCCTATCTACTGCAGTGGCAGTAGTAGTCCTCCGTGGAATTGCCTCAGGATACCTGGTTGCGTGATCCATTACAACCTGTATAAATCAGTTTCAGGGTACTGTTGGAGGGTCTAAGGGACCAACAATGTCAATCCATACCCTCTCAAGGGGAACCCCAACCACTGGCAGTGGAATTAAGGGGATCTTTAGATGGCCACGTGACTAGCCACTGGCTTTACAGGAGGCACAGGAGTTACAAAACTCCTTCACCTTCTGGGAAATACCTGGCTAGTAGAAGTGGTTAACCAACCTACTCCATGTTTTAGCCTGGCCATGATGCCCATCTATGGGAATATTGTAGGCCAAATTAAGGAGAAACTCTCTAAACTGGCACTGCCACTATCCTAGTGGCACCAGGTTTGGGGTCTCTGGCCTCAGTGAAAAGGAGTATTTCCTCCCAGTAGGTCCTGTGGGAGCCACTGATATCTCTATTTTCTGATCAGCAGCTGTCACAGGCCTTCAAGAGTGGGACAGGTCCTCTGCCCCTGGCCCTAGAAGGTCCCCTGGACCCAAGAGTCCTGCCTGGTCAGGCCTAAGCTACTGGGGCTCAGTTCCCTCTGGGGCTGACAGGTTTTCTACCTGAAGAGAGGGGACCTAATCTGGCATCTCTTTGGCAGCTGATTTCCGAGACTTCTTGCCCTTTCTCTTTGTAGATTGGGCCATTATTCCAGAGTCCAACTCTACTTTTTTTTACCTGGGGTCTGCACTGTGCTTGTGTTTTCACAGACATCCACTCAGGGATATCCAGCATAGAAGCATTGGTCTTTCTTTCAACTTCAGCCCATGCTGAGGGACTCCAGATCACTGCCTAGCAGGCATTGTACAAGGATTGAAGGAGATACTACCACCTCCTTTTGGCCGCCAGTAACTCCTACCCATTCTAAGGATATCATCACCATGGGATGTACCTTAGCCTGATTATCAGTACTGTATATGTCTCACCAGTCAGGTATTGGTCTGAGGACACCAGTTGCTCAGTCACCATGGTGACCCTGGCACCAGTGTCTCTCAGGACTTCAACCCTAATCCCATTAATATGTGGCTGTTGTCTGTATCTCACCAGATTACTGGGCCAGATAGCCAGGGCAGCTACATCCACCCCACCCTCTGAAACTAAAGTAGCCTCAGTGGATTCACTGAAATGTTCAGGATCCACCTGGAATCCCATCTGGAGACTTACCACAGCATTTACTGCAGGCGCTCTGGAGGCATTCTTTTTGTGGGGACAAGAAGGGTCTCCAGTTCTGTGTCTAAGAGCCTTTGGAATCCCAGTTTTTACCTTTGCATTCACCCTTGGATTGGGAAGAGTCTCTGGCCTACCCTCCTAAGAAGATTTTTGGGGGCCTTTAGAAGGTTCTTTGTTTTTATCCTCTGCTTGGTCACCATCTTTCCCTTGGGAGGGCTTTTTTGCCTCTTTCTTATTGTCACCCCCTAGTGGGAGTTTTGGTCACCCTTGTTTTGATGCACTGGTCTGTCTTCTTACCCAACTCCTGAGGAGAAAGTGGACCTAGGTCTACCAGGTTCTGATGTAACTTCTCTTGAACATAATTACTTAACAGATACTCTTTCATAATTAAACTATAAAGAGCTTCATGATCATGCACAGTGTTACCTGTTAGCCAGGCACCTAGTGTTTTCACTGAAAAGTCGACAAAATCTATCCAGGTCTGACTCTGGGGTTTTTTAACCTCCCTGAACAAGATCCTGTATTCCTCAGTGCTGAGTCCAAAGCCCTCAATCAGGGTATCCTTCATGAGGTCATATGACTTGGCATCTGCCTCATTCAATGTCAGGAGTCTATCCCTGTATTTACCAGAGAACAGTTCCCAAAGGAGAGAGGCCCAATACCTCTGGCTAAACATCCGGGCTCTGCAGGCTCTCTCAAAGGCTGTGAACCATTTTGTGATATCATCACCTTCTGAGTATTTTGGGACAATCCCTTTGGTGATTTTAGGGTCACAAGTTTCCTTCCTAGTTATAGTTTTGCTGCCTAGGCCCTGGGTCCATCTCAGCACTTTTTTTGATAACTAAGGGGGTCATTATGACATTGGCAATAACCACTTACCGCCATGCCGACTGCGCCAACATAACGCCGCAGCAGCAGATAACCACCAACCATATTATGACACACACATACCAATCCGTCACTATAAAGCCGCACACAAACATGTCCGCCAGCCCAAAGGTCAGTGATAAACTGGTGGTATCAAAACCCACACCATTACGCCAACAGAACTACGCCCATCATATTATGACCCACGAATCACTGCGGCAGACATTCAATGGCAGTAAACCATTGGTGGGACATACCGCCACGCTCAAAATACACACACTCAAACAAAACAACACCACATTGGACAATTCAAAGTACACACACCTGACACACATACACACACCACACCAACACACCCACACCACCATAAAACACACACCCACACTACCCACATCCCTTTACAACTAGAAATAATTGCCACAAGAGAGAGATACAGCAAGAGCACCCACTCAACCAGAACCACATAACATCATCACCTATACACCACCCACCCACCTTACATCACACACCCCAACACATCAGCCCACACACCCTCACCCATACCACTCACACTACACCCATAGCACCACAACAACACCCCAGGTTCTCAGAGGAGGAGCTAAGGGTCATGGTGGAGGAAATCATCCGGGTAGAGCCACAGCTATTTGGAGCACAGGTGCAGCAGACATCCATTGCTATGAACATGGAGATAAGGGGAAAGATCGTGGACACGGTCAATGCCGTGGGACAGCACCCCAGAACAAGGAAGAGGTGGAACTACCTACGGGGGAAGGTGCGTTCCGTGGCAGCAAAACACCAACTCGCTGTACAGAGGACTGGTGGCAGACCCCCACCTCCTCCCCCACAACTAACAACATCGGAGGAGCAAGTCTTGGCAATCATTCATCCTGAGGGCCTGGCAGGAGTAGCAGGAGGACTGGACTCTGGTAAGTCAAATTTCAATTACTATCACCCCCCCACCTGCATGCCATAACAAACCCCCACCCTTACCCTCACTCCCATCACTTCACCACCTCCCACATACCCCACCATCATAAGCCACTCATCCCAATACCAAGCCCTGCATGCAAAACAAATTAATGGCCTCCCCTCACAGACCTTCATGGATACCTATCACCACTGCATGCACACTAGAGACAATCACCTCGCCCAACAAATAGCAAATCACACAAAGGCAAATCTGCCAGGGCAACAACAACCATAGAGGGCAACACACCCCTGCACAATATGTCACACGCAGAAACAATAACACTGCATTCACATCCCCACAGGTACCGCAGCCAATGTCACCGGAGAAGATGTGGCAGCAACATCAGGTCCCCCCACAGAAGAGGCCTACAGTGATGACAGCAGCTCTGCTCGCTTGGATCTGGATGACCAACCTTGGCCATCAGGGATCTCCGCACAGTTGGTTACCCAGGCACAGTCACACACCAACACAGAGCCTCCCACCTCAGGAAACACCACCACAGCGCCCACCCAGCGGGCCCATACCTCTGTCCCCAAGACATGTCAATCAGCAGTGTGTCCACCACTACAGGGACCCCAGGCCACCCCACAAAAACAGGACGATCAGGGACCTAGGGTTAGTGGCAGTGGGCACACAGTTCAGGGGACAGAGGCACAGGACAACAGGGAAGCTGGGAGGACTGCTGTGTGACATGGGGAGGACAGGACCAGGGAACCGACTCTCCAGGAGGCACTCACTGCAATCCTGGGAGCATACCAACATTCCCAGGATACGCTGGGCCAGATACTGGACAAGTTGCAAGAGAACATGCGGCTGCAAGAGGGACAGTACCTGGGGATCAGGGAGGACTTGAAGGACATCAACACCACCCTGGTCTCCATTGCAGGGGTGCTGGCAGACATGGCCAACACTATGAGGGAGGCAGTGGCACACCACTGGGTCTCTGACACTAGCCAAACCGATGAATGGCCCTCCACCTCCGCTGCTGCTAGTGGACATGAGGCCCGCCACAGGAACAATAGGCCACCAACACCCCTCCCCCTGCAGAAGGAGAACCACCCCAAAAACGTTCTCTGCGATCCAGGCAGAAGCCAGAGACTACTGCCAAGACCCCCACCAGGAAATAAGACTCTCTTGATTGTCACCCTTGTGTCTCACTCCGTCACCCTGTCCACCTTGAACTGCCATTGCTCCATTTCCTATGCCCCCTTGGACAATGCACATGCGATACAAATAGACTGGACTCTATCCTGGACTTTCCTCAATTATCAACCCAGCCCATTCCACTACCCTCTCTACTTCTTAGACTTAATCAAACACCATTTGCAAATATACAAGTATGGAGTATTTCAAATGATTTAAGTATGTTTTTATTTTTCCAGGTTTAAACATTGCAATTCAACTGTACAGTAACGTATACATAGGAAAGAACTGTAGTTGGCTGAAGTCAACGCACAAGGAGGGACAGTGGGGCACAAATATCTGCAAACAGAGATGCCAAAGGGTACAGTGAGTGGCCATGGAAGTGGAAAAACAGCCTGCCAGTGACAATGTCAAACACAAAACTGTCAATTAAATGTGAAGTTACACTGCCTTACTTGTGTCATTGGAAGTATTGATGAATTATTGCACATCTGTTGTCCTCATCCTCTGCCTCCTCATTGTCACTCTCCACAGGGTCCACTGCTGCCACACAGCCATCTCCAGCCTCCTCCTCCTGTAGAAAAGGCACCTGGCGATGTACGGGAAGGTTGTGCAACATACAGCATGCCACGATGATCTGGCAGACCTTCGTTGCCTCCATCTAACAGGTGGATCCCTAGCACAGGGATCCACCTGTTAGATGGAGGCAACGAAACCTGGCCTTCAGGAGGCCAAAGGCCCTCTCTATAATTCTTATTGTTCGCCCATGTGCCTCATTCTAACATTCCTCTGCCCTTGTCCTGGGATTCCTCACAGGGGTCAGTAGCCATGAGAGGTTGGGGTAACCAGAGTCACCTGCAAATATCGAGGGACAACTGTTAGCCACACACTAACCCTTAGGGCCCACACCATACCCATACACCAACATATACTGGGTGGGAACCAGGGCTTACCTATTAGCCACACCCTGTGCCTCCGGAGTTGAGCTATCACATTTGGGATGCTGCTATTCCTCAGGATAAAGGCATCATGCACAGACCCAGGATATTTTGCATTGACTTGGGGGATGTACTGGTCAGCCAGGCACACCATCTGCACATTCATGGAGTGAAAGCTCTTTCGATTTCAGACGACCTGTTAATTTCGCCAGGGGTGGGGGACAAATGCAATATGTGTTCCATCAATTGCCCCAATAATGTTGGGGATATGTCCCATTGCATAGAAATCAGCTTTCACTGTGGCCAAATCCTCCACCTGGAGGAAAACGATGTAGCTGCACATGTTTAATCAGGGCACACAACACTCTGGTCAGCACTATTGATAACATTGGCTGAGACATTCCTGCTGCCAAGCCCACTGTCACTTGGAAAGAACATGTTGCCAAGAAATGGAGCACAGATAGCACTTGCACAAGAGGGGGAATCCTGGTGGGTTGACAGATAGCAGAGATTAGGTCAGGCTCCAATTGAGCACACAGCTCTGTGATTGTGGCTCTGTCCAGTCTGTAGGTGAGAATAATGTGCCTGTCCTCCATTGTTGCCAAGTCCACCAGGGTTCTGTATACGGGGGATGTCTCCATCTCCTATTCATCCGCAGCGGTTGAAACTATGGGGGGAAATGGTGAGCAGCTGGTCATTAGCTCTTAATTCCAACCACTACAGTTCAATGCATGTTGTGATTGTAACATTATTTTGTTGGAGATGTCCAAATGGTGAATTTGTTTTGCTGTGGTGCAATTAGGATCCATGGCCTGCCCCTCACCTCCTGAAATGGCATCCTCCTGTCCTGTATGGATGGACAGGTAGAAATGAGGTAATTCCTCTGACGTAGTGCACCATTGCGGGAGGCGGTCGAAAACAACTGTACAGCTCCTCATTGGATAACATTGGGCCCTATGGGGTACAGTGGCCAATGGTGATTTACGCCGGCGGTGACAGAATGCACCGCCCGGACGTCACCGCCATTTTCTATCTGTTCACTCACTTACTACCTGACATTCAACAGGAGAGGACTTACACTGCATGTGCTGCTGTGACCTGTGTCTGGAACTGACCATGGCTCGTGTGACGGGGGAAAGGGCCCCTGCCTTCACCTCGGCGGAGTTGGAGATACTGGTGGATGGGGTCCTACCCCTGTACCGAATCCAGACCAACAGGTGAGTACACTGTGAGTGCGATGCATGGTGCGTGAATGTATGGAGTGCTGTGTGTGAAGGCCTCATGTAGGGGGTGTGTGGTGGATGGGCCCTGGGCAGCGTACAGCATGTATGGTGGGCCATGTCTGCGCTAATGAGGATGGGAAGGGGTATAGTGGGCCATGAGTGTAACAGGCAGGGGGGTCGGACTAATACCTTTCCCTGTGTCCATTTCCCTGTGGGTCAGCGCCCATCAAAAGAAGGGTCTATGGCGTGCCATTGCCAAGGATGTGCGGACCCTGGGGGTTTACGGCATGCGGAGCACCCACTGTAGGAAACGGTGGGAGGACCTGAGACGCTGGGCATGGAATACCACGGAGGCCCAGCTGGGGATGGCCTCCCAGCGAGGAAGGGGTGCCCGTCGAATCCTGACCCCCCCTGATGGCCCACATACAGGCGGTGGCCTATCTGGGCAACACAGCAGCCACAAGGGGGTGAGTACAGTGCCCTAATATACAACTTACGTCTGGTGGGGTGGTATCCGGGTGGAGGGTGTGAGCCCTGTGGGTGCCCATAGCCCAGGCCTGGCATTGCAGAGTAGGTCCCATGTTGTGCAGGGTTCTGATGTGAAAGTACTCCAACCAAGCTAGTAGGCATCCATTACTGGGCAGGGGTCTGTGGGTCTCAGGTATGCTGCAACTGGCATTAGGTGTCCCTATCTATGGCCTGGTGACTAGCATTGTGACTGGTAGTGCATTGCCTACTGCGTAGGGCTGTTCCCTATGTGTGAGTGTGTCATGTACGCCAACAATGGTGTTGTTGGCGCCATTGACCAAGTGTATCCTTTGTGTCTCCCCCCCTTTTTGTTTTGTCACCCTGTCCTTATGTGCATTAGCATCATCTGGCGGAGAAGCAGAGGCACTGGCGATGGAAAGAGCTGCATCCCACAGGACCCAGGATGCTGAATCCACCGATGGTGAGGGCACCAGTGCGACGGAGGGCGAGGGGAGCACCATAGCAGAGACTGGATGGGACAGTTCAGACACAGATTCCTCCTCCGATGGAAGCTCCCTGGTGGTGGCAGACATTTCTGTGCCCACCCCACCTAAAGGTACAGCCGCCACTCCCGTACCAGCACCGCCCTCCCAGCAGTCCCTCAGTGAATTGTCCGTGCCTGCTCACCAAGGAGGGTGGGCATCTCCTTCACCCCAGGCACCTCAGGCCCTGCCCCAGTTAGCCCTGCTGCTCTGAGTGAGAAGGCTATTGACCTCCTGAGATCCATCTCTGTTGGGCAGTCAACCATTGTGAATTGCATCCAGGGGCTGGCAGCCCATATGCAACAGACAAATGCATTCCTGGAGGGCATTAACACTGGCATGGCGGCCCAACATAGATCCATCCAGGCTCTGGCCTCCTCTCTGATGGCAGCCACTGTTCCTGTTTCTAGCCTCCCCCACCAACTTCCTCTACCCAATCCCATTCCCCTCAACCCCAACCTATCCCAAGCACATAGTCAGATGAGCATGCACTCAGGACAAAACACAAAAGTGGACATGGCAAACACAAGCACCACACATCATCCCACAGGCACTCACACAAACACCATCCAGAAGCAGACATACCAACATCCACTGCCTCTACTGTGACCTCCTCCTTCTCCTCGTCCACCTCCCTCCCAGTTGCGTCTCCACTCACACCTGCATGCACTACATCCTCATCCACTACCACCATCACCAGCACACCTAACAGTACACGCCCCTCTCTGGGAGTCACCACCCCCACATCCATGCACACGTCTCCTGTGACCTCACCCACTGTGTCTGTGCCCCCTTCTCCCAAACTACACAAACGCAAGCACTCAGACCTCAAACAGCCATCCACTTCATAACAGCATACAGCCCACGCACCTGCACCCAAACACAGTAGGCAGACACCTTCTACAACCACCCCCTCTTCCTCCACTCCCAAGCCTTCTCCCTCTTCCCACCCCAATGTCCCTAAGCAGCTTTTCCTCACTACCATTGACCTCTTTCCTACCCCTCCCCGATCCCTCACGTCAGGCCAGGCTGGCCAGAACCTAGCCCAGCACCTCAGCCACCAAGTCCACATCTGCTGTGGTTTCTGCAGCTGTCAGAGGCTCTAAGGAGGCACCAGTCAGCCCAGCCAGTGTGCCACCAAGACCTGCCAAGGCCAAGAAGGTTCCGCCACATGGCAAGGTCAAGAAAGGGACAGCATCCTGCAAGGAGAAGGAGCCACAACCAGCCAGCAAGGCCACGTCACAGACTCCAGCTGGCAGACCCAAGGAGGCACCACCATCTGCTAAGGGCAGGAAGGGGCACAGAACACCAGCCAGGGCAGTTCAGCTGTCCGAGGCTGCAGGTGAAGGCCTGGTGGCTAGCAGCACAATCGCCAGCACCGCCACCAGCACAGTGGGCAGCACCACCACTTGCACCACGCAAGCACCGCCACCTGCACCGCTGCAAGTAGCACCACTGCCAGCAGCAGCAGCCCCAGTGGGCAGCCGTCTGAGGCTGCAGGGGAAGGGCTGGAGCCTCCCCCCACCACTGGCAGCACCGCCACCTGCACTGCCACCACTGTACAGCCGTCTCCGCCGGCGGATGGACTCTAGTCTTGTCTCCATGGAGTGTCATGCATCCTGCCCACAGAAAATCGTGTGGGTCTGACACCCAGGTAAGTGACTGTGACCTTGCACTCCCCAAGATCTGCGTCATAAAGCACAAAGCCCCCTCCAGAACCAGTGAAAGAAGACATCCACTCACCCTATCCTTGGCAGGATGAAGCACACTGGGCACAAAGCCCCCTCCAGAACCAATGGAAAAAGGCATCCACTCACCCTATCCTTGGCAGGATGAAGCACACTGGGCACAAAGCACCCTCCAGAACCACTGGAAGAAGGCATCCACTCACACTATCCTTGGAAGGATGAAGCACACTGGGCACAACGCCCCCTCCAGAACCACTGGAAGAAGGCATCCACACACCCTATTTTTGGCAGGATGAAGCACACTAGGCACAAAGCCCCCTCCAGAACCAGTGGAAGAAGGTGTCCACTAGAGAGACAGTGGCTTTGCACTCCCCAGGACCAAGCAGTGGGCAAACTACCCACTAGAGAGACTGTGGCTTTGCACTCCCCAGGACCAAGCAGTGGGCAACCCACCCACTTGAGAGACTGTGACTTTGCACTCCCCAGGACCAAACAGTGGGCATGGAGCCCCCTCCAGGAGCAGTGGTTGTCCCATCTTCTGGCTGAGGTGCCCCCCTTCCCCGTCCCCCTGAGGTGCCTGTGTGTTTTCGACCTGATGCCCCTGCAGTGTTCTCTCCATATTGAGGCAGGAGTCAAGTGTGGGCTTGGCCTATGTGTTTTGGCCCAGTGGACCACGGACAATTTTTGTATGGACATTGTCCCACATTTTGTAAATAGTATATATATTGTACAAACTGTTTTTGATTGCTGGACGTATTTCTAAGCATTTCTAGTATTACACTCATTTGACTCCATTCCTTTTGTCCTTTCGTTATTCCAGAGGGTTACGGGGTGTATATGTAATGTTGCATGTGTTTGTGTGTATGGTGTTGGGGGTGAGGGTGGGGGTGTTGCGTGTTGCATGTGTGTCACTCTCTTTTTCCTCCCCCCCTCCCGTGTGTGCTAGGTGCAGTACTCACCGTGGTCGTCGTCACCGGCCTTGGTGCTCCTGGTGTATGAGAAGATACACCAGCATGGGGAAGACCTGCTTCTCGGGCTCCATGGCATCATGGTTCTTCCTTGAGTGTCAAGAGTTGAGTGGTTTACCTTCAGAGTACTGTTTCCGCCGTACTTTTGATGGCGTTGGTACCGCCCCGGAAAAGCTGGCGAATGGGTAGGTTGTAATGGAGTGGCCGTTAAACTGTCTTCCGCCTGTCATTTGGCGGTTATCGCCGCGGTGTTTGTTGCACTGTGGCGGTCGGAGTGTTAAAGTGGCTGTATGTGTTGGCAGTTTCCGCCGTGGTCATGATTCCCTTTTTTTTACTGCTGGCCTGTTGGCGGTGTTACTGCCGCTTTAACACCAACTGCCAGGGTTGTAATGTGGGCCGTAGTCTTTTTTATTGAGTTTGAAATTTTACAGTGGGGCAAGCCAGAAGCTGTATCTGAGGAAGGTGTATTGAAATTGAACACTTTTGCCCTAAAGGCACCCTGACAGCTCCAAAGCTCATCCTGGTCCAAAAAATGTTCGAAGTCCCCACTTTTCAGTGCTTCTGGACCAGAACATCAGGGTCACTTTTAATGCTCCTACAACCTAATGTTTCATTTACGGCCTGAGGCAGACTCCAAAGTCCAGTCCCGATCCAGGTGATACTGGTCAACTGATCACTTCATGAAAAAGGCCTCTTGCAGCTTTTGTGTCCCTGCAGCCACACAGGTCAGGCAACCGATCCCAGGATTCCACTTCTTTGACCGGGGTAAAAGTGGGAGCAGGTCCAGTCTCTCAAGACTATTCTCAGATCTCACCGAGCAGATCCAGCCCTCTTCTGATCTTCCGCAGGTCCAGAAAGTATTCTCAGGAGGGTTTGGTGGGGTGTCACATTTATGACTGGAACTAGTTAGTGGGTGAGGGTGACTCCTGACTCCTTCCTAATCAATGGTGTAAAGGTTCCTGAGGGCAGTTCTGGTTTGTCCTATTAAAATCAATCAAACAGTACCTCTCGCTCACAAATGCTAGATGGGGGTACCGCTCTTCTTAGTTCAGAGCTCTTGTGCCCACCGAGAGGTGTGGCCAGTGAAATGAGGAGTCCTCTTCCTTGTGCCCACTTCAAATCAGGTCTGGGGGTAGCTTTCCTCCTACTGGAGTTAACAGCCAACCTAGCTAGTGTGGGCCTTGTGGTCCAAGGCATTCTCTTTTAAAGGTCTCTTCTTACACTAAACTCTGAATGGACAAGCCTCACCTCTGTGCTTTTCAAGGTAATGAAGTTCCACTGTCTAACCTAACTGTCCTTCCTGTGTTTGTAGGGACAAAGGCCCCCACCCAGTCTGTCCAGTCACAAGGCTTAAGCCACTGCTCTACTCTGGAAACAGTTTTCACAACTTATTAAGGCTAAGCACTTTTTAACCATCTACTGACAAGCTAATGCAAATTAGCCCTCTGGAGCTCCAGGCAAGGAACAGGTAACTTTCTAAAAGTTCATTTTCCTAAATATTTATTAAAAATTCAACTTCACCAATAAATTGGGCTTTTACGAAATATGAGAAAAAGTGCTTGAATGTCTTTTAGCTGTTACCTGTCAAAAGTTACAGAATGAAGTTCATAATCTGTATTTTGACATTTTCTATGACCGAGCCACATCCTTGCAAGTAAAAACAGCTTTGGGGGGCTAATTACAAAAGGACATGTCAACTTTAACTCTGCATGTGTTCCACTTTTAAATATCAGGTACCCTATCTTCTGGGCAACAAGCTGTACTTAGGAGTAACTTGTTAATATTTAAAGGCAGGGTTTCCTGTCTGTCAAAAAAGATTATTTTGACAGGTTTGATAGTCGTTTTTTAGGCTGTTACAGTCAGGCTACACATGGGAGACCCAAAGTGATGTTTTACAGGTCACCTCTGTGGGTGGCACTATAGCTGCTGTAGCCAACTGTCCTCGGTGTATTTTCTACACCATATACTAGAGACTTACAGGCACATTAAATATGTCAGTCAGAGGGATGCCAATTTAACTTTGTTTCCATGGGGGAGCACAGACACCTAACTCCTGTTTTCAGGGGTGAAAAGCACAGATTTAAGCAAGCATTGTCAAAGCCAATTGGTCTATCCTATGCAAGAGCTATTGACTTTGCCAATGTGTTTTAGCCATATTGTACACCAGCATGGCTACTTTTCAGCCTGGATAAAAGTGGTGTAGAGGAGAGTGGTGTGGAGTGTCATAGAGTGGAATGGCAAACAGTGGAGTAGAATGTTGTAGAGTGGAGTGGCAGAGTGTCATGTATTGGAGTGGCATAGTGTGGAGTTGAGTAGAGTGGCATACACTGGAGTGGCATACAGTAGAGAGGGCTGCTGTAAAGTGCATTGGTGTACAGTATTGCAGAGAATAGTGGCATAGAGTGCAGTGGCGTAGAGTGGTGCAGAGTAGAGTAGCATAGTGGTGCAGAGTACAGTATAGTGTAGTAAAGTGCAGTAGCATAGAGTGCAGTAGCATAGAGTGGAGTACCATAAAGTGGAGTAGTGAAGAGTAGAGTGGCATAGAGATCAGTGGCGGAGAGTGCTGTTTTGCAGAGTAGAGTATCAGTGTGCAGTGGTGTAGAGCGGAGTAGAGTGGCGTACAGAGCAGTGGCATAGAGTACACTGATGCAGAGTACAGTGAGGTGGTGTGCAGTCACATAGAGTACAGTTGTTATGAGTAGAGTAGTGTAGAGGGCACTGGCATAGAGTGGAGTGGCGCAGACTGGAGTAGAGTGGCATAGAGTACAGTGGCATACAGTGGATTGTGGTGCAGGGGACAGCGGTTTCATAGAGGCATAGAGTAAAGTGGTGGAGTGCAGTGGTGCCGAGTAGATTAGAGTGGTGTACAATGGATTGGTGTAGAGTGCAGGAGTACAGAGCTGAGTGTTACAGAGAAAAGTGCACTGGTGTAAAGTGTATTGGCATAGATTGCAGTGTTGCAAAGTGGTAAAGAGTAAAGTGGCATAAAGTGGAGTTGTGCAAAGTAAACTGGTGTTGCTTAGAATGGAGTGGTGTAGAGTGCAGTGGCGAAGAGTGCAGTGGTACAGGGTAGAGTAGAGGGGTGTGGTGTGAAGTGGCATAGAGTGCAGTGGTATAAAGTGGAGTTGTGCAGAGTAGAGTGGAGTAATGTTGAGTAGAGTATTCATGGTGTGGTAGCACACTGCCATCACAGACAACACATTTTTTATTGCAATGACCATTACATTTGCACAGACATACAGTTTTGCTAATAAAACTATACAGTGCACAGATGAAAATGTGTGGAAATTGCATTTCCTAGTGTACTGATTAGTTTTAATCATATTAAGGTATTTGTTTCCAACGCACTTCAGAAATAACAAAAAATGTGCTTCATTTGTGTTACTAATTCTGATATATCCTGAAATACTTGTAGAGTTCATTGTTGCGTGCTAGAAAAAAACACTCTTTACGACCCCCAGTATGCAGCAAGATTGTCACAAGAATCCTCTCATTTTGAAGTCAGAGAAAGAAAAGTAAACAACCACCCTTGGAAGACAGCGCCTGACATTTGGCCTCGGTCTTTGAATGCAGAGCAAATGTGATGAGATAAGAACAAGATTTAAAAGTCTGATTACAGAGAGGGAGCATTCAGAAGGACACTGTAAATAGGGTGTGGGCATGGGAAGGTGTGAACTCAAGCTGGACAGCCTAAAACAAATGAAGCCCGAAATGTGAGTAAGAAAATGTGAATTATAAACCAAAAGCCAATGGCAAGCAACGTTCAGAATGCATTCCTAGGTCAGCTTTCTGAATGTTGGCAAGATGGCTTTGGCAAACCAGACAGCTGTCCTGTCTGGTAGGCTGCGACCTAAAAATCAGTAAAGTAGGGTCCACTGAAAGTCTAAAGATTCAGGGTGACCATGCAAAAAAGGCAGATTTGCTACACTGCCCCCCAGACAAGAGTTAGGGCAGACTAATCAATCCCTTGAGGGCCTTCCCTTGCTCATGCGACACATCACAAACAACTTGCCGTCTCTGCAGTAGCATGTCAATACTTTCCTTCTCTGAACTTATCTGTATCCCTCTGTCAACTTTTGCCCCAGAGACTGACCCGCTCCGTGAAGAACCCTTCTGCTTACCTGAACATTACACGTGAGCTGACTAACTCTAGCCTATTCATAGAGGCATCTTAGTATGCAAACAGTGCCACCATGGCCCACATGTTTACGTAGCCCATTCTGCCTCCAAGGTCAGACTTCTGTTCCCAACTTAGGACCAACTCTGCCCAAAAGGCCAACGACCAACAGAGGCCACAGACAGCTGTCAGAGCAGGAACTGGGATACTATCCACCCACTGACACATGGATGCTTCCATCCTGGTCATGGGGTAGACCACACACCCAGCCACATATATGGCAAGGAGTTGCCCACTAGCTCATTTGGACTTTTATATTTCTCAGAGTAGGGGTCTACAACCTCAGTTCACAGGCACCCTTTTCCCATTTAAGGGTCTAAAACACCCTTCCCGATTTTCACCACCAGGCCAATCAAATGTTGCAGACACCCTCCTTCCACTCTTATTTCTACCATCTCAGGGATGACACCCTGAATGTTGCCCTTCTGTTTAGGGTCTGTATCCTGAGGCTGAATCTTGCCTTGCAATGCAGGACTTCCTTTCTGGTAACAAAGCCCACATTAAGGGTGACACACTCTGTCCATGTCATGCAGTGGACTGCTTGGTCCACAGCTCATGTCTCTTGCCTCTGTGACAGTGCAGGTGGTACCTCCAGGCCAGAAGTTGCCTACCACTGCCAGGCTTGGGGTCTTCTCCTCTCAGAGTAGGTAACCCCTGGCTATCTTGCCCTCCCACTGAGGATGACATCCACCTCCTATCACTTGCTCATTTTTGGGGCCTCTGTTTAGTGACAGTACCATAGCAATCTGTTTCTGAGGCCTCTTAGGCAGCCATCCATCTCTTTTCTTGCCTGTGGAACCTCACTTCCAGGGATGCAATCAATGAACAAGTAGGGACACACTGCTATATTCCTCTAGTCAACTATCCCACTCCACTCCAAGGAGACTACACACACAGGGTGGTCACACTCTCCCCAACTGACATTCCATACCCTACAGGCCTTTTACTGCGGGTAATGTTCTGGGGAGATCACCCTTTCCACCACTAGTGTCTGGCTGCCCCGATGTCCCGCAGAGCAGTGACATGGACCCCATACTCTGTGACCCTTTGGAAGTACTTCTAGAAATCTCTGTGATCACAGCGTACCTGCTGGGTTCTTGTACCAGGAAATCGACAATGGGACATTGTCAATCCTTTCCTTTTTGGAATAACCTCCCTCTACCACTACACTAGCCACCCTACAAAGTGACAACTAGTGACTACCTTCCTATGTTCCCACCTTCCTGCGTCCATTCCATTAGTCTTCTAATAAGCAGATTGCTTATTAAACTTTGTTCGTTTTGCTATTCATTGACTAAAACATTTTACTTTTACTGATATAGAATACTAGAGTAGGGATAAATTGTGAGACACACTTTAGGCAAAGTTCTGTAAATTCTAATTGACTAATACAGAAAGACTTAAAACTTATGATAAAATAAAATGTTAAAAAATTAAATTAAAACTCTCATTATTGACTCCTGAAAGAATATTAATTACATTATTTATAAAAATTACAGCATGCACCTATAGCTCTGTTAGAAATGGGCTCTTTAGTTGGCAATCAGGTTACCCCTTGTCCAAGCAGACCCTCACTTTAGTCAGGGTAAAGGACAATTACCTGCAGTTAACCCCCGCTCATCCCCTTGGTAGCTTGACAGGCAGGCTTAACTTCAGAAGCAATGTGTAAAGTATTTTGTACCAACACACACAGTGATACAGTGAAAACACTACAAAATGGACACCACACCAGTTTAGAAAAATAGGTAATATTTATATAATTCAAACAAGACCAAAACAACAACACAAGTGAAGATAAGTATTTTAAGAAGATTAAGGCCCTTATTATGATATTGGAGGTAAATGCTGCTTACCGCCACAGTGACGGCTGCCAACATACTGCCGCGGTGGTGAATATCCGTTTGACACATTATGACACACACACAGCAATTCAACCGAATATAGCCACATACACATATCCGCCAGACCAAAGGTCAGTGGAAAAGTGGAGGTCCCAATACCCATACCGTTACGACAACAAAACAACGCCAGTCACATTATGACCCACAAATCACCACGGCGGACACTCAACGGCGGTAAAACATTGGCGGTACATACTGCCATGCTCAGAATGGACACCCACATACAAAACAACACTACATTGGCCAATATGAAAAACACACACCTGACACTCATACACACACCACACCCACACCACTATAAAACACACACCCACATTACCCACAACCCTTTATGAATACAAATTATTGCCACAAGACTGACACCATGACCACTGCGACAACTATACACACACCATTTATACCCATACATCCCTCACGCACCCCACATCACACACCCCACCACATTACGCAACACACTCTCACCAACACACACCACACAACACCTATGTCCCCACAAAGGCACCCCGGTTTCACTGATGAGGAGTTATGGGTAATGGTGGAGGAAATTGTCAGGGTAGAGCCACAGCTGTTTGGAGCACAGGTACAGCAGATATCCATTGCAAGGAAGATGGAGCTATGGCGGAGAATCGTGAACAGGGTGAACGCCGTGGAAAAAAGCACCCAAGAACAACGGAAGACATCAGGAAGAGGTGGAACGACCTACGGGGAAGGTACGTTCCATAGCAGCAAGATACCAGCTCGCCATACAGAGGAGTGGCGGTGGATCCCCACCTCCTCCCCCACAGCTCACAGCATGGTAGGAGCAAGTCTTGGCAATAATGCATCCTGAGGGACTCACTGGAGTAGCCGGAGGACTAGATACTGGTAAGTCAACAATTACCACTTATCACCTCTCATACCTGCATGCCATCGCACATCCTCACCCTCACTCCCATCACTCCACTCCATCCCACATACTGCACCAACGCCGATGACTAACCCCCAATGCCAAGTCCTGCATGCTATACCAATGCATGGACAGCCCTCCCAGCCCTGCGTGGACACCCATCACAAAAGCATGCACAGCATAGGGAAACTAACAATCCCACAATACATCACCATATACAAGCAAAAGGTGGCAGGGCAACACCAACGATAGACGGGAAGCCAGCGATGTACAATATGTCACACACATGAGGCATAATACATCACTTACATTCAAACAGGTGCCCCAGCCAATGTCAGCGGAGAGGAGATGCCACGACTATCCAGTCCTCCAATAGAAGATGCCCCCAGTGATGACAGTAACTCTGGACTTCTGGATCTGGATGACCTACCTGGCCCATCAGGGACCACTTGACAGCTGGTCACCCTAGCCCACTCACAGACCACCACACAGCCTCCCCCTTCAGTATCCAACACCACAGCACCCACCCAGTGTACCCACACCTTTGTCCCCAGGACACGTCAATCAGCAGTATGCCTACCTTTACAGGGACCCCAGGCCACACCGCGCCCTCAAGACAATCAGGGACCTGGAGTTATTGGCAGTGGGCACACCGTTCAGGGGACAGGGGCACAGGCCATTAAGGACACTGGAGGACTGCTGTGTGCCAGGGGGAGGTCAGGACCAGGGAACAGACGCTCCAGGAGCCACTCTCTGAGATCCTGGGAGCCTACCAACATTCCCAGGACACAATGGGCCAGATCCTTGACAAGGTGCAGGAGAACAGGCAGCTGCAGGAGGGACAGTATCAGGGGTTCAGGGAGGACTTGCAGACCATTAACACCATCATGATCTCCATAGCACGGATGCTGGCAGACACGGCCAACATCATGAGGGAAGCAACAGCACACCAGGGGGCCCCTACCACTAGCCAGTCTATTGACCAGCCCTCCACTTCTGCTGCAGCTAGTGGGCAGGAAGGAGGCCCCGCCACAGGACCCACATGCCACCAGCACCCCTCCCCTGCAGAAGGTGAACCACCCCGCAAACATTCCCTGCAACCCAGACAGAAGCCAGAGACACTTGCCAAGACCCCCGCCAGAAAATTAGACTCTCCTGATTGCCCCCCTTGTGTCCCACTTAATCACCTTGTCCACTTTGAACTGACTTTGCCGTTTATGTACATGGCGTCTGAGGGCCAGGTTGTGCAATATGCAGCGTGCCACTACTATCTGGCAAACCTTCTCGGTGAGTAGCACAGAAACCCTCCTGTCAGATGGAAGCACCTGAACCTGGCCTTCAGGAGGCCGAAAGTCCTCTCGATGATCTGCCTGATTCGCCCATGTGCCTCATTATGACATTCCTCAGCCCTTGTCTGGCATTCCTCACAGGGGTTAGCAGCCATGATAGGTTTGGGTAGCCAGAGTCACCTGCAAGTATTGAGGGACAACATTTAGCCTCACACAATCCTATGTGGTTAACACCAGAAGGCATACAGTAACATACAGTGGGTGGGGACCAAGGCTCACCTATAGCCACACCCTGTGCCTCTGTAGTTGGGCCATCACATTTGGGATGCAGCTATTACTCAGAACAAAAGCATCATGCACCGACCCAGGATACTTAGAATTGACATGGGACATGTACTGGTCTGCTAGGCATACCATCTGCACATTCAGTGAGTGGAAACTCTTCCGATTCCTGATCACCTGTTAATTCTGGAGGGTGGTGCAAATGCAATATGTGTACCGTCAATCACCCCAATAATATTGGGATATGTCCCATTGCATAGAATCCGGCCTTCACAGTGGCCAAATCTTCAACCGGGCGGAAAGAAGTGTAGCTGCTCATGTGTTTTACCAGGGCAGACAACACTTTTGCCAGCATGACTGAGAACATTGGCTGTGACATTCCTGCTGCCAAGCCCACTGTCACTTGGAAGGAACCAGTTGCCAAGAAATAGAGCACTGAAGGCACTTGCACAAGTGGGGGGAATCCCATTTGGATGACAGATAGATGAGATCAGGTCAGGCTACAGCTGGGCACACAGCTTGTGATTTTGGCCCTGTCTAGTCTATAGGTGAGGATATTGTGCCTGTCCTCCAATGTAGCTAAGTCCACCAGGGGTCGGTACACAGGAGTATGTCTCCACCTCCTATTCATCTGCAGAAATAGGTACCTAAGTGACACAAGAGTGAGTAGGCTGTCACAAATGGAACAATGGATCCACAACTACAGTCTACTTGGTGCACTTATGTAATGGGACAGTGTAAATGGCGAGGTTTCAATCTAATCTGTGAAGCAGTTAATGTTGATATGCCTGTTTCCCCCACCCTCAAAGTGGCGACCGCCTGTCCTGTATGTAGGGACAGGTGGAAGTGAGGTAATTCTGCCGATATTGGGCATCGTGGAGAAAGGTGGTCTTACACTGCCGTGCAATTCCTCTTTGGATAATATGGGGCTCTTTGGAGTACTGTGGCCAATGGGGATATGCGCCGGTGGTGACGGTGTACACTGCCGCGAAGGTGACCGCTATTTTCTATCTGATTCCTCACCTGTTTCCTGACCTTCAACAGGAGAACATCCACACAGTGTATGCTACTGTGACCTGTGTCTGGAACCTACCATGGACCGTGTGACCGGGGAAAGGGCCCCTGCCTTCACTTCAGAAGAGATGGAGCGACTGGTGGATGGTGTCCTACCCCAGTACATACTGCTGTATGGGCCTCCAGACCAACAGGTGAGTACACTTTGGGCACGATACATGTGGGAAGGATGCATGGAGATGTGTGTGCAAGCATCGTGGAAGGGGGTGGGAGGAATGTATTGTGGTGGTGTACATGGTGGGATGTGTGTGCCAATGGTGATGGAAATGGGTATGGTGGGCCATTTGTGTGACAGGCTGGACAGTTTGTTCAATGGTGTGCTCCTGTCTGTATTACCTCTGCAGGTCAGCGCCCATCAAAAGAAGGGAAAATTGCGTGCCATCGTCAAGGACGTGCAGACCCTGGGGGTGTATGGCAGGCGGAGCACCCACTGTCGGAAACAGTGGGAGGACCTGAGATGCTAGGCATGGAAGACCTCGAAGGCCCAGCTGGGGATGGCCTCCGAACGAGGAAGGGGTGCCCTTTGGAACTTGACCCCGCTGATGGGCTGCATACTGGTGGTGGCCTACCCTAAGCTGGATGGGCACTTGAGGGAATCAAAGCAGCCACAAGGGGGTGAGAACAGTGGGTATCATTACAAATTGTGGCAGGTGGGGTGGGATCCAGGTGGTGGATGTGAGTTAGTGGGTGCCCCTAAGGCGAGGCCAGACATTGCAGCGTGGGCCATCTCTAGGGTAATAGGTGTATAGCAAATACAGGTAACCTAGCTTGTCAGAAGTCCACTTCAGGCAGGGCATTGAGTGCTGCAGTTGGCGGTCTGTGGCCTTCATCTTGCCTAAGCATCTAGCCATATCACTGGCACTGCAATGCATAGTGCTTAAGTCTGTTCCCTCTGTGTGACGGTGCTGTGTATGCCAACTGTGGTGTTGGTGCAGTCACTGACCCAGTGTTTCCTTTGTCTCTCTCCCCCCTTTTTTGTTCTGTCATCCTGTCCTTGTGTGCATTGGCATCATCTGGCAAAGGAGCAGGGGCATAAGAGACAGAGGGAGCTGCATCCAACAAGACCCAGGAGGCAGAGCCCACCAACACTGGGGAACCAGTGAGACGGAGGACGAGGGGAGCACCATGGCAGAGACAGGAGGTGACAACACAGACTCAGATACCTCCTCCGATGGAAGCTCCCTGGTGGTGGCGGACACATCTGTGACAACCCCAGCTGCAGGTACAGCCGCCACCGCCCCTACCAACACCGCCCTCCAAGTATCCCCTCAGCAACTTGCCTGTGCCCGCTCACCCAGGAGGGTGGGCATCTCCTTCGCCCTAGGCACCTCAGGCCCTGCCCCAGTGAGCCCTGCTGCCCCGAGTGAGGAGGCTATTGACCTCCTGAGATCCATCTCTGTAAGGCAATCAACCCTTGTGAATGCCACCTAGGGGCTGGCATCCCAGATGCAGCAATGCAATGCATTCCTGGAAGGCATTCATGGTGGATTCACAGGGGATTCACGATGGATTGGCCTCCTCTCTGATGACAGCCATTGTCCCTGTTTCTACTGTTCCCCCTCCAACTACCACTTCCCAGTCCCATTCTCCTCAACCCCAACCTATCCCATACACACATACAGACGAGCATGCACAGGGTAAGGAATCCACACCCCATGTCATGGAGGGGACGAAGCCCTTTACTCTAGCGGAGGCTGTCAGGATGACACCTCCACCACCACCAGCAGTCACAGGGCCCCCACTGCCAGTTGAGGAAGTACAGCCATCACCACCTGCAGAGGCTGCCCAGGAGGCACCTCCATCTGCTACCACACTGCAGCCATGCCCACCTGCAGAGCCTGCCCAGGAGGCACCTCCATCTGCTACCACACAGCAGCCATCACCACCTGCAGAGGCTGCCCACGAGGCACCTCTATGTGCCACCACACTGCAGCCATCACCACCTCCAGAGGCTTCCCAGGAGGCACAGCCATTTGCCACCAACGTGTAGCCATCACCACCAGCGGACGCCATGTAGGCCACCCTCCAGGGGCTGCTGTACGTGTGGCACCCTCCAGAACCAGTGAGAAAGTAACCCACCTGAGAGACTGCATCCTTGCACTCCCCAGGACTGAGCAATGAGCAAGTTGCCTTATCCAGAACCAGTGGGAAAGTCACTCACCTGTGAGACTGTGGCCTTGCACTCCCCAGGACGGAGGAATGGGCAAGTTGCCGCCTCCAGAACCAGTGGGCAAGTCACCCACTTCAGATACTGTGGCCTTGCACTCCCCAGGACAGAACAATGGGCATGGAGCCCCTTCCAGAACCAGTGGGCCGGTCACCAACCTTAGAGACTGTGGCCTTGCACTCCCCAGGACAAAGCAATGGGCATGGAGCCCCCTGCAGAACAAGTGGGCTTGTTCCCGAATCTGGCTGAGGTGCCCCCTCAGAGGTGCCTGCCCACTTGCAAACTGATGCCCCTGTGGAGTTCTATCCAAATGAAGTCAGGATTTGAGT
Source organism: Pleurodeles waltl (assembly GCF_031143425.1). Classification (NCBI taxonomy): domain Eukaryota; kingdom Metazoa; phylum Chordata; class Amphibia; order Caudata; family Salamandridae; genus Pleurodeles; species Pleurodeles waltl. The sequence continues at coordinate 666,520,998 of NC_090449.1, read as the reverse complement.
TGGGCCTTAGACTGTGCCTTGTGGCCATGTGGGCCCTTTAAACATTGGACTGGGCAGTGTCCCTTTGTGTATATGTGTACATATCTGTTTCATGGACAATTGGATAATTTATTAGCTGTTGATATTAATACATTCACTTTTTGTGCATTCCTTTTGTCCTTGCATTATTCTGCTGTGTATCGGGTGCAAATTGTCTTTCGTCTGCAGCTGGTTGTGTTTATGGTGTGTGTAGATGGTGTGTGCTGTGCATGTGTGTGTCACTCTCGTTTTCCTCCCTCACTCCCCTTGTGTGCTAGGTGGCTGTACTTGCCGTCATCTTCGTCGGCGTTGGTGTTCCAGGTGGAGCATAACGTAGAAGATCATCGGGAAAGCTTGCAGTTTGGGTTCCATGGCGGCGTTCTTCTTTCCTGTGTCTCCGATGGTGAGTCAGTTCTTTTCAGTGATGTGTTTCCGCCAGGCTTTTGATGGCGTTGGTACCACCTCAAAAAAGGTGGCGATTTCATGTGTCATAATATGGTGGGTGGTACTTTGTCTTACGCATGGCTGTTGGTGGCAACTGCCGTGATGAGTGTTGTTTCCGCTCTGGCGGTTGGTGTGGTACATTGGCTGTCTATGGGAGTTATCACCGCCATGGTCATAATTTGGCAGTAGTTACGGCCAACCTGTTGGTGGTATTTTCACCACTTTATCACTCACCACCAGGGTCACAATGAGGGCCTAAGAGTCTTAATTCTTAGAAAACAGTGAGAATGCTGTTGTTACACAAAGTACCTGGTTTGTGTAAAAAAATAAAGCAGCACGGGAGAGTGCGCATTGGAAAAGTCAACGATGCGTCGATTCCTTATTCACAAGTTAGGCCGTGCATCGTTTCCTTCTCCGGTTGGGTTGGCGATGCGTTGTTTTTCTCCCTCGCAAGAGAGGGGTGTGTGAATTTCAGAGCGGGCACCTCGGGTCCAGACAGGCTTTGTGTCGATTTTTCACGGCCAGCGATGTTGCGTTGAAATCCTGTCACACGGTGTCAGAAAACCGCGCTGTGTGGAGTTTACGTTGTTAGTGGGTATTGCGCATCGTTTCTCCAGCAGCGATGCGTCGATCTTTCAGCCCGATGCAGGTGAAACATCTATTTCACCGCGAGGCCAGCAGCGCGTCGTTTATTAGCTGCGTTGCAGATGGGGCATCGAAAATTTCCCCGCACGGCAGTCTTTGCATGGTTTACAGTCCTTTCCCACCAGCTTCACCTTTCAAGGGACTAGATGGGGCACCGCTTGACAGGGCAGGAGTCTCCCCAGAGAGTCCAGGTGCTGGCAGAGGAAGTCTTTGATGGCCCTGAAACTTCAGCAATAGGAGGCAAGGTCAACTCAAGCCCTTGGAGATTCTTCACAAGCAGGAATATACCGCAAAGTCCAGTATCTGTCCCCTTTCACAGGAAGAAGCAGAAACTGCAGGATAGCCCAACAAAGCACAGTCACAGGCAGGGGCAGCACTTCTTCTCAGCTCATCTCCTTGGCAGACATTCCTCTTGGTTCCAGAAGTGATCTAATTTTCAGGGGTTTTGGGTCAAATACTTATACCCCTTTCTACCTTTGAAGTAGGCCTACTTCAGAGGAAAGTCTCTGTTGTTCACAAGATCCTGCCTTGCTCTGGCCAGGCCCCAGACACACACCAGGGGGTTGGAGACTGTATTGTGAGAGGGCAGGCAGAGCCCATTCTGATGTAAGTGACCACTCCTCCCTCAGCTCTAGTCAGATGGCTCATCAAGATATGCAACCTACACCCCAGCACCCTTTGTCTCACTGTCTAGAGAGGATTCATAAACAGGCCAACTAGCAAACTGACCCAGACATGCAATCCACAAACAGGCAGTTACAGAATGGTTTAAGCAAAAAAATGGCTACTTTCTAAAGTGGCAGTTTCAAACAAACAAATTAAAAAACAACTTCACTAAAAGATGTATTTTAAAATTGTGAGTTCACAGACCCTCAACTCCAATTTTCTAGCCGCTCTCAAAGGGAATCTGCACTTTAATGTTTAAAGGCAGCCACCATGTTAACCTATGAGAGAGATAGGCCTTGCAACAGTGAAGACTGAATTTAGCAGCATTTCACTGTTAGGACATTTAACACACATCAGTTTATGCCCCACCTTTAACATACACTGCACCCTGCCCTTGGGGCTACCTAGGGCCTACCTTATGGGTGCCTTACATGTATAAAAAGGGAAGGTTTAGGCCTGGCAAGTAGGTACACTTGCCATGTAGAGTTGACAGTTTAAAACTGCACACACATGTTTACAGGGCTACTCAAGATGGCGGCACAACCAGTGCTCTAGGCCCACTAGTAGCATTTGATTTACAGGCCCTGGGCACCTCTAGCTCACTTTACTAGGGGCTTACTAGTATATCAAATAGGCCAATCATGGATATGCCAATTACACATACATAGGAGCACTTTCACTTTAGCACTGGTTAGCAGTGATAAAGTGCCCAGAGAATGAAAAACAGCAAAAACTTAGTCCAGCACACATCAACAACCTGGGAAGCAGAGGCAAAAGGCTAGGGGAGACCACGCCAAAGATGCCAAGTCTAACACGTGTCCCCCCCAGCTGAAAGAGGGGAGTAACTACCCAATTTCATGGGAGTTCTCATCACTAAGGCGGAAGAATCTGGACAGACCATCAGCATTGGAGTGTTCTGTACCAGGGCGGTGTATCACCGTAAAGTCCAACCCCTATAGGGAAATTGATCACCTCAACAGTTTTGGATTCTCACCCCTCATCTGTATTAACCGTCTTAGGGGTCTGCGGTCTGTCTGAACCTGGAAGTGAGTCCCAGACAAGTAGGGTCTTAGCTTTTTCAGCACCCAGACCACAGCAAAAGCTTCATGTTCTATTCCACTCCATCTATGTTCCCCGGGAATTAACCTCCTGCTAATGAAGGCTACAGGTTGATCTAGGCCCTCTTCATTTAGCTGTGATAACACTGCTCCTATACCATGCTCAGAGGCATCAGTTTTCACAACATACTCCTTGGAGAAATCAGGGGCCAGATGTAGGAAGCCGTTTGCATGGTGCAAACTGCGAAAATCGCAGTTTGCGCCATGCAAACAGCCTAACGCGATGCTCATTCACAAATTGCGAGTCGGTACCGACTCGCAATTTGTGAATGCGACTCGCAAATAGGAAGGGGTGTTCCCTTTCTATTTGCGACTCGCATCGCAATGCAGAATTGCTTTGTGACCGCGAATGCGGTCGCAAAGCAATTCGCAGTTACCACCAGTGTCACACTGGTGGTAACTCATTCGCAAAAGGGAAGGGGTCTCTATGGGACCCCATCCCCTTTGTGAATGTGGGCATAAAGGTTTTTACAGAGCAGGCAGTGGTCCAATGGACCACTGCCTACACTGAAAAAACAAAACCAAATGGCTTCGTAACTTTTTTCATTTTGTAACTCGTTTTCCTTTAAGGAAAATATTAATATTAATGAGGTGGGTCTTTGCGACCCCATAGCGAGTCGCAGACGGTGTCTGAGACACCGTTCTGCATCCGATTTTGAGAATTGGAAATTGCGAGTCGGACAGACTCTCAATTTCCGATTCGCAAAATCGGTATTTGCTACATCTGGCCCCTGGTGTCTTCAGCACAGGTGCTGTGCACATGGCTGCCTTCAGGGCACCAAAAGGGGTCTGGCAAGACTCTGTCCAGATCACCTCCCTTGGTTGCTTCTTAGAAGTCAACTCATTCAAGGGGGCAACAATGGTGCCATGCCCCTTGACAAGACATCTGTAATAGCCAGTGAGGCCCAAAAAGGCCCTCACCTCAGTCTGGGTCTTGCGAGGCTCCCAAGCCAGAATGGTGTAAATTTTTGGCTTTAGGGGTGCCACCTGGCCACTCCCTACCTGGTGTCCTAAATACACCACTGAACCCTGCCCTATTTGGCATTTCCTGCCTTAATAGTGTGGCCTGCCTTTTGCAGGGCCTCCACACTCTATAGAGGTGCTGCAAGTGTTCTTCCCAAGTGGGACTGAATACCGCAATGTCGTCCAGGTACACTGCACTGAAATCATCCAGCCTAGTCAACACCTGGTTGACCAACCTCTGAAGGTGGCAGGGGCAGTTTTCATGCCAAATGGTATCACTTTAAACTGGAAGTGCCCATCTGGAGTAGAAAATACTGACCTCTCCTTGGCCTCCACAGTTAAGGCAATTTGGTTGAAACTCTAACAGAGTGGCATTCTGGTCATACCACCGATTCTTGTCTTCTTGGCTTGCTTCTAGGTTCTCTTGTGTGAGAGCTCTGAAGTGGACAGTCTGGTTTCTAAAAGCCAGCATGTAAATGAATACATCCTGGGGAGGTTTACTAGGGGCTTTCTCTAAGCCCTCCTTCACCAGACTCATAGGTCCCCTGACAAAGTTGCCATACAGCAAATCAAAAGGACTACATCTAAGCCCCTTTTGAGGGACCACCCTGTAGGCGAACAGAAGGCATGGTAAGAGGACGTCCCAAGGATGCTGGCAGACCAATAATCATGCCTTTCAAGGTTCGGTTGAATCTTTCAACTAGACCATAGCTTTGGGGGTGGTTAGGAGTGGTGAACTTATACCTTATCCCACCCACACTCCTGCCACAGAGACTTCATATAGGTAGATATGAAGTTGGTACCCCTATCAGATACCACTTCCTTGGGGAACCCCATGCGGGTAAAATCCCCCATCAATGCACATCCCACCACAAAGGAGGTAATTGATCTCAGCAGAATGGCTTCTGGGTACCGGGTGGCATAGTCCACAAAGATCAGGATAAACCTGTTGCCCATGGCCGTCTTGGGATCCAGAGGCCCCACAATGTCAATACCAACCCTTTCAAAGTGGGTACTGACCACAGGAAAAAGTTGGAGGGGAGCCTTGCATTTCCCCCCACTCTTGCCACTTGCCTGACAAGTCTGGCAAGACCAACAATAGGCATTTGAGTGCCTGCAGATCAGGGGCCAGTGAAAGTGGCTGACATACTGTTCAAAGGTCTTGCCCCACCCCAAATGTCTAGCTAAAGGCACATCATGAGCCAGACCCAGTAGGAAGGCTCTGAAACACTTGGGTACCAACAGCACACAGGCTGACCCAGGCTCAGCAGCCTTAGGCTCACTATATAGGAGGCTATCCTCCCAATAGATTAGGTGTGGTCCTGGCTCCTTGCCAGCCGCCTGGTCTGCAGCCTGCTGCCGCAGACCCTCCAGAGTATACTCTCTGTGCCTCACAGAATGCCTCCTTGGTGTGTCTCCCTTCCTGCTGCCTCATAGTTATGTTCCAATTACCTGTTCCCCTGTAGGCTCCAGGGCGTCACCCTCAGGCTCAGCCTCCTCCCAGAACGTGGGAACTTCTGGGGCCGGTTTCCCATGCCCTTTGACCTTCCTCTTACTGGCGGACCCCTGGGCCACTGTTTCAAGCTCCACGGGCTCCTGACCACCCTAACTGGCTGCCATTGACCGGGTAGATACGCACAGTTGGACTCACAGCTACTTTTAAGGAACCTGAGACCCCCTCCTTCAAAGGGAACCTGCGCTACTCTGCACAGGCGCTCTGAATTGTCCACTGCAACTACTTGGTGAAGTGCACGGGGATCTATCTGCTCTTCAGACACCAGGTGACTCCTCAATGTAGTCACACTGGCTCCTGTGTCTCTCAGAGCCTCTACCCTCTGTCCATTAATGGTAATCCACTGCCCGTATTTCTTAGTGTTTTCAGACAGGAGGGTCCTCTGGACCACCTCACTGCCCCCTAGTGAGACAAGGGTCATCTTAGCTGGCTCCCACCCACCTGGAACCAACTCCTCCCCAAGCGTTACACTGGCCAAACCCCTTGACTGAGCACCAGTGGGTGCCGGTGTAGCCTTGGGACATTTGGGGTCTCCCCTCACATGACCCACTTGGTCACCTGCAAAGCACTTGTGGGGACCCCCCTCCATGGGTTTCTCTTTGGAGAACCATGGTTTCTTTGCATTGTGGGGCTGGGAATTCTTACCCTGGAACTAGGTTGAGGTCTTTAGAGAACTCCCCCTGTTTACCCTTACCCCCCTTTCTTCTGAGAGGGATCATGCCCACCCTTGGCATGGTCTCCCCCATACCTCTTGCTCCCCCAATGGTCTGCTTCCTGTGCAAGCTTCCTGGGGTCAGTCAGCTTGCTGTCAATCAGGTGCTGGCGTAGCTCTGGAAAACAAAGACTATAGAAGTGCTCCCAAGTAATCAAATTGTACAGCTGCTCAAAATTGTTACCTTGCACCCAACCATCCTGTGACCTGCAAAAAGAGTTGACACATTCCAACTAATGTTCCCTTTAATTTTTTTCCAATGTGTGCAGCAGTGTAAGATCTGTGCTGCAGCCAAGGATATGTGCGCCAATAAATTTGCCATTCACGCAAGCGCAGTGCATAACTACCAAGATCTTTGGCATTTGCCTCTCCATAGCTCTGTTTTACCACTAAAGCAAAAAAGGGATATTTTTATAAACATTGCTCCATGTAATAGGGCATTAAGGCAGTTTTGTGACCTGATGGTACACCCCAAGGACATGACCTGTTAAGTACTACCTACACCCCAGTTAGAGAAAACAGAAATCAGGTTAAACCATTATGAATCTTTAATGAATACTCTCAGAGTGCTGCAGAGGGCCATGCACGCCAGCTAGAGCAAGCTGTACAATTAGTTAACATTTACAATTTAATGAACACACTACTGATAAATGCGATGATGCCCCTGACATAAGACAGGCTGAGAAATGTTCTTACCCAACCCACACATGGACTGTAGGAGGAGCCGCATCAGAGTTTAGACAAGTCAGGGTCCAACATTAGGTGTGTGACATGTTTGTTTCTCTTGCCGGTCCTTGCCATTCTTCCAGGGCTGATAAACTCGGTCTAAGTCAACTTTACCATTTGAGAGGTAGGCCTTTGTCCTCATCAGCATATCTTGGAGACTCTCCTCGAGTATGTTTCTTAATTTGGACTTGATTGAGTTCAAGAGGCTGAATCCTCGTTCGCAGTCTGCACTTAAAGCCTGAAAAGTTGCACAGACATCAACAAGCTGACATACAACATTATACTGTGCAGCATTCCACAGAGTGCAATTCACCATGTCTTGAAATGTCCTAAACAATCTGCTTTTTATATGTTCTGCCACCACATGTTTATAATCTCTGTATTGCTGAATAACATCATCAGGGGTGTCACAATCACCCAAGGCCAAGATTGTGTTGTTACTACATTGAAATCAAAGCTTGTCCATTCCTTGAGTTCATCTTCTCAGAACCTTCTTTCCGTGTGCTCACAAAGAAGTTTAATGAAAGATGAAATCGGCTCACTGTTATACTCTCGGTCTCCTCTGTTCAAATCCATCAGATTTCTTACTGTGTTGCTCCAAAAGACAGTGTCGCCCAAGTACTGTTCCTTGATTTGACCAATTTTTGCACTTGCATACTGTACAGCTTCTACAGTGGCCAAAGATCTTTTCAGAAACAACTTGCATAAAGATGCAAAGTTGACTAAAAATATCATACAGTGCTGCAAGTAAAATATGGCAGTTTGAGTCAGATAGTTTCTTGTAGCAATACTTAGCAATGGGGTCATTCTCCTCATTCTTTACAAGCTCAAAGTATTTAAGCGCAACCTCTTAATTACACAAGAGTGCATCAACTGCAAAATGCCTGGAAAGCCACTGCACTTCATTCAGTGGCCGAAAGGCGACCACTTCACATTCGGTGACCAAAGCAATTTCGTCCAGCTTGGACTTCCTTACAGGAGACCGGGAGAACACAGTGTACACAGTCCTCAATAATGTCTCCATTTCCCAGATCATCTGCACTTTTTTCCAGGCATCATCAACTCCCAAATCTTCTCAGTGAGCAACACAATGCTGCTCAACTAGATGGGGAATGGATTGTTTGAGGCAGGCAGCAACGCCATTGTTCTTTCCCAGCATCACTGATGCACCATCCGATATAAACATGACCATTCTCATAAGGTCCAGTTTATTGGCAATGTAGAAGCCTCTTACAGCTGTAGTGATAGCCTCCGCATTACATGTACTCAGTTACTATTCCCCCATTGTTTTGTGCTCTGTTGATGTTACAGATCAGAACTTAAAAGTAGATGATGAGCGTTTTTGTAAATGAAATATCTGTGCTCTCATCAATTATCAATGTGTGATATTGAGCGCTGCAAAGTTCTGCCATGGTGTCAGAGCCTGCCATGGTATCACGCTGTTGATGGCCTCCAAAAAGTCAAAGACATAGTTCTTGCTCCTCCAGCTGTCAGGTATCTTCACATACAATGCAAGGTAGTCATGGATGTCTTGAACAGACAACATAGAAGTGTTCATCCTGACCGCTAGCAACACATTGTTGATGAGAATCTTTATCTCTTCTGGCAGGGATCTTTGCTGTTCATCCACTTTAAGTCTGTTTGCTCTGTCAGTGGCGGTTTCTGTCAGCAAGGTCCGCACTCCAAAACCCAGCCTGACAGCAGCATTTTTGTTTCTTAAGGTCACTAATGCAGATTCATAAACTTTGCTAAATAGATGGCGCTTCAAGAAGTCCAGCTTCCAGCCATTGCTCCATTTCTTCCCGATAGAAAAGTCTCCTGCAAACTTTGCTTTGGCACATACTTTACAAATCAGGCCTACATCTGGGTTGTATTGAAATAGCTCTCCCAGTTGAACGCAAATCTTGCTCTGTGACTTCGATATCTCAGTCTCCACAATTTCTTTCATTCATTCTTCTGTGAACACAAGCCAGCATTTCTTTCTTTGTAGTGAAGCGTTGTCCTCTGCAGAAGTGACAACTTTGCATTTGAACATTTTGGTGGCAATCAGCCTGAACCCACTATGCCGCAAAACCTGAAAAAAAGGAAGATTATATTCATGAATGCAGTCTGCCAGACAGTCCTGAACTACCAGGACTTTTCTATTTGTTCCCACACCTGCCCGTCCAATTCTGTATGAGCACTGTCTGTGATACCTGCAATGGAAGAAAAGATGGTTAAAACAGGTTGCTAGTTTGTATTCTACCAGATGCACTGGAAGTGAAGTCTGCCAGATAATTACCTGGTCTGTCTGCTTCATGCCTGCCCTTTTAAATTTAGGTGTAACACTGTCGAAGATGTCTGCAATAGAAGAAAAAGCATTGTTAACACACATGGTTATGTTCCAATTTCATAGATGCACCACAAAGAAAAACTACCAAATAATTACCATGTCTTTCTGTTTGTAGTCATGTCTGCCCTTTCCAATCTACTATAAGTATCACTGTCTAAGAAGCCTGCAAAAGAAGAAACAATGGTTGAAGTATGGTGTCATATTATAATACACAAAGTGCACCACAAGGGAAATCTACCAAAAAATTACCTTGTCTTTCTGCTACTACTCAGGTGTGCCTGTTGAAATGTATGTGTACCACTGTTTGAGATGCCTGCAAAGAAGAATAAATGGTTCTCAGATGCATCACAAGGAAAAACTAGCAACTAATAACCAGCTCTATCTGCTACTACTCCCGTCTGCCTCTTCTGGTCTATGAGCTGCACAATCTGAGATGCCTGCAACAAAGGAAAAAGTGGTTAAATGTTGGTTAAAGCATGTTGTCATATTCTGATGTGCCAGGTAACCCAGAAGGGGATCTACCAAATGTTTACTTAGTCCTTCATCTACGCCGGCCAGCTCATTCAAATCTATACCTTGCACTGTCCGACCAACCTGTAAGAGAAGAAGAGGTGTGGATCATGAACGTGATTTATCAGGAGTCCCGTAATCCCACCTGGAACATCTACAGAATTACCTGGTCTTCATGAGTACTCATGCATGCCCATTCAAATCCAAATGTTTACCCTCTGCAAATGGAAGCAAGATATTTAGCATTAGTTATAGGAGTTACAAACCCAATGTGCATGCCAGTTCCAGAGGCTCCACTAGAAAAAAGCAACTGAATAGTTACCTGGGTTTTCAGTTTAGATGAACTCAGGTGAGTGCTCACATGGTTCCATATTACCATCTGTTTAAAAACCTGCATCATGCATTAGACCTTCTGTGATGCAGCCTTTACAGGCCTCGAGAGATCTGCTCGCCCACTTGCTAGGACTAATCAGATTTTCCCTGGGTAAGCTATTTTTTGGTCCTACTGACCCTTTCTGGCGAGCTGACAAAGAACAGGTATTCAGTTCATTCAGAAAGTGAATGAGCAAGAAAAGTTCCTTTAAATCTTGTTTTTATTTTGTCACGTTTGCTGTGGGCTCAAAGAAAAAAGTCCAATACTTATTTCTTCTTACAATTTGCTGCTTTTTTCTCCTGGGGTTTAGTGGTTACTTTTCTGTCTTTAACTGCAAAGCTAGAGTATTTTGTAAAGTGAACCTTCAGACAAACGTGCTGTTCAGGGAGTGTGTAATGAAAAGCTGCAGGATGTCAGGGTTTTGTTCTAGCAACCTGCATGTAAATAGCTTGTAAATCAAATGTACAAATATTTTGAAATATATTTCAATAGTTTCTAAAGTACATTTTGTGTAATTCAATGTGATGACACAATCATTTTAATAGGATCAAAACAAGCCAGAACACTTTACTTGGTGATGTGCAAATAATTTACCTGGAATTTGTACTACGTACTTGGTGTCCAAAATATACCTACTCCTTCAGGCAGACATTGACATGGAGATATTTTTTTAATCTCCTTACTTTGTAGGTTATTGAAGTTCATGATTCTCAGCTCCGGTGTTGCCAGATTGGGCGATTTCCCTCACAAATGAACAATATTTTTCCCATTTGTGCTGGAAAAAAGCCAATTGCAGGTGCCTAATTGTTGGGCGCTTATTAGCCCGTTGTGCGGAAAATTGTTTGCGGGCTGCGCCACCAGCAGCGGATGTGCACTCACTATTCTCCTCTCTCCAGGCAGCCAGCCACAGAAAAGTTACCCAGCGAGTCAGCGATGCCCACGCGGGCCCTGGCCCACCACGTCACCACCACCACCTGCCTTCCCACATGAGAATATATTAAATAGACTCAGTCACATGATCCAGGCTGCAGTGAGTGACTGAGTGCGCGGCCTGCGGTTGTGGGCAGGACAAGCCTGCCCCTGCTGAGTGACAGCGAATGAGCATGCGATTTGCAGCATGCGTGCAGCATTGATTGGACAGTGTGGGCTGTCAGTTAGTGGAATGTGGACGACTGTGGAAAATGGTTGGATACAAATTATTTATGTACGACACATGCAGCAGCCGGCAGCAGTCAGCAGCACGTGTGTGGGTGGTTGTACCTGTGATTAAACTGATGACGAAGATCATTCATGTAATAATGTCGCTAATTGGTGGTGTTAACAGACCACACTCCGTTCATCCTTAAAGGCCGTGGTGTTGGGCTGTGGGCTGTCAATCTAGCAGAATGTGAAAGCGCTACCAACTGACGGCCCTGCCAAAAAGTATTTGCCTGCCCCCGCGGCACAGTTAAAAAGCTGCAAAGGTGTGCACGTGAGCCCTCTTTTCTCTTGTGCGTGGCACTCGCTGAGTCGCTGACTTGTGTGTGCCTGTGCCTGTGCCCTGCCCAGCCCCAGAGTGAGAGACTGGGGCCCGGGAGACTCCCCCTTCCTGTTGTGTGGATGCCACGGCCCCAGGCCAAGAGTCAAGCCGAACAACCTGCTGCCTGACCACCCCCCCCCCCCCGACACTGATGTGCAGTCGGTGAGCAGAAGACAAGGTAAGGCAGGTGTGCTTCAATTTAATTCCTGATTGCCTGTAGTTAAATGGTCGCCCATAAGTTGATGTAATTTGATTGCGGCATCACTCTCGCGTCACTCTCACTCTTCGCTGGCTCACAGTCGCAGTGGTCAAAGTGGTGTGGACGGGTGGAAGGGATTTATCATTAAAAATGTGGCACAAAAACTGGTTAATCTGCTTTGGTTAGGATGGAATCAGTGTTTAATTTGTAAATAAAAAGGTGCTGGTGCCCAAAGCCCTCCTCTTGAACACGCCACTGCTGGAATTAAATGTGCGAACATGTAATACTGAGGGAGCCTAATCCTGAAGCCATCTTGGGCCTCTTCAATCCATTCAAAGCCACTCCCTGCCCCTTCGGCTCATTCTTGCAGCTTTCGGCTTAATTCCCTTTGTGACACTTTTTCGTTTTTCTCTTCCTCTGTCTTTCCCATGTCTTTTGCTCGCATTAAATGCTTGAGACAGAAAAATAAGTGCAGGCAGTTAAAAAAAGTGTTGATACTCCGCACCGGAAACAACAAGCACAAATTAAGCACTGTAAAAAAGACCATTTGCTCATCATTGCCCCATACCACTGAGGCAATAAAAATCAGAGTTTTGAGGCACTGCAAAGAAGTGTGAGTCAGACTTCTCTGCACTGCCTGGAAACTCTGATTTTTATTGCCGCAATAGTGTGGGGCAATGGTGGTCTAATGGTCTTTTCTATTGTCACTATAACCAGAGAGGTGAGCGATCCTTCACTCCTGATTCACACCGTGTGAATCAGGAGCAAGGGATCGCTCACCTCTCGGCTTACAGTGACAGTACAAAAGCAGTGAATAATTATTAGATAAAAACGTGTTGGTGCCCAAAGCCCTCCTCCTAAACATGTGGCTTCTGCAATTAAATGTGCAAACACGTAATACTGAGGCAGTGTAATCCTGAAGCCATCTCTGACCTCTTCGATCCATTTAAAGCCACTGCCTGCCCCTTCAGCTCACTCTTGCAGCTTTCTGCGTTCTCCCTTACTTAATACTGAGGTAGCACCATCTCAGCCCTCTTTAATCCTTTTAAAGACAATACATAAACCCTCAAATTTGAACAGACCTGGTTCACACTGCCGAATTCTGTATAATCTGTAAATAGTAGACAGGGTACTGAGGAAGGCAAAGGAGGAGAGAATTACAGCAGTACAGCCTAGATGTAAGAGCCTTGAGAACAGTTCTGTGATAATCAAAAGTAAAAAGGTCACAAATCTTTGTCACCTCATCGACTGCAGCAGAAAAAGTGTGTTGAAGAAGCAATGCAAATATGAGCGTTAATTAATATTTAAATAGAATAAAAATTAACCACCAAATTCCATGCAGAAGTGCTTTGTGGGAGGCTCAAATTGAGCAACCATCAGTCAGAACCCCAGGCAGACTTCTGTTCTGGAAGAGTTGAGGCTTTGGGTGTGCCATCACCCTTCACCCAGTGCTTAATTTGTAAATAAAAAGGTGCCGCTGCCCAAAGCTCTCCTCTGAAACACGCAGCTGCTGCTATTAAATGTCAGAGCACGGAATACTGAGGCAGCATAATCCTGAAGCCATCTCGGACCTCTTTAATCCATTTACCGCCACACCTTGCACCTTCAGCTCATTCTTGCAGCTTTCTGCTATTCCCCTTCATGATGCTTTTTTGTTGTTTTCTTCCTCCGTTTTTTTTCCATATGTGTCTTTTGCTCGCAGTAAATGGTTGAGGCAGAAAAATAAGTGCTGGCTCTCAAAAATAAGTGCTGGTGCGCCGCACTAGAAACAACAAGCACAAATTAAGCACTAGATGGAATCACATAAAGGTTGGTGAGGACAAAGAGTTATTGTTTTCGACTCGTAATTCAAGGGGGTTACCAGCTGAGCTGTGCAGTATGTGTTTTAAAATGTTTGCTTCAGCCTACCATTGTATTATTTCAGTGTTAAAAGTTTGAGCTACTTTTTAGGCTGGGACTGGTTCATTTTGGGATTACTTTGGGCTGGTCCTTTCACAGTTTTGGGTGTTTGAGGGCTTTTAAAATTTAGATTTTCCTAGCCTTGGTGTCAGAAAGGCTAGATTGTATTAAAGACACGGAGGCGAGTATTATGCATTTCTTTTCTCACTTTATTAAACAGCAGCCAAGAACTACTAATCCCAGAAACCCTGGGAGAAAAAACTACCAAACAACATCACAATGGGGGTGACCAATCCGACATCGAGCTTGCACATAACCATCTTGACTGAGAGCAACAAGCCCTCTTTTCTTGCGAGAGTCAGTCAAAACCAGAATCTGAGAGCACAAATAGAACCATATGCAAAGTCAGAAGAGTGGAGAAGAAATCCTTGCAGAATTCTATGAGGAACTGAGAAGAAAAAACTGTTGAGAAAGAACTTGGGCACGGAGGTACCAGGCCAGGAGAAACAGGAAGAGGATCAACTGGAAGTAGCAGACCTGGTTGAAGGCGTGGCAGCTGCAGAAGAAGAAATAGGGAGGGTTAAATTAAATGTTGAGGGATAATACTCGCCTCAGTGTCATTAATAAAATCTTGCCCTTCTGAAACCAAGGCTAGGAAAATCTCAATTTTATTACAAGACCAGAGGCTCATATTACGCTTGTTTAAAGCAACAAAATAACGGTGTCCAATGGATGATCAACAGGTTTACAATAAAAAGTTTTAAACGTACTAACGTTTGACCAATCTGCAGATCTGAAGATATCCTGTAAACTAGCCCCTGCCCAAAAGGATTGAGAAGCCATAGCTCCTCTCACTGAATGAGCACCATAAGAAAGGGTAGAAACACCAGCCAGGGACATGAGCCATCTAACCCAACGAGCCAAGGTGGAAGTCGAGACAGGTTTGTGGGGTTTCTGAAAGGAAATGAGTAATTGAGAAAAGGATGGAATCCTGAGATCTGAAGTCCGGGAAATGTAAGACTTCAAACAATTACGAACACACAATTTAGGTTGAGAGGGAAAAAAGGGATAATAAACAGTAGATAAATTAGTCTTGGTACGCCTATTGACTTGAAAATAAACACCTAAAGAGGAAAAACAAAAGGAGGAAACATCCAGAGCTTTAACATCTGATACACGTTTAATAGAGACTAAACACAAGAGCACAGTCAATTTTGCAGACAAATGTTTTAGCAATAAATTAGAATTATTCGGCCATGCGGGAAATAATCGAAGTACTGAATCAACTTCCCACATCACATTGTATTTAGGGACTGGACGCTTAGCAAAACGTACTCCCTTTAAAAGTCGACAAACCAATGGGTGTTCACCAACAGGCCTTCCATCCACCCTGAAATGTTCTGAAGAGATCGCAGACCTGTGAGTATTAACAGTATGATAAGCCTTACCTTGTGAGGCTAAGGAATCCAGAAAATTCACCACTAAGGTGACATCTGCTGAAAAAGGATCTGAATCCCTGTCCAAACACCAGCTACATCAAACCAACCAGGTGGATCTATAGACTCTTGTGGTACCCGGAGCCCAGGATTGCTGAACTAACTGGACAGCTTCCTCTGAAATGCCTGGGGTTCTCCAGGAAGCCCTGAAATTATCCACGCTATGAGATGACCCTGTGGAAGCAGAGATTTTTGTGATAAAAATCTGGAGTTAATGTGTACTCATTTTCAAGATAGATTAATGTGTGGTTTAATTTTATTAATGATCATATTACCAAGTTACACGTTTAAATAATGCCCACCATCTTATGTGGGCCTATGTTAACTTAGCATGAATAGAATTATTTTTCATTTATTCTGCACATATTCTTCTCAATGTGGTTCTTAAATAATGAACGTGGAAACAGCAACATCTACTGCTACTGAAATAAAAGCTGTGGTACTGAAAATTCTGGACCCGTGTTATAAACATCGTCGTATCACAACGATTTTGGTATCAGCAGACCGAGAATGATTAGAACAGTATGCACAAGCATTGTATTCATATTCAGGTGACAAAATCACCCGAATATCAGAGTTTCCGTCCTGAAACTCTGAGGTTCCATTTAAACGACAGCCATTTTGTGATTGCCCTCACATAGGCCAATGACTAATGCCGAAAATGAGTCTGAAGGACACGTACATCTTTGCTGACTCCTCTGTGACCTGGGCAAGCTGACTCCACTGCCTGAAGCCAAACCTGTTCGGCCAGTTTCATTCCCAGTGACCGAATGAGATTAGTATCAAGGCACAACACATCATAAAACCTTTAATCACACACAAACCATGCCTAATCTTACACACACCTGTCCCTGTTTCTTTCTTTATGACTTGCTTTACAAGGAGGAGGTGCCTGTTTATATTAGGGGTCCGTCGATATCTGATGAAAGTACTGAGCCTTGCCGGGTAATTGATTGAGGGCTGGACAAACTGAAATATGGCTTGTCATCATAACCCTGCTATTTCTTTGTAGTGAAAATATGTGAATATTCAACTGTAAAATAAGGAATGTTTGCCTAAAGCATAATATTTTGTATAAAAGAGAAGGTTAGCTTTGCAAGGGGAGCAGTCTCCTGAGAATATACACCGTGTTGTGCTTCTAGGATACCTGTTACTGGCTGCAGCCAATAAACAAGATCTTTGACTTCACCAAGAAGACTCTGTGTTTCTGTAGTCTGAAACAGGAAGGACTCGAAGTCTTAGGGTGTGTTCCCTGGCACCACTGGGTTCTGAAAAACCCAGTACTTCAAAGCTTACACAAGGTCAACGTCTGATGTAATTAACTAAATGTTTCAATTGCTGTTCAAAGTCTTAGTATTCTCACTGTTAGAAAAATGTAACTAGCATGTGTATCTCCCTCGAGGGTGGAAGTAAATGCAACAAAGTACATCACATGACCTGAGCACGAGTTCTTGACGAGGGGGAAACAAAGGATCCACAGACGAGACGGAAGAGAAGGAAGTCTAGGATACAAATGTATTAGTTAAAGGGAATCAACAACCAATGGAAACCATGAATTCTGTCTAAATGCACAATTTCTAGATATCTGTCTTTATTCTAATTAGTCATATTTTCCTCACCTTGTGTCTTATCCAACCATTTTCATTTGTACTTTTCAAATTAACGTTCTGTCACCACTTCTTTGGGGCAGACGTCTTTGGGGAGACTCGTAGATCTTACTTGGGAGGTTTTGTCAACATCAGGACAGTGCCTGCTCTACGGGCGACAAAAATGCAAAAACCCAGTCTTTATGCAAGAGCATAATTCATGCATTCTGTTTATATGCAGTATGTTAACCATTTGCATTGCAGATCTTAACCTTGAAAAACACTATTAATGATGTTTGCAATAACTGTTCATTTGCAAGGTATTGCTGCAGGCTTACTGAGTGTGTTAAGGTGTGGTCCCTTTCTAGTACCTTCTAGAAGCTGTAAGGCATGGTTTTAAAGATGCTTACAAATGCATTTACAAAGAAGTTTTGACACGGAGATCCGGAGTGAAAAATCAATGACCAAAGGTCTATTTATTTTTGCTGCAGCAAAGAGGACAGATTTACAACTGGCATCCCTGGCCCGAAGTAAAGTGTGCTAGCATGGAGCGTTTAACAGTGATATTTGTACTCATACATCAAAGGATACATAAAGTATGTAAATAATGATATACGTCATACAGATATTTTAAGGAGGTAATCGGTTTCCACACACCGGTTCCATTCCCTGCTTTGTCCTTGACTCCCTTCTGCAGCTGCCTGACTTCCCACATTCTTGAGACCCTTCAAAGGATTGCGTGGTTCAAAGGTATAGATCAGTGGTTCCCAACCTGTGGGCCGGGGACCCCTGGGGGTCCGCGAAGCCTCCTCAGGGGGTCCGCGGCTGCTTAAGAAAATTAATAATATTAGGTCCCAGCTATCAGTAATGACTCCTTGGGGGTCCCTGTGTTCCAATAATGATTCAGTGGGGGTCCCCGGGCTCCAGTATTGATAAAATGGGGGTCCACAGAAGTCAAAAGGTTGGGAACCACTGGTATAGATATCAGCCTTTCCCTCCCCAAAATACAACAGCTGAGGTCGGTTAGTTATTTTTACCACATGATTATAATGAGTAACGTGCCCCAGCTATGGAAAGAAACCAGCTGCAAGCCTGTGGTGTGGAGCCAGGCTTATTTTACTTAAACAATATACATAAGATAACATATGTGATAGGCAGTGCGTTCAGAGAGAGAGAACTCAAACTACATGTTTTAAAGGAAAAGGAGCAATAAAAAATGAATTCTTACAAAGCTTTCCCTGCAGCATGACTGGGTGTGGTTTGTGGGCTGGGCCAGAATCTATATAAGGGAGCCAGCCCAGCTCCACATGCTCACTATTCAGAGGCCCCGGTGCAGAGCAGCAGCAACTTCCTGAGCTCCTGTTCCGGAGGCCTACCTTGATGTTCCAGGCCTGCCCTCATTATATTGGTGATCTTTGAGCTGGGTGGTAAGGCGGAGGTCGGGCTGGGCCCAGGACCCCCTTCTCAAAGACTTTCGAGTTTTGGGCCTAGTTGTGAAACTTCCAGTGTGCGCGATCTTTTCATGGCATTTGCATATTCTTGTTCGAATTGGCAGAGTGCGAGATTCAATCCCAGCATGTAAACCTTGACATTCAGATCGGCAACAGTGTGCGCGATCATTTAATGGCATTTGCATATTCTTGTTCGAATCGCCAGTGTGCACGATTCATTCCCAGCATGTAAACCTTGATGTTCAGATCAGCAACAGTGTGCGCGATCATTTCATGGCATTTGCATATTCTAGTTCGAATCGGCAGAGTGCGCGATTCATTCCCAGTATGTAAACCTTGACGTTCAGATTGGCAACAGTGTGCGTGATCATTTCATGGCATTTGCATATTCTTGTTCGAATCAGCAGTGTGCACGATTAATTCCCAGCATGTAAACCTTGACGTTCAGATCGGCAACAGTGTGCGCGATCATTTAATGGCATTTGCATATTCTTGTTCGAATCAGCAGTGTGTGATTCTTTCCCAGCATGTAAACCTTGACTTTCAGATCCGCCAACAGTGTGCACGATCATTTCATGGCATTTGCATATTCTTGTTCGGATCGGCAGAGTGCGCGATTCATTCCCCGCATGTAAACCTTGACGTTCAGATCGGCAACAGTATGCGCAATCATTTCATGGCATTTTCATATTCTTGTTTGAATCGGCAGTGTGCGCGATTCATTGCCAGCATGTAAACCTTGACATTCAGATCAGCAACAGCGTCCGCGATCATTTCATGGCATTTGCATATTCTTGTTCGAATCGGCAGTGTGCGCGATTCAATCCCAGTATTTAAACCTTGATGTTCAGATCGGCAACAGTGTGCGCGATCATTTAATGGCATTTGCATATTCTTGTTCGAATTGGCAGTGTGCGCGATTCATTCCCAGCATGTAAACCTTGACGTTCAGATCGGCAACAGTGTGCGCGATCATTTCATGGCATTTGCATATTCTTGTTTGAATCGGCAGTGTGCGATTCATTCCCAGCATGTAAACCTTGATGCTCAGATCGGCAACAGTGTGCGTGATCATTTCATGGCATTTGCATATCGTTGTTCGAATCGGCAGTGTGCGCGATTCATTCCTAGCATGTAAATCTTGACGTTCAGATCAGCACAGTGTGTGCGATCATTTCATGGCATTTGCATATTCTTGTTCGAATCGGCAGAGTGCGCAATTCATTTCTCTCATGTAAATCTTGGCATTCAGATTGGCAACAGTGTGCGCGATCATTTCATGGCATTTACATATTCTTGTTTGAATCGGCAACAGTGTGCGCGATTCAACCCTGGCATAAAGCGCTTGGCTCTTAGTTCAACAGTGTGCGCGATCATTTCATGGCATTGAAAACTTTGGTGAGTTGTGTTTGTTGAGGCGCACACACTTATCCTGAGCCTTTGGATTTTCTATGAAGATGCTTAATTCAAAGTGCGACATTCTTTGTACATATTAAGTCCCTAGTACAGTTCCTGTTGTTTTCAGGGAATGTTCAGATAGCCTTTGTCCTCATATAAAAATGCAATGTTTATTCTGAAACAATATTCAAGAAGGTTCTTGTTTTCTAGACAGTACGTGGTATTTCATGAAAAGCTCATATGAAACATTGTATTAACGCATTCTTGATTTTTCCAGGTACCTAGACTTCTCGAGGTCTAGTTATAGTCATTTCTTAGGTTATTCATGATTACAGTATAAGAACTTTTAGAACTATAGCCTATTGAAAGTCAATGTGATTATATCTTGATATTGTGTTGCTTAACCTCTTCCTTCCTACAGGTGTCCTTCCCAGCTGTTCCCTACCTAATCCCCTTTTCGCCCACTTGGACTCTCTCAGGCTCTGTGGTATTTCTTTCTGAGCTTTGGAGCTGTCTAGTGGTGGACATGTTGGGAACGTGCCCAGACCCCGAGGATCTGGTCTCCCTGACAGAATAGTGAACCCACGAATTTAATATCCTCCTGGTTTGCGTGTATTCTCAGCATGGCCACATTGGACGAGCTAGGAAAAGTTACCGCGCAGCTCCAAGCAGAGGTAGTGTCATCAAAGGATATAGTAGCCAGCTTAGCTGAGAAAGTGAGTCAGTTGCAGGAAAGGGTAGAAAAGAAGGAACAAAGTCCTTTGGGTGTGTCTTGGCCTGGTCCTCCTTCTCAAGCTTCGGGAGGTAAACCTCCTATGAACATTTCCCTCAATGTTCCCTCGGCTATCCCCCTAGCTCCTCCAGAACGTTTTTTAGGCAATCCACTGAAAGCGCAATTTTTCTTGGTTCAAGGGGAATTACATTTTACCTGCCGACCAAACACTTTCCTTGATGCCCAATCCAGGGTGGCCTTCTTGTTATCTTACCTTACGGGGGACGCAGCCACCTGGGCAATCCCTCTTGTGCGTAAAGACAGTCCCCTACTTTACAATTGGAGACATTTTGTCCGTGAGATTGAACGAGTGTTTGATCGGGAAACAGTGACGTTGTCGGCAGATTGTGAACTATTAGACTTGCGACAAGGTAACCAAGATCTAGTTTCCTACTTAGCGAGTGTTAATCGCCTGGTAGCAGAGACATCATGGCCTGAAGAAAAGCAAGCAGCTTTGTTTTACAAAGGACTCAAGGATGAGTTAAAGGACATTCTTGCCCAGATAGATCCGCAGCCTACAGATTGACAAGATCTAATAAACCTTGTTTTGAGACTAGATCATCGTCTTGCAGAGCGAAGGGAAACACGCAAAAAGACTGAGAAATATTCCTGGCGTGTTCACAATCATAGAGAATCAGGAACTCAGAAAGAGAGAACTCCGGAACCCATGGAAATTGGAACTGTCAGGAGACCTTTGACCAAAGACGAAAAGGACCTACGTAGAAAGAACGGACAATGTCTTTATTGCAGGCGCAAGGGTCACTTCGCCAAAGATTGTCCAATCAAACCAAAGAGCAAACGAGGTCCTGTCCAGAAAATTGCAGCCAATGTACAAGTTGAGCCGGAAAACTAGATCACCCAAGATGTAAAGAAGGGTTGCTCTTGGGTGTTACTGTGGACCCTTCACAGTCTAGGCATCTCAAGCTGGGCATTAAGGTTCAAGTAAAGAAAAAGAACTATTTGAAGAACGCCCTCGTAGATTCTGGGGCTACCGGGAACTTTGTTGATGCCCAATTGGTTCGCGCATGGCGATCCCATGCACCAAGAAAAAGATTCCAGAGATAATACAAGCAGTAGACGGAAATCCCTTGACTGGAGGCCCAGTAACTCTTCAGACTATCCCCTTGTCGGTGATCTGTGATGGGGGAGATCAAAGAGCCAAGCACGAAGAGAAGCTCATCTTTGACGTTATCCATGCTCCTCAGTATGGATTTATCCTTGGCTTACCATGGTTAACTCATCACAATCCTGAGATTAACTGGGTAGAACGGAAAGTCATGTTCTCTTCCGCCTTATGTAATGAGAAATGTCTCCAGATGTCTCGAGTCACCAAAAATTGCAACTCTCACATAGCCACTGCAGCGGAGAAAGAAGTAAAGTTGCCCAGGCAATATTCATCCTATGAAGATGTGTTCGATGAAAGAGAAGCAGAAACCTTGCCTCCTCATAGACCTTATGACTGCCAAATTGATCTAACTCCAGGTGAGATACTCCCTAGCTGGCAGAACATGAAATTCAACACTTACAAAAGTACCTAGATCAATTCTTAGAGAATGGTTTCATCAGTCCTTCCAAGTCTCCTGCAGCCTTTCCTTTGTTTTTTGTCACCAAGGCTAATGGGGACCTTTGAACCTGTATTGACTATCGGGGTTTAAACAAGATCACAGTCAAGAGCAAATAGCCCTTGCCTCTGATTCCTGTCTTGTTGGATCAAGTAAAAAATGCAAAAATGTACACTAAGCTCGATCTACGAGGTGCTTACCACTTAGTCAGAATGAGAGAAGGTGACAAATGGAAAACTGCGTACAAGACAAGATATGGGGGGTGATTCTAAGTCCGGCGGGCGGCGGAGGCCTCCCGCCAGACTTCCCCCACCAAAATACCGCTCCGCGGTCGAAAGACCGCTGAGGGTATTTTGGGATTTGCCCTGGGCTGGCGGGCGACCGCCAAAAGGCCGCCTGCCAGCCCAGGGCAAATCAACCTTCCCACGAGGACGCCGGCTCAGAATTGAGCCGGCGTAGTGGGAAGGTGCGACGGGTGCAGTGGCACCCGTCGCGTATTTCAGTGTCTGCAAAGCAGACACTGAAATACAAAGTGGGGCCCTCTTACGGGTGCCCCTGCAGTGCCCATGCCATTGGCATGGGCACTGCAGGGGCCCCCAGGGGCCCCGCGGCACCCCCTACCACCACCCTGTTCCTGGCGGGAGACCCGCCAGGAACAGGATGGCGGTAGGGGGTGTCAGAATCCCCATGGCGGCGGAGCGCGCTCCGCCGCCATGGAGGATTCTGTAGGGCAGCGGAAAACCGGTGGGAGACCGCCGGTTTTCCTAGTCTGACCGCGGCCGAACCGCTGCGGTCAGAATGCCCTGCGGGGCACCGCCGGTCTGTCGGCGGTGCTCCCGCCGACCCGACCGCCGGGGTCAGAATGACCCCCATGGTCTCTTTGAATACACCGTCATGCCCTTTGGACTGTGCAATGCTCCACCTGCATTTCAATTTTTCCTGATTGACGTCCTTAGAGAGTATCTAGACATATCTACCATAGTCTTTATCGATGATATTTTCATCTACTCTGACAATGAAGCCGAACAAGTACAACATGTCAAGAAGATTCTCACAGCTCTTTGAAAGCATCATTTATATTGCAAACTAACCAAGTGTGAATTTCATGTTACCACAGTTGAGTTTTTAGGGGTTATCCTTACCCCTCAAGGTATGGTCATGGCAGAAAAGAAAGTACAAGCAGTATCCGATTGGCCCACTCCAAAGACTGTTCGAGATGTAAAGTGCTTCTTGGGTTTTGCAAACTTTTATCGCAGGTTTATAAACCATTTCTCTCAGACAGTGGCACCAATCACCAAGTTATTGAGAAAGAAATAAAAATGTGTGTGGCCTCCAGAAGCTGACAGACCCTTTTCAACTTTGAAAGAAGCTTTTTACACTGCCCCAGTCTTGACTCACCCTGATGTGGATTGTCCATTTATAGTTGAAGCAGATGCCTCAGATGTGGCAATTGGTGCAGTCTTGTCACAACAAACTAAAGACACTGGCCAACTTCATCCTGTAGCTTACATGTCTCGAAAACTGAACGAAGCCGAACAGAACTATGTCATTGCTGAGAAAGAGCTTCTGGCGATACGTGAAGCCTTTAAAGAGTGGAGACATCATTTGTTGGGTGCCAAGTACACTATCACAGTATATACTGATCATCGCAATCTCCAGTTCATGAGTTCAGCTAGACTTTTGACTCCTCGGCAATTAAGCTGGATGCTGTTTTTTGCAGAGATCGATTTTGTGGTAACTTTTCGTCCTGGTAAGGATAATCGCAAAGCAGACGCCTTGTCTCGCCAAGAGTCTACCACGTTACCTACAATCCAGCCTTCCAGAGCTATCATTGCTCCAGACAGGGTCCTCTGCATCATAAGGACCGAAGACTTCTTTGAAGACATCCGTAATTTCTTCACCATTGAGAAATGGCAGGCATGGGCTCAAGCAGATCCCGAAAGATCAATCAAGCAAGGACTACCTTTCCATGACGCATGTTTGTTCGTGCCAACTACCAAGCTTCGCAGGTTAGTATTTCATTGGTTGCATGTTATACGTACGGCAGGTCACCCAGGCACTCCTAAAACTCTTGAATTAATCCAATGCTATTTTTGGTGGCCTACTCTGACAAAAGACGTTAAAACAATGGTCACTAACTGCGAAGTCTGTGCTCGCACCAAGACAAGTCATTCAAAACCGAAAGGTTTGTTGCATCCGCTCCCAACTCCACTTCGACCTTGGGAACACATCTCGTTAGACTTCATTACAGGTCTACCAGTTGTTCAACAGCACTCAGTAATCCTTGTGGTGGTAGATAGTCTCACGAAATATGGACATTTCATTGCCTGTAAGAAATTGCCCACCTCCAGTGAACTGGCAACCATCCTACTGAATAGAGTGGTCTGTTATCACGGGCTGCCGAGAATGATTCTCTCCGATCGAGAATCGCAATTTGCCTCCAACTTCTGGAAAACGTGGTGCAAAACGCTTCAAGTTACAACCACACTATCTACTAGCCATCATCCTCAAACAGATGGTCAAACTGAGAGACTAAATCAGACATTGAAACAATACCTGCGTGCTTACGCTGAGAAAGCACTTCATTCCTGGACATCAATGCTCTGGTTAGCTGAACTAGCCTACAATAACTCTTTCACAGCTCCACTGGTGTCACACCCTATTTTTGGCTTGTTTGGCTACCATCCTGATACCTTGCCCATCACGATTCCTCAAGAAAGTTCTCTTACACCAGCTGTGTCTGAAAACTTTCAACATCTCCACCAAACCCAGAAGCTGATTCAACAGCATCTAGAAAAAGCTAAACAAAAATACAAAACGCACTACGGCAAGAAACATTGTGAAGGACCTCAGTGTCAACCAGGTGATAAAGTGTGGCTTTCTACAAGACATATTGACTTCAAGAAAAAACACATGTTTAATCCCAAATTCATAGGTCCTTACACTCTCCTCCAGCAAATTAATCCAGTGACCTATAAACTGCAGTTGCCCCGGTCACTACGTATTCATCTGGTGTTCCATACTTCCCTCCTGAAAAAAGCAGTCCAGAAGGTACGCTCCCAACCAACTCTAGGTCTAGTACAGGGGGAATTGGAATACGAAGTGAAACAGGTGTTGGATTCCAAGCTTAGAGGTAGTAACCTGTGGTATCTGATCTCTCGGAAAGGTTACGGTCCTGAAAGCAACTTATGGGTCTCCGCACCTGACGTTGATACTCCACGACTAGTGAGGCGTTTTCATCGTCTTAACCCAGGCAAACCAGGCCCTAGAGCGCATTTGGGAGAGGGGAGTACTGTCAACATCAGGACAGTGCGCGCTCTCCGGGCGAAAAAAATGCAAAAATCCAGTCTTTATGCAAGAGCATAATTCATGCATTGTGTTTATATGCAGTATGTTAACCTTTTGCATTGCAGATTTTAACCTTGAAAAACACTATTAATGATGTTTGCAATAACTGTTCATTTGCAAGGTATTGCTGCAGGCTTACTGAGTGGGTTAGAGTGTGGTCCCTTTCTAGGACCTTGTAGAAGCTTTCCCTGAAGCATGACTGGGTGTGGTTTGTGGGCTGGGCCAGACTCTATATAAGCTCCACATGCTCACTATTCAGAGGTCCCGGTGCAGAGCAGCAGCAACTCCCTGAGCTCCTGTTCCGGAGGCCTACATTGATGTTCCAGGCCTGCCCTCATTATATTGGTGATCCTTGAGCAGGGCGGTAAGGCGGAGGTCGGGCTGGGCCCCCGACCCCGTTCTCAAAGACTTTCGAGTTTTGGGCCTAGTTGTGAAACTTCCAGTGTGCGCTATCATTTCATGGCATTTGCATATTCTTGTTCGAATCGACAGTGTGCGCGATTCATTCCCAGCATGTAAACCTTGACGTTCAGATCGGCAACAGTATGCGCGATCATTTCGTGGCATTTGCATATTCTTGTTCGAATCGGCAGAGTGCGCAATTCATTCCCAGCATGTAAACCTTGACGTTCAGATCGGCAACAGTGTGCGCGATCATTTCATGGCATTTGCATTATCTTGTTCGAATCGGCAGTGTGCGCGATTCATTCCCAGCATGTAAACCTTGACGTTAAGATCGGCAACAGTGTGCGCAATCATTTCATGGCATTTGCATATTCTTGATTCGAATCGGTAGAGTGCGTGATTAATTTCTCTCATGTAAATCTTGGCATTCAGATCAGCAACAGTGTGCGCAATCATTTCATGGCATTTACATATTCTTGTTTGAATCGGCAACAGTGTGCGCGATTCAACCCTGGCATAAAGCGCTTGGCTCTTAGTTCAACAGTGTGTGCGATCATTTCATGGCATTGAAAACTTTGGTGTGTTGTGTTTGTTGAGCTGCACACACTTATCCGAACATTTGGATTTTCTATGAACAAGCTTAATTCAATGTGCAGTATTCTTTGTGCATATTAAGTCCCTAGTACAGTTCCTGTTGTTTTCAGGGAATGTTCAGATAGCCTTTGTCCTCATATAAAAATGCAATATTTATTCTGAAACATTATTCAAGAAGGTTCTTGTTTTCTAGATAGTATGTGGTATTTCATGAAAAGTTCATATGAAACATTGATTTTTCCAGGTACCTAGACTTCTCAAGGTCTAGTTATAGTAATTTCTTAGGTTATTCATGATTACAGTACAAGAACTCTTAGAACCATATTCTACTGAAAGTCAATGTGATTATATCTTGATATTGTGTTGTTTAACCTCTTCCTTCCTACAGGTCTCCTTCCCAGCTGTTCCCTACCTAATCTCCTCTTCCCCCACTTGGACTCTCTCAGGCTCTGTGATATTTCTATCGGAGCTTTGGAGCTGTCTAGTGGTGGACATGTTGGGAAAGTGCACAGACCCCGAGGATCTGGTCTCCCTGACAGTTTTTCCTTAATCAGTTATTTCGGGAGATGCATTGTCAAATGCTTTAATGGTTTAGTATAGCTTATAGTCCAAATTCGAAACCATTATCCTATCCCATCCTGTAACCTCATGCTGTTTGCTGATGGTGTCCCTCTGATGAAGCGTACTGAGTTGCTGTTCCTGTTGTGCATTGGGTAATGTATGAAATGTACTTGTTATGTGTTTTTGTTTTTCAGGTGCCAGCTGCAACTCACTGATCAGCTGTTGCTAATGGTTTTGATATAACCCGAGTTAGATGTTTTTCTAAATTTGTGTTACTAAAACTTTTACATGAAGCCCAATATGTTAATGCTAATCAGTGGTTAATGAGGGAAATTATTTTTCTTTACATGCTCTACTGTTATTAATACCAGTGTCATTGGTCGTTTTAATGTGCTTGATATCGTTGATACGGATTTTGGTGTTATGCTTTTGTATTGTAACTCTTGAGTTGATTTGTTTACTTATTTTGATTAAACTCAGATATATGAGACGTTCTCATCAGTCTTTGTTAACTCTCTATATGTATCATTTGTGTTTGAGAATTATTTTCGTGACATTAGCTTTGTTAATTAAGGGAAATAAATTGTTATATTTTACTAAATTGGTATGAATATTGGAGTCTTATGATATTGTATTGATTCTTATGATGTTCTTATGATGTGGTGGTGATTATGATGTGATGCAAGTAACATCCCCTCTATACAATGTCGGTTCGGTTCATCGGCCTGATGTGTGAAACCCACTATGTGATCTGTGGTAATAGCTAGGGTTTCTCCGCATGTTAAAAACCCTGAGGGTTCAAGAGAAGATCTGGAAAAGGAGGGATCAATACTGGAAGGTCTGAGGATAGTTCCAACAAGGTTGGATACCAAGGCTGGGACTGACAGAATGGAGTGATGAGAACCAGGGAGGAGTGTTGTCTGCAGGCTTGCGCCAGCTCCCGAGCAACGAAAAGGAAGGGGGGAAGGCGTAGAGGAGAGAAGGAGGCCATAACTGCAGGAAAGCATCTGTGGCCATTGTTAACAGATCTGGCCTCCAGCTGAAGAAGGCCGGAAGTTAAAAGTTGTTCCGGGAAGCAAAAAGGTCTATTGACATTGCGCTGAAGGCCGAAGAAAGAAGATTGAATATGGAAGAATGAAGTTTCCAATTGCTTGAATCGTAGATATGCCTGGAAAACCAATCTGCCATCACGTTCACTTTGCCTGGGAGGTATTCCGCCGTGACCGAGATCTTCCTTGGGAGACAGAATTCCCACAAGCTCCTGGCCAAGAGTGCCAGAGGTTTGGATCTTGTTCCGCCTAGATGGTTTATATACCTGACTGCAGACACGTTGTCATTTCTCAGAAGAACTGAGCATTTCATTTTGTCTTTTATAAAAGACTGGATGGCAACCTGCAGGCATCTCTAAACAGTTGATGTGCAGTGAGGACTCCTCAACGGACCATGGACCCCCAGTCGAGAGTTGACCACATCTTGTGCCCCAGCCTGTCAGACTTGCATCTGACTCTAGGACAAGATCTGGGGTGGCAGAGAAATTTTTTCTCCTGTTCCAAGTGTCTAAGTGACTTATCCACCAGCAAAGCTCCACCCTGGACTCGGGATCCAAAACAACAGGATATGAGTAAGCTAGACCCTTGCGAAGGTGACGGATTTTCAACCTCTGAAGAGCCCTGTAATGAAGGGGTCCTGGAAAGATGGCCTGAATGGAGGAGGAAAGCAGGCCTACTACACAAGCTATGGACCTGAGGGAACAGAGAGGGATAGATAAGGTGTGACGAATCTCTTTCTTTATCAGAGTCACCTTCTGTTGAGGGAGTTCAAGCACTGAATCTACAGTGTTCACTATGAAACCGCGAAATTCGAGACATTGGGAAGAAACTAGAACAGACTTTTGAAAATGTATGAAAAACCCCATCTGAGACAAAAAGTACTGGCAAAGGTTTAACTGATCCAGCAGGCAAGACTTGTCCTGTGCCATGATGAGGAAATCGTTGAGAAAGACAATGAGTCTTATCCCCTGATCTCTGAGGAAGGCCACTCCGGTTTGAGGATCTTGGTGAAACACCAAGGGGCTAATGAAAGGTTGAAAGTAAGAGTTTTGAGCTGAAAGAAGGAGGTCCCCCACTGGAACTGAAGAAATTTCCTGTAGGAGGGATGAACCGGTACCAAGAGATACGAGTCTTGTAGGTCCAGTCGGGCCAACCAATCATTTTGAAGCAGAAGGTCTCTGAGATGGAGAATAGTTTCCATTTTGAAATGATGGTATAGCACAAAATTGTTGAACAGTTTCAAGTTTATAACTGGTCGATATTTGTTTTTCTTTTTCTGAACCAGAAAGATGGTACTGAGAAACCCAGAAGGGTTGTAGGAAATCTCTTTTATAGCCTGTTTTGTTAGTAAGGATTGTACCTTCACCTAAACCACAAGGAACTGATCTGAGGAAAAATAAAGAGGTTGAGGCAGAGGAGTCTGTAAAGGAACCTAACACAACTCTATGCAGTAACCTTGAACGGTTTGGATGACCCAAGGATCCTAAGTTAGAGATAACTAAGCATCTAGACAAAATCCCTGTCTGCTTCCAACAAGGAAGGCCAGAATTGGAAGTCCTTACTTCTGAGCTGATCTTGTTTGAAGGTGTATCCCCTGTAACGGCCTCCACGGAAACGTCGGGGATAGAATTGGGGTTTGTACCCCTGATAGAACTCCTGCTGGTTGCCCTGATTGTAGGAGCCTCTGCCGAGGGATTGCCCTCTTGAAATATAATGGCCGGCAAATCAACCCCTTCCTTTGCCCACCCTTCCAAAAACACGCTGGGAAAATATTATTTACTTTGAAAAATATGCCTTGTCCAAAGAAGTAAATGTAGAAACGTATCTGCTCATCTCCTTGATAAATGAGTCCTCAAAGAGAAGGCCATCCGCATTAGGGCCTTCCTCTTTGGTTGCCAAGGAACTGAGCTTTGGGTCAATTTTAAGCAGAAGGCTTTTTTGCCGCTCTTGAAAGATGTAGGCGTTGGCATTGCCTAACATGCATATTGCTCTCTGCGCCCAATCTGAGAGCGCCTCAGGATCCACCTGATTGCCCTCCATCTTTGCCTCTTTGGCCAAATCCCAAATCCTAGTTAAAGGTCCAACTAGGTCCAAACGTCTATACTGGCAGTTCGACCAGGCTCTATCGACCCTTTTCTTGGGATCCTTCCTGAATTTGGTAAACAAATAATAACATATTGGGGTCAATAGTGGGTGTATCAGCCACCTTAAATGGAAGGGAACGTCTAGGGCATTCAGACGTTAACTTATTCCTAGGCACTTTATCAAGCGCATGCCTCAAATAAAAGGACACATAATCAGCAACATGATTGGATGGAAACCATTCTGAAGAATTTGAATGGTGAATCGACACAGGGTTGAACATGGGTTCACTAAAATTATCAACAAGATCATCAGACACTAGGTGAGGAGAGAGCACAGCGGGATAAACTTTATGCCTTTTTCTCCCAGGGTTTCTTGGATTTGTAGTTCTTGGCTGCTGTTTAATAAAGTGAGAAAAGAAATGCATAATATGAGCCTTCGGTCTTGTAATAAAATACATTAACACTGCTCAGCTCTCCCAAAACACAGTGCCAAGCGCAGCTGGTGTTGTGGGCACTGACTGACAGACGAGTACCTTACTCTGAAGGGCACCACTGTGCACTACTGTGCATCAGAGGCATTGCTACTGTGGTGTATTAGCGCCGGGGCCCATTATACCGTGATGATTATATTTGCTGCTTAAAGCAGTTCAAGAGGCCCTTTCCCTTGCGTGCACATGGCCCCTTGGCAGCCTTGCACCGCTATTGAGGACATATGTGCTATACATGCGAAACGCTCCCACTTTCGTATATATACTGCATACAAAAAAATTCCAAAGGAGACAGCGGATCAACCCTGCCCATATCCCACGATACCGGCGTTCTACCCAGAAGACGGAACACCAACAACCCATATTAAAAGAAGTCAATTGAGATTACGTTTGGACGGCTGTTTTTAACAGCAACACTGTTTGCCTAGACGTTTGGTGGCCATCTTGAAAGGAGTGAATGTGAATAAAGTGGAAATACAAAGTCGTCCAGGTACTAGTTTCGGCACGACACTGTTTCTGTTCTTTTTAATATGAAGCTACTACAATACTCCCATTTCCAATTTCTATGAAACTCATTTTTACATTTTTCTTTACAAACTTTCTTTAGTTAATTTTAGTAATTTATCATATATGAGAGATGGTGCTACTCAAAACAAGTTAAATCATTTGTTATGTTGTTGTTTTCATAAAAGGGAGAGAATGTGGCGTAACTGCCAGAGCTGTCGATAATGCTGCTAGGGAATCGGGCTCGACCCGTGGCGTCGACCCACCCTCCTGTCATTCTGGGCCAATCACTTGCTGTTCCCGTCCCTACTGAAAAAGGATTGTGTATTTGTGTAGCGCAACTGGTGCTTATAGAAACCGCTTGAATACCTTCAAGTCCTGTTTGAACTATGTAAAAGCTGCAAAAATAGAATGGATAACGTTAAAAACGTCACCCTTCCAGAATTGATCATGCTCAGAAAGCACTAGCTGTCTTTCACTTTTGTCCTTTTCAAATAATCCTGACCGGACATACTTCAACGCGCAGCCATATTGGATTGGGATACTTATCGATTGTCAACAAAAGGGATGCTTGTAGCTGCGCTTATTCCGCCTATGAAAGAGCAATGACGGCACTTCCGGGGTAGGCGAAATCGGCGGGTGCCGTAGTGGCGCTTGTTTCAAAATATCAACGGGGAGGGATCGTTATTGAAAGTTTATCACGGAGGCTGTCGGCAAAAAAAGGAAAACCGAAATAGGGGCGCCGACACATCTAACACCACTAGATTACAAGTAAGTATACGTGTGCTGGTGGAGATATGTAAGGAAGCAAAAGTAAAAGAGCAGCATTCTGGCAAGGATCTCATAATGTGGGCAAGACAGACATTATAGGCTATAGGCATGATGGTGCCTAGTAGTTCAGCAGACTCATTTTTAGGAGGATAAGATTACCAGCGCTAGAGACCGGTCATAAGCAAAAGTGATAATACAGCCCGGTCATAGAGAAGGTGCTTTGTCGGGAGTTGCTATTATGTGTACTATGGAGCAACTGTAAAGGCTGGTCAGAGTAACTGGTGGCGCAATTACTGGCACAGGTGTGTTGGCGTACCTCTCAATTCATGTGCACCAGCTTTGCTGGCAGCATTCATTTAAGTGGGGCGTACTCACAATTTATGTTTGCCCACACAGTGCAGGTATTCATGTGATACTTATTGTTTGTGCTTATTTTAAGCACTGAATAAATCAACTTAAGAGATGTCGCGTTTCTTTAAAGTAGCATTTCTTTGAATCAAAAGTACTGTCGTTCTGCAATTTTGTCGTAAGGTAGTCTAACCATAACGTTCAGTGTACTAGTGAAACTACTGAGAAAGAACCACTATAAAGGCAGATTGGAGAGAAGAGGGCCACAGAAGTGCGATGTTTGCGTCTTAAAGTGAGGTACGTTAAAGTACACAGAATGGTGTTCGATGTGTTAGATAACACCAAAAGCATACTTAGCTATATTTTTTTCCCCACCAAAATGAATTATATATTTTTTTTAGGTTTTAAACCACTTAGAAGGACCTTATTGACATCACCAAAATGATCCTTCACGATAATCCAGTCTGCTTTCAAAATCGAGTGACATGGCATTCGGATGATCAGTTTCATCTTAACGCCTAAATGGAGAGTCTCTGTATCCTAGACTTATCAATAATTTCAACCATATGTGGAATAAAAGAAAGGGGTTTAGGACTTAAGGCCCCGGCTACCCAATCTCCATGAACTGCCTTCTAGGTCCTATTTTATTGCCTAAATCAGTAGCTCTAGCAAATATTTGAGTAACAATTGGTAAGTGCAGATGGGATTCAGAGACCAGAGAAGTCACAGCATAATGTGGAGTTGAGTCAATGGAAGGTGATGGTCAGTGGGACGCTGTCTGTTGCCCTTAATTTCCTGGGTTTAGTTTTGCTTTGCTTCAGAATATTGTATTTCTTCTCCAATCTTTATTTTGTTAATCATTGATTGCTCATTAATATTTACCTGTATATACTCCAAACTACTGACAAAAAAGGCATATATTGTGGTTAACGTTTAGCTCACAAATGTTAGCGTGTCTGAACTTATTTGGATTCTTATGTTTAATTCTTAAGGGGACGTGTTAGAGGTTCGATAGACCTTATGGCTGCTCTTAGAGTGAATCCCACCATAAGACTCAATTTCAATACAAATCATTAACAATAGCAGTTAACAGTATCAATAACCTTTTGAAGTCAGTAATCTCACACACCATGACCGCTTTGGCCATGAATAACCACACCTTTCTTGCAAAAGTTGAAATGTTTATTTCCCTATATTAGCAATGCTAATATCACAACCTTGTATTGCAGTGTTTACTGTTTTGCCGAGATTTATTGCTTGTTTGAATATAATAGCTGGTCCACTTCCTCTTTCGCCTATACGGTTTTGTGTGATGTTTTGATATTCTGGAGGAATGGCTTCATGCAACACTGGCCATGTCATCTCCCAACCATGATACTGTTATGAATAGTAAGTCAGGTTGTGTGTCAGTGAGCACATTTTAGATATGGTGCTTGTTTTTTTATTTTTTAGAGTGATTGAGCATTTATAAGCAGGCAGTTTAGAAATTGTGTTTTGGTGGTGGCGTCATCTTCTTTTGGAGAAGGGTGAGCAGTATCTTTTGAGCTTGTGGCAGGTGTGTTATTAGTTGTGATAACTGTATGAGGGTCATGATAGTGTTGTTTTTTCTATATCGTGTTCCTCGTCCAGCAGGCTCAGGAAGCGTGTGTGTGTGTGTGTGATAGAAGGTAGCTTAGCAGAGCAGCTTAGGCTGAACTAGGAGACACGCAAAGCTCCTACTATACCACTGGTGTCATATGCACAATATCATAAGAAAACACAATACACAAATATACTAAAAATAAAGGTACTTTTATTTTTATGACAATATGCCAAAAGTATCTCAGTGAGTACCCTCAGTATGAGGATGACCAATATACACAAGATATATATACACAATACCAAAAATATGCAGTAATAGCAAAAGGAAGTAATGCAAGAAGTGTAAAGTTACAATAGATTGCAATAGGAGCACATAGGTATAGGGGCAACACAAACCATATACTCCAAAAGTGGAATGCGAACCACGAATGGACCCCAAACCTATGTGAGCTTGTAGAGGGTCGCTGGGACTGTAAGAAAACAGTGAGGGTTAGAACAATAGCCCACCCCAAGAACCTGTAAGGTAGGTGTAAAGTGCCCCCAGAGAGCACAGAAGTCGTGATAGGGGGATTCTGCAAAGAAAACCAACACCAGCAATGCAACAGTGGATTTCCGGACCTGAGTACCTGTAAGACAAGGGGACAATGTCCAAGAGTCGCGACAGTGTCGAGATTGGGCAGGAGCCCAGGAAATGCCAGCTGAGGGTGCAAGGAAGCTGCCACCGGATGGAAGAAGCTTGGTGTTTTGCAAGAAAGAAGAGGACTAGGAACTTCCCCTTTGGAGGATGGATGTCCCACGTCGTGAAGAAGCTTGCAGAGGTGTTCCCACGCAGAAAGACCGCAAACAAGCCTTGCTAGCTGCAAGGGTCACGGTTAGGGTTTTTGGATGCTGCTGTGGCCCAGGATGTCGCCACTTGGATGAGGGGACAGAGGGTGCGCCGAGCAAGTCAGGGAGCCCTCACAGAAGCAGGCAGCACCCGCAGAAGTACCGGATCAGGCACTTGGAAGATGAGTGAACCGGAGTCCACGCGAAGTCACAAAAGGGAGTCCCACGACGCCGGAGGACAACTCAGAAGGTTGTGCACTGCAGGTTAGAGAGTCGGGGACCCAGGCTTGGCTGTGCACGAAGGAAATCCTGGAAGAGTGCACAGGAGCCAGAGCAGCTGCAAATCACGCGATACCCAGCAATGCAGTCTAGCGTGGGGAGGCAAGGACTTACCTCCACCAAACTTGGACTGAGGAAGTCACTTGGACAGAGTTGCTGAGTTCCAGAGACCACGCTCGTCGTGCTGAGAGGGGACCCAGAGGACCGGTGATGCAGTCTTTTGTTGGCTGCGGTTGCAGGGAGAAGATTCCGTCGACCCACAGGAGATTTCTTCAGAGCTCCTGGTGCAAGAAGGAGGCAGGCTACCCCCAGAGCATGCACCACCAGGAAACAGGCGAGAAAGCCGGCAGGATGAAGCGATACAAGGTTGCTAGTAGTCGTCTTGCTACTTTGTTGCGGTTTTGCAAGCGTCCTGAGCAGTCAACGGTCGATCCTTTGGCAGAAGGTGAAGAAGGAGATGCAGAGGAACTCTGATGAGCTCTTGCATTTGGTATCTGAAGAATTCCCCAAAGCAGAGACCCTAAATAGCCAGAAAAGGAGGTTTGGCTACCTAGGAAGGAGGATAGGCTAGTAAGAAAGGTAAGAGCCTATCAGAAGGAGTCTCTGACGTCACCTGCTGGCACAGGCCACTCAGAGCAGTCCAGTGTGCCAGCAACACCTCTGTTTCCAAGATGGCAGAGGTCTGGGGCACACTGGAGGAGCTCTGGGCACCTCCCCTGGGAGTTGCAGGTCAGGGGAGTGGTCACTCCCCTTTCCTTTGTCCAGTTTCGCGCCAGAGCAGGGCTGGGGGATCCCTGAACCGGTGTAGACTGGTTTATGCAGAGATGGGCAGCATCTGTGCCCATCAAAGCATTTCCAGAGGCTGGGGGAGGCTACTCCTCCCCAGCCTTCACACCTATTTCCAAAGGGAGAGGGTGTCACACCCTCTCTGAGGAAATCCTTTGTTCTGCCTTCCTGGGCCAGGGCTACCTGGACCCCAGGAGGGCAGAAACCTGTCTGAGGGGTTGGCAGCAGTGGAGACCCCGGAAAGGCAGTTTGGCAGTACCCGGGTTCTGTGCTAGAGACCCGGGGGATCATGGAATTGTCTCCCCAATGCCAGAATGGCATTGGGGTGACAATTCCATGATCTTAGACATGTTACATGGCCATGTTCGGAGTTACCATTGTGACGCTATACATAGGTAGTGACCTATGTATAGTACACGCGTGTAATGGTGTCCCCGCACTCACAAAGTCCGGGGAATTTGCCCTGAACAATGTGGGGGCACCTTGGCTAGTGCCAGGGTGCCCACACACTAAGTAACTTTGCACCCAACCTTCACCAGGTGAAGGTTAGACATATAGGTGACTTATAAGTTACTTAAGTGCAGTGGTAAATGGCTGTGAAATAACGTGGACGTTATTTCACTCAGGCTGCACTGGCAGGCCTGTGTAAGAATTGTCAGATCTCCCTATGGGTGGCAAAAGAAATGCTGCAGCCCATAGGGATCTCCTGGAACCCCAATACCCTGGGTACCTTAGTACCATATACTAGGGAATTATAAGGGTGTTCCAGTATGCCAATGTGAATTGGTGAAATTGGTCACTAGCCTGTTAGTGACAATTTGGAAAGCAGAGAGAGCACAACCACTGAGGTTCTGGTTAGCAGAGCCTCAGTGAGACAGTTAGTCATCACACAGGGAACACATACAGGGCACACTTATGAGCACTGGGGCCCTGCCTGGCAGGGTCCCAGTGACACATAGACTAAAACAACATATACAGTGAAATATGGGGGTAACATGCCAGGCAAGATGGTACTTTCCTACAGTGTGTTGGTGGTTGACTTGGTGGCTGAAAGTGACATAGTGAGTTTACTTCTTTTTGTAGCGTAGCCTTGTTGTGTAATAGATAGGGGATGGGAAGTTGTTAAGAGTGGCATTTTGTTTGTGATATGTGTGCAGATAGGCCTGGTTTCTGGTAATTGTAGAAAAACAGCTGCCATGTGCACAGTTGCTGTTAGTGTAACAAAATATGTTCTTATAACTTGTCTTCAGTTTTGCGTTAAGTCTTTTTCCACACTGGGGCCTTTAGAAGCACGCTTCTAAGTGAAAAAGAACACTGTAGGCTAGTATTGCACTTTTCTTGTGTATATGGTATCCTGTCAGGATGCACAGTATGATTTAAGACATAAGACCCTTAAAAAACATAACATTTTTTTCTTTTTTTTCTGGTCTCTGGGTTACATTTTTAAGTCGCTGCTTCTCTGAGAACAATGCTTCTGGTGTTACATGAATTTCATTGACTAGTGAAAGAAAACATTTTCAACACTCAGAATATCCCTGATGACTTACCAGTGATTTTCATTACTCTGGGCCCTATCGTCGTCCTACCAGTCATTTTCATAAGTCAGGAAAACAACCAATATAAAACGATGAGCTACGTCCACCCCTGGCCCCAGGCACCATGGGCAACATAGATAACTTAGTATTGTAGCACCCTTCATAATCAACCTAACAAAGATTGGAAGAAGCAAAGGGAAAGTATGATTGTAATTACTGGTAAGCGTCTATTGGAACTAAGGGCATTGAAGGTTACTAGCAAGTAATCAGGGTTGTCATTCAATATCACTGACATTGTCATTACTTGTGAGGTATACCCAAGCAAGATTGGGCTGCGTTATGAAACAAAAGTCAAGCGCATACCCGGGAACCATGCAAGATACATTAGTTTAATGGAAAATTGTTTATTTCTTATTAAAAAATACTACTTAAAACTCCCACACCAGAGTTCTTTTTCTCATTGTCATCATCTCCTTGTAGTCCTTAGTGCTGGACAAAAATAAAATTGATGATGGCAAGTTGCTACCCTGCAGGTCTCTGCTAAAGGCGCAACTAACTTCTGCCCATCCAGCAACCAAACTGCTGGTGGATCTTCCCTGAATCCTGTGTGGAAAAAGAATCTGAGTGCAACCAACTACTGATAGTCATTGAGATGGCTTTTTCCCTCGTAATGCAGCTCCAAAAGTCAGAAATAAAAGACTAGACTTCCTAACGGGTTGGGATCTTTTTAAATGCATTTGAAGGTTCTTCTCACCATATAGTAGGTGCAAAGGTTCACCTCCCCCGGAAGGAAGAGGAAAGAAGACTGATAAAATCACTTGTTGTGTTAGAATTACTTTATCTGTCAAAAGACTTAAAATTGGAGGCCTACACCATTACACTCCTAGTTCACTTATTCTCCATGCTGGCAGTACTGCAACCAAAAAGTCCAGCTCCATTGTTTTAAATAATAAGAAAAACAAAGGGGAAAACAAACCTCTGCCACTTCAAAAGGATGTTTGTGCGAACATCTGAGTAACCAGATGTAAATCCCATGGAATTTTCAAAGGCCTGGACAGACAGGACGAATCAAAAACACTTTTATAAAGTGGAGAAGCTACAATTTCTCCTTCACACACATTTTTCCAAGGTTTCCAAAAAGATGACCATTGAGGTTTAAGAATTAGAATGGAAGGAAACTCACAACTTAAAGGACAAATTGAATGAGAAACACACCACTTTTTAATAACTTTTCTGGTGCCTACAATGAGATTTCATTGTTGAGAGGCTGCAGTATTTCTGGTTAAACTCTAGTAAGTGGATGGGAATGACTGTCAGCTTCCCGATTAAGTGATGGAGGTATTTCCAAAGTGGACCTAGTTTGAACTCCTAAGGAAAGGAATCCAGAAGAAGATGGCACAGTATAAAGGGGGCCACTGACTTCATTATAAGAAACTAGGACAGCCTTGGCCAAAATATGTCCTCCTGTGTTCCTATTTTGATTTTGTTCTCCTAATGGTCTGAGGATTGGAGACAACAGAAGCTTTTGAAGGCATTTAATCAGCAGGGCATCTACTCATCATCGAAAACAAAACCTCAGAATTTAAGCATTTGCCTGAGACACACAGTTTGTGAAAATGAGTCCAAAATGTTTAGCAAAGCTTCTGAAATACAATAGGTGATAGAATTTCTTGTGAGGGTGGAAATATTGCTGCTGAGATGATATGCAGTGAAACCACTTTCAGAGACAAGTCAGCTGCACTGCTGCCGCCGGTAAAGATATGGGTTTTGTTCCTCGTTGAAGTTTCGCATAGGAGACCTTCACCATGTTGCCTGTTCTTACTAACACATGAATTCTCTTTCGCTGAATGTGAGCATAAAAGCTCCGTTAGTTTCTGCCAGTTAAACAAATGATGACTCTGCCAAAGACCAGTGTCCCTGTAATGACTGTTGGTTCAATGTGTTCATTTGCCCCGCTTGCACATCTCTTGTCATCCCATAGGTGCTTCCTGGATAAGAAAAGAAAAATAAAAAGGCCTTTTACCATGTTTGCATTAAGCTGCTAACATTTAAAAACTTGTGGATACTGGTACCATTTTCTTGAACTCGCAGGAGGCTTGTGATTAGTGTGAGTGAATATGGAGCAGGATTGGGTACAGATGGAGTCAAGCCCATTGACCATGAGGAGGCATGACACCGTGTGATCCTGTAACTTGAGCCACACGTGCTGGAGCATGCAACATCTGTAAAAGGAATGATCCTAGGCAAGAAGTTGCTGTACGTCTGCGGTCTGTCAGAAACACTGTATCCAGACCATACAGAATCTTGCCTCTTTGAAGATTAGATTTTTCCAATTTAGCAAAGACTTTGCCTGGTTGAGGTATCTCTGAAGTTCTTTTTTTTATTTTTCAAATTTTTTTTTGGGGGGGGGGACAGTTTTATTGAAATATAAAAGTACAGTTCCGTTCAAAAGGGTAAACTGGTTGCAATGTGTACAGAATCGTTTGCACATAATTTTCATGCATATCCTATGAAACACCAGCTACATTACAGGAGCAAATAGTTAATACTTTAAGATACATTTATTTATAATATAACTGCCAATAAAACCTGTTTATGATAACCCAGTTGTGTCCTCCATGTGTATATGTAGTTGGTCCGGATAGGCCTGATCCCTAGGTTCAGGTTATGGGGAATATGAAGGGGTGGAATTGACAAAGGGGAGTTTACTAGGTAGGTCTTATGTATCACCCTTTGAGACGTTGGGTACCTCCGGGTGGGAGTGTAAGTCTCTGAGCAGTGTTTCCCAGTCCGTAGTTATGAGATATTTTCACGGACTCCTTATCTCTTCGCGTCTTAGAGCGACCGCCTCTGCTCGACCCCCATTTAAGTGTCGCTGCCCGCCAGTGTGCCACGCTGGGCAATGTATGGGATATCCAGTGCATTGTAATAAGTCTGCGGGCCAAGAGCAATGCCAGGTTTATAAACCTATTGCTGATTTTTGTAGCTAATGACCTGTGGAAAAGGCCTAACAGTGCCCTTCCCTTGTGGGCAGGGCAGTGCCACAATCAAGTACACCCAGAACATGTGTTTGATATCAGCTCCTATTTGTTGACATTGTGAGCATGTGGACAGAGAGCCAAACATACGGGAGAGGGTGACAGGCTTAAGATACGCTTTGTACAATATATTATGTTGAATATATTGGAACTTTGCGTTTCGGGCACGCTCCTAGGGTACTCGGTGATTTTCCTCCCAATCCTTCATGGCAATCTCCCTGCCCAAATCCCCCTCCCATTCACTACAAGTTGTAACAAGCAGATCCTGCACAGCTTGTGTGAATGCCTGAGCAAACTGTTAACAATTTTTGCCCCTGCCCATGGTGTACAGTAAGTGGATTATTGGGTGTGAGTCCGGCTCCGTGTCTATAATGGCCCAAAGTCAGACCACCTTCACCAATAGATGAGCATGCACCAGGAAGTGCCCTGCAGGCTGCTGATATTATTCTCAAAGCTGCTGGTATGTCAGCAGCGAGCCTTCGTGAAATAGCACTCCCAGCGTGTCCACTCCAGCCTCTGTCCATTTAGTCATTCTTCTCTCTCGCAGTATCCAGAGGAAACTGGATATTGCCCTCAATGTGATAGCCAGTGAGTGGCATGAGTGGCACTAACTTCAGGGTGCAGTGAAAGCTGTTATTTGCAATCTGTAGTAAACTATTCGCCCCTGGCGGTGGGCATGCACGGGACAGGAATGCGCTCTGCAGGTCCGTCTGCGCTCTTGTCAAGTCCAGAGAGGCCAATTTGGTGTAGCGACCCGCCAACCAGTATGTAGGCCTCTGCAGTTGTACAACTAGGTAGTAATGCTCGAGGTTAGGAGTGCCCAAACCCCCATTGTTATGGGAAGCTGTAAGTTGCAAAGCACTACTTGACTGCGGCCCTTATTTCAAATAAAGGACCCCGGTGCAGAGCATGAAAAGTAGACCTGGGAATGTTGTTTGGAAGAAATATAGCAGGCGAGGGAGTATTGCCTTTTTCGCAAGGGACACTCTACCCTGGACCGTGAGTGGGAGTGTGCTCCAAAGGCCATTTGAGGCTTGTGTGATGATAAAGCCTTTGTGAAATTGCCAGTTAGGAGCTCGTGCCTGCTGTGATGTATGCTAATACCCAAGTATCTGAGCGTATGAGGCTCCCATCTCAACTGGTGACCTTCTACAATAATTTCCTGCGGGGGCAATGTGGATGTAACGGGACTAAGCAGGATTCTGCCCAATGTATCTGAAGCCCCATGAAAATCCCACTGGATTGCCCGTATGGGCTCAATGCCTTCCCTAATGTCTCATATGTAAATCAGGATGTCATCGGCATACAGAGAGGAGACGTGCATCTCCTCCAATAATGGGATACCCTATCCATCCACCAGCTGGCGCAGCTTTTGTGCCAAAGGCTCCATGACTAGGGCAAAGGGGATAGCGAACAACCTTGTTGGGTCCCCCGTTTGATCTGGAACGGAGGGGGAAAGCACTTGCCTATTTTTTTTCCCTTGCCAGTGGATCTATGTAGAGTACCCGGATCAACGACTGAAGCCTCCCAACTAGCCCAAATGCTGACAATGTTGAGAAGAGATTAGTCCCTTTCTAACATATTGAATGCCTTCTCTAGATCTAATACCAGACATGCTGTGAATGGCCAGTGGGGTGGGGCCAGCTCCATCACTCTGTGTAACCTGCAGATGTTCAGCATGGTGGAACTTCTGGGGATTAACCCGTTTTGATCTGGATGCACTAACTGTCTCATTTGTCCATACCGGCGGCCCGCTAAAATCTTGCTCAGTAGCTTGTAATCCGATCCCAACATGGACAGTGGACTGTAGGAGGAAAGTTCTTCTGGGTCTATACCCGGCTTCGGGAGAGAGACCAGGAGTGACTCCCTCA
Organism: Pleurodeles waltl; assembly: GCF_031143425.1. Classification (NCBI taxonomy): domain Eukaryota; kingdom Metazoa; phylum Chordata; class Amphibia; order Caudata; family Salamandridae; genus Pleurodeles; species Pleurodeles waltl. The sequence continues at coordinate 666,479,029 of NC_090449.1, read as the reverse complement.
TGCTCTATGGTAAGCGGCCCTCATCCAGCACCATTTGATACAGTGCGAGTAACTTAAGGGCGAGGTGATGCTCGAGTGCCTTAGTTCGTTAGGAAGCGCACCTAATTGTGGTGTTTTGAGGGTAGTTGCACCCCTGATTGCTCCCTTAATCTCAGTACCCCTCTGGGGGGTGGGGTGGGGTATTGAGATCTTTCTCTAGAGGCGTTAATGTAGGGAGTACAACCCCGGCTAGGAACCCATGTATGTTATTGTGTTTGGGCAGTTGGAGGGGATTATAAAGTGTGCGGAAATGTGATGTAAATGCGTCCTGTATCTGGGATTGCTGCAAAGCTAACTCTCTTGGCAAGATACAGAATCTTACAATGGGAGCCGGGGGTCAGTGCTACGCAGTAACCAGGCCAGCAGACGACTGGCCATGTCATCTTCAGCATGAATTTTGGCCTTGTTCGACGTAGTCATTGCAGCGCAATTGCGCCACCAGGCTTGTGTGCATGGCTAATGCAGTGTCCAGATCTGTCTGCGCTGTGGGGTTGTCCCTGGCTGCAGCTACAAGGGGTTTCGGAGATGACGCCGCTTGCGACTGGTCTCTGTGCATCATCGCCCTTACTCCTACGACTGTGTGGATAAAGTGACCCTGAAGCACTACCATCATCACCTCCTAATCCATGAGTTTAGAACTAGGAGTGCCCCAATTCTCAGTGGTGTACGGTGTCAATGTTTTGTCTGCCACAACTCTTAATGCCTGGGCCTCAAATTATGCTGGTTCCAGTCGCTAGGAGAGGATTGGCGGTCTGGCAGCACCCCTCCCTAGCAGCAGCTGTAGTGGGTTGTGATCTGAGAATGTTTTTGCCAGTTATTCTGCCCCTGTCACTCGGAGGTGGGTCGTCGGATCACACAAGATCCTGTCCAGTCTAACATGCAAGTCATGCACCACTGAGTAGTATGAATAATCCATAATATTTGGGTATAGGGATCTCCAGTTATCCAATGGAGGCCAATGTTGAAGCCACTGTGAGAATAGTACTGCCGCCGTCTCGACTGGGGAGCCAGGAAGTGGGGGGTGCGATTGGTCCAGACGTGGGTCAAGAAGATAAAATCGCCCCCTAATATTCATGTTATATGAGCCCATTGTTTTAACGCAGTAGTGAGCTGAGAGAAGAAGGTGGATTGCACCGTGTTAGGAGCATATATACTGTCCAGTAACACTGCCTCCCCATCCAAGAGTCCTTCCACCAGCACACATCTGCCCTCCGAGTCAACGTCCTTTCTTAGTGTTTGGAAGGGACCTCCAGGGCAGATCCAAACTAGGCCCCCTTGCGCAAAGTCCGATTATCTGGTGCAGTAACATCGAACCCTCCACCTCTGTAAGGGTTCTTACCCCACCCCTCATCAAAGGTCTCTTGCAAGAAAGCAATCTGTTCACCCCTCCTCCGTAGGTATTGCTGCACAGAGTGCCTCTTTCTGGTGGAGCCCAGACCCCGGACATTGCTTATATTTCGTCATCCTGACTGCATATTAAAGTAAAGCCCCTTTAACAGCAATACCCATATCAGGCCGGTAAAGATAAATTGTTAGTGCATCATGTGTTTTAACCAAATGTATAACCGGAACTCCCAACCCAGGGCAATCCTGAAACCGGGGGCAGCCCAAACAGCGGACATTGCAACCTCTTGATGGGGCGCACCCACGCTGGTTGCCATGGGCTCCAACTGTGTTGAGGAGTCATTGTGAAAAAAAGAAAGGGAGGGGGTGCCCTGTGTTGTCAGGGGCTCAAAGCTGTATGTCGAAGGTGAAGAGCAGAAGATGCCGTGCAGGTACCCTGTGGGTGCGCTCCACCAAGATATATGCTGCCAACTGCTCTGGAGCCATTTGCTGCCCCAACAAGTGCTCAAAGAAGGCAGTGGGGGTCAGTGCCCTCCGCACCCTCTGGAAATCCCAAGATGCGGACATTCTGACCGGATCGTCCCTCCACATCCTCATCTTTGGCTTCCAGTTCTCGAACTTTAGAGGCAAGGGATCACACCTACCCTCTATCTCCTGGATAGTCAGGCGGAGCTCTGCCACATCCCTCTCCACTTGCGTGACTTTGCCTGCCAGTTTCTCCTGATCGGTTCTGAGAAGTCCCAGTTCAATAGCCGCCACTGCCTCCACCTTGCCGCTGAGCTCCTGTTTAGTGGTTATGACACAAGGATTTGGTCCAGTTTGGAATCAGTAGTGGATGCTGCCACCAAAGGAGGGGGGGGGTGGGCAAGGATCACCCATACCGGACTTCTGGGTGTTCCTAATGCCCGTCTTCTGTGCTAAGGCCCATTTTCAGTATGTCAACAGGCATGGAGTGCCACCCGGGAGGACCGGGATAGCAGGATCTCTTCTTGAGCCTCTGGATCTGGACAGTCTTGTGCAGCAGCCAGTTGTCTGCATTCAGGTGAACATTCCAACCTTGAAGATGATAAAGGGCAACTAGGGTAACCACAATTTTTTGATTGCTCAATGTTCTGGCTAGAGGTCAAATAGAAGGACTCAGAACTGAAAGTGCCAATTCATGCTCGAAACTTCTGTCCCTTCCATCCAAGAGTGTGGATTATTCACTTCCCTCCTCAGTGGCCTACAAGAGATTTTAAAATATTGAGTAGGATATGCCCCTTAAATTCCAGCCTGAAGAAAGTGACATCATGAATATGCCGTTCTCAATGAAGTATCCACCTCTTTGTCAGTTGTGTCTTTGATAATGATATTGTCTGCCATGAATGTTCTGCCAGTCAGACTTCCCATCAGAGAATGAACCACAACTTAATCCAGTAACTTCTCCTTGTCTTAGAAGGTATAAAGGTTTGTCATGAATTTAGTGAGATTAATTTAGTCCAGGGATTTCGACTCTTGGCAGATTCATTTGAGCAGATTTCAGAAATTGCCTCAACAAAGCCTCTGCAGAGTTACTTGCAAGACCTATTGTTCAAAACCCCATATTTTGGCAAACAAGACCAAATTCTTTGAATTATGACTTTTCCAATGTATGTGCCTTTCTGCTCATTTGAAACATTTTAGACTGCTCATCCGAATCAGACCGTATGGAGAAAGAGAATCCCTTTGGGGAACCAGAGCCCCCCTGGATTTGGATTTTTCCTTAATGCAGCCATAGTCTCAATGACAATCATCCTAAGTCTTTTATCTTCAGACTGCTTTCTCAATTTTCTTGCAGGAGAAGGAGATCTAGGTGTGGATGAGGGGCAGGAAGACTTGGTTTGAGTTGAGGCTTGAGGTGATGGCACTCTAGAATGTTTAGCAATACAGTCGGATCAAGGCTCAATAACTCTTTGCAGTTAGTAATCTCTCACCAATAATGTGAAAATGCTCAAAGAGTCAATAGCTCATCTCCATTCAATTTACTGACAAAAATATTTCTCCCAAACCCAGTGCTGAACACACTGTGCTTGCCTATTGGTCTGCCAAGCAAAAATATAAAGTAAAAACTATCTTGAAAACCAAAAGTGCACACGTGTACACAACGCCCTTACAATTGGTGTGCATGTGTGGAGAAACTCCTCTTACCTCCTTACTTTCTGTGTTTGAATAAAGTGGAAGAATATGGAAACATTTAGAAAGACATTATTAGGTCGACACTAACCCCTCATAGGTAATCTGGTACTTTCTGCATTTCCTGTATGTAAACAGAAAGGGCACCCATTATTTTTTATTTTTTTTAATATATATTCCTTTCACCGATATAATCAAAACAGAATTACCTCAATTATTTAAGTCCTTTTGCACCCCATTTCCACAAACCTTACTTAGGGCAAACAAATAAGAGATTTGACAAAGAGACTCAACCCCAGCAAGAGTCCTTGTGCTCCTCATATCATTCAAAAAGGGGGAGAACAAAAAGTGGAGCATGCGCTTGGTCGCGACCATGACTTGGTTCGCTGTGTTTTCCTGGTGTTTTTCCTGTCTGGAAGTAATTACGTCATCCGAAATGGCTGACTTCAGCGAGGACGTACAGGGGCGACTCATTATTTCCATCCTGTTGAACAGAATTAAAAAAATGCAAGGATTTTCATGCTACAGACTAAAGCTGTTTCCCAGCACTGCAGCTCGGGGTGTATATTCTATCTGGGCAACATTTTTACCTCATTAGTACCCCTTTAACACCTCAATATAGGATTTGAGAATGGAAAGGTGAACAGTTACCTTTTACAAAATGTTTGCCCCTGTGGTGAAATGGAGCGAGATGTTACTACCAGTTTGAGCTAGAAACAGTTTGTAGAAATCTGCCAATTATTTAGTAGATAATTGGAATATGAGGCCAATGTAGCAAATCCATAATTATGCACATAACCCTGCATCTGCATAATCATAGCGCCACTGCTTATAGACCTCTTTCTTTGCTGTGGTAAGCCAGTTGAAACATCAACTGTAATACAACCTTGATATTTCTAATCACATTTGATTTTTTTTTTTTTTTTTTTTCTTTTCTTGCTTCTGCTCATTTCTTGAAAATAAACATGAATATCTAGTGTAGGTGTAGACCAGCAAACCTTAGAACATGCAATGTAGCAGTTGGTTATACACATAAATTCCCCCCCACCCTCCAAACATCAACAGTAAAACATAATGCATAGAAGTACCTGCGTGCCTATTAAGGTAAGTACTGTAATTTCTAAATCTTCACGGAGGTGAGGTTTCAGAGTGCTCGCACTGCAAGAGGAGCCTCCCGTCCGGCTTTGGGGAACAAAGTCCTTGCAGCGGCACAATAACTTGTGAGTACCCTCCTCCTGGTAGCCTGACTGGCGTCTGCACCTTACCCCAGATTAGGTGAGGAGGAGGGGGACATAGGCCTGCTTCAGGACAGTGGGGAAACCCTCCTTGGGTCTCTGCGTGCAGGTTCCAATGGGAAGACCTCCCTGGGTCTCCTGTTCCTTTAAGAAAATAAAGGTGGCTGCATGTGAATGCGTGGTGCAGCCGTGACCAACAGCTTTCCTGGGGCTCGACCCTAAAATAAAAGACGGACGCATGCCCGACTTTGCTCCCCCTATCTCCCCCCCCCCCCCCACACCAGGCCCTGCACACGGCAATATGAATGCAGAGCTCCTCTGCTCACAGCAGGCAGTTCTTTGGGTTAAAAAGCTATGCTCTCTATGCTGCTGTGGTGCTCCTCTCCAGCGGTGCAGGAGTGCAAAGGGAACCTCCTGAGACCACCTCCGATGCCAAACGCTCACCACGTGCTTCGTTATATCAGGAGGGGCGAGTGGTAGCGCTCAAGCGACTTTTTCCATAAAGTTGTCACTGCATACTAATGAACCACTCTCTGTGCGCCAGGGAGAGTGGAGCCCTCACTATATCTCAGGCTTCTCTGGGAGATAAGGGACGCTCACCCAGGTGCCAGTGGCAGGCAATCCAGAAGTGGAAAACAGCTTTTCATGTGCCACTTTCACAGCAATAGTACAACCATATAGTGCTTCCCCAGATGCTATAGTTGCAGGACCAGGAGCAGCCAATGCACAACAGTACTCCCAGGCTGGTCTCTGGGAGAACATTTGAAGGGGGGGGCACAAAGCAGCAGCAGTAGTAGTTAGGTGGGCCAGCTCAGTAAAACCAGCAGCTCCAATGGCTATCTCTTCTGCAGTCCCACAGTGCCTTGCCAGATCAGGGAGCGGCTGGCAGCAGGGCAACACTCAGAAAAGCAATCCTGATGAGTCCTTTGTGCACCCCCCTCCCCAGCAGACACCTGGCAGCAGGGCAACAAACAGCAGAGCAGTCCAGATGAGTCCTTTGTGCCGTCCAGTAGTCCTTCTGACAGCTATCCAGTCCTGGTTGCAAAAAGTTCTCAAAACATGGGACTGCAGCCCCTGTACTTCTACTCAAAATGTCTTTGATCTGGGGGCACTTCAAATGAACTTCAGAGGTATACAACACCCCATCTGATCCCCAACCCTGGCACCAGACATCAGTGGGGGTAAACTATCCCTTTTGTGTTAGGGCAGGACACCGGTTATACGGATGTAAGTGTGCTCCGCCTCTCTCTCTCCCAGCCCGGCAAAACATTCATTCAGTATGTAGATGTAATCATGTTACACCTCCACCCTCCCTTTGTGCAGAAAGCCCAGTTGTCACTCCACCCCAGATGTAGATTGGAGTCAAGCTGCAAAGCACAAGAGTTAAAGGCAGGGTGAAATGCCCACTTTCTACAAGTGGCACTTCCACAATAGTAATTAAAAAATCCACCTGCACCAATAAGCAGGATTGCTCACTGCCATTCCAAACCTACTAAACATGTCCATACTATTCCTCATAGAATAGAAATTACCACTTAGACATCTATAAGGGAATTCCTAATACAAACCTATGAGAGTCGCAACACTCGCAGCAGTGAGAAACCAAATAGGCTGTTTGTCACTACCAGGACCTGTCAAACAATGAAGGCACATGTGCTGCCTTTTATCTCCACAGCACCCTGCCCATAGGGCTGCCTAGGGCTGACCTTAGAGGTGACCTTTATGTTGTAAAAGAGGCAGTCCCGGCATGGTAAGTAATTTTAGATGCCAAGCCAATGTGACAGTAAACTGTGCACGCAGGCCCTGTAGTGGCAGGCCGGAGACAGGTTTGAAAGGCTATTTCTGTAGTGCTTTGAAGATAAATCTGTAATAGACGAGTAGTCAGTGTGGAGATTTCAGGATGCGAGTAATGTGGGCCTATTTATGGTTGTGAGTGACTACTTGGGATACTGCATTGTGGTGAAGCTGGAGTTGGCAGAGATATTTTTTGGGAGCACCCACTTAAGCCAAGTTTGCATAGTCTAATCTTAACTGAATCCGTGTGTTTAAGGCAGAAATATGTAGGTCCTATCAAGATATTATAAACTTATTTTCAGGTTGCGCAGTTGGCTACACCTGAAGCGAGAGAGGTGGAGTCTAGGGATTAGTTGGAGTCGAAAAGGATATCAAGGTTGCAAACAAGTGTAGCAGGGCAGGTGAAGTGTCCATTGTATGTGGCCCAAAATAAACTTTCTTATTGGAACAAAGTGATGAGGCAAATAAGATGTTATGCTTATTTAAAATACATTTAGTAACTTCTTTTACACTGTAAGGTTTCTTAACGCAAGGGGGACCACGCCCAATAGTTTTCAGACCAGAGGAGTTGGAATGTGTTAGAGAATAGGAAAAGTTTTAATCAGGCTTTTAAAGTTATTCATGCGTGGTATGCCTGGAAGTAGGAAGATCGATAATGGAAAAACTCCAACTTCTCCCTCTGCTTCTGGGGAACTTAGGGTTAATAACTAAGTTGGCAGTAGAGGAATGTGAAGTACAATGAATAAATCCTTCTGAATAAAACTTGAAAGTTTCCATACATGTCAGGGGTACCTTAAACTTGAGCCGCTCCCAAACTAAGAGCCAGTGGAATGATTGAGGAGGGGAATAACTGAATCTGGGAGCAGCACAGACATGGTGAGCTGTGTTATTCTGAATTACCTGTAGTTGCTGCAAAATGTATACAGTAAGTCCAGAGTACAGTGAATTTGCAGAGTGTACCTTGAACCAATGACTGCTGAGAGTTTCTCTCACCATTCTTGTTGAGGGAAGGTACAGTTTTTCTCTAATGCTTCAATTGAGAGGTACAGCTAGACAAATGGAAGAAACCAGCTCAGCAACAGGGAGATTGCAGTCAATTTTCACTTCCAAACATTTAATCATTTAAATATATTGCGAGAGGAGTGCATTTCAGAAGTCCAAAAGGAACTTAGTGATAGGTTGGATTTCCGATTTGCAATTATTGCCTTTTTTTTTGCCTAGAGCTTGAGACGGATGCTCCCCATCCATTCCCAAATTGATCTCATAGCGTCTCTAACAAGGACTGTAGTTTCAAATTGTTGTCAAGACTGAGCAATAATTGGGAGCCTTCATCATATATATATGTTGCCATATTCATTTTTTTTTTTTTTTTTTTTTTTTTTTAGAAGAGTGACTTAGCTAAAGCACTAACTTTGGAAATATGTGGAGAGTTGTCTGAGACTTGTGGGATCCTACATTTTAATGGGAATTCAGCTGCAATATAGGGAGTAGCATGACAATTTAAAAAAAAAGTCTCAAGCAGACTGCATAATTTCTGCTGCTTTTAGATGTATCATAATGCACAGTATCAAAAGCAGCTGACTAGTCCAGGTACTGCCTCCGTTCCCAAGTTGTCAATTTTCAGTAAGAGCACAGTTTCAGTGAATTGGGTAGGACAATATCCTGCTTGAGTGGGTCCCAATATGTTGGTAGATTGTAATTGATTGTTCTATTGGATGTCCACATGATTTTCTAACAGTTTACCAATATCAGGTAAAAGTGATATTGGATGGAAAAGTTTTCTTATTGTTAAATTCAATGCTCCTTTTTTAAGAATGGGAGTTACAAAGGAGAGCTTAAAGTATTTATGGACTATTACTTGCTCTGAGACATTGAGCAACTTTTTAGAAGGAGAGAAAAGTTGCCCAGCAGGTTGGTAACCAATCTGTCTTGGTTGGATTCATTAAGAGGAAATTGGGGCGACATTCATCAGCAAATTAAAGATGGGCAGTTTGCCATCACGACAGGGCTCTAAATAAATTATCTAGTTTGGGCCCTATGGGAGAGCTCTAGGATAGGCTGAGTATCAGCTGCATACTTGAATAAGTAAACCCAGGAGGCCGCATATAGACATTTAACAAAAAAGAAGAAAGAATAGATCCCTGCAAGGGACTGCAGCTCAAAATATGTCTTTGGATGAGAAGTGGATGATAGTGTTGCAACCTGAGTTGTAGTAAACAGAAAGGATTTGATCTATTTAAGGACAGTACTAGAAAAGCCTTAGTTAGTAAGGGTTTGAAGTACGATACTATAGTCGCTGGTGTCAAAGACCACTGACCTCTAATGGACTTAAAGCTCCAACACCTCTGTTGTCTGCAAGCTTCCTGAGACCATCATGAGCTAAGAGAACTATTAGCTCTGTGTTAATCCCTGGCCTGAAAGCTAATTGAAAGGAGTCAACACTGTTTTTATAAAAAAAAAAATTATTATAACTGGCTAAAAACAATTTCTTCAGTAGCTTACCAAAGAATAGCAGTAGTGAGATGAAACTAACATTATCCAGATCATCAGGCTTTAAGGAGTGGTAGAGAATTAAAGGTGTGTGGAATTATTTTTTTTTTTTTTTTTTTTTTTTTTGCAGTCAAGAGGAGCATTTTCATTAACATAGATAGTGGACAATTACTTACCTAATATAGACTAGTAAACCTCAGGTTGAGTATCAATAATATTGGATGGGGTATTGCAGCTAGTAAGGTGTGCTGTCACGGCAATATTTTCAAAGACACAAGAGCACATATTCTGGTCATCTTGGTGTAGAAAATTGAAATATATTCACAGAGTGTTGGTGTTAGAGCTGGGGTTTCTGATTGTCAGATTATGCACCATGTACAAGCAGGAACCACCACTCTAGTCAGGTTAATTCAGATACACACATAGATATAACCTATGCTCACCCTCTGGTAGCAAAACAACAAAAATCCAATTAGTAGAAGTTGAGATATGAATTGTTAAAGAATAAACCAAAAATGGTGCTTAGAAGTCAATAGCAGTAAAAGGTTACTTGGAGTCCCGCTAGACTGGGGTTAATCCAAAGTTCAGCTCCACCGCGATGGCGGGTAGGCCCGCTGCAGAACCCACGCAGGGTCCGCTGAGAAAGTACCTTGGATGGAAGAAGCGTTGACGTCGCGGACTGGATGCGTGGAGCAGAGTAAGAGATGCATCACTGTCGATCAAGACGATGCAGATGATGCGCCTGTTCCAAGCTATGCAGCGCTGAGGATGCGTTGAAAATCAGGTAGCGTTGGGCTTTAAGATGTCCTTGTTTAACTGCCAGATGGGAGCGTTGTCGGCGCCGAGCTGTGCAAGGTCAAAGATGCATCGGAATCGAGGGACAATGCTTTGCGCAGTTGTCAATGCAGTGTCTGCGGCTCTGGCAGCAGTGGCGATGCATCGGTGTCGAGAGGAAATGTGCCGTTTCCGATCAGCACAATGTCATTGATGCATTGTTTTTTTTTTCGGTTGCAGCAACTTTACTCACTTCCAAGGGCCCAGGATTGGGTTGGCACCACTTGGCAGAGCAGACTCACAGCAGACAGAGTCCAGGTGCTGGTTGCAGGTTGAAGGCAGTCTTTGATGTCCCTGAGATTGCAGGAGAACAGAGTGCAAGCCAACAAGCTGTAGGTTTAGATGAGAGGTATCCAGATAGCAGCAAGCAGGGTAACTCATCATAGCGGAGAGCAGTCCTTCTTGCAAAGCAGCCCAGCAGAGCGGCACTCTTTGTAGCAAGCAGTCCTTACTCCTGGCAGAGTTCCAGTTCTTATATCCAAATTTGCCTTTGAAGTGGGGGTGACTTCAAAGAAGGCTTTTTTTAAGTGCACAGAGGTCCTTTCTTCCTTAGTCTTGGCTCCAAACTTTCAGTAGGGATATTCAGCCTTTTGTGTGGAGACAGGCACTCGTTATTCAGGAGTGTCAGCACCTCCCGCCCTTCCTGCCCAGGAATAGCCATCAGAATGCAGAATGCAGATGAATGCTCAGATACACCTCACCTTCCATCTAGATTGAATGCACAGAGTGTAGATGTCATCCACCCCAGACGTGAATTGGAGACAGGCTGTAGAAACAAAGCTGTAAGAGGAGAGAAATGCCCACTTTCTAAAAGTGGCATTTCTAAAATAGTAATGTTAAGTCCGACTTTTCCATTAAAGAGGATTTATGATTACCATTCCAATGATGTGAAACATGATGCAGCTACTCCTTTTTCTGATCAGGAATTACAGCTTAAAAGTATATTAAGGAATTCCCAATGCTGGCCTATGAGAGGAGTAGGCCTCACAGTAGTGAAAAATGACTTGGGGAGTTTTATACTGCCAGAACATGTAAGACTTAAAAGTACATGTCCTGACTTTTAGTTACACAGTACCCTGCCCTATGGGCTACCCAAGGCCTACCTTAGAGGTGACCTATATCTAAGAAAAGGGGAGTTTAAGGCTTGGCAATGGATTTAAGTGCCAGGATGAAGTGACAGTAAAACTACACATACAGGCTCTGCAGGGGAAGGCCTCAGACATGTTTAAAGGGCTATTTAAGTGGGTGGCACACTCAGGGCTGCGGGGCAATGAATGGCATTTAATTTACAGGCCCTGGGTATATGGTATACCACTTAACAAGGGACTTGCAAATAAATTAAATGGGCCAGTAGTATATACCAATGTTACCATGTTTAGGAGAGAAGCACATGCACTTTAGCACTGGCAAGTAGTGGTAAAGTGCTTAAAGTCCTAAAGCCAACACAAAGATACAGCAAAAATGTGAGGCAAACAGGCAAAAGGTTTGGGGGGTAGACCACCATAAGTCTGACGGGTTTTACAGTTGCGATGCTTGGGGTGATTGCAATTCATAAATTATGGTGAATCATCCCTTTACAACTTTAAGGGCTTTTTGCATCTTTCTGGTAAGTATGAAGTTTTCGTTTGATTCTCACAATATATTTTTTTTCTTTACAGTGTTGCTGGTGGTGGGCTTAGTTCCTGAATGAGAGAGCTGGATGCTGGTATTTCTTTGACTAGCTACAGATTTAGAAAAAAAATCACTTTAAGGTGCGTACTCTGCGTCCACTGGTCAACAGTTCAAATGCAGAGCTATAGTCTTAGGGAATAAAGGCCTCTTGTTTTATTTTCACCTTTAGGAAGATTTGATTGTATTTTTTATAGCAGGTTAGCTCGAGGTACTTGAGAAGGTCTGGTAGAAGATAGAGGTACATGTTGATGAGAAGTGAAATGATTAAGGCATATATGTGGATAGCTGAAAAGAGCTGATGTGACTGGTGCAGCAAGATGCCAGAACTGCCCGAGAAGTAGTACGGTATCCAGTCTAAGATGGTTCCTGAGATGCAAAGTTCTTCTAATCTCGAGGATAGAGTGGTGATTGAATATGTCTGAGGCAGCAAACTGGGTCCAATAGAGGTCTGGCAACTCCATTTCTGCCTGCACATCACACTTGTCTTCGTCATGCCTTTATGCAAATTATTCTTGTCATAGAAGAATTGCACAGAAAAGATGGAGCATGCTACACCAATATCCTTTAGACAAATGGCGGAGGGGGGGAGATGTTTAAGAAGGGGGCCACAAGCTGGGAATTGACAAAAGCATTGCAAACTCTTCTTATGATCCATCCTTAGTTATAAGAGGTATAACACTACAGCCCCTCCATGTTCCCAAACCCACCAGATTGCTAAACCTGCCTAGATGATTAACAAAAGATAAGCATAAGTTGAGAGAAATAGAAGTCATAGGTTTTCAGCCAACACAGGATTCTGATGGTATTCCAGATTGAATTCTATTACGGAGATTAATTTGTCACAACCATTAGAAACAAAATGTATGCAAAGGAAGTACACATAGAACAGATTACTGCCGCATAATGCATCTGCAGCCAGCAGTATGCCACAGTCTTATTTACTTGACAAAAGGATCATATGGCAAAGTGTTCTTCAAAATGTTTCTTAACTATACCTTTAGGAGTATAAAGCCAATGCTAAAAAATGATTTGTGAATACAAAAAGAAGGAAAAAGGTTGCACTATTGCCATTTAACTTACTACCATTGGCAGTTTTAGGCATCTCAAAAGTTCAAATACTCATACTTATGGCTGGGTGTGAATGCAAGGAATGGCCATGTTTGAGTTACAGCAAGACAAGCATATGTGACAAAAGTACAGTTGTAAATGCAAGACATGATTGCAGACTCAGCCATTTTGAGGCTTGAAAATATTAATCTGCCAGCAAACGAGGTTTGTAAAACCTATGTCATCCTCAGCTGTTGGAGATTTTGGGAGCAGGGACTTATTGCAAAATCAGCACCCTCCCTACATATTAGGCAACCTGCGCTGCACATTAGTTGCTTTAATTTCAGACTGAAGTTGTTCACATAGGCCCCTGTGCAAGAGCAAGAAGAGCACAATATTGTTTGTTGCAGAACCACATGTGCACCCACCAAAGGTTGTAAGCAAGACCTTGAAGCAATGTATAAGCTTTGGCTATTCATACACTTGTACGTGAAGTCAGTTGTGTGACATTCAGCTCAAAGACCGGTGGTGCAGAGCGATATTCTGTGATTTGCCATTCATCCTGTTCCCCCTAGAACAAAACCATCCTGTTCCACAGCCCATAGCTCACTATGGCTCTTTCACTGAAACTCTTCAAACCTCCTTCTAGGTTATGGCCTCTCCCTTAAGTGCAGTGACCCTGGTAAATGAGGCCAGAGTGATATTGTTTTTTATTTTTACTTTAAAAAAAATAAAAAAATAAAAATATATATATATATATATATATATATATATATATATATATATATATATATATATATTTAATTTCAATTTCTGAAGACATTATCTAGATAATGAATGTGCATTGAAGTCTGATCACTTTAACCTTTCGTGCAGCTATCTCTATGGTTAATCTTTGACTAGAAAGAATATTTTTAAATGAGCATTGAATGAAGGATAAACCATGAGAATTAACAAATAGCCATTCAAAATTGCCTTGACATGCCCCTCTCCACCGCTGTCCTAGACACTCGTCCCTCGTTCCCAAAGGGGGATGAATAACATTCGGATGTTAAGGTCAACTAATAAGTGCAAGGTCGCATTTGTTTTTATGTCTCTCCACAGTCCAATAAACAATGTTGCTAGTATTGCAATACCTCTGTTAATAGCATGTCTTTCAGAACTTGAAAAAGAAACTGCAGATGTGCTAAAATATTGGGTATGTACATGGATGCAAAACAGCTTACATGGAATCTGCCCCACCAATCAACCACCTCTATGCTCTTTGGACTGGGTGTAGCAGCTTCAGTGTTGGTGGCTTCGAAATTTCAGCAGATAAGATGCATATATATTTAGGGGTGTGTGTGGCTGTTTTGGAATGAAAAACTGGTTCTGCCATGATTCTTCGATGTTCCTGCTCTGTGTGCATGGGCTGCAATCCCAATTCCTTTGACAAAGAAGCGGGGTCCGAGAAGTTATGGGTGGGTCTTGATTGCATTTAGTACCCCTTTTTACAGCCATTTCTTTCTTCTGATTTTTGTTTGGATCACCTTCCACCTCTTGCTGTTCATCTCCCACCTTTCCTGTTGCCTTCTCTTTTGCTTCCTGGGATGCCCAGTTTGTCAACCCCACACATCTACATGTGTACTGCTTGGAGAGTGAGCAGGTCTTAAGTTGTAGCCTTTGCTTAATGGTGGTATCCAATGGATGCAAAAGAGTTGCTGAAATCACGGTATACTGAGCATATCTCAAATATAAGATTCCACAGTGCCCTGATATTGAAGACTTTTGAACCTTATGTTCAGATCGTAACTGTATCCACTGTGAAACCTTACTTAATATGGTTTTGAAGCCCAAAAATATACTCTCTTTTAACCTCATTTAGAATGAATTTGATTCACTTTAAGGCGGCCCTCCCTAAACAAAGTATCTGGCAAAAAGATCTGCCACCGTTCCCTTGCGACGCCAGATCTAAGCAGAGTACCTTTTTTTTTTTTTTTTTTTACACTTTATGCTATTCCCAGACATGCTTTTATATTGCCCCTACTTCGTAAATCAAAGCTTACACATTACAGGGATGCTCTGATATATGTCTAAAAACTGTCAGAAACTCAAATCTGTTTTTATGTATTAAAGTTTATTAGATCTGCTATCGCTATTAGGAAACTGTATTCATCTCTTGATACCGCTCTATAATAAGCCTATTACGGAACTAGATATGTTCTGAAATGCATTTGCAATTTTGCATTAAGTGAGGAGCTGTTATATTCTGGGTAATTTTAAATAATATTTTATTTGTTTTTATAATTTTAGATAATGCTTTGTATGATAAGAATTGACATGAGCGTGCATAATTCAGAAGGGTAGTAAATTTGTTTTACTATAATTTTCTTTTATCCCTGTAAACGCTAATCGAAACAGATAAGCCTAGGTTGTTTTGGCAGTTCTATCTTGTATTGTTTTGAGTTATTTTGTCAAACTGTTCCTTGAATTGATACTTTACCTATCCTTTTAATTATTTTTTTAAAATTTTAAGTAATGTGAATTTCAATGTACTTTTATGGCAATTTCCGATTAAAGATTTTCTGACTCTGACTCAGGAGCCTATGTTTCTTAGATGTACATGCATGAAGTGCATAGGAATTCACTTGTTCATTATTCCAATGATTATCTGAAGCTATAATTTAGTTTTGTACATTGACAGGATGGAAAAATGTTTTTTTCACTCAGAAAGGAATCAACAAATGTTTAATTTATTAGTAGTAATAATGTACCTTTTATTAACTTAATATAATTTGCCATCCCCTACTCCCGGCCCATGCAGTACTCCAGTCTATATATGAGGCGACGTATAATAATTGCTTCTGCAAGTACTACTTCTAAATCGGGTATTAAATTTTTATAGAAAGAAGCAGTTATTTGTTCACGGACAAAGGTCAAACTTGGAATTGTGCTGATGACAGCCATTTACGTACGTGCACATGCATGCACCAATTGTGTTGCAGACTGTAATCAGTCAGAAATATTTTTCACAAACACCCTTGGCATATTAGGGTAACTTTATGCATGCTGGACTTCTGTGGGTTGCACAGTTATGTTCTGTGGGCTGAACTGCATTTTACCTTTAAGAATCTCTGCGGAACCTGGAAGCCATGAATAGTATACCCTATGTTACATGTGTGACATCCATAGACCATGCGAAATGCCAGAGCGCAGCTTGTAAGCATTCACCTTTAATATTTTTTCTGTCATCCTTTTTTCTTATCGGCTGAGTTTGAGAGGATCCTATTTACAAGCATTGCTTTAAAACATTAAATTGAGTTCTTCCTACTACAGGAATGTCTCAAGATTGTCCATACAATCTTGTCAGAACGTTTACTTTGGTGCTAGCTAGTATCTGCATTTGAGTAGCTTTGGGTTGTAGTATCCACATACGCGATGATGCCTACTAGCCTCCTTTTGAAAGTTATGTCCAGTGATCCTGGTAAATGAGGCAAGAGTTTTTTCCTTTTTATTAGAAAATTTGAATGTCCACACATTATCTACGTAATGAATGTGGATTGAAGATTGATCACTCTAACCTTTTTATATCTGTCTTTATGGTTCCTCTTTGAGCAAGAACTTTTTTTTTTCTGAGCGATGATTGAAAGATGGAAAAACCATGAGAAATAAGAGGGTTCACCTGCAAGTTATTGCTTCTTTGTCCACAGTGCCAGTATTGTCCGCTCTATCTGCCTCCTTTCCAAGAAGTGAACTCTGCCATAGGTGTACTGATTGGACTTGGGAACTCTGAGAATGCCACTGATTGGCCTGTCATCTAATTGACAAGTGCTGTACCTATAAGATGGAGTCCCCCTCCACCCCCCTTCAAAGAGAAATCACTGTAAACATCACAAGATCACATGTATAGCCACACATTAACATATGAACACATGAATGCATTTTAGTCCTTTAAAAGGCTTATTTTTTGAGTTAGAATGGAAGAAACTGAATAAACTAGTCTAATCTTGACAGCAGGGAAGAGTCTAGGGTTCAGGTTTTAAATGGTGTAGAAAGCTGGCTCTTGATATAGTGGACCAAAACGAGGTGCACTTTGTAAAGAGTCCAAGCAAATCCCGGAGAAACTACAGATGCACAAATGGCACCCCAAATACTCTCTTGTGGCAGTGTGGACGAGCAGGTAGGCATATCAGAGGGTACTACTAAGCATGTATTATGCACACAAAAGAGCAGTAAGCGAGACACACATTCAATAAAGAGATCCAACTCCAATTTATAAAAATACCATACATTTATAAACATTTTGATACCAAGATCATCAGAATTGGATGAGTACTTTTCAGATTATGAATTTTTACAGTTTTCAAAAGTTTACAGTGCTATTTTTGTAGCGATAATGTTATCCTATAGGAGAAAAACATGTTTTGCATATGGGTACTTAGCAGCGTGGACCCATCTCCTTGAGTTAAGGTAAGTGTGGGGCATGGTCCAAGGCAGCATCAGCAGGTCACGTCGGGAGGCAAAAGGACGTCTGGGTGCAGAGCTGCTTTTCAACGTCGGGTGTCCTCATGTTATCCTATGGGAAAAGAAACGTATACTTCATTCAGGCACTTGGCAACAACATACAGGACTGTTCTTCTGAAGTTAAGGTAAGTATGAGGCAAGGTCCAAGCAGCACGAACATGGCACTTCAGGAGGCACTGAGGTGTCTGGCTGAAGAGGTGCTTTTCAGCCTTGCCCTAATGTTATCATATGGGAAAGAAACAGACACAGTATACGGGTACTGAGCAACGACATACAGGACTGTTCTTCTGAACTTGAGGTGAGTATGGGGCAAGGTCCAAGGCCACATAAACAGTTCATCTCAGAGGGCTCTGGGGCATCTGGGTGCAGAGGTGTGTTACTGCGTCGGGTGTCCCATTTACTTCAATGGAGATTGGTCCGTTCAGAAAGAGGCTGCAAGCAGAGGCTGGGTGGCCAATCCGGGGCAACCCAGAAGGGGACCCTATCCCTGAGATCCTCGGACACGTGGAGAAACCGTTGGCCCACATCTCCTTGGGCTGTGGGCTTGGGTGCAGTGGTCTCTCTTGGCATCGGGTTCCAGTGCAGTGTATACTTGCGGTTGGAAGGGGCCTGAAGAAAGAGGCTGCAGGCAGCGTTGGGAAGTCCACTGTTGTCAAACCCAAGATGTGCTTTGCACTGGCAGGCCTGGGGACAATACTGGCACTGTTGGCCCACTTCAACTTGAGCTAGGTGGCACAGGTACAGTGGTGCTGTCCGGTGTCAGGTTTTGGCGGTCTGGAGTCCTTGTGAGTCTTCCTTGGTGCCTGCAGGATGCAGGGAAGCAGCTTTGCTACTCCACAGAAGATCCTTGTTACTTCTCGAAGTGCTGGCAGTCCTCCCAGGCTTTTGAAGGCAGAGCAGCTGCAGGACGAGTTGTCTTTTGCGCAGCTGTTGAGGACAGCAGGCAGACGGGCAGGGTTGAGGCCAAGTCAGTTGCTGCTCCTGAGTTCTTGCTTTTCCGACTCTTTGGGTCCTCCATCGGTAGTCCAACGAATCTGAGGTCCTGGAATACTCAATTTAGCGGCATTGAGGGGAGTTAAGGGTAATAGCCAATGAGCTACTTCCCCCTAGGGTCACTATGCCCCCTAGATGACCACTTCCTTTGGGGAGTGGGCATCACCCTGTCCCAGAAGTCCTAATTCCACCACACACAAGACAGTGGAAATCCTAAGGCTGTGTTCATTTCAGTCTGGTCACCCTAGCGGTGTGTCTAGCCTGCAAATGCAACACATCTCCTTGCTAGATAATTTTCTTGCCTGTCCAGGTGCCAAACGAACCCTGGGACAGGTTGGGGGTCAGCACCTCCCTTCTGAAGGAACCCAGATCTGCATACGGGTGGTGGGCTTCTCTGAAGCTTCCTTGGAAAGCAGATTTTCAGGTCATCCTATTGGGAGGGTGTGTTAACACCCCTACCCGAGCAGTCTTTGTTCTTGACCGCCCGAAAGCAAAGGCTCTCACACTTGGGGCAGGGGTTGGAGGGGTCAGAAACTCATCTGTTGGTGAAGGACTGGTGGAAACTAGTCAGCCAGCCCACCAGCAGTTGGTAGGTTTTCAGGGGGCACTTCTAAAGTGCCCTCTGGGTGCATGTACTAATAAATACATCACTGGAATCGGTGAGGGTTTATTATTACGAGATGCTTGATACCAAACATCCCTATTTTCAGTGAAGCCATCATGCACCTGAGAAACGAGTATTGACCAGTGTCCAGCACATGTATTAAAATGGCTTTCCTGTTCACTTACTTTGTCTAAGAATCCACAAAGACCTACTTAGGGGCATGTTTGCTCTTGCAGATATGCACTCACCTGTATTATAATGCACCTTGCCTTAGGGCTTTAAGGCCTGCTGTAGGGGTGACTTAAAAGTATTACAGGCAGTGTTAGGGGACATGGCACACAAGTGTGTGCCATGTCGTGTTTTCACTTTTTGGAGCACGTTGTTACACAGTCTGCAGTGGCAGTCTGTATGAGTTTGGTGCTGGGTCCTGTGCTCACTGTGCCATTGGATTCAAGCTAGCCTAGCTGATGAAGGGTGATATCCTGAAACCAGTCCTAGGATGCTTGTTTCTGGGTCAGGGAGGACCTGGCTTGGCAGTTCTGGCTGGACTGTTCTCATGAGGAACAGGGTCAAGACTGATTTGAATATGGCTGGGTCCAAACTGGGGTGGCGAGGTGAGCAAACAAAAAAAACTATGGATTAAACCCAGAGCTTTGTGACTGGGAGTGAATGTTTGCATTGTTCAGCATTCCGTCCATCATCTGTTCTTTTTGCATGGGTCCTAAAGAGTGGCATAAGCTGTGCTGCAGCTCTTGGGGATCCTCTTTAGTACACCTGCCCTAGGGTCCAGAGGCTCCATTTATTTGGTGCTTACAGAGGTGCTAAAGGCCCTGGCTGCTTGGGGATCAAGTGACCACATGTCTTGTTTTTGGGAAGGAACACTGGCACTGAGGACCTGGTTAGCAGGAACCCAGTGCACTTCAGTCAAAGTTGCATCAACAGGTAGAAAGTGAGAGCCTTCTGCAACCAGAACCCAGTTTCCTACAAATGCCTCTGTGTCTCAGTAACCATATATTGACAAATGATCTTGCTGTCCATGTACAGTGCTCCACTGTCCTATGAGGCTAAGTTCTCGCACTACAAATATCCACAATAAAGTGCCACTCCAAGCAATGCTTGTAAAGATACACTTTCACCTGATGTTTTTTTGCTGTGCAAGTAATGGCAAGTCATTTTTTTCCTTTAGATATAGAAACACTCTGAGAAGAAAATGTCAAAACGTGATGCTTTTCTGCAGGCTACTGCAAGAGAATCGGTGAATGAATTCTTGCATTTTATTCAACTTCATGTAAGTACATTGTGTGATATAAAGAGTATTCTATATTGTGCTACTGGCTCCGACTTATTTTAAAATGTCTTTTACAATTGCACGTCAGTATCTCCTGCATATGAAGAACGCTATATGGAATTTGTCAAGGGAGATGAAACTTGGTGAACCATGTCTGTTTTTGTCACTATTTCTTATTCTCACAATGCAAGGTAAATGTGCCAAATGACCAATGCTGTGTCTTGGTCCAGCAATGTAGAACTGTCATGATATAAGTGTATGAAAAACAAAGGAATCATTGCCTTAATTTTGCAGGAGGTTCAACTGCGGCGCGGCACCAGCTTTGTTACCAGTTTTAAATTATGGTTCTGCTCCTTTATTCGAAATTTGCTGTATTTGTTCAGTTCATGCGCGTTCCAATGGCCTGCTACATGTTGATTTCTTGTTGACGGGCCTACCCATTTTCCTTGCTCTAAAATTTTTTGGTTGTTGTTTGTCGTACTCGGGGCTGAATTTCAGGCGGAGGTTGCAGGTGATGCTACCACCAGTATTTCATTTTTTTCTTACTGCTGTTTATGTAATTGATAAAAATGAATGCTTTCAGGCATATATATTGATGATCCAATAATCTTGTACATTGAGGGTTGTCATTTGATGTTACCAATGACTTGTACTTTCTGTTATGGGCTTTATGTTGTACATAAAATATGAACATAATTTCTCTTTCACCCTATTGCGCATCAAGTTTGATCTGGTTTCTGAGCTATTTCTATTAACATGTTAACAGATGCTTTTCAAATGAAGAATTTCTGATGTTTAGTGACATTTGCCCTATGATGACAACATGGGTACACTGCATTTATTTTAAAAAAAAAAAAAAAAAAAAAAAAAACTGCTTGTTTTTCTTATTTTGCATTTCTGTTGCCTTGCAGAAAGATTCCTCTGACCCCTTCGATTTGAATGAGCTGCTGCAGGAGTTGCCAAGGAAACAGAAGGAACAGTTATGGGAGAGATTGAAGAATTTAGTAAGGGCTGTTTTGTTAGAGAATCCGGTGGAAGGATGGCAGCGCATTGACGATGACAGTGACGATGACATGGAGCTGGAGAGTTGTTCTGACATGGTAATGCTGGGCCTTATTTTCCACTGCATACGCGTCCCGAGCTGTTGTTCGGATTGTATGCACTCCTTCTACCTAATTTTACTTTTTTTTTTTTACTTCATCTTTGAGCATGAAAAGGCTAAACCTTTGGGGATTTCCACAATGTTCTTTTCCGCTAAAGCTCTAGAAAGTCTTGGACTCAATTATGTTGAATTATTCTGCCTACAGGTAACATGGGTCTGAAGTGCTAATCCTTGTTTCACATTGGTGTGCACCAACTCTGGCTGCTAGTGCAGTGTGCTGGATAATTCCGGGTTACTGGTGCACATTATTAAGGGAGAGTAGGTGGGCCTTTGGGTGCTCCACTGACTGCCTTTTCCCATAATGCACCTTGCCCAACCCCACTCTTACCCATTTCAAGCGCCTCCTTCTGTTTCTCATTTTCCTTTATGGTCTTTAAACTAACAATGGTCTTTCTCTCACCATGACTCCACCATTACTGTGTTCCTTCCTGTCTTAGCCTGTCCTTACTTTCTAGCAGTGTGGCTCATCTCTGAAAGTGATTGCCATCCTTAAGCATCCAAAGAAGACAAGTGTGGTGTATGTCTAATTATCAAAAAAGATTTTGATTTGCATTTGGTCTGGAAAAGTGTGTGCATTGTAATTAATTGAAAGAACCTGTTTGTACCTTGGGCGAGGTTATAAGCATTACAATCCATTTGTAATGGCATAAAATAAAACTACTCTTCATTTCTCATTTTGTGGCTGGAGTATTGAAATAGTCTTACTTTAAGAGAGCCTGCAAAACCCGTAACTGAAATTTGCACTGCCTGTAGGTATTTTAAATTGGAGTTAAAAGAAGCAAAACGTTTGAAACAAAATAATCATTCAACACAATTAAAATATTGCAAAAAAATAACCCATAGCAAAATGCTACATGAAATACATAAAAAGGGTGGCAAACCTCCACCCTTCTCCGAATAATATTTACTATTGTTTTTCTCACATTTGTTTAAAAGTGGAATCCTGTATCTACAATTGGTGGCCCAGGTATATAAAGTGCAAGTGATTGCATGCCACAAGAGCACTCTGAGCGGTAATCTATTACACTTACCTCAGTAGGACATTCCCACAATGTATTATTGGAACATGTGATATTTAAATCAGCCGGTTCTTGATGCCCTGCATATTCCTCTCTAAATCTGACTCGACCAAAAGACCTCATTGTTGTCCATCAACCTAAAGTTCATAAACGTCTCTACTGTGCATATGGCAAATGTTGAGGTGCGCTTTGGCCAGAATACATAGAAATGTAGGCTACAGATCTTTGTATTAAAGTTAATCATGGTTGTAGGCTTGAAGCCAATCTTATGGAAGCACAACTACCTTGTAGAATTCTGAACCATGCAAAATTGATCTAGTCACTTCAGAAATCTAAAATATATGCTCACATCACACACACATGGTGTGCTTGCTCCATTCATTTTACTTTCAGATGGTTGGTAAGCAATAGAATGTTCTCATTCCAGACAAGGAAGGTTCCTTTCAAGGTAATGATTAAAATGGGCAAACTTGGTTGGGTGAGTGCAATTTGAGTTGTGACGCATAAAGTCATCCTTGTGCAAAAATGTCTACTGAATTTATTTCTCACCTGGCATGTGCCACAAATGAATTATGTGGTTTATCACGTGATTTTGCCTAGCCATTTGTCTCACAAACACTAGTTTGGAATCTCCTATTAAAATTCAGTTCAAGTGGCTTGTTCTGGAACCGAGTGTTTGCTTGTTAGAATATAGGTGATTTGAAGGGGGCTCCTACACCTGTACTGCTGTGTCTTATTATTTTACTATGTACTTGTGACAAACCCTTTTATTTTCACTGCAGTTATCATGAACCTCTGATTTAGATTGAAAATAAATGTGATAGTGGCTGGAATATTGATGCAAAAACTGATGCTTAAGAAGCTAGTTTGGGAGATTTTAAGTGCCTATATAGAGTGAGGGTACACTTTTGCATTGAAATTAGGATTAGCATGTTGCATTTAACACTTCAGTTGCGTTTTGTTGTTTTCAACTTCTCTGTTTCTTCCTAACATCTAGAAACAAACCATGGCTGTTTTTCAAGGAGTGACAACAGTAGTTACTTATTCGGTTGCAGTGGTTGATGAAGATGTGAGCTATGAAGCACTAATGGAATGTGCTCTCATACTCCATGGTAAGATGTTTTACTTGGTCGTCCTCCATGATGAAATCTTAGTCTTGAGTGGTCTTTTATCCCCCACCTTCTCAGTATAAAAAGTTGCCCAGAAGAGGGTAGAAGTGGAGAAGGAACAAAGGAATGGGTAAAGGAAGGAACAAAGAAGTTAATAAACAACAGGAGGAATAAGTAGAGAAGAGACTGTGTGTTGACTAAATTGCCTACTTTTTATTCTGTATTCTAATTGTGGCTTCCCAAGGTGACCTTTTGTGTTCTGGACACATATGAGGAACTTGTGTTCAAAAATCCTCCCAGATTAGCAGGTTTTTTTTCCCTCACTCTGATTCATTAATGAACATTTCCACTCAAATATTGGAATACAAATGCCCTTAAGCGTGGGTGCGGGAAAATAGGCATTACCCAGGTGGCTAAGCAACAATATGATGAATACCCACAAACATGAATGGTTTAGGTGTTCAAAAGACAGTTTTGCAGATGTTCACCATCCTCTTTACACATGACAGTTTACTCCAAAAAGCTGCACCAAGTGCTTTTCAGGGAAGGACAGGATAGGGTAGGGTGCATCTCCATATTAAGTGGGTGGTGTGAAGTGAGGATTACCACAAAGAGAATTTTTTTTTTTCCCCTGGAGAAAGGAAATTGAGGAGAAACAAATGTTTTGCTCATATTGGCCAAATGAACGTCAGTAGATCGTCTATGCAGACTGTCTATTGATGCGATGGCCATTTTTTTTTTTATAAACATCCATGGACAATGCCCTCCGATCATTGTTGATGAGGCTTTTTAATTACCTTCCAAAAGCTACATTTTTTTCAAGTTCAAGAGATTCTCCTGCAGTCTGGGCATCCGAATTAAGCAGTACACTAACAACTTTACTGGAAGTGAAAGGAGAAAATACTGAGACCATTTTAATATGTTAACTGTTGCAATTCAATTTCTCAATGCTACTAGTGCTTAATCTGCACCACTATTTGCCGTAGCTTGGCACCAGCCTTTATTTCTAAACACTGATTTATGACCATCCACCACATGTGCTGGCTTTTTATTACTAAGCAGAGCTCATCATCAAACTTTTCAATGCGCTTTAACAAAAAAAAAAAAAAAACTAATAGGTCCAGACCATCCTAACTGCTTGAGGTGTCCTGCAATACCCCCACACTCTCAAAGTTGTATTGTGTGATGGTTAGTATTTGGTAGTCCTAACCATAGTGACTTCCTGTGCTATACCCGGGCCCTCAAGCGTACGGTTTTTCAAAGCATTGGGTGCACGTAAAATTATGAATGTCTTTCTTTCGTGCATTAGTCTCTCCTCTTCCTGTCCCTGAGGGTAGAGTCCAAGACCGGAACACCCTTGTAGACATCACAGCAGAACCCATGCCCCTATTTAGGTCCATACTACTCTTTTCGTATAGTTTGCTATTGCCCTCTCTACCTGCCCTCTATTTTGAAAGCTTGCAATTTTACTTTCCCCCCTTATTAGGTAGAGCGCCGCCCTGGGGTATAGGAGGCATATACGTTTCTACTCTTCTTGACCCTATTGGACACACCTATTATAATTATATACTCTTGGCAAGGTGATTTCTTCATGTTAAGTGTTACCTACCTTTTATATTAGTTTATAGTCTGACTTGTACCATATTGAATCTCGACACCAAATGTGGACTGTCTGTGCTCTTGTGTTTTAATTGTACATGCAGTGACTTTCAATAAAACAAGTTGTATTACAAGACACATTGTTTTGCATCAATAACTATGTGATGGTCTCTTTTTTGTTTTTTTTCAAAAGGTATTTTGCAGGTTTTACCAAAATCTGAAGGAGCCCTTGAGCTGGCCATTCAACACTTGTGTGAGGTCTGGTGGGAGAAAGGACTGACTGGAAAGGAAGACATGGGGAAAACCGCTTTTGTTATGCTCTTAAAGAAAAGCCTCTCGGAAAAAAGCACGGTATGTTGTGGCTAAGTGGATCACTTGTGTTCATTAAATGTTTATATTGGGTATGTTACATCCATTGACTGCATGTGCCATTGAATCCTGCTTGTTGAATAATTTGGTGGTGCCCAAATGCATCGATCATGTGTTTAGTTGAAGGAGAAAGAGGAATCGGAAAGCTTCAGTCCTGCTCTAGAACTTTAAGTTGTACTGAAGCTTAAAAATCTAAGTACCGGTTAAAGAAATAAGTTAGATTAAAAGTGTTCAGAGAAATTTGAGTAACTTTTCTCATGTTTGATGTGTTAATTTGAATCATGTGGACATATGCATGTAGTCAAGTGGTTCAAGCACACATGTGGACTATGTTGTGACTAAATGTAACATTTGGAAACTTATGCAGGGAAATTGCACGTGTCCGATTGAAAAGTGAAAAATATTTTTTTATTATTCCTCAGGCCTCAAAAAATTACAAATATGTTACTAGGCCTGCAGGTCGAGTAACTTGAATAATCTACAAAACCTGACTGCAATGGACTTGACCTGTAAAAGGGTCACCAA
The DNA here is from genome assembly GCF_031143425.1 of Pleurodeles waltl. Taxonomy (NCBI): domain Eukaryota; kingdom Metazoa; phylum Chordata; class Amphibia; order Caudata; family Salamandridae; genus Pleurodeles; species Pleurodeles waltl. The sequence continues at coordinate 666,453,253 of NC_090449.1, read as the reverse complement.
TTGTGTGATCCTAGGCAAATATTTTAGTTTACAGAGTAGCCTTTTTCTTACTTCTCGCATGACTGCACCTTCAACTATGTGAGCTCAGGATTTCTGTTGTACAAAAAAAACTCATTTGTTTGATTAAATAGTCTGAACGTTTGCTCCATGTATAATAAAAATTGGGGTTTAGAAAACCTATTTATCTTTTTTACATCATCAAGTAAAGTGTTCTGAATTTTCTCATCACACACAAGTACAAAAAATGAGCTTTCACGGCTACTGAAATATATTTGGAAATGTTTGTGCAGTTGCCTTAGTTATTTAAGTGTTGTGTATCAGGAAAAACCTGGCACTCTACAGCCTTTCATTTCACACTCTTTGTGCAGCCTGTCAGAAAGTGCGCCTTAGAAAATCCTGGAACTCTGCAGTTAGAGGGAAAATTAATTGTAAGAAGACAAATTGACTCTTGACATCTGTCTCTGAAGACAGAGCAAATGTGACAAAATTTAAAGACGTCTTTTTTTCTCCTTCACTTTCTGACTGAACCGAACACCTGTTCTTTTGTAACGCGCCAGAAGGGGTGCTTAAGTCCTATAAATAACTTGACCTGATAAAATATGACTCGCCCTAGCAAGTGGATGAGTAGATATTTTGAGGCCTGTTTCTGCACTTTCCAATGTACTGTTATACAATGGCAGAAAACCAGCTCATATAGGGATAACTGGTTACAAATGTAATCATTGTTTCCCCAGGTTTATCGAGGTAAAGGTGTGAAATGTATACAAGTCATCTGTTTCTGTTTTGTGAATCAGTGTAGGAAAGTCATCCTTTTGTGCCCTGATCACCCCTATTTTTGACTGATGCTGGTGATTACTAACTCTGAAAATGCCCTGAGCTCTGCTAACCCGGTCCAGGACTAGTGCTCTGTCCTCTAAAGGTATATAGTAATTGCTGTAATTCTAATTGACAGAGACAACCTACCTGTAAGTCCCTACTATATGGTAGGGCATGTAGGTTTAGAGACCACAGTGGATCTAATGCACATAAGTGTGCACTGCTGTGGTGGTGACTGGTATAATTTCAAAGGTATTAAAATAAAACTATGTAAAAATTAAACTTTGGAATTAAAAGTACTTCCAAAGCCCAAAACTACTTTTTTATAATTATTAAGGCGCTATATAGGTCTACCCTAGATGCCCCAATGGTAGGCTGCATTGTTATAAAAAGTAGGAACAAAATAAAAGATGTTTTATATGCCTTGAAAGGGAAACCTTGTAGTGCTTATAGCTCCATAGGCTAACACAGGGAGACTTTATTAAACTTAATAAAGTGTAATAGTCTGAGTTTGCTCGGGAGGTAGATAACAAGTTCATTCAGAGTATCAAAATAATGGGTACAATAAATCCAACAACTTGCCAAGTTTGGCTTTATTATAACTTTTGTAGGAAAGTTTTAGAACTTACTATCCTGAAGTTAACTAACGTAGCCCCATGGAAGCCTTTTCTGATTGGTCAGCTTTTGACAGCCCGAGCAAAGCTGCTACCTGAGTAGGTGTGAAGAAGTCTGGGGCTGAAAGAATACAGCCATTTGATGGGAGGAAATTTACTTCCCCGGGAAAGCCAGGGAGAGGAAGGGGGCTGGGGAGATAAGCTGGACTTCAAAGGCAGAAGAACATATCACAGGCCAGTCTGTACCTCCTTGATCCCCCTCCAGATGGGAGCCCTCCCCCTAGTTAAGAGAGGGTCTAGAAAGTGGAGTGGAGCACAGCACAACACAACACAACACAACACACCACCACCACACCACACCACTTTTTTGGACTGCACAGATACCTTGTGGAAGACTGAGTTGTAGCCCCCAAAAGGCCATTCAGAGTCTCTGAACCCTTGGCTGGTAATACTGGACATTTGTCTCCCCAAAGGAACCAATGAGCAACAAGATCTGAAAGTTTGGAAACTTTCTATTGCTGAAAAAGTGAGTCAAACTGCTGTCGTTGACTCGCGATTTGGCATAACTGAGCTGTTTTGTTTTGCTGAAAGTTCCAGAGCTCCTTGCCATTGACGTCAAGGACAAAGACTCCCAAAGGCTCACCTAGGCATTGCGCTGCAGCAGGTTGCCTTTGCCGAATCGAACCCTGGATCTGAGGAACCTGCAGACTTAATGTCAAGAGAAAAGCTCCAAGAAGAAGACTAAGTCCAAAAGTAAACTTTTGACCGGGACCTAGCATTCAACCTATCCGATTCTCGCTCCATTGCGGTTGGCCTAAAACTTTGACTTTGTCCTGGTCCACTGCAACTGGCTCTTGAAGCATTTTGTTTCTAGAATGCACATTTGTTTTATTTAATCTTAAACAAATCATATCTCCAGTTCCCTGTATTGGATTTTTGTTGTTTTGGTGTCCTTTTAAAGATACAAATATTCTCTGTTTTAATAAATTGGTGTTAGATTTTTATTGTGCTGTGTGTTTTACTTATTTACTGTTTTGGTGGTATTAAATGCTTTACACATGCCTGTCTCCTAAGTTAAGCCTGACTGCTCTTTTGCAAAGCTCCCAAGTGTTGAGTAAGGATTAAATTGAGACTTGACTGGACTTATTAATGATTGTGGTGTTCTTACTAGCTGAAGGTAAATGCCTCCATCTACTAATAATCCACTTTCCCACAATGGGCAAACTTGTTTTCGATTTTTCTTGTATATAAGTGTAGAAACACATCTGCGGTAGTTGCCCTTTGACACCTCTTGGACACTCCACTTTACTTTATTACCTTATGCTCGGAATGCACATTTATCCCTTGTAATTTACACATGTTTTTCTTTTTGTGAAGTTACATATTTTAGTAATTTGTGCACTATTCAGCAGCAGGTATGAAGTAATGCACCATAAATGTCTTAATGCACTGTACTATCAAATCAAATCCGCTTTATTTCGGTAAAAAATATACCATAAAAGCACAATACAAAAATGCTTAAAAAAAAGATTAAGACATAAAATCATTAGCTTTAAAATAAGGCATTACAGTACAATAAAAAAATGTAAGATCCGATTTGAGTATCCTCAGTGCTGGTAAACAATTCCTAAAGCCCATAGATTTGCATAGAGGGATGATCCAGCGAGCCCTCTGGGTAAAATATCGGGGCATTGGAAAAGAACATGCATGATGGATTCTTCCTTCCCGCAACCCATTGGGCATAACTGGGACTTTTTAGCTGAATTGGACCATTTGTAGGTGAGCGTACACAATGGGGGAGGGACCCTATTCTAAATCTAATATACAAGGCACGTGCGAGTGGAGAGAGTATTAAATCCATGTAGTGTTTGAATTCATAATGGCATATGAATTGTAAGAAGTGGCAGTCATGGTGGAGGGCGACCCTTCATCTAGGTGCAATGTTTGAACATTTAGCCAGTAAGCATCCTTCAAGATCTGAGTGGCATTTTTCGGAATAGAGAGAGGGTCTGTCCAGTAGTTCCCCAGCCCGACGATGGAAAAAGTCCACTCCACATAGTTACACCACTTAATTGTGGTAGTAGCACTAGTGCTCACCAGGTTACTCAGCCCAGTTCTGTAAGGAACCAAGGAATCTGATAACCAGATCCGAATCCAATACAGAAGTGGACTTAGGACGGCAATATGAATAATGGAGAAGAGATTTAAGTCCATTCGGATTGGCAGGGTCGGAGTGCTGGTGGGGACCCTTAACAGCATCATTAAGAATGAATTTTCCACTTTTTCTACGTCCTCCAAATTACAGTGGCCCCATAATTCAGCTCCATATAGGCCCCCCTGCTTGAGATTTTTATATTTCTATAGCGGGGTGATGGCAAAATTTGTACTTTCAAAACTCACATGGATAAGCATATTGTCTGGTACATTTTTCCTCCTGCTCTCACAGGTTCTAACGCCAACCTCTCCACCCACACAAACTTTGATAGTGTAAACCCTTAAATGTGCCTGCTGATGATTTACATTTGCATTTGTATCTCACATCTGTGATCAGAGCACACTGGTCCAGAAAACGTTTAATTGTCTTCGCTTTGGTCAAAGCTCACTTATTCACTTGCTTGTAAACAACTAGTTAAATACAGAGGTTGTTCAAGCAATTGAATACTCAAGTTTATAGTGCTTTACCAACGGCTATGGTGAAGGCATGGCTTCAAGGTCATATGTTCTTTTAAATTATGCTTGTGTGACTTCCTAATGTGTTGCACAAACATGCTCCCATATATCTGTCCCAGAAACGACTGATCTCGGTGTTAGTGCCCTTTTAGTAGCTAAGATATCCATATGTTCAGGTAGCAGAAATTCCTCAGTCATCAACCTTTGTTTACTCTTTCAAGAAGGAACTCCAGGTATTCTTATTCTAACAGTTCCTTGACTGATCTTCTTTGCCTTGCCAAATTTTACTTACTTGCCCTCCAAACAACTGTTGTTGACCAGACAAACTGGATGACCACCCCCTGTAGCTGCTTACAATATAAAAAAAACAATTAGAAAAAGTATTGGACGACTAAACCAAGGTGAGAAACAGACCATTTGTGCATTGAACAAATACTGGCAGCTTAGAGGCCTGTTGCTGCACCACCTGTAGTAATCATATGATCCAGAACACTTATTGCCCACCTCTAAAGACCAGCTGCCAAAGGGTCCAACATTATAAACAAATATTTAAGATAGAGAGGAAACATAAACAGAGAAAGTGTAAGAGACACTCACTCGAAAAACCAAGCAAGGCAAACAGATCCTTTGTATTTAGTTTATTTTTAAGCTTGTTTTTTCGTATGTGTACAGAAAAATAGCAGCCAGCACGTTTCACCCTATTACGGACTTCGTCAGGGCGCAGAGCTCAGTGTAGAAAACAAACAAAACCAGTCAAGCCGTCGGTATTGGCAAGAAAAAGCCAACATCCTATATACACTTAATGTATGAACTGCCTTTACTCATGAAGCAGGTAATTTAACAACCCACATCAGGTTTCTATTGAGTTGCTAGAGTCAAAAGTCCTGTTGTCCAAGCAGTGTTCGACAAACTAACCGCGTCCAGCATCTCAATGTATGATATGCAGTTTTGTGCATTGTTGGGTGTCGTACTTGGCATATAGCGGAAAGTCTGCATTGGGAGAGTGCTAAGTGGCATGTGAAACCTGAGCCCACTCAGAGGCTTAGGTCTCTAAAGCCTCATGTCATCAAGGATAGGTGAAACACCAATACAACAAATTGAATAATTGCAGACAACAACCATAAAACTAAGAATCACAAAACTACATTAATAGTATTGATGTGCATGAACTGGCAGAGAGGGAAGTCAACAGAATCGTGATCAAGAAAAATAGGTGGGGGCAGAGAGAAGGGTGATTTTAGCCAGAATGCACTTCCAAAAACTATACAGTGGATTGTGGTGGAAAGACAATTCACAGAAGATAATATAACCCATTGTGTGTTACCATGAATGTCTTCACAAACCTCTTCAGTGTTTGACTTTAAGACCCTTCTGCGAGGCTTTTGGTTATTCTTCACCGTGCCCTGATTGGCATGGTATGAATTAAGACGAGTCTGTGAAACCTTATTGTTGATTACAGTTGCTGGAAACACTGCTTAATAAAATATTTAATTCAACTATTGCATCTGAAGGACCTTGTGGGGTCATATATGAATTAGTGAGAGGATGGTCCCTTTTTATGCATGTTTTCTCAACGTTTACTGTTTACCTCACTTACTTTGTTACCTTTGTGACTCAGGGGGCTGATCTGGGACGTCTTTGGCACATCCACCAAGCGCTGCTTGCGTTTGAATATAACGACAGGGAGAGTAATGAAGTAAAAGACTTGCTACAGCAGTGCTTCATGAACATACAGCACGTCAAAAAAGAAGAGGTTTGTTGTCATTTTTTTGGTTTTCACTAAATAACCATTGGAATTCACAGTAACAAATAATGTTTTTCATGATGTCAACATTTGTAGTTGAAACCATGTAGTGAACAAACATAATGCCTGCAAAGAGGCACACAGCGGACGCTCTCACTATGCTTCCTAGTCATCATCAAAGGTTGCATGTTTTAAGATTTTCATTCTAATTTTCTTTTGTGGTTTGAATTCAGCTAGTCTCTTCAAAATATTCTAGTCAAATGTTTTCAGTTTTAGATTCTTTTTTATAATTTTGTTTTTCAAATCCCAACAGCACATATTGTCAATGGATAAACAAAACTCCTTCCAATATTTTAAATTGTAAACATTTGCTATGAACTATGCATTGGTGAATAAACAATAGCAGTTTATATTTTATCCCTTGTAAAACTTCAACACAATTCTGCTCAGAAAGAATTCATGCAGTGAGCACAATAATACATACGCATACATATAAAACCAGAGTCTACCTAATTATATGTATAGTAAACCTACCTGGGTTTTTTCAGCCAGCCCACTTCATCCATTGGTCCGTTGCTGTGCCCTTCACATTTTTCTTCCACCCTGTACAGCCTACATCCTGGGTTGGTGGGTCAGCCCACTTCAGCAGTTGGCTAACTTCACTGTGAGTTATGGCATCCTATTTAGGGGTGGGCAGAACTCGCAGAGTTTTACTCCGTGGAATTCCACTGAGTTACCGAAAAACTTTGCAGGATCCCGTGAAGTTAAGCAAGCGGCGGAATTCTTGTCTGCCGGACATGCTTGTGTAAACCATTTGTTATATATTTATAATTCTTATAATCGATGGAGCAGCATTATAGGTCACTGGATCAAAAACAAAGGATTTTAGTACAACACACATCCCAAACAGACACATTTAATGGTGCTCTCATACGTGATAATGTACAGAAAGGGTGCTCAGTTAAATAAGTTACATGCTACATCTACATTGCAAGCCGCGCAGAACCTGTGTGAATTGTGTTCACACGCGCACTAGGCACAGTGGGGCCACGATCATTGACAGACGGGAGCATTGGGCACCCATCGACATTCGTGGCATTGCAATGCAGCTGTTCCCATTCAGGAAATAGAGCTTAGGATAGAGAAACAGCACTAGATTCAGCGTGGATCTAAAAGAAGCGAAATAGGAGGCAGGAAAGTGTGGAAAAGTCACCACCTTTTAAAACTTGTGAAGGGTCTTCAAATGGCCTTGTTGAAATAACTGGGAAAAGCAAAATTATACGGAGGCAACACAAGCACAAAGACTTCAACGCCTCGCCATAGGTAGTAAGCGCTATATAAATACAATTTACATGTAGTTTGCCCAGACTCTGACACTGTCTCCTTTCTCCATGATCTCTTAAAAACGAATTACAAAGCAAACCGGGAGCTCCAAAACACAGTTAAAGCACACTCCACCTCCTTCAGCTCACAAGAGAATGCAACTACTCCTAAAACTCGAGTCTCTCGGAGTCCTGTCACTGCCCTGCCATGCAGCTAGAGCCATCCTGAGCAGCAGTAACCCAGCTGCTTGGAGTTTCTGCCTGCGGAGTCCACTTACTCCTTGGTGGGAGCCGCAGCACACACTAGCTTCTCTGGCTCCTCTTCCTGCCAGCAGGCCCCCACCTTTCCCTCATAGGTGGCTCTACTCCTCGGCCCGTACGCCCCCCCTTCCTCCCCCCCCCCACCAGAAGGACCTCAAGCTGCCCTAGCATCCTCTAGTCTTGTGATCTGCAATGTTCAATTCTAAGCTGTGAAGGAAGCTGTGAAGCCTGTCTGGGGCTGAACGGAACAAGTTACTTCTCTGTCTCCTGCTAGTGCTTGGCAAGGCTGCTGAAGGGAAATACTCTGAAATGTTCCATTGTTAAACTCGAAAAATGTTGCAGCCTTGGGCTTTAACGATGTAGTATTTATTTTTGTTTTGTATTTCTACATGGCTCAGTATTGTCAAACCTAGGGGTGGGCGGTAAACTCCACCACGCGGTGGTTGATGGAGTTTTTGCAGAAGTCCATGCTCCAAGCAGCGCCTGGAACGGGCAAAATTCTGCAGTCTCCGCTGGCAGAGCGGAGTTTACCACTCACCCATAATTCTATTCTTTCAAAAACAGCACATCCACACAAGTTAGTTCCCTCCAGTACCAGAGACTACTATGGCAACATATCCTTTGTGAGGCCATACAATATTTTCGCTTTTTAGCCAGCGCTTATCTTGTATATTGGCAAGTGCTTGGCAGTTGCTCACAAAGTTTTAGGACACTGGGACTCAACAAAATAGCTTTAACGAAGCCCAGCACCAGATCTGTTGGCTTTTCCGATGCTTGTTCAGATTGTTTCAATTCCTAAATTAAATGTGCAGAAAAATGTTTTAGTAAACGTTTCTGTGCCACACATGTCCAAATTAATGTTGGCTTTCCCAGCTCATGTGGAAAGACTTTTGCAAGGCATTTGAGTTATTTTTAGCATGGGATAATTATTTTGTGGGTGGTAGTTTGAGGGGAATAGGAATTAAAAGAATACATTTCACTACTCCCCCAGTAACGTGCAAGCTGTGCGCATTAAAGTACACAATGTAATAACATTTTTATGTGAATAGTGGTAATTCAAGTCAACCTTTTCTTCACCTAGTTCTAATAAACCACATTTGTATAAATGTGTTAATCAAAGCAGAACAGATTTTATAATCTATTTAACCATTTGCCAGATATTTCATTTTGAAAGCACATTTACATAATACAAATCATTTTCAGTGTGTTTTTCCAGAACATTAGGTACGAGTATGCTTGATTCTCCTCACCCGCTTGTCCATCCATACATTGCCACTTCAGCAGCTGGTTAATGGCAGCAATCTCTGGTACCATGAGAGGTGACGTGTATGTCCCTGTAGCAAGGGATAGTTTGTTCAGCTTATTCCTGCTAATGGCAGTATTCAGCTTTACACCCCGTTACAGTAGCAGCTGCTCTTTCAGTACTGCCTTACCATAGGTTCATTCCATGTCACTTGCTATACCTACAACGGTCTTTACGTATCCCATTTTGTAGGTACCTGTACTTGTTCAGTCAGAGCCCCTTACTAGCGATAGTTGTAGAAGCTTGTTTGGTGCCTTGTCTGGGAGGCAGCTGCAGCAGTTCATATCCTTATATATTTTTTTCTTTTTAACCATTTTTATTAATTTTTACATAATACATGCATCGTACAATTCGTCACATCAATTATCAGCAGTTGTGAATATGTCCTGGTTGGTAGAGGCTTTGGCCGTGTGGCTTGAGCCGATGGTTCGGGAATAACATTAATAAAGGAAACACAAAAAAAAGGAGGGTAACAAACTACAGATCACTGCCTGACATTCAGATAAGAGAAACAGTGGTGTGACATGATAGATATTAGCTATGGGCGTGTAATTCAGAAATGATATCACCAGCAGTCTAGGTGGTACAGTTCCCTTTGGTAAGTTCTATAAACCCTCCGTCATGAATAACGTCTGTGTCCAAAAGCCAGTATAGAGGGAGGCAGGAGGGAGGTGTGCATGGGGGAGGGGGGGGGGGGAGTCTGTGTTACTGGTGACGACAGGCCTCGGGTTAGGCAGTTCTCAGCATGGCAAGTGGAAGTTTTAAGGTCATTGCAAACCAATGCTGTATGGTTGGATGGATTGGTTTGTTGTTTCCAGTGCATTGCTATAGAACGTTTGCCCATGGGACAATCCAGGTCAGTGAATCCAGTGGTGGCTTTGAGATTAGTGCTTTTTATATAGACCCAACAGGGCACCCTCCATGGTGTGTATGTCAGTAGGCCCCGTTATTTCAGAGAGAACGTCGGTGATCTCCTTTCATCTAGTGGCTTCTATAGGCCAAACCCAGAACATGTGGACCATGTTGGCGCTTCGCACTCGCCATCTGGGACAGTGGGGGGTGGAACCGTACATCTTATGTAAGTTGACAGGAGTGTGAGGTACGCTCTGTGCAATGTATTTTGCTGGATGTACTGGAATTTGGAATTATGGGAAATATGGGAATTACTGCACCAGTTTTAAAGGATTTTGTCCTCGGCTGTAAAATCATGCCCTAGGTCTCCTTCCCAGCATTGCAGAGTGGCTAATAAGGGATTGCGGGGTTAGATGCCAATGCTTTTGCTGGCACATGACCAGTCGGCGGCCACTGCCCATAATGTGAAGACTATGTCCAATTGGGTGATGTCCTGGCTCCGTGTCTGTGGCCTAGGTCAGCAACTAGTGTCCCATATGCTAGTAAGTGTCCCACCGGAAAGTTACGTTCTTCCTGTAGTTGAGCAAATGGCATCAGTGTGCCATCATGATAAAGATCCCCGACGGTCTTAACTCACGCTACAGCCCATGGTCTAACACTTTCCCGACCAAAGTGTGTACAAAAGCCTAAATAGTGTCTAGGCGTATTTCTGGTGAGTATGGAGTGAGGTCTGCCATAAGGCACAAGCTCCACTTGTAAATGTTGTATGTCATGCGCATCAAGAAGTTAGCCCCTGGGAGCAGGGTGGTGCCTATGATTTCTTTTGCCCTAGACACCGGCATGGGGCCTATTGCCTCTGTCTGCCGCTGTGCTAACAATCATGCCGGCCATTGCAGCTGCGCTGCCAGGTGATAATGTTCAAAATTGGTCACCCCCCTCCACCCCCTTAATCCTGTAATTGTTGGAATTTGTGTAGCACTACTCACCTCCTGCCTTTATTTGAGAGGGAGCTACCTAGGGCTTGAAAGGTGGTTCTCGGGATATGAACTGGGAGATTGTGAAAAAAATACAATAACCGAGGCGAGGCAGCAGTTCATATCTTGTCAGAAGCAGCTACCACGGTACATTCATTGTCATTTTATTGGAAGCAGCTAACTCGCCACTGATTGTATCACTGTTCACTCTGTGGTCCAAACTGATAGAAAGGTTTATTTGAATGCTTATTAAAAAACACAGCTTATTTCCTTTCCCCTTATGGGTAAGAATTGTAATTTTTTTCAATGTAAATATATGTTGCGACTCATACTGCATATATAAACCTGCCTTCAATACATCTTTATGGACCCTCCTAACTCCACACCAGAGAACTCCAACTATTACTCTTTAAACATCACCATTTCTTGGTAGCAAATCTATCCAAAGCATGCTCTGTGAAATCCTTGCCCACTACTGCTGCCCTGCTGTATTTTCATGTTCAATCTGTGACTCACGGCCACTCCCCATGCACGTGTCCCGTGCCAATCTCTTGCTCCTCAGTTCTACACCCTACCACCTAAACTCTTTTTCCAGTTGTGCTGCTCGTCATACAGTCATGCTGAATTTCTGCTAATTTCCCTACGCGGTGTTTGTATTTCAATGTCTCTTGCTCTATTTTTACCTACCCCGCACTCTCGCGCAGTCCTCCATGACTACCTACTGTGTTTTTGTGCACCGTCCCCTTTCCTTTCCCTTCTCCCTATGATTATCTCCCTTCTGCAGTTCACTTTCCATGCCTGCCCTCACCCATCTTAACCTCCTTTTCATTGTACTTTTACTGTCCAGCAGCTTACTAACTACATTTGAGCTATACAAAATATCATGGAAATATCAATGGGAACTTTAGTACCTAGACATCTGATTCAAATGATTTAATCCCCCACTTTTTTTTGGGGAGTGTGCCATTTAGTTACTCCTATAGGAACATGTCATATGAGTTCGCTATAACATTTTGACCATTTTTAGTTTCTATGTATCTGCTAATTGTATAGGGAATTCTGCAAAATCCTATGGTGTGCTCAATAAGAGGGGTGGGCAGAAGGCAACAGTTTTCCATCTGTTCTTTATTAGAAATGCATGCACTGAATAGTTTCCTTTTACCAAGCTGGGAAATCTCTGTATATTTTCTACCTACATGTACTAAAACCCATTTAATGCAGAGGCCTCCTCATTTAAGGCATATGGTATAGGTAATCACCTCCTTGCCGTAAACCATTTTTTCTATTCACTTTATCCTATTAGAATGTTTCATTGAGTTGAGTAATTTTAACACAAAAATATCACATTATTCAGCATTCTTTTAAGTTGAAGTCCAAGAATAATTTTCTGAATCTTATTCTTATTGGAAGCTCTTTACGCGTCAGCAGCATTCACAGTCTTTAGAATTTCTGCCTCTCTCAAGGTCTCTGCTTCTGGTTGTAGTCTAGGAAACTTTGCATCTGTTAGGGGTTTACTAAACAAATTATAGTTGAAAGCATTAGACTATCAGCCTGACGAAAAAATATAATTGTTTAAGAATTGAAGATAATGTGTGCAACAGAAAATGTTTCCAAGATTTCTGTAAAAGAGTGACAGTCTGTTTCTTCCCAGAACCTATTGCAAAGGACTGTGAAACGTGTAATGGGTTCACAGCAGAACTCCTTAAAGACGGATCAAGGTTTGTTTTTCTTCCAAATAAATCAAATTATTAATCTTAAGAAAAGTAAACCGTCCGAGAGACATCTGCTCCTGACGACCTCTGAAGAGAGGAAAAGTCAGGAGATCTTCTGTGTTCAGCAGAGAAAAATTAAAACTTCAACTTGTCTTCACTGAGGCTTCCATTTTCGCCTCCAAAAAGCCCTTCTTGGCAACAGCCTCTTACTTGCTAAGAAAGGGCTCTCAAAACATCCCAGTCCTATTTTAAATGTTCACATATGCTCACTCCTCCATGACTCCATCATCCGTGATGGCAAATAGATCTTCGTAAATTAAAGTATGTTTCCTCCATAGAGAACACCGCTGTCAATTACACTGTCAGTAGCCCCCACCGCATCTCGCTGGTCTGTTCACCCATGTTTTTCAGCCTGTTGCCAACTGAGTGCCTGATTTAGAATTTAGCCAATGGGTTACTCCATCATAAACATGACGGGTGTCTCATCTGCCTTATTCCAAGTGGCACGGCATATAGTGCACTTCTAATAATGCGGAGGGGATGTCCGTTACATTTGTGATAGAGTAATGCACTGTCTAAACTCTAAGTCAAGACCTGGGTTTACAGAGGCAGAAAACAGTGTGACATGTATTCAGATGTAAGTGCCTTTGATACGTCGCACATCTGTAGTCCTTTGAAGGACCTCAGCCTTTTCGACATTGCAAGACCCATCATTTAATGCAGACAATGCTTATATGGTGGTTGTGTTGAAAATTCTACACCTTTGAGGCACTTGAGACACCGAAACGTCCTGTAGAGGATCAGACATTACAATGTATGTCTACAGAGTTTTTCACTGTGCAAGTTCCCACTACTTTTTATGCGGATATAACTTCCGTCATCGCATTAATTCAATACTGTAAACATTGAATGAGGCCAGTCCAGTAATATTTGGGTGTGCATTGCATGTATGTAGAGAGAGACTTGCCATGAGGTGTTGAACTTCGTATATTAAGGCATCAATTCAAAGATCAATTAAAAAACAAAATCTATAGGAGCTAACTGTTTGGGGCCCCCTCACATGTCACTGTGCACAGATGCCTTGCTTTTGAAGGTCCTCTCTGCCAACACAGTGAGGTGGGCTTGTTATTGACAAATAACACCCTTAATAGGATCTGTGTATCGCAGCTGAATGATGCCAATCTAGTGTTTGTGAGTCACAATGTGGTCCATTTGGTAATGCACATTTGTGCCTAATATACCATTACTGAATATTCGATGGTTAAAGCCGCTCCTATTCTTTTCATTGTACGAAACTTCCATTAATGCCCTGTGGTAATTTCAACTAAAAATACTGGTAAGATATAGTATACTGGTTTGAAAGTCTATTCAGCTTTCTCTTGATTAAGATGGCCACTACATGGCAGAGCTCATTAAAGTGTGCTAAAGAGACAGCCCAGTGCTCTAAGATGGCCACTATGTCATATGTTTGCATATTATTGTGCAAACTAAATCTTGACTGGCTGTCTCAGTATTACACTGCCTGCAGGCAGGCGCGGGTCACCTGAATGGTGATGACCATGCAGTGAAGCACATTGGTATTTCAGTGCCCACAGTGATCTGCTTCACAAGATAGTGATAACAAATTCAATGCCCTGTGCAGCAGGTGAAGCAGCAGCCATGTCAGATATCACATGCACATTCTCGGGAGAACGTAAAATAAAGATGCGGTGACGCGAGCCTCGTTGTGATAGTGGCTGGCTCGTTATAGCCAGTTTTTTCATGATTCACCACTTGCAATGCAAATGACGTTAAATCTTTATTAGGCAACATGAGATAAACCCAAGTGCAACTAAGAGAGCTCAACTGAACTCCTTGGAACCTTGACGGGACAAAACGTGCAAAGTTCCAGATTTGTAGGATTCCAAATTTCATAGCTTTTGTAGCATGCATTTTAATTAATATACAGTGCGCCATAAGACCATGAGGGCTATTTTAAAACACCAGTAACACATGTTACCAGTTTATCTTACTCAAGTTACCCACTTGTTGATCTTTCTGTCATGCGAGTGTTGTGCTACACCCATGGATAAACAGCAAAATATTTTATGAAGTTACCTGAGTGCTAAATATAGATAAAAAATAGTTTAGATAATTTTCTTTCCCCGAGGGTACACAGCATTGCATATACATCTTGAATTCTGTTTGTAGTGTGCACATGTTGGAATGATTTCAAGAAGAAATGCAGAATTTATGTAAACACCACAGTCGGACCTCAATGTGCTTGTATGTACTTCAATTGTTAAAGATGTGTAAATAGGACAATATAGGTGTTCATTTTTAGACATATTAAATTGCTTTTGACTGAGACGGGGGATCGCTGATTTGTGGTGTACTTCTAGTAGTTGTGAAGTAAAACTCCTAATCTTTGAACATTAACATACAGGTAGTTTGCAGAATTTAGTAGATATGAAGAAAAATGTTAATCGTTCACAAGTGTGATTTATAATTGGTTTTGTTAATGTAATGTAATATGTTCTGTGATTTCATTACCAGGGAAGAAGATTTTTGAGTTTTCTGTTCAGCTGGAATGTTGGCTTCATAAATTTAATCCACGGGACTGTGAAAAACCAGCTGCAATGTTTTCCAAAGTATGTATGCAAAGTGTTTAGCTACTTAAACCAGAGTCCTCTCTTGGACGTGTAGAGAATCCATGTGCAAAAATGATTGTAAAGAGTGAGTCGTTTTTGTGCATATATTCAATGGCAGATTCTTATCTATGAAACAGGGGTGTGGAATTCCTGTCTCCTAAAAGCCAGGGCACGTTGTTTGTGGTGAAGTCCAAGACATCCTTTTTGACCATTGAACACCCAGGACTTTCTTTCCGGCAGGCAGCCCAAGCCCAGGAGCTGACAGTTTACAGTGCAACAGGGTAGTTAATACAAAGAGTAATCCTCAGCTGCTAAAGTAGGATGTGCATCCGAGCATACTTTATCTTACAGATTGCATATATGATTGATAAATGCAAAGCGTTTACTGTTAAGGCTATAAGTATATTGCATTGTTGACTGATTCCAAAATAAAAACATGCAGGTGTTTGGGAAATCTAACAATTTATGTATTTTTTCTAATTCTTCCAGGTGCTTCCTTATTAATTAAATTGTATTATTATTGTAACAGTGGACATCAATTGGTGCCATGCAGAAACAGTCAAAACCAAGTTTATGGTGCATCTAGAAATCAGTTAAAAGCCCCACACATCCAAGAATTTTTAAAAAAAAGGAGCATTTACCTAGAACAACAAGCCCATGTACGTATTTCCACCGCCGGTGCTGATCCAGCATGTATCTATTGAGCCGCCTAGGAGTCATTAGCACTCTCCCACTGTGCCAGGTAGGTGCACAGTGGCTCACAGAAGTCCTTTGGATGAGCCCTTTGGGTGCAAGTCCACAAAGTATACCTGAGTCTGGTCCCCCAAAGAGATCATATCCTGGATCCACTCATCAGACTTGTGGCCCCTCCTCTGCATCCAGGTTATAGCCACTCACCTTTTGACCAGCAGCAGTGCCATGGTGACAAAGCACTGCATTGCTTTGATAAATCCATTGTTTCCAAATGCTTCTTGATAATATGCATGTACACAAAATGTTTGTGAACATGGAGTAATCCCCAATTGTTTTATCAACACGGAAAATCATTTTCCCTGTGAAGAAACCCTGTTTCCTACAAATCTCACGAAGTGTGTAAGTGTTCCTATGACATTCTCACCCTGAAAAGAGTCACTCCGTCTGTTGAGTAGAATACATCCCTGTTCAGTTTCATGGCGGAAAAGATTGAGAGAAGCTTTTGCCTGAACATCTTGGAATCGTTAATAAAAAATGTTGGCTGCGTTCTGCTGTATGCACATACATGCAAGGTACTGTAGGCACACATGTTATGTTGGCCACCATTGTGCCGTAACATGCAAGTAAACATAGTCCAACTTTTTCTTTTCTTTTCGTTTTTTAAATTTTTTGCTGATTCTATGCCACAGAGGCAAAGAAAACGTTTTGCTGATTCTAAACTGTATTGGCAAGTTGTCTGAAAAGGCGAGACCAAGTACCTGTGTCAATATATGTTGTTTTTAGTATCAGTTTGGCGACATGCCATAGCTCAGCGGTTTACAAAATCTCTGAATGTGTGCTTGATGAAGAAAAAGCAATCTAGATAGTGTGTTGCAGTTCCATATTCACATATGAACTGCATATTCTCCCTGAGTAATAGGCTCACTCCTGTGCACTGTGAGCATGGCAGGAGCCAACAGTTAAAACATAACAGGAGCAGAAGATAAGAGAAGGCGTCTGGCCAGACACTGCTTGAATTATAATGGCTAAGACCTGGCGGTTGGTTGGCTTTAGGGCCCATGTACACAATCTCATTGAACAGCAGATGCTTTTTGCTGGTTTCTAGAACGTTTGTGGGTTTGGAGGGTTTGGAATAGTTTTCCTTCTGTATTCCTGCACTTCAGGAGAGAAGTTCCTGCAGGCATGGGGGGCTTACCTGTGCATTATCTGAACCCTTTTGAGGGTCAGCAAGACGTTTCTTGCTCAGCTTTTGAGTCAGCCTTCAAGCCTTTCAGGCCCAGAGTATTGGATAATGCTTGATACAATTCTCGCTATACAGAAAGTGTTTGAAGATGCACAATCAGCCATAGTGCTCTAGACGACAAGGTCTATAATAGGACAGTCAGTTGATGGCAACACTGTGCTCTGCCATGGAAAAGAATGTAAGCTTTTAGTGAAAAGTAGCACAACTAATTGTATATAAGGAATATAGCAAATAAAAAGTTATTGCTTATTTAGTTGTTAAATTTATTTATCTACATGTTGCAAATGTGAAATTGCTAGGCCATTCCTAACAAAGAAAGAACAAATGGAGTTAAGTCAAAATGTTTACAAGGTCACTTCCTGCAGCTTTAAAGCTTATCTTAGAGGTGAAATTGTGAGCTTCCATTTCAAATCTGTGCAAATGTGCGAAACGTTTGGTAGGTCAATTTCAAATGTATACAGTGTCAAATTCCGCATTTAATTTACAAGCCTCTTTCAGTTTTTTTAAAATAATTGCAGCAATATCGCTTGTTGCATGTACATGTTATTAAAGGGAATGGTAATTATACTGTAGATGCAATCTCTAAATTATCTTCTTGAGGCCAAATTTTAGGCACATTGTCTGGCTCACCAGATTTTCAACTATTGCAATTTTATCACAAAATCGACCGTTTGATATCACTAAAACTGTAGTTCAGTGGCTTTTTTTCTCTATCATTTTGCTACGATCATGAGGCACTCTTTGGATATTTAAGCATCTAGAGCATGGGTACTCACAAACTTTTTCTCGGGGGCCAAAATTGCAGTATGGTTTGCGGCCGAGGGCCGCACTGAATTGACAGCGTGGGTGGGGGCGGGGCTTATAGGGGGCACAACCACCCCGCCCCCTTTTTCAAAACATTGCTAAACAATGCTGCATTTTGAATCCAGGTATAACTACAAACCTACCCCAGTAACACACACAGTGCACACACAAAGCACCATCTGCACACAGCGCCATCTGCTCTCACCCCTACCCCAGTAACACACACAGCGCGCACACACACAGCGCCATCTGCTCTCACCCCTACCCCAGTAACACACACAGAGCCATCTGCTCTCACCCCTACCCCAGTAACACACACAGCGCCATCTGCACACAGCGCCATCTGCTCTCACCCCTACCCCAGTAACACACACAGCGCCATACACACACAGCGCCATCTGCACACAGCGCCATCTGCTCTCACCCCTACCCCAGTAACACACACAGCGCCGTCTGCACACAGCGCCATCTGCTCTCACCCCTACCCCAGTAACACACACACAGCGCACACACACTGCGCCATCTGCTCTCACTCCTACCCCAGTAACACACACACTACATTAAAAACAAATAAATAACCAAAGAGCCTTACCTGCCTTAATAAAGCACTGTAAAGATGCCACAAATGTACAACGGCACAGCAGGCGGGCGGGCGGCAGACGTGGAGACGGTGACAGGAAGCAGACAAAAAAGCCCCGTAAAAGTTAGCTGCAAGCGCTAACTTTTAAGGGGCTTTGGCTTCCCACCACTAGCCAGGATCGTCATGGAAACGCCATAACTAATGGCCGCCGTAGGTAAACATAGAGGAGGGCCGCGGGAGCATGTGCGAAGTAGCCACTATTGCGCATGCTCCCGCGGACCTCTTCTATGTTTATGTACAGTGGCCATTATTATATGATGTTTCTCGGAGGTCCGCGGGCCGCCAAGATAGGTCCGTGGGGCCGCTGGCGGCCCGCGGGCCGTACTTTCAGTAACGTCGATCTAGAGCAATTTGTAAAGAACATAAGATATTTAGTGCTGCAAAGCCAAACAAGTTTCAAAATTGGTTCTGTATAAATAAGTATATTGTGCCATTTTTTCAAAATATTATTTCTGCTGCCCTTTTTCAGTATTTACATAAGCATGGTGCACTAGGGTGACTGCAGTGTTCATCGGTTGATCTCACCCCAGTCTCATAAAGATTTCCTGGATGCTGCAGAAGGTACTGATTTTATAGTTTTATTTTTACAGATCTTTGATGGGAAACATTGCAGAAATGTATTTCAGGGCGTGGAAAAAGGCTTCGGGTGATATCTTGAAGGTATTGTCTTTACATCATACCATTCCATAGTTCTGATTTTACCTTTAAATATTGTTTATTTGAAACACAACTGATCTTGAGACATCTGTAAATCGGTAGACTTTTCTTTTGAAAGATTTCTTATCTGCAGCAGAATTGCAAAGTGGTTTACAAGATCAACTCCGGATTTGTGGAATAATCAACAGCATTTTTGTTCATATTTTTAAATATTTTCTACATTAAAAGTGGAGAAATTCAAGCTTTTACTTTTAATTAACTTAAGGACTGAAGTTAACTTATTCCTAATTTGTAACTGTTACCCATATTTTGTGGGATACACAGTTGTTTATGCCTAATTTAAGTATTTACGCCATCAACTAGATATGAATTTCAGGTGCCTAGTTCATGCTGCAACATCAGTCTCGCTTCTTCGTTGTGAATGCAGAAATAAATTTCCTCTTTGCCATTTTCTTTACTCCTTCTAATACTAAGGCAAAGCTTGTCTCCAACTTCAACAACTTGTTTTAACCACGGAAAGCATTTATGAGATCTAGATATTCACCTGTCCTACCGGAGCTCAGTATGTGAACATCATAAATCTTAATGTTGCACTTAAGGTGTAACTAAATATAATGTACTTAGTAAAGTAAATTGTTAATTTTTTAAATTATTATACACTCACATGAGTTTACTGTTTCAGACTATTGAAAAAAACTGCATACAGGACTTCATGTTTCATGGAGTTAACCTTCCGCGAAGCTCTCCAGTACATCCCAAAGTGCGAGAGGTAACTACTGTCAGTTTAGGCTATCTTTTTCACATTTTGCATACTAGAGATTATAGAAATACAATGGAGCGTTTGTGCCGGCTAAATGTTTCAATGCAGATTTTATAATAGAGAAGTCATTCCTGTTCTAGACAATAAATTACACGTGAGCAACCATTCCTGCTTTAAAAAATTGTGATTAAAGATTTTGCAGGAAATCCTTACATTGATTTCCTTAACCCCTCTGTAGCCTATCCAGCTCTAGCTTGTTATCAAATGCAACACTTAGGTAGATATGTCATATCAGCACTGAGAGGTGCACAATGCCTCCATCTCTTACAATTCTTTATAAAACACACCGATTACCATGTAAAACTTTCAGTCATGAAATGCATACCTACAAAGAGCACTTCATTCTTTAAAAATCAACAAGATTACTTTATAGTCCAGTTTCTTTTACATCCTTTACAACATACAGTTGAAAGGAGCAAAAGAGAAAGTACTAGCTACTGACCATTCCTTTCTCACTTTCATGATGTCTTTTATTTCTACAACTGGAAAAACATGTATCTTGCAGCTAGCCAAGCCGAGCTTTCAGGCCACTCCTCCCAAAAAACTCTGATTTCGAGTTTGCAGACAATAAATGAACCATGAGGAGGGAAGGGACTCCCTTGTCCAGTCAGTTTTAATTACTTTTAAATCTTGTTTCTGCAAACTGTCCTCTAAACCAGAGTTCAAGGACGATTTACTGACTAACTTTTAAACTCTTTCAAGCTCAACCTGTACATTTTTCTAGTACTATTTTGTCAAACTACTTGTGGATTTACACCAAACCAAGAAAAGTAACTTTCTAAAGTAAATTTCAAAATTGTTGCCTAGTTTGGTGTAACTAAAGCCACTGTTTTTCCGTACTGGGGAGTAAAACTTTCTTTGGGAATCAATGTAGGAAAACAAGCATCACTGCCCTGGGGATTACAACCCCCTTCTCTGCCAGTGGTTTCATGGCAGTAGCACCTGCATAAAAAGGCTGGCGGAGAACGGGTGCAGGGGGCACCCTGCACTGCCCATGCATTTGGCATGGGCAGTGCAGGTGCCCCCCTAGCCAGCAGTGTCGCAATGCTGGGACACCCTGCAGGCTACAGCATTGCGGCCAGCTCGATTATGAGCCCGAGACAATGCTGCAGTCTGTTTCCTGCTAGGCCAGCAGGCGGAAACCTGAGTTTCCGCCTGCCACCCTAGCAGGAAGCTCTTAACTCCGGCGGAGAGGTCGCCGCATAGGCAGCGGCCACCTAGTCATGATTTTGGCAGATGGGCTTTACTATCCTCCAAACTCGAAATAGGGCCCTATATCTTAAATGTTCCAGTGACATCCAACACACCTAGGAAATTTATGTTGAGATGATAGAAGAGACAATTGGGGAAAAATTACTGAAGTTTTCCAGGTTTCTATTTTATTTGTAAACCAGAACAAATGTTGTTAGATTTGTCCGTCATTTGCTCCATAAACGGCAATTGATAAGTTGTTGCCACTAAAGTGTTACTGGTAGTAGCAGCCAATGTTTATTTCCTTAGATCGTGAAGACCATTCCAAAACAAACCTATCACCTCTAATCAATAGGTCATCTTCTAATGTTAGTTCACTTGTCTTCAGGCCAGTTCCCTAAAACATAATCTGCTACTTTTTTCGAATTAGTGTCCTGTTTCATGGATTCAAGGCATTCCATCTCATAAATATCCAATGCTACCATTTCTAGGACATTGTCGACTACAATTACCATTCACCCACCCACTTTAATTTCTGCGACTGAGCCATAAATAAGTAACCTTGATGCTGCTTTTACTCCTAGAGTTGGTCATAATAGTAAAGGGTGTTGGAAGTGTCATGACAGAAGTGGCAACCCTTAATGTCTTGCTCCTTGCCAGCTGTCTTCTCTGACTAGGCTGCAGAGTTTCTTGTAAAGACCCGGCTCTGGGAGGCAGTGACAGAAAGCAATTACCAATGATTGATTGTACCTTGCTAAAACACTTGCCTCTAGCCAGGCAGTACTGAGTAGGTTAGTAAGGGTAAAGAAGAGGCACTATGTGGGAACTATCCTCTTGCCACTCATCTCCCATTGCAACACAGAGGGGAAAGGTCACGTATGGTCAAAAAGATGTGTGTTGGGCTCTACATAGTTCAGATATCGTGAGAAGGAGGGAACTTCTTCAGGGCTTACATGGTGGCAGAATGCTACAGTGGGTGAAACTGGTTTGATTCTTTACCAGAGAGGTCTTAGGGCTGAACGTAGATTGCGCTGAGAAACCAGATCAGTATAAAACGTTAATACTGATCGCTGGGGATGTAACAAGAAAAAGGAAGCCAAAATGCCTTTCGTTGTGCGGGTAACCTCCACTTTGTGTAGGGCATCATTTATATTGCTTGTGATCTCGAGTGCTTCTGAAACACACAACAAAAGCGAAGGGTTGTGTTTGTGGAGTAACTGTGCACCTTTTATCAAGACGGTTTGCTGACCCATCTCTCAGGGCTAGTTAAAACGTCCTGTGCCTGTATACTGTGAATTGGCTGTCACCTGTGGGATGCTTCCACATAACCTGTTATGGGAGTAGTAGGCTGCCTTCCATTATAGCTCGCTAGACATTCTGCTAGAATGGGGTAGCCCCACTTTGTACATCTGCTATGGGAATAACAAAACGTGGAGCAACTCCTATTGGATTGAAATGTAACATATTGAAAATGTCATGACTTCATTTCTGGGCAATCCAGAATGCCCAAAATTAACTAGTTTGCACCAGAGCACCTTTACAAACAGCGAACCATGATTGTTCGGTTGGAGGGAGGAAAGGTGCGGGAAGGGGGGTATTTAGGACACGCAAACACTCATCTTATTGCACCATGAAGCAGGATGCATTTCCCACCCATCAAGAAGAGTGTTTTTCCACCATGCCAGCCCAAATAACATTGTGACACAGCGTGCTGAACTGTTTGCCATCAGCTCTAGGGTCTGACAGTGTTGTCTTCTTAGCAAACCTTTGAAATTTTATAACAGACAGTAAAGTTAGATGTGGTAGAGGAAGATGGAAGAAAGTCTTGTGAAAGGTAGACCTCATATGGGCACCCGCCTTGAAACACCACTATACAAGAAAAAAGACTAGGTGGTACAGCAAACTATGGATTCATTACACCCAAATATAAGATCCACGGATAACTATCTTGTCTTCAGAAGACTACTCAAGAGTTGGCCCTTTTCTGCATAACCACGATATCCAAATAGCAATGGACTGCATATGCCTGTGTTGGTAAACATTTATAATCTGATATTGTGTGTGTGTGTGTGTATGTATATGTGTGTGTGTGTATGTATATATATATATATATATATATATATATATATATATATATATACATACACACACATCTCTAGGTATATGTATTTCTTTAAGAAATATGTATAATTACTATTTCTTAATAATAAAATATGTACGTACTCTTGAAGCCTGTTTAACAAATGTATATTTACTATCGGTTAAATGCGTGTCTGTATATACGTGTGTATGTGCATATATGTACATACAATTATGTATACAATGCATGTGTGTACGTCTGTATATAGATATGAATATTATTCTATGCATAACATGTTCATAGGTCATTGCATAGTTCCTAGATAAATTGTTAGATTAGACACTTATGAATCCCTCCTTTCATTTTAGCTATCACAATGAGCAAATGTTATCCTTAATATTTTACCACAAGCATTTCGCTATGGAACATTGAGGAAAGATTAAATAATGCTAGAAAAATACACATATTAACCTCAAATATTGCTTATCTTGAAACTCTGTGCTTATAAAACACCTTTAAATCTCAAAATATTATATCCATTATTAAATTCCTTACACATATATTCCCTTACTGTGTATTTACGGATCTATTTGCTTTTTACATTAGTCCTACTGCACAAGAGGGAAAAAAATATATATATAAAAAAATAATCAAATAAATCTTTTGTAAGCTTCTATCTCCCATCACCTTTTACCTCTATCATCTGTCCTTCATCCCCACTCTGACTCATCTCAAACCCATTTACTATGATCTCCAAAATAACCCTGCCTAAGCTCTTCCCTCTTCTCTTTCCCCAAACCTGTTTACAACTATGATCTCCCAAACATCCCTACTATATTCTCCCTCACTTGTCACCTTTGACTCATCCAAAACACCTTCTACTGCTGTGATATCCCTAACCCTTTTCTACAGTTTCCTCATCCATCTCTCCTTTACGCATCACAAGCCACATGCTATTACTATAAACTCCCAATTCATACTTCTGGTTTCCTCACTCTTCTATCGCTCCCTTATTCTATTCAAACCTACTAACAAACTCACATATCCTTCTGCTCAAATCAACTCCTACTTAAGCTAATACTATACTCATAATTCCTATACTAATCCACTACTAATCCGTTTGGGTTCCGGAGTAGCGTGCTACTCGCCGAAAAGTGATTAGATGCGCTATATAAATACAATTACAATATTTAATCTTCAAATTTCTTTTGAGACCCAAAAGAACAGATCACTTTCTTTGCATTTATTGATGGTGTAAGAGTTCTCTTCATAAAATGGTTTACTGGTGTGTGGGGTAAGAATCACCTTATGGTATATGCTTCAGTAGGAGCACTTCATAAGTAATGCCCTTATTTTCTTTCTTTACTCTCACATGTTTTCTGGTGTTGCCGAATGTGCTTATGCAACACTGGCATTGATGCTTTTACCTACACTGGATTTCAATTTTGAACCTGAGCTTTTGTAAATATAACATTATTAATCTACAGTACACTATTCTGTTAAATTTGATTGCGTGATGAAGCTATCATTTCTTTGTGTTGCCTACCTTGAATTGTATTTATAGTGTCTTTTGATGTTAAGTAAGGCTTACGATAAAACAGCTTTATAACAGTTCCATGTTGATCACAAATTGAGATAAATCCTTCATGTAGTCAGAAACAAAGCCAAGAGACACATCTTGAGATCCATCATCTTTTTTGGTTCACTAACAAATTTCTCTGTAATCATAGTTGCTGAGTTATTTCCATCAACAGAAGCTTCGCCAGGGAGTGGAGGAAATGTTATTTCGACTGTACCAACCTATCCTCTGGAGAGGATTGAAGGTATTTTTTTTTGTATGAATGTATTGCCCTCGTGCTCTTCTTTGTGCGCTTTGCACAGTTAGGTTTTCCTGTTATGTAGTAGTAGATTTTGCTGTTATGTTAGTACATATCTATTCAATGTTTGGCACAACATTTACTAGTGGGATTGATCATTGTGTATCATATTGTTTTAGGCTTGGCATTAGCCCGGATCTTTTGGTTTTAGTGGCTTTCAGCCAGCACTCTTCATCATTTAGTGTGTCTTGGTGTTGTTCACATTTTTCCACCAACTACAACATTGGGCCACTTCAGCCTTTAGCTAACTTCTCTGTCACTGACAGCATTTTTTTCACTTTCACCAGGAGCACATCTACACACAAAATAGTTCTTCTATGTTCTTGGGACTACAAAGGCAGTTTTCCCTTTTTGGGACCAAACATTTTTTTTGCTTTTAGTCACGTTGGTTTTTCTTTTCTGTTTTCTTAAAACCATTGTACAACGAAAGCTTTGATAAAAACTAAAAGATGGTTATCAACACCATGCCATTTTTTCCAAGTTTGGTTTTCAGACTAACCCTTTTCCAAACATAATGTGTCTCAGCCCATTTTATTTCTAATGTTTGAACTAATACATCATGGGACACCGGTTATTATTGGATCTTCACAAACCATTTGACTCTGCTGTAAAACAAGAGAAATGCCCTTAGATTTGATTTGTTCTGTTGAAATGTTTGAAGTACAGCTTTAAACATGAGCGGTCGATTGGATTGGAATAAACTCTTATTTATGCTGGGTCAGTTAGCTAAATTATGAGTTAACTCTTTGACTTTGGACTAAGAGCAGAACTCTGCTGCTCTCCTCATCTAGGATTCAATTCTAGAATCTAGCAGTGGGACGAAAGCCCATTGTTGCTTGGTTTTGCGACAAATTGGTAGACTGCCTTGCATTCATCCATACCCTATTCATCCCAAGAACCGCCAAAGTTTGAGTGCTTTAAACGTTGTTACGAGGCCTTGCTTCATGAAAGATATGAAGGACTGCGAATGCCCAACAGATGACTGTGTTACCTTGAAGACTTACTAGAAAGAACAAGTGCGGACACTCCACGTGTAATACTGGATTATATAGTCTACGAATATTCTGCAGTGCTCACCCTAGCCAGACCAACATCGCTCAGACATCATTGATAGTAAATAACATAGATCAATATCTCCAGATTTATGTTTGAGGCGCATGCTCTATTCAGGTTGCCATACTGTGAGCTACGAACTTGAAGCTTTATTGAATTTAGTACACAATACATGCCTTGTTTATTATTGTAGTCATTGCACTCACTGGATAATATAGTGTCCGTTTTTGTATGTTCACTGTACATCAGATTTGAATACCAGTTGTTAGGCTCACATTGTGGTGATCAATCTAAATTCTTTTCATTTGTTGAAGAGAAGGATTTAATTTTGGCTTATTAATGCCTCAATACCTATAGTGTAAGACTGTTCATATACTGTGTTAAACTATACATTGGTAAGAGCAGATGACTAGAATAATTTGCAAAACATTAAGGTCCAAAAGCAAACATGAAAGCAACTATAACCCACTATGTACTGACATTAATGGAAGTAATTATGGCTAATGGTAGCAACACTTATTTCTTGGAAAGCCACACATCAGAGGATTGGGCACAAAGGCAGAGGCTACAGCTAACTCTGTTGAAATGTGTGCAGAAACATGGGAATTGCTATTCATGATTAAAAGTAGCAAGTTACTAGCAGAAGCTTGAACGATGCAGGTGCATTAACTATTAATTTCATGGCACTAAATTTTTTGCTTTACATTCTTTATATGACTTCGCTACCTTGCAAGAAACTTTCAGGGTACCATAATTATTAGCTGTATTTTAATATATCGGCTATTCTGCTTCTCTTCTGCTGCATGTTTCACCTCAAGTCCCAAGCTATTTGTTAATGTTTCATTCTTCTTTCAAAACATTGCAATAAAATTAGTGCCAGATCAGTATGTTGCAAAGCACATCTCATGTATTCAGCTGCATTTATACAGATGGAAACACATGCACAGTTACTTACCATTCTCCACTGCCTATCATTCACCTGCAAGAGATTTGTGTAATTTGAAGGTTCCCCTCAGCCTACAGCTAGAAAAGCATGAGTCATCTCTGGTTAAGCCTAATCTGTGTAGTTGTACTAGGGTATAATTTGTCTGCTGTCATATCTTTAGTTGTATTAGTTTCAAGCTGGTTTTGGTCGATTTTTCAACCCCTCAGAGTACCAACACATAGTATACACAATGGTACAGTGCTGCAACTCTCGGACGATACCCCTGCCAGATGGTCTGGGCTCACCCCAAGTTGGCAGACGACTGAATTCAATTTGTACATATTTTCTATGAGCCCCTTGGGCCTTTTACACCAGTTTCGCCATTGCCACACAGTGGCTCATCCCAGTAGTCAATTCGGTAAGCGATGGGTGTCATGCCAGTGTCGTGCTAGGTCTCTGTCTCTTCGCCACCAGGTAACCCATGGGCACTAGGGATTGTGTGCTCTGAGGCCCCTCCAAATTATCCATGATGCCCAGAAGAGGAATTTTAGGATATAGTTGAGTTTGGCAGTCTATAGGGCTGCTCAGGGCTCTATTGATAAATAACCAATCGGTACGATTAATTGGGCATTCCCAGACCATGTGGTAGAAGGTGCCCAACAAGGCCCCACAGCGAGGCAAGCAGAGCTACTTGCTCGTCCCATCTGCCTCAGCCAGGATGGGGAATAGTAGAATTTGTCGAACTGAATGAGGCAAAAACACATTGAGATAGCCAACTGCGTGGATGCGATCTTTGCCTCAGTCCATTCTTCATCCTCTAGGGTGCCTAAGTTTGTCTCCCTATTCACCCTGAGCTCCAGTAGTGTTTTGGGTTTTTTAGTGATTCTTCTTTTGTTTAACAGCGAGATACCCCACTCTTAGCAAGGTTACCTAGCCGTAAGTGACATTCTATGGGATTTTACTTGGGGACTGCAGTTAGCCAGAGTCTCTTGTCTGGTGCGTGTCTCAGGTGTCGCTACCGATAGAATTGTGAAGAGTGGAAGTGGAACTCTGCAGCTGACTCGTGGTAGTATCAAATGGGGCTTCCCTTACAGACCTTTCGAAGGGTGAAAATGCCTATTAAGTCCCAGAAAGCGAACCCAGAGTTTTTCTGTTTCTGACAGCCGTGCACCCTGCCACAGCAATGTCGCTGCTGTGATTGTGGCGTGCCATTGAGGTGCTTTAGTGCAGTGTGCCAACGGAGAATGGGGAGACTTGTAACCAGTGGCAGGGAATGAAGAAGTGGACTTACTGAACAGAACATTGAAGTTTCCGTGAGGATGAATGAGGTTGAGCTCCAACCTCACAGCAGGGTAATCTGTGTCCACATAGAGCCAGTCTTTTATGGGGATCATCTAAGACGCCCATTAGTATAGTTCGACATTGGCCCAGCCCAATCCTGCCTCGTATGGCACCATTTTTCGAAGAAGACCCGGGGAGTTTTCCCCTGCCCAGAGGAACATGAATTGGGCCTGTAGCTCTGCAAAGAATCTGGGCTGCAGTTCATAGGTATAGTGTTGCGGAACACATAATGAACAAGGAGAAAGCACCCATTTTAAACAACACCCCCAGCCTGGCATGGAAAGCGGAAGAGATGGCTAGGTTTTTTTTTAAAGTAGTTTTTTGTCATTGGCAGCAGTGGCAGTATGTTTATATCCTAGTATCACTGTTGAGAGAGGGCTATTGTCATGTCTAGGTAACGAAATCTGTCGCCTGCCACCCAAAACCTTGTCTCCATTGGTGCCATCCTCCCAACTTGTTACATTAAGCCCAACTAGTGCCGCTGGTCGAAATTAATGTAACTTGTTGCAGTGTGCAGCTTTAGCAAAGCTGCCACATTGATGCTTTTAGAACTCCTGTACGTAACCAGGCTCACACGGATCCTGCTGCACGAGACAGGTTTCTGTCTTCCTGGAGAGTTGTGCCAATGAATCTCAGGAAGGAGATCAATGAGAGATTGCAGTCCAGGGGGTGTTGCCCTCCCTCCTGCAGGAGGTCACTTAAGTTTTATCCCCAAAAGGCAGGCTTCAAAGGTGAAGCAGCGTTTGAAGAGGAGATGTGGGGCACCAGGGTGGAGACCTGGCCCATTGTTGCGGTAGATAGGCTGGCTCTGGAGCAGAGAATGGAAACCAGTTGCCAAACCGGTTTTCCCAGGGCCGTGTAGCCCTGAGGTAGCCACTTCAGGGATGGCCTGGGAGGTCTGTTCAACGGGAGAGGGGTCTCACCATATTGGTAGTGGCAGATAGGTGCATTCTGGGTTAGCCAGATGCCACACTTAACAGGAAATGGTCACCAGGTGGGAAGGAATCAGGTAGCCCATTGTCTACCAGCCACATCCAGCCCTGAGGGCATTTTCTGAGCACAAGAGTGGCACCCCTGGCACCCAGACCTCAGATCTCGAATGACTCTGAAGGACCAAATAAGGAATACCTTGCTGCACTGAGGGACCAGCTAAGGGAAGCTGCACCGACAATGACTGCACCTGTTGTCTAGCGGAGAGAGGGACTGTGCATGCCGTGTTCTTCTCAAGGAGAATTTTTCTTCAGAGCCAAACAATTCCAGAAAGCTTCAAGGGCCAGCTGACTCTCCTCCTGTTCGCAGTACTGGGATACAACAGCTGAAGAAGCCTGCTGGGACAGTTAGGTAGATCAAAGTCTTCAAGCCTCTTCCACTGCCACTTTAAAGCACAGAGGATCAAGTCCCAAAGCACAGAGTTGCATCAGAGTTCGCTGAGCCAGAAAGTGCTGTTGGAGACTTTCTGGGACCCTGAGATGGGAAGTTATCAACGCAGGAGGGATTGGCCTGTGAGTGTGGCAATGGGTGACTAGCAGTCCAGTGATGAGTGGGCTTCTGCCAGGCCGAGAGAACTTTGTGGGGCGTCAAACCTGCAACCAGGGACCCCCTCAGCATTGTTGTGGACCGAGGATCCCCTGCAGGAAGACCCCTGTCAAATGCATTGCATCCATAGCATCCTTCATCCCTTGCATCAGGACGATTTCATAGGAGTCCATTGCAACACTGATAAAGTGCCTAGGAACTGTTGAAGTACTGCTTCTCCTGTGAAGATAACTGTTTTTGACCTTGCTGATCCCCTGACTAGTTCCCTGCCAGAGTTGGTAGCCCTGAGTAATTCTAACCAATCTCTTTGACACTTACCTAAGTTTTCCTGGAAAACGCTCCTACGTCTCCAATTCATTGACTTTGCCAAGGCTGGTTTGCGATTTAATTAAATTGCACTGATCTATTAATGCTACTCAGTGCCACAGATACCCAGGATTGAGCTTGAGGGTTCAGCAAATTAAACCCAAGGGTCCTAAAGGGGTTGGTAAGTATATTGCACAGTGATTGTTGTACTACCACACCATATAATACTCCCCACTTCCTCACATGCTGTCTTGGCAACAAGGCGAAGCTGGCACCCGAATCGCCACAACTTACAACTCCATGCATGGAAATTGAAAGGCGACACCTGAACAGTTTTGACTTGCATGCTGAAGCAATGAATGTGATTCTTGTGGCTACATGTCATTCTAGCATATCTGTTTCTTTGGGGCATTGGAGAATATGTAGCCAGGTGTGGGGACCGTCAATTGATCCACTACAGGCCAAGTTGTCCCCCAGGAAAACTTTGAAATGGGCACAATTAAAGGTTACATGTTGGATATTTTCAGTCTTCTCTGTTTGCCTAATGAGCCTTTGCTATTCAAGTATTCAGTTGTGATGATATTTCTCAAATGATTGATGTACATGTTCCCGCCAATGCCTTCCACTATACCTTAATGCAACCTCAGCTTGGTCCTTAAGTTTTAATGTGCATGCCATTCAAACCTATGCATAGCTGGTCTCAGGTTGCTCACCCTCAAGACTGTGTTTCTCATTGGGATTGCTTCTTCATACTGCATCTGTGAGCTGCAGGCCAGTACTTCACTGTACATCTACCTTCTTTGAGAAGTTGATGCAGAGGACTTGTTCTAATTTCTACCTAAAGTCTTACTGCCATGTGGTTCAGTACATCAAGATCTCTGCCATTTTGTTTCTACGAGATCCCTCTAAAAAGGTGGCGAGGTTTAACCAGTTAGAGCCAAAGAGAGTTTTCTGCTTGTAGCTAGAGTGTAGAAGAGAGTACCAAGTGGATGACCAGATTTTAGTGAGGGTTACTGGTGCTAACAAGAGGAAGGGTACATAAATAAACCATGTCCAGGTGAATCATCCTGTGCATAAAGCCATGCAATGCTCTGGCCACATAGGGACCACCTGGGATCCTACATGCTCATTTTACTAGAGGGAAGACTGCTCTGACAGCTTTGGTGAGGGGTGTTCCTTCACTAGATAGACATCTGCTGTGTAGCTAAGAGGGTGCAATGTTTATGTTCAACGATTATTTCTGCCTAAACAGTAAGGTCTGTGAAGCGGGCAGTTTTGCCTGCATGGTCCTGCATGACTTCTTAATGTAAGTCCACTATTCAGACCTCCACGTTTTTGGAGGAATTTCTTGGTTATCTGTTCAAAAGGTGAAGAATATGGAGTTAGAAGTATCCATCAGAAGGACAAGTTACTTATCTTTGATAAAAAATAAATAAATAAAAATCCAGTATCTACTCTAACTGCAGATTCTTCGTTGTCCTCCCTCCTCACTTTCTGTGGAGTGGACTTCTGTAACTGTATAAAAGGTCCCACTGTCATTTTCAGTTTGTCATGGTTGAGCTACAGCTGAGTGTGCTGAAGAGTCTAATTTAAACCTGCATTTGTGCAGAGGGTTGTGCCTAGACCCCCCTCCCTCTTTTGTCACTTTCAGAGGTGGTGTGAGACGCCCATAGAGCTACATCATGTACTGGTTTGTATTCTTATATGCATAGGAAACGGTGTTGCGGAAGGTATGTAACTTTTCCATCTTTTACTTGATGGCCCAGGCCCATCGTTTACCGGTTTCGTACATTCAAAATGGTCTCTTGCATACTCGATGTCTTTAACGTTTGATTACTAATGTTGCCTTTTCTTTTTGTTATGTTATAACTGCAATTATTTTGACAGCTATAGGTAGTTACTTCAAAACCTGAATGCGATGTGACAGAGATGCAGTGGTTTGCACATTCTTGTAGTATATATTTATGTTGAGTGCAGTCAACTTTTCCTATACTGAAATGGCTTGTATTTTGTTTCTGACAGGCAGCAAATTCTGAGGTTCGATCTAATGCCGCACTGCTCTTCATTGAAGCATTTCCCTTGAGAGATCCCCATATAAATAATGAGGACATGGACAATGAAATTCAGAAGCAGTTCGAACAGCTTTTTGTAAGCATGCAATTCCGTGCACTTACTGCTCATGATTGTTCTTGATCACATGTTTGTGAACTCTCAGCGTGCAAATTAATGTTTTTGCAGAAAAATAATATATTTTTTAAATTCACTTCTTGGGCAATTCCATTATTCAGGTCAGTGGTTTTCCAGTGTCTGTCTCCAGGGCAACTCTGGGACGGGTTAACCTGCACACAGGTTAACCCGTTCCGGTTTGATCATTGATAAAAGGACTTACTATTTCACCATCTGCAAACTATTTAAAGTAGCCTGATGCTGTTTTGGCATCATAAGCAACACCCAGACCATACTCATTGTCAGGCATATGGACGTGTTTCAGGTGTAGGCTACTCCTAAGAGACGGGTGTAGGATGCACTTACACCCTTTTAGTCTAGCTCTTCTGCTTACATATTTTATTTTCCATTGCTGTACTTCATAGGATTGAAGTCACCAGATGCCTAGCCTATAAACTCTTCTTCACCGTGCTGCACTTTAGTTTGAAGACCTAGTGCTCTCTTGTTTAGTCTGAAGCATTTTTAGAACCTCGGAATTTGACACTTCTTTTACAGATAACCCGATTTCTTTCCACACCATCTTGTTGCAGGAGAAAAGTCACTGTCTGTTTAGTACCGTAAAAAATGGTTGAATTGGAAACTCTGCAACAGTCCTGGCATCATGTATCTGTTTAGGCAATACAGACTCTATTCACAAAGATAATTTCCGTCCTAAACTTTAGCTTACAACTAAATTTACTTTATGAATTCCTGCAGGTGATAAACAATAAAGGGATTTCAGGGAGTTTTAAGCCCTTCTATTGGGGTGGCAATATCTGTTGTGAGTTTGGACATCTCTACAGTCATAGATCCCACTCAAGCAATGGGAATTTGGCTTTTCAAGGCATAGCTTGCCTTGAAAGTTTGAGAACACTCTCACGTTGAAGTTTGTTGGCATTCACAAACTATGAATCAACCCCTTCCCACCATAGAAGTGGTTGGAGCACAAGGACCTATTGTCCTGCTTCCCCTTCCAGAGTGGGAAGCAGGACAATAGGTGACCCCAGATTAGGTGGGGGTGCAGGACATGGTGTTTCTCAATGGAGAAAAAATTTTCCGTGGAGATCTCCTCCTTCCTCAAAACTTATTTTTGGACTTATCCTCTTGCTGTCCTGCCGTATTTATTTTGCTTGTGGGTCATTTGACTTAATTTTCAGATCACATTTTTGAATCTCCTTCGCACAACTAATGTCCTTTACAAGGTGTGAACACTATACTTTGCCATGTAGTACACGCACATAACTCTCGTTTTCTATCTCTCTCTCTTCCGCCTCTTCCCCTTTTGCTTTCTGTTTGGGAGGAGGTGTTTTGGGCAATACGTCCTCGTTATGGTGTCACCTTTCATTATGGAGCAAGAAAATTAATACTGTGCTGTATGCGTAAGCAGAGGAATCAGGCAGCACTTGCTGAGGTCACAATGGGTGTCTGACAAAAGTAAAAGCTTTTGAGGTTATCAGATGGGGTAGGAGTTCCCGCAAAAGAAAAGGTAATTCTTGTCGTTTCCTCCAAATTCATTACTCCAATATCAGATATAGTTGCTCCAAAAGTAATTTCTTGTAAAATTAGTCCACTTGCTCCTCTGAACTTAACTGAGTTTTTCGTTTGTAATGAGACTTACAATGAGGACTTGATGACATCACCCCAGCCGAAAATGTATGCTGTATCCATTTTCTTACTCCTCATATCTATTGCTGAACGTGTGGGGTTTGTCACTGAGTCTCTTTAAGATGCTAATAGACTTCGTCCATAGAGCAATTCAGCAGCAGTCAAATTTGTTGTGGTCACTGGCACCAAGAAAGGCAGACCCTCAAATGTAATTCATACAGAGCTTTTTTATTTTTCTTCAAGCTTTTTAGTTAAGCCCTTGAAGGCCTGTCTCAGTGATTGGGGCATACGCCCACGCTTCCAGGGAATACTATTTACGGTGAACAAGCATATTTAGATTAATTTTGATGCTGTCATATATTGTTTATTCCTTTTAGTAATCCTCTTATTATTTGAATTTTTATCTTTCTTTATAAGCTGTGAGCCTTTTGAGCCCATATCATCCGGTGACATTAATATGGTGCCATGAAAAGCTGTTGTCTGGTGGCTACTCAAAGGATCAAGTAGATGCTAGATCTATCACCTTAAGAACTGTATACATTGTTCTTGATAGATAGAGTGGTGCTCTGAATGCACACCTGTTTTGCTAAACATGGTTGTGGTCTTCCATCTGAGTCAAGAGAATTTTCTCCCTACTTTATTCTTGGCACATTCAACTGAGGTAGCTCAAAATGTGGATTCCTGCAACGCCCTTGAATATACTTTGTGTTTTGCAAATCAGGAGCAAAAGCTTCCACACACTGTGGATAATATCATGCTTGCTAGAGGACAGTAAGAAATTGATGCACTGTGGCTTCTGTAATTCATGATTGCTCTCTATGGCCGAGGTAGTGTCTGTGACCTTACATAGGCCTAGCTCAATCAGTAGAACCTGTGTCATGGATTCCTAGACCTTGACACACCTTTTCTTGTAAGCACACCTTATGCATGGGTGTTAACTGCAAGGTTTATGTTCAGCAGCGTCAACTGATCATGAAAATATATTAAGTTAGGTCTTTCCTTCATATTAATATACCTCGGTTATTAAACTGAGTGCAGAGAAATTAAACTGACTTGAATATTGAGTAGAAACATACATTTACTAAATATTGTTTTTTCATCTCTTCCAATTTGTTTTCATATGTCATGCTAATCAGCCCACAGTGGAAAGTCCTAACTTCATCACATTTTTTAACAGTACCTGCATTTTGCCTGCCTTCATGGGGAACAGTTCTGCAAAGCAATTATTAATCTCTTTTGGTCTAATTGTACTCCTCTGTTCTATTGACAATGTCTTCCTGCATGCTTTTCAGATGTACCTCTACTTTGCACATTGCCCTGCTGCTGTGCCCATTCCCCACATTGTTTCCTACTGTACCTTCACCGCTTCCCAACCTAATCCACATTATAATGCTAATTTCCATGCCTGACCCCACTCTACACCCTTGTTTGCTCCTCACCATGCTTCACGGCAATGTCCACTCACTGTTTCCTACTCCCTCCTGCCCTCCTCATGGAGGCCTGATAATATATACTTTACACACCTGCTCGCAAGCTTAATCCATTTAACTGTTTCCCTACTCGACAACTGTGCCGTGCCCCTAGAGTGCTGGGTGTTTCACCATCCTATAGTCTCCAAAGAATAACAACTTTTTTCTGTTAACTTTGTTTCGGGTATTCTTTAATTTTCAGTCTACGTGATTTAGTCTATGTTGTTGAACTTTGTGACTTAACCCAGTTATTGTAGCGTTCTTGTAGCTATCATACTGACCTTCAGGTAAATTACATGCTTTCTGTTCCTTTTACTTTTTTGTATAGTATGGTACACATTTAAAGGGCAAAATAAAGGAACTGGTGAGGAGTAGGCTAAGCTGGTGTCCTGTACAGATACATCGAGTTTACCATATTTATAACCAGAGGCGCAGGGTGACCAGGGCTACCATATTTACTATGTTTTTATAACATTGTCTGCTTCCACCCTCTTGGTAGTAGATTGATTGCTCAGCATTTCAGCATCACACTCTGTTGGGTTCATCTTTTGACATAAAATGACATTAGCATACTTATGTTCTACTCAGTAAAAAGCAATTACAGTATATATGTATTAGCTTTTTGAATGTTGAAGATTTTCAAATGAAAATGCATTTTGAAACCCAAATCTCTTTCTGTTGTCATGAGACATCCTCCATCTTTCCCTCAGATCTGCTTGATGGGTTTTTTGTATTCCTTTTAGAATCTTTTGGAAGATACTCAGCCAATGGTTCGATCTACAGGTGTGCTTGGAGTTTGTAAAATAACTGCTAAATATTGGGAGATGATCCCACCACAGATCCTCACTGATCTTTTGAAAAAAGTACTTGGAGACCTCTCTTCTGATGTTAGCTCGGCTGATGTTCG
The DNA here is from genome assembly GCF_031143425.1 of Pleurodeles waltl. Lineage (NCBI taxonomy): Eukaryota > Metazoa > Chordata > Amphibia > Caudata > Salamandridae > Pleurodeles > Pleurodeles waltl. The sequence goes on along the minus strand of NC_090449.1, from coordinate 666,417,003 downwards.
CTGCTCAGTTTTCAAGGTAAGGCAATGATTTTGTATGCAGTACAAAATGTGCTGCATTGTGGTCCTCTTGTGTGCCTTGTAAATACACAAGTAAAAAAAAATGGGTCTACAGGTGAGGAAAGCAATAGAATCATTGTGGGTGAGATGAATACAAGAGAACGAAAAAAAAAAAACTTGTAGGGCTGTGAGGTGTAAAATTTGAGCTGGGTGAGTAGAAAGGTTGGTCACCAGAGCACAGTTTGACAGTAGCAAAGTGATGATTGCGTCCCTGGGGTTTATACTTAACTTTGACTTCCATTTCAATCCTTGTTTATTGTAGACTGGATCCAATCATTGGAAATAATACATCTAACAGGTGAATGAATGAACTTTCATTGAAAAGGCTTGGTTTGTTAGTGTCTATGGATTTCAGACCAGAGCTCCAAGCAAAACTAATTGATATGCCTGCACTTCGATCAATCATAACAGATTTGGAGGTGGTGAATGCCGTCTGTGTGCTATCGGAGTGGTGGCCCTTACATTTTGGTGTATGTACCACACATTGCAACATGAAGAAATACCCCAGTGATCGGAGCAAGGTTTCTGCCCTCCCTTTCTTTACTCTTTTTACTTCTCTATTTCTCCTCTGCTGCAAAGAATTTCTGTACCAGCTGTAGGCCTTGTGGAAGTAAATGAAACAACTTATACAAGAAATCATAGAAATAGTGCCCGAACATGAGAGGAAGTTAAAGGTGTATTTCATATCACCGGAGGTGGTCACTCTGTGGGGGTGGGGTGTTAGGGTCTGCAGACACTGTCGAGAACTACACAGTGGGCAAGCTCAAGTTGGGCTTCATCTCTGGAGGGCCTGGGAACCACGCTTGCACCGTTGACCCCTTTCACCTCTGACTAGGTGACTCTGGTGAAGTGGTGCTGTCCGGCGTTGGGTTTTTGGCGGTCTCGGTCCTCACAGTTATTTCTTGGGTTGCCTGCAGATGCAGGATAGCAGTTTCTTTGCTACAAGAGAGTTCCTCTTGGCGATTTGCGAAGCAGTGGCAGCTCTCCTGGTTTCTTGGGGGCTGCAGCAGTAAGACAGGTCAGTTGCTCCTCGAGTGTCTTGTATTAAAGGCAGGTTAGCAGGGTTGGCGCCAAGTCCGTCGTGGTCCTTGGAACAGAAAACTTATTGTTTGTCAACTCACTAAAAGGGGTGAGTAGGTCCTACAAATAGATTGACCTGATAAAATATGACTCGCCATAGCGAGTGGACGAGTAGATTTTCCGATGCCTGCCTAGTATTGTCAGTTTTTGATCTAGGATTACAGATTATTCGTAGGGCTGTAAGATACAGTCCCAGTCGCCCACCCAGGCCTAGACTGGTTGAATCTTCAGGCAGTCCCAGAGAGTATGCATTAACGTTCCTGGATACCCAAAGCCCCACAAGCAACTGTCTGAATCCTCCTTTCCCATATTGGACAACCTTGTTATAGTGTAGTATGCACGCAGAAGTATTTTGAATTGCACCACGCTTAACCATGCCCTGATATCCCCCTCCCTTGACATGCCTTGCACCACTCCTCGACCCTCAGTATTCCCAAATCCGCTTCCCCTACAGTGTGTCTAGGGTCCGCTGACAATTAACAAGATTTTTCTATGGCAGGGAAATATCCTGTCTGCTAAGGGGGGCTGCCAGTATCTGAAACTCACATGGGTGTCTTCTTCCTCCTCCCATAGTTGCTCTCCTGGTACTTCTCCATTGCCTAATGATACTGCCTGTACCGTAAATGTTGGGAGGGTGCCAGTTCAGATTTATTGGAGTTCCTTGAATGATGACAGGCCCTGCCGGCCTCATATAGCCTTTAACTTGGATATCCACATCAAATCCCACTGCCACCAGTACTCTAAGCCTGTCAATTCACCAGCGTGTCCACTTCTCACAGTGGTGTCTCTAGTATTAGTTTCACTTTCCATTCCATTTTTTCCATGGCCATATTTTCACCTCCAGATCCTTTGATGTGTGAGGATTGGCCAGTCTGCTTCTGCTATATAACCACTGCAGATACCAGACAGAACGCATGGCGTGCCTGTCTGCTTGTAGGGGATGGCTCCTGAAGGGAGGCAAATGCCCACTCATTCACCATCAGTAGCTTTGTTGACCAGTAATATAGATGGAAGCCAGGATGGGCGATCCAACCCTCGTACAGGTTTTTGGTAGGCTTTTGCGAGGCTATTCGCAGAATGCCCCCATACCAGTGCAATGTTCAGGTCACTTAATCCACTGTCAAAAAAAATTCTTCAGTGACTTTCTACAGTGTGTTTTGTAGCAGGTATAAGAATTTCAGAAGTGTGATCATTTTAAACAGTATGGCCCTTTTCAGCAGGGATAGCGGGAGCTCTCTCCAGTGTCCCACGACCCTCTTGTACTCCAGCACCCGTCCCAGGACACCTCTGGAATTTTCCTTCATCCTGTGTGGCATGGACTCCAAAGTACCAAAATTTCTCAGCAGCCATTGCAGGAGGCCATGACCAGTGCTCCCCAGAACCTAATTGGACTATGGAAATTCCACCAACTTTTTCCAATTAATATGAATCCCAGAGTACCTACCAAAGGTGTCAATGATTTCAAGAGCCCTGGGTTTTGAGAATTTCAGCTCCGACATGCATAGCAGCATATCATCTTCTGCTGTGTTCCATTTGTATCCAACAGGAGAGAACTGGGATGGAGGTTTTCTGTGTCTTGTCCCCCATCCCCAGAGCAGACACTGACACCACCCTTGGACTCACCTTGGCAATCGGAGTGATGTGAAACGGGCATACCCACCATATAAAGTTCTTCATGAAGCCCATCCTGTCCAGCACTTCCAGCAGGAAATTCCATTCCACTGAATTGAAGTTTCTCTCAGCATCCAGCTCAGGAGGAGAGTGGGGTTTCCCAGGGTCCCTTATCCATGCCAGACACTCTAAGAGCCATTGCAGAGTATGATGATTGGCCCGCACCAGCATAATCCTGACTGATCCGGAGAAATCCTTTTATCAATCACCTATGTGGGGGGTTACTAATATTTTGGCCTAGATCTTCACTTCGCTGTGTACTTGTTGGAGGCGCATTGGTCAGGAGGTTTGCCCTCCTCGTATATGAGTAATATAGTGGACGTTTTCAAATCCTGGGGCAAATTCCTGGCCTCTCTAACTGCGTAGAGTAGTTTCCTGAGCTGATGTCCCATACACCTGAAAACCTCAGGGAGGTAGCCATTTGGACCCAAGGCTTTCTCCCTCTGCAACTGATGTATTGCTTTGTGAATCCCCTCCACACTAATCTCTTTATCTTGCAATAATGCACCATCAAGGACTTGGGTAAGAAGATCATTCAGAAAACTCTGGAGATTTTAGGCCTGGACGGCCCCCATGTCTGTATAATTCTGCAAGATGAGCTGCAGAGGAGTGGACCAGTTTGTCCATCACCCAAACAAATAGTCCCCTTGGCATTCTCCACTTGGTATATCTAGTGCCTCCCTTCCTCCAGTTTTGTTATCCATCCAATCAGTTTCCCTGCCTAGTTCCCACCTTATACAGCTTATGATCTGAATTGGGCCCATATCACATCATCTGTCAGACGTTTATACTTTAGTCTAGATGGGCCTACCCTATGGAGAAGCTCTGGACAAAGCCTATAAGTATATTCTCCTTCCACTTCACCATTTTTACCTCTAATTCAAGCAGTTCCTGTTTCTCTCTCTTCTTCCCAGCTATGTGGGCAATGGGGATCTCTCTACTGCCTTGTAGGCCTCCCAAATTGCGACTTCTGATTCCACTGACCCTGCGTTCTCTTTAAAAAATATAACTCTGTGGTGTCTCTCAGCAGTTGCCTCGTGTTCCAAATTCTCCAGTTCCTAAGGGTCTAATCTCCATGAGGGTCAGTCCTAATGGGGTCGCACTGTCTTACTAGTTGTGAGCAGGGAGTGATCTCAGGTTTCCCTTGGCAGATAACGCATGTCCTGGAAGTATTGTGCCTGTGCCTGTGCCTGAAAGACCTGCATGTAATCCAACCTGGACGTAGACCCTCCAGTCACCGCAGCATATAAAAATATCTCTCCATGGGGTGTGTTTCCCTTCAGAAATAGTCCTGGGGCCTCTACGGAAGTGTGTAATCAGGTATCTCTACCTGTCCTCTGCACCCTTTGCACCAGTCTGTCATGGCCCACCGCATGATAAGATCCAGGTCTCTGCCTATGACAGTGAAGGCTTGTGGAATCTATACCAGCCATGTTCCCAGTTTCTGGAACATCTGTGTCTCCTGTCCTGGCGGAAAGTACCTGTAGAAAGCTGGCTTCTCATAAGTTATATCAAGATGAGATATACTGTGCAAAGAGTTCAGGGGTTCCCTTACTAGTGGACAGGGCTTGCTGTGGCAATCCCAAGATGCTCTTTTAGGGGTTAGTGTGGTCGAGCAGCCTTAGGCTTATCAGAGAGGAGTGTGAGACATCTGCAAATACACACATAGTCAATAAATGAGACACACGACACACTAAGAAGATCAGCACCAATTTACAAAAATAACAAGTATCTTTATAAATGTTTGTCACCAGAATCAATACAATCATGTAAGTACCTTTTGCAAGAGAGATTTTTACAGTTTTGAAAAGTCAACATAGGGCAAGTCTTGGTAGCTGCAATGATAGCCTATGTAGGAACAACAAATATGGCAAACCGAGCGAAGCGACTTAGAAGACGGTTCACCCTGACTTAAGGTGAGTATTGGGCAAGTGTCAAGACCGCACCAGCAGGTCACACTGGGCTGCCCTGGGGTGGCCGGGTTCAGAGGTGTAGTGCAGTGTCGGGTGCCCGACAATATTCAATGGGGATCGATCCAGTTGGAAAGAGGCTGCAGGTTAGGACTAGGTGCCCAGTTTGGATGAGCCACTGAGTGGGCTCAGGTCTTGCGATGCTTGGGGATATAGGGACAACAGTTCTCCTTGGTCCGGGGTGGCTGGGTGCAGAGGGTTCTTGGACCGTTGGAGTATAGGTGACCACAGAAACAGGCTTCAAGCATGGACTGTGGACCAGTCCGGGTGAACCAGTGAGTGGGCTCACGTCTCACGAGCCTGGTGGATGCAGAGACACCAGTGGTCCTCTTCTCCTTGGTCCAGGGTGTCTGGGTGCAGAGGTGCAGTGGACCTTCTGGTTTCCTGTTACCGGAGACTCTTAAAGGGGGCCTGCCAAAGAGACTGCAGGCGTCGAAGTGAAGGTTGCAGTGGGTAAACGCACAATGGACTTTGCCGCTGGCGAGACTGGGGACCAAGGTGGCACCGTTGGCCCACTTTCACATGAGCTAGGAGGCTCAGATGCAGTGGTGCAGTCCGGTGGTTTTGGCGGTCCAAAGTCCTCTTCAGTGGTTCTTGGGCGCCTGCATGTATGCAGGGGAGCAGCTCCGCTCCTCCATAGGAGTTCCGTGGAGCTGGGGTGAAGGCTTGCAGTGTTCCTGAGCTTTTGGACTTTTCATTAGCTTGAGGACGAGGCGATTTTGGCGCGATTGTCGAAGTTGGCTGGCAGAGTTGGCGCCCAGTCCGTCACTGGTCTTCAGTTCTCGCTTTTGCGTCTCCGGAGTGTCATCCTTTTTCAGGTCAGCAGGATCTGATTTCCTGGTGCCAAGGCCACCCCTAAATACTGAATTTATGGGTGTTTCGGGGAGTGTAGGGTAGTAGCCAATAGGCTACTTACCCCTGGGTTACTACCCCAACCACTTCCTGTAGGAAGTGGGCATAACCCTGTCCCAGAGATCCTAATTCTGTCAACACCAGGATGGCAGACTTCTAAATGTGGTGTCTACATTCGGCAACTCACCTTAAGGGTGGGACTGACCTATGGGGTGGACACACCTCTCAGACTACTAATGTTCTTGCCTGTCCATGGGCAAAATGTATCACGAGGGGGGCAGGGGGGAAGGGGTGGGGGACGTTGGCATTCTCTCCTTCAAGGGAAGCCAGATCTACATATGAAGGGCAATGGACTTCTTTGAAGCCCCCATCCTTAGAATGCAGATTCACAGGTCATCCTGTGGGGAGGGGTGTGCTAACACCCCTGCTAGAGCAGGCTTTGTTCCTGTCCTCCCAAGAGCAAAGGCTGTCATCCCAGGGGGGTCATAAACACACCTGGTGGTGGATGGGCAGTTAGAACTGGTCAGGCAGCACACAGGTAACTGGTAGGTTTTCAGGGGGCACCTCTAAAGTCCCTTCTGTGTGCATGTATTAGTAAGTCTATCACCGGCATCAGTGGGGTTTATTAATACGAGATGTTTGATACTAAATGTCCCTATTTTCAGTGGAGCCATCATGTGTCCATCAAATGGACTTAAAAATGCTTCACTATCACTCACTATATCTGAGAATCGACAAACACATAGCAGAGGCATATCTGTTCTTGCATATAGTTCCTCACAGGTAATATATTGCACCATTCCTTATGACTGTAAGGCCTACTGGAGGTATGACTTACATGTATTGCATGCAGTGTTAGGAGACATGGCACACAAGCTGAGTGCCGTGTTGTGTTTTCATTTTTAACTTTGCCAGGACACGCAGCCTGCATTGATAGTCTGCATGTGCTAGGTGAGGGGTCCCTGAGGGTGGCACAATACATGCTGCAGCTCTTGGGGACGCTCTTTGGTACCCATGCCTAGGTACCAGGGGTACCATTTACTGGGGACTTGCAGGGGTCCCAAAGATTTGTCCAATTGGGAAAAAATTTCACAGTTTTAGGGAAAGAGATCTGGCACTGGGACCTGGTTTGCAGGAACCACATGCACTTTTAGTCAAAATTGCATCAAATACCAAGCAACAAATTGGGGTCCATGTAAAAAAGGGGTACTTTCCTATAACCCCACCCCCAATGAAAAGAATGAGACTAACCTTTTGCATGAGAGTAAGGCCATCTGCGTTGGTGTGGTCAGTCCCAGGTCTGTGTTCCTCGATGGACCACCTCAACAGTTTGTGGTTTTCACCTTTAATTTGCATCAGCCACCCAAGAGGCCTATGGTTAGTTTGAACAAGGAAGTGAGAACCAAACAGGTATGGTCTCAACTTCTTCAGGGACCAGACCACAGTAAAGGCTTTCCTCTCAATGGCACTCCAACACTGCTGTCTGGGGAGTAACCTTCTAATGAAAGCAACAGGTTGGTCATGGCTAACATCATCATTGGTTTGGTATAGGATTGCTCCTATCCCATGATCAGAGGCAATTGTTTCCACTATGAACTCTCTTTAAATAATCTGGAACTTTTAGAATGGGTGCTGAGTACATTGCTTCCTTCAGAGTGTCAAAAACGTTTTGACAGCTCACTGTCCAGTGTACTTTCTTTGGCGTTTTCATGGGTTTCAACTCTGAGGGGTGCCACAATGGCACCGTACCCTTCACAAACCTCCAGTAGTACATACCCTGACTTGGGTCTGAGTGGTTGGGGCTTCCCAGTCTAAAATTGTCTGGGTCTTGAGTTGTAGTGGTTGAACTTGGCCTCCACCTACAAGGTGATCCCAGTATACAACAGTTTCCTGCCCTATCTGACACTTACTTGCCTTGATAGTGAGGCCTGCATTTCACAGAGCTTCAAGGACATTGCCAAGGATGTATCGGGTGATCCTGCCAAGTGGAGCTAGAGATAGCAATTTCATCAAGAAATGCTGCTCTAAAAGCTTCCAGCCCAGCAAGTATTTTGTTTCTCAACCGTTGGAAGGTGGCAGGGGCATTCGTTTACCCAAATGGTATAACAGTGAACTGGTAGTGTCCTTCTGGGTTCGGGAATGCTAATCTTTCTTTTGCTCCAGGGGTCAGACTGATTTGCCAGTACCTGATGTCAAATCAAAACTACTGAGAAACTTGGCTGCCCCTAACCTGTCAATAAGTTCATCTGCTATTGGAAGAGGATGAGCATCTGTCTTGGTGACTGCATTGAGACCTCTACCCATTTACCCCTAACTCGAGCATCTTGCCTACTTTGGCTCTGATGCTATCATTCACTTGGTCAGACTGTCTATAGATTTTGCTCCTGACAAGCATGTGGTCACCAGTGTCCACATCATGGACACACCAATGAGTCTGACCTGTGGGCAGGTAAAAAAAAAAAAAACTCAGTATACTGCTGTAGGACTTGCCTGCAGTCCGCTTGCTGCTGGGCAGTGCGTGTGTCTGAAAAGACTACTCCATCAACTGACCTATATTTGGGGCTGAAGGAGAGGAGGTCAGGGAGAGGCCCACTCTCTTCTTTCTGATCCTCATCACTGACCATCAGCATGTCCACATCATCCCTGCCATTGAAGAGCATTAGATGGTTCACATGGATGACCCTGTGAGGATTCCTGGGCTTGCCTAGGCCAACCAGGTAGGTGATCTCACTCTTCTTTCAAGGATAGGGTAAGGACCACTCTGTATGTCCTGGAGTGCCCTGGAAGCCACAAGCTCAAGTATCAACACCTTCTGTCCTTGATGGTACTACACCATGACAGCCTTCTGGTCATATCGGAGCTTCTGAAGATCTTGGCTGGCCTCAAGGTTTTTGGATGTTATCTCCAGTGTACTCAGCTGTCCTAGAACGTAGGCCCAACACATAGTCCACAATGTTTTGCTTGGAATCTTTGAGAAACTTCACTAAGCCTTCCCCTACTAAACACAGTACCCCACTAAGACTATGTCCATACAGACGTTCAAAGGGGGAAAAACCTACTCCCTTCTGTGGCACGTCTCTGTTGGCGAAAAGCAAGCATGGTAACAGGATGGCTCATCTTCTTATGAGTTTTTCAGGGAGTCCTGCAATCATGCCATTCATGGTTTTGTTGAATCTCTCAACTAAACCATTTACTTGCAGGCCTGAAATTCTACTGGCCCACTTGCTATGGCGAGCCATATCTTATCAGGTCGAGCCATTTTTAGGACCTACTCGCCCCTTCTGGCGAGTTGACAAAGAACAGGTGTTCTGTTAAGTCAGAAAGTGGAGGAACAGTAAAGATGCCATTAAATCTGGTTCTTGTCACATTTGGTATGTGTTCAGAGACAGGTCAAAAGTCAGTTTGTCTTGTAATTAATTTTACTTCTCACTGCAGAGTTCCAGGATCTTGTCAGGTTTTTCCTAACACACATTTAAATAGATAAGTCAACTGTACAAATAATTACAAAATATATTTCAGTTGTTGTGAAAGCCCATTGTTTGCACTTCTTTGTGACGAAATAGGATACAAATAAATCTGAACACTTTACTCAGTTATGTGCCAAGAAAATAAATATATATATATATATATATATATATATATATATATATATATATATATATATATGTATGTGTGTTTTCTGAAACCCAAGAACACAATTTTCACAGATTAATACATTTTAGAGTTTTATCATTAAAGCTGCAAGTTAGTAGGAGGGTTTTTGGACATTTCTTGGAAATGTTCTCTCTGTAAATGACCGTGTGCATGCAACCACATCATGCGCTAGTAATATATGTATTAAAAGTGAGTGTTTAAACATAAACTGAGAAACACTCCTGCCCTAATGGCAATGCTATTAGTAAACTAAGAGGCAAGTAATAAATTGTGTTGGCTAGGTTCTTTTTATACATAGAGCGAATGCTTTGTCTATTTAATCAAACAAAGAAGTTTTTTTTGTAACCAGAAATGCTAAGCTCACATATTTGAAGGTACCCTCATATGAGACAATAAAGAACAAGGCGACTCTGTGAACTAAAATATTTGACTAGGATCACATAATTTGACGGGTCAAGTACATTACAGTTATGGTCGTGTAGATTATTCCAGTTACTCGACCTGCAGGTCTAGTAACATTTTTATGGTTTTCTGAGGCCTGACTTGTAGGTGATATGAGGTAATAAACTTATGAGTCGCTCCACATTCATTGCATATTGCCTTGAGGTATCCTGACATGAAGTTACTACCTCTGTCTGATATCCCCTCCTTAGGGTACCCCACTCTGGTAAAAATACTGATCAGGGCCCAGGCAACTGCAGGAGTTGTGGTAGCTTCAGCATACCTGGTGGCATGATAAAATAACCACCAGGATAAATCTGTTCCCTGATGGTGTTTGAGGGCATAAGGGGGCAACAATGTCAATCCCTACCCTTTCAAATGGAAACCCAACCACTGGAGGTGGGATCAAGGGGGCCTTTGGGTAGCCACCTGTCTTGCCATTCGCTTGACTGGTGACGCTGGAGTTGCAAAACTCCTTCACCTTCTGGGACATAGCTGGTGAGTAGTAGTGAGATACCAACCTACTCCACTCTTTGGCCTGTCCAAGGTGCCTAGCTAAGAGGATGTCATAAGCCAAAGTGCATAGTAACTCTGTGTACTTCTGAGACACTACCACTCTACTAGTGGCACCAGGTTTGGGGGTCTCTGGCCTCCGTATACATGAGTCCCTCCTTGCAGTAGTTTGTGGGAGAAACTGACATTTCCCTTTTCCTGGAAAGCAGCTTGCTGTCTCAGGCTGTCAAGAGTGGAGCAAGTCCGCTGTTCACGGCACAGCTCTTCCATAGAGGGTTCCCCTGGCCTAGGAGCTCTGCCATGTAAGGCCTAAGTTCCTGGGGCTCAGTTCCTTCAAGGGCTGATGGGTCTTCTCCCTCAGGAAATGGGACCTGACTTGGGGCTGCTCCGAAGCTGGCTCACCAGACTTCCTGCATTTTCTCTTGAAGGGCTGAGCCATTATTCCAGGCACCTTTTTTCACCCTGAGCTTTGCACTGTACACACACCCATTCAGGTATTCCCAGCATAGCTGCATGGTTCTTTCTTTCGATCTCAGCCCATGCTTGGTACTCCTGATCATTTCTAGCAGACTGGCTACAGGAAGTGTAGAGGATGCCACCACCTTCTTCTGGCCAGTAACCCCTCCCCACTCTGAGGATACCATTGCCATGGAATGCACCATAGCTTGATTGTCCGCATTGGTGACAGTGGAAGTTGCACCAGTCAGGTTCTGCTCTGGGGATAATATTTTTTCAGTCACCATGGTGACACCTGCACCAGTATCCCTCAGTGCTTCAACTCTGATCCCAGTAATATGAGGCTGTTGTCTGTATTTCTCCAGATTACTGGGCCAGACAGCCAGGGCATCTACACCCACCCCACCCTACCCCACCCCACCCCACCCTCAGAGTCTAAAGTTGCCTCTCTGAGCTTTCTGACATGGACAGGGCCCACCTGGGATCCCATCTGGAAACTTACCACTGCACCAAAAGCTGTAGGTGCACTAGGGGGGATTATTTTTGGAACAGGCACGGTCTCCAGTTCGGTGCCCGTTGGCTTTGCAATGACAGCACCAAGCCTTCTTAGGGTTCCAGTTCGTGCCCTCATACCCTCCCTTGGACTGTCTTGTATCGGGGTTTTTGGGATCCTTTAGAAGACTTTTTATTTTTATTTTTAGACTGGTCACCATCTTTCCCTTGGGTGGGGGGCTTAGCAACCCTTTTCTTTTTGTCACCACTACCATGAGTTGTCTTGGATAACCCTAGTCTTGACCCAGTGATCTGCCTTCTTTCCCAATTCTTGGGAGGAAATTAGACCTAGGTCTACCAGATGCTGATACAACTTTTCAGAAACATAGTTACTTAACAGAAGCACTTTCATAATAAGATTATAAAGCCCATCACCTGGTTCCCTTTTAACCAGCCACCCAGTGTTTTGACTCAATAAAATCTACCCAGGATTGACTAGAGGGTTTCCTGGTCTTCCTGAAATTGATCCTGTATTCCTCAGTTGCGAGTCCAAAGCCTCTAAGGGTGCCCTTCATGGGGTCATAGGACTCCGCATCTCCCTCATTCATTGTTAGGAGCCTATCCCTACACTCTCCTGAGATTAGCTTCCAAAGTAGAAAGCCCCAATTCTTTTGGCTGTTTCCTAATTTTTCAAGCCCTTTCAAAAGCTGTAAATCACTTGGTGATCTCATCACCATGTACAAACATCCCTTTGGGGATGTTAGGTCAAAAGCATCTTCCTTCTCATTATTTAAAATGTTGCTGCCACCAGAGATGGGTCATAGGCCCATCTCAGGTCTCACTTTCTCTGTAGCTAAGAGTTTAGACTCTTAATTCTGTCCATTTAGGTAACTTCTAGAATCCAGCATCTTCACTGTCTTTCTCCTGGGGTACTATCAGAAGTGCTTCTTGTGGTGTTACTGTCAGTGGCATTGTGGAGGGATTCATCATACTCTTCCACATCCTCTTCACTCTCAGGAGGGGCTACTGTGCTTGCCATGGCTCTATCATTTTCTGCAAGCAGCTGCTGCAGATGTGCTTTTGTGGGTTTAGACCCAATGGCAAGTTCCTATGCTTGGCAGAGGGCCTTACGTTGGGTGCACTTAAGGTTTTGGTTTGGTAGGGGCCCAGGCTGAGCTCTTGGGATGTGCCTGCTGCCTCAGTCATGGCTGTACATTAGTGTGATCTTTTTAGAAACTTAGTCTAAGTCTTACTCTAAAGGGCCTAACTTACCAAAAGTATTTTCAAATTCTAAACAGTTTGGACTTGGAGACTTAACTCAAGGCCATTCAATATATTTTGAACAATTTGGAAAAAATCTAAGATTAGAAAAATGTTTCCTAACTACAGACAATTTGGATTCCTTAGTGGTATCACTTATTAACCGAGTTGTACAGCAAATGTCAAGTCTTATACCCCACTGATGTGCCACCAATATAGGGAGCTGGCTCTTTATATGTTATATCAAAATGAGATGTACCATACAGAGTGTCCAGGTGATCCCTTAATAGTGGACAGGGTTACCTCAAGCAATCCAAAAGTGCTCTTTTAGGCGGTAGTGTGGTTGAGCAGCCTTAGGATTAACAGAGGAGTGTGAGACATCTGCAAATACACACACATTGTCAATAAATGAGACGCACAACTCAATAAGAATATCCACACTGATTTACAAAAATAACAAGTATGGTTTGGCACCAGAATCAATGTGATCAGGTAAGTACTATTTGCAAGAGATACTTTACATTTCAGAAATGTTGACTGCATTTCTTGAAAGCTGCAGTGTTATCCTATGGCAAACAAGTAGAGTACAGTGAGTTACGAGACCAATCGCCTGGGCATAAGGTGAGTATTGGGCAAGGGTCAGAACCACACCAGCAGGTCACACCGGGCGGCACTGGGGCAGCCAGGTGCAGAGGTGTAGTGCGCGGTTAGGTGCCCAATGTTAGTCAATGGGGATCGGTCCAGTTGGAAAGAGGCTGCTGGGTAGGACTAATTGTCCAGTTTGGGTGAGCCACAAAGTAGGCTCAGGTCTTGAGATGCTCAGGGATCTAGGGACCCTAATAGTCCTCTTCTCTGGTCTGGGGGGGCCAGGTGCAGAGGATTCTTAGACAGTCTGGTGTCCATCACCAGTCGCAGTGGACGGGGGCCCACAGAAACAGTTTGCAGGTGTGGACTGGGGAGCGGTCTGGGTGAGCCAAAAAGTGGGCTTAAGTCTCATGAGCCTGGGGAACACAGAGGCACCATCAGTCTTCTCCTCGTTCCAGGTCGTCTCGGTGCAGAGGTTCAGTGGACCATTGGGGTTGCCGTCATCAGAGGCAGTTGCGTTTGAGGTGGGCCTGCACAAAGACTGTAGGCATCAGAGTGAAGGTTGCAGTGGGGAAACCAACAATGGACTTTGTCTCTGGAGAGGCTGGGGACCAGGTTGGCACTGCTGACCCACTTCAACATAGGCTAGGAGGCTTGGGTGCAGTGGTGCTGCGTGGTGGAGGTTTTGGCGGTCCGGAGTCCTCATCAGCGCTTTCTTGATGCCTGCAAGGATGCAGGGGTGCAGCTCCACCACAAAACAGGAGTGCTGGGGTGATGGCTGGCAGTCTTCCAGGGCTTTTGGAAGTTTCAACAACTGGAGGACGAGGTGACTTTGGTACGATTGTCGAAGTTTGCAGGCAGGCTGGCAGGGTTGGCGCGGAGTCTGTCACCGGTCTTCAGTTCTCGTTTTTGCATCTCTGGAGTTTCCTTCTTCCTCAGGTCAGCAGGCTCTGATTTCTTGGTGCCAGGGCCTTGCCTAAATACTGCATTTACGGGTATTTTGGGGAGTGTAGGTTAGTAGCCAATGGGCTATTTACCCCTGCGTTCACTACACCCCCCTATATGACCGCTTCCTGTGGGAGGAGGACAGAACCCCCTCACAGGGTTCCTAAATCTGCCAACACCAAGATGTCAGATTTCTAAATGTGGTGTCCACATCAGACAGCTCACCTTAAGGGTGTGATTGACCTGAGCGGTGGACAGACCTCCCTGACTACTAATTTTCCTGCCTGTCCAGGTGCCAAATGCGACCTGTGGTGGGGTGGGGGGGGGGGGGGGTTGTTGGCCTCCTTTCCTTTGAGGGAATCCAGACCTACATATCAAGGGCGCTGGGCTTCTTTGAAACCACTGGCCTTTGAATGCAGATTCACAGGTGATCTTTTTGTGCTAACACCCCTGCCAGAGGAGGCTTTTGTTTCTGTCTGCCAGAGAGCAAAAGATCTTCCCCCGGGGGGGGCAGAAATGTTTCTGGTGGTGGCAGGCCGGTTAGAACTGGTCAGCCAGCACATGGATAACTGGTAGGTTTTCAGGGTCCCCCTCGAAGGCCCTCTCTGGGTGCATGTATTAATAAATCCATCACTGGCATTAGTGAGGGTTTATTAATAGAAGATGGTTTGATACTGAACATCCCTATTTTCAGTGAAGCCATTATGTAGCTGGGGGAGTCGTATTAACCATTGTGCAGCACATGTGCTCAAAATGGTTTTCCTGTCACTGTCTCTGAGAATCGACAAAGACATAGCAAGGGCATATTTGCTGTCGCAGATAGGTCTTCACACGTGGTATAATGCATGTATATGTTAGGGTTGTAAGGCCTACTGTAGAGGTGACTTACATATATTGCGTGCAGTATTAGGAGGCACGACACACAGACTGTGTGCCATGTTCTCCTTTTTAGCTGCACCAAAACACGCAGCCTGCATTGGTAGTGTATAGGTGCTAGGCAAATGTTCCCTGAGGGTGGCACAATACGTGCTGCAGCCCTTGAGGGCCCTCTTTGGTTCCCATGCCCTAGGTGCCAGGGGTACCATTTACTAAGGACTTACTGGGGTGCCAAAGGTTTGGCCAATTTGAGAATAATTGCAGTGTTTTAGGGAAAGATCTGGCACTGGGTACCCGGTTAGCAGAAACCCAGTGCACTTTCATTAGAAACTGCATCAAATACCAGGCAAAAAGTCGGGGTGACTGTGCCAAAGAGGGGCACTTTCCTACAGTACCCTGAAGCCAGTACCAACCACCCCCTATTCCACTCCCCCCACAAGCACTGCGCAGCCCCCACCATGGTGAGGCCATGTCTTGGTCCCCTTGATTAAGAGCGACTTCTTTATTAGTGTACCCTTTTCCCCATCCCCAAGAGCCTGAGGTGACCCCAGTGTTCACAATGACAGTATAGCGACCCCTCCCCCAAGAAGGCACAGTAGTTCCCTACTAGATACAGCTCTTGTAGTAATACAGTGTCTGGGTAATTTCTGAGAAGGAAGTGGGCACCACCACTCTTACGTTTGTTACCCAGCCCATTAACTTTCCAGGAGAGACTTTTTAGCCCTTTCAAATGGTTTCAGGACTTGTCGGCCTGTTGTCCATGAAAGCAAGGGAGCCTATCTCCAATTGTCCCTTGCTTGAGTCTCTGTGCATATACGCTGAAGTGTCTGAACTACCCTCAAAATGATTCCCATCCTGATCCCACAGGCCGCAAGTTTAGAACTACCCTCCTCCACAAAGCCTGAGGTGTTTGTCTTCCCATCCCCAACCAGATAGCCTGTTTAACTCCACACGTTCACCAGTCTTACACTCCTAATGAGCAGGGTACCGTCCTCAGTCAATGTCCAACAGCCTCAGACCCTGGCGGTCCCCGCTATCTACCATGGCGGCCTTGCATCCACGTTCATCATCTGGCATTGTCCCGGCGTATTCCGTTCTGTCTCTGTTGCGTGGGGAATTCTCATCTAGCTCCCGTATTGCCCACAATACATGGCGGGGGGGGGTGTTCCCTGTCTTGCTGGCCCTACTGGTTGACATCCCTCAAGCCCTTCCCAGAACCTGGATTTCCCATCATTGAGGATCTATAGTTTCACCAGAAATAGTAGTGTGTGTTGGAGTGTCCACTTCCTGAGCTCCTGTATAACCTTGAAAGACAAATGTCTTTACACTTGAACCTCTCTGGTAAAGTTGGCGAACACTTAATTTTTGAAGAGTAGGAACCTTTCTGCCTTGCCGCCTGCAGAACCGCATCTGGGTCTTTGAAGTGCAGGAGTCTGGCTATCATCATCCTTGGATGTATTCCCAGCTTAGGCATTACTCAGGGCACGGGTTGGACGCTTTCTGTTGCAAAGTGCTGGAATAGCTCCTTTGTGGACAACCTGGAGATCACAAAGTCCTGATGAAATTTTCCACATTCATTCCTTCTGGTCTCCAGGTATCCCTAAAAAATCACACATTATTTCGGCAGTATCTGCCTTCTGTGTCTTCAGCACACAGGTGCAGCTGTCTGGTGTACTTCCTATTGGGCGATTTAGCTGTCTCAGTATGGTCCTTCAGAGTCACTTCCACTGTGGTTACACGGTGCTCACTCTTCTCTGTCTGCCCAGATTATAGGTACATTGAGTGCCATTGTGTACATTTCGATTTTCAAAGCCACCCTTGAGTCCTTGATAGCCTGAAGCATCCCTGTGAGTGTGGGCTGTGTTCCAGATCCACCGTGCCCTCTTCCCTGGGAGGGAGCACGGGAAGGGCAGGGGTGTGTGTCTGGGTTGCACATTTATCTAAGTGCTTTACCAGTTCCTGCTTGTGCCCCTTCTCGTGGACTATGGTGACTTGCTTTTCCGGTGGGACATTCTTATCTCCTGCTGAAGCCACTGTAGCCACATGGTGGAGGCAGAAGAATGGGGGTGGGGGTGCGCAGACTTTCACTGGCTGCCATCTGTATACTTGCCCTCTTGTTTTTCACTTGGCCGCACTCCACGAGGAATAACAGGAGGAGAGGAGTAAGCCAACCAATATTATAATGCCTTCTGTTTGCTCCCCTCCCCCTCCCCCAATGTCACTATTATCTCCTGCGCCCCTCCCATCCCTTAGTCTACAGCCTCCACTTGTCTGGGCCTGGCCGATCTTTGTTCGGGAGCTCACCTTGGTCTTTTGCTTCTGCTGCCTGCCATCAGCATCCCCACCTCCTCCTGTCCATTGTCAGCCTTTCTCTTGCCAGAGATGTGAGGGCACCCGGCACTCTGTGGGTTGCCCAAAGACTTCACTTCTGTGTCTAATTGGAGCCGGCTGCAGTCTTACGGTCAAAGGTCCTTCACCACTTAGGCGTGTATCAGGATAGGATGGACGGCTCCTGGGCTATCTGCCAGACCAACTGCTGCCCCATAGCCGGTCTGCCCTACTTGCAAGCCCCAGGAGCTGCATATATGTGCTGCTGGTAGGCCTCAGTGGCAGGAGCCCTCTCCTCAGACACCATGTACCCTTGGCATCCTGCCCACTGTCCCCTCAAATCGGTTTCAAGGGTCAACTGCATTTTCAATCGCGCCTAAATTTAGCTCTGAATTTCACATCAAACTGCCTTAATCGGTCAGTCAACCGAACCTGTGACTCAAACAGGGAAGGCAGTCAGCATTACAACCTTTCAGTAAAATGTACAGAAAAAGGTATTCCAGCTGCTTGTCCGGTTCAAAAGGCATTAAGAAAATTACATTACATGACTATTACATTAAAAACTGCAAGTTGGACTGTCAAATCCATAAAACACTGCTGTAGGAAAGCACACAGACCTATCAAAGTGCCCAGTATAAGCTGTTCAGGTGTTGCCATAGTAGTTATGACAATAATGCAGTTTAGCAGGTTGCTGTAAGATATCTAGAAAGCAGTTAAGATGAAAATCCTGCACATTGTTTACATTATCTATTTATTCACACCTAATCAGTTATTGGCTGAGAGTGAAAAAGCCCAAAGACCGGGATGTGCTTATAAACAAAAAGAACTATGGGTTCACAGTGTATTACTAGGAAATGCTAAACACATAGAAATCAGTGATGTTTATTAGTGCATCAGTATTATAGATGAGTAACTCATTTTGCCAATACCATTGCCAAAACAGTACTAGAGATCATGTTTCTTTGTAGTCGGCTACCCGACTGAAGGTTGATGGGCCTTATTATTTAAACTGTGCTCCTCCTTTATAACAGACTTTCATCCAACCTCCTGAGCCCAGGACTTGTGTGTGCATTCATTCTTTCATTCTTTATAGGAAAAAAAAGACTAACAACTCAAAAGGGTCATATTTGGAGTGCATATGAATGTTAATGAGAGTCATTTTTGTGCACTTGAGTATGTTCATAGCGTATTCTTAAACAGGAAGATGGCGATTGGTGTTTTAAAAGAAGTGAAGGACAGGTAATGCTAGAATTACTACAGTGAGTAAGGTCTGTAACCTTCTTAGAGCAAGTTTAAATATTCCTGAATCGATATGCCACTAAGCTGGACCAAGTAGAATTCAGCAACCATAGTCTCTATTTCTGGTTCTCTATCTTGGAAAAAAGAAATATGATGTTAATTCTCAACTCTGCTTGCTCAGGGCGACATTAGCCCCATGTCCAGCTATCCAACATAATGTGGTCTCACCATCCAACACATAGACTGTGGTTTAGACTTTGAGTACGCACATCCACATCCTACGTGTAATTAAACTTACATTCTGACCAAATTGCATGATCTGTGACCCATTAAGTATTAGAGGTATTAGCCCATCAGCTCCATTAAGAGGTCTACGCCTAATTGCACCCTAGACATTTTTTTTTTTTTTAGAGGAGCTGGGGGAGAACAAGTGTAAGCACTTTGTGAATCATAAGGGTTCCAAAGTATTGGTGTGCATGTAATGTTTCTGCATGATGTTACAAAATGTTTTCACCTGTTACATTTCTGTGCTTTTCGTAATGTAGGATTGCTGGATTGTGAGGACAGCATTTTCATTGTTTTTACCTCTCTTGCAGTGTCTTCCAATACTTTTGGACAACAAGCTTAGCCATCCTTTACTCGAACAGCTCCTGCCATCCTTGAAATATAACCTCCATGACACTTCTGAGAAAGTGCGCGTTGCTTTTGTCGATTTGCTGCTGAAAATTAAGGCTGTCCGGGCAGCTAAGGTATGATCAATCAGGCTTGGCGGGTAGGAGACTTAAAGCCTGCCAATTGTCTGCTCCTCGTTTATTTTAGTGTTGAAAAATACAGCTTTGAGTTACTGGAAACGAAGACGTTCATGTCATCATTTCGAGACCTATTACTAGGATTACCTTAGAAAGGTTTTCTGAGCACCCGGGATACAGTTGTCAAGAGCCGTTTTCTATCATTTTATTAACTGTTTTAGACTATATCAAGTGAGCATATGGGAATGATCTATAAGTAACGAAGTTATGAGTATTGGCCAAGAGCCTGCTGTTGTGTGATATTCTGATAAACCGCAGTAATGAGTATCTGCACCATCTGGAGAAACATTTCAGAGCACCAGTTTATCTCTTAAAATAAATAATCTTAACTGTGAGTCTTTAGTTAATATACCATTGCTGAAACTTCTATTAGCATTTCAACTCTATGGGAAATTGCATTTTGTCACATACTCAAGTGGTATGCAAAAAGGTTTGCTTTGTTAAGCAAAGTTGGGAAAAGACAAAAGAACGAAATAAGTTACAAATACTACAGAACAAAACGGAGACAAAACAGGTGCTTCTTTGAGGGAATACATTGTCATGATAACATTTAAAAACAAAACTGCACTAATGCATGCATTTTACTGAAATTCGTGCAAGTGTTTCGTTTTCATCAACATTGTTCACATGGGAACTTAACATTCTTGATTATACATCTCAACACAAAGAGGGAGAGGCTTTACTGTTAATGGTTTGACCAGTGCTAATCTTTGTGTGTGCCTTACTGCGATTCCCTCAGTAGAGTCTTGACACATTTCATTCATTACATTTAGAGAGGCACCCCTCTCAATAGTCTGCAGTTTTGAAGGATCTAGATCTTGATTAATAATAGTTCTGTAATAAAAAAAAAAGGCTAAATGTACTATGTCTCCTAAAGTTCACATTCCTATAGATTCTGTTAAAGACAAATGCGTAGATTATGCTTTCCTTCCTTTAGTCGAAAATACCAGCCAGGAAAAATGTTTCCCCATCCTACATTTCTGAAGTGGAATCTGGTTGTCTTTAGTAAGGATGTTGTTCTTTTTTGTTTGTAGCTAGAATAGTTTAGACTTGGGTTTTGCGTTATTGGTCTGTAGACTATTAAACAATGTATTATTCATGGATCCTGTAGGAAACTGGATTTCTTTGCAGATGCCCCCCCTCCCCCCCCACGTTTGCCCCGTTCAGAACTACTTGATGCTGCTTTTCGACTCTGATAGTGGACCGAGGCCTACTAATCAGACCTCAGTGACAGTGCTCTTTCCCCTAATACTAGTAAATTCTAATTGTAACCCAACTGGCATGGACTTTAGCATCCCTGGTACCTAGAGAATGAGTACGAAAGAGGGCAACTAAGGGCCATTCTTAGTGACCCACACACAAAACTACACACAGCCTGCTATTGCAGGCTGCGTGTCCAGGTGCAAACCATATTTGTTTTTTTTAATGACATGGCACACTCCAGTGTGCCGTGCCAAAGAACCTGCATGGGCTATATGTAAGTCACCCCTACAGCAGGGTGCATGAGCAGACATTATCCTGTGATATCTAAGTCAAATTTTAGACATTACAAGTGAACAGGGAAGCTACCTTGAGGTATGTATATGGCACTGGTCAAAACGAGTTTCCCATCTAGATAACGGCTTCAATGAAACCTATGGTGTTTAGTATCAAGCACCTCGTATTAATAAACCCACACTCATTCCAGTGAGGGATTTATTATTACATGTACCTAGAGGTACCCCCTTTAACCTAGTAGTCCTCTACCATCCTGGCTGAATGGTACAGTCCAGCCTGCCAGCATAGACAGATTATTGACCCACTGCAGGTGAGAACCCACATTCTCGGAGGCCAGGAACAATGACTGCTTAGGAGGAAGGTGTTCACACCTCCTCCAGCAGGATGACTAGTGATTTAGCATCTTTGTGCAGGACATTGACACTGCAAGAGCCTTGGACCGCTACACCCCGACACCTGAAAGTACCACTGCACCCAAGCCCCCTAGCCCAAATCAAAGTGGGCCAACAGTGCCAATGAGGTCCCAAGACCCTTGAGAGGTGAAGCCCGCCTTTTGGTTCAGCTGGACTGGTCACCCAGTCCTGACTAGCAGGCTCTTTTCCCAAGGACTGTTACCAGTTAAAGTGAATGTGACATCCGATGCTGTAAAGCACTTCTGCACCTGGACAACCCAGTGCTTCCCAAAGTGACTTGTTGATGGTGTCCTGGGCCTTGCCCCAGACTTACCTTAACTCCAGAGGAACAGCCCTGTAAGTCATTGCCAAGTACCCGTATGCAGTATATGTTTCTTTCCCATAAAAGAACATTAAGACATCGGACACTGAATAGCACCTCTGCATCCAGATGCCTCAGAATCGACTGAAGTGACCTATTGGTGCTGCCTTGGATCTTGCCCCATACTTATCTTAACTCCAGGAGAACAGTTCTGTAAGTTGTTACCGAGTTCCTGTATGCAGTATATGCTTCTTTTCCCATAAAATAACATTACTGCATTAAAGTCAATGCAAGTGTATTTGCTATTTACTTAAAAACTGCTAACCTAAAAATTACTTACCCAGTAATGAAGTTCTTGGTGTTTAAAAATGATATAAAAATGTGTTATTTTTCTAAATTGGTGTGCCTCTCTTTGAGTGTGTTTCTATCTGGACACTTAACACAGCGTACCACTTTTTCGTATACTATATATAAAGAGCCATGCTCCTACATACCCCAACAAAATACAACTTGAAACCTCGAGTTCACAGAATGTGAGGACTGCCACACATCTCATAACATTATTTCCCAGCTATGTTTTTAGTGTTATAACATTGATTTGTCTATTTTAGTCTACCTTCCCCAGGAGACTGTTTTGCAGTATTGCCCTTGTTTTACACCAAAAGATATTTTTTTTTCTACAGTTTTTCCTTCTACGTTTGATGTGAGTGAAGGTTATTGTGACCATGTTCAAATTAATACCACTCCCTCCCATTTGTTTTTATTCCTTAGCACTTTATGGTGTTCGTTATTTTTCCCCATAGTTTTCTTTTGTCACTTGCCATCCTGTGTTCTCCTGCTTGGCCATTGACTGGGACACAGAAATGTAACTACATTTTTTGTTGTTGTTTTGTTATGTGACTTAGGGCCGCACTGGGTGGCGGTCATGCTTGTGGGGTGGTTTGAGGTGTGCTTGGCGGTAAGGTGGGTTTTAGGGAAACGAAGCATTAACATCTAGTGGCTGAATTGCACAATGTGTAACCAGTAAACCTGGGATTAATCCCGGCTACTCCACTTTACCAAATTGTTACATCCTATGCAATTGTTTTATCCCACTTTCCCTCCATCATCATAATTAAGAGGACTTGAAATATGGACTTCAGGGTGCACACTGTACAAAACTTTCTATTGTTTGATTTATTGAACCATGTTGTTCATGTATAATATTAACCCGGGTCACATAACAACTGAGCTGCCTGTTCACTATTGTTGCCAGGGTGGGGGGAAGAATGAATGTTTCCATAGTCATGCTTAAAAAACGATCACTTTACAAAAAAAAATTAACTTCTCAATGCACTGATGTAATCTGATTTACTAAGATGAAACGATTCTGCATGTTAATAAAATACACTTTCTGAGTTCTCGAGACTTATTATATTTTTACACTTTTGCTGCACGATGTCTTTACAAATGAAAGTGTTCCTAATGTTAAGTGGTGGAAGACAACCTAGTTAAGTCCTTCTTTTTAATTTTAATAAACCTATGAGTAGATGCTACCCGGTTTAGTTAACTTTATTTAAATGTTGGTGCTAAATGGAGTAAAAAACAGCCCATTGCTGCTGCTGCTGACCAGGGGACCGCAGGCAAAGGCCTGGGGGGGCCGCATGTGGGCCACCCACGCCGTACTTTGAGTATCAGTCCTCTATGGTGACCATTGGTGTAAAAGTTTGCACTATGTTACTTTTAGACTGAAATCTATTGTATATAATACTCCCTTAACTTCTTCTCTTCTTTATGCATCTGAACAATTCTATAGTTTGGAAAACCCAGTCACTCTTTACCAATAACTTTGGATGAAACCTATTTTAGGCATATCTGGTAGGTGTGACAAAGATTGTTGAAGTTAGCTATAGGAACTCTGTTTATTGGGGTGGTTGAACTAAGACTGTTCTGTGGCCTATGATTGGGTGAATACATGCCAACTATGCCCATTATTAAATCTGCCTGCTTCACATGCCCATCTTGTGCCTGTGGTTGGGCTTCCACAGACTCCACATCATGTGACTGTGCCATTTCCTTGCAGTGAGTTGGCATCTGGGCCCAAGCCCAGTAATGTTTGTCCTCTGACCTTGGCAAAACGGAAATCAATAATCTTCTGACCCATCAGACTAAGAAGTATGAAGCATGGAAATAAATGTAAAAGTCACTATTTATTTGTGCAGGGCGCTCATATTTTCCTAGAGAGATTTTTATCAATAATGTAGCAATATAGCTACGGGTAAGGCAAAGAGGTTTGCAGCATGCAAGATGTAGATTTATATGCACTGCATACTTTTGTTGCCTAGTTTGGGATCCAGAATATTGCAACTTAGACAGAGAACATATTTTGAAGCGTCTTCTGTGCAGCCAGTGCCAGCCTTTTATTAGCTCATATGACAACCCCTCAAACAGGAAATGACGCGGGAGTGTTGATGAATTCTGTGCTCACTATAATAACCATCCTCCTTAAAACGACCTGCATGATGTCTACACATTTGTTTGGACATCAGTTAAGAGTACTACTTGTAAGGGCTCCAAATGTATATTGTAGCTCTGGCCTAATTCTGTGGTAGTGAGAGACAACCCTATGAAATCTTGTGACGCATTGCCAATTGAGAGTCCTCTCTGTTGATCTGGATAAGTGTGAGCAGAGATATCTACCAGACACTGTCTTTTGATGGACATCCACTGAACCTTGCAACACAAGTTCAGTACTTAATCTGAAAATGATCTTGTACTACACAGAAACCAAAGCTATTTAGCCTTGAATTTCAGGCTAGAGCATCAAAAATAAATTAGCAGAAAAGAATACCTTAGCACCATGTTACTGACTTATTTGTGCAAAGACAAAATACATACTGCTGCCCTCACCTCTTAAGTCTTGGCTTGTTGGCACCCTTCATTTCTGCACAGAACATGAAGCTCAAGATGCAAACAATCAGGAAGTAAGGGAAGGGGATCATGTTTGGATCAATTGCATCTCTCTCGCTCTCTGCAAGTGAGCAAGGTTTGGATTATTACATAGTATGCTCCCCTCCAATGAAACCTCTCCATAGCACATAGTACTTCATAGCACAGGATTCTCATAGAACATTTATGCAGGTGAAGGAGGTTGACCTTCTCGCTGTAACTGTTAGCATGACCTACAGAAGAGTTTTGATTCTTCAGTTACAACAATGTCTCTTACAACTAAAGTCTTGAACTGCTATTCAAGACCCTATTCATATTCTAGATCTTATGGAGCCTGGGTCTTTGGTATTACATAGTTCTTGCAAATTATTGATTGCTCCTGCTGTGTCTAGGTTAGATAAAGAAAGCAGGAAAGCAAATAAATGCTGTGAGCCCAGCACCCATGACCTTTCATACAGTCACCTCACAAACTTTAATTCATTATGACCAGTTCCAGTGGGAGGAGAAGGCAGACTTAATCTGGAATCTATTAGTACTTCATCAAAAGAAAACAGATGAAATTGTTTTGGCTTTTGTCAATCCCAGCATTCTTTCTGCCTTAGTTGTAGTAGTTGTGACCCATAATCATAAGAAGCATCATTCATACCATACAACAAGGTAAAGATGGCAGTCAAAGAGAGCAGAAGAATCAAACTGGATTCGAAAGGAGGATGCTGGACAGGCTGAACCATAGGCCCTTGCGGGGGGGAGGGGGCGGGTTGTCGATCAATAGCAGCGTAATATTTCAGTTCGATTTGAGGCATACTTGTGTCAGTGCATGTTCCAAAAGAAATCCTTAGCTTGGTCAAAGAGAATCTAGAGGAGGATGAAAGGAGGGATAATTTGTATTGCAACAAGTAAGATGGCTGTTTGTTGCATAGCAGCAGAAAATGCTCCCCACAACAGAAATCATGCAACACTTTTCCTTTAACATTTTGTACAAATGTATTGATGTGGTGTATGAGATTGTAGTAAAGCAAGCTGCTAGCCCAGCCTTTCCCAATAAAAGCTAAAACATGTTTCCATATGGAAAATAAGCCTTCACTAACTTTGAAGTGCTTTTTTTTAAATTTTATTTTTTACATTCCATAGCCCTACTATTGTTCATTCTTGTAGACATTGGCCATGCTGTATACAGGGGGCTTTTCACCTCCTGCATAGGGAAAAGCAGCCCTTTAGTCTGCTACCTCCTTTCGATTGCCGAACCTGCAAAGACTTTATTTGTCTTGGAAGGCAATGCCCTGGGCTCAGTCTCAGTCTGATCGATAGGGCAGGGCCTGAGAGAGAGCCAATATCATGGGCTTCCCGTCCCATGTTAGGGCATGTATCAATCCCTGTGCTATTAATCATACTCTGTTAGTGATTACAACCCCCTGCCATGCCAAAGCATTGGTGTGTGGAACAGGCCATTGCCAGGTACATATTTGCAATGGAGAAAAAAATCCTTGCTTGCTACCAGGGGTGTATGCAGGCTTTTCTGTGTCCGGGTTCTCTGTCTCACATGATGTCCTCCAGTTTGATAAAGATCTGTCACATGTTGACCCCTGTGGCAAAATATATATATATATATATATATATATATATATATATGTGTGTGTGTATGTATATATCTATCTAGCTCAGCCCTCTAGACCCCCCCCCCCCACCTCTTTGGTTTGTTGGAGTCCTATTTCTCATTATGGCATCTGTCCATGGCTTGATAGTGATCATTCTGAAAGCCATAAACAATAATGCCTGAAACATCTTTAAATGATTTTTGGTCTAGCACTGGCTTTTGTTTTTAACTTCAGATGAGCTTTTGAAAGACCTTTTCAAGAAGCACTTTTTATTTTAAATGTTTATTTATTGGTTTTAACTTGGTAATACCACATACTTTCAGAATGATGTACATTCAGTTGTTTAATTTTGAAATTCTATTCATTTATACACAGTGCACATCAACGATCTTTTCTCCAGTTTAACCACTAAACAAAGTGACCTGGGGGGCGGTCTTATGAACTAGGATTTAGTCTGTCTTCATCTCCGATTGGTCTTTTAAGTTTTTGGCTTTAGACATGAAAGAAAAATTCCAATTTAGTTGGTATATTAAGTTTGAGTGTGAATTTCACCAGACTACTGCGTGATGGCCTCTTTTGCTTAGCTCAATGCTAGTACATGCTTGTCTCTCAGCACAATGTATTATGACATGTCTATCATTTTTTTCCATTCTGCTTTGTTGTAGTCATTTGTATTGCTGAAGCTTGATTTTAGTTGGGACTTATTTAAAGCTCATTGATGTGACAGAGGAATATATAACTTTAAAAGTGTCCTATAACTCACATCCAATCTTTAAACTCTAATTGCTTGCCAGATGGCCATGTGTGTATGTATGAATATGTATGTATGTGTGAGTGTGTGTGTGTGTGTGTGTGTGTGTGTGTGTGTGTATATATATATATATATATATATATATATATATATATATATATATATATATATATAGTATTTCTTTGTACAAATATGTATAATAACTATTATCTTAAAATATGTACATACTCTTTAGGCCTGTTTAATGTTTATATTACGGTGACGTGTGTGTGTGTGTGTATGTATATATATATATGTATGTGTGTATATTCTACATTTCATAGATCATTACATAGTTTCGATATGTTGTTTGATTAGATGTTTGAGTCCGTTTATTTTATCTATCACAATAGGTAAATATTATCCTAACTATCTGCAACAATTTCACTTGAAATATTGAGGAAGGATAAAATAATGTTATAAAAGTACACAAATTAACTGTAAATAATGCAGCACTTGAAGGTCTGTGTTTCTGCGATACAACTTAAAATCTCAATATATTATATTCCTTACACATATATTTCCTTACTATGTAATTGTCTATCTACATATTTACAACTTTAGTCTTACTGTACAAGAGAAAAAAAATACTCTCTTAAAGGCTTTACTATATCACCATCACTCTATATCTCAATCAACCTATCCTCTTTCTCCACTCTGGCTCATTCCAAACTCATTCTACTAACAACCCTACTAAATTCTCTCTCATGTATCTCTCCTTTGACTTATCCCAAAAACCTTTTTACTACTAAGATCTCCCTAATCCCTTTCTACAGACTCTTTCCTCCTCCATCTCACTTTACTTATCCTAAACCTCATCTTACTACTATGATCTCCCAATTAACACTTCTGGATTTTTCCCTCTTCTATCCCTCCATTATTCTATCCCTCCATTATTCTATTCAATCCAACTAACAGACTAACATGTCCTCCACTACAAATTAACTCATACCTCCCTACACTAAAACTATACTCATATTTCCCTATATTAATTCACCACTAATCCTTTTGGGTTCCGGAGTAGCGTGGTACTCGCCGAAAAGCTCTTCAATGCCTCGTCAGGGTTAGTAGCGCTATACAAATACACAGTGACAATTATGCTTTGGACTTTCATCTTAACAATGCAAATACCTTTCATCATAGTTGCATCCAGACGATATACTTTCTCACAGCGCATTCTGAGTTTTTCAGTTTTTTGCTAGTATTTCGTTTTCACTGTGCACCTTGTATTCTATGAGCAAACTTTTAGTTCGGTAAGAACCATTCATCAGCTTTCATAGTGAGATTAACATTTCTTCTTTGTGCTTTTTTTGTCTCTAGGATGTTACGATATCCTTTTAATTTATTGTAGAATCTGTTTCATATTGAGTGGATGACGTGGTGTTTTTGTGTTATTTTGAACTGTGAGAGGTTTGCCATAAAATAAAGCCTAATGAAACTAAAGTCGCTCTGTGGTTGCTTGTGTTTCCTGCTGAAGGGGACCTGGACTGGCAGTTTGTGTTTGACTGTTCTCTTTGGAGAAGCAACAATTTTGATTTGCACGTCTAGTTACAGTTTAGAAAGGCATAGTGGGCAAAAACACAAATTTGAATGCAGCCCCAACTAATTGCCTGGATGAAAGCATTCAACCCAAAATTCCTGATGTTAACCAAAACCTTTTCATTTCCTTTTTTTTTTTTTTTTTACACTTTGGGCCTCATTACAATTTTGGCAGATGGGATAACCCATCTGAAGAACTTCCGAAAGGAAGGTTGCCGCCATGCTGGCTACCTCTCTGCCGTTCCCCATTATGACTTTTCCAATGAGTTGATGGGTGAAAACCAAAGTTTACGCCTGTCAGCCCAGCAGGAAACTGTTGGCAGCATTGTCGCCGGCTCTTAGTGCTTACTGTCTGCACTGGGAGGGTGCTGGGAAGGGGGCCCCTTGTGGCCCCCTACACCTGTTCTCCACCAGCCTTTTCATGGCAGTGATACTGCATGAAAAGGCTGGCGCAGAACCAGGTCATAATCAGCTGGGCGGCGCGGCATGCAGCTCTGCTTTGGCTGATTCCGACCTCTGCCACCGTCAGCCCGTTGGGATCACTGATCCCTGTGGTGACGGCAGTACCCTGGCGGTTTGATTGCCAGGGTCATAATGTGGCAGTCGGACCTCCACAGCAGCAGCGGTCCTGACTACCAACGTGAGGCTGGTGGTCTCAAGACCGCCAGCCTGGTTATCAGGCCCTATGTACGTACTTTTCCAGGCTTTCAGCCACATTTCTTCATCCACTAGTATTCTTTAGTGTCAATCACATTTTACTCCCTCCCATCACAGCATATAGATGAAGCATTGTGTCAGGCTAGTTCCACGATTAATTAGTTTCTCTGTTAATGATGACATTATATGGAAGCACAGTATTATTACCCATAGAAAAAGTAGTCCCTTTAATGCCTCAGACATGTAGCCATTGTGTGCTTTAAAGTTTTTTTTAATTTCAATGTTTATCTATCCTTTGCAGTTGTTTGGCAGATTCACAGGCACTAGTACCCATCTCTCCACCATGCCTCACATTCCACATGTGTTTCTTGCAATTGTTCTCTTTCCGAATGGGATTGCTACTCATTAAAAATGGCCACCCTAGCATGCTTGTAAAACTTTATTGCGGAAACATTTAAAGACGTCCACCTGTGTGAGAAAAGCATGCTCATGCATGGATGGGTCGCTCAGAATGTCTTTTGTAATAAAAGCTTAGAAATTTGGTTTAAAAAAAAAAATAATAATTGGGAAAGCCTACTGATTGGCAGTCAGCACCAGGCCTATAACCTTTAGCAATGCTTGTTTACATTGCGTTTATTTTTCTAAATAAAGGAAGCAAGCATTCATCACCCACCCGTTGACTCTGCATGAAGATACGCTTTAAAACAGTGGTTTCCAACCTTTGGTCCGGGGACCCCTAGGGGTCCGCAAAGCCTTCTCAGGTGGTCCGCAACTGCTTAGAAAATTAACAAATATTGACAAATTAGGTCCCATGCTTCCAGTAATGACTCAGTGGGGGTCCCCGGATTCCAATGATGATTCAGTGGGGGTCCCTGGATTCCAGTAATGATAAAGTGGGGGTCCACAGAAGTCAAAAGGTTGGGAACCACTGCTTTAAAACATTTGTGGATCACTTTTGCTTTCCAGATTTCAGTAGGTTTTGATTTTCTACTGCACTAAACGGGTCTTGCTACACTGGCCAGTTATTTGATGTTCATAAACCGTTAACTATCCTGAGTTTTCCATAGCCATTTGCACTCATTTCATTGCCCTATTCTTTGTTTTTTAGTATTAGAAATGTTTTTTAAGGATTTTAAATATTAAGCTGTAAAAGTGTTTTAGTTCGTTTTTCAAATAGAAACTGAATTCTGTCATAAAACAGTATATCTAAAAATGGGAATTGCCACACATGCACAAGTGAACTTCCTGTAACACATTTTAGAATAAATGGGTAACAGTGAATAACAGAGGTATTTTTTATCAAGTGATTCTGATTAACATCAAATAGACAATGACAGCAAAACTAGCTAGAGGTGTTTGTGATCTCTCAGAAGCCCTTGGTGAAGAACATCTCAGCTATTCACTGTCACTTATCTGCAACTCCAGGTTATTCATAGTCCACATAAATCATCTGCCTCTGCTTTGAGCCTCTATGCTGGGATAGAGCTGTCCTAGGGGAACCATACACGACATGGCCTATCGTGCATCGTCCCCATTTTACACTAGGTCTCCAGCCGCCCACCCCCACCACCTACCAGTCATTGTGTGCCTCCTACTCAATCCCGCCCTCCCAAAAAATACTCTGCGTTCTCTTACCCTCCTGCACCACCCTCAGCATTACTCTACCACCCACTCCCCACCTGAAAAAAAAAAAAGAAAAAAAAAAAACTGAATCCTTCCCACACCACCTTTGCTTCAATTATCCTCTACCCCACCCAACCATCTAATTCGCCTGCCACCCACCCACACCCCTCTTTGGCTTTCCTCCGGCTTAAAGCAATGCACTTTGGTCAGTGGAGCAGGGAGCCAGTGCCTCACTAGCAAGCGCGCTCATAGCTCTGTTAAAGCAGTTTGGAAATACCTTCCAAAGTACAATCATTGGGAAACCACCTTTGTGTGCCACAGTTGCTCTTTCATGGAGGTGAAAAAACAAATAAACCTGGTTCTGTGTAAGAGCTAACGTAGCAAGCATAGCTAAAGAGAAGTGACACACAGAAACTACTGCCCCCCTGTAGCTTGAAACATAAGTTTGGATAGTGACGTGACAGCACGTTGTCAGAACAATAGGGTGTGAACTCATAAGTACCTCTTCTCATTTTGAAATATAGCGCCCTTTGTATACCTGAAACTCTGTAGAGACTTTAGTTATGCGTTTTAAAATGTGTCTTATGTAAATTTGTAGTTATCACTGTTTTTCTGTCCCTTGTGCAGTTCTGGAAAATCTGTCCCATGGAGCACATTCTAGCCCGCCTTGAAGTCGATTCACGCCCTGTGTCCCGGCGTATTGTAAACCTCCTGTTCAACTCTTTCTTTCCTGTTAATCAACCAGAGGAAGTGTGGTGTGAGCGGTGTGTGACGCTAATACAGATGAATCCTGCTGCTGCCAGAAAGTTTTATCAATATGCTTATGAGCATACTGCGCCGACCAACATAGGTACGTTTTGACAAGAGGTAGGGGTTTTGCAGTTCTTTGTATGTTTAAGTACTTGTGGATGTCTGTCAGTAGACTTACATAAAGGCTATGTTCTTGATGTAAATGCAAAAGCCTCTTTAGTAGAGAGACTCTTAAAAACAAACATAACAAGGGTCTGTGAATATGTTATGCACTTTCAAGCCATATAATATGCAGCTATAAAACTAGCCCCTAGAGGGCGCTGCACTCTCAACTGTAGAGTAGAAGGTCCCGACTTGGGGGTGCTTTGGAAATAATTATGAAAATTGTGGGCATCCTAAATCCCCTTTAAATTAGTGTCTCAGGCCGCTTTGTTTAGTAGCACACACCCTGTCGCCCTTTCTCTTTATTTTAAAAAGGCCCTCTCACACTAGGAAAAGGGAGTGAGGGGAAGGCCACTGTTATTGAGGGGTGGGAGCTGGGTGGGGTGACAGTGCTCCCCTTTCTCCTGTGCTGGTTAGAAGCCCTGAGATGGGGTCCTGGGTCCCTTGTTTCTTTCATGGGGCGGGACGGGCGGGTAGAGAAGGAGGGGAGGCAAGGTGGTGCTTTTCTCCATCTTGTCTTGGCCGTGAGGAAGTGGAGATGATGCATAGAGGGGTGACGCATGCAGGCATACTCACCAGGACAAATTAATCATGCACCGGGCCGTGGCCCACCCTGGGGTAATTTTTTGAAGATGCATCAAAGTCCCACACAATTTGATGCCATAATTCAGGTCCATTGGACCAATTTGGACAATCCTGGATTCATTTTACTCCTGTTGGCGAGCTCTAGGTACCAGGAGTGATTCCAGCAGGCCTCTTGGCCTCAAGAGGAGTGAACTTTGCTGGAAGCTTTTTCCACGGACTGCCTGTCCCAGCTTTCCTTCTGGTCTTTGTCTTTGTTGCTTCTCTGCTCTTTTTGGGGTGCAGGAGGCCAGACCTTTCCCCCAATACCATCTCAGAGGGGCAGCCTCACTGGCACTTGGAGAGACACTTAGTTTTCCTGAGGTCAACTGGGGGTAGAGTCATTAGTCCCTTAGACCATCAGGAGTATGTCCTTTCAATTGTCCATAGCTACACCCTTTGTTGTGATTCCAATAAAAAAAGCACCCTCTCTCCTTTGTGCAAGAGTTTTTTTTTTAATGGGGGTGGAAGGTTTTAGAAGTTAGATACCCCTGGCAAGTCCTAGGTTGCCAAATTACCCCTCCATCACTGTCCCAACCATCCTGCGCAGCATGCTGAGACGGTCCAAGATGGTGCCATCCAGGTGTAACTGTTCACATCTCCATTGGGGGCCTCAGCTTCTCCCCTTGCTGACATTACTGCCAAGGCCTTTCCTCCCAACACTTCAGAGTAGCCCTCACCAGTGTTGGTTCCAGTTGTCTGGACTTCCTTGTTTGTTCAGTGGCCCTGGGCTGTACCCAGCCCGATGCAGTGGGACAGCTAATTAACAGATGCACATTTTCTTCCCCACCCCTTCCTCCTCAGGAATTGAGGGAAGCACTGTTAATTGCATCATTTGTATGGGGAGCATTGTAATTACCTTGGCCTTTCAGTGTGACAAAACTCCTGGGCTCTGATCCCGAGCTGAGCCAGAGACACATGAAAAATTCTGGCAACCCATAAAGTGTGCATATTTCTGCTTACTCCCCGCTTGATATCTTGTTGGACTGTGTAGATCTAACAGGAGTGAAACTGCACTCTAAGGCAGATTTCCCCTATGTTTATAATTAAAATGTTACTGGAAGAAAAGCTGATCATACACACTTTACCTGTTTATGCCCATTACTATTATGAGGCCTACCCTGCAGAGTCCCCTGGCACCAAGCTTCCTGTGTGCAATTACTGGGCTGCCCAAAACGGTAGTCTGATATGCCTAGCCCGCTCATGTGCACCCATGTGAGCATGTGTTCGCTTGTAACCAGCCAAGTGCCTCTTAACCCTTGCTGTGTTGCAGCTGCGTTATATTGAAATGCGGACCCTGGTAGTAAAAATCTTTATTGATTTTTATGAAAACAACTTGATAACCAGTCGCGTTTACATCTTGGCATGTACTCACTGTTGGCACACCAGACAGCGTATGGATATAACATTCTCTTCACACGTTGTATCCCCCATGGACCTTCACACTGAGCAATCAATGCCATACTTGAGGTTATACATCACAATATCAGAGGACCCCCCCCCCCTCCATTTACCCCACACTTTGTTATTTTGCTGGTCATCCCCTCATTTCATAGACTAGCTTTTCCTGCTGTGCACACCAATCTACCCCTCGTCTTCACTGGACGATTGTGGGCACTGTCTCCGATCTCCAGCTGGCAGCTATATATATATGCTCCCCACTCCCTCCAGGACACCCAGTAGGACTGGCAACGGGGCTGTCTCCAACTCACTCCCCAACACTCCGAATATTTTGTTGTTCACTGCCCGCCTGTAGGTCTCTATACATGGGCAGGTCCACAACATGTGATAAAAGTCGGCATTAATCTGTGAGCAACGGGGGCAGGCAGAGTGGGGCTGATAACCTGCCCTTTGCATTTTATCAGGGGTGAGGTAAGCAGCATGCAGGTAGTAGGTCTGTACTAAGCGAAGGCGGGAGACAATGGCCAAGCTCCTCGGGACCAATAAGGCGTCACGCCAGTCCTCCTCCTCCATCTGCCCCAGCCAGCCCTCCCATCTCTCTCGAAGGCTCGTGAGCGGCCTCATCGTGTTTGTGACCAGAGTTTGATATATTTGGGAGACTCTGCCCAATCCTTTGCTTTTGCTGGACTGAACTCAGGGAGGACCGCTTCAGCCTGGATATGGGTGTGCAATGCATGCCCGAGCTGTAGATATTTATGGAACTGGGTCTTAGAGAGTGAGTAATGTTGTTGCATTTCCTGAAAGGAGAGCATGTTAGTACCCATCCAGACATCTCCCAGGAGCAAGATACCTATTGTATCCCAGTTGCGGAACCCCTCCAGAGCGGAGACCGCTCAAAGCCATGTTCCCTGCCACAGTGGAGTTTGTTGTACTACCCTCCACACCACAAGTACCATCTTCATCACCTCGTGAATCTCTTAAGACGGGGGGCTCCATACAGTAACCCAATGAGTTTTGGGAAGCCCATTGTCAGTAGTTCGAGCTGGCATGCTGGGTCTGGACCCCCCAAACCAATCATTAATTACCAACAGCTGCGTGGCTAAATAGTAAAGGTGCAGGTTCGACATTACTAGCCCTCCTTTGTGAACTCCCCGCTGGCATTTGTGTAGTGCAAGTCATGGGTGAGAGTTCTACCACAGAAATTTACGCGCTGCGACCTCCATATCCCGAAACCACTGCTTGGGTAGCTGATTGGGAGAGTTCTGCAGAACGTAAAGGAAGCAGGGCAGTATCATTATTATTATATATAGGGCAATTCTGCCCTTAACATTCAGGGGTAGGGTTTGCCACCTTCGGATGTCTTCCTTCACCTTCTGGGTGAATGGCGAGATGTTAAGAGACCATGCCAGCTCTGACAATAAAGCAGCAGTAATACCCAGATACCGGAAGCTGTTTCGTTGGATAGGTATATTGTCCTGCCAATCGTAGCAATCTCTCACTGGGTGCAACAGGACCAGTATAGATTTATCATGGTTCAGTATTAGGCCCGAGGCTTCAGAGAACAATGTCAATAATTGCAGACACCGGGGCCCGCTCTTGGTTGGGTCTGTTAGATAGACAAGTACGTCAGCGTACAATGCAATGCAGTCCTCTCGCCCGGTGGGCCAAGCCCATCCGCTAAGTAGAGGGTCTTCTCAAATGATTTTCGCCAGCAGTTCAGTCGCTAGTGCGAAGAGGAGTGGGGTTAAGAGGCACCCTTGGCGGGTTCCTCGGCGAATAGGGAAAGGACCTGAGATCACTCCATTCACCTGTACTCTGGCAGTTGGGTTGGAGTAGAGGAGCTGCACCATCCTTTGATATCTAGGGCCTATCCCTGCTTTTGCAAGCACTTGATAGAGATACAACCAATTGACAGTATCAAAAGCTTTTTTGAAATCTCAGTAGTAGCGCTAACTGTGGGGGTAGAGAGTGATGACAAGCCACCGCTGTGTAAAGCTGCCGAAGGCAATGGCGAGTGCTTCTTGTTGCCATGAACCCACATTGATCTGGGTGGACCAGGGAGGGTAGTACTCTTTTCAATCTGGTAGCAAGTATGGTAGAGAGTATTTTAAAAGGGAAATGGGACGGTAGGCAGAGCATTGTGTGGAGTGCTGGTGGGACTTCGGGATCACGACAATCTCAGCTTGGTCGAGGTCCAAGGGAAATTTTCCTGCTTGCTCAGCTTCAGTATACAGGTGTCGGAAAGTGCCACTGTTGCTATGTCGTCCCCATCCTCCCCTCCCCCCCCTCCACACACACACACACACACTTTTTGCCTAGTGTTGATGCCAACTGTGATTGAAAGTGTCCCGGGACCCTGCTAACCAGGCCCCAGCGCCAGTATTCTTTCCCTAAAACTGTACCTTTGTTTCCACAATTGGCACAACCCTGGCACACAGTTAAGTCCCTTGTAAAAGGTACCCATGGTACCAAGGGCCCTGTGGGAAGGTCTCTAAGGGCTGCAGTGCGTATTATGGGACCCTCGGGGACCCCTCGCTCCGCACATGCACACTGTCTTACAGCTTGTGTGTACTGGTGGGGAAAAAAGTAAAAGCCGACATGACACCCCTTTCAGGGTGCCATGCCCAGAAACCAATGCCTGTGGCACAGGTAAGTCACCCGTCTAGTAAGTCTTACAGCCCTAAGACAGGGTGCACTATACCACAGGTGAGGACATAGACAATGTAGGGGTACATTGCTCATGCGGCTAAGTCCATTCTTAGACATTGGAAGTGCAGGGTAGCCATATTGAGTATATGGTCTGGGAGTTTGTCACTACGAACTCCACCGCACCATAATGGTTTCACTGAATACTGCGAAGTTTGGTATCAAACTTCTCAGCACAATAAACCCACACTGATGCCAGTGTGGGATTTATTGAAAAATACACACAGAGGGCATCTTAGAGATGTCCCCTGTATGTTAGCCCAAGTGCTAGTGTAGGACTGACCTGTCTGTGCCAGCCTACCTCTTCCAGACGAGTTTCTGACCACATGGGGTGAGTGCCTTTGTGTACTCTGTGGTCAGAAACAAAGCCTGTCTTGGATGGAGGTGCTTCACATCTCCCACTGCAGGAACTGTAACACCTGGCGGTGAGCCTCAAAGGCTCAAGCCTCGGGTTACAGTGCCCCAGGGCGCTCTAGCTAGTGGAGATGCCCGCCCCCCGGACAAAGCCCCACTTTTTGCAGCTAGTCCAGGGGGAAACTTAGGGAAAACAGTGAGGAGTGACTACCCCAGCAAGGACCACCCCTAAGATGTCTGAGCTGAGGTGACCCCTCCCTGCAGAATCCTCTATCTTGATTTGGAGGACAGGGACCAATAGGGATAGGAATGTGCCCCCTCCCCAAAGGGAGTGGACACAAGTAGGGTGTAGCCACCCTCAGGGACAGTATCCAATGGCTACTGCCCTCTGACCCCTAACGCGCCCCTAAATCTAGGATCTAGGTGGTAGTGTGGTCGAGCAGTAGGCTTATCAGAGGGTAGTGTTAAGCATTTGTTGTACACACACACAGGCAATAAATGAGAACACACACTCAGAGTCTTAACTCCAGCCCAATAGGTTTTTAAATAGAAAAATATTATTTTCTTAATTTATTTTAGAACCACACGATTCAAATTTTAGGTAAGTACATAAATTGTAAGGTACTTCACACAGGTAAGTATAGAACCTTGATTTAAACAGTCGGATACACAGTTTTGGCAAAAATGGCAATAAGCTATTTTCAAAGTGGACATGCTACAAAAATCAACAGTTCCCGGGGGAGGTAAGTATTGGTTAGTTTCTCAGGTAAGTAAAGCACTTACAATTTCAGTCTCCTGGGCATAGGCAGCCCTCCGTTGGGGGTTCAAGGCAACCCCAAAGTCACCGCACCAGTAACACAGGGCCGGTCAGGTGCAGAGGTCAAAGGAGGGCCCAAATAACATACGCGATTATGGAGAACAGGGGTGCTCCGGTTCCAGTCTGCTAGCAGATAAGTACCTGCGTCCTTGGGGAGCAGACCAGGGGGGTTTTGTAGAGCACTGGGCGGGACACACACAAGCCCACAAAACACACCCTCAGCACCACAGGGGCGGCCGGGTGCAGTGTGCAAAGTAGGTGTCAGGTTTGTCGTTGAAAACAGTGGAGGTACCCAGGGGTCACTCTGGCGATGCAGGCAGAGCACAGGGGGGCTTCGCATGCCAGCCACCGACTGGGCTAGGATGAGGGCCGCCTGCTGGTCACTCATGCACTGGTAGGTGGTTCCTCTCTGTCATGGGGGCTACGGGTGCAGTGCTTGGTCCAGGCGTCTGGTTGCTTTACCAGGCAGTCGCGGTCAGGGGGAGCCTCTGGATCCTCTCTGCAGGCGTCCCTGTGGGGGTGCAGGGAGGTTGACTCAGGGTGTCCAAGTTGTTGGAGTCGCCTGCGAGTCCTCTCTGCGGTGTTGGTTGTCCTGAACTCGAGTGCAGTGTCTGAAGACTTGCGCTTCTGGCGGGAAGTTAGAGTCTCTTTAAAGTTGCTTTCTTTGCTGCTGTTTGTGGACAGAGGTTCTTGGTCCTTTAGGTGCAGGTCAGTCCTCAGAGTCCTCAGAGGTCGCTGGTCCCGCTGGATGCGTCACTGTGCAGGTTCTTTGAGTCTGGAGACAGGCCGGTAGGGCTGGGGCCAAGTCAGTTGTTGTCTCCTTCATCTCTGGGGGGCTTTCAGGTCAGCAGTCCTTCTTTCTTCAGGTTGCAGGAGTCTGATTTCCTGGGTTCAGGGTCATCCCTAAATACTCAATGTAGGGGTGTGTTTAGGTCTGGGGGACAGTAGCTACACCCTCTTTGAGCCCTGAGTGGAAGGGGGCACATCCCTGTTCCTATTGGGGGAATCCTCAAAAACCAAGATGGAGGATTTCCTAAGACAGGGGTCACCTCAGCTCAGGACACCTTAGGGGCTGTCCTGACTGGCAGGTGACTCCGCCTTGCTTTTCTCATTATCTCCACCGGACTTGCCGCCAAAAGTGGGGGCTGTGTCCGGAGGGGCGGGCATCTCCACTAGCTGGGATGCCCTGGGGCACTATAACAGGCATGAGCCTTTGAG
The DNA here is from genome assembly GCF_031143425.1 of Pleurodeles waltl. Taxonomy (NCBI): domain Eukaryota; kingdom Metazoa; phylum Chordata; class Amphibia; order Caudata; family Salamandridae; genus Pleurodeles; species Pleurodeles waltl. Next base: position 666,378,403 of record NC_090449.1, on the reverse strand, counting down.
GCTCACCTCCAGGTGTTACAGTTCCTGCAGGAGGAGGTGAGAAGCACTTCCACCCAGTGCAGGCTTTGTTCATGGCCACAGTGACAAAGGCACTCACCCCATGTGGCCAGAAACCTGTCTGGTTGTGGTAGTACTGGGAGGAACTGGTCAGCCTAGTACTGGTGTTTGGACTGGTATACAGGGGGCATCTCTAAGATGCCCTCTGTGTGCATTTTTCAAGAAATCTCACACTGGCATCAGTGTGGATTTATTGTGCTGAGATGTTTGACACCAATCTTCCCAGATTTCAGTGTAGCCATTATGGAACTGTGGAGTTCGTGTTTGATAGACTCCCAGACCAAATACTCTTTATGGCTACCCTGCACTGACAATGTCTAAGGTTTGGCTTATACACTGTAGGGGCATAGTGCTCATGCAACTATGCCCTCACCTGTAGTATAGTGCACCTTGCCTTAGGGCTGCAAGGCCTGCTAGAGAGATGCCACAGGCAGTGGGCTGAGGGCGTGGTACTCTGAGGGGAGTGCCATGACGACAGTCATTTTCTCCCCACCAGCACACACAAGCTGTGAGGCAGAGTGCATGTGCTGAGTGAGGGGTCCCCATGGTAGCATAATACATGCTGCAGCCCTTAGAGACCTTCCCTGGCCACAGGGCCCTTGTTACCAGGGGTACCAGTTACCAGAGACTTATCTGTGTGCCGGGGCTGTGCCAATTGTGGGAACAAAGGTACAGTTTAAGGAAAGAACACTGGTGCTGGGGCCTGGTTAGCAGGATCCCAGCACACTTTCAGTCATAAGTAGCATCAACAAAAGGCAAAACGTTTGGGGGTAACCATGCCATGAGAGGCATTTTCCTACACCTATCTTTACCAGAAGTGGTGAGTGATCAGAGATCCCATGTGGGAGTAGCTGCTCACCTGCAACTCAGCCAACGTCTGATGCTGGCATGAGAAGGAGGTTCATTCTTGCGTGTGTTTTGATGTGCCACTGATGTTTGTGTGTGTGTATTGCCTCACTCTGGAGTGCCATATCTGCCACACATCAGAGGATCAGACCGTCTGCCCAACGACACAGCTGCTTGGCTCGGACGATCCGGTGCACCAGTGGTATCCGTATCCGGGCACATTACAGCATTAAAGTCGCCCCGCAAGATGCTAAGTCCCGGTGGAAGTTGCCCTCGTTTCCTGGAGGGCCTTTAGAAACTGTTCCAGTGTAACAGGGGATGGGGGGCTTATATTTTTTAGGAGATAACTAGTTTTGGCATTTAGTGTCTCTGATAAAGTCAGCATGGTATAATACCCTGTCGTAGCTGCCTGCAGTAGCATAGGGCATCGTGAGTCCAGGAGATGTGTTTCTTGGAGTAGTAATACAGAGGGAGCTAAGCGGCGGAAAGTGCCAAACAGTGCAGGATATGACTGCCCTAAGGGGTCCCGACACGCATGTAGGAGTAGCAGTGAAAGGCATTTAGATCTATGTATGGATTTTGGTCCTCATAGGAGGGGGCTCATGAGCAAAAAGTCCAATTAGGGGGAACCATACGCAGGCAGTAAACTTGAGGGAATGACCTGTCCACCAGAAATTAAAAACATGCCTGAAACATAACTGCTGTACTTCTACTGAAACTTCATCCAACCCCCCCAACAGCCTCCCACCCCTTACTTCCATCACTGAAGCATCTGTCACCCAAAAACACAACTGAAACCCCAAAATCAGAGTTCTGTAGTTGGTGTGGGATGGTGTTGTCGGAGTTCTGCAATAAAGCCCCCCTCCTGGACCTCCTATTTATCATGAGGTGTCACTGGGGTGCAGTGTCACCTTTTATACTCCATATAAGGGAGGGAGATTGACTAAGGCGTCAGTTACTTGGGTCGTTATGTTCCGTCCCTCCTCTGAATGGGTGGTCAAAGCCGGCCCAGGGACAGCCAAGGGTAACCACTGAGTCAGACACAGATATCCGGGTCTCCTCACTCTGTTTCCTGCGGTGGGATCAGGTGCACCCCGCTTGTGCGTCAGACCCAGCGATTCATTGCGTCTGGTTGTCGGGGAGCCCCGTAGACTAATAGAGAGTTCCTGTCTGACAACCTGATGTTCTACAGTGAGCCACTCCCAGGCGGCTTCTGGGGTGTCAAAGAAAAAGGATTTTCCACTGAAGAGGACTTTGAGGCATGCAGAGAACAACGGCGTATACGACAGCTGCATCGCTCTGAGTTTTTGTTTGACTGCTTCATATGAACGGTACTTGTTCTGCACCTCTCACGGGGCCTGGGTGCCCAACGATCTGTGAGGCCGTTCTCTCGCAAACCATGAGGACAGCGTTTGCTCTGGCATCCATGTCTGGAGCCACTGGAATTCGGCAGTCTGGTTCTCTTCTGCATCTTCAGGGAATACTACAAAGCGCAAATTATTGCGCCGGGAGTGATTTTCTGCATCTTCGGCTCTGTGGTGGAGTTCGCCAGTGCGCGTCGACAGTTGGGCCATCTTGGACTTAAGTTTTGTGATTTTGTCCTCGAAGGTTGAGACCCTATCCTCTGCTTCTTTTATGCGGCCCACTGCTGTCCTGAGGTCCTGTCGGAGGGTGCCCACATCCTCGTGCACTTCTCCGATTTTAGTCTCAACCAATTGTTGTGATGACCGAATCGCCTGGAGGATAGTGACCACCCTCTCCACTGCAGGGGGTCCCCAGCCTCTGGGCACTATTTCCGTGGTGGGTCGGCAGAGTGGCGTATTGGTCGATGCGCTGCTGTGAGGCAGGTGGCTGCTTATTGAGTTTGTCCTTCCCCATGGCGAGTCCTGAGGAGGTCCCCGTGTCAATGATGTCCCCGTCGATCCTGCCTCCACAGTGTGGGCCAAAGCAACTATTGTCCAGAGGACAGGAGCCGTGTGTCAGCGCTGTCTGTGAGGCCGCTTTGGCACTCGGGCGGCCCAGACCGAGGGGCGTCTCTGCGACATTTGGTGGACTCGAGGGTAGAAGTGGGGGAGGAAAGTCCGGTGACCCTCTAGGCGAGTCGTCTCATGTACTCACTGCTCTTATCCTGGTCTGTCGCCTCGCCGGGGACTCCCCGGGTCCTGGTGTCCCCTCTGCTTACGTGTTTCGCGGCGGCAGGGGTATGCTAAGAATGTGGTTGGGCTTCGGCGGCTCTTCCTACCTACAGCCCCGGGGTGGAAGGCACGACTTGCCATTGCACCCCAGGCCGCGCTTGACCCACGCTCTCACCTCCTTAGCGGCGCGGCCTGGTCATTCCATTCGAGCAGATCTTCTCAGGCCTCAACCCCAGTTTGTCCCTGACCTAGTGTCTGGCTTTGTCTGGTCACCCGCGCCCCCTGTCAGCTGTTTCTGCGGTCCACCCGGCCCTTTCGCCCTCGGTGTTCCGCCTGGGCCTCGACCATGCCTCTGCTCACTGTGGGTCGGGATGCTCACGGCCTGGGCTCTGGCTACGCTGATTCTCCTCTCCACTGCTGTCGGCTCAGTTTTAAGCTCGATCTTCTGGCCCGCAGGTACGAGGCAAACCACTCCACTCTCTGGCCTCGCCCAGGCGCCCAGTCAGCTCGACCACCCGGCCGGGTTTTTTTTGCGATCGTTGAGCCCTTGGATCTCTGCACTTGTCACAATCCCCTGGTCATGTCACGGGTGGGGGGCACAATTGATGTGGATTGGGTGTCCCGGTCAGGATACTGGGCCTTTTTTTAGGGCGGATGACCGAGGGGTCCGTAGCACTCTTAGAGTGCAACCGCCATCTTCACACCCGAAGCCACACCCCCAGTAAACACTGTTTACCATGTGATTGCTGTGGGCGAGACACAAGTAGTGAGGCTCACCCACAGTACTACAAAGTCCTAAACCGGGTGATCAAAAAAGATTTTTTTTAAATCTGAGCATACTAAATGGGTGGAACCCATTTTGCAACAAAATACAAGTAAGAAACTTTGTTAATGTTGTGGGAAAGTGCCCCTTTGTGTATGTCACCCCCCCACCACACACACTTTTAGCCCCCCAGTGCTGATGGTTATGACCCTTTTAGTGTACTGGAGCCTGCTAACCATGCCCCAGTGATCGTCCTCTCTCCTAAAACTGATTTGTCGATTTGGTAATTTTTTAATTGGCATAGACTTTACCCCCTAATAAGTCCCTAGTAAATGGTACCTAGGATATTCATGACATAGGTGGGAAAGGGGTCCCAAAGGCTGCAGCCCAGTTTGTGCCACCCTGGGCGACTCAACCAAACTACTGATAGCAGACCTGCCATTGTAGACTGCAGGAGCAGTGCAAACTGCTCGAGTTCGACTGTGCTGTCACCATGAGTCAGCTACCCCTAAGGAAGGCCTCAGCAGCCTAGGAGACAGGGTTCATTATATTTAAGGTGCAGGCATGTAAGCATGAGCTTATATGTCTCTATAGTGTCTTTTCTATTAAGTACACTAAGTGATAGAATGTCCCTATGATAACATGGGACTTGCACCCGGGCAGACCCGGGTTGCTAGCTTCATTATGGTACCACCTATATATGTTGGTGTCAAGCAATGTGCCATCTCTTCCCCTGACACACATCTGTTGTCAAGGGATAGCTGGCATGTACCCAGGAGGCACTTTAGGGGTCACCCAGCTGTTTGCCCCAACTTCTTTGTGCTCTGGCTGGTCAGCCTGCACTTTCCTGTGATGACTTCCACCAAGACAGGGTTCTGACCTCCTGCCGGATATTGTAGGCACTCCCAGGCGTAAGAGACAAAGGCTGAGACAGGAAGGAGATCACACCTCATGCCCCCAGCCGGGCTAGTGCATGGGCACTTCAGGATGGTGAGCTTCAAAGGCTTCACCACCCCGATAGCCATCTGTGATTTCCTCCATAGGAGGAAACAGCCTTTCCCTTGTCCCAGGCACATTTGCTCATGGACAAGCGGGAAATTAGATTTGCAGGTTAGTGCACACACCCCCAGCAGGCTGACCACATCTCTGGGGTTGAGTAGCGCAGTCTGTGCAATACATTTTTATTTCTTCCATCTTAGGAATTCCAGAATAGAGGGCTCTGGGTAGCAAAAGATGTCCGACCCCACTGGGTGTGGTCACCTCAGGAGAGGATTAGCTGCAGGATCTGGATGTCCATTGGCCCCTTGCCTCCACTTCAATAATTCCTCCTAATCCAGGATTTAAGGGATACCCCTGCCACCAGATCCTCAGATCAGAACAACTGACTTTGATGTAGGACCCAGAGCAGTCCTGTGCCACCGACAACCAGACTTTGCCCACTGCAACAAAGCAAAATTAGGATATTCTGTCCCTGAGGCAACAGACTGGGAACTATGTGCACGACCCTCGTCCTTGGCTCAAACTCTTCACTCCCGACCAGAAGCACTCTGTCTCTCTGGACTAGTGGCACTAGTCACCTGCAAACTGCAGGTAAAAACACTCACAGAATCCGATAAATCACTGGGCGTCGGACCCTCTTTGGTATTGCCCAAATCCAGGTGGTCCAGTGTCCCTGGGAGTTGTAGTCTCACCTGCCCTGAAGTTTCACGCCGCTACGTCGCTCCCCTGATCCCAGGAAGTTCCCAAAGTTTTTTGTCACCTTTATTGCTACCAAGGTTTTGTGCCTGGTAACTAACCCCCACACTCGATGCTGCAACAAACTGGCACACTGTGCAGCCTGCATCCGATATCGGCAGCCTAGTCTTCTACTCTGCAATATCGTAGAACCGGTAAATTCAGCACAACTGCGACTCCCTCTCAACACCATGGACAGCCAGGACAACTCTGCACCTTGACGCCACGGGCCAGGTAAAACTAAACTGACTGTTGTGGCCTGGTCCTAGAAGCCGCACAACCTTAACCTTGCAAGGGTTTCACGTAACTCAACCTCTAGGTGGTTGTTTGTCACTAGTGGTTGTTCTCCATTGACTTCAGCGTAATGTTTAAATGCATTTGTGCTGCGATTTCATTTTGCTTCTAAAATCTATAACTTAGTTGTACTGCTGCAATTATGTTTGTTTTGTTGTCTCTAAGATAAAAGTAAGCTCTATTTTTATATATTGTTGGTGGATTTATTTTGAGTCGTGACAATTATTTATTGTCCAAGTTAGTGCTCTGAAATGCTTAACATACGTTCCGCTAGTAAAGCCTGAATGCTTTTTACCACACTACTAGGACTGAGCCAAGGATTTATTGGTGTGAATCGAAGGACCATCTTTGGGTATCATGAGAGTATTACATGGTGAGGACTAACCCCCACACCTCATACTCCACTTTCCTACAAATGTCACATGTAAATAGTGTGCTGCATAGCCCCTTATTCGTTTATGGGTGCTCAAATTGCTTCTATATCTATTAGTTCAGAGCACTGTCATACTTGGCCCTGCTGCATCTCTGCAAGTATGACTGCCCTTTCTATTACCACGTTTTACTGAAGTGTGTAGATCAGAACCAGTTTTTCTCAGCGACTTCTTAATGCAGGGCCCTGCCTCTTGTAACCATTGATCTCTTTTTGGGTCATGTTATTTAATTCCCCCCCTCCCCACTCTTCTTTGCATTAGGTTACCTTATGTCAGAATAGCTGGCTTCACAGCCTGCATGTAGTGTCACTTGTTAGTTATAGCAGGTGACCCGCATGACTTAGTATGTCTAGTGAGGAGAGCTCCTGTCTGAAACACGGCTGCACTCTTTGTACTAACCTTGATATAATGCCCCTCTGGAACAGTCAGGCTCGCATGAAGAAGGGTGCACCTATTCCACAGGAGTCATTTTGTTCACTCATAAGAGTCCGGATATTGGTGCAAAATCTCTCAGCTTTTGGCACCTAGTACCACTTCTGCCAGTGTGGTAGTCAGGTATCCTATCTCAGATGAAAATCTGTCACTGGCCCTTTTTGTAGAGATGCAACTAACATCGAATAAGCTGAAAATTCCTCGATGCTACCTTTTTTTCCCTCGGCTACCAGGAAACTTGTTTCAGCCAGATCCCTCTGCCACCTCCTGGGAAAAGCAGATTAATCACCTGGGTGCCAAAAGCTCATAAGGACCCAGACACTCTCTTCGTTGGGAGACTGGATTTCACTGCTAATATCAGCACCACATGTTGACATGGTGTCTTAAGCTGCTGTTGCCTCATGGGATTGATCCAGTCTCTTCATGTGGCCACGATGCTGCAATTGTCTAACACTGAAAGGTGTAGCAAATCTCCCACGGTGGGCTTGCCTACAGAGAATCATGTATTTTGTCTTTCTATAAATCAAAGTGTTACAGCCGAGCTCGTCTTGTGGCCAGTATCTGTTGCTGTCCGGCCCTGCCCTGGGAGGGCCTCTTGACCAAACCTAAAGCCCCCCTCCCTCCTGCAGAGTTTGAGTTTCTAGTAAGCTCAGTTCCCATGCTGTATAGGTGTGATAGTTTACTGATGCTCTGGACAGTTTCTAGCCCCACACTAGGTTTCAGCAACAGGATATTCCCAATTTGTATTCTTAGCACTCTGGGGGAATACTGCAGCCTTCATTAGCAGCCAAAAGGCATGTATTTTTATTTATTATTTTGAAGTTTTTAGTACATACTTTTTAGACGGTGACCATGTTATAAGTACCCACCCCCTTCAATAATTCTCTGTGGGGTAAGTTCTTCTATGTGGACAGGAGAGTTTGTCCTGTACTGCTTGTCAGGATAACTGATGCTGCTCAGTAGTAGTGCACCCCGTTCGTTGAGGCTTTAGCTAAGGTTTGATAGAGCTGGCTAATTGCTGACACAGCTAAAGTCGCTTCATAGTGGAGACCTTAACTTCCATTGGTTAGAGGGGCTGTTAATTTGAGGAGAAAACAATTATTGAGCCTTTAAAGCCTGATCTGCTTTTCAAAGCACGCCATCTAGAGAAGAGTAGTTACAAAAAATGAAGATGTGCAAGAGAGGAGTAGGAAACTTCTCGGATTACGAAGTAAAACCCTTTTGCAGAGTCTTATCCCCTCCATTCTAGAAGTCTTGACGTCCTCTGGGAATACACAGGCATGTGTTCCTGTACTCATTGATGCCGACTTTCTGCAGATTGAAAACCCTTAGAGATCTGGATATTGCCAAAAAGTAAAAGACAATGAGACCGAAGCCCAATTAACTTTTTAAAAAAAAATCAATCCATTAAAGAATGAAAGGTAAGCCCTTTCTCAAGATCCACTATGGTAGAAATTAAATTCAAACATTTCCTGAAGATATTCACAAAACCATCCAGTTTTGCCTTTCTGCCGGACTTTCAGAGCATTAGACAAATCTCCCTCTTGCCTGCCCTGGAAATGTTCACCAGGTCTTGCTGTAGATGACACAAACGCGAGGCTGTGCCACACTAATTATAGACTGTACATTACACAAGTTCTAATCGACAATAACAACAGTACTAATTAGGCTTTTTTAACCTGTAATTATTTTTGTAATCCATAAAATGTGTTCTTGTGAATGTTTTTTTTATGGTGTATTTTTGTCTACTTTCGTTTTTCAGCTAAACTAATGCTAACGATCCGGCGCTGTTTAAATGCCTGCATTCAGCGAGCAATGAAGGAGGCTAGAGGAGCTGCTGATCAAGAGGAAGACAACGAGAAAGAAAATGCCAGTGTATGTATGTTTGTTGTAGATAGTCTACCAAGAAAACACGAAGGTGCCTCCCACATCAGAAGTAGAACACGTTCACTCCAGTGTTTCCATGCACGATTTCAAGGATGTGCTGGTGTTCGTATTGTAATGTCCAAAATACTAATGCAGTGCTAATTTTAAACTTCACAGTTCACCAGTATGTTTGCATTTCAGGTCCTAGACGAGGTGTTATCGACTCATGACAGTGCGTCCATGGCCAGTTTGTTGGAGATTGTGGTCATTCTTTGGAGAAGTATTCATAAGGCCTTAGACCAGAATGAAGAAGCCAAAACCTATACAATTGGGAAGTTTTCTACGGTGCTACCAGAGTATTTTAGAATATTTAAGGTACATTTGCGTATTGTACATTTAATTGTTGATATGAATATCTAGACTAACTTTTGCCGGCTCTTGTTAATCCTTTCTTCTGTTGGTCACTGAGGAACAAACTCTAAAACAAATTGGCTGCCAGAGTGCACTCTTGTTGTTTAGGCAATTACTATGATCTTCCATATCTGGGGAAGTGGCAACTCCTGATTAATTGCTTAAAGACATTGCACACAGGTTGGCAGAGCAATTTACAGAATGATACAGAATAATAGCGATCAGAGAACAACTAAGTAGAAGTCATGAGGCAGGAAGTAACAAATTAACTAAATCAGGTCTTAAGAAGTTAAGTTCACATTGTTGGACTTTAAACTCTGAAGTCCACAAAGACGTTGGCTACTTCAAATTTGTCTTCTGTGACTTTTGTTCACTCTGGTTTAGCAGCAGAAAGTGTTGCTTCAACTTTTCCTGTGTAGTTTGCCGAGTTGGGACATTTGGTTCGTGGTCAGTATGATGCTTTTTCTGTGCAATGATCTCTAAACCATTACAGGCTCCTTAGTTGAGTCGTATTCTCTATAGCCCAATCTGAGCTCAACTTGTTTCGTGCTGTGGGCCAGTAGGAAAAAACAGCCATGTTGTTGCACATTCTTGCACAAGAGTCTAACGAATGATGATTGCAATATATGAAAAAATGAATCCGCATGTTAATGTGTAACTTATTCCTTGCCAGATGGGCAAGGTTAAAAATCAGCTCCAATCCATGTTTTCTAGCCAGTTTGATTGCTATTCTAAAAGGAGCACATGCGCTCGGTGTAAGATCAGATTGCTCAAGTCTTGTGTTAAACAAGCATATTAACTTTATTTTTTGTGCCCCACACCTTGCCATATTATGTAGAACAATTCACTCCTACTGGCTTCAAGGGCTCTGAATTCACAGTTGTGGCTGCGGAATTACCCGCAGCTTCAGACCAAGCCCTCCTAGCCCACAGTTGCTTCTTGCTTCATCTAATCGCGTGAAACACTGCTACATGTCTCACCTATGCACTGCCGGTTGAAAAAAAATACATATTTTCTCCTTTTTAGATTTAGATTGAGCTTTGGTTCTGTTCCTTGGCCAGTACGGTAATAAGGAATGGTACTCTTATCATTTTGTTTGTAATGGTTGCATTATTCTTTAGATTGTGAGCAGATTAAAGAACGTAGTTAAATGTTTTCAAATTAAAGTACAAGAAAAAGTGATACATGATGTTTCTGGTAGCCAGCTTCTCTGATGAGGAATTTGAAAGCAGTAAACACTGATTTAATATGCCTTGAAACAGCAGCATCTGTTCTCTTCTGTCACACCCTGTACACACTTTTCTTCCTAAATTTGTTCCTCAATTTCTTCAGACTTTTAAATGGAAACTAGCTGCTCCCACTCACTAGGGTCTGTAGTTGATGCACCTACATCAGCCCTCACTTTGAATTATCTACATTGTGCAAACTTTAACAAATCATATTGTAGTATTTGAAAGTAATTGCATGGAACCATGGCATTTTATAGGAGAGACCACAAGTAAAACCACATGCACTAGCAAACTGTTCACAAAATGTAAATTATGATATCCTATATGAAGTCTGAAGTCTGACCTCATTTGCTGCTGTTATGCATTCGGCGGCATTAGTTTTCATACATCATACTGTTGCTGCAGCCTTTATCAAGGGGATTGTTTCAGAATCTAAGAAATGTCTTAATTGTGCAACAGAGTTGGACATGAGGACTCAGCCAGTTGGACAAGGCCATGACCATAAACAAGGGTTGTAGAAATAAATGGAAAAAGTGATAGTACTTACCATGCCTAACTTTATCTCTGATTGTTGTTGTTTTTGTAGTAATCCTCATAGTTTTTTTTACTTTAGGATGATCGCTGTACGATCCCACTAGTGATCTTGGCTTCTTTCATGCCGCCTGCTTCCATTCCTACATTCAGGTATGTGACTTTGAGAGAGAAAAAAACGTTAGGTTTCTTCTGCAATCTTACATACCCATGATGTGTCCTCCAGAGGGATGTCCATATTCTCTTCTTAACATCAATTTGTTAATATGTCGTGTCCCTAATTATTGTCAGAAAATCTGGCATACATGAATAATCATATTCTATCTATGAGAATTGTTACACTGTACATTGCGTAGTAGAAAGACTTAATTTCAAGTTCACAATATTTCTATCAACATGTTTTTCTTGTTGTTTTTTATGTTCGCCTTGGTTATATACGAATTGTAGTGTCCATCACATTTAATACTAAATTGTAGCATTTTGGTAATACTTTTCAGCTGCGGTGTTTTGTCCAAATTGCGAAATATGGAGAATGGAGCAGGTGAATCCAAGTACTCTACGCTTATAGATTGCCTGTGCCGCTGGAAACAGGTGGGACATATAATGGAGCTGGTTGTAGATTGGCTCACCGACGCAGTGCCTCAGAATAAGGTAAGACACTAAAATCTCAACTTTTATATATCAATGCCATCCTAATGAGATATATCACAAGGCCATATACCTGTCATTGCTGATGTGGAGTGCACAATTTCATTTCACATCCAAAACCCACCCCTTTACGATGACGTTTGAGTATATGAAGCAAGAACTGTCCTTGCATCTGACTATCATATTAAATTGGTTCCATGCCTATTGTGTCCTCCAATTTAAGATTTTACAGGCTACAGGACTATTGTAGGAATTTTATTTTAACATATACCTTCTTTTGCTGTGTGGTAACTTAAATTTGACCCCAGATTCCCAATTTGTGTGAAATGTTATTTTCAATAAGAAATATGCCTTGAATGTGTTTGAGCTTGGGGCATGATTCCCCTAGGACAAGATTACAATTTTGACATCTGCCTCCACAGTAATTCCAAGATTTGGATAAGATTTCAGACTTTTTTTTAAATTCACAAAATGTATTATAAGTGCGTTAGCTGTTGATTACTTTGGAGTACTCCAATTCTTAAATGCACTCATGCTTAATGTTCACTAATTGGAAAATTATGCATCCCCAAGAGGCAGGAATTTGTTTTAGCACTTTTTTGGGCGGTGGTAGCATTAAATGTCAAAAGAAACCAGCTGTTCAGCTGCTGCACTAAAAAAGCCCTATCATAGTTTGTTCGCTGCAGTTGTTGGAATAAAGCTGTGCTTCAGTATTCTTGCCATTGGGGAAAAATATTGTTTGTGGATCTTTGAAGAGGTCTGGTGGTTCCAATGTAGTTTTCTCTTTCTGGTGTCATGCCTGACTGGACTAAAATATAAATCGGGGTTAATACTATTACAGCAAAGCTCTCAGTCACTGTATAGTCTTTTGAAGTGAAGCCTTCTTTCCTAATGCTGCTGCTCTGTTCCAAATGACAATGAAAAATGCTGTCTGTATTGCTCTGCTCCTCCACCACCTCACTCAGCCTTTTGCAACACTAAAGACTTTATGGACCTGCTGAACGGGTTCCAGGGCAATCAACATTTGACTCCTCTTCCTCAATAGACGCTGGATCATACAATTGAAGTCAGATGGAGGCTTGCGTGATTATCACCACTACCCCTTTGAGGATAGAGCTTGAAAAAATGACTTTGTTTTTACCCCCTGATGTCATGATTGTATATAGGCACCACCACGGCGTGCTGACATTAGTTCTTTTCTTTCCGCATAAGCCTACATGCAGATCCAGAAAACAGCTACCCTACAGTCCCTTTTTGACTGGCCTTTGGCTCCCAGATCCATGCAAATGCTTGTCTTAGTTTTTGACTTCTGATGTGTCAAGACGTCTTTCTGTTAGGCCGGCTTTAAGCCCTGCAACTCCTGTCACCGCATGATGTTGGTGACAGATCTTCACCTGGTGTGTTTTTGGTGCTCTGAGCACGACCTGAAGTTGTGCTCCGACTGCTGGGCCGTGAATCCAAAGGCTTTGAGGGAGTGGTCCCTAAAGCTGCTCTAGGCCCGGCGCCTGGCTCCGCATTGCGCTCTTGGTCGAGAGGAAGGTCTCGAACGTTCGTGAAGCCATCACCACTGCTCCTGGTCACACTCCAAATCTTCGGATCACTCAGGTATGCACAAGAAGAAGTCAAAGAAGCACACACGTTCTACGACTTCAACCTCATCGGTCGGATGACGCTGGAGAAGGAGTGTCCTCGCTCTAAACCTCTGTTTTCAGAGGCTGTTTCTGGGTTGGCTCCACGCCACCCCGAGTTTCTGGGTGCCAGAGCCACCCGTGCCCAGTTACAAGAATATTACGAGGCCATGCACCTCATCTTTGGGCAGTTTGGCCTGCCAGGACGCTTTCAGGCCCACAGGGTCGGAACGGTCCTCTTTGGTTTCTACACTGGCAGCTTCGGCCTCTGCTCCGAGGGGAACTCAAGGATCTGCTTCTGGATCTGGACCGGCGTCAGTCGTACTCTTGTGAGTGTTCCCAGCAATGGTTCAGGCGGCGACGCTCCCGACGTCGCCTGGGCCCGTGGACATAGTCGATTCCATACTTATTACTGACTCTAACACAAAGCCCGAGCGACGTCACCTGATGCCGATTCGGACTTCGGTGGTGTCTCTGGTCCCCAGATGGGATGTTGACCCTTATTTCTATGGGTACGACTTCGGTGAGGGTATGGATAGGTTGCTGGACCCTTTAGAACTCCAGCTTGATGAATTGATGGACTGGGCGAAGCCAGTGGTCTGGATACCTCCCGTGACACTGGTATGCTTTATCCCCCTAGCGTCTTGGGCCTTGAGCTGCCTTTGATGGCTGTCAGGACCAACCTTCTGACTGAGGTGCTTCAGCCTGGGGGTTCCACATCAGAACCCCTTTTGCCCCTCAACAAAGCTCTCACTGTTGTCCTGCTGGGGACCTGGTCCAAACCCATCATAGGAGCTCCTGGTAATAGGACAATAGTCCACTGCCACAGGCCTGCGCCTAACGACCTCGCTTTCCTGACCCAACAACCCACCCCGAGAGCTTGGTTACCCGAGCCTCAACATCCCATGGCGCGTTCCCTTCTGCTCCCCCAGATAGCGAATGAAACAGGCTGGATCATCTTGGGAAGAACTTGTTCTCTTCCTCCAGCCTGGCATTGCAGTCTTTGAACACTGGATGCCTTTTGGGCCGTTACACTCATACTTTATGGGACGCGGTCTCGCAAGTGCTGCTCAGGTCCCGGAGGAGGCCCTGGGCTATTCTCTCTCAAGCTGTTGCTGATGTGAGATATGCAGCCAAGTTCACTCTTAGATGTGGGCGGGATACGGCCGTCTCTCTGGGTAGATCAGTTACTTTGGTGGCCTTGCCTAGTTATGGATATCTGGCTTTTCAGGGGATATTCAATCTACTCTGATGGGCATGCCCTTTGATGGCACCCGTCTCTTTGGGGACAAAGCAGACTCAGCGATTTAGCGCTTAAAGGAGTCCCGGGCTACAGCTTGGTCCCTTGGTCTTGCTGCTGCCACTCACCCCTTCAGTCTGCTTTTCGCCTCTTTTGTAGCTACGGAAGGGGTGCCCAATCACGCCGATTCCCTGGCAGTTACCATGCTGCACATGCTGCTCAGCCTCTTCGTGCCCGAGGACGTGGTATCCAGCGTTCACATGTCTCTGGGAGCCAGCGGTCTAGCAAATCCACATCCCCTCCCTCTGCTGCAGCCTCCAAGCCTTCCCGATTTAGCATTTCCCCACCAGGGACCAGTTGGTGGCAGGATTGGCCATCACCTCCCCTGCTGGAACATCATCACGTCAGACACGTGGGTTTTGCAAGTAGTCAGAACGGGCTACTCCTTCATTTTCAAGACTACTCCTCCCGCCATGCCGCCATCCTAAGATCGGATGATGGAGGATCACCTAGCACTTCTCAGTGCAGAGGTTACAGCTCTTTTGCCCAAGGGAGCCATAGAGAGAGTGTAGTACAGTGCCCTCTTTTTCGGCATGGTTACCCCCACTTTTTGCTTACTGTCAGTGTGTTTTGACTGTGTTTACTGGGATCCTGCTAACCAGGACCCCTGTGACTGCTCTCTCCCTCTAAATGTCGTTGCTTAGGACTTGGCACATCCCACAATTGTCACACTGGTGTCCCATATAAGTCCCTAGTTTATGGGTCTTAGGTACCTAGTGCATTTGGACCCAGGGGTTCCCCATGGGCTGCAGCATGTATTGTCACCCATAGGGACACATACAAAATGTGTCTGTGGGCCAGCCACTGCAGCCTGTGTGAAAAGGTGCATTCACCCTTTCACTACAGATCAACTCACCCTTATGGTAGGTCCTCCTAGCCCAGAGGGCAGGGTGCAGGTACCTGTGTCTGAGGGCACAACTGTATGAGCAGAGGAGCGCCTATGAACTCCGGCTCCATTTCACTGGACTTCATAAGTGCTGGAAAGCCATTTAACCCATGTACTGGACACTGATTACTACCTGTGTCCATCTACATAATGGTAAATCCGAACCTGGGCATGTTTGGTATTGAACATGTCAGAATTATACCCCAATACTGTTGCCATTATCGGTTGTATGGTTCCATTTAAACTGGGGCTCGTTAGAGGACCCCCAGCATTGCACCTTCTAATGTTCTGAAGTTTTCTGGGCAGCCCGCGCTGCTGGCACCCTCAGACAGGTCTCTGCCCTATTGCTGCTTGACCAGCTCAGGCAGACGAAGGCAGAACAAAGGATTTCCTTTTGGAGAGGGAGGCAACACCCTCACCCTTGGAAATCGGTGTTACATGGCTTGGGAAGCATAGCCTCCCCAAGCCATCGGTATGCTTTGAAGGGCACATTTGGTACCCTCATTGCATAAACCTGTTTGCACCAGTCCAGTGACCACTCCCCTGTCCATCACCACCCCAGGGGTGGTGCCCAGAGCTCTTCCAGGTGGGCACGTGATTCTGCCATCTTGAATCCAAGGTGGGCAGAGGCCCCTGGGAGCATCTGAGTGGCTAGGTCAGGCAGGTGACGTCACAGCCCTCTCCTGATAGGTGGTCACCCTGCTAGGTGACCAATCCTCCTTCCTGGGCTATTTAAGTTCTCCCTCTTCGGTGGGTCCTCGGATTCGATGTGGAAGATTCCAACAAGAGTTCTCTGCATCATTTACTTCACCTTATGGCCACCGGGACTCGACCCTCCAGTCCCTGACAATCTGCAACTCCAGTGACGTCTGTGCTTTGCAACATTGTTTCTCTGGCTCCTTCCAGCTACTGCAAAATTTCCCTTTCTGTGCATTCTCTGAGGGTGACGACTCTTTAGCCTGCACGATAATTGTAAGAAGGAATATCCTTTGGAGTGAAGGAGTCACTCTCCTGCATCCACAGGCACCAACTGCAACGAAAACCAGCTGTGTGGATCCTCTCTCTTCTGGAACTGCATGGATCCTGCATCACAGGTGGTGGTCTGGATTGATGCCCATGGTCCCCCTTAGTCCTCTCTACCAGCTTTCCAACTTGGGAAATTGTAACCCCTTGCCTGTCCTCACAGGACAGTACCCCTTTGCACAGCGACCAAGGCTTGTTTGTTCCTCCTCCAAGGGATCTTCAGGCTCCCTGTAGCCCCGACGCCAAGCACTCCTTGCAAAGCACAATCTCCTGCCTGCTGCTCCAGCAATGTGGGACTCCTTTTCAGGTGTGCTGAGTGGGCCTCACTTCGACTCATGTGCCTGCTGCCTGTGGGTCGCCTGTGAGGGCTGTCTCCTCTTCTTGTGACTCTCCCAGCTGCTGAGGGTCACCCCGGACTCCCCTCCTTGGGTCGAGTCCCCGGACCTTGATGGTCCTCTTCGGCCTTGCAAAGCCTTCTTCTCTGACTCTTGCATTTGCCAAGGCTTGTTGGTGGTTTTCCATCACCATTGACCGACTGCTGACGTGGGACATCACTTGCATCACTTCTGGAACTCCTCTTCTGCTCCTGTGCTGACTGCTGAATTTCTTCATCCACTGTCGACCTGGAACTGCATCCACAGGAGGGTGGGTAGTGGCTCCTGCCACAGCCTGACACTCCATCACGAACTGGACTTGGCCCCTTCCTTTGCAAGTCCTCTTCTGTCAGAATCCACCTTTGGTTTCTTCCGGTCTTGTCTGGGTCTTGCACAGTCCTCTTCTAAAGTCCTCTTGTTGGCTTTGGAGAAAACCAGGTACTTACCACTTATCTTCTGGTCAGTGGGGGCACCCTGGTACTTGCCTCTTAGGGTTCTTAGTAACTCCAGCCCCCCCTCTACTGATTCCACTTCCTTAAGTGGGGGGCTGCCTTTCACATTACACTTTGTAGGTCAAGAGTAAGTATACTTCTTCTGTGGGCTTCCAGCTATTCCATTTGTTAGTTACACTGTCATTTAAAAATCCTTGTTTGCTAGTGGTCAGTCTTGCTTCTTTGTCCCTCCTTTTTCTGTGTGGGAGCAGGGACCAACTACAGTATAATTACGCTTTGTCCTGTTTATCTGGTCTGTATGGGATTTCTTTTTTACTTTTTTACTGCTCCTGTCCAGAGAAACTTCCTTTTTCATTTGCAGAGCATTCTTGCTATGAGTTTAGCTGTAAACAAGGCTATAAATCAGGCTATTTTGGTCACATCTGGTCTTTGTGGTTTCTCTGCACCCTCTCAGCTGCCTGGCTCCTGCCCTTCCTTGGCTTGGATTTTCATTACCAAATGTGCCTGCCTTTGGTCCCCAGGGCAGGCGATTGCTTGTAATTGCTTATAGCCTATGCACCCAGTGCTTCCAGGGCTCCGCAATCCTTAGATACAGTGCCCACTTCTGCTCTATATTAGGAAACCATTTGCAACTCCATCGGTGCACCCCTGTTCCCACTCCAAGCCCTCAGCTATGCTTGTGCCAGAACCTCACTCACGCTGTCTGCCAGAGCACCTCATTTGTGCAGTTAGTATACCCTGCTGCTCCAGTAGTGGGACCACCGCGCAGCTCCATTATCGCACCTCAGTTCACTCACTTGAAGCCCCCCAGTCATGCCCATGCCAGAACCCCGCACACCCAGTCTGCCAGAGCACCTCAGTTCTTATAGTCAGTACATACTTCTGTACCAGTACTGGGACCTCGGGTGCAGCTCCATCAGTGCACCTCAGCTCTACCCTGGCAAGGTCACCTCCTTTCCTATACCGAGGAACAGTTCCATTACAGCAGCTCAACTCTAATATAAAATCCCACTGCCAAGCCAATACTGGACCCAAAACGCAGCTCAGCCAGTGCACCTCAAGTCTAAGATCCAATGCCACTGTTGATGGGAACCACCACAGCTTCGCCAGAATCCATCAATTCCAACTTTCAGTACACGTTTCTTCTCTGTACTAAGGTTCATATACACCTCCCTTGCTTCAGAGGCAAAGCCATTCGAGTCATTCTTGTGGATTCGGACTGGGCATGTTATCTTGGCAGCCAGACGTCCCTCCATTAAAGGTTATATGCCTGTAGATGCCACAAATTTGTGGCATGGTGTACAGACAAGTCTGTTGACCCCCTGGCAGCTCCTCTTTCTGAGCTTCTTTTGTGTGTCCTTTCGTTGGCCTAGCAGGGCTTTGCACTGGGTACCCTCAAGGGTTATTCGTCTGCCATCTCGGCATTCCTCCGATTAACTGATCAACCCTCTTCATTTAAATCTCATATTGTTTGAAGATTTCCTAATGTTCTAAGCCATCCCTTTCCTCCTGCTCTGTTCATAATGGCGCAATGGGATTTGAACTTGTTCCTTACTTACCTAATGTGTGCTCCTTTTGAGCCGCTTCACAACTGTCCACTTTGCCTACTTACTTTGAAACCAGTCTTTCTCGTAGTTATCACTTTGTACAAGGGCATCTTTTCTGCCTAAAGTGGTCAACCCTTTTCATGTAGGCCAATCAGTCACCTTGCCTACTTTTTACATGCCCCCGCATGGCCGGACCCAAAAACAGCATTGGTGTTCTATCTTGATGGTACAAAAGAGTCCCGGATGTATAATCAACTCTTTATGTGCTATGTGGGTATGGAGGAAGGTTGGGCAGTGCAGAAGAGAACCATCTCCAGATTGGTGGTTCTCTGCATTTAAATGTACTGTGCATTGGCTAAGAATCAGCCGCCGGAGGGCTTACATTCTCATTCAACCAGAGCAACAGCTGCAACTACTGCTTTAGAACACAGAGTTCCTGTTCTGGACATCTGACAGGCAGCAACGTGGGTTTCCTTGCACATGTTTAAACTTACTGCCTGGACAGTCTGGCCCGAAGAGATGGCTACTTTGGCTGTTCGGTCCAGCAGACTTTCCTAGTATGATCTTGGTTTGCAGACCCTCCTCCGGGGATGGTATTGCTTGGGTATCTATCCTAAGTTAAGAAATCTGCAGCTAGAAGTCTCTATCAGATGTACAAGTTACTTACCTTCAGTAACAAATTATCTGCTAGAGATCTATTCTAGTTGCAGATTCCTTACCGACCCACCCATCCTCCCCGCTCTGCAAACTGGTTTCTAGGGTTAGGGACTTCCCTTTCAAGACCCTAGTTCTGGCACACCAGAGTTGGTGTTCTTCATGGCTCTGTGCTTCTTGCGTTGAAAGTTGTGAAAAGAAACTGACGTCCGCTCTCCGGCTGGCTCCTATATACGACCTGCAGTGTCATATCCAGCGACCACAATGCCACCGGACGCGAAGTCAACCAACGCCACCTAAGGTGTGCAAAAGTACTGCTCGAAGAAAAATCTCCGGGGGGAAATTCTAAGGTAAGGATTCTACAGCTAGAATAAGTCTCTACCAGATAATTTGTTACCGACTGTAACTTGCCCCCCCACCCCCTTTGAGTACAGTGCCCCCTTCCAGGTCAGTGCCCAGGGAAGTCGCACCCCCTCTAAAGCCGGCCCTGAGTGCTTGCAGTTAAAGAAATACTTCTGAACTGGGTATACCCAGGACTCAACTGTAGGATTTAATTGTGTTATTGATTATCCCATTTGTATCATGTAATTATTTTCCTCTGATGTGATTTTCTGTAACTAAATTATATTTATAGACGTCTGTGAGCTAGGTTTGATCTGGTGTTTGTTGCACATCATAAATAAAATAAATACCAATAAAAAATGTTTATCATAATAACTGAAGGTTATGTTCCACAGTCTCCGAACACTGGCTATTTAAACACTAGCCAACCATTTCTTTGACTACCAATACTTATAGTTTCCATAATTTTCACTCACCATGAGGGTCGCCGTGGGACTTACAATGACATAGACAAAGCTGGTGTGTTGGAAATAGTAGGACTGAAACAAGAATAGTTATCACACATAGCCTCAGTAGTGACAGTTGGAGGTGATGGAAAAATGTGTGTGATGACCATTGTTGAAATAACTGTCATTAGGGGTAATTGTGACATGTAGCTATATAAGGGGTTTTATGAGATGTAATTCACTGTGCACTACAAGTTTAATTCCCTTTAGACTTTCAGATGTGATGGCAAAGGGAAGTTTTCTTAATGTACTGTGCTTATGCTTGCCCAAACACCAATTTTGGTTTGGAAATTGTAGCGGGAAGTGTAGTTAGTAGGTTAGCCTCGAAAGGGGGGCTTTTCATTTGAATGAGGTTAAAACCTAACCATTTGAAGTCTGCACCCAACACTCCAAATTTCTTTCACCATTCAAATTACTCCAGAGAAGTGGCTAAAGAAAGGTTGAAAGATCATTTGGTGTCAAGCCCCTGAAACAAGTTGATGTGAGTGAATTAATGGAAAACAAAAAATGAGAAACCACATTGGTGGAAGCCAATTTCAAGGGAAGACATTTGTAAGGAAATATGAAAAAATTAAACATCAAAGTATACATTGTAAAGGAAAGATAATTTTAACAAAAAATCCAAAATTACCTTAATCTTGGGTGGAGTTTAGAAATACTGTGGGGTTTTTGAGTTCTGGGATGAGCAGTGTTTAGGGTGCCGAAGAGTTTTTAGGGGTCAGAGATGGGTGGAGTTTAGGGGTGGTGAGGAATTTTTAGGGTTCGTGGATTATTGTTTTTCAGTTGTAAGGTGTTTTAAGGTTTCAAGGATGTTGGGAGTGTAAGGGTGTTGAGGGGTTTTAGGGTCCATGGATAGATGCAGTTTAGGGCTGTTGAGGGTTTTAAGATGCAATTATGAGTAGCACTGGGTAGGTAAAGAGTGTTCAGGATGGGGTGAAGTTTAGGGTGGTGAGTGATTTTAGGGATTTAGGGATGGTACTGTTTTAGATGCAGAATGTTTTTTTTCATATTCATGGATGAGTAGTTTGGGGTGATGAGAGATTCTTATGGGTCATGGATGTCCGGTGTTTAAGGGCGGTGTGGGTTTTTTAGGGTTCAGGGATACATGGACTTTAGGTGTGCTGATTTGTTTTACGGGGTATGGGATGAGTGGGGTTTAGATGTAGAAAGCGTTTTTTGTGTTACAGGAATGGATTTTTTATAGTTCGGAGACAGGATTTTTGGGTAGAAAAGGCCTTTTAGGCTTCAGAGATCAGTGTAGTTTAGGTGTGGTGAGTAGTTTAGGGGGCAGGGATTGATAGTGTTTATGGGTGGTGATGGGTCAGTGAATTAAAAGCACCCAAAGTCATTGTTTGATAATATAAAAGATATAGATATTAAGTAATGTCCCCTGATGTAAAGCACTGAAATCAATATTCCTGACAAAGTTGTTTCTGAAAGTAAGCCTTGGAACCATTGCATTTACGATAAAACAAAATAAGCGTTTAAAAGACAATTTTAAACCAAAAAGACTTGCTATGAATATTTCTTTTTACAAAAAGGTTAATGGCATTCGTTCCAAAAACTTCCATTAAACAGTTTAGATGAAATGGTATCTCAGTTATGCTAATCCATGATTTTTTTTGTATGAAATCATATAGACCCATAGCAAGTATATTTGTTTGTGTGACAGTGTTGAGATACACGTGGGATCCCTAAAGTACTGTATTTGTCTCTGTCCCATCCTCCACTTTAAAATATGTGCTTTCCATAGCCCAGTTCAGTGTGGTGATGGTGGTTGCAGCACCACCTCACTTGACCAAATACATTTTTTCTACAGCTGAGGATGGAAAGTACGAGTGGTTCTATCCGACCATCAGTCATCACAAAACGGTGTATAGGTTGATCATGCAAAGATACTGATGTGTTTTGACACTTTTATAATTGGAACTACCTATTTGTTGACAGAATAAAAGAGATTCCATACGGCGTGTTCGCATTGAGGACACAAAGGAGGCAAAGCCAGAACTGGCTCTCGATTATATTGAATACATGATAACCAACACCATGAACCGGGAGTGTCTGTTGTCTAGCTCACAGAAGAAGTTGAACCAGCTTTTGAAGGCACTTGGCTCAATGAAGGTAATTCTGGCAATTGTGTGAATGACTGTACTGAATGCGACCTCATCAAGCGTCTTTATGTTGTGAAAATTATCACTTACAATGTTATAAATTTATTTTTGGTATTGTGAGCGTTAGATGACTTTGGGGAATCCAGAAATATGCATGCTTAGAGTAGGAAAGTGCCCTCTTTCTTGGCATGGTTACCCTCATTTCTGCCTATTGTCATTGTGTTTGACTGTGTCCATTGGGATCCTGCTAACCAGGACCCCAGTGGTTATGCTCTTTCCCAACTTGTTAACTGTACCTTTTTCTTCCTGCAATTGGCATATTGGTGCTCCCATGTAAGCCCCTGGTATATGGTACCCAGGGCATTGAGGTTCTAGGGGATCCCTATGAGCCGCAGCAGTTATTCTCTCACCATAGCGAGCCCATGCAAAGGGTTCTGCGGGCCTGCCATTGCAGTCTGCTTGAACTGGGTGCATGCACCCGTTTTCACTACAGGTCACTGCACCAGGTCACTAAGTCACCCCTATGGTAGGCCCTCTCAGCCCAGAGGGCAGGGTGCAGATACCTGTGTGTGAGGGCACCCCTGCACTAGCAGAGGTTCCCTCACAAACTTCAGATCAATTTTCGTGGACTTTGTGAGTGTGGGGATGCCATTTTACGCATGTGCTGGACATAGGTCACTATCTATGTCCAGCTACGTAATGGTAACTCCGAACCTAGGCATGTTTGGTATCAAACATGTTGGAATCATACCCCAATATTTTTGCAAGTATTGGTTGTATGATTACATGCACTCTGGGGGCTTCTTAGAGGACCCCCAACATTGCTCCTGCAGTCGTCTGATGTTTTCCAGGCAGCCCAAGCTGCTACCTCCTCAGACCGGTTTCTGCCCTCCTGTTGCTTGAGCAGCTCAAGCCCAGGAAGGCAGAACAAAGGATTTCCTTTGGGAGAGGGGTGTTACACCCTCTAACTTTGGAAATAGGTGTTACATAGCTTGGGAGGGGTAGCCTCCCCAAGCCACTGGTATGCTTTGAAGGGCACATTTGGTGCCCTCCATGCATAAAGCAGTCCACACCAGTTCAGGGACCTCCAGTCCCTGCTCTGGCTTAAAACTGGACAATAGAAAGGTAAGTGGCCACTCCCCTCTCCATCACCATCCCAGGGGTGGTGCTCGTAGCTCCTCCAGAGGGTTCCTGGGTTTTGCCATCTTGAATCCAAGGTTGGTGGTGAACTCTGGGAGAATCTGATTGGCCAGATCAGGCAGGTGACGTCAGAGCAGCCTCCTGAAATGTGGTCACCCAGCTAGGTGACCAATCCCCCTTTCAGTACTATTTAGGGTCTCTCCTTTGGGTAGTTCCTCAGATTTGGCTTGCAAGATTCCAGCAGGATTACTCTGCAACCTTCAGTTTGACTTCTGACCAAATAAATTGCATCTGGACACTCCAGGACCCGACAATCTGCAACAAAGATGAAGACTTCACCTGCAACATTGTTTCCACAGCTCTTTCCAGCTTCTGCAACATTTCCCTGGTTGTGCATCCTCTGAGGACATCCCGTCTTCAGTCTGCACAGGAAAGAAGAAGGAATCTCCCTTGGAGTGAAGAAGTCACACCCCTGCATCTGCGGGCACCAACAGCAAAGGCGACTGGCTGCGTGGATCCCCCTCTCCTGAAGAGCTGCCTGGATTGTGCATCACAGGTGGTGGTCGGAAGTGGTCCTGTCGGTCCTCTCTTCCAGCTGTCCAACTTGGGTGGAGATAAGCCCTTGCCTTCCCACGCAGGACAGCATCCTCGTGAACTGCGTCTTTTGCAGCTGCCAAGGCTTGTAGGCACTTCTTCCAAGGGATCTTCAGATATCTTGTAGCTCCAACCTCCAGCACTCCATCCTGTGGCACACAGCTCCCTGACTGGCTCTTCTGCGACGTGGGACTCCTTTTCGTAGTGCTGCGTGGGCTCCATTTGCAACTTCTGTGCCCCTGTCCTGTGGGACTCCTGTGAGCGCGCTACCTGTGCTTCTGTGGGGTCTCTGTGACGCTGAGGGCCCCCTCTGATTCCCCCTCCTGGGTTGAGTCCTCTGTGCCTTGCTTTTCCCTGGCATCACCACTTTCTGCCAACTGCAAGTTTTGCCTGTGCCAAAGCTTGTTGGTGAAATCCAGACACGCAAACCCAACTTCAGTCTTCCTCCAGACGTGGGACATCACCTGCATCCTCCAGGAACTCAACTCCGACTCCAGGGCTGCAGTGCTGACTTTCCTCACCATCGACCAACTTCTGCATCTTCAGCTTGGTCCCCACTAGACTCTTCTGTATCTTCTGGACTTGGTCCACTCTTTCCACAGCTCTTCCTGTTAGGAATCCAACGTTGGTTTCTTGTTTCTTGTATTCACCTCTGTGTTCTGCAATTCTCTTTTTTTCTTCTTAGTGGGTGTTTTGGGGAAATTCTAGTGATTTACTCCTGCTTTCCTGGTTTTTGGGAGGTGTTGTGGTACTTACCTTTGAGCTTTCCTGGTATCCCAAGCTCCCCTCCACACACTCTATTTACCTAGGTGAGGGTCCAACTCTCACATTCCATTTTTTAGTATATGGTTTGTGCTTTTGCTAGGGTCACTATTCTCTATTGGGTTTTACACTGTTTGCACTACTTTCTTACTATTCCTATTTCTGACTAGTGTATATATCTTGTGTATTACTTACCTCCTAAGGGAGTATTGCCTCTATAGTATTTTTGGTGCTGTGTTACCATAATAAAGTACCTTTTTATTTTTGTTGCACTCAGTGTATTCTTTTATGTGTATAAGTGCTGTGTGACTACAGTGGTATTGCATGAACTTTGCAAGTCTCCTAGATAAGCTTTGGCTGCTCATCCACAGCTACCTCTGGAGAGCCTGGCTTCTAGACACTGCCTACACTACATTAATAGGGGGGTACCTGGACCTGGTATAAGGTGTAAGTACCTTAGGTGCCCACCACACACCTGGCCAACTTCCTACAGTGGAAGGTTGTGAAAAGAAACTGACGTCAGCGGGACTGGGTGGCGCCTGTTAAGGACCTACAACATCATATCTGGCACAGACCCACATCCTGGGATGTATTGTTTGGGTATCTATTGTAAAGTAAGGAATCTGCAACTCGAAGTCTCTATCAGATGAACAAGTTACTTACCTTCTGTAATGCCTTATCTGGTAGAGACTCTATCAAGCTGCAGATTCCTTACCGATCCACCTATCCTCCCCTGTCTGCAAACGGATTTCCAGGGACAGGGACTCCACTTTCAGGGCCTTAGTTTGTATGCACCAGTAGTCAGTGTACTTCATGGCTTTGCAATTCTGGCGTGGAAAGTCATGAAAAGAAACTGACACCAACAGGCCTGGGTGGCACCTGTTTAGGACCTGCAAAATCATATCTGGCGCGGATAACGCAGATGGGTGCGGAGCCAATCAACACCACCTGACTGCTTCCAGGGGTACTGCTAATGGTATATCTTTCGAATCCAGTCTAACGCCAAGGGAGAATTCAAAGGTAAGGACTCTGTAGCTAGGTAAACTTTCTACCAGATAAGACATTACCGAAGGTAATTAGCTGTCCTTCAGTTTTTGATGACTTGTGTGCTGGTAAAAAAATGCTTTAAAATGTACCATTTGTCATAAACATTATTTCAGATCAATTTAATAAATCATTACTTGCCAACTGTTTGGGGGCAGATGTTTTTGGGACTAACTTCTGTTCATGAATATTTTTGGAACTGGTTTGAAAGTCTTTTTTTGATGGATAGTTTGAACTGCAGATTTCTAACCTTGTGGATCTTTCTAGGTGCCGGACTTGATTTTGAAACTCTTGCCATAGCTCCTGTTAGATAGCTATGTTCACTGCAACTTGGTCCTGCCTCTGGCATGTTCTTTCCATATGCAAACTTTCAAAAGAATCTACAGCTGTAGTGTACCCTGCACTGGTGTTGCCTTATAGACTGAACCCACATCTGCAAGTTGGCTCAGGACTTGTTGGTGTGTTATGATGGACGCCAATTGGGCATGTGACAATCTGTTTTCCTTTCCCGTTCCAGAGTGTATAGTAGTTGCGTATGTGTAATTTTCAGGATTTGAAAGGTCATCTGGATGAGGTGATGACTAGAGGTCTCTAGACTTCAAGCACCACTGTATAAATCTTCTGGAGTTGTGAACTTTGACTGCCCCTGCTTATGCCTTTTACCAAGGGCAGGTCACTGCAGGTGCCAATGTGATTCTGCAGGAAATACGACAAAGTTTGGTCTTAATGTCTGGATGCTCTTAGGCCTTGACAATGGGAGGCACTTTGTGACGTTTCCTTGACCCGTCAGTTATATAATAGGTTTCTTGAATCCGTTAACATCAGACAAACTCAGCAGGTGTAATTTTGCCAAACATGAAAGGTGTCTGCACCCTGAGTTGGCTACTGGTATCTTTGCCTAGTGGGGCGTACATTCGGTAGACCGGTTTGCTGTATCTTAAAGTACTCATTATCTAGCCTTTTTTCTCTGGAGTTTTTACCTCGAGGGACTATAGGAAGCTTGCCCCGCCTTTATTGGGATACCAACCTCCTGCACGTGTTTCTGGCTCCACCGCTGATCCTGTGAGTCCAAGTGGTACAAGACTGCAGCTGTTTCTAGTGGCCCTAGGATTGGGCCATTAGAGTGTGGTACTCCAGTCTGCTGACCCTGACCAAGCAGCAAGGCAGGGTGCTAATACTCCACAATCCACACCTTTATTTGGGGAGATTTAATGGAGTCAACTGAGGAGGCTTTGATCTACTGTCTGAGATGGTTGATGTCATTTTGGCTACTTGCTGCTCCTCTACCCAAT
Source organism: Pleurodeles waltl (assembly GCF_031143425.1). Taxonomy (NCBI): domain Eukaryota; kingdom Metazoa; phylum Chordata; class Amphibia; order Caudata; family Salamandridae; genus Pleurodeles; species Pleurodeles waltl. The sequence continues at coordinate 666,351,371 of NC_090449.1, read as the reverse complement.
CCATTTATTGATGCAACTGGTCAAAGTTTGTTGCCTGGTGTGAAGAAAAGCTGGTTAATCTTGTACAGAATTGATTGTCTGATGTACCTTTGTGTTATCTTTGGCCCAGTAAAGCTTTACGGTGGGCAGTGTTGAGAGTTACTTGTCAGCCCCTTCATCTTTTCTTTCTCCAAAGAATACGGTTTGTCCTAACGGACATGAGACACCTTTCATCCTTTCGTTGATACGTAGCGTCACCTTTTCAGATGGGGCAGCCAATCATGCTTCCTATGTTAATTTCTCCTCCGCATCCATGAAAATGAAGGATATGTCACACTGGTTGGATCCAACTGCTTGCCTTTTGCTTATGTTTTGATAGGACCAAGGAGTATGGAGCAGATAATCACTGGTTTATTGGGTTCACTGGTGCAAAGAAAGGAATAGCATTCCAGAAATGAACCTTGTCCTGGTACATTGTCCTCTGCATTAAACTGTTAAGGCCTAGTCCCAAAGAATCCTCCATATGGCTTTTGGGTTCATTCCATCAGAGCAAAAGCTGCTATTTCTGCTTTAACTTGAGTGTTCCTGTTTATGACTTTTGCCAGGCAGCTATTTGGGCATCTGCCCATGTTATCACCAGACACTAATACACAAATTCCAAAGCCTGTAGAGAGGGTAATTTAATCGCTCTGTCCTCTAGCATTCCCAGATCTAGATTTAATCTCCAAGACCCACCTCCTTAGAGGACACATTGCTTTGGTTCTGGCTGAAAAGGTGAAGAGTCTCCAGTTAGAAGTAATCATCAGGAGAATCTGCTACTTACCTTCAATAACACTCTGGTAGTTACTTTACACAAATGCAGATTTCTCACGTCCCCTCCCTCGTCCACCAGTCTGTGGAGTTGATTTTATGCTATTAATAAGATGCCAAGTTGGCTTTCATTCACTGGCATTGAAAGATCACTACTGTTATATAAGCTCCTCATTCTTGGGTGTGGAACGTTCTAATTATTAAATTGACGTCTGCATGCATGGTTAGTGCCTTTGTTTGACTCTGTCACTTTGTTCAGAGACTGCTTGGAGTCACAATAGAGGTTGTGGGTGCTGCCTGTCGACATGCAGGGGCTATTGCAAAAGTTTGAGTCCAGCCTATCACCTGGAGGTGCTCATAAGGGGAGGTATCTGTGTTAATAAGTATCCTGAAGCTCAGCACCTTTTTCGTTCAGTACTTTTGGCAGTGTATTTATCGTCTGAGATACTGTTTTTATCTGCTCCATTCATTTTTATAGCTTGTGGTATTAAAAATGCAGTATCGCGTGATACTGTCATTGTAAATGAACTGCTATTACAAGAAATAAATTTGGACTTAAACATTCCTGCACCATGTTCCTTTCCAGGAGGAGTTGGGCGCAATCATGAGATCATCAGACCCAGCATTGCATCATGTCAATCAAGCAACTGCTCTGAGAGGTTTCAGCCTTTACTGCAGACTAAGCATTCATCTTCAACATAAGGTAACCGACTGAATTTAGGTCTTGCCAATCATAAACCTTACTGTTTACACCATAGTTTTGCATTAAACGTACATCATTGCAACTGTTTTTAAAGTGTAGTGAAGTAACAACACGCTTTGGGAAAAAACATTTGGCCAGAACCCACATAGTGTAGATACTTAACCCCTAGAGTAGTGGTTCTTAACCGTTTGACTGCTCTGGGCCCCTACTGAATCATTTCTTGAACCCAGGGACCCCCCACTGAGTCATTTTTGGAAACTGTGGACACACAGCCTAAGTAATTTCTATGATTTCAACTTCAAAACAATACACACAAATACAAAAACATGTATACCCCAAACAAATGGCCAAATATTGGAATATTTAACTTAATTCACAATCCAATTTGGAAAAGTTTTCAAATTTTCAATTTTACTTTTTTAGTTGTATACGTTTTATTAATTTAAATGCACTAATTGCAATATTTAATTTTGCAAAAGTGTTGCGGTCCCTTTGAAAAGGCCTCTTGAACCCCTCAGGTCCCTTGACCTCTGGTTAAGAACCACTTCCCTAAAGCAATCCTAGCTTGGTTCTGACGAGAGGAGAACTGTAGCTTACTGATGAGAGACTGTGGCTTCAAAACAAAATTGCTTACTACATGCATAGACAAATATTCAGTAAATCAGGTTTTTCAATAGTTTTAGAGGCTTATACCTGCAACACAACAAAGGAATTTACATCACCGATTAGATGTTATGGATATGCCCATGTAGATATCGAGAGCATGACAGTCAGAATTACAGAAAAGAAACAAATTTGAAATACATTGAAACTCAATGGAAAAGATGAAAAATATTGCTGCCAGAAAGCATTTGTATATGAGAAACTCATAAATATGACTTATGATAGACGTCTCAGTGTATGGCTGGTTTACAGAGTAGATTAGGTTTGAAGTAAGTCTCAAGGTATAGGCCATTATTGAAGTTAGGCTTAGTGATAGGTTTAGGTTAAAGGTTTAAGGACCGGTTCAAGTTTATTGCTAGAAGAATTAATAAGATACCCCCTTGGTAGCCACACCTTTGGATTGGGCTAAGGAGCGCCACACTCTGGAAACGGTTTCTTGCTATGTTGTAAGTATTCTGAAGTATTCATCAGGTGGGAGGGAAGCTAGTAGTCCATTGGCTATTAACCGCATTGTGACCTGAGAGCATTTTCCGAGTATAAGTGGGGCTTTCCTGCCATCCCGAACTCGGATCTGGACTGGAAGAGTGACCAAAGGAGGATTGCCCTGCTGCACTGTGGAACCAGCAAAGAGTGGCTGCATCGATATGGACTACACCTGCTGGCTAGCAAAGAAGAGGGAATGTGCTTGATGTGTCATGCTTGGGGAGAAATCATCCCTTGAGCTCAGCGAAAGCAAAGGTACTTGAAGGGTCAATGAGCTGGTGAGTCAGCTGGCCTTATTTTCACAGCACAGGGACCCAACAGCTGAGAATCCAGCTGGGGAAGATGGTAGCCCAGAAAGTTTAACTTTAACGCGCTGCCATCCACCACTGTGCAGCACCAGGGTCCGACACAGAAAGTTGCACCCAGGTTCACTGAGCCCGGGAGTGTCATCAGAGTGTTGCTGGGACCCCCAGAGGATGAAGTATCAACCCGGGAAGGATTGGTATGTTACTGCAGTACTGGGTGACTGTTAGTTCAGCACAGAGAGTACTTTAAGGGGCATCAACCCTGTGACCAGCACCCCCTCAACTCCTTAGCTGACTGAGTAGTTGTGGCCAGAAGACCTCTATTGACCACATTGCATTCTTTAAGCATCTTCAGCAATCTTCTTCCCTTGCATCAGGACCATATCCATAGGAAAGTTCTTAAAGGATAAAAAAAACCTGGAATTGACTGAAGACTGCTCACTGGCTTCTTCACCTGCTGAGGAACTTGCTGTATCCCTCCTTGTCCAACTGGTTCCCTATTGGTGTTTGTCACCTAAAGTGTCTCTAAGTGACCAGCTAGCCTAAAGATTTAGCAGAAATCTTTTGTAAGTGTCAAATAAGATTAATTTTCCGGTCTTGTTCATGGTTGTATGAAGATGCCTTGATTACTATCCCCTGTGTCTCCGGTACCCTCTGGTAGATCTTTTTAGGTATGGTGTCCAAAAATACATAAAAATAGTCTATTTTTATAAATTGGTGTTGGAAATCGTTGGTGTCTTGTCGATTTCTTCCTCATTTGTTTTCGTACTGTTAAATGCTTTACACTTGTTTCTGTATGTAAGCTTTGCTGCTCAGAGCCACAGCTACCCAGGGTTGAGCTAAAGGTTTGCCAAAACCTGGTGGTCCTTAAGGGGTTGGTAAGTGTATTACACAACCACACCATGTAATACTCCCCATTTCCTGACATTGGTGCCTAGCAGTGGGATCCAGAACTTGTGTTTAGCAGTACCATACAGTTGTTGAAACTAAGACACTGAGAATCCGCCTGAAGCTGACACATAAAGAGAAGTTGCCTAAAAAGCAGTTGTAGAGTGGTTGTCAACTCCAAAAGGACTGTTCCAAAAGATTTCAAAAACTTTTTTAGGGGTTGGGGAGCGTTTGGGGAGCGTTTGGGAAGCTGTGATAAAATGTACTAACAAGTTGAAAAGTTTAAAAAGGTTTCCAAAACATTTTTGACAAGCTTAGAAGCCAATTTCCCAGCAAGGAGACGTGGAGTTCGATATGGCCAATCTGTCCTCATACAAGATAGATGAGCTGAGAGCCTCCTATAAGGACAGGAAGACCAACATTGGAGCTAAGGCAAGGAAGAATGAATTGATCAAGACCCTCAAAGCATGGGAAGAGGCCCATATAGTGTTTTTGTCTGTAATTTGCCAGGGTTCAAAGTGTAAATACAGTGTGCGCCAAAATGGCATCTACCGGTGACTAGTCCAGGGGTTTGGGGAGTGTAGGGATAGGTTGAGAGAATGCCTCTAAATAACTCAAATTATAGAGGCCACCCTAATGTCCCTGGGTGGGGAGAATATTGAACCTTTGGCTTAAGGGCCTCCAAGTGCCAACAGTGGCCAAGGTGAAGGCTACAGGTGCCAGTGTGAGCATGATCATGGCCAAGCTGATTTCCTCAGACCGGATCCTACCAGAGGAAGTGCAGGAGATTGTCAAAACCGACAATATCACACCGTATGTCTGTGTTTGACTTTGAGTGGGGAGAAGTAACTGGCCCAAAAAGTAGCTGTGTCACACATGTAGCCTTGCTGAGTCCAGCTGAATGGGCGTGTGTTACTACAAGAGCACAGAAGGCCCCTGTCTGAGTGTCAGGAGAGCTTGGAGCCTGAAACTATGAACCAGGTCTCGAAAGCCAAGAGGAGGGGCAGGAAGGCTGGATCGCTGCCAAGCCTCCAAGAGTCCACAGGCACAGAAGTAGCCCTACAGTCAGGGAAGGCCTGGTGCCTGCAGAGGACACTGTACCAGGAAACATGCCAGAGATGACAGAACTCCATGGAGCAGGAGGGGTCCCTCTAGGGAAGACCTTAGTAATGGGCAAAGGATCTGTCCTACCCTAGACAACTTGTGACAGCTGTCGAGCAAGTACAAGGGGATACTAGTGGTACGCTGGGAGGAGGGGCTCCTGTACAGCGACCCAAGGGACTCCAAACCAGGGGCATCCAGGATTACTGGTGGTCCCTTAGCAGTACAGAGAGTTCCTCCTTAACCTGGCCCCTGATATCCCCTTAGCTAGACACCTAGGGCAGACGACAACCTGGGAAAGGCTTGTTTGTTCATTTTACTCGCCAGATGTCTGAGAACGTTAAGAAGTTTTGTCACTCCTACTCAACCTGCCAAGCAGTGGCGTGGCTGGGGGAAACAAAAGGCTCCTCTGATACCACTACCTGTTGTGGTGACTCAGTTTGAGAAGGTGAGAAATGATATTATTGTCCCCCTAGACTCACCAACAGCCTGTCAGAGTCACCAGATCCTCGGGGTCTGCGCACGTTCCCAACACGTCAACCACTGAACAGCTCCAAGACTCTGATAGATAAATCACAGAGGCTAAGAGAGTTCAATAGGGGAAGAGGGGATTAGGAAGGGAAACAGCTGGGAAGGAGTCCTGTAGTAAGAAAAAGGTTAGAACACACAATATGAAAATTATATCTCCTGAAATCAATTCTAGACTATGATTCTAAGCATAGTCATTCTGAAAACATGAACAATCTAAGAATTAAGGTTAAAATGACTAAGTTTCAAGATGGCCGGATACCTGTAAGGGAATCAAGATGGATTAAATTAAAACTTTCTTATTTAAGTACTTTCCTTTACCTGAGAATCAGAAAAACTTTCTGACTAAATTTTAAACCAGTCATTTAAATCCTTTTTTGAGAATGCATACTAGGACCATACAATATTGCATCTAGACACTCTGATCTTCTGTGTACTCTTAAAATGTTTCAACACAAATTGAGCATATTGTAGATTTATATATATATATATATGTTCGATGGCATGTGTAGCTGCAGATACACATGCTGTGCATATCCCGCCGTCTAGTGTTGGACTTGGAGTGTTACAAGTTTTTTTTTCTTCGAAGAAGTCTTTTCGAGTCATGAGATCGAGGGACTCCTCCCCTTTCGGCTCCATTGCGCATGGGCTTCGACTCCATCTTAGATTGTTTTCTTTCCGCCATCGGGTTCGGACGTGCTCCTCTTCGCTCCATGTTTCGGTTCGGAAAGTTAGTTAAATCTCGGAAAATTCGACGGTATTGTTTGTGTTCGGTATCGGGTTAGTTATAGCAGATCGACACCGAATAAAAGAAGAGCTCCGGCAGCCCTTCGGGGCTTCTATCCCCCGGCGGGGCCTGGTCGGCCCGACCGCGTGCGTCTTCAATGCTCATGAAACGGACCCCATTCCGCTTCTGCCCCTAATGCCACGATCAGCATTTGGTCTGTAATTTGTGTTTGTCCCCCGAACACAAAGAGGATACTTGCGAGGCCTGTTGGGCATTTCGGACAAAGAAGACGCTACGGGACCGGTGAGCTCGAAGGCTTCAAATGGCATCGGTGCCGTCAGGACACCACAACGTCGAGGAAGAGGAAACTTTCTCCATTGCCGACCCGGACGAGGCAAAAGTGAGCAGCCGGCGAAAACCGTGAGTAAAACTGCCCCGGCCAAAACTCACGTCAAAATAATGAAGGCCCAGGGGACGCCACCGCCGGCAGGCCATGGCTTAACCCGTAAACACGGTGACCAACCATCGGCACCGAAAAAGGGCACACACATGTCGAAGTCATCCAACTCCGGTCGAGATACCGGCACAGAGTATACCCAGCACTGAGATACTGGCTCCGACCAAACTCGACATCGAGATACCGGCTCCGAGCAAAGTCTGCACCTAGAGATCGGCACCCAAAAACAGAAAAAAGTGGCTTAGGAGCCAAAAAAGACTACGGAAAAAGTTTTGGTGCCGAAACACCCAGCATCGGAGCCGAAAACAAGCTCTTATTCCGAAGAACAAGGCCTTTCAGCACAACTACAAGGCCATAAATTTGGACAAGAGTTAGAGATCGGGGAGCCAGACTATACACAAAGAAAGCTCCATATTCAAAAAGATACAGGGAAAATAAGAACTCTTCCCCCTATTAAAATGAAAAGGAAACTTGCTTTCCAAGCAACAGATAAACAGCCAAAAGCAAAAGTGGCCAAAGAAAAAACTCCACCACATTTTTCGGCACCACCATCGCCACAACGCTCGCCACAACGCTCACCACAACTGTCACCAATTGCAACACCCCAATGATGTAATCTCCGACTCACACGATGACCCAGATGCATGGGATCTATACGATGCACCAGTATCTGACAATAGTCCTGATTGCTACCCGGCAAGACCGTCACCACCAGAAGACAGTACTGCTTACATGCAGGTGGTGTCCAGAGCAGCTGCATTTCACAATGTAGCACTGCATGCTGAACCTGTTGAGGATGACTTTTTATTTAATACTTTGTCATCAACACACAGCCAGTACCAGAGTCTGCCGATGCTACCAGGGATGTTAAAACACGCAAAACAAGTGTTTCAAGACCCAGTCAAATGCAGAGCCATTACACCTAGGGTCGAAAAAAAGTACAAGCCTCCCCCAACAGACCCTGTGTACATCACGCAACAACTAACACCTGACTCAGTGGTAGTAGGCGCATCCCGCAAACGGGCTAACTCACAGACCTCTGGAGATGCACCACCACTGACAAAGAAAGTCGAAAGTTTGATGCAGCGGGGAAAAGAGTTGCAGCACAGGCAGCCAATCAATGGCGTATTGCCAATTCACAGGCTTTATTGGCAAGATATGACAGGGCTCATTGGGATGAAATGCAGCATTTTATCGAACATCTTCCCTATGGGTTTCAAAAGCGTGCGCAACAAGTGGTAGAGGAAGGCCAAAGTATCCAACAACCAGATACGATCGGCTATGGACGCAGCGGACACAGCCGCCAGAACTGTGAACACAGCGGTCACTATTCGGAGACACACGTGGCTACGCACCTCCGGATTTAAGCCAGAGATCCAGCAGGCTTTGCCATTTAATGGTCAACAGTTGTTTGGGCCGGAAGTGGATACAGCTATAGAGAAGCTAAAGAAAGACACTGACACGGCCAAAGCCATGGGCGCTCTCTACTCCCCACAGAGCAGAGGCACATTTAGGAAACCACACTTTAGAGGGGGGTTTCGAGCCCAAAGCACAGAACCCTCAACCTCACAGGCCAGACCCACATACCAGGGCCAGTACCAAAGAGGAGGGTTTCGAGGACAATATAGAGGTGGACAGTTCCCTAAAACCAGAGGGAAATTCCAAAGCACAAAGACCCCACAAACTAAACAGTGACTTCAATGTCACAAATCCCCAACACACATCAGTGGGGGGGAGACTCACAGATTATTACAAACATTGGGAAGAAATAACTACAGACTCGTGGGTCCTAGCCATTATCCAACATGGTTATTGCATAGAATTCCTACAATTACCACCAAATGTGCCTCCAAAAACACACAACATGTCCAAACAGCACTTAGATCTATTACAACTAGAAGTCCAAGCGTTGTTACAGAAAGATGCAATAGAACTGGTACCCAACCATCAGAAAGGAACAGGGGTTTATTCCCTGTATTTTCTAATACCAAAAAAGGACAAAACTCTGAGACCCATCTTAGATTTCAGAATACTAAATCTTTACATCAGATCACTTTCACATGGTAACACTTCAAGATGTGATCCCCTTGCTCAAACAACAAGACTGCATGTCAACATTAGACCTCAAGGATGCTTACTTCCATATACCCATACATCCTTCTCACAGGAAATACTTAAGGTTTGTAATCCAAGGAGTGCATTACCAATTCAAAGTGTTACCATTCGGGATAACAACAGCACCAAGGGTATTCACAAAATGCCTTGCAGTAGTAGCCGCGCATATCAGAAGACAGCACATGCACGTATTTCCGTATCTAGACTACTGGTTAATAAAAACCAGCACTCAGCAACAGTGTCTTGAACACACAAAATAAGTCATAGAAACCCTTCACAAACTAGGGTTCTCAATAAACTACCTAAAATCACACTTACAACCATGTCAAATACAACAATACTTAGGAGCAACAATCAACACAAAAAAGGGATTGTCACTCCAAGTCCACAAAGGGTACAAGCATTCCAAAACGTAATACAAAGCATGCACCCAAACCAAAAATATCAAGTAAAATTAGTGATGATGTCTTCGTGCATAGCCATTGTCCCAAACGCAAGATTACACATGCGGCCCTTACAACAGTGCCTAGCGACACAATGGACACAAGCACAGGGTCAACTTCAAGATCTAGTGTTGATGGACCGCCGAACACACACCTCGCTTCAATGGTGGAATCTTATAAACTTAAACCAAGGGCGGCCTTTCCAAGACCCAGTGCCTCAATACGTAATCACAACAGATGCTTCAATGGTAGGGTGGGGAGCACACCTCAATCAACACAACATCCAGGGACAATGGGACACTCAGCAAAAACAACTTCATATAAATCAACTAAAACTACTAGCAGTGTTTCTAGCATTGAAAGCATTTCAACCACTAATAGCCCACAAACACATTCTTGTTAAAACAGACAAAGTGACAACAATGTATTACTTAAACAAACAGGGAGGGGGACACACTCATCACAACTGTGTCTCTTAGCACAAAAGATTTGGCACTGACCGATTCACAATCACATTTGCCTAATAGCGCAGTACATCACAGGAATTCAAAACCAGTTGGCCGACAATCTCAGTCGAGATCACCAACAAACCCACGAATGGGAAATTCATCCCCAGATACTACAAACCTACTTCCAAAACTGGGGAACACCGCAAATAGACCTATTTGCAACAAAAGAAAACGCAAAAGGCCAAAACTTTGCATCCAGGTACCCACAGCCTCACTCCAAGGGCAATGCGTTACGGATGAGTTGGTCAGGGATATTTGCTTACGCTTTTCCCCCTCTCCCACTCCTTCCGTATCTAGTAAACAAATTGAGTCAAAACAAACTCAAACTAATACTAGTAGCACCAACTTGGGCACGACAACCATGGTACACAACACTACTAGACCTGTCAGTAGTGCCTCATGTCAAGCTACCGAACAGACCAGATCTGTTAACTCAGCACAAACAACAGATCAGACACCCGAATCCAGCATCGCTCAATCTAGCGATCTGGCTCCTGAAGTCTTAGAATTTGGACATCTAAACCTTATACAAGAATGTATGGAGTTCATCAAACCGGCTAGAAAACCTACTACAAGACATTGCTACGCAAATAAATGGAAACGATTTATTTATTACTGTCATAATAATCAAATTCAACCATTACACGCGTCCACTAAAAACATTGTAAGCTACTTATTACACTTACAAAAGTCTAAGTTAGCTAAATCATCCATTAAAATACATCTCACAGCAATTTCTGCCTATCTGAAAATTACACATTCAACTTCACTATTTAGAATCCCAGTCATAAAAGCATTTATGGAGGGTCTAAAAAGGATCATTCCACCAAGAACACCACCAGTTCCTTCGTGGAACCTCAATATTGTATTAACACGACTCATGGGTCCACCATTTGAACCCATGCACTCTTGTGAGATGCAATACTTAGCTTTTAGGAAGGCTTTCCAGGTTATCACATCTCTCAGAAGAGTAAGTGAAATACAAGCCTTTACCATACAGGAACCCTTTATACAAATACACAAACATAAAGTGGTTCTACGAACAAATCCCAAATTATTGCCAAAAGTTATATCACTGTTCCACTGAAATCAATCAGTGGAACTCCCAGTGTTTTTTCCAGAACCAGACTCTGTAGCTGAAAGAGCATTACATACATTAGACATAAAAAAGAGCACTAATGTATTACATTGATAGAACCAAACAAATTCGCAAAACAAAACAATTGTTTGTAGCTTTCCAAAAACCTCATGCCGGAAATCCAATATCCAAACAAGGCATTGCCAGATGGATAGTTAAGTGTATTCAAACCTGTTATGTTAAAGCAAAGAGGGAACTGCCTATTACACCAAAGGCACACTCCACTAGAAAGAAAGGCGCCACCATGGCCTTTCTAGGGAATATACCAATGACCGAAATCTGTAAGGCAGCCACATGGTCTACGCCTCATACATTCACTAAACATTACTGTGTGGATGTGTTAACAACACAACAAGCCACAGTAGGACAGGCAGTATTACGAACATTATTTCAAACAACTTCAACTCCTACAGGCCAAACCACCGCTTTTGGGGAGATAACTGCTTACTAGTCTATGCACAGCATGTGTATCTGCAGCTACACATGCCACCGAACGGAAAATGTCACTTACCCAGTGTACATCTGTTCGTGGCATGAGACGCTGCAGATTCACATGCGCCCTCCCACCTCCCCGCGAGCCTGTAGCCGTTATAAGTTGATAAAAATAAACTTGTACATTTGTAAATTTGTAAATAAATCACTTTTAGTCACATTATGTACATACATACTTACTCCATTGCATGGGCACTATTACTATATACACAACTCCTACCTCACCCTCTGCGGGGAAAACAATCTAAGATGGAGTCGATGCCCATGCGCAATGGAGCCGAAAGGTGAGGAGTCCCTCGATCTCGTGACTCGAAAAGACTTCTTCGAATAAAAACAACTTGTAACACTCCGAGCCCAACACTAGATGGCGGAATAAGCACAGCATGTGAATCTGCAGCGTCTCATGCCACGAACAGATGTACACTGGGTAAGTGACATTTTCCATATAGTAAACACCATAAAAGGATTGTGCACCATGAATAACACAATATGGATTCAGGAAAAACAAATCACATAACTTGAATATTACATGATAAATATCTTAGAATAGTGGCATATAATAAACAACATGAATTAAACTCGAGGAGAGAATCGTGCGTCTAGCCGATTCGTAAACCACGATGTAAATGCCAAGAGATAACAGCTCACAATGAATAACAAGATCAAAGTACAATGAAACGAATCGCGCGTCTTTTGCAGATTCTTAAGCCACCATGTAAATGTCAAGAAATGGTAGCGCGCAATGAACAACAAAGTTAAAACACCATAAAACGAATTGCGTGTCTTGCCGATTCTTAAGCCACCATGTAAATGTCAAGAAATGGTAGCGCGCAATAATTAACAAGATTAAATTATCATGAAACGAATCGCGTGTCTTGCCGATTCGCAAGTCACCCTGCAAATGTCACAAACACTCAAGCGCATATTTCACACGCGCAAAGTACTCTGTCAAATCATAAAAGAATTAGGCCCAAGAACATGAGAGTTCTCGATAACGGCGTCGGAAGGCCAGCCCAACCACCGTCTTACCGCCCAGAACAAGGATCTCCAAATGAAGAATGAAAGTCAGATGTCTGGAAGATCAAATAGGCCACCGGGACAGGAGCTCAGGAAGTAGCTGCTGCTCTGCACTGGGACCTCTAAAAAGGATCCAGCCCAGTTCCAAGTGCTCACTATTCAGAGTCTTGGCCCAGCCCACAACCAGACCCAGGCATGTTGCAGGGAAAGTCTCTAGAAGGCCCTGGAAAGGGACCACACCCTAACACACTCTGAAAGCCTGCAGCAATACATTGCAAATGAACAGCATTTGTAAGCACATTAAAAATAAGTCTTCAGGATTGAACTCTGCAATGCAAAAGGTTAAACAACAACATATCAGCACAATGCATAAATTACGTTGTTTTGAGAGTGCTGGGTTTTTGCATTCTAGTCGCCAATAGAGCTCGCACTGCCCTGGTGTTGACACAACCTCAGGGATCAGATTTATCTTGGAGGTAGTGGACCATGCCACCAGGTACCCTGAAGCTGTTCCCCTTAAAATAGTTAGTGCCGCTGCTCTGGATAGAGCCCTCCTTGGAGTCTTAGCGAGGGTTGGCTTCCCTAAGGTGGTGATTTCATGTAGAGGCACACATTTGATGTCTGCCTATCTGAAAGCCATGTGGGATGAGAGTTGTGTGACATAAAGTTCACCACACCTACCATCCCCAAGGAAATGGTTTAGTTGAAAGATTCAACAAGACCTTGAAAGGCATGATCCTGGGGCTACCTGACAGACTCTAAAGGAGATGAGTTTTCCTTCTTCCATGCCTATTATTTTCCTCCAGGGAGGTCCCTAAAAAAGAGGTTGGATTTAGCCCCTTTGAACTACTCCTTGAACACCCTGTAAATGGCCCATTCAGCTTGGTCAGAGAGGGCTGGTAGAGACCCCTTGTAGGACGCTGGCTTTGTATATACTATATCAAAAGTTAGCACAGTTACAAGGTAAGTACAAGACTTACAGTTCCAGTCTCCGGGGGTTAGGATGTCCACAGGTTGGGGTTCAATTTAACCCCAAACACCGACCACCAGCAACATCGGGCCGTCCAGGTGCCGATGTCAAAGTTGATTTAACATGGGCTCCCGTAGAGACTGGGGCCACTCGGTATCAGGCCTGCTTGCAGGTAAGTAACCGCGTCTTCGGAGGGCAGAATTGGGGGGTGTAGAGGAGCACCGTGGGGCGGGGTGGCACAGGTCAGCACCAAACACACACCCTCAGCGGCGCAGGGGTGGCAGGGTGCAAACACTGTGTCAAGCTCCCAATGCTTTCCTATAGGGAGACCCCGGGGGTCACAAAGATGCAGCAGGCGAAGTCCAGGGGGTCGATTCCGGGAAACATAGAGCTGAATAAGGAGGGGGGACAGCCTGCTTGACATTGCTGCACCAAAGGTAGGATTCCCCAAGGCCAGGGGCCTGCAGGTGCAGGGTACCTTTCGGCGTCAAATCTTTATCTGGTTCTGTCGGGGGGATCCTCCGGATTCAGGCTGGTGACGTTGTGGTTGAGAGGAGGGGTCAACCCAGGGTGGGCACTTGCTCAGAATCGCTCTTGTCGGTTGTGCCACCTGGACACGGGCCGTGGGCATTTGGTGCAGAGTGGGTAGGACTCACAGATCCGGGATGGGTCTGGAGTCCTTGGATGGAGTTTCTTCTTCGACAGCCCCGATGTCTATGGGAGTTCGTAGTCCTCTGTGATGCAGGCAGTCCTCTTGAGGCTTTTCAGAGTTTGCTTGCCCACCTGGATGAGTCACCTTCTTTTAGCAGGGCTTTGGAAGCTGGAGACAGGCCGTTAGGGCTGGGACCAGGTCAGTTTGCGTCTTCAGACTTCTCAGCTGGGGTTCAGCTTGACAGTCCTTCATTCTTCTTGTGAGGTCACCAGGAATCTGACGAGCTAGGTTCAGGGGAGCCCTTAAATCCTGTATTTTAGGGGTATCACAGGGTCAGAGGGCAGTAGCCAATGGCTACTGTCCATGAGGGTGACTACACTTTTCTGGTGCCCACTCCCTTTGGGGAAGGGGGACACAGACCTAACACTATTGGTCCCTGTCCTCCAAACCAAGATGGAGGATTGTGCAAGGAGGCGGTCACCTCAGCTCTGGACACCTTAGGAGTGGTCCCAGCTGAGGTGGTCACTCCTCCTTGTTTTCCTTAATTTTCCTGCCGGACTTGCTCCCAAAAGTGGGGCTTTGTCGGGGGCAGGCATCTCCACTAACTGGAGTGCCCTGGGGCCCTGTAACAAGAGGCCTGAGCCTTTGCCTATGAGGCTTACCGCCAGGTGTTACAGTTCCTCCGGAGGGAGGTGTGAGCACCTCACCCATTGCAGGCTTGATTTCTGGCCACAGAGAGCACAAAGGCTCTCATCCCATTTGGTCAGAAACTCGTCTGGAAGTGGCAGGCTGGCACAGACTGGTCAGTCCTGCAGTAACATTTTGTTAACATGCAGGGGGCATCTCTAAGATGCTCTTTAGGTTAATTTTTCAATAAATCCAACACTGGCATCAGTATGGTTTTATTGTGCTGAGAAGTTTGACACCAAACTTCCCAGTATTCAGTGAAGCCATAATGGAGCTGTGGAGTTCGTTTTGACAAACTCCCAGCCCATATCCTCAATATGGCCACACTGCACTTACAATGTCTATGAATGGACTTAAACACTGTAGGGGCATATTGCTCATGCAGCTATGCCTTCACCTGTGGTATAGTGCACCATGCTTTAGGGCTGTAAGGCCTGCTAGAGGGGTGACTTACCTATGCCACAGGCAGTGGTTTGTGGGCATGGCACCATAGGAGGGGCGCTATGTTGACCATGTGTTTCTCTTCCCACCAGCACACGCAAGCTACAATGGCAGTGTGCATGTGCTTGGTGGGGGGGTCCCCCAGGATGGCATAATACAGCTGCAGCCCTTGGGGACCTTCCCTGGGAACAGGTCCCTTGGTACCATGGGTACCTTTTACAAGGGATGTAACTGTGTGCCAGGGATGTGACAGTTGTGGAAACAATGGTACCGTTTTTGGGAAAGAACATTGGTGCTTGGGCCTGGTTAGCAGGATCCCAGCAAACACTCAGTCAAGTTGGCATCAGTACCAGGCAAAAAGTGAGGCTGGTAACCATGCTAACAAGGACACTTCCCTACACCCACCCAAGCAGGGCATAGTGGACTATGTGCTTGTCCTCTGCTCCAGGATGGCTAAGTACATGAAGAAGGCAAATAAGAATTTAGATGCCAGACAGGAGCTTGTGCAGCACTGGTATGACCAGAAATCATGTATGGTTGAATACCAGCCAAGACAGTTGGTATAGGTTTTTTTATATTTTATTTTATTTATTTTTTTAACCTGTGGCACCCAGGGTACTTCAGGAAAAGTGGACTGAACCACACCCCAGCATAGAGAAAAAGGGTGAAGTCACCTACTTCGTTGACTTGTGCACCCCAGAAACCATCTTAGTGTCATTAAAGTGAAGAGGCTTAAGTATGCCCAGATGTGGGTTCCTTGCTCACTGGTGCTACCCTGAAACTAGTCCGAGGATGCTTGTTTTCAGTCTAGTGAGGAGCTGGCTGGCAATTCGGTCAAGACTGATTTGCATATGGCTGAGTCCAAACTGGGGTGGCATTGTGCACAAAAGAACGATGGATTTAACATAGATCTTTGACTGGAGTTGATTTTCTGAAAAGTTTCAGCACTCCGTCCATCATCTTGTTGTGTTGCTAACTCAACAATCGGGCAACCATCTCCCCTGGTGTCCTATATCTGCTGTTCAAAGGCAGCTTCACCTTTAAAGCCTGTCTTTTGGGGCTAACTCCTTTGTTCCTGCAGGAGGGCGGTGACGCCTTCCTGGGCTGCAGTCCCTCATTGTTCTCTTAACTGAAAGTCAGCACATCAATTCAGATTGCAAGAGAGCTGTGTCGTGGAACAGGTTTCTTGTGTGCCTTGGATGGTATAGGAGTTTTAAAGGCAACAAAGTTGCAGCTTTGCTAAAGCTGAAGACTGCAAAAATTTGCATTAAATTCCACTTGAAATACAAGTCCGGTTTAATATAACAAGCTGTTTTATACTTCGGTGTGCCCACTTTGGTCGCACCGTTCAAGAGTTAGCATAGCTGAGAGGTCTGCATGTAATCCTGTACTTGCCACTTGAGCGGCCAAGTCTTTCCACAGGAATTTTTTTTTTATTTTTATTAGTTTTGCATAAGTGCAACGTAAACAGGCATGTATCAAGGTTTATGACAGGCATAATCAGTGGAGCAGTTCAATCGCTACAGAGGTTCAATGTTGGACCCGGACAATGCATTCTATTTAGCTAATTCCATGCTAAATATAGTAATTTTGAGTGTTTTACTGTCAGGGTGTCTAATGTATATGACCTGCCTGGGTTATATGTTGCACCCAGCTTTTAGGGGTCTGTAGGCCTGCAAGAGGGGTGACTTACAAGTCCAGGGGAAATGGTTGCATTGGCATTGCTTTCAATGGAAAAGTTTGGCTATCAGTGTGTGACTGCTTTACCAGTCTGCAGTGGCAGACTTGGGGAATTGTTTTACTTGGGGACCTCCAAGGAGGCACAATCAGTGCCACAAGCTCTGGGGTATCCCTCTAACCTACATGCCCTCTGTACCAGGGTACCATTTACTAGGTAAACAAGTGGTACACTGTTCCAACGAAAATCTTTTCAATACTTAATCAAGATGACAAGACGGGCACTGATTAAAAGAATTTCTTGGCCTTAACCCCAGTCTGACTCAATACATTTATAATTTATAGAGGGGTTCCGAGTCAATTTTAATTCTCTTGATCTACTCCCCTTTTATGATGTCATGAGGTGGCAGTGCCCGTCTTGTCATCATGATTAAGCACTGAAAAGATCTCTGGCAAAGAGCCCCTTCTAGGGGAGCCCGTCAGACACTGCAGCACCAGTCTGACGAGGAGCAACTCCCTATGATGAAGCATGACATCCAGTTGGATGTGTGAGAGCTCTTGCTTCTGACTTTAGGGTTCCCCTGTGCTTTTGTTTAACTCTTTTTGGCTGGAACAGTGTACCACTTATTTATATAGATTTCATTAGGGAGGATGTACACTGGACCATTTAGCCTCAAGCCCCCCCCCCTCTTTTGTTTGATGTAAGTGCACCATTTACTAGGGTCTTATAGGTAAGCTAGCCATCTCCTATTGGGTACAGCCAATTCGGATACACTTTAGGAATAGGGGAGTGATACGGAGGTCTGGTTAGCAGGCCTAAAGGCACTCTGAGTCAAAGCGAGCAGCACTGGTAGAAAAACCTGGGGGTAATCATGCAAAAAGGGCCTTTTCCTACACTGAGGCAGTTTGCTGGACTGTTCTCTTTGACCCCAGGTCTTATAACATGGTGTGCCTCTGATTTTGACACCAGTGACAACTTAACTGTAAAAATAAAAAAATGTACAGGTTGCGTGACCAGCTAAAGGCGAGCATCAAAGTTGCCGTCGCCAAGATACTGGAGTTGGGGGTCATCGAGCCATCCGGTAGTCCCTGGGCGAGCCCAGCTGTACTGGTGCCCAAGCCCAATTCCAAAGGAGGGAAGTCTGAGATGAGGTTCAGTGTAGACTACAGGGGACTCAGTTCAGTCACAGACTGATGCCCAATCCCTACCAAGTGCTGATGAGTTCATTGATAAATTGAAGGCCAAATATCTGTATACCTTTGAGTGAAGATCAGGTTATTGGCAGATAGCCCTCATTCAAGGAGCCAAGAAGGGGGTCTGCTTTTTCTACACATAAAGGTGACATTCAGTACAAATCAATGTCCTCTGGGTTGAAGAAGGCACCTGCCACAATCCCGAGGTAAGTCAATAGATTACTTTCAGATCTGGAGTTTCAGTGCAGGAGGTTCACCTCAAGGATTTGCTTCAGGGCCTGCAGCAGGGAGCCTTGACTGTCAAGGCATGTGTCAGATAAGGGAAGGCTCGGTTGTGTACTTGGGCCACCAAGTTGGTGGGGCGATGTACAACTTCTCCAGCTCAAGATAAGACAGTTATGGCCTGGGATGGGAAGCTCCTAAGACCCAGACCCATTTGAGAACCTTTCCTGGCCTGTCTGGATCCTACAGGAGATTTGTGAAGTGTCATGGTACCATAGTGGCACTACTGACTGAACTGCCCTCCAAGAAACAGCCCAGAAAGGTTATCTTGACTGAGCAGTGTCAGAAGGGATTTGACACCCAAAAAAAAGCCCTGTGCTTAGCACCTGTCCTGAATGAATCTGACTTAAGGAAGGAACCTATTGTCCAGACAGACGCCTGTGACCATGGGATTGGGTCAGTGTTGTAACAAGTGAATGAATTGGGCCATGATCAGCCTGTTGCCCTCATTAGCTGGTAATTCTTCCACTGAGAGCACTGTTGGAGTGCCGTTGAAAGGAAAGTCTTTGCTGTTGTCTGACGCCTGGAGAATCTGAGACCTTTCCTGTTTGGGACTCACTTCAGAGTTCAGACCGACCATAGGCATTTTAAATGGTTGATGCAGATGAGAGAAGAGAACCTAAGTTGTTAAGGTGGTCCATGTCTCTACAGGGGATGGATTTTATAGTGGGACACTGACCATGCCAATACAGATGACCTTCCCAGGTTTTTTTTAATTTTATTTTTTAACTTAGATGATGAAAAGCAGCAGGTTCAACAAGGGTTAGTTTCTCATCAAATTTCGTCAGAGGGGCGGGGGAAGCGGCGGGAGGAGAATGTGAGAAAATGCCTCTTTTTGTATGGTCATCCCAAAGTTTTTTGTCTGTTGGTTTTCGACTCTGAGAGTGCACCACTGAGGTCAGCTAAACAGACCGTGACTGTGCCTAACTAATATGTCGAATTGGCTCATGACCAGTTGGCTATGCTAACTTGCCTGTAAGTCCCTAGTAAATGGTACCCAGGGAATGTAAGTTAAAGGGTCACCCGAGGGGCTGCAGTACTTGGGTGTGATAAGTAAGACTCCCAGCATGCGATTTGCAGGCTAGAAGAGCAGTTTTAACTGCTGCCCCGATTTTGCTATTTAATGAAATGGCAAAGCCAGACTTCCCCCTGGTAAATGTATAATTCAGGCCCTGATATGCCTACCATAAGTGTAAAGCAGGGTGCAACGTATTGCACTAGCAGAACATGTAATTTTACATGTTCTGATAGTAAAAATATGAAACTATTATTTACTATGGGAAAACGTAGTCGCCCTATTGATGAGTCCATAGTTAACACACTGACTTCTCAACTGTGCTAATTCGGACTCTAAGTGACGCCATTACAGCTAGATTAAATCTTTAAACCTATTGCTCAGAAAGTTTCTAAGTGTCCAGTTAATTGAATTTACTTGTTTTTGGTTGAATGGAAATACCTTAGTTTACAATACTTTGCAAATTCTTTATCTCTGGAACACTCCGTTGGATCTTTTTATTGTGGTGTCTAAAAATATAGCCTAGTTTTATAAATTGGTGTCGGAAATCTTTGGTGTCTTGCCGATTTCTTCATCAATTGTTTTGGTGCTTTTTAAATGCTTTTCACTTATTCCTTTGTGTGTGTGCCTTGCTGCTCCTACATCTTGCCTAGGGTTGAGCTGAAGGTTTTATAAACAAATCTTGAGGGTCCTAAAGGGTTGATATTATGCAAACACACCTGCAGGGAACTGGAGTTTTGTTGCAGTACCCAACACACACACACACACACCACACACCACACACACATTTTTGCCTGCTGTTTGATGCAACTTTGACTGAAGTGCACTGGGTCCCTGCCAGCCAGGTCCCCAGGGCCAGTGTTCTTTCCACCAAACGTGTACCATTGTTTCCCCAATTGGCAAATTCTTCAGTACCCTCTGTGAGTCCCTAGTAAATTGTACACCTGGTACCTAGGGCCTGAGGTGCTTAAGAGTGTCCCTAAGGGCTGCAGAATTAATTGTCACCCTGAGGAGACCCCTCCCAAGCACATGACAGGCTGCCATTGAAGGCTGAGCGTCCTGGTGCTGACAAAAGTGGAAACACAACGTGTCTGCATGTCCCCTGACACCTCATGCAATATATCTAACTTACACACCTTACAGTTGTAAGGCAGGGTGCATTATATTACGTGTGAGGGCATATATGCTTGAGCAGATATTCACCTGCTATGTCTTTGTCAATTCTTAGACATAGTAAGCGCCCAGGGAATACATTTTAAATGCATGTGCTGGACACAGGTCAATACGATTTACCCAGCTACATGGTGGTATCACTGAAGATAGGGATGTTTAGTATCAAACATCTTGTATTGGCGAATCACACTGATGCCAGTGTTGGATTTACCTATACATGCATCCAGAGAGCACCTTTGAGGTGGCCCCTGAAGCCCTACCAGCCTCTGGTGTGCTTCCTGACCAGCTTCTGCCAGCCTGCCACCCGAGATATGCAAGTGGTGCAAATATGGCTCCCCGCGCGGTAGAGGAAGTCACCCCTCTTGCCCAGAGCCCATTTTGCACCTGGACAGGTGGGAAAATTAGCTAGTAAGGTAAGCGTGCCACCTCCAGGCTAGTACCTCTCCTAAGGTGGGCTACGGCGAGGTGGACACAATTCTTTAGAGGTAGCTATCTTTGAGTTGTCATACCTAGGAATTCTGGGACACAGCTATGCCCACTTACCACAGAAAGTGGTCATAACGGAGGTGCAGTGACCCCAATGGTTAGTAGCCCATTGGCTCCTACCCTACATACCCCTAATGCCCCTAAGTTTAGTATTCAGGGGAGCCCCTGGCACTAGAGAAGCCAATTCTGACGACCGAAGAGCTGCAGAAGAGAGAAACGGCTGACCTGGTACCAGCCCCACCAGTCTGCAGTCTTCCTCGAAAACTCATCCAAAGTCGTCTTGTCCTGCAGCTGTTGGCTCCAGAAACCTGAGAGGAATGCCTGCCTTCAAAAAAGACTAAAGACCTTCTGTGAACAACAGAACTGTTCTAAAGAATCTCCAAAAGAGAAGACAGGCCTCTGGAACCGCCAAAACCAGACACCCGAAGCCACCGCTGCACCTGTCATCTCCGGGCCAAGTTGAAGTAGGCCACCAATGCCAACAAGGTTCCCTAGAGCTCCAGTACACTCCTCCTGGACTCCCCAAGTCTCATGCAGCCGCTGCATGCAGGACCCCTCAACCACAACTGCTCCCGTAAGAAGAACCCTACGCCTAAGGACACCCCTGTATCCGTCGTCCAGGGGCCTTGGAAAAGAGGACTAAAGGTGTGTCCCCCCCCCCCCCCCCCCCCAGTCCCTGAACCCCCCCAGTCCCTGAACTTGGCAAGACATGAGCCCACTTGCTGGTTCAACCCGACAGACTTCCTAGCAAGAGCCTGCAGCTTCTTTTCACAGTGACCAGTCTCTACTGAAATGCATTGGGCACCCGATGCTGAAAAGCACCTCTGCACACGGACGCCCCAGTGCCTCCCGAAGTGACCTGTTGGTGCTGCCTTGGACCGTGCCCCATACTTAACATAACTCCAGAAAATTGGTCCTGTAAGTCGCTGCTAAGTACTAGTTTGCAAAACTTGTTTTTCCTCCCATTGGATAACATTTCAGAACTCAGAAATTGCGGTGTCCACTATTTAAAGTGAAAAAAGAATTCCTATTTAAAAACATACTCACCTGAACGATTTTTCTCTTATGCCTAAACATACATAAAGATACCTGCTATTTATGTAAATTAGTTTGGATCTCCTTTTTGAGTCTTGTCTCATTTATTGACTATTGTGTGTATTTGTAGATGTCTTGCAACCCTCTGTGTTAAGCTTAAGGCTGCTCGACCACAATACCCTTAAGTAGAGCACTTTGGGATTGCCTAGCAAGCCCTGCACACTCACTGGGGAACCCCTGGACCCTTTACACAGTATTTAAATACCACAGAAAGGACCAGCTTCCTACAACATCATACAATAAAGACCATTTCCTGACATTGGTGTCTAGTGGTGGGATCTATAATTTTTGTTTAGCAGTACCATACAGTTGTTGAAACTAAGACACTGAAAATCCACCTGAAGGTGACACTGGAAGAGAAGCTACTCATTTCTACAGCTAGCCAGGGTTAAGCTGAAGGTTTGACTGATGAAATCTGAGGTTACAAAGGGTTGTCAAATGTATTACACAGTGGGGGTCACACAACCACACTATATAATACACCTAATTTCCTCACAGAGGCCAAGCCTTATTACAGAATATGTTCACTTAAACATTTGTCTGAGCGTCAGTGGTGCTCATTGTTCTAATGCCCTGGTCTTAAGGATGATCTTGCTCTACTTACCTCCTCTTGAACATCCAAGAAAATAGTACAAGGGTGGAGGCAAACGGCTGTTATGCTGATGCACTTTTATAGTCTTTTTTAAAAATTCTTTATTAATAAATATCTCAACCATCTCCTTGAATTCTGGTCTGAAGTTTCACATACGGCACACTGTACCTGGTTTTCTTTTTCTTTCTGTTTCCTTCTTTTAAAGGGGTTCCATACATGGGTTTAGATATTCTACTGTTTGTAAATTCAAAGAAAGTGCTCGCAATGGAGAACTAGAATTACAAAGTTTTTTTAACATTGCAAGAAGCATTATAAAACTCTCTCATATATCTGTTGTTTGTGTCTAAAGTATATCTTATCTGGAGAGTAGTAAGCAGGGTGCTTCCTACCTGTTTATCTTTACAGAACTCTTGTGTATCACAGCAGTTTTTAATGTAATGTGTGATTAATCACTGTTATTTTTATGTGCAGTTCTGCTCAGAGGGAAGAACCTATCTATCTACTTTGGAGGAGACTGGAATATGGATAGAAAGAGACATCTTAGCGTTTCTCCTGACTTCGGAAGGCGAAGCAGACGTTTCAGAAAAGTGCTCAGTTTCACAGCAGATACTTAAGGTTTGTATATATTGTACTGGTTTGTGGAAAAAATAGTCAAATGTTACGTTCTTCATGTTAACTGAAGAGAGGGCTTGAAATCCTTGTCTTGTCAAATCTTGCATCTATGTCCCTTATTTTCAAGTAAAAATATAAAGTCCCATGTTGAACTAGAGAGTTGTACTGGAATGTTCCAAAGTACAAACCTAGCTCTGAAGCAAAAAAAGAGGAAGGGAAGTGAGGGGATAGATTATTTTTATTTTTTTCTTTAGATTGTTTTGATATGGAAATGTACTAAATATGTTATAAACTGAACTGATTTAACTTGAGGATGTCTTTAATAAACAAAACGGATGCAGGGAGAAATAACGGCAGACTGAGCATAGGATGATAGCAGAAGACATTAGGGGAAGAAGACTGGAAGGAAAGGAAAGAGTGATAAAGAAAATTACAAAGTGACAAATCATGCAGTTATATTACATCTAAAGCCCAAGTCCTAATCATCACCACTTACAAATGCCCCATCACTCTTCCCCACCAGTATTAACACTTACTTCTCAATGGTAAACATGTTTTTGCTGATGTCTTCTTCACAACCTGAGATTTAACCACCCTACCACAGCCTATTGGATCCCTTACACAAAAACCTGTCTGTCCTCTGCGTTAAAATAATTATTCTCATGTCCACACATAAAGCGTCTTTAAGTCAAATGAATGACATTAATTTCAACTCATTAAAGAAAGTTGCCCCTTTCTCACAGCGCCTTAAACTATTCGGTTTTACAGTATGAACATGTTTGTTATAACCTGATGACCAAAAGGAATCTAAATTTCTGGTGATCCATAATCCACAGATTTTGGGTAATAGGTGGTATACCTCATTGGAACAGCAGCGATTATAGCGTTGCGCAGTAGAATCTGTTTTCAAGTTTGCTATACTGTTTTTAATTCTTTTGGTTAGTCTCATGAAAGTTATTTTTCCGATGGATAGTTTTAACTGGAGATACCTCACCTTTCGAATAGCCCCAGTGCCAGACTGGATCTGGAAGATTTTACAACCTAGCCCCTCCACACCAGAGGGAGTGTTCTGCTGCTCTGCTTTACCTCAGAAGGGCTGACTATTATATAGGTACCACCCAAGTGTGCTGATGTCAGTTCCTTTCTTTCTGCAACATCATACATAGATCCTACTTGTCTCTCCAGTTGATGAGTCCTTTTTTTCTAGTGGGCAAGGGAGCATATCCCCTCCTAAAAATATAGGGGCATATTCTTGTAGGGACTGTCTCAGACAAATGTCTGGGGCAGATGTGCATGAGGTGTGTCTCTGGGGTTTGTGGTTGGACCACACCCCAGGTCCTACAAGGAGTGGGTCCTGAAGCACCCTAAGGCGATAGTGGGAACACAAATATAAGCTGCAAAATGCCAAGCACCACAGGGAACGGCATTTGAAGTTGATGACACTGACTGTCCCTAGTGCTGTTGTGATCTAAGTCGTTCAGTAAGTTAAAACCCAAGAAGATGCACAAGAAGTCCAGACTTGTCACCCTCCAACTGAGAAGTCACAAGGATGTCAAGGTGCCCTGCGGTCATGCTCCCTGGTTCCCAACCTAGCAGCCGATTGCACAGCACCACAACAGATTGAGGTGATTATGGAGTCTATGCTCTGAGTCCTCAGCATCTTTCTTGGCTAATTCTGTCATCCCTTAGAGCCTCATGGATCTGTGTAAGCCTTCAGTCGGGTTACTGCTACAGTGTCTTCCCTTGGCTTTACCTTTGCCTTCTGAACCTACTTGGGACTCTGCTTTCATTCTGGAGCCTTCCCCTCATCCAACACCACCATCCAAAACACGAGAATGGCAATAGTCTTCCACTGAGGTAAAAAACCACAACAGGCTTACAGAAGTGTTGCAACCTGGACAATCCATATCAGAAACCCTAGTGCCTTCACCCACATTCATATGGATACTTGGACAAAATCATACTCTTGCCAAGGCATAAACAGACAGATGGTACTCTGGCACAGGGTGACCCTCTTTTCCTATCACAGCACCCTACTCCTGAGAGAATGATAGTGCAGAACTCCAAACCCCCACCCCCTGCAGGACATTGTTGAAAAGAACTGAGGCATTTAGGAAAAGGGTGTTTTCTTCCCCTAGCCTTACCCTCAGGTCAGTCAATGTCAGTTGTTTGCTTGGGAGATACTCCCATGCATTATGGGACTCAGTCGCTGAGATCTTACCAGCAGTCCTCGAACAATTTAGCACCTATTGGCATAGTGTCTGCAAGATGGCCAAAATGTGATCAAGTAAGTCATCCTGTCAGGCCTGGACACAACCAGCTGCTTTAGCAGCATGGTCAGCACTAGTGTGGAGCTCAGACGCCACACATGAATGAGGTCCACAGCCTTCTCAAGTAACGTTCAGGTGTCACTCTTGGGTGCACATTTCATTGGGTCTCACCTCTTCGGTGATAAGGGTGACTTTGCCCTGGAGTGCTTCAAAGAGAACAAACTAATTTGTGTTCCCTCTGTCTTTTCACATCCGCAAGACAGTATACCCAAAAATGTTGCCCCTTTCGAGGCATTGTTAGGGGTTTCGCCTTCAGACAGTGAAGGAAAATAGTATCTTTCTAACATAGTTACCCTTACTTTTTGCCTAGTGTTAGTGTATTTAGACTAGTGCACTGGAATCCTTCTAATCCATCCCCAGTTGCTGGTAAACATTCTACACCCTTAATTGACATACTGGTGCACCCATGTAAGTCCATAATATATGGTACTTAGGTACCCAGGGCATTGGTTCACCAAGGGACCCCCATGGGCTGCAGCATGTTTTTTGCCACCCATGGGATCCCACACAAACTGTTTCTGTAGGCCTGCAATTGCAGCCTGCGTGAAATGGTGCATGCACTATTCACTTCAGTTACAAGGCTAACCTTATATCATAGTCATTGCATTTAGGCACTGTAAGCCCCCTCTCTGGTAGGCCCTTCAGCCCAATGGCAGGGTGCATCTCCGTAAGTGGGTGGGTATCCCTGCATGAGCAGGGTACCCCTACAAACCCCAGACTTCATTCCCTGGGCTTTGAAAGTGCGGTGAAGCCATCTTAAGGTATGTAGTGGACACTGGTAAACACAAGTGGTCTAACTACACAATAGCATCTCCAAACCTTGGCATATTTGGTATCATTCATGTTGGAATCTTGCAACTACACAGATTCCCATGCTAGTTGCATCATCCCTGGGGGGGTTCCTTAGAGGATCCTCCAGTTCTGCCTGTGCAGCCTCGTGTGTTCTAGCTACCAGCCGAGGCTGCTGCTGACCCAAGAAACTGTTCTGCCCTCCTGCTGGCCAGCCTGGTTCAGGTGGGAGAGGCAGAACAAAGGATTCCCTGCAAGGGAGAGTGTGACCACCCACTCCTGTGTATTAGATGTCTAAGGGCTGGGGTGGGGTGGCCTGAAAGCACCACTGGACTGCTTTGAAAGGCACATTTGGTGTCCTCCTTGCTTAATCTGGTATGCACCAGTTCAGGAACCCCCCAGTTCCCGCTCTGGCATGAAACTGCACAAAGGACAGGGTAGTGACCACCCCCCTTTTCCAGCTCCACCCTAGGGAGGTCCACCGAGCTCTACAGGATGGGCAGATGCCCCTAGGAGCATCTGTCTGGTTAGGCCAGGTAGATGACGTTCCTGCCCCCCCCCCCTCCTTTGAGGAGTTGGTCACTTCATAGAGTGACCAACCCCCTTGGGAACTTAAGAGCTCCCTCGTGGGTCGGTCCTCTGATTCCTCAATCAAGACTTTACAAGGAACTCTGTGCAAGACATCTTCTGCTCCTGGCCTTTAGAACTGCTGCTGGTCTGCTTTGGAAACGGAACGCGTCTGCTTCTGGTGGAAAGGCTCCCATTCCAACATTGTTTCTCCGGATCCTGCAAGAGCTCAGCAACATCCAAGGCTGTGATTCCTCCAGGGTCACAAGGACCCTGCACCTGGAAGCACGGAAGGAATCTTCCTTGGAGTGAAGGAGTCACTCCCCTGCATCCACAGGCACCTCAAGACAATGTCGACCGGCTGGTGGGGTCCACAGACGTTGCAAGGTTCTGCTTCACAGGTGGTGGGTCTGTGGCTTCCTCTGGGTCCTGCTTGTCTTCTGACCATCTTGGCAGACAGTGGGCCCCTACTCCTGGCACTGGACTGTAACCCCTTTGCACAATGACTGTTGCTCTTGCTAAGGTTTGTTGACTCTTACTCCAGGAGATCTTCAGGCGCCAAGAAGCCCTGGCCTCCAGCACTCTGCAACTCGAAGATTAGCCCCTGTCCTGCAGCTCCTGTGACGTGGGACTTTTGTTTTGTTGTGCTGCTGAGGCTGCCTTGTGACTCCCTTTGTCCATCGCCTGTGGGGTCACACGTGGGGGCTCCAACAACTTCTGCTCACCTTCCTACGTGTGGTGCATGAGCCCTGACTCCCACTTCAAGGGTAGATTCTCCTGGACTTTGCTAGTCCGCAAAACTCTCCAAAAACCTCTTCAGCTCCTGCTTGCATTTGCCAGTGCTTGTTAGTGAACTGGCTGGTCGCTTACCCTCCTGCAATCCGGCGACCATAGAGGTACAGCTCGTAGGCGACTCCTGGGATCTTCTGCGGCTCGGGACCCCACTGCTGGACTCTTTCCTCCACTGACTTGCAGGAACTCCATCTTCAGGAGGGTGGGCATTGCCACCTACACCACCTGGGCACCTCCAAGGTTGCTGGACTCTGCCCCCTTCCTTTTCAGGTCCACTACGTCCAGAATCTGTCCCTGTGCTCCACCAGCCTGGTCCACGGCTCATGACTGCAGCTGGACAATCCCAGGCTTCCACTGACTTCAGAGAGGGTCCCTTCTACCCTCTGCATCTCGGTCCAATGGTGTAGGCACTCCTGTCTTCTGGGTATCCTTGGGTGGGGCACTCTCCAACCATCCTCTTGTCTGTTGGTTTCAGTGCACTTCATTTTAGAGCACTGTGTAGAGAGCCAGCTTCCTACACGTGCATATCTGCTCGTGCATGTATGCCCTTGCATGTGCCTTGATGCACCCTACCTTAGGGGTGACGTACACCTGGCACATGAAGGAAAGGGGACCTGGCACACAGGGGTGTATGACAGGTCGTTTGTTCCATTTAGCCTGCACCAAAACACACAGTCTACAATGGCAGCACTGTGTGGGTTTGGTAAGGGGTTCCTGGGGGTGGCACAATTGGTGCTTCAGCCCTCAGCGAGCTTACTTAGTATCCTAGGTACCAGGGGTACCGTTTACTCGGGACTTACAGTGGTAGGTAGATAGTTTGCCAATTGTGCAAAACAACTGTGCAGTTTTGGGGAAAGAGATCTAGCACTGGGCACCTGGTCAAAGCCACATCAGAAACCAGGCAAAAAGTGGGGGCTAACCATGCCAAAAAGGGTGCTTCCCTACACCGGAGGAGGCCTGGGCTGTACATTTCCAAGCAGTTGCTGATGAGAGCAACGCTGCAAAGTTGACAGTCCCATGCTTACTGGACACGACCGATCATTGGGCAAAGCAGTTGTTTTTTACAGTGGCCTTGAGGTGACACGCCAGGTTAAAGATGTCTGGCTTTTTGGGGGCTGTTGAGGCCAATCTTATGGACATGCCCTTTGATGGCACCTGTCTCTTTGGATAGAAAGCAGACTCTGTGCTCAAGCGTTTCAAGGATCTCGTGCTACGGCCAAGTACTTGGGCATCGCAGTGGCCCGTCGTCCCCATCAGTCTTTTTTTTGCAACTTTCATGGCTACATAATGGGCTTGGGCACCCAGCCACATCCGTTTCCATCCAGCCACAATGCTGCGTATGCTGCCCAGCCTCTGCATGGCGGAGGATATGGGATCCACCATCCTCATGGGTCAGGCAGCCAGCAGTCTGGCCAGTACGCCACACCCCCTCTGCAACTGCTTCCAAACATTCCTAGTCTGATTGACCTCCACCAGGGACCAGTCGGAGGCAGGATTAACTATCACCTGCTCAGCTGGCAATCAATCATGTCATTTGTGTTTTGCAGATAGTCGGAAGGGGCCTATCCCACCCCTTTGCGACTATCCCTCCATCCGTGCCACCCTCCTATGATCAGATGATAGAGGATCACTTGGCACTTCTCTGAGAGGAAGCTATGGTTCTCTTGCCGAGGGAGCCATAAAAAGGTTTCCTGTGCCAGAAATAGGTCATGGTTGCTATTCCCACTATTTTCTGGTACCCAAAAAGGACAAGGGAATCCACCCTATCCTAAACCTTTGGTCCCTTAATCTCTTCCTGAAGAAGAAGAAATTCAAAATGCTCACTCTGGCTCAGGTTGTATCTGCCCTGGGCCCAGGAGACTGGTCGGTAGCGTTAGACTTGCAGAACGTGTATTTGCCTATCCCCCATCCTTCCTGCCCAGCGATAGTATTTGCGATTCACAGTAGGCCACAAGCACTTTCATTTCACCGTGCTCCCATTTGGAAGGTTTTCCACCTGAACCTACCCAGTCTCTTCCTTCTTGTGTGGGAGTTTGAGCAGCAGCAGTTGACCACTTTTGACGGTCCTCCCGAAGTCTGGAATGTAACCTTTGCACCCAGGCGTTTCTCCACCAAAATGGTAAATGCCTGTCATTGGAAGAAATTTGTACCATGGTACACAGACAAGTCTGTTGACCCCTTTTCTGCTCTCCTCTTTGAGGTCTTCTTTATCCTTTCTCTGGCCCAGCAGGGCTCTGCTATGGGCACTCTCAAAGGTTATCTCTGTGCCATTTCTGCTTTTTTGTGGTTGCCTGATCAACCTTTCTTGTTTAAGTCTCTTATTGTAAATAAGTTCCTTAAAGGCCTTATTCACGTTTCCTCCATTCCTTATGCCTCTGTGGGATTTGAATTTAGTTTTGACATTGCTAATGTGTGCTCCTTTTGAGCTCCCACAATTATCCTCTTTGGCTTTGAAAACTGCCTTCTTTGTGGCCATTACATCTGTCTGCAGGATGAGTAAGCTGCAGGCATTTTCATCTAAGCCCCCCTACTTGTCCATCTATCCTGACAAAGTTGTGCTTCGCACTAGGGCCTCCATTCTGCCAAAAGTGGTTGTGCCCTTCCATGTTGGCTAGTCCATCACCTTACCTACTTTTTACACCCCCCAACATCCTTGTAAGGAAGAAGAGACTCCACCGATTGGACCCAAAAAGAGCTATGGTGTTCTACCTTGATCGTACCAAAGAGTTCCAGGTGCATGATAAACTCTTTATTGGTTATATGTGTGTTTAAAAGAAATTCGGGCAGTGCAGAAGAGAAGCATCTCCAGCTGGGTCATACTGTGCATTAAAATGTGCTACACATGGTAAGAAGCAACCCCCTGAGGTTTTGCATGTTCATTCTACCAGATCTAAAGCTGCAACCACTGTGCTCGCTGAGTAGTCATTGACATTTGTCAGGCGGCAACATGGGCATCTCTCCACACATTTATCAAACACAGTCCGTAGGGACTGACACTTTGACCGTTCAGTCCTGCAGGGCTTTCCAGTGTGATCTTAGAACTACCTCTGGGGGTGGTATTGTGTGGATATCTATTCTGAGGTAAGGAAAGTGCAACTAGATGTCTCTATCAGATGGACAATTTACTTACCTTTGATAACTCCTTGTCTGATGGGGACAATATCTAGGGTCAGATTCATTAGCAACCCACACTCTGCGAACTGATTTCCAGGGGCAGTGACTCCTCTTAGTGTTGATGTACCAGTGGTCATTGTTCTTCATGGCTCTGCACTTCTGGCGTGAAAGGACGTGGACAGAAACTGCCTTCAGCGCACTGGGGTGCTGCCAATATAGGACCCGCAACATCATATCCAGCACGGACATTGCTGACGACGGTTGCAGAGCCAATTGACCCCAGCTACTGGTGCATAGGGTACTGCTCGAGAAAGATCTTCGGATCTGGACCGTTGTCTGAGGAAATTCTGTGGTAAGGAATCTGCAACTAGACATTGTCTTTACCAGATAAGGCGTTACTGAAGATAAGTAACTTGTCCATCAGCGTCCCAGTTACACCCGACTCCTGTCCAGTCCTCTTCAGTGATATCTGAAGTCTCAATAGACCTAGCACCAAGGAAACTTGTCATACTCCATACATGTTTTGGAGGAGACTGCAAAAGATCTGCAGTGGTGGCTGCTTGACTGCTCTTGGACCAGCGTCAGAACTTTCTCCCTACCTCTACAAAGAGCGGACGGTGATGACAGATGCCTCACTACTGGGTTGGGGAAGGTCTACTGGGAGAGGTGACATTTAGAGGCCGTTGGTCTACAGTGGAGACCTGCCTTCTAAGCAGTCTAATGTATTTGTTTCCATTAATTTGACATTGAAAGTCTTCCTGCCAATATTGCGAGGGGAGCCTGGTTTAAATCCTCATCGACAATTCCACTGGCGTTTAGTAACTAGCAGGGTGGGCTAGAGACCTGGGCTTTGTGCCAGGAGGCCCTGAGCTTCTGTACCTGTCTGAAACATCAGGCTTCTCCCTGACCATGCACTACTTAGCAGAATGTTTAACCACTAGCAGGCAAACTCAGCGGGCAAAGCCTAGCAGAACTTGAATGGCTGCTACACACGAAACTTGTGCTGGGCACCTCCCAGCAGTGGAAAAAGCCTAGCTTGATCTCTTTGCCACCACCGAAAACGCAGTGTGTGAACACTTTTGCATGTTAGAGTCACCAAGAAGGCTGCCTCTCTGAGATGCATTCCACCTAGGGTGGGACACGGGACTCCTGTATGCCTTCCTTTTGCTACCTCTCCGGCCCAGAGTTCTGAAGATCAGAAATGACTGGATCCAAGTCCTCCTAGTGGCTCTGGATTGGGCCTGGAGAGTGGTACCTGTAGGGAAGTGCCCCCCACTTTTTGCCTGATATCTGATGCTAACTTGACTGAGTGAGTGCTGAACTCCTGCTAACCAGACGCCTGCACCTGTGTTCTTTCCCTAAACTCTACCATTACTTCCACAATTGGCACACCCCTGGCACACAGCTAAGTCCCTTGTAAAAGGTATGTGGTACCAAGGGCCCTGTGGCCAGGAAGGGTCTCTGAGGATTGCAGCATGTATTGTGCCACCCTAATGGACCCCTCACCAAACACATGCACACTGCCATTGCTGATTGTGTGTGTTGATGGGGAGAAAAAGGTTAAGTCAACATATCATCCCTCTGTTGGTGCCATGCCTACAAACTGCCTGTGGCATAATTAAGTCACCCCTCTAGCAGGCCTTACAGCGCTAAGGCAGGGGGCACTATACCACAGCTGAGGGCATAGCTGCATGAGCGATATGCCATTACAGTGTCTACATCCATTCTTAGACATTGTAAGTGTAGTGTGGTCATATTGAGTACGTGGTCTGGGAGTTTGTCAGTAGAAAGTCCACAGCTCCATGATGGCTTCACTGAAGACTGGGAAGTTTGGTATCAAACATCTCCGCTCAATAAACCCACGCTGATGGCAGTGTTGGATTTATTGAAAAATGCACACGGAGATGACCCCTATATTTCACCCAAACCTCTAGTGTGAGGCTGACTGATCTGTGCCAGCATGCCACTAACAGAGAAGATTCTGAACCCATGGGGTGAGAGCCTTTGTGCTCTCAAGAGTCAAGGACAAAGCCTTCCCCCCCAAACCAAGCACAACTTTTGGCAGTCGGTCCAGTAGGAAAATTAGTAAATACCAGGAGGTGTGCCCACTCCATCCAGGACCTTCCATATTGTGCCCAGAGTTGAGGTGAACCCCTCCTAGCAGAATCCTCCATCTTGTTTTGGAAGATGTTAGCCAAAAGGATTAAGAATGTGCCCCCTCCCCAAAGGAAGTGGGCACAGGAAGGCTGTAGCCACCCTTGAGGACAGTAGCCATTGGCTACTGCCCTCTGACCCCTGTAATGCTCCTATGTCTAGTATTTAGGGCCACCCCTCAACCTTGTTTTTCAGATTCCTGTCGACCTGACCAGAACTGAAGAGCCGCATCAGCAGAGAAGACTCCTAGATGACAACTGCCTTGGCTCCAGCCCTACCGGCCTGTCTGAAGCCTCAAGACTCCTGCTACAAGAAGCGACTCGTCCTGCAGGACCAGCGACCTTTACAAACCCCCAGAGGGCTACCTGCCTACCCAAGGATCAAGATCTCCTGAAGACAGCAGCCCTGACCACAAAGAAACCTTCAAAAGGACTTGAGCTGCCTCGGATCCGTGGGTACTATCTGCTCTGAACCTGGTGCCCAGGGCCTGTGTCCAGGTGGCCCACTGGTCCAGAGAAGGTCCCCTGGCTATTCTGACCTAGAATCGACCTTGGGCTCACCCCTCCTGACCAATATGACAACACCTACAGCCTGAAACCAGAGGATCACCCCCTGACCGCGACCAGATCTTGTGAAGATTTCTAGACACCTAAGGTACCCCTGCACCCGCAGCCCCCTGGCCTTGGGGAACCGATGGTCCAGCAACGTCCAGTGTGCTCTCTACTTAACGATTCTTCAGTCGACTCCCAGGACTAAGCCTGCAGCATCTTTGTGACCCTGGGTTACCTCACTGAACAGAATTGGATGCCAGATGCTGTGTTTACACCCTGCACCCTACTGCCCTACTGCTGCTGAAGGTTTGTGTTTGGTGCTGACCTGTAGCCCCC
The DNA here is from genome assembly GCF_031143425.1 of Pleurodeles waltl. Classification (NCBI taxonomy): domain Eukaryota; kingdom Metazoa; phylum Chordata; class Amphibia; order Caudata; family Salamandridae; genus Pleurodeles; species Pleurodeles waltl. Next base: position 666,317,504 of record NC_090449.1, on the reverse strand, counting down.
ATACTTACCTAAAACCCACAGGTCTGTGCCCTGAAGTCGCAGGTACTGCAAGCTGTGTCTTTCTAAGTGCCCCCAGTTTCCATAGAAATCCATTGGGCGCCTGATACCAACTTTGACTTTGGCACATGGCCGGCCCGGTGCTGCTGGTTTTGCACCCTTAGTGCCTTCCTAAACTTTACCCTCCGGACACCTTAACCCCCAAAGACTGGGATCGTAAGTAGAGTACTTACCTGCAAATTGCATTTCTACTTTTGAAATTGAAAAATATTATTTACCTGAAAACTGTTTTATCTGTGAATTTCAAAGAAAGTGCATTTGATACTTGAAAGAGATAGATTCTTGAAACTGTACTTATCTGCAACAAAGATCCTTTTGGTTCTAGAAATAAAGTAACAAAGTGTTCGATGGCATCTGTCGCTGTAGATACACATGGTATGCATGAGCTCGCCATCTGGTGTTGGGTCGGAGTGTTACAAGTTGTTTTTCTTCGAAGAAGTGTTTTCGAGTCACGGGACCGAGTGACTCCACCTTCTGTGCTCATTGCGCATGGGCGTCGACTCCATCTTCGATTGTTTTCTTTCCGCCATCGGGTTCGGACGTGTTCCTGTCGCTCCGAGTTTCGGAACGGAAAGTTAGCTGAAGACGGAAGATTTTCGACGGTATCGTTGCGATCCGGTTAGAGATAGACACATACGACGACGCGTTCAACATCGAAGCGCCTCGGTGCCCTTCGGGGTAGATTTCGGCACCCCGTCGGGGCCTAGTCGGCCCGACCGCGTGGAGGACAACGCCGATGGATCGGACCCCGTTTCGATTCTGCCCCGAATGCCACAACAAATATCCTTATACGGACCTACACTCGGTCTGTAATCTGTGCCTGTCACCCGAGCACAGCGAAGAATCCTGTGAGGCCTGTCGGGCGTTCCGGTCCCGAAAAACTCTGCGCGACCGTCGAGCGAGAAGACTCCAGATGGCGTCCACGCCAAAAGAGCGTCCACAGTTCGAGACAGAAGAGGAACAGGAGGAATCCTTTTCCATCCAGGATTCAGACTCCGACGAGCTACACTCTACAAGAACTGTGAGTAAGACGTCGAGATCAAACCTTAAAAAAGGAAAGAAGGCCCAGGGGACGCCACTGCCAACCGGCCATGGCTCCACCCAAATTCTCGGTGACCAACAATCGGCACCGAAAAAGGCCCATTCAGTGTCGAGATCGTCCGACTTCGGTCGAGACACCGGCACGCAGCCTCCTCGGGACCGAGAGAGTGCTAAACAGAAGCATCGACACCGAGAGTTCGGTGTCGACACCGATCGACGCCGAGACAGTGGCGCCGAAGACCATAGAGGCCAAGAATTTTCGGCACAGAAAAAGAGGAAGGTTACCTCGGAGCCGAAAAAACAATCGACAGGGCTTTCGGAGCCGAAAAAAGCGACATCAGACCCTGTTTCTGGCTCCTATACCGAAGAGCATTCTATGTCTTCTCAAATGAAGAAACATAGATTTGAACAAGAACTGCAATCCACTGACGTGGATCACACGCAAAAGCGTATCTTTATTCAGCAGGGGACTGGGAAGATCAGTACCCTCCCACCTGTCAAACGAAAGAGAACGCTTCAGTTTACTCCTCAGCAACAAACAACACAAAAGGTAACACCTCCTCCCTCGCCTCCACCTGTAACTCCGGCTTCGCCAACTTACACCCCGTCACATTCGCCAGCTCACACCGCCATGAGCCACGACGACCAAGATCAGGATGCGTGGGACTTGTACGACGCACCAGTGTCTGATAACAGCCCAGACACATACCCAACTAGGCCATCACCACCGGAAGACAGCACAGCCTACTCGCAAGTGGTGGCTAGAGCAGCTCTATTCCATAATGTGGAACTACACTCGGAACAAGTAGAGGATGATTTTTTATTTAACACCCTCTCCTCAACCCACAGCTCCTACCAAAGCCTGCCGATGCTCCCAGGCATGCTACGCCATGCAAAGGACATTTTCAAGGAGCCAGTTAAAAGTAGGGCAGTGACGCCTAGGGTGGACAAAAAGTATAAGGCGCCTCCTACGGACCCTGTCTTCATCACCTCTCAGCTGCCACCAGACTCTGTGGTGGTAGGGGCTGCCAGAAAACGGGCAAACTCACACACTTCTGGGGATGCACCTCCCCCAGATAAAGAAAGTAGGAAGTTCGATGCAGCCGGGAAGAGGGTTGCTGTCCAAGCAGCAAACCAGTGGCGCATCGCAAATTCACAAGCGCTGCTAGCGCGATACGACAGAGCCCACTGGGATGAGATGCAGCATCTCATTGAACATCTCCCAAAAGATCTGCAAAAAAGAGCAAAACAGGTTGTTGAGGAGGGTCAAAACATTTCCAACAATCAAATACGCTCCTCCATGGATGCAGCAGACACGGCCGCAAGAACCATTAATACGTCGGTTACCATCCGTAGGCACGCATGGCTCAGAACGTCTGGATTCAAGCCAGAAATTCAACAGGCAGTGCTTAACATGCCAGTAAACGAGAAACTTCTGTTCGGTCCGGAGGTCGACACAGCTATAGAAAAGCTCAAGAAGGACACTGACACTGCCAAGGCCATGGGCGCACTCTACTCCCCGCAGAGCAGAGGATCTTATAACACCTTCCGCAAAACACCTTTTAGAGGAGGGTTTCGGGGTCAGGCCACACAAGCTAGCACCTCACAGTCCGCACCGCCCACCTACCAGGGACAGTACAGGGGAGGTTTTCGGGGCCAGTATAGAGGGGGGCAATTCCCTAGGAATAGGGGAAGATTTCAAAGCCCCAAAACCACTACCAACAAGCAGTGACTCACATGTCACACACCCCTCCCACACAACACCAGTGGGGGGGAGGATACGTCAATATTACGAAGCATGGGACAAAATAACTACAGACACATGGGTCCTAGCAATTATCCAGCATGGTTATTGCATAGAATTCCTGCAATTCCCTCCAGACATACCACCAAAATCACAAAATTTAACAAAATACCATTCACAGCTTCTAGAGATAGAAGTTCAAGCACTACTGCAAAAAAATGCAATAGAATTAGTACCAAGCACACAAATAAACACAGGAGTTTATTCACTGTACTTCTTGATACCAAAAAAGGACGAAACACTGAGACCAATTCTAGACCTCAGAGTAGTAAACACATTCATCAAATCAGACCACTTTCACATGGTCACACTACAAGAAGTGTTACCATTGCTCAAAAAACACGACTACATGACAACCCTAGACCTCAAGGACGCATATTTCCATATACCAATACATCAATCACACAGGAAATATCTAAGGTTTGTATTCAAAGGAATACATTACCAATTCAAAGTATTGCCTTTTGGTTTAACAACCGCTCCAAGAGTATTCACAAAATGCCTAGCAGTAGTCGCTGCACACATCAGAAGGCAGCAAATACATGTGTTCCCGTATCTAGACGACTGGCTAATCAAAACCAGTTCGCTCACACAATGCTCAAACCACACAAATCAAGTCATACAAACCCTCTACAAACTAGGGTTCACCGTCAACTTTGCAAAATCAAACATTCTGCCAAGCAAAGTACAGCAATATCTAGGAGCCATAATAGACACAACAAAAGGAGTAGCAACGCCAACTCCACAAAGGATCCACAATTTCAACAGGGTCATTCAACACATGTCTCCAAACCAAACAATACAAGCAAGAACAATACTACAGCTCCTAGGCATGATGTCCTCATGCATAGCCATTGTCCCAAACGCAAGACTGCACATGAGGCCCTTACAACAGTGCCTAGCCTCACAGTGGTCTCAAGCACAGGGTCACCTTCTAGATCTGGTGTTGCTAGACCGCCAAACTTACCTCTCGCTTCTATGGTGGAACAGTATAAATTTAAACATAGGGCGGCCTTTCCAAGACCCAGTGCCAGAGTACGTAATAACAACAGATGCTTCCATGACAGGGTGGGGAGCACATCTCAATCAACACAACATAAGAGGACAATGGAACATACATCAAACAAAACTGCATATAAATCATCTAGAATTATTAGCAGTTTTTCAAGCACTAAAAGCTTTCCAACCAATCATAACCCACAAATACATCCTTGTCAAAACAGACAACATGACAACGATGTATTATCTAAACAAACAAGGAGGAACACATTCAACGCGGTTAAGCTTGTTAGCTCAAAAAATATGGAAGTGGGCAATCCACCATCAGATTGGTCTAATAGCACAGTTTATTCCGGGGATCCAGAATCAGCTGGCAGACAATCTCTCTCGAGATCACCAGCAAGTCCACGAATGGGAAATCCACCCACAGATTCTGTACACCTACTTCACACTCTGGGGAACACCACAAATAGACTTATTTGCAACAAAAGAGAACGCAAAATGCCAAAACTTCGCGTCCAGATACCCACACAAGCAATCCCAAGGCAATGCCCTATGGATGAACTGGTCAGGAATATTTGCTTACGCTTTTCCTCCTCTCCCTCTCCTTCCTTACCTAGTAAACAAATTGAGTCAAAACAAACTCAAACTCATTTTAATAGCACCAACTTGGGCAAGACAACCCTGGTACACAACACTGCTAGATCTGTCTGTAGTACCACACATCAAACTGCCCAACAAACCAGATCTGTTAACGCAACACAACCAACAGATCAGACACCCGGACCCAGCATCGCTGAATCTAGCAATCTGGCTCCTGAAATCCTAGAATTCGGACACTTACAACTTAGCCAAGAGTGTATGGAAGTCATAAAGCAGGCCAGAAGGCCATCCACTAGACACTGCTACGCAAGTAAGTGGAAAAGATTTGTTTGGTACTGCCATCATAATCAGATACAACCGCTAGATGCAACTCCAAAACATATAGTAAATTACTTGCTCCATTTACAAAAAGCAAAGCTAGCCTTCTCTTCTATTAAAATACACCTTGCAGCAATATCTGCATACCTGCAAACTACCTATTCAACTTCCTTGTATAGGATACCAGTTATCAAAGCATTTATAGAAGGGCTTAAAAGAATTATACCACCAAGAACACCACCTGTTCCTTCATGGAATCTAAACGTGGTTCTAACAAGACTCATGGGCCCACCTTTCGAACCCATGCACTCTTGCGGAATACAATTCCTAACCTGGAAAGTTGCCTTTCTCATCGCCATTACATCTCTAAGAAGAGTAAGTGAAATTCAAGCGTTCACAACACAAGAGCCTTTTATACAAATACATAAAAATAAGGTCGTCCTACGACCTAATCCAAAATTTTTACCAAAAGTTATTTCACCATTCCATCTAAATCAAACGGTAGAACTACCAGTATTTTTCCCACAGCCAGATTCTGTGGCTGAAAGAGCACTACATACATTAGATGTCAAAAGAGCATTAATGTACTACATTGACAGAACAAAGAACATCAGAAAAACTAAACAGCTATTTATTGCATTCCAAAAACCTCATGCAGGTAACCCAATATCAAAACAAGGTATAGCCAGATGGATAGTTAAATGCATCCAAATCTGCTACCTTAAAGCAAAAAGACAACTGCCCATTACTCCCAGGGCACATTCAACAAGGAAAAAAGGTGCTTCAATGGCCTTTTTAGGAAACATCCCAATGCAGGAAATATGTAAGGCAGCCACTTGGTCTACGCCTCACACATTCACCAAACACTACTGTATAGATGTGCTATCCGCACAACAAGCTACAGTAGGTCAAGCTGTATTAAGAACTCTATTTCAGACAACTTCTACTCCTACAGGCTAAACCACCGCTTATGGGGAACTAACTGCTTACTAGTCTATGCATACCATGTGTATCTACAGCGACAGATGCCATCGAACTGAAAATGTCACTTACCCAGTGTACATCTGTTCGTGGCATCAGTCGCTGAGATTCACATGGACCCACCCACCTCCCCGGAAGCCTGTAGCAGTTCAGAAGTTACCTTCAATTTTGTACATTTGTATATATTACTTAATCCTTTAATAGGTACATACTTACATTTTTCATTGCGCGGGCACTATTACTATAGTACAACTCCTACCTCACCCTCTGCGGGGAAAACAATCGAAGATGGAGTCGACGCCCATGCGCAATGAGCACAGAAGGTGGAGTCACTCGGTCCCGTGACTCGAAAACACTTCTTCGAAGAAAAACAACTTGTAACACTCCGACCCAACACCAGATGGCGAGCTCATGCATACCATGTGAATCTCAGCGACTGATGCCACGAACAGATGTACACTGGGTAAGTGACATTTTCAATATTTTTGATACATGCATTGGCTTGGAGTTAGTCATTGAGTGTGTGCCTCATTTCTTGACGGTGTGTACAACAAATCCTTAGCACTACCCTCTGATCACTTTAACTGCCTGACCATACTACTACAAAAGAGAGCATTATCAACTTTAGCTTCTGTAAAACCTCTGGGGGATCCACTGGACTCTGCACACTATACCCTACTTTGGTATAATATATATAGAGCCAGCTTCCTACAGTACCCGGAACATCTGGGCACTGGCATCTGTTCTATGACGAACATGCTGCTTTGGGAGGATCTCCTGCTACAATAGCAAGGCAGGGTCTTGACTCTGGCCTGCACAATCTACACCTCTATCAGTGCTGATTGAACTGAGGGATTTAACTGCTTTTGCTCTATGCCCTGAAGTAGTGTCAAAGTGGAGGCCAGATGTCCTTCAACAAAATCTGTTTGTGCTGGGACAAGTTTGTAGCTTAGTTTCCCACCCATAATATGAACCAATTGCAAGCTAAGCTATCATGTTTGTCAGTTTGTTCTGTCTTTGGTCCAGCAAGGACTGGCAAAGGTTATCTTATGTCCCTTTTGGCCTTTTTGCATGTTCCGTACCAACCAATCTTGTTCAAATCGCCTATTGTCATGATGTTTTCTAGAAAGTTGTAAACGTATTTTCTTCTAAACCTTTCGTGATGCCACAGTCGGATCTTAATTTGGTCCGCAGCTTACCTATGCGTACTCCTTCTTGAATCGTTGTACCGCAGTTCCCCACGTCTCTTGTGTTTCTCATAGTTATCACCTCAGCTCATCTAATTAGTGAACTTTACCCTCTTGTCAGTCCAGCAGCTGTACTCCGCCTTCATTTTTCACAAATGGTGCTGAGGGTTAGAGCGGCCTTTCTTCCAACATTTGACTTCCTTTCATCTTGAGGAGTCCTTCACTCTTTAAGGTTCTTTACTCCTCCTCACCCCCTCAAAAGAGTAGGATTGACTCCATCATTTGTACCCCTAAAAGAGTGCTCAGCATTTGCTATAATTGTACCACAGACCATCTGGTGGATGATCAGCTCTTTGTCGGGGCAAAGAAAGGCAGAGACCTATTCTGTCAAGGTGGATAGTGCTTTTCATTAAAATCTGCTGATGAGAGCCAGGAAGGAGCTTTCAGAAGGGTTGCGGTTCCATACCACAAGGACCAAGTCTGCTACAACTTGTTTTGCACACAGAGTGCTTGTTGTGGATATTTGTCTGACTACAATGGGGGCATCAGTGCTCACATTCACAGAACACTACTACCTTGGCAGCCAGGTCCAATGGGAAGTGCATTTTGGCATTTCAGTCATGAAGAACTTTCTGGTCTGAAAAATTCCGCAGTCCTACCATTGGGGGATTACTGATTTAGTATCTATTTAAAGATGAGAAGTATGTGATTCGAAGTATTCGACAGAAGAGAAAGTTACTTACCTTCAGTAATGCTTTTTTTCATGGACACTCTATCTCCCCACCCTCCTGCTTCCCTGTTATGTGGAATGGACTCTTTTCCATCTAAAAAGTCTCAAAATAATTATCTACACACTAACATGGACAATTTATTTTGTGGCTCAGCGTATGATGGCCCGGACGGTGTCTAGAAAGAAACTGACATTAGAACACTTAGGTGGCCTTAACTCCAGGCTCCAGTCTTCACTTCTGTGGTGAAGCGGAGTTGATGCAGAGCTACTCGCACTCCAGGGTTTTGCTGAAAAATAATCAGGATCCAGTCTGGCACCTGGGGATATTCTAAAGGTGAAGAATCTGCAGCTAGATGTAAAGTATCTACCAGAAAGAGCGTTACCAAAGGTAAGTAACTTTTCAACTTGCATTCAGTGCCTTTGCACCCGGACAGACGCAGATCTAAACTCAGTCATTTCTAATTACAGGCATATCTTTTGGTATCTAAGGATGTTTTAATGGTTGGCCTTGGAGATACTGAATTTCAGGCACAAATGTTAGACATCATACTCGGGATAACAAACACAGGTATGAGCGCATTTATATTGAATGACATAGTTCTGTTTTACAAGTATATTTGGTTCTTCCTTTTTGTTTTGGTATTTGTAATCTTGGAGGAGTATTAAACCAACAGAGCAGCTAAATTGCTTTTAACTCATACTTCTTCCATTTCATTGCATATAGTTTGAATTGCCCTAGGTTTCAGACTGAACTCTGTAATCTTTAAAATACCCAATAGTGATGTCAGATCTCAAAGGAATCCATAGTAATCACAGTGTGAGCACAAGTTACGGCTTAAGGGGCATCACTCTAGTTTGATGATACTAGGCTTCAAGGACACAGCAGGTGCCAGACACCTGTGATGTAAAAATGTTGTTTTTGCTGTCATGTGATGTTTTTTTCATTATTTTCTATATGAATTGGATGTTCCTGTCCCTCCCACAATGATGCAGACTTTTACCTCATACATGAGTTCAGTTATTGGACTCCCAACAACATTATCTCTACAGAGTATGTGTGTAATTTTATCAGCATGTAGGTCTAGATGACTTTTAAGGTGCTTTACTATTGACAAGTAGTACATACTTTAGTTTCTTTCCATCAAAAGAATGCATTCTTGTACCTGAGAGCATTCATGATTGGAAGCTTCACCAACCTGGTACTTGTAGGAAAGTAGCATCGTTCTGACATAGTTGCCCCCACTTTTTGCTTGATGTTAGTATGTTTAGACTGTAGTATACTGGGGTCCTGCTAACCAGGACACCAGTATCTGATAGAGACTTCTAGTTGCAGATTCCTTACCTTTGAATTTCCCCAGGCGTCAGACTGGATCTGGAGATTTTTTTCCTCAAGCAGTACCCCTGCCTGCCGTTAGGTGGCATCGGTCGACACTGCGCGCCATGATGACATTGTGGTAGTATACAGGTTCCACTCTAGCACAATGGCGTCAGTTCTTTTCTTTCTGCGCCAGCCTACATGCAGACCCGGAGAAGAGCTACCCCAGTCTTTTTTTGACTAACTGCGACATTTTGTCAAATAAATTTTTGACGAGTTTTAAATCCTGTAAGACTGGATTTAAGCCCTGCGACTCCTGTCACCGCATAATTTCGATGACGGATCAGCACCTCGTGTGCCTCTGGTGTTTGGACCATGACCCGAAGCCGTTCCTGGTCCCGTTTGAGAGGAAGGTCAGGACACCTGTCGCGGAGTCACCACTGTTCTTCTTCGTCGAAGTCATCTGGACATTCAGGTAAGAAGGTGAAACGTTCTTCGACTTTGCCCCGTCGCCGCATGACGCTCTAGGCCTCTGTCTTTGGAGCCTCAGTCTGGGTCTTCTCCGCGCCACCCTGAATTCCCGGGAGCCGGGGCTACCCCTGCCCAACTTAGAGTTCTATGAGGCGATGCGCCTCATATTTGGGCAGCCCAACCCACCCTCGGAGCTTTCGGGCCCAGGGGAGTCAGTGAGGGCCTCCTTGGGTTCACAGTTGGCAACTTCGGTCCCGACTACGGAGGGAACCTCAGGATCCGCTTCCAGATCCGTCCCAACACCTGTCGTGCCAAAGCGACCTTCCCTGGCGTCTGGCCAGAAGTCGACACTCCTGGCGCCGATTGGGCCCACAATCGACATTGACCCTATACTTATCCCCGACATCCCGGAGCCGGAATGGCATCACTTGATGCCGATTCTGTTTTCCATGGGCTCTGATGTGCCCAGGGTTGATCCTGAATCCTATTACTATGGGTATGGATACGGGGATAGTGTTGAGGGGTCGCTAGACCCTTTAGAAGACAAGCTTGAGCCTGAACTGGACTGGGTACAGGAGTTGGGTGATGACAGTAGCTTGGACACCTCACCTGACACTGGTATGTTCTCTCCCCGTACTGTGGCTACGGAGGAGGGAGCGTCTTATTCTATGGTGGTGAGAGCGCCGGCTGAGGTTTTGAACCTCGAGCTTCCTTCTGTGTAGGTCAGGCCTAACCTCCTGATTGAAGTGCTTCAGCCTGGGGCCTCCAACTTGGAACCCCCTTCTCCCCTTCAACAAAGCACTTAAAAATGTCCTGCTGGGGACCTCGTCCAAACCCAGCACATGGGGTCCTGTGAATAGGACGATTGCCCGCTGCCATCGGCCTGCACCGAATGACCCAAATTTCCTTACCCAACACCCTATGCCTGCGAGCCTTGTTATCCATGCTTCTCCATCCTCTGGCCCATTCCCTACCGCCCCCCGGGACAGGGGGTCAAAAAGAATGGACAACTTAGGGAAGAAGATGTTTTCTTCTGCCAGTCTAGGGCTGTGGACTGTGAACACTGCATGCCTTTTGGGCCGCTATCCCATACTCTCTGGGATACGGTCGTGCAAGTGCTGCCTCAAGTTCCGGAAGAGGCCCGGAACGTTCTCTCCCAAGCCATGACATGGGAGAGATGCAGCCAAGTTTATGATCCGTTGTGGACTGGACAGGACCGACTCACTAAGTAGATCAGTTGCATCAACAGTAGCCATGCCTGGTTGAGGATGTCTGGCTTTTCGGGGGATGTCCAGCGATCTTTGACGAACATGCCCTTTGATGGCACTTGTCTCTTCGGAGACAAGGCAGACTGCGCTCAAGCTCTTTAAGGATTCCCAGGCTACAGCTTGGTCCCTTGGCCTCGCAGCCGCTTCTCGTCCCTGTCAGTCCACCTGTCGCTCCTTTCCTGGCTACGGAAAGGGCACTCAACTGCGTCCATTTCCACCAGGCCACTGGCCCGTGCATGCTGTACAGCCCTTGCGCGGATGCTGGATCCACCAAGACAGCGGGCCGCCCAGTCCACCCTCGCCCCCTCCTCTGCCTCAAAACCTTTCTAGTCATGTGGGACATCCGGGACCTGTTGGTGGCAAAATTCACCATCATCTGCCCCACTGGGAATCTATTACCATGGACAGGCAGGTTTTTCAGATCGTCCGAAGGGGCTACTCCCTCCCCTTCGAGACTTCTCCAGTCATGCCACCATCATTCGATCACCTGTTGGAGGATCATTTGGCACTTCTCCGCAAGGAAGTCCGTGCTCTCTTGGCCAAGCGAACCATAGAGAGGGTCCATGCACCAGAAGTAGGTTGTGGTTGCTATTCCTGCTACTTTCTGGTGCCCAAAAAAGACAAGGATCTTCGTCCTATCCTACATCTCCGGTCCCTCAATCTCCTCCTCAAGAAGAAGTTCAAGATGTTAACCCTGGCTCAGGTCCTTTCTACCCTGGATGATTGTGTTGGACTTGCAGGATGCCTATTTCCATATTCCCGTCCTGCTGGCCCACAGATGTTACCTACAATTGGTGGTGGGTCACAAGCACCGGCAACACAATGGGCTAGCATGCAGACCCTGGCAAGGCTGTACTGGCAGAATTTGGGGAAGCCCCTAGAGAACCCCCAGAGAACAGGGTGGTATGCAACTAGCACTGGAATCAGTGCAGTTGCATGATTCCAACATGTTTGATACCAAACATGCTTATGTTCGGTGATGCCATGTTGTAGTTGGACAACTCTTATTGACCAGAGTCCACTACATACCTTAAGATGGCTTCCCCACATTTATAAAGCCCAGGAAATGGAGTCTGGTGTTTGTAGGGACACCTCTGACAAAGCAAAGGTACCCCTCACACTTAGAACCACGCACCCTGCCCTCAGGCTGAAGGGCCTACCTCAGAGGTGACCTACAGGGTCAGAGTGCAGTGACCATGATATAAAGCAAACCTTACATCTGAAATGAAAGGTACTTGCACCATTTCACACAGGCAAGCCTGTAGTAACAGTTTGCATGGGCCCCCATGGGTGGTACAATACATGCTACAGCCCATGGGGGACCCCTGGTGTACCAATGCCATGGGTACCTAAGTACCATATACTAGGGACACACATGGGTGCACCAGTATACCATTTGTAGGGTGTAAAAGTTGCCATACAACTGAATTTAGGGGAGAGATACTAATGTATGAGTTACTTACCTTCGGTAACGATATATCTGGTAGAGATATATTCTAGTTGCAGATTCCTTACCTTTGAATTTCCACAGGCTGGATCCGTTGTTTTTTTTTTTCTTCGAGCAGTACCCCTGAGCGCCGTTAGGTGGCTTCGGTCGACTCCGCGGGCGTCGTTCGCATCGTACTCGCCGTGATGACGTCGCAGTCACGTATAGGCGCCACCCCGGCGCTGAGCTGAAGAGAGCAACCAACCGAACACCCCCCGTCCTTTTTTGACTGGTCTTTATTCAATTTCTGTCTAACTCTTTTTGAGAATTATTCTCCTGGGGAGTTAAGGGATGTTTTCTAGGAAGACCGGTTTCAAGCTGTGCGGAATCTGTCATTGGGCAGTGTCTGAGCCGCACCTTGTGTGATTGTGGTGTTTGGAGCACGACCCGAAGTCGTTCCACGAGTACTGAGCCATACATCTGAAGTCTTTGAGTGAGTGGTCCCAAAAGCTGGTGGCACCCCAGCATGTGACTCCGCGTAGGTCCAGGTCTTGGTCAAGAGGAAGGTCCCGGGACCGGTTGCAGAGTCCAAAGTTGTTGTCCCATTCAAAGTCCTCGGGGTGATCTGGTAAGTCGTGCCATAAGAAGAAAACCAAGAAGTCGACGTGCTCTTGGACTTCTCGGCTGTCTGCAGAACCTGTGCCTGGGCCAACTTGCTGCCCCCCTTTCGAGACTACCCCTCCACCCATGCCACTATCTTACGATAGAATGGAGGGGGATCATTTGTCTCTTTTCCGGGAGGAGGCTGCGGCTTTCATGCCCAAGCCACAGAAAGGGTTCTAGTGCCAGAACTAGGCTGTGGTTGCAGTTCCTGCTACTTTCTGCACCCCTAAAAGGAAACATGCGTTCGCCCTATCCTTTGATCCTTCAGTCTCTTCCTCAAGGAGACATTCACAATGCTCACACTGGCTCAGGCCTTGTCTGCCCTGGACCCAGTAGACTGGATGATAGCATTGGATTTGCAGGACTCACATTTTCACATCCCTGTCCTGCCTGCCCACATATGTTACTTGCAGATCATGGTAGTTCTCTGTGCTCCCCTGTGGTGTTCATCAAGGTGTTGGTCGTGGTTCCAGCTCACCTGCGGATATCAGGGTTTTTAGTCTTCCCCTATCTCGATGACTGGCTGTTGAAGGTGGACCCTCCCCAGTGTCTTGTTTCCCAACTCCAGGCTACGGCAGACCTCCTGCATTCTCTGGGGTTCAATATAAATGTGCCAAGGTCATAACTGATTCCCTCTCCGACTCTTCCTTTCATCTGAGTTGTTCTGGACACAGTGCAGTTTCTGGAATATCCTCCAGAGTGACGAAGCCAGGATATGTAGACAGTAGTAATGATGTTTTAACCTCTATCCTGGATTGCGGTGAGAGTGACTGAGGCTGCTGGGCCTCTTGGCCTCCTGCATCCTGCTCGTGACACATGCCAGATGGCATATGTGGGCTCCGCAGAGCGACCTGAAGTTCCAGTGGGCTGGTCCAGGTCTCAGAGGGAAGTGTGTAAGATCTGCAGTGGTGATTAATGAACCGTGATTGGGCCAGAGACAGAACCCTCTTCCTTTCCTAACCTGATCTGAGAGTATTGACAGATGTGTCACTCCTGGGGCCGTCTGGGAGAGGCGAAGATCATATGACTCTGGCCTCCACCAGAAACAGGACTCTACATTAACATTCTGGAACTCTGTGCAATCCGGTTTACATTGAAAGCCTTTCTTCCCTCTATCAAGGGGAAGATGGTGCAGGTGTTCACTGACAACATGTGGTACTGCAACAAGCAAAGTGGGGTGGGGTCGTGGACCCTTTGTCAGGAGGGTATGCCCCTCTGGATGTGGCTGGAACAGCATCTCATATCCCTGGTGGTTCAACATTTGGCAGGCTCTCTGTATACCAGAGTGGACAGCTGAGTTGATCACGAATGGCGTCTTGATCCAGAGGTAGTGCAAGTCTCTTTCAGCAGTCGAGAGAGTCTTGGTTAGATCTGCTCGTCTCTGCCGAGAATGTGCAGTGTCAGCAGTTTTGCTCATTGGAGTTTCAAAGGCAGCAATCACTTGGAGACACTTTTCTTCTCGAGTTAAGTTCAGACCTCATGTACGCCTTTCCTTCCAAACCACTCCTGCCCAGAGTTCTCAAGAAATACCGGGCCCAAGTAATCCTTGTGGCTCTGCACTGAGCATGTAGAGTCTGGTATCCTGAGCTACTGAGCATTGCGATGGATCGTCCGATCAGGCTGCCCCTTTGGGAGGATTTTCTGTTGCAGCAGTAGGGGAAGGTTTTTCACCTGAAACTGTCCTCTTAGTCTTCTCGCATGGAGATTAAGGGGCAGCAGCTGACAATTGTTGACCTTCTTTCTGAAATCTGTAACGTCATCTTGACAGCCAGGCATCCCTCCACCAAAACGGTTTACGTCTGTCGGAAGAAATTTGTGGCATGGTGCACAGACAAGTCTGTTGACCCTCTTTCTACCCAGCTCCCTGTGGTCCTATTGTTCATTCTTTCCCTTGTTCAGGAGGTCTCTGCTTTGGGCACTCTTAATGGATATTTGTCTACTATTTCTGCTTTATTTTTTTTTACTGGTTGCCTGATCGTCCTTCTTTGTTTCAGTCGCCTCATGTACTTAGGTTCCTCAAAGGTCTTTCACACCTCTTTCCTCCATTCCCATTCATTTACCCCAATGGGATCTGAAATTGGTTTTGACGTTTTTTGATGGGTGCTTCTTTCGAGCCTCTCCACAATCGTCCTTTTAGGCTTCTCACTTTGAAAACAGCCTTTCTTGTGGCAATTACATCTGCCCGCAGAGTGAGTGTACTGCAGGCCTTATCTAAGCTGCCTTACTTTCTGTCTATCCTGACAGTGGTGATTCACACTAGGGCCTCTTTTCTGCCAACAGTGGTCCCCTCTGTTCATGTAGGCTAATCCGTCACTGTTCCTACTTTTTATGCACCCTCTCATCCTTCTAATGAAGAGGAGAGACCCCACCACCTAGACCCAAAAAGAGCGTTGCCATTCTACCTTGTTCATACAAACAAATTCTGGGTGGATGACTGTTTGTAGGGTATATGGGTGCGAAGAAAGATTTGGCAATGCAGAAGAGGATTATCTCCGCCTGGGTCATACTCTGCATTAAGATCTGCTATGCAGTGGTAATAAATCAACCCCCAGAGGGTTTGCACTCTCATTCTACCTGAGCTAAAGCTGTTACCACTGCATTAGCATGCAGAGTTCTGGCAGCAATGTGGGTATCTCTGCACACGCTTACACAAGACTACTGCCTGGACCGTTGGGTCCGTAGGGAAAGGTACTTTGCCCGTTCAGGACTTTCTTGTTTTAATATTTTGGTTTGCAGGCCCACCTCCGAAGATGGTATTGCTCGGTTATTTATTCAAAGGTAAGGAATCTTCACCTAAAAGTTTGTCAGATTAACAAGTTACTTCCTTTTGGTTATCTGGTAGAGACTGCATCTAGCTGCAAATTCCTTTCCAACCCACCCTTCCTACCCGGTCTGCAAACTGATTTCTAGTGGCAGGGACTCCCCTTTCAGGACCTTAGTTTTGGCACACCAATAGTCTGTGTTCTCAATGACTGTTTTTCTTGCGAGGAATGTCGTGTAGAGAAACTGACATTGGCGTGCCTGTGTGGCCCCCTATATGGGACCTGTAACGTCATATGCGATGCTAATGATGCCGACACGGACGCAGAGTCGATTGACACCACCTAACAGCACGCAGGGGTACTGCTCACAAAAGTGTTCTGGTTCCAGTCTGATGCCTGGGGAAAATTCAAAGGTAAGGAATCTGCAGCTAGACAGTCACTACCAGATAAGGTGTTACTGAAGGTAAGAAACTTGTCCTTCTATGCCCTTGTGCCAGGGTCCTGAGCTCTGTTTCCTACTTGTGTCCATTTTGTGGTGACTTCTAAATTGTCAATGTGCTACGAGTGATGCCTCCTCCTAAAAATGACCGGGGTGAAGTTGTGCTGTGACTCTCCCAAGACTTTCTTTTTTTTTTTTTTTTGAGAGAGAGAGAGAGAATGTTACTGAAAAACCTTAAGACTGGTGTTTGAGACTACATGATGGGCAGAGTTGTAGAAGCTTTTGATTCGTTAAATTATCAGTGACACTTTTTCCACCCATCACAGCATACATCATAGGACAATTACCCAGTGTGATGCAGTGGGTCAGTCCACTTCAGCTGTTGGCTCCCCTTTTTGTGAGTGAGGGCATTTTACTTCTGCAAAATGTAGTTGTCCTCACAGAAGAGTGCACTTTTCTTGCGAGGGCTTGGCAGCTGCAGGCACACTACTCCTGTGCTGCTTGCTTTCCGTGATATGCACGGCTCCCCATGAAAACTTGATTTTTATGTTACTATTCCAAAATCTTTTACTACACAATCGGTCAGCTTTGGTATACTTTGACAAAAAGAAAAAAAAAGATGGCCATACAGTATAACAAAAAACTTTTAAAAATAGTTGCACGTGCACACATGGGCCAGCTTCTTGTTATGGTTTTAGCGTAAAGTATGCCTAGTCCAACAAGCTTTGACAAAGCCTGGCTGGATGTTAAAAACCAGGATTATTTGCTTTGTCAGTGCTTGTTCGGAACCCTGTTAGCTGTCCCAATGCTAGTTTCTCTTGATGGCAAAAATTTGAAATGCTAGCTGTTGACAATTTTAAATGTAGACCTATATTACACACTCTTTAAAGAACTGCATAACGTTAAAATATTTGAGAAGTGCCATTATTGATTTAGTGGTGTTACTTTCCATTTGTGTTTTCTCTCTTTAGAGCATGGGTCGTTTTGTATGCCAATGCTTCTTTCTGTTTTGAAAGAGGTAACTGAGACTTGTTTGTCTCAGACTATGAATGCAACCAATGAAGACTCAACGGCACTCCTTGAAGCTGTTCAGAAGTTGTTCCAGAAAGTTTTGGAAACTGTGGCACGTAAACTGAGAAAGCAGCGAGATGAAGCTCTTCAGGTATAGTTTGCATGTTTGTAGCTATTTGTTTAATTGTGCACAAGTGCAATATTTTTCAACAAACTGACATTTTTGAAAATATGCCTATAATGCAAGCTGTGTTTGATTTGGTGATTGGGTCATATATTACTCTACCTCAAGGAATTTATGGTCGCAATATCAATACAGCTCTTGTTACCATGGGTCAATCACTCAAACTCTTTGTGAACAGGTAACATTTCAACCTCTGAGGGAACCCGGTAATAGTGAAACATACTGGTTTGAGGTAATCATGTTTCCATTTTGCAGAATGTTGTATTTCTGCTCATGCACATTTTGTGGCCATTTTTTGTGAGTATATTCATTTTTGATGGATACTACTAACTGCAGATTCCTCACCTTAGAAAACTCCCAAGCCGCAAGACTGGATCTGGAAACATTTCTTAGCAGTGCTCCTGCACACTGCTAGGTTCCACATTGGCTCAATGCCTCTATTTAAGTGACTGAGTGGAGCTGCATGCAAGTGCCTACTGTGCGTGCTGTCAGTGCCTTTCAATGCAAATCTGTAGCTCTGCTTCAAATATTATTGTCCTTCTGATGACTTCTAAAAATGAATTCCAGTGTGCTAGGGAACAATGTCACCATCTAAAATAGCAGGTTTCAAAGCTTGCCGCAAACTGTTGAAAACAGATGTTTGTAATTGACCTGTTCAGGTGTCTCTCCGGGGCTTGGGCTCATGCCACAAATTGAGATTGTGTGATAAATATGCCCACATGCAACTGAAGGTGATCAGGGCCTGAGATGTATGTTTCGGAACATAAGAAGTCAGACCTTCACCTGAGTCCCTCTTCAGGTCATGGCTGCAGACTCTGTCCTTCTCTAGAGACATGCTCAAAATCCTCGGGTAAATCAAAGCAGAAGTTCAAGTGTAGACATAAAAAGCAAGTAGGGATTTGATCTCATCTGCCACTCTGAACCTAAAGAGAATATAAAGACCCAGCTCCCTACAGTGATCTCCAGCTGGTCCTGGATTACCCCAGGATTCCCAGACTGTTGTTCACTTTGCAGCAAATTGATACCTTCAACAAGGCTGCAGATATTTGGTGCTCTTCTGGTGACCTCTGGCACACATTTGGGCCTCAACGAACCACAGAGGACCCCAGTTGGTTTACCACCAGTGGACCTGTCCACTTTTGCTGTCTGACACCTTGAGACCTACTTAAGCCCAGTGCCGACACCTGTACAGGTTTCTACCCCGGCTCTTGGACCAATGCAGGGCCCTTCTACATCGATGTCTGTACCAGCATAGGAAGAGGATCCGGTTTTGATACTGATGTCAAGACACTGAACCAACTTCAGCTCGATCTCGACTAATGTTGTGACAAGAAATAACATAAGTATGAGTGGTCGTCATGCACACTTACTCTGACCGTGTGCCTCTACCAGAGATATATGCTTGCAGAGGCTGCATAATGTTTTTGACTGATTCGAAACAAGGGACGGGATAGGATGTGAAATTGGGGATGAGTTTCTTGCCTCTCTCTACACAGATGATACCTTGTTCATGGGTTTGTTAGAAGACAGTGGGTTTGTCACTTTTCCTGAGGCAAAGTTTGACTTGACACTTGGGTCACCCATGAGAGGAAGTCCTTCCTTTGCAGTGGTAGTCTGGAAGGCAGGTGAGGTCCTGAATTTACTGTTTCCTTCAGTCGAGACCAAAACAAACTTCCTGACAGAAAATGCACAGTCTGGGCCAGCTACTTATAAGCTTTTTCTCCCTTTTAATGAAGCCCTTACTGAACCTTAATGGCCACTTGGTCAAAGCAAAGTTCCTACCCATTGGTAAATAGGCAGGTGGCCAGGCATCACAAACCTGCTTCAGGAGATACTGATTTTCTTACCAAATAGACTTGTGGTTCAAGCCTCAACCAGAAAAGTGAATTTCAATTAATTCCCTGAAGATGGAGAATCCAACAGGATTCAGAATTTTAGAAAGTGCATGGTTTTCTCTGCTAGTCTGACATTGCAGTCAGTTAATGCTGTTTGCTTACTGGGTCGTTGTACACATGCCCTGTGGAACATGGCCAGTGAGATCTGGCTGGAGGTCCCGGAGGACCCTGGGGCCTCTTTGGCTCAAAGAATTCATGATGGGAGCAGGTAAAGATGTCCTTCACATGGGTCTAGATGCTACTGATTGCTTGGGAGGGCAGCGGGTGACCGTTGTACTTCATAACACACATTGGTGCGCTTCACAGAATTTTCTAGTGATGTACAGGCCTCCCTCATGGATATGGCCTTTTGAAGTGTGTTGACTTTTTGGGTGAGAAGCCAGATTCACCTATAGAATGCTCTAAGGAAGGGAGAGCGACTCATGCTCCTTGAGTCTGTTGGCCCGTGCATAGCAATTTACACACCAATTCAAAAGGTTCATAGGCTATTTCAGAGGGCTGGCGCATATGCCTCCAATACAGCAATCACACTAGTCCTTTCCAAACTCTGGATGTGGATCTTGCAGTCAGAACGCAGGCCAGCAGTACTTCCAAACCTCTTTCTTTAATGAAACTCCTACCCAATCACTTTAGTTTACTCTTAGAGGAAAATGCCCATCCAGTGGAGGCAGAATCCATCATCTCCTCCAGGTGTGGCAATTCATTTAATCCGACAGATGGCACCAGCAGAAAACAGAGCCATGCCAGTACATAGACACTCATTATTTTACAGCAGTCTTCAATGTTCAGTTGGTTGTTCACATTAGGGGGTTCAGGCATACTGTTTATATGAATTGCCTTGTCAAAATTAACACAGTGTATATTTGCACAGATCAAATCAGTAAACTGATTCCATTTAATGTTGGTTCTGTATTCTTTACTTATAAGACTTGTGATCTGATGCATAAAGTACGGTCTCAAGCAGTACATTTCAATCTCCGCCTCAGTCATATAGATGCTTGTAGGAAAGCACCCTTTTGACCTGGTTTCTGATGTGGCTTTGACTGTTAGTGCACTGGGTCGCTGCTAACCAGGTCCCCAGTGCCAGATCTCTTCACCTAAAACTGCACAGCTTTACACAATCGGCAAACTCTTTAGCTATTACTGCAAGTCCCTAGTAAATAGTACCCCTGGTATCTAGGGGCTGGGGTGCTAGAGAAGGTCTTTGAGAGTTGCAGCACTAATTGTGCCACCCTATGGGACCCCTCACCAAAGCCCACTCAGTACTGCCATTGAAGACTGCGTGTGTTGATGCAGGCAAAATAGAAAACATGACCTGTGAGACACTCCTGTGTGTAAGACCTCCTATTACTTTGTGTGCCATGTGTAAGTCACCTCTAAGGCACGTGCATCCAGACACATGTGAGGGCATATAAGCATGAGCAGAAATGCCCCTGCTATGTCTGTCGATTCTGAGACATGGTAAGTGCACAGGGACGACAAATGCAAAAACAGATGATGGACTGAATGCAGAACAAATCAAACATTCACCCCCAGTCACAGATCTTGGTTAAATCCGTCGTTTTTTTGCTTGCCATGCCATTCCATTTTGGACCTAGCCATATGCAAATCAGTCTTGACCCTGTAACCAATGGGAACAGTCCAGCCTGAACTGCCAGGCCAGGTCCTCCCTGGACCAGAAACAAGCATCCCGGGACAGGTTTCAGGATATCACCCTTCATCAGCCAGGCTAGCTTGAATCTGGTGGCATAGCAAGCACAGGACCCACGTCTGGGCATACCCTTCCCACTTGGAGCGACAAATGCAAAAACAACAGATTTGAACAAATGAAACATTCACCCCCCCAGTCACAGATCTGGGTTCAATCCATCAGTGCACAGGGAAGCCATTTTAAATGCACCTGCTTGTCAGTGGTCTATACGAGTTCCCCGGCTACATGATGGCTTCTTTTAACATAGGGATGTTTGGATTAAAACATCTTGTATTAATAAACCCTCACTGATTCCGATGAGGGATTTATTGATATTTGAACTCAGAGGGCACTTTAGAAGAGCCCCTGAAAAACCTACCAACTGCTAGTGTTTTACCTGACTAGTCCAGCTCTGTTTGTTACCCCGTAAGGTGAGAGCCAGCGCTCTCGGAAGCCAGGGACAAAAGCCCGCACCGGGTGAGGGTGTTGGCACCTTCTCCAGGCATAATGGACATTCCAGCCTTTGTAATGCAACACAGGTCTCTCCAGATGGCAGAGATGACCAGCCCCCTTTCCTGACCCCACTTCCTAGTGGCGAGAGAGACAGGAAAATTAGTTAGACTAGGAGGTGTGCCCACATCCTGCCAGTCCCACCCCTAAGGTGGACGAGCAGAAGTGGAAACCACTATTTAAACATTTCTCCATCTTTTGGGTGGAATTTGTCCTCTAGGGTCAGGTTTATGCCCATTTCCCAACGGAAGTGGTCATAGAGAGGTTGTAATCACCCAAAAAGGTGGGCAACCAATTGGCTGTAGAAATGTATTATAGAAAAGGTCTCGATTCACCTATGAATATAAAGTCTTCTCTCCTTTGTTGGCCCAACAGTTCCTCGCATGGTACTACCTGTAACGCCCTAAATTCAGTATTCAGGTGGCACCCCTGATCCCAAGACCTCTGAAACGGATGACCTAAGAAGCCCAAGGACACCGAAGAGTCGCAGAAGAGGAGAAAAGAAGCGGCTGACCTGGTACCAACCAACCTGCCGGCCTGTCTGCAGCCCTCGACAGATTCTTCACCAAAAAGAATACTTGTCCTGCAGCTGAGTCTCCAGAAACTCAGGAGGACTGCCTGTATTAAAAAAACACTCAAGACTCCTGTGCGTAGCGGACCTGCTCACCAACAAACTCTAAAGAAAGGACTCTGAAGCCTCCAAAACCGCACAGACCCAATGCCCGAGGAGAACTCTGCACCCGCCGTCACCAACCCGATTTGGAGTGGACCACTGGTGCCAACAAGGTTCCCCAACTCATCATAGTCCATCGTGGTTTCCCACCTCCTGGACTCGCCAAAGTTGCCTGCAGCCTCTGCCGGTAGGCCCCCCTCTCCTGCAGACTCTGGTGAGAAAATCCTGACACCTGAAGCAGCCACTGCACCCGTTGCCTCTGGCCTGATCTGAAGTGGGTCCCTGGTGTCAACATCATCGCCCAGCTCTCCTGAGCTTAAGTCCACTGTGGATTCACCCCTCCTGGACTCCACAACAACACCTTTAGCCTCAAACCACAGGACCCCTCAACCATGAGTGCTCCTGAACACAGAAACCCAACACCAAACGACACCCATGCGTCTGTCACCCCTGGGCCTTGGTGAAGAGGATCAAAGGTGCACCTACGTCCCCAAGTGTAGAAAGCTCGCCTGGTGTGTGGTGGACACCTGTGGTGTTGTCACATTATACCAGGTTAAGGTATCCTCTATTAGGGAAGTATAGGCAGTGTCTAGGAAGCTGGGGCTCTCTAGGGGTAGCTGTGGATGAGCAGCCAAGACTTATATAGGAGACATGCAAAGCTTATGCAATATCACTATTGTCACACAGCTCTTACCACACATGAAAGAACCACACAGTGTTACAAAAATAAAGGTGCTTTATTATAGTAACACAACACTAGGGGTCATATGTACGAACACATTTTCCCATAGACACAAAATGGGTAAAACCCTTTGCTACATCTGGCCCTAGATTACTTATAGGCAGTCCCCCCAGCTTGAGGTGAGTACACATTACTTATATAAACAATAGCAATCAGAAATTATCATAGAAATGCCCAGCATTGGCAATACTTAGTGAAAATAGTAAGGATCCTAGGGGAGGGCCAAACCTTATGCTAAGAGAGTGGAATACGAGATTCAGTCCCCCACCTAAGGATGTGAAGTTGTTAGAGAGGAGCTGGAAGAACTAGGAACCCGAAGAGATAAGTACCTGAGTGACCCCCAGCGACCAGGAGAGCAGAGGTAAGTACCTGGTCTTCCCAAGGGCAAATAGGAGGACTTAGAAAAAGAATTGTGCAAGAACTGGACCAGTCTAGAAGAAACCAAAGGTAGATTCTGAAAGAAGAGAACCTGCAAAAGAAGGGGACAGACTCCAGTCCCCAGTGGAGTGTCCAGTGGGGGCAGAAGGTACTACCCACCCTTATGTGGCTGAAGAACCAGGTTGACTGGCAAAGAAGACCAGCTGTGGAGCCCAGGAGCTGACGAGGAGTCTCTGGAGTGGTGCAGATGGTGTCTAACGTCGGTTGTCGGGTTGCAGATGGTCAGTGGTGTTAGAGAACCACCAACAAGCCTTGGCAGTTACAAGAGGAGCAAAAGAAGAGTTTCAAGGCCGAAGAGGACCAGCAAGTCCCAAGGGACTGGACCCTTGGAGGGGGAGTCCGGGGTGACCCTCAGCAGTCAGGAGAGCCAACAGAAGCCGTCGCAGCCCCCACAGGCAACCCGTTGGCAGCAGGTAGAGTAAGTCCCAGTGAGGCCCAGTCAGCACACCTGAAGATGTCCCTAGTCGCTGGAGCAGCAGAGAGGACACTGTCCTTGGAAGGAAGAAGTGCTGGGGGCTGACTCGAAGCCTGAAGATCCCTTGCAGCAGGAGACAACACGCCTTGGTAGCTGCAAGAGTCACGGTGCACAGGGGGGGTACTGTCCTGCAAGGAGAGGCAAGGGCTCTCCGTCTCCCAAAGTTGGACAGCTGGTAGAGAGGACCAAATGGACCACACCAGACCACCACATGTGATGCAGGATCCATGCAGTTCCAGACAAGAAAGCTAGACGTCGTTGCTGTAGGTGCCTGCAGATGTAGGGGAGTGACTCCACTCCAAGAGAGATTCCTTCTTGCATCTTGGTGCAGGCTGAATTCTTGTCGAAAAATAGCTCAAGGGCCCCTGGAATGATGAGGAGAGATCACCCAGAGAAATACAAACCACATGTAAAGAAAGTCTCTCCAAAATGTATTAACGTGGGTACACATACCCTGTATTATTTATAAAGCATATTCTGGAAACCATAGATGAAACAAACAATACTTGTCGAATATAAATCCAGAAATATACATTTATTTTGATTATATCAAAAATATCTGTTATTTACAAATTCTTCAAAACGATGAAGAATTAAATAAATAATATAGTTCTAACAAAATCACTGGAGGTCCAAAAGGAAAACATCTACTCTCATTCCATCACTCATATAGGAAAACAATTAACCATGACACCATCCAAAAAAATGTAGAAATAAACGGTAACCTAAATATAAATAAAGGCACAAGAAATTTGAAGCAAAATATAGAATATTAAGGTAACAGAATATAATAACTATACTAGACAATAAATCAGTTGTTCATGACCGTGTTAAACGTACAAAAAAAATAAGGCATTAGAGATCAAACTGATTATGCTGAAATCTAAATTGCGGATAAGGTACTAGTTGTCCTTCTATATTCTTTTAAATGGCCAAACAATACTGGTAGTCCAATCTCAGTGCCATGTTCTAATTAAGTCCGAGTAACCTGATGGTGATCGACTGCTTCTCTGTGCTTTTATCAACACAAAGATAAATACGTAATTATTTTGCTTCCTGTTAATCTTAAATGAATGTAAATGATCTCCTCATGTTGCCATCTGTTTTTATATTTGCAGACGCCTGGTCGTAAATCACTGCAGTGTCAATTTCATAGGTTCTTGTTAAGTGCTATTTGGCACTAATGTGCCTGGTGATGTGCATTTCGGTAATATATATATATATATATATACTCAACCTCCAAGAAACCCTAGGTATAAAGACAATAATAAGTTTATGGCTCCCAGGATAATAATGACATAGCCAACTAACATGCAGACCTTAAAGTAGACTGGAAAATCTAAAACCAATAAATGGACACACTTAGAAGTGACATGAAACTAAAAACCGATGCACTGTAATCATGCAATTAGACAACCCAAACGCGTGTGAGAACAAAGGAATAAAATGAAGTGTAGTAACCGCCACCGCATCTACTCTAATATGATAGAGATATTGTCAGCTTCATCGTACCTATTTTGTCCAAAGAAAGATAACAGATGCTCATAAACGTGTAAGGCCCTCTTTGTATAGTTTGAAGTAGTAGACAGATGAAATCTGAAAAATAATCAATGACCTCAAAAATTGGACGCCTAAGCTACGAGTCTTACAGAGAGCTAACGTAATGTATAGAGCTTACTTAATGAAACCAAAAAACTGTTAACTAACGAGAGTATGCTTAATACAGACCTAAAAAGCGATAGAAAAATGAGTAAATGAAACACTATATAGCGTCTCCTTTTTGCAGGGTTATCTAGAGCTCTTTGCATACGGTGTAGTTGTAAGCTGTTAGTTTGACTTACTTGGATATCTAGAGTTTTGATGTATCCTTCTGTCCTTCAAAGAGAAACAACTCTCTGCTCCTCATGTTGTTTACATGAAGTCTTGTCGAGCCCCAAAGGATGCACAGTCGGGGAAATGTTGAGGTTGCTGGAAGGAGCCAGAGAAACAATGTTGCAAAGCAAAGTTGTTGCTGGAGTTGCAGCCTTGTCGGTTCCTGAAGAGTTCAGTTGCAGTTCCAGTGGCCAGAAGTCAAAGTAAACATTGCAGAAGAGTCCTGGTGGAGTCTTGCATGTCGAATCTGAGGACCCACCTGCAAGGGAGACCCTAAATAGCCCAGAAGGGCGATTGGTCACCTAGCAAGGTGACCACCTATCAGGAGGGGGCTGCGATGTCACCTGCCTGACCTGGCCACTCAGATGCTCCCAGGGGCCTCTGCACATCTTAGTTTCAAGATGGCAGAATCAAGTGGCCACCTGGAGGAGCTCTGGGCAGCCACCCAGGGGTGGTGATGGACTGGGGAGGGCCACTCCCCTTTCCTTTGTCCAGTTTCATGCCAGAGCTGGTACCGGGGTCCCTGGACTGGTGCAAACTGGTTTATGCACAGAGTGCACCAAATGTGCCCTTCAAAGCAAACCGGTGGTTTGGGAAGACTACCTCTCCCAAGCCTTGTAACACCTATTTCCAAGGGAGTGTGTGTTGGCTCCCTCTCCCACAGGAAATACTTTTTATTCTGCCTTATCCTGCTTGAGCTGGTCAAGCAGCAGGAGGAAACATACCATTCTGAGGGTTGGCAACAGTGTGGGCTACCTGGAAAAGCCTAGAAGACTGGTAGGAGCAATGAAGGGGGGGGGTCTTCTAAGGAGCCCCCAGAGTGCATGGAATCATGCATCCAAATCTGGCAACAATATTGGGGTATGATTCCGACATGTTTGATACCAAACATGCCCAGGTTCGGAGTTAACAATTTGTAGCTGGACATGGGTAAGCCAGTGCATGGGTAAAATTTCTTCCACGCACTTCATGAAATTGAACTTGAGTTCGCAGGGGCACCTCTGTTCCTGCCCTCTGGGCTAGGACAGCTTACCATAAGGGTGACTTACACCTTTGGTGAAAGGGTGCATGCACCTTTTCACGCAGGTTGCATTGGGAGGCCTGCAGACACATTTTGCATGGGGAGCCCCTGGTGTCCCAATTCCTTGGGTACCTAGGTACCATATACTAGGGACTTATAAGGGGGCACCAGTATTCCAATTGTGGGGTGTACAAAGTGCTAGGGAACCAAATTTAGAGGGAGAGAGCACAATCACTGGGCTCCTGGTTAGCAGTATCCCAGTGAAAACAGTATAGGCACACTGATAGCAGGCAAAAAGTGAGAGTAACCATGCTAAAAACAGTGACTTTCCTACACCGTGAACCTCACGTTTGTTACCTACCTGTTGGTTTTCCCCGACTGGCTTCCTAGCCCGAGCCTGCTGCCCGTTTCCACAGAGACCGGTCATCTTTGAAAGACATTGTGCACCCAACGCCATACTACACCTCTGTACCAGGCTGCCCCAGTACTGCCCGGAGTGACCGGTTAGTGTTGTCCTGACCCTTGCCCAGTTTTTACCTTCAGTCTTAGAGATTCGTCTCGTAAGTCATCGTAAAGTTCGATTTGCTGAACTTGTTTTTCCTCCCATAGGGTAACATTGCAGAACTCGGAGATTGCACTTTGTCCACTTTCGCAAGTGAAAAGAATTCATACTTAAAAACGTGCTTACCTTGTAACGAAGTTTTTGGTTCCAAAGTGTATATAAAAAGAAGAGTTATTTTTCTAATTTGGTCTGATTTCTTCTGTCTGTGTCTCTCATTCATTGCCTTTGTGAGTGCAACAAAAGCTTAGCACTACCCTCTTATAAGCCTAACTACTCACCCACACTGCCCCAAAATAGTGTTAGTACTGTCTACCTTTGCCTCTGTAAACCAGTTGAGGATCCACTGGGCTCTCTGCATGGTGTATTTATTTTTAGTGCACCATATAGAGAGCCAGCTCCCTACATTGAGTCACTCACTTTTTTCTTCCACCCCAACAACATAGGAAAATGGGTCAACCCACTTCAGTCATTGGATAACTTCACTGTGAGTGGTGGCATTCTGCCCTTTCACAAGGGGCAAATACGCAGTTGAACTTAAAGCCCAACTGTCCCAGGGAGTGCTTTGGCAATGTGATGCGCGCTTTGGAGACAAACGGTTATTTTTGCCAATTTCTTTTTATCAAGGCCCGAAAGCTTCCCCTACAATAAAGTTTTCAAAATCTATGGTAAAACAGAACAAACATTGACAAAGCGAAAATGCTGTCAGCAAACGCAGCCAATGCTCGTGTTCTGCTTGAGTCATGGAAGTTAATGTTCTGAAAATGTTTACTGTTTTGTTGTTGGTTTAAATCTCTGCTGAGAGAATAAAATCAATAAGGAAATGCATAATTCGTCGTCTTTGGTTCTCATAGAATTACAGCTTGTATTTTAACAGTAAACTCTTTAGTTTTTCAAAACTGTTTTTCCGAAATATCCTTACCATAAAGGAGCCACTTAACGCAGCATGTTGTTTTTTTCTTTTTGTACTACAATAATTTGTTAAACGAAAGAGTTAATCTCTCTACATGTAATCACACATTATGAAGCATAGATGTTTTTAAAAGTGACTTGAATCAAACTCGGATTATGTTTTGAGGTTTTTTTTTTGCATCAAACTATTGCCTGTAATTGCTGTTTCATTTCGCACCATATTTATTCTACATATTTGTGTTAGAGCGGAGAAGCATGATGGGGACTTGTGCTTTTTGGGGAAGGTAATGTTGTTACAATGTACTGTAAGGAATATAATGCACTTTGTTGTATTTATAGGGATATTTCAAATCACCGTGGGCTTCCTTAACCTTGTTAATGAAATCGTCCTTTGGCCTCGTTCCTCTAAAGTGCAGTATGGGATGTCGTGTCCCCTTTCGCACCTTATAGGGATTTTCCAAGTCATGTAGGAGTTCCGTGACAAATACATTAACAAGGCTGAAGGCAGAGTTCCTTTATTAGGTCAAGGAACTCTGAGGCGATTGGCAGTATCCTTTTAATGTTGGGCAGAATTCATTATGACGTCACAACTGAACTGTGACTTATCACAGTTAAACAGCTGCTTTATTTTATTTTTATTACAGATGACTAGTCACAATTTCACTGTAAAAAAAGACCTTTAATACAGGGTTTGTATGCTTATACGTAATATATGTTTGACGTACACTAAATGTTACTGCATGCCATGTATAATGTTGCCCATAATTAATACTAGATTCATTTAGATAATCAGATTTGTATATATTTTTTTAATACTTTCATCAGAATAAGTAGCACCTCCAGCATACATTATTCAGAATAAACAAATGGGTTCCCATTTTATTTTCAGTTGCTGCGCTCCATTCAAGAGCCACTCGCGGATTTCATTCACACTGTTCAGTACTGGCATTCTGTGTGTACGGATGTTCACCATGGAGTTCTTTCTACACTCCTTGCCGCAGTTGTCGTAGAAATAAGCTACACATTACGAAAGGTAAATATACTGAATGGATGCTTGATCTCAACATTGTTAGGTTGAAATATTATTTGTACACTTTTGTTTCACTTTAGGCGTGGCTGTGGGCTGATATCCTCACAGACTGAGTTGCAGGGTGTTCATTGATTTTTTTTTTCTTCTTTCTTTTAGTGCTGCGCAGGATACTGGTGCAAGTAATTTTCACGGTTAATAGGTGGTCCATGATCTGCCACTTTATAGACCGAATATCATAGTGTGCGCTTTTAGCAACAATGACATAATTGATTCTCAGTGGTCTCGCCAATCACTGTGTCTTCTTGAACTGCAAAGTTGAATACAGAGATATTTGACGCTAGGAAAATTTTCTCTGCTGAAATGCATAGAGTGGAAGGTATTTTTAAGAGGCAAAACTGTGACCAAATGATACATTCTTTGTATCTGATAGAGACATAGTTGCAGATTCCTTACCTGTGAATTCTCTTAAAGTGTCATACTGGATCCAGAAGTTTTTTTTGGTCGTGGGTAGTAACCCTGAGTGGTAGGTGGCACCTATTGGCTCTGCGTTTGTCATCAGCGTCGTCCATACCAGTAAGGACGTCGTGGTACCTATTTGGTGTCACCCAGGCCACAGATGTCAGTTCTTTTCTTTCTACGGCAGCCTGCGCTGATCTGAGGGAAGAGCTACCTCTCAGTTGTTTTTTGACTGAGCATTCTTGACTTTTTGTCAAATATTTTTGAGGTTTACCTCCTGGTTGGTCGAGGATGTCATCACGCAAGACAGTTTTTAAGACAGATCCTGGGATAGAGTAATGTTGGTGATGGATGCACCCCTCTTCTGTTTGTGGTGTCTGGAGTGCGACCACGACCCAAAGAGATGCTCGAGTGCCAGACCATGCATCCGAAGACTTTGAGGGAGCGGCCCCTAAAGCTGATGGCTGCCCGGGATGTGACTCCCCGCAGGTTGAGAGGAAAGTCCCAGGACTGGTTGTGAAGTCTGAAGTTATCACCGTTGTCGCTGTCCAAGTCCTCTGGACGATTGGGTAACTCAAGGCACAAGAAAAAAAGCAAGATGTTGAAGCACTTTTCCTTGTCCGTCAGCTGATGCGACGAGGGAGCACCAGCATTCTGAGCCTCGCTCTTCGGAACCTGCAGCTGATCCGGCTATGCGCCTCCCCAACTTTCCAGGAGCAGGACTGACACCTGCCCAACTGAAAGTACCATGAGGCCATGCATCAAATTTTTGGGTAGTCCTTCAGGCCCCACAGAGTCCGAGGGGGGCCCCACCTGGTACATACATACAGACAGTTTCGGCCTGTGCTCCGATGGGCCCCCGAGGATTAATCAATCAATCAGCAAAATTTATAGAATACAACTTTTCTCCCATAGGGTCTCAAGGTGCTAGCAGGAGACCGGGGTCAGTTGAAGAGCCAGGTCATTAGGTCCTTCCAAAACTGAGCCAGCGATGGGGCCTGCCTGAAGTGTAGAGGCATCGTGTCCCAGGTCTGCGCAGCAAGGTAGGAGAAGGATCCTCCTTCCTGCTGTGCTCTTCTGGGTCCTAGAGATGGTAGCGAGGGCCAGTTGCGCTGAGCGGAGTTGCCTATTGGTGGATGTAGAAGGAGAGGCTGTGGTTGAGGTAGGAAGGTCCGACATTGTGGAGGGCCTTGCATGCGTCCGTCAGGAGTTTGAAGGTGGATCCGGACCAACGCTGGTCACACTGTCTCGACACTCCCCGGCGCTGGTCCTGATGTCAACACTGCTTCTGCCCATCGGCGGCAGCTTTGCCTCCTAGATCAGAGCCTGAGCCCTATTCTGTTGGGCTAGACCTGGGGGGATACTGGGAGGGGTTCACTGGATCCTTTAGAGTACCAGCCCTATGAGTGAGAAAATGGACTAGTGTGAGGATTTGGGTGCGGCCAGTGGACTGGACACATCTCCAGATACTGGTATGCTTTCTTCCTCTACCATGGCTACAGAGGAGGGAGCTTCTTATGCAATGGTAGTGAGGAGGGCAACTGAGGCCCTGGCTCTTCACCTACCCTAGGTGGCAGTGAAGATTAATCTCTTGACACAGGTGCTGCAACCATTAGCTTCCAAATCTGAACCCCTGCTCCTGTTCAGTGATGCCCTCACGGACGTCCTTTTAGGGTTCCTGGTCCTAACCCAGCACAAGGGCTGTTTTGAATAGGATGATTGCCAGCCGCCATTGACCTGCACCTGCGTACCTAGCCCCATCTTGCAACACCCCACCCCTGAGAGCTCGGTTGTCCAAGCCTCAGCTTCCCACCGCACATTCCCTACTGCTCCCCCAGATAGGGAATTCAAGAAGTTGGACTCCCCTGGGAAGAAGATGTTTGCTTCTATCAGCCTGGCATTGCTGTCTGTAAACCTGCATGCCTTTTGGCAGTTATTACCACACTCTGTGGGACATGGTTGCAAAACTGCTGCCATAGGTCCTGCAGGAGGCCCGAGTTGTACTCTCTCAGGCTGTTGCAGACAGGAGAGTGTAGTAAGCTGGGTTCGAATTGTAGCTACCCCAATTCGCCTGGTGTCCGTGTGTTTAGACTGTAGTGCACTGGGGTCCTGCGCACCACAACCCCAGTGCCTGTGCGCGCTCTCCTCTAAATTTGGTTGCTGGTAAACTTTACACCCCACAGTTGGTTTACTGGTGCACACATGTAAGTCCCTAGTATGTGGTAGATAGGTACCTAGAGCATTGGTACACCAGGGCTCTCCCATGGGCTTCAGCATGTATTGTGCCACCCATTGGAGCCCATGCAAACTGTGTCTGCAGGGCTGCTATTGATGTCTGCTTGAAATGGTGCATGCATCTTTCGCCACCGACATCAGGCTTATCTTATATCCTGGTCACTACACTTAGATACTATGGGCCTCATTACAACCCTGGTGGTCAAAGACCGCCAGGGTTGTTTTGGCGATTGTACCACCAACAGGCTGGCGGTACAATTTGCCGTATTATGACCGCGGCGGTAGTGCCGGGGTCGCACCGCCGGGACCGGCGGTTTCCCGCGATTGTTGTCCCGGCGGTTATAATCCGCCAGGGCAGCGCTGGTTGCAGCACTGCCCTGGGGATTGACTCCCCTTCCCGCCAGCCTGTCCATGGCAGTAGAGACCGCCATGGAAAGGCTGGCGGGAAGGGGAGTCGAGGGGCCCCTGGGGGCCCATACACTGCCGATGCACTTGGCATGGGCAGTGCAGGGGCCACCAGGCACAGCCCCACCTTGCTTTTTACTGTCTGCACAGCAGACAGTGAAAAGCGCGACAGGTGCAGCTGCACCCGTTGCACGGCCGCAACACCTCCAGCTCCATTAGGAGCCAGCTCCAATGTTACGGCCGTAATGCGGCCGGTGGGAGTGCGGCCGCATAGGCGGCTGCTTGGCTGTCCAACCTTGACGGGCGGCCTCTGCCGCCTGCCAAGGTTGTAATGAGGGCCTATGTCTCCCCTCTGATAGGCCCTTCAGCCTAGGGGCAGGGTGCATGTCCCTAAATGAGAGGGTACCTTTGCATGAGCAGGGTACCCCTACAAACTCCAGTCTCCATTCCCTGGTATTTGTTTGGGCGGGGGATCCATCTTCAGGTATGTAGTGGATACTGGTCAATATGAGTGGTCCAATTACATAATGGCTTTTCCAAACCTAGACATGTTTGTTATCAAACATGTTGGAATCATTCAACTACACAGATTCCAGTACTAGTTGCACGATCCCCTGTACTCTGGGGGTTCCTTAGAGGATCACCCAGTTCTGCCTGTGCATCTTTATGGAGTCTGGCTGCCAACCCACACTTCTGCCGACCCCAGACACTGTTTTGCCCTCCTGCTGGTGAGTAGGATTCACGCAGCAGAAGGCTGAAAAAAGGAATCCCTGCAAGGGACAGGTGGGATCTCCTTCCCCTTCGTATTAGGTGTCTATGGGCTGGGGTGGCCTCTGAGTGCCATGAGACCGCTTTGAAGGGCACATTTGGTGCCCTCCTTGCATAATACGGTTTGCACCAGTTCAGGAACCCCCAGTTCCAGCTCTGGAGCGAAACCACACAAAAGACAGGGGAGTGACCAACCCGCTGTCCATCTTCCAACCTTCCAGAGAGGCGCACAGAGCTCTGTCAGGTGGCCGGTTGATTCTGCCATCTTGGAAACGAAGTAGGCAGAGGCCCCTGGGAGCCTTTGACTGGCTAGGCCAGGTAGATTACATTCCTGACCGTCTGATAGGTGGTTCACTTCAGAGAGTGACCAATCCCCTTTTAGGGTTACTTAAGGGCTCCCCCAAGGATGGGTCCTCTGATTCTCCGAGCAACACTCTATAATAAACTCTCCTGAAGACATCTTCTGCTCCTGGCCTGTGGAACCGCTGCTGGTCTCCGTTGGAACCTAAACAAATCTGCTTCTAGTGGGAAGGTTCCCATTGCTACATTGTTTCTCGAGATCCTGCAAGAATTCTACAACATCCAAGGCTGTGCATCCTCCAGGGTCACAAGGACTCTGTTTGCACCTGGAAGCAGGAAGGAATCTCCCTTGGAGTGAAGGAGTCACTCCCCTGCATCTGTACGCACCTCAAGACAACAGCGACTGGCTGGTGGATCCTACTGTCTCACGATCAACATCAAGGCTCTGCTCACAGGTGGTGGTTCTGTCGACCTCTTCAAGTCCCTCCTGTCTTCTGATCCTCTCGGGAGACTGTGGGCCAAGCTGCAGCCACTAGCACAGCACCCCTTTGCACTGCAACTGTTGCTCTTGACAAGGCTTGTTGGCTCTTCCACCAAGAGTTCTTCAGGCACCAAGAAGCCCCAGCCTCCAGCACTCTGCAACTCGAAGATCAATCTGTGTTCTGCAGCTGTTGCAACGTGGGACGTCTGTTTTGTTGTGCTGCTGAAACCTCCTTGTGACTCCCTGTGTCCATCGCCTGTGGGTCACTTGTAGGGGCTCCGACGAGGGCCAGCCCCGACTCCCGTTCAAGGGTAGTTTCTCCTGGATCTTGCTGATCGCCAAAAACCCGCAAATCCATCTTCAGCTCCTGCTTGCATTTGCCAATGCTTGTTGGTGGCCTCGCTGTTCACTGACCCTCCTGCAATCCATCCTCCTGACTCTTAGGATCTTCTGCAGCTCCTGGACCCTGCAGCTGGACTTCTTCCTTCACCAACGTGCAGGAACGTCACCTCGGGGAGGATGGACATTGCCACCTGCACCACCTGGGCACCTCCGATGGTGCTGGACTTAGCCCCCTTCCTTTTGAGGTCTCCTCTGTCTGAAATCCGTCCTGGGGTCCACTGGCCTGCTCCACAGGTTGCTACAGCAGCTGGACAACCAAGGCCTCCATTGACTTTAGCAAGGGTATCTGACATCCTTTCACCCCTATTTATCCGTATCCTCTGGTGTAGGCACTCCTGTCTTCTGGGTATCCTTTGGTGGGGACACTCTCCCAACCTTCCTCCTGTCTTTAGGTTTTCTTTGGGTCCACTGTGGAGGTTCCTGAAACTGATGAATTCCAACCGTTACTTCCCTATGTTAGCCTATGGGACGACCGGATAGGTAATCCCTCTGCTCCTTATCGCTGAGGACACTTGCTGTACTAACCAATGGTGTTTTTGTTCTTCCCCAGCTCCTAGCTAACTACCACACTTATCTTGGTTGGGTTCATTATTTCGCATTCCACTTACTTAGTATATGGTTTGGCCACCACCTCCCCCTCCCCCATAGGGCCCTCTACATTTTATGCTATTGCTACTTGTTATTTGGTGTATATATCGTGTGTTGATATCTCCAAACAGAGATATACCAATGCTAGTAGTCTAGTAGTTACTACTGTAATAAAGAACCCTTTATTTTTGCTACACTTGTATGGTTCTTTCTTGTGTGGGTATCCCGAGCTCTTGAGCATGCCCATTGATCCTCCAATCAGACTGCCCCTTTGGGAGGATCTTCTGTCAGAGCAGCAGGAGAGGGTTCTCCTCCTGAACCTATCCAGTCTCCGCCTTCTTGCATGGAGATTGAGCCGCAGCAGTTGAGAGCTTTTGACCTTCCATCAGAAGTCTGTAATGTAATCTTGGCAGCTAAGCGTCCCTCCACCAAAACGGTATACGCCTGTCGCCGGAAGATATTTGTGGCATGGTGCACAGGCAAGTCTGTTGACACTCCTTTCTGCCACTCTTTCTAAGGTTCTATTGTTCATACTTTCACTGGCCCAGCAGTACTCTCCTATGGGTGTTTTCGAAGGATATCTGTCTGCCATTTATGCTTTTTTTGTGGTTGCCTGATCAACCTTCCCTGTTTAAGTCTCCCATTGTAAATAGGTTCATTAAGGGCCTTACTCATATGTTTCCTCCTTCCCCATTAATTATTCTTCAATGGAATTTTAATTTTGTTCTGACATTCCTGATGTGCGCTCGTTTAGAGCCTCTTCACAATTGTACTCTCAGGCTTCTAACTTTGAAAACAGCCTACCTTGTGGCCATTACATCTGCCCTCGGGGTGAGTGAGCTGCAGGCATTGTCATCTAAGCCACCCTTCCTTTCAATCTAGCCTGACAATGTGGTGCTTCACATTAGGGCCTCTTTTTTCCCCCCAAAAGTGGTTACACCCTTCCATGTAGGCCAACCCATCACCTTGCACCCCCTCATCCTTCTAGGGAAGAGGTGAGAATCCGCCACCTGAACCCAAAAAGAACATTGTGGTTCGATCTTGATTGTGCCAAAGACTTCTGGGTGGATGATCAACTCTTTGTTGGTTATGTGGAGACGAGGAAAGGTCAGGAACTTCAGAAGAGAACCATCTCCAGATAGGCCGTACTCTGCATTAAAATGTGCTACGCACTGTCTAAGAAGCAACCCCATGAGGGGTTGTGTGCTCATTCTGCCAGAGCTAAAGCTGTGACCACTGCGTTAGCATGCAGAGTTCCAGTACTTGACATCTGTCAGGCGGCAACTTGGGCATCCCTGCACATGTTTGCTAAACCCTACTGCCTGGACGGTCCGGTCCGTATAGCTGGGCACTTTGCCCGTTCAGTCCTGCAGGACTTTCTAGTGTGATCTTAGTTCACAGACCCACCTCCAGGGATGGTATTGCTAAGGAATCTGCAAATGGATGTCTCTATCAGATGGACAAGTTACTTACCTTCGGTAACACCTTATGTGATAGAGACAATATCTACTTGCAGATTCCTTACTGACCCTCCCTTCTGCGATCTGATTTCTAGGGACAGGGATTCCCTTTTCAGGGCCCTATTTTTGAAGCACCAATGTTGAGTGTTCTTCATGGCGCTGAACTTCTGGCGTGGAGTTGTGAAAAGAAACTGACGTCCGTGTGCTGGTGCCTATATTAGAACAATGATGTCCTATTCAGCGATGACTATGCCAATGACGGATGCAGAGCTGATCAACGCCACCTAATGGTGTGCTGGATTACTGCTCGAGAAAAATCTCCAGATTCAGACTGACACCTTGGGAATATTCTGAGATGAGGAATCTGCAGCTAGCTATTGTCTCCAGATAAGGCATTACTGAAGGTAAGTAACTGGTCCTTATCTGCCATTTCTGCTTTCTTCTGGTTGCCTGATCAGCCATCCTTGTTTAAGTCTCCTATTGTACATATGTTCCTCAAAGGTCTTACTCATCTATTCCTTCCATCCCCATTCATTATGCCCAAGTGGGGTCCTGATTTGGTTCTGACTTTTTTGATGTGCTGTCCTTTCAAGCCCCTTCACAACTTGACCCCTCAGGCTTCTCACATTGAAAACAGCCTTCCTTGGTCAGTTACATCAGCTTGCAGGGTGAGTGAGCTGCAGGTCTTATCATCTAAACGTCCTCTACCTCTATATATGTTCTGACAAAGCAGTGGTTTGCACTAGGTCCTCTTTCCTGTCAAAAGTGGTCATGCCGTTTCGTGTAGGCTAATCAATTAGCTTGCCCACTTTTACAACCCCCACATCCTTCTGAGGAAGAGAAGAGATTTCACCACCTGGTCCCAAAAGGAGCGTTGGCGTTCTACCTAGATCATACCTGTGATTTCCTGGTAGACGACCAACTGTTCGTGGGGTATGTTGGAGTGAAGAAAGGTCGGTTGGTGCAGATGGGAACGATTGCTTGTTGGGTTGTGCTCTACACCAGTGGTTCCCAACCTGTGGTCCGTGGACCCCCAGGGGTCCGTGACACATTCCCAGGGGGTCCGCAGGACTGGGTTGGGAGAAAGACACTTCTCCAGTGGGGCCTCTGACAAACACGTGCCTCCTGTTTTTATGTTTATTACTTCCTTTGTTAAGCAGTTTTAAAAGCACTGCAAAGCTCGTGTACAACAAAAATAAGTGTCAAGAGAACTCTATTGATTAATGTACCTGCTGGAGAGGAATGAGAGTTTTGGGCAGTGGCAGTTTTGACTCAAAGGTAGCGCAGATGGTTAATATGCCTGCTGCAAAGAACGTGTATCATGCAAAGAACAGTATTTTATGAGCATGGCACAGTGGGTTACTGCTTTTGTCACAGGGATTCTTTTATTACTTTGCAGTTCATAATAATAATCTAGCACAGTGAGCTATGAACTGCTGTTAAACAGCTACATGCAAACCGCATGGCACAAATTAGAAAGTTGTTTTTCCCTAGTCTTTCATTTTCCTTCTGCTGCTAAAAAAGGTTTGTTTCTGTAGAAATACACTCTTATTACTAACGTCCTCGCTAATCACTGTGCTGTGTTCTCAATCCTAAGTTTGTGCTGCTCCAGACCAAGCACTCTTAGAAAATGCCTACCAGTGTGGATGACATGTGAATCCTACCCCTTGTAGTCCCCTGTATAGTGCCCTGACACCCTACAGTGGTATGAGAGGTGCTTTAAAACAAATGAAGTACATGTGACAGAGAGGCTAGGGAGAGATGAGAGGGCCCCTATGGTTTACTTCCTTTCCCCAACACTCATTTATGTGAAAAACCTTTCTCAGATCTTACATACCTAAAAAATATCAAAACAGAAATCGCTCCGGAAATGTAGAATCTGACCTGAGGATTCACCTTTCCTAAATAAAACCAAACAATGAAAAGGTAGTCGCCAAGATGCAGCGCCAACCTTCCCAATAAAATGTTTTGAATTTTGCATATTTTTTTCAATATAAAATAATTATATCTTTAGTAATTTGAGTATTTGTTTGGTGTGTACTTGTTATATTTTTTGCAAATTATTATTTTAATGTTTGAAATTTAAATCGTACAAATTGCTGGGGGTCCCCGGCTTCCAGTAATGATTTATTGGGGGTCCTCAGGAGTCAAAAGGTTGGGAAACACTGCTTTACACCAAGATCTGCTATGCACTGGCCAAAAGGCAACCTGAAGGCTTGTGTGCTTGATCCACCAGATCTAAAGCTGCAACCACTGCTTTAGCTTGTGGAGTGCCAGTCCTGAACATCTGCCAGGCAGCAATTGGGCCTCTTTGCACATGTTTACTAAAAATAACTGCCTGGACAGTCAGGTCTGTAGAGATTGGCACTTTGGTTGATAAGTCCTCCAGGAGTTTCTTGCTTGAAATTGGCTCATAGACCCACCTCCAAGACTAATATTGCTTGGGTATCTATTCACAGGCAAGAATCTGCCGCTAGAAGTCTCTTTCAGATAGACAAGTTACTTACCTTCAGTAAAGCCTAATCCGGGAGAGACTATATTTAGCTACAGGTTTCCTTACCAATCCTCCCCACTCTGTGAACAGCTTTCTAGGGAGCATCAACGTCCTTTTCAGGGTCCTAGTTTTGACAGTCTAGTCGGTCAGTGATCTTAATGGCTCTTTGCTTCTGGGATGGAAAGTTGTGAAAAGAAAGTGACGTCAGAGCGCCTGGGTGACATCTATGAAGGAAAAGGAACGTAATTTCTGGCCCTGAAGACGTATACACTGCCGATTTATGCCACCTACTGGGGTACTGCCCACAAACAATCTTCCGGATCCAGTTTGACGCCTGGGGAGAATTCACAGGTAAAGAATCTGTAGGTAGAGGTAGTCTCTACCAGATAAGGCAGTATTGAGGGTAAGTGCTTCAGTGCCCGATAGAGGTGGGCAGCAGTGTGGTGGTAATGTATACTTCAGTCTCTAAATGCTAATCACCTTCGTATGCAAGCAAGATGTGATGTAGAATGTATTAATAATCAGAAAATGACATCATAAGTATACTCTAATTATTTTTACAGGTGACAGCACAGTAGTAGTGGACTCAAACCAGAAAGTCCTGCAGGACCGTGTGGGTAAAATGAACCTGACCATCCAGACAATAAGGCGTTGGAGTGTATGGAGAGATGTAGCGAACAGGCAAATATCTAGGACAGGGATTTGCATGCTAACTCAGTAGTAGCAGCTTTGGCCCTGGTAGAATGGGCTTGTAGTACTTTCAGAAGTTGCTTTTTGGCAAGTGTGTTGCAGATGTTAATGCAGAGAATGTTAGAACAGATAAATAAGTCATCTTTATACAATTGTTAAGGCCAATCCAATGCTGTTCTCCACTTCAGCAACAATTAGTATTAGATGTAACTGTCATTTTTATCCCCAGCGGGTCAAATACTTGTTGTGAATAGTCCTTCAGCTATTGCCCTAGTATATGTCAATCATGGAGTATCCAAGAAACCCCCAACCTTAAGGGTTTTAAAAACACAAAAAAAAACAACAACAAAAATGAAATGTGTTGTGAAACTTACACAGATGAGCTTGAAGTCCTGTCTTAGAGGTTATTATTTATTCTTCAGTTATCACAGACACCATTGTAAGTCCTTTTGGCAGCCAGAAGTCATCAGTACTACAAAAAGACCTCCTTCCAGAGTTTTTGGACATCAATGGGAACCACTTCGAATTTAGAGCTTAATGGCAGCTCAGACTTCATTTACAGCTCTGATAATAGCTACGGCATATCCAACTCCAGTTTCTACTAGGACTGGTTCAATGGGTGCTTCACCAAGAGGACCAGAGGTACCCTTCAGGACCTTAAAGCAAGATTCTAGCATCAAAGAATCCTTCAGAGCCTCCCTCTACCTCCGTCCCAATGTCATCCCTCCAACTATTGTGCCCATGCTGACCTTGAGGGCCAAAGCACCCCTCAATCGTTGCATAAACTTTAGCCCGGATGTTAGTTCACTGATTTCACGGGTTCTTGATGCGATGATTCCCATTGCAAAAACTCTTGATTCAATCTCTGTTGGTTGCTTGGATTCTAAAAGATGGTCATCAGTTGAGTTGATTTGATTGAGAAACACTGCTGAGTCTTTGGACAAGCACTATCTGGTCCTTGAGTCTGAGATTAAAGTCATGCCCAGTTTGGTTAAGGGGTTCATCGTACATCTAAGAGCGCAGGACAATATCGAAGAAATTCAACTTGTACCAGCAAAGATGAAAAATTGATATTACACAGCATTTCAAGGCAACTAAGAGCCCAGATGTCAATGGCTTTATCTGTTTAATTTCGCCAGTCTCACTTTGTGTCTTAGAAAAATTACCTGTGTTAACAAAATGTTACCATAACACAGGAACCCGGGATCTGAACACTATACCTTTAGCGCCAAAAATGTTTATGTTGAGGTGAGTCACAGAGATCCAGCCAAGGGAAGTAGAATCCACTGATGTGCTTCCAGAAGATGGTGTTACCTTAATTTGCAATAAAAAAAATTAAGAAACTTCACAATCTAAAGAGACTCTGCCGAACGCAACCTATTTCGAGGGAAGCCATTTTACCCCACCCAGTAAAACATGGGCTACCAAAAAACTATCTGAAAAGTACAAAAAAGTTCGGTCATGGGGCTTTTCCTATCCTGCTAGCTGATCAACCCCTCTTTACTCCATCCCAGTCCTCCTTCAGCACCCATAATTAAGACACTGCTAAACCGCTGTCAGCAGTTGTCTACCGCACCACTGGCAAGCTCCTCAAATTCAACCTCTAGGATTCTCATCAGGGCCCACAGTATCAATACTTAGCTGAGTAAGTAGCCAGTCGCTGATAATTCACTCCAGTTAGCCTCAAATGCTAATTGCCTGAAAATGTTAAGTTTGGATATTGCTGGCAATAATCTCATTAGTGCCACAGTTATCACCCTAAGCATTCTTGCCGGTGGCCTGGTGTCACGGAAGACATGCAGTAGTCTCTGCACAAATGTTTCCAACAACAGGTGTCACTTGAAGGTACCATAAATCCTTTAAGTGGCTTGTTAGCCAAAGTTTTAGCTCCCTAACATTTACCACTACTTCAG
Source organism: Pleurodeles waltl (assembly GCF_031143425.1). Taxonomy (NCBI): domain Eukaryota; kingdom Metazoa; phylum Chordata; class Amphibia; order Caudata; family Salamandridae; genus Pleurodeles; species Pleurodeles waltl. The sequence continues at coordinate 666,276,236 of NC_090449.1, read as the reverse complement.
GCCATATCAAAGCCTGAAACTCAATTGGTAAGTTTGCAGGCACATAGTTACACGTTTCACCAAAACTTTTCACTGCCAAACCTAGCAGTCATCCTTAGTTTTATAAAGACTGCAGACGAGCTAGTTTATTTGCTTGTTGCTCTAAAAAGTAACATCAGAACAGACGTTATTGACAGCAGAACTCGTAATAAGATCCTACTGGAAAAGAAGATGGCAAAATTCCGGGTGAGCTGTTAAACTCAAGGACTCACTCCCCTTCTGGCATATCACAGCTAATAACAGTAAATAGCATTTGCCAAAATATGCAAATTGTTGAAGATCTCTGGTTTAACTTTTCAGCCTTCTATTTTGACGCCCCAGCCCTCGAAGGAAGCCACTGTGTACCGTAGAGTAATAATAGAAATGGCCTGCAAAAATAGAGCCTTTCAATGTATAGTACATTATTTGGAAGTCAACAAATACAGGAAGGCTTTGCCTTTAATGCCCTGGCCTTGATAAAATCCTGGCTTATCTTTACAAATCCGACTTCGCCTTCCTTTGGGCGAGGGGTTGGTGAATTGTCACGTTAATGACTGGGCATGCTTCACACACCTTCTTTCTGCCCTGCTGCAGAAATATGGCTAATTTACAAGCAGGGTGAACAGTATGGCCCAACCAACTATCGCCCAACTGTGTCCTTGATGATGTTTACTTTAGTAGTGCTGTCCAGAATTGAAGCAGGGGCTGAATCTGATAAGATTTTGTACCAGAATGACTTAGGTTTAGAAAGAAAAACATGCACAGCCGACCAGGTGTTTAGGTTTAAAATGATCCTAGAAACGTTTTTCAAACTCAAGAGTGCTTCTTTGTGTAGGCCTTGTGTATGGATCTGACACCTGCATTCAACATTGTGCCTGGGTTAACTTTGGCAATCCCTTCACGGTAGGTACATTCCTATAGCTTTTCTGAACATCTTAATTCTACTTCATCACAGGAACTTTGCAGTGGTAAGATTGGTGCAGGGGGATGGATAATGTCTCAGGCAAAACAACATGATAGTTTTTGGGGTGTTCGGCAGGGCTGCTGTCTAGCACCCCTCCCATAGTCACTGTACATAAATCAAGTGGTGTCTGAGGTTAGTAAATGCCACAGTGATGTCCCAAGGCTCTTTGGGACCAAGATCCCCATTATCCGTTGAGGAAACTCTCTTTACAGAATCTACTTGATAAGTTTGTACACCTCTGTAGAGCCAAGGGGTCTAGGAGACAGCGCTATAAAAAAATATAAATGACGTTCAGGCTACTAAAAGGTGTGAAAATAATTTTCCTTTGAATAAATCCAGCTTTGAAGAAGTGTATGAATTTTACGTTTTTAGGGGATCAGTTATTCATCACGAGGAGTACGCATATTCTTAGAATGAGTAACCTTCTTTCACAGAGAGGAAGAGGAACCACACATTTCACAGTGGAAAACGGGGCTCACTGGTTTCCCTGCTTTTGTAGTATGCAATGCACAGTGCCAGAAAGCTTTCTTACATGAAGTAGAACTCCTAAGCAATCTGAACACCGGATTACTCAGAGGACTTCTGAGACTTTCCTCTGGTACATCCCCAAACTCTTATAATGTGTGGACCTGGGGCTCACCAACATTACCTTCCTTACTAAACTTGGGCCCCTGGTATGCTGGATCAGACTTTGGGGTGCACACAGGCTTAGCCATTTCAAGGAAGGTTTATGCAGTATGATGAGGCACAAGTGGTGCTTATGATTGTACCAGATACGTTGGGGCATGTTGGCCTGATGAACCTTCAGGGATCACCCAGTGTCATTACATCTGATAAAGCCACAGAAGTTAGGCCCACTTACAGGGTTTAGGTGCAAGAAAAGCAGCATTTAAAAGAAATCCACATGGTTGCTTGACTGGAGTTTTTTGTCCTATAAATGTGTACCTACATTTGAGCCATTTCTAGATGAAGTCACGCCATTGATAGCCAAATATTGTACCTCTAATTAAAAATGGACATATTACCATTAATCGCATTTAATTTTACTCGTGGTAATTTATTCCTTCAGTTAAATTCTTGCCTACGTTGAAGATGAATTACACATTTTATTATTTTGCCCAGCATATATAATATGACAAGGTGGAAATAAATGCCCCCAACACTAAGACTCTGGCATCCGGAGTCTTACTTATGCCTTGGAATTAGTGAAGACCTCTACATCAGGTGTAGTAGTGTTTGCTGTGTCCAGCTACTTGTTCACTGCATGACTTATTAGGTGTAGGCTAATAGATCATGATGCTCATCATATTTTATTTATTTAATTGTCTACCAACTCTTTTTTTTACTATTCTGTGATGCTGGCCATATTAAGTAAAAATATATATATATGTTAATTAGTTGTTAATTTATTCCTTTGTTATGGGTGATACCTAAACTATACTAATCTGACTGGTCTTTATAGTCTAGGCCTGGCTGCAAGTTCTCTTCTGGTGTCCTGTGTTTTAACCGTGGAAAATAAATGGCTTCACTTTAACAGCAGCACTGTATGTCCTGCTCATTCATGCTGTGGGTTCATGAGGCGTAGCATGTGCCCAGGGGGTACCTGCTGATGGTACGATAACTGGTTCGCAACCACAGACCTGTTGCGGTATCGCTGACTGAACTGGAAGCTAGGTGTATCTGAATCAACTGCTAAATCTGCTCCTCGACATGGGACCATGAGTGAGGCTTCTGGGCACCTTGCAACTTCTCTGAAGGAGTGTGGCCAGGCTGGGATGATGCCCGCTTCAGGTTTTGTGTGTTTTCTTTGATTTCTACTTAAGCAAAGATTTTGAAATCTACAAAGATCTGTCGCAGGACCGGCCCCAAGAATGGGAACGGGTCTGAGACTTTGTTTTGAGCAAGTGTGGCCATTTCATGATTTCAGATTGTTTGGCGACCTACAGCTTGGCTTGGTTGTCCTTCATCGCCATGACTCATCAGGGCACACTCCCCACATAATTTGGGGGTCGTGGCCCAATCCTAGACAATAGAGGCAAACCTTGTGGGGTGCATCACCGATATTAGTTTAAAACAGTTACTACAATGTTTAAATCCTGTGGTCTTTGGGGGTGACACTGCACTTGCAGACAGGGACATTTTGAAGAAAAGCATCTTGTGAATTGATGAGGAGCATAAGACACTAGCTCCGGATTTGCATATGAATGCACAGAAAGAAATAAACTGTTTTAAGTGTGGACAGTTGATGTTTCAACACTGAGATGCACAATGCAACCCGAGCAATGTTGAGAAAAACTTCCAGATTTAGTCTGGTTTTTGGGTGTATTCACAAGATGAAGAATCTGCAGTTAAAGTTTCCATCAGAAAGCACATTAACGAAGGTAAGTAATTTATTCATTAAATATACAAAATGCTCCTACTTGTATGATATTGTGAATTAGCTCAGTCTGAGCAATAGAACTCCTTGTTGACTTGCAATAACCCAGTGACGTGCTGTTGGGGAAAATAGCAAATAAAACTATCACTTTAGTTGGGGGTTATTCTGGTTCCAAACACGTTTTCGTTCATTATCTGTCTCTTTCTAGGAATTGAATAAAGTATTTTTTTCATTTAGGTTGCAAATATAGAAGAATTCACTGTGCCTGAAACATGTTCAAATTTGCCACCGCTTTCATGTTGCTTATTGACAATAATAGCGAAATCATCAAATGTCATGAGGTAAATACTATCTTTTCAGTGTCATTTGTAGAAGATGCCAGCTTTCGTTTCCTCTAGTATTGAAAAGATGCAAATAGCTTCTGCCCTCTTACTTAAGCTGTGTTGAAGTGGTCTGTTGGCTGCTGCTGCACTTGTGTGAAAGGCTAATAGTCTGAAGCAAGAAGTGGATTCGCTGAACTTGATTGGTTGAACTGTCAGAATTGTGCTTCAAGAATGATGTTAATCTTCTGTCCAGTAGCTTTCCTATAGCTTTCATATGCTTTCTTTTAGTTCAGCTCTGTTCTTTTGGGTATCCCATCACCATGATTTTTATAGTGTGCATTTTGGGCTTTATTTAAAATGGTAACTCTGGATCTAAAAATGTTTGAGAGGGGCTGAATACATGAAAATAAGTGACATTATTACTTTATTTCTTTCAAATGCTTTTATTGGGAAGACATGTTTATAATGTAACATCTTGATAAAATATAGATATATCCATCACCAAAAGCAAGTTTGTATAAGGATATATATTAACAATGCTTCTGACAAGTATTATAAGAAATTAAAAAAAGTATGGCAATGTCAGTCACAAGAAAGGGTGCAAGCAAAAGTTGTAGGAGTGAAAAACTCCCACAACTAGAAAATAGCAACATCTGTGTGTATTGAAGTCCAATGGTTAGGACAGCTGCAAATTTTTCAGTAGTAAAAATTGAGAAGGGGGTAAAAGCAGCTAAGCGGGGAGGTGGGGGGAGAGGGAGGCATATCTTATTAATTAATAGCAATGGAAAACGTTTGAAGAAAAATGTCTATTGTATAGGACATATCAGCAGGATACCACAGTTCACTGTCAGGCATTCAAATCTTTCTAGTGTAAATGGATTTATGGGGGTTTGTTCTTTTATAGGTAACTAATGCGTCCCATAGTTTCCTAGATGATGAACACATGGAATTTTTTTATACAAGCGTTACCTGTACTTCTGATGAGACTGAGCCAAACCCACCACATGTTAAGGAAATATTAGAAGAACTTTTCCAATCAGAGAGACCCAGTTTGGTGCCAATGGCTCGTAGCCAATTAGTGATTTGAGTAATAATGCTGTAGGGGCATCTGTGGATAGTTGAACATTAAACGTCTTTTAAATTGCATTTCTTATATCTTGCCAGAGGGGAGGAAATTGTTTGCAGTAGCAAAATGTGAGTGGTGTCGCCAGGGGCCAGTTTACAGTTCCAGCAAAGGTTCGAATTTGATAGCCCTAGTCAATGAAGTTTCAGTTGCTTCTAGTAAACATTATGTATGATCCATACATTAACCACCTGATCTCATTCCCACCCCCAAAATGTAATGTCGAAGTAAGGTGGCTGAGATGCTTTTTTCAGATATAAGAGTTACAACTCAATTTTTCTTCTGGTGTGCAGGTGAGATGGATCAATTGTTTATCCATTGGTATTTAAGTTTCATTGATTTTGCAACCTCCAGTTTTGTTTCCTGTAATAGTATAATGTCATCCTTAAGTTTATGGATGGCAATAGTTCACCATCTTCCTTCTTTTGATTGAAGGGTTAAGAACCTTGGTGTTAAGAGAAAGTATTTTAAGAGGTTGTAAGTTGGTGGTACACATATCATCCTGCTGTTTGTAATGTCCCTTCAGGTCCTCATATGTTGTTGTTAAGTGGGCTGATGTAGTGTATGAGTGGTACCTATGTGATAAGGAGATTGGATAGAGACTTCTAGCTGCAGATTCCTTACCTTAGAATTATTCCCAGGTGTCGGACTGTAACCGGAACTTTTTTGGTGAGCGGTCCCTTGCGTACTGGTAGGTGGCATCTGTATCACTCGCGCCTGAAGTAATTTGTGCAGTGCCTACTTAGACGCCGCACTAGCACGGTAACGTCCGTTTCGTTTCACAATTTTTCCATGCCAGAAACATGGAGCCACAAGTACGGTTCTGAACCCTTCTCGTTTTAACACACAACAGGATTGCTGCGGCTCTGAGGTGGGTGGAAGTAAGAACAAAATCTGAAATCACTAAAAAAATAAAGACATTTCTAGGAGTAGAGGCTTAATAGTGAAGTCTTTAATAAACGTATTAATATATCACATGATTTAGTTTACTCTAGTAATTATGTGTGAGTAGAGTTAAACGTTGGAGCTCTGCAACTGTTAATCGTCTGTTCAATGTTGCAAAGCTACAGTTAAGAATGCTTAGATTTTCTCAAGAATAGGTTAAGTACTATGTCATGGTTTAGCTCAATATTATTGAAGTTGAGTCTTCTAATGTTTAGCTGCCAATTAAATCTGGCTTTGCACACATTTAAACTTAGAATTTTGCGGTTGGAGTCATGGATGGCCTGAACCCAAGATTATTGAGTTTTTACATCGAGCCTAATCTAGTGCGCTAGGAAGCTGGCTCTTTATATGAGATATCTAAATGCAATGAATCGTGCAAAGAGTACAGGGGTTCCCTTACCAGTGGACAGGGGATTTGCTATTGCAATCCCAGCTTGCTCCTTTTAGGGTAGTAATGTGGTCGAGCAAGTTTAGGCTTATCAGAGAGGAGCGTGAGACATCTCCAAATACACACACAGTCAATAAATGACTCATGAAGAAGATCCACACTAATATACACAAATAACAACTATCTTTATATGTTTTGGCACTAGAATCAATTCTTGCAGGTAAGTACGTTTTGCAAGACAAATCTTCACAGTTTTGAAAGATCAACACTTCGTGCAATTTCTGAAACACTGCAGTGTTATCCTGTGAAGAGAAAAGCAAATACTGCATTCAGGTATAATACAGCGACGTTCTGGACCGATCTCCTAAACTTAATGTAAATATTGAGCAAAGGTCAAGATCACACCAACAGGTCACACTGGGTGGCACTGGTGCAGCGAGGTGCTGAGGTGTAGTACATCATTTTGTGCCCCATGTTAGTCAGTGGGATTGGTCTGGTTGAAAGAGGCTGCAGGTCTGGACAGGCAGTCCAGTCAGGGGGGGACCAACAAGGGGATTCCAATCTTGAGATGTCTTGGGATGTGGGGACACCTTCAGTCCTCTTCTCCATGAGCCAGGGGCAACGGGTGCAGAGATTTCCTGAGTTGTCAGTCTTTCTCCATCGGAGCACTCACGGCTAGGGGGGGCTTTCATGCAGAGGCTGCAGGCGGATTCGGTGAGTCCACAGTGGGCAAGTCCAAGGTGGGTTTTGTTTCTGGAAGGCTAGGGGGACTTCGTTGGCCACCATTGGTTCACCTCAGCTCAGGCTAGGCAGCACTGGTGCATGAACACTTTCCGGTGGTGTTTTATTTGGCCCGGAACCTTGCCGTTCTCTTGGGGGTGCCAGCAAGATGTGGGGAGCAGCTTCACGGGAGTTCCTGGAGCTTTGTTGAAAGCAGGCTTCCTAGCTTTTGAGGGCACAGCAGTTTGCAGGATGAGTTGAGTTTGTCGCAAATCGGCAGGAACAGACCAGCAGGGCTGGGACCACATCAGGTTCTTCTTCATCTGGCTTTGCATTTGTGGCTCTTGGATGTCCTCCTCCTTCTCTGTAGGTCAGCAGGAATCTGATTTCCTGGTGCCAAGGGCTTCCCCAAATACTGCATTTAGAGGAGTTTCTGGTAGTGTAGGGTAGTAGCCAATGGGCTTCTTACCCCTGGGCTCACTACACCCCGTATATAACCAGTTCCTGTGGGAAGTGGGCATAACCTATAGAGTTCTTAAATCTGCCCGCCAAGATGGAAGATTTCTAAAAGTTGTGTCCCTATCAGGCATCTCACCTTACGGGTGTGACTGACCTGAGGGGTGGAAACACATCCCTGAATACTAAATTTCCGGCCTATACAGGTGTCAGTTGGGCCCTGGGCTAGGGCATGGGGGAGGGTGGGAAGGGGTGGGGGTCTGCAGCTCTTCTTTGAGTGAAGCCAGACCTGCATACCAAGGGTGGTTGACTACTTTGAAGCTACCTGCCTTGGAATGCAGGTTTGCAGGTCATCTTGTTAGGTGGGGTGTGTAAACACCTCTCCCAGAACAGGACCACCCAAGAGTAAAGGCAGGAGGTCAGAGTCGTGCCCTCTGGGTGCATTTATTAATAAATCCATCAGGGAGGGTTTATTAATACGAGATGTTTGAAACCAAACATCCCTAGTGTCGGTGAAGCCATTGTGTAGCTGGGGAACCTGTATTGACCAGTGTCCAGCTCATGTACTTAGAATGGATTCACTGTTCTGATATTGGCAGAGGCATTTGTGACCTGGAGATATCCTGGAGAAATTTCAGAGGTGATGGGCACACAGTTAACCAGTAACTATACACAAGCTTTCTGGGTAGTGCTGAAAAGGAGTGGTGGGTCAAGTGACACACTGGAGAAAGGCGAGAACAGGATGACACAGCACTCTTCCACATAACACCAGAAGACTTCACTCATAAGTGGTGCGAAGCCCCAGATCCTTTGAAAAATACTGGAGAAGGGCATTCGTAGACATGGGAGTGGTTTCTTCTTCGCTCCCTCTCCCCACCACTATAAACTTATAGTGGGTTAATTTCCATGGCGTTTACAGGCAATATCATATTTGAAAGTGCTTTGCCTCCTGAGACTGTCATGGCACAAAAAATGAAAAATACTTTTTTTTTGTTGTTTTGCACCGAGGGCTGCTCTGAAGAAGACCGATCACAAGGGTGGGGATGAGAACCTTGTTGAAAATGCATTCATTGAGAGGGGGTGCATAATCTTCTCAGATAAATGACCAGAGGGCCAGCATAACAAAAACCAAACTGTTTAACACCATTAGACAGACAGTCAGAAATGGAATCATTTATCACATCTCTGTGGTTTGTGAGGCATCTTAAGACTTGGAAACATGATCAAAGGTGGAGAGGACATTTTCTACAGGTAGTTTGCTGAGGATCATCCATCTTGCCTTAGTCTGATTTCCTCATGATCCTAAAAATTCCCTGTGAAATGGCTGACAATAAGGACACTTCTGTGGTATGAGATTTGGGAGAACATTAAAGTCCCAACACCTGAGGGGCTATATTGTGCTTTAACACTACCAAACACTGCTATTTATTGGACTACTCTGTAAGAATTAACTAGGTCCATTACATATCTCGGCCTGTGCCAAAAGAGTGCATTGCATTACCCTTTGCACCAATTATGGCATCTCCATCCTGTGGACAAGAGTATTCAGTTTCACTGGTGACAGCTTTATGGCGCTAAAGCCATACAAAAATCCCATGCTGGTGTCATTAGTAATAACTAGCTGCTGTAAATCTGCCTTCATTGAGTGGTTAGTCTCTGTTATCACAGAGATGCTGAAGGTCTGCACCAGAGTCTGAAATAATACCAAGTCCTTTCTGATTGGATCTTTATTAACGGTGTCACGGCTGTCAACTGGAATTTAATAAATGGGGCCTCAGTGTGACTCATCTTGCCCATTTCCCACCAACTGCATGCACACTGCTTTCATACAGCCCGGGCATAGGCCTGTGTATCTGTTCAGGGCCCATTCGAACACCATCTCTTGTGACAATCCTTATAAGGCACCTCAGCCATGCTAGGACCATAAACACTTTACCCTAGAGCCCTCTGTCTCTCTAGATCATAGTCTTGCCGACCAGACATCACCTGGTCTCTGCAGAGCACTTAATTGTGTGGAGCCATCTCCTGCATCCCCATTGGGACAGTACCACCATATAGCAAGTGATGCCTGTTTACTGAATCTAAAATTAGTTGAATGTTTCTACTCATTTAAAAGCTGTAACATCTGAACTAGCGCTACAGGTTATAGAATGGTGCTTATCATATGTGATTGATTTATTCAGACATCGTGCACAAAGGTAGCTAGCATATAAAGACTGACATTTAGCCATGCTTAGATGTCCTGCTTAGACCCAAGACCATAGCTTACTTACGCTCATCTAGCAAAAAGCTTGTGTGATTTTTATTATTTTTGAAAGGAGATTGCTCCTTTGAGCTTCAGTCTTGCTGGAAATGTCCTCCTTCCAGATCTACTCAGATCTTGCTAATCTTCAGTGACTATACATTGTTTTAATTTGCAAATAAGTCAAATCATGTTCCTAATGTCTAAGGCTCTTGGCTTGCACCTTCACAGCACCCAACTGACCATCAAGAACCAGTGCTATCTGTCCAGTTCAACAAAGATCTTTTTGTCAGGACATGTCGGCAAGCCCTACAGCTTTGCTTCTGGACTTCTGTGGTCTCCATAATGCATACATGTTAGGATTTGGGTATATTATATGGTATGGCTGGGCGGCCTTACAATGTAATATACTCGCAAAAACTGTCTTGGGTCCAGTTAGGCTTGTTTGTAAAACTTTTTCAACCTTGGCTAATGATGGCCTGGAGCTAGAGGCTTAAAGTATCTAGTGTGGAGCATTTAACAGTACTAAACAATGAAATAAGAAAGCTGCAAAACATTAAAGAAACTTTACACCAGTTTATAAAAAATATATTGTATTCCAAGGTGAGCAGGATCCACCAGAGTTCCAGAGATGCATATTTTTAAAGAAACTTAAATCTTGGTTTAACCACAAACAAGCACTGGTAAATGTAAAGTTTGTAAACTTGAGTTGAGTTACACAACCCCCACCCGATTTGTTTGACAAAATCCAGTTAATGGATGTAAGGCGTATTTGGACAGTTGCTTGGCCACCAATGCATTTTCTCGTCCAGTTCCATACTTTACAGCACGACCGCCATAGTCTTCAGTGGAATGGTCCTCATTCTGCAGATGCAGGAGGTGGAAGATGCTCAAGGATGCTCTGGGTACTGTTAGGTTGAAGGGTGCTTTTGCAGTTATTACACAGGTCTGGTGGGGCCACTTTGGCCACAGAGGTTAGGGTCAAGCCAAGTCCTCTTTGAGACAATAGTATGCCAGCTGCGGCTAGATACTTCACTTCCACTGGACAAACTGGGTCACAAAGTGCAACTTTTTAAAAGTTGCATTTCTGTGATAGTGATATTAAACACATCTGGGGCATCAAGTCGGGTTTAATGCCACAATTTAATGTGTTACAGCAGTGGTTCCTAACCTTTGGTCCAGGGACCCCTGGAAGTCTGCGACTGCTCAGAAAATTAAATATTAACAGATTAGGTCCCCAGCTTTCAGTAATGACTTAGTGGGTGGGTCCCCAGATTCCAATAATTCAGTGGGGGGGTCCCTAGGTTCCAGTGATGATAAAGAGGGGGTCTGCAGAAGTCAAAAGGTTGGGAACCATTACCTTACAGTACCCATCTCAGGAGTTCCATTCAGAAATTAGCTGGGCTGAGTGGTTAGCCAGTAACTCTTAACCAATGGGGCTACTAACTCTCCCACAACAAAACAACAATTTGGAAGTATTTGGACATATTGTAGGAGGCTGGCTCAGAATATGGTGTCCACCTATAGGTGAGGCTCCCTGCACTGAGTTCAGGTCACCCTTAGTGATCGTGTAGGTGGCTCTAGATAACCAGAGCTCTCATAAGGGTAGCTGTGGATAGCACAACCAGGGCTTATCTAGGAGGGTGTAAAGCACTTGCAAATACCACACAAGTTAGTCAGTGATGTACGCACAGGAGAGAACCACACCAGTGTTAGAAAATTATGTTACAGTTATTGTAACACACACTATCGAACTAGGTTTGGTGCATCCCCTAACCGGAGAAGTGGACATAAAAAAATATACTTAGCAACAGGTAAGTAAAGGCATAAAATAACATGGGCCCCTATGGGAAGTCCAAACCATATACTAATAAAATGGGATGCGAAATTCACTCCCAGCCCACCCTACCACCCAATGACTCTTACGACTGGGGAAGTACTAAATCCCCAAAGGTAAGTACGTAGGATTCCCCAGTCACCTGTGTGTAGAGTTGTAACCCATGGTCAGTGTCCGAACAGTGGAGTGCCTACACCAGAGAGCCAGGTGCATGGGGTGAAGTTGTTGGAACCTCCCGTTGATGTCAATGGGGACCACAGTTACCAGCCCTCAGCATGCAGAAGAGCCAGCAGGAATTGATGGAGCCCCCAGCAGGACCCTCTGGCAGCAGGCACAGGGGAGGCCCCAACAACACAGCAAAGAGGGATGCCCATGTCAAAGGAGTTGCAGAGAGGATGTTGTTCTTGGAGCTGGAGAGTGCTGGAGGCCAGGGCTTCTTGGAGCTAGGAGGTCTTCGAACATAAGAGCCAACAAGCCTTGGCAGAGACGAGCAGACGTGGTGCACAGGGGTTCCAGTCAAGCAGCTCCAGCAAGGTACCACAGACTTTCCAGTTGCAAGGAAGATAGGTCAGACCTCTGGAGAACCACCACCTATATTGTAGAGCCTTGAAGAGTTTGTGGAACAGCAGGATTCACAAGGTCGGTCATCATCATTGAGGTGCCTGCATATGCAGGGGAGTGAATCTTTCACTCCAAGTGAGATTCTTTCTTGCTTTCCGAAGTGCAGGCAGAGCCCCTTTGACTCTGGAGGATGCACCGCCACAGGGTTGCAGAAGTCTTTGCAGAAACAAAGTTGAAGTAGGAGCCCTCCTACTGGTTATAGTCTTGCTCTTGGTTACAGCACAGAACAGCAGCAGTTCCAGTGTCCAGGTTGCAGAAGTGTCTTGCAGGGGAGACTTCCAGATGGTTCCTGAAGTCTTGCAGATGAATATAGAGTCCCACCCTCAGGGAAGCCCTTAAGTAATCCAGGAAGGAGGTTGGTCACTTACTGCAGTGACCCACCTATCAGAAGGGGTCAGGGATGTAACCCAGCTGGAATAACGTGTCAGGTGCTCTCAGGAGCCTCTGCTTATCTTATTTCCAAGGTGGCTGAACCAAATGGCCACCTGGCAGAACTCTGTGCACCTCCCTCAGGGAGTAGCTGGACATGGGTGCTGCCACTCCCTGACCATTGTGTGGTTTTGCACCGGGCGGTAACCGGGGGTTCCTGCACTGGTGCAAACCAGTTTATGTAAGGAGGGCACCAAATGTGCCCTTCAAAGCAGTCTGGTGGTGCTCAGAGGTACCCCCACCCCAGCCTAGAGACACCTATTTCTAAAGAAGAGGTGGTCACACCTCTATCTTAAAGGAATTCCTTTGTTCCGCCTTCCCTTGCCTGAGTTAAGCTTAACAGTAGGAGGGCAGAAGAGTGTCTGTGGTCAGCAGCCGCATGGGATGGCATGCAGACCCTTGAAGGCTGTACAGGCAGACTTTGGACAATCCCCTAAAGAACCCTGAGAGTACATGGTATCCTGCAACTAGCACTGGAATTGGTGCAGTTGAATGATTCCAACATGTTTGATACCAAACATGCCTATGTTTGATGAAGTCATTAAGTAGTTGGGAAACCCGTGTTGACCAGTGTCCACTACATACCTTAAGATGGCTTACCCACACTTACAAAGCCCAGGAAATGGTGTCTGGGGTTTGTAGGGGCACCGTTGCTCATGCTGGGGTGCCCTAACACTTAAAACCACGCACCCTGCCCTTGGGCTGAAGGGCCCACCTTAGGGGTGACTTATAGGATCAGAGTGCAATGACCGTGATATAAGGCAACCCTTATATCTGGAGTGAAAGGTGTATGCACCACTTCACACAGGCTGCAATGGCAAGCCTGTAGTCAGAGTTTGCCTGGGCCTCCGTGGGTGGCACAATACATGCTGCAGCCCACGGGGGGACCCCTTGTGTACCAATGCCCCTGGGTACCTAAGTACCATATACTAGGGACTTACATGGGTGCACCAGTATGCCAATTGTTGGATGCAAAAGTTACCATACAACTAAATTTAGGGGAGAGAACACCAACACTGGGGTCCTGGTTAGCAGGATCCCAGTGTACTACAGTCTAACTATACTAACACTAGGCAAAAAAAGGGGGCAACTGTGCCAGAAAGGTGCTACTTTCCTACACATATTTATATATAAAATACATGTCCCACTTAATAATGCACAGCTCTCAGGACTCCATAGGCCTTCCTTAGGGTACACTTACATATGCTGTTAAAGGAAGTGTGGACAGCTACTGGTTTGAAAGGTAAAGTCGTAATATCAGTGTTAGCACTGCCCTTCCAGTCTGCAGTGGCATTCTGGGAGCCATTTTGTACACACTGCGTGGCACATTCAGTGCTGCAACCCTGGGTGGACACTCTGCCTTACATGCCCTGGGTACCATAAGTAATCCAGCCTCTGTCATTCGAGGGTAGCCAATTCAAAATACACTTTGTAAGGGGGTTAGAACACTATCACTGAGGTCTGGTTAGCAGGCCTCAGTGCACTCGGAGTCAAAAACCCAGCAGCTAGTAGTCTCAATAGGGACAAAAAGTGGAGGGAAACCTGCAAAGAGCCTGTTTCCAGTATACCTCTAGGTTTCAATGATCAATACACGTTTAACCAAAGATCTATAATATGTGAACACCAACTCCTTGTATCCAGGAGGGGGCAAGATTTTCTTGGTGGTTCACAGTTGATAATTTAACTATTTTTACTAAGACTAATGTATTTAAACTAAAGGTTGTAACTAAACATCCTAGTTGTGGTCTGTGGTGTAGAATGCAGAGCATTATCAAGCGTCTTGTGCCTCATGACTGAAGGGGGATGGAGACACCAGCCTCCATCACCTCTCTTTTAATTAACTGTAGCACATCCCAGTTTAGCTCAGAGGCATTTACGGATCACAATTGAGCTGTAGTCCGTATGCAGACATTTAGGTACTGCTTTCACCATATTCCTTCTGTAGCTTAACCATTACCTTTTTTTCAGTAGCATACACCTAGAACTGAAAATTATCCTGCATGATGACCTTCCTTCACTGGGCATATGTATACATTATAAAAGGATCAGATCAGGTGGAGAGGTGGTTTCTGGAAATCCCTTCCCCAGGTTGACCTATCTGAGGGAGACTTCTAGTTGCAGATTACTTACCTTAGAATTTCCCACAGGCGGCAGTCTGGATCTGGAGATTTTTCTTCGAGCAGTACTCCTGCGTGGTGTTAGGTGGCGTCGGTCGATTCCACGTCTGTCGTTGGCATCGTGATTGCGGGATATGACATCGCAGGTCCTATATAGGGGCCACCCTGGCGCGCTGACATCAGTTCATTTCTTTCAGCGCCAGCCTACACGCAAATCCAAAGAGTGCTACTCCTACAGTTGCTTTTTGACTGGCATTTCAACCTTTTGTCTGAGGTTTTTGACTTTGTGGTGTGTCAAGGATGATGTCCGGCTTCAAGCCCTGCGACTGCTGTCACTGGGTGATGTCCAGGATAGATCCGCACCTTGTGTGTCTGTGGTGTTTGGAGCGCAACCACGACCTGAGGTTGTGCTGTGACTGCTGGTCCATGAACCCAGAAGAATTTGAGGGAGTGGTACCTAAAGTTACTCGCGGCCCAGCTCCTCATCGCTTCCGGTCGAGAGGAAGGTCCAGAGACCACTCGCTGAACCATCACCACTCGCCGTCGTCCCATGCAAAATCTTTGGGACATTTGGGTAAGTACAAGAAGTCGAAGAAGCACAAGTGCTCTTCGACTTCACCCCGTCTGTCGGGTGACACAGGAGAAGGAGCAACCTTGCTCTAGGCCTCCTGTCTTCGGAGTCTTCTTCTGGGTCAGCTCTGCGCCTCCCCGAGTTTCCGTGAGCTAGAGCCACCCCTGCCCAATTGAAGGAATTTTATGAGGCCATGCGCCTCATCTTTGGGCAGTCCGCCCCTGTCAAAGCATCTTCAGTATCAGCAGGGGCCCCCTTCGGGTTCCGCACCTGCGGCTTTAGCTCCAGGGGGCACTCGGGGATCCGCTTGGTCATACCATTGTGACATTCCTTGACGGCAGTTCCGGCATAGACACTCCTAACGCCACCTGGGGTTGCAGGCGTCGTCAATCCTATACTCATTGCTTACTTGTTTAATGCAGATTCCGACTTTGCCAGGGACCTTTCTCCCTAGGACGGATTCTGACCCTTATTCTTATGGGTACGAGTGGTATGGAAGTGTCGCTGGACCCTCTAGAATACCAGCTTGAAGACCCTATGGATGTGCTCAGACATTGGGTGAAGCCAGCAGTCTAGATATCTCCTCTGACACTAGTGTGCTTTCTCCCCCAATTGTGGCTACGGAGGAGGGGACAGGTTATGCCATGGTGGTGCGGAGAGCGGCTGAGGACCGCAGGCACTTGCAAGGCTTGAGCCTTGAGCTGCCTGCAGAAGCTGTCAGGGCTAACCTTCTGGCTGAGGTGCTTCAGTGTGGGGCTTTCACGTCAGAATGTGATGTCCTCCGGGGGACCTGGTCCAAACCCAGCACAGGGGTTCCTGTCAACAGGACAATAGCCTGCTACCATAGGCCTGTGTCTAATGACCCAGCTTTCCTGACCCAACACCCTACTCCAGAGAGATTGGTCATCCAAGTGTCAACATCCCATGGCGGCTACCCTTCTGCTCCCCCGGATAGGGAATCCAAGAGGCTGGCTCACCATGGAAAGAAACTGTTTTCTTCATCTAGCCTGTCATTGCAGTCCGTGAGCACTGCAAGCCTTTATGGGACACGGTCGCGCAAGTGCTGCCACAGGTCCCGGAGGAGGCCCAGGCTATTTTCTTCCAAGCTATTGCTGATGGGAGAGACACTGCTAAGTTCACAGTCATATGTGAGCTGGATACGACCGACTTTCTAGGCAGATCGGTTTTTCGACTGTGGCCTTGAGGCTCCACGACTGGTTAAGGACATCCCGCTTTTCCAGTGATGTCCAATCTATTCTAATGGACTTGCCCTTTGATTGCACCATTCTCTTTGGGGACAAAGCAGACTCTGTGCTCGAGTCCCAGGCTACGGCCCATCACTTTGCCTCATGGCTGCCACCCGTCCACCTCGGTCTGCTTTTTGCCCATTTCATGCCATGTCCTTTAGGATCTCCCCCCCCCCCCCAGCCACAGTGCCACACGTGCTGTCCACACTGCATGGCCTGGGAAGTGGGATCCAGCATCTGCTTGGAGCTAGGAGCCTACGGGTCTAGCCAGTCCACCCCAAACCTTTCTAGTCTGACTCTTTCCCCACCAAGAGGAACCAATCGGCTGCAGGATTTGCCATCACCTGCCCCACTGGCACAATATCGCGCCAGACAGGCAGGTTTTGCAAATAGTCTGAAGGGGCTACTCCCTCTCCTTCAAGAATAACCTTCCATCCATGTCACCATCCTAGAATCGGATGTCAAAGGATCACTTGGTACTCCTCCACAAGGAGGTTACCGCTCTCTTGGCCAAGGGAGCTATAGAGAGGGTCCCTGTGCCAGAAGTAGGTCGTGGTTGTTATTCCCGCTACTTTCTGGTGGCCAAAAAGGACAAGGGCATTATCCCTATCTTAAACCACTGGTCCTTCAATCTCTTCCTCAGGAAGGAGAAATTCAAAGTGCTCACTCTGGCTCAGGTCCTGTCTGCCCTGGGCCCAGGAGACTGGATGGTAGCGTTAGGCTTGCAAGACTCTTATTTCCACTTCCCCAGTATTGGATCTTTCATAGATTAACATGCTTGAATCTTCCCTGTTCGAGGTGGGAGTCCCACGGTATAACTATCAAAGCAGTGCATTAAATGTTAAAATGCTACAATGCAACGGATAGCCACTCCCGTAGCTTATCCATATCCTTTTGTCAAAAAGAACCACACGTTAGCTGAGCCAATCAGATGACAGCACCCTGTAGAACTTTCCCCAGAGAAGCTGAGTTTCTCAGATTTCCTACCGCACGTCGTGCGAGAGAGTCTCCCTGAGCTCTGCTCAGTTTTTTCTTCACATTTTGGATATTTTCATCCATTCTCACCATGTCAGACTCTTCTAAGAAAGCACTCTTCAGGTCATATGGATCTTGCGGTAAGAAGAGACTTCACCAGGAGGATCCCCATAAAGATTGCATATATTGTCTATAGCCGCAGCATAAAGTCAAAGGCTGCAAAATTTGTACAACCTTTTCAACCAAAACCCTAAAAACTAGAGAGGGTAGGTTAATAATTTGGTTACAGAGACTCAAAACTAATTCTGATGTACTCTCTGTGAAGATGCGGACACTGCGAACTCTTGCACTTCTTCTGACAGACCTAATAAGAGGGAGAGATCACAAGTGTCTCCTGAGAGTCATAAAAAGGCTGTCGAGAAAACACGTCAAGACCCCTCACAAATCTCCTCACAAAAAGTGAAATCCCTTATTCCTGTTGAGAATGAATCTGGTATTCCTAAAAACTCAAAACAGAAACCTTCTGCTTGGTCCTCATCATCAACGCTATCAAAATCTCCAACAAAAAAGAAAATTGTACCGTTGACGGTAGCGAAAAGGGCAAGTCCATTAGAATAGATTGGACACCCACAAAAGCCTCGTCGGCGAAGCTTTTTCGTGGAGGACGCGGAACCTACGACTTTCGTGGAACTTATCAATGGTTCAAAACTATCAGTCGTTTTGCACCACCTACCAGCAGCACCAGTATCGTGCTCCACCGCAAGCTGCATATTCTAGACAGCAGCCCAGACGTAAGCAAACAGCAGACTCTAGAGACACGCCCAGGAATAAGTGACAATCCAGTGGAACCTGCTATAGTTTCCCCTGTCCTACCACTCAAAGGAGCACACACATCTCATCATTACAACTGATGGAAAAAAATTACCACAGACAAGTGGATCCTGGATATAATAAAATATAGCCATACTTTGGAGTTCATCCAAGTTCCACCTCCTCACCCACCACAAACATCACCTGCATCTCATATCCACCTACTCAAGAAGGAAACAGCCATCATGCTTCAAAAGGGTACCATAGAGAAAGTTCCTTCCTCTCAGAGAGGAATGGGTTTTTATTCTTGCTTCTTTCTAATAAAGAAAAGATCAGGAGAATGGCACTCTATTTTAGTCTTCAGAAAGCTAACAGATATATACAGAAATAGTACTTCTGTATAGTGACTTTCCAGGAAAAATTGCATCTTCTCGACCATGCAGATTTTATAACCACTTGAGATTTGCAAGGCGCTTACTTTCACCTCCCTATCCGCCCAATGCATTGAAAGTTTCTCTGCTTTATTGTAGCAGGTGCTCACTTTTAGTTAAAAGTCCTACCCTTCGGTCTGTGCCCAGCTCCCTGAGTGTTTACCAAATGCCTCACTCCAGTAGCAGCACATCGAAGGGACTACAGCTTTTTTCATATCTCGACCTCTGGCTTGTAAAATTGCTGTCTCTCCAGAAGGCCTCAGAAACCACGTCAACTTGCCTTCAGCTGTTCTGCTCTCTGAGACTCTCAGTCAGTTTCCAAAAATCTGTGCTCTCACCCTCTCAGGGGATTAGCTTTCTTGGGGCAACTCTAGACACCATACAAAACAAGGCATTGTTGTCCGCAGAGAGTCAAAAAAGCATATCACTGACTCACGACCTCTCCAGAAAAGTTTGTTTCTGTCCGTCTCCTCAAGTCATTTCTCGGCATGTTGTCCTCAGCCATTCTCATGCTGCCTCATGCACTTCTCAGAATGAGACCTTTTCAAGAACAATTGGACAAATAATGGCTCCAAGTAACCGGATCATTCAAAGACCTAATTCGGATTACTCCAACCATGAAAAAGGCATTCCTATGGTGGCAGTCGCCCAGCAATTTATCTGCAAGTCTAACAATCCTCTCTCCACTTCCGGATTTCATTCTCACCACAGAGGTGAGGAAGGTTGGGGAGCCCATCAATAGGATCTCAAAATAAGAGGCAGATGGAGTGCTTCTGTTTCCAAAAGGTACAGAAATTTCCTAGAATTAGGAGCCATTTTTTCTGGCACTACAGTCATTCCTTCTGAGAATTCAAACATCATCTGTCCTCATACAAACAGAAAACACCACCTTCATCCAATATCCCAACAAGTAGGGAGGTACGAAGTCTCACATGCTCTCTAGAAGCTCAGAGAATTTAAAAATGGGCACTACTACACTGTATTTCAATCAAGGCGTAGCATCTGCCTGGTATAAAAAACAATATAGCAGATGCCTTGAGCAGAACCAGTCACACCTGCCACGAATGGGAACTCAGTCAGCCGATTCCCGACTCCATATTCCAGAAGAGGGGCTCACCGATTTTAGATCTCTTCGTTTCACAAGCGAACCAAAAATGCCAGTTCGGAACCAGAGAGGCTCATGGGTAATGCGTTTTCGATAAGATGGTCATGGATCTTTGCTTATGCTTTTCCCCCATACCCTCTCATCTCCAGGATTCTAATGAAAATGAAGAGAAAACCATGCTTCCTGATCCTCATTGCTCTGCACTGGTCCACTGGTTTACGCAACTTCTTCTGCTTTCGGAAGCCAAACCATATCGCCTGCCTGTATTGTCAACCCTATTAACCATGAACAATTAACCATGAACAAGGGGCAAATCCTTCATCCACATCCTGCCTTTCTCCAGTTGCATGCAAGGCTCCTGTATTCAAGATTTTAAGTATCCCCCAGGATTGCAGGGATTTCTTATCGAAGGCTGATTCCACCAACAGACCTTATAGGTTCAAATGGAAACGTTGTTCTTCTTGGTGTTTACAAAACAAAATCCACTCTCTCAACTCATAGCCAGAACAGATTCTACTTTACCTACTATCTCTGGCTAAATCAGCACTGGTACGTGCGTCTGTTAAAGTTCACCTCACTGCTATTTCATGCTACTGGCGCTCTGTCAATTCTCTCTTTGTTCTAACCGTATTATCAAACAATTCATGAAAGGTTTGTTTAAGACCTTTCCCCCCGATCCGACCTCCTCCACCGGAGTGGAATCTTAATAGAGTACTCTTGCAACTTATGAAATCATCTTTTAAGTCTAGTCAGAAAGCAGAGCTTAAATATCTTACTTGGAAAGTTGCATTACTTTTGGCACTCAACTCTATAAGAAGAGTAAGCGAAATTCAAGCTTTTACGATCAAGGAACCCTATTTACGCTTTACAGATGACTATGTACTCCTTCGAACAAATCCAAAGTTTATTCCTGAAGTTCCAGGCCAATTTCATCTTGATGAACCTGTAGTTCTTTGCACCCTTTTTCCATTTCCATCCTCGTAGGCTGAGAAAGCTCTTTGTTCTATTGACATCAAACAATGTCTTAATTTTTATTTGCAGAGAACTAAACAAATTCAAAAAAACAATCAGTTACTGGTTTCCTTTGATCCTAGCAAACTAGGTGCTTCAGTCTCAAAAACGACTATTTAGCGATGGATTTCAACAACCATCCAACTGTCGTATTAAAGTGGGTAAGCCGCTCACACTCAAGCCTAAAGCACATTCTACAAGAGCTATATCATCTTCTACTGCTCTTTTTGCTGGCGTTTCCTTGGAGAAGATCTGTTGTGCCGCTACACTGAAAAATGCACATACTTTCAAACGGCATTACTGCTTGGAGTTGCCATCTAGCACTACTGCAGCTGTAGGACAAGCAGTCATACGTCATCTGTTCCAATAAGGTAAGCAATATTGTTTATCCGGCTCCTTCCAGCAACTGCAATGTTTCCTGGGCTGTGCATCCTCTGAGGGTGGCAAGTCTTCAGTCTGCACAAGAAGCAAGAAGGAATCTCCCTCGGAGTCACTTCCCTGCATCCTCAGGCACCAACTACAATGACAACTGGCTGCATGGATCCCCTCTCATTCTGAGCTGCGTGTTTCCTCATCACGGGTGGTCTGGAGTAGTCCTCTTGGTCCTCTCTGCCAGCTGTCCAACTTTGGTGAAGGTAAGAACTTGCTTTCCCACACCGGACAGTACCCCTATGCACCAAGTCTTTTGCAGCTACCAAGACTTGTTGGCATCTCCTCCAAGGGATCTTCAGGCTTCATGTAACGCCAGCCCCCAGCACTTTTCCATGCGACACACATCCCTCTGTGTGCTTCTCCTGCTGTGTAGGACCCTTCTTCAGTTGTGCTGCGTGGGCTCCTCTGCGACTCCTGGGTCCTCTTCCGGTAGGTCTTCTGTGTAGGCTGCCTCCTCTTCTGTGGAAAATCCAGTAACGTACTCCCTTCTTCCTGGTCCCTGTGGGAGGGGAGGGGGGGGGGGGGGAATCTCGTACCTACCTTTGAGGAGTCCTAGTCCCTCCAGCTCCCCTCTACAGATTCTGCATACCTGGGTGCGAGTCCTGCATTCGCATTCCATTTTTTTGTATATGGTTTGGGCTCCCCTAGGGTCACTATTGTCTATTTGCTATTGCACTGTTTTCTGTTGCTATGATTATTTAGTGTACATATTTAGTCTTTTGGGATGTTGCCTATCTAGTGCTTTTGGTAATTATGTCACTAAAATAAAGTGCCTTTATTTTTGTAACATTCATGTGTGTACGAGCTGTGTGACTACAGTGGTATTGCATGAGCTTTGCATGTCTCCTAGATAAGCCTTGGCTGCTCATTCACAGCTGCCTCTAGAGAGCCTGGCTTCTAGACTCTGCCTATACTACACTAATAGGGGATACCTGGACCTGGTATGAGGTGTAAGTACCTTAGGTACCCACAACACACCAGTCCAGCTTCCTACATCCAGTATTGGTATCTAGATTTACATGCGACCTACCCTCTTCCCCAGAGAGATTTCCCTTATTTCCTCATTTACACCCTTATCACACTTGTGCTACAAAATCTGAGGAACTCAGCCTCTCTTGGGAAGGTTCTACAGGGTGCTGTCTGATTGTTTGTAGCCCAAGGTTTGCTGCTTCTTTTACAAAAGGATATGGATGCACTATGGCAGTGGCTTTCCATTGCATTGTACTCTATTAATGTTTAATGCGCTGCTTTTATAGTGATACCGTGGGGCTCCCACCTCGACGACCGGGAAGATTCAACCTTGTGAATCTATGAAAGATACCAATACTGGAGAAATGTTGTTACAGGTAAGTAAATAGTTTTCATTCCATCCTGCCTGCCCACAGACGTTACTTGTGGTTTGTGGTAGTTCACAAGCATTTTCAATTTACCGTGCTCCCCTTTGGCTTTACCTTCATCCCTATGGTGTTCACTAAAGTGATGGCGGTGGTCGCAGCTCATCTTCACAGGATAGGAGTTTCAGATTTCCCCTACCTCAACGACTGGCTGTTGAAGGCGGGCTCACCACAGGCTGTCGTCTCCCACCTCCAGACTATGGCAGACCTCTTGCATTCTCAAGGGTTCACTATAAATGTGCCAAAGTCGAACCTGACTCCATCTCAGACACTCCCTTTCATTGGAGCTGTTCTGAACTCAGTGCAGTTTCGGGCCTATCTTCCTGAGCGGCGAGTCCAGGATATTTCAGCCCCTATCCTGGATTTTGGTAAGAATGACTTTGAGACTCCTCAGCCTCATGGCCTCCTGCATCCTGCTGGTGACACATACCAGATGGCATATGTGGGCTCTGCAGTGTGACCTGAAGTTCCAGTGTTGCATCAGGGGAATCTCTCCGACATGGTCCAGATCTGGGAGGGTACTGTGCAAGATCTGCAGTGGTAGCTTTTGAACTGCGTTTGGGTCAGAGGCTGATCCCTCTCCCTTCCCGAACCAGATATGACTGTATTGACAAATGCGTCACCCCTGGGATGGGGCGCCACATGGTAGAGCCGGAGATCAGAGGTGTATGGTCTCTGGAGAAGTCTGAGCTCCATGTCAATCTTTTGGAGTTCAGGGCAATAAGGCTAGCATTTAAATCATTCCTTCCCTCTCTCAAAGGGAAAGTCGTTCAGGTGTACACTGACAACACCACAGCCATGTGGTACTGCAACAAGCAGGGCAGGGTCGTGGACCCTTATTCAGAAGGCTGTGCGCTTCTGTACATGGCTGGAACATCAGGACATTTCCCTGGTGTTTCAACATCTGGTGGGCTCTGAATGCCAGACTGGACAAACCCAGCCATCAATGCATGGTCGATCACAAATGGGGTTTCCATTCGAAGGTGGAGCAAGGTCTCTCTCAGCAGTGGGGAGAGCCTTGGTTAGTCTTGTTTGCCTCCGTAGAGAACGCATAATGTCAGCTTTTTGCACGTTGGCGTTTCCAATGTGGCACTCGCTTAGCAACACGTCTCAAGTGGAATTCAGGCCTCCTTTATGTCTTTCTGCCAATTCCACTTCCGCCCAGAGTTCTCAAGAAGATCAAGCACGGCCAGGCCCAAGTAATTCTTGTGGCTCCGGACTGTCAACAAAGAGTCTGGTATCCTGAGCTTTTGAGCATGGCCATCGATTCTCCAACCAGACTGCCCCTTCGGGAGGATCTTCTGTCCTGAAGCAAGGGATGGTTCGCCACCTGACCTGTCCAGCCTTCTCTTTTTTGCATGGAAATTGAGCGGCAGCAGTTGGCAGCTTTTGACCTTCCACCCGAAGTCTGTAATGTTATCTTGGCAACCAGTCGTCCCTCCACCAAAACAGTATACGCCTGTCGTTGGAACAAATTTGTGGCATGGTGTACATGTCTGTTGACCTTATCTCTCTTTCTAAGGTTTTTCTGTTTGTTCATTCACTCACCAAGAAAGGCTCTGCTCTGGGCACCTTCAAGGGTTATTGGACTGCCATCTCAGCTTTCCTCCGATTGACCAACCCCCCTTGTTTAAATCGCCCATTGTCTTAAGGGTATTAGCCAACGGTTTCCTCCTTCTCTGTTAACAAGGCTCCAATGTGATTTGAACTTCTTACTTTTCTGATGTGTTCTAATTTTGAGCCACATTCACAACTGCTTACTTCACCTGCTTACTCTTAAAACAACCTTACTTTTAGATATCACCTCTGCCCTCAGAGTGAGTAAACTGCAGGCTCTTTCCTCGAAGCCACCTTTCATCTCCATACATCCTAATAAAGGGGTGCTTCCTAAAAGGGCTTCCTTTCTACCTAGAAGTGGTCACACCATTTCATTTAGGCCAGTCCATCACTTTGCCTACTTTTTTACCTACCCCCACATCCTTCTAAGGAAGAGGAAAGACTCCACCACCTGGACGCAAAAAGAACGTTGGTGTTCTTTCTTGATCATACCTAAGAGTTCTGGGTGGATGATCAACACTTTGTGGCTTATGTGGGTGCGAAGAAAGGTTGAGCTGTGCAGAAGAGAACCATCTCTAGGTGGGTTGTTCTCTTAATTAAAATGTGCTACACAATGGCTAAAAAGAAACACCAAGAGGACTTGTGCACTCTCTCTACTAGAGCAACAGCTGCAACCACTGGGTTAGCATGTGGCGTTCCAGTCCTAAACAACTGCCAGGCAGCAAATGTGGGCGTTCCTGCACACGTTTACCAAACACTACTCCCTAGAGATTCAGGTCTGAAGCGACGGGTACTTTGTCCATTTGCTGTTGCTGGGCTTTCTAGTATGATCTTGGTTCGCAGTTCCTCCTCTGGGGATGGTATTGCTTTGGTATCTATTCTAAGGTAAGGAATCTGCAGCTAGAAGACTCTATCACATTAACAAGTTGCTTACCTTCGGTAACGAATGATCTGTTAGAGATGTAATCTAGTTTCCTTACCAACCCACCCATCCTCCTGCTCTGCAAACTGTTTCTTTGGGAATGGACTACTTTCAGGGCCCTAGTTCTGGTGCACCAAGGTCAGTTCTAAATGGCTCTGCACTTCTGGCTTGGGAAGTTGTGAAAAGAAACTGAGGTTGGCGCACCAGGGTGGCTCCCATATAGGACCTGCAAAGTCATATCTGATGTCCACGATGCCAATGACGGACGTGGAGTCGATCAACACCTCCTACCGGCACACGTGGGTACTGCTCAAAGAAAAGTCTCCGGATCCAGACTGATGCCTGGGTGAGATTCTCAGGGAAGAAATCTGCAACTAGAATGTGTCTACCTGATAATTTGTTAGCCAAGGTAAGTAACTTATGCGTTAAGACTTTTTCTCCAGTAACAACTGTACCCTGTCCTGGATCCCCCAGTCTTATCCATTCTCAGTCCTTTTCCCAAATGACTGTTGTCCAGTTGATGTTCCCCTCATTGGATATGTGCCCAACAAGTTGACAGTTGTCAGCATAAGTGGTCTTACTTTGCACTTTTACCTGAACAAGGTGTTTCTCAGACCCACTAAAGTGCTATGACTGATCCTGAAACTAACCAGTGTGTTTCACTTATGCCTGTGAGATCTGTATGAGCCTGTAGCACAAACAAACACCCCTCTTCTGGCCACTTTGAAATGGAAGTAATTTGGCTGAATTGAAAACAAAAATGCACAATTTCATTTTTCTACTTATTTTATTGATCCAAGAAAAGTTTTTTTTTGTCACAGGGTAGTGGCTCATTGCACAAACATATATATATGTGTTTTCTTTTTAACCTCTTGGACATATGTTCATCATTCAGATGCCGTCAAAATGGATAGCAATAAATTGGATAAAACCAAGCATTTGTCATTCATAGTCAATTTGCTTGAAGGGTTGAATATGTGCTTTACAAATACTAAGTCCTGTTGTTATTTTGTACTTTCGGTATTGTGAATCTAGACATCTTTTAAGGAGTTGAAAGCAATAATATTCCACGTGGGTCATGCATAAAGTTGAATATGATATTAATGTGATGAAAGTGTTCTTTTTTTAATCAGAAATATTCCTACAGGTCATTTTTAACTGAGTTGGCGGACTGTATAGTTTCTGAAGAAGTGGAAGGAATTATAAGCCTTACAGCAGCCCTGTACATTGTGCTTGCAGTAAATAAAGGTCAGTTTAATAATGTTATTTCTGCTTTTAAAAGTTTGTTTTATTGTGTGCATTCCTCTTTAAGACACAGCAATAATTGTGCATATGGTTTGCTTTGCATCTAGGCAAAATCAAAGATGCCTCCAGCAAAAATATTGCCACAACCATTTTTAGAAAGATGAAAAAATATGAGGAAATTACATTAGAAGACACGAGTAACCTTGAAAGGTAAAATATGTAAATAATTGCAGAAACGTGTTTCATTTCATGTGACAGTCACTACATGTGTGTACTATATAGGCCATGAAAATAAGATGCCAAGATTGTCTACTGCTAAACAAAACGTTTGGATTATTAAGCAACTAGAATTTGGCCTAAAATATGCTAATGCTTTGGACCCATAAGCCGGGCCAGGGATTGTTTCCTAAAATGATTGAAAATGAATAGATCTTGTGAAAAGCCCTCCAGTTTTTCTTCTAAATGGGCATCAATGCTATCCTAAATCACAGTTAAAATGAAAAGCAAAGGGCGTACACTGAAAACCATAAGCAAAATGCCAGCTTTGCCGATCTGCCTCACACAAACTTTCACAAGTCTTTCGCAGTCTTTCCTCCATGTCTTGAGTGCTCTGATGTGGCTTGACTACACTAAAACCTGTAATCATTCATGCATGTGTAGTTATCCAAGTAGGAGAGAGATTGCTGTAGTGAGTGACTTGAAAAATATTATACTGAGTGACTTCCCACTATTAATGTGTGAGGGGATGGAGCCAATTAAAACTGTTGGTGGGTAAACCATAGTGCTGAGGGATGAAGTTGGGAAGAGACAATCGGTATTTTCAGCAGTATGGCTAGACATATGTCAGTACTAGAACAGCTGAAGGTAGGCGCAGCTGTGGTCTGAAGCCAGGTGGGATCTGGTAGAGGGGTGCAACCGCCAGCCACTGTCGTTCCCCTCCATTTTGATTATATTGATAGATGAATGTGAATCAGGTGACTGATTGTAGGCTTGCACCTGGGAACCTTTGGCGTTGGCTCTTGCCCAGGGAAAAAAGTGATGAAGGTAATACGGAGTTGCCTCTAGGTGTGCTTCAAAAAGTTGGTGAAAGAAGTGAACCCTGCACAAAGTTAATCATGGGTTTACCGGAGATATGTCCTCGCTAGGTTGGAACATTTGCCTTATCTTTCTACATGATGTATGCGTTTTGTGAATCTTGTTAGACAAATGTGGACTTGGGTAGTTTTTCAAAACATAAATTTGGTTAGACCAATTCAGGCTTAATGTGAAGTCTGTTTGACCCCTTAACTTGAATATAGATAGTGGGTACTTTCAACCCACATCCAAAAGTGATAGAAAAACATATAATCAACATCTTGGAAGGCCAATAGTTCTCTCCACATTTCTTTGTGGATTTTGCACACCAGTCCTTGGTTCTCAGATCCGGCCAGGCACCAATTCATAATTGTAACCTGATGCTGAGGAGTGCCAATAAGGGTAGGGAAGGGAAGGTGAGATGTG
This sequence comes from Pleurodeles waltl, assembly GCF_031143425.1. Lineage (NCBI taxonomy): Eukaryota > Metazoa > Chordata > Amphibia > Caudata > Salamandridae > Pleurodeles > Pleurodeles waltl. The sequence continues at coordinate 666,248,476 of NC_090449.1, read as the reverse complement.
TGCTAGAGATCGCTTGCCTATTTATCCTGATGGTGCTTCTGCACTTTAGACCACAATCCATGTGCTGTACCCATCAAGGTTCTCCACAAAGAATCATGAGAAACTCACTTTTCAGGTAGTGTTGGATTTTTATTTTTTATTTTTTTTAAACTCCTTCCATGAAGTGGGTGGGGAGATGAGGTGTGATACTCCAACACAGCAGAAACCAGAGATGACGTAAAGATGGAGTGAGAGAATGAATGAGTGTATAACTATGGGGAAAGACATTCCAAACTAGTTAGGGAAATGGGTGATAAACTTAGTCACAGCAGGTGCTTTAGTAATTAGATTAGGTAGTACCAACCCAGACTGCTTTTGTATTTAAACAAACTTTTGGTTCTGTCATAGAAGAGAGACCTAGCACACAGCAAGTCAATAAGCACAAGTGTACATTATAAACAGAAATACAAGAGATAGAAGGTTCGTATCAGATCATTGGATTTCATCATAAATCAAAGATTATAATTTTGCTTCTTGGGATATCCAGAATCTGTGAAGAACATTATTATTGAGGGATTGCTTTACCAACTAATAAAAATACCACACACACCCTCCCGAAGTCCAACTTGTCTTATTTTCTGTGTGAAGTGATAGGAAAAGGTGATAGTAGGAGAATCCTGGGAATAGGAGCAGGAAGGGAGACACAACACATTGGGTAGGGTTAGGAGAAGTTGTGTGCCTTCATGAAGTTGGAAGCTGTCTCAGTCACAAGATAAGTCATTTCGAATGACCGAGGGGGTGTTCTTAATTTCTGCTAGGATAATGGCCTTTCTCCATTACTATTTTCATATTCATCAGTGGTTTGGGACTTAAGATACTCTTGCAGAATCTTTGATGTCAATTGACCATTTCCAAAGTCTGCGATATTCCTCCTTTTGCAGCGCTCGGCTCTCAGTAGTTCCTCCAATGTAATACCTCCACCCACCAACCAGTTACAAGAGTATCTTGAGGTGATTTCCAGCACCTGGAAATCTGCCGCTCGGCCCGGAGGAGGGCCAGTTCTGTGAAGCGTGAAAGGGTTTTTGAATGCTTAGGTCGTGAGTACTGGCCCAGCAAAAAGGTGCTCCACTGCGTTCCAGTGAGGGGGCTCCTGCCAAGTCCGCCAGGGCAGAGTGGACATTGACCCAGTAAGTTTTCGGAGAGGGGCATGCCCAAAGCATACGCAAGAGATCTTTGGGCTCTGTGTGGCATCTGGGTCAGTCGGGGAGGTACTGTGGGGGATATTCTATGTAGTTTTTGAGATGTGAAATAAGCCATATGTAGTAGGGTAAACTGAATGAATTTGAACCAGTAGTTAGATGATATCATGTTGGGTTATTCGATGAAGAAGTACCACGCTTTGTTCATGCAGGGCACGACCAAGGTCCTCTTCCCGTCTACTCCGAAGGGGTGTTAGTGAGATTTGCAGGGGTACTCGTAGCCCTTTCTACAGCTATTTGACCAAATGTCTGCATGTTCCCATTTTGTATACTGCTTGGATAAGGAAGTGTGTTTCTGGTTCTGTCCTCGCTGGTACCCAGTGTCCACGGACTTATCAGGAAATGTTAGGATGCGTTAAGAAGAGAGAATTTGGCAGTCTGAGCATCTGGCTAATGTCCTGGTGTGACATTGAGTTCTCCATCTGCGAACAAATCCCCAAGTGTAATTATACCTGCCGTCTCCCAGGGCCCAAGCCAAAGGGACATACCGGGCCCATCTGTCTAAGTAGTCCTCTCTGTAGTATATCAGATGCATAGTGTGTGTGTGTGTGTGTGGGGGGGAGGGGGGGGCTGTGTATTTTAGTGCATCTTTCTAGTGTCTAAGCGTGTTACTTAATAGTAGTTGTAAGCAGGGGTGTTGGGGGTGACACAACCAGTATAATAATGTGTGTACCCAATCACAGTTGTTGTGGAGTATAATCTATTTTGGTTAGGTGGAAGCCTACTAGCCAGTCTGACAGCCACTGTAATTGGCCTGCTTAGCAATAGGCCCAGAAGTCTGGGGTGCCCATTCCTTCCTCACATGGCGGGAGTTGTAGCTTAGGCAGGCTTACCCTGCACCTACCTGAGCCTAATCTATAAGTAGAGTGTTAGGTTGAAGAAAATAGGCCACAGGACCCACCACCGGTGACTTAACAAACAAGTAGAATAAAAGGGGGGCATTTCCATCTTGGAGAGCTCTAGTCATCCCGCCACTGAGAAGAGAGTAGCCCAGAACCAAATCTGTGAGCAGAGGGAAGTGTTTGTATTATTCAGATTGCCATCTAACAGATCCGTAGTGAACCTATATATTTGTATGCTGAGGTAACGGAAAGTATGCAGGGCTATTGTAATGTTGCTTGTGCCCAGTGGAATGGTATCCCTCAGCATGATCTCCAAACAGGCAAAGTAAAGTGGCGAGTGATGTAAGGTCCTTGGTCCTTTTGAGTTTGACTATATCATCCGCGTACATAGAAACTGCATGGTTTTGCGATCCTCGTGATATACATCAGTCACCTGCAATCTACCTGATGCCAGCACAAAGAGGAGCAGAGATAGGAATATCCCTGTCTAGTGCTGCGGAATATTGAGTAAGTTGAAGATATGTGGGAGCCTGTTAATGCTCATTCCATTGAGTCCCATATATGGGAGTGTGATAAATCTAATTTAGGTGGGGGTGCAGAATTTGGTTAGAGTTGCAAACATATACTCCGAGTCTAGAGTTTTGAATGCCTATTGGAGATCGAGTGAGAGGTATCCAGTGGCAAGGTATTCAATTCTAGCCACCTCCATCACCTCATATAGACGTCTAATGCTTAAAGTGGTACAAAGGTGAAGGACAAACCCATTCTGATCACTGTGGATTCTGTCTGGTAATATGGGGAGGAGCCTTTTCACTAGGACCTTGCTTACGGTAATATTTTGTATTCAGTTGACAGTAAGGATAATGGCCTATAAAAGCACGTCATCTGGGTTCCTGTCAAGTTTGAGGAGGGAAGTAAGAAGTGGAGGAGTCTGTGGGTTAAATCAAGATGGGTGTCCATGACCGCTTTATAGTCTCCTAATATCAGCCAAGGCAAATGAGACTGGTCTGCCAGTACAGAAGACAGGTGCAACAGAAAGAGTTCCTGTTCTGTGTTTGGGGCATAGCTGTTACCCACGCCAATGGACTACCATCCAGGTTCTCTTGAATAAACACAATGGCCGTTGACAACCACTCTGGTATCCACTGCCTTGAATGACTTTCCAGGCCGCATCTAAAGGGCCGTGCCTCATGCAGAAGCTGAGAAGGCAGTGGCAAAGAGCTGCCCTTGCCACTTCAGAAGAAGTTTAAGTAATTTGGCAGAGGAGAGGTGGGTCTCTTGTAAGTAAACAATGTAGGCCTTTTGGCAACCAAGCTCAGACTGTATACAGTGATGCTTGTGAGCGGAGCTATGCCCCTGACATCCCATGTTAGAATTTTATAAGAACTTGTAATTGTCTGCATTTATAAAGCAAGTAAAAATTATAAGTTTTGAAGCCCTTCCCCCCATCCCCCCACATCTCCCGAACTGAAATTTTCATATTTTGAAAAAAGATAAAGAACTAACAATCAAGTCCTACTACACAGTCCAGTGAGGAACATTTGCTCTACCATGAATCAAAGCTTATCTTAACTAATCATAAACTGGCTCAAGTGCTCTGGGAGTCGGTAAGTAGAGCCAGGGGGACCGTAGACCCAATATCGAGCATAGCAGAAAATGAAATTTATTTTCCTTTGGCGCTCCACAGGAAAAAAGACAATGGGGAACAAAGGTATACCATGTAAAGACACAGCATGAGTCATTGATACAATACAGGTGTTTAGAGTAGCCAGGGAGATCATAGCTGTCAGCTGGCCTCTTCTGATAAAGTTCTGGACTACCTGTTTAGAGAGAACGATGATAGGGAGATCAAATTACATTGTCTGATGTTTGTGGTGTTACTGTGAGGAATAGTTCCTTATTCGGGTCAGAGTCCGGGCTGCACTGATGGAGGAGCTGGGTGGAGGCTGGATGAGTTGTTGATGCCTGGATGAGCTCCCCATCGCAGCACTGCACCCACCTCTCGTTTCTGCCCCAGGGCAAAGCAGTATTAGGTCTACTGAGGAGCACCCTCAGAACCCCGGTGCCACTGTCCGCCTCCTTCCAGTGCACGGGCTCCCACGTCTCCTGGGGCAGTCACTCACTCGATCCGAGGCAAAGCAGAGCAGTCCAGGTCTAGAGGCTGGAGGGGACCCAGGGAAGGATGTGCCTCGGTCTGCCGAGTAAGATCTTGTCCTCGAAGATGAGAGAGGAATAGAGGTCTCTAGATTGCGTTAGGGCCAGGCAGCCTTAATCGTCTAGCCGCATGGTCCTTGTAGTGCCAATGTATGGCCATTACTCACCTTCAGCAGCCATTTGAGCAGTCCTCCTGGAGTGAAGAGAGGAGCTATTGACATTACCCCAGCTTTAGGAGGCTGTTGTGGCAAGGATGGTGGTGGATATTAGATTTTTCTAGGCACCCCTCAGGAGCTCTATGGGAGACCGTCCACTATTTTAGGCAGACTGATTGCTTATATTGCCTTTTATCAGTTAACACTGAATGCAGTTTTGTACGGTTCTTACAGTCACTTATCTCAGAATTACTCATTTTTTAAAATTTAGAATGATGAGTATGGGTTTCAAACCACCTGCATTTGGATTACACAGAAAATTACAGATGATTTACTATTTCACTAAGGCATTATCTGGCTTTCCACATTCGCAATCCTACTTGAGCTCTCTTGCCTTTCTCTGAGCCCTCCCCAAAGCCCCCCCCCCCCCCCCAATAAGCATGCTAATTGTATCCTCCAAAGCAGCTGAGCCAGTATGTGTGTGTGTGTGTGTGTGTGTATATGTATGTATATATATATATATATATATATATATATATATATATATATATATATTTTCTGATGGATATATCTCGCCCTAGAGTCCTCTCACCTTGTGAACTCTCCTCCCAGGCGCCAGAAAAGTGCACCTGGACATATTCCCTGTGTTGCTGCTGCATGCCAGCACAGTGTCATACAGCTCCACGGTGATGCCGAACCATATATGTCATACAGGAAGGGTGCCCTGATAAATTTGAAAGCAATCCGGGTCAGCGAAACATGGCTATATGCCAGTGAGCATCGTTGGGAATTATGTAAAGGCCACTCCTCCACAGTCAGTGTTCAGTAGTGGATACTTTCCAGAAAGTTAACTTTAGTTCTTTCCGCCCTCTGCTTTGTGTGTTCCTCTGTAGGATTGGAATCTTGTGTTGACATTCCTGATGTCATCGCCTTTCAAGATGATGCATTGTTACTTATTTTGAATTCGCTCTTTGAAGACGGTCCTCTTGGTGGCAATGTCGTCAGCCCCTTAGGATTGGAGTACTTTAAGTCCTGTGAGTTCATCCACCATCCACCATTCACAATATTCTATCTGGACATGTTGGTTTTTACACCTGCTATCTTTTCTACCACAGTGATCCCTGCCTTTCACATGGGTTGGTCTGCCATACTTCCATCTTTTCCTCCTCTAACTCATCTCCACCAAAGAGGAGTGGAGGCTGGCTATACCGGACTCCAGGATTAATGCACCCTACACTCGACAGGACATAGTGAATGATTAGCTGTTTGCTGGCTTCGCTACAGCCAAGAATGTAAGCTGGTAACCAAACACACCATTTTATGTTGGGTTATCTTCTGTGTCAAGATCTGCTCTGCCTTGGCCAGAGATATCTGTCCACTCTGAAGGGCCATGACCTCTTCTACTGCTATGATCAGAGGCCCTCCAGAAGCTGACATCTGGAGGGCAGCAATGTAATTCTACTTGGATATATTTTCCAAACAATGATGGATATTTACACACAATTAAGGAAACCTAGCCATGGTTGTGCTGCATGATTTCCATATTTAATCAATTTTACTCAGTCCTGCTTCCTAAACCGAATTGCTTTGTTGCTCATTCATAAGATAAGGAATCTGTAGGGAGCTGTATCCATCAGACAAAAAAGTTAGTATTTTTGGGGAACAATATTGTTGCCAACTGTGCTGTTGAACAATGTAGGAATCTGGCTATCTTTGTAGTGCACCAGTGTATGAGGGCACCTTGTAGATAGTGCAGTCGACCCATATTGGTTTATAGAGTTACAAATGACAATCCCCAAAGCTGTATTTTGTGGTACTGTTGACAGCAAGCAAGCAAGCTTATCAGAGGTTAGTGCTAAGCATTTGTTGTTCACACAGGCAATTGACACACATTCAAGAAGAACTTGAGACAATTTTTTACTTTTGTTTATTTTTTACTTTTGTTTGTTTCAACACCAGAATACTGTTGCAAGAATAAATGCTGATGCAGTTTGAAGAAAACAAGCAAAACACTGAAAGGTCTTTAAAGAAGTAATACAATACTATGGAGAAAAAGACGTGTATTGCACACAGGCATTCAAAAGTGGCTTATAGGACCGCTCTTCAGGAGTTAAGATAAGTGCAGGACACTGTCCAAGGCAGCACCAACAGGTCATGTTGGGGAGCTCTGGGGCGTCAGGGGTGCAGAGGTACTTTACAATGTTGGTTACTCCATTGGCTTCAGTGGGAAACGGTCCTGGGTAAAAGGGGCTTCAGTTGAGGACTTGGGGGGGGGGGGGGGGGGCAGTCTGACTGAACCAACAGGGTGGGGGGGGGGGGGGGGAGGGAGGAGTCAAGTCTTGCGATGCCCGGGGACATATGGGCCACTTTGGTCCTCTTCTCCTTGGTTTGGAATAGCTGGGCGCAGAGGTGTCCTGAGGCATCTGGTCATTGTCACCAGAGACAGTCGCAGTATGCGGGCCTGCACATAGCGGCTGCAAGCGGCATCGGAGAGAGTACTCCGGCCGCTTGGTGGGCTCGTTTCCTGGAGGATCTGGGGACCATAATGGCCCCGTTCGCCCACTTCAACTGGGGCTGGGGGGCACATGTGCAGTGGTGCTTTCCGGTGTCTGGCTTTTGGTGGTCCAAAGTACTCAAGATTCTTCTTGGGTGCCTGCAGGGAAGTAGTTCCGCTCAGGAGATTCTGGTGCTTTTGGAAGTGCCTGTGGTGGCAGGCTGGTCGAGACCAGTCAGCCAACAAAGAAATTAGTGGGGTTCAGAGGTCATCTCTAAGGTGCCCTCTGGATGCATGTCCCAATAAATCCGAGGCTGGCATCAGCCTGGATTTTTGTAAGAAGAGGTGTTTGATGCCAAACACCATGGGGTTCAGTGAAGCCATTATGAGACTGGGTCACTCATGTCGACGATTGTCCAGCATATACCATAAGATGGCTTCCCTGTTCACTTGCAATGCTCAGCAATGGGCCTGGGCATCACAGGGGCATATCTGCTTGTGCAGAGATGACCACACATCAGATATAATGCACCCTGACGTAGGGCTACATGGCCTGCTGTAGGGGTGACTTCCATATATTTAGCTGCAGTGATGGTAACATGTCAAACAGTGGCTGTGCCATGTTGTGTTTTCACATGGCTTTCACCAGTACATGCAGACTGCAATGGCAGCTGTGTGCATCTCTTTTTTAGGGTGGTCCCTGAGGGTGGCACAATACGTACTGCAGTCCTTAGGGACCCTCTCCTCTACCCATGCCTCAGGTACCATGGGTACCACTTACTAGGGCCTACAGAGGAAGAGGAGTGTGCCAATTATATGCATTGTTAACTGTTTTTAGGGAACAAGCACTGGCACTGGGGACCTGTTTTGCAAGGCACCCATGCACCTCGGTGGAAAAACCTCACAACCAGTAATCAAAAAGGTTACCATGTCAAAAAGGGCATTTTCCTACAAACTGCTCGTTTAGAAGATGTGCTGAGTGCAGAGGAAGTGTGCCAAGTCAGAGATTGTGCCCACGCTGCAGACATCTAATTTCTTTCTTTCAGAACGATGCACCGCCTGAGTTTGTATTTCACCCATGCATAGTACCGTAATCCTGCTTCAGAAGTACAAAATACTAAGTCGGAGGTTTTCCATTTGCTCCAAATACCGACAAATGACAAACCTGTGCCCAAAATGCTCTGAAATTGGAGTTCTCAATTTAACTTAAGTACAAATGCAAACAACTAAGTGCCTACAGTTTGCATCAAGGTTTCATGTTTTTTTCTCCATTTGATGAAGTGATTCTTATTCAAACTGAAGCATTCCTAAACAGTCTGACTCTGACTGCAGCAAATGGCCATAAGAGTGGTGGTTTGTTGATCTCCTAGAGCAGACATGCAGGCCAGATTTGAAAGATTCTCCACCACTGCCCTCAAGCCTTGGTGCTTGACACTCATGATCCTTTAATATGGGCATCCTAATCTACCACAGTACATAGGAAATTGTATGAGAAGTGAAACGCCTATCCACCAGGTTGATATATGCCTTCAAATGGAAGGTGTTCTGCATCTGGTGTCTGTAGAAAAACATCAAACGTGCAACATTCCAGATTTACTGTCTAATGTCTGGTTAGGGGAATCATGCTTGCTATTCCCCTTAAGGTACACCAACCGTTTTTTAACAGGTACAGAGAAAACAAAATCCCTCTTGTGTCCGTGTTTACTGGTCCAGTAATCAGTGGAGTTTGAGATCACCATTTAAATGTTGGCAGAACATTTTCTGGGGCTTGAATACCCAATTCAGCTCCTTTCACGAAAAGAGGCTGTATTACTGGCCATCACTTGAGCTTGTTAGGTGCCTGTGATCCATGTCTAAAGCTTCCAGAAACCTCATTGTGTGTTCCAAAAATAAGGTGGTTCTAAGAGCTTCTTCATCTTTTCTTTCAAAGGTAGTTATACATTTCTATTAAAATCAAAACCTCATTTCTTCTCACTTTATTTAAAATCCATCCCCCCTTCAGCGATCCATCTAAAGCAAAAAAAATAAATCCACAATAAGGCACAAATAAATGCTAAAAGAATTTTATGGGAGAATTTTTCTCTTTGTAAAAGTGACCCTGATTCAGCGCATGGTCTGAGATAGCTAATGTTTAGAATTAAAAAAAATATGCTTATGTTAGGGAACTACAGTAACAAGAAAATAATATTTCTACTGTGATTAAAGAGGGAAGAAGCAGCTTTGTGAGTTGTGGGATTCCTGCATGCATTTAAAATTGTGCTAATCCGTCTCTTGGCGGCTGTTGTTTATCACCTGGTATTTTTTGATGATGCTGGGGTGCATACTATTCTTGAAGTCATTAATTTATGGGAAGTGGACATGACGCTTCTGCATGTGATTGAGCATCTAGTATATATAGATTTATAAGATATATTAGAGTGGCGGTAGCTACTCTGTAGTTATAGTTAGGGTGGCCAGAGATGGGGATTTTTTTATTTTTGTCCCTTAATAACTTTGCACCTGTTTGAGGAATGTCTGCAAAAGTTTGCAGACCTTCTGCCCAGTTTCATTGTTGAAGTACTGAAAGTTTCCCAGCGTTTAGTCAAAGGGTGCAAAGAAAAAAGAGGTATCCCGAAACAGGCTTGAAATACATTGCGTTTCATGTAGACTTTTGTATTTCGCATAGGGCAAAAAAAGCCAGTCTGATTTTGCTGAAATTTGGCAGAATTAACTATTAGTATGCACAAATTATGTTTTTTAGGGTACTGCTGGTAAGTAGAGTTCTTACGTGTGTCTTGTAGTACAATACTACTAAAACTATCAGGGAAACTAGACTGCATATGTAAACATTTGGATTTACTACATAAACAACTGAAAGATACACTACATAAACAACTGAAAGATAGAATCTGATAGAGACTTCTAGTTGCAGATTCCTTACCTTAGAATTTTCCCCGAGGCGTCAGACTTGATCCGGAGATTTTTTCTTCAAGCAATACCCCTGCACGCCAGTAGGTGGGGCTGGTCAACTCTGCAGGCGTTGTTGGCGTCGTAGTCACTGTGATGACGTTGGGAGTAGTACATAGACGGCACCTCAGCGCAATGACGTCATTTCTTTTCTTTCCGCTCCACGCGCTGATCCTAAGAGAGCTACCCTGATCTCTTTTTGACCGAGTTCAATAGTTTTGTTGAGTCTTTTGGTGAGTTTTTTTGTGCATTGAGATGTCCCCGAAGACTGTTTTCAAGCCGTGCGAGGACTGTCACAGCATGATGTCGGTGACGGATCCCCATCAGATCTGTTTGTGATGCTTGGAGCGTGACCATGCCCTGAAGACATGCTCCGAGTGGCAGGCCATGCACTCGAAGGCCTTGAGGGAGTGGTCCCTCAAGCTCATGGCGGCCCGGCGCTCGACTCCACGTAGGTCCCGATCTCGCTTGAGAGGAAGGTCTCAAGACCGTTCGTGAGCCACCACCATTTTTCTTCCTCTAAGTCTTTGGGCACAGGTAAGAAGTCGGTGAAGTGGTCCCGTCGCCCTTCGACTTCACCCTGTTGCTCAGCTGATGTGATGCGGGAGGAGCGTCGATGCTCAAGGCCTCCATCTTCAGAGCCTGCTCTGGGTCCGCTCCGCACTTTACCGAATTTCCGGGTGCCGGAGCGACCTCTGCCCAGTTAAAGGAGTTTTATGAGGCCATGCACCTCCTTTTACGGCACCTTTGGGTTTAGCGGCTTTAGCCACTGAAATCCTCTCCAGATCCGCTCGAGGATCTGCACCGATGTCGGTCGTACCACTGAGACCTTCCCTGGTGCTGGTTCGATTGTCGACATTCCCGATATCTGTAGTGCCCACCATCGACAACGTCCCGATCCCTATCCCTGATGACTTGGAGTCGGAGCTGCATCAGCCGACCCCTCCTCTGTCTTCGAAGGGGCCTACTCTCCCCAGGTCGGATTTAGACCCCTTTCCTTATGAGTACGAATTTGGGGAAGGATTGGAGGGGTCCTTGGACCCTTATGACTACCAGGATGACTCATCTTTGGGCTTGGCACAGTGGACTGGACACTTCTGCAGACGCTGGCATGCTGTCTCCTCCTACCATGGCTACGGCAGAGGGAGCGAATTATGCTATGGTGGTCAGTAGGGCGACTGAGGTCCGTTGGCCTTGAGCTACCTACTGTAGAGGTCAGGTCCAATCTCAGGACGGTAGTACTTCAGGCAGGGGCTTCCGCATCTGAACCCCTTTTGCCACTCAATGAAGCCCTCACCGATGTCCTTTTAGGTACTTGGTCCAAACCCAACACAGGGGCTCCTGTGAACAGGACTATCACACAAGGCCATCGGCCCACTCCTAACAACCCTAAAATCCTGTCCCAACACCCCATACGGGAATCAAAAAGGCTGGAACAATTTTGGAAGAAGATGTTTTCTTCCTCCAGTCTCGCGCTGCGGTCCATGAACACCTGCCTTTTGGGCCGCTATACCTACTCTCTATGGGATATGGTCACGCAAGTTCTGCCGCATATACCAGAGGAGGCCTATGCTATCGTTCCCCCAAGCTGTCAACGATGGGAGAGATGCGGCGAAGTTCACGATCCGATGTGGGCTGGACACGACTGACTCTCTGGGCAGATCGGTTGCTACGACGGTGGCCTTGAGACTCCACGTCTGGTTGCTTACTACTGTTTTTTCAGGGGAAGTCCATCAGTCTCTAATGGACATGCCCTTTGATGGCTCCCGTCTCTTTGTAGACAAGGCGGACTCTGCCTTGGAGAGATTTAAGGACTCCCGGGCTATGGCTTGGTCCCTTGGCCTTCCCGCTGCCCCTTGCCCCAACCATCCGCCTTTCGTGGCCACGGAAGGGGTTCCCTGTCGCGTCCCCCACTCAGCCACTGTGCCTCCCATGCTTTTCAGCCATTGTGTGGCTGGGAACGCAAAATTCCGCGTGGGACAGGGAACCAGAGTTCTACCCAGTCCACACCTTCCCCCGCTGCAGCCTCCAAACCCTCCTAGTCCGTCCCCTAACTCCGATACAGTTGGAGTCAGGAGTCGCCATCACCTGCCCCACTGGGAATCCACCACTACGGAATAGTAGATTTTGCAGATAGTTCTACGGCTGTTCCCTCCCTTTCGAATCTGCCCCACCAGCCATGCCTCCATCAATCAGCCAACTCTTGGCCAAGGAAGCCTTACAGAAGGTTTCTGTGCCAGAAGTAGGTCGTGGTTGTTATTCCCGCTACTTTCTGGTGCCGAAAAAGGACAAGGGCTTACGTCCTATCCTAGACCTTCAGGACCTCAATTATTTCCTCAAGAAGGAGAAATTTAAAATGCTCACCTTGGCTCAGGTCCTGTCTGCGTTCGACCCAGGAAACTGGATTGTATAGTTATATTTGCAGAACACTTATTTCCACGTTCCTTTCCTGCCTGCCCTCAGACGTTACCTGTGATTTGTGGTCGGTCATGAGCACTATCAGTTTACCGTACTCCCCTTTGGCCTTACCAGCGCCCCTCGGGTGTTCACGAAAGTGATGGCGGTGGTTGCTGCTCACCTGCGCATGTTAGGGATCTCCGTCTTTCCCTACCTCAACGACTGGCTGTTGAAGTCAGACTCACACCAGAACGTTGGCTCCCAGCTTCAGTCTACGGCAAGCCTCCTGCACACGCTGGGGTTTACTATCAATGTGCGGAAGTCACACCTCACTCCCTCTCAGATGCTCCCTTTAATCAGAGCTGTTCTGGACACAGTGCAGTTTCGGGCTTACCCTCCCGAAAAGCGAGTCCATGATATTCAGGCTATGATTCTGATCTTTCAGCCTTTGTCTTGGGTTTCGGTTAGACTGACTCTGAGGTTGCTGGGCCTCATGGCCTCCTACGGTCTTGCTAGTGACACATGCCAGTTGGCAAATATGGGCTCTGCAGTGGGACTTGGAAGTTCCAGTGGGTGCAGCATCAGGGGAATCTCTCCGACATGGTCCAGATCTCGGAGGGGACTGTGAAAGACCTGCAGTGGTGGCTTTTGTATCTGCATTGGGTCCACGGCAGATCCATCTGCCTTCCCTAGCCAGATTTATCCATAGTGACAGATGCGTCGCTTCAGAGTTGGGGCGGCCACATGGGAGAGGCGGAGATCAGAGGCTTCTCCTGGAGTCTGGGCTCCATATCAGTCTTAGGGAGTTCCGGGCGATCAGGCTTGTGTTGAAAGCATTTCTTCCCTCTCTCAAAAGGAAAGTAGTGCAGGTGTTCACAGACAATACTACTGCCATGTGGTACTGCAACAAACAGGGCGGAGTAGGGTCCTGGACCCTTTGTCAGGAGGCACTACGCCTCTGGACATGGGTGGAACATCAGGGTATTAACCTGGTGGTTCAACATCTGGCCGGTTCTCTCAACGCCATAGCGGGCAAACTCAGCTGTCGATGCACAGTCGATCATGAATGGAGTCTCCATCCGGAGGTGGCACAAGGTCTCTTACAGCAGTGGGGATAGCCTTGGTTAGATCTGTTCGCCTCCAAGAGAACGCGCAATGTCAGCTGTTCTGCGCGTTGGAGTTTTTAAGGCGGCACTCTCTTGGAGACACGTTTCATCTCGAGTGGAACTCCGACCTCCTTTATGCCTTTCCACCTATACCACTTATGCCCGGAGTTCTCAAGAAGACCAGGAACGACCGGGCCCAAGTCATCTTGGTGGCTCCGGACTGGGCACAGAGAGCATGGTATCTAGAGCTATTGAGCATGACCACCGATCCTCCACTCAGACTGCCTCTTAGGGCGGATCTTATGTTGCAGCAACAGGGGACAGTTCTCTGCCCAAACCTGTCCAATTTCCACCTTCATACCTGGAGATTGAGCGGCGACAGTTGACTACTTTTGCCTTTCCGCCCGAAGTCTGCGATGTTATCTTGGTAGCCAGGCATCCCTCCACCAAAATGGTATACGCCTGTTGTTGGCATGAATTTGTGGCATGGTGAACCAAGAAATCTGTTGATCCCTTCTCTGCCCCTCTATCTGAGGTTATTTTGTTCATTCTTTGTCCCCGCAGGGCTCTACGTTGGTCACCCCTAAAGGGTATTTATCTGCCATTTTGGCCTTTCTTAGGCTACCTGATCAGCCCTCACTCTTTCAATCTCCTATTGAAAATAGATTCCTTAAAGGTCCCACCCATTTATTTCCACCCACTCCATTTATCATGCCTCAGTGGGACCTCAGTCTTGTCCTAACTTACTTAATGTGCACTCCCTTTGAGCCGATGCACAATTGCTCTTTACTGCTCCTCACTTTCAAGACTGTCTTTCTTGTTGCCATTGCCATCCCTTCTGCTGGCAGAGTGAGTGAGCTTCAATCCCTTTCTTTCCAAGCCTCCATTCTTCTCTGTGGACCCTGACAAAGTGGTGTTGCGCACTAATTCTTCCTTCCTTCCCAAGGCTGTTACGCCTTTTCATGTAGGCCAGTCCATCACCTTGCCTACTTTTTACACCCCCCACATCCTTCCCATGAGGAGGAGAGACTCCACCGTCTGGATCTAAATGGAGCCTTGGCTTTCTACCTTAAATGTACTAAAGATTTCCGGGTGGACGATCAACTCTTTGTCTGGTATGTGGCTGAGACGAAAGAGAAGGCGATGCAATAACATACCATCTCTCGATGGGCACCTCTTTGCATCAAGATGTGCTGAGCTTTGGCCAACAAGCAACCCCTCTAAGGGCTTGCACTCTCATTCCACCAGAGTGACTGCTGCTTCCACTGCGTTAGCACATGGAGTTCCTGTCCTGGATATCTGCCAGGCAGCTACATGGGCATCCATGCACATGTTTGCTAAACACTACTTCCTGGACATTCGAGTCCGTCAGGATGACTACTTTGGTTATTCGGTCCACTATACACTCACTCTACACAACTCCATGCTTCTCCACTGTATGAGACTTCACTCTATGCTGCTCCACTCTACGCTGTTAAACTGTATGAAACACCACTGTATGACACTCCAGTTTACGTCACTCAACTGGATGCTGCTCCACTACACGGCATTCTACGGTACGTCACTCCAGTCTACTCTTCCCCTGTATGCCACTGCATTCTTCAACACTCCACTGTATGCTATTCTACTTTATGCCACTTCATTGCATGCTACTCCACTCTATGCCCCTCCACTCTGCTCCTCTTAAGTATATGCACACCCTCTACTCCACTTCACTCGACGCTCTTCGATTGGACTCCACTCCAGTGTACCCCACTCCACTGTATAATATTGCACTCTACCCCATGCCACTGTATGCTACTTCAGTCCACACCAATACATTTATGCCACTCCACTATACACTTACACTCCACGCCACTGTACAACATTCCGCTCTATGCCACTACACGCCATTACACTGTACACAGCTCCACTGTATGCCACTCCACTCAAAACTATAACACTGTATGAAACTCCACTCTACGTCTCTTCAGTGTAATCTACTAAAACTGTATGCCACTCCGCTGTACACTACTCTAGTATGCTATTCCACTCAATGCCATTCCACTGTATTCCACTTCACTGTACACTACTGCACCGTAAGCCACTCCAGTGTATGGCACGTTAGTCTGCGCTATGCGATTATACCCCACTCCAATGCTTGTCACTCTACTGTATGCTATTACCTTCTATCGCAGGCCACTGTATGCCACTCCAATCTACACCACTCTATTATATGCCACTCCAGTGTACTGTACTTATAGGAAGCTGACTCTCTATAGGGTGCACTAAAGAAAAAAAAAAAAAAAGTCCACCATGCGGTGAGTCCAGTGGATCCCCAATTGGTTGACTGAGGCAAAAGTAGATTTCTGATAGAGACTTCTAGCTGCAGATTACTTACCTTAGAATTCCCTGGCATCAGCTTCGAATCCGGAATTTTCCTGCTGAGCAGTACCCTGCGTGTGCCGCCGAATGGCGGTGTGCGGATCCGCATGCATCGTCCGGCTCTGCGTGCCGTTGTCCGCGTAGTTGGAGCCATCTGTGACGTCACAGTCTTCTATATAGGCACCACCCCTGCGCGCGTATGTCAGTTCTTTTCCTTCCGCTCCGGTTAAGCGCAAATCCGTGAGGAGCTACCCTTTTTCTTCAATGTTTTTTCTTGATTGTTTGACATGTCTTTGAGAGAGACAGGATTCAAGCCATGAGGTGCATGTCATCGCACCATGTCAGTCATGGATCCGCACATAGTGTGTCTCTTGTATCTTGAGAAGGACCACGATTTGACGTCTTGTCCCGACTGTCAGGCCATGGCTCCGAAGGCCTTGAGGGAGAGATCCCTCAAACTTCTGGTGGCCCGACAGCCGTCTTCGGTCAGCGGGACTCCGAGGAGGTCACGGTCCCGCAGTAGGAGGAGGTCGTGGCACCACTCCCAGAGCCCCGAGTCCTCTTCCTCGCATCCAAGGTCTTCGGGGCACTCAGGTAAGAGGCACAAAAATAAGAAGTCCAAGCGGACTTCGACTTTGCCATACCCGACGGACGATGAGTTCCGAGCGCGTTTCCACGGAGCAGTCACCAGGGCTGACTCCGCGTCTTCCCCCCTTTTCTGGGGATCGGAGTGACCCCCGCTCAAAGAATTTTACGAGGCTATGCACCTTGTTTTTGTGCGGGCTGCACCCTCAGGTGGCTCTTCGTGTCCCCATCAGATTCGACGCCTCTCACAGTCTACCTCCTCCAGCGCCGGGTCCGACGTCGACGCTTCGTCCACCACCGACGCCCACTAGTGGTAGCCCCATCCTCATTCCGGATGATCCGGAGCTGGAACTATGTCATACAACGCTGACTCCGGTGCCAATTAGGCCCAGATCATTGCCTAAGCTTTATTTTGGACAGCCAGGCACAGGAGAGGAGTCGGAGAGGTCTGAGGACCCTTTAGAGTGTGAACTGGAGCAGGAAGAGAACTGGTATGAGGATCTAGGGGAAGCCAATGGACTGGATACTTCTCCAGATACTGGCATGCTCTTGCCTCCCAATGTGGCTACTGAGGAGGGGGCTTCTTATGCCATGGTGGTGTGTAGGGCAGCTGAGGTCTTGGACCTAGACTTGCCCACGGTGCCAGTCAGGATGAATCTCCTGATGGAGGTGCTTCAGCCGGGGGTGACTACATCAGAGCCGATGTTGCCCTTCAATGAAGCCCTAACGGACATCCTTCTGAGAACATGGTCCAAACCCAGCACAGGGGCTCCTGTGAATAGGACAGTTGGCCGCCGCCATAGACCTGCTCTAAATGACCCTAGTTTCTTCACCCAACACCCCTCCACGGAGAGCTTGGTGGTCCAAGCCTCCACCTCCTGTGGTGCCTTCCCTCCCACCACCCTCCGGATAGGGAATCCAAGAGGCTGGACCAACTTGGAAAGCAGTTGTTTTCTTCCTCCAGCCTGGCATTGAGGTCAGTAAATACCTCATGCCTATTGGGCCGTTTTCCCCATACTATATGGGATACAGTGGCACAGGTGCTGCCCCAGGTCCCGGAGGGCATAGGGGAAGCTCTCACTCAGGCTGACAAGGATAGGAGAGATGCAGCCAAGTTTACTATTAGGTGTGGATTGGACACAACAGACTCGCTGGGTAGAGTGATTGCGTCAAGAGTGGCCCTACGTCACCACGCCTGGCTGCGTTCCACTGGCTTTTCAGGGGATGTCCAGTCGAGTTTTGATGACATGCCTTTTGATGGTTCTCGCCCTTTTGGTGAGAAGGTAGACTCCGTTCTTGAGAGGTTCAAGGATTCTCGAGCTACTCCTTGGGCCTCTCTGCACCAGCTCGCCAGTAGTATGTCTTCTGTCCCTTTCGAGGCTTCGGAAGAGGCACGTACCTCACCAGTCACAACTTAGCCACCGTCCTCCAGCTTCACAACCTCCCGTGCAAGGACGTGGTCATGGTACTGTCAGACCCAGAGGGTCTGGCCAGAGGTCGGCCACCACACAGCCCCCCTCCACAGCGCCCAAGCCCTCCTAGTGTGGTTCTGCAAGACCATGTCCGTCCAGTTGGAGGGAGGATTCAATTTCATCTCCCTCACTGGCAATCCATCACATCGGACAAATGGTCTTGCAGATTATACGGAAGGGCTGTTCCCTCCCCTTCCAGTCTTTCCGTCCTTCCAACCCTCCGATAAAAGAACAGCTGATGGAGGATCATTTGGTATTGCTCTGAGAGAAAGTAACGGCTCACTTGGCCAGGGGAGCTATAGAAAAGGTCCTGATGTCTGAAGTAAGCAGTAGTTGTTACTCCCGCTACTTTCTGATTCCCAAAAAGAACAAGGGCCTTTGCCCTATCCTGGCGTCAATTTCTTCCTCAAGAAGGAGAAATTCTAGATGCTCACTCTTGCTCAGGTTTTTTCTGCCCTAGACCAAGGAGACTGGATGGTAGCGTTGGACTTGCAGGATGCGTATTTTCACATCCCCATTGTAGGAAAATGCCTCTCATGGCATGGTTACCCCCTAATGTTTTGCCTTTTGTTGATGCTAGTTATGATTGAAAGTGTGCTGGGATCCTGCTAACCAGGCCCCAGCACCAGTATTCTTTCCCTAAACTGTACCTTTGTTCCCACAATTGTCACAGCCTTGGCACACAGATAAGTCTCTTGTAGCTGGTACCCCTGGTACCAAGGGCCCTGTGACCAGGGAAGGTCTCTACGGGCTGCAGCATTTATTATGCCACCCTGGGGACCCCTCACTCAGCACATGCACACTGCCTCACAGCTTGTGTGTGCTGGTGGGGAGAAAATGACAAAGGCGTCATGGCACTCCCCTCAGGGTGCCATGCCCACATCCCACTGTCTGTGGCAGTGGTAAGTCACCCCTTTAGCAGGCCTTACAGCCCTATGGCAGGGTGCACTAAACCACAGGTGAGGGCATAGTTGCATGAGCAATATGCCCCTACAGTGTCTAAGCCAAATCTTAGACATTGTAAGTGCAGGGTAGCCATAAAGAGTATATGGTCTGGGAGTCTGTTAGATTCGAACTCCACAGTTCCATAATGGCCACACTGAAATCTGGGAAGTTTTGTATCAAACTTCTCAGCACAATAAATCCACACTGATGCCAATGTGGTATTTATTGAAAAATGCACCCAGAGGGCATCTTAGAGATGCCCCCTGTATACCAGTCCGACTCTTTGTTAGGCTGACCAGTTCCTGCCAGCCTACCACAACCAGATGGGTTTCTGGCCACATGGAGTGAGTGCCTTTGTCACTCTGTGGCCAGGAACAAAGCCTCCACTGGGTGGAGGTGCTTCTCACCTCCCCCTCCAGGAACTGTAACACCTGGCGGTGAGCCACAAAGGCTCATGCTTGTTACAGGGCCCCAGGGCATCCCAGCTTGTGGAGATGCCCGCCCCTCCTGACGCAGCCCCCCACTTTTGGCGGCAAGTCCGGAGGAGATAATGAGAAAAACAAGGAGGAGTCACCCACCAGTCAGGACAGCCCTTAAGGTGTCCTGAGCTGAGGTGACTCCTGCCTTAAGGAATCCTCCATCTTGTTTTGGAGGATTCCCCCAATAGGAATACAGATGTGCCCCCCTCCCCTCAGGGAGGAGGCACAAAGAGGGTGTAGCCACCCTCCAGGACAGTAGCCATTGACTACTGCCCACCCAGACCTAAACACACCCCTAAATTAAGTATTGAGGATTCCTGCAATGTGAAGAAAGGAGGACTGCTGACCTGAAAGCCCCACAGAGAACTGAGACAACAACTGACTTGGCCCCAGCCCTACCGGCCTGTTTCCAGGCTCAAAGAACCCGCACAGCGATGCATCCAGCGGGACCAGCGACCTCTGAGGACTGACCTGCACCTAAAGGACCAAGAACCTCCCTAGGACAGCGGCTCTTTCCAGAAACAATTGCAAAGAAAGCAACTTTAAAGTGACTCCAACTTCTGGCCAGAAACGTGAGTCTTCACACTCTGCACCCGACGCCCCCGGCTCGAGTTCAGGAGAACTAACACTGCAGAGAGGACTCCCAGATGACTCCGACGACGTGGACACCCTGAGTCGACCTCCCTGCACCCCCGCAGCAACGCCTGCATAGAGGATCCAGAGGCTCCACCCCGACCCAGACTGCCTGGTAACAAAGGAACCCGATGCCTGGACCAAGCACTGCACCCGCAGCCCCCAGGACCGAGAGGCACCACCTGTAAGGAAGTGCCTTCTTGGCATGGTTACCCTCTGACTTTTTTCCTTTTGCTGATGCCAGCTATGATTGAAAGTGTGCTGAGACCCTGCCAATCAGGCCCCAGCGCCAGTGTTCTTTCCCTAAACTGTATCTTTGCTTCCACAATTGGCACAGCTCTGGCACTCAGATAAGTCCCTTGTAAATGGTACCCCTGGTACCAAGGGCCCTGATGGCAGGGAAGTTCTCTAAGGGCTGCAGCATGTCCTATGCCACCCTGGGGACTCCTCACTCAGCACATGCACACTGCCTCACAGCTTGTGTGTGCTGGCGGGGAGAAAATGACTAAGTCGACATGGCACTCCCCTTAGAGTGCCATGCCAATCTCACACTGCCTGTGGTGTAAGTAAGTCACCCCTCTTACAGCCCTAAGGCAGGGTGCACCATACCACAGGTGAGGGCACATGTGCATAAGTACTATACCCCTACAGTGTCTAAACAAAACCTTACACATTGTAAGTGCAGGGTAGCCATAAAGAGTATATGGTCTGGGAGTTTGTCAAACACAAACTCCACAGTTCCATAATGGCTACACTGAAATCTGGGAAGTTTGGTATCAAACTTCTCAGCACAATAAATGCACACGGATGCCAGTGTGGAATTTATTTTAACATGCACCCAGAGGGCATCTTAGAGATGCCCCCTGAATACCAGTCCGACTCCTAGTGCTAGGCTGACCAGTTTCTGCCAGCCTGCCACAACCAGATGAGTTGCTGGCCACATGGGGAGAGTGCCTTTGTCACTCTGTGGCCGGGAACAAAGGCTGTACTGGATGGAGGTGCTTCTCACCTCCCCCTGCAGGAACTATAACTCCTGGCGGTAAGCCTCAAAGGCTCACCCCTTTTGTTACAGCGCCTCAGGGCATCCCAGCTAGTGCAGATGCCCACCCCTCCGGACACATCCCCCACTTTTGGCAGCAAGTCCAGAGGAGATAATGAGAAAAACAAGGAGGAGTCACCCACCAGTCAGGACAGCCCCTAAGGTGTCCTGAGCTGAGGTGACTCCTGCCTTAAGGAATCCTCCATCTTGTTTTGGAGGATTCCCCCAATAATAATACGGATGTGCCCCCCTCCCTTCAGGAAGGAGGCACGAAGAGGGTGTAGCCACCCCCAGGACAGTAGCCATTGACTACTGCCCCCCAGACCTAAACACGCCCCTACATTTAGTATTTAGGGGCACCCAAGAACCCAGGAAATCAGATTCCTGCAACCTGAAACAAGAAGGACTTCTGACCTGAAAGTCCTGCAGAGACGACAGCTGCTTTGACCCACCCCTACCAGCCTGTCTCCTGACTCTAAAAACTTCAACAGCGACACATCCGACAGGGACCAGCGACCTCTGAAGCCTCAGAGGACTGCCCTGAACTTAAGGACCAAGAAACTCCCGTGAGCAGTGGCTCTGCTCAACAACAAGCAACAACTTTGCAACTTCTAGAGACTTCACTCTTCCCGCCGGAAGCGTGAGACTTCACCCTCTGCACCCGATGTCCCCGGCTCGAGCTCCAGAGAACCAACACCACAGGGAGGACTCCCAGGTGACTGCAACCTTTTGAGTAGCCCAAGATGACCCCCCTGGATCCCCACAGCGATGCATGCAGAGAGAATCCAGAGGCTCCCTGTTACCGCGACTGCCTGTAACAGGGAACCCGACGCCTGGACCAAGCACTGCACCCGCAGCCCCCAGGACCAGAAGGAACCGAACCTCAGAGCAGGAGTGACCCTCAGGCCTAGCCCCGTTGGTGGCTGTCCCGAGAAGCCCCCACCTCTTTGACCTCTGCACCTGACCGGCCCTGAGCTGCTGGGGTGGTAACTTTGGGGTTGCCTTGAACCCCCAACGGTGGGCTGCCTATTTCCAGGAACTTAGACTTGTAAGTGTTTTACTTACCTGACAAACTAACCATTACTTACCTCCCCCAGGAACTGTTGATTTTTGCACTGTGTCCACTTTTAAAATAGCTTATTGCCATTTTAACAAAAAATTTGCATTTTATTGCTCTAATTCATAGTTCCTAACTTAGCTGTGTGGAGTACCTTGCATTTTATGTATTTACTTCAAATCTTGAACTTGTGGTTCTAAAAATAAATTAAGAAAAGATATTCTTCTACATAAAACCTATTGGCCTGGAGTTAAGTCTTTGAGTATGTGTTCCTCATTTATTGCCTGTGTGTGTACAACAAATGCTTAACACTACCCTCTGATAAGCCTACTGCTTGACCACACTGCCACAAAATAGAGCATTAGAATTATCGAATTTTGCCACTATCTTGCCTCTAAGGGGAACCCTTGGACTGTGTGCACACTATCTCTTACTTTGAGATAGTATATACAGAGCCAACTTCTTACACTGACAAAGTGGTGCTTTGCACTAGGGCCTCTTTTATGCAGCAGGTGGTCACGCCCTTCCATGTAGGCCAATCCATCACCTTGCCTACATTTTACGCACCCCCACATCCTTCTAAGGAAGAAGAGCAACTCCACTGCCTGGACCCAAAAAGTGCATTGCCG
The DNA here is from genome assembly GCF_031143425.1 of Pleurodeles waltl. Classification (NCBI taxonomy): domain Eukaryota; kingdom Metazoa; phylum Chordata; class Amphibia; order Caudata; family Salamandridae; genus Pleurodeles; species Pleurodeles waltl. Next base: position 666,225,941 of record NC_090449.1, on the reverse strand, counting down.
TTCTACCTTGATGATACAAAATAGTTCTGGTGGATGATCAACTCTGTGTTGGTTGTGTGAGTGAAAAGAAAGGTCTGTCAGTGCAGAAGAGAACCATCTCCATGTTGGTCGTACTCTGCATTAAAACGTGCTACACTTTGGCTAAGAAGGAACCTCCTGAGGGCTTGCGTGCTCATTCTACCAGAGCTAAAGCTGCAAGCACTACATTAGCATGCACAGTATTGGACATCTGTCAGGCAGCAACGTGTGCATGTTCGCCAAACACTACCGCCTGGATAGTTGGGTCCATAGCGGGGGTCACTTTGCCCGTTCACTCCTGCAAGACTTTCTGGTGTAATCCTAGTTTGCAGAATCACCTCCATGGATGGCATTGCTTGGATATCTATTCTAAGGTAAGGAATCTGCAACTAGATGTCTCTATCAGATGGACAAGTTATTTACCTTCAGTAATGCCTCATCTGGTAGACGCAACATCTAGTTGCAGATTCCTTAACAATCCACCTATCCTCCCCGCGAACTGATTTCTAGGGATAGAGACTTCCCTTTGGAGGGCCGTAGTTTTGATGGACCAGTGGTCAGTGTTCTTCATGGCTCCGCGCTTCTTGTGTCGAATGTCGGGAAAAATAAGTGACGCAGTGCGCCGGTGAGGCACTATGTCATATCCAGCCCAATGGACGAAGGACGCGAAGCCGATCAACGTCACCTAATAGCTCCCAGGGGTACTGCTCAATAAAAATCTCCGGATACAGACTGATGCATGGGGGAATTTCTAGGGTATGGGATCTGCAATTACCTACCAGATAAGGCATTGCCGAAGGTAAGTAACTTCTATTGGTCAAGAAAGAGTGGTTTTTGTAATTTAGTGTAAATCCATTCAGTAGTTTTTGAGTTATTAAAGAAAAAAGATACATGTATATCCGGGACGTAGATCATCAGCGGATGACTGAGATCTCAAAATGAGATCTGATTGGCTGCCACCACTTCAACCAGGAAGTGGTGGCAGAGCCATCTTTGGACTTGGACTCGTCTGAGTCCCAAGAAAAAGAAGGTGGAAAAAAAGCAAGCGGAGGGTGTAGGGAAGTGCCCCTTTTGGCATGGTTACCCCCACCCCACTTTCTGCCCTGTCTCTGAGTCTACATTGGCTGAGTGTGTACTGGGATCCTGCTAACCAGGCCACACCACCTGTGTTCTTTCCCTAAACTGTATCATTGCTTCTACAATTGGCACAACTCTGGTACATAGCTAAGTCCCTTGTAAAAGGTACCAGTGGTACCAAGGGCCCTGTAGTCAGAGAGGGTCCCCAAGGGCTGCAGCATGTATTATGCCACCCAAAGGGATTCCTCACCAAACACATGCACACTGCCATTGTAGATTGGGTATGTTGGTGGGGAGAAAAAGGTAAGTTGATATGGCATCCCTCCCTGGGTGCCATGCCCTCAAACCACTACCTGTGACATAGGTGAGTCACCAATTTATTAGGCCTTACAGCCCTAAGGCAGGGTGCACTACACCACAGGTGAGGGCATAGCTGCATGAGCAATATGCCCATACAGTGTCGTAAGCCCCTGTAAGTCCAGTGTATCTAAATTGAAGTTTGTCATTATTGGTATCAAACTTCCAATCTCAATAAACCCACACTAGTGCCAGTGCTGGACATATTGCAAAATGCACACAGAGAGCATCTTAGAGATGCCCACTGAAATCCACCCAACTCTTTAGAGTGTGGATGACTGGTCTATGCCAGCCTGCCACTACCAGACGAGTTTCTGGCAGAAAAATAGTGAACACTAACGGGAGTGTCCACCCCAGCTAGGACAAGCACTAGGTTGCCAAGAGCTGAGGTGAACCCTTCTTGGCAGAATCCTCCATCTTGTTTTGGTGGGTAATAGCCAATAGGAGTGGCCACTGCAATGGTGTAGCTACCCTCCGGGTGAGTAGCCATTGGCTACTGCCTTCTGCCCCCTATATTAATCTAGTATTTAGCGGCATCCCTGAACCTTGCTCTTCAGATTCCTGGCGACCTACACAAAAAGGACTGAAGAGCCGCACCAGGAGTGAAGACTCCAGACAACAACTGACTTGCTCCAAGCCCTACTGACCTGTCTGCAGCTTCAAGGCTCCTGCTACAAGAAGACAACTCGTCCTGCAGTACCAGAGACCCCTATAGCCCCTCAGAGGAGTGCCTGCCTTCCCTTAAGACCAAGATCTCCTGAGAACAGCGGCCCGACCACAAAGAAACCTCCAGCAAGGACTCCAAACCCCCCCAGATCTGTGAGTCCTGCCTACTCTGTACTAGACACTCATGGCCCGAGTCCAGGTGGCCCACATGACAGGAGAGAGACCCTACGCGATTCCGACCTCGAGTCCACCCCAGATGGACCCCTCCTGGCTACCAGAGGACCCTTTGATCCCAGATATGGGGAAGATACCTGAGGCCTAAAGGTACTCCTGCAGCCCGCTAGCCTTGGGGAACCCAGCTGACAGTCCATCAACATACAGAGGAGCCTCAACTTACCTATCTAGCCATTGGTCTTCTTTCGCCAACCCCCTGGACCAAACCTGCAGCCTCTTTGTGAAACTGGGGTTTCCCCATTGAAAAGCATTAGGTGCCCGATGAGATGTTTGCACCCAGCCACCCCTGTGTCACTGAGGGTGTGTTTGGTGGCTCCCCACCTCCCCTCTCACTGCCACAAATGAGAGCATTATTATTATTATTATTATCTACTGTAGCCTCTGTAAAGTCTCTGGGGAGCCACTGGACTCTGTGCACGCTATACCTTTCTTTGGTATAGTATGTACAGAGCCAGCTTCCTAAAGAGGGTAAGAATACCCTGACCCCCTAGGCCTGGTGGTGGGGGTCACACGGGGACACCATTGGGTGCTAAAAATGTGCTTTTTCCTCCAATTGTTTTCCTGCAAAACAGGAGGGGGGAAAAAAAGCCTGTGCTTGCTTTTCTTTGCCCCCAGGTGGGCCATGTGCCAGGGCTGGTGGGGGAAATTCCTTGGGCGGGGGAGTGCAGGGAGTGTGATTGACCCCACCTCCCAGGGCCAGTCAAATTAGAGGAAGGGAAGGAGACAGGCGGTCCACCTGGACTGATTTTGGCCCTGAGGTACCCCATCTCCTAGGGCCCATACGATTTCTAAAACAGGGAGGGGGTCCGCTTTTTACCCCTCCTGAGTCGATTTGGGCCCCAGGGTCCAGCCTTTGAACAAATGAGGAAAGGGTGAACTTGTAGCCCCCCACATTCCCCCTCCTCTAGCCAGGTTTGGTCCCAGAGCTAATAGTGGCTGGAGGAGCTACGTGCCCCCTGTTTTCAATGCGGCCGGGCACCAGAAATTGGCCAAGGGAGAGGGGCTGCCTGTCTTCCTCTCTATTTATTTAAAATATGTCTGGGCCCTGGGAGTTGGGGACCATGTGACCAAGTACGGCATGGGGAGTGGGATACCTACCCCCTCCCCAAAAAAAGAAAAATGGCCAGGCCTAGGGAGATTGTGCCCTGTGACCAAATACACTCCTGGAAGGGGAGTACCTATCACCTCCCCTAAAAAAGAAATGTGGCGGGTCCTGGGAGATGGGGTCCTGGCCAGCTCCAGGGTCTGAAGTCGGCCTGGGGAAGGAGGCTGAATTTCTATAATTTCTGTGGTTTTGTGTGTAAACATCCCTATCTTTGGTACACAGTCCTTTTCTTTATTAATTTGTGTTGTAAATCCATGGCACAAATGTTATTTTTAGTGTATTTTTCAATGCATACTTAAATAAAGGAAAGCTATTTCCTGTGAACTATTTAAATGTACCAAATGATGAATTCTTTATCCCTCAGATTCCTATTTTAAAACTTCCATGGGTCTGAAGTCATTGACTTCTAGAAGACAGTCTTCAAAGTGAGTCAAACCGAGTAGCTCCATCATCTCCAAAGGAGATGCCATGAGAAAGGTCAACACAAGATTCAAATTCCTCCGAGGAAATAACGGAAGGGGCGGGAGGACAGAAATAAAGTAAACCTTTTAGAAAATGTGCCACTGATTGCAACTTAAACAGAGAAGCAGAAGTCGGGGAGTCCCTAGATGTTGGACTGGATCTAGAACTTTATTTAAGCTCTGCTCGCTAGGTGACAGAGCAACGTCTGGAGTGGAGCTGCCTGGGCATCAACATTGTGAGCAGCGATTTTCCTTTGGATCCCTGTGGAATGGCGAAGGACCGTCCTTCAGGCATTGATGATGAATAGGCTGGATTACAGGAATGCTTTATATCTGGGAATGGCTGACATCCTGTTGACTCATTTGCAGCAGTTTGCAAAGCATCTCTGCTTCCACCTATATAAATTCACTAAACTGGCTTTCAGTACGCTTGAGGGTCAAATTCAAGTTACTATATTATGTTCACAAAGCGCTATACAATATCGACCTTGCTATCTTGGCGACGAGTGGTTTTATAACCCTACACGAGCAGTCCGATCTGCAGAGTTGGCGCTGGAATCGCTTGATGCTTTTAAAAAAGCCAGAATGGGTGGTCGCTTTTCTCTCATCTAGCGCCATCCACTGATAGTCTTTGCCTATTGATCTTCGCCTGAGTTCGGACCTCCTCAGGTTTCAGAAGAGATTGAAGACCTGACTATCCCCCCCTCATAATTGCATTTTGTGGAGGAGTGTAATGCAGTCTTCGACCTAGAGCCGCGATATCCCTCTGGGGGGGATGAGTGTAGGTCTTTACAAATACTGTAACTAAATAATAAATAAATGCTATTTTGTTATTAGGCATAGGTGCCACCTACACTCATGATGTCTATTCTGATTTTCCAAGTGTCAGAGCTGTGTAGTTTTCCAAATATAGGTTAATCTTATTTTGTTCTTCAACATTTTGTCTGTAGGTGTTATGTTCAGTACTTGGGTTGTGTTCTGCATATCAAATGTGTTTTTCAGGTGTGTGTGTGTGTGTGGGGGGGGGGGGGGAGGGGGGGTGATTGGGTGGGTGGTACGGTACGTCCTGATCACAACTCTATTTCCCTGCATGTCCTTTTTAAGAATACTGCCAATGTTGTAAGGGAATAGAAGGATAAAGCCATTATAGCTCCACAATATCGAGCTAAATGTTATCCTGGTTTCTCTTTCCTTTAAGGAGCCAAAGAGACTTTCGTAATGTACCTTTGCTAGTCCAGTAAAAAATGTTTATTTAGACCATTAGTCTTTAAACAGTATACAACCATTTCATCTAATAAAAAGAAAAAAACTTTCGCTACAATGACACGATTACACAAACTTGAATAGTCTTTAAATAAAAAACATTCACTAAATGATACGCAAAATATTAAAATGACAACCGTACATACAACCTGATAAAAGCTGATGTCTTAAAATGTGCTAGGTGTAGAGGGTCTTGCCCTAGGCCTACCTTTGCTAGTCCTTGCCCACATGCAGGAATGCATTTTTTCGCTCCATTCTCATATCTGAGGATATTTCAGAAGGTGATTAATCTGTCGGGAGGTGATGTGTCCTGAACGATTAGCGAAGATGAGTAATTTGTTCTTTGTCTTCAGACATTTTGAAGTGTAAGGTTCTGTAGATCTAACATATTTCATATATTTTGTTTTTTAGAGCTCTTTTTCAGTCCTCAATGAAGATTTTGGATGACATTATGCAGCCATGAAGAGACCATTCTTCAAGATTTAATCTAAAAGTTGGCTTCTGCGCTATATATATGTTTATGAACTGTAAAAAAAAAAAAAAAAAAAAACAAACAGAAAAAACACATTTTGTACCGATTGTCTGAGAATATGTATGTAATTCCATTTGTATATTCTAGCCCTGGCTTTTACTGCTGCTAAACTGAAGTGCTTTATTTTTTATTTTAACTGCTTGGTGTACATATATATATAAAAAAACGTTTTCAGTCTCATGTAAGATCTGTCTTTAGCCCTTTACTGGATTATTGTTTGTACAAAATTTCATTGTAGCATTTGTGATCGTTCCTGGCAAACCATACAGAAAGTAACCTACAGTGGTGGTGTTTTTCTGGTTCGTCCATTATAATACCTTTTTGTCTTTAAGTTTGTGTGATGCTCTCCCTCAGTTTCAGATAGGATCTGCCAACTACTTTTTGTTATGGTCTACAGAGAATTGTATATTCAACCCAAATCAGTTTAATCAGTGTAGTGAAATTAAGTTTTTGCCTTGTTTTTCCCAAAATTCCTCTCTTGGTATACCTTTTTGCCGTCAATTCACTGCCCAAATTTGATCACACACCAAATACTTTTTCTCATTGACCTATTTGAATATCGCCTCCATTCTCACTTTTAACTCGAGCATACTTACTATCTCAGCATTGCTGGCCCTCTCTCACTTGGCAACAGCCATCTTTCAACCTCTGAAACATTATTGATGATCCTCATTTTCTTTCGATGCAGGGACTTTGCTTATTTTTACAAAAAATCTATTCCAACCAGAGTGATCAGCAGTGGACTCATCCTCGGATCTTAGTTATCATCTTTGACTTTACAGTTTGAGTTTAGAAAGATTGTAAAAATATTGTTTTCTACAAGATGTGAAGAGGTCATGCCTCCAGATTACTGGAATTATGGACAAAGCAGTCAAATTTCTAGCTATGCCTGGCAGGCATCATGATTTCCCTATGTCTCCACTAAAATCCTACCTGTCTTTCTGTCCGCATTTGTAACATTACATTTTTGAAACTTGACCAATTATTATTATATATATATATTTTTTTTTTTTAAAGAACACACCTGCTTCTGATTCATTTCTCATTAATACATCAAACGTGTCATTACCTAATCTGATAGGGACTTCTAGCTGCAGATTCCTTAGCTTTGAATTCTCCCCAGGTGTCAGACTGTTTGGAAGACGTTTTCTTACGCTAGCCTGGCATTGTGGTCTGTGAACACTGCGTGCCTTTTGGGCTGTTATTCCCACCCTCTGTGGCATGTGGTTGTGCAAGTGCTGCCACAGGCCCCAGAGAAGTCCTGGGCTGTACTTTCTCAGGCTGTTGCTGATGGGAGAGAAACAGCATAGTTCACATTTTGTTGCAGACTTGACATAACAGACTCGCTAGGCAGAGAGGATGTTTGACTTTTCAGATGTCCAAGCTTTATAAATATGCCTTTCAATGGCACCCATCTCTTAGGAGGCAGGGCAGATTCAGTGCTGTAAGGATTCTCGAGCTACAGCAAGGTCTTTGGGCCTCACAGGGGTCCCTGAGCCCTCCAACTGCTTTTCGTTCCTTTTGTGGCTATGAAAGGGGCTCCAACCATGCTAATTCCCGGCCAGCCACCATGCAGCACATGCTACCAGCATATGCATGGAGGAGGTTGCAGTACCCACTGACATGGTGGGGCAGATGGCCAGTAGTCTGGTCAGTCCACCAAACCCTCCCATTTCCCCCCCCCACCCCATCTGCAGCAGTCTCTAAATTCTCTTTGTGTGCCTCTTTACCACCACCGGCGCCCTGTTGGCAGCAGGAATTGCCTTCACCTGCTCCACTGGCTGTCCATAACATCCAACAGGTGGGCTTTGCAGATTGTCAGATGAGGCTTCTCCCTCTCCTTCGAAGCTTCCCCTCCAGCAATCTCATCTTGCATCCGGTTGATGGAGGATCATTTGTCCCTACTCCACAAGGAAATTGCAGCTCTCTTGGCCAAGGGAGCAATAGAGAGGGTTATGGTGCCAGAAGTAGGCTATGGTTGCTTTTCCCACTACTTTCTTGTCCCCAAAAAGGACAAGGGTCTTTTCCCTATCCTAAACCTATGAACCCTCAATCTCTTCCTCAAAGAAGAGAAGTTCAAGATGCTCACCTTGGCTCAGGTCTTGTCTGCCCTCGACCCTTGAGACTGGATGGTAGCGTTGAACGCAGAGGACGCTTATTTTCGCATCCCGGCCTTGTCTGCCCACAGACATTACTTGCAGTTCACGCTAGGCCACAAGCACTTTCAGTTCACAGTGCTCCCCTTTGGCCTTACCAGCGCTCCTTGGGTGTTCACCAAGGTGGTAGCGGTGGTCACAGCTCAGCTGTGCAGATCATGGGTTTCAGTCATTCCCTATCACGACAACTGGCTGTTGAAAGCGGGCTCGCCCCAGGTTGTCATCTTACACCTCCAGACTACGGCGGACCTCCTGCATTCGCTGGGGTTCACTATCATTGTGCTGAAGTCACACCTGAGTCCCTCTCAGACGCTTCCTTTTATCGGAGATGTTATGGTTGATCTTCCCAAGTGGCGAGTCCAGGATGTTCAGGCTATTATACAGATGATTCTGCCTCTATTCCTGATTTAGGAAAGAATGACTCTGAGGCTGCTAGGCCTCATGGCCTCCAGCGTCCTGCTTATGTCACATGCCAGATGGCATATGAGAGCTTTACAGTAGTACCTGAGGTTCCAGTGGGCACAGCATCAGGGGAATCTCTCTGACATGGTCCAGATCTCTGAGGGATCTGCAAAAGATTTGCAGTGGTAGTTAACGATCCACAGTTGGATCAGCAGCAGACCACTCACACTTCCCCAACTAGATCCGACACTAGTGACTGATGTATCACTCCTGTGATGGGGCGGCTGTCTGGGAGAGGTGCAGATCAGAGGAATCTGGTGTCTGGCAGAAGCTGAACTCCACATCAACATGCTGGAGCTCCGTTCTATCCAACTGACATTGAAAGCCTTTCTTCCCTCTGTAGGAAGCTGGCCTGGTGTGTGGTGAGTACCTATGGTGTTATCACCTTATTCCAGGTGTAGGCAGTGTCTAGGAAGCCAGGTCTCTCTAGAGGTATCTGTAGATGAGCAGCCAAGACCTATCTAGGAGACATGCAAAGCTTATGCAATGCCACACAGCACTTACACACATGAAAGAACCACACAGTGTTACTATAATAAAGTAACTTTATTTTTGTAACACTAATATTAGAATACTGAAAAGGCAATCCCCCAACTGGAGGTAAGTAAACACACTATTATATACACATTAACAATCAGTACGTAGCATAGAAAGCAATAGGCATTGGTAAAAGCAATAGCAAATAGTGAGAGCCCTAGGGGAGGGCCAAACCATATACTAAAAGTGGAATGTAAAAGGCAGTCCCCCACGCATGGAAGTGAAATCAGTAGAAGGGACCTGAAGGAACTAGGAACCCCCAGATGTGAGTACCAGAATGATCCTCAGCAACCAGGAGAGCTGAGGTAAGTACCTAGTTTTCCGCAAAACCAACAGGAGGACTTTGGAAAATGATTGTGCAAGACCCAGCCAAGACTGGAAGAACCCAAATGTGGATCCTGACAGAAGAGGCCCTGCAAAGGGAGGGGACCAAATCCAGTTTGAGTTAGTGTCCGGTTACGGCCAGAGCCACTACTCACCCTTCTATGGATGCAGGACCATGCGGACGAAGAAGGGCAACAGTGGAGCACAGGAGCCGAACAGGAGTGATGCAAGTGATGTCCCATGTCGGCGGTCAAGATATAGTTGGTTAGTGGTGCTGGACAACAACAAGCCTTGGCAAATGCAAAAGTCAGAGAAAAATGTTTGCAAGGCTGAAGAGGGCCAGCAAGGTCCAGGGGACTCGACCCCCGGAAGGGGAGTCCGAGTGTCCCTCAGCAGCTGGGAGAATTACAAGAAGAGGAAGCAGCCCACTCAGCACACCTGAAGATGTGTCCTACATCGCTGGAGCAGCAAGGTCCAGGGGGCTCGGCCCCATGAGGGGAGACGCAGGTGACCCCCAGCAGCTGGGAGAGTTACAAGAAGAGGAGTCATCCCCCACAGACGACACTCGGGCAGCAGGCACAGGAATCACAGTGAGGCCCACTCAGCACACCTGATGAGTCCCACATCGCTGGAGAAGCAGGCAGGAGACTGTACGTTGTAGGGAGAAGTGCTGGGGACCGGGGCTACATGGAGCCTGAAAATCCCTTGGAGGAGGAACAAACAAGCCTTGGTAGCTGAAAGTCGTGGTGCACTGGGGTACTGTCCTGCAAGGAGTGGCAAGGACTTACCATCTCCAAAGTTGGACAGCTGGTAGAGAGAACCATGGGGACCATTCCAGACCACCACCTGGATGCAGGATCTACGCAGCTCCGGAAGAGAGAAGATCCACGCAGCTGGTTGTTGTTGCAGTTGGTGCCTGTTGACACAGGGGAGCGACTCCTTCACTCCAAGGGTGGATGCACAGCTGGGAAAATTTTGCAGTTGCTGGAAGGAGCCGGAGAAACAATTTTGCAGAGGAGAGTCGTCACTGAAGTTGCAGATTGTTGGTTCCTGGAGGGTCCAGTTGCAATCCCACTGGCCAGAAGATTAATTAAACGATGCAGCGGAGCCCTGCTGGAATCTTGCATGTTGATTCTGAGGACCCGCCTAAGAGGGAGACCCTAAATAGCCTATGGAAGGGGATTGGCCACCTAGCAGTGTGACCACCAATCAGGAGGGGACTGTGACATCATCTACCTGGCCACTCAGATGCTTCCAGGGGCCTCTGCCCACCTTAGATTCAAGATGGCAGAATTGAGTGGCCATCTGGAGGAGCTCTTGGCACCACCTCTGGGTGGTGATGTTCAGGATCCTTTGTCCAGTTTCACGTCAGAGTAGAGACCCGGGGGACCCTGGACTGGTGCTAACTGGTTTATGCAAGGAGGGCACCAAATGTGCCCTTCAGAGCATACCAGTGGCTTGGGGAGGCTACCCCTCCCAAACCATGTAACACCTATTTCCAAGGGAGAGGGTGTTACCTCCCTGTCCCAGAGGAAATCCTTTGTTCTGCCTGAGCTGGCCAAGCAGCAGTGGGGCAGAATCCTGCAGACTGCCCGGAAAACTCCAGAAGGCTAGTAGGAGCAATGCTGGGGGTCCTCTAAGGAGCCCCCAGAGTGCATGGAATCATACAACCAATACTGGCAACAGGATTGGGGTATGATTCCAACATGTTTGATACCAAACATGCCCAGGTTCAGAGTTACCATTATGTAGCTGGACACAGTTAGTGAGTGACCTTTGTGCAGTACATGGGTAAAATGGTGCCCCAATGGCCTGGGTGCTTAAGTATCATTTACTAGGGACCTACATGGGGGCACCAGTATGCCAATGGTGGGGTGTGCAAAGTCCTAATCAACCAAATTTAGAGGGAGAGCGCACAAACACTGGGATCCTGGTTAGCTGGATCCCAGTGAAAACAGTCAAAACACACTGACAGCAGGTAAAATGTGAGGATAACCATGCCAAAAAGGTGGTATTTTCCTAAACTCTCTGTGAAGGGAAAGATAGTACAATTGTTCACGGGCAACACCACTGCCATGTGGTACTGTAACAAGCAGGGCAGGGTGAGATTGTAGACCCTTTGTCAAAATGTTTTTTGCCTCTGGACATGGCTGGAACAGCAGTACATATCCCTGATGGTTCAGCATTGGTGGGCTCTCTGAATGCCAGAGAAAAAGAACTCAGCCACCAATGCCTAGCGGATGAAAAAGGGCGTCTCTATCTGGAGGTGGCTCAAGGAGTCTTTTAAGAGTGGCAAGAGCCTTGGTTAGATCTGCTCGCCTCTGCCGAGCACATTCAATGTGAGCAGTATTGCGCGTTGGAGTTTCAAAGACAACACTCGCTCTGCTATCCTTTTAATCTTGAGTGGAGCCAGGCCTCCTGTATGCTTTTCCACTCATACCACTTATGCCCAGAGTTCTGAAGAAGGTCACAAACAACTGTGCCCTCGATCTCTTTGTGGCTCCGGACTGGGCACAAAGTCTGGTATCCAGAGTTATTGGGCACGGCCATCAATCTCCTGTCAGACTGCCCATTTGGGAGGATCTTCCGTTGCAGTAGGGGAGGGTTCGTCATCCGAACCTATCCAGTCTCCGCTTTCTTGTGTGAAGATTGAGCAACCACAGTTGACAGCTGGGGCATCCTGGCACCAAGTCGTCGGAGTGTATACTGACGACTTGGTGCCACACGTTGCTACGCGTCTCGACAGGTTATCACCACAGGCTTATCAGGGCCTGCTACACCTGCCTTTTCTTTCGTGTCCATGACCCCACTCAGCCATACTTTCAATAGGCTCACTCTTAGAAGCTCTAATTGACCTTCCAAAAGCCCATACAACTGATTACGGGGCACCCTCGTTACTTACACTCGTTACGTACCACTCTGGCCGGATGGCCCAGCCTTGATAAAGTCACTTGTGTGACGAAACACGTGTTGGCTGTATCTCATTGATGGCACTCTGATTTCTAGCTTCCACAAATAAAGACATCTTCTGCAAACCAGACCTGAAACTCCATTCAACTCTTTCAGTTCAACAACATACTACCAGGGATACCTATCCCTGCAACACTATTGAACTTTACATTCTGTGTGCTGTGGCCTTCTTGTATAAATTTGTCCTGGGGTATTCTGTTACCCATTCTTTGTGCCTACTGGGTAGTAAGGCACTGGGCCAGGTTGCACCAGACTCTATGTTTACTTGGATACTTGTCTCGAAATCATTGTTTTACTGCTTAGATGTGCGGCGTCTTTTCACCCTTACTACCCTTGACAGTTGACAGCTTTTGACCTTCTGCCCGAAGTCTGTATCGTTATCTTGGCAGCCAGGCGTCCCTCCAGCAAAACGGTATATGCTAGTCATTGGACGAAATTTGTGGCATGGTGCCCCTCTCTCTGAGGCTCTATTGTTTATGCCTTTGTTGGCCCAGCAGGGCTGTCCTTTGGGCACTCTCAAAGGTTATTTGTTTACAGTCTCTGCTTTCTTATGTCTGCCTGATCAGCCTTTGTTTAAGTCTACTATTGTAAATAGGTTCCTTAGTGGCCTCACTCATGTATCCCCCTTCCCCCATTCATTATGCCCCAATGGGACTTGAATCTGGTTCTGACATTCCTGATGTGTGCTTCTTTTGAGCCTCTAAGGCTTCTCACTTTGAAAACAGCCTTCCTTGTGGCCATTATATCTGCCTGCAGGGTGAGTGAGTTGCAGGCATTGTCATCTAAGCCTCCCTACTTTTTCATCTATCCTGACAAAGTGGTGCTTAGCACCACAGGCCTCTTTTTTTCCCCAGAAGTGGTTATGCCCTTTCATTTAGGCCAATTAATCACCTTGCCTTTTTTCTACACACCCCCACGTTCTTCTAAGGAAGAGGAGAAACTCCACCGCCTGGACCCAAAAAGAGTGTTGACGTTCTACCTTGATTGTACCAAAGAAATCCAGGTGGATGATCAGCTGTTTGTTGGTTATGTGGGTACAAAGAAAAGCCGGGCAGTGCAGAAGAGAAACATGTCCAAATGGGTCGTACTCTCCATTTAAAATGTGGTCCGCATTGGCTCAGAAGCAAACCCCTGAGGGATTGCGTGGTCATTCTACCAAACCTTAAGCTGCAACCACTGCGTTAGCAGGCAGAGTTCCAGTCCTGGATATAGGAGGCTGACTCAGATTATGGTGTACACCTATGGTGTGGCACCCTAAACTGAGTCCAGGCAAACCTTAGTGATATTGTGTTGGTGCCTAGATAACCAAAGCTTTCTATAGGGGTAGCTGTGGAGAGCAGCTCAGGCTTATCAAGGAGGGAGTGTAAAGCACTTACAGTACCACAATAGTCAGTGATGTTCACACAAGTAAGAACCACACCAAAAATAAAGTATTCTTTATTATAACACTAGTACTATCCTAATGTTGGTATATTTCCACTTGGAGATATCTACACACAGTAAATATACTTAGAAACAAACAGGAAAAGCATAGAAATACATAGGATCCTATGGGGTGGGGCCAAACCATATACTAAGAAAGTGGTATAAGAATGGAGGTACCCAAACAAGGTAAGTGTGTTAGGATCCCAGGGGCTGGGGAGTATGAAATCACCCAAGGTAAGTAATATACATCCCCCAGGCGCCCATGTGCAGAGGTGTCATCCATCTGGGTGTCCCCTAGGCTAACACAGGACGTTATGGTTGGAATTTTCAGGACCTTTCTCAGAGGACCCTGAGGAAACCAGTTGGCGCAAGGAAGGTTCGATAGTGCCTCCTCCCGTGGCTACCCAGGAAAGTGAAGTACCTACAATAGGGAGCCCAGGTGCATAGGGGTGAAGTGACGCTGGAAAATCTTTGTTGGAGTCCGTGGGAGCCTCGTTAGTCCAGCTGCTGTTGTGACCCGTGGACCAGGTCAGTGGAACCAAAAGGCAGATTCCAGACATGAAGAACCTGAAAAAGAAGGAGACATAGTCCAGACCACTTGAAGAGCTCCAGGCAGTGCAGGTAGGCAATGCCCCACCCTTCTCCTTTTTTGGCAAGAAGTTTGTGCAGGTTGGTAAAGGAAGAAGTCCAGCCGCGGAGCCAAGGAGGTGCAGGAAGATCCTTGGAGTCTCCCATGAGCTGTCCCACATCGGTCACCAGATTGCAATGGGGTTAGTACTCAGCAGAACCACCAAAAAGCATTGGCAAATGCAAGAATAAGCTTTTAGTGACCAGCACAGTCCAGGCGACTCGACCCTTGGAGAGAAGTCAGGGCTGGCCCTCAGCAAGCAGGAGAGCCAGGAGGAATCATTGGAGTCACCCATGAGGACCCACTGGCAGCAGGTACAGTGAGTCACAGGGAGACCTAAGCAGCACAACACAGGAGTCCCACGCCGCAGCAGTTGCAGAGTGGATGCTGTTCTTGGAGTTGCTGAGAGCTGGATGCTGGGGCTTCCTGGGGCTCAATGGTCTTCTGGAGATAGCATCAACAAGCCTTGGTAACAGCAACAGTCGCAGTGTACAGGGGTTCCGTCCCAGTGACTACAACAAGGACCCTTGTCTCCTAAGTTGGATAGAAGACAAGTTGGACCTGGTGAGGACCACAGAACCACCACCTGTGTAGCAGTCTTTCGTCCGTGGGACAGCAGGATCCACCAGCTGATCGTTGTTATGAGGGCCTGTGGATGCAGGGGAGTGACTCCTTCACTCCAAGGGAGATACTTTCTTGCTTCCTAGTGCAGAGTCCTTGTGACCCTGGAGGTTGCACAGTTATGGATGTTGCAGAATTCTTGCAGGAGCTGGAGAAACAATGTTGCAGTGGGAGCCCTCCCAACTGGATACAGTCTTGTTTCAGTTCCTAAGGCAAACCAGCAGTTTTGGAGGACAGGTTGCAGATGTTTTGCAGAGTTCCTTTGTAGAGTCTTGCTCGAGGAATCTGGGAACCTGTCAGTGGAGCCCTTAAGTAACCCTAAAAAAAGGTTGAATACTGTCTGCGGTGATCCACCTATCGGAGCGGGTCAGGGACGTCACCCACATGGCCTAACCAGTCAGATGCTCCCAGTGGCCGCTGCACATCTTATTTACAAGATGGCAGAGTCAAGTGGCCACCTGGCAGAGCTCTGTGCACCTCCCTAAGGGAGGAGCTGGAAAGGGGAGTGGTCACTCCCGTGGGCTTTGTATGGTTTCACGCCAGAACTGGAACCAGGGGTTCCTGCACTGGTGCAAACCGGTTTATGGAAGGAAGGCAGCAAATGTGCCCTTCAAAGCAGTCTGGTGGCGCTGAGAGGCCACCCCAGCCCAGAGACGCCCATTTCAAAGGGAGAGGTGGTCATACCTCTTCTCTAAAAGAAATCCTTTGTTCTGCAAGCCCCTGCTCGAGTTAGGATCAGCAGCAGGGGCTTGCAACAGTTTCTAGGGTCAGCAGCAGTGCGGGCTGGCATGCAGACCCTGCAATGCTGTACAGGCAGATCTGAGGATCCTTTTAAGAAACCCCCAGAGTACATGGTATCATGGAACTAGCACTGGAATCTGTGTAGTTGTGTGATTCCAACATGTTTGATACCAAACATGCCTAGGTTTGGTGAAGCCATTATGTATTTGGACTACTCATGTTGACCAGTGTCCACAACATACCTTAAAATGGTTTCCCTGCACTTACAAAGCCTAGGGAATGGATACTGGGGTTTGTAGGGGCACCTCAGCTAATGCAGGGGTGCCCCCACACTCAGGACCATGTGCCCTGCCCTTTGGGCTGAAGGGCCAACCATAGGGGTGACTTAGTGTCCAAGTTCAGTGACCGTGAGAAAAGACCAGCCTTATACATAAAGTGAAAGGTACATGCACAATTTCATGCTGGCGCCATGGCATTCCTGCAGATTCAGTTTGCATGGGCTTCCATGGGTGGCCTAATACATGCTGCAGCCCATGGGAGACCCCTTGTGTACCAGTGCCCTGGGTTCTTAAGTACCATATACTAGGGGCTTTCATGAGTGCATTAGTATGCCAATTGTGGGGTGTAAAAGTTTCCATGCAACCAAATTTAGAGGCAGCACAGAAAGTGTCTTGGTTCTCAGGATCCCAGTGTACTACAGTCTAAACACACCGCCACCAGGCAAAAAGTGGGGGCAACTATGCTACAAAGATGCTACTTTCCTACATTGGATATCTGTCCTGCGGCAACGTGGGCGTCTCTGCACGTGCTTACCAAACATCACTGCCTGGATAGTCAGGTTCATAGGGACCGGCACTTTGCCCGTTCGGTCCTGCAGGACTTTCGGGTGTAGTTCGCAGACCCACCTCCTGGGATGGTGTTGCTTGGTTATCTATTCTCAGGTAAGGAATTTGCAACTCAATGTCTCTATCAAATGGACAAGTTACTTACCTTTGATAACGCCGTATCTGATTTAGAGACAATATCTAGTTGTTGACTCCTTACCTCCCCACTCATTCTCCCAGTTCTGCAAACAGATTTCTAGGGGTAGGTACTTCCCTTTCAGGGCCCTAGTTTTGACGAACCAGTGGTCAGTGTTCTTCATGGCTCTGCCCTTCTGGCGTGGAAAGTCGTGAAAAGAAAGTGCTGTCAGCACGCTGGGGTGGTGCCTTTATAGGACACGCAACATCATATCCATCAATTTACACCACCTAACAAGGCACAAGGGTAATTCTTGAGAAAAATCACCAGATCCAGACTGGTGCCTGGGGTAAGGAATCTGCCAATAGATATTGTCTCTACTAGAGAAGGAATTACCAAAGGTAAGTATCTTGTCTGTTAAGTGAAATACTCATAAGTCAAAAGTTGCAATGGCATTTTCACTGTGTCTTCCGTAGACCAAGCAAAACCTGTGGCTTTCTTTATAGGAGAAAGATTAGATTACATTTGCCAAAGTCTCTTGGAGTACAAAGTACATCCATCTCAAAGTTGTTGTTTTTATTTTTTCCCCACAACTATGAATTGTTCTCCCTTCTATCTTCCCTAAAGATGCCACAATTGCCTTGGTACTGTGAATTGAGAGACACTTTGTTGTTTTTTTTTGTCAAGACTATTTGGGTCTCAGCAAACAGGCCTAGTATTTCTTCTGCATTATCTGAGGTTAAATTCACATTTATCAGCTCATTTTGATTTGCAAAAGAGAATTTGATCTGTCTAGACAGTGTGCAGCCACTATTTGGACAAAGTAAATGTGTATGTATTTTGTGGGTTGTCAGATCTTGGGTATTATGTATATACATTATGTTACAAATGGGGTCTTTGGTTGGCAGTCAGGTTACCCCCTGTCCAAGCAAAAACCCTCACTCTAGTCAGGGCAAAGGAGACACACACCTGATTAACTCCCGCTCACCCCTTTGGTAGCTTGGCACAAGCAGGCAGGCTTAACTCAGAAGCAGTGTGTAAAGTACTTGTACCAACTCACACAGTAATACAGTGAAAACTCTACAAAATGGACACCACACCAGTTTAGAACAATAGGTAATATTTATCTAAATCAAACACCAAAACTACACAAATCCAACATGCACAAGTCAAGATATGAATTTTCAAAGGAATAAGAGTCTTACACCATACACAACACTGGAAACAAGGATTTTGCACAAAGTACCTGGTTTGCATAAAAAATAAAGGCGCACGGGCGACCGTGTGTTGGAAAAGTCAGCGATGTGTCTATTCCTTACTCGCAAGGGAGCCTGCGCACTATTTCTCCTCCAGTCGGGTTGGCGATCTGTCATTTTTTCTCCTTCGCAAAAGGGCGATGCGTTGATCTCCAGACGGGGCAAGTCGATTTCCAGACGGGGCACCTCGAATTCACGCAGAGTCTGGATGACTTTGACGCCCAGGGACAATGTGTAGAAAATCCGGTCGCATGGTGTTGGAAAACTGCGCTGTGTGAGGTTTTCGTTGTCAGCAGCCGCAAGCGGGTGTTACATGTCATTTCTCCAGCCACGATGCGTCGATCTCCCAGCCGTGTTGCAGGTGGAGCGTCTATTTCATCCGCCAAAGCCGGTGGCGCATCATTTATCAGCCGCGTTGCAGATGGTGCATCGAACATTTCCCCGCACAGCGTTCTGTGTGTGGATTTTCAGCTCTTGTTCTGCCAACATCACCTTTCAAGGGCCCAGTGAGTGGATAGGGCACCACTTGGCAGGTTAGGAGTTTCAGCAGAGAGTCCAGGTGCTGGCAGAGGAAGTCTTTGATGGCCCTGAGATTTCACAACTGGAGGCAAGCTCAGTTCAAGCCTCTGGAGATTCTTCTTCAAGCTGGAATGCACAACAAAGTCCAGTCTTTGTCCCCTTTGACAGGCAGAAGTAGCAACTGCAGGATAGCCCAACAAAGCACACCAGGGTCAGCACTTACTTTCAGCTCTTCTCCTTGCAGAGGTTCCTCTTGGTTCCAGAAGTGATCACATTTTCAGGGGTTTTAGGTCCAAGATTTATACCCCTTTCTACCTTTGAAGTTGGTAAACTTCAGAGGGAAGTCTCTCTTGGTTGCAAGATCCTGCCTTGCCCAAACCAGGGCCTAGATACACACCAGGGGGTTTTGAGACTGCATTGTGAGAGGGCAGTCACAGCCTATTCAGGTGTAAGTGACTACTCCTTTCTCCCCTCTAGCTCAGATGGCTCATCAGGATATGCAGGCTACACCCCATCTTCCTTTGGGGATTCACAAACAGCCCAACTGTCAAACTGAACCAAACAGGGAATCTACAAACAGGCAGAGTCACAGAATGGTTTAAGCAAGAAAATGCCTACTTTCTAAAAGTGGCATTTTCAAACTCCAAATCTAAAAAACAACTTCACTAAAAGATTTTTTTTTATTTTTTATTGTGAGTTCAGAGACCACAAACTCCATATTTCCCTCTGCTCTCAAAGGGAATCTGCACTTTAAAATGTATAAAGGCAGCCCCCCATGTTGAGAGAGAGATAGGTCTTGCAACTGTGAAAACTGAATGTAGCAATCTTTCACTGTTATGACATGTAAAACCACACAAGTACATGTCCCACCTTTAACGTACCCTTCACCCTGCCCATGGGGCTACCTAGGGCCTACCTTAGGGGTGCCTTACATGTATAAAAAGGGAAGGATTAGGCCTGGCAAGGGGGTACACTTGCCAAGTTGAATTGGCAGTTTAAAACTGCACCTACAGACACTGCAGTGGCAGGTCTGAGCCATGTGTACAGGGCTACTAATGTGGGTGGCACAACCAGTGCTGCAGGCCCAGTAGTAGCATTTGAATTACAGGCCCTGGGCACCTCTAGTACACTTTACTAGAGACTTACTAGTAAATCAAATATGCCAATCATGGAAAAGCCAATTACACATACATTTCACACAGGAGCACCTGCACTTTAGCACTGGTTAGCAGTGGTAAAGTGCCCAGAGTATCAAAAACAGAGCCCAGCACACATCAACATCCTGGGAAGCATAGGCAAAAAGTTAGGGGAGACCACGGCAAGGATGCCAAGTCTAGCACATTAGAATCAAAATAAGAATGTTTAAGCCTACTTACAGTTGTTAAAAAGTATTCTGATTGTACAGTGATCTTACGCCTGTGATGTTACCCCAGAGTCCTATGAATCTTTTCTCACAAATGGCCTTTCTAACTTACATACTCCTTGTTTCTTAATAGTTTTTGGTTGTGTACTTTTTCTGACAAATGGTTCTAACTAATGTACTTATTGTTCCTTAATTGTTTTATATAGATGTTTTAACTGAAGTCGGGAAGGTTTGCCCTTTAGAAAGCAGGGTGATGAGTCTCATATTTTGGCTACTAAATTTAAAGTCTAAAGCTCAGTACTAAGCTCAAAAAAGGGCATGTCTTACGGAAATCTGCCATGTACAAAGCTCAAAAAAGGTCTACCCTGTTGGGACTTTAGGAAAGCTCCTTTTACCCCCTGACATTATAGCTGTCTTTAGCACTGATCAATAGCTGGTAAAGGTGTCAAGCGCTTCTTGACATCCATTCCCTCCCACCAGAGGTCTAGTACCTACGGGCATGACTTCTAGTGTCAGGAAATGGAACTGTGAATGGGTGACCACCTATGTGTTTGCCCTCGGCAGCTATAGGAATATGTTTGCAGTTCCATTTTTTTTTTTACTTTGTCTAAATTCTGTGAAGTTTAATCGCAGTAGTTTTCACAACCTCGGGTACCAATACTTTTGCTTTTTGCGTAATAGTGACTTTGAAAACAATGGCAGTCGGGAAGCCATTCCGGTCGCTTAAAAGGCTGATTATTTTGCTTAGAAACTCTTGCATTTTTGGCGAGGTGCACTTCTTGTAAGGAAACTGTTGTAAAACTGGTGATCAAATGTGCATCAAAGAAGGCAGAAGATAACGATTTTAATATATGTCCTAAGTGTGCAGAGATCTCTTACTTGTAGTCCGACCTGCCTCATCAGTCCACCAGATCAAAAAGGATCTCAAGACCCATGATCTCACATAACTCCTCCGACTTTCCCCACTAACGCCAGCGTCGAAATTCCTAGACATAATCCTTTCTTTATTCAGTCCGGTGACCTGACAAATGTCATGGAAGAAGTTTTCATCACTGAAACAGGATTGGCGTAATAACTGTTGATCCCCTGCAGACTTTTTGAAAGGTGTGATGGACCGAGTTATTTAATTAACAGTGTCACACTGATGTACAAGCAAAGCGTTTTTATCCTGCAATATAAGTGACATGCGAAGAGTGCTTGTAGTGATACTTGACTAGTGTACAAAGCTACAAGTGGCTTGAAATAAGTTTAGTTCGGGGTCTAGCCCCTTGAAACTTCATTAAATAAAACGTTACAATCAGTCAGACACAAGTTAAACAGCACAAAAAGACAACAAATACACACTTTCAATGGGAATTATCTGTGGGATTACACATATGGTACTCTAGCTCATAAGCTTCCATAAAATTCTACGTAAGTATGTGACAAGGATTGAAGGTTCCATCCAAGAGGCTAAAACATTGGTTTAAGAATATAGACAATTAATCTGAAGGTCAAAGCAGTAAAATCCGTACTTTGAATAACTATAATATCGTGTGCCTAATAATTTAACTTGTAGAATTCAATTATGCAGGCAAACAATAGTCACCCCAGATAAGTTAGGATGTAAAAAAAAAAAAAATAGATTTTTTAACGTTAGCCCGGTATCTTCCTATAAAACCAAACTGCATATAAATTAGGGCTGAGTGGAAAAACGATGAAAGGACTGATGTCAGCCAAAATAATTTAGAGGGCAACTTTATATTGTTTCAACCTAGGGCTTTAGAAAACTGCTTGATCCATGCCCTTCTTGGCCTGCTGAGAATTGCGCAAAACAAATGATGTACGTTCAACTTCCTCAATCATGTTACTACAAGTTATACAGTATGGTGATTTGGTTGGATTAGACTTCCAGTTGCTAGTAAACGTCTTGACCAGCACCAAGCCCAGCCTACATTTAATGTACAGTAATCTGATGGAGACAACTAGCAACAGATTCCTTGGGCCAGATGTATCATGCATTTTTGCAGTCAGGGACCGCAAAAATGCATTTTGGTGTGTATGAATTCCAATTTGCGATTTGGTAACTTGTTTCGTTATTAGGAAGGGGCATGTGAAGGGTGTCCCTCCTTAATACCGAATCGCAACGGTATGTAGGAATGTTTTATCAGCGAAATGTGGTCACAAAACATTCGCATTTTACCACCTACTCCATGTAGGTCTTAAGCCATTTGCAAATGGGAAGGGGTCCCCAAGGGAATGCATGCAAAAACATTTTTGAAGACCAAGCACTGGTTCTTCGGATCACTGCCTACTCTACATAAAAAAAAATAAAAAAAATTAAAAGAAAACTTTTTTTAAACGCATCATGTTTTCCTTTAAGGAAAAAGGGCTGTCTTTTTTTTTTTTTTTTTTAATGCTTTATTTAAAAACAATCAGACATGGTGGTTGCTTTATTTAAATGCAATCACAGACATGGTGGGCTGCTGAGCCCTGCAGGCCCACCATCCCTGTTGTTTTAGTGTTTTTCTTATGGCTTGCAAATTGTGACCTACCTCGTTAATATTAATGAGGTAGGTCGATTTGCAAGCCATTGAGAATCGCTAAATGAAACTCCTGGAGTTTCATACATTCAAATAGCGATTTACCTAATTGCGATAAGCAGAAAATCGCAATTAGGTAATCGTTATTCAGATAATTGATACATTCGGCCCCTTACCTTAGAATTCTCCCCAGGTGCCAGATTGGATCCGGAAAAAAATGTCAGCAGTACCTCTGCACAACTGTAGAGCGTGCCGTGCAACTATGTATTGACATCATCCTCCGGATGTGACGTCTAAAGAGTCCATATAGTCCCTCCCCTGACGCAATGTCAGTTTCTTCTTTTCCGCGCAGCAACGCCTATCTGGAGAAGCAGTTATCTCTGGCCAATGTTTGGCCTTCCATTCAGTGTTTTTTGTCGTCGTAACAGTGTTTGTCTTCTGGTTTTAAGCCTTGAGTCCTGTGCTCGACAAATGTCGGTCACGGACCCCCACTCTGTTTGTATGTGGTGCTTGGGCACCCACCACGATACAGACTGTCATGTCTGTCAACGGTTATGGCCTAAGGTGATGCGGAAAAGGCAGATGAAGCTCCTTGCGGCGTGGGTTTCGCAGGCTTTACAGGATTCCCGTAGGCGTCGTAGTCCTCCTATGACTTGTCCTATCGACAGTTTCAGGAGTCCCTCACATATGTCTCCATCACAGTGTCCAGATCCTGCAATATCTCCAGTCAAAGGTCAGCCTTGGTAAAAGTCGTGTCCTCCTCTGGCTTCATCGCCTGTGCGGCTCCTCCAGTTTCTCTGAGGATGAGCCTGACAAGAGTTGACCCCCATGCCTCCCACTTTATCCCTGCACTGGAGCGTCTCTGGCCCAGATGCAGGACTATTACTCATCCTTGCATGCTATTTTTGGGCCTACCTCTCCCTCTGGAGTGCCTTTGGGCCCTAAGGAGGTGGCGGGTGCCCTGATGATGGCCGCACTTTTGGCTTTGTATTCTGAGCCGGTTGGGTTCCTCGTCTCAGACTCCAGAGTCGGATCAGCACCGATGCACAGCCTCCCACGGCTTCCATCTTCTGCACCTGTCTCCTCTCTTATGACTCCGATTTTGGCGTTCATTTCTACCTTGCAAACTTTGGAGGTGCTGGCACCTGCAGCTTCGCTCGACGCCCCAATTAGTGTGTCAAATGACGCCCTTTCTGATTTTGAGGTTTCTCCGTCCCGAAGTTAATTGACTCTGCTGCTGGGAGCAGCTGCATTAGTGTCGGCTATTCTTCAATCTGCGCTGCTGTCTTCTGAGGCTCCCCCTCCACTTCTTCCATTGGAGGGGCCCGGCTTCCTTTTTCAGTCTCCCAATTCCGACACCATTCCGCTTCATCAAGAGGATTGCTTACTTGACTTAGCCAATGCTAGAAGTCTATACTCCTTGCCGTCTTCCAGCCTCCTATCATCCCCTGGGTTGGCTTCAGAGGCCGGTTCTGCTTTTGCAGACATGTTAAAACATATGTCGGAAGTGTTACACATTTAAAACTTCCTACTGTGCAATTGTTCAAGGACCCTTTGCTAGATGTCTTATATCCTGACCAGTCTTCTGTGAAGCCGGTCCTTCCTTATTGTGAAGCTCTTTGATATCCTTTTGGGAGTTTGGACCCAGCCAATATCTGGCCCCTCCTTTGGAGCTCTCTATCGCGCATAGACATATGCCAGCACCAGAGGATCTGTCATGCCTCCAGCAGTATCCAACTACTCAGTTTTGTGGTGCAACCTGCTTTGGCTGCACATGGTTTTATACATGTTCCTTCTGTCCCGCCAGAGTGAGAAGCCACACAGCTGGACGCTTCTGGTAGGCTGATTTTGCCTTCATCCAATTCTGCCTTGCTTTCAGCCAATACGTCCAGTTTCCTTCCTCGCTTCTCCCATGGTTTGCGGGACTCAGTGAACCACTTTTTGCCTTCTCTGCCTGACGAGGCTAGACAAGCTCTAACTCTTTTTATATGGGATGGTCAACAGGATGCCAATCTTAGTGTTAGATGTGGTATGGATACCACTGATTGTGTTGGAAGGGTTATGGCTTCATCTGATAGACTTCCAGTTTCCAGATTCCTTACCTTAGAATTTTCCTGCAGGCGTCAGACTGGATCCGAAGATTTTTCTTCGAGCAATACCCTTGCGCATCGGCAGGTGGCGTCGGTCGACTCCGCGGGTGTCATTGGCATCATGGTCGCTGTGATGAAGTCAGGAGTAGTATATAGACCCCGCCCTCGCGCAGTGGCATCCATTCTTTTCTTTCTGCGTCACGCGCTGATGCAAATAAGAGCTATCCTGGCTATTTTTTAGCCGAATTCAACCGTTTTGTCAAGTTTTTTTCTGCGTGACTTTGGTGCGTCGAGGATGTCCCCGAAGACCGGGTTCAAGCCATGCGAGGACTGACATTGGACGATGTCGGTGACGGATCCTCATCGGGTTTGTCTGTGGTGTCTCGAGCGCGACCACGACCCAAAGTTGTTCTCCGAGTGCCGGGCCATGCACCCGAAGGCTCTGAGGGCGCGGTCCCTAAAGCTAATGGCGGCCTGGCACTTGACTACGCGTAGGTCCCGGTCTTATTCGGGAGTAGGTCTCGAGATAGGTCGTGGAGTCATCACCACTCATCGTCTTCTAAATCCTCGGGTTAAGGTAAGAAGAAGATGTAGAAAAAGTCCCATCGCTCTCCGACTTTGTCCCGTCGCTCGGCTGACGCGACGCGGGAAGAGCGTCAACGCACTAGGCCTCCTTCCTCAGAGCCTGCGTCTGGGTCGGATGAGCGCGTCCCTGAATTTCCTGGAGAAGCAGCGACCCCCGGCCAACTTAGTCTTATGAGGCCATGCGCCTCATATTTTGGCGGGCTGATCACGATATGGCGCCTTCGCGCCCAAGGGGTTCGGCTGAGGGGCCTTCAGGTTCCACGCTGGTCGCACCCTTGAGACCTGCCCCGGCGCCGGGTCGATTGTCGACTCTCCCGACATCGGTGGTGCCCACTATCGACGTCGACTCAGTCCTTATCCCCGGCAACACAGAGTCGGCACGACGTCACCGACGCCACCTTCAGCTTCGATGGGGCTTATTTGCCTCAGGTCGGATTCGGACCCTTTTTTTATGGGGAGGAATTCGAGGGGTCCCTGGACCCTTATGAGTACCAGGATGACCCTACTATGGACTGGGCTCAGGAATTGGGAGAAGCCAGTGGTCTGGATACTTTCCTGATGCTGGCATGATGTCTCCTACTGTGGCCACGGCGGAGGGAGCAACTTATGGTATGGTGGTCAGTAGGGAAGCTGAGGTCCTTGGTCTCGAGCTTCCCACTGTTGAGATCAGGCCTAATCTCCTGATTGAGGTGCTTCAGCCTGGGGCTTCTACCTCAGAACCCCTTTTGCTTTTTAATGAAGCCCTCACCGATGTCCTATTGGGTACATGGTCCAAACCCAACACAGGGGCTCCAATGAATAGGACTATTGCACGCTGCCATCGACCCTAAATTCCTGTCCCAACACCCCACACCTGAGAGTCTTGTTATCCAGGCTTACTTTTCTTCAGGCGCATTCCTTTCCGCACCCCCGGATAGGGAATCCCAAAAGGCTGGAATAGTTTGGCAAGAAGTTGTTTTCTTCCTCCAGTCTCGTGCTGCGGTCTGTGAACACTGCATGCCGTTTGGGCCGCTATACCCACTCTTTGTGGGATATGGTTGCGCAAGTCCTGCCGCAGATACCGGAGGAGGCCCG
This sequence comes from Pleurodeles waltl, assembly GCF_031143425.1. Classification (NCBI taxonomy): domain Eukaryota; kingdom Metazoa; phylum Chordata; class Amphibia; order Caudata; family Salamandridae; genus Pleurodeles; species Pleurodeles waltl. Next base: position 666,199,995 of record NC_090449.1, on the reverse strand, counting down.
TGCTATCGCCTCCCAGGCTGTGAAGGATGGGAGAGAAGCGGCAAAGTTCACAATCCGTTGTTGGCTGGACACGACCAACTGTCTGGGCAGATCGGTTGCTATGACGGTGGCCTTCCGGTGCCACACCTGGTTACATACTTTTGGTTTTTCGGGGGATGTCTAACAGTCACTCATGGACATGCACTTTGATGGCTCCCGTCTCTTCGGAGACAAAGCAGACTCCGCCTTGGAGAGATTCAAGGATTCCCGGGCTACTGCTCTGTCTTTCCTCAGCCCCTCACCCACCACAGTCTGCTTTTTGACCCTTTTGTGGCCACGGAAGGGGCCCCCTGTCGCGTCCTCCACACAGCCACCATGCCTCGCACGCTGGTCATCCTATGCATGGCTGAGGACACGGAATCCCACATGGCCGTGGGACAGGGAACCAGAGGTCTGTCCAGTCCACCTCTGCCTCCGCTGCAGCCTCCAAACCCTCCTAGTCCATCCCCTCACTCCCGTCCAGTTGGTGGCAGGATTCGCCATCACCTGTCCCACTGGGAACATATCACCACGGAGAGGTGGGTTTTGCAGATCGTTCGAAAGGGCTACTCCCTCCCTTTTGAATCTGCTCCACCTTCTAGAGGATCATTTGGCACTTCTCCGCCAGGAAGTCGGAGCTCTCTTGGCCAAGGGAGCTATAGAAAAGGTCCCTGTGCCAGAAACAGGTCATGGTTGTTATTCCCGTTACTTTCTGATGCCAAAGAAGGACAAGGGCTTACGTCCTATCGTAGACCTTCAGGACCTAAACTACTCCCTCAGGAAGGAGAAATTCAAAATGCTCACCCTGGCTCAGGTCTGGCTTGGTCCCAGGAGACTGGATGGTAGCGTTGGACTTGCAGGACACTTATTTCCATATCCCCATCCTCCCTGCCCAGAGATGTTACCTACAATTCGTGGTAGGTCACAAGCACTTTTAGTTTACCGTGCTCCCCTTCGGCTGTACCAGCGCCCCTCGGGTGTTCATGAAAGTGATGGCGGTAGTTGCAGTTCATCTGCGCAGGTTAGGGGTTTCAGTCTTCCCCTACCTCGACGACTGGCAGTTGAAGGCGGACTCACCCCCAGAAAGGTGTCTCCCACCTTCAGACTATGGTGAACCTCCTGCACACGCTGGGGTTCGCTATCAATGTGCCGAAGTAATACCTGACACAGTCGCTCCCTTTTATCGGAGCAGTTCTGGACACAGAGCAGTTTCGGGCTTATCCTTCCGAAAAACAAGTCTAAGACATTCAGGCTATGATTCCGATCTTTCAGCCTCGGTCTTGGGTTTCGGTGAGAGTGACTCTGAAGCTGATGGGCCTCATGGCCTCCTGCATCCTGCTAGTAACACATGCCAGATGGCATATGCGGGCTCTGCAGTGGGACCTGAAGTTCCAGTGGGCGCAGCATCAGGGGAATCTCTCCCACCTGGTCCAGATCTTGGAGGGAACTGCGAAAGACCTGCAGTGGTGGCTTTTGAATCCAAATTGGGTCCACGGCAGATCCCTCGCCCTTCCCCAACCAGATCTCTCTATAGTGACAGATGCATCACTTCTGGGTTGGGGCGGCCACATGGAAGAGGTGGAGATCAGAGTCCTCTGGTCTCCTGCGGAGTTGGGGGTCTATATAAATCTGTGGAGCTCTGGGCGACCAGGTTTGCGCTGAAAGCATTCCTTCCCTCTCTTAAAGGGAAAGTAGTGCAGGTGTTCACGGACAATACTACCGCCATGTGGTACTCCAACAAACAGGGCAGAGTAGGGACCCTTTGTCAGGAGGCACTACGCCTCTGGACATGGCTGGAACATCAGGGCATTTCTTAGGCTACTTGATCAGCCCTCACTCTTTAAATCTCCTATTGTGAGTAGATTCCTTAAACTGCTCACCCATTTATTTCCTCCCATCCCATTTATCATGCCTCAGTGGGACCTTAATCTTGTACCTAATTGATGTGTACCCCCTTTTAGCCAATGCATAATTGTCCCTTGTAAGGAAATGCCCCCTAACCTTTTGCCTTTGCTGATGCTAACTTTTGATTTGAAAGTGTGCTGGGACCCTGCTAACCAGGCCCCAGCACCAGCTTTCCCTAAACTGTACCTTTGTCTCCACAATTGGAACAACACTGGCACTCAGGTAAGTCCCTTGTAACTGGTACCCCTGGTACCAAGGGCCCTGATGCCAGGGAAGGTCTCCAAGGGCTGCAGCATGTCTTATACCACCCCGGGGACCCCTCACTCAGCACATGCACACTGCCTCACAGCTTGTGTGTGCTGGTATGGAGAAAATGACTAAGTCGACATGGCACTCCCCTGAGAGTGCCATGCCAACCTCACACTGCCTATGGCATAGAGAAGTCACCCCTCTAGCAGGCCTTACATCCCTAAGGCAGGGTGCGCTATACCACAGGTGAGGGCATATGTGCATGAGCACTATGCCCCTAAAGTGTCTAAGCAAAACCTTAGACATTGTAAGTGCAGGGTAGCCATAAGAGTGCGTGGTGTGGGAGTTTGTCAAACACGAACTCCACAGTTCCATAATGGCTACACTGAAATCTGGGAAATTTGGTATCAAACTTCTCAGGACAATAAATACACACTGATGCCATTGTGCAATTTATTGTAACCTGCACCCAGAGTGCATCTTAGAGATGCCCCCTGAATACCAACCCGACTTATAGTGTGGGGCTGACCAGTTTCTGCCAGCCTGCCACACACCAGACATGTTGCTGGCCACGTGGGGTGAGTGCCTTTGTCACTCTGGCCAGGAACAAAGCCTGTATTGGGTGGTGGTGCTTCTCACCTCCCCCTGCAGGAACTATAACACCTGTCCTTGACCCTCAAAGGCTCACCCCTTTTGTTACAGCGCCCCAGGGCATCCCATCTAAAGGAGATGCCCGCCCCTCCGGCCACTGCCCCAACTTTTGGTGGCAAGACTGGAGGAGATAATGAGAAAAACAAGGAGGCGTCACCCACCAGTCAGGACAGCCCCTAAGGTGTGCTGAGCTGAGGAGACCCCTGCCTTGAGAAATCCTCCATCTTGAGTTTGGAGGATTCCCCCAATAGGATTAGGGATGTGCCCCCCCTCCCCACCGAGAGGAGGCCCAAAGAGGGTGTAGCCACCCTCAAGGACAGTAGCCATTGAATACTGACCTCCCAGACCTAAACACCCCCCTAAATTCAGTATTTAAGGGCTCCCCAGATCCCAGGAAATCAGATTCCTGCAACCTGAAGAAACAAGAAGGACTGCTGACTTCCAAATCTGCAGAGAAGGAGGAAGATGACAACTGCTTTGGCCGCAGCCCCACCGGCCTGTCTCCAACTTCGAAAACCTGCTCCAGCGACGCATCCGACAGGGACCAGTAACCTCTGAAGCCTCAGAGGACTACCCTGGACTAAAGGACCAAGAAACTCATGTGAACAGCGGCCCTGTTCAAAACCAGCTACTTCTTTGCAACAAAGAAGCAACTTTCAAAGACTGCCTATGCCCCAGAACTGAGACTTGTAAGTGTTTTACTTACCTCCTAATCTAACCTTTACTTACCTCCCCCAGGAACTGTTGATTTTTGCACTGTGTCCACTTTGAAAATAGCTTGTTGCCATTTAAAAAAAGACTGTATATGATATTGCTTTCATTCAAAGTTCCTAAAGTATCTAAGTGAAGTACCTACATATCAAGTAATTAATGTAAATCTTGAACCTGTGGTTCTTAAAATAAACTAAGAAAATATATTTTTCAATATAAAAACCTATTGGCCTGGAGTAGGTCTTTGAGTGTGTGTTCCTCATTTATTGCCTGTGTGTGTACAACAAATGCTTAACACTACCCTCTGATAAGCCTACTGCTCAACCACACTACCACAAAATAGAGCATTAGACCACTATCTTACCCCTAAGGGGAACCCTTGGACTCTGTGCACACTATTTCTTACTTTGAAATAGTACATAAAGAGACAACTTCCTACATCCCTTGCAGCTCCTTACCTTCAAAACTGTCTTTCTAGTTGCTATCACCTCTGCTCGCAGGGTGAGTGCGCTTCAGGCCCTTTCCTCAATACTTGTCTGTGCACCCTGACAAAGTTGTGTTGCGCACTAGGTCTTCATCCCTTCCTGAGGTGGTTACACCCTTTCATGTAGGCCAGTCCATCACTCTGCCTACTTTCTACGCATCCCCACCTCCTTCCCATGAGGAGGAGAGACTCCACCGTCTGGACCCAAGAACAGCATTGGTGTTCTTCCTCAATCGTACTAAAGACTTCCAGGTGGACGATCAACTCTTCGTTGGGCATGTGGGTGTAAAAAAGGAAAGGCGGTGCAAAAGTGTACCATCTCTCGATGGGTGCTTCTTTGCATCAAAATGTGCTACGCTTTGGCCAAAAAGCAACCTCCTGAATGCTTGCGTGCTCATTCTACCAGAGCAACTGCTACTTCCACTGCTTTAGCACGCTGAGTTCCTGTCCTGTATATCTACCAGACAGCTACGTGGGCGTCCCTGCACATGTTTGCTAAGCACTACTGCCTGGACAGTCAGGTCAGCTATTTTGGTTGTTCGGTCCTGCAGGACTTCCTAGTATGATCTTGCTTCACAGCCCACCACTGAGGATGGCATTGCTTGGGTATCTTTTCTAAGGTAAGGAATCTGCAACTAGAAGTCTCTATCAGATGTACAAGTTACTTACCTTTGGTAACGAAATATCTGGTAGAGAAATATTCTAGTTGCAGATTCCTTACCCTCCACCCATCCTCCCCACTTGCAAACTGATTTCTAGGGACAGGGATTCCCCCTTTCAGGTCCTTAGTTCTGGCTCACCAATCTCAGTGTCTGGGCTTTGGCGAGGCAAGTCGTTAAAAGAAACTGATGTCACTGCGCAAGGGCGGCGTCTATATACTACTCCAAACGTCATCACGTCGACCACAATGCAAACGACTCCTGCGGAGTTGACAGACGCCACCTGCCGACACGCAAGGGTATTGCTCAAAGAAAAGTCTCTGGATCCAGTCTGACGCCTGGGGGAAAATTCGAAGGTAAGGAATCTGCAACTAGAATATGTCTCGACCAGATATTTTGTTACCAAAGGTAAGTAACTTGTACTTCAGTAGCGCTGTGATGAAGGGCATGGTTATGTCCTTCCAGTTTCTCAGATGCTGTGCAAGCATCTTTACTGGATATTCCTTTTGATGGCGCTTTAAAGATGTTCATAGTGTCAGAGTTGTTTGGAGCACTTGGGGTAGGCTTTTGGCTGTTCTTTTATAATTATCTATTTCCTGCTGGGAACTTGCTCAGTGCTTCTTTTGGGAATAGTCTACTAACCCTTGTATCATTCAGGGTTCTACTGCTGTGTTTTTTTTTTTAACCAGTGTCCTTTCTATTGCTGTAGTGGGACTTGATTTGTTGCTTCTTTTCCATGGTCTGCTTCCATTGGGGATGATGGTACCTCTTTTGATTATTCTGTGCTACAACTGAGAACATAATCTGATGCGCCTATGCGCCACTACTTTTCACCCTTGACTTGTTTTTCTTTATCCTCTTATTTGGCCTAGTGCCACATTCACCTTCTAAATCTTCTTCCTGCACATTTTCGTCCTCCTGACCTTTCGGTCCAGTCATTTGGGGGGGAGAGGGTGCTATGTAATGGCCCCCTGTGGCTTAATGATGGCCAAGGGCCCTCGTACTGAAATTGGGAGGGTTCTATTCGGGGTGTGTTTGAAAATATTTCCCTCCTTTAATTTATTTTATATTTACCATATGTGCATTTACTTCTTCCTTTCAACTACAGAGCACATTTACTAAACATATAGGGATGCTCTCACTTCATCGTGATGACCATGCTTCAAAGCAGCTCTTGCTTGAGACATTGAAGCGCTAAAATCCATGGCAGTGAACAACACTTGGCTATTCTTTCCACACTTTTTCTTGTTTCCCCTGCCCTGCTCTTGTAGGTCTGGGGCATCATCCAATTTTGTATGGGTTTATGTTCCTGTCCCATTTGGGGGTTTCTTTCCCTTACTGGGATTCCCCCCCCACCTCTGTGTGCCTTGGTTGTCTTTTTGACTGCTATATTCAGGCATATTTTTTATGTAGGATTCCAATCCTAGCAGTTGCTTCAGCCTTTCTGTCAGCTGCAAAACGGTTGTCATATTTATTCCTTGTGTCGGATAGTTCCTCCTTTCTACCTCATATTGTTTTGATGTTTAGGACTGTTGTCCATGGATATGGCCATTCCAATTTGACCTTGCAAATTCTGCAGGGTCGGTATTTGGACCCCTTTCTGGGGGTCAAGGTCTAATATACCTTATATTTCATTATTGGTTTCACATATATGGATCGTTTTCTTATACGATGGCTGTCCTGGGATTCTGCCTCTTTTCCTTCAGTACTTTCTTCAGCAATTGTTTTTCTGTCTGCTAGGTTGTCATCGATATTGCTTTACCCTTCTGTGGATGGCTTCTACTTACATGGCATTTGTATGCCTTGTGCTGCGCTCTTTCCTGCATTGGGAGCTTCTGTTGATTTCTATCAGCAGGTGGTTTTACCAACCTCTCTTTAATGTTAGTCCGCTAGCAGTGTTTTCCTGTTTAGCAGGCTTTTCTTTCTTGAGGGGTGTATCTTCTCCATCCCCTCTTTTCTTTACTCCTGTGCGGTTACGCAACTCTCTTCTTTCTATGTTATATAGGCATGCATACTTATGTCTCATTTCTGTTTCCTGAGTCTGTCTCTATTCTTATATCTGCTTCTGTGTTTCCATGGCCCTCTGCATGTCTATAAATATTATATATATGACCACATCCATGTCTTTACTTCTTTCTCTGTGCGTATTGGTGTTTCCGCATGTATCTCCCAGACCTCATCTTTTAACCTTTGTGTGTCAGGCATATGGCATACCTTTCATGCCTTCTTTCGATTACCTCTGGGTGTCTCCCATTTCTTTTTCACCTCTCCTCATTTTTTCCCCTTTGGTGTTTCTCGGGAATGTGCATTCTGTATTTTGGGGTACTCTCCCTTTCTGACTTAAGCTTCCTGCGGGTTTTGCTTATGCATCCTGGTGGGAGCAGCATATTGTATTGCTTCAATTTCTTTTCCATATCTTCTAGGGTTACCCCTTGAACAGTTTACCATTCCTATTGTCTCTGTGACTGTTAGAGGCGCTTTTGCACCTTACTCCTTCAGCTTCTATTTTGGAGCGTTTCATGTTTTCCCTATAGTTGTTCTCTACCAACAGATTCATTTTCATTGCCATGTGCTCTTCCTCCGTGGCATTTTATACTTTCATACACTATTCTGTGAGTTGTCCGCTCTTTCCAGGTGAAATTAATTCTTCTCACCTTTTCTCGTTCTTGTCTGGTGTACTTCACCTTTAGTTTGACCGGTTGTTTATTGCGAGTCTTAGGTAGGCTGTGTTCACAGACCCTCCTTCAAGGTTGATACTGCTTTGTTATTTATTTCTAAGGTAAGGAATCGGCGGCTAGTTGTCTCTATCAGATAGACAAGTTACTTACCTTCGGTAATGCCTTATCTGGCAGGGACATAGATTAGCCGCAGATTCTTTACTGACCCCCCCCACCCCCCAATCCTCACTGCTCTGCAAACTGTTTTATCTTACTTCAGCCTCACTTCTTGGCATTCTTTTGCCGTACTTTTCAATTGGCAGTTGTAAATGCATATTTACATCTACTTACATTGGCAGTTTCTATAGTGGCTCCTCGTTAATGTGCAGATTCTAGTCACAGAAGAAACTGACATCAACGCGTTGGGGAAGGGACTATATGGACTCCATCGACGGCATATCCAGAGGATATGCCGCTACTGAGTTACACGATTCCCTCAACCAACGCGCAAGGTAGGTAATCTGGAACTGGTCTATGTCTCTTCCAGATAAAGCGTTACCAAAGGTAAGTAACTTGTCCTTCAAGCTTAGTAGAGTGTGATTGCATCCATACAAGGTTTCAAGGAATGGACACATTTGTTGGACAAGAACACAGTTGCGAGTATCATTTTTGGCTTTTAGGATAGAAATTGATCTTAAAATTCCCAAAGGTCTCTTTTACAATAGCCTTGGTACTTTTATTAATTGATGGGGGGTGCTCCAACAGTTTTCCAGGCCTATATCGCTGAAGTGCAATATGTTGGAGCAAAGGAACTGAGTGTGCTTCCCCTGAATGCTTGATTGTAACTAAAGCAACCCTCTAATGTGATAACTTGGTAGTAGTCCACAGTCTAACCCAGAAGATAAGGGGCTTCAAAATGGCTAGATCACCAACCCTTTTCAGAGCCATATAAAGAAATAGTGGTATAATGGGAGTGCTTTAAGGCAAGCTGAATAAAGATATACCAAAGCGGTTTTCCTTGGAGGTCAACCCAGTAATGTTCCCTACTTCCCATATTTCCGCCCTGTATAAAACTGCAGTTTGCATCTTTGCATGGTAAACCACAATGACTGGGTATACAGTTTTGGGGGTAGTGGCTTTATATCTCCTAGTAATCACAAAAGATCTGTAAACAAAAAAAATAATAATTTTCTTTTTCTGTATGTGAGCTCCAGTTGTGAGATTTGTCTATTCTGACGCCCAGATAATCAAAATTATCTGCTGATTGCAGAGTCAACCACTTCATCAAAAACCTTCATCTAAATGATCTGTGAGGATTTAAAAGTGTGACCTTGGTTTTTAATGTATTGATTTCTACACCTCGAAGGTCACAAAATTATGCAAAATTGTTGAGCAAGGTCTGCAATCCAGTCAGAGTACATGGAACCAAAAGAGTATCATAGGTGATTAGCAAAGCAGGAGTGGCAGTGCCACCTAATTTAGGAGAGTCATGAGTTCAGTTACTAGATGTTTTATAACATTGTTTATGTAAAGAGAAAACAGGGTAGGAGCCAGAACACAGCCTTGATGCACCCCACGCTCAACAGGTATGTGGTCTGTGAGCTCGACCCCTCCCCCAATCTCACTTGCGCTACGTTTTCCTCATGAAGTCTCATCAAAATGCTTAGCAAAGCAGGATTTATTCCCATTGATACAAGAGTGAGCCATAGACATAGGAGGATGGCCCAGTGTGTGGTGGAAACCTTACTAGATAGTGTTACAGTGTCTAGATAGCCAGGGCTCTCTAGTAGTAGCTGTGGTGAGCACCAAAGACTTATCCAGGAATGTGAAGCACTTACAATAACACAGTAATCTATCACACCCGAAAGGAACCACACCGTGTTGCAAAAAATAAAAATAATAAAGCTACTTCATTACAGGAACACCATAGCAGATTACTATAGGTAAACCCCCATCTGGAGGTAGGTACACACAAAATATACACAGGTAAGTATTGGGAAATAGCATAAAATAGCAAGGGCCATGTGAGGGGCAAACCATATACTAAAAAAGTGGAATGAGAGAATGGGTCCCCCACCAGATGATTTGGAGTAGTTAGCCAAGGTCTGGGGGACAGTGGAAACCCAAGTGATAAGTATCTAGAAGACACCCCCAGCGACGAGGAGAGGTAAGTTACCTGTTGCCCCATAGACGAACAAGGTGACTCATGAATGAAATATTGAGAAAGCAGCACCAGGCTAGTGGAACCCAGTGGTTGATTCCAGATGAAGAAGACAGATGAAGACCCCTGCAAAAGAATGGGTCAGAGTCCATTCCACGCAGCAGTGTCCAGGTGGGGCAGGAGGCCAAGCCCACCATTCTGTGGGTGAAGATCCGGGTCGACGGTGATGGATGAAGTCCAGCTGCAGTGCCCAGGAGATGCAGAAGAGTCCCTAAAGTCACTTAGCAGCTGACCTCGTCAGTCGCCGGATTGCAGACTCGTCAGTGTGTAAGCTGGAGCTGTTGGAGATTTGCAAAGCTGAAGAGGACCAGCAAGGTCCTGGCACTCCACCCTGGGAGGGGAGTCCGGGCTGACCTTCACAAGATAGGATAGCCAGCAGAAGCAGTGTGAACCCCCGCAAGCAGCCCACTGGCAGCAGACACAGGAAGTTGCAGTGAGGCCCAGGTAGCACACATGAAGAGGAGTCCTATGTTGCTGGAGCAGCAGAGAGGATACCGTCCTTGCAGAGGTAGAGTGCAGGATGCTGAGGCTACTTGGAGCAGGAGTTATCAACCCTTGGTTCCTACAACAGTCACGGTGGACAGCATTCTGTCTTGGAGGAAGAGGCAATGGCTCACCATCTCCCAAGTTGGACAGAAGGCAGAGGAACCCTCAGAACCACCACCACCACCTGTATTGGTGAACCTTCGTAAGTCCAGAGGACAGGAGATTCCAGCAGTCGGATTTCATTGCCTTATTGCCTGCAGATGCAGGAGAGTGACTCCTTCACTCCAAGGGAGATTACTTCTTGCTTCCTAGGTGCAGCTGAAGTCTTGCCAACCCCAGAGGATTCACAGCTGTGAAATGTTGCAAGTTGCTGATCGAAGCCGCGGAAACAATGTTGCATGGAGAGGTCGTCTCAGTTGTTGCAGTCTTTTGTTGCCGTCTTGTTTGGTTCCTGTGAAGTCCATTAGCGGTTCCGGTGGCCAGCAGCAGAAGAGATCTTTGCAGAGGAGTCCTGATGGAATCTTGCACAACGAATCTGGGGACCCACTCGCAGGGGAGTCCCTAAATAGCCCAGAAAGAGGCTTGGTCACTCTCTGAGGTGACCACCTATCAGAGGGGGATCACTGACGTCAGCTACATAACCAGTCAGATTCTCCCACGGGCCTCTGCACATCGTGTTTCCAAGATGGCAGAATCAAGTGGCCCCCCTGGAGGACCTCTGGGCACCACCCCTGGGGTGATGATGGACAGTGGAGTGGTCACTCTCTTTTCTTGTGTACAGTTTCGTGCCAGAATGGGGATGGGGGGTCCCTGGACTGATCTAAACAGAATTATGCAAGGAGGGCACCAAATGTGCCCTTCGAAGCAGTCTGGTGGTGTGGGGAAGACTGCCCCTCCCAGCCCAGTAACACCTGTTTCCAAAGGAGAGGGGGATGCATCACGTTTCCCACAGAAAATCCTTTGTTCTCCTTCCCCTGATTGAGCTGGTCAAGCAGCAGAAGGGCAGAATCCTGTCTAAGTGTCTGCAGCAGCATGGGCTGCTTGCAGACCCTGAAAGACTGATAGCAGCAGTACTTGGGGTCCTCGAAGGAGCCCCCAGAGTGCATGGAATCATGCCACCCGTACAGGCATCAGTACTGGGGTATGGTTCCAACATGTTTGATATTAAACATGCCTAGGTTTGGAGTTACCATTATGTAGCTGGGCCAGTACATAGCTAAAATGGTTTGGGAATCAGAACTTATGCAGGGGCGCCCACACACACAGTGACCTGCACCCTGACCTTTGGGCTGGAAGTGCCTACCCTAGGGGTGACTTACAGTGACCTGGTGTAGTGCCCAGCAGTGAATGGGTGTATACACCTTTTGATGCAGGCTGCAAGTGGGAGGCCTGCGGACCGAGTTGGCACGGACTCCCATGGGTGGCATAATACATGCTGTAGCCCAAGGGGGACCCCTGGTTTACCAATGCCCTGGGGACCTAGTTACCATATACTAGGGACTTACAGGGGTACACCAGTATGCCAATCGTAGGGTGTACGAAGTACTCCTGTAACTACAGTATATTTGGAGGAGAGAACACAGGATCGCAGTGAGAACAGTTTAAGCACACTGGCATCAGGCAAAAGGTGTGTGTGCATGCTGTACACTCAATTTTAAGTTTCATCTTGATTTTATTTCTTCATTAGTCCATTGTGCCTTTCAAATGTATATATTTGTGCTTTGAGAAATCAAAATTGATGTGTTGAGCAGTGACTCAAAAAGGATATTGTGCCTTAGCGATATGACATTAAACACAGAGGGGGTCATTCCGACGGGCCGGGGACCACGGAAGCACCGCCAAAAGGCTGGCGGTGCTTCCAGGGCCATTCTGACCACGGCGGTAAAGCCGCGGTCAGAAAAGGGGAACCGGCAGTTTCCCGCCGGTTTTCCCCTGGCCCAGGGAATCCTCCATGGCGGCGCTACTTGCAGCGCCGCCATGGGGATTCCGACCCCCTTCCCGCCACCCTGTTTCTTGCGGTTCTTACCGCCAGGAACAGGATGGCGGGAACGGGTGTTGTGGGGCCCCTGGGGGCCCCTGCACTGCCCATGCCACTGGCATGGGCAGTGCAGGGGCCCCCTAACAGGGCCCCATGAAGATTTTCACTGTCTGCTTTGCAGTTGCACCCGTTGCACCCCTGCAACTCCGCCGGCTCCATTCGGAGCCGGCTTCCTCGTTGCAGGGCCTTTCCCGCTGGGCCGGCGGGCGCCCTTTTGGCGGTCGCCCGCCGGCCCAGCGGGAAAGCCAGAATGGCATCCGCGGTCTCCTGACCGCGGAGCGGCCATTTGGCGGTGACCGCATGGCGGGCGGCGACCGCCACCCGCCGCGGTCAGAATGACCGCCAGAGTGTCTTATACTGTCAACACCAGGACAGTGCACGCTCTACGGGCATCTAGAATGCAAAAACCCAACACTCGCAAGATAATGTAATTTATGCATTGTGATGATATGTTATTGTTTAACCTTTTGCATTGCAGAATTCCATCCAAAAGATTCATTTTTAAGGTAATACTGTACATTTGCAATGTATTGCTGCAGACATTCAGAGTGTGTTAGGGTGTGGTCCCATTCCAGGGTCTTCTAGAGACTTTCCCTGCAACATGCCTGGGCGTGGTTCTAGGCTGGGCCAAGACTCTATAAAAGAGAGTCAGCCCAACTTCCAGTGCTCACTATTCAGAGGTCCCGGTGCAGAGCAGCAGCTTCTTCCTGAGCTCCTGTCCTGGCGGCCTATTTGGATTTTCCAGTCTTCTGCACTCATCTCTCATTGGTGATCACTGTTTCCAGGCGGTAAGACGGTGTTTGGACATTTCCCAACACCGTAATTGAGAATTTTCATATTCTTGATTTTAATTCTTAAATGAATAACAGATTACTTGTGTGCTGCCATTTTTTGACATTTGTATGGTGGTTTGCAAATAGGGAGGACGCGCAATTTATTCCATAAAGATTTGACTTCGTTATTACATTGTTGTTCATTGCGCGCTGATATTTCTTGACATTTACATGATGTTTTACGAGTTGGCAAGACGTGCAACTCGTTTCATGAGCATTTAACTTTGTTGTTCATTGCGCGCTACCTTTTCTTGACATTTACATGGTGGCATTCGAATCGGCGAAACGTGCGATTCACTTCTCGTGTGTAATTCATGCTGTTAATTGCGCGCTACCATTTTCTGGCATTTACATGGTGGCATTCGAATCGGCAACACGCGCAATTCTTTCCTTGAGTGTTTTTTCATGTTATTCATTGTGCGCTACCATTTCTTGCCATTTGCATGGTGGCATTTGAATCAACAAGACGCGCAATTCTTTCCCTGAGTGCTTTTCATGTTGTTCATTGTGCGCTACCATTTCTTGGCATTTGTATGGTGGCATTTGAATCGGCAAGACGCGCAATTCTTTCCTCGTGTATAAATAATGTAAATGACTGTGCGCTACTATTCTAAGACATTTTCTTGGTAGCATTTCAAGTTGACACGTTGCGTGATTTATTCCTTGAATCTACGTTGTGTGATTTCATGGTGCACAATCCTTTATGGTGTTTAATACTCATATAAAAATCTGCATTGTGCGCAATTCACTTCCCAATGATTTTTTCTGAGATGAACACAACAATACCAGAGTTCTAGATGTAATGCTGTGTGTTCCTGATATGTATATTCTTAAAAGGAGATTCATATGGTTGTTTAGAAATTGCTCAGAGTGTTTCCTGATTCTCATGCTAAAGAAAGTACTCGAATCTGAAAGTCCTATTTAACTTTTCCTGTTTCCTCCTCAGGCATTCGGTCATCTAAAGCCTAGTCAGTTTTAGGACTATTTTAGGGTTGTTCATGTTTTTTGGGAAAAGACAAAGCTAGAGTTGTAGCATGGTATTGATTTCATGAGATATAATTTTGATGTTGTGTTTTAACCTTTTGCTTCCTACAGGTCTCCTTCCCAGCTGTTCCCGTCCTAATCCCCTTTTCCCCCACTTGGACTCTCTTAGACTCTGTGATAAATCTAATCAGAGTATTGGAGCGGTCTTGTGGTGGAAGTGTTGGGAACGTGCACAGACCCCGAGGATCTGGTGACTCTGACAGAATAGTGAGCCCACGAATTATTATCCTACTGGTTTGTGTATGTTCTCAGCATGGCCACACTGGACAAGCTAGTCAAGGCTATCACCCAGCTCCAGTCAGAAGTGGTATCAACAAAGGATTTGACAAATAGTCTAGCTGAGAGGGTGAGTCAGTTACAGAATAAGGTTGAGAAGAAAGAACAAAGTCCCACAGGTGTGTCTTGGCCAGGTACTTCTCAGACTTCTGGAGGTAATCCGACTAACATTTCCCTCAATGTTCCTTCAGCCATTCCTTTAGCTCCCCTAGAACGCTTCTCAGGTGATCCCTTGAAAGCGCAATCTTTTCTGGTTCAAGTGGAACTTCACTTCACCTGCAGACCACATACTTTCCCCGATGCCCAGTCTAAAGTAGCTTTCTTGTTGTCATATCTGTCTAGAGATGCAGCTGCCTGGGCTATTCCTCTTGTGCGTAAAAATAGTCCCCTGTTGTACAACTGGAAAAAGTTTGTTCGTGAATTTGAGAGAGTTTTCGATCGTAGAACTGTAACACAGTCAGCAGATCGTGAATTATTAGACTTACGCCAAGGGAAGCAGGACTTAGTGTCATATTTAGCCAACTTTAATCGGCTGGTCGCTGAGACTTCCTGGCCTGAAGAATAACAAGCAGCCTTGTTTTACAGAGGACTCAAAGAGGAGCTAAAAGACATCTTAGCGCAAATCGACCCACAACCTGCAAACTGTCAAGATTTAATAAACCTTGTCTTGAGGCTTGATCATCGTTTAAATGAACGAAAAGGAACGCGTAAAAAGACTGAAAAACATTCTTGGCATGCTCATGATAACAAAGACTCAAGAACTCAGAGAGAAAGAACGCCGGAACCGATGGAAATTGGAACCATAAGGAGACCTTTGACCAAAGATGAAAAGGACCTACGCAGAAAAAATGGGCAATGTCTCTATTGTGGGCGGAAAGGTCATTTCGCCAAAGATTGTCCAATCAAAACAAAGAGCAAGCGAGGCCCAGTTCAGAAAGTTTCAACCAATGCATCAGTCGAGTCGGAAAATCTAAAGCACCCAAGTTGCAGAGAAGGGTTGCTCTTGGGTGTCACCGTGGATCCTTCACAATCCAAACATCTAAAATTGGGAATAAGAGTTCAGGTCAAGAAAAAGACCTATTTCAAGAAGGCTCTAGTCGACTCTGGGGCTACCGGAAACTTTGTTGACGCCCAATTGGTTCGTGCATGGGGGATCCCATGTATTGAAAAGAAGACCCCAGAAACCATCCAGGCAGTTGATGGAAAACTCTTGACTGGAGGTCCGATAACTCTTCAGACTGTCCCCTTGACAATAATTTGTGAAGGTAAAAATCAAAGAAAGAAACATAAAGAGGAACTCATCCTTGACGTGATCCATGCTCTCCAGTATGGGATCATCCTTGGCTTGCCATGGTTAACTCATCACAATCCAGAGATTAATTGGGCAGAACGAAAGATCGTGTTCTCATCAGTGCTATGTAAAGAACATTGTCTCCAAAGGACTCAAGAATCGGAAGTTTGCCATTCTTACATAGCTACCGCCGCAGAGAAAGAAGTTCAGTTGCCCAAACAGTATTCGTCTTATGAAGATGTATTTGATGAGATGGAAGCAGAGAACTTACCTTCTCATAGATCTTATGACTGTCAAATTGATCTAGTCCCAGGGGGGATACTTCCCAACTGTCGTGTGTATGCCCTGTCAGAACATGAAAATCAACATTTACGAAAATACTTGGATCAATTCTTAGAGAATGGTTTCATCCGCCCCTCTAAGTCTCCCATAGCTTCTCCTTTATTTTTTGTTCCAAAAGCGAACGGAGAGCTTTGAACTTGTATCGACTATAGGGGTTTGAATAAAATCACCATCAATAACAAATATCCTTTGCCTCTAATTCCGGTCTTACTGGAACAAGTAAAGAAAGCAAAAATCTACACGAAGCTTGATCTTCGAGGTGCTTACCATTTGGTCAGAATGAGAGAGGGTGACGAATGGAAAACGGCATTCAAAACAAGATATGGCCTTTTTGAATACACAGTCATGCCTTTTGGTCTGTGCAATGCTCCAGCAGCATTTCAATTTTCCTTAAATGACGTTCTTAGAGAGTACCTCAATATCTTTGCCATAGTTTACATTGATGATATTTTCATCTACTCAGACAATGAGAATGAACATGTTCAACATGTCAAGAAAATTTTGGCAGCCCTTCGTAAACACCATTTATATTGCAAGCTAACCAAGTGTGAGTTTCATGTTACCACAGTTGAGTTTTTAGGGGTTATCCTTACCCCTCAAGGTATGGTGATGGCAGAAAGGAAAGTAAAAGCCGTATCTGAATGGCCCATCCCAAAGACTGTTCGTGATGTACAATGTTTCCTGGGCTTTGCAAATTTTTACCGGAGGTTCATCAATCATTTCTCCCAGACAGTGGCTCCAATTACTAAGTTATTAAGAAAGAAAGAAAAATTTGTATGGTCCCCAGAAGCAGACCAAGCCTTTTCAACTTTGAAAGAAGCTTTCTCCACTGCCCCAGTCTTGACTCATCCAGATGCGGATCGACCTTTCATAGTGGAAGCTGATGCTTCAGCTGTGGCGATAGGAGCAGTCTTGTCACAACGAAACAAAGACACTGGTCAGCTTCATCCTGTAGCTTACATGTCTCGGAAGTTGAACGAAGCCGAACAGAACTATGTCATTGCTGAAAAAGAGCTTCTGGCGATTCGTGACGCCTTTAAAGAATGGAGACATCATTTGTTGGGAGCTAAATATACTGTCACAGTATATACTGATCATCGCAATTTTCAATTCATGAGTTCTGCCAGACTTTTGACTCCTCGGCAATTACGCTGGATGCTGTTTTTTGCCGAGTTTGATTTCGTGGTAACCTTCCGGCCTGGTAAAGATAATCGCAAAGCTGACTCCTTGTCCTGCCAAGAGTCTACCACATTGCCTGCAGTTCAAACCTCCAGAGCTATCATTGCTCCTGACAAGGTCCTAAGTATCATAAAAACAGAAGATTTCTTTGAAGACATCCGCAATTCATTCACTGTTGAAAAATGGCAGGCGTGGGCCCAAGCAGATCCGAAAAGATCAATCAAGCAAGGATTACCCTTTCACGATGCTCGTTTGTTCGTGCCCACTACCAAACTTCGCAAGATAGTGTTTCATTGGTTGCATGTTATACCTACAGCAGGTCACCCTGGTACTCCTAAAACTCTTGAATTAATCCAACGCTATTTTTGGTGGCCTACCTTAACAAAGGATGTAAAAACAATGGTAAACAACTGCGAAGTCTGTGCTCGCACTAAAACAAGTAATTCAAAACCAAAAGGGTTGTTACACCCACTCCCAACCCCAAGTCGTCCGTGGGAACACATCTCTTTAGACTTTATTACAGGTCTGCCAGTGGTTCAACAGCATTCAGTAATTCTGGTGGTAGTAGATAGTCTCACGAAATATGGTCATTTCATTGCCTGTAAGAAATTACCCACCTCTAGTGAACTGGCAACTATCTTACTGAATAGAGTGGTTCGTTATCATGGACTGCCAAAAGTGATCCTCTCCGATCGGGGATCGCAATTTGCCTCCAACTTCTGGAAGACATGGTGTAAAACACTCCAAGTGACATCTACCCTATCTACTAGCCACCATCCTCAAACAGATGGTCAAACGGAGAGACTAAATCAGACTT
The DNA here is from genome assembly GCF_031143425.1 of Pleurodeles waltl. NCBI lineage: Eukaryota > Metazoa > Chordata > Amphibia > Caudata > Salamandridae > Pleurodeles > Pleurodeles waltl. Next base: position 666,182,134 of record NC_090449.1, on the reverse strand, counting down.
TGAAGCAATACCTACGTGCTTACGCTGAAAAAGCACTTAATTCATGGACATCAATGCTCTGGTTAGCTGAGTTAGCCTACAACAACTCCTTCCACACGTCTACTGGCGTTACACCCTTCTTTGGTTTGTTTGGCTATCATCCTGACACCTTGCCCATCACAATTCCTCAAGAAAGTTCTCCCACTCCAGCTGTGTCAGAAATCATTCAACATTTGCATCAAACTCCGAAATCGATTCAACAACATTTAGAAAAAGCCAAACAAATTTACAAAAAGCATTATGACAAGAAACATTGTGAGGGACCGCAGTATCAACCTGGTGACAAAGTGTGGCTTTCCACAAAACATAGACTTCAAAAAGAAGCACATGTTCAACCCCAAATTTATAGGTCCTTACACTGTTCTTCAGCAAATCAATCCTGTGACCTATAAACTACAATTGCCAAAATCATTACGGATTCATCCAATGTTCCATACTTCCCTCTTAAAAAAGGCAGTCCAAAAGGTCCACCCTCATCCAGCTCCTGTTCTAGTACAGGGGGAAGAAGAATATGAAGTCAAGAAAGTGTTGGACTCTAAACTGAGAAGGCGTAACCTATGGTACTTAATCTCATGGAAAGGTTATGGCCCTGAAAGTAATTCATGGGTTTCCGCATCTGATGTTCATGCTCCAGTACTTGTGAGACACTTTCATCGTCTCAATCCAGATAAACCAGGCCCTAGAGCGTGCCTGGGAGAGGGGAGTACTGTCAACACCAGGACAGTGCGCGCTCTACGGGCATCTAGAATGCAAAAACCCAACACTCGCAAGATAATGTAATTTATGCATTGTGATGATATGTTATTGTTTAACCTTTTGCATTGCAGAATTCCATCCAAAAGTTTCATTTTTAAGGTAATACTGTACATTTGCAATGTATTGCTGCAGACATTCAGAGTGTGTTAGGGTGGGGTCCCATTCCAGGGTCTTCTAGAGACTTTCCCTGCAACATGCCTGGGCGTGGTTCTAGGCTGGGCCAAGACTCTATAAAAGAGAGTCAGCCCAACTTCCAGTGCTCACTATTCAGAGGTCCTGGTGCACAGCAGCAGCTTCTTCCTGAGCTCCTGTCCCGGCGGCCTATTTGGATTTTCCAGTCTTCTGCACTCATCTCTCATTGGTGATCACTGTTTCCAGGCGGTAAGACGGTGTTTGGACATTTCCGAACACTGTAATAGAGAATTTTCATATTCTTGATTTTAATTCTTAAATGAATAACAGATTACTTGTGTGCTGCCATTTTTTGACATTTGTATGGTGGTTTGCAAATAGGGAGGACGCGCAATTTATTCCATAAAGATTTGACTTCGTTATTACATTGTTGTTCATTGCGCGCTGATATTTCTTAACATTTACATGATGTTTTACGAGTTGGCAAGACGTGCAACTCGTTTCATGAGCTTTCAACTTTGTTGTTCATTGCGCGCTACCTTTTCTTGACATTTACATGGTGGCATTCGAATCGGCGAAACGCGCGATTCACTTCTCGTGTGTAATTCATGCTGTTAATTGCGTGCTACCATTTTCTGGCATTTACATGGTGGCATTCGAATCGGCAACACGCGCGATTCTTTCCTTGAGTGTTTTTTCATGTTATTCATTGTGCGCTACCATTTCTTGGCATTTGCATGGTGGCATTTGAATCAACAAGACGCGCGATTCTTTCCCAGAGTGCTTTTCATGTTGTTCATTGTGCGCTACCATTTCTTGGCATTTGTATGGTGGCATTTGAATCGGCAAGACGCGCAATTCTTTCCTCATGTATAAATAATGTAAATTACTGTGCGCTACTATTCTAAGACATTTTCTTGGTAGCATTTCAAGTTGACAGGTTGCGTGATTTATTCCTTGAATCTACGTTGTGTGATTTCATGGTGCACAATCCTTTATGGTGTTTAATACTCATATAAAAATCTGCAATGTGCGCAATTCACTTCCCAATGTTTTTTTTTCTGAGATGAACACAACAATACCAGAGTTCTAAATGTAATGCTGTGTGTTCCTGATATATATATTCTTAAAAGGAGATTCATATGGTTGTTTAGAAATTGCTCAGAGTGTTTCCTGATTCTCATGCTAAAGAAAGTACTCGAATCTGAAAGTCCTATTTAACTTTTCCTGTTTCCTCCTCAGGCATTCGATCATCTAAAGCCTAGTCAGTTTTAGGACTATTTTAGGGTTGTTCATGTTTTTTTTGGAAAAGACGAAGCTTAGAGTTGTAGCATGGTATTGATTTCATGAGATATAATTTTGATGTTGTGTTTTAACCTTTTGCTTCCTACAGGTCTCCTTCCCAGCTGTTCCCGTCCTAATCCCCTTTTCCCCACTTGGACTCTCTTAGACTCTGTGATAAATCTAATCAGAGTATTGGAGCTGTCTTGTGGTGGAAGTGTTGGGAACGTGCACAGACCCCGAGGATCTGGTGACTCCGACAGATCATGACCATGGCATTTATATTCTCTATTTTCAGCCATGACCATATTGAGGATATTGTCCTAAGTATGGTCTGTATAATTGCATGAATGCTTCTTTAAAATTGTAATGAATGCATCGAAATAGGTTGGATAGCTCAAACACACCACGCAGGAAGAAACATGAACTGCTAGTAGTGGCATTAATGGGGGCACATCCTACAAGTAACCAAACGTAGATAGCAAAGACAAGTCAAGAAGAGCAATATACATCGTTAGCATAATATGGTGCTAAACGGTAATAATGTCCCAACTACCCACAGGCAAATTAGTGCCACACATAGGTCACACTGTAAAGCATAAATACAAGGGTACTGCAGCACTCAAAAGGAAGTCACTCAAGATAAGTCCATGAACAACTTAATTAGTTGAGAGCTTTAATTCAGATAACCAGTCCAATACATGTTCTGATATAGCAACATCCATAGCCAACACATTTCGCCACCTTTTTGACTTCAAGGCTGTAAAATATACAAATACAACAAGCACAAAAATAGAAGATTTGTATGCTTTCCTTGAGGAAAAATGACAGAAAAGCAATAATTTTCAAAAACTCCCATAAAACCACATGGTGGTTAAAAAATATAAATCTACATGCTCGAGAGCCATACTCAAAAAAGACATGTTCAGAAGAAGTTTCAGATTACAGCAAAGAGGGAGAAAAGAAAAAGAAGAAAAAAGACCCAGTGTGCTAAGTGAGACAGTGGCGCCCAAAAAAGATAATCAAAAAAATTTGTGTCAAACTGTTAGAAAAAACATGTGCAACCCATAGAGTGACGTACATACAGTTTCAAAATACAGGGGAAATGGGAAAGAAGGTTTTAAAGTAAAGTAGCAACCCCAAAACGATGAAGTGCTTTCACAAGTCTTCCAAGCTATGGACATAGATAGGAAAAATGGTACCTAGAAACCTGCCAAGGTAATCAAGAAATATTTAGCATCCTCTTTTGCTCTGATCGTGGCAGTAGCGGCTAAGGAAAATAAATTTATGTAGCAAATCTTAGCTCAGTAAAACATCAGCATCTCAGAAAGGACATAGAAACCAAAGAAAATGTCTATGAACAAACTGTGAAACCAAAGCAACCAACATCTAACTCTGATAGACAGATATGATACATACCACACAGAAAACTTGAGTATTGAAAAATGGCATCACATATCTAAGGATGTAACCAAATTCTATTAGTATTGAAGTCCAGTCAGTCACACCATATGTACTTAAAGACCATGATAAGTTATTTAACCTGAAAAAAAGAAAAAAGCTAAAATAATAGTTAACTAACCAATGATGAAATCCACTTTACAATACATTTATATAAAATATAAGAAGATACAGCTTACATCAGAGAAACAGAGACAGAAAATGTAGTCAACAATAATGTCACCTAAAACAGCAAAATGTAATTCTAATATCGGAACAGCCTACCTAAAGTTAACTCAGTCACAAACAAGTGGTATAAAGACACAATATATCATACAAACAAAACCCGGTGATTCCAAAGAAATCATGTAAACTGACTGGAAAGTCAGATGTTCGACAGATCGGTGGTCAGGATCATTTGAAACATCATTTGTCTCTCTCATTTAAAGCATATACCGGTTTCAAACACCGAAGACGGACCACTATGCTCTAAGGAAGCCACAGCGCATGTCCGGCAGCCATATTGGTAGAGTAAACAAAACACAGGAAACCTAATTAAACTTATAACGGTTCCATAATACAGAAAACGGACCAATGAGCTACAAGGAAAAAAACCACTGCGCATGTCCGGCAGCCTTATTAGTAGAAGGGGAGAAGTCATTTTAAGCATTTGCTGCTTCCATAACACCAGAAAAGGACCACTCCGCCCCAAAAAGAAATCATGGTGCATGTCCAGAAGCCATAATGGTAGGGAAAGGACACGGAGACAAAATAAACCTAATAGTGCACTGTAAACATAGTACTGCATTGTAGATGTACAATGTAAGCAATGCCACAGTAGTTAGAGTTAAAGAGAAGACACGGAACAAAGCCCAAAATAAACACATTTGTAATGGCATCTTGTCTATCCTACTCTTCTGGGCCAACTTAATAGTCTCATAAATAAGACAATATAGAAAGTTAAAACAATTGCCCCCGTCCATGTCACCCGAAAACAGCAGCAAGGAAAAGTAAATCAGAGACCAACACCAGTAAAGAAAAGGTAAAGTAGAAACCAATACAAGTATAAAAGATGATTAATGAAAGATAAGAAACACAAAGCCATCAATATTCAGATGGAAGTTAAATTACATGAGTATATATTGTATAAAAAAAACAAGGATGTGCATCGGTGCGAGAAATGAGAATAGTAACTTAAAACATACATAAGCATATCAAAAATTCTGAATTTGTTTAAGTAGGTCATATAATTAAATTTACAACAATATATTCAAAGCATCTGTCCCAAACAGGTCAGAACCCTAATAAGATGAGAAAAAAGGTATAAAACAAACTTAGAGAAAGATATACAGTCCTCTATCAGTATTGAGACCTTTGTCAACCACCCACAGTTTAATAATCCATTTTGCTTCACATTTTCTGAGTCTGTTAACCTTGTCCCCACCGCACATCAGTCACAATATGTGCTATTCCATGAAATGTAATGGGGGGGGGAGGGGGCAGGGTTAACTGCCTCAAACTGTGATTTTGATACTGCTTGCTGGTTGTAAACAGAAACAAGTTCCATTGATTTAATCAAGCTCCATCATGTTACCAGTCCTCCACAGTAAGCCAGAAAGGTATCTGGGTAGTTCCCCATCTTCTCTCCCTATCCAGAAAGGGATACCTCTACATGCACTAAGCCGTTCAAATTTAGCTACTCCCCACTCTGGATTTCTGATGCTGAACATGCACTCTTGTGCATATTTTTACTAGCAACACAGGATATGTTTCTGATGTGGGTGTACAGCTTTCAACTGCTGGTCCTGTGTGGTGAATCCTATTTAGTTTTATTGGGACTCGGGAGGTTAGCTTAGCCCTCTGTCTTGCAGGCCTGTGACATCCGTCACCTAGTGAATTTTAACCTACTTAGCGTGCTCTGTTTTAGTCTTTTATTTTATTATTTCTATTAAGAAGGTTTCCTATTGTTTATACTTAGATAATTGTTTTGATTTGCATTATAAGTGCCACTCTGTGAAGGCGTCACTATCCGCGTCATAATCAAGTGATGTACGCATGCATTCACATCAATTCCCTTTCTAACTTATGTGTGACAGGAACATAATGTACACCTGTTGGGGATTGTTTACATAACTGCTGCCACAAGTCTGCCTCCTTATCAATTCTTTGAGAACATACCTTCATCAGGGGTCCTACATCATCTATATAAATGCATCTCACACACAAACAAAGTAATTAGAGGGATTCCTTCCAGATGCCATCTACACTGCACGTCACCTTTCTGCAGAATCAGTCTTTGTGTCACCACGGAGTCTGACCTAGAGACCTCATTCCAACATATCGAGGGTTGGGGGGTGCTTCTCATGCATATGGTGCTAGTAAAGAAGGTTTATCATACCTAACTCATTAGGTTAGGGATTAAGTGCTCCATGCTAGGGATTTCACATCTCATGTTTATTGCAAGATGGGGGGTCTTTGTATTCACGACTCTTCTCTTCACAATTATGCTTTTGTTATCCTAATCATTGCAGCTCATGCATTTTATCGTAGATTGCAGTCTTTTCAGTAAATATATTGAAAACTCTGCTGCATCTCCTTCATTGCCTGTGTGTGACTGAGACTTATTACTAACGTGAGAAAAGGGTAGCTTCTGTTCCACCACAACTCCCCTGAGATGTCGCAGTCTAGAGTCCATGCATAAGGCTGCCAGAAATCACCTTTTACTGTTTGGGTTTTTCGTGAGGTACTGCTTGTGAGCCAGGAGGGTTGGACCAAGAGTTGTGCCTTGTAGGATTGGCTTAGTCGCCTACAAACAAAAGTGCTGTCATCCCTATACCAGCACTCTTGCTTGGTAGGGAGAGTCCAACTACGACACCTGACAATGAAATGATATACTATCAACCACCTTTGGTGGTACCAACAGTCTCTCCTTTGCCTCACATTGCTCCTGTCTTTGCACAGACTGCTTCTGATTACTGATGTTTCTTCAGATTCTTCACACACTTTCTTGCATGTTGCTCGTGCATTAAGGTTTAGGTTGTACAAGACATACACGATTCTTCCATGGTACTACCTTTTGATTGGTCTTTAATAGTTTTTTCTCTTAATCGGATTTGTTAGTGTTTTTCCTGCTGTTGAATGGACACTATGTCCAAGGGCATTTTTCCCCTGAACTGGTAGCTGAAGGGCTTACACCCCATTTTTCCTCATATAAGGTCTGAAGAGATTTGATCCTTGGAACATTACAGCATTTCCCATCCATTATGGTATTGTTTGGGATAAGATCACATATGAAATTTTTGGTCCCAAAGAAACGTTACAAATTCTCTATGTTTTTAAAATTTCTATGGACAATTTCATAACGCCAGGATGATTGAGACGTTGAGACTGAACTCTAAACTAGAATATTATACAGTATTCAAAATTGAGGATTTGTAATTAAATTCTGCAAATTATGGTGAAATCTTTATCACTGTGCTCATCAATATTTACATAGCATAAGTACACCACATGCTGTTTTCAATTGCACACAACATTATTTAATGTTGATTTGGGGGTATAGCCTACTGGCACGCCCAGGGCACGGAGACCCTATTTAAGGCTTGCACGATTTCCAGAGAAATTATCTTTTTAAACAAAACGTTACAGCATACTACGTGTATTGGACTAGCAAATGTTAAAAATTTAAATACACCTAGCATTCCCTCTATTGTACTATTTGATAAATGGCAAACGGTTATTAATAACATGGAAGAACAGTTCTATAAAACAGTACATACAATTCTTCACTTTACGGTTCAGATGAGTAGTTGGTATGTCATCTAGACACTAATGGCTGAAATTCACATTTTTTAAAACTCTTCCAAGGGTTTAACAGCTAGAAAACCAGACCCCAGATATGTTCAGTTACAACACTGGGGTGTAGTAACTGCCTACAGTGTGGGTAAGTTATGCCAGCAATGGGTAGAACATTCCATTTTGTCTACTGTTAAACAACACTTATCTCTTCTTTCTGACAACATGGATTTGCAAGATTTTCTGTTAGGTCCCAGATCTCCACATTCAAAATATTTTCTATATGATGCTTATAATGAGATTTGGAAAATTTCCCAACAAGAAGCTGTTGAGAGATTGTGTCAAATTAATACGCAGAACTTAGAAAAGGCTTTAGCTGTTGTCGCTAACGGCAAGACTACACTACTTACTTGTATTTATAATTGAGTAACATTGTATCATATGCATTTGATATACTAAATGACGTCTGCACTTTTGTATGGACAAAATCAATTGAGATTGATTCTACAGTAGAGTTGGACATTGCAGGTTTTAAAATCAAACTACTTGCCATGGAAATATTTGAATGCAACAAAATTGTGTTTGCCCTATGTGTTGCCAAGTATACAACAAGTGATGGCAAAGAAAGACACAACTTACACTATGCTTAACATAGAGCATTTAGAGAAACTGCCTTTCAATGTAGCTGAAACACCTTCAAATGTATGGTTGATGCATGGTTTCATTTATTTGTGAATTTCTGGGTTGCATTTCACATTCTGTCTGAAATACTCTCAAGTAGGTAGATAGTAATAGATTGGCAGAGGATTTTTGCATCAGACATGGTTTCTACCTTCATTGTGAGGGTTTTCTGAGTGGGAATGAATGCAAAATTTATTTTGCCCATTTAATATTTTGTAAATAGATAATGCTACATGGCGCGTGTAATGTGTACATGCCCACCTTGGCGTGTCATTTGAAGGGTGTTCCTGCATTCTTGATTAAGCTAGTTTTTTCATTACTATTAAATGAAAGTTACTTGGTTCTGAGCAAACAAGGTTGCTGTGGAATGAAGCCAGGCGTCCCCTACATTGTAACAATTTCCAAGTTTGTGACTTACTATATGAATGTGCTTTACCCAGTTGCGAACACAGCAGAGGTAAAAACCTTATGGTCGACAGTCACCATTTCTAGACTAAGCCAACTGAAAGTCTTATTGTTTCAAATGGACGTAGCACTAAAATCTGCTGGAGAAACATTTTTGATTTCCAAGTTGCTTGATCATCCTCAGAACTGCAATCACTGCTGCACACCAGTTTCCTGCTGCATTTCAGTGAACTTGTGCATCGCATTTTTAATGGTTCAAAATGCCGCTGGCATAGTACTTTTTTTTTTTTATAGAGATTGGGTCTGGATTTCTTTCTGCAGGTCAAACTGTACTTGGAGTGATTCCGTCCTTTCTGCACTTTCTTTTTTCTAGCATTTTTGGAGGCATTCCATTGGTGTACTATTCATGATAATTGCTGTTTTGGTCCTATTTTTGTTGCTCCACAATATATGTTCCACAGCAAGGTCAAATGGTGATATTCTTACCACCTGTCCTTCTGTGCCGTAAACATATGGTGCAGTAATTTGGATTGTCTTTGCTACTGGATTTAAATAACAACTGATCTTTGTTGTTTTTGTCCGTGTGGTTTCAGAGCATGCATCCTTGGTTTAACAGCCTATCGTGCTCCTTTGACTGTGCACCAGACATATGCCTTGCTTTACAATTGACTCAGAGTATGGACATGGATCTATTAGTGTATCCACTGAGGGTGCACAACCAGTGTCGTCCTATGTATTACCATTGCTGCAGGATGTGAATTATGAGTTGCCCGTGCTGGATTGAATGGATGCCTCTGCTGCAGGATCCTTTTAGTCTGGCTTCTCGTCTGAGGCTGCTGTTCTGGTTTTTCTCCCTTCAACTTTGGCTGTTGAGGCTGCTACTGACCCAAGTTTGTTCTCTGAAACTGCCACTTCAGGCTACTGTGGATCTGTCATCTGCGGATGCAGATTCCTTCCAGGACCCAAATGACTTTCTGGATATGGTGGACCTTTCATTGCTACTGTCTAGTATTACAGATGCCTCATAGATCGCTTTTAATTTTGATTTTTGTTTTTAATTGATTTGTATTCATTTTTATGTAGTTTGCATGCCTTTTGAATTGCCATTTTTTAAAGTCTTTCATATACACTTATAATGTTAATGTTTTATAAGTATAGAATGTTGTGCTTTTTAAATGTTTTTAGGGATAGCTAGTTTGCTTTGGTGGAGTCTTTCTGACCAATGAGAGGGCGTGGCATGACTCGTGTTTTATTCTCCATTTTAGATTCAGCTCCTTAAGTTGACATCTCTTTCTGTGGTGACTTTTTCTACACTTTCTGCTATGCATGAATATGCTGTATGTGTATTTCTTATAGGCACTGATGCCCTGTAGTCTGCACAGTCAGTTCCAGGGTCGTACATTTTAGAACACAAAACCATTGTTTTGCTTTCTTATTGTGCTCGTTAGGAGACACTGTATTTGAGCTGGATTAAACAAATGAGCCCCTCTGAGCCTCGACCACAGTGTGATAAGAATGATATTTTGTTATGTAAACAGCTTCAAGGCTAATGCTCTTTGAGAGGAGCACTTCCTTGATGGGATTATCACAGAATCTCTACAAGCTGTGCAGCTGTGCTGATTTTGACTTCCATCCTGCTAAGGAGGGTAACCTGTATTGGCTTCCAAGCACTTAACACCAAAGTATGGGTGTTAGACTATTGCAACTGATTTGGCAGAGGGCACACTGCTATGCTTTCACTACTGTAGTGCTAGATACAGATAGAAGTAAGTAAACAGCACCAGTTACCATGGTTGAATTGTTCATATTGTTTACCATTCTAACAATGCTGATTACAGTAGTATGTCTCATCATTCTAATAATCCCAGCTCAGGCTTTTTATGCAAGAATACAGTCATTTCAATAAATGTTTGAAAATGCTTTGTCGTATCATTCTTGTGCTCACGTTGGGCATGCAGTGACAAACAAAAGGGCTAGATCTGTTTCCACTGATTCCTTGGGGATCTGAGTCTAATGTCCGATGTTGCCAACTACTTCTTTCCCTGGTCAATTTATGGGTTTGATGTGGTAATGTGAGCCAGCCGAGAAGCTACCAACACTTACTAATGATATATGTAGACTAAGTCCCTATATTCTGAAGTTAGTGTTGATCTACTACACAGTCTTGCTACATTTGTAAGAACCATATAACATAAGAAATGTTGAGTCCAAGTGACACCACTAGTTTTAAACAAAAGCCTATTAAAAGTTAGTGGCTAATGTTGGAAAATGTTTCCCATAAATGTGGACACTGTACTTGTTGTGAGTTCATGAATGGCAAAGAGGCTGTCTTTTTAAATAGCCAGGAGGATGTTTGAGATATGAGAATTTATCAATTGTAATTCTTATTTCTACATATATGCAATCATATGTTTTTTGTAAAAGAGTGCAAGTCAGATGTGTGATTAGAAAACTAAAGAGAATGTTTCAGGAACACCTAAGAATGGTGTGTAAAAAGATATAAAGTATCTTTTATTTGTGCATTTTTTAGGTGAACACAATGAATCTGACATATCAGATATAAAAGTTATTGGGTTATTGTCGGGACACGGCATGCGAGAAGTGGGGATAGAAGTCTTAAACTGAGAAAATTAGAAACTCTGTAGTTGCACACGTTAAGAGCATTGGAAAAAGTTTTAACTATATATGGAGATGTGGGTATGTCTGTAAAAACTGGGTTTTCGTAGTAATTTGAAAGTTACATACCTTTGAGAACATTGAGGCTAATGCTGTAGTGACTTAAAAGTAGTTAATGATCATTCATGCGGCAGTACTTTTAATTAGAGATGCTTTAGAAGTTTACACTATACACCAATGTGTTGCAAAAACTTGAATGAAAACAAGGATGGCTTTCTGGTGTAAAAGAAGGTAAAAGCACAGAGGCAGGTGATAGATTGGTAAAGTCTAAAAATGTTTAATATTCTGATTGAATTATACAGAAAATAAATGTTTTAAGTCAGGAGAACTGGAGAAGCAATATCAGATATACAAAAATTGTATTTTAAATTCAGTACCTTGATTTAATTTTATATTGTTAAAGAGAACCTATTATTCACTGCTGTAATATGAAGCTTTATTGAAACCAGATTAAGACCATAGAGTTAAAGGTGTTATACCATAGATTAAAGGAATCCAACCTCCATATGGTGGTGGCCAATTTGAAATGCCAGTTTTTATAGAGTAGCCATTTTGAAAAAAGGGTTGTGTGAGCATCAACATTGAAATCGGCACTGAGTCAAAGCAGTCCGGAATCTTGGGGTCTTATTTGATGACAAGCTATCTTTGGAAAGCCATGTCACTAAAGTTGGAGGCATTGGTTTCACACTTCTTCGTGGCCTCAGGAAGGTGTGTGCACAGTGTCATACTCAGTAGGTTGGACTACTACAACTCTCTATTACTTGGAGCCCCTTACTAGTCTGTATAGAGTTCAATTGGTGGCAGCTAAACTTGCTTTAAATAGACCCCACAGACCTTTGTTATACAATGCACTGAGGGATTTGTATTGGCTTCAACTGAGGCAGAGGATCATTTTTAAGCCATATGTTTTGTGTTTAAGGCTCGACATAGCAAAGATCCTGTGCTTCTACAACATAGATTGAAAGGATACACCCCTTGGATATATCTTTGCTTGAGGTCTGCAAATCTTGTCTGCATAAACAAATTTCGTTGGAGCAAACAAGGTGGTTGGGCCTTTACAGTTAAGACAGGCCAGCTGTGTAACAAATTGCCACCCAATCTTAAGTCATCAGCAGAATTTTTGCAATTTAGGAAAGCTTTAAAAACTTGGCTTTTTCCTAAGTAATCTGTCCCACGTTTATGTGCACTCTTTTATCTCTATGCCAGCAGTTTGTGTTTCTATAAGCTCTCAGCCCCAGGATACCAGTGTGGTGACAGTCTGCTCTTTACAAATGTAATAAATATAATAATTATGTTTCAAATGGATAATTGTAAGGAAACGTTTATAATAGAAATTTTAGAGACCGTTAGTTTTGTTTTAAAACGACAAATAAATATAACAAACATTTATGGAACAAGACTCAGAATTTAAAGGCATGTTAATTGTACTAGAGGAGAAGAGGGCATCCCTCGTGACAACAATGCAGGGTAATCATGAGTTAGATGATGTTAAGGAAATTAAAGGTGTAATTGTAAAGTGTGGTTAGTGAAGGAATAAAATGAGAAGAAATAAGATTAATGAGTGGGTTAGGATTGTAAGAACGCCAGGGTAATGATATCTACTAAATGAGTGATGTTAGTATGAATGAGGAGGAGATGTAAGTGAAACGCAATACTGGAAGTATTTTGCGATTAGAAATGTTGATATAAGCTTGTCGATATCTAAACACAGGGTAAAAGTGTGCAAAAACAATGCTGGAAAAGTGGAGTAGGATCTCAGAGTGTTGATATATTAATGTTTCAACTAATAAATATATCACAAATGTGTTATGAATTTACTGAATTAATTTGAGTAAGAACTAAATAAAGGACTTAACATGCATTAACATGCACTTATAAGTCTCCTGACATAGAGGGCTTTGCAGTAATTATCAAAATAGCAATGTTTATAATTCAATTGTATTTGATGTCACTGCCAAGGAATGTGTTAACATACTGTTTCTATAGACAAGGCAATACTTTAGAGAATGTTTAATATACATTAATATCACTATGAACTAAAACTTGTATTTGTCGATAAAATTTACATGAGTGATTAAGTTGGTAATAGAGGTTGTCTACACAATTACAGATTAGGTTAAGTCATGTTTAGAATGTGGTACACACAACAGTTCCTATTAATATAAATGACATTGAGTAAAAGTAATTAGAGAAAGATATCACATGTCCCGGTAAGAAATTAAATTTAGCTTGGATTCAAAATGTTTTGTCATTTACTCTAAAACTGATATAGATTTATTTATTTGAGTTTTTATTTTTCACATTCTTGTTTTTAGTGTCTGATATAACACCAACAAGTCCTGAGGAAGAGAATATTTTCATGAAGTACTTGTTGGCCAAGACTTTTTATATAAGTGAGAGGATCAATAAAGATTATGAACTAAAATCTAAGAAGTGGTCCCCTCACTTATTTTATTAATATTTAGGTTGCAAAGTGGTTCGGGATCTATGTCCATTATTGGATGGGAGTTTTCTACCCCCTCCTGCCCCTACCCCAGTGCTGAGCCTTTTTTCAGTATCTGGAGTACCTTGCGCTTATGTCCTTTCACACATAATATTCTCATAAAATGTGCATCTTTTTTCGTACATTCTGAGTATTCCAAAGGTACGCCAGGTGTGAGAGGTCCCCTGGAGAGCACCATGAAAATATATTTTTTTAATCTAAATGTTTTTTATTTTTTTAAATGCTGTACAAGAAAACCCTTTTTTCTAAAAAATGGCATTATGAAAGGATTGCAGTGATAGGATCATCATCTTGCCAGCTTTCAGGAACAAGCTGAGTTGTATTGAAAAACATTTTACAACTGTTTTTACATTTGTTGATGAACTAGTTAATTTTTTATAATTATTCTGTTGCCCACCTACTTGCAGATTGTGGTGCGATCAGTTGAGAAATCCACGAGTGATCCCGGAAAGCTAATCAATTTTGAATAATAGGTAAAGTTTGGAAATCAGCGAGGTTCATTTGTGTAGATTCCTGAATGTTTTCCCAAAGAAGCTAATCGAAATTTTAAAAAATCAGAAATTCAGTAGAAAAACAATAGTAATTGGTGACAATATTTTCATTTGTAATTTTTGTAATGGTGGCTGATTTGCAAAAGCCATATACTGATCTGTCCTTTAGGTCCTCCTGGTCGCAAGAATATGGTTTGCAAGTTTTCCAAAAACCTGTAGTATCCAGAGCCAACAACAAAGCTACAGCTTATAATGATTTTTAACCCTAAATAATTGCCAAATTCCAATAATTTTAATTTTCAAAAACGAGCCAATTAAATCCGACTAGTCAGTAATTTACTAAAAAGCAACTAGAAACATTTGAACAATCCTTTTTTGAAACATAGAAAACACAAAAACAGGGGAATTTAAGCAGATAGATTGCTTTAAATGCTGGCTGAAAACTGGCCATGTACTGCAAGTAATCACTGTCCTCCAATGTTCCATCATGCCCATGGGTGATTGTTAGGTCAGTTCATTTTTACAGTAAACCGAGGATACTGGCATTAAGACATACATATTTTACTTTTTTTTATCCCCGTCTTATTTTCAGTAGTTTCAAACAAGAAGAAAAAAAAAAAGCAGTAATGAAAACACTTTCTAGGTACATCAGTGTTGTGCTTTTATTGTTTGTAAAGTTATATGGCATTAGAGATAGTGGTAACATTTCCATCCATCATTGCTCGCTTCTCAAGCCTCGCCCCCTGTTGTGGCTTCCAGCTTCTTTATATTGTCGTATTAGCCAAGATGCATATTCACACATATATTTTGTATAACCCCTTTCTGACCCAGGAATCCCTCAGTCACATTCCTCAGCATCCTTCCACGGGCCCCTTATTTTAGCCAATTTCTTTGGCCATCCTTGCGCTTTCTACAACCTCTCTTCTGCTTGCATTCACTAGTCCTTATTCATAGCCCAGGGTTCGTCCAATGGAGTGGAACGGTTCCCCCATAATCCCTTCTTGCCATCATCAAAGCAATGTTACGGAGGATCACGGTATATTTGGATAGTGATTGATCTCCCAAATCCACCGGGTGGCTGTGCGGTTGTCATTGTTTTTCACCACCGATTTTTAATATCTGTAAGTCTATTTCCAACCAAAGTAATCGTATTCATGGGCAGTCACATAACGTTTGACTCAGTGTACCTGCTTATTAAAACCCCCAAGGTATCTATAAAGATCGTCCCTTCCCGTTTTGAACAATCTAATTCTCGTGTAATATGCACAGTGTAGTATTTTAAGTTGTAGGAGCCCGAGCCACTCACAAGAAGTGATGGCCATTTCTTGAGGGGGTTTGCGTGCCTCTCTTCACTTTCCCTCCTCTAGTATCATAAGGTTTTTCTCCCACCCCTGCTTATAGGTGTCTTAAGGATTCTGGCTATACTTTTTGAATGTTTTGTACATTTGTGATGCAGCATGTTTAAGTATTGGTGCCGTTAGTACTCTGTATTCCAGAGGTGAATCATCCTAGACGTCCTGGAGATGGTCTTCATATTTAAGCATTGTATGTTGTACCTGTAGGTATCTATAACATTGACTGTCTGCCAGCTCAAACTGATTTTGTAGTTCCTCAAATGGTAGCATTCCATGGGAGCACGACCATATATATCCCCTAGTTTGGAAATGCCCGGCAGGTCCCATCTCCCAAAGCCTTCCAGATTACTCAGGCCACTAAGGGTGCTAGAGTCCCATTTAGTTGTTTCCTGGAGCTAACTTCCCTTCCCACTAAGTGTTTCGAATAGCCATTCTTCAGGATTGGATTACTGTAGCTGTCATGGTGGGTTTCAAGCACAGACATCTTCCACCTTCGAGTAGCCTCTCGTTTTCTTGGTTCTTCAGTTTGCCTGTAGTGAAGGGGCTCGCTGCATGGTGAATGTCCAGTCATTAATCAATAATAGCTGAGCTAGGTTCCAAACCATAATTCCAATCGCCTGGTATGTGAACCCCGAAAGTACCAGGATGGATCTCCACAGTTGTTGCTCTACAAATGTGTCTCCTGTAACATTATTAAACCTGGCTTGTGCCTGGCAAGAAACTTCAGTACCACCACTCTTTTCAGCTTGTGACCCCGACCATTGACATCTCATGTTATTATGTTAAGGGCCACCCTCTTCCCCCAACTATCACCCACACGTAGCACTGAGGACCTATCTCTAGAACCTAAAATGTTTTCATTCAAAATAAGGACATAGTTTATGTCTAGTATTTCTTTGGACATTTGTCAGCATGACTGATTTTTAAATAGCTGTCAGTATAGCTGTGTTTGAGGTATTCCATTTTTACATTTTCATTTGTGTAGTGAATTTAGAAAAACTTGCATTGTGAAAACTGTTTTGGGGATACAACCTTTCAACTTTTCACAGCTATTCTGGCATGTTTTAAAACATCTTAGTTTACAGATAATAATGCTTGCTTAGATGTCAAACACTATAGACCCTGTTATTTAGATTTAACATTTTATTTTACATTTATTACATTGCACAACTGTTCGCATCACACAGCGTCACTCTTTTGACAAATTGTGCTTCTTGTAGAGCGTTTGAATTCTATAATTCGAGACAGTCACTGTTCTCCAGGTAATTTAAATATAGTGCCAGATTTAGGAGCCCTAGTGCCACCTTGCTCCACATCAGCTTCATTTTTTTTAAAAGCTAGTGTCGTCCAACAAGGCCAAAATTGCCGCACCAAATTTACAAACTGGAGCAATGCATGGATTACGCCACTTTGTAACTCTATGCACTACATTATGCCTGCGCCCGGGGGTGAAAAAATGATGGAAAGAAATCTAAGAGATTTTGTTGCACCATTTTTTCGGCACTTTTAACGTCTGCTCAGAACCAGCATTAAAAGGAGGCACACCATTGTTTACAATGGACCTCAGTGGGCTTTGCAGGATTAGCGTAAAAAATGTTGACGCTAGTTCCCCTAACTACCGCCATTGTGCACCGTATCTTAGATACGGTGCACACAAGGTGGCGTTGGGATGGGGGGCAAGAAAAGTGGCGCTGCACTGGGTGCAGCACCACTTTTTTTCAAATCTGGCCCATAGTTTTTAAAAGTTTGGCAATGGCATACCCCCTCCTTTTTACTAATAAAATATATACAATACTCACCGCACGTAGCAGGGAAAATATTCAGGACCTGTATTTTGTTAAACTCCATCCTTTTTTGCAGCTTTTTTAAAATACATGAATATTTTGTGTAACTACCCTGCGTGGGGAAATGTCGCAGCAGTTTTAAACACTATAATGTTGTCTTTATCTAAAAACAGAGCTGCCCTGTGAATTCCTTCTATATAGTGTGGAACAGTGTTGAAAACAACACTGAGCATTCTTTCTACCCTGATTTCAATAGGTAGTGTGTTAATTGAAAAAACAACTTAAACATATGTCCAGGTGTATTTGTTTGCTTACAAAATCACTAACCTTAAAAGTGAAAAATGTTTTCAATATTTTAAAGATAATCAGACAAAATATTGATGGCGTGGTTGATTTTGAATGACATTATTAAAAACAGAGAATACAATCATATTCATTGTCTCCTCAAGGGGTTGCTTAAAATGTATTTCAGCTTTTAGTTTTCCTTTTTTGATCAACTGATAGTAGTTGCAGATTTCCATATCGGAACTCGAATTAAAGGCAAACAACGTGCACTGTAAGAAAGCAACCTGCAACATCAGAGTCCCGCAAGCGCTTTCCTGTTATTGAAATCAATTCTCATAAAATTGCCGTTTTCAGATCTGTGTGTGCAGGGTTTTACAAGGATCGCGGCTCCTTTGTGGAACCGCACCACATAGGTGATGTCTCAGTTTTTTAAATTGAAAAGGTTTGAGGTATGCAGTCTGTTAAAGCAATGTTATTGTCAAAACTTATTATAACTTATTATAGTTGTTCTAAAAAAAACATTTTTTCTAGAGTTAACCTTGTCCCAACATGTATGCTGAATGGAGACTCTTTCAATGACATACTTTTCTTTTGAAATCTGTGAAGCTTCATTGTGCGCCAGTCTAACCCTGAGTGACTCTTTCACCCGCTTTACAAATAAACTAGCAGAGAGAATCACCAGCTTATATTTTCTAACATTTCCGCTGATGAGACAGAACGCATGCTTGTTCCAGAAACGTTTGACCTTAAAATCAATACTACTGATAAGCTTAGCTTGGAAAAAACGGTCGGAATGCATATTTAAGACGCAAAGATTGTTCTTGACTCCAAAATGTGAAACATCCCTGTGGAAGAGCCCCGCTGAAAGTTGGATGTCTAGGGCATTGTTACCGTCATTTAGAAGGCTCCCAATGTTTGCTCTAAATGCATCTATATTATCACTTTACATGATGAAATGGGTGCCATGGTAACATCGACATGGTTAAGCAACCCAAGAACAGCTGTGGTCTGGTTCAGGGAAGACCTGGCCTGACCATTCAGGCTAGACTGTTCCTACTGGAGCAGGGTCAAGACTGATTTACGTATGGCTGGGTCCGAATTGAGGTGGCTTAATGGGCAATAGAACAATGGGTAAAAATGCTGCTCTAACTGACTGCCAGTGGTGAGACCTATTGCTCGCATACCTCCCAACAACTTTTTTCTGTTTTTTGGGTTGAGGGCACAACACCAAGTTGTGTGAGGAATGCATCCTCATTCATCCGAAGACAACAATGGGACTGTGAAGCCCTATGTTACCGAACACAGAAAGAAGTCACAGTCTTCGCCAGCTGCCTGCCCAAGTTGAGGAAACTGACCCACTTGCAAGGCCATTCTCATGAGAAGTAATGTTCGTGATTGAAGTTCTGTGGTAACTCAAAGTCCAAGAGGAAGCATGACTCAACCACATCTCATTACTCCCTATCTAATGTGAAGTCGTAAAGGTGCCTATTGATCTCACTCCCAAACTCCAATTCATGAGATTATTCTAGAGATGATCCTGATGTGCTGTGAGTTGCCTGGGTCATCGGCGAAGGCGCAGTAGGTCGAGACATTTAAGGAGGCCTTGCCAGCCCTCTTCCAGCTCCGTCTGTTTTCATTGACTCTGCCGAAGGAGAATTCAGTGCCAGCTCCCATATTGGCCCGTGAACTGGCACTGGCTCGACCCTGACTGATGTTGTACTCTGAACCTGCTACCTGTCCTCATACATCCTGAGGCTGATCCTACCGGAGAGAAATCCTCAGTGGCTCCACTACATTTTTGGCTCCACAAGAGCTTGCCACCACTGACGATGTTGGTACGCCCTATGATGATGACACTCTTTACATGGTCTTGTAGGAAACCAGCCAATGCTGTTTCTTTATTGGGTAGTTATAGACACTCCCTTTAGGACATGACCACCAAGACCTTACCAGCGGTCCTTGAAAAACATAGGATCTCAGTGCCTTGGTGCAAACCATTCAAGAAGGCTAGTATTCTGTCTTCCAGATCATTCAGCCTGGTTATGTCCTACCATTTCTTTTTACCCACCATCATACCCACCCACCCACACAAGACCGGTTCCTGGGGAAAAACGCCTGCTCTTTTTCATGTAGGAATTGTGAGTCTTACTCTCCAAAGGAGACTTTAAGAGGTTTCTGAACTCTGAAATAGGGATGGTTTATTAGTCTTACTATTTCCTCATGCTGAAATAAGATGGAGGGCATTGACCCACCTTAGACCTATGAATTCCATCCTACAGAAGGACAAGTTCAAAATGCTCATGCTTGCCCAGTTTATGTCTTCCCTGGTTCCAGGTGACTGGATGGTGGTCTTGGACCAGCAAGATATGTATTTTCATACACCAGTCCTCCAGTCCCACAGACGATACCTGCAGTTCAAGGTAGGCCAGAAGCACTTTCTTTTTTTTCTATGACTACTGATTTTCATAGATTAATAGTACAAGATATAATATGTCAGTAAAAGCGGACTACATTACTGAAAGATAAGAATCACTCCATCCTGTCTTACATCTACAAATTGTTACTAGTCGCTATTCCATATCTCCAACCAAACCCCTCTAATATACATTTCAACCGTGTGTTAATTCCCATGTTTGGAGATTGACTCTTGAGAATACTTGTAAACTTTGTAATTATCCAAAGGAAGACATTTGCCATTTTATCTGTACTTGTCCAGCACTCACATCAGAACGGAAAGGGCTGAAGAGACAGTGCTTTATTAGAAACCCTGTACTTTCGTGACAGCAAGCAGGTGTAGCCTGTCTTTAAGTGGAAGACTCAATGTTCTCTGGGAAATTTCTTAAGTTTATGTGCATCGCTGAGTCAAAGCTAACAAAGTTTGAGTTATAATGGTTTTGCTACCTGTAGGAGTTGTATTCTGTTGGTGGCGCCTTATGAATATACATCTATTCTGGTTTATTTCATGTGAGTACGAAAGTTAAACATTGAACCATTACCTTCTTTTACTAAATGAGTTAGGGTTATAGGCATGACTATTTTTGCAGTTTTACTTTTTATATTGGATTGGTTTTAGTATGTAGAACTGTAATTTAGAACAAGCCCTTAGTATTTTGCACTGACTAACTTAGTACTTAGAATTGAAACCTTAGCCATATGTTTATTATTTTACACTGACAAATTTTTTAGTAACTGGATGTCTCTAGTCTAAACAGAGTGATGATATTCAAACCTAGATTACAAAAATTTGACCATCGGCCATGTAAACCTAGCTTGTTATATTTTCAGTTGTCTTGTGTTTTAATGAATTGCTTGGTATCTACTTTTCAGATCTCGGAAATGCACATCTTTGTGTTATATTTTATATGAATTGTATTTTTCATTTATGGTAAATTCTTGAATGACAAAGCATTAAATACAACCAGTATGCCAATATCATATAATTGGTACTTCGAAGATCTGGAAATAAGTTACGCACTAGGCACTTTTTTGGGAGTTGTTTACAAATGTATATTAGGATGCAACTTGGCCTGTTAGGGCATTCATCTTTGCAACACAATTATGTGTGATTTAAAATATTTAATGTTTTAGAATATGTTTTGAAATATTGTAACATGATTTATGACCTGCGTCAACACCTCTCCACTCAAATTCAGATATGAGGTCGAGGGTTAAAGCGAGCCAAAAGCTTGTATTAAAAATGATTGAAAATAGTATGTTTTATACCTAATGATGGTATTTATTGACTGATGTTTTATTTTGTGATTGTATCTTGTTCATAAGATAGGTTTTAATTAACTGAACAATAAAGCATTACTTTCTTACTTCTAACATACATGTCTATCTCCCATTGGTGCCATACCTTCAAATGTCCCCAGTTGAATGTCTGAAGCTCCTCTGGTCCATGAGGTCCAGGTCTTATCATAACTCTTTCATGCCCATTGCACTTTCTAAACCAGCGTCTCCAATGCTGCACAGTGGTCCATCTCCCTTGTTCATTCCTGAATTCAATGGGGTTGTCCCTCCTGCCAGTTTTGCCAGGCCCCCCTTGGCAACCAGGCAGCCAATGGCTATTAGTGCATGAGAACCACAAGTTTCTGTTTAATTGTCCATGATTTCCAGTATCGCTACTTTAGGTTCCAAGTCAGGGCGAGCCCCCAACACCCGGTCCAGATCATCTACTATCAGTTGGCACTCTAGGAGTTATATTCAGGGAGTACCTGCAATTTGTCTTTGTAGGTGTCAAGGGTGTGCCGTAGCTTCCAGGAACAATAGATTTGGGAAGGATGAAGGGGGTAACTCAGTCATCAACTCTTAGAAGGACTTTGTGCCCTCCATTCCAGACCTGCCCTCGCATGGAGATTCTAATTAAGTCTCAACTGTTGAGCCTTGAAAGATTTGCCACCTCAGCCAGCCATGTACCCTACAACAGTGATAATGCTGTTATTCCCCCTGGAGATCTGTGTTCCTCCCCTGAAGATACAGCAACATGCCATCTGCATACAGAGAGAGGTATATGCAGTTAGAGGCAATGGTCAGACCCTGATAGTGGAGTTACTGGTAAACCATACAGGCAATGGGCTAGATGGCCAGTGCAAATATTAAAGGGTAAAGGAGGCAACCTTGTCGAGTTACGTGCTTGACCGCAAAGGCATCTGATATCAGAGCACCAGTGCGAACCCTGGCCAGAGGGTAAATGTAAAGCAGCTTCATCCACTTGATGAAGGGCAGACCCGATCGCAGATTAAGCATAGTAATATATAGGAATTCCCAAGGGAGTGGGTCGAATGCCTTCCTAATGTCTAATGAGAAAACCAAAGCTACCAGGAGGAGATGCTCTAGATTGTCTAACACTAGGAATAACTGTTGAATGTTGGGCATAGTACTACACGCTGAAATGAAGCCTGTTTGATCCAGCTGAATTAAGGTACATATGTTGGGGAGCAACCGAGTCACCAATATTTTATTCAAAAATGTTATTGTTGGCATTTAGCATAGAGAGGGGATGATAAGAATCGAGCAGAAGAGGGTCTTTGTCTTTCTTAGGGAACAACACAACCACAGCTTCCTGCACTGATGGTGGGAGATGGCCATACTTTCAGTGCTGTCAGTCTAGGCAAAGATCCAGTGCAAATGCTTCTCAAAGAATGCCTCCAGCTTCCTGCTTGATCCCCTGAAGGGGAGGGGGGTGGGGTCTGCGGTTGCATAGTCTTTGGAACGTTGAGTGCACCACATTATGACTCAGAGGAGGGGCAAGGGAGCTAGGTCAGGTACCATGATTCAATGGGGTGCCCCACCCCCAGTCAAATCAGTATTAATAATGAGGGGACACTCGGGGAGCCCTGAGCCATCACTGCAATGTGTATCTGTCTGATTACTGGGTCCAGCTACATGGCCCTGGTAGCCCAAACAAGGAGCATCCCATAGATCTGGGGGGAAAGGGCAGCACCACGAGACAGGACGCCAAAGGTTCAGAGGATGATGGAGTAGGAAGGCTTACCTGTTCACGAGCCCCGCCACCCCCTGGGATGCACAAGAAGGCAGGGAGCACCTGCTCCATGAAATTCACCACAGTGGCCTCAGGTTGCCAGCACTCGGGCAGGGTTAAAAGTTTGTGGTCAAACTGCTGCCATTATCCATGAGATGAGTTATGAGGGGGGCTCCCATGTCAGCCGACCCCTGCAGCAACCTCTGAAGAGAGGGGTTGACTCCCCTGCAGAAATGCAGCACTGCAGCAGCCACGGGCCAGACTGGGTCAGTCTCAGAAAGCAAGAAGAGCCCATATGTCCACATTCCAGCTGCTATGTCCACGCAAGTTTCAGAAGGTGTGCGGGTGACACCTCTGTAAAGGTGCACCACTGCGACTCTGAGTATAAACAGGGTTGAGGAGCTCAGTCGCCCGCACCCTTAAAGCATGGTGGCTGGCTCTGCCCATCTTCTTGAACCACTTGCCTTAATTTAAGTGAGGATGAGATCAATTCCATGCAGTAACAAAAAATTTTTCACTGTGTGGTTTATTGATTTGCATCAAAGGAGTTTGATTTATTGAACAGTTATTCCTGTTTCCTTGGTTAGTTTCGGGACCGCATGTTCTTTTCCCTTAGTGTGTAAGCTGGTTTGTACCTTTGAACTTGGATTTTGTCTGTCTTCTGTATTATCTATGTGGTTCACCTTGTGGCTAACGGTCATCTGGTCCTTTATTTCCTGGTGAGATAATAGTTTGTTTACGATGGATATGATTAATCTCCTTTTGAAGATTCCAGAGGTGCCAGATTGAATGTAGAATTTTATATTTGTAGTGCTCCTGCTTGCTGCTAGGTGGAAACGTGCAACTCAGCATTGGCTACAACCTGGGTAAGCCAAGACTTCTTACTTAGGCTCACCCAGGTTCTAGCTGTTGCTTTTGAGGCCAATCCCAGGACATGTATTCTTCCCAGTCAAAATTATCTGGTGAGTCAAAGTCCAAATGGATGATGAAACATAAGAAGGTCAAGCAGGACTCAACCCATATCTTCCATGTTCTATCTAAAGAGAAGTCGGCAAGTGTCAGGATACCAATTAATCAATCAATCTTGCTCCCAGTTGAGGAGCCGATTCTTCACTTGATCCGGATGTGCCTCTTTCATCTATGTTGCTCCCAACATCACTGGCACCGCGCAGAGATCTGGTGCTGACTTCAATGACTGACCCTGAGCTGAATCAATTTTGACCCTGACCACAGTCACACTTTGACTCCACTCTAGTGTATCCCATCCCTGTTTAGCCTGAGTCAGACGATAAACTTCCACTACCATGAAACCGTCCGCAGGGGCTCTACCATCTATTTGGTTCCAATTCTGACCAGAGTTTGCCACCCAGGGATGATGATAGGGATGATTGACCCCACATTATAATGATGATAGTGTTGCGTAGGCTCTCATTCTAATGAGACTACTGGATTTCTAGCAGCAAGATCGTCCACAGTGTGGGAGACTCAGTCTGACCCACAGTGGATGACACTTGTCGCACAAAATCCGGGCTTTGCTCCGGATAACTAGCAGTGCCTCATCTCTCCCAAAAGGTAAAGACGATTGGGCAGATGAGCGCATGACATATTGGTACTTCTCAGGGAAGTTGTGGTCACTCAGGTCACAACCTGTTCTCTCATACACAGTGCGGTCTCATATATAAATGACAATAGAAGCGGTATAAGTTTTAAAGATTGGTTTAATAAAACTACTGCATTTTGGATAGCAAAGCATGAGCTGCAATGACCAGAACTGCACAACACAACAATATTAAAATAGTAATGATGAGAGTGAAGCATAAGAATAATGCTATCATTGTGCCACTAAAGTCGATGGACTATTCCCTATCTAAATCAAATTTCGAGCACAGCATGTTGAGCTCTAATCCTGCCTTTCAGGTTCCCCGGGAGGACATCAACCCTCATACCTGAGCAAAGGCCTGTGATCTGCGTCATCATCTGCAGTGGAGCATTCAGCATACAGTTGTGGTTCCATGGCTGGAATCTCCCTCTTGATGTGTACTAGGACTAGAAAGTGTTTTTATAACTAACACAGCAGATGTTCTAAGAAAATGTACCTACATAAGGATGTGTATTTTCTACGAATGTTGGAGTCTAAACTTCTACCACATTTACCGGCAATGTACCAGACTGTAACCTTGACTGAAGTACAGGGTGATCAAGAATGCGTTGTTTGAGAACACAGAGCCGAACTAAGCAAAACAGTTTGGTAAAAGAAATTAAAACAAGACCGTAAAACTGGTTATTGTAAAAATAACAGTGCGAAGCTGAATAAAATATATCTAGGTCAAGGTGCACAGCGGCATAGTGTATTAAACTAACGTGCATGGAGCTATACTTAAAATGGCTAGACAACAAAGTTTATATATGGATTTACAGAAGGCTGGTGATTTGATACTTCCCTTGATACATAGTTGATTTCTCCCCTTGGGCCACCAACAGAAGAGAGTGCTTCCTTAAGTGGGGTAATTCAACAAGCTGCTGAAGACCTGGACCAAAATCTGCCTTCTGTTGAAATAAGGTGGCATCATTCAGCTCCATGTGGCATTGTCGGCATCATCTGTGCAGGAAGTGACATGCACGGTACCTATATAGGTATGTCAGAAATTGGGTTTCCGGTTGGCAGGGGTATGCACCCAGTCCTAGTAGGTACCACCATTCTAGTCAGGGTAAGTCAGATACACAGTAAAAGATAACCTGTGCTGACCCTTTGGTAGCTTGGTACAGAGCAGTCAGGCTTATCTAAAGAAGCAATGTGTAAAGTATTTGACACACACACACACACACACACACACTCACTCACTCACTCACTCACTCACTCACTCTCTCACTCTCTCACTCTCTCACTCTCTCACTCTCTCACTCTCTCTCACTAAATTTTAAAAGAATATGTGTAAATATAGCGTTTAGAAGCAAATATCACTTTAGGGGTTACTGAGGACAGGCTGAACTGAAGCAAAATGAACAATTCAAGCCGACCACGATGGAGCACTGGCTGGATACAGGAATCACTCAGGCCTGGGGAACCGAGCACCTCGATCCTGGTTGCAAACACGAGAAGTGGGATTGATGTGTTGGTATAGATGCATCGATGTCACTCTTGCAGCCGAGGGTTGCATTGATTTTTCCCATGCGTTGATGGCAATGCACTGGTTTACGAACCATCAAAGCCCCAAAGCGTTGATTCCAAAGATGATGTGTTGGATTTCTCCATGCTGTTAAAGGGATGCGTCAATCGTCCTTCAACGATGGCGTGATATGGTGGTTTTAATGCTGTTTAAATGCCGATGCGCAGGGTGCTGCTTCCAACAGGAATGGGATGCATCTGTCAATGCTGCAGTTCCGGAGATGCTGCTTGGGCCCCAAGTGCGATGCGCCAATTTTACTTTCCCAACAGGGTCAATGTGTCGGTTGCTGCTCCCAGCAGGCAGGAATTGTGTCAATTTCATTGGTGCAAATATTTGGGTCCACTTCCATTGTACCAGGCATAGGATCGGAGGTAGTGAGTTTGATATCTCTGAGTCTCTAGAAACCTGAGGCAAGCCAACAAGTGTTTGGAGATCACTTTGGGTTGCAAGTCCAGCTCTCCCTTAGCAGGGTCAGAGAGCAGCAAGCAGCAGGACATCACAGCAGAAAATCAGCTCTTTCATGTCCGCTGTCGAGCAGTATAACAGTCCTTGATTGCAGCACAGCAGTTTTACTGACAGTCCAGTTGCTGGTCCAGAAATGTCTGATTTGGTGTGTTCGGAAACCCAATACTAATACTCAAATGTGCCTTTGAAGTGGGGGGTTACTTCAAAGAAGGGTCTTTTAAGTGTTGAAGTCTCCTTTCTTCCTCAGCCCTGGCTCCAGACTATCTGTGGTGGGTAATCAGCCCTTTTATGGGGACAGGCCACTACCTATTCAGATGTGAGTGTCAGTCCTTCCCTCCTTTGCTGCCCAGGAAGATCCATAAAATGTAGAAGAATACAGATGAGCACTCAGACACTCCTAACCTTCCTATATTTGTGGCTTTCTGGACAGAATGTACAAAGTAAAGCTGTCGTCCATCCCAAATGTGTATTGGAGACAGGTTGCAGGCACACCGAGCTGTAAGAGCAAAGAAATGCCCATTTTCTAAAAGTAGCATTTCTAGAAAAGTTATGTTAAATCCAACTTTTCCAGTAAAGAGGATTTACCATTTCCTCTCCAAAGATATGAAACATTACTTTACTACTCTCTTCCAATCAGGAATTACATCTTAAAAGTATATTAAGGAATTCCCAATGTTAACCAATAGGAGGAGTAGGCATCACTGTAGTGGAAAACAAATTTCACTACTAGGACATGCAAAACTTAAAAGTATATGCCTACCTTTTACTTGCACAGCATCATTGCCCTTTGGGCTACCTATGGCCTACCTTAGAGTGACTTGTTTGTAATAAATGTAATTTAAATGTCAAGGCGACATGGCAGTAAAACTGCACACACAGGCCCTGCAGTGGCAGGCCTGAGACATGTTTAAAGGGCTACTTGGGTGGGTGGCACAGGCAGTGCTACAGGCCCACTAGTAGCATTTAATTTACAAGCCCTGGGTTAATTGTATTCCACTTTACAAGGGACTTACATGTAAACTTACTATCACAATTGTTTATACACCCATGTTACTATGTTTAGGAGAGAAGCACTTGTACTTTAGCACTGGTCAGCAGTGCTAAAGTGCTCAGAGTAGTAAGGCCAACAAAAAGTAGGCAAAATGTTTGTGGGAAGACCATCCTAAGACTGACAGGCCTAGCATGGTGCCACCCCAGGGAGCTGACCTTAGTTCTTCTTTTTCACACCATTTGTGCAGAACCAGCTGAGCTCCCCTCAGTAGGTTTTCAACTGAATCTTTTCTTGAATTTGACAAGTGTTTTCCTTTTTTCACTGTGTTTGGAGTATGTCTTCCAAGAAACTGACTGGCAAATGTCTGTGACAGAACCTCACTTGGTAGGTTTGTAGTTTCTGGAAAGAGACTGCGACTCCAAGCCCTGCAGTGCCAATGCCACTGGGTCCTCTCCACAGTTCCCTGAGTTTCTCAGACCTATTGGGTCCCCAGGATCCATTGGTAGATCTGGATCATCCCCGGCTGCGACTTTGCAAGCTCCTCCAGGAACCGTTACAGTGGCGCCAGTGCTGGTGATGCCGATCCACAGTGGTTCCTGACTACAGAGCTGGACTGGCATTACCTGACTCAGGTTTTGGTGCTGACCAAGCCCACATGGCCTGCATTGGATATGGAGCCCTATTTCCCCGAAGGGACCCTTGAGGAACATGAATGAAGAGGATCTTAGGATCCCTATGGCTACTCCAACCTCTTAGCAGAGTCCGTGGCTCACGACACTTGGTATGAGGACTTGACTAATGACAGTGGTCTGGACACCTCACCAGACACTGGCCTCCTCTCTTCTTCC
This sequence comes from Pleurodeles waltl, assembly GCF_031143425.1. Classification (NCBI taxonomy): domain Eukaryota; kingdom Metazoa; phylum Chordata; class Amphibia; order Caudata; family Salamandridae; genus Pleurodeles; species Pleurodeles waltl. The sequence goes on along the minus strand of NC_090449.1, from coordinate 666,153,555 downwards.
ACAGTGCCTATGGAGGAAGGAGCTTCATTTGCCATGGTAGTCTGAAGGGCAGCTAAAGTCCTGGACCTTGTTAGAGGTGCTTCAGTCCTGGGTGTCCCTATTGTGAGAAAGTAGCCTCTTTCTGGCATGGTTACCCCCATTTTTGGCCTGTTTGTCAGTATGTTTCACCGTTTTTGTCAGTATGCTTGACTGTGTCACTGGAGTCCTTCTAACCAGAACCCCAGTGCTTAAGCTCTTTCTGGTTCCAAATTTGCCCTTACATACTGGTAACCCATTATTTCACTCTAAATTGGCATACTTGTCACCCCTTATAACGCCCTAGTATATGGTACCTAGGTACCCAGGGCATTGGGGTTTCGGGGATCCCTATGGGCTGCAGCATTTCTTTTGCCACCCATAGGGAGCCTGTGCAAAGGCTTCTACAGAACTGCCATTGCAGCCTGTGTGAAATAGTGCATGCACTATTTCACAGCCATTTTCACTGCACTATGTCACTTATAAGTCACTTATATGCCAGGCCTTCAGACCCTGAAGGCTGGGTGCAAAGTAACTGTGTGTGAGGGCACCCCTGCATTAGCAGAGGTGCCCCCACGTCGTCCAGGCCCATTTTCCCAGACTTCGTGAGTGTGGGGACGCCATTTTAAGTGTGCACTGGACATAGATCAATACCTATGTCCAGCTTCACAATGGTAACCCCAAATATGGCCATGTAAGATGTCTAACAACTAGGAATTGTACCCCAATACTGATTCCAGTATTGGTTGCACAATCCCATGCACTCTGGGGGCTCAACAGTGGACCCCCAGTACTGCCATAGCAGCCTTCTGAGGTTTTCCAGGCAGTCCCAGCTGCTGTCACCTCCCAGACAAGCTTCTGCCCTCCTGGGGCTTGAGCAGCTCAATCCCAGGAAGGCATAACAAAGGATTTCCTTTGGGAGAGGGGTGTTACAACCTCTCCCTTTGGAAATATGTGTTACAGGCCTGGGAGCGGTATCCTTCCAGAGCCTCTGGAAATGCTTTGAAGGGCACAGATGGTGCCCTCCTTGCATAATCCAGTCTACACCAGTTCAGGAACCCCCGGTCCCTGCTCTGGTGCGAAACTGGACAAAGGAAAGGGGAGTGACCACTCCCCTGTCCATCACCATCCCAGGGGTGGTGCCCGGAGCTCCTCCAGAGTGTCCCTGGGTTTGCCATCTTGGAATCCAAGGTGGTGGGGCACTGTGGGAGCATCTGAGTGGCCAGTGCCAGCAGGTGACTTCAGAAACCCCTCCTGATAGGTGCTTAACTGGTTAAGTGACCAATCCCCCTCTCAGGCTATTTAGGGTCTCTCCTCTGGGTGTTTCTTCAGATTCAGATTGCAAGACTCCAGCAGGAATCCTCTGCATCCTTTACTTCATCTTCTACAGAGGCAACAGCCGATGACCGTTCTACAAAACTGCAACAAAGAAGCTGAGACGACTTCTGCAACATTGTATCTTCAGCTACTACCAGCAACTGTAACAATTTCCAGGTTGTGCATCCTGTGAAGACTGCCTGTCTTCAGCCTGCCCCAGAATAACGTAGGAATCTCCAGTGGAGTGACTTAGTCACTTCCCTGCTTCAGCAGGCACCTCTCTGCAGCGATGACCAGTGGGTTGGGTCCCCTCTCCAGATGACAGGCGTGGATCCAGCAAATCGGGTGGTGGACTAAAGTGACTCTGACAGTACCCAATGTCCAGCTGTCCAACTTTGGTGGAGGGAAGAGCTTGCCTCCCTATGCAAGACAGTACCGCCGTGCACCGCCTGACTTGCAGTTGCCGAGGCTTGTGTGCGACCTTCCAAGAAGTTCTTTGTGCACAACACAACTTAGGCCCCAAGCACTCCATCCTGCGACGCACAGGTTCCTGAGTGGATCTCCGGCGGCGTGAGAATCCTTTGTGTCGTGCTGCATGGGCCTACATTTGCACCTTCTTTGTCACCGTTCTCTGGGACTCCGGTGTGTGCTGCCTGGTCTTCTGAGGGCTCTCTGAGTTGCTCAGAGCCCCTCTGTCTCCCCCTCCTGGGTAGAGGCCACCTGGTCCCGTGCAGCGCCATTTTCTGCCAACCACATGTTTTGCGTGAGCCAATGCTTGTTGTCAGAAGCCAGCTACGCAAACCAGCCTGCATTCATCCATCTGGCGTGGGACATCTGCACCAACCAGGACCCCGCATCTGTCTTCTTTGGTGCACTACTGACTTTGTCTTCTCACCGGTGGGTCTTCCTTTGCACCTTCATCTGGGTTAGCAGGGGCTCCTGTTCTACCTTGACTCCATCGGTTCTTGGACTTGGTCCCCCTCTTCCACAGGTCTTCAGGTCAAGGAATCCATTGTTGGTGTCTTGAAGTCTCTTCTGGTTCTTGCTTTATCTTCTATCACAATTTCTAGTGTGTTTTAGGAAACTTGCTGTGTTTCACTCCTGCTTGTCTGGGGTGAGGTGGGGGCTATTACTTATGTTGGTGTTTTCTTACACTCTCAGTGCCCCTCCTCACACTACACTTGCCTAGGTGGGAAACCGACTCACGCATTCCACTATTTTAGTATAAGGTTTGTGTTCCCCCTAGGCTCATTGCAACCTATTGTGGTTTTCACTGCTTGCACTGTTTTCTGACTATTTACGTACCTGTTTTTGGTTACTAGTGTATATATTGTGGAATTTACTTACCTCCTAAGGGTGTTTAGTCTCCACAGTATTTTTTGGCCTTGTGTCACTAAAATAAAGTCCCTTTATTTTATTGTCTTGCATGTGTGTGTGAGTACTGTGTGACTACAGTGGAATTGCAAGAGTTTTCCATGTCTCCTAGTTCAGCATTGGCTTTCCTGTCTACAGCTACCTCTAGACAGCCTAGTTTCTGGACACTGACTTAATTTCACTAATAAGGGATACATGGAACTGGTATAAGGTGTAAGTACCTTTGGTACCCACTAAAAACCAGGCCAGCCTCCTACACCTATCCGAACCCCAACTTCGATTTAATGAAGCCATCACTGATGTCCTGCTTGAGGCCCGGGCCAACTGCTGCACAGGAGTATCTCGAAACCATAGTCCCGCACCTGGGAACCCAGCATCCTACTTCTGTGAGCCTATTGGTCCAGGCCTCAACCTCCTACACCACTGGATATGGAATCCAAAAAGCTGGATACCTTTTGAAAGAGGATTTTCTTACACCAGCCTGGTACTGCTGTCCATGAACACTGCATGCTTAGTGGGCAGTTATTCCCATACTCTAAAGTATACGATTGCACAACTGCTGCTTATGGTCTTGGATGAGGCCTGAACCATACTCTCTCAAGCCATTACCAATGGGAGAGATGCAATGAAGTTCACAATAAGATGTGGATTAGATACAACTGACTCGCTGGGCAGAGCCATTGCTTCCACAGTGGTGCTCCGATGTCATGCCTGGCTGAGAACGACTGTTTTTTGGGGATGTTCGGGCATCTCTTATGGACATAGCCTTCAGTGTGGCTTGCCTTTTTGGCGACATGGATGATTCAGCACTCAATTGCTTTAAGGACAGTAGGACCATTGCTAGGTCATTGGGGCTCACCATGTCCCCACAACAACTACATTTTGCCTTCAGTTCATCCATGGCTGCAGTAGGGACTATCAGATTCATCCTTTCCACTATAGTCACCAATGCAACCAGGCACCTCAGTCATTGCATGACTATTTATATGGCTCCCACAAGCCTGGTGAAAAGCAGCGCCAGAGGTTGACCCAAACCGCCCCATCCTGGCAGCTTCAACCTCAAAGCCTCATTAATTTTCCCTCAAACCATCACGGGCACCCCTGTTGGTAGAGGGATTGGATACCACCAATCTCAATGGTGGGAGATCACTTTGGACAAATGGGTGTACTGAATTGTCCAACAGATGACACCACCCTTGCCACTGCCACACGATCATCTGGCGGATGGCCACCTTTCGCCCTACTGACAGGAAGTGCTGGCTCTTCTGATCAAAGGACCCATTGAGAGGGCGCTGGCATCAGAATTATGTTGCGGCTGCTACTCCGGCTAATTTCTGGTGCTGAAGAAGGATTGAGGACTCTGCCCTATCCTAGACCTAGGCCCTCCAATTACTTCCTGAAAAGGGAAGAAATTCAATATACTGACTTTGGCTCAAGTATTGTCTGTTCTCTACACTGGAGACTGGATGGCAGCATTGGATTTGCAAGATGCCTACTTCTACATTTTAGTCCTGACTGCCTTTAGGCATTGCCGGCAGTTCACGGTATGCCAAGAGCATTATCATTTCACTGTGTTTCCCTTTGGCCTTACTAGCGCCCCTCTGGTGTTCACCAAGGTAATATCGGTGGTTGCAGCACATCTGCGGAGGTCAGGGATACCGGTCTTCCCCTACCTGGATTATAGGCTGTTGAAAACGGGCTCACCCCAGGCAGTCATCTCCAACCTCCAGACTGTAGCAGATCTCCTGTATTCGGTAGGGTTCCCTATCAACATGCCCAAATCACACTTCACTCCCCCCTCATATGCTTGATTTCTTTGGTGCTGTTCTGGATACAATATAGTTTTGGTCTTATCCTCTGGAACAGTAAGTCCAGGATATTTGCGATGTGATGCTGATGTTTCAACCTCTATCTTGGATTTCGGTGAGACTGACTCTTAGACTGCTGGGTCTCAGGGCCTCCTGCATACTTCTGATGCAAGTCAATGCCGTCTCATGGTCTTGCTTCCACACCCTCCGACTACTGCAAAAGATTTTCAAGTGGATCCCCTCCGACACAAGGAAGACAGTTACGCAGGCACTCGTCACCAGCAAATTGGACAATGACAACACACTCTATGCTGGCATCACCAAGAAAGTACAATCAAGACTACTAAGAATCCAGAATGCAGCAGCCAGACTCATCCTCGACATCCCCCAATACAGCCATATCTCCTCCCTCCTCAGAGACCTACACTGGCTCCCAGTAAACAAGCACATCACATACAAACTCCTGATCCACACCTACAAGGCACTACACAACATAGGACTGCATACCTATGTAGTGAATCCTAGTTTGTTTTAATGGGATAACAGGAGTTAGCTTAGCCGTAGGCTTGTAAACTCGTGCCCCCGTCACCTAGTGACTTTTAACCTACTTAGCTTGCTCTGTCTTAGCTCATTTAATTATTTATTTGCTCTAAGATGGCTGCCTTGTTTATAGTTAGGCCACTTGTTATGAGTTTTATTTTCAGTGTCACTGCGCCAAGGAGTCAAGATCAAGCACAAAAGACAAACAAACAGTATGTGCTCACACTTAGGGATTTTCCCTCTCTATACTTTCGAGGGATTGTTGATATTAATTGCCGTCCCAAGCATGCCTGTTATCTATTGTTTTGGAATACACCTACGTCAGGGGACCTTGTAGATCTGTATAAATACATCACACTTCAGTCAGATAATCAGAGGGATTCAGACCAGAGGGCATCGCTGATACCGATGCTGCAGTCGTCTTGACGCTGACCCAGTCTTCGTGTCCCTATGGAGTCTGAGATAGAGACCTCATTCCAAGGTAACAAGGGTTGGGGGCTCCTCTCAAGGACATGGCTTTGGCAGATTAGGTTTAGCAAACCCAGCTCTCCTTTAGGTAGGAGGTTAGGCCTATTCTCATTAGGGTATTAGGGCATATTCCATCTCGTACATATATATATATTTCTTTCATATATTGCAAAAATGGTGGGGGCCTTTATAACCATGACTCTTCTTCACAATACTGTTGCTTGGTATATTCATTATCCTAATCATTGCAGTTCATGCAACTTATCGCAAATGGCAGTTATGTTAAATAAAAACTATTATAACTTAACTGCATCTGTGTTATTGCCTTTGTTTGTATGAGACATAATACATCTGTGAGAAAAGGGTCATTTCAGTTTAACCACGACAACCCCGAGATATCTTACTTTGAGTCCATGCGTAAGCGACTGTAAACCTTTTACTATTGTGTTTCTGGTGACGTACTGCTAGTGAGCCGGTAAGGTTTGGACAACAGTTACAACTAGTTGTAGGAAGAGACTTAGTCACCTACAAACGAAAGTACTGTCTCCCTGAGACCAGCAGTCTTGCTCAGAGCAAGTGTCCAAACTACGACATGGCGCCACCAACGTTGGTGTTTAGGCACTAATTTACGGATACCCTAGCTATCACTGTCTCACAGACAACAGGTACCCTAAGTACCATTATACGGAGACGTCCGTGGTCTTTGGGAGAATCCTCCTCAGCTGAACAGGTAACACCTAATTAAGCTGTAGGTTGTTCGGGCTCGAACTCATAAAAAGGAAAAACTTCCCCTATTTTTGGTGTTCCGTTTCTCTAAACAACTATGGCTAATACCATAGACATTCCTGCAAATGCTAGACATGCACTTACAGAACATTTATTAGCGCATGGCCTTACGGAAGACGGCGGGATGTTACTCTGATTATAGAAGCGACTGAAGCATACCAAACAGAGACTTTTTACAGTTGGGTCACCTTTCCTGAGGCTGACCAAAGAACGCACACATTTCACACATATGAAATTGCGAACGTACCTGTACGGTACGAAGCATACCAGTATCATGAAATATCGCTCACATATCAAGAGCATCAGAACTGGTTTGAAGGTGCCCTACCACATGTACTACGAAGAGTGAGGCTAGGTCCTTTAAGTAATGAGGGACCTACATGGCCTATGTTTGCCACATATACACCTTACCCGGGCATACAGAATATGCCAATCGCAGATTTACGAGTACTATATATTGAATTAGTGGCATTATATAGATGTTTGATTCAGTTCGTAATGCGAACATTGAACACAACACCAGCGTGTCCAGCACCGCCAGTAGCTGGTGGTTATCAATTGGCTACTGGGATTAATCCACAAACAGTGCATACTATTATGGGTAAAGTGCCCACGGAACGGGAAAAAATACCGTTCTGGATTTCCCAGAAAACAAATCAGCTGGAAGCTGTGTTCCCCCATACGGGGCCACAGGAAAAACATAGACTGCTCACTATGTGCTTGCCGTTTGGGATGGTTCCCTCGGTGGATGAATGTGCCATATGGGGTACAGTCTTCGCTGCCGTTTATACTACCACACATGGTACCCTACACTTGCCAATTTACCGGAAGTGTTAAAACAAATACAAAATGAGCATGGGGCTGCACTAGCGCTGGATCTGGGGATGAAATAGATGCGTAACTTTGACGCCGTCTCCTCGATAATACTAAGTAATATTAAAGGGGAAGCAGTGGCACTGGCAATACGCCAGCGTCTCCGGGAAATTCCAAATATGGAACAAGAGAGACAGCTGCCGAAAATTATTTCCGATACCTATACTAGTATAGGACGGGATAGTTTGGGAGCCAAACCTAAAAAATTTGAATTACCAAGTACCACCCAGAAGGAAGGTACAAAGCAGGCATAAGAGGGCTCCAAAAAGCTCTGGGACAAACAAAAAGATTTCAAAGACAGGAGAAATAAAATAGCTGATTCTCCACATCCGGAGTACTCCGAACGGAGGTATAATCTCAGAAATAGGGATAACATTAGAACTCCAGACAGATATACTGATTGACGTCCTTCTCGTTCCTTTCAGGACGCACCAGATAAACGTAGCGAGAGAGGGGGCCGTCAAGATCGACGTCCGGAATACGTGAAAGAAAAAAAAGACTTGCCACAGTCTACCATTAAAAAAGAAGAAAAGACTCCTCAGCAAAAGCCACAATTTAAAAAGAAGAAAGTGGCAGCACTGACAGTTAAAAATGCCAGTAGCATTGAGAACACTGTTGAGGAACAAGAAGTGGGCCGTGACTCTGTTGGACAGCGCGGCAGAGGTCACGATATGTCGCCAGAGTCTGAAAGATCATCTGGATGCGACAGCAACTAGTGATTACATCGCGGTTGAGACAGCTGATGGCCGCGTTCTCCCACCCGATCGGGTTTATGATTTAACAATTCAGATAGAGGGGGACGTGGAACGCATTATTAGTGTGATATTTTGGGATGAACTTACTAGTGATATCCTGTTGGCCGAGAGAGACTGGCCACCTGAACATGTCCACAAGCTCCCACATGGGGAAGATGTCATTTTGCCTTCTTTTTCCGATCTTGTTCCGGAGGCAGACAAAAAAGCCTATGCTGCTGAATGGGGTTTAGCGCAGGCACCTGCACTATACCGTAATCATGTAGGGTGGGACAAGGACTCTCCTTGTCATGTTATTCCCATTAGGTCTACACCCCACCCGCAGCCACAATCCCCTGTTAAGCATGAAGCAAAAGCTCCGATGACGGAGATACTGTCACAACTTGAGTACCAGGGAGTGATTGAGCCCTGTACATCGGTGATGAATAATCTATTATTTCCCGTTGCTAAACCAGATCATTCATATAGAATAGTGGTTGATTATAGACACTTAAATAGTCATACACGAACATATGCTATACAAAATTCACACAGCACAGCACTGATAAACAATATAGTGCGTAAAAAATATAAAACTACATTGGATATATCTAATGGGTTTTTCTGCCAGAATTTAGCACATGAAAGTAGGGACCTAAGTGCATTTTCATTTGGCTCTCAGAAACGCTTTTGTCGTTTACCCCAAGGCTATAAAAATAGCCCAGGACTGTTTTCGGCCCGTGTGACATCAATTTTGCACGAGCTTGATTCCGATGCATTGTCCTATGTGGATGATATCTATCTCACTGACGACGCCCTCGACATTCATCTTGCGAGGGTCGATCGGATCATTTTGGGATTTGCAGACCTCGGTTTTAAATTTAATTTTAAGAAAAGCAAGATAGCCTTTCTTAGTGTATTGTTCCTGGGATATGAGCTATCAAGCGAGGGGAAGAGCCTGGCCCCGCACTTCCTAGAAAACTGTGCTCAACTACAGCCTCCGAACACACTAAAGAAATTACAGTCATTACTGGGTTTCTTTAATTTTGGCAGAACATACATTCCAGATTATGCAGAATGCATCAAACCACTTTATGACTTAATTCAGCCCAACTTTTCTAGCAGACGATGGACGATTGAACACACACACATCCTTCGGGACATGCTAGAAGCTAGACACTTATACACACGTGACAATAAAACAAATTTGGTGATCAGAATAATTGCTGGTGCCCTTGGATTTACTTATGTCACCTTTAATGAGGGCGACACTGTGCCGATCGCATATAAATCACATTTATACTCAAATGCTGAAAAACGATTTGCACCTACGGAAAAGATTCTGACAGCGGTTCAGATGGCCGTCATAAAGGAGAGGCCACTTGCCCAGGGGAAACGCATTATTGTTGTCTCCCCGGTGCCGGCCTTAGAGGCTGTCACTAAAGCGAGTGTGCCAAACGCTAAGGCATTACATCCACGCTGGATTCAATGGGCAGCGTCTCTGACCGCCACTGATGTTGATTATGTGTTTGACCCCAGGCTTCAGACATAAGAATTTCTCCAGTATGAACAGGAGTACCCCGCTCCTCTAAATATCTTGCCACTGGACAGTTATAATACTATCATTTATACTGACGGATCGGCACAATCGCCTGTAGGTACTAAACATCAATACTCGGCGGCTTGCGCAGCCGTGTGCGGGATAATGGAAGACGGAGTTTTCCATCCTCACAATACCTACACTCAGACCTTAGGGGACTGCACAGCCCAGTTGGCCGAGCTAAGGCTCTTCTTCTAGCGCTCGAACATACTGAGCCAGGAACACAGACTTTGATCGTCTGTGATTCATATTACTGCGCCCAGTCATACAATGAATATCTCAATCATTGGAAACTGAACGGGTTTAGAGATTCTAAAGGGAACACCATTAAACACAAAATGTTGTGGGGAAGGGTGGCTGATCTTAAGGATAAGCTACCATGTGTCCATGTAGTTCATACATTAGGACACCAAAGTGTAGGAATACACGTTGCCGGCAATACATTGGCTGATGAAGCAGTCAAAGCGTCAGTAGCTACGGCTTCTGTGGCTGCAGTGACTCGTTCTCGGACGAGGTTGGATAATGAAATACTGGTTGCCGTTAAAGCTTCGGGTTCAGGCAAAACCCTTCCGAAAGGATACCCTACGAACTATACTTACCATATCAGTGCACAGAATGTTGCTTATGCAACGATTCCTGGAGTTGGTGATCGAGTAATCCCCAATGAAGACCAGAGATTAGAACTGATTAGAGCCGCACACGAAGGTGTCGCTTCTGCACATGCTGGTATACAGGCCACTATAACAATTTTACAATAACGATACTGGTGGCCTGGTCTATGCAGACGGACTAAACAGTATGTCCTTTGCTGTAACATTTGTCTGCAGATTAAGGGCTCAAATATCAAACGCCCTCCGCAGACATCCCTCTTAGTGTCAGACAAGCCACTCCAATGTGTGTACCTGGACCATTGTGGTCCCTTTCAGCCTGATGGTGCATACAAATGCATTTTAGTGGCTGTGGATTCCTGTTCTAGATTCCTGTGGGTATGGCCACAGCGGTCGGCTGACGCCCGGACTGTTATAAAAGATTTGCTGATCTTTATCGGTACATATGCGGTTGCAGCATTCCATTCAGACCAGGGCCCTACATTTGCCTCTAAAGCTTTCAGGGACACCATGAGAACGATGGGTGTTGAACTCCATTACTCCTCACCATACCATCCAGAGGGAAATTCGGTTGTGGAGAGGCAGAATCGTGATCTAAAGCAGTCCTTAACAGCTCGAGTATTAGGTTCAGGCCGCAGTTGGTTACATCACCTATATGGGGTCCAGAGAGCACTGAATAATCTGCCAAGACGGTCCTTGGGGGGGAAATTCTCCATATGAGGTTCTCTTTGGGATACCTATGTATGTCCCTGATCTTGATGCCCCTGGTATGGTGGCAGCAGAAAAGCATTTGACATAAAAGAACGTCTCACTGTTTTACAGGAGCTTCAACAATTTCGTGATGATAAATCATCTGCAAGTGCTGCCACTTTAGGAATAAGGGAATTGGCAAAAACTTCGACTGGCTGGATTCCTAACGTTGGGGATCTGGTTCGTGAGAAGATCGCTGTGAAAAAAGAGTTCGGTCCATCATGCAGAGCACCTGTACCGGTCTTGGGGATAAAAGGAACTAGGACTGTCATCCTTCCACCATTGTCTGGTTCTAAATCGAACAGATTCATCTCTATTGATGACATCAAATTACACCATGTGGCCGATTCTTCACAGTAGACCAGGAGGTCCCTTGGGTAGTTCCCGATCCCCTCTCACTACCCAACAGGACATCCATCTACATTGTAGGATGAACATCACTACTACTGACTATGCAACTATGTCAACTGCTGTTCCAGACACTTCCTCGACCATGGGGAGGGCAGAAAATGAACTTTTGTTGGTTCCAGTAACAACTTCGGTGACCACCCCGCTTCAGGATTTGTCTGTATTTTACACGAACACTTCCACGACTAATGACGTTGTCTATCAAGAACCTCAACGAGCGGTGGATCAGAATTCAGCGGGTCCTGTGTTTGCAGACACTTCCTCTGGCTATTTCATTGACATTGATGATTTTTCTTAAGATTCATCCTCAACTGTGACTGACAAACTTTCGATAAGTAGTAAGCTGTATCGATGGCTTAAAAAGAATTATTTGATCTACCCATGGAACTATCTATGGTTCTGTTTGACATTTATTGCATTATTTTTATGGATTGGTTTTGTGACTGTTTTCTTTTTACTGATTAATGGTCACTATATTGCTGATCGCTCCTCTGTAGAGCCTGTTGATGAAATTTTAACACCACATCATTCTTCACATAAGGTCCGACGTGATTTGTCCCCTGTCAATATTACAGCTATACCAATTACTGATGGGATTGTGTGGGACAAAGTTCCATTCGATATATACGGGCCTACAGAGATAATTAAAATACCATACGTGTTCAAAATTTCAATGTCTGATGTTATTACACCTAATGTTGTCTCTGATGATTGGGTTGTCCAAACAGTTGATTCAATGCTAGCTGAAATGAAGGACTATTCCACTTTTGGAAGTGATGATGTATATGATTATACCATGAATTATGAGGAAATGTTCTGCTATTACAATTGGGGACATCACTACCTACACTGTGCAACTAGATATAGGCCTCTCTTGAACTATACACAATGGGAACACTGTTCGACACCACAGGTGGGGAGTCCAAAGTATTACAGCGAAAAATGTACATACTTTTCTGGGCATGATACAAAAAAAGCAGAGTCATATTATTTTAAAGTACCTCCAGCACAAATTAGAAAACTTTTGCTAACAGATACGAAACTGATTTATTCAGATCCCTTTGTTTCCAGGCTCTTGATTGAGGGTTACGAATATTGGAAAGATACTATTGATTTGAAAAGTGTATGGGGGACACAAGATTGGTAGATACAGGGTAGGGAGGCTTTGTTTCGAGCTTGCCTGATTCCTGTGCAAATGATTTTCTTAAATGACACTATTGAGCAGACGTCATGTCTGGGGCTAGCGAAAATTAAAGACCTGAACACGCCCAGTATCCCTACTCTGACAAAGTTTAAAGATTGGCAACACTTTCTCAATGTCTCAGAAGACAGGCTAGATGCAATGGTTAAGGCTGGTACCTATAATTCTTCACTTTCCCGTCCCGGCGGGTGGTTGGTTTGGCCCTCCGACACTGATGAGTGTCAAAAGCGTTTCTTGAACTCTTCAGGGGGTTTTTCCATTCACAGGCCTGACCCTCGCTTTATATCAGGTCAACATACAGGTATAATTACAACATACAGTGTGGGTAAGCTGTGCCAGCAATGGGTGCAGACAAACACGTTAACAGCGGTTAAGCAACACCTGAACACTCTTTCTGACAGTATAGACTTATAGGATTTCCTGTTAGGTCCTAGGAAACAACGCTCGAAACGTTTTTTATATGCTATGTGTAATGAAATTTGGAAACTTTCCCAGATTGAGGCTGCTGCACGTTTAAGGCAACTAGATAAGGAGAATTTGGAAAAAACATTAGCTGTTGTCGACAATGGCATGAACACGCTGTCCAACAGGATTTATTCACTATCAAATATAGTGTCTTCTGCTATTGATATCACTCAGACTGACTTGTCCCGGTTATATCATGGGCAAACGCAGCTACGTTCCATCATGCAGCTGGGTTGGACATTCCAGACCCTGAAAAGTGGCCACATTCCATGGAAGTACATTAATGGGAGTGAACTATTCACTGCTTTTAATTTTTCCAGGGAACAAGAGACAATGGCTAAAAGGAGGCTCGTTTCACCCTGCTTCAAGTAGAGAAATTAAATAAGTTGCCCTTCACGGTAGCAGAGAGTCCTTCAACTATCTGGCTCTTGCACAGCATTATTAATTTACCGATTTCAACCTTTCATTTCTCGAGCTGCCTGAAACATCTTGCGGTGGGACGATATGAGCAGCTAGGAGATAGCTTTATTAAGGAAGAGTGGGAGTTGCCCTTTGACTATAAATGTCTGAACGGTGAACAGGAGGTCTTTCTTAGCGGAAGTGAATGTGAGACTACAGTTCGTCATTCTATGATATGCAAACAGGTGTCCCTTCACGGTCTTTGCAATGCGGGGGTCGCAAATTTGGCCTGTTTTCTGAAGGGTACTCCCGTCCCCTTGATTCGTCCAGTGTTTCATGTACTTTCCAATGGAAGTTATGTTCTACTGAACGATGAAAGCTGTTGCGGCTTGCGACCTGAAATTGCCTATGCAATTTCCGTCACGAAGGTCGTTACGTGTTGTGGATATGTTTTGTTTCCCCCCACACGAGAGACACAAGTATCTGAAATGTGGCCCCACATAGATACTATTAATATGAACTATGACAAGTTGAGTAGACTAAAGGCGCTATTGTTTCAGAAACAGGTCGCCTTGACATCCGCAAAAGAGACGTGTGCTCTCCAGATTGCGAGATCATCAGCCGAGATACAATCCCTTTTAAATACGATTTCCCCAAACACTTTGGAGAGCTGGTATCCAGAATATTCAATGCTTCAAGCATCACTGGGATTGTGCATTTCTGTAAGGCTGTCGTGTCTGGTTTCGTGTCCATCTTCCAGACAGTCTTCGGAGTCATCACATCAGCCATCCATTCTCTCTTTTCAAGTGTGTTTGGTGGCTTTCCAATTATTTTGGCTTTAATTGGCGGACTACTACTGCTATTTCTTCTGATTCGCGGTGGTTGTTTCTTTCCAGCAACACAGAGCAATGGAGCCGCTCCCGCCAACTCCGCTGTGCCGTGAGCACATGATTGAGATCTTTGGTACACCTTTGCTGGTGGAACTGGAGCTTGACTGGATGTTGTCATTCCGGCCACTTCTCTGGTGTGTTCAACCGGTCTTCCGCTGCATATGGTGTCTCTTTGAGCATCTGCCTATGGTCTGTCTTGCTGTTGCACCGACATCTCCTGTGGACGACGAACTGCTGATGTCCCCGATGAGGGTTCATTCACGGTCATGCCCCTTGAGACTGAGGTTGCTCCGCGAGGCCACCTATGAGCCTTCCGTTATAAGATCTAACATGGATGAGGACACTGCAGCAAGTATCGGTGCACCGATGAATATGGCTCACTTCTGCTCTGTGGATCCGTTTGTCCGCCCAGCACTAGACTTCACTTTGGATGATGTTGACTCATTTTTGAGGTCCTTAACTGGTGACTTCGATTACATTCTTCAAGATCCTGCGTATAACACATAATTTGATGAATTTGCTTACCATTCCCGATTCCAAATTATGCAATTATAGTAGACGTTTGCTGTACTTGTCATAGTTGATATTAACATCTCTGTATGTGTTTTTAGACAGATTTGTTTTAATGTGTTTTCACCCACAACGATTTTTTTATTAGCTTTTTATTAGCTGTTTTTTTGCCTTTGGCTTTTTTAGTTCAGAAGCAGCTTTTTTAGCGTTTGGGTTCCTGTACCTTCATCATACCTGTTACGGCAATGGGGAGGGTGTAGTGAATCCTAGTTTGTTTTAATGGGATAACAGGAGTTAGCTTAGCCGTAGGCTTGTAAACTCGTGCCCCTGTCACCTAGTGACTTTTAACCTACTTAGTTTGCTCTGTCTTAGCTCATTTAATTATTTATTTCCTCTAAGATGGCTGCCTTGTTTATAGTTAGGCCACTTGTTATGAGTTTTATTATCAGTGTCACTGCGCCAAGGCGTCAAGATCAAGCACAAAAGACAAACAAACAGTATGTGTTCACACTTAGGGATTTTCCCTCTCTATACATACTTTCGAGGGATTGTTGATATTAATTGCCGTCCCAAGCATGCCTGTTATCTATTGTTTTGGAATACACCTAGGTCAGGGGACCTTGTAGATCTGTATAAATACATCACACTTCAGACAGATAATCAGAGGGATTCCGACCAGAGGGCATCGCCACCATCGCTGATACCGATGCTGCAGTCGTCTTGACGCTGACCCAGTCTTCGTGTCCCTACGGAGTCTGAGATAGAGACCTCATTCCAAGGTAACGAGGGTTGGGGGCTCCTCTCATGGACATGGCTTTGGCAGATTAGGTTTAGCAAACCCAGCTCTCCTTTAGGTAGGAGGTTAGGCCTATTCTCATTAGGGTATTAGGGCATATTCCATCTTGTACATATATATATATTTCTTTCATATATTGCAAAAATGGTGGGGGTCTTTATAACCATGACTCTCTTCTTCACAATACTGTTGCTTGGTATATTCATTATCCTAATCATTGCAGTTCATGCAACTTATCGCAAATGGCAGTTATGTTAAATAAAAACTATTATAACTTCACTGCATCTGTGTTATTGCCTTTGTTTGTATGAGACATAATACATCTGTGAGAAAAGGGTAATTTCCGTTTAACCACGACAACCCTGAGATATCTTACTTTGAGTCCATGCGTAAGCGACTGCTACAAATCACCTTTTACTATTGTGTTTCTGG
The DNA here is from genome assembly GCF_031143425.1 of Pleurodeles waltl. NCBI lineage: Eukaryota > Metazoa > Chordata > Amphibia > Caudata > Salamandridae > Pleurodeles > Pleurodeles waltl. Next base: position 666,137,584 of record NC_090449.1, on the reverse strand, counting down.
TGAGGTACTCCTAGTGAGCCGGTAAGGTTTGGACAACAGTTACAACTAGTTGTAGGAAGAGACTTAGTCACCTACAAACGAAAGTACTGTCATCCTGAGACCAGCAGTCTTGCTCAGAGCAAGAGTCCAAACTATGACACCTCAATCACTGCCTCGCCTTCTACGTACCTAACAGACATCTCCGTTCTTCCCAGCTTGCCCTGGCAGCCGTTCCCAAGATCCAGAAAAGCACAGCAGAATGAAGATCCTTCTCTTTTCTCGCAGTCCAGACATGGAACACGCTACCTCTCAAGCTCAGGCAGACTGCATCACTGAAGCAGTTCAGGAAGGACCTCAAGACCTGGTTCTTTGATTGAGCACAGCGCCCACAAACAGCACCTTGAGACCCTACGGTGATTAACCGCATTTTACAAATCATTGATTTATTGATTGATGCAACATGCCCATTGGCATATGCGGGCTCTGCAGCAGGATCTGAAGTCCCAGTAGGCACAGAAATGGTGAATCTCTGTGAGCTGGTGCAGATTTTGGAGGGAACTGCAAAACATCAGCAATATTGGCTCACAGACTATGACTGGGTCAGCAGCAGACCCCTCTCCATTCCCCATCCAGAGCTCACAGTAGTAACAGATGTCACTTCTGGGTTGGGGCGGCCATCTGGGAGAGGTGGAGATTAGAAGACTTTAGTTTCCGGCAGTATCTCAGCTTCACATAAACCTTTTGGAACAGAAAACAATTTGCCTGGCAGTGAATGCTTTTCTTCCTTCAATCAAGGCAAGGTTGGTTCAGGTGTTCAAGGGCAATATCACCGCCATGTTGTATTGCAGCAAGCAGGACAGGATGAGGTTGTGGACCCTGTTTCAAAAGGCTCTGTATCTCTGGACATGGTTGGAATGTCAGGGTATTTTTCTGGTGGTTCACCATCTAGCAGGCTCTCTGAATGCCAGAGCAGACTCCTCACGGATCATGAATGGTTTCTCCATCTGGAGGTGAACAAGGTCTCATCAGAAACTGGGGAGAACCTTGGTTAGATCTTTTCGCCACCACAGGGAATGAGTAATGTCAGTGTTTCTGCAAGCTGGTGTTTCCAAGGAGCCTATTGATCGAAGACACATTTAATCTTGAGTGTAAATTGGGTCTCCTGTACACCTTTCCATTGATACCACTTCTGACCAGACTTCTCAAAATGATCAGACGCGACCAGGCCCAAGTCATCTTAGAGGCTTTGGGTACAGCAAGGAGTCTGGTATCCTGAACTCCTGAGCATGAACATCTGTCCTCAGATCAGGCTGCTTCTTTGGGAGGATTTCCTGTCGCCACAACAGGGCAGGGTGTAGCTCCTGACCCTGCACACTCTCCATTTATATGCGTGGAGATTGAGTGGCAACAGTTGAGGGTATCTGCCAATGGGACAAATTTGTGACTTGGTGTGCTGTCAAATCTGTTGATCCTTTGTCTGCACCCTTTTGTGCAGTTATTTTGTTTGTTTTATCCCTTGTCCAGAAAGGGGGCACAGTTAAAGGGTACCGGTCCACCATCTCATCCTTCCTGCAGTTTCCGGACCAACCCTCCCAGTTCAAGTCACCTTTCGTAACTTGTTTCCTGAAAAGGTTACAGCTCATGTTTCCTTATACACCTTTCCTCATGTTCCAATAAGATCTAAATTTAGCCCTCAACTTCTTTATGTGTTCTCCACTTAAGCCCATGCACCGCTGTCCTCTGAGACTGCTTACCATCAAATCAGTCTTCCTTGTTGGCCATAGCATCTGCCAGGAGGATTAGTTTATTTCAGGTGCTTGCTGTTAATCCGCAATACACAATAATATTCCCAGATAAGCAGGTCCTTGGAAGCCGTGCCTGCTTATTCCCAAAGGTCTTTATACCTTTTCATATCAAGCAGAACATCAAACTGCCTACTTTCTTTGCTTCCTCACATCCTACCAAGGACGAGACGAGGAGATACTCCACTGCCTGGAATGAAAAAGAGCATTGTAATTCTGCATGGATCGTACAAAAGATTTCAGCGAGGACGATCAACTCTTTTTTGGATTTGCGTCTGCAAAGAAAGGAAATCAATTGTGCAAAGGATTTCCGGGTGGACAAATAACTTTTTGTTGGATTTGCGGGTGTGAAGAAAGGCGGACACTCCACAAGAGATAGCTTGAGGAGTCCCAGTTCTGGACATCTGTCAGGCAGCTACTTGGGTATCACTACACACGTTTGCCAAACAATACTGCCTAGACAATCAGGTCTAACAAGATGGGCATTTCTCCCATCCGCTCCTCCAGGACTTTTTAGTATAGACAGTCTGATGCCCCACCTATGGGGAGAGATTGCTTTGATATCTATTCTGTATTCTGAGATAAGGAATCTGTGACCAGAAGCCTCTATCAGATGAACAATTTACTTGTCTTCAATAATATTTTATCTGATAGAGACTCTATTAATCCACAGCTTCCATACTGACCCTGCCATCCTCCCTGTCCTGTGAACTGTGTTTTCCACTGTAGAGAGGTCCTTCAGGATCACACCTTGACACACTGTTACTTTCACCTCAGTTTGGCTCCATGCATCTTATCAGGAAATACAGTCATGAACTGAGGTCAGTGTGCTAGAGTGGCACCACACACATCACTTTCGACACAGACATTGCAGACACCGCCACACGTAGCCGAACAAATCCACCAACCAATGCACAATTGGACTGCTAAAAAGTTTCAGGATCCAGTCTGATGCCTGAGAATATTCTAAGGTAAGGAATTTGTGGCTAGATAGAGTCTCTACCAGATAGGGTGTCGCCAGAGAAAACTAGTTCAGCATTCTTACAGAAGTCTTGCAACCTTGGTCTGCTTCCTTTGAGCCCTTACAACCATTAAACAAAGCCCTGACATTCTGATGTGCACTTTGGGTAAACCTTGCTCTTGCGTACTAATGAACAGGCTGGTAACCAGATGCCACAGACTGGTGCCGGCAACCCTAATTTGCTTATGCAGCATCCTACTCCTGAGAGTAGGATGGGAAACAGATGTTCTCTTTGGCCAGCCTAACCTTGAGGTTGGTCAACATGATATACCTTTGGGACATGGCCGGTGAGATCTTGCTGGTGGTTTGGGGAGCATTTCAGGCCTCCCATGCTCAAATCATTCAAAATGGTTAAGATGTGGTGAAATATGTAATTTGTGCTGCCTGGATACTATCAGTAGTTTGGTGCGAACAATCAGCGTTAGTATAGCGCTCCATCCCCATGCATGAATGCAATCCTCTGGCTTTTCAGTTGATGTGCCGTCCTCCTATGTGGGTATGGCTTATGATTGATAACACATATTTGTTAGGAAAAGTGGTTCTGCCATAGAGCATTTTTAGGGAAAGGTGGGCCACAGCATGTTTTTTGGTCTTTCAACCCATGACAGAGAGCTTCCCCATCTGCTCTGCAGAGTGCAGAGGAAATGCCAGGCCCACTATCCAGTCTGGAGTCATCAGGCACTGCGAGGCCTCCAGGGGCATTTCTCTTTCCTGTCCCCTTGCGGCATCAGCACCCAAGCCACTTTAGTTAGACCTTAAAATCGCACAATCCCCCTTGGGGGAAGTAAGATCCATCACTTTCTCTCAGGGTCGCAGATGGTTTTTCCGGATACTTCAGAATGGTTAGCCCCTGCCCTATCTTTCTGCCCCACTCTACCTCCCTCCCACACCAGACCCACTTTTGAAGGAGCCCTGTACATTCTACTGCAAGACATGTGAGGCTTACTCCTCAATCAAAAGGGTTACAAACTCAGAAAGGGGGAAGGAATGTTACTCTCGCTATATCCTTGTGCAGAAGAAGGATAGAGAGCTTTTGGCTATCTTTGATCTTTATTATCTGATTCCCTGCCTAAAGAAAGATATATTCAAAATGATCTCATTGGCCCAGTTTCAGTCGGTACTGGATCTGGGTAACTCAATGGTGACCTTGGACCTGCCGGACATGTATTTTCATATACTTGTCCTGCAGTCCCACAGACAGTACTTACAGTTCAAGGTATGCCAGGGGCATTTTCAGTTTGCTGTCCTCCCCTCCAGTCTCACCAACTTGGGTGTTCAATTGATGATTGCTGCCCATCTTCAGAGATCAGGATACTGGTTTTCTTCTAACCTCACAACAGGCTGTGGAAGGCAGGCTTATCACAGTCAGTTGTAGAGTACTTCCAGATGACGGAGAACCTCCTGACATTGTTGGGGTTCATGATCAATGATCTGAAGTCACACTTGACTACTTCACAGAGTTTTCCTTTAATAGGAGTTGTCTTAGGAACTGTGCAGTTTAGGACATTCCTCCTATTGCAGCAAGTCTAGGATATTTGGACTATGATCCTGATGTTTGAACCTCAGTCCTGGATCCTGGGGCAAGCAGCTGACCCTTCTTGGCCTGTTAGCATCCTGCATTTGATTTGTCGGCTACAACAGGTAGCATATGTGGATTCTGTAGTGAAATCTGAAGTCTCCGAAGGTCTAGCAGCAAGGCAACTTGTCAGATGTCTAGGTTTCGGACGTGACACCATTCAGTTTGCAGAGGTAGTTGCTCAACTGCAGTTGGACCAGCATCAAACATCTCTACCTTCCTTACCTAGAGCAAAGGGTGGCGACGGATGCGTCACTGCTGGTATCTGGCAGAAACCTGGCACCATATCAATCTGTTGGAGTTATGGGCCATTCGCCTGGCGTTCAAGGCCTTCCTGCTGTCTATCAAGTGGATGCTGGTGCAGGTTCTCACAGACAATACCACTGCAATGTGGCACTAAAACAAGCAGGGTAACGTAAAGTCATGCGTCCTGTGCCAAGAGGCTCTGTGACTCTGGAGTTGGCTGAAGCGTCACAACATATCGGTGATTATGAACCACCTGAAGGGATCTTTGAACCCCAAGGCAGATAAGTTCAGCCAGTGGTGGCTGCCGTATCACTAATGGTGTCTGCATTTCAAGGTGGCAAAGGGCATTTTTGCAACACTGGGTGGAACCCTAGCTAGATCTTTTTGCCACTGTTGAATACGCTGTGTCACAACTTTACATGTTGGAGTTCCTGTAAAAACTCTTCTTAGGAGATGGACTCCATTACGCATTCCAAACTGTGCCTCCCTCTCCCCAACTTTTGAAGAATATCAGGACAAATGTGACCATTAGGTACACTCACAGGGGCTACACTTTGGAGTTTTCCTTGTAGTAACAAATGTATCAGAGTGTCCCTTCATGTGGCACTAATGTCCCTTACTTAAGGGTTCCACATGTAACCTCAGAACATGAGTATAGCAAATGCTTCTGCATGAATATTGCTTGAGTGTGCTGAGTAAATGAGTGAACATTTTGTTTATAACTAAAGGATTCAGGTCCTGATGAATACCATGGACTCAACGGGAGACCACCAGACAGAAATATGTTGACCACAAAGATGTTAGACTAATAGCTCTCTCAGGCATCCTGGATAAAAAATTGTAACTATCTTCTTGGTACTCTGGGCCAAATTTATGACAAGTGGCATTGCAGCAGCGTTGCATCAAAAAAAACTTTCACTGCAGTGTGCCATTTCCTTGTGACATGGATGCACCAGATTTATGGTACAGCACAAAATGTTGTAAGGTCCAAAGGTGCATCAACATTTTTGACATGTCTAAAAAAGAAATGACGCAATGTGGCGTAAGGCAACTAGCCCCCACATGTCACAAAGCTGATTTGTGTGTTGTAAAGCACTTGTAAGTGGTGCAAATCAGCATTGCATGACTTAGGAGTGCATTGCTCCACAGAATGCATCAACAAAAGAAAGCGACACATTACAAAAATTTGAACAGCAGACCAAAACAAATGTGCATAATGAAGGGAGCACCATCCACAAGTCAGGATGGCAGCAATCCCAACCAAATTCAACATGACAACACAGCAGGCCAGGGGAGGAGAAAGAGCAATTTCAGTGAGTAGGAGAACCACATTTTAATAGCTGAGGTGACAAAAAATGAACACCTTCTTTTTGTCACCTCCAAATGGCCAATACAGAAGAAGGAAGACATTTGGCAGTCCATAGTGGATAAAATTAACAGTGTAGGCCAAACAAAAAGGACAGTGCTGGAGCTGAAGAGGTGGCATGACTACAAGCACAGGATCAAAGAGAAGCTGGCCAAGAATGTGAGGGCAGCAATGCGGACTGGAGAAGTACCTGAGGAACAGGAGGAGTTGGACACCTTGGAGGAGCGTGTGGTGTCAGTCATCCCAACAGAGTTGGTGGCAGGAATGGAAGGACTGTATAGTGTTGGTGTTTAAGGACCAGGAAGTCCTCCAGGCCGTCAATAAGGGACAATATGGTTAAAATGTCATGCAGTGCATTGTAGCAACACTTTGCTACACTGCCCTATGCTGTGTGCAAGAAAAAGGGCAGGAATGTCTAACATGTAAACTCATACATCACATAAATGTACATTTCTTGCCCAGTAACAATTTATCCAACCCTGCCAGGTTTCTCATGTCCACTGTAGGAAAGTGCCCCTTTTTGACACGGTCACCATAACCTTTTGTTTGGTATTCAATGCAATTTTCACTGAAAGCGCACTGGGTTCCTGCTAACCAGGTCCACGGTGGCAGATCTCTTTCCCTTAAACTGTGCAATTGTTCTCCATTGGCAATGCATTTGGTCCCCCTATAAGTCCCTAGTAAATTATACCCTTAGGACATGGGTACCAAAGAGGGTCTCCAAGGGCTGCAGCATGTATTGTGCCACCCTCAGGGACCCCTCACCTAGCACATGCAAAATGCCATTGCAGACTGCATGTCTTGGTGCAGCTAAAGGTAAAAACACAACATGGCACACAGCTGTGTGTCATGATCCCTAAATACTGCATGCAATATATGTAAGTCACCCCTTCATCAGGCCTTACAGCCTTAACGCAGGGTGCATTATATTGCATGTGAGGACATATCTGCACGAGCAGATATGCCTCTGCTATGTCTTTGTCAACTCTTAGACATAGTGAGTAGGGAAGCCATTTTCAGAACATGTGGTGGACACCGGTCACTATGAGTGCCCCAGCTATATGATGGTTTAAATGAAACTCAGGGTGTTTGGTATCAAACATCTCCTATTAATAAACCCTCAGTGATGGATTTATTAATACATGGACTTAGAGGGCACCTTACAGGTGTCCCATGAAAGCCCACCAACTACCCATGTGGAGACTGACTAATTTTAGCCAGCCTGCTACCACGAGACACGAGTCGGACCTCCCAGGGTGACATCCTGTGCTCTCGGAGAATCAATCACAAAGCCTACTCTGGGAAAGTAATTTACACACCCCACACAACAGAATGACCTGTGAATCAGCATCCCAAGCCAAGGGAGCTTCAAAAAAGCTCACCGTCCTTGGTATGCAGATCTGGCTTCCCTAACAGGAGAGATGCGGACCCCCTGCCCCAGGACTTATTAGCACCTGGACAGGCAGGCAATTTAGTATTCAGGGAGGTGTGTTCACCCCCTACTGTGAGACGCCTGATGTGGACATAACTTTTAGAAATCTGCCATCTTGGTTTTGGCAGATTTAGGTACTCTGGGACAGGGTTATGCCCACTTCCCACAGAAAGTGGTCATATAGTGGGTGTAGTGACCCAGGGGTAAGTAACCCATTGCCTAATACCCTACAATCCCCAAAACGGCCATCAATGCAGTATGTAGGAAAGTCCCTGGCACCAGGAAAGCAGATTCCTGTTGACCTACGAAGAAGAAGGACACCAAAGAGCCACAAAAGCAAAGCCCAAGGAAAAAGCCCCTGACGTGGCTCCAGCCCTGCCAGCCTGCCTGCTGTTCCAGCTGATTTGTGGCAAAATCAACTCCTCCTGGAAGCTGCTGTGCCTCAGAAAGTCTGGGAGGCCTGACTGCCTTCAAGAATGACCTAGGAACTCCTGTGGAGCAGCAGAGCTGCTTCCCTGCATCTTCTAAGCACCCCAAGACAAACTGCAAGGACTCAGGACTGCCTAAAACAAGACACCGGAAAGCACCACTGCACCCGTGCCGCACAGCCTGAGTTGAAGTGGACCAACGGTGCCAGCGAAGTTCCACACCCCTCCAGAGACGCAGCCCACCTTGGACTTGCCCACTGTGGACTCACCAACTCCAACTGTAGCCTCTGCACACAGGCCCCATCAACCCCTAATTCTCCAGTGGAGAAAATCTGATGCCTCAAGACACCTCTGCTCCTGTTGCCCCATGCCCATGGAGAAGAGGACATGAAGTGTCCCCCCGTCCCTGACTGGATCCCCAGTCCTCACCTGCAGCATATTTGCAAACAGATCGATCCCCATTGACTAATCTTGGGCACTGGATGCCATGCTACACCTTTGCAACCAACCACCTGGATGCTGCTTGGTGTGACCTGTTGGTGTAGGCCTGACGCTTGCCCAATACTCACCTTAATTCCAGGAGATTGGTCCCATAAGTTGCTCTACTTACCTGTTTTGCCATCTTTGTTTTTCTTCCATAGGATACCATTGCAGTTTCCAAAAATTGAACTGTCGACTTTTCAAAACTGTAAGGATTCTTCTTGCAAAACATACTTACCTGAACAAATTGATTTTGGTGCCAATATATATATAGAGAGATCCTTGTTATTTTTGTAAATGGGTGTGGATCTCCTTCTTGAGTCATGGGTCTCATTTATTGGCTCTGTGTGCATTTACAAATGTCTCACACGTGTCTCTGGAAAGCCTAAGGCTGCTCAATAACACTACCCCCTAAAAGAGCATCATGGGATTGCTAGAACAAGCCCTGTCCACTAGTGAGGGAAACCCTTGACTCTTTGTACGATATATCTGATTTTGATATATCAAATAAAAAGCCAGCTTCCTACATCCATGTATCATGTGCCACCTCAGACCAGGTTGTCCTTTGAATACTGAGGCTTGTTGTCTAATGTTTAACATGAGTGACCAGAACTACAAGTCCCACAATACAAAGCTAAAAATCTGGACTGGAGCAGTACATCATGCATGGACCTTAGAAACCTGCCCAACCTGACTGTGACAACACAGGCCCCCTTGGCCATAAGGCAAATGTGTTTATCTTGGTGCTACTCAGTCAAAAGTGGAGTATAAAGTAATGGAGTGGAATGGGGTTGCCAGAGTATTAACTTCTCACCTTAGGAGGGATGAAGGTGTTGAGTTGGTGTAGTATTTCAAAGTGGGATCATGTGAAGAGACATGTATATAGTCACTAACATGAAACCAGATTGCACGCAGCTGTCCTGATGTGCTGGGTCCAATCTCACAGATGGTTCCTGCCATGTTAGAGACCACACTACCTCCAGTCTTATTCAAATTAATACTAGAAGTGGGGGTGAATGCAAGTGATACACACCAGAGGTCCAAGAGAGTTTATCTGAAGCATATATGATGTGTGAGGTTGGTGAGTCCCTGGTGGTTTAGTGCCATGTAGATGTGGATGAGCACATTGAAATGGCAGTGTGCCTGAATTGGGGGCCATTGGATCTCAAGGAGGTGATGTGTGATGTTTGTGCTGCACAGTAGCCTGAGTGATAGTCATACACTGCTGTGTTTGATAGAGTGCCACCTGTGTAGAAGGTGTAAAGGGATGACATATAAGAGGGCATTAGTGCACTTCACTTGACATGTGATGTGGGCCTAGCAGAAGATTTAGCAGGTGTCAGGAGGGAGGTGTAAGAAGAGAAGTCAGACTAAACTACATATGCCAATGCAGGAGGATCTCAAACAGGAAATTGTGAAGTGGCAGGGTGAGCCAGGTGTCTAGGATGATGGACAGGTGCTAGGGATGGTTGGAGGGTGAGGTGTATGGGCCTAGTTGTGTGGGCTCCCAGGGTAGGTTCATGTTACAGAATATCATTCCTATTCTCTTGTGAGATTCACCATGACCCATAGCACTCATAATTACAAGTAGGCATGTTGGTCAAATGTAGGGGTGGGTGGTGAACTGTGCTACACTCGCGGAGTTTGCAGAGATTTTCTCACTCCTCACTCTGCTTAGAGCGTTGAGTTCCAAAAAACTCTGTGTAGCAGAGCAGAGTTTCGCGCTAGCCAACGTTAAGTTGACGAGTGCGAGTGAGGAAAATCTTTCTCCAGACAACCTCCCAGGAAGATTTCTCAACGCAGGCAGTCATGGATGGTTGTTTCCGCTCGTGTTAGAAACCTTCCATTCACATTGAAGAAGCTACAGCTTGAGTAGAAAATCTACTCGAGTGGCAGAAAAGAAGCAGCGCGCTCTTACGCTGCGTGTTGTGCCATTTGCTCAGATTTTTCCACGCAGGACAAACACCCAGTGCTATAAATCAGTGCAAATGGCACGACCTCACGCACTGTGCCGCTTTCGGACATTCATGCAGTGAAGTTTTTTTGTCACATTGTGGAACTCTGGGCAAATGCATATTGTAAAAAATGTTGGATGATGTAGGTGTCTCCTGAGAATCAATATATGATCTGGGTGTCATCAATGTGTGAGAATAAGTCTTGGGCCCAAATGATGATAGTCAAGGAGACATGTACTGAGTGATGAGATTTGTGATACTCTGCAGAGGGCTAACTTGGGTAAAGTTGAAATTGGGTGAGCTTCAGCGACTGCATATTATATTAGGTGATTTTAATATTCATTTCGATGATATTAGTAATCCTCTGGTCACCGAATTCCTCAATCTTATGGCCTCTTTGGATTGGGTTCTAAAGGGTGGTCCAGCTACTCATACAGCTGGCCACATCCGTGACGGGATCTTCACTTGTCCTTCGCTAGACCGGACTGACCATTCTCTCTTGACTTTTAAATTTGCTGAAAGATAGTTTTTTCTCACACCCAAACCCCCGACTAAATTGATAAGGCAATGGAAAAGCATCAAAGCCGAGTATTTGAGAACGGTGCGAGAACACGGCTGGAAGGAGCCAAATATGTCTATTCTGCCGCCGCTTGCTCGCTTTAATCAGGGAATAGCCACGGCCATTGACTCTCTAGCCCCTATGAAGGTCTATGCACCACGTACCGGAAAAAAACATAGCCAACCATGGTTCTCTAAGGACCTCAAACTACTTCAGAGGAAATATCGAAAACAGGAGTGCCGCTTGAGACTCAGTCCCAGTTCCAGTGAGAAAGCGAATTTAAATTGTGCTCTAAAAACCTACAGAGAGGCTTGCTTTATGGCTAAATCAGACTATTATACTTCAAGAATTAGAGAGGCGGCCAACTCCTCCAGAGAGTTGTTTAAAGTTATCAACGCCCTAACTACTCCCCTTGGTACGCCTGAGTTGGAGAACTCTCAGGATTTCTACAACAAAATAGCAATTTGTTTTAAATCAAAATCATAAACATTCATTCGAGCTTCACTTCTTGCAAGGCTCAGGGGAATTCTCTACTTACGGACGCTAAGTTGATGCTTTCCTTTGCTTCACTCACTGCCATCCTCGATAACCCTCAATTACTTTCAAAGTTCAAAATTCCATCTTATGATGTGATCTATAAGCTGATCCATGAATGTAAATCAGGCTCCCCGCTAGATCCCTGCCCCTCTGCCATTCTTAAACTGGTCCCTGATTTGGTGGCATCCGCATTAGTTCCCACTTTTCAGGAGGTTCTTACAACCAGCATATACCCGAATGCATGGAAAGAGACCATCATTATCCCCCTAAAAAGAAGGAAACCGGAAAGAGTGATGACCTAACCAATTTCCGCCCCATAGCTTTGCTTCCTTTTCTGACCAAAATATTTGAAAAATATATTAATAAAGAACTGGTCAATTTCTTGCTAGAATCGGGGGGCTTAGATGTCTCTCAACATGGATTCCGGATATCCCACAGCACTGAATCCGCTCTCATTTCTTCATCAGATACCATTCGTAGAATGGTAGATGAGGGCCAGGGTGTCATTCTGGTATTGCTGGATTTATCAGCAGCATTTGATACCATCGCACCCCATATTCTGTTAGAATTATTATATCATACTGGTGTCAGGGATAAAGCCCTTAAGCTTCTTGAATCTTTCCTAACTAATAGGTGGTCTACGGTAAGCAATGGAGATTTCAAATCCCCTGCTTATCTCTTGCCATGTGGGGTCCCGCAGCACTCGTCTCTCAGCCCTACTCTATTCAATTTTTATGTTGCCCCTTTGGCTGAATTAATACGCTCTTTTGGCTTCATCCCTACCTCCTGCGCAGATGACACACAACTTATCATTCCTATCAATAAAAATGTGGAGGAAGTTGCGGCTCGTTTTAACTGCCACCTCGACTCTTCCACTAGCACTTATGACTGGCTTGTATTTCCCCCACTTGCCTTCCTACGCTTCCATATCGTTTGTATATAATCCTCATTCCTAATATTATAAGTGTACCTATTACTCCTGTCACCCGTTTGGGGCAGTTTTCTCCTCACTGTCTTCTGACGTACCCCCTGGTTCACTGCGCCCTCCCTAAATGTTACTTATTACTTTACTTATCCAGTGATTTTTCTATTTGACTTGGACTTAATGCCCCATACGACACTCTCTCTTACCAGTATTGATTCACTTATCTTGACATGCTTACATACGCTCGCATTTTGCTGACCAATACCTCACCTATGTGTTGGATTCCCTTTGGCACTTACTGACTTGCATAATTGCTCTACAAATATGGTGCATAGATATTTCACCAGCATTGCCTGCCTTATCTTTCTTAGTTGCCCGTAGGTTTATTTAAATTGATTTAGCGAGTTACCATTAATATATCTTTTGCTTTCCTCACGTTTACCTTGTTACTCACGTAGGGTCCCAAACCGAGGCTTATCAAGGCCTACCTTGCTTACCTTCGTTTACTGGATCGTCTTTTACCTACTGCCAGCCAATCAAATCTCTACTACTCGCGCCCAACACCATCGATTCTACCCACTACTCACTTTCCTGGCCAATTGGCCCAGGTATGAATTTTTACCTCCCTACCCAACTCTTTTACGTACCTACCTCTTTTCTCCAATTACTCCACTGTCTGGACTTCACCTAGAAATCACTTTTCTTGGGGACAACACTTTGTGTGTATTATCACAATCCAGCACACGGTTTCTAATAAGGATTTGCTCTCTTCTTCCTCACTTCTCTCCTTTTCCTAACTGTCCTTTCCTCTACATATTGGACTACTGTTCACATTTTTCGCCACGGTTTGCCATGCCTGCTTAATTTTACTTCACGGACATGGATGTGTGTACAAATTCACTTGGGTTTAGCATAACAAGGGCACCTGTCCCTTTTGGACTTAGACTAAGCCTACTTACCCATGATTACTCCCACATACCTTGTACAACATTTACTGTTTTACAGCCTTGATAAAGTCACTTGTATGACGAAACACGTGTTGGCTGTTCTTGGAAGACTACGTAAATCTGTGACAAATTGGGCCTACTTGCATCACCAACTGAGGACTCTTCAGATTTGTTACCCACGTCCGGAACCTGAACACCAGGGACACTTGTCCTTAATTCGAACTGTGTTTTCACCATCCTGTGTGCCGTGGTCATTTTGTTGTTCTCAGTAGTAGCATCAATAGGTGAATCTTACAACAATATAGCCATGGTGTGAAAATAAGCCAATCAACCTGGTAAATGGGGCCCTTACTTGCACTCACCCTTTCAGCCAGGGTAGGCCAGCACCCCCATGTAACTGACTTGCAATGTGTAGTATGACATAAAAATGGCCCTCTTGCCACAGTGGTTGTGTGAAGAAAGTATCAATATTGCCCTGTACAAGGCATAAATAGTAGTGATTGCCCTCATTTACTATTAGTTACTCATGTTTAACACATCTATGTGTAACCGAAACTGAATGGTAAAGCCTGTTTGTCACCAAATTTGCTATTGTCAACATATATCATGGATCAACCTTAACATATTACAATTTCATTGCAAAGAGACAAACAACACCTCCTGTCCTGGATAACCAACCTGTTGGTGAAGACATCCTGCCCCTCACTGATGATGACACCTTCCAACAACTCCTGGAGTCCATAGAATCTCCTCCTCCGGGACATGGCAATGGATGACAGCTTTGCAGAGTCTCAGGAGCAACTACCACCCACAGGACATGGCCCATCTGCCAGTCCAAGCCCAGCTGTGGATCCCCAACTTGTCTTTCAACAGTGAGTGGTAGGAGTCTAGCAGCGGATGGTTCATGAGGTGCGGGTGGGGATGGAAACTACAGCGGGCACCCTAGAAGGAGCCTGTAGGTGTTTGAGTCCTAATAAGGATGTGGCAGAGACTGTTACAGACACCTACATTTGCTTCATTCAGTTGATGATTCCCTAACTGACCCTGCTGGTGTCATGATGCAGAGGGAACAACATCAGCCATCTACTTCTGTCACCAGGGAAATAGCCACACAGCCGGGTGCCATCCTGACTTCTACATAACAACAGCGGGTTACCTCAATCTCAACGTTGTTGCTTTGTTGGCATGCCACCAGACCCTTGCCAGGGACTTGCTGACTGCCTTACTGGAATAGACAGGTGCTGGTGGGAACAGGGGAGCCACAGCTTCGGCCTCTAATGTGTTTGTCTCAGATGCCTCCCATACAAACACCACCAACTGCAAGGAAGGCACAACACCATTCAGAGGAGGAAATGTAGAGTTCCCCAGTTTCCATAGGATAACTGTCAGGTAACATTTGTCTGTGCCACCTGGCCAGTTTCCCAGTGGTCCTGTGTCACTCAGTACTGCATCTTTTATGTGTATACCTGTAGTTTTTTTTCACTTGTGGACTGTTGAAGAGGCCTACCTTCCCTAATGGCAATTTGTACCTCCTCACTGAAATTCTTCTCACCTCAACATGTTGCATGACATATATCCTAAATGGACTCTGTCTGGACATCAATTGTTCACTATCAGTTTTGATGTTTTTGCCCCAAACACTGCAACAAAGGTCATGCTGACCCACCCATATTTGCAAATAAATTCACTCCTACAAACCAGAGGGCCATATGTCTGTTTCAGAAAGAACAACTTATAACATGGTGGATGGGTATTAACAAAACTAACTGCTTTGTATCTCACGGAGAGTGAGTTAAAATCACTAACACCTGCTCTCTTTGTGTATATATACCAACTTTAAGTACATTCACCAGTGAGATGGCATAAGGGTGAATGTATTGTCTCCAAATGGTAATTCATGACGTAACAATAAGCTTCAGGGGTCACGGATGGGCTTGGGAAAACATGGCCGCCGGCGAGTAGCGCGTCGCGAGGAGCTCCGCAGCTGTCTGTATTTGAATATGATGCAGCATAACAAATAATAACGGCAGCGGCAACTGGAGTGGGAGCGGAGTGAATTGCACTAATTTGATGGAGACGGGGCTCTTCAAGCTGGAGGGGCCCCGAAGCATAATGGTGTCTGGTCGAGCCACATCCTGGGGGAGAGCAGCAACAGACCTGAGACATGGCAGGGAGGTAGCAGCATGGATTCCCCTCCGGGGTAAGAGCAGCAGAGTCAGCACAAGTCGGGTGAATAGTCTGACTAGGTGTGATTTAGACACAGGCTCAGACGCTCAAGGTACTGTGTTATTATTGGAGCAGCAGAAACCGGACCTGGTGGAGTTTTGGGCCACTGGAGGTAGGAAGCCCATTCAAAAAGGTCCCCGAATTGCCACAAAAGAGTCTGGGGTGCGGAGGGGGTCAGGGAGAAATCCAGCATACGCACTAAGAAGTGGGAGAAGGATTTTTGGGAGTAAAGGGAAGCCAGGAGACTCCCAAGGTAAGGAAGCGATAAAGATACCATTTGAAGTGCAAGGCGTTTATGGTCAAGATACTCCCAAGTGCAGGCGTTCCAGCAGGCCAAAGGTCACCCCCTCGTTGAGAACATATTTTAGGGTGCTCCCTAAATCACAAGTTGATGAGTTTGACTCTACCTGGCAGGAGGGTCCGAGGGTGGAGGCGGGCTTGTCATCTGGCTTAGTCAACAAACTGCGGTGGTTGAGATGGTCGAGAGGGTCGGTGGTAGAGACCCCCAGGTGACACATGTGATACATGTGCTCTCTGTGTCAAACAGGTTTTCTCCCTTGGCTGAATCCCTGCAAGAGTTGCAAGAGCAGGGGGAGGAGAACTCCTGTGCCTCATGGAATGGTCCCCCCCAGGCTCAAGACTCCTTGGAGCTCACAGAACAGGATTTGGCAGAACTAGGAGGGACCAAGTACCAAGAGCATTACCCCCTGTTAGAGGGTCTGGTGGCCACGACTCCATCTAGAACCGAGGAAGAACAAGGCGAGGGAGCAATGGGGAGCCCCATGAGTCATTGGATCTCGGAAAGTTTCAAAAATTTTGCGGGTGAAGTTAAGGATGGTTTTCAGAGATCAAGCTCTAATCAACATGAGAAATGAGAATTATGTGAATCACTCTGGAAAAAAATTGACGACCTGGCTGGTCGGACAGCAGCTCTGGAAAAAAGGTAGGGAACTTAAAGGTGGAAGTAAGGAGCAATGAGGAAAATATACAATCTTTGAAAAGCGGTGAGGAAAGTATCAGAAGTAAGCTTGAAGCTTTGGAAAATCACCAAAGACTTAGGGGCATATTTATACTCCGTTTGCGCTGAAATTGCGTCGTTTTTTTTGACGCAATTTCGACGCAAAACTAACGCCAACTAACGCCATATTTATACTATGGCGTTAGAGGCGAATAGCGCCAAAGTTCCCGGAATGTGCGTCATTTTTTAGCGTGAACCCCTTCCTTGCGTTAATGATATGCAAGGGAGGCGTTCCCGTCTAAAAAATGACTCCCAGGCCTTTACGTGGTATTTATACTCCCGGGCAAAAGAGACGCCCGGGAGTGGGCGTGGCTAAAAACGGCGCATTTGCGCCGCTTTTTAACGCCTGGGTCAGGCATGGCGTTAAGGGACAAGTGGGCTCAAAATGAGCCCAGAGTGCCCTCCCCTGCCCCCAGGGACCCCCCCTGCCACCCTTGCCCACCCCAGGAGGACACCCAAGGCTGGAGGGACCCACCCCAGGGACATTCAGGTAAGTATTTTTTTTATTTTTTTTTAATAATTTTTTGTGGCATAGGGGGGCCTGATTTGTGCCCCCCTACATGCCACTATGCCCAATGACCATGCCCAGGGGACAGAAGTCCCCTGGGCATGGCCATTGGGCAAGGGGGCATGACTCCTATCTTTACAATGATAGGAGTCATGTTGATGGGGGATGGGCGTCGAAAATAAATGGCGCAAGTCGGGTTACGACGATTTTTTCGACGTAACCTGACTTGCCCCATTTTAAGACGCCCATGCGCCATTTTCCCCCTACGCCGGCGCTGCCTGGTGTACGTGGTTTTTCTCGCGCACACCAGGCAGCGCCGGTCTGCTTGCGCCGGCTAACGCCATTCAATAAATACGGCGCCCGCATGGCGCTTCAGAATGGCGTTAGCCGGCGCAAAACTTTTTGACGCTAAACTGCGTTAGCGCAGTTTAGCGTCAAAAAGTATAAATATGGGCCTTAACAATTTGAGACTTCTAAAAGTTCCCGAAGGTCTAGCTGCTGATGATTTGAAGGGTTTGGTAGTTTAGCTGATCAGACAGGGATTGCAGGTGAAGCTGGCAGATGAAGAGATTGCAAATGATATTCAAAGGGTGCATTGTGACCCTTTTAAGAGGCAATTAAATCATGTATCCCCAAGGAAAATACTGGTGTTCTTCCATACCTACGCAATTAAGGAAAAAATCCTTCTAGCAGCTTTAAAGAGGAAGTCCATCTCGGCTGAGGGAATTACCTTCGAGATCAGGTCAGATCTCTCAGCTATAACCCTAAGCAAGCAGTGGGAGCTGGGGATGAGAATGGAGCCGCTAAGAAAGCTTGGTGCCTCAGCGCAGTTGAGATTTCCCACCACACTGAGGGTGATGGCGAATAATAAAATATTTAACTTTAAAGACACTAGAGAGGTGGACGACCTGATTAAAAAGTTAGTCCAGTCAATCTTCTTAAGTCTGCTGTTAGTTATTAGTACTATTTGATTTATAAAGCTTGTTTAACTTATTTCAGATTGTAATAGCACCCCTGGACAAGAGCCCTCCAGGGGCAATGTTGCCCAATGAAAAGTATGGTGGGTTTTCCTGGTAGGGGTGAGAAGTGGGTGGTCGTGGGAGGGTAGGGGCACTGGGTGGGGAGCATGTGAGGGGAAAAACAAAAAAAAATGGTCCTCAGAATTATAGTCGTTAGTGTGTTTTTAGGGGGTGTATGTGACTCACTATAATTCGCCAGGCAGATGATGGATGAGAAGGAAGTGAGGCTCCTTACTTGGAATATAAATGGTTTACAGGTGGTGAGTAGGTGGGAAAAGCTGCTACAATATATGAAAGATGATAGCGCGGATGTATTAGTGCTTCAAGAGACCCATCCGTCAAGACAGGAATGTATGGAAATGTTTAAGCCCTGTGGAAGGGACAGTTTGTTCAAGACAGGGTGGGGACAGTAAAGGGGTCGCCATCCTGGTAAAAAGGATCCAAAAATCTCTTTCCAGGATGGCCGGTTCGATAAGGGTGGAGAATGGGTTATTGGGAGACTGACGGTGTTTTATACTTGTAGGATATTTCGGCCCCATTAGTAGACTTATTTCAGCACCTGCTGTTATGCCCTAATCCTATCATCTGGATGGGGGATTTTAATGTGGTTTTAAACTATAATTTAGACAGATCCTCTGGGAGCAGGTCCAGAATTAAAATTAAAATGCGTCATCAACTTTTGTTTATAATGTCCCAGCTTGGTCTATCTGATATATGGAGGGAGAGGAGTGGTTCATCCAGAGATTATCATTTAATAATAAAACATATAGGCATCTATCTAGGAAAGATTTTATCCTAATAGATAGGGGTCTGGGCCAGTTCATAAAGGACATTTTTCATGTTGGAGCTCACTTATCAGATCATTCGGCCATCTCGATTAGTATTGGTTTTACTGGGAAGGTAGCCCAGTGGAGATGGACATTAAATATGTCACTATTGTTAGAAGGAGAGATAGTGGCAGAGTTAAAAGCAGAAGTGAGGGATTTTTTTGCTCTAAATGTGGGTTCTGCCTCATCGGCCATGGTTTGGGACTCCTTTCAGGCATTTCTCCACAGAAGGCTAGTTAGTATGGCTTCTTATAGAAGACGAAAATATAAGAAAGAGATATATCGGTTGGAGGAGGGGATACAACAGGTAGAGACCACGTTGGCTAGTCTGGGACTTGAAGAAGTGGATAGTTTATGCAGGGCTCATTTAAGACTGCAAGCGAAGATAGAGGGGGTGATTCAGGGCAGGTTCAGGAAGAGGTGTGAGGCATATAGGATGGAGTATTTTGAATATGGGGAGAATTGTGGGAAGATATTAGCGTGGAAGTTGAAAGCTGATAGAGAGAAAAGCAGGTTGACAGAGGTTAGAGAGGTTAATACAGGAAAGATAAAAAAGGGTGATAAGGAGATTAGTGAACTCTTTCGAGATTTATTTTCTGAGTTATAGGCTGAGGCGTTGGATGTACGGCCGGATGATGTGATAACGTGGTTGGAGGGCTTGAATCTGTGCTCCTTGTGCGAAGAGGATAGTAGAACCTTGAATAAACAAATCAAGTTGGAAGAGTTATTGTTTGTTTTAAAAACAGGTAAAGTGGGTAAAGCCCCAGGCCCAGATGGCTTGCCATTTGAAGTCTATAGGTGTTTGGGAGACAGCATTAAATCTTTTTTTCTGGACCTGTGTAAAGACATCTTAGAAGGGAGGAGTAAAATGCCCGCGTCATGGAAGGAAGCAAATATCACAGTGATTTCTAAGCCTAGGAAGGATTTGAGATCTTGTGATGCATTCAGACCAATCTCTCTGCTAAATAATGATTACAAGATCTTTTTGAAAATCATGGCAGATAGGTTAAGTGGGGTCCTGGGTAAAATCATTCATCAGGATCAAAAAGGTTTTATGAAGGGGAGGTCAATGCAGGATTTGATCCATGTTCTGATAGGCTCAATTGATTTAGCGATTACCCGCTGGGATCCCTTGGTGATAGTTTTGGTGGACACCTCTAAGTCTTTTGATATTGTGAACTGGGTTTATTTGAGGAAGGTCTGTGAAATTGTTTATTTAGGAAACAAACATTTGACTGTTTTGCAGGGGAATTATCTGGACCCAGAGGCAAGGATCTTGGTAAATGGAATTTTATCTTCGTTTTTAAAATAAAAATGGGTACTACACAGGGGTGCCCGTTATCACCATTGCTTTTTAATATATATTTAGAGCCTTTTGTTTGGAAACTTAGGAGAGATCAGAGGGTACTCCTGTTTCGTTGTGTCTTTATGCAGGCAATGTATTAATATACACATCTGACCTGACCCAGACTTTAGAGGTTTTGAAAGAGCGGACAGGGACTTTTGGGAAGATTAGCAGTTTTGCTGTTAATGGTGATAAGTTGGAAGTAATGGTGTGGAATATGAAGGTAACCGGAGTCCCAGTAAAAAAAAGAGGTAAAATATTTAGGAGTTAGTGTAACACAAGGAGTAGATAAAATTGTGGAAGTTAACTTTAAAAAGACTCTGAGGGAATCAACATAATTGATGAAGAAGTGGGTCAGTCTTCCCCTTACAATTATAGGACGTGTGAATTTAGTAAAGATGATGATTCCCCCCAAATGGTTATTTATCTTCAATGCTGTCCCGCTGGTGTTTGAGAAACAGTGGCTGAGTAAGCTTCAGAGGGAAAATGGTAGCTTCATCTGGGCTTCAAAAGATGTACTTATTGCCTGGAGGAAGAGAGAGAAAGGAGGATTGGCTTTACCTAATGTGCAGCACTATGCATGGGCTATTTTCTTGAAGAACTCTAAGGAACTAAGGGAGGACCCGGGGGACTCCGAGAAGGGATGAATGTTTGTGGTCATATTGAAATTTAGTGGCATGTCTCATATGGGTGTGTTGTACAAGTTTTGTGATCCCAAGTTCTTTAAAAAAATCAGTTTGAAAATAATTAAGGACTGGGTAAAACTATGGTGGGGTCTGAGAAGAGCTGTATAACTCCCATATTACAACAGGTACTCCCCAATTTGGGACTCGCCAGGTTCTCCAGAGTGGACTAGAGATAAGTTGGCTGTCCCATTGAAAGAGGCAAACGTCTTGGTTTGGGGACAACTGGTTAAATAAGGGAGGATGGCATCCTTTGAGATATTGAATTGTGAAGTTGGAGGTCGCTTATCTATGTTCAAAGTTCTTAAAATTTCCACTTGACTGAAGAATGTGAAGGAGGAAGTAGGGGCATCAAATGAGCTGGAAGAGTTTCTACACTCTAATCCGCCTTTAAGACATGGGACAACAAAGGTTTATTGGTTGATCATGGAGACAGTGAAAGGAGCTTTCCATTATCTGGAGAATATGTGGGGGAAAGATTTGCCGGGCCAGCAACTCATGGATTTATGGCAAGCTTCTAATGCCCGCCTATACCAGACAGTTTGACCGGCATCGTTGAGAAAGAATCATCTTTATACTATTCACAGGACCTACTGGATGCCTGCAAAATTATCTAAGATTGGGCAAGGAGTGGTTTTGGCTTGTAAAAAGTGCGGCCTGGATAGTGGAGATCATCTCCATTTGTTTGCGAGTTGTCCCCAGTTGTCTAAGTTTTGGGGTAAGGTGGAGGAGGTAATAAGGGTGATATTGTAGATCATTTGTCAACTTGGCCCCTCCCTGGTTATGTTTGGCCTACTTTAGGAACAAGTTCAGTCAACAATTAAGAGGAGAAAAAAGAAGCTGCTGTTTTATGAGATTCTGCTGGCTAGAAGAGAAATTTGTGGAAAATGGTTGTTGGTCTTCCCCCCGACATTTCAGGAGTGGATAGAGGCCCTAATATACAACTCCACGTTGGATATTACGAGGGGGAGGAAGGAGCAAGAGCTTTGGGCTCCTTTCAGAGTCTGGTTGGAAGGTTCAAATTTTTGATTTTCCTCCTTGGGGCCTTTACTGTCTGATGATTACATTGCTTTTGATCCTAAGTATGCTTAGTGGATCTCATACAGCTCATGGTCAGTGACTCAGCTCTATTCCCTGGATAGGTGCCTCCTCACAGAGAGAGGTAAAGAGTGGTTGGAGGATACCTGAGGTTTCGCCCCCCCCCCTTTGAGTCGGACAGTGGTAAATGAGGACAGAAAGAAAAAATATGCTTCAGTTATTTGATATGCACACAATGAAAGCCCCTTAATAAATGCATAAATGCCTATCCTGTGAAGGATGGGGCCTGTAAGGCATGTGAGCCAATTACACTGTTTTACTCCAAATATATCTAGCTTAGTGAACATGACAACGTGATCAAACACATTTGATAGCCTCAATGCTCACACTGAAAAGAACATAAAGTACATACATTATCATGCTTGAAGGGAAAACCTGCAGGTACTCATGCACAGACTCCTTCTGAAAATGCATCAGAACTGTACCACACTACGAAGCAGTAGGACAGTCCTACACCTTGGATGCCAGTATGCAAGAGATGAAAGGGATCATTGTTGGGCTTTTGTGTCAACTCATAAATGGTGTTAAAAGCTACATTGGGATTCGTAGAGTAAATGTGTTCCTCTGTCCCTGAGTGGCCTCACGTTTCAAGGGTAAGAGTAACCACATATGACATCAATTGCACAATATACACACATAGGAGCCAAAGCACAGAACCAGAGACAAATCAACACCTCCACAGGGTAAGATGATATGGGCGACTTATGTTCCTGAAACTTAGCAAGTAGTCAAGTAAAGTGACATGCATGAAGTGCCATACTTAGCAAGTAGTCAATGTCACTGATGATGAGGTACTACAGGCAGGTGTGGATACATTTGTGATTTGTATCCAACCAACAGCTATGGCCCACTTGCATAATGGTGAAAGGGTGAAAGGGTGTGTGTGGTATTTGCAGGCACTGGTGTGTTCCATTGCTGCCTGGAATATGTACTCTGTTGTCCCAAAATGTTCTCAAATATACTTGCATTATCACCTTCACACGAGTGCAACAGTAGGATGCTGCCTGTGTTGTGCTGTGAGTAAAATGCCCAACAGGGGCACACGTACATTGGCTAAATATTAAAAGGCCCCACACATGACTCAATTGTCAGGTAGACATTAAATTCACCATAGGCCTCTGACAAAACAAGATTTACCTACAAAGACTAGCCACTCAGAATCATCAAGTGATGACGAAGTAGTGAAAGTAGAAAACAAATATTTATGAAAAACATCTCATCTACCTACACCCACCTAGCCTAAACTAACTAACCTTAACATTACCTTACACTATGCTAATTTATCCTATGCTACCTACACGTATCTAGCCTATCCTGCCTAACCTTAACTCTAGCCTACACTATCTTAACTTATTCTAAACTGTCTTATCCATTATACACAAAAGACAAGTTAAACATCTAACCATTCCCCTTAATGCTCATACATCAGCACAATACAAAATACAAATACATCCTACACATACACATTTATACATGTAAAC
The DNA here is from genome assembly GCF_031143425.1 of Pleurodeles waltl. Taxonomy (NCBI): domain Eukaryota; kingdom Metazoa; phylum Chordata; class Amphibia; order Caudata; family Salamandridae; genus Pleurodeles; species Pleurodeles waltl. The sequence continues at coordinate 666,114,126 of NC_090449.1, read as the reverse complement.
CTCAACAAATATATATTTTTAATTTTTTAATTTTTACATACAATATGCATCAACTCCCACCCACTAAAAACATCTCAGTCTAAAAACACTCTTAAAACAACTACCTAATTAAACATGCAAAAAACTACTAACCGACGCTATTACTATACTATTTCCCAAACTACATTATACCTAAATTACTAAAAATATTAATCAACATGTTAAAACAAAAATGGGGAAAGGGCAGTGTCAAAGGGAGAGTCAAATCTGCACACTGATGCACCCCATGGCCTCCTGCAGCATGAGCATGGTAACATGGAGGCTTGCAAACCCATTCTCAATGCCAGCAACCCTGATTTGTAGTTCCCGTAGGTCCTTCAGGGACTGTGCCTCAAATATTGATCCAGTAGAAGTGATGGGTATAATGGCCTGTGTGGCTGGCACCTGATATGCCAAAGATAGGCTTGGAATGGCCTGAGGAAGAACTTGCTACTGTTGGGCACCCTCCAGTCTTTTTGGGGTGTGTATTGTCTTTGTTGTGCCCTTCTGCCTGCATGTCAGGTTCCCTCAGCCTTCCCTTCTTACTACAGGACCCCCAACTTCCTGTAGGCCTTGACCACATGACAGATGTGGTGGTAGTGCTCCAAATATATGTAAAATTGTTTAGGTTCTTCATCTGTCATGTTGTCTAGGGTGATAAAAGAATAACGTGTTAGATAAAGTTGAAAATGAGCATTATGTCTGCAAGTATAGGCTTATATAGCCATACTATTACATGTGTTAGACCATCCCAGGACCAAATATTGAGAAAGAGATATGAACAATATACCTTCTGTACAAATACATCTCCTAATCAAACAAGGCAAACTGACTCAACTGCTGGCAGCATAGGTATACGATATGGACATGCAGTCACTAATTTATTTGCAACCATATTATTCCTGACACTGACTCACAAGCATGATAATGTTTCCATATGGAACAGGACAAATGGTGTTGCATCATGCATCATGCAACTGGGTTTTCCCTTCGCTTATTTGCCTTCGTGAAATGTGTTAGGTCAAGCAAATCAAGTTAGTGTGCCTCTGCATTGCATTACTCATCTGGAAATACAGAAGGCAACACACATTACTGTCTTAACAGATCCAGTGCCAGGCAGTCAGAACATAGATGGAGTGTGGGTAGCTACCTCCTGTAAGACATAACTGTTATTCACTTCATCAGTATAGAGTCAGGAAAACTCAATGGAAATCTAACATAAAACTTCTGGTAAACAACTGTAGAAAAAACATATTACCTTTCACATATACAAATATATGTACACACATTTTCCCAAAACTGCTTTCCTTTCTGCACAATATGATTCAGGCAATGCATGTCAGGAGTGTGTGCAAGCACTATTGAAATCTCATTCTTACAAGTAATTTGTGGTGTATGATGTATGGAAGCTTGCATCATGAGTCAGAGGAGACAGCGTTGGTGCTGGCCAGTATAAGTTACCCCACCAGTCAGTGAGCAGTATAATGGGCTGTAAGCTGCAGACAAAAGGCATCGCGCAATGTGGATTTGTACACATTGCTGCAAAGTCACAGACTAACTGGCATTGCACTAATATCTCCCAAATAGGACAGAGTATATGAGGCCATGAGTTTGCCATTTAAATGCAGTTCCACTTGCAGACTAGTGACGTGCCCAATGTGCTCCCAACAATTTATTTTCACTGAGGTAGGACTCCTGACATCCTGCCATAACGTGCAAAGCCATATGTCCTTACCCTTCCAAGTGGACATTTACACTCACAATGTGCATCAGTCAGGCAGTCTGGAAATTATTTGTCCAACACCATGATTACTTAGAGTTGCACGCCTACATCATTACAGCATCTGTATAATTGTTTCTCTGTCACTCTATTTCACATATGGATGACATGGACAACTCTGAAGGATGCCCAAGTATCCCTCAGGCCGAATTACAGCAGCCATACCTCAGGTTAAGGTATGCAAATAACGCAGACAAAAATACTAATGATAATGTATCAACACCTTTATAGCTACATGTTTGAGATACCATATGTTCTCTGTTATGCCTCAAATCAATGGTTAGGAAAATGTTTGCCCTACCTTAAAAACATTACCAGCATTGATCAGGGGAAGAATGGTTTGTTTGTGATGGCTAGTCTGCTGACACGGTGATGCAAGCTTGTAAATTTTTTACTTTTGAAATCAAACATAGCTACAGAAACAGGTATGGGCCACAAACCATCTTAAGTGTTGATCAGCATGACAGTCTGACCATGCATATAGTCTTTCACATTGATCTTATGTTGCAGGAGAGGTTCAACGCAAGTAGCATGTATAAGCATTGTATGAGCATAGTATGATGTAAAATTAAGCAGTACATGTGGCATTTGGACACACTTACTCTATTTTAAATTACATGAGAACATAATGGTTACACTTGGTAACGTTGTCTGGTAATGCGTTTCACCTCATCAGCAGCAATGTCATATTCATAAATGGACATGGCCAAGCATTCTGTATCAAGACAAGATAAGCCTTGCTCATCCTGCTTGGCTGCAACATTTGTCGAGCTATTGTTTGTAATGTTTGTGCCACGTTTTGAATGCCACATTTTGCATCCTTAGACCATCAGCAAATTTAGTGCCTGACGATGGTGACTGTGCCATAGGCAATCTGTTGGTTACATTATTCTGTGTACAAGTTCTGTTGTGGGTGTACACCAAGTGCAAAATGATTACAGGTGATTGATACATCTCCATACACATCACAATGATAATGCTATCATGGGTCACACACAAACCATACAGAGACACAAAATAATGTATTTTTTTTAAACTTGCTGGTAGCGTAGGGATCCTAGTAGGTTTCCATCTTCCCCAATGATGTAAGGCGCTGATCCACCTATGACATAACAATTGGAGCACTGCATTGTACATAGGGCAAATACACACTGTCTAAATATCACGAACAGTACTATGACTGGTATCCCAGTGTAAGCAATAGTAAAATTGTAATGAATAGTTTTTTTTACTGTGGACATATTGAATGATTTGTGTTGCAACGCTTACTGCCTACCACACGAAACACACTTTGCTGCTGCATAACACTGAAAAACTGTAGCTTTGCAGCACTACTCTGCTCAAGAGCGTGATGACAGAAATGTTCTATTTAGATGTGGTTATGTGGCAAGCCTGGCCTGTCCCTTACATGCAGTACACTGCATCACATTGATTTGCTGAATTGGTTGACTGAATATTTGGAGCCATGGCCCCATGTTGCTCAGTGGGTCTGACAGCATGATCAATACATACTTAGGCCTACTTCTAGTTGAGAAGATGTGATTGACTTGACGTTTACATTAACTGTGACATAAAAACAACACAATGAATGAGTTCAAACATTTATTCTCATGTTGAACTTTTATGCATGTTTCAAACATTTTGTCCATTATGTAACTTAATTAGGAAAAACAATTTGACACAATGTTGTTGTGTGCCATCTGACCACCCCATGTGTGTTGGAGGTCTCCACCATTGTCACCCTTCTCCTCCATTGGCTCACTCTCCTCTGGCTACAAGTCTCATGTACATTTGTTCTGACACAAATGTTGTGTAGGATTGCACAAACCAGAATTATCTTGCCTACCATGGGGGTAGGAGGGTGAGGTGTAGCAATCATCCCCCAGACATATCAAGGCACCTAAACCTGGACTTCAGAACACTGAAAGTCCTTTCCACCATGTTCCTAGTACTGGTCAGCGCCTGGTTGTACCATCTGGGAATGGGGTTATTACCCACGGCTGCAGACCATATCCTAGGTCAGCTGAAGGTATTAAAAAACAACGGTTAATGATTTTACACATTGTTGAAGAAGGCATACCTATTAATGTGTGTTATGTTAACTGAGTCATTGTTACCTCTTACAGTATCAAACCTTACGTGTTATAATTACAGTTGATCATGGTTTGGGACATGTCTCTTCCAGGTATCTGTGCCATTGCTAATGTTGTCCATGGCCTGATACCTTAGGACACTTCAACATACTGACTTTCATGTTCAGGCAGTAGATTAATGTGATAGGTATCTCTGAAAGTTGTTGACAACTCTGTTATGTGCATAGTGACAAAGTACTGATCAAACTTTGTATCATATATTCAGCACTTGCTAGGTTTGGACAGTGCCAATGTATTTGTCACTCACCCATACACATGTTCTTTAGAAAATTCTGAATGTTGTTGCTTAGCTACCTGACATTAACCCAGACTTTGATTTGTTCACTTACTTTGACATTGAAAAATGCTGCTTGTATGTATTGCATTTGCAATGTGTGACATGGTTAGTCATACATTTTGTTGTCAGCCTTCAGTTAATTCTTGCTGTCAGACAAGTAATGCTGAACCTAGATAGACACATAGGTATGGCAATGTGGACAATTAGTGATGTAGGACATACTGATGTAGATACAAGTAGCTTTCCACTACAGACCAGGACATAATACTTTATTGTTTACCATGTATGTATATGATTCTGCCTTGTAGAGGACTCTGTACTTCTGTGCCTTGATCCTGTCAATATTGATGTGGCTTTAGAATGTTGAGATTGGGATCCTGGGTACATAGGGATACATTGCCCTAGTTGCATTCCATTCTATGTTAGTTACTGCTGTATGACATGATTGAAAGCATTGTGTTTGAGTATGTAGCCTAGTTACAAAAAATAATGGTGATCTATCGCATGGGTTACATTTGTCAATCTGACTTGATACATATGTATGTGTGTGTACATTGGCTGTCAGAATGCCTGAGACTTGTGTTTTGTAATGTTGGATCTCACATTCGTACACTAAATTGCCTTTTACACATGGTTGTGGCCTACACTTACACTGCATGACACAAATGGAATTTACAACTACTTCTTCCAGAGTTACTCCAGAAACTAAGGTCTACATACAAGTATTTAGCCATGAAGTGACAGACTTACCTATGAACACAGGGCTAGTTCACACACCATTAATTTTGTTGAGGTTTAACTGATACCAAGACTAGGTACACCACTGAAGAAGCACTCATCCCATACTTAGACATGATGTGCACTTTGTACTAATATTAAGTTGTCTTGTGTACCACATGATTATTATCTTGATTTGTTAACCAGTGGAGATGATGTGGTTCAGTCCATTCAGACACTGTGAGATGAGACAATACTGTGCACAGATGTTCTGTTGCTACTGCCATTACAGGAATAGTGAGGGTTAGGCGTGGCATTCTTAGGGTGGTCTTACCCCAGACATTTTGCCTTTCACCTCCTGTTTCTCGCTGTATCGTTTTGTTGACCTTAGGCCTCTGAGCACTTTACCACTGCTAACCAGTGCCAAAGTACATATGCATCTCCCCTAAAAATGGTAACATTGGTGTATAAACAATTGGCAATTTAATTTACTTGTAAGTCCCTTGTAAAGTGGTATACCCTATTCAGGGCCTGTAAATTAAATGCTACTAGTTGGTCTGCAGCACTGTTTGTACCACCCACTTCAGTAGCCCTTCAACATGTCCCAGGCCTGCCATTGCAGAACTATCATGTGCAGTTTCACTGCCACTTTGACTTGACATTTACAACTTCTTGCCAAGCCTCAAATTCCCTTTTCTTACATATTAGTCACCCCTATGGTAGGCCCTAGGTAGCCCATAGGGTAAGGTGCCATGTAAGTAGAAGCCAGGGCATGTACTTTTAAATTTTACATGTCGTAGAAAAGAAAAACTCCCAAAGTAATTTTTCATTGCTGTTAGGCCTGCTTCTCTCCTAGGCCAGCGTTGGGAATTCCTTAATATACTTTTAAGATGTAATTCCTGATCAGAAAGCAGTAGCTGCATCATGTTTAATATCACTACAATGGTAACAATAAATCCTGTTTAATGGTGAAGTCAGATTTATTATTACTGTTTTCGAAATGCCACTTTTAGAAAGTGGGCATTTCTCTGCTCTCACTCGTCTGTGTGCCTGACAGCCTGTCTCCAATTCACGTTTGGGATGGGTAACAGCGACATTTGTGCAGTCTCTTCAGACACCCACAACACTCAACTGTATCTGCATTCACCTGCTAACTGATGGGTCTTCCTGGGCAGGGAGGATGGGAAGGGCTCACACTTGCACATCAAAGGGTAGTGGCCTGAGCCCCGCACAAAGGGCTGTTTACCCCCAACTGATAATCTGGAGCCAGGACTGGAATGAAAGGGGAACCTGTGCACTTCAAGGAGTTGGTTTGAAGTCACCCACCCCCTTCAAAGGAACTTTTGGATATAAATACTGGGACTCTAACCCTAGCAAATCAGATCGGTACTCGACTTGGGAAGAACTCTGCTGGAGTAAAGACTGTGGTGCTGTAAGAATTGTCACTCTGCCTGGACTGTTACAATGAATGCTTCTCTGCATTGCTGAGCCGCCCTACTGCCTGCTGATCTCTGCCCTGCTGAGGACAAGGATTGGACCCATCCTGCTGCACCAGAGTGTCTCCAAGGGTTTGCTAACATAAACCCTGTTCTTCTGCAGCCTCAGGGACATCGAAGAGTGCTTGCAACTCTCTTGGTGCTGCTAGACTCTGCCATCTGTGAATCCTACCCATGCATGAGGTGCCCCTCTCTAGTCCTGGGCCACAGAAGTGGGTTATGCAGCTGATTCCTGCAAAAAACAATGCATCGGCTTGAGTGTGTGCAAATGTTCACTGCATGTCTCCTCCGACGCAGATGCTGCTCAAAGACTGCGGATTCACTGCCCAGATGGCTTGATGATGATGGTCTGCCCTGCTCGACGACAATGCATCTCGTTCACTTCAGTGGAGCCCAGTGACAACGCAACTGCATGGAAAATGCATCGTGCCCTCGACACGGATGATTTGTTCCATCAAAAGTACTGTTTCAACAGACCCTGCATGGGTCTTGTAGCCGGCCTACCTTCCATGGTGGTTGGCCTGAACTTTGGAATTGTCCCTCACAACCTCTAGTAACCTTTTGACCGCTCGTGACTTCTAAGCACTATTTCACATTTGAGGCCTGATTTAGATCTTGACAGTAATGCCGTCATCCTGCTGCAGTGGCGTTCCCAAGTGCGCAATCACGCTGATGGTGTTATGACTGCTGTATTTAAACCTATGGCTGTTCAACCAATGTCCGCATCATCAGTGTACTATGTGGCACTAGCTGTATCCCGCAGCCAAAGGGCAGACTCCAATTATTCCATCGCCATTGGGATGACAATATTGCACCAATCATATTTAGGTAACAGTCAAGCTGGTGGTGTACCAGTGGGGGTCCCATGACGGCAGGAGTCCGTCGCAGGACCCCTTCGGTATTGTACTATGGCTGTGGCTATTGGATGGATGTTAGCAGCCCACATCTGATGTATACAGGACAACTGTGAAAGTCTGCAAAACACACTATAGCACTCACTCCATTTTAGACCATGATCCTTTGCCATTCTACTGCAGCAGAACATTTTGATGCAGATTATGCCACAACCACAAAGGACACAGGTTTTGTTCATTTCTTTTTCTTCCCTCTGTATTTATTTTACTTTTCACACAATTGTATTATTTAGCATCAACTGTAGAGGCACCAATTATTTTCTTTTACATTCACTAATGCAGGGAGGAAGAATCCACATTTTACAGAGGGAGAATTTTCAGTCATGGTGGATTAAATTATGAGAGTAGAGCCACAATTGTTTAGATCACAAGTACAAAATACAACCATATCTCAGAAAATGCTAATGTAAACCAGAATAGTGAACAGAGTGAATGCTGTAGTTAGCAATCTGTGCATTCAGAAGCAAATTAGGAAAAGTTGGAATGGGGGAGTGTGTGCTCACTGGTCTCCAAGCGTCACCTGGAGGCTCAGAGGACCGGTGGTGGTTCTCCCAGCACCCACCCCCTCACAACTCTTTCCCTGGGAGGAGAGAGAATGTCTTGCAAATCCTGTATCCTTAAGGATTGACAGGAATCCCTGATGGAGTGGATACTGGAAAGTTGAACTTTGCAATGTCTCACCAATAAGAAATTGAGTATTTGCACTTAAGTTAGCTGTTCAGAACGTTCAATACGCTTATCAAAACATATCTACCTAAAGTTATCTCCAAAATGGCTTGTTTCATCAAAATTATTAGCAATATGTGTGTATCTTTCTTTTTAACAATAAACAATATGCTTAGTCAGATTGTATGTTGTTCTCCATGGATCCATCCCGCTGCATTTGCCTAGTACCTTGCTTTATCTCAATGTAGTTTATTGTACTCCAAAAACAGGTTTCAAAATCCATCTATTTTCACCTGAAGATATAGGCCCTCATTGGCGGTAAATGCCGCTTACCACCGTGCAGAAGACCGCCAACACACCGCCGCGGCCGCGCAATTCCACCACAGCTATTACAACCCACAGCTCAGAAACCGCCAAAATCTAGACACCCACACAAGTCTGCCACACCAAAGGTCAGTGATAAACTGGCGAAAACAAAACCTCCACCGTCACGCCAACAGGAATACGCCCACACTATCACGACCCACGAATCCATGCGACGGTCTTTCAACCGCAGTATTCCATTGGCGGTACACACCACTGCGATCAAAATACACACACATTTACAAAACACTACCACATTGGACAAATCAAAATACACACACCTGATACACATACACACACCACTCCAGCACACTCAATACAATATAAAACACATACCCACATTACCCACAAACCCTTACTACCCAAACATTTGAAGAAGGCCAGAGAGACAGCAAAGCAAAGACAACACCAGCATACTGAGGCACACAACACCATCACACATACACATCCATGCACAAAACACCACACACCCCTAAACATCACCCCACACATCACAACACACACCACCCCACACATCACCCCACACATCACCCACATCACCCCATGGCACTGCAAAGACACCCCAGGTTTTCTGAGGAGGAGCTCAGGTTCCTGGTGGAGGAAATCATCCGTGTAGAGCCACAGCTATTCGGATCACGGGTGCAGCACGCCACCATAGCTAGGAAGATGGAGCTATGGCACAGAATCGTGGACAGGGTCAACGCAGTGGGACAGCACCCAAGAACACAGGATGACATCAGGAAGAGGTGGAACGACCTATGGGGGAAGGTGTGTTCCGTGGTCTCAAGACACCACATTGCGGTTCAGAGGACTGGCGGAGGACCCCCACCTCCTCCCCCACAACTAACAACATGGGAGGAGCAGGTCTTGGCTATACTGCATCCTGAGGGCCTCGCAGGAGTAGCTGGAGAAATGGACTCTGGTAAGTTAAATCTTTAACTACTTCATCCCCCACCCTACCTGCATGCTATCACATATCCCCACCCTCACCCTCACCCCATCACTCCAACTCCTCACATATGTCCCACTATCACAAACCACCCATCCTAACACCAAGCCCTGCATGCCACAACAAAGCATGGACACCCATCACCAATGCATGTCCACTACACAAACCCACACAGTCCCCTAAACAATTATCACACAAGGTCCTACACAGGAATGGAAGCACTGGGGTACAGAGTCACCCACCCATTGCACACCATGGCACACACAGATGCAATAATCATGCCTTTACACCCCTGCAGGACCCCTACCCAACGTCACTGGACAGGAGGGTCCAGACATGTCCACTCCACCAACAGAAGAGGCCCACAGTGATGACAGCAGCTCTGTCCAACTGGATCTAGATGACCAGCCTGGCCCATCTGGGACCTCGGGAGAGTCGGTTCCCCTCACACAGTCACAGGCCACCACAGAGCCTCCCCCCCTCAGGAAACACCACCACAGCACCCACCCAGCAGGCCCATACCTCTGTCGCCAGGACACGTCAAGCAGCAGTGTGTCCACCACTACAGGGAACCCAGGCTAACCCACCACCCCAAGAATAGCAGGGACCTGGGGGCAATGGTAGTGGGCACACGGTTCAGGGGACGGAGGCCCAGGAACACAGGGGAACAGGGAGGGCTGCTGTGCGACGGGGCGGACAGGCCAAGGGAACCCACTCTCCACAAGGCCCTCTCCTCCATCATGGGAGCCTACCACCACTCCCAGGAGACGATGACAACGGTACTGGCCAAGTTTCAGGAGACCCAGTGCCTGCAGGAGGAACAGTATATGAGCAGCTCCACCCTGGGCACCATCGCAGGGGTGCTGAAGGAACTTGTGAACACCAGGAGGGACCCTGTGGCACTACAAGGGGCCCTTGACACTAGCATGGACGATGAACTGCCCACCACCTCCGCCGGCGCTAGTGGACAGGAGGCACCGCCACAGGACCACGACACCAGCACCCCACCCCCTACAGATGGAGAACCACCCCACAAGCTGTCCCTGAGATCCAGGAAAAAGACAGAGAACAATGCCAAGACCCCCGCCAAGAAATGAGACCACCCTTATTGTCATCCTCTGTCCCACTTTGTCACCCTGTCCATCCTTAAACTTCCCTAGCTCCACTTCCTATGCCCCTTTGGACAATGCACCTGTGAGACAAATAGACTGGACTCTGCCATGGACATTCCTCCACCATCACCCCTGACCATTGTACAACCCCCTCCACTAATTTGCACTTAAATAAACACTCTTGAATCACAAAACAATCTGGAGTCAGTCTGTGCTTTCACAAATGTGTATTTGCTAGAACTAAGAAAAATACCAATGTCCATTGTATTGTCAACATACCTATGCACACAGCTCTAGTCCATGAGGTAACATAGCAGAGGACACACAGTAGGACCCACATCTGTGAAATCGAAAGGGAAAGTGACAAATCAGGGTCCACACACTGGGTGAAAGTGACAGAAAGATGAGAGGTCGAACAATTTTATCAGATGTAGGAGGCAGTGAGGTCTTCTTACCTGTGTCTCACTGGAAGTATTGATGGATCACTGTGTTTCTTTTGTCTATGTCCTCTTCTTCTGCCTCCTCTTCTTCATTGTCCACAGGCTCCACAGCTGCCACAACACCTCCTTCAGGACCATACTCCTGCAGAAAAGGCACCTGTGTCGCAAAGCCAAGTTGTGCAGCATTCTGCTGGCCACGATGATCTGGCACACCTTCTTTGGTGAGTAGTATAGGGAACCACCTGTCATATGGAGGCACCTGAACCTGGCCTTCAGGAGGCTGAAGGTCCTCTCTATAACCCTCCTAGTTCACCCATGTGCCTCATTGTAGCATTCCTCTGCCCTTGTCCTGGGATTCCTCACTGGGGTCAGTAGCCATGACAGGTTGGGGTAGCCAGAGTCACCTGCAAATGTCGAGGTACAACTGTTAGACACACACTAACCCTTAGGGACAACACCAGACCCAGACAACTATTCACACTGTATAGGGTCCTTGTCCTCACCTAATAGCCACACACGGTGCCGCTGGAGTTGCCCCATCACATAAGGGATGCTGCTATTCCTCAGAATGTAAGCATTATGCACTGAGCCAGGAAACTTGGCGTTCACGTGGGAGATGTACTGGTCGGCCAAACACACCATCTGCACATTCATTGAATGGTAACTCTTCCGGTTTCTGTACACCTGTTCACTCCTGGGGGGTACCAAGGCCACATGTGTCCCATCAATGGCACCTATGATGTTGGGGATATGTCCCAGGGCATAGAAGTCACCTTTCACTGTAGGCAAATCCTCCACCTGAGGGAAAACGATGTAGCTGCGCATGTGTTTCAGCAGGGCAGACAACACTCTGGACAACACGTTAGAGAACATTAGCTGGGACATGCCTGATGCAATGGCCACTGTTGTTTGAAAGGACCCACTTGACAGGAAATGGAGTTCTGACAGGACCTGCACTAGAGGGGGATTCCTGTGGGATGGCGAATAGCTGACATCAGATCTAGCTCCAACCGGGCACACAGTTTATGGATTGTGGCACGATCAAGTCTGTAGGTGACTATTACATATCGCTCTTCCATTGTTGACAGGCCCACCAGTGGTCTGTACCGCGGAGGATGCCGCCATCTCCTCACCTGCCCCAGCAGACGTGCCCTATGGAAGAGAACAACGATCAGAGGGTCAGCCAACACTGAGGTACGAAATAAACAACTTTATTGCACACATTTGTCAATCCGATATGTGCCTTTATTAGTGTGTATGCAAGGCCTAGATATGTGTGACGCATTTAAAATTAATGCCATGTGGCCCCCTGAAATGGCGGCTGCCTGACCTGTAATGTGGGACAAGGGGATATGAGGTAACTGCGCTGGTGTTGTACACCGTCGCGGTAGGCGGTCGAAGACCGGGGCACAATCCTGCATTGGTTAACATTGGACCCTATGGGTCCCTGGAGCCAATGACGATGTAAGCCGGCGGTGACGGTACGCACTGCCGCGGACGTGACCACAATTTTCTCTCTGTTCACTCACTTGATACCTGATCTTCGACAGGAGAGGACCTACACTGCAAGTGCTGTTGTAACCTCAGTCTGGAAGCGACAATGGCTCAAGTGTCTGGGGAAAGGGCCCCTGCCTTCACATCAGAGGAGTTAGTCAAACTAATGGATGGGGTCCTCCCCCAGTACATGCTACTCGACAGTCCTCCAGACAAACAGGTGAGTACACTGTGAGCATGCTGTATGGGCAATGCCTGTTTGGAGTGGTGTGGATGGGAGATGGGGGGGGGAATGATGCGTGCATAAAACAACGGTGAGTGTATGTGCATCAGGGCAAGGGTGGGAACGTGGGCCAATGACTGTGATGGTCCGGACGGTTAAAGTTTTTCCTTTTCCCCTGTACTATTCCTCTAGGTCAGCGCTCACCAGAAGAAGGATATTTGGCGTGCCATCGGCAAGGACGTCCGGGCCCTGGGGGTCCACCACAGATGGAGCACCCACTGCCATACAAGATGGGAAGACATTCGCCGTGGACCAAGAAGACGGCGGAGGCCCAGCTGGGGCTGGCCTCTCAACGTGGGAGGGGTGCCCGTTGCACCATGACCCCCCTGATGTTCCGGATCCTGGCGGTGGCGTATCCGGAGTTGGATGGGCGCTTGAGGGCATCAAAGCAGCCACAAGGGGGTGAGTACCGTCACATCCATCTGATTCAGGGAGCATTGGAGATGTCTGGGTGGGGGAGGTGGGCTGTGGGTTCCCCTAGGCCAGGGCGAGTTTTGTAGGCAAGGTCCCTTCGTGAGGCAGGCTATGTGGCACCCCACCCCACCAGTGTTAAGAGCCATCTACCCCTAGTCAGGCTCTTGTGACTTCCATGTGTGCATCAGTTGGGCATAGGCCTTGTACCCCATGTCCCTGGAATTAATTAGGGAACTCTAAGTGCATGGCGTAGTGCAGAGGGCTGCTGTGTCTGTAGTGTCCACCAACGGTAGTGGTATTGCATGCACTGAACATGTCTTTCTACTTTCTTTCCCCCCTTTTTTGTGGTCTCCCTGTTCTTGTGTGCAGTAGCATCATCAGGCGGAGGAGCTGTGCAACTGGAGCAGGAGGGAGCCGCATCCCACATGGCCCCGGAGGGCGAGACTACAGACTCAGAATTCAGCAGTGGGACGGAGGGCGAGGGGAGCTCCACGGCGGGGACAGGAGCTGAGACCAGCGACACCGACTCCTCCTCTGATGGGAGCTCCCATGCGGTGGCGATCCCCTCTGTGCCCACTGCATCTACAGGTCCAGCCGCCATCCCCCTACCAGCACCGCCCTCCCAGCAGCCCCTCAGCGTGTGCCCCGTGGCCGCTCACCCATGAGAGTGGGCATCTCCGTCACCCCAGTCACCTCAGCCCCTGCCCCAGTCAGCCCTGCTGCCCTCAGTGAGAAGGACATTGACATCCTCATATCCCTCATCGTTGGGCAGTCTACCATTCTGAATGCCACGCAGGGTGTAGAGAGGCAGTTGCAACAGACAAATGCATACCTGGAGGGCATTCATTCTAGTCAGGCAGCCCAACAGTGAGCTTTTCAGACTTTGGCCTAAGCACTGATGGCAGCCATTGCCCCTGTGTCCAGCCTCCCCCTTCCACCTTCCTCCACCCAGACCCAATCCCCAGTACCTCAGCCTATCCCAAGCACACCATCAGACCAGCATGCACACACCTCAACACACAAGGGTAGCTCTGGCAAACATAAGTACCACACATCCCACAGGCACTCACACAAGCATCATACCCATGCAGACATACCAACAGCCACTGCCTCACTGTGTCCCCCTCCTCCACGTCTCCCTCCTCCCTCCCTGTCTCGTCTCCACTCACACCTGCATGCACTACATCTTCAGCCACTACCTCCATCATCAGCACGCCCATCACCACACACCGCTCACGTGCACTCACCACCCCCACTACCATTCACACATCCCCAGTTTCCTCTCCCAGTGTGTCTGTGAGCCCTTCTTCCAAACTACACAAACGCAGTCACACACCCACCCAACAGCCATCCACCTCACTACAGCCTCCAGCCCATGCACCTTCACCCAAAGTCGGCAAACAAACACCTCCTACAACCACTACCTCTTCCTCCACTCCCAAACCCCCTCCATCTACCCGTCCCAGTGTGTCTAAAAAACTTTTCCTGTCAAACCTTGACCTCTTCCCTTCACCTCCCCCCCACCCCTTCTGTCCCCTAGGGCCCGCCTCTCCAGGTCCCAACCCAGCACCTCAGCCACCACATCACCGGGAACAGTGGTGACAGCAGTAACCGGCTTCTGGAGTGCGCCAAGCAGCAGGGCAGCCAGTGTCCCAAGGAGCCAGGCCAAGGACATTCCCCCACCTCCAAAACAGCCAGGACAACAGTTGGGAGTGGCAAGACAGCTGCACCACCATCCAAGGTGGGGAAGGGGCAGAGAAAGAAAGGGAAGTCGCTGCCAACCTGTACGGCGGACAAGACCACCACCGGCACCACCATATGCACCGCCGCCATGGGCACGGCTGCCCAGGACACCGCCACCAGCAGCACGCTCAGTGAGCCCCCCACCAGCACTGCCGCCCAGGACACTGCCACCAGCAGCACACTCAGTGAGCCCCCTACTAGCACCGCCGCCCAGGACACCGCCGCCAGCAGCATGCTCATTGAGCCCCCCACCAGCACCGCCCCCCAGGACACCTCCACCAGCAGCACTCTCGGTGAGCCCCCCACTAGCACCGCCGCTCAGGACACCGCCGCCAGCAGCAGGCTCAGTGAGCCCCCCCACCAGCACTGCCACCCAGGACACCGCCGCCAGCAGCACGCTCAGTGAGCCCCCCACCAGCACCGCTGCCCAATGAGCGCCGCGAGCACCGGCGCTACTGAGGCCGCCGCCAGCACCGCCAGCAGCCACGCCACATCCTGTGCCAGTGGCACCACCGCAGACAGGGCTGCCATCCACAGTGGTCAGTCATACGAGGCTGGCGGTCAGTTCCAGGGGCCTGGACAGCTTCCATGTTGCCCCACCGTCAGTGGAGTGTCAGATCCACTTCCTCTGTCCTTGGCAGGATGAAGCACTCTGGGCACAAAGCCCCCTCCAGAACCAGTGGAGAATGACATCCACTACCCCTGTCCTTGGCAGGATGAAGCACTCTGGGCACAAAGCCCCCTCCAGAACCAGTGGAGAATGACATCCACTACCTCAGTCCTTGGCAGGATGAAGCACTCTGGGCACAATACCCCTTCCAGAACCAGTGGAGACTGTTATCCACTTGAGAGACTGTGGCTTTGCACTCCCCAGGATAAAGCAGTGGGCAACCCACCCACTGGAGAGACTTGAGAGACTGTGGCTTTGCACTCCCCAGGATAAAGCAGTGGACAAGCCACCCACTGGAGAGACTTGAGAGACTGTGGCTTTGCACTCCCCAGGATAAAGCAGTGGGCAAACCACCCACTGGAGAGACTTGAGAGACTGTGGATTTGCACTCCCCAGGTTGAAGCAGTGGGCAAACCACCCACTGGAGAGACTTGAGAGACTGTGGCTTTGCACTCCCCAGGATACATCAATGAGCATGGAGCCCCCTCGTGGAGCTGGCGTCGTGCACTCATCTGGCTGAGGTGCCCTCCCTTCCCTTCACCTGAGGGGACTGTTTTACTTCGATCTGATGCCCCTGCAGTGTTTTCTCCATTTGGATCGGGTATTGAGTGTGGGCCTCGCCCATGCATTTTGGGCCCAGTGGTCCACGGACTATGTAGGGTGCAGTACATGGACTTGAATTCTTGGTGTACATATTTGTTAATAGTGTATATATATTTTTGATTAATGGATTTTTCCTGATTACAATTGTTCACCTCATTTCCTTTTGTCCTTGCGTTCTTCCAGGGGGGTGTTGGTGTGTAAATGTAATGTTTTAGCATGTATTGGTGTGTGTGGTTGTGTGTGAGGTTAGGGGTGGGGATGTTGTGTGTTGCGTGTGTGTGTCACTCTCTTTTCCCTCCCCCCTCCCCTGTGTCGTAGGTGCTGTGCTCACCGTGGTCATCGCTGCCGTCGGTCGTGCTCCTGGTAGAGGAGCAGGAAGACAATCGCCGGTAGAATATGGAGTTCTGGCTCGATGGCGTCCTGCTTCCTCGTGGGTTGTGTAGAGGTGAGAGTTTTCCCTTCCAAGTCCAGTTTCCGCCGTGTTTTTGTTCACGTTGAATCTGCCCCGGAAAAGGTGGCGGATTGGCCTCTCATAATGGTGTGGGCGGTACATTGTCTTCTGCCTGCCTGTTGGCGGTGACCGCCATGCTGTTTGTTTGTACCGTTGTGGCGGTCGGAGTGTTAAAGTGGCTATCTATGTTGGCGGTTTCCGCCGCAGTCATAATTCGATTATTTGTACCACCGGCCTGTTGGCGTTCTTACCGCCGCTTTACCACCCACCGCCAGGATTGTAATGAGGGCCATAATGCTTGTAAGTGGTATTTTCACTTATTCACGTTATACACATATGTGTGTACACATTGTAAGTGTGTGTTAATTTTCACTGTAAAAATGTAAATGGCTACGTGTAACCCACTTTTCAACAATGATTTGCAATGGTGTTAACAAATGACTACAACTACCATGATGCCCTCTTCTTGTCTCTGAAAAAATAATAATTCAATGTGATGTTGCTCAACCTCCCTTCTCTTCCATATATACACAAATGTTGTTGATTAAAAGGTTTAGTTTCCAATCATGATCTGTGGCATGCTGAATATAAGTAGTATTGATAAACGATTTACTTTGCAGTGTTCCTATGATGACCAATGCCATTAAGGGTAAGAATTTGTATCAGAGTTTGTTATTGACACTGCTAGGCCTTTAACGTGCTCAGCTCTCAAATCTCCTATCTACTGTGTTGAGTTGCATATCTGGTACATTCCAGGACATCTCTCTGTCATTGTTACTGAAGCTTGCATCTGTGTGAACTAACCTGCATGTGTAAAAAGTTAAAAATCACACGGCCTAACCATCCCATTAATTATATTTTTCTTTTTTTTTAGGTTGCTTCATTTGTAACTGAAGACACATTTGAGGTAAGACAGACCTTTAATTTCATTTTGTTAGTAATTCATCTTAGGTCCAACACCCAGGGCCAATGGATCACCGCCTACAACAGAAGACACCTCCACTCCAGACCAGGATCAAGCTTTTCAGTGAGTACACCACTCCTGCAAGTCCGGAGGATATAGCATTCCTGGTCCATCTGGTCTGTTCCGGTGAGTCACACTCAGCCTACACCTACAACACAAATGCTACAACACCTCAGCTTCAGGATATCTCCACATCTTGTGTCCCAAGGAACAGAACATCCATCTTGTGCCTCTCTGTCCTGGCTACTGTTGCACAACCACCACCTTCAGTTGTGCCAGGACCCAGTGGGATGGGCCACACTGCCTCAAGGCCACACCACCACCTCCAGTTGTGCCAGGACCCAGTGGGATGGGCCACACTGCCTCAAGGCCACAGGGTAGGGGTCACGGGATGAGGCCACGGGCTTCATTGTCACCCAGACTGTCATTGACTGAGTTTTTGGAGCACTATGACAGTCCTAAGGTGTAATGGTCCCAATCAACTGGGACATTAACCAGATGCATAGGAAGCACAGTGTTAAGATGCATAATCAAAACGCTAATTTGTGCTCATTGACTGGTGTGATGTTTGACATCTACCATCATATGTGCAGGGCTTTTCCTGTATTCTGGTTTCAAAGATACTACAATTGTTTATTTTTTTCAAAATAAATGCACAGAAAGCAAAATCAATGACTGGTGTATTATTTATTGTGTTAATTCCTTGTCTATGTCTTCCGTACACCATCATTTTTTAAACCTGTCAACCAATATGATTCAAAAACAAATAATAATACCAACTTGGTTATGTGTTTCCCATTTATGTGTTTCTCATTTAATAAAATTTGGAAAAAGAAACAATGAAATCAAAATTTATTGGTCTCATATGTTAGGGGACAGTGACACTCCTAGGATGGAAATTGCTATCTCCGAAGAAGTCTGGGTAGCACATTTCTCTAATATTTATTCCCTGATGAGTGACACACCAGACCATACCCACGACCACGATGCACAGGAAAGTCTGCGCCTAATCATAACCCCCCAATTTAGCCTTCAGGAGGTAGAGGAAGCTTTAATAGAAAGTAAATCAGGGAAAGCGCCCGGCCCTGATGGCGTTCCGATTGATTTATTCAAGGCCAACACGGAGTTGTGGGGGCCTGTACTGACGCAGACATTGAGGGCTATCTGTACATGCGGACCCCTACCATCTTGGAGAGACTCTAACATAGTCCCAATATATAAAAAGGGTGACCGCCTCAATCCAGCCTGTTACAGGCCAATCTCCCTGCTGGACACAACAGCTAAAATTGCAGGGAGAATAATTCTGAACAGGCTACAAACATGGGCAGAGGAAAATAATGTGCTAACCCCGGTCCAGTATGGATTCCGAAAAGGAATCGGAACAGTGGAACAAAGTTTAAATCTAAGTCTTATTATTGCAAAGTATACTAAGATCAGAGCAGGCAACCTGTACCTGGCCTTTATTGATTTATCATCAGCCTTCGACTGTCTGATTCATGATAAATTATGGGATATTTTAAACAGCATGGGGGTGGAACCGGCCATAATTCAATTTATTCGTGAAATGTACACAGGGAGCAGAGCAAGAGTGAGGTACGGCCTAAAAGAGGAATGCACTCGCCCCTTTGGTCTATATACAGGAGTGCGCCAAGGCTGCGTTCTTGCTCCGTTCCTGTTCTCAATGTACATAAACAACCTAGACAAAGAACTGGCCACTAAATGTAAAGATTTACCCCAAATAGATAACCGACCTGTCCCAGCATTACTTTACGCAGACGACGCAGTACTAATGGCTAGGACCCCAATAGCTCTCCAGAAACTCTTAACAACCTGCATTACATACATGTCACAGCTGGGTCTTACTGTCAACCGCTCAAAAACTTTTATCATGAACTGCGGTGGGAAGCGCAGGAAGTCTTATAATATCACTATTGCAGATAGCAAGGTCGAAACCGCGCAATCTTTTTCATACTTGGGTATAACTCTTGACAAGTTGGGTTCCTGGGCCAACTGCAGGAAGATGAAGAGAGTGCACTTGATTAAAACAACGATGGCACTACAACTCTTCTCCAAAAGGCTTGGGGGGATTACACCACCTAACATGGTAAAGGTCTACAAAGCCAAGTGCATTCCAGCTATTACGTACGGGGCAGGAATTTGGGGTCATACAAACTGTGATCTAGTTCAGACTGTGGAGAATGATTTCCTATGACACCTGTTGAGGGTACCAAAAGGCACTTCATCGTACGTCACGCACTCGGAACTTGGGGTTCCTTTCATTGCAGACCTGATAAAGATACAGCCATTGCTATTATGGCATAAAGTCTGGACCTCGGAGCACACCAGTTTAAATAAGGCCATTCTTAGCGACTGTACGAAGTCATTATACACATCAAGGGTACCATGGCTAAAATACATCACGACCATTTTTGAAAAATTGGGCAACAAAGACTACTACTCAAATCCAGCCTCGTTGCAGAAGATATCTAGAAAGGACCTGAGCAAACTGGCATTAAAACACCTAGAAGACATACGCTGGGGTGTGGAATAAAAAAAAACTTCAGTCATTCATAACCAAATAATTTTGACGGCGGAGGGCATGCAGCCTTACTTGGCAAACATGGTACTCCCTCGCCACCGTTATGTCCTTACCAGACTTAGGCTAGATAGGTTTCATCGCCTAGTTTCATTTCCAACTATGAATGATTGGTCCATCTTGTTAAAACCATGCCCCTGTGATGCAAAAACACTGCAATCGACAATTCATGTGGTCTTATTTTGTAATTGTTACGCCTACCAGAGGAAACGCCTAGTTGTTCCACTTTTAAGGAAAATTAACCTCCCCCAATGTCGCACAGCCTACGCCTGTCTCCAGTCATTCTCTTCCTTAGAAACGTGTGGAATTTTAGCAAATTTTTTATGTTCGGTATTAAAGATAAGGAAATCCATGGGGGAGGTGTTCTAAATATAATCTACCGTGATAGGTTTCTTCCATTGTTGTGTTTTTTTTTTAACTACATTTTTACTACATTTTTATCGTTTTATCTATTCTGTCTTTTATTCTTTATTGAAACACATGTATTATAACCAGAGATCTTTTTTATGACTGTTATGTCTTTTATGACTTGGTGAAAGTCGAATAACAATTTGTACTACTACTGTTGGTCTCATACATTTGCAGGTAACAAGTCTTTGACAAAATCAAAGATGATTTTAACAAACCATGCGTAACCCAAACAGTCTGTGCCATTTAGAAGTTGACACTCCACAACCTTGACACCATAGAAGAAAGGGAATAATTTACTAAACTGAAATAAATAGGCAAACTATTATTGATTTGTGACCTCAGCAGGAGCCACACATCCTGCCTTCATATTAGGAACCCTACATCAATAACACCAATAGTCTACATTCATGGCGGTAACACAATTTGAGGTCACATGATTATTTAATTACATTGCTGCAGTATCTGGTGTACTGTCACAACCACTATTCAGTGGTGTGCTACAAAAAGTTATTTCAACTCTGAGGAGATGCATCAACAGCTTCATACACTGAACGCAAATTAAAGACTTTGCTAATGTGAAGGGAGATCAGTATGCTATGGTTTGACATATATATGTGTTTGGAGCAAGTTAAGCAGCACATATTGCCTTGGTGGCAACATCCAACGGAAAACAAGTCTGATATAATCTCAAGAACTTCCATTCAATCACAGTTCAAGTTGCCTCTGTACAAGATCTGTCCATCCAAATTGGGAGTCTGTCCCAGGATCAACCCATGTTCTCTTTGTACTTTCCAACACTAACATATTATTGAAAATGTCACAACTTTGAAATGTCCAAATGTAGATGACATGGTGAAGGATCTTAAAACAGAATAACGAGTGACAATTAATGATTTGACATAGCAAATTTTACTTAAACGATGAGTAAGGAGGACATATATATGTAGCACAAGGGAACATAATCTATGTCAATAAACACAGTAGTCAAAGTAGGGAAACTTTGATCTATAAATACCTTTGCCTTGGACTTTCCTGAACTGACCATTCCTATTAAATTACCATCACAGACTGATATGTTCAATATGCCACAAGTTGTTCTGACATTGGATGTTACAATATGTAAAAGTACACAAATGCAGTTGAAGAAGTTGCCAATAACATCTTGATGTAGGTCAGTTCTTTCCTCTTCACCATTGTCATCTTCATTGGGCATTTCAAAATCCTCCCTCAGTGGCTCATCATGATCTCCATCCTCTACGATGATAGGGATGTTCTGTTTCAGGGAGATGTTGTGCAGCATGCAGCAGGCAACTGTGATTTGGCGCACCTTATCTGGTGAATAGAGGAAGACTCCACTGGTCTTGTCCAGACACCACAAATGGCCTTTAGGAGCCCAGAGCCTGCTCCACTTGTCTCCAAGTTCTTCCTTGGGCCCTATTGAAGTATACTCCCCCTGGCACTGTTGGATTCCTCAGCGGTACCATCAACCATGGACTGTTAGAATGCGCTGAATCTCCTACATGGAAGCTATACATTGATAGTTTAAAATCAAATCAAGACATTGTACATTCCTAAACTAGGATTAAAGCAAATGATTCTCAAATAATTGACCTTACCTTCAAGCCAAGCCCTCTTAGGTCCAAGTTGTGAGACGTGCAGGAGAATGATGTTTTTCTAGTGTACAAAAGAATAATATGTTGAGCCTGGAAAACGGACACACACACTTGAAATGTACAAATCCAGTAAGCGGACAACTTGCACATGATGGAATAGAAGTTCTTCAGATTGCAGTAGACCTGCCCTCTGACATGTGGTGGCACCACAATAATATGTGTGCCATCAATTACTCCAACCTCATGTGGTAGGTCCAAAGAATAGAAAATCTTTCTTCACATTGGCCAAATCCTGATGTCTTGTGTTAGAAATGGGGTTTCTGGTTGGCTAGGGTATGCACCTCAGCCAGGCAGAATTTACCCACTCTAGTCAGGGCAAGGGAGTTACACGTCCAAGATAACCCTTGCTCACCCCCTTGGTAGCTTGGCACGAGCAGTCAGGCTTAACCCAGAGGCAATGTGTAAAGCGTTTGCACAACACACACAACACACGTGACGCAATATCCACACCACAAAGGAAAAACAACACCAGATTATATGAAAATATACTGTATTGTACACAAGGCAATTATCAGACCAAACATCACATATCAGTACTATCCTGCTACCTTAGCAGTTGTCAGAACGTTACACGTTAGTTACTATGCAACCTAGCAGTAGTCACACATAACACACAGGTTACTCAGTATTCTGCAACATAAGCAGTAGTCAGGAAAACATGTTATTACATCACAGCACTTGTCATAAGAATATCATAAAATGCCCATAGTAGGAACATTAGAAAACATATGGCAAGTTAGAAAAACATATTAGCAAGCATGTCCATAAAAGGAACATTTGCATATATGTAAAAACATCAAACGCAGGTAGGTAATATATGAATCAAACAAAAGTCTGTAGAAAGAACTTTGGATTGCAACTATATTGGTCCTTTAAACAGTACCTGGTTGGATAAAGGCACCTCCAGTGCCTAGAAGGCGAACAATGGGGCCCCCGGCGCTCCTATGCGCCAAAAGGGGGCCTCCCTTATACTCTGGGGTCAGAGGAGGGCGACATGCACCTCCTCTCTTTTATAGACAGGCCCCTCCGGGGACCGTGATTACTGGGGGCCCCCCAGAGCCTCAACCGGCCCTCACGAGGGGGGCCAAAGCCAGCAAAAACAACTTAGGGCAGGAGGGGGGCACCACGCACCCCCCCCCCCGGTTTAATGACAGGCCCCTCCCGGGACCCGCGATCTCTGGGGGCCCCCCTGGGCCTCCACTGGCCCTTCCACCAAGGGGGGGGGGCACAATAATGCCCGTTTTACCTAACAGCAGAAAAGGAGCGTCCTGCCCCTAACGCAGAGACCATGGGGAAGGGGGCACTCCCCGCGCTTTCCCCTGGTCCTGCCGTGAAGCCACAAGAAGATCGGACCCCTCCTGGGGCCCGAGCAGACACTCGCCTGCACCCGATGCGGTGCGCGAGTGTTCTTCCAGCTTCCCGGGCCGCTGCGGTGATCTTATTTAAAGGGGCACAATGCAGCAAGGAGCCTACAAACTCCCAAGGCTCCATAAGTGCGCTGCAATCAGCGCTATGGCAGCCGCAACTACGGAGAAGCACCCCTGTTGAAGAAATGGATGCGGGGCCCTGGGGAGCAGAATCTTAAGACAAGGTCCTCAGGTGATGGGCCCAACTACAGGCCAGCACAAGGGAAAGGCAGCAAGTGGCAAGTCCTTCACAGTGACCAGGCAGGTCACAAGTCAGCACAGCAGCAGCAGTCCATGGCGGTTCCTGGTGAGTCCTTTCAGCCTTTGGTGTCCAGTTCCAAGATGATTCCAAGAGTCTCCAAATTGTGGGGAAAATTCCCCTGTACTTATAGTCAGTTCTTACAGTGTTTTACAGTGGTAGGGAGAGGAGGTTCCAGCCAGTTACAACTGGTTATGGGAGTGCTCCCTCTTTCCTTTCAGCACAGGCTCCAAACATCAGTGGGGGGTTAACGACCCTATTGTGTGAGGCCAGGGCACAGTCTTTACAAATGCAGGTGTGCCCCGCCTCTCCCTTCTCTCAGCCCAGGAAGACTATTCAGTATGCAGATGCACCTCTGTGACACCTCCACCCTCCCTGTGTACAGGCTGTCTGAAAAGTGTGCACAAAGCCCCAACTGTCACTCTGCCCAGACGTGGATTGGAGTCAAGCTGCAAAACACAAGTGTCATAAGCACAGATAAATGCGCACTTCCTAGAAGTGGCATTTCTATGATAGTAATAAAAAATACACCCACACCAGTAAACAGCATTTATTATCACCATCACAACCATACCAAACACGCCTACGCTACCCCTCATAAATCAGACAATACCCCTTACACATAAGGCAGAGCATTTCTAATGCAATCCTATGAGAAGGCAGCACTCACAGCAGTGAGACACCAAGTTAGGCTGTTTGTCACTACTAGGACGGGCCATGCAATATGGCACATGTCCTGCCTTTCTACACACATGGCACCCTGCCCATAGGGCTAGCTACGGCATACCTTAGGGGTGACTTACATGTAGTAAAAGGGGAGTTCTGGGCCTGGCAAGTAAATTTAGATGCCAGGTCCCTGTGGCAGAAAATTGCGCACACTGGCCCTGCGCTAGCAGGCCTGAGACAGGTTTGAAAGTCTACTTCAGTGGGTGGCGCAAGCAGCGCTGCAGGCCCACTAGTAGTATTTAATTTACAGGCCCTGGGTATAGAGATACCACTGTACAAGGGACTTATAGGTAAATTAAATATGCCAATTAGGTATAAGCCAATCATACCAACTTTAGATGGGAGAGCACCTGCACTTTAGCACTGTCAGCAGTGATGAAGTGCTCAGAGTCCTAGAGCCAACGGCGAGAGGTCAGAAAAACCAGGAGGAAGGAGGCAAAAAGACTGGGGATGACCCCGCGTAAGGCAAAAAGTCCAACATCTTGGAAACTGGATGAAGCTGTAGATATGTTTTATCATTGAAGCAAGGACTTGTGGCACACCACTGACAGTTGGCTGTGACATGCCTCCAGATACTGCTACAGTGTATTAGAAAGATCCAGTGGCAAAAACAATGAAGTTCCGCCACGATGTTTACTATTTGTGTTATGGCTATTGCATTCCTATTGTGAGGCAGGAGATCAGGCTCCAGCTGGTGACACAAATACAAGATAGTTTGTCTATTTATTCAACATTTATTTATGATGTCCCTTTCCTCCATGATGGCAAGGTCTGGAAAAGGTCTGATGTCTTGAGGCCATCACCTTCTACTCATCCCTGGGTTCAAATGTCTGCATGTATGGGAAACAATTATCACTTTAAGTGAGCACACAATACTTTCATAATCAACACACATCCTATGTCTTGTTAAGGTTAGTAATCTCAGTGTGTCATATATTTACACATAGTTGTTTATGTTCCAACTTCAAGTCTAATTCTTTTTACATGTCCCATTTGTTTTAATAATGGCAAATAATAAATATGAAATGTATTATTTTCACATTATTATTTTACTATAACACTGGTACAAGTGAAACATACAGCCCATTTTGAAAGTGCAAGAAGAATCTTAAAAGTTATGAAGTTGTCTGATGCTGTTCTATCAAGTGATATTATCACCCATATTTTGAAACAAGAGTATATGTATGTTTTGCACGTCATAGTGCCACATATAAGGGGAATGGTATTTCCTGTGCTGCAAGTCTAAATGAAAGAGGCTCTCAATCAGCCATGCAAGTTTGCCCCATTAATACACACAGTTCTTCGAACATCTCCCAAAACCATGCTCTCATTGACACATGGTAGCCATTCCATACTATCTTTAACCACTGTATGTGGTGCAAACCATAGTATCTGGCTCTCAGAAGATTAGGCATGAAGCCTATATAGATGTGTGTGGGGTATGTGCAAATAATGTACAGGTTTTTTGGCCTTTATTAGCTCACATTGATTTGTACTAGTCATGCGCTGGTCTCATTACAGGAAAGGATTCACTGCCCTGGCCTAGATGATGTTTGCGACCTGGATTGGTAACATGAGTAGATAGAAAGTATTGAAGGTACTCAACAGATCACTGCAAATTAGTATTTCCTAGGAACTTTTAAATGTTTGAAAACAATCTACACTGACTGTTTTGGGAATGCGTGTGACGTACACAACAAAATTGTGTCACACTAGTACAGACAAACAAAATCACTCAAACCTCTTTTGTTATATATTCTCATCACAGGTCAGCGCCCTTTAAAAGTGAAAAATCTGGAAGGATATCACCAGGGAGGTGCAGACCCTGGGGGGTCAACAAGCAGTGCAGACTGCTTTGCAGAAAGAGGTGGGAGGACCTACGATACTGGACCAGAAACTCAGCTGAAGTCCAGCTCAGCTATTCGTCTCAACAAGGCAAGCGTTTGTGCCGCAGCCTGACCCTCCCACATGATTCACATCCTTGTGGTGGCCTACCTGGAACTTAATGGGCAGTTGAGGGCTGAACAGCAGCAACAAGGGGGTGAGTTATGGTTTGTAGCTATTTTTGTTGTTTAACTTTTTTTATTTACAGCAATATTGTATGGTATCAACATGGCAGTTAACACAAATCCAATGCACACAAGGATTTCTGGAGTTGTAAGTTTTTCAGACGGTGTGTGATGTCGTGCTGGGTGTATTGATTTGTGCTAAAGGTTGCCACCAGATTTTGCATCACAAGCCAAGTACTGTTTTGAGCAGACACATGGCTGCATGTGAAAATAGAGGTACCTGCATTTTTTCTATGGTATGAGGGACAGTTGTACCAAACATACCCCATTTGACCCCATGTAACTGGTGAAATGGCTTACTAAGCACTTATGATACAGTTGATGTTTCAGTTGGAACAATGACAAAATGATAATGCGCTACTGGTTAGAAAGGACTAGAAACATGTGTACAATGGCATTATTCCTTATCTGAAACATGTTAGAAGTATTTTTTCGCAGCAAGATTAAAGTCAGTTCATGTGGACAGTAGCAGACTGGCATATGAAGCCTTAGTCCTTCACAAATGTTCATGTAAGCCAGTCTGATAACCAACATTAATTTTTAAGCCAAATTGGATTGATTGAAACAGCCAGGAATGTGTCCACATTGATGACAGAGTTACACCTACCCCAAACATTTTAGTGTTCTTAGTTATGTCCAGATGAGACATCAATGACAATGAGAAATGTGATATTTACAGGGACTTTTTGCAGATGGAAGGTTACATCACATATATGTTGGAGTAACCCAACTTGAAAAGTCAATATCAGGCCCAACACATGACTCTTTTGAAACTATGAATATGTTTTAGCTCTCTACTGAAGTGGGTTAGAAATGTGTCAAGGCCTATGTATTTACTCATACAGTCAAAGCCATTTGTCAATCCACCGCAAAAATATTTTTGTAAATATCTTCAACAGCATAAGCATGTACATAGTGCATAACACATTGTTAAGCTAGTTCAGTACAGATTACACATGACATGTGGCACAACTGAAACATACTTTGGAACCAGGCTTTCAGTTCACCATCAACACCAGGGGATCCGGTGGCACAGAGGGTGAGGGGACTGGCACAAAGGCCACTAGCAATACATCATCATCATCTTCGAGGGCCTCCACAGAAGACCAGCTCCTAGTGGTGACGGACCCTACTATAACATTACCACCTGCATCATTGTCCACCACCCACTTGCCCATTGACACCCTCCCTCTTGCTCCCCCAATTGGCTGTACCCGAACCACTAAAAAGGGTGGCATCACCTTTTCTGCATTCCCCTTCCCCGAAACCTGTCTCCAAGGCTGCACTCAGTAGGAAGCTGCTGACCTCTTGTGGGCTATCTCTGTAGGCCAGACTGCACTACTAAATGCCATCCAGAGGCTTAGTGGCCAGATGTCACAAATGCTAGCTTACCTGTATGGAATTCACAGTGCCATGCCTGGCCTACAGAGGTAATTCCAAAGTCTGGCCTATTTACTGATCACAACCTCCCACCCATCCCAACCTTGTGCCCCAACTCCTACGCCTTCCCCATCCCAAATCCCTATTCCCAGCCCTATACAAAGCACACTCACTTCTTTGCACGTACCCACTCCACCACACACAAGCAGAACATCCACACAGATAGAGAAAGAAACACAGATACACACACAAACATACAGACACCACACCCTTCACTACCACCACAAGCATACCCACAGACACTACACCCACGACCACAGCTACATGCACAGGCACCAACCCACCAAACCAGCAGACACCACTCCCACCACCACATAAACATTCACAACCACAGCCACACACAAGCACCAGCACATCCGCAAGCACCACAATAACAAACACCTCCACAGCACACCCATCCACAAACACACACATTAGACATAACACACACTGTACACAGATGCCCACACTCACCCAAACAACAGAAACCCAGAAAGAGACACACCAAAATCTACCCCACATACACCAGACCCACAGGCAACTGCACCATCAACAGACACACATGTCACCCACTGCCACTCCCTCTACCTCCCAACCCCAACTTCCTGCCAACCATCTGACCTAGTTTCCCTGTGAAGACCTTTTATTTGCCCTGGCCTTGATCCCTTCCACATCCCAAACCACTCCTCCAAAACGTAAACCAACCATCCCAAACATATTGCTACCCCTACTCAACTCCAAGCCACCCCTCCCATATCCCAAGCCACTCCCCCACATCCAATCCCACTCCTCCCAAATCCCAAACCACCCCTCCGAAAACCCAAACCCACCCTTCAAAAAACAAGACCAGCCCTCCCAAACCACCACCTCCCAAGAAAGATCATTGAGGTGCCTGCTCTGTCCCCCTTAGATGCACATTCTTGAAGAGGTTGTATGTGGCAGTACAATTAGGGTGCATGCTCAGGGCCTGAAGCCCACTCCTCAGACTCTGGATATTTTGGACATTGACAATGGCAATTTTAAAATGAAAGAAGTTTTCCATAATCCTGATAAAATTAATGTTACTTTGAATACCTTTGTCCTGACATTTATTTCAGTTTATTAGTTTTTACTAATAAACTGAAATAAATGTCATGCTGATAATGTTATGTATGCCAATGTGTGTGACATGTACTCCTCATTTTTGGCAGTGGCAGTCACAGACATTATTTCTGACATATTTATATTGTGCATACATTGGTGTTGTACATTTGTGATGGACATGTACAATTTGGTGTTCGCATTCTTCATGTTAGTGGACATTTACACCAAGAATAAGAATACTCATATTTTTGTGCCTTAAAAATGCATGTGTGTTTATTTCAACATGATGTGTTGATGATATACACATATGCATTACAAAGGGAATATGACACTTTGGTGTTAAATGACAGCTAATGTGTAACTGAAATTGCACAAACCAAGGGAACGTGTGACCTTCATACATCTCTGACATGTTTGAGGTTTAGAGGTGACATTTGTTGTACAGTCAGTGCAAACCCACCTGTAGCATTGTGTAGGGCACATACTACATTATGTTGGTGCTATACATTTACTATGATGTGTATTTTTTATGTATATCATATGATAGTGGGTGGAAAACAATTACACACACCTGTATAGACACACTCCCATTTAGCGATTGCTGTGACTTTTTGTGTAGGTGTCCATTGGCACGCAGGCAGTTGATACCAGATGGTGAGTGTTAATCATATGTCGAGGAGTTTTTGTTTAAAATGTTTTAAACTACCACATTACACACATAAGCATTGCACCTCATTGTACCATTGCTTGCAAGTAGTTTTTAAACATCCATGAGCCCAACGGTAATGGACAAGGAACCATTCTGATAGTTACCATTTTGGAAGGATCTTCTGTAGCACTGAAACCTACACAATCTACACCTCCATGCACAGAGGAAGTTGATTGCATTTGATCTAACACCTTTTGCTCCAGCGATGACGGGGTTGATTTTCCTCATGGTCCAGTAGCAGCAGCAAGTAAAGGTAGGACTTGTACAGTCAGATTAATGGGAGCAGGAAATGCAAAAGTGGAAAAAAGGTGAGTTTGGTGCTTATATTCCTCCCAATTTGCCACCTCAGCTGTGGTCGTTTAGCCGGCACAGGTACATTGATGGGAAAGCACATCATGATTGGCTCGACGGTAAAAGAGGCTGGAATCCCTCAACCAGACACTTTTGCCTATGGAGCCATCAATGTGAGTGGAGATTCTTGGTAGTGACGGCAGTTCGTCGGCAGACTTTCATCTATGGGACTGCCAGCATCTGCCTGCCAATTCGACGGATGGGAAATCCGTCGGAAATCAACAGCAGAACCATTACAGCCAAGATCTAAATTAGGCTCTTAATCTTTCAAAATTCATATCTCGACATCTACTGATTGGATTTTTGTTCTTTTGGTCTTGTACTCAGGTAAATATTCTCTATTTTTGTAAACTGGTGTGGAGCCTTTTTGTTTTGTTTTTATTGAGTTACTGTATTTTCAGAGTGTTGCACAAATACTTTACACATTGCCTTTTAAATGAAACCTGACTGCTCTGTGCCAAGCAACCAAAGGGTGAGCACAGGTTAATTTAGGGGGTGTATCTGACTTACCCTGACTAGGACTGTGGTCCCTACTAGAACATGGTGCATACCTCTTCCAACTAGAGACCCAATTAGCCATCTCCGTGTCTGTCGATGGAGATAGGTGCATATGTATGAATGGTGTGCCTCATACATGCACAGTGCATTGAGGTGTATGTGTGCCAAACTCCTAAGTCAGATATTTGAGGACATACCAAGCCACTATGTGTGGCTTGGAATGGCATACAAATTCTGGAGAAATGCAACAGCGCCAAATCCTGTGTTGCATTACTGTGCGTAAGGGAGGTGTTCAATGGGCTTTGTGTGGGTGTATTTATATGACTCCCATGTTTTGATGATGCATGTCATGAATAACAAACATGATAAACCTTGGAAAGTGTAAAAAATATGCTTTCCCAGGTGATGCTTAACAAGAATAAATGACATAAGTCATCCTAGTCACTTCCGCTTCCTATGTGTGCTGCATCTTGTGGCACACATGGATGGAGGAATATGCCTCTAAGTATTGCTTGTGTGCCAAAAGGTGCACCTTCCTGCACTAAAAAGAATTATGCTTGCAATGCAGGCACACTTGCACTATGGTGCAAGGGTGCCTATGTTTGTCCTAGGCAGCCCATTGTGTGCCACTGCAGGGTGAAAGGACAAGAATGTATCATATGGATTAAATACTGTGCATTCCTGCCCTTTACCAGTGATGCAGTGCAGCACAGCAATGTCAGTGTGCTGCACTGTGCCACTTTGTCAAATATGTGGCTCTTAGTGTCATGTGCACATAGTGGGAACAATGTACAGCAATGTGTAGACAATGATTTCCTATTCTGTCATACTCACACTGTTAGAAAAATGTCATACATTTCATGTTGTTTGGTATGTTGCGTCCTCCAGATTTCCTTACCAACAAGTAGGCCATTCCATGGTTGATTTTACTTTACCGGAAGATGTAGGCATCATGCACACTTCAAGGATATTTGGCTAGGACAGTGGTGAACATCAGAAATGGTTCATGATGGCCTGGATGTTGATGGAGTAGGTATGCTTCTGATTACTGTACAGGTGGGATGTTTCGGCAGGGTGAACCAAATGCACGTGTGCAATCCATGGCACCCAACACATGTGGAAATCCCATAATGGCATAGAATCCTTGCTTGATCTCCAGCTGTTGTTGGTGGTACTTGGGGAAGAGGAGGTAAAGGGCTGTGAGCCGGATGAAGGCATCCAGTACAGTGGATAGGCAGGCAGAAAATGATGCCTGAGATATTCCTCCCACTCTTGTTGTTGTGACCTGGAAGGAACCAGAAGCAAGCATGTGGAGCACAGCCATCAGTTTAACCTATTTAGGAATGTTGGTTGGCCTGGCAGTGGTGGCAGAAAACGTGGCTCAATCTTGTGTATGACTCATCCTCCCTGAGGTTGATGAGGGAGATGCACTGCCAGAACACACCCTCCCTCCTCCTTTGCTGCCTATGTGGCAATGGTGGTGATCTCCTTGCGACTCCGAGCTGCAGGACCACAACCTCCATAAGGCAGTGGAGCTTGCCAAAGTATTTTTCGATGTTCAGGTTTTTATCCCATAGCCACTGCGTCATCTCCTATGCCTGGATTACCTATGCACATATCTCCTGGTGCATTTCAGGCTTTGTGCACCACATCCAAATGATGTGCTGCACATTGCCGAATCCATAAATATCACTGTGTTCATTTTGCACAGGAATTTGCGAGGCAATTCCTACCTTGCATATTTTAATTTGAGCGTGGAGGAGCTGGTTTAGGCGCAGCTTTCCCTCATCGCAAGCCTTAAAAAAACAACGCATTTGGGTTGATGTGTCATCTCATAGATATGGTGTAGTGCTGGTGCTGCCATTGCATTAAAAGTTTTGGCACATTGGCAGCGCAAGCCTCTCATAAATATGCCCC
This sequence comes from Pleurodeles waltl, assembly GCF_031143425.1. Classification (NCBI taxonomy): domain Eukaryota; kingdom Metazoa; phylum Chordata; class Amphibia; order Caudata; family Salamandridae; genus Pleurodeles; species Pleurodeles waltl. The sequence goes on along the minus strand of NC_090449.1, from coordinate 666,081,502 downwards.
TCTATCTGTAAAGATATACTTGAGACCCCTTGGAGATTTTTAACCTATACTATTATAGATCTCCTCTTCATTAGAAGATTTTGAAAGCACTTCCTATGAACACAAGAAACCAATTTGACATTATAATAGTTTTTGGCAAATGAGGAAGCCTGAAGATGAAGCATGACATCTTTCTAGGTCTGTGAGAGCTTATCTATCACTTTATGAAATATGTTGATTCCACTTGGCACACACACAGAGAATACATTTATAATGTACTCGGTATCACAGATAATTTCCTTTGGTACGCTAATAGTTTATCAAGATAGTCTTTGTTGATATGAAGAATAGGAGTAACTAGGCCCAAGTCATCTTAGTAGCCCTGGATTACAACAGTTCAATGTGGAACCCAGAACATTTGGGCATGAGTGCCTGTCTCCTGATCAGGTTATCATTCTGGAAGAATCTTCTGTTGCAGGGAAACCTACACAATCTATGGCTCCATGAGCAGAGGAAGTTGATTGGATTTGATTTACAACCTGAGGCAGTGAATGTCTTCCTCGCTACCAACCGTCCATCTACGAAGTCCATTTAAATATTGTTGGCCTGGTGAGGAGTCCACAAGACAGACCCTTTTCAGCCCAAACTGTTGAATGTTTTATTGTTTGTTTTGTCTCTAGGCCCAGCAAGGCCTTGCAGTGGGCACTTTTAAAGATTATTTGTCAGCCGTTTCAGCCTTCTTCCATTTGCCAGAGTAACCATCCTTGTGAAACCACCTGCTGTGATGTGGTTTATTAAAGGATTAGAACACATTTTCCCTACATACATGTTTGTAATGCCAATGTGGGAACTTAACTTGCTCTTGACATTTTGCATGTGTATTCCTTTCAAGGCGATGCACAGCTGCTCACTCCGTCTTCTGACCTTGAAGACTATCTTCCTCATTGTGATCACTTTATCTTGATTGAACTCCGGGCCCTGTCTGTACAACCACCCTATATTAAAATCTCATACAAAATGGCCCAAAAAAAGAAGCCACCAGAAGGAATGAGGGCCTATTCCACTAGGGCCAAAGCTGCCGCCACTGTGTTGGTATACAGAGGGTCTGTCCTTTACATCTGTCAGGCAGCGAGGTGGGCATCTGTGCACATGTTCATGAAGCACTACTGAACTGAACACCCAGTTTGACGGGAAGGGCATTTCACCATTTCTGTCCTACAAAATGTTCTGGTCTGAGCCCAGTCCACAGAGCCTCCACGGTTATGAGTTATTGCTTTGGTATCTATTCTAAAGGCAAAGAATCCACGGTTAGAAATATCGACCAGAAGAACATGTTACTTACCACTATAACACTCTTTCAGTTTGATACTCTTTCTAACCACAGATTCCTCACTGCACTGCTACCTCCCTGTTGTGTGGCATGGTCCCTTTTCACCATCTGAAAAGGTCCCAAATTAGAGATCTATAAACTGGCACCCCAATTATCTTTTCCTCTGTGTTGGAGGGCACAGAAAGTCTTGAGGAAGGAAACTGATGTTGGCATGCAGTTTTTATAGGTGGCTGTGCTCCGTCACTTTTGAGGTGGAATGAAGCCAGTACGGGGTCGCAGGATGCCACCTAGCAGCATATGGGAGCACAGCTGTGAAAAGTCTGGTGCCTGAGAAATATTCTAAAGGTGAGGAACCTACAGTTAGATATGTTATTCACCATAAAGAGTGTTATCAATGGTAAGTAATTTGTTTGTGTCCAACTATGTTTGACCTTATTTAATAAGGATCCCAAGGACTTTAGAGCTAACCCCACCAAGGCAAAGGCTGACATTGTGGCCTTAGCTAGGGGTGTTCTGGTGCTCGATATCTGCCAGGCTGCTACCAGGGTTTCCATCCATATCTTTACTAGGCACTATCTTGTTTCTAAGTTCTGCTGGTAGAATCATTTTACCTATTCCTTGAATGGAGTCCATTCCCCAGACCCACCACCTTGGTGAGGCATCTGCTTTTAGAATTATCATTCAGAAAAACGAGTTACTTACCTTTGGTTATGTTCTTTTTTGTGGACACTTTCAATCCAGGCTCCTCACTTATCTTCCCACAACACGTTCTGCAGAGTGGACTTCTGTTAGATCATAAGGTCTCAATTTATGTTGCACACCTTGTCATTCAATTTGTCACTTGCTCTGCGTCTGAAGACACAGAAGTTGCTTGTGAAACATGAAGGGAGGCGCCTTTGTGTGGCTCCATATCATCACATCCGGAGGTGGGTCTAAACTTCCGTAGAGCCTGATTTCACTGCATTCCATGAGTTGCTGCATGAAAAAGTTTCTGATTCTATGTCAGGACCGGAGGCTCCGATTATGCTATCTCTTTCTTTACTGACTTAAAATAGCAGCCAATCAAATACAAGTAAACAAAAAACTATACGTCCCATGATGCCTCACATATCATCACATGGCCCAATCACCAAGCATGACCTCTGTCCATAAGTCTCTTGACCCGCGACGTCACTTCCGCTTTCTTTGCTGCTTCGCAGCAGATAAGTATTCTCAAATTTTATCTCTGTTTTATATGTGTTTATAACATTATATTAATGTGTATAGTTTTTCACTAGCATCGCGATTCAGCATGCTTTCACTGTTTACTTAAGCACCCCTCGTGCTGTGTGTGTTATAGGCTTTGCCGATCTTTTATTTGCCAGTAATTATCGTGGAGCGGTGCTGCGTGTTAAAGGCAGTCTCCTTTTCATTTCCTCTGTGCCTGTGCGTGCGCGCGCATTGAAACGATCCGGTCTTTTCTTTCCTTTGAATTGATCGGCTCGTCGATGTGCAGCCCGCGTGTTCCTGCAACTTTCTGCCCCTGATTTAGTGTGCTCCCGAGCGCCCAGCTATAAAATAGAATAGCGTGGGTTGTAAAATATTGACAAGCCTTCTGCCGAGAGTGCCATCAGGCAGCTCCCTCCACACTCTATTTGGGCACTTGTTGCTTTGCCTGATTTCGGGTTTTTGCACTCCCCTGACCTTTCAAGAACATATTCAAGATAATAAAAGCTAAATATAAAAAAGTTATCTATTCCTATATATTCTCATATATTATTAAATATTCTTGTCCATTGAAAATTTGGTCATGGCTCAGTGGGATGACCAAGAGGCAGAATATTACACAGAAGAATTGGGCAATCAGCTGGAAGTGAAATTAGTGGAAGCCCTTGATACTAGGGTCCAGCAATCAGTGAATGATGCCCTGGTGAGAGGTTTGGGTCCCTTTTTAGGGCAACGTTTTGATTACGCACGCTCCCAGGGTTGGGTGCAAGGACAACAACCTCAACCTGAAGGTAAAAAAGCAAAGGCTAAGGCAAAAAATCTGGAGGAGACTCGAGCCGATGTTAGCGAAATTCACACTGACGCCTTGGAAAAACTTCTCAAGAAGCGTAGTGGGGAACATAACTATAGTTCAAGAAAGGAAACCTCTTTCTCCCCTTCCTCCTCTGATAAAGATTCGTCTTCTGAGGATTTAGAAGACTCGGATACTCCGGTTTCCAGTAAGAGAGCTAAAAAGTGACTCCGCCTTGTCAGGTTTTGGACTTTGACACAGAAATCATGCACCCTAGAGCTTCCAACTGGGTTCCTCCTCCTGAGGTGGCCCAGTATGTTTAATCTAACCTAAGGAAAAGTTTTGATAAGGAAGTCCGGACTCGACTAAGAGCCGAATGTCCCAGACCAGATTTAGAGGGCAAGGTTTCTGACACCCCAGAAATAGACCTTACTATGGTTAAGTTCATGAGGAAGTTTGCGAAGGACCCTAAAAAAGGTTTAGATAGATCATGGCGTAATTGCCAGGATAAACTTCTGGATCTTTCCGGTCCTCTGACCAAGATCCTTGAGATGGCCTATCTAGCTAAAGATTCAGGATCTTCTGTAGACACAGACGTCCTCATCGGTTGGGCCCAAAGAGCTTTTTGCCAACTAGGAAACACTAATTGCGCTATTTCTTCTGAAAGTAGGAAATCTATTCTGATGCGCATCGACCCAAAGCTGTCAGATTTAGCAACTTCGGAAGCGGGTCTTTCTGCCGATGGACTTCTTTTCGGGTCCTCTTTTATTAAGGATTTGGCTAAGTTCTGTTCCACCTTTTGATCCCTAGACAAAGCCCAAATGTCTCTCAAAAAAGTATCTAGGCGAGGCCTTTTTGTCAGGGCCGGTCGTTACGGAGGACGCATGCCAAGCTGAGGAACATTCAATAGTCCTCAGAACTATTACCCCAGAGGCAGAGGTGGTTGGTACGGTGAACAGGATTCCACCTTCTACCCCACTCGCCCCAGAGGAGGGTGTCCTCGCTTCCGCAGAGGATCTCGCAGAGGACAACAAGGAGCCATACAAGACACAAGTTTCACAGGTGAAAATTATTCATTTTTCTCAGGTCAAACTTGGGGGCAGAGTGGCATTGTTTTTGGAAATTGGAAAAGGATCACCGGAGGTCCGTGGATCCTCCAAACGGTCATGGGATTTCGCCTAGAGTTTATCAGTACCCCCAGGCAACTCAATCCACCTCTCCAGATGTGTTTTCCCCCAGCAAATCAAGATTTTATAGACTAAGAGGTTCAGGCCTTGTTAGACAAAGGGGCCGTTCAGTTTTCCTCCCCTCACCCTTACGGTTTTCTCAGTCCTATTTTTGGAGTAGACAAGAAAGGGGGAGGACACCGTTTAGTCTTGAACCTAAAGGATTTCAATCATTGGATTCTGTACAGGCATTTCAAGATGGAGGGCATTCACATGTTAAGAGATATTCTGTTAGAAGGAGATTGGATGGTTCGGCTGTCGATTCCAATTTTCCCTCCTCACAGGAGATTTCTTCAATTTCAGTGGAAAAGCCAGTGCCCCGAGTTTCTTGCTCTTCCGTTCTGTCTGTCATCAGCCACTTGGTGCTTCACAAAGCTACTGAGGCCTGTGATGGAATGGTTAAGAGCCAAGGGAGTCAGATTGATCATATATCTGGACGACATCTTACTAATGGCTCAGTCCCCTCAAGCCCTCCTATCTCACTTGAACTGGACCATCAGCCTTCTGCAAGATTTAGGTTTCCTTATCAATGTGCAGAAGTCATTGTTGAAACCGACTCAGGTAATAGAATTCCTGGGTTTTCAGATAAACTCAATCCTATGTCAGCTTCTTCTTCCCTCTCAAAAAATCTGCAACATCAAAAGGGAATTGAGATCGGTTCTGACCAGTCTGACCGTATCTTTAAGGAATATAGCCAGGGTAGTGGGTTTGTTAGCCTCGTCCATTCAGGCGATCTTCCCTGCCCCTTTACATTACCGTGCTCTGCAGAGACTCAAGATAAGACATCTCCAACAGGGTCTGAGTTACTCGGAACAAATTCAGTTGACTGTCAAGGTAAGATGGGAGATTCAATGGTGGCTTCATCATATGGAAGCGTAGAACGGCAGAGCGATTTTCGGGTCTCACCCAGAGGTGGTGATAGAATCCGATGCCAGCTGCTGGGGGTGGGGAGCCCACTGCAACTCTTAAGTGACAGGAGGCAGATGGTCAGAATAGAAGCAAACTTTGCATATCAATTGCCTGGAACTTCTGGCGGGTTCCTTTGCCATAAAGAGTCTATCCGCTCAGAAGACAGACTGTTGCATACTATTACGGATGGACAATGTCTCAGCAGTGAGGTATGTCAACAAATTGGGGGGCACGAAAACCAGAATTTTGGCAGAGATTGCCAAGGATTTCTGGCATTATTGTCTGACACAACGCCTAGTGGTCATAGCGGAATACCTTCCAGGGGGACCAGAACACTGTAGCAGACTGGAATTCCAGATACCTGACAGATTCCATCGACTGGAAACAGAATCCTCTGATTTTTTTCCCAGATAGTCAAGGAATGGGGCAGTTGCGAAGTGGATCTGTTTGCCTCTCGGCTCAACTTTCAGATACCAAAATTTTACAGTTGGCGCCCAGACCCTTGTGCAATGAAGACAGATGCATTTGTCCAAGATTGGTCTCAGTTTCGGGGTTATGCCTTTCCGCTGTTTCTGATGATTGACAGGGTGTTGTCTCAGGTTCGGAGACAGAAGACAGAGATTGTTCTGTTGACACCCTTTTGGAGAGCACAACCTTGGTTCCCCATAGCTCTACATTTAGCTTGTGCCTCTCCTCTTCTCATTCTGCCTCGTCGGAATCTTCTCTTGAGTCCGGAGGGCCTTCAACATCCAATGATCTCGTCAGGGAAGTTGACTCTGTTAGCCTGGTAGATTTCAGGTCAAGATGGAGTACCCCAGACATTTTGCAAAAAGCTGCGGACTACATTAAACAGGCCTGGGCCGGTAGTACCCATAAAAGATATGCCTCAGCTTGGTGCAGATGGAATAGTTGGTGTGATGGAAGAGGTGCCAATCCTGTGGAAGCACATATTGAGTTGATAGTTAACTTCCTAGCAGAATTAGCAAGTTCTGGTTTAGCATACCGGACGGTCAATAATTTTAGATCAGCCATTTCAGTGGGGCACTCTCATTTGGAAGGTAAACCCGTCGGAGAACATCCTTTAATTTGTAAACTGTTGAGGGGTATACGTCTCTCTAAACCTCCTCAAGCTAAATATTCAGTGTTATGGGATGTTAATGTTATTTTAAAATTCTTAGATTCTTGGCCTGCCAACAGGTATTTGTCTTGCAAGCAGCTTTCGGCAAAATTGACCATGCTTTTATGTCTCATTTCTTGTAAAAGATTATCGGATGTCAGAGCTCTAGACTTAGCTGGTAGAGTTTATTCCCCGGATGGGGTTACCTTTTCGGTGACAAGAAGGACTAAAATGAATTACAGGTCAGTATCTTATCCAGTGTATCCTGACAATTCTAAATTGTGTGTAGTTCAATGTTTGAAGGAGTATGAAGTTGTTACAGAAGAGTTTAGACGGGATGTTAAAGGTCAATTGTTAATTTCTTTGCAAAAACCTTTTAAACCAGTTACTTCAGCTACTATAGCTAGATGGATGAGATGGTTAATGAATGAAGGGGATATAGATACCAATCTTTTTGGAGCTCATTCTTCTAGAGGAGCTATGGCATCTAAATCATATGCTCTGGATTCCCGCATTATGAAGGCTGCAGACTGGTCTTATCACAAACCTGTCTTGGATGTAGCCACTGTGGTAATGGAACAGCTTTAAATTAGCATAATCAGAGCCTCCGGTCCTGACATAGAATTAAAAAATGTCTAGCCTACGTGTCTATAATTTTTAATTCTATTAAGGACACGGAGGCGGGGATTATCCCACCCTTAGGAACAATATGATATCGGGTAATAAATTAAAGTTGAAGTTGATAAGATATTTTTATTTCTACCCACCCAGTTTATTGTCACTTATAGACATCTCAATTTCATTAAAATGTAGTCAATCCATTTTGGATATTACCTACCTGTTTATTATTTGTAAGTGCTGATCAGAAGAATTCCTGAATTTTCAAGGCTGCATGAAAAATTTGGTGCGTAACTACTTCCTGGGACTGTTTCCCTTCGAGTTGGGCTCTTCGATTCTTGTTATCTGGTGGGAGTGGATTTTCCTGACTCCTGATTTTCGAGTTTGATGTAAGAAGTTTCGATTCAATTTGAACTTTATCTGTTTTGACCAAAGAAAGAGGAACTGACGTCGAGGGTCAAGAGACTTATGGACAGAGGTCATGCTTGTTGATTGGGCCATGTGATGATATGTGAGGTATCATGGGATATATAGTTTTTTTGTTTACTTGTATTTGATTGGCTGCTATTTTAAGTCAGTAAAGAAAGAGATAGCATAATCCTCACCTCCGTGTCCTTAATAGAATTGAAAATACTTGACTCATCAGCTAGAAAAATTTGTATCCAACCTGGCTGCTTGGGGTTTAAAAAGGGGAGGACTCTGCAGTTAGATAGGGTAGCCACCAGAAAAAGTGTTACTGAAGGTATGTAGCGTGATTATGTGCTTGCTTTATACATGGAGTCCAATTGATGCTGATAACACCTGCTGCAAAGGCACAAATATATGCTGCCACCTGGTATCCAGTTCTTGTATGCAAAAAGGTTTCTGCGCCCAATATGGCACCTGGAGCTAGCCAGGCACTAAAGCAGAAAATCCAGAGCTTTCTGTCGTTTTTTGGAACAACTCCACACCGTTGCTATTTTCACTGACATCTGTTTTGGAGCCAGAGAAAAAGCAGCTGAATGCTTTTAAATGCAAAGGAAAGCTTAGACAAGAAAGGAAACATGGTGTTCTGCGAGCACTTATGATGCATTTGGGATGTGTCATTGTAAATTATACCTACCAATTATTTGTAGTTGGTTGAAAGAGAATATGACATGCTAAACAGCAGTGATTGTCTTTTACTGTCATTCTAGCTATGTAGTTGATTTTTTCTACAGCGTGACAATCTCCGAATGTGGGCAAACCCTGGAGCCTAATGCTTTTTAAGAAGAATCGTTTTAAAAGGTTGTGAGGCGGGAGCCCCCTCCCATTAGAACACTCTTTTATCTATGTTGTGCTTCTGTTCTGTCTAGATTCCCGGTGAAAGCACGTGGGCATTAGTCACCAAAAAGAGTAGATGGTTTTATGTAATGGCAGGTTTGATTTAATGACTAAAAATTCCTTAGCTAGTGCCTTACCCTTCATCACTCAAAGTACTTTCTTAGCACATGTTGACGAGCTCGGTGTGCAAAGGCTGCTTCTGTGTTCCCCTGGGTTTCTCTTCGAACTTCCTACTGTGCTTTATTATATGACAGGCCCCCGATGTCTCGTAGACAGGGCTCAGATTGGAACCAAAAAAGCGTAGGCACCCGAAAAACGTAGCCCATATTCGTCACTCGTGACCTTTCATGAAACATCCCTTGTTTAGGGGATGAATTATTGCTGAAATCTCTCAGGAATTAAAATGCATAAAGTAGGTAGGGCCAGTAACATTTATCAAAGCATTGGTTCTTACCTGTTCATTTCCACTTCATTAAGAGTAGCAGGCGGAAGACACACTAGAATGTAGACGCTTTCATGCAGACCCTGCAGACGGGGCTTCTCTGATTCTGCAAAGAGGAGAAGGCGGGGACTTGTGACCTCGAAGGTAGTGGTCAGTGTATGGACAATGAAATCTTAGGCTTTTTTGTCTTAGTCCTGCATGCCTTCTGGGAAAGGTAGGGGATGTGAAGGTAGGTGATGCATTTATGGCTTGATCTGCAGTCTATTGGCCTCATTTTGTTCTTGGCGCTTGGCTTGCAATTTGTCAACTCCACTCTGGAGCCTTCAGGTCACAGGTGATGGTTACTAAATGGAGACCTACCTCTCCAAAGCCAGAAATTCCCCACCCCCCCCCAGCTGTCTGGCACCTCTAAATGGGCATGTAGGCATTGCTATGAATTTGCCTCCTTCAAACAGTGAAGTTGACTTGGCCTAGGGCCTCAAGCCCCTTCACTTCTCACAGTGAGATAGTAAGCTCCAGAAGTAGTAGTTCTTATCACCCACATCGCATTACTTCCCCACTACGGAAGAACTTTAATGTCTCACTGCCAGAGCTCTCAATGTTCAAATGAGTGAGTGGATTATTAGGTGGGTCCATGGGATCATACTGCTTTCCAAAGTGGATTTAGCTGAAAATCACTTTTGAAAGCCATGTTGTACAATAATAATGTTTTTCTTCTCATAAATGTAATACATCTTTTAACTTAATTTAGTTTTTCAGATGGATACTTGTATCGCAGATTCCTCACATTCGAATATCCCCCACACACCAGACACAAACTGGAATTATTTTCATAGCAGTGCTCCTGCGCTGCTAGGTGGCAACGTGTAGCTCTGTGTTGGTTCCAGGCTACCCTTAAAGTGATTGAACAGAGACGCATTTAAGCTTCACATCCTAGGTGCTTACATCAGTTCCTTAGTTTCCGTGCCTTCCTATGCAGATCCGGAGTTCCACTCCCTATTTTCTCAGATTTTCAATAACTTCTAAAAGGGTTACATAGTGTGCTAGGGAATGATGCCCCCAACAAATAATATAGGTTTCAAGGCATATAGCAACTGCAAGACGCATATGTCAGTCACAGACCTGCATCACCTTTGCTTTTCAACATCTTCATGATATCTTTACCAGAACTGATCTATGATTTCCATCTCGCATGCTACAACTATGCAGATGACACACAAATACTACTTAAATTAGAATGCCACAAAAACATTGAAAACTCACAAATCTTCAGTTGCCTCAGAGCCGTTGATCAGTGGATGACCTGGAGCCATCTCAAACTAAATACCTCCAAAACAGAAAAACCCATACGTGGTGACTGGAAAAGTTATGACCGTCTGTTCGTCTGGCCTGACGATCTCGGACCACCTCCTCAATTATCCAAGGAAGTTAAAAACCTTGGAATCACCATGGATTCCAAGTTAACTATGAATGCCCAAGTGGACAAATTAGCACGAACAAGCTTCATCACCTTGAAGACTTTACGACGCATCTTCCCCCACCTCGGATTTCTACACAAGGTGCAAGCTACTATCTCGCTTGTACTATCCAAACTGGATTATGCCAATGGCCTCTACCATGGATCATCTCTATTATGAAAAAACGACAAAGTATCCGGAATTCCGCAGCCAGGCTACTATTACATGTAGAGCCGCAAGCCCACATCTCCCCTGCCTTGAGAGCACTACACTGGTCACCCGTTGCCAGAAGATGCACTTTCAAGCTGCCTTGTATCACCCACAAAGCTATACATGGAACAGGACCGCTTTTTATCAGAAACAAAATAACCAAATACATCCAACAAAGAAACCTCCGCTCAAGATTGGCACCCCGCCTTAGAACACCACCATACAAGAAAAAGACTATAGGTGGTACATCCTTCTCCGTTCAAGCAGCCAAACTATGGAATTCATTACCCCCAACTATAAGAGCCACAGATAACTTTCTTGTCTTCAGGAAACTACTCAACAGTTGGCTCTTTCCTTCATAACCATTATATTCAAAGAACTATGGACTGCATATGTCTATGTTGATAAATATTTTTTCTGATTATGTGTCTATTTCTAGTTATGTATAGTTCTTTAGAAAATATGTATCACTACTATGTCATAACAATGAAATACACACACACTCTTTAAACCTGTTTGACTAAGTATATTTACCCATGGTTCTAATAATGTAGTGTATGTACATATGTGTGTGTATTCATGTGTGTTTGTATGTGTGTGTGTATGTGTATATATATATACATATATATATATGTATGTATGTGTAATTGTTGTTTCTGTGCTTGGCATGTTCGTGGGTCATTGCATGGCTCCTGGGTGGGTTGTTATACTAGATATCTATGAATCCCTGTTCTCCTCTTATCACACTTATCTACCCATCATCATATGTCATGTCTCTATCAAACTATCCTCCATTCCCACTCTGACTCATTCCAAATCCTTTCTACTACTTTAATCTCCTAAATAACTCTGCCTAAGCTCTTCCCTCCGCTTCCACATCTAACTCACCAAACCTCACTCTACTACCATGACCTCCCACACAACCCTACTAAATTCTCCCTCATTTATCTCACCCTGCTACTATGCTCTCCCTAACCCTTCCATAGACTCTTCCCTCCTCCATCCACCTTTACTCATCCCAAGCCTTTGGGTTGAGTAAATGAGGGATATACTCCCAATTAACACTTCTGGATTTCTTTCCTCCTCCATTACTCCAGTCAATCTAGCTAACAAACTCTCATATCCGCGGCTCAAATGAACACATAATAATACTAAAACTGTACTCATTTTTCCCGATACTAATCCATCACTAATTCTTGTTGGGTTCCACGGTTCCAGGGTAGTGTGCTACTCACCAAAAAGCGCTTCAACGCCTCGTCAGGGGTAGTAAGCGCTATATAAATACTATTACAATACAATACAATACAATACAATAAGGTGTGTCTTTGGTGTCTGGACTTGAGTCAGCTTTAACTCGTGTGGTAAGTGTGCCCTTATGCTGCCGAAGCCCATCCGAGACTGGGAGGTGAAGTTGTATGTAGCTGAACACAAGGAGAAGTTGCAGTCTTCGTGTAGGTCCTGCTGTAAGTCATGGGCCTGGATGAGATCCCAGGGCTGCTTCCACAACCATTCAACTTTGCACTCAAAGTCCTTCAGTAAGTTTGAGTTGAAATGCATAAAAAAAGCTGAGCTGGACTCGACCCCATCACACCTCTTTGACTCCTAAGAGAAGGCACAAGGACCTCATGATGTTAGTTGCACTTCAAGATTACAGGTGACAGAACTGAGTCTGTTGATCCTGACACACCCTGAATTTACCAGGTCGTTTTCGACTCCACAGAAAATCAAGACCTTAAAAAAGTACGTTCTGAAAAATATTGCTGTTCCTTTGGCTTCATCTGACATGCCTAAAGTCCGCAGTATACAACAGGGCCTGAAATTGGGTTACAGCCTGCATGTTTTTCCCTGCCCTTTTGGGACCCATTACTGGGCCCGTACTAACTTTAATTAGACTTCCTCTCTGGCCTCATGATTCACATTGGTTCCTGTCACCCTGACACCAATATCAGACTCCAATGGACATCTGCCTAAGCTCAACTGATGATGCTACAAAATTACAAAAGCGCAACAGGTGATCATGGAACCTGACTCTGTATTTGTGCTGCTACCATGTTGCAACAATCAGTAGAGGTCCCATTATCTTTTTGTTTCTGACTATGATCCTGTGCCGGAGTACCCCCAGCATGTGTAATATGATGGTGAAATAGATTGCTTGCTCCCCCTCTTTATAGTGATAATGCCTTATACTAGGGTTTACTGATCTTCCTACTTCTATAGAGATAGAGCTTGAATCCCCACATGGGCCGCCAATTGAAGAGAGTGCCTCATTTGCAGCAGTGATCTGGAGGTTGGCTGGAGTACTAGTGTCACACCTACCCTCTACTGAGACCAAAACAAATGTTTTGACAGAGATTTTGCTCCCTTTGCCAGCCACATCTGAGCCCCTACTTCCAATTAATTATGCCCTCACAGATACTCTGATGGCTAATTGGTCAAAAACATGTTATTGCCAGCCTGTGCATTGGCACATTGTGCAACATAATAAGCCAGTGCCCGATGACTTAAATTTTCTCATCAAGCACCCCATTCCAGACAGCTTTATCGTGATGGCTTTGGCCTGTTAAGTGAATCTAAAATCATTTCTATCACTCCTCTTTATAGAGAATCCAAGAGGATTGCTGCGTTTGGCAAGAACATGTTTTCCTCTGGCAGTCTCGCACTAAGATCTGTACCATTGGACACGGATAGCAAGGTCTTGCTTCCAATCTTGGAAGTTGCATGATTGGCAGGATGTTGCCAAGTTTGTTATCTGTGCATGCTTGGGTACCACGGATTGCCTAAGCAGAGTAGTTGGTAAAAGTGTTGTCCTATGTAGACATGCCTAGATGAGGTCCACTGGAATCTCTGGTGACGTACAGGCTAAGGGTGGGCGGAGAATTCCGCTCTGCCTGTGGAGTTTGCAGAGTTTTCCCCACTCCAGGTGGAGTTCCCAAAAACTCCGCGAAGTGACGCAGAGTGGATTTTTTTCTCTTGCTTGCACTTGCCAATGTTAAGTTGGTGTGCATGAGTGAGAGAAATCACTAAATTGGCAAGTGCGAGCAAGATTTCTGAATGCGGGTCATAGGCCGCGACTGCTCACGATGAGAAAGCTGCTGATCGTGTTGAGGAAGTTGCTGCACAAGTAGAACATCTACTAAAGTGGCAAAAAGAAGTTAGTACCCTCTGGAGCTCCGAGTGATGCTGTTTGTGCTGATTTTACAGCATGAGAGAAACTCCTATGCTGAAAATCAGTGCAAACAGCCTGCCTTACCCAGACTCCGCCGCTCGCGGAACTCCTCGTAGCGCAGCAGAGTTTTTTCTGCACTTTGGGGAGTTAACGCTTAGCAGAACTCTGCAAACTCCACCCAGGCCTAATACAGGCCTCCCTAATGAACATTCCTTTGATGGGTCCAGCCTCTTTGGAGAGAAGGCAGATTCCCCTGTGGCACACTTTAAAGATAGCAAAGGTACAGACTGTCCTTGGGTTTACTGACCACTGCCAATTTCTGTATTTTTTTACAGCAGTTCAAAAGTGATTCCAAGGGACTGACATATAGACTGATACAGCCTGATGCACTTTAAGATGTCATCAGTGGTGTCATCAATGTTGTCATTTAAAATGCATAAGGGATGCAATATATAAGGTCATAAGCAGTGCATGATTGGGATGCAAGCTATAGTTAGTGCAGGAAATTAGCTGGTGAATTTCTGTGTTTTTTTAAGCATTAGTGGGGTCATTCCGACCCCGGCGGGCGGCGGGCGCCACCCGGCGGGCGGAAACCGCCCAAACACCGCCCCGGGGTCAAATGACCGCGGGGACCATTCTAACTTTCCAGCTGGGCCGGCGGGCGATCTTCAAAAGATCGCCCGCCGGCCCAGCGGGAAAGCCCCAGCAAAGATGAAGCCGGCTCCGAATGGAGCCGGCGGATTTGCTGGGGTGCGACGGGTGCAGTTGCACCCGTCGCGATTTTCAGTGTCTGCCAAGCAGACACTGAAAATCTTAATGGGGCCCTGTTAGGGGGCCCCACGACACCCGTTCCCACCAGCCTCTTCCTGGTGGTGTAATCTGCCAGGAACAGGCTGGCGGGAAGGGGGTCGGAATTCCCATGGCAGTGCTGCTTGCAGCGCCGCCATGGAGGATTCCTTTGGCCAGGGGAAAGCCGGCGGGAAACCGCCGGTTTCCCTTTTCTGACCGCGGCTTTACCGCCGCGGTCAGAATTGGCCAGGAAGCACCGCCAGCCTGTTGGCGGTGCTTCCGTGGTCGTTGGCCCTGGCGGTCAATGACCGCCAGGGTCAGAATGACCCCCTAGGTTTTGTGTTATTTCAGCACCTAAATATAAGCTGACTGAAACCTTTGTATTTTTCTGTGAATTTCTAAGTTTTTTTTAAATATAAGGTAAGATCTTATTACCATGCCTAAATATAACATAACTTTAACCATTTTTCAGTGAAATTAAGTATTTTAAAATTGTATTCAGCAAAGGCTCCAGCTGAGCATGGATGTCGGCTATACGCAGTGGAAAGTTAGAAGCAGGGCCTGGCCTCTGGTGGTAGCCAAGCCCCTGTTGTAAATCACCCAGCCTTTGGTTCACTGCAGGGCCTGACCTCTGGGCAGGCCCTGTACCCATCCCCCCATGGGAGGCGTAACCCCTACAGCTGCATACAGTGGGGTGTTGCTTGCAGGGCTTGGCCTATGGCCAGGCCCTTCACCCATTCCCTGATGCAGCTAACTTTCTGCTGCTTGCAGCCAAAGGCATGCTCAGCATGGGGGCAGGTCCAAAAACCTGGCATCCAGCCCAGCCCTGCGGTCAACTTTGCTGGAGGCTGCCAATCCCCAACTGTGCATGGTCTGGCCTCTGGTGTGCTACACCCCCTCCACATAAAACCTTTGGCCATGCACACTGGGTGTTGCCCCGGAGGCAGGCATTTAGCCAGGTCCTGCAACCATACTCTGATGGGCTGCCAACGCTCCCTTTGCAGCAGAGGTTGGAAGAAGGGCCCGTCCTCCAGCCAGGCTCTGCAGTCAACCCCATGTAAGCAACCAAACCCTGCTGTACGTGGCTTTTTAGATGTGCGCAGTGGGGGGCTTGTCGCATATCTAATCAGTTGTAGGCTGCCAACCCCTTCTATCCACTATCCACATATCATTTATAATTCGTTTTTAATCTTTTTACCGTTACTGTGATACTCTGAGTATACCAGAGTGCAGGCTTCACCCCACGATGTTGTGCAAGCTTCACCCATGAAGATTAGACTATACCTTGTCATGTAACAGTGAAGCCAGCTTTGCAACTTTCCTAGGAGTACTGCAATATCTCATGAGAGAGCCACGCTGGGTCCTGAGGGAGTACCACAGTACTGGGAGCTCAGGAGTTTGGTGGGAATCCCTTTAGGTACTAACAAATGACACTACTCCTGTGGTGTAGCAAATACCTGGGGGTTTATTGGATATTCTGTGGAGCAGGTGACATACAAATATTAGAAACCAGTCTTAAGAGGAGCCCATTTGGGACTTGTGCAGTGAGAAAAATGGCAAGTACCAGAGAAAAGAAGACTTGGGGGAGGGCCACAATGGGAATGTGTTCTATGTAGTCAGTACCCCTTTGTCATGCATGCATACTAGAGTGTTGAACCAGAGATGGATTATACTGAATCTTTGGATACCACACAGAGTGGTATGGTGTCCTGCGTACCTGTAGCATGGTGTTTCAGATGGGTCGCATCCATGAAGTCTAGATATCTTGGCACCAATATGAATAGTCTTTGTGTCAGCCTAGCCTGTAGTTGAATGGGGCACAACATACAGCGACAAAATGAGAATATATTACTGAATATGTTTCTGTTTGGGCTGAAACACGTTGGCGTATGAGGGATTCAGAGCCATTGAATTTCCGTTTGGCGTCCTGCTGAATTGTTTTTAATCAATGGTGAATTTAGGGTTGGGGTTATTCCCATAACCATTTTTAGCCTGAACTGGACCTCCACAATAGTATATATATATGTATATATTGCCAAATTCCAAGTGTTACATATAAAACAAAGAAAAGCCCACATTCACATCTATCATACAAGATCTTCTAAAGTAAGTTTCATAACTGTCCAGCAATACACAAAATAGCATAGGATGCAAGCACTTCAATCCATATGTACATGGAGTTCCTCATTCTGATTCAGTCCTCTAGGAAATATACTGTTCAGTTTGATCATATATTACAATTCCAATCTTCTCAGGATGTGCTCCCTGTCTCCTCCCTTCACATTCGGCCTCACCCAGTGAATCCCAAAGAAAGACATCTCATGAGAGTCCACCTTATGTACTTGATTATAGTGTCTTGCCACCGAATAACTCAAATGTGTAGTGTTTTAAGAAAGTAAATATTTGGCCTATCATGTATTTATGTATATTTTGCATCAAGTTGCTACAGTTTCATTTGCACTGGGGGTCGTTTGGGCCACATTGCTTATAATTAGCGTGAGTAATACTGTTATCTCATTTTTGGTGGGGAATGTATATAACTGCCTTCTGGCCTTCTGGCCTTCTGGTATTTTTATTGGGTTCCCATCTCAATCATGCAATGTGTGTTTACACCAATGAGTATGTGTAGCAATTTCAAATATTTTCTCATATCATAAAGTTTACATTTATTTTCTTTACGTTGCACATTTGATAGTAAGCCCCTCATTACAACCCTGGCAGTCGGTGATATAGCGGCGGTACTACCACCAACAGGCCGGCAGTAATAAATCTGAAATTATGACCACGGCGGAATCAACAAGTACCACGGTGGTAACCGCCAACAGCCAGGCGGAAGACAATGTTCCGCCCACAGTGATATGACAAACCTATTCGCCACCTTTTCCGGGGCGGTGCTAACAACATCAAAAGCATGGCGGAAACAATTCACAGAAGGGAAACAACTCACCTCTGGAGACTCAAGGAAGAACCACGTTGGCATGGAGCCCGAGTTGCATGTGTTCCCTATGCTCTTCTACGCACTGCACAACTATGAACACCAACGCTGGCGAAGACGACCACGGTGAGTACTACCACCTAGCACACAAGGGAGGGAGAAAAAAAATGAGTGACACATACACGGAACACCCCCACCCCAATATCATACACACAACCAGATGCAGTAACATTACATATTCACCCCGTACTCCTCAGGAATAATGAAAGGACAAAATGAATTGAAGAAAGTGACTGTAATAAGATAAAATAGCATAAATATGTGCACCCCAAACAACAGTATATACATATTTACAAATGTAGGGACACTGCCCAGTCCTCAATGTCCGTGGGATACAGGGCAACATCACATAGTCCAGTGCCCCACCTCACTCCTGCAACAACACGGAGAGAACACTGCAGGGGCATCAGGTTGAAAATAGCCAGGCACCTCAGGGGGACCTGGAATGGGGGGGCACCTCAGCCGGAAGATGGTACAACACCACTGGTCCTGGAAGGGGCAACATGCCAATTACTCAGTCCTGGGGAGTGCACAGCCACAGTCTGTCAAGTGGGTGACTTGCCAACAGGTTCTGGAGGGGGCATTGTGCCCAGTGAGCTTCATCCTGGGGAGGATGGGGCGATTGGATGGCTCCTCCACTGGTTCTGGAGGAAGCATTGTGCCCAGTGAGCTTCATCCTGGTGAGGATGGTGTAAGTGGATGGCTTCTCCACTGGTTCTGGAGAGGGCATTGTGCCCAGTGAGCTTCATCCTGGGGAGGATGGGGTGAGTGGATGGCTACTTCCACTGGTTCTGGAGGGAGCATTGTGCCCAGTGATGCTGATCTTGGGGAGTGCAAGGTCACAGTCTCTCAGCTGGGTGTCATACCCACATGATTTGCAGGGGCCAGGCTGCATAATAGCCTATGGAGGCAGGACAACACACTGTCCGCCAGCGTGATGGCTGTTCAGTGGTGGCAGTGGTGCTGCTGCTGTTGAGAGTGGTCGGGGGAGGCTCCAGCCCTTCCCCTGCAACCATGGGCGATGCCCACTGGGGCTGCTGCTGCTAGAGGTGGTGCAAGCAGTGGTGGGGGGAGGCTCCAGCCCTTCCCCTGCAGCCTTGGTTGGCTGCCCACTGGGGCTGCTGCTGCTGGTGGCAGAGCTGGTGGCAGTGCTAGCAGTAGTGGTGGAGGCTCCAGCCCTTCCTCTGCAGCCTCAGATGGCTGCCCATTGGGGCTGCTGCTGGTGGCGGTGCTGGTGGTGGTCCTAGCAATGGTGGGTGGAGGCTCCAGCCCTTCCCATGCAGCCTCGGATGGCTGCCCACTGGGGTTTCTGCTGCTGGTGGCGGTGCAGGCAGTGGTGGGGGAGGCTCCAGCCCTTCTCCTGCAGCCTCGAATGGCTGCCCACTGGGGCTGCTGGAGATGGTGGCAGTGCTGGTGGCAGTGCTGGAAGTGGTGGGGGGAGGCTACAGTCCTTCACCTGCAGCCTCGGATGGCTGCACTATCATGGTTGGTGGTGGGGGCTCCGACTGAGTCCCTGCACCAGGGCCCTTGTCTCTACTGCCTGCTGTTGCAGGCCCCTTGCCCTTCCTTCCTGCAGCTGGGGCTGCCTCCTTGCCCTTCCTTCGTACAGCTGGAGTTGCATCCTTGCCCTTCCCTGATGCACTTGGGGCTGACTCCTTGCCCTTCCTTGATGCACTTGGGGCTGGCACCCTGTCTATCTGGCTGGCTGGTGGCCGGGACCCTTTCCCAGATGGAGTAGTTGGGGACACTACTGTGCCCGTGAACTGGGTGGCTGAGGTGCTTGCCTGGGTTTTGACGGCCCTGACGTGAGGGACGGGGGGGTTTAGGGAAGAGATCAGTGGTCATGAGGAAAAGTTTCTTAGGGACATTGGGGCGGCAAGAGGGAGAAGGTTTGGGAGTAGAGAAAGAGGGAGTGGTTGTAGGAGGTGTCTGTCTGCTGTGTTTGGGTGCAGATGCATGGGATGAATGCTGTTGTGAGGTGGTTGGCTGTTGGGTGTCTGAGTGCTTACTGTGTACTTTGGGAGGAGGGGGCACAGACACAGTGGGAGAGGACGTAGGTGACGTGCATGGATGTGGGGGTGGTGACTGCCAGTGAGGGGTGTGTACTGATAGGAGTGCTGGTGATGGAGGTAGTGGATGAGTATGTAGTGCATCCAGGTGTGAGTGTAGACGCAACTGGGAGGGAGGTGAAGGACGAGGAGGAGGGGGACACAGTGGAGGCAGTGGATGTTGGTATGTCTGATTCTGGATGGTGTTTGTGTGAGTGCCTGTGGGATGAAGTATGGTGCTTGTTTTTGCCATGTCCACTCTTGTGTGTTGTCCTGGGTGCCAGCTCATCTGTATGTGTGCCTGGGATGGGTTGGGGTGGAGGAGAATGGGTTTGGGTAGATCAAGTTGGAGGGGGGAGGACTGAAACAGGGACAATTGCTGCAATCAGAGAGGAGGCCAGAGCCTGGATTGATCTCTGTTGGGCAGCCAAGCCAGTGTGAATGCCCTCCAGGAATGCATTTGTTTTTTGCATTTGGGCTGCCAACCCCTGGATGGCATTCACAATGGTTTACTGCCCTACAGAGATGAATCGCAGGAGGTCAATAGCCTCCTCACTCAGGGCAGCAGGGCTAACTGGGGCAGGGCCTGAGGTGCCAGGGCAAAGGAGATGCTCAAACTCCTGGGTGAGTGGGCACGGGAGACTCGAGGGGCTGCTGGGAGGGCGGAGCTGGTACGGGGGTGGCGGCTGTACCTGTAGTTTGGGTGGGCACAGAGGTGTCCGCCACCACCAGGGAGCTTCCATCGAAGGAGGTACCCGTGTCCGAACTGTCCCCTCCACTGTGGTGCTCCCCTCGCCCTCCGTCCCACTTGTGCCCTCACCGTCGGTAGACTCGGCCTCCTGGGTACTGTGGGATGCAGCTCCCTCTGTCGCCGGTGCCTCTGCTCCTCTGCCAGATGAAGCTAATGCACATAAGGACAGGGTGACAAAATAAAAAGGGGGGAAGAGACAAAGGATACACTTGGTCAATGGTGCACACAACACCACCGTTGGCGTACACAACACACTCACACACAGGGAACAGCCCTACGCATTAGGTAATGCCCTACCAACAACAATGCTAGTCACCAACCCATGGATAGGGGGCACCTAACGCCAATTGCAGCATACCTGTGACCCACAGAGCTCTGCCCAGTAAGAATGCCTACTAGCTTGGTTGGAGGACTTTCACATCAGAACCTTGCACAACATGGGACCTACCCTTCAATGCCAGGCCTGTGCAAGGGGCATCCACAAGGCCCCCACCCCCCCACCCGGATACCACCCCCTCAGGCATAAGTAGTAATGAAGGGCACTGTACTCACCCGCTTCATGCTGCTGTGATGCCCCCAAGCGCCCATCCTGCTCCGGATAGGCCACTGCAAGTATGCAGGCCATCAGGGGGGTCAGGGTTCGACGGGCACCCCTTCCTCGTTGGGAGGCCATCCCCAGCTGGACCTCCGCCGTCTTCCGCGCCCAGTGTCTCAGGTCCTCCCACCATTTCCGACAGTGGGTGCTCCACCTGCCGTAGACCCCCAGGGTCCGCACGTCCTTGGTGATGGATTGCCATATACCCTTTTTTTGATGGGCGCTGACCTGCAGAGGAAATACACACAGGGAAAGGTATAAGTCACACCGTCCTGCCTGTTACACTCATGGCCCACCATACCGCTTCCCATCCCCTTACATACAGACATGGCCCAGCATGCATGCAGGCAGCACGCTTCCCAGGGCCCAACCACCCACCCTACCTACATGAGGCCTGCACACACAGCACTCCATGCATTCACGCCCCATGCACAGTACACACGGTGTACTCACCTGTTGGTCTGGAGGCCCATACAGCAGTCGGTACCTGGGTAGGACCCCATCCACTAGTCTTTCCAACTCCGCCAAGGTGAAGGCAGGGGCTCTTTCCCCAGTGACTCGAGCCATGGTCGGTTCCAGACACAGGTCACAGCAGCACATGCAGTGTAGGTCCTCTCCTGTTGAAGGTCAGGTAGCAAGTGAGTAACCAGATAGAAAATGGCAGTCATGTCAGCGGCCGTGTGTACCGTCACCGCTGGCGTCCATCACCATTGGCCATTGTAACCCATAGGGCCAAATGATAACCAATGAGGAGTTGCACGGCGGTTCGCGAGCGCCTCCTGCAACGGCGCACAACGTCAGTGGAATTACCTCATTTCCACCTGTCCCTCCATACAGGACAGGCGGATGCCATTTCAGGGAGGTGGGCAGGCCATGGATCCTAACTGCATCACAGTACACTAATACACATTATGGACATATCCCACAACATTAATGTCACAATCACAAAATGTATTGCTCTAAGTGGTTATAATGTACCGATAATGACCAACTACTCACTCCTTTGCCCCATAGATTGCTACCGCTGCGGATGAGTAGGAGATGGAGACACCCCTCCGTGTACAGACCCCTTGTGTACTTGGCAACAATGGAGGACAGGCACATTATCCTCATCTACAAACTTGACAGAGCTACAGTCACGGAGCTGTGTGCCCAACTGGAGCCTGACCTGACCTGATATCTGCTATCCGTCACCCTGCTGGGATCCCCCCTCTTGTGCAAGTGCTATCAGTGATCCATTTCCTGGTAACTGGCTCCTTCCAAGTGACAGTGGGCTTGGCAGCAGGAATGTCACAGCCTATGTTCTCAATAGAGCTGACCAGAGTGTTGTCTGCCCTGATAAAACACATGTGTAGCTACATCGTTTTCCCCCAGGTGGAGGATTTGGCCACAGTGAAAGCTGATTTCTATGCTATGGGACATATCCCTAACATTATTGGGGCCATTGATGGAACACATATTGCATTTGTGCCCCTCCCCTGGCGAAATGAACAGGTGTTCAGAAATCGAAAGAGCTTTCTCTCCATGAATGTGCATGACAAGTGCAGAGGAACATTACAATGAGGCACATGGGTGAACAAGAAGAATTATTGAGAGGACCTTTGGCCTCCTGAAAGCCAGGTTTCGCTGCCTCCATCTAACTGGTGGATCCCTGTGCTACTCACCCAAGAAAGTCTGCCAGATCATCGTGGCATGCTGCGTGTTGCCTTCCGTCGCCAGTAACCTTTTCTGCAGGAGGAGGAGGCTGGAGATGGCCATGTGGCAGCAGTGGACCCTGTGGACAGTGAAGAAGAGGAGGATGAGGATGAGAACAACAGAAGTGCAATTATTCATCAATAGTTCCAATGAGACACAGGTAAGAAAGTGTTGATATACATATAAATGACGGTTTGATGTAGGACATTGTCACTGACAGGCTGTGTATTCCTACTTCTATGCCCACTCACTGAACCCTTTGGCATCTCTTTTTGCAGATGTTGGTGCCCCACTATTGCTCCTGGTGTGTACAGTGCAGCCAACTACAGGTCTTTCCAAGTAAACATTACTGTACACTTAAATTGCATTCTTTGTACCTTTGTTAAACAAATACATTTAGACAAATCTGACATACACCATACTTGTGTTACATCAAAGTGTGATTATTGCAGTGCTGTGAAGAAGAGGGGGTAGTGCAATGGCTGGGGTGATGGTGGAGGAAAGTCCAGGATACAGCCCAGTCTATTTGTATCACAGGTGCATTGTCCAAGGGGGCAGAGGAAGGGGAGCAATGGCAGTTCAAGGTGGACAGGGTGACAGAGTGGGACACAAGGGTGACAATCAGGAGAGTCTCATTTCCTGGGGGGGACTTGGCAATAGTCTCTGGCTTCTGCCTGGATCGCAGGGAACATTTGCGGGGTGGTCTGTTGGTCCTGTGGCGGGGCCTCCTGTCCACTAGCGGCAGCGGAGGTGGAGGGCTGTTCGGTGGTTTGGCTACTGGCAGGGGCCCGCTGGTGTGACATTGACTCCCTCAAAGTGTTGGCCATGTCTGCCAGCACCCCTGCATTGGTGACCAGGGTGCTGTTGATGTCCGTCAAGACCTCCCTGATCCCCAGGTACTGTCCCTCCTGCAGCTGCATGTTCTCCTGCAACTTGTCCAGTATCTGGCCCAGCAAATCCTGGGAATGTTGGTATGCTCCCAGGATCGCTGTGAGTGCTTCCTGGAGGGTCGGTTCCCTGGGCCTGTCCTCCCCATGTCACACAGCAGTCCTCCCAGCTTCCCTGTTGTCCTGTGCCTCTGTCCCCTGGACCGTGTGCCCACTGCCACTGACACCAAGTCCCTGATCGTCCTGTGTTTGTGGGGTGGCCTGGGGTCCCTGTAGTGGTGGACACACTGCTGATTGGCGTGTCCTTGGAACAGAGGTATGGGCCTGCTGGGTGGGGGCTGTGGTGGTGTTTCCTGAGAGGGGTGGTGTGTGACTGTGCCTGGGTAACCGACTGTCCAGAGGTCCCTGATGGGCCAGGTTGGTCATCCAGATCCAGGTGACCAGAGCTGCTGTCAACACTGTGGGCCTCTTCTGGGGGGTGGGACTGGATGTTGCTGACACCTCTTTTCCGTGGACATTGGCAGTGGTACCTTTGGGGATGTAAATGCAGTGTTATTGTTTCTGTGTGTGACATCTTGTGCAGGGGTGGGTTGCCCTCTATGGTTGTTATTGCCCTGGCAGCTTTGCCTTCTCTGAGTTATTTGCTGGGCTAGGTGATTCTCCCTAGCGTGCATGCTGTGGTGATAGGTGTCCATGCAGGTCTGTGATGGGTGTCCATGCATTGGGGGTGCATGCAGGGCTTGGTATTGGGATGAGTGAGTCATGATGGTGGGGTATGTGGGAGGTGGTGGAGTGATGGGAGTGAGGGTAGGGGTGGGGGTATGTGATGGCATGCAGGTAGGGTGGTGATAGTAAGAGAAAGTTGACTTACAAAAGTCCAGTCCTCCTCCTCCTCCTGCCAGGCCCTCAGGATGCATGATTGCCAAGACTTGCTCCTCCATCCATGTTTTTAGTTGTGGGGGAGGAGGTGGGGGTCCACCGCTAGTCCTCTGTACAGCGAGTTGGTGTCTTGCTGCAATGGAACGTACCTTCCCCCGTAGGTCCTTCCACCTCTTTCTCATGTCATCCCTTGTTCTGGGGTGCTGTCCCACAGCGTTGACCCTGTTCACAATTCTCCGCCATAGCTCCATCTTCCTAGCAATAGATATCTGCCGCACCTGTGATCCAAATAGCTGTGGCTCTACCCGGAGGATTTCCTCCACCATGACCCTTAGCTCCTCATCTGAGAACCTGTGGTGTTGTTGTGGTGCCATGGGTGTGGTGTGAGTGGTGTGCGTGAGGTTGTGAAGGGTGATGTGTTGGGGTGTGTGATGGAAGGCGCGTGGGTGGTGCATGGGTGATGGTGGTATGTTGCTTGTCTGTGGTCTTGCTATCTCTCTTGTGGCACTTGTTTGTAGTCTTAAAAGGTTGTGGGTAATGTGGGTGTGTGTTTTATAGTGGTGTGGGTGTGGTGTGTGTATGAGTGTCAGGTGTGTGCTATTCAATGACCAATGTGGTGTTGTATTGTATGTGTGTGTGTATTTTGAGCGCGGCAGTATGTACAGCCAATGGTTTACCGCCATTGAATGTCCACCGGAGTTTTTCGTGGGTCATAATGTTGTGGTCAATGTTCTGTTGGCATAACGGTGTGGGTTTTGCTACCGCCAGTTTATCACTGACCTTTGGGCTGGCGGACTTGTGTGTGTGGCTGTATAGTGACAGATTGGTATGTGTGTGTGTCATAAGATGGTTGGCGGTTATCCGCCGCAGCAGCGTTATGTTGGCAGCAGTTGTCATGGTGGTAAGTGGGATTTACAGCCAATGTCATAATGGGGGCCTAAGTGGATCAGAGTGGATTAGAGTGTCTGGTGATTTCAATACAGCCTTTTTACCACCTCTATGCATGTTTCGAGGATATTTTAGAGGGAATTTGGGCACTGTATTTTGAGGTTACGGCTTTGACAAAGACCTGTTGGTTGAAACGTGTCTGCCACTTTAATTAAATTTCATAGATGGCATATCCTGGAGTGCAGGCTTTTCCTTGTTTTATATGTGACACTTGGAATCTGGCAAAGTCTAAGTGGGTCCTGCCCGGCACCGATCCCGATAGGCGGAAGCAGTCGGAGGAACAGCAGGGACGCCTTGGAATGAATATATATGAATATATATATACATACACATGTGTGTGTGTGTGTGTATATATATATATATATATGTACAGACACACGTGTATATATATAGATATATATATTTATATAGAGGAAGATGCAGGATCACAAGAAAACAACAGCCAGCCAGGTCAAAAATCTGGATCCCAAAGGATATAATGAGTCACTAGAAAATGTAATATCCAAGAAAGAAGTGACTCAAACGCGGGAGCATTCACACAATGTCAAAATAAACAATCATTGCACAACTCCATTGGGTCAGCTGCCTTTTTTGACTATTCGACTAGGATAAAGGATTTTGGGTGATATATATTTATATATATATTTGTGTGTGTGTGCGTGTGTTTGTAGTGTGCTTTTCATGAATTTATGTAAATCTGTTTGTAAGAAATCAGCATTTAAAGAGATGCATTCCAGGTTGGCTTAACTGTTATTTTACTAATCCAATACTGTCCCTGGAGTGGTAAAAGGCTTTTGCCATTTTGCAGCTTGGCATAGATGGCACTATGCTAGTCGTTTTATAAAGACTTTGCTGTAAAAATGACAAAAGGCTTTGAGGCTTCCTAGGTCAGCGTGGATGGCACTGTGCTAATCCTAAGCTTGAAAATTCTGCTAGAAAAACAGACATTGGAGGTGAGCAGACTCAGAGTGTCAATTGTGTTGTAGGGTGCTCTATAAGCTGCTCTCTGCCTAAACCTATGAACTGTCCAGAGTTCCTTGCATACTGTTTTGTGTAATTTATGCAGCACTCGAAGTCTGAATGAGTATTGTTTTGACTTGTACTGGGTGTTCCCTTGTGTTCATACAAAGCTATAACTCTCTGATGAGCGCTAACTAGAGCATAACATGTGTCAGGGGTTGCTTTTATCCATTCCAGGTTGGTTAGGCTGGTATTTTACTAATCCAAAACTGTAATACTGTGACTGGAGTGGTAAAAGGTTTTTGTCATTTTGCAGTTTAGCATGGATGGCACTATGCTAAAAGACTTTGCTGTAAAATTGGCAAAAGGCCTTGTCCCTTTCTAGCTCAGCATGGATGGCACTGTGCTAATCATATGCTTTAAAACTCTGCTAGAAAAACTGGCATTTGAGGTGAGCAGATTCAGAGTGTTGCTGTTGTTGTAGGGTGGTTTATATAAAAGAGTGGCTCTTTGCCTATCTGAGCCCAACATGCACGCCTGAGGTGGAGCAATTGACAGGGCCATGTCGTTGAAAACACCTAGATTATCTCAGAAATTTTAAGGCAGGAAAAATCAAACTTTCTAAAAGTGTCATTTTCAAAATGGTAATCTAAAATCCACCTTTAACCTTAAGGAGGATTTTAAATTACAATTAATTTGAGATCAAACATGACATTTCTACCTGCTGTCAATCAAAAGTTAGCACATATTAAATGCAATAAGGTAAACCAATTTAGTTCTATGGGAGAGGTTATCCTGACAGTAGTGTAATACAAATTTAGTAGTTGATCACTACCAGGGAATGTAAAATTTAAAAACACATGTCCTACTTTCTAAATATAATGCATTCTGCCCTACGGGCCCTTAAGGCCTACCTTAGGGGTCGATTATGTGTATTAAAAAGGAAGATTTAGGCCTGGCAAGAATTTGTTGTGCCAGGTCAAGTTGGCATTTTGAAATTGCACTGCAGACTGCAATGGCAGGCCTGAAACATGTTTTAAAAGGCTACTTTTAGTGTTTGGTACAATGAGTACTGCTGCCCACTAGTAGCATGTATTTTACAGGCCATGGGTACCCATGGTGCCATATATGAGGGATGTACAAGTGAAGTAAATGTACCAATGTGGTGTAAGCCAATTGCACCATGCTTTAGGGGAAGAGCACAAGCACTTTAGCACTGGCTAGAAGTGGTAAAGTGACAGAGTCATAAAAGCCAACAAAAATGGGTTCAGAAAACAGGAGAAGAGAAGGCAAACGGTTTGGAGGTGACCCTGCAGAAACAGCCAAGTGCAACTATTGTTTTACTGGAAACTATTCAGCTAGGTACTTGTAGACCTAATTTGCCATTTCTCTATAGTACTAATGTGCATATTCTTATGCAACAAGTAGATAATGAAGAATCTTTGTTAAATCACCCACCTTAAGTAGATATGATGCTCCTTTTAGTGTTGAATAAGAAACTTAAGGACTCTCTAATCATCAATGAGATCAGCAACTTATTAAACTTCAAATATCTTTCTAAAACAGTGTCTTATCTGACATAGACTTTTAAGTGAAGGTTTCACATGTATACATTAGCCAAAGATAAGGCTTGGACAACCAGGCCCACTGGACAACCCCCTGTACAATATGTAAAGACACACTAAACATGTTTCTCAAATGAGCAGAACGGTGTATTCCGTTTTAACAATGCTTACAATTATGCAGCAGCTTGATTTTTTTTTAACTGAGCCTATGGAAATAAAATGTGCACTTTATAAATATACAGTTTATATAGAACTTCTTTATAGCACTACATGAGAAGTCTTTAGCATTAGTATGTAAACAGAAAGCTACAGGTAAACAATGTATTGTAAGCAGAAGCTTTAATTTACACATGTGCTGGTGGCAGGCCTTTGAATTAACTGACAATCTATCTGATACATAACTCACTAGTGGCACCCAGGCTCTGTCTTGTTCAAATGAAGTACTGCTTTCAATTAAAACTTCAAAGGTATCGGTGAGGTGGTTGATAGCAGCACAGCACTATTAATGTGCAGAGCTCTATCCCAAGCGGCTCTGGCCGAGATGCGCTGACAGTCATCTCAGCATGCCGGAGACCAGGTGGATGTTCAGGAACCTTATGTACCTGATGCTGGTGATGTGGGGGGCTCCCATTACTTTCTGGGGCACACAGATCTCATCCACGGTTGGCCGACTGCCTGAGGCACAATTTGGCCACAGAGTCCACAGATATTCCCACTGATGATTCTTCTGAACAGAGCAGAGTGAGCAGAGCCATTTTGGTGGTGTGTGGAAGGATGTTTGGGATCTCCTGCAGCAGCTCTCCGGATTGAGAGCTGTGAGCAGCAGTTCCCGGCCCTATGGAGGGGGAATAATGTCTGGAACCTAAGGCAGCTCTTCCACTTTCTGAGACTCAGATCAAGTCAGAGACTTTCTTGTTTCAGGCAGACTGTCCTGTTCAGAAATGGGTGGACTTGGTTTCCCAGAAACCAGTGTTGTAACTCTAACGTAAATGTAATACTAAATTGCAACAGGGAGAAGCATTGTCGGAGGTCCAGTCAACTGCCTGCGATATTGTTGCAATAGCTTTCCTGGCCGCTCTCTACTGTTGAGTGGCTGTCGTGTAACTGGGTTGAGTGACTTTCAACTGTCTGTCTGTACCTCTGGCTTAGCGTGTTGTTAAGGTCAGTCCTCAGCCTTGAGGCATTAAGGATGCCTTCAAAATTAGTTATTATTGGGGGAAGCTCCCGCTGTCCAAATACTAACAGCCCACAGATCATGGGGAAAAAGAGACCACAACGAGGCATGCCGAATGCCAGCCAGATTAGCAGCCAGAGGGGGATACTGCCATAGAACCCACAGCAAAAGCGGTGGCAACATTATCGTTCCAAAGACCTACCGCTGAGAGTAACAAATCACAAAGTCTTGATAAAGGTGGCCATTATGACCCTTACAGTCTTCTGACTGCCAGGGCAAAGGTGACGGTTTCACCGCCAACAGGCTGGTGGTGAAGACCGCCACATCAGGAGTGTGGCGGGTTGGCCTCTGCCAACCCACCAGATCTCCACTCAAACCGCTATGGTGGTCGGACCTGCTGGGCTGAAGATGAGCATCTCCGACCCATCTGTCCACAGAAGCTGCCTTTCCACCAGGGTTTCCGCAGCGGTAACACCTCCACAAAACCCTGGTTGAAAGGCTACCGTGACATGGAATTTCTTCCCTGTCACCGGTAAACGACTCTCCCCCCTCCCCCCAGCAAGTACAAAACTCCCTCACCCCCTCCAGGTACAGCACCCCGCCCCCCTCAAGGTACAGCACGCCACTCGCCCCTCCCCGCATACATGCACACAGACACCCTGAAGCACCATGCATACACTCATTCACCTACACTTACATACACGCATTCACTCACACACATCCATTCTCGTATTCACATCTTCACTCATACACGTATTCAACCATGCATGCACATCTCCATCCAAACATGCATACACACACACCCATACATACACGCATGCACACACCATCCAAACACACATACGCACACCCATACATACATGCATGCACCCACGCAAACGTGCATGCACACAGCCATACATACACGCATACACAGACACAGACAAACATGCATACACACATGCAGACAAACACCCATACACACATGCAGACAAACACCCACTCGCTCACACAACACCCCCCAGCCTCCCATCCCCCTCCTCTGTCGGATGATCGACTTACCCGGTCCGGGGAGAAGGTTGTCGGGCAGGGAACAGGAAGGGGTGCTTCCACCTCCGGCAGCGCCTCCCCATCAGGACACCGCCACGCAGTATTATTGCACATAATATGGTGGGCGGTGTCCTTCTGGTGGGGCGGGGCTGGTAGTGGAACCGCCCATGCACCTTTGCCCGCCAGCATGACTACTGCTGGATTTCTGCCCAAAGTGTGGTGGAAATCCAGCAGTACCCATAATATGGTGGGCAGAATACCGCCAGCACTGGCGGTCTTCTGGCACAAGCAGCTTTGGCGGTCTTCAAGGAGGGCCTAAGTCTTAGAAGCCATCTCGAGCCAAGTGGATGCTGGGGTGACAGATCCTCCATCTGCACTAGGCACCTTATCATCCTCCCAGCTGACCCTGGATCAATATATCTCTCATCTTCAGTCAGGAGTTCATACAATAGTGGGGGAATGAAGATTGAGTGCCCATGGGGGGCCACCTTACACCGTTATTGAGGCAGCCACCACCAGCTCAGGAGAATTGTAAGGCAGTAGAAGCAGACGCAAGACAGCGTGGCCCAGGCAGTCTCATTGTAGAGCAACAAAATCAATTGTATTGCAGGTACATAGTTCATTGGAACTCCCTGAGACCTTTCTTTCCTTATATGATTCTGGAAGCTTGTAGGTCTCTGAGTCTTAATCAGAAGACAATCAAGTGAAAGAGATTGCTGCGATAGGCATTCTAAAGGATTGGTTGGCAGTCAGAGCCAGTGGCTTGGGGGTCGCCTGACTCTGAATGGTAGTGGATGGGAGGTAAGGGATGCCTCCATCACAGTGCCTGGTTGCTCAAGATTTTACACAGGAGGTTCTGGATCCTGTATTAGCACCAGAAGATGAGTTGCTGTGGGACCCCTGACTACACCGAGCTCGCTCCAACAAACATCTCCCTCCCCTGGCCCTAGACATGGGCCCTGTTCCATCACAGGCCAGCGGTGGCAGAGCTCTGGCCTCATCTGTGCCCCTGCCACTGCTTTCACTGAGTTAGACTCTCCAACCTTAGCTGCTTTCTATGGGCTCTTGCAACAACACTGGGAAGAGTATCATGAGGACTCACTCACACTTAAAACTACCCATCTAAAGACATAAGTGGTTCTTAGGAAACTGTCTATGAATTTGGACAATCTCAATTCACAACTTGGTAAAGTAGAAAAGGCACAGGTGAGTCTTCAGACCACTGCCGGAGAGGTTAAATCACAATCTTCACAGCAGCTGATTATGTTTTCATCAAGGGGCAAGGATCTTGAGAACCGGTCCCAGCGTAATGACCTTAGGGTACTTGGTGTCCGAGAAGAGGTTGAAGGGGGTGATTCTCGTGGCTACATAGTTTGCCTTTTCAGGGAGTGCTTTCCTGCATTGAGGGATTGGGATATGAACAGTATGATCTAGAGATCCCACCGATTTCTATTCCATTTGCCCTGGGAGGGGTCATCACTTAATTTCCTGCGGGCATTCTTGAAATACGTGGGTAAGTCTTTGCTGTGCCAAGAGATCTTCAAGGCTGCTTGCCCAAAGTCTCTGATCAAAGCCTCTGGAGTCAAGTTCTTTGTCCGTTCAGACTTCTGCCACAAAACTTTGGTTAGGTGATGGCAGCTGAGGTAGCCCATTCCTGTGCTTCAAAACCATGGGGAAACGGCCTCACTATTGGAACCAGCTATTTTGTGCATGAAGTATGAGGGGTGTAGGAAAGTGCCCCTTTGGACATGGTCACCCTCACATTTTGCTCACTGATACTTAGCTTTTTCGACTGAGGTGCACTTGGTCACTTCCAAAGAGGTCCCCAGTGCTCTTTCACTAAAACAAGGTCAAATGTGTACAATTGGCACACTCCTATACCTTTGTAAGTCCCTAGTAAATGGTACCCCTCATAACTACGGCCTGGGTACAGGACAGGGTCTCTAAGGGCCACAGCATACATTGTGCCACTCTGAGGGACCCCCCCCTTAAAACAGGTTGCACACAGCTGCCATTGAAGACTGCGTGTCCTCGTGCAAACCAGGTGAAAACATGACATGGAACCCTCATTGTGTGCCATGCCTCACTCACTGCATCTAAATATATTTAAGACAGCCCTACAGCAGCCTTCAGAGCCCTTAGGCAGGGTGCATTATAATTGATGTGAGGACATATCTGGATGAGCAGATATGCCCCTGTGATGTCTAATTCAATTACTGGACATTGCAGGTGAACAGGTAAGCCATCTGTTGAGTGGCTGTTGTGTAACTGGGTTGAGATGCTTTCAACTGTCTGTCTGTAACTCTGCCTTAGGGTTTTGTTAAGGTCAGTCCTCAGCCTTGAGGCATTAAGGATGCCTTCAAAATTAGTTATTAGTGGGGGAAGCTCCCCCTGTCCAAGTACTAACAGCCCACAGATCATGGGGAAAAAGAGGCCACAACGAGGCATGCCGAATGCCAGCCAGATTAGCAGCCAGAGGGGGATACTGCCATAGCACCCACAGCAAAAGCGGTGGCAACATTATCATTCCAAAGACCTACCACTGAGAGTAAGAAATCACAAAGTCTTGATAAAGGTGGCCATTATGACCCTTACAGTCTTCTGACTGCCAGGGCAAAGGTGGCGGTTTCACCGCCATCAGACTGGGGGTGAAGACCGCCACATTATGAGTGTGGCGGGTTGGCCTCTGCCAACCCACCAGATCTCCACTCATACCGCTATGGTGGTCGGACCTGCTGGGCTGAAAATGAGCATCTCCGACCCGTCTGTCCACAGAAGCTGCCTTTCCACCAGGGTTTCCGCAGCGGTAGCACCACCACGAAACCCTGGTTGAAAGGCTACCATGACATGGAATTTCTTCCCTGTCACCGGTAGACGACTCCCCCCCCCTCCCCCAGCAAGTACAAAACTCCCTCACCCCCTCCAGGTACAGCACCCCGCCCCCTCAAGGTAAAGCACCCCACTCGCCCCTCCCCGCATACATGCACACAGACACCCTGAAGCACCATGCAAACATTCATTCACCTACACTTACATACATGCATTCACTCACACACATCCATTCTCGCATTCACATCAGCACTCATACACGTATTCAACCATGCATGCACATCTCCATCCAAACATGCATACACACACACCCATACATACACGCATGCACACACCATCCAAACACACATACGCACACCCATACATACATGCATGCACACATGAAAACACACATACACACACACAGACAAACACGCATACACACATGCAGACAAACACCCATACACACATGCAGACAAACACCCATACACACATGCAGACAAACACCCACTCGCTCACACAACACCCCCCAGCCTCCCATCCCCCTCCTCTGTCGGATGATCGACTTACCCGGTCCGGGGAGAAGGTTGTCGGGCAGGGAACAGGAAGAGGTGCTTCCACCTCCGGCAGCGCCTCCCCATCAGGAAACCGCCACGTAGTATTATTGCACATAATATGGTGGGCGGTGTCCTTCTGGTGGGGCGGGGCTGGTAGTGGAACCGCCCATGCACCTTTGCCCGCCAGCACGACTACTGCTGGATTTCTGCCCAAAGTGTGGTGGAAATCCAGCAGTACCCATAATATGGTGGGCAGAATACCGCCAGCACTGGCGGTCTTCTGGCACCTGCAGCTTTGGCGGTCTTCAAGGAGGGCCTAAGTCTTAGAAGGCATCTCGAGCCAAGTGGATGCTGGGGTGACAGGTCCTCCATCTGCACTAGTCACCTTATCATCCTCCCAGCTGACCCTGGATCAATATATCTCTCATCTTCAGTCAGGAGTTCATACAATAGTGGGGGAATGAAGATTGAGTGCCCATGGGGGGCCACCTTACACCGTTATTGAGGCAGCCACCGCCAGCTCAGGAGAATTGTAAGGCAGTAGAAGCAGAGGCAAGACAGTGTGGCCCAGGCAGTCTTATTGTAGAGCAACAAAATCAATTGTAGCGCAGGTACGTAGTTCATTGGAACTCCCTGAGACCTATCTTTCCTTATATGATTCTGTAAGCTTGTAGGTCTCTGAGTCTTAATCAGAAGACAATCAAGTGAAAGAGATTGCTGCGATAGGCAGTCTAAAGGATTGGTTGGCAGTCAGAGCCAGTGGCTTGGGGGTCGCCTGACTCCGAATAGTAGTGGATGGGAGGTAAGGAATGCCTCCATCACAGTGCCTGGTAGCTCAAGATTTTACACAGGAGGTTCTGGATCCTGTATTAGCACCAGAAGATGAGTTGCTGTGGGACCCCTGACTACACCGAGATCGCTCCAACAAACATCTCTCTCCCCTGGCCCTAGACATGGGCACTGTTCCATCACAGGCCAGCGGTGGCAGAGCTCTGGCCTCATCTGTGCCCCTGCCACTGCTTTCACTGAGTTAGACTCTCCAACCTTAGCTGCTTTCTATGGGCTCTTGCAACAACACTGGGAAGAGTATCATGAGGACTCACTCACACTTAAAACTACCCATCTAAAGACATAGTGGTTCTTAGGAAACTGTCTATGAATTTGGACAATCTCAATTCACAACTTGGTAAAGTAGAAAAGGCACAGGTGAGTCTTCAGACCACTGCAGGAGAGGTTAAATCACAATCTTCACAGCAGCTGATTATGTTTTCATCAAGGGGCAAGGATCTTGAGAACCGGTCCCAGCGCAATGACCTTTGGGTACTTGGTGTCCGAGAAGGGGTTGAAGGAGATGATTCTCGTGGCTACATAGTTTGCCTTTTCAGGGAGTGCTTTCCTGCATTGAGGGATTGGGATATGAACAGTATGATCTAGAGATCCCACCGATTTCCATTCCATTTGCCCTGGGAGGGGTCATCACTTCATTTCCTGCAGGCATTCTTGAAATACGTGGGTAAGTCTTTGCTGTGCCAAGAGATCTTCAAGGCTGCTTGCCCAAAGTCTCTGATCAAAGCCTCTGGAGTCAAGTTCTTTGTCCGTTCAGACTTCTGCCACAAAACTTTGGTTAGGTGATGGCAGCTGAGGTAGCACATTCCTGTGCTTCAAAAACATGGGGAAATGGCCTCACTATTGGAACCAGCTATTTTGTGCATCAAGTATGAGGGGTGTAGGAAAGTGCCCCTTTGGACATGGTCACCCTCACATTTTGCTCACTGATACTTAGCTTTTTCGACTGAGGTGCACTTGGGCACTTCCAAAGAGGTCCCCAGTGCTCTTTCACTAAAACAAGGTCAAATGTGTACAATTGGCACTCCTATACCTTTGTAAGTCCCTAGTAAATGGTACCCCTCATAACTAGGGCCTGGGTACAGGACAGGGTCTCTAAGGGCCACAGCATGCATTTTGCTACTCTGAGTGACCCCCCCTTAAAACAGGTTGCACACAGCTGCCATTGAAGACTGCGTGTCCTCGTGCAAACCAGGTGAAAACATGACATGGAACCCTCACTGTGTGCCATGCCTCACTCACTGCATCTAAATATATTTAAGACAGCCCTACAGCAGCCTTCAGAGCCCTTAGGCAGGGTGCATTATAATTGATGTGAGGACATATCTGGATGAGCAGATATGCCCCTGTGATGTCTAATTCAATTACTTCACATTGCAGGTGAACAGGTAAGCCATCTTAAGGTATGTACTGGATACTTGTCATTACGAGTTCCCCAGCTACTAATGGCTTCACGGAAACCTATGGTTTTTGGTGGCACACACCTCGTCTTAATAAATCCAGGCTGATGCCAGCCTTGGAATTATTATGACATGTACCCAGAGGGCACTTTAGAGGGTCCCCCTGAACCATACTAGTCCATTTGTGTGCTGACTGACTGGTCCCAGCCAGTCTGCCACCACAGACATGTTTCTGACATGCACTCTCAGAGGCCAGAAACAATGCTTTTGACATATGACCCAGGGTTCACTAGACCTGGGAGTTGCCACTTACTGCCCTGAGGCTTACTTGGCATCAGGGCAGATGTAAAAATTAGTCATGCGATAGGCGTATTCCACCTCTGGGCTAGGCACTATGGTGGGCTACCTGAAGCGGACAATCGAGGAAGGGTTTCACCATCTTGCTTTTGGTGGGGTTATGCCCACTTTTCACAGCAAGTGGTCATATTGGGGTGTAGTCACCCCTAGGGTAAGTAACCCTTTGGCTACTACTCTCCACTCCCCTAAACGCACCCACATTGAGTATATAGGTGCCACTGTGACACCAGAAGAACAGACTTCTCTGATCCAAGAAGAAGAGGTCAGAGAAGAGCCAAAAGAGTGCCAACTATGGAAGACAGGAGACTTTTGCCACAAAACCCTGTCTTCCTATCTACTTCTGTCCCAACAATTGCAACATCCCAACTCGTACTGCAGCTGTGGGAACGCCAAAAGCCTTGGAAATTCTCCAGTACCTTGCCAGCCCATCAGCATCTCCTTTGGAGTGGAGGAGCCACTTCCCTGCTTCCTGCAGGCACCAGCCACAAAGTCCTGTCCACCAATGTGCTGACCACTGGGTCCACCAACAAAGCAGCAGCCGAGGAGGAGGTCATTGTGTTCCAAGAGGCCAGTCCGGTCTCCCCAGTAAGTAAGAAGACTAAGGACCAACTGCAGCTGTCCTGCACCAGTACCTGCGGTAGTGGACCCCTTGCAGCAGCCAATGCTTGTTGAAGTCCAATATGGATTCCAACATCGCATCCGAAGACCAGTTGTCAAGAAACATCAGCATTGCAGAGGACATCATCCAGAGCAGTCCATCTGCCTTGTTTTGCCCCTCTTTTTGAAGGTCAACCAACGAACAGTGGGTGCCTTCATGCAGGAGCACCAATGACAAAGACCCGCTGCACCCAAGGCCCACGGCCCAGGCCCACAAAAAAAACAACGGTGCTTCCTTGCTCCCAGGACCCCCACTGACTGAGCTTCCCATTGGGAGCTCCAGGACTCGTCCCTCCTTGCAGTCTCTTTCTAGGTGGCCACCCTTGCCGCCAACCATGCGGTGAGCAAGACTCCAGACTAAACTACCACCACTACACTTGGACACCCCAGGGCAGGCAAAACTGTATTGCTGGTCTTGCTTGTGACCTTGCACCCCTAGCACACTGCAACCCACAGGGGACCCCCGAAAACTGTTTGCAAGGTCCCCTTTGTAGTACAAGTACTTTAGGGCATTTACCACATAAAAGCCCATTTAAGCTAAAGTCTTACTTACTTGCTAAATCAGTATAATTGCAACAGTTCTTATCTTCTCTGAAGTTTTCTGGTGTTAAAGCATTATAGATACAAAGTAACTATTTTTCTAACTATTGGTCTTGAGTTTCTTATTGAGGGTGTCTCTCATTTATTGAGTCTGGTGTTCAACAAATGCTTAGCACTACCTTCGGATAAGTGTAACTGCTTGCCCACACTACCACAAAAGAAAGCTTTTGGGATTATTACTTTTACCCCTGTAAACAAATAAGGGTTACCTGTACTGTCTGCATAGTGTAACCTTACATTTGTACACTGCATAGATAGCCAGCTTCCTAAAAGG
This sequence comes from Pleurodeles waltl, assembly GCF_031143425.1. Lineage (NCBI taxonomy): Eukaryota > Metazoa > Chordata > Amphibia > Caudata > Salamandridae > Pleurodeles > Pleurodeles waltl. The sequence goes on along the minus strand of NC_090449.1, from coordinate 666,043,936 downwards.
ACAGAGTGTATTCTTGTTTTGACGGTCCAAAGGTGGTGGATAAGCTACTGGCAAAATGGTAGCAAATGGAATGATGTCCTGGCGACATTGACTTTTTGTTGTGCTATCCCTTTCTAGGGAAAGGAAGCCAGCCTGAGGACAGAGGGATAGTCATGCTACTGTTTGCTGGTTATTGACCCTTTTTCTTAATTTTTCCCTTTCTTTTCTGCTTGTCTTCCCGGTCTCTCTTACTCTGTCCTCTCAGGACCTCTTGGGCTCTGGATCTTTGGCCTGTCTTTACATGTCCTTCATATTCCCGGGTTTGGACCACCTCAAGAGGATGGGCTTCGCTTTCATGACTTATGCAGGGTCGATGTTCTTTCTTAGTTGGGGGGTGGTGAGTAACCCATTTCTTTGGGGGGATGGGATCTGGGTCCAGGTCTGGGGAGGGGGTGGATTCTCTGTGAGATGTGGGGCTATGCAGGGCGTCTGGGTATCATCATTATGATGAGGTATAAACATTGGGCAGGGATTGCTGGGGAGAAAAATAAAACATTTGGATGATTGAATGAATCATTTGCTTAATCAAGAGAATTGTGCACAGACTCGTTCTCTGTTCCTTCGCCTTTCTGCAGGATGTGCTGGATGCAGGACTGAGTATGATAATGGCTAATTCAGTGGGTAGTCATAATCAGCAGTTACATTTCCTCTTGTGGAATGTAAATGGCATTAAGGTCCTCATTCCAACCCTGGCGGTTTGAAACCGCCAGGGCGGAGGGCAGCGGAAGCACCGCCAACAGGCTGGCGGTGCTTCCTGGGCTATTCTGACCGCGGCGGTAAAGCCACGGTCAGAAAAGGGGAACCGGCGGTTTCCTGCCGGTTTTCCCCTGGCCCAGGGAATCCTCCAGCAGCGCCGCCATGGGGATTCCGACCCCCTTCCCGCCAGCCTGTTTCTGGTGGTTTTCACCGCCAGAACCAGGCTGGCGGGAACGGGTGTCGTGGGGCCCCTGGGGGCCCCTGCACTGCCCATGCCACTGGGCCCCACAAAGATTTTCACTGTCTGCTTTGCAGACAGTGAAAATCGCGACGGGTGCCACTGCACCCGTCGCACCCCTGCAACTCCGCCGGCTCCATTCGGAGCCGGCTTCCTCGTTGCAGGGGCTTTCCCGCTGGGCCGGCGGGCGCCCTTTTGGCGGTCGCCCGCCGGCCTAGCGGGAAAGCCAGAATGGCCGCCACGGTCTTTTGACCGCGGTGCGGTCATTCGGCGTTGACCGCATGGCGGGCGGCGACCGCTGCCCGCCGCGGTCAGAATGACCGCCTAAGTCACTCGACAAATGCAAATTAATCAGGACAGAGCTATATTAGCTGAACCCACATTTAGTCTGTCTGCAAGAGACCCACCTCTCTAATATCAAGATTCCTCTTCTGGATGATCTGGTGTATCATGCCCTGATTACTGCTTGCTACACTTCTGCCCAGACATGAATCGTTCCTTTGGCTCAGGACATGCATTGGACCTTGGCCAGACACTGTTCAGATCCAGGCAGTCGATGGATCATTTTGGTGGTTACTAGGGGAAACATTTGGCCTATGTTAGGATACTCTATGGTCCTAACGTGGATGACCCTGTAGTTTTTAATAATCTTTTGTCTGAGCTGCTTCAGTGGCTGGAATATTTGATAATGTGTGGCGATTTCAATGTTACTCTTCATTCGTGAGTTGACTTCTCTTACCTCGGGAGAAGGTCTACTGCTCCTAGCGGCACTATCTTTAGTGGGAAAAAAACACTCTAGAGTCGCTTTGCAGCAAGTTATGGTTTCTTGTGCGCTTATTGATGTTTGGCGACACTCTTTTTTCTTGCTAGCCATTCTCTATTATCATATCTCAGTATTTCTCTGAATCTGAGGGTGATCTCTGATCATAACTCAGTCTCTCTCTTCTGTCGTTTAGAGGGTTTTTCATTTTCTCCTGATCCCCGTTCATAGACCTTTGATAGGAAGCTCCTTTTGATGAAGCTTTCATTCACTCTATGGCCAAGGAGGTAAGAATCTTTTTGGGTCGGAATCTTGGTTTGACTTTTATTCTTTCAGTATGGGATGCCCTTAAGGCTTTTTGCAGATGTCATAGCCTAAAATACTCCTCATCCCGGCGACAAGAGCTAGGTCAGGCCGAAAAACGCTTTAGTTCTTCTCATGTTTATTTAGAACACCGTCTGGCATGCAGTGTAATCTCTCAAGATAGGGTGACATTTACTTTTCTGTCAGATCAATTTGCAATTGCTCAAGCTTCCCTTTGGGAACAATTACTCGATGGCATGATCAAGAAGGGTCAGGCTAAGCAATAAACTACTTTTGAAAATAGCAAAGAAATGGGTCAAACCCTTTCTTTCAGGGCTAGGGATAAGGATAATGCTTGCATCATCTAAGCAATTATAAATTATAAAATGGAGCTAGTGACTATTCATAAACTTATCTGCGAGGCGTTCCATGGGTTTTATCAGAAGCTGTATAGTGAGGAGGGGGTCACTTCCACAGATGTTATCGATCAGCTTGTCTGGATATATTATTACTGGAACCTGTTTGATTTGCAACGGTCTAGGTTGGAAGGTCCAATCTCCCCTTCTGAAGATAAGGCCTTGAATGGTTAGTTATCAAGAGGGAAAGCCTGTGGCCCGGATCAAATTCCTCTTGAGTTCTATGCCAGGCTTTCACATGTACTGCTGCCTGTTCTATCTGATCTTTTAAATTCCTGCGAGTCACTAGGCCAGGTGCCTGGGTCCTGGGTGGAAAGTGATAGAGCGTTCCGACCTAATAAATTACCTGTATTTGGACGCTCTTGGGTCGATGAATCTTTTGACCAAGTGGGGCTCTCTTCACCCGAGATTAGTCAATTTAATCAAATCAATAATCAATAACGAACATAAGCAATGCCCTGATCAACATAACACTTCACAATTAATCCAGAAAACATTTCGGCGAACCATGACCTTTCGGTCATGAATAACCACACCAGTTTATGCAAAGTTAATGAATTTATTTCCCTATATTAACAAAGCTAGCACAATATAAATGTGTCTCAACACCAAATGATATATGTAAATGAACATTAATAGCTGTCCATAACGGCGAAACAGATGCAATCTATGCAGCATTTGAATAACAATGCATTCGATGATAGCAACGCAAACCACTAAAACTATAATCTGTAATGAGCTAATTGCATACATTAGTCAGCATAACAAGGTCTCAAATTGCATCGTGCAACAAATGAATCCTCATCTAACATCAAATTAGCATCTGCATGTGGGACTTCACACGAAAACAATTTAGCAACATTAATTTGGAAAACTCCTAACTAGGGCACTTATCAAAAATCAGCAGTTGGTTACCTAAAAAGAAACACAATGCAATTGTACATTTTCCTTTCATATTTACCAAATTCAATCAGCATTCAAGGAAGTCTTCGTCTCACAGGTACCGGTTCCGATCAGCATGGGACGGGGGCAAAGGGGCAGGGTGGACGGGGCAATTGCCTCACAGCGGCAAGATAAAAGGACAAAACTACTACTTCATGCAAAGGGGCAAATCGAAGTTAAAGTCTCTAGGGCGAGAATTACTTAAAGTCTCTTTCTCTCGATTAGAGAAAGTACCAAAGTCTCATTCAAAATGGCGTCGAACATCAATTGGCATCGTAGAAGATGGCAAAATGACGAAGTCGGCAAGATGGGCCATAATGGCTGCAATGTCTGCAATGTCTAATGTCCTCAATGGGTGCGAAGGGGCAAATGTCCGCTTTCTTCTTGTGCACCAGGTTTAAATAAACAACAGTTCAAATCCAGTAGGGTCTTCCATTGGAGGGTTCATAGGTTGGCTTCAAATTGTCCAATCAAAAACAACAGTTCACAAGCTTCTACCTAGGCATACATTATCCTTGGAGTCGGGAACGTAAGTTGCAACATATTTTACCAATTAACTCACTTTCAGAGCTTCCATTGTCTGCACCTGCAGATTGACCTTGGAGCAAAGAAGAAGATGCCAGGCTGGCACGAAACCTTAAAGATAAGCATGTGAACCGATCTCACTGGAAAAGTACAGCTTCAAGCAAGAATACACTTTTTATTAGCACGTTAGAAAAACATGACTGGCGTGGATCCAGTTGGGAACTCCCGCACACTTCACAGCGGTAGTGGTCGTCAGGATCACTTGGAAAGGGCCTTTCCAACGGGGTTCCAGACACGACTTCCTCACGTGCTTCTTTATCACGACCCAGTCACCTGCTTTCAGTGTGTGTCCTGGACCTTGGATCGGTGGCAAGGTGGTTGCTTCCACCTGGTGAGAGAAAGAGCGAACCACGTCAGCCAGACCTTTGCAGTAGTCTAACACCATATCATCTGTAATATTCAAAAGCGCATTCGCGGGAACTGCAGGAAGTCTCATGGCCCTGCCCATGAGAATTTCGTGCGGGGACAATCCAGACTTTCTGTCAGGGGTGTTTCTCATTGACATTAACACCAAAGGCAATGCGTCAGGCCATTTCAAATTTGTCGATGCACATATTTTCGCCATTCTTGATTTCAGTGTACCATTCATTTGTTCCACCAGTCCTGAGGCCTCTGGGCGATAGCTACAATGCAGTTTTTGCTCAATGTTCAGCGCTGCGCAAAGTAACTTTATCACCTCGTTATTGAAGTGACTTCCTCTATCTGATTCTAAAGAGATCGGGAATCCGAAACATGGTATCAACTCCCTCAACAATAGTTTTGCAACTGTAAGGCTGTCATTTCTACGTGTGGGGTATGCTTCAATCCAGTGACTAAAAATGCACACAATCACCAACACATACTTCAGACCTCCATGCACAGGCATCTCAATAAAGTCCATCTGCATTCTGCTGAACGGGCCACCCGACCTACCAATGTGGCTCACGTTCACAACCGTTCCCTTTCCTGGGTTCATCTGTTGACAAATGACACAACGATGGCAAACTGCTTCTGCAACTTGACGGAATCTGGGGTTAAACCAATCAGTTTTGAACAATCTTATCATGGCATCTCTCCCTAGGTGAGCCTGCCCATGATAGAACCGCGCTAGCTGCGATAAGAGACTATTTGGTAAAACAAATTTCCCTTCATTTGAAACCCATAACTCATCTGGTCTCCTTGTACATTGTGACTTAATCCAGGAAGCTCTTTCATCCTCCCTGACACTATCCTGTAATGCTTTTAGTTCATCCATTGTATCTACGACTTTCAAGGCAAATGCTTCAGCTGGTTCGAGCTCTGGCTCACTTATCGAATTCCATTCATCCCTGAGCAATATACAGTTCAAGGCACAAAATCTTGCGACCTGATCCGCATATGCATTTCCCAGGGAAACATAGTCCTGTCTTTTTGTATGAGCACTACACTTTACCACTGCAATTTCGTCTGGCATCTGAATGGCGTGTAACAATTCCCTTATTCTCTCCCCGTTTTTCACTGGAGACCCTGAAGAGGTCAGGAAACCTCTCTGTGACCATAGTTGCCCAAAGTCGTGCACAATTCCAAACCCGTACTGACTGTCAGTGTAAATGGTAACCTTCATCAATGTAGACAGTTGGCATGCTCTTGTAAGGGCTACAAGCTCTGCTACTTGTGCGGAATAGACTCCTTGAAGCCAGGACGCTTCCAAGACACCTGTTACAGTACATACAGCATATCCTGCTTTCAATATTCCCAATGCATCTCTTAAACATGACCCATCAACAAAAACAATTTGGTCGTTTTCATCAAGCTTAGTATCCTTAATGTCAGGTCGGGGTTTTGTGCAAAATTCAGTCCCCTGAAGGCAGTCATGCTCGACGTCTTCAGCGTTCTCAATTTCAGCATTTTCACCGGGAAGCAAGGTTGCTGGATTCAACGTAGTGCACCTTTTCAGCTGCACATTCGGTGAGCCCAGAATTATCATTTCATACCTTGTGAGTCTTGCTCCAGTCATGTGTTGCGTTCGGGAGCGGGTCAAAAGTATCTCAACTAAGTGAGGGACCATGACTGTTAATGGGTGTCCCATCACTATTCCTTCACTCTGAGTGAGGCTGATACCAACTGCTGCTACGGCGCGCAAACACCCTGGCAGTGCTGCTGCGACCGGATCCAAAGTAGCTGAAAAATACGCTACTGGTCTGTTTATGCCACCATGGGCTTGGGTCAAGACAGACAGAGAACATGCATCACGTTCATGACAAAACAAAGTGAAAGGCTTTGTGTAATCAGGCATACCTAAAGCTGGAGCCCTGCACATGCATTCTTTCAATTCAATGAAAGCATCCATCTCATCTCCTTTCAGCTCAATTTCATCCAAAGCATCCTTCTGGGTCAGCTTCAGTAAAGGCTTTGCTAGAGTTGAGAAGTTGGGAATCCACTGGCGACAGTAGCTCACCATCCCCAAAAACTTCCTCACCTCCCTCCTCGTCTTCGGTGGACTCATTTGAAGTACACTTGTTATTCTCTCCTTCATTATTCTCCGTGACCCTTTCTCTATTTGATGACCCAAATATTTCACTTTCTTCTGACAGAACTGCAACTTTGAAGGAGACACCTTGTGTCCATTCCTTCCCAAATGGTTCAGCAGAGCAATGGTGTCGGCTGTGCAGCCACTTTCTGTCTTAGATGCAATCAGTAAGTCATCAATGTACTGTACTAGGGTTGACTCGAAATGCAATTCTAACGCTGCCAAGTCTTTCTTTAGAATCTGATTGAAAATTGACGGTGACTCAGAAAACCCTTGAGGAATTCGACACCAACTGTAAACTCTGTCTAAGAATTTGAAACAAAAGAGAAATTGTCTGTCCTCATGAAGAGGCACCGAAAAGAATGCTTGTGACAAGTCGATGACTGAGAACCACTCGGCATCGCAAGGGATTTGAAACATTATCACAGCTGGATTCGGTACTACAGGGCAGCATTTAATTACGATGTCATTTATTTTCCTCAAGTCCTGCACAATTCGGACCTTTCCACTCTGCTTTATTAGTCCCATGATTGGTGAATTACATGGACTGCTTAACACTTCTTTCAATACTCCCTGTTTTACAAACTCGTCAATGAGTTGGGCGACTTTCATGAGGGTGTCTTGTGCAATGTGGTATTGTGGGGTCTGGGGAAATGTTACATTGGGTTTTACGGTCACTTTCACTGGTTCCACTCCTTTCACCAATCCCACCTCTTTTCCTGTCATATCCCACACTTCCTTCCCGACTGTTTCCCGTAATTCAGCTGGAATATCTGCTTCAGTTATCATCGGAAAAAGGTTAATCAGAGGATATTCTTCATCGACAGTTTCCATCTCATCCCCTTCTACACTGTCCTCTTCTTCCCCATCACTGCTCGTCTGAATTCTAATTCCATCGTCCGAACACATAATCGAACATCCCAATTTGCACAATAGGTCTCTCTCTAACAGTGCTATCGGGCTTGAGTCACATACCACAAAATTATGTAACCCTTGATAGTTACCAATTCTGACTTGTACTGGATCTGCTATTGGGTTCGTCAGGTGCCTGTTTGCTACTCCCACTACTTGAACTGTTCTCCCTGAGAGTGGCAAATTTGGTACTTCAATGCTCCTAACAGTTGAACGTGTGGCTCCTGTGTCAACCAAGAATGAAACACGATGACCCATAACTGTTCCCTCCACATAGGGACCCTTTTGATCAACTTCCAAGGATGCTGCAAGCACACAATTTCCCTCCTCATCTGAACTTTCACTCTCCCATACATTGTTTATTCCATTCTCACTGTGTAATGGGAACTGTTGTACTGTGCCATTTGTACTCATCACCTGACCCGAGACCTGTGGAGGAACCATCACTTGCTGCTGACTCACTGGTGCCAAGGGTATTTGCATTTGCTGATTAGGTACCATAGGAAACTGCTGTTGCATTGGCTGCATTTGCGTCATCTGCATACGGGGCATCTGCATCTGCTGCGGCTGCATGGGCTGTAATCCCTGCAGCTGATTTATGGTCTGAAAATTTGGGTTTGGACCTCTCATTTTCGGTCCCCTCATTGTCTGGAATGCATTGACATCATTGTTTTGCTGACCAACACCTGCACCTTCCTGCACCACCATCGGACACTCGCGTTTCCAATGCCCGACGATTCCGCACGCGTGACACGGCATCACCCTTTTCATTGCCTGCACACCATTCGGAATCACAACAGTGTTCAAATCCGGACCATTACTCCCAAAGCCTCCTCTGCCTCTGCCTCTCGCCTGTGGCTGAAACACCATATTTCCCTGCGGCGGCGGCTGCGGTATCTGCTGTTGGAACCCTTGCAACCCTTGCAACCCTGTCTGAGCTGCTTTAAGTTGCATCATCATCACTTTCTCTTTCAACCTTTTCTGTTTCACTTCAATTTCGTAGCTACAGTATTTCGCTTAATTCAACACCTCATCAATAGGTTTCGACTGCCAACAAATCAAATGCGTCTTTATCATCTGACTTATCTCTGGTCTCAGCCCTTCCACGAATCTGAACACAAAATGAAGCATGTCCTTCGCCTCTATTGTTTCCGTGCCACTGTAGTTCTTGAACGCCTTCAACAACCTCTCATAGTAACCATGAATCGACTCTTTAGCCTCTTGGGCAGTTCGATCAATCTTCTGCCAATCCACATTTTTCGCGGCAACCTTCGTCTTCAAATGCTCAATCACCTTATAGTACAAGCTCATTACCATAGGCGATGGTGCACCCGTATCCCTGTCTCTCTCTGGTTCACTTGTCGGCCAACCTACAGCCCTTTTGCAGTCTTCCCACAAATCTGCCGGAACCACAATCTCAAAGAGTGTGTTCAGGTCTTCCCAAAGACATTTTGCAAGCTTCACAAACCTATCAGTCTGTTGATACCATTCAATCGGTTTCTCTCTCAGCTTGGGAAAATCATCCGTAAAAGACTGAATGTCGCTTCTGTGCCACGGTACATGTATTAATTTTCCCCCTGCTGTCTCCCTCATTGGTAACATGGTTATTGCATCACTACTCTGCGGTCTTTTCTCGTTGTGCTCTGGGACACTGTCTTTCCTCTTTTCCTTTTTCTTTGCCCATCTGCTTTCCCACTTGTCTAAGCACCTCCACACTTGTGCACTCTGCAGCAATTCTCTAAGGTGTGTTTTCATGCCTGCTGACCTCATGTGTTCAAAGTCTGTGGTCCCGAAATCCAATCTATAGCTCCTGCTCAAGTGTTTTGTCTTGTCTATCTCAACCCCGTTTTTGTCAGCTATTTCTTGCAACCTTCTATGTACCTTGTTCACTTCTCTCGTAATCCTGGGACATAGATACCTCAGCTCTTCTTCCGAGTAGGACTCTAACCTATTCAAACCCATAGTCCCTTCCACCAATTCTTCTGCTTCCATGTTCAACCTTACCCTATTCAGATAGTCTTCTCCCTTCCCACTGGCTGGGTTTTGTGTGGAATTCAGACTGTTGAACCACTGCGTCAGCTGTTGCGCATTCAACCCCATCAGTGTAGCATTCACATCGACTGCCATTGATGGTTGCGGCAACTTTTCAGTGTTCGATGATAGCGGTATCATCAGTGGGGGACTCGACCTCACCATTGTTGACTGAGCACATATGGGACTAAACTCCATCAAGGACCCAGATCCAGTTGGCTGAGCCGCTATCGAAGTTGTCTCTAGAGTGTTTTCTATGCACCTCCTTTCCGTCCCATTCTGCACCACTGATCCTTGACCGCTCATACCTTGGTTAGGCTGAATGTACAAAGGTACCGGTGGACCTACAGTAATGGGTAGGGATATCGCATCTGCGTTCTGTCCATTCCCCATGTTCTTTGGCATGTTCATTCCCACACTATGGGTCATCATTGCCGGCATGCCCGTCTGACTCCCCGTCATCTGAGCATGTGCGGTTCCCCCCTGCATCTGCTTTAGAGGCATCAAAAACTGGGTTGCTTCAGCTTGTGCCAATGTTGGGTTGCGACCATTCTGTACTCCCATTACGGTTGGATCTAGAATAATTCCCGTACTGTTGTCACTGCTGTAGTACCTTGGGACCTGCGGCTGATAATTTTCTGCTGTTTTCACTATAGGCACATCTGGATATATTCTCCTAACCTGCGGTATCTGCGGGGCGAACAGTAAACTCGGGTCCTTAGATCCCGATGGCGTTTCTGAATTCGGAGTTTCATTATTCTGTACCGGTGCCGGAGGGGCAGAACTGGTACTTGGACCTCGTTCACTCTCTACATAAGGTGGTGGACGGTCGTTCAGCAATTGCATGATGAGCTCCTCATCGTCTGACTCGTCTTCTCTATCTTTGGAACACCTCCTGTTTGTCTTACAGGTAGCTTTCTTGCCTGTCGCCTCTTCTTCCTTAGCAATTGCGGGAAACAATTTTATCCCCTGCAATATATCTGACCTCCACACCTTCTGTGCATTATCCCACCTAGCGTCCGCTAGTGTCTTTTCTACCTTTCTTATCCTGTTCTCGAACTTCTTTTACTGTTGCTGTCTAGCCATTAGTTCCCAAATCGCTAGAGCCTCAAACTGTGCTGGCCTTGGAGGTACCTTCATGTCGTACATCGCGAATCTCAAATTCTCTAGGATCCTTATATTGAATGTCCCATGGATCGGGAACGCTACGCTCCCATGTTTCTCTGTCAGCTTGTGCCATTGCTTTAGCCAAAGGCACGGAGCTACCCCCCTTTCCTCCATTACAATGTAAGCTGGTGTACCTTCGGGTGGCGTCTCCTCTCCTACGCTCGCTTTAATGTAAGACTCCCCCTTCATCGCACTCTTTAATGCTTTCAAAAATTTCATTTTCTCGTCTTTTATTTCACAAAATTTGTAATCAATAGGTGACTTTTATTCCCGGAATACTCTTCGCTTGCCTTTCCCCTTCCAATCGAGTCCCACGGACTGCGTCCAATCCGTGTGCGACCCTTCTCTGCAACCAACCTATCCCAGCGCAGCTCCTAGTGACGTCACACTCACACACACTGCGGCTGACAAAGCCTCGCGGCTAGTCCTCCTTCACTCAGCTCCTCTCGTAACAACTTCTAGCATGTATCGCGAGCAACCAAATAACAATAAAACAGATCTGTCGGTTTACTACAGGAAGGGTAACACAATCGCTTCAGGACCTTTGGGATTTTTCACTAGCCTCGGCAGTTATTCCATCTTTCTCGGTCCCCACTTTCGCAAGCAAATCTGACCCGCAGACTCTGCTCTCAATTTGTCAATGATCTATTCTAGTGCACTTAGAATTTGTCAAAGCCCGAAGTGGAAGTTTTCTTTCACTCCCTTAACACACGTACCGACTCGTTGACCACGCCCGGTCAACCTATTAAACCGACCAGACCACAACATAAAACAAGTGTCTCATACACTTTTCAACATACTCCGGAGTCTCTTGACCTCGCAGGGCCCGTCTCAACAACAACAACCACGTGGACCTTTTTCTGCACAAAGCGCCACATGCACATGAAGTTCGACGACTTCCCTACTCTCACACTCGGAGTCGCACCTCCGCTATTCTCTAAAATCCTCGCAACCTTTTCAAACAATCTACGGCAATAAGCTGTGCAAGCGCAAAACCCTGACTTCACTCATACCGTCACTAGTACCACCAACGCCGATTCCACACCTCCATTCTCTCCATTCGCAAGCTCCGAGATCCCGGGAAAGTCGCGGGGGACTTAGGGCATCATCATTCTCTCAATCTGTTTTACCCAAGAAAAATCTAATTCAACACCATATACCTCTCGAGCGGGGTCCCAAAGGGCGTAACCGTTAATTCAACACCATATATCTCTCGAGTGGGGTCCCAAAGGGCGAAACCGTTACCTCTCGAGTGAGGTCCCAAAGGGCGGAACCATCAATCCAACACCATATATCTCTCGAATGGGGTCCCAAAGGGCGTAACCATCCTCTGCTACCATCTACTGATAGAGCGTTCCGACCTAATAAATTACCTGTATTTGGACGCTCTTGGGTCGATGAATCTTTTGACCAAGTGGGGCTCTCTTCACCCGAGATTAGTCAATTTAATCAAATCAATAATCAATAACGAACATAAGCAATGCCCTGATCAACATAACACTTCACAATTAATCCAGAAAACATTTCGGCGAACCATGACCTTTCGGTCATGAATAACCACACCAGTTTATGCAAAGTTAATGAATTTATTTCCCTATATTAACAAAACTAGCACAATATAAATGTGTCTCAACACCAAATGATATATGTAAATGAACATTAATAGCTGTCCATAACGGCAAAACAGATGCAATCTATGCAGCATTTGAATAACAATGCATTCGATGATAGCAACGCAAACCACTAAAACTATAATCTGTAATGAGCTAATTGCATACATTAGTCAGCATAACAAGGTCTCAAATTGCATCGTGCAACAAATGAATCCTCATCTAACATCAAATTAGCATCTGCATGTGGGACTTCATGCGAAAGCAATTTAGCAACATTCATTTGGAAAACTCCTAACTAGGGCTCTTATCAAAAATCAGCAGTTGGTTACCTAAAAAGAAACACAATGCAATTGTACATTTTCCTTTCATATTTACCAAATTCAATCAGCATTCAAGGAAGTCTTCGTCTCACAGGTACCGGTTCCGATCAGCATGGGACGGGGGCGAAGGGGCAGGGTGGACGGGGCAATTGCCTCACAGCGGCAAGATAAAAGGACAAAACTACTACTTCATGCAAAGGGGCAAATCGAAGTTAAAGTCTCTAGGGCGAGAATTACTTAAAGTCTCTTTCTCTCGATTAGAGAAAGTACCAAAGTCTCATTCAAAATGGCGTCGAACATCAATTGGCATCGTAGAAGATGGCAAAATGACGAAGTCGGCAAGATGGGCCATAATGGCTGCAATGTCTGCAATGTCTAATGTCCTCAATGGGTGCGAAGGGGCAAATGTCCGCTTTCTTCTTGTGCACCAGGTTTAAATAAACAACAGTTCAAATCCAGTAGGGTCTTCCATTGGAGGGTTCATAGGTTGGCTTCAAATTGTCCAATCAAAAACAACAGTTCACAAGCTTCTACCTAGGCATACATTATCCTTGGAGTCGGGAACGTAAGTTGCAACATATTTTACCAATTAACTCACTTTCAGAGCTTCCATTGTCTGCACCTGCAGATTGACCTTGGAGCAAAGAAGAAGATGCCAGGCTGGCACGAAACCTTAAAGATAAGCATGTGAACCGATCTCACTGGAAAAGTACAGCTTCAAGCAAGAATACACTTTTTATTAGCACGTTAGAAAAACACGAGCATCTAAATCGTGAGACAAGGCAACTAGGCCGAAGCCTCTACTAAAGTTATGCTAAGCTAAAGCATTTCAAACAAGCAAATCATGGCACACGTTTACGGTTATGTCAGATTAGTACAATTCTAATACATCACGTTATATAAAGCACGCTTATAAATGTTGGCAAACTACTCTGAGGGCACATTTGTCCCAGTACAATCTTTATTAGTTCGGTTAAAGTCACACTTGATTATTACAGCACTACGTTTATGCGCTAATAAATGTAAAACCTTCATTTCCGCGTCATCAAAAGTAATATTGTTATCTTCCTCAAGAAAGGGAAAAACCCTTTATTGTGTGGCTTATACCGTCCCATATCACCGATTAATGTTGATTCTAACATCTATGCTCGGGTCCTGGCCAACAGATTATCTGCGGTATATCCAATAAAGTAGATGAAAACCAGACTGGGTTTATTCTTGGGCGAGACACTGCCACACATGTCAATACGTGAATTACTGCTCTCGAGGCAGGGTCAGCTGATGGAAACCGGTCGGAATGATAATGCTTGATGTAGAAAAGGATTTCACCTGGGTTTTCCGGTCCATTTCTTTGGGCAATTATGAAGGCATCAGGATTCGACCTACGGTATAGTACCTGGGTTCAGCAAATATACCAGAGCCTTACCGACAGAGTTCTCTGCTTGGGTAGCCCTTCGGACCCTATTGTGATTAACCTGGGCACGCGGCAGAGGTGCCTGTTGTCACCCCAGCTTTTTGCACTTGATGTCGAGCTCTCCATTCAAGCCCTCAAGAGAGCTAAGGATATTCTCCCATTGCGATTCTACCAACTTGAGCTCAATGTTCTAGTGTATGCAGATGATCTTGTTATTTTGACCTCAGCTCCTGCAGCCTCTTTATCAGCGATAGAAACTATAGCAAGCAAGTTCAGGGCTATATCAAGGTACAAACTCAACCTTGATAAGACACAGGTCCTGGCAAAAAACATCTCTTCTGGGACAAGATCAGCGCTGGGTGAGATCAGCTACATATTTAGGGGTAGAAATATCTCTAAAGATGGAAGAGGTAATCAAGTCCAATTTCGGACTAGTCTTCACAAGGACAGTAGAGATTTTCAACCTTCCTAAAATTATCATATTGCCATGATATCTATATAATTTTCAATGCATACCTCTTTACTCACCTAAAGCCTTTTTCGATCAGCTTCTTGACAAAAATTTATATGGGTGTATAAAAAGCCTAAATCTAGTATACAACTCATTCAAATGCCTCAGGAGAAGGGAGGTTTCTCTTTATCAGACCTACAGGCTTACTATTTAGCCAGGTTCATGACACATCCGGACAAGGTCTTGGGCAACAAATCGTGGGAGTTAGGTCAGATGTTCACAGAATATTTTCCCTGGGGGGCAGATATTGTTCCAAATAGTAATATTATCAATACAGTACATTTCAAAAGGACTCGGTTCAAGACCTTGCGGGTCTTTCACTCCATATGAGCATATCTCAAAACGAGAGTACTGACCATTACTCTCTGTAATACACATTCATATATAGGCTATAACCCTAATTTCCCTTGGCAAGTTCACAAGAGTTTCATGGACTGCTGGGAAGCCTCTAAGCTCTTTACACTGGGTCACTTCTATGAGAGCGATACTCTTCTTCCTATGAAATACTATTTCAAACATGTTCCCTTCCCCGCTCTTGAGTCTTCCGTTATTTTTAGCTCAGGCATTAGCTCAGGAGTTTAAAGACAGAGGATGTAGACTAGTCTCCAAATACCTATTTGGATTACCTGCGGAGTGGCCTGCCTAAGAAGGACATCAGTCTGACCTACAAAACGATCCTATTGAATGAGGTTGGATGGCAGGCCGATCTTTTTCAACATGCTGCAGATAAGTGGAGTCACCATCTTGGTGTGAATATCTTGTGACAACATAAGGTGCATGAAACTGTTCTCGCATAGTGTTTTAAATATCTTAAAGGTTAAAACCCATCAGTTCACATTCATTAATGATTTTTTTTACACCCCACCACCGCCTATATATCATGAATCTTAGGTAGGATGCTAAGTTCTTTTGATGCTCTGTAGATCAAGTGGATGCTGTCCACATCTTTGCCACCTGTCCTACTATTGCCCATTGCTGGCAGACAGTTTTAGGGAAACTTAGCTGGCTCTGTCAGATCCAATGTTGTCTGGGACCCTAAATCAGTCATTTTAGTTCATTCGCCCTATATTCCAGGCCATCTGGGTGGGATCTATTTCTTTTCAACTGGCACAATTAATTTTGGCCCATCATTGGCTACTTTCTCAAGCTTCTAATCCTATGCTTTGGTAGCATGAATTCTTAAACATGGGTCTCCTTGAAACACTGCTAATTGATAATGATGAGCGAAGAACTACGCTTAGGAAAATGTGGGATCCATTGAGGGGACTCTTATTGGCTTCTCTGGCTGGTCATGACTATACACGAACATAGAGGGCTTCCTCTTTCCCTTCTTTCATGTCTGTCTTCTGAAAGTCTAGTTCCAGTCACACCCATGATGGTACTGTTAGTCTTTGTTTTCCATTCTGATGATGATATGTCGTATTTTCTTGTGTATCTCGGTATAAAAGTTAAAAAAAACAAAAAAAAACTGCAAAGGTATCTATTGTGTGCACCATTTAACTTTTACCATACTGAAACAGACTTGTTTCCAGTACTACACTATTTCTATTATGCGCATGTACAGAAGTACATAAAGTTAATCTATGCTGTGTATTTTTATGGGTCCTTTGTTTCCTACTTTGATTTTTTTAAACGATGAAGCGGTTTTTAGAGCAATTTGCGAAACAGTAGCTTGGCCGATGTTTTTTGTGATGTCATTTGTGATGTCGTCAGTGATGTCAGAAGCAGTGCAAGGTAGAGTTAGCTCTGTAAACTACAAGTGGTGAATTTCAGAGTTTTTGGAATATATATATATCTATACATATATATATTTTTTTATCTCTAAAGATGGAAGAGGTAATCAAGTCCAATTTCGGACTAGTCTTCACAAGGACAGTAGAGATTTTCAACCTTCCTAAAATTATCATATTGCCATGATATCTATATAATTTTCAATGCATACCTCTTTACTCACCTAAAGCCTTTTTCGATCAGCTTCTTGACAAAAATTTATATGGGTGTATAAAAAGCCTAAATCTAGTATACAACTCATTCAAATGCCTCAGGAGAAGGGAGGTTTCTCTTTATCAGACCTACAGGCTTACTATTTAGCCAGGTTCATGACACATCCGGACAAGGTCTTGGGCAACAAATCGTGGGAGTTAGGTCAGATGTTCACAGAATATTTTCCCTGGGGGGCAGATATTGTTCCAAATAGTAATATTATCAATACAGTACATTTCAAAAGGACTCGGTTCAAGACCTTGCGGGTCTTTCACTCCATATGAGCATATCTCAAAACGAGAGTACTGACCATTACTCTCTGTAATACACATTCATATATAGGCTATAACCCTAATTTCCCTTGGCAAGTTCACAAGAGTTTCATGGACTGCTGGGAAGCCTCTAAGCTCTTTACACTGGGTCACTTCTATGAGAGCGATACTCTTCTTCCTATGAAATACTATTTCAAACATGTTCCCTTCCCCGCTCTTGAGTCTTCCGTTATTTTTAGCTCAGGCATTAGCTCAGGAGTTTAAAGACAGAGGATGTAGACTAGTCTCCAAATACCTATTTGGATTACCTGCGGAGTGGCCTGCCTAAGAAGGACATCAGTCTGACCTACAAAACGATCCTATTGAATGAGGTTGGATGGCAGGCCGATCTTTTTCAACATGCTGCAGATAAGTGGAGTCACCATCTTGGTGTGAATATCTTGTGACAACATAAGGTGCATGAAACTGTTCTCGCATAGTGTTTTAAATATCTTAAAGGTTAAAACCCATCAGTTCACATTCATTAATGATTTTTTTTACACCCCACCACCGCCTATATATCATGAATCTTAGGTAGGATGCTAAGTTCTTTTGATGCTCTGTAGATCAAGTGGATGCTGTCCACATCTTTGCCGCCTGTCCTACTATTGCCCATTGCTGGCAGACAGTTTTAGGGAAACTTAGCTGGCTCTGTCAGATCCAATGTTGTCTGGGACCCTAAATCAGTCATTTTAGTTCATTCGCCCTATATTCCAGGCCATCTGGGTGGGATCTATTTCTTTTCAACTGGCACAATTAATTTTGGCCCATCATTGGCTACTTTCTCAAGCTTCTAATCCTATGCTTTGGTAGCATGAATTCTTAAACATGGGTCTCCTTGAAACACTGCTAATTGATAATGATGAGCGAAGAACTACGCTTAGGAAAATGTGGGATCCATTGAGGGGACTCTTATTGGCTTCTCTGGCTGGTCATGACTATACACGAACATAGAGGGCTTCCTCTTTCCCTTCTTTCATGTCTGTCTTCTGAAAGTCTAGTTCCAGTCACACCCATGATGGTACTGTTAGTCTTTGTTTTCCATTCTGATGATGATATGTCGTATTTTCTTGTGTATCTCGGTATAAAAGTTAAAAAAAACAAAAAAAAACTGCAAAGGTATCTATTGTGTGCACCATTTAACTTTTACCATACTGAAACAGACTTGTTTCCAGTACTACACTATTTCTATTATGCGCATGTACAGAAGTACATAAAGTTAATCTATGCTGTGTATTTTTATGGGTCCTTTGTTTCCTACTTTGATTTTTTTAAACGATGAAGCGGTTTTTAGAGCAATTTGCGAAACAGTAGCTTGGCCGATGTTTTTTGTGATGTCATTTGTGATGTCGTCAGTGATGTCAGAAGCAGTGCAAGGTAGAGTTAGCTCTGTAAACTACAAGTGGTGAATTTCAGAGTTTTTGGAATATATATATATCTATACATATATATATTTTTTTTACCCAAAAACTCTGAAATTCAGAGCTTCATAGTGAATGTTTCATAGCTGAATGTTTCATGGTGAATGTTTGCAAGTGGTTTTATAGTTTATATTTCACATCAAAGAAGTCTAACTGTGAGTTATTTTCCTTAATTCACAGCGCTGAATTGAATTACAGGATTTTTACTTTCCCTAAAAAAATTTTTTTTTAAAAAGAATGTTTAACACAATATGTTGTCTTTCCTTCTGCGCTGGTTACAAAAACACTTTAACTACCACAGTGCTGCTCTCACGACATTTTTCAGCGCGACTGACAAATTCAGCCATGCAAACATCTACAAATTAATCTGCTATTCGAAGAGTCACACTGGTCTCGGAAGCAATTAAACATAAAACAAGCTATGCAAACATTTACTAATTAATCATCCTCAGTGTTTAAATACAGAACCCTGTCAGAAGAAAAGTTACACTGTCCAACAGAACACTGTCTTTTTCTTCTCATGTGCCTTGTCAAACCTACACTACGGTGTCAGTGTATTACAAAAGAAGAACATTTTTTTGAGTACTTGTTTTTACTTTCTATGCAATGTTCTTTGCATTTAATTATGCCTTACAATAATATCCAGTGTTGCAGGAACATATTGTAAATAGTAGCATTTTATGCCCAACAAAAACGCACATTTCTCAAAACATTGACAGACCTATCTGCAGTTTCAGGCAAACAATGAATACTAAACTAATGATGCTCAAATCTTTCTAAAGGCCACAAAAAGCAATTAAGAAATGTTGTATTATAAAAAGTACATAATGAGTAAAATCTGTCAGTATGGTCCTTTAGTGCAATCTCCTTGCTCACATAACATTTATGAACCTTCAGCCTCATATAAATGTATTTCACTTGTCACTCTCACTCCATAATATATATATATATATATATATATATATATCATGGTCCCCGGGGCCTTTGGGGGTCCCAAATATATATATATTCACTGAAAAAAACAAAGTTTGCAGGGACAGCATAGTTAGGCTCACATTTTGAACGTACAAAACCTTAGAAATTCACCATTTATAGTTAGAGTTCTCTCAACTAACTATAACTCATGCCCTAAGGTAACTATACCTTGTGCTCTCATCATGCATTGGTAATTACCCACAAATTATGGCACTTATGCGTCAGTGTGTGTGCAGGTCTGTGAATGGGTGCATGAGGGTGTCAGTGGGTCTATGAGTGGGTGTGTGACAGTCTCAGTTAAGGGTGTGAGTGGGTGCATGACTATCTGAGTGGTTCTGAGTGGGTGCCTTAGGGTCTGACGGGCTCTGAGTGAGTGCATGAGGGTCTGAGTGGGTGCGTGCATGAGTGACTGAGTGTGTGTGTGAGTGGGTGCGTGAGGGTCTGAGTGGGCGTGTGAGTGGGAGAATTGATTGAAAGAGAGACAGAGAGAGAGAAAGTAAGTGAGAGGGAGAGATAGTTTTTTAGGCTTTGATGTTTGCTGTACTTAGAATGAGATATTTCTATTCGCTTTAAAATAAAAAATGTAAATTAAAGAAATATATATATATAAAATATTTTACAAAAATGGTAATGAGTCCACCTGGTCTGTGACCTTCACACTGAAGTATGTTTTTTTGTTTTGTTAGCCCTTTATGGGATTTCTGGGACCACGCAGGAGCCCTCAGGGGCTCCCCTGTGGTCCCTACATATTGTTTTATTTATTTATAATAATTTTATTTTATAATAAAATGCCATTTATGTGCTACCTGACACTGCACTGCAGTGCCAATACTTCACCAAGCAAGCTTTGACAGCAGCTCCGTGCTTGCTGAAGCATTTCATCTCTGTCTCCTGCATGCGTTCAGGGAACAGAGATGAAAGCTCTGCTGTTTGATAGAGGGACCTGCTTTGAAGTTCCCGCTGTCAAACAGCAAAGTGTTTGCTGTGACTGGGCTTGGCTGCAGCCAAGCCCCATCAAACAGCTATGTCCTGGGGGTTGCCCCCCCGGGACATAGGTGGAGTGGGCCCAGGGGGTGGGTGGTGGTCCCCAGGGCCATCTGTGGCTCCCCAAGGGGGCTGTGCGGCCCCTCTCCAGTGAGAATAGGCCCAGGGGGGCTTGAGAATTCAATAGGGAGACCCTTTCTTTTTTTAAATATTTGCCCTGGGAGTGGTGGCCCCCGGGACAGAGCAGGTTGTGCAATGCCCCTGCTCCAAATACAGTGTTGGCGCAGGGGTGTTGGCCCCCGGGGCAGCAGGGGGGCTGTGCAGGCCTTTGTAAATAAATTGCTTTTTGTCCTGGGGGTGGTGGTCCCCGGGGCATGGAGAGTGCACTGCCCCCTGCTCCAAATAAAGTGTAGCCCTGGGGGTGGTGGTCCCATGGGTGCGTGGGGGGCACAGGCAGTCAACAAATTAATAAAATGGATAGCCCCAGGGAGGTGGTGGTCCCCCGGCTGTGGGGGAGGCCATCAGGCCTCCCCTACTTACTTTAACACATCTTTGCCCTGGGTGTGTTGGTTCCCGATGAACAGAGGGGGCAGCTCTTATTTGTACATACGCCCGGGGAGGTGGTGGTCCTCGGAGCTTATTAAAGCTCAAGGAGGGGAATCCCGTGCGTCACCTTCATTTATGATGCCCCCGGGACCTGGTACACTCAGGGGCAAATAGCGTGGGAGACTATGTTTTTAAAAATAAAACATTAGAAATATCAGCGAATGGATGTTTTATAAAAAAATGCTTTGGAGCACTGGTGTGATCCCTCAACTACCCCACCTCCAGGACTAGGGGGCCAGCGTGACGCTACCCTGGCCCCTTTTCTTTTCTTTTTTTTTGTCTTTTTTTCTGGGACTCAGCTGAAGCTAAGTCCCAAGATGGCTGCCAACACCTCCTTGCTGAAGTGTTCTAAGCCAATCAAATATCATTACGGGGACAATTTGATCCGCGGAGGTTCCACATCCCTATATGTCTATATTTTGTGGCCCTAAATTTCTGAATGGAGAGGCACCAAATCACAAAAAGCATGACCTGTGGAACAAAATCTAGCTTTGTGCCAAATTTGGTGTGATTCCGTTCAGTGGTTCGGGCTGTAGGCGTGTCCAAAGGTCCTATGAAAAAATGAATGGGGAAAACGTGATTTGGGACCCATTCTTTTCCTTAACCCCCGCTTGACAGATCACCCCGAAACTTTCAAGACAGAAGTTGAACTTAGCAAAGTATAAGTTTTGATAATTTCGTGAATATTCGTCAAGCGACGCCAAAGTTTCACCATACACAGTTGTCCCATCAATAATTTTATTGCAATGTTGCAGTGAGAATATGAAAGATGGCATTGAATATGTTATCAGTGATATAACACGTGGAGTAATTAGCTGTGCATGGCGAAGGCGCGAGTTATAGTTACCTTAGAGCGAGAGATTTAGTTACTTGAAAGAATTCTAACTATAACTGCTGAATTACTATGGTTTTGAATGAGTAAATTCCTAATCTAACTATAACCCCTCTGTAACCTTTGTGTTTTTTCAGTGAATTTCTATGTTTTAACGAACAGTAATTTTCTATGCGTGAATCCAACCCTGAGGCCAAACCCCTATAAGCACCTAAACTTGCATTGTGCACAGACTTTTCCTGTGTGCAGTAGGGGTTGCCCGCAAGGGCTGGCCTGTAGCCAGTTGCTGCGGCCAACTCCTCTGCCCATCCAACCTGATGCTGTGCACACCCATTTGCACATGCGCTGTGCAAGTTGTCTGCACCACTCTAGGTGTGAGAATAGGTGAGAGAGGCTGTATCGGGGTAAGAGTAGCTGTCTGAGTGTCTGTTTGGGTGTGAGAGTACATACATCAGTGTTTTAGTGGGTGTGTCAGAATGTGCGCAGGTCTTTGAGTGGCTGCATCAGGGTGCCAGTGGGTCTGTAAATGGGTGTGTGATGGTCTGAGTGGGTGTGTAACTGTATGAGTGGGTCTAAGTGGGTGCTTGAGTGACTGACTGGGGCTGTTAGTGAGTGCAAGAAGGTCTGAGTGGGTCTGTGAGTGGGTGCATGAGTGTCTGAGTAGGTATGTGAGTGGGTGCGTGAGTGGGAGAATTAATTGAAAGAGAGACTGAGAGAGTGAAAGAGAGTGGGAGGGAGAGAGTTAGAGTTATTTAGGCTTTGATGTCAGATATACTTAAAATGAGTTCTTCTTATCCAATATAAAATAACAAATGTATGGCAGCTGAGGACCGCAGGCCCCCCGAATATTTTTAAAGGAAAACTCTGGGGAGGTAATGGTCCCCAGGGCAGTGGGGGAGTTGTGGATCCCCCACATATTTTGAAAGAAAAGCCCTGGGGGTGGTGGCCCCTGGGCAGTGGGGGGGCATACAGCCCTCCCGCATATTTTAAAAGAAAGCCCTGGGGGGATGGTGGTCCCCAGGGCAGCAGGAGGGCTACGGGCCACCTTGCATATTTTAAAAGAAAGCCCTGGGGAGGTGGCGGTCCCCAGGGCAGCGGGGCGGGGGGATCAGGCCCCTGCATATATTTATAAAGGAAAGCTCTGGGGAGTTGGAAGTCCCTGGGAAATGGGGGGGCCACGACCCCAACACATATTCATAAAGGAATGCCCTGCGGAGGTGGCGGTCCACAGGGCAGGGGGGGGTGGGGGGCGGGGGGTGTTACATGGGCCCTCTGCTTCTAAAAAAAAAAAAAAAAAAGCTCTGGGGAGGTGGTTGCCTACAGAATCCTATGGGAATTAACATGGGAAATGCTACTTTTTTGAGCCCCCTTTTTCTTAGCCCCCGCTTGACAGATCACCCGAAAACGTTTTATGTACAACAAAAATCACCGCAAAATTGTTTGTTTGAAAATTTCGTGAAGATCCGTCAAACAGTGCCAAAGATATAGGCAAGTCAAAAAATGCTTTTCCTATGGAAACATGGTCCTAACTATACCTACTGGCGACCACCAGTAGGTAATATATAATTATTTGGGGGGTTTTTTCACTGAAAAAAACAAGGTTAAAGTAGCATTATTTTTAGGTGAAATGTTCAGTAACACCATAATGTTTTAAATTAAAAAGAAAACACAGAAATCAAACCAGTTATTGTTATGCCAAGTAACTATGGGCCAGATGTAGCAAAAAAAAAATTGCGAGTTGCAAATTGCGAGTCCATGCGACTCGCAATTTGCAACTCGCAAATTGGTATGCAGTACGGTGTCCCAGACACCGTCTGCGACTCGCTATGGGGTCGCAATGACCCACCTCATTAATATTCATGAGGTGGGTCGCAAATTGCGGCCCCATAGCGAGTCTAGGCACTCGCAAACATTGAGGCCTGCTGTTGTCAGCAGACCTCCATGTTCGTGACTGCTTTTAAATAAAGCAGTTTTTTTTAAGTGTAGCCCGTTTTCCTTAAAGGAAAACGAGCTGCACTTAAAAAAAAATCTGAAACCTTTAGTTTTGGTTTTTTTCAGGGCAGGTAGTGGTCCCTTGGACCACTACCTACCCTGAAAAAATATTTGTGGGTCCATTCACAAAGTGGAAGGGGTCCTATGGGGACCCCTTCCAATTTGCGAGTGGGTTACCATCCACTTGAAGTGGATGGTAACTGCAACACCATTTGCGACCGCATATGCGGTCGCAAATGGTATTGCATACCACTCAGAATCGCACATAGGAAGGGAACACCCCTTCCTATTTGCGATTATGAAATGCATATTGCGAGTCGGTACCTACTCGCAATATGCATTTCTGCATTGGGAAACACGATTAGCGAGTCGCAAATGGCAATTTTTGCCGTTTGCGAGTCGCTATCCGTTTCCTGCCTCTGGCCCTATGACACATGCTCTAAGGTAGCTATAATTTGTGCCCCGCAGTGCACAGTTTTCTCATCAATAATTTAATTGCAGATGTTGCAGTGATATCAGTGATGTCACAAACCATGGAAAGAGTGATGTCATTTATGGGGTAATTAGCAGTGCATGGCTAGGGCGCGAGTTATAGTTACTTGAGATATCTTTAACTATAACTGGTGATTTGTTTTAGATTAAAATGTTTTGTCATTACTGAACATTTCACTGAACTATAATATTACTGTAACCTTTGTTTTTTTCAGTGAATTTCGAAGGTTTAAAAAAAAATTAAAGTAACCTTTTATTACCATATGTAAAGCGAACCCTCTGCCATGCCCCCGCCATCAATGATGGCATTAGAGATGTGAATAGGGATGGTATAAATGTAGTGAATGAGTAATTTAATATGTGACAGTAAAAGCAGTGCATGCGGAGGGAGCAAGTTATAGTTACTTTAAGGTATGGATTATAGGCACTTCAGATAACTATAACTTGTGAATTTCAGTTGTTTTGATAATTTCAAGTGGTATGTTTTACATTTTCTCCTAACTATAACATTCTGTAACCTTTGTTTTTTCAGGAACTTTCTAGGTTTTAAAAAAATGTAAAGTTAGATAGTCTTGCATTTTCTAACTATAACACCACTTTAATCTTTGTTTTTTTTTCAGTGAATATCTAGTTGTAAAAAAAATGTTAATGTAAAGCAAGATGCCAATCACATTGCATGATAGGGGAGTTGGACACAGGGCCTGGCCTGGCATTGTCCGTTGTGCTGCTCCATCCAGGCTTGCAGCCCCAGCCCCCCTCCTAGCCAACCACTGTCCAAGTCCATGCCCCTGCCCCCTCATTACAACCCATAGTGGCTGTTGTTCTGCCACTGCCATACACGTCTGCCATGAAAAGTTAGCTTGCTCCCTGTCCTCAGTTGTCTGAGTTCATGCACCAGCCCCATCCCTCCTGCCCTGCATGGTCTGATGTGCTGTCACTGCTCTCTAGTTAGCTTGCTGTCCTTGCCCACTCCTCCTGCCTTCCGATGCCCAATTCTATGCTTCTGACACTGGCCTCCTGCCTAGCCTCTGTGCTTAGCTTCCTGCCTCTACCCTCCTTCCCCCTGGCCTCCAATATCTGTGTGCTTGCTCCTGCTCCCTCCTTTTTGCTCACAAAGTTCCATGAACGTGTCTCCTACTGCCTGTCCCCCATGGTCCATTTTGCTGCCACTCCCTTCTGCGCTCCATATTCTGTTGTGCTGCAAATGTTCCTCCTGCCTAACTCGCACAGTCTTTTGTGAAGATTCTTCCCTGCCGTCTCCTGCCTGTGCCCAGCCCCTACCCATGTCTTCTGTCCTCCATGGTCCTTTGTGCATACCCCTGCCTCCTCCCTCTTGCCCACCTTCACCGTTGTACTGACACTAACCCTTCCGCTTGCCATGCATGATGCTCTGTGCTGCCACAGCCCTCTCACCTGCCCTTTGTGGTCAGTGTTCTGCCCCTGACCCCCTCCAGCTTTCCCTCCATTGTCTGTGTGTTTGTCACTATAGTCTCACTGTTACCCCCCATGGTGTGTTGTGCTTCCAGCACCCATCCTGTCTGTTCTCCATGGTCAGCTTGCTGCTCCAGCCCTGTCCCCTTGCCCCCTGCCCTCCGTTTTCCATCTGCAGGCCCCTATCCCCTCTCACCTGCCTTGTCTGTCCTGCCCCCTCCCTCCTGCCCTTCGCTGTCTGTTATGCTGCAACTTTCCCTTCTGTCTGTCCTGTATGGTCAGCTTGCTGCCCTTCCATCTTTCTCCTCTGCTTTCTAGTGTCCATGCGCATTACCCTGTCCCCACTCTATTGCTTTCTGTGGTCTGTTGTACTGTACTTCTGTCCCGCTAGCCTTGTGTATTGTATTGTGCTGCTGCAAACCCTGACGCCTGCCCTGTAAGGTCAGTGTGGTGCCACAGCCCATCTCCCTCCTGCCCTCTGCTATCCGAGTCCATGACCCTACCCCATTTCTCCTGCCCTTAGAGATCCAATTTACCATACTTGCCAACTTTTGAACTTAGTAAGAGTGAGATTTTGAAAAAAAAATAAACCTGGGGAATTGATTTTCCCCATTGACTTACAATGAAAAAGAGGAGATTTTAAGCAGAAGACAGATAAGATAAAGCCTTTTTGGGCTTAAAAACATCGGGAGTCTACTCCCTTAATTGGATCTGTTGGCATATGGTTGTACTGCCATTGCCTCTTGCTTCTGCCCTCAAAGGTCTTTATATTGCCACAGCCTGTCTTGCCTGTCCTGCATGGTTGGATTTGTCTGCCCCCCCTTTGCCTGCCCTCCATGGTCCCTTGTGCTGCCACTGCCCCTCCCGCCTGCCCAGCATGGTCCGCTTGTTGCCTCTGCACAATGTTATTGCCCTCAATTATCCGAGTCGTTGCCCCTGACAACTAACATTCTCTATTTATTACATAAGTTTAGCATGCCTGACGTCCTCTTGATGTAATCAAAATTGTAATACCTAAAGCATTTCCTTTAGAAATTATTAAAATGAGAGGGCCCTGTTAGCGTGTCTGACCTTATTTGTTTTTTTTAATCTTTAAATTATAAGTGGACGCATTAGGGGTTTGATGGACCTTTTGACTGCGCTTAGAGTAAATCCCACCATAATGCTCAATTCCATTACCAATCAATAATAATAGCAATCAATAGTATCAATAATCATTGGAGTCAGTGTCCTCACCCACCATGACCCCTTTGGCCATGAATAACCACACCTTCTTGTAAAAGTTAGAATGTTTATTTCCCTATACTATCAATGCTAAAATCACGTAACTTATTCTCAAAATCAGGTGATATACATACAGTAACAATACTGGTTGGCCAAATCTTCTGAAGAATCTCAATTTAACTAAAGCGTGTATTGTTACACATTCAAGGATTACAGTACAAATCCCTAACAAGAATAACTGCTCAATAGAAATAACTTATATTTTGATTCAGCAAAGAAACAACATCAACTTTTGTTAATAATTAGCAAACATTTTCTGTGGGTCTCCTAGCTAACCTTCTGATTAGAATGGTATGTTTGGGCATCATGCAAAACAATTTAGTCAACACAAATTTGGAAAACATCTAGCTATGTCTCTATCAAAATTGGCAGTTGGTACCTAGAAACAAAAGACAGCTTACATCAAACACAATAACATTTGGTTAATACCTCTCCTCGGTATGGATCAGCAAACTGTGACTGTCTTCGACAATTTGACATCTGTTCGGTCAGCATCAGCATCGAACCATGAATGAGAATGGTTCAGAACAGGGGACTCTAAGCTATCCGAACCACTTGCAAAGCATAGTCTAAGGATCAGCATTCAGCAACAAAAGTTTAGGCAATCAAGATAAACATAGAAAAAAAGTCCTCAGGAAGTGTTCAGCTCCTCAGACAAAATAAACAAGCTCCTCTCAGGAGGCTATCTAAGTGGGAAAAGCCTGTCTCATCTCAGTGCAGCCAGGTAAGTTAAAATCTTCTAAAACTCTTCCCACGTTGCCACTGGTCAAAGAATTGTACGTTTACATTTAGTCCAATGAAAGTAGAATTTCAAATCTGAGACATAATTAAACTGTCTTTCACATGTCGATGATTGGCTCCTCTTCTCCTGTTTCCATCGTTGGACTCGTCAGGTAAGAATTTTGTATCTCTCTGTCCTTCAGTCAGTGCATCCATTGTCAGCTCCTGGGAACATCGCTTTCACACACACACTAAATTTTACATTGTAAGAATAGCTAATGCAGCATATTCTGGCAAGCAGTTCTCATGGGAAAGAAACCATCTACTAGCATTTGGTCAATGCATGGAAGCACTGCAAGTATTCATATCTCTAAACAGCCATTTTATGTGAATTATTTATACAGTGCAACTTAACATGAGGCTGTTCAACTAGGCCCAAGACCTCGCTAACTTAAGGCCTACTATTAAAAAGGAAATACATAGTACGTAATCATTAATATAACATACTAATACATTAATATAAACATGAGCACATCAGTTCATTTTAATAAGCAGTTAATAAGGACACTTTGTGATTAGTGACGGCCACTCAAGTAGGCACATTTTCTAAGTCGTGCATTATTTTCTATATAAATTCATTTTCTATGCAGATTCAACATTCAGAATACATGAATATTTATTAGTGAATATTCAGTGTTCACAGTCCTATTCCTGTAGAAATGACGGTTAGTCCTCTATAAAAATTAATTGAGGACTTTTTGAGTTCTCAATAAGCGGAAAAGCATTTTTAAATTATTTGCTATCTTGATGTTTTTTATCCAGTTGATCATTTGATTATATGTTGCACTTAGGGGAGAGAATGTGTGCTACAACCAGAGCTGCAGACTTTGCAATTGGGGAACTAGGTTCAAGTTTCAGTGCTAGCTCGACATCATGTGATTCTGGGCAAATCACTTAATCTCTCAATGCTTAATGTCCAAAAGGAATGTGTTTTTGTCTAATGTAACTGATGCCCATGTAAAGCACTTAATTACTTCAGGTCAAGTCTTCGCTATATAAAACTGCAAAAAATAAATAAGTGTTTTGCACACTTCTGTCATTGGGCTATTTTTGGGCTACATTTGGGTGGGGGGGGTGATATTCATGCTATTTGTGGGTTCTTTTTATCCTGATGGTCATTTTGGGAGATGCCTTTGCTATGAAGCTCTCTAATCTCCTAACTTACTGCAGTATCTTCAGTAGAAAACGCTCTTTAATGAATTAGAAGAGGAAAATATTTGAGAACTCACTTTAAAAGTGTCCTAACTTTTCTTTCTACAGCACTGACCATAATTTCTATGACCAAATGAAACCCCTCATTTTGTTGATTTCTAAAAATATTTGAGTTTTACCAGTTTGATCCAATCAAGATGGCTTCAGGTGTGCCAAACATTTGTCATAAGTAAGAATGTTAGTGCTCTGGTTGTTCTTTAGAACACTCTGGAAGGCTGTAGTAGAACACAAAGGAATCAACGGACAGGCTGCTCCTGTTGGAAGTACATGTTTTACAGAAAATGTCAGACTTCATTCTCACATAGCTGAAAAAGATAGAGAAAATATGCTCTCATTTTAGTTTCTGGAG
Organism: Pleurodeles waltl; assembly: GCF_031143425.1. Lineage (NCBI taxonomy): Eukaryota > Metazoa > Chordata > Amphibia > Caudata > Salamandridae > Pleurodeles > Pleurodeles waltl. Next base: position 666,014,849 of record NC_090449.1, on the reverse strand, counting down.
CACCTTCCATAACCTCTATGGGAAAACCATGAGAAAACTGTTTTCTTTCAAACGTGATTCATGAAATCCCAGCAGAAAGCTTTTTCACAGGGTAAAATCAACAATGAATTATATAGTAATTAAAATCTATCACCCTTTCTATGTTCTCCTTTTTGTGACCCTCAAAACCTGCCATTCACTACAATGCATTTCAATGGGTGCTATCATGTATGTTTGTCCCAAGATGGCTGTCATCACTTTCTGGTTGAAGTGCTGACAGCCAATCAGATCTCACCATGAGAGCTGTGCTTAGGCTCCGGATATACAAATTAGGTTTTCCTTTAGTATCTTGAATACTACTGAACGGATTTACAACCAATAATTAAAAGATTGCTTTCTGGACCAAAAGCTACCTTTCTGCCAAATTGGGTGTAATTCCATCCAGCAGTTTGGGCTGTAGTCATGTGTAAAACCCCTATGGTAATTAAAATGCGAAAATTTCATAAAGATTCATCAAACGGCACCCAAAGATTTAACCAAGTCGAAAATGGAAACTAGGACCTCACTATAACTACCTTCTGCCAACCACCAGTATATATATATATATATATATATATATTATATATATATATATATATATATATATATATATATATATATATATATATATATATATATACATATATATATATATATATATATATATATATATATATATATATATACATATATATATATATATATAGTCATTGCGTTTGTTGCGCTCCAGTGTCATCCTTGAGCTACATTCTCATAAACATGGAGAAAACACTATTTGTCATTGTCATTGTCTGAAAGACAGAGTGTGTTTGCATTTTGTTTTTATTTAACAAACCTTTCCCTTAATGGAAGGGATCATGAAACAAGCTATCAAAAATGCGCTATAAAACAATAATCTAATAATTGAGGGGGTCATTATGACCCGGCGGTCGTCGATAATGTGGTGGTAAGTACAGCCAACAGGCTGGCGGTACTTACCGCCATATTATGACATTGGCCGGTTGGCTAAAGCCAACCCACCAATGTACCACTCCGACCGCCATGGCGGTAACAGCCGCTGGGCTGGAGATATCCATCTCCAGCCCGGCAGCCGCCATTGTGTCACCTGCGGGATTATGACCCTACCTACTGCCATGGTTTTCATGGCGTTCGTAACGCCACAAAAACCATGGCAGTTGGCTATATCAGTGACAGGGAATTCCTTCTCTGTCACTGTTCGAGGTCTCCCCCTTCCTCTCCAGTTTACCCTCCACCCCCCTACATCTCCAAACTCGCGTCACCCCTCTACATTCACTGCCCCCTTCATACACACAAGCATACACAAACCCATTCCCACATGCTTACACACATGCATACATCCAATGACACACAAATCCGCACACACTTTCAAGCCTACATGCAGACAGGCATTCAACACTCAACACACACCCACATTCACGCACACATACATTCACACACCCTCACACACACAACACCCCCCACTCCCCTCCCCTGTCGGAGACCTGACTTACCTGGATCCAGAGGTTCCTCCGGCAGGAGACGGGATGGGGCGCTGCTACCACCAGCAGCGCCAGCCAGCAGAATACCGCCAGGCCGTATTATTGGACATAATACGGCTGGCGGCGGTCTACTGGTGTGGCGCTGCTAGTGGTAGCAGTGCCACCTTGCTGCCATTCGCCGGCATGGCCACAGACGAATTTCCGCCATTCTTGTGGCGGAAATCCGGCCATGGTCATAATATGGCGGACGTCTGGTAGCCGCGGCGACAGTCTTTTGGCGGTCGTCACCACGGTGGTAGGTGGTTTTTACCACCAAAGTTGAAATGAGGGCCTTAATCTTTAGACATAGGGGGCAATGTTGTATTGTTTATCTATATATTGAAGAAGCTATGAAAAACAGTTATTAATACCAATTTAGACTCCTTTGCTGATGGTTTGTGACCCTTGTATAGAGACTATCACATATACATTTTTTTTAGATAAGTCTCTCACATCCTACTACCTTTCCTAAAGAATAATTTATTGTAGTGAAAGTCTATTTATAGGGAGAAAAAGAAAGGGGGCTGTTTCACTAATCACTTGTATTTCAGAGGTCATACACTGAATCAGAAACATTTCTTATGTAGAAGTGTTGTCCATTGGCCCAAAATAAGGGTGTTTCCACAGACAGTATAATAGGTGAGTTGTCAGTTAAACCAACATAAAGAGTGAGGGCCTGATTTAGATATTGGCGCATGAGTTACTACATCATAACAGTGACCGATATCCCGTCCGCCGAAATCTAAATCCCATAGGATAAAATGGGATGCCGTTTTCAGAGGACATGATATCCATCAAAGTAGTGACGGACTAACTCATCCACCAATATCTAAATCAGGCCCTAAGTTGTGTTCATCATATGTTGTCTCTTAAACTGTATTTTTCACTAGGACTTTGGCAATGCAATTTACTAGCTTTTTAATCAGGGAATAAAATACATATATACAGAATGCATCAGATGTGTGCCATCTACTTAAAGCATTAATAATGGGTATTGAAGGATGTAAAATGTTGTAAGCTATTTATTTTCTCTACCTGCTTTATAGTTTTGATGTGTGGTTATTTCCCAGATAATGTGTTTATATTTATGCAGAAAGTCTCAAAGTGCTGTTTTGCTATCCTTCAGACTGAGAAAAGACGAAATGAAAGGAATGGCAACAATGCAGCACTCTTAGTCTGATTAATAAATGTATTAAGGCAATTCTCAAGGTTCGTACAGGGACAGCGTGCAGGTCAAGTGCAGCAACACAAGTATATTTCTGAAAATAATCACAGCAGTAGAATAATAATGATCATAGAAACAAACAATGAAAATACACTACTTCAATCATGGATAATATATCTATATTCAGTGAGTATATATTTATGCACAATGCAAAGCTAAAAATAAGAATTACAAATGCATCACCATGGGGCTTGACAGTGACATCATCTCATTCTCAGCTTCAACTCCCAGCTTCAACTTCGACTGCGAAAAGCGAGTGAACTTGCTTCATTGGGAATCTGGGAAAAGGCGTCCCCTTCCCAGAATGAGTTCTGTCTATCCCTGGTCGTCAAGCTTCCCTCTTAAATACCTTAAACAAGCTGGAGAGGGGTATTCTAGAAACTCCCCCTCCCATACTGTAAGTTGTGGTTCATACGCTGGCTGTACCAGGTTCATGTTGAAAGAGCATGATTGGCCACATCCCAAGGTGCGCTACCAAGACCGAACTGTTCCTTGCTGTACCATAAACATACTCTGGTACATCCTTATCTCTCCCTCACTCCTCCGTATTATGTCCCTGCCTTGGTGAGAAAGAGAGCGAGAGGAGCGAAAAACATGTTGCATGGGTTGTGCACGGAAAAATACCTGCACCACCAATGATCAACTGTCATTCTTTAGCACCCATCAGGTCGACGAATGGGCCAAAGGGAATTGTTCCATTCGGAGGTGGTTGGAGCTACCACACCAGTCTCAATCAATTAGTGTTAGGTTTTTACTTATTTCATCATGCCCTCCTAGAAAATGGTATTGCTTTAGGTGTATTACCTTGGTTGCTGGGGACACCTTTACTGGGGGTATCTTCAGATGCCCACCCTCATGGCTGCCACTGAAATGTATCATTTTGATCCAAATTGATAACAACCATCATCAAATACAAAGTCATTCCTTTTAAAATGTCAATTCCCAGTGTATATTCCAGAAGGGGTACAATTAAAACAGTATATTCTCTTTTGGTGTTCTTCCTATTGTCATTTGAACCGTAGTCTGCACAGCAGGAGTTTCTTTTCCACCCAACCATTTGATGGTGTAGTGCTGACTGGTAATTTTTTGGGAATTGCCGTAAATTATAGAGGCCTCTGCTCTGGTGTCAACTAATGCTCAGATTCTTTGCACATTTTTGTGATTCCAGTGTATTTCTAAATCAACATGTGGTCTGTTATCTTAACGAGCCCATCCCTGTACCGGAACTTGGCCTGTTTCCGAATCTGATTTAAACCTGTCAACATTTACCCAAGTCAGGTCTGGATATATGCTTTCATATCTGTGAGCAGGCTCTACTCTCCCTTGCTTTCAACAGTTACGCCCTCGCTGTCCCATCCTTCCTCCTCTTTCCCTTGTGAAAATACATTTTTCTCCCTTTCCTTTCCATCTTCCTGCTTCTGTGGCTCACTCAGAGTTACACGTTTATTATCTTGCTTGTGAACCCGCCTGCTCCCTTCTTTTTGATCCAGACCTCTCCTACCAGGCCTTTGGTATCTATGCCATCAATCTGTTCCTTGCTGACACTATACTTAAGTCATTCCATAAACATATCTCTCCTAGATACTCTGTTGTTATCTGTGCGACCTGCAGATCTTGAGGCTCTCTCTGGTTTTTTGAATTGCCAAGCTCTCCTAGCTTGGAAACTGCCTGCAGTACCTCTTTCAATGACTGCCCTGTCTGATTAATTAAGAGAGTCATTAGTACTTGCTTACAGGCTGGAGGAACAAGGAGAATTATTTTATTTCGTACTGAACAGAGAGCGAACCGTCTAGTTGATGGTAAGTATTACTCAAGAAAATAGCCGTTTTTATTTCCTCCTCTTTAATTCTCTGCATTGCATCTCTTAAGGTGTACAGGGTTTGTCATTTGGTGGCAAATCTGATTCTGTAGGAAACTTATGGTTGCATCCCACAACTGCTAACTGCAGCAGCGTGATCTGTTTTTAATCCTCATAACTTCTAAACTCTTCCTGTAGTATGGGGTCCGTGCTAAGAGTACAAAACTCAGGAGTGTCTCTTATATCTAACATTATTCCAGAGAATCCTTTGTTAAATAATCGCACCATCCAGGTGAGTAATGTTTCCCCAGTTTTCTGTTTGAATCTATCTATAATATCATTAACTTCGTGCTGGGTGTAATCTTCTAGAGAGTGCATTTAAATTCCTGTCAGATTCTGTGGAGTGCCCTTTATTTTTCATCTGGATATTGTCTGTGCGCGAACCACATTCTGCTAATTCCATTCACACTGGCCTCTTCATCACTGGAATTGAAAAATCAGGGGTTTCCCATGCATTTGTGTCCTATAAATCTGGATTCCAATCTAATCATGCATTAGCAATTGCTAAATGAACTTTTTTCTGATATATTTTACTTCTGTGTTTCCGAAATTTGTTCTGCGCAACTTTAACAGCAGCTTTCGCTGCCACAGACTGATATGTATCAGCCTTATCTTGTAATTGCTTATTCTGACAAGACAGCATAGTTACTGTATTTCTAGTGTCATCAATCTGCCTTTCTAATTGCTGATTCTCCTGTTCTAAATGCTTGCATTTCTCATGCATTTTTCTATAGGCAGACAGCAGTATCCACCCCCTTCTGCCTAGAATAGATAAATCCCATTTTGTTCAAAAGGTACTTTTTTTAAACATAGAAGTAGATTTTGGTGCTCTGCGTCCCCAAGGCGTTCATCCCAGGACTCAGAAAGCCCCAAAAAAACAAGACCACTCATTTGCCAAAACATTATAAGGTTCTTTGATCCACTCTGGAATCTCTCGCATTTTTAACAATGGTTTCCGATGCTGCTTTTTACTTCTTGCTAAACATATTTCACTTTTAAATCTTACACCGTTTCCCCCTTTTCAACTACGCCAAACTGTTTTGCTATACTTCAGCTGTACATAAACATACTCTGGTACATCCTTATCTCTCCCTCACTCCTCCGTATTATGTCCCTGCCTTGGTGGGATAGAGTGCGAGAGGAGCGAAAAATATGTTGCTTAAGTTGTGCACAGAAAAATACCTGCACCGCCAATATGACCGTATTTGAGGCTAAGCTAAGCACAAAATGAAGTCAGTGGTCAAGCTGACAGTATTTGAGGCTAAGCTAAGCACAAAAAGGAGTCAGTGGTCAAAATGGAGCTGGGGTAAAATACAAACAGCATTACAAGTGAACATTAGTTTAATTTGTTTCAAGTATTTTGGCACTTGTACACCTACTCCTAATGAGTGGCGTTTAGAAGTGCAGAAGTAACAGTGGCTGCAGTAATGGCTTGATTTTATAAATAATATAGAAGAATGGTCATTAAATGAATGGCCCAAAGCACTAACTTATTGAAGAAAGTTGTCCACATTTTGTTCTGTGTTACAATTATCAAGCAATTATAACAACTAGTGACTATCTGAATGTCATAAATGAATTGAAATATCCAGACAAATTTATGTGACTTCCTTAAGGCCACCCATTCCTGAAAGCATGGCAGTCATTTGGCAAGTCAGTATTGGAGCAGTGTAAATTTTGGCTTCACCCTTACACGTCATAAATATGCAATGTATAAGTCCACCTAGCACTACATGCTTTGTGTGTCCTAACATTACTAACAAAAAGTGTTACACTTAAACCCAATACTGAAGTGCATTCACTGTAGAACTAGAAATTCATATATTTTGTGTGCTTTATCTTTATTAAATTAAATGTATTCTTTAGTGATTGAATTAAACCATCCTTACATTCTTGAAATGTATTTATTTTAGAAACTAGAAAGATTTATGTAAACGGGTGCACTAATGTTTCACATTCAAGTTCATGATGTAGTTCTTAAACACATTCATACTTGTGTATTCAAAGCTGCATTTACTTGAAACTGTAACATGAATTTAATTTGAATTGATGTACTGACATTTTCATATATTTGTAGGTGCATGTACACAAATTGCACAAACTAAAAATGTGCATCATGCATCATACGTTTAACTTGACATGACTAGGCCTGAATTTCATTTGACATGAAAACTGTTTTCAATTTTTGCTTGAATGTATTTTTCTTTGCAGGTATGTTCACTTCGATTGTTAGCTTAAGAATAGATCCAACATTGTATTAGTGATAGAGTCTGAGAAAGGACCTTGATGGAGGAACATGGAGAGACAGAACGTTAACTGACAGTTCCTATTCAGTAATGTGTCAGGTGTCCAAAGCCAATATCGTCTTAAGAACTGCTCTGGGAGAATCTGCAAATGTTGCAGCTCTCAACGTAAGAATGGAAAGAACAATGGAACCCCTGATGGTGTGAACAAGGGGTATTGCTTAGAAGATTCATGTGGTATTAACTGGTGCCCTTACAGGTCGTTTGACAGAGATATTCCTTTGGACTTTGAGAGTTACAGACCCCTACGCTTTTCCCCTTTTTATGTCCCCATTGCTGAGTGTGGCTTAGGCTAACACTTGGGGCCTGATTTAGAGTTTGGAGGAAGGGGTTACTCCGTCAAAGGCGTGACTGATATCCCATCCGCTGTATTATAATTTGATTTTGGCCGATGTAGATCATAATAAGGAGGATGGGATATATGTCACGCTTGTTACAGAGGAACCCCTCCACCAACTCTAACAGGCCATTAATTATCTATCTCCAGGAGTCTCTTGACTGAGCTTGTAAACGCTGACACCTTCCGTATGTGCATATAATTTTTCTCCTTTTTCCCAGAGTATCTCTGACTTTTTGTGATACCTTTTGGAGAAAATTACTTTTTGATCAATTTATAGCCTACTTTGGATGATATTAGATATTACTCATGTGAAGGAGAGAAGGTAGGAGTCTCTTCTCTGAGCACCAGATTTTATTTCTAATTTTCTGTAACTGGGCTTTTGATTTGCCTTATCCTGATTTGCTTAAACCTGTTATCCTGTTGCAAACCTGTATCTTTGCAGCATGTTTTTGAGATTGATTTATATTAATTTAACTGGTAACTTGTAATAAATTCCTTAACTTTATCTAGATTCCTGGTTCATATTGTGTGACCAAATAGGTTACACTGCTAATTAGAAATTGTTTGACCAATGCTAACTCCCCACACCTCTCGAGTTGATGAAAAAGGTCCAACAGGTAACCGATTAGAGGAAATTGGCCCTACACTTCATCAGTTTCTAAAGCCTTTACTAGCCACCCTCCTTTCAGAAAACTGCATTTTTTTTCTGGTTTGGAGAGTGCACTATCACCCGCGAGGGTATCCTAGCGCTGATACTTAACTCTCTGAGATCCAAGTTCTTGCCTCTGTCAGCCATGCATATCAATGCAAAATATTTCAACAAAGCAGCCTACTATTGATGTTGCCAAGTTTGCCTTCCCAGATTCAACAACTGCATCAACATTTTAAGCCTTCCAGAGGTATGGGCAGAGGCCAAGAACGCACTTCAATAGTAATCACTACTTTGCAGAGCCACTCTAATTTGTGTGCCTGTCTTCACTATTCCTTGCATGTAGGAGTAAGAGAGGCACCCTTCCTGCAATCACAGAAAGAATAAACCTTGGGACAGTGTATCCTCCTAATCAACCAATACAGTTATCTGTCTCCTTTATGAAGATTCCCCTTCACCTTAACCTATGTTTTTTTAACCAGTTTTGACATCATTTTTCAGGAATCGTAAATGAAAGAAGCCAGTAAATAGTAAAAATTACTCCACAGATAACATGTTGTAGATTATGTTACACCAGATATTTACTGATACTGGAGAAGACTTTTCAACCCACCCTCAGTCACAGAGAATTGAACAGTCCTATATACAGAAAGTGACAAGAAGGTTTCACTGGCCATGATCATGCCAGCCTTGGACCAAAGTCACTTGTTTGTCACTCTATGTCTCCAGTATTCCCAAGGCACCCTTCACTCCATCCCAGGAAGTATTATAGATGGCTTCATATTGAATGGGCTGTTGGACCGGTCAAGGTTCTTTTTCCAACGTTACAATGCACCATGAGTCTTTACTAAGATCCTCTCTGTCATGAGGTCCCATTTGGGGAGCGTAGGCGTGCAAATGTTACCATATTGAGAGGATTTTCCAGTGGAAATGAAGTATTCAATCATCTTGGAATGACAAGTGTAAAATAGACTCTTCTGTGAAATCATGACCAGGAATTTTCCAGATCTCCATTTGATCCCTCCCAATACCTATAGTTTTTCAGATTCTTTTTTTATTATTCCAGATTTTAATTTTTCCCCTTAGGGCAGAGCATGAAAAGTAAAAACTGAGTATTCTGCTGCTGATTTCACTTTTCCAACCACAATCCATTCTTTCAGTCACTAGCTTCCATTAATTATTTTAATTTTAATAAATCTGTCTGTCATAAATGTGATAAACAGTGATTGTCTGCAAATAAAATTACTTCAGTGATAATTCCAAAAGATCAGAGAGAATAAATATGAGAAAATCACATGAATATAAATTCACTGTAGTTAGGTAGACTTAGTGACGTGTCCAAAGTAAAAGAAAGAACATAGGGTCACATGTACGTAGCTTTTTTCTTGTGACAAATGGCCTGATTCGCAGAATTGGGCTTTTTGCGACAAGTAAAAAGCATTTTGGTATGTACAGACCCTATTTTGCGATTTGGTAATTTGGGGCCAGATGTATCATACAACCAATTTGCGATTTGGTAATAGCGATTTCTTAAAAATCGCAAATGCTATTACCGAATCGCAAATAGAGAATCTGTCCATATTCGCACCTATGGGCCTGTTGGACCATATCTGCACATTTTTTGCATTTCCAAAACTGCGATTTCTGAACCAGAAATAGCAATTTTGGAAATGCAAAACCCCAGGGTGCTGGGGGCCTAAGGACCCCTCTGCTGCACCTTAAAAAAAAATTGGGGACATGTAAGGTGCACACAAGGACATGTGTGCTTTACATGTACATTTTAAAAATGCATTTTAAATGCATTTTTAAATTTTGCACATAGTTACCAACAGGTTCAACCTGGTGGTAAATAGCAATTTCTAAATGCCCAAATCGCATTTAGGAATGGCTTCATACATGTGCTAAGAAATCGCAAACAAGGAATCCTTATTTGCGATTTTTTATTTAGAGAGTCGCAATTTGCAACACTCTAAACAGGGTCGCAATTTTAAGGATTTGCTATTTTTGCGATTCCTTGAAATTGCGTTCAGAATGTCTTTCATACATTCTGAACTGGCTTTTTGCATTCGCAAACGGGCATTCGCACAGTTTGCGAATGCAAAAAAGCTTGATACATCTGGCCCCTATTTACCGAATCACAAAATACACACTTGTGAGTCGCAATTAGGAAGGGGTATTCCCTACCTAATTGCAAGTCGAAGTGCGATGTAGGATTGTTTTGTAACCGTGAATGCGGTCACAAAACAATCGCAGTTAGCACCAATTTCAAATTGGTGCTAACCCATTCGCAAACAGGAAGGGATCCCAATGGAACCCCTTCCCCTCTGTGAATGGATGGTCTGCTCTGAAAAAATGAAAAGAAAACTTTTCATTTTTTTTAAAATGCAACCCGTTTTCATTTAAGGAAAACGGACTGCATTTAAAAAAAACCAAAAAAAAAACACTGCTTCATTTAAAAGCAGTCACAGACATTGTGGTCTGCTGTCCCAGGCAGGCCACCATCCATGTGAGTGTGGCCATTCCCAATGGGGCCGCAAATTGCGACCTACCTTGTGAATATTTCTGAGGTAGGTCATTCGCGAACCCATTGGGAATCGCAAACAGTGTCTTTGACACTGTTGTACATCAGGTTTTGCGACTCGCAAATTGCTTGTCGCTAAGACTCACAATTTGTGAGTCGCAAAATCTGATGGCCCTTAGTCTTGCATACAGATTATATACAAAGATTAACACATATTACCAAATTTGCAATCTTCTGCTTTATTCTGTATTTCAAGTAACTAGCGATCAATAATTGTGCTGGTTGAGATCAGACATTAAGCTTTATTACATTACTTACAACTTCTCTTCTCTTGAGTTAACAATAATATAGTTTCCATAAAAAGTACCCAGATTTCAGAGTAAAATTAATTACGTGCTAGTTCATTTGCTTCCAGTCCATGATTACAATCTTCCATGCTGTACTGGCCATGGTAACAAATGCAAGGATATACCTGGGTCTCTTTCCCTGGTTTCAAAGGCCAGGTTACAGATGAAAAACCTGTAGTGGGAATTAACATACCTTGCTAGATGCTGCCTAATGTTAACACAGGTTATCTAGCCACTGTTTTGAATTTTTATCATTCTGCTGATCTGGGTTCCATATTTCCTTTTCCCACATTCCTAGGTTTTAGAAAGCTTTCCATCAAAACCTTTTGTTTATATTCAACCTCGTTCCCTCATTTTTTACCTTACAAATAGAGCCTTTTTATTCTCCTGGAGCGTATGTCTTTGAAGAAAGATGTTTATGACAGCTATTTGTGGACGTCGATTCACCAAAATCCCAGGGGTTGCAGATGTCTCATGACTTGCCCTTTAACCAGCCCCCACTTACATCACAGGAAGTTACATCATATGAACTTCCACCTCGTTCCATTTCTGTTTCTGCTCTCTCATCCCTCCCCTCTTCCCTCTCTTGCAGCTGTCTGTCATCTACATCTCATCTGTCAATCCACTCTACCTCTCTCAGCTTCTTGTATCCAAGCTGCTATCTCTTCATCAGTCTTCACTCTCGCACCTGTCTCTCTCTCTAAGGTATTTCATCAGTTTCTCTTTTACTCTTCACATATTTCATGCTATCTCTCTTAACAAACTCTTTCCCACCTGTCTCTCCCCTTTCATCCCCTCTCTGGATGTCTCTTTCACCTATTTCTCTCACCTGACTCCTTATTACTTCTCCCACCTTTCTCACACCTCTCACTCCCCCACCCATCTCTTTCTCACCTCTCTATAGCATCTACCTTGCACCAGTCCCTTTACCCACCACTCTCTCATCTGCCTGTTACCTCTCTAGATTAATTCCCCTTCTCTCAGCTGTCTCTTTATAAAATATTTCTTACCTGTTGATTCCCTCTCCACTCGGTTGTGTCACTCCCCTCCCTCTCACCTTTCCCCATCTTTCTCTCTGTCTCTCTGTGAGCTCTTTCAAACCAGTATTTCTATATCACTTTTCTTGCACCTGCCTCTTACTCTCAGTCTCTGTCTCTTTAAAGTGCTTCTGCTCACCTGTCACTCACCTATCTCTTAGATGTCTCTTTTTTACCAGGTCCCCTCTCTGCAGTGTTTTTCTCCCCTCTCTCTTTTTAAGCCCTTTTCTCACACCTGTCTGCCCTCTATATCTCTATTGCACTTTAATCATCTGTATGCCTGTCGCATATTTGCCTTTCCCCCGTCTGTCTCTATTTTGCCACTCTGTCTTAAATTTCCCTCTTGCCACTCTTTCTCTCACACCTGTCTATCTCTGTCTCTCCAAAATTTACCTCTTTGTCTCTATTGTATCTTTCTCATCTGTCAGTCTCATCTTTTTTTTTCCTCTGTCCGCTGTCTCTTTTTCGCCTGTCAGTATTAAATGTCTCTGTAATAATGACTCCAGTAACGTGTTGACTCAGAAGAATATTTATTCGTAAAACAGCCCCAGCTCGACCTGCGTACACCAGCCGTACTCCACCAACTGCTCCCCAGGTTCACACATGCATTCACATTCCAACCTGTCATGTTAATACATCATAATGCCTCACAGGGGCATACATGTGGCAGCATACATACACAGCATGGATCATTACATTATCCCTTCCCTCTCATAAATGCAAACATGAAGTAAAACTAATAAACAATAATGAACCAAACCCAACTAACTCTAATCAGTACACCTTCATGGAAGAACATAGTATTTAATAAAAACATGTTTGGAAGAACATAGTATTTAAAAGAAACATGTTTTTTTTCCCTAAAAGTGCAAACACAGTTCAGCACGAAATAAGAGTTGCTAATAAAGAAAATAAAACCTAAATATAAAAAGAAATCTAGAATGAAAACATACTCTTAACGTCAAATGGTATAGCATAAAGGGAAATTAAAGATATGACTAAAGGAGCTCACTTATTACAGATACTGATGTATCCTACATATTGCAAACAATGATGTATACATTATCCCCTCAGATCACGGAAGTCTAAACCTCAGTGAAATCAAAATCTGACGTTCGCTCCTAAGGAGTCGGACTGGTGTTTTCTCCAACGTTGTGTCAGGAAACTTGCATGAGCTACTCTTCCATTTTCCTCATTCATGATAGTATTCTTTACTTTGTACACCATTGCCTTATTCGACCAACTCCTTTTCCCAACTCGGATAGCATTCCCACAAATTTTATCAACCACTTGTAGTTCATAATATTTACTTGCTCCTTTCCTTATATGAACAGGTGCCTTTATGCACACAACATCACCCACCTCAATCTGTTGTTGAGAAACTCTTTTCTTAGCATAAAAATACTTTTTTCTTTAAGCTTTTGTGACCTTTCAACATTCCGTCTGATGACATAATCTACTCCATCCATGACATCAATTTTCATCGACTTAAGCATCCACCCGGACAAATTTTAGTTGACGGTTTCTGACCCCTTAAGAGTTCAAAAGGATATACTTTAGTCAAAGAGTGTGGAGCACTGCGGTAAAACCAGAGCATTGAATGCACAGCATTTTCTACTACACTCTTCCTCACAATTGCCCATTGCACACAATTGTTTAATACATGATTCATTCTTTCAACTAACCCAATTGTTTGAGGATGGTACAGAGAGCTTCTAGACTGTGTAATCCCCCCTTGTTTCAAAATGTTTGAAATTCCAAACAGAAAAACTGAACATCATTATCTGAAACAATGGAGGAAGGGAAACCTTCTCTCAAAAAATGACCTTGAAGAAATCCACAATATTTTTTGAAGATGGTTCACTGATGAAACAAATTTCAGGCCACTTGGAGTAATAGTCCATAACCACCACAGCATATCTTGAAGCAAACAGCAAGATATTGAATGGGCCCACTAAGTCAATGCCTAACTTATCCCAAGGTCCTTTTCGGTATTCTATCGGCTGCCTGGGTGGAGTTCTTACTCTGAATCCTTTCTCAGAATTGGATCACACCACACAATTGTCTACTACTTCCTCAACTGCTTTGTCCATGTAAGGCCACCGAAACACCTCTCACAGCCTTTGCTTTGTCAAAGTTTTGCCTAATGGCACTCATGTGCTTCATACATCAGTCTCGTTCTTAGGCTTACAGGAGGTATCAGTTTCCCACTATGCATGAGGATGCCATCTTCAATCATTAATTCAAGAGAAACTTTGACATATGTCTGAAACTGATAGCTAACATTTTTCTCTTCATGCCAACCTCCTTTCACATACTCCATCACTTTTAGCAACACTTCATCCTTAGATACTTCAGCTTTCCATTCCGTCTAACTGATGGCACAAATGCTTTCCATATCAACTGAAACAATAAAACAACTTTTCCTGGTAGAAAACCTGGTATGATTGTTGATCTTGTCATCTGACAGTATTGACAATAAGGGGCTGTGATCGGTGTGTAACTCAAAATGCCTACCCCAAACATAGGGATGAAACTTTCTGATAGCCCACCAACAAGCCAACATTATACTTGTTTTGAGTGAGAATTGCCCGGCCATCAACCGTGATGTTAAACTTGACCATAGGGTCAAACAGTTTCAAAACCTTGAACCCAACCAGTTGAGCTTTGATCCATTCAAAAATAGCCTGACAATCTTTATCCGATGCAAAAGGAACATTTCTTTTCAGAATGTTGGTAAGTGGTTGGATTTTGGATGCATATTCCTGAACAAACCTAGAATAGAACTCACTTAGTCCAATAAACGACTACAGACCTGGTTTGTCTGAAGATGTCTTGGCATCAATGATAGCATTAACGAAACCAGGAGGGGGTTAAATACCTTGATCAGACACAACATGCCCCAAATATTCCACTTTAAAAACTGGCACTTTTCTCTCTTCAACACCACCCCTTTGTCTTTCAAGATGTTGAGGACTGATAACAATGTTTTCTCATGTTTCTCTCTAGTATCACTGTAAATTAGAACATCGTCTTGGAATATCACAACTCCATTGACATCCTTAAACATGTTGAACATGACTCTTTGAAAAACAGCTGTGGCTGAAGCCAGCCCAAAAGGCATTCTACTATACTGAAAAGTACCAATTGGAAAAACAAAAGCTGTCAAGTCATCTAGACGATGGATCCAAGTACAACTTGGTGGTAAGCAGAAGCCAGATCTAACTTAGTAAACCATTTTGAACCACTGATGGTGGTCAACAATTCTGAGATTTTGGGTATGAGATACAAATCCATCCAAATGTTTTTGTTCAGGCTACGAAGGCCCACACAAACTCGTAAGTCTCCATTCTTCTTTTTTGCAACCACCAATAGAGAAAGCCACAGGGAAGAATCAATTGGTTCAATAATGCCCTTTTCACAAAGACCTTTGAGTTCTTGCTCCAATTGGCCCCTAACACTGAAAGGCACGCTCCTCAAACGGCGCTTAACTTTGGATGGCATGATCCTTAACTTTGATCTTGTATAAGAAACCCTTGATAGATCCTAACGCTTAACCAAAAAAAGTTAGAAACTGGTTAACAATGTTTTCAGTGGATTCCGCGACGGGCACTTGTTCCTTTGTTCCATGTCTGAGGACCATCTGGAAAAGCCCCTGATGAAACCAGCCCAGAATGGACAACCCTTTGATTGCAACATAAAGCTTATCAAAAATTTTCCTGCCTTTGAACTCTAAGATATCCTAAAAAAAACAACAGCAAGGTCTATCCTTTGTCCCTCGTACGAGACAGTTGCTCTATCTGGAGGCTTTAATGGTCTGTTTTGCCACGTTTCTTCAAACAACTCTTGGGTAATCATAGTTATCCATGCACCTGAGTCCACTACAAAACGTACTTTCTGTACACCAATACCATTTTTGACATAGCGATCAACACATGACGAAACATCGCCTTCCACAATGGATTCATCACCCACTACCATCACCATATCTCTCAGATCATCTTGAATTTTCTGGACATTCTCTAAATTATCTGATATAGCATCAGACACGTTAGCAACATCTGTACTTTTGCTAGGTGATTTAAACATTTGGCCAGTTCCACCACCCTGTCTAACACTTTGGCAAACTTTTGTGAAATGATCAACCTTCCCACAATTTCTGCATGTAACTGATCTTGCGGGACAACCTTTGTTGCTTCTAAAATGAGGTGTACTACCACATCCAAAACAAATATTACCTTGTTTGAAAAATGGCTTACTGTCATTCCTAGGATGACATTTGTTTTAGGTTCTCTCAGTTTTACTGCACCTACTCTATCAGTTGTCTTGTCCTCCAACTCTTTCACAGAAGCCTTGGACAATTCTATGCTTTTCGATGTCTGAATCATTTCTTGAAGCGTAGGATTTCCCAGAGAAAGTAACTTCTGTTGTATTATCTTATCTGAACATTTGCAAATGTACTGATCTCTTACCAGTTGTTCAGTGAATGCTTCAAACTGGCAATCAGCACTCAAATTCCTCAACACCGATATGAAAGAATCAACGTCTTCTCCTACTCTTTGCTACCTTGTGAAGCATTTATGTCTGATGACAACAATGCTTGGTTGTATGACGAAATGTATTCCATTTTTTTTTACTGCCTCTGCATAGTCATCTAAGTCTTCTTCATCTTCTTGGTTCTGAACTAATGGTGGTAGATGTTTGATAATGGATCTACCTTCAAAACCCAGAGAGTGAAGCAACATATAATTTTTTCCTTCCTGTTCTAAATTGTGAGGCACCAATGGACCCTAGGTGAATAACAAATGCATTGTACTAATTTTTCCATGGAACAGTGGGTGATCCTGGGACATCCAGAAAAGGTGGTGGTGGTAGTACAGATTGCATAATGTTCATTTTCAGACTTGAAATAAAAGTTTCTTAAATAAAATGCACACATAAAAATATTTTGCAACAACAAAATATTACACAATATTAAGAATGAATGACAAAATAAATTACTGTACACAACATTCTGAATGAATATTATTACAATGAACCAAATTGTTCATTTCAGCTGGGCTAGGCTTTTGTTATTTTTTTTTTTATTGCGCCACAATACAATTGAAAATAGTGTGAGTATCACCGTGATAATCAAATGGGTGAGCGTACCACCTTGATGGTAAAATGCACAGTGACACACTTCCTTTGAAACACGCTGTGCTCCAATTTCTTGTTTAAACCAAAATAAATAAATAAATAAGGAGCACACACTTCCTTATGTACGCTGACAGCGTGCATATCGCTGTAGTAACAAATGTGGTTTATAGGGAAGCGCCCTTGTAGAAAGACAGCATGCGTATGAAAGAAACCTGCACAAGTTGGCCACCATAAGCAGGATAATAGTAATGAATCTACGAGCACTAGATGAACGCTACTTCCTGCACATGCATATAATCAGTAACAGTTTACAGAACTCCAGTCTTTGCGATACCAATCGGGAAAAGCCCCAACTACCGGAAACCACAGCTGGCTCCAGTGGCGTAGCGTGGGTTGTCAGCACCCGGGGCAAGGCAAGTAATTTGCGCCCCCTAACCCGTGGATTTTAGCACTCGAGTATCTTCCCCAGACGTTGCGCCCGGTGCGGCCGGCCCCCCCTGCACCACCACGCTACGCCACTGGCTGGCTCTGTCGTAGGAGCCGACTTAATCAAGAAGCATGACACTTCATCGAGTGGCACAGCACTCAATCGAGAAGCACAACACATTGTCAAGTAAAAAGTTATCGCTTGTGCATGAAAAAGTGTGTGGGTTCGCCGGCACCTATCACATCAGTTCGGCGCCAAACAAATTTTAGTAACAACATCAGTAACTTGTTGATTCAGAAGAAGATTTATTTGTTAAACAGGTGTGCTGCAGCTCCATCTACGTACACCAACCGTGCCCCACCAACTGTCCCCCAGCTTCACGCGCACATTCACATTCCAACCCGGAATGTTAATACTTCATAATGCCTCACAGGGGCATACGCGCGGCAGCATACATACACAGCATGGATCATTACATTATCCCTTCCCTCTCATAAATGCAAACAGGAAGTAAAACTAATAAACAATAATGAACCAAACCCAACTAACTCTAATCATACATACACAGCATAGATCACCACATTCTCTCTTCTCTCTCATCTGTCTGTCTCTATCTCTTTTATCTACCCAACAACATATGTCTCTTAATCTTTCCATTTCTCTCTCTATCTCTAATCTGCAACATAATTTATGTTGCAAGTGTTGTTATTTTCAGTTTACCACTGTTCTAGGTTCTTGCTGGAGATACACACTGCAAAAGCAGCTCAGCCCATGTTCCAAAGGTCACAATTAGTAACATTTTGTTTCTATGCAGTGTAGATTCACTGGTGAATGTTGTATGGCATGCAGCTTGTTAATGTTGGCTGCGAGTTTAACATCATTAAAAGATTAAAGCTCAGGAAAGCCAGTTTAGCATTCCTGACACTATTTTAGTGATCTGCTGAGACAGGAGTCGCAAGGGTAGTGCCAGATGTCACACGTGGGAAAGCTAGGTGTCCCTAACCATGACTCTTGATCAGCCCTAAATGATGTCCATGTAGTCATTATTCAGCTGGATGTCTGAAGGAGAGGCACGTGCTTTATACAGATTCCCTTTCCTTTCGGTGTCAACCTTACAAAGTCGTTCTGACAATGAACCCCTTCGCTGCCAGGCCTTTTCTCCCTCAGGTGGTAGGCCTTTTTTTGGCTTTTTGGAGCAGTTTGCGCTTCGGCCCTTATAACTTTTTGTCCACATAAGATACCCACGCCAAATTTGCACCCTTTTTTCAATATTCTAGGTATTCTAGAGGCCTGAAAACGGCATCAACAAATGGTTTGCATGCTAAAAGCACCAGCATCCCAGCTTTCAGGAACAGGCAGACATGAATCAGAAAATCACATTTTTCTACACAATTTTGGGATTTTACTGGGACATACCCCATTTTCAATATTTTTTGTGCTTTTAGCCTCCTTCCGGCTAGTGACAGAAATGGGTATAAAACCAATACTGGATCCCAGAAAGCTAAACATTTCTGAAAAGTAGACAAAATTCTGAATTTAGCAAGGGGTCATTTGTGTAGATCCTATAAGGTTTTCCTACAGAAAATAACAGCATAAACAAATAAATGCTGAAATTGAGGTGAAAAAAACTGCCATTTTTCTTCACGTGTTACTCTGTGACTTTTTACTGCAATGTCAGATTTTTTAAAGCAATATACCGTTACGTCTGCTGGACTCTTCTGGTTGTGGGGATATATAGGGCTTCGGGGGTCATCAAGAACACTAGGTACTCAGAGCCAATAAATGAGCTGCACCTTGCAATGGGTTTTCATTCTATACCGGGTATACAGCAATTCATTTGGTGAAATATAGAGTGAAAAATAGGTATCAAGAAAACTTTTGTATTTCCAAAATGAGCACAAGATAAGGTGTTGAGAAGCAGTGGTTATTTGCACATCTCTGAATTCTGTGCATTTCTGAAAACTAGACACCTAGGGGAATCCAATATGGAGTGACTTGTGGGGCTCTCACCAGGTTCTGATACCCAAAATCCTCTGCAAACCTCAAACTTTGGCCAAAAAACACTTTTTCTTCACATTTCGGTGACATAAAGTTCTGGAATCTGAGAGGAGCCACAAATTTCCTTCCACCCAGCGTTCCCCCAAGTCTCCCCATAAAAATGGTACCTCACTTGTGTGGGTAGGCCTTGCGCCCGCGACAGGAAATGCCCCAAAACACAACATGGACACATCACATTTTCTAAAGAAAACAGAGCTGTTTTTTGCAAAGTGCCTAGCTGTGGATTTTGGCCTCTAGCTCAGCCGGCACCTAGGGAAACCTACAAAACCTGCGCATTTTAAAAAAACTAGACACCTAGGGGAATCCAAGATGGGGTGACCTGTAGGGCTCCCACCAGGTTCTGTTACCCAGAATCCTTTGCAAACCTCACAATTTGGCCCAAAAAAACACATTTTCCTCACAATTCGATGGCAGAAAGTTCTGGAATCTGAGTGAAGCCACAAATTTCATTCCCCCCAGCGTTCCTCCAAGTCTCCTGATAAAAATGGTACGTCACTTGTGTGGGTAGGCCTAGTGCCCGTGACAAGAAATGCCCCAAAACACTATGCGGACACATCAAAATGATCAAATACTAAACTACCTGTTTATGCGGGGGACCTGCGTTTTAGGTCCTGGGCTCAGCAGCCATATAGGGAAAACTACCAAACCCAAACATTTCTGAAAACTAGACACCTGATGGAATCCAGGGAGGTGTGACTTGCATGGTTCCCCAATGTTCTCTTACCCCAGAATCGTCAGCAAACCTCAAATTTAGCAAAAAAATCAAATTTTTCCCCACATTACTGTATGGGATCATCACACCGGCTCAAATTTTCTACCACCCAATGTTCCCCTCAGTCTCCCGGTGAAAATGGTACCTCACTTGTGTAGGTGGGCCAAGTGCCTGTGACAGGGAAGAGCAAAAAATATGTCAAAATTGAGGGGGAACCAAAGCGGGTCCAAAAGGGCAGTTTGAAAAAAACATTTTTAGGCTGACAAGTGGGGCAGAATTGTTATCGGTATAGATGCGACAATGCTGGGTGGTAGAAATTTTGTGGGTTCCCGCAGACTCCGGAAGTTTCCATCACAAAAATGGGGGAAAATGTGTG
The DNA here is from genome assembly GCF_031143425.1 of Pleurodeles waltl. Taxonomy (NCBI): domain Eukaryota; kingdom Metazoa; phylum Chordata; class Amphibia; order Caudata; family Salamandridae; genus Pleurodeles; species Pleurodeles waltl. Next base: position 665,994,301 of record NC_090449.1, on the reverse strand, counting down.
ATTTCCAGCAAAGTTGGAGGTTTGCAGAGCATTATGGGTAAGAAAATGGTGCAGGGTGCATGTGAAGCACACCCTCTTGGACTCACCCAGATGTTTAGTTTTCAGATGTGTCTAGGTCTTATGGATTTTCCTACATGGCAGCGTCCCAAAGTCCAAAGAGTGCAGCCCTCACCATTCCATGTGGGACGTTTTGAGAGTTAGCCAAGTTCTCATGGCCCAAATGTAAAACCAAAACCCCAAATAATCAAATGTTCTCTTGCTTGCCCTGGGATAAGATGTTTTAGTGTGCAGGGGGAGAGCTGAAAGACTGTTGCCCCCTTCAGTTGGGGTGATGGGCATAACCAGGCCCATACTTGTTGGTAGCCACCACCACACTATTTATTTTAATTCCCTGGCATCTAGTAGACTTTCTGCCCCCCCGGGTGTGGATTGGTGGTAATTGCCTCATCTGCCCACTAGTGGGCAGAACAACTTTGGCACCATTTATTTGGGGTGGGGCTATGGCCATACCTCCACCATCTTATTTTGAAAAAAAAATCTTCTCTGGTGGGCTTTCTGGCCGGAGTCAGATATGGCCAACAGTAATGGGCCCCCATGGGGAGCGACCCTAGCCCAAGGGGCTGGCCCCCCCCAAACAAAACACACACACACCAATCCCTGGTGCCTAAGTGGCTTCTGCCCCCCTTAGGGACATATTAGCCTAATAAAAATAGGCCGCTTTGCCCACAAGCGGAGCAGAAATGGCCTAAAATGAATTTGCCCCCCAGGGAATGACCCTTGTCTAAGGGGTCTCTCCCCTTGCGTGAAATTGACACAAAACAATGAAAATCCTTGGTGTCTAGTGGTTTCTGCCCCCCTTGGGGGCAGATTGTCCTAATGAAAATAGGCCGATATTCCCAATGGGGGCAGAAATAGCCTAAAACAAATTTGCCCCCCCAGGGGAGCGACCCTTGCCTAAGGGGTCGCTCCCCTCACACGAAGCTGAAAAAAAAGAAATCCCTGGTGTCAGAGGTGGGCAGAAATGGCCTAAATATAATTTTGCCCCGAGGGGAGCGACCCTGGCCTAAGGGGTCACTCCCCACATACACAAAAAAAAAAATCCCTGGTGTCTAGGGCAAATCAGCCTAATTATAATAGGCCGATCTGCTCCCAAGGGGGGCAGAAAAGGACAAAAAATATTTTGCGCCCCTGGGGAGCAGCCCTTACCCAAGGGGCCGCTCCCCTTATGTGTAAATGTAAAAAACAAACATTCCCTGGTGTCTAGTGGCATTTCTGCTGCCTGATCGCGATGCTGAGAGAGAGATGAAAGGAGAGAAAAGGCCTTTCCTCTTCTTTCATGCCTCTCTCGCCCCCTCCACATGATCGAAGGAGAAATGCTTTTGAATGTTTATTCATCCCCCCTGGCGCTGCCCCACCTTTTCCACACCCCATGAGCTGCTCCTGCAAACAAAAGCACCTACACAGCTGATAAATAGGGAACTTGCAGGTGTTCAGTGATTTTCCAAAATTTAGAAAAATGGATGTCACCGTAAAGATAAAGGAAGCAACTTCTATTGGGAGATAGCTGCAATCAAGAATGCTCTTCCACTGATGGTGAAGCAGTGAAACTTAGGGACAGATTTACAGGGCCCTAGAGGAACCGGAGCGGCATTTTTAGTAATGCTATGGTGGCGCTATTCACTGAATCATATTTATAAGGAGGGGTGAATCCATTTTTTTTGGCTTAAAGCCTCCTTGTAAATATGGGCCGCCCGACACAGTTTTCTGTGCCAGAGGGACATGCAATGGGTGTTACTGCGGGCGTTCCACCGCAACACCCATTGCTTTTGACTCTGCCCCAGATTTACTAGAGCTCGTAGAACATGGCGCAGCGAGGAGGAATACTTTTATTTGTCCTTGTTTTTGCTTTTTCTAAGTGTGCTGCATTGTACATAGAAAAAGCAAAAGGCCAAGAATGATTGTTTATGTGCAGGAACGTGTCCCTTCCTGTACATAAACAATCATTCAAAAATTACTATTTGATACTTCGAAGTGTGTTGCATCCTGCAGCACACATAGAAGTGGCAAATCGCCATTGTAGATTGTAGAACAATCACACCCCTCAACGCAGACACCCTGGCACTATGGTGAAGGGCTGCTGCGTTGGTGCTGGCAGCTACATTTAGTGCCGGTGCAGAAGGAAACACAGGGGTGTGCCATATTTTTGTAAATACAGCGCATCCATTTGGTTCATAAGTGATGCAGCGCGGTGCTGCAAATTTTGTTGCAGCGTCACGCTGTGCCAGATTTTTGTAAATCTAATACTTAGTAACTTGAAAGAAAAGCCTCTATGGAGCATAGGCAGCAGTTGGGTTTACTCCGGAAAAAGCGCTGCTATAAAGGCATTTGGCAAGGATCAAAAAGTGCTTCATGAACCATACAGAATGATTTAACTAACGCTCTTTCCTTCACGGGTGCTGAATAAAAACTAGATAGAGCTACACGGTCAATGCTCTTCTCTTAAGTCTAAATATCAAACTGACCACTGGTCTCTAGACACCTTGAAATGTATGCAGTACATAAACTGGGAGCTGGAGGTATAGTTTATTATGGTAATAAAAAGAAGTTGCATTCAAAATTTGATCCTCAAGAGCAAAAGAGAATAAGTAAATAATGCAGTCAAGATCTGAATTTCAAACATGGAAGAGTTTACAACAGAATGTAACTGATTAATTCAGGTAAGTGAAAAGTCAGAGCTAATTTCCAGATTTTTAACATAGGTTAGAGGCAGGGATTTATCCACCGGCCCTATCTTTATCAATGTACACAGTGCCTTCATAAGTTTAATGCCCAAACAAATCCTGTATTTTTCTGGCTTCTACAGGAGGTTAAAGTTCAACAAATCAATTAATTGAAGGCTTTTCTAATGCCAAAACATGCAGAGTAGTTTTGAAACAAACCATCTCCCAATTAATCATTCTCTGTATAGACTTTTGCTATGGACATTATTTTATTCATGAAGGAGTCATCTGATGATATCCCGCTGCATTCTATAGAGATAATGTATTTTATACTGCCTTCCTAAAGGACCTTCTATGTTGGGCATTTGTAATGCTCCAACCTGGCCTCAGTTCATATCTCTACAAAGCTCTGCATGTTAGATAAAGACGTTCTGGCTGTGCTTCTGCAGTCCTTTCTGTTAATAAATGATTCTTATCTTCTCAAAACCACCTGTGCTATAACCATGATTTAGCACAAACTCTTTTTATAGTTCATAAATCCGTGGCAAGAAATATCTCTTTAATGAACAAAGTATTTTAGGTATTTTTTCTCATCGGTAGTTTATTTTCCACAGATTGCTCCTTGCCCTTTTGCATTCCTCATATTTGGATTATGGGTGGACTGCAGATGTGTTCTTAGGTAATACTTGTAATTTTAGCTGTATCTCTTTAATGTGGGGAATTGAGATGGAGCACTCTGTGTCACTGACTTAATATAGCCATAGCATAATTTCTGGTAATTGGCAATGAAGCCTTGATTATGCAAAAACCCACAGGCAACTGCCTTATATGAGTCCCAGACTATCCTCCAAGGGGCTGAGCCCAAATTAACACTAAAGTAACACCTTCTCTCCTCCCTCAATGCATGTACTGAGACCAAATCTGACAGCAGCACTCTGTCCACTGTCCACCAGGAGCTAGATTGTGCTTTGTGGATGCTGATCTATAACAGGACTGCCACATGATCGGAGCAGTGAACTAGAACATGTTTTATCACTTTGACATTGGTGAGTAGTGAGTTAGAAATTAAAAAGTAGTTGATTCGCCTAGAACTCTCTTGCTCCAGCCCTTTTCTGCCACACATTACACAGGTTGAGGTCTGTTATCAAATTTGTAAACACGTTCTCACCTTCGTATGTCCTTCCGCTTGTCTAAGTGATGGCCTATCTAACACTTTATCCAGACATACATTAAAATTACCTCAAATCACTATGGATGATGGGAAGCCCAGCATAATTTCCCCCAAATCCTGCAAAGGAAGGACCTGGGCGCAGTTTGGGCCATAATAGATCACACAAGTAAACTTATCCTGCCTAATATTCATAAAACCTGCCACCCACCTACCTGTGCTATCCAATTAGGAGTCCACAATACTTATGCCAGCATTTTTCTTAATAATAAGTGCTACACCTTTGGTGAGGGAGGCCGTTCAGAACACATGACCGGGTGAACCCATGGTAAACCACTAAAGAGACCTTTACACTCTCTTACCAAAAGATGTGTTTCCTGCAAGGCAATATTGTGAACCTGACAGCCCTTCAAATATTGACAGATTAGGCACTGTTGTCTTCTGCCTTGAAGCCTGTTAACATTGCATGACAAAATCATTACCCGCTTACCTGCACACATTCTATTAAAGTCACCCCAAACTCGCCTGCTACATGACAGTCTGTTCTACTAATATACTTACCACAACTATCCTTGTAAAAACCTAGGACTCCTATCCTGTCACTCCAATATTTTCAAAGTGACATGAGGACAGTTTTTACCATTTACCCTTACTTTTGTCAGTTGCCGTATTTTAACCCTTTCCAACTCTCCTCCCTGTGAACCCTCACTGGGAAACCCTCCCACTATAGATAACGGCATTCCACTTTGCCATATTGAGCTCCATCTGGGGAGAAAAAAGAAACAAGTGCTACAAACACCACCTGTGCCAAAATGATGTCAACCCATCAAAAAACAGAAATAAACAGAAAAAGCTAGAGGGATAACTTTGGGAAATAGAGATGAAAAAACTATAACACTAAATCAAAAAGGGAAAAAGGTGAGAGAAAGCACTACGTGGGGGTAGGGGTACAGAAAAGATCAGACCAGGGAGAGCACCAAGTCTGCATCTTTTTTATAATGTCTTCAGCCTGCTCAATGCACCTAACATTGTGCATTTGATTTTCCCACATAACTTTTAGCATGTCTGGAAACCTAAGCTGAACCTTCACTTCAAGCTACTGCATTTCTCCCATCTTCCAGCCCAGCTTCCACTACCGCTGCTCTATAGCTCTACATATATCTGACATCAGCTTCCAACTTCCCTTGTTTCAATGCTGAGCCCAAGATCTGTTCTTTCATGTTATATAATAGGAATGTGAGCAAGATCTTCCTGGGTTTACTTCCCCCCACTGAGCATTTGAAGGGGTCCCTATAGATCCACCTCTGGATTACCTTTTAGGACCCCATCCCTGAAGAGCTTGATCACAAAACCCTTCAAATCACTCCCCTACAGCATCTAAGGGACATTGAGAATCCACAAATTGTTTCTGCTAGAGTGTTTCAAGGCTAGAGTGTTTCAAGGCTTTACAAGTCTTTCTAGATACTTTGTCACTGCCATTTAAGACCCTTTAAGATGTCCGAGTTTCTCTTGACCTCTTGGTCTAACCTCTCAATATTGACCTCAAGGGCCTTGGTCCTCTCACACACGTCGTCCAGCTTCACCTCAAGGGCATGACAAAGCCACCCTAATCTCCTTCTGATTAAGCTCCAATCTAGCAAAGTCTTTCTGCATCTCTTGATGCAAATCCAACAGGATTGTTTCAAGTGTTACTGGAGGATTGGGGCTTTCTAGTTGGGTTGCTGAAGTCATCCTTAAAGTCTCTACTTCAGCCTGAGACTGAGCAAAGACCTGGCCCCCAGAAGGCATACAATGCAGTTCCACAGAGTCCACCTCTTTACCCTATTCTCTGCTTCATACCTGATACGAGTTAGCAGTCGGATGCCAAACACCATCCCACCTCGAAACTCTCTCTGAGGAGGGGTGATTAAATGCACATGGCTCTGCACCTCTATTGATGTTCCCACAGTTTCTTGCCCAAGTTGAGTTCTGGGAGTCTCAATACAAAAGGCAGCTCTTGATTTGACGCCTTTGTCTGTTTTGAGCCCCCTTATTTCCTGCCATTATCTTAAAAAACACAAACAGATGGAGTTATTTTTGAGTTCGCAAAATCCAAGGGCTGCTGTTGTTGTCTCTGATCCTGCTATTGACATAAGGTCTCATAGAACCCACTCTAACTCTCTTTTTTTTCCAATGCTCCCTTCCTCAGAAACAATCCCCAGTGAAGTGGGCCTTTTGCTGACAGCCCATGTCTGATTTTGTAGGCCCAATCTGGTAGTTAGGCAATCTTAACTGCAATCTCTTCCAGCCACTTTGCTTATGAGACGGTGATATCTTAGGAGAGGGAACTCCTTGTTTTGCATTCAGGAGCCAGGAGTAGTGAGATAGAGGCTGGTAAGAAAACAGGCAGAGTACGTTAAGGTTATTGCGAGCAGAGTGAGGGCAAGATGGTATGTTAGCAAGTTTGCTAATTTTAAATATGGGTGAAGTAGTGACAAGCTGCTAGCCCGGAAGGCGAGAGTGGATAGAAAACAAAATCACATCGAAAGTCTGATAGTAGATAGTAATGGCACAGTGTTGAAAGACTTGGAGGAGATATTGTATTACCTCTAGAAAATGTTCGAGGATCTTTGGTAGGAGAGAGACATCTTCAGGGCACCAGATTTAAAGAAGTGGCAGGGTTCCAAGTATAACTCCTATATAGTTCATAACAAGAAGAAATGTTGGAGGATATTACGGAGGAGGAAATTATTTTGCAAATCGACAAATCCTGGAATGGGATGGTGGCAGGCCCAGATGCCCTTCCCGGAGAGTTCTTTAAAGCAATGAAGGAAATAATAGTTCCAATATGGGAGGTTCTGTTTAACCTACTAATAGCAATATTGTCAGAAATTCCCCCATTGTGGAACAATGCCTTAATTGCTTTGTTTCTAAAACCACATAAAGATCCCAGGAGAGCAGACTCATACAGGCCCATTTCTCTACTTAATTTTGATTATACGATCTATGCAGGCATCCTAGCAGGTAGACTCTCCCTGGTTATCAGGATGATAGGGCACCTATATAAGAAGGGTTTTGTGCCATGTCAGCAGTTGCATGAACTGACAAATCAACTGATATTGGCAATAGATCTGGCAAGTGAGAACTTAGATCCTTTGGTTATTGTCACTATCGACGTGGCTAAGGCATTTGATAGGGTAAGCTTTGTGGACGCGGTTAAAAAATTGTATTCAGCACCGGGAGGACAGATACTAGTGAATGGGGGCTTGACCAAGAAGGTCAACATTTAGCAAGGGACATCTCAGGGTTTCCCATTATCCCCAAAATAAATAAATATATATATATATATATATATATATTTATATATATATATACACACACATACATATATATATATATGTATATATATATATATATAGCAATTGACTGTATGGGAATTAGGTTGGGATTCTATGCAGACGATATTATTTTGTGTACAAACACCCACAGAAGACTGTGGGGCGCGTGAAGGCTATAGAGGAAGCATTTGGGGCCCTCTCTGGCTACTGTATAAACAAGGAGAAGACAGAGGTAATAGTATGGAGCCTCCTCAGCACATGGGTGGGCTTCAAAAAGGAGATCAAGTATTTGGGTATCACAGTGGTTGTGGTACCAGAGTGTAATCTGAAGCGGGTAAGAAGGGAGATTGAGGTGTTATTGTCGAGGTGGGGCACATACCACTAACTCTTTATGGAAGGGCAAATTTAGAGAAAATGACGATGCTCCCAAAACTAACCTTCTTGTTCAATAACATCCCCTTTGTCTTTCCCAAAGTGTAGCTTGGATAAGATACAGGGGCAGATAGGGAGTTTCATTTGGGTTTCTAAATATTCAAGTTTGAGCTGGAAGGAGCTGAGAAGGAAATTGACAAAGGGTGGTCTAACACTGCCGGATGTTTATATGTATTATATTTCCTTTCAATTCAGGAAATGCAAAATGTTATTGGGCTCCCTTAATGATTCCAGTAGAGGAACAACATACGCAGGCCTGTTGAACTTCATTGGGCAGGAAGGCTTTTTGTATAAGTTTGGAAACCAGACGTTTTTTAAGAAGGTTGGGCTGAAAGTGTTGAAGGCATTCTGGGAAGTATGGCATTGCATGAGGGAAATCCTTTCAGTTGATTATTACTCGAAGTTTGCTTCAGCTTGGAATTCCCCAGGTACTCTATCTTTTTGGCTGGATTAGCTGAGCACTCCTCTAATTAGAGCAGGTATCATCTGATTGGGCCATCTACAAGATTGGGCAGGGTTCATCTCATGGGAGCAGCTAAAGACAGGAATCGAGGGTACCCTGTCATGGTACAAGTACATGCAATTGTCCTCGTGGAGTTTAGGGTGAAGATGGGCTAGTGGGAGATGGAAGATGGGAGAAAGGTCACTAGATCCAAGGCCTTTGAAAAATGAGTTTTCCACTTGGTATTGGGAGATAGGGAAGGCTGATGGGGAGAGGTGCAGTGTTCCTGTTCATTCCTAGGGTGGATACCAGCCAGTAGAGGAACATATGGATATGATATGATATTCTACAGTGAAATTAGCCCCCCTCATGAAGAATCATCTTTTTTCCTTGCACAGGATGTACTTAACCCCCAGAAGGTGAGCAAAATTAGTTGCAAGCCCCCTAACCCTACTGTAACTGCTGTGGTGAGGAAAAGGCGGACAATCTCCATATGTTTGCTTTATGTCCCGGTCTGAAGGGCTTTTGGGAGTGGGTGCATAGCACGCTCTCAGGAGTCATTGGAAGTCAAAGAATGGTGAGCACTCCCCTAATCCTTTTTAAGTTGAGCACAGCAGCGTGCAAGCGCTGTTATTCCAACGTGTTGTTATCTATTTGGTCTTTTAACCACACCCACCTCATGCCCATCACAATCACTCGTTCATGGGCTTGCCCTTAAAAAAATCCTTTGTTATTATTGGTAAATGCTGCACGTTTGCCCCTCCTTGGGGCGGTTTGGTTACCACCATGGCCATCAACCCTGTTACATGGCAAATTGCACTTTTGCCGATACTTTGACTGTGAGTGAACTTCTTTTTCTTTTGTGTCTCTCTTCATATTAATGCTGATGGTGACAGTGGCACTTTGAATCTGCTCGCTTATGTGAAACTGTTTCACTTTTCATTTTCAATTTCTGTGGCAAGAAAAGTCAGGTTAGGAGTTTATAACACTAATAGCTCTAACTCGAGCAAATGCGAGACCCATTGCTTTGCATATGCTTCTTTGGAATAAGGGACCAGTCAGCCCAGGGCGCACTACCTGCGCAAGTCACCACATTTTTACCTTATTGTGCCTGCAAGGAGGGAGATCTGTTTGAAACGGCTGAGGCCCACTCCGCCAGCTCTTCCGAGAGTGTTGGCCACATAATAGCGTTGACTGTGCTACAATAGTCAGCAGTTGGAAATCACACAATACATGGGCAACTAAGAGGCACTGGTTGATTTATTTGGGCCTTCATATAACAGATGCGTAGTAACCACTTGGACATGAGTGATTCTCCTGTGCACAGAGTGGCACAATTAGGCAACTAGTGCTTGCTGAAGTGAAGCTGCACTATTCTAGCCAGTGATAGGAAGGTTAAATTGATTGAGATACATACATTCATGATGTACACATAATTTCCATGTACCATTTAGGATGGGCATGATAACGCGTCCCTCTATGTTATTTTATTACACATTGGGACTCGTTTTAGGCCAATGAATCTTGAGACCCAGTGGAGAGACACCGTAGGACAAGATAACTGATCAATATGTCAAGCAATATATCAATAATTTCATCAATATTTATCACCACAATGCATTTTACTTTAGATAAAGACATTAATCAAATTGTCGTCGCAACCATGACCTTTCAGCCATGAATAACCACACCTGTTTATAGAATTTTTATGAATTTTATTCCCTATTGTTTACAATCTACAAGCAGAAGAGTCAATCTCAAAACCAAAAAACATAAGAGTATAGTCACAATATGGCAACTGTGATAAGATTTCATTAATGCAAGAATCACAAACATAAGAACATAGCATAACGTGAACATAGATCAGAACATAGCAAGTATTATATACGTCTCAGTTCAGCAAAGCGTAACGTCAGTCATTTGTCTATTGCATCAGTCAGAGTGAACTCCTATTCTAACTCCTAATTAGCATCAGCATGTTGGGCTTCATGCAAAAACAATTTAGAACACAAATTTGGAAAACATCTAGCTACGGCTTCTGTTAAAAAAATGAGCAGTTGGTACCTAGAAAGGAAAAGCAAACAGACAAATTACAAATCACATTGTCATAATTACCCTCCAGGAATAGGTCAGCACACAGGATCAGTCTTCGTCTTCAGGACATCAGTCAAATCGCCTTCAGTCTAACCTCGTCTAAAGGACAGGGGACACTTCCCTCATAAGGAGGAGAAGTGTAAAGGGCAGTCTGTGCATGAGGATGGTTTATTAAGTCTCAAAGCCACCAAACAGAGTGACAGAGTTTCTGGATGAAATCAATAGCATTCCCTACCTAGTTCTAACGTCCCTTCAGTGACATGAGTTTTTATCCCTTTTTCGTAATACCTTCCCCCAAATTTCTATTGGACATTCACTATACCCCACTATCTTTAACCTATCAAATTATACATTAGGTAATTCAAATTGTCACCCCACGATAATTTATAACATTTTGATTAGTCTTCATAATTGACACCTTCGGAGGTGGCACATCCGGGGGGTTTCATCATCACTTGGCACCTTTCTCGGGTCATGAGTTCCTTTGTCCATGGTTAAATGTCCTTGTACATTGCTTTAATCTACTTTTGTTTCAAAATTGTATTAAACTCATACTAAGGCAGCTAGCATGCGGATGAGAACCGCATCTGTATGGTTAAATAAAACAGAGAAAAGGAACACTTGCAGGGACATGGCCCTTTGCGAGTCAGCACACTCGAAAACAGAGAAAAAATGCTTTAATATGAGAGCTAGGCAGCTAAATCCACAACTCACGCTAACTTAAGGCCTATAGGATTTTCAATGCAAATGCAATATCATAAGTGTTAATATAAATCATAACATGAATAATTTTTAATCATCATTATTAGTTCACGTATACATATATATTGGTAACCACACATTACTCTAATTATTGTCGTTTTCTATGCAGCATCATTAAGCATCGATATAAGCGTTTCACTTTTAGTATATGTAATAATTAAACTATGCTTTCTCAGGCACATTTAGGTTCTATGGGCTGGGCGTGTTAAGGTTTGCAGAAAATCTGGTAACTATACATTTTACCTTTATCCCAAAGTTTTGAGCTTTGAGGTAGTGACTACTGTGAGTGCCCCTGTGTTCACAAAGAGTGTGGTGAGTTCGTCCATCTGTTAGTTTGCATTGTATGGTGGACAACGGAAGTACATGGACTGTATCTACTTAGGTGCATTAGTCAGACAACAATGGTCCTGATGAGACAAGACAAGTTGACTCGGTTCAAAACGACCCTCCTCTTATTGGTTGTTTAGCATTTGATATTGTATATAGATACTATCTCTGAGCATAATTGTTTAAAATCATCTTATAACTCTGGGCTTTGCACAGGGTCCCTTTTGTACGTTTTTGTATATATGTTCACCGTTTTACCACTGCATTGTCAGCAGTATCATTACGCTGTTGATGTTGCATTGTGTTCTTACAACTCGAAATACCTACTTGTGAAAAAAATGGGTAACGCGTCCTGTAGTTATTATTATTATTTTTTTATAATAGAGGAATGATTCCGTTATTTTGTGTACCTCGGAAGCATCTGAGAGGTGTTCTGATAACTGAGTCCCACGGGACAATTGTTGCATTTCACTACACAGCTGTAGGCAAGGACTAGCGATATACAAGTCATACTTGGTTCTCCAATAGAACAGTCCAGCCATGAACTATCATGCGAGGTACCCTCCAGATACAATCAATCTCCGATTCGGTTTTAGCCTTTTTAGTCCTCATCAGTTAGGTCCTGGTAAGAATAAGCACAGATCCACGTCTAGGCAAATTAGTTGCACTTAAAGTGTCTCACTTCTGAGCATAAGAAAAGGTACACTACAGGAGGAAAAGGTTTCGAACAAAACTGGCCACGTTAACACCATTCTTAAAAACACATTGATATTTGCCTTTGCACTTAACAGTTACATTCTGTGAGTCTTCGATTTGTCTTGGAGAAACGTGCTCTGGTTACCAAGAATCCTGCCTGTGTGATTTTTTTTTCTTTTATGCCCATTAAACTTCCATAACGTAGGCGATCCATCTATGCCATGTACATAAAAGTATAAATTGTATATAAAAGCTAATCTTCCCATTTCTGTAATCTCGGGTTGAATAGCCCAACATTGTGCTGTAGAAATCATTTTAAATAGCAATGATAAGTGCAGTTTTCTATTTATATCTAATACTATTAATTAAACTGGTAATATTTCAGCATACAGTTCTTTCAATTGTATTAAATCAGACCTATCTTAAATTACGCCAGAAGCCTTTGTCATTCCTGTCACACCCTCTTTCTTGCAGATAGCACGACACACATGAGAAAATATTGGGCAATAACTGAGCTATTTGCGGTAGTGGTGATTACATGCCTATACACCCACAGGATGCAAAGAGAAATGTGGACTCTGCACAAAACACGGCTTAATGTAGGGCCAGGTGGGCTTTGGGGGTGGTTAGGCTTAAGCCTACACCCCCGGGGTTTTCGGGCTGGTAGTGCGTCCTCCCAGGCAGTATAGAGGGTCTGGATTCATAGGTTTAGCAAGTGGGTGGAGCGTTAGGGATTCGAGGGTGGAGGAGCATTTGTTGAGAGCGCCGCTCTAAGTGCACGTCAGGAGTAGGAAATGTTTTTCAGGAGCAGGGAAAATTCTGTGGCAAGTTACGCTGGGTTTATTTGTGAGAATACAAATTTTCCTTTTTAAGGATGCGATGAACTCGCAGAGCAAAAAAGTAATTGGCGGCGGCCGTGATGGCCTGCTCGCGCCCAAGGAAAAGTTGAAGAAGATGAGGAAACGTAAGCATGAGGTGAGCGAGGCAGCAAAAGTAAGTGTGCCGCACAACCCTCCCCCGGGGCGGCCGTCACGGTCTGACATGCCTCGATGGGCAGAGGTATCCATGAGTATTAACAGTTTTTTTGCCAAGTGCTATTAATCATGACATGGCTAGGCAACATGTTGCTAAGACTATGGTCAAATCTGCACACCTGCTCATTCTTCCTTCATTTCTCCCTGGGCATCAAGCCTAGCATGTGTAGTGTTGGGGCCCTAGGCCCTCATGCTACTAGAAAGAAGTCACGCAGACACAGTGGCATGGTCGGTAGAACTGGCCCAGGGCACGTGCTCCCGGCGCTTTTTATTGGCAGGGTCACCTGACCGGTGACGCCTGTGTTGGGTGGGTGTGGGGGTGTAGATAGAAGGCCAACCCTCAGCCGAGTGGCTGGCAAAACACTAGAACGTGTCCAGCAGGACTCTACAACATGCTCACCCTCAGAGTACAGTCTATACTTCTACCCACTACTTTTTCTATTGTTTTAATCATATATTTCCAGTAGTTTGATAGATTTGAGAACTCCTATGGTCAAATCTGGCTATAGACCCTCATTTCTGGGAGAATAATTTTAGTCTCCTATCTTACTGAGCTTCCTTGGGGTGAGATAGTTTTGATGAAGAAAATTAAACTGTATCAATTTGAACAGGGTAATTATGTAACTGCTTGTAAGTGTTTAGCATCTAGATTGGCTGTCATCAAGTAGACCAATGTCTTAAAGTTCAAGGAAGTTCACCTGCGCAAATGAAGACATTGAGATCACAAACTGAGACACAGAGCAAAGGCAACAATCTATTTGCTAGAACCAACCTCAGGTTTTTATGGTCTATGTAGTGGTATGTTCAAAGTCCTATCAAAACTATCACAGCCAGAATTCAGAATCTCTATTGGAATTTCTGTCAGTTGTGCAGGCATGTGTAGGGTTTGCACCTGGTTATAGACCTCTAACAGCTGAGAAATCAGCAGTCTTTTGTATGTTGAGTAAAATTTGTTTGGCAGGCCATCCAACATTAGCTTCTGGCCTCTACTTATCACTTCTATAGCTTGCCTAGTTTCAGCCAGGGTCCAGTGGTGCCTCCAGAGCAAGTCTCTGATCTTCTGATGAAATGGGGGGAGCTTGATGTCCTTGCAACATCAGTAAGTGCACCCTATATCTCACTTGGTACTACATCCTTGGAGGTGTAGTAATTAACAAAAATGTAATTGATGATAGTCTGTGTGTTGGACTTTTGCTTATGCAGGGTCATCCCCAATCTTTTTGCCTCCTGCCTCCTATTTTTTTCTGACCTGTCGCTGTTGTCTTTTGAACTCTGAGCACTTTCCCAATTCTAACCAGTGCTAAAGTGCATATGCTCTCCGTGTAAATCGTATGTAATTGGTTTATCCATGATTGGCATATTTGATTTACTAGTAAGTCCCTAGTAAGGTGCACAAGAGGTACCAGGGCCTGTAAATCAAATGCTACTAGTGGGCCTGCAGCACTGGTTGTGCCACCCACATAAGTAGCTCTTTAATCATGTCCCAGACCTGCCACTGCAGTGTCTGTGTGTGTATTTTTACACTGTAAATTCGACTTGGCAAGTGTACCCACTTGCCAGGCCTAAACCGTCCCTTTTCTTACATGTAAGGCACCCCTAAGGTAGGCCCTAGGTAGCCCCAAGGGCCGGGTGCAGTGTATGGATAAGGTAGGACATATAGTAATGTGGTTTATATGTCCTGACAGTGAAATACTGCCAGCTTCCTTTTTCACTGTTGCAAGGTCTGTCTCTCTCATAGGATAACAAGGGGGCTACCTTTAAATATGATTAAAGTGTAGATTCCCCTAGAGAGTAGATGGACATGTGGAGTTTGGGGTCCCTGAACTCACAATTTAAAAATACATCTTTTAGTAAAGTTGATTTTGAGATTGTGCGTTTGAAAATGCCACTTTTAGAAAGTGAGCATTTTCTTGCTTAAACCATTCTGTGACTCTGCCTTGTTTGTGAATTCCCTGTCTGGGTCAGTTTGACAGTTGGGTTGTTTTTCATCTCACACTAGACAGTGACACAAAGGGAGCTGGTGTGTAACCTGCATTTCCTGATTAGCCATCTCTGCTAGGAGGGAGGGGTGGAGAGGTCACTCTCATCTGAAAGGACTGTGCCTGCCTCTGACAATGCCGGCTCCAACCCTCTGCTGTGTGTCTGATGCCTTGCCTGGGCAAGGCAGGATTTCACAAGTAGGTGTGAGTCCCCTTTGAAGAAAGGTGACTTCAAAGACTAAAATGGGTATAAGAAAGGCACCCAAATCTACACACTTGAGAAACACTTCTGGAACCAAGAGGAACCTCTGCCTGGAGAAGAGCTGATAGCTGAGGAAGAAGTGCTGCCCTGCCTGTGACTGTGCTTTGTGGAGCTTTCCTGCAGTGCTGCTTCTGCCAGAGTAAGAGGGCAAAGACTGGACTTTGTGTGCCTTCCATCTTGTGAAGAAATCTCCAAGGGCTTGATTTAGAGCTTGCCTCCTGTTGTTTGAAGTCTCAGGGACAGCAAAGACTTCTCACTGCCAGCACCTGGAGTCTCTGGAGAGACTCCTGCCCTGACAAGTGGTGCCCTATCCAGTCCCTGGGCCCTTGAAAGGAAAGCTGGTGGAATCCAAGGAAATCGACTTTGGATGACTTCGGACCGACGCCGCTGCTGAATCTGGTAACGCCGCCTGCACCTGACGCCGTGACCTTCGCTGGAACGCAACGCTCTTCGCAGGCCCGACGCCGCAGCAGCCCTGCTGAAGTCCGCGACTCCGTGGAAGTCGCCGCACCACGTTGTGACCAACGCCGCTCGAAGTGCACGGATTCAACATTTCGCCCAGACGCCGCGATTCCCGACTTCGCGCATCGGCTTGTTTTCACTCTTCACCAAAGGTACTGTACTTGGGGGTCTACACGACTCCGTGTCCGGTGCCGCTGGTGTCGGCTTGTTGGGAACGACTCCGTCACGACGCCGTGTTAACATCTCATCGAAGCATTTTTTGTTTCTAAGCGCTATTTTTGAGTTTAATCTTTAAAAATTCATAACTTGACTTGTGTATGTCAGATTTTTGTCGTTTTGGTCTTGTTTTGTTTAGATAAATATTTCCTATTTTTCTAAACTGGTGTTGTGTCATTTTGCAGTGTTTTCATGAAGTTACTGTGTGTGTTGGTATAAATACTTTACACCTAGCGCTCTGAAGTTAAGCCTACTACTCTGCCAAGCTACCAAGGGGGTAAGCAGGGGTTAGCTGAGGGTGATTCTCTTTTACCCTGACTAGAGTGAGGGTCCTTGCTAGAACAGGGGGTAACCTGACTGTCAACCAAAGACCCCATTTCTAACATTGGTGATCAGCGGTTGGGATTTGGACTTGTATTTGTACTTGACATACAGTGATTAAGTGTACACTACTGTTTTGATCTCAGACCACTATGTGACCACATACTACTTGTTTGGTGATCTTTCATTTTTCTCTTTGGGACTCCTTTTTGTTCTACTTCCATGATTTTGCTGATCCCTTGACTGATTCTTTTTACTTCATTGGGAACTTGTTTTCTGCCGTTGGAACTTTGCACTTGTTGCCATCATGTCTCAATCTGGAGATGCAACAGCTAGAGCTGTGTTTGAATTAGGAAAACTGAAGAGGTACTCAGTTGCTCAATTGAAACAGTTCTGTGAAGATCTTGCCTGTCACGTTAAGAGTTCTGGCAGGAAGGGGGAGCTGCAAGAGGCATTGAGAGCCTGGGTGACAGCCAATGAAGCTGGGGGGCACACAGAAGATATGGATGGGAAAGTGCAGAGTCTACACCATGGTGTATTAGAGGTACCTGTTACACCTGGGGGGAGGTCCTCCAGGAGTGGTAGCGGTAGGTCCTCTAAGGGTCTGACTCCTAAAGATGTGCAGGACAGACAGGCAGAAAGGGCTCGCCGGTTGGAGGCAGCAAAGTTGAGGATGCAAAGGGAGTACGACGAGTGGGAGAGGGACTTAGAGATAAAAAGGATGATTTATGCTTACGAGCTTAAATTGAAAGAGCTGGAAGTCATGAGGGCTGAGCCCAGCTGGAATGGTGGAAGCAACAATTGTATATCCAGTGCTGCTGAAGAAGTGCACATGCCCAGAGATGTGGTGCCCTACTTGAAGGAGGGAGTTAACACACACCAGGAGGTTCAGGGGTATGAGGTAGCTCCAGTGATGCACAGGGTCCCTGAGGTGGATTGGGGAACTGGCATGGGGAGTCATATTCCTACTGGTGGGAGGGACACTCTACTGACTCTAGGTGAGAGTGACAGGGAGAGGGGTTCCCCCCAGGTAGAAGTACTGGTTATGGAGTGTGAAGACATCCCAGAAGAGTGTGGGTTGAGTGTCAGGGACAGTCAGGTACTGTCTCACCAGTCTCAGGAGGGTGATGTGGGGTGCTTTTTCAAAGCAGAGTCACTGGATGGTTGGGTGAAGGGTACTTTGATTAATTCATGTAAGGGGCTGAGTGATGTAATTGCTGGAGAGCATATGTCTAGTCCTTATTTTCCAGAGCTACGCCAACACCAGGTGGAGTGTGAGTTCTCTGACCCCAGGGAGCTTACAATGGAGGCAGACTTCTGGGTGAGTACCAGAGAGTCTGAAGAGGCATGTGGGGGTGCTCCTGAGAGGAGTGGTCTAGGTAGTTCCCAACCAGGTAAGGTAGGGAAGGATTGTAGTGTCCCAGGTAGGTCCCAGTGTAGTGGGATGGGTGAGGGACCCCATGTCCAGTCTCAGAGGAGAGGGAATGGGGATGGGTTGAGGCCCAAGGTGCCCGAGATCCGGTCCCAGGTCCTGGAGGGTTCCATGAGGGAACACCAGGAGGGGAGCCTAGCCTGTACCATAGGGCCATCTGTTGAGGGAGACCCCACAGTGTCAGGAGAACTTGGGGGGGCGGCTGGAGCCAGCGTCCCACCAGTTCTGGTGTCTGGCAGTACCACTCCTAGTGAGGGGGTGCAGAAGTCCAGACAGAGGGTTGAGAGGGGGTTGCGGACCCCAGTGGAGAACCTGGAGGGTCAGGGGTCAGCTCTGAGAGCAGAGTCCCCCAGGAATGACCTTGGTGAGACCATTTCTGGGTTGGGGGGAATCCAGACTCTTTCAGATGGGCAGAGGTCAGGGGACCTGCGCCAGCCAGACTCTTGTGTGGCCCTTGGGGAAAGTGTGTCCCTTGAGGGGGGTAAGTGTGCCCCCCTGGAAGTCATGGTGTGCCAGGCAAAGGTTCAACCGCAGGGTGGTGACTGTGGGTTGAATGATCAGGTTCAGGGGGTAAACTCTGACCTAATGGGGGGTAAGTGTGCTCCCAAGGAAGTCCTGGTGTGCCAGGCAGTGGTTCAACCGCAGGGTGGTGACTCTAAGTTGGATGACCAGGTTCAGAGGGTAAACTCTGACCTGGTGGGGGGTAGGTATGCCCTCCAGGAAGTCCTGGGTTGCCAGGCGGTGGTCCAGTCTGTGGGTACAGACCCTGGACTGGACGATCAGGTTCAGGGTGTCCCCCCTGACCTGGAGGAAGGGGCTACTGCTAACAGTGCCCATCCCATGTTGTCTTCTGAGGGAGCCACTCCTGGTTGGGGGGTGCAGGACCCCAGAAGGGAGGGCAGCGGGAGGGAAGCCTCACCCCTGGCCCTGGTCCAACCTGAAGGTACAGACCCCAGGTTGGCGGACCAGTTGCAGGTTACCAGCCCTGCACTGGTGGAAGAATTGTGCAGGACTGCTTCTACAAGCACCCTGACAGTTTTTGACTCTGGGGGTGCCGCTTTTGCAGGGAGGGTACATAGCCCGAGAGGGGAGGACCAGGGTCAGGTTGTCATCCCTGACCTGGTGGAAGAGAGAGTGGTCAAAGGGTGCCCGGCACCTGGAGCTACCGCCCCCCACTCTCTGCAGTCACAGTGGTTGGAGAGGCCTGAGGTTGGTCTCTCATCCCTGACTGTTGTCCGGGGCCACCGTGGCTTGCTGTCCTGGTGGACAGAGTTGCCCCTGGGGGGGGGGGAGAGTCACACCCCGGGGGTGGAGTGGGCAACACCACTGTGTTGGCCCTGGTGATACTATCTGCCCATTGCAATACATCTGTGAGCAAAGTAAAGCTAGGTGCTGCACAGATGGTGTCTGTAGATGTGGAGAAGGGTTGCCCATGGGTTAGCTTAGTGGGCCCTGAGAGTATGGACAGAGGGATCCAACTGGAGTCAGGAAGGCGTAGAACTGGAACATGCCCCTGCTGTTGTGGGCCTGGGTCCTTGTTCTATCGCCGCAATCAGGGAAGTACATCAAGGTATCGATTGTTCTCCCCTGGCTTTAGGCTGGTAGAGGGTCGTGTTGGACTTTTGCTTATGCAGGGTCATCCCCAATCTTTTTGCCTCCTGCCTCCTATTTTTTTTCTGACCTGTCGCTGTTGGCTTTTGAACTCTGAGCACTTTCCCACTTCTAACCAGTGCTAAAGTGCATATGCTCTCCGTGTAAATCGTATGTAATTGGTTTATCCATGATTGGCATATCTGATTTACTAGTAAGTCCCTAGTAAGGTGCACTAGAGGTTCCAGGGCCTGTAAATAAAATGCTACTAGTGGGCCTGCAGCACTGGTTGTGCCACCCACATAAGTAGCTCTGTAATCATGTCCCAGACCTGCCACTGCAGTGTCTGTGTGTGTATTTGTACACTGTAAATTCGACTTGGCAAGTGTACCCACTTGCCAGGCCTAAACCTTCCCTTTTCTTACATGTAAGGCACCCCTAAGGTAGGCCCTAGGTAGCCCCAAGGGCCGGGTGCAGTGTATGGATAAGGTAGGACATATAGTAATGTGGTTTATATGTCCCGACAGTGAAATACTGCCAGCTTCGTTTTTCACTGTTGCAAGGTCTGTCTCTCTCATAGGATAACAAGGGGGCTACCTTTAAATATGATTAAAGTATAGATTCCCCTAGAGAGTAGATGGACATGTGGAGTTTGGGTCCCTGAACTCACAATTTAAAAATAAATCTTTTAGTAAAGTTGATTTTGAGATTGTGCGTTTGAAAATGCCACTTTTAGAAAGTGAGCATTTTCTTGCTTAAACCATTCTGTGACTCTGCCTTGTTTGTGGATTCCCTGTCTGGGTCAGTTTGACAGTTGGGTTGTTTTTCATCTCACACTAGACAGTGACACAAAGGGAGCTGGGGTGTAACCTGCATTTCCTGATTAGCCATCTCTGCTAGGAGGGAGGGGTGGAGTGGTCACTCTCATCTGAAAGGACTGTGCCTGCCTCTGACAATGCCGGCTCCAACCCCCTGCTGTGTGTCTGATGCCTTGCCTGGGCAAGGCAGGATTTCACAAGTAGGTGTGAGTCCCCTTTGAAGAAAGGTGACTTCAAAGACTAAAATGGGTATAAGAAAGGCACCCAAATCTACACACTTGAGAAACACTTCTGGAACCAAGAGGAACCTCTGCCTGGAGAAGAGCTGATAGCTGAGGAAGAAGTGCTGCCCTGCCTGTGACTGTGCTTTGTGGAGCTTACCTGCAGTGCTGCTTCTGCCAGAGTAAGAGGGCAAAGACTGGACTTTGTGTGCCTTCCATCTTGTGAAGAAATCTCCAAGGGCTTGATTTAGAGCTTGCCTCCTGTTGTTTGAAGTCTCAGGGACAGCAAAGACTTCTCTCTGCCAGCACCTGGAGTCTCTGGAGAGACCCCTGTCCTGACAAGTGGTGCCCTATCCAGTCCCTGGGCCCTTGAAAGGAAAGCTGGTGGAATCCAAGGAAATCGACTTTGGACGACTTCGGACCGACGCCGCAGCTGAATCCGGTAACGCTGCCTGCACCTGACGCTGTGACCTTCGCTGGAACGCAACGCTCTTCGCAGGCCCGACGCCACAGCAGCCCCGCTGAAGTCCGCCACTCCGTGGAAGTCGCCGCACCACGTCTCGACCAACGCCGCTCGAAGTGCACGGATTCAACATTTCGCACAGACACCGCGATTCCCGACTTCGCGCATCGGCTTGTTTTCACTCATCACCAAAGGTACTGTACTTGGGGGTCTACACGACTCCGTGTCCGGCGCCGCTGGTGTCGGCTTGTTGGGAACGACTCCGTCACGATGCCGTGTTAACATCTCATCAAAGCATTTTTTGTTTCTAAGCGCTATTTTTGAGTTTAATCTCTAAAAATTCATAACTTGACTTGTATATGTCGGATTTTTGTCGTTTTGGTCTTGTGTTTAGACAAATATTTCCTATTTTTCTAAACTGGTGTTGTGTCATTTTGTAGTGTTTTCATGAAGTTACTGTGTGTGTTGGTACAAATAGTTTACACCTAGCGCTCTGAAGTTAAGCCTACTGCTCTGCCAAGCTACTAAGGGGGTAAGCAGGGGTTAGCTGAGGGTAATTCTCTTTTACCCTGACTAGAGTGAGGGTCCTTGCTTGAACAGGGGGTAACCTGACTGTCAACCAAAGACCCCATTTCTAACACTGTGCATAGTGCACACTCTGGGTTATCTCCTCACAGCATTGTCACTGGAATTTGGGGCACCTTTAAGGCCAGGAAGCCTGCTAACAACCAGCCTGATCTGCCACCCTCTCAGAGTTGCATGACTGTGAACATCTTGTAAGCAAATCCGTTCTGTCTCTGTTTGATCGTATTGTACCTTTCCCTACATGCCGATAATCTATCATTGCTCCTAATGTCAATCACAGAAACACTCAGACAAGTATGCATGGAAGTCTCTGTCTTGCATACTTCCCTCTCTAGTAGCACTTATGATTCGATCAGCATGCTCCCTGATGTACCCCCATTGTCCCTGTAATAGTCCACATCGGTGCCCCTCACATCCCCCCTAAAAGTTGCATCTCAGAGTGCTGCCACCTGAAGTTTCCATGAGGGAATGCTAGCAAGCAATGCACTCCAACTCAGGATAATTTACCCAGTGGGCCGTTATTATTTTGCTTGCGTACTGAGCTTTAACCACAAGTCCCATATTCAGGGAAGTTTCCCAGTCGTTTGTTGCCACTGATCACCAATGTGCTCTCTACTAAGCCACTGGTAAGGCCAACGATTCATGGAGTGCCTCCTCTGCTGCAGTAGCCCCCTCAGCTTGTGCAGAGCAGTAGATTGTCCATCAACATTTTGTGTTTATCTCCTTCATTGTGGTCTTGATCTCATTCTGTTCCGGGATGACCAATAGATAGGGCTTCCAGAGTTTGTCAGTGCTTCAGCCCCCTTCCATGCTGATGACCTATCGGTGAAGATGGGAGATTTCCCATTGTACAAGACTTTCAGGCCCACCTGGAACGATGTATTTGAGGGTAATTCAAGGAGTTGTTTCTTAACTTCAAGATATGTTATCATCTGTTGTTGCACCATTAGAGTGTAATCAGAAAAAAATCAGTACTTTTGCATCATCACTTGTGAATGGGCCATCGAGGCAAGTCTGAAGCTTTTGTGGTGCTTTGACCCAAAGAACCTGGCTATCTAGAATGACTAAACTGTGTGACCCTGGGCAATTGCTTTTCTTCACTGTGACTGCTTTTCCATGATCATAATATTTGAAAGCCCCTTAAAAAATTGCTCAGGATGTAAACTGTACAGAAACATGTCCTGTATATTGTTTAATGTACCACAATGTTACCCGTTCTATAACAAGAAAGGCCTTATATAGGAGGCTTAAAACACGATCCTAGGCAGGCTTGCCTACCACAACCTGTCAACTGGAAGCAATGCTTTTGTAACAGCATGAGCATGGTCTGTTTTATAGCATCACTATGATTGCAGTTACCCGTTCACCCTGTGAAAAATGCTGCTCATCATGCCAAGTCTCATCCATAGTGCATTGTGGGGCCTCTTCCAGGACCAAAACCTGAAGAAAATTGCCTAGCCTGCCCACTTTTTGACAGTGCTGGAGTCATCCCACCTAGCACACTGCAGATTTATGCTCTTTTGGCTGTAATATAATAGTTTACAGATTATGGCCCTCATTACAACATTGGCGGTAAAAGCCGCTTACTGCCGTGCAAAAGACCGCCAACACACAGCTGCGGCCGCAGAATTCCACCACAGCAATTACGACCCACTGCTCGGAATCCACCAAAATTGAGATACCCACAGAAGTCCGCCACACCAAAGGTCAGTGATAAACTGGCGAAAACAAAACCTCCACGTCACACCAACAGAAATACGCCCACACTATCACGACCCACGATTCCACGCGGCGGTCTTTCAACCACGGTATTCCATTGGCGGTACACACCGCCACGCTCAAAATACACACACATTTACAAAACACTACCACATTGGACAAATCTAAATACACACACCTGATACGCATACACACACCACACCCACACACCCAATACAATACAAAACACACACCCACATTACCCACAAACCCCTACGACCAAAATACAGAAAGAAGGCCAGAGAGAGACACTACAAACTACTACCAAGCATCCACAGGCGCACAATACCATCACCCACATAACTTCCACGCACCTCACACAACACACCACTAAATATCACCCCACTTATCACAACACACACCATCCCACACATCACCAGCACCACCCCCATGGCACGGCAAAGACACCCCAGGTTCTCTGAGGAGGAGCTCAGGGTGGAGGAAATCGTCCGTGTAGAGCCACAGCTATTCGGAGCACAGGTGCAGCATACCTCCATAGCTAGGAAGATGGAGCTATGGTGAAGAATAGTGGACAGGGTCAACGCAGTGGGACAGCACCCAAGAAATAGGGATGACATCAGGAAGAGGTGGCACGACTTACGGGGGAAGGTGCGTTCCGTGGTCTCAAGACAACACCTTGCGGTTCAGCGGACTGGCGGCGGACCTCCACCTCCTCCCCCACAACTAACAACATGGGAGGAGCAAGTCTTGGCGATTCTGCATCCTGAGGGCCTCGCAGGAGTAGATGGAGGAATGGACTCTGGTAAGTCAATTCTTAACTATTACATCCCCCACCCTACCTGCATGCTATCACATACCCCCACCCTCGCCCTCACCCCCATCACTCCAACTCCTCACAAATGTCCCAATATCACAAACCACACATCCCAACACCAAGCCCTGCATGCAACAACAAAGCATGGACACCCATCACCAATGCATGGCCACTGCACATACCCATACACCCCCCTAAACCACCATCACACAAGGTCCCACACAGGAATGCAAGCACTGGGGGACACGGTCACCCACCCATTGCTCACCATGGCACACACAGATGCAATAAACATCCTTTTATACCCCTGCAGGACCCCTACCCAATGTCACTGGACAGGTGGGTCCACACATGTCCACACTACCAACAGAAGTGGCCCACAGTGATGACAGCAGCTCTGTCAAACTGGATCTAGATGACCAGACCGGCCCATCTGGGACCTCAGGACAGTCGGTTCCCCTCACACTGGCACAGGCCACCACAGAGCTTCCCCCCTCTGGAAACACCAGCACAGCACCCACCCAGTGGGCCCATACCTCCGTCCCCAGGACACATCAGTCAGCAGTGTGTCCACCACTACAGGGAACCCAGGCTAACCCACCACCCCAACAACAATAGGGACCTGGGGGCAGTGGCAGTGGGTACACGGTCCAGGGGGCAGAGGCCCAGGAACACAGGGGAACTGGGAGGGCTGCTGTGCGACAGGGGGAGGACAGGCCCAGGGAACCCACTCTCCACAAGGCCCTCTCCAACATCATGGGAGCCTACCACCATTCCCAGGAGACGATGGCAACGGTACTGGCTAAGTTTCAGGAGACCCAGCGGCTGCAGGAGGAACAGTATTTGGGCTTCAGAGAGGAACTCAGATCCATCTTTCCCACCCTCGGCACCACCGTAGGCGTGCTGAAGGAAGTCCCCAACACCAGGAGGGACACTGTGGCACAACAAGGGGCCCCTGACACTAGCCTGGACGATGAACTGCCCACCACCTCCGCCGGCGCTAGTGGACAGGAGGCACCACCACAGCAGCACCCCACCCCCTGCAAAGGGAGAACCACCCCGCAAACGGTCCCTGAGATCCAGGACAAAGACGGAGAATGATGCCAAGACCCCTGCCAAGAAATAAGACCACCCTGATTGTCATCCTTCTGTCCCACCTTGTCACCCTGTCCATCCTCAAACTGCCCCAGCTCCACTTCCTATGCCCATTTGGGCAATGCACCTGTGAGACTAATAGACTGGACTCTGCCATGGACATTCCTCCACCATCACCCCTCACCATTTTACAGCACCCTCCAAAATTGAGCACTTAAATAAACACCCTTAAAGCACAAAACAATCTGGAGTCTGTCTGTGATTTCGAAATAGTGTATTAGCAATTACAGTGTCAAAATGCTCTTTCAATTGTAATGTCAACATAACTATGTCACACAGCTCTAGTCCATGAGGAAACAAAGCAGATGTCACACAGTGGGACCCACATCTGTGAAATCGTAAGGGAAAGTGACAACTCAGTGACCACACACTGGGTGAAAACGACAGACAGTAGAGAGGTAGTAGTGATAAAGTACATGTAGTAGGCAGGTTTGTATTCTTACCTGTGTCTCACTGGAAGTATTGCAGGATCACCGAGTTCCTGTTGTCGATGTCCTCTTCTTCTGCTTCCTCGTCTTCACTGTCCACAGGCTCCACAGCTGCCACAACACCTCCATCTGGACCATCCTCCTGCATAAAAGGCACCTGTCGTCGCAAAGCTAAGTTGTGAAGCATACAGCAGGCCACGATGATCTGGCACACCTTATTTGGTGAGTAGAATAGGCATCCACCTGTCATATGGAAGCACCTGAACCTGGCCTTCAGGAGGCCGAAGGTCCGCTCTATAATCCTCCGAGTTCGCCCATGGGCCTCATTGTAGCGTTCCTCTGCCCTTGTCCTGGGATTCCTCACTGGGGTCAGTAGCCATGACAGGTTGGGGTAACCAGAGTCACCTGCAAATGGCGAGGGACAACTGTTAGACACACACTAACCTGTAGGGATATCCCCAGACCCAGACAACAATTCCCACTGACTTGCTTCCAGGTGCTCACCTAATAGCCACACGCAGTGCCTCTGGAGTTGCCCCATCACATAAGGGATGCTGCTATTCCGCAGGATGTAAGCGTCATGCACTGAGCCAGGGAATTTGGCATTCACATGGGAGATGTACTGGTCGGCCAAACACACCATCTGCACATTCATCAAATTCTGGTTTCTGTATACCTGTTCACTCCTGCAGGGGGGTACCGAAGCCACATGTGTCCCATCAATGGCACCTATGATGTTGGGGGTATGTCCCAGGGCATAGAAATCACCTTTCTCTGTAGGCAAATCCTCCACCTGAGGGAAAACGATGTAGCTCTGCATGTGTTTCAGCAGGGCAGACAACACTCTGGACAACACGTTGGAAAACATAGGCTGGGACATCCCTGATGCTATGGCCACTGTTGTTTGAAATGACCCACTTGCAAGTAAATGGAGTACTGACAGCACCTGCACTAGAGGGGGGATTCCTGTGGGATGGCGGATAGCTGACATCAGGTCTGGCTCCAACTGGGCACCCAGTTCCAGGATTGTGACTGGATGAAGCCTGTAGGTGATGATCACATGTCTTTCCTCCATTGTCGACAGGTCCACCAGCGGTCTGTACACCGGAGGATGCCGCCATCTCTTCACATGTCCCAGCGGTCGGTGCCTATGAAGGACAACAGCGAGCACAGAGTCAACTAACTAAGAGGTACGTACACAGAGCTTACACAGAACGCAATTCATAATCTGAAATTTGCATGTATGAGTGTTGAGGCAAGGCCTAGGTATGTGTGACGCAGTAAACAATTAAGCCATGTGGGACCCTGAAATGGAGGCTGCCTGACCTGTAAAGTGGACAATGGGATGTGAGGTAACTGTGCTGGAGTTGCACACCGTCGCGGTAGGGGGTCGAAGACCGCGGCACAATTCTACATTGGTTAACATTGGACCCTATTTGTCCCAGGAGCCAATGACGAGGTACGTTGGCGGTGACGGTACGCACCGCCGTGGAGATGACTGACATTTTCTATCTGTTCAATCACTCGATACCTGATCTTCGACAGGAGAGGACCTACACTGCAAGTGCTGCTGTGATCTCAGTCTGGAAGAGAAAATGTCTTGTGCGTCTGGGAAAAGGGCCCCTGCCTTCACATCGGAGGAGTTGAAGAAACTCGTGGGTGGGGTCCTCCCCCAGTACACGCTACTCTACAGTCCTCCAGACAAACAAGTAAGTACACTGGGAGCATGCTGTATGGGCTATGCCTGTGTGGAATGTGGTGGATGAAAGACGGGGGAGGGGACATTGAGGCGTGCATGAAACGACGGTGAGTGCATGTGCCACATGGCAAGGGTAGGGATGGGGGCCAATGACTGTGACGGTGCAGTTGGTAATAACTTTTCTTTTTCCTCTGTACAATTCCTGTAGGTCAGCGCCAACCAGAAGAAAGATGTTTGGCGTGCCATCGCCAAGGACGTCTGGACCCTGGGGGTCTATCACAGACGGAGCACCCACTGCCGTAAGAGATGGGAGGACATTCGCTGCTGGAGCAAAAAGACGGCGGAGACCCAGCTGGGGATGGCCTCCCAACGTGGGAGGGGTGCCCGTCGCACCATGACCCCCCTGATGTTCAGGATCCTGGTGGTGACGTACCTGGAGTTGGATGGGCGCTTGAGGGCATCACAGCAGCCACAAGGGGGTGAGTACACTCCCATTCAGCTGATTCAGCGTGCAGTGGAGTTGTCTGGGTTGGGGAGGTGGGCTGTAGGTTTCCCTTGGCCAGGGCGAGTGTGCTAGTTAGGTCCCCTTCTTCTGGCAGACCCTGTGTAACCCCACCCCACCTGTGTACAGTGCCAACTACACCTAGTCAGGCTCCTGTGACATCCATGTGTGCTGATGTCGGCCAAAGCCTTGTAGGTCATGTCCCAGGGATTGAACAGTGGACCCAAGAGTGCGGCGTAGTGCAGGGGGCTTCTGTGTCTGTCGTGTCCGCCAACAGTAGCGGTAATGCATGTGCTCAACATGTCTTTCTTCTGTCGTCCCACCCCTTTTTGTGGTCTCCCTGTTCTTGTGTGCATTAGCATCATCAGGCGGAGGAGCAGTGGCACCGGAGCAGGAGGGAGCTGCATACCACATGGCCCTGGAAGGCGAGACTACGGCCTCGGAATTCACCAGTGGGACGGAGGGCGAGGGGAGCTCCACGGCGGGGACAGGAGCTGAGACCAGTGATACAGACTCATACTCTGATGGGAGCTCCCTTGTGGTGGCGGCCACATCTGTGCCCCCGCATCTACAGGTACAGCTACCACCCCCCCTACCAGCACCGCCCTCCCAGCAGCCCCTAAGCGATTGCCCCATGCCCGCTCACCCAGGAGGGTGGGCATCACCTTCGCCCCAGGCACCTCAGGCCCTGCCCCAGTCACCCCTGCTGCCTTCAGTGAGGAGGCCATTGACCTCCTCAGGTCCCTCACTGTTGGGCAGTCTACCATTTTGAATGCCATCCAGGGTGTAGAGAGGCAATTGCAACAAACAAATGCATTCCTGAGGGCATTCATTCTGGTCAGGCAGCCCTTCAGCGAGCTTTTCAGACTCTGGCCTCAGCACCGATGGCAGCTATTGCCCCTGTCTCTAGCCTCCCCCCTTCAACTACCTCCTCCCAGACCCACACCCCTGTACCTCAGCCTACCCCAAGCACACCATCAGACCAGCATGCACACACGTCAACACACAAGGGAAGCTCTGGCAAACATAAGCACCACACATCCCACAGGCACTCACGCAAGCATCACACACATGCAGACACACCAACATCCACTGCCTCCACTATGTCCCCCTCCTCCTCGTCTCCCTCCTCCCTCCCAGTATTGTCTCCACTCACACCTGCATGCAGTACATCTACAGCCACTACTTCCATCACCAGCACACACACCACCACACCCCGCTCACGTGCAGTCACCACTACCATTCACACGTTCCCTGTGTCCTCTCCCAGTGTGTCTGTGACGCCATCTCCCAAGATACACAAACGCAGGCACACACCCACCCAACAGCCATCCACCTCACGACAGCCTCCAGCTCATGAACCTTCACCCAAAGTCACCAAACGAAGACCTCCTACAACCACAACCTCTTCCTCCACTCCCAAACCCCCTCCAGCTACCCGTCCCAGTGTTCCCAAGAAACCTTTCCTGTCCACCCTTGACCTCTTTCCCCCACCTCCTTCACCCCATCAGTCTCCTAGGGCCCGACCTACAGGTCCCAACCTAGCACCTCAGCCACAACATCTCCGGGACCAGTGGTGCCAGTAGTCATCGGATTCTGTAGTGCACCATGCAGCAGGGCAGCCAGTGTGGCAAGGAGCCACAGCACGGACAGTCCCCCACCTGTCAAGCATCAAAAGTTGGCAAGTGCCCGGCGGGAGAGTGGGAAGACTCCAGCCACCAAAGCCGCTCCCAGGGGTACAGGTGGGAGTGTGGAGTCAGCTGCGACACCTTCCATGGTGGGGAAGGAGCACAGGAAACTCAGCAAGTCTGGGAAGAGCAGCACGGCGGAGAAGACCGCCATCAGCCCCGCTGCCCAGGAGGCCACCGCCATCATCCCCGCTGCCCAGGAGGCCACCGCCATCATCCCCGCTGCCCAGGAGGCCACCGCCATCATCACCGCTGGGCCAGACAGGACCGCCAGCACCAGCCCCGCTGGGCCAGAAAGGACCGCCAGCACTAGCCTCACAGGGCCAGAAAAGACCGCCAGCACCAGCCCCTCTGGGCCAGACAGGACCGCCAGCACCAGCCCCGCTGGGCCAGACTGGACCGCCATCAGCCCGCTGGGCCAGACAGGACCACCATCAGCCCCGCAGGGCCAGAAAGGACCACCAGCACCAGCCCCCCTGGACCAGAAAGGACCGCCAGCACCAGCCCCTCTGGGCCCGGTGGCCGCCATGCTGTTTGTTTGTACCGCGATGGCGGGCGGAGTGTTAAAGTGGCTGTCTTTGTTGGTGGTTTCCGCCAGGGTCATAATTCCATTTTTTTTCCACCGGCCTATTGGCGGTCTTACCGCTGCTTTAACACCGTCCGATGTGTGAGGGTTGTGATGACCACCTATAGGCCTGACTGGTCGTCCAGATGGCAGTAGTGATAATATGGTCCTGTGTGCCTGTTCAACTGATAAGAACTTGGGGCCAGATGTACCAAAGGGTTTTTCCCATTCTGTGTCAATGGGAAAATGTGTTCATACATATGGCCCTTGGTCAGGCAATCGGTTGCAAGTGTACCTAGTAACCCTTCCAAAAAATGTTCAATCCTAAAAAACTTTTAGTTCATTTTGTCAGGTCCCCAATCTGAATGTTGGTCCCTAAAGGTTTTCCTTCTTCATCTTTGGCCCAATGTTTAAGGATTGAGATTCTGTCATACACATTCTCATAGTGCTTGCAGAGGACTCAGATCTCATTGTCAGCTGTCCCACAGTTGGAGTTCATCCCTTGCCTCCATGCACTAATCTCCAACTTTCAGCTTTCTCCAGCCTTTTACCTTCTCTTGCCGGTTCTGTCAATCTTACTTGCATGTCTTCCCTTCCTCTGGTAAAAAAACGGTTGGAACTGAGCAAAAGCTCATAATAATTCTTGTATGGAAAACAAGGTTTAAGCATTTAATACAAGATTATATCAAAGGCCATTGGAAATATGTGCTTATGTGGCTGTGGCATTTTTTTTATAATTAAAGATTTGCTGCATTTGCAACATAACCTATCATCTACCTCATAATCTGCAGATTTTAAGAGATAAAAATTGATTTTAGCTCAAACAGTGTGAAAGTTACTAAAAACGCAGCAACATGTATTGCCAAGCAGTGGAAGGCCCTTTGCATATGGTGAATGCCCACCTTTCTATTTCTTATTTCTGTATTTCGGCGTTAAACTGGTACTAATGAAGTGCAACCAATGCATAGATAGTATTAGTAAATGTAAAAGTGACAAATAAATAAAGTGATACTATAAAACATGTGCTGCATTACACAACATAATTCGCCTTTTCTCGTCACATAATGTACTCAAACCTACTGCATAATTTGGCTGTCCCCTGCTGCAGAATTCCAGCGGCCCTACATATATTACATCAAAATTATTTCCAAGCAATACATAATTCCTAACATCATCATCATCATTACCTGTTCTGATGTTAGCTGATGTTAGCGCCAAGACATCTGCGGGCCTCTGACTTGATGACTTTGATACTCGGTTGTTCGATGCAATAACTGCTGGCTTCACAGTCACTCTGCTCTTTAGGACTACTATACTTTCTGTAACACTCACTGAACTGTGCTCATTTTATATCCTACTGACATTTTACTTTGGTGACATTATAACATTAAATCAAAGTGTTTGAGAGAAAAAGTTGAGTTGTGATTGAAATTTAAAAAAAGGCATACAGCAGATATTTTCATAAGCGTCTATTTACGTACCAGCTACCTTTTGTATCTGAAAAAATGGCAATCCTATATACATACATTATATGTCCACTTAAAATTCCCTCTCTCCTCTACATTTTCTGCAAACGCTTGTGGTGATGTGGGTGTATTCCTTTTAATTTGCAGGATACTCTGTTCATTCCTGGACAGGGAGGGCTGGCTTCACTTCACATCTGTAAGCCCTTTAACATTGCTAATCTTGTCGCTGTTGTCATGCAGATGCAGCATTTAAGCAATGAAAGGGCCCTGCAGAGGAGGCTGCTAAAAGAAAAAAAGTGGTAAGAAAAAAGGTAAACACAGAGGCTTACTGTGACCGCCAGGGCTTTAGGTCAGACAGAGTAATACTCTGGATGAACCTTGATTACTGCCTGGCAGCCTCAGCCCAGCCCAGTCCAGCCCAGCCCAGCCCAATGGTTGTTCTGCACCTGCATTGAACATAGGTCCTGCATGGGTCTCCGATGCAATGCTCGTGCAGATTGTGGTGGTGGGGATTGTAGCGACGTGGATCTGCCATTGGATTTGTCCAAAAAGGGCTGGCTGCTCCAAATGGAGGTGACTGGTACTGATGATGGCTTGGCATGAGGGGCCTAAGGGGAGAATGTGATGCAGTCCTTTAGGGACAGGGGTGCCAGGCCCCCTTTGGTGGATGCAGGCCTTTTACTGAGTACTGCGAGGAAGGGTGGGGCAGTATTAGAATCTCACTGGATGGGGGGCAGGATATCAGGGCATTCTTTTTCTATTGCTGTGGAGCCACTGCTTTGGCCGCCTACCCCCACACAGGACAGTACTCTCTGGCTTGTGGCAGTGGGTTGTTGGGGAGAGTCATCATGGAGCAAGGACGATGATGGAGAACTGGGGTTCAGCAGTATGCAAGGAGTGCAGGGGTGCTG
Organism: Pleurodeles waltl; assembly: GCF_031143425.1. Taxonomy (NCBI): domain Eukaryota; kingdom Metazoa; phylum Chordata; class Amphibia; order Caudata; family Salamandridae; genus Pleurodeles; species Pleurodeles waltl. Next base: position 665,962,013 of record NC_090449.1, on the reverse strand, counting down.
GTTAGAGGGAGTCAGTCAGTGGAAGGGTAATGGAGGTCCAAGTTTGTTGGGTTGGAGTCAGATATTTCTGCAGGCACAGCATCAGAGAAGGTGGCCCTGTCTGGCCTTGTGACAGCAACAGGTAGCAGGTGGCAGGGAATGTGGCTGATGATGAGGTGATACCTGGCATGAGTGATGTGCGATATGGAGACATAGCTGAGAGAATGAATTAGTTTTTGGACTTTAAGGAGGATGGGCTGAAGGGAGATGAGCTCCGTGAGGCTGAGCATGAGGAGGCAGCATGGTGGGTGGCACCCTCTGACTAAAGTCATGTGCATCAGGAGCCCTTTGATGTTGCACTATCTAGTGCTTTTCATGCCTCAAAACGGAACACAATGTGAAGTGAAGCTGCAGCGCAAACAGGACATGGCAGGCTACAGCACAATGAACCACAGGGGTAGGCCTCAACGCTGAAAGTAGGTAAGAAGGACAAAGCGTGTAATGCTGTGGGATGCCAATCAGAAAATGGGGGCTTAGGGAACAGTGGAGGAGGGACTGGGATCAGGCTGGTGAAATGGAAGTGCATACAGGACCAAGGTAGGGAAGGTAAGGTTACACCGGTTGATGAGGTGATAAAAAGGGCAGGGGTGAATACTGGGGGGGACAAGGATAAAGGTAAAGAGGATGGGGAGAAGAAAGAGAGCCATGAAGTGAACCATAAAAACTTCCATAAATGGATATTACGAAGCCACTGGGGGCGCATCTTACCATGGCCATGAAGAAGAGAATTTGGAAGGGTGAGTATATTGGAATGTTCAAGCTTTTACACAGGGAAGTGAGGGCGAATGAAGGGTCTGAGGAGAAAGAGTACGAGCTCTCCAATGCCCGAAAGTGCCAGTGAATATTGAAAACTGGACAATGGCATTTTAGATTTATGCAAGTGTATATTGCAAAAAAGATTCCTGAGTGGTGTATGGCTCTTTTTCAGTATTTGGATGTAGTGCGGAAGTGCAGATTACATTCGATGGTTGGGCATGGGTAAGCTATGATGAAGAATTTAAGGTGAGAGTGGCGGATCATGCAAATGATATTTGGGGACAATTAGACAATTAACTTTTCCTACAAACGATGACTGTGTTAAAGAGGACTTGTTAGAGATTAAGAGGATGTTGTCAGGCACAACAGTGGTTTGGATGGCATTTGTGCCTAGGAGATGTTGGAGATGTACGCGGAAGCCAGGAAAATTTGACAGGGCATGGAAAAAGTGCAACAGGGATATACGGAAATTTTGCACAGCAGAAAACATTACAGTGTTAGAACTTGTTCATATCAAGTTTGAAGAGCGGCATTTTTGTGAGATGGCAGTGTTCATTTGTCAATTTTAGTGATGGATTTATATATGTTACAGTTGAGACCACATTGTTCACTTTGTTACAGGATCTAGAATGAAATGGGGTGTGGCAGAACAACTTTAGGGCGTTTTTCTGCTGAAGGGTAGGTTGGACAGCTTGGAATGTTACTAAATGAAGTTAGACACGTTAACCGCTTTAGTGCAGGCGTCGGCCACTGGCAGACGCCCACACCGCCTCCCTGGTGCGGGTCAGGACCAGTGGGCGACACCAGGGAGGGGGTTAAAAAACCCACGGGAGACACAGAAGATCTTCCGTGTCTCCCCTGCTCCTCCACCTGCCCCTTTGTGACGTCAGCACGCCGCGAGGCTATGGATAGCCAAGCATTGATTGACATGGTATAGTTTAATTGGTGAAGTTTTGCTGTGTACAGAGAATGGTGAAGTGTGAGTGACAAGGGAGGTTTTCAGAGAATTTATTAGGTGAGGTGGGAGGTGGATGAATAGGTTTGATATTGTATTAGCGTGGCCTGGGTTGTATAGCATGTATAGCTAGTTGCCAATATTATCATTAGTTAAAATTGCACCTGCTTATTTAAAGCGCCCTTTCCCACACTAAGCATGTCTCAAGAGTATTATTGAGCGCCGTCCTACCCGATTCAGTCCTTGCAGAGCAAAGAGGGGGAACCCTCTGGGGAGACCAAAACCTTCATAGGACTCCATTTAAGGCCAAACCCAATAATAATAATAATAATGATAATACACAATTTGGCAATATGTGAGAATCATGACCCCTCATCACTTTCTGCAGGGGCCACATTATTTTGTGTTACACCATTGACCAAATATAAAATATTGGAACATAAGGGCATAGGCACCAGCTATATTTTAGTACATTTAGTTCCAGTTCTGTTTTGTTTTATCATATCTGTGACCTTTTCCTTAATGGTCAAAGAAAGAGGAAGGTAGATAGTGCCAGGATGGTGCTGAAATATCCATCATGCATGTTGGTACCCAATGGCAAAAGAAAGACATGATGCTAATGTGCCAAAGTAGCAACCGATATTGTGCTTACCCTCTGTAGAATCAATTTCCTGTTACCTGAGCAGCTCAATCTCTCCAAAAAGAACTACTGGAATTCATACATATTGCTCAAGAAGAAGCATGTGGAATTGAGAACATATGTAGTCCATGAACAAGACCACGGATTTCAAGCTGGGACCAGGAAACAATTTCATAGGCCCATCAAACCTTTGCAAAATGGCTACCGGGTTCTGAATGTGAAGATGAGCCTGACTAGTAGTAGTTGACAAGGTGGACAGGTTGTAGAAGAGGATGTGTGTGACCACGCCTGGGGTGTTAGAACAGCAGACTGCACATCTGCGCTGTCTTATAAGTGGAATACACCTGGGGTGCTTTTCCCTCTCCAGCAGAGCCTAATGGTCTGCACGGGAATCGCATTCATAAACTTTTGGAGCACAATTCATGCTCTGACCAAGCAGAAAAAATACCAGGTTCAAATAGAAATTATGATTTGAGGGGCTTGGCATCACAGTTGTACTGTGCCAACTTCATAACTTGCAGTAGAAGCTCACTTACGTTTGGTGTATTTGCAGACCCAAATTTGGTCTTCAGCAGAATGCCAAGTTTTACTTAACTCAGAAACCCTCCTTATCAGCACAGTCACAGTAAACATGTGTATGTATCGTACCCCAAAACACTGAAAATATCTTTCACATAGAGTATTGCTTTTGTTGCGCAAATAGTTCTAAACTCAGGCATCCGATGACTCTGTTGTAGGCAGGAGCTCCTTTGTAGGCACAAGCGTCTGTTGTGTATGTGAGTCTTTTATGTGGCAGAGAGAATGAAAGAGAGAGTGCACAAAAAAGTGAAATATTTTTACAGAGAATGTAGCTTTTTCACTATTTATGGGTTTAAACATTACTTTTGTTTAGGATCCAGTTCTTGGATTGAGCAGTTATCAACTTTGATTCAGCCTTGGAATATGTGCAGGCTCTTGTAGGAACATCATCCTTTTTGCCTTGATCACCTTTTTCGATTGATACTGGTGGTTACTGACTCTGAAAGTGCCTTGGGCTCTGCTAACCAGGCCCAGGGCCACTGCTCTGTCCTTTAAAGGTATATGGTAATTGGTGTGATTCTAATTGTCCTAGGCTACCCACCTGTAAATCCCTAGTATATGGTAGGGCATGTAGGTTTAGAGACTCCAGTGGACTTAATGCAGGTATGTGTGCACTGCTGTGATGGCTAATGTAAGTTTAAAGTCAGACCTGCCTTGTAGACTGGTTTCAACATAAAACTATGTCCAAATTTGACTTTGGAATTAACAGTACTTTCAAAGTCCAAAACTACCCTTTTATTACATATATGTAATCCGTAAGGTCAATCTTAGGTGCCCCCGGTGTAGGTGCCTTCTTCTAAAATGCAGGAACAATATAAAATATGTTTAATATGCTCTGGTGGTGAAAAACAGCCAAAGTCGTTATTCCCTGTTGTAGTGCTGCTAGCCCCATAGGCTAACAGTTGAAGGTTTTATTAAACTTTAATTAAGTATTTCATTTAATTGGAGTTAGCTAGCAACCTGATTAAAAGTATCAGAATAATAGACTAAATCCAACAACTTGCCAAGGTCAAAGCTATTACAGCTACAAAAGGAAAGTAGTTTTCGAACTTACTATTCTGAAGTTACCTAAAGCAGCACTGTAGCAGCCTCTTCTGATTGGTCAGCCTTTTTACAGCCTGAGCCAAGCTGCTCTCTGAGCCGATGTGAAGAGGCCTGGGGCTGAAACAATACAGCCACTTCTAGGGAGGATATCTGTGTACTGGAGAAGCAGGGCAGGAAAGGGGCAGAGGAGATTAACTGAACTTCAAAGGTAGAAGCACAGATGTCATAGGACCAAGGCCAGACCCCACTTTCTTGATCCCCAAACAGATGGGAGCCCCCTAATTAGAGGGGGAGGAAGGGGGGTATATAGGGAAATGATAGCCATATCTGTGGGTTGTGTTAGCCAAACCTGCACTCCAAGGAGTGAATTTCTCCATTTTTGAGGAACTGTGCATTCTGTGTAAAAAAATAGGTTATTCCTCCGGGAAAGTGGTCATCACAGAGGGTGGGAACTTGATCCCCATTGTGCAGGGTGCTCCCCCCTAGCCATGCCAGAATGTGGAATACATATGGGAGATCTGCAAGAGCCCTTCAGATCCATGCCTGAAGCATCTAAAGAAGAAGGACTGCCCTACCGGACCCTTGGACACCTGCTGAGCTTTAACGGCTCCACACAAGAAGGACTTTGCCTGTCTTCAAGGATGACGAGTGGACTTCCTGAGGAGCAACACGTAGAAAAGTGCTGGAAGAAGCCACTTGCAACATCCACTAAGAGGACAACTCCATCTGACCAGCTTCACCTGGATTTTCCTTGACTGATGGATTGTGGGATTTGGAGTCCCAGACCCCCCAAGAGGCAATCCAGAGTTTCTCAGACTCTGGATGGTGTGATCCCTTTCTGGCCCTCAAGGAACCTTTCAGATGAAAATCTGGGAACTTTTGCAAAGTTTTGGTGTAAAGCTCCAGAAGAAGACTGGTTCTATGTCGAGGTTCAAGCCGCAGCTGTCCAACTGTAAGTCACCCTGACCATGCTGGTTTGCCCTGCTGAAAGCTCTGAAGCTCCCTGTCATTGACGCTGAAGACAAAGACCTCCAGAGACCCACCAGGGCATTGCGCTGAAGCAGACCACCATCATCGAAATAAACTCTGGCTCCAAGGACCTGAACGTTTGACATTGAGAAGAAAAGCTCCAAAAAAGTGACTAAGGGCCTTATTATAAGTTTGATGGTCCTGAGACCGCCAAACCTGCGGTGGCCACAACCATGGCCGTCCAACCGCCAGATTACGATCCTTGCGGTTGGACCACCAGGAGACTGTCACCTCTGCCGGAATCAGGGAAACCAACAGGTTGGCTGTGGTCAAAGTTATAGTCAGCCACGATGGTGCCGAGTTTGACACTGCCATGCTGAGCACAACTTTTCTTTCCGCCAACCTTTTCATGGAAGGGTCACCATCGAGAGTCAAGCCCCTGTCGTCAAACCGAGAGTCAGTCTGACTGTACTGGTTTGCCCCGCTGAAAGCTCTGGAACTTCCCATCAGCAATGCCGGGTCAAGGACCTCCAGAGACCAACAGAGGCATTGCACTGCGCAGGCCGTCTTCGGGGAAGAGAACTCTGGATTCAAGAACCCGATCGCTCAGTGTCAAGAAAAAAAGCTCCAAAAGGGTGAATAAGTGCAAAAGTAAAATCTTGACCGAGACCTATCGATTAGCCTATCCATCCCGTGCTCCTTCATGGTTGTCCTAAACCTTTGAGTTAGTCCAAGTCCAGCGTGAGCAGATAGCCACTGCTGGAGGTTAATGCTTTTTGCCACTAGAATACACATTTTTTTAATGTAATCTTGAAAATGTCATATATTCCATTCCCTGCATTGGGTTTTTGCCATTATGTTGTCTTTTTCAAGATGAAAATATTCTATGTTTTTATAAATTGATTTTGGGTATTTATTGTGTTGTGTCTGTTACTTATCTACCGTTTTGGTGATATTAAATGCTTTACACTGATCTGTTTCCTAGGTTAAGCCTAACTGCTCGTTACAGCTACCAAGGGTTGAGCAAGGATTCATTTATTGAGACTTGACTGAATCTTTTTATTGATTGTGAAATTAGTACTAGCTGAAGGTGCATACCTCCACCTACTAATAATCCACTCTCCTACTGCTCTATGTTGGAATGCAAGACTATTAAAAATAAAATAATTATTAAACTCTCACAACTGCACCTCTGACACTCACTTTCTGCAAACTGAAGAACATCTTTCTCAAAGTGACTTTTCCTTGAGCCTGACCTGTTTTTTCGGTCACTTTTATGGAGCTTCTAAAATTTGCAGTATGTACTAATTAGATTTTTCTTAATTTAATTTCTAAGTAGGCTCAACTGTTTACTTTGTTCACTCCTAACACACTCAGGTTGGCAGTAATTCACATCTCAAAAACTGAACAATCAAGATAGTCCTACAGTTGTAACTGGAGCCTGCAAAATCAACACACATAGGTGTGAAGTTTAAAAAAAATACAATAGTGTGTAGCCATTTTAGTTATAGCTTCATACACATTATTTTAGCGAAATAGGCCTGCCACTGTGCACTTTAACCTAGATATATTTTATCCAGCTTCGTTTATTATTTTAACAATAGCCACATTTGCGATCTTGTTTTATTTTCGCTATCTTACTGTTCCTTGCCTAGGCCAGCATTTTGTTCTTAAACAAGACATTTCTCTCACTCTGTGCTTTTCTCAAGGCTGCAGTAAGATAGGTTGCTGGCAAACGTGGTAACGCTTTGTCTCTAGCGTTCATAGAAACATACACACTCTTACATAGGGATCATTTCTTGGAACATCAGCTGTTTTATTATAAAAACTCTACTTTGACCCATGTATGTTAGAGGGAGATTCCAGCCAGATGACCACGACTGTATGCTGATTGCTGAATGCTTCGCCGCAGCTGCTTATGTAGACTACAGGTCTCTTGCTCAGGTATGAGGGATGATGTCTTCCCAGGGGAACCTGAAGGGAAGAATTACAGCTTAACATGCAGTGTTCTAACATAGCCTAGGTAGGAGCTAGTTTAATTATTCTAGTGACAATATGGTGGTGTTATTTTTATGCTTCACTCTCCTTGTCACAATTTAATCCTGTCATACTTCATTATCCTAGTTATTGCAGTACATGCTTTATTATCTAAGATGCAGTAAAACCTTATTGAAATATATTCTGCCTCTGATTGTCCTTGTATATGTGAGACTAATGTAACTGAGAGAAAAGGATGAGATCTGAGTGACCACAATTTCCCTGAGAAGTCAATTGTGTCATGCGCTTGGTTGCCCAATCATCCCTGCTCTTGAGTGGAGATGAGGCACTGATAGTTAGCCGGAGCAAAACCTGGATTAGGCTGACAGGTGTCAACTGTAGTGGGTTCAGACTCAGTCCCCCACAGCGCAAGTGATTCTGCCACCCAAATCCAGTAATCTCATTAGGATAATGAGAGCATACACGACATGGCGCCGCCAACGTTTGGTGAGGTACTCATTTTCGGGTCCCCCTGAGTATCTCTGTCTCCCTACATGCAAAGACACCTCAGTATTATATACAAAGACATCCGTGGTATTGAGGATTTTCCTCCTCAGCTAAGTAGGGAGTACCTAACTAACACCGTAGGTTGTTTAAGCTTAAACCCTAAAAGGATAATCCCCATTTGGTGTGCTTATCTCTGAACAAAATTAACCATTCATCATAGCAAACTCGCAACAGGTAGCAACTGCAGTCAATATGCAACCACCCCTTACCGCACATTTATTGGCACATGGCCTAACGGCCTGGGGGGTCCAGTTACATTAGATGTTGATGCTTATCCAGCCCTTAGAACAGACATTTTTTATTCTAGGGTCACATTTCCAGCAGCTGATGGGAACACAAATATATTTCATCACTATACACCTGCAAACGTACCTGCACAATACAGAGCATATGCATATCTAGAAATACATCTATCTTAACAAGAACATTATAATTGGCTTGATGGTGCCCTACCCCATACAATTCTACATGTAAGGTTAGGCCCTCTAAGTAATGATGGTCCTACCTGCCCTTTGTCGGCCACATATACACCTCACACTGCTGCAGCGAACCTAATGGTAGCTGAAGTCCGTTGCTTACATGTTGAGCTTACAGAAATATACAGATGATTAGTATAGTTTGTAATGCAAACATTAAATACAAACACAGCATGTGCTGCCCAGGCGCAACCACATGCAGTAACGCCAGGCATTAATCCTGCGACTGTATATTCGATCATGTGTAAAGTACCCGCCAAACAAAAAGAGATTCCGTTTTGGTTAGTTCAAAAAATAAATGCACTGGAAGCAGTATTTCCCCGTTCAGGACCTCAGGATAAGCATAGAATATTAACTATGTGCTTGCCATTTGGGATGGTTCCCACAGTAGCCAACTGCAATACTTGGGGTACGGTATTTGCCTCGCTCTATACTACCACACACGGTACACTGACACTTGCCAATTTACCAGAAGTGTTAAAACAAATTCAAGATGAATGAGGGGCTGCTCCAGTCCTGGACTTGAGGATACAACTAATGGGCAATTTTGCCACTGTATCTTCAATTATATTAAGTAACCTTAAAGGGGAAGCAGTTGCACTAGCAAGTGCGCATGGGGCGCCGGGCCGTTCCTCCACAGTTTCAAGAACGTGAGCTGCCTAAGATTATCGCGGAGACCTACTCTAGTACTCGTCGAGAAAGTCTTGGGGCCAGAGCAAAAAAACACAATTACAGGGTAAATCTAATAAAGATTCTACCAAGTAAGCTCCTGAGGGTTCTAAAAACACTGGGATAAAATACAACAAACACATAAATAAGAAAGGGGAGAATCTCTGCATATGGAGACCCCACAGAATAGATATCATCTCAGAAATCGAGATAATATAAAAACACCTGACAGATATCAATATAATGATACACGCCAATATCGTTCCTTTCAGGACTCACCAGAAAAACACAGTGAGAGAGGTGGGCGGTCAGAGCGAAGAACGGAGTATGTGAAACCGAGACAGGAATCACAACGCTCTACAGAAGTTTCTGTTAAAAAAGAAGAGAAACTTCCACAACAAAAACCCTAATTTAAAAAGAAAAAAGTGGCAGCAGTTGCAGTTTGTCATGCCACTCAAGAAGAGGGCTCTATTGAAGAACAAGTAGCGGGCATTAGCATTATTAGGCAGCGCAGCAGAGGTCACAATAGAGGTCTCCACGCCTGATAGGGTGTACAAAGTAACGTTACAGTTAAGAGGAGACAATGAAAGCACAGTCAATGCAATCTTTTGGGACTGCGTGTTAAATATATATATATATGATATTCCAATGTCCGAAAGGGATTAGCCACCTGAACTTGTCCGTACTTCCCCATATGGAGAAGATGTTAGCAAACCTTCTTTCCCACCCCTTGTTCCCGATGAGCTTGCAGAATCCTACACCATCGATTGGGCATTGTCGCAGGCACCCACATTATACTGCAACCACGTGGGATGGGATAAAGATTCTCCCAATCATTTCATTCCAATTAAAAATCAACCTCAACCTCAACATCCAATGAAACATGATGCTAAAGTACTCGTGAGGTAAATCCGAACACAATTGGAGTACCAGGGCGTAATCGAACTCTGTGTCCCACTGATGAATAATCATTTATTCCCAGTAGCTGAACCAGACCATTCTTACAGAATAGTCTTAGACTACAGACATCTAAACAGTAATACATGCACATACGCTATACAAAACTCATAGCACAGCACTCATGAACAACATAGTGCACAAAAAATACAAAACAACACTGACCATTTCCAACGGTTTCTTCTGGCAAAATATAGCGCCTGAGAGTAGAGACTTAACAAGTTTCAGTGCACTAGGCTCCCAGAAAAAATTCTGTTGTGTACCCTAGGGGAACAAGAACAGTCCAGCTCGTGTGACTTCAATATTGCACGACATCGACCATGAAGCATTGTCCTACGTAGATTATATATATATCTCACAGGTGATGAATTATTACAACATCTACGACAGGTAGCCCGCAATGTTGTGGGATTTGCCAAATTTGGGCATAAATTCAATAAAAAAATAAAAAAATAGCCTTCCTCAGTGTCCTGTTTCTGGGATACGAATTATCAAGTGAAGGAAAGAGCCTAGCGACTCAATTCCTAGAAAAAATTCACCCAGTTACAACATCCAAATACAATAAAAAAACTCCAATCCCTATTGGGTTTCCTAAATTTTGGCAGAATTTACATTCCAGATTATGCATCCCGCATAAAACCCTTATGTGACTTAATACGTCCTGATTTTTCCAGTAAATTTTGGACAGTCGAACACACATGCTTTCTCAGAGCTTTACTAACAGACATGCTTGCAGCACAACACCTACACACAAGGGACAATAAAAAAACATCTGGTCATCAGAGTAATTGCTAATGCCACCTATGTAACCTTCAATGATGGTGAGACAGTCCTGATAGCGTGCAAATCACATTTATATGCAGCAGCAGAACAACGCTTTGCTCCCACTGAAGAAATTCTCAATGCTGTTCAGATGGCTGTCATTAAAGAAAGACCAAAGGCCCAGGGGAAACACATTACTGGCGTATCTCCAATTCCAGCCCTAGTGGCTGTTACCAAAGCCAGTGTTCCAAACGCTAAAGCACTACGTCCACGTTGGATTCAATGGACAACGTCTTTAACAGCCACTGATGTTGACTATATCTTCGACCCAAAATTACAAACTCAGAATTTTTGCAATATGAACTAGAGTACTCAGTTCCGGCAAATACATTGCCTATTGACCAATATCAAAGAGCCATGTACAAAAATGGCTCAGAACAACCTGCAATAGGCACAAAGCATCAGAACTCCACTGCTTGTGTAGTTGTAAGTGGCTACATGGAGGATAATAAATGGTGTCCCCAGCATGCATTCACGCAAACCCTAGGGGATTGCACTGCACAACTAGCAGAGCTAAAGGCTCTGGTGAAGGCACTGGAACATACGGATCCTGCACAGCTAACTCTGATTGTCTGTGATTCGTACTACTGTGTCCAGTCCTTCAATGAATACCTGCATTACTGGCGCCAGAATGTGTTCAGAGATTCTAAAGGCAACACCATCAAACACAGTCTACTGTGGGGGAAAGTAGCTGATCTGAACGAAACACTACCAAACATCCATGTTGTACATACACTTGGACACCAGCGCATTGGAATACACATTGCTGGAAATACACTGGCTGATGAAGCAGCCAAATCAGCAGTAGCTATAGCTTCTGTTGCTGCAGTAACTCGCTCTGGAACAAAACCGGACAATGACATATGGGCTGCTGTGAAAGCCACAGGTGAAGGCACGCCCTATCCAATAGCATTTCCTGCTAAATATTCCTACCGAATGGGAGGCTTCCTTGACGCAGAATTAAAAATACCAGGCGTGGGAGTTTGAGTAATTCCCAATAAAGAAATAAGACCAGAGTTGATTAAAGCAGCGCATGAGGAGGTTGCATCTGCCCATGCTGGTGTGGCGGCTACAATATCATTATTGCAAGCACGTTAATGGTGGCCAGGTCTATACAAACTGACCAAGCAGTATGTCCTTTGTTGTGACATTTGCCAACAAATTAAGGGTTCCACTGTCAAACGCCCACCGCAGACAGCCCTCATAATTTTCAACAAACCATTACAATGTGTGCACTTTGACCATTGTGGCCCCTAACACTGGACAGTGCACACAAATACATCTTAGTCGCTGTCGACTCTTGGCTGACGTCCCGTACTATTATTAAAGATTTGCTAGTCTTTATCAGCACATATACAGTTGCGGCTTTCCACTTTGATCAGGGCCCTGCCTTTGCATCAAGGACATTCAGGGACATCATGGCTTCGCTAGGGGTCCAACTCCATTACTTGTCTCCATTTCATCCCGAGGGAAATTGGGTTGTGGAGGGACGAAACCGTGATTTAAAGCGGTCCTTAACAGCCAGAGTATTAGGTACGGGTCATAGTTGGCATAATCACCTATATGAAGTCCAGAGAGCACTTAACAATTTACCTAGAAGGTCCCTAGGGGGTCATACTTCATATGAGTGCCTGTTTGGAACTCAAATGTATGTTTCAGATCTTGATGGTCCTGGCGTGGAGGCAGCAGAAACACCTTTTAACATAAATGAACGTGTCACGGTTTTGCAGGAATCGCAACAGTTCTGTGATGACAGCGCTTCTGCCAGTGGGGCCTACACAGGAATTAAGGATGTACCAATATTATCTACTGAGTGGATTCCAAAGGTTGGGGATCTAGTACGTGAAAAAGGAGTTTGGTCCTTCTTACTGTGCAGCGGTCCCAGTCTTGGGAATACACTGTACCAGAACTGTCATTCTACCACCATTGGCTGACGCTAAAGAAAATAGCTTTGTATCTTTTACAATGTCAAGTTACACCATGTGGCTGATCCTGCAAAACAGACCAAGAGGAGCAGCCAGTAGTTCCTGAATCCCTCTCACTACTGGCCGAGATGTCCCTCTACATGTTTTGAGTAGGGTGGAAAATGATCTTGCATTAGTTCGACTAACATCTGTTACAACTAACGATTCTAGACGGATGGTATCATTTACTGTGAACCACCGCAGGAGACCCCTACCAGTTCTCCTCCTACAAATGCGACTCCAGCTTTTGCACAAACTGCTTCTGGATACTTTGCTGACATCAACTACACTTTTTCGGACTTCTTTGCCTCATTTACACCTGAACTACCAAAATCACGTAAGGTGATAAACTGGCTTAAAACAAATTACTTTATTTCCCATGGAACTATCTGTGGCTTTTTTTGACTATATTAGCTTTCCTCCTTTGGATTCGATTTGTCATTACATTCTTTCTATTAATACATGGTCATTACCTTCCTAAAAAAACAACAGTTGAACTGGTTGATGAGGTCCTAAAACCCAATTTTTCTTCTCACAAGGTCTGCAGAGACTTGTCTTTTGTGAACATTTCCGTTATACAATAGATATGTTTTCATTTTAATTATTTTTAGAGTGACTTGGATTTGGTCTTTTGCTTCTTATACTACATTAACTTTGGTTGTACCTTGCAATTAGGGATCAGCTTGCCTGTGCCCTTAGTTACATCAACTTAATTGATAATAGCTCCCTTGACCTTGTCTCCATTGAGTTTTAGTCATACTAGTATGTAGGTTTTAACACTGCAATATAGGATCTAAAAGCTGGAATGTTCTATTCCAAGCTTCTCCAACAAGCAGTTTGTGTGCTACTGGTAGCTTTTCAGCAGGGCACAAGTCCCAACAAAAGAAGTGGGGGGACTAACCAAGTTAGGCAATATGCAAATTACATCATGGTGCATGCCATTACAGCGTGTGGCATTGCACATGACATCCCAGGAAGTGACATAACAGGAGTAGCATCACAGCCCTTGACCTCACAGGAAGTGATATCAGAAGAAGTGACATCAGATCTTAAGACGTCACATATGTTCTATCATGAGTGCATGTAAGTACATTATAAGATTTGGCAAATTAGATTTTGAATCAGGGTTGTGCCAAAAAAGTGATGCAAGCCAGACACAAACTCCAGGCCTCAACTTTTATTTTTAAAACTCTGCCACAAAGAAATTGGCAACAAGGAGAAACGTGGTAGTAAATCTGTTCTGCTCAATTGGTTGCAAAGTCTACATATTAAAATTTCTTATATAAGGCATCTGCTATACAAATCTTTTTGTGACTAGTAAATATCAAGTAATAATAACAGTGGTAAGAAAAGTCTGGAGGTGCAAACATTTGCTGGAGAGATCTATTTCTAGGTTTTATTTAGTCACAATTTTGAATCAGTGTAGCATATTTGGTTAATATGTCTCCTGCTAAGCAGATCATGTAACATACAGATGACAGATTTTCAATTTATGTAGAAAGCTAAGTGGGTTACTGCTTTCAATACAGAGATTATTTTGCTCCTTGCATTTCATAAATTGTAATCCTTCTAATATATTACAGTGAGCTATGAAGGCCATGTGACTCCTGCACCTTGTAACTCTCAGTGTCCTATGTAATACATATTGTACATTGATTTGCACACACATGATATATTGTCAATATATAGGCCCTCATTATGTCAGGAGACCGCCAGGGTAAATGCAGCGGTCCCACCACCAACAGGCTGGTGGTGAAGACTTCCACATTACGAGTGTGGCGGGCTGCTGCTCCCCCACTCATACCGCTACAGATGAGCATCTCTGACCTGGCGGTCCACAGAAGACCGCCGGCGATATTAGGAGCCACCTGTCCGCCACAGTTTCCGCGGTGGTTGCACTGCCACGAAAACCATGGCGTAAAGGCTACCGGTGACAGGGAATTTCTTCCCTGTCATGGGTAGATGACTCCCCCCCCAGCAAGCACAAAACCCCCCACCCCACTACAGCTACAGTGTCCCCCTCCCCGCATACATGCACACGCACACAGACACCCACAGCACCATGCATACACTCATTCACCTACACTTACATACATGCATTCACTCACACGCATCCATACTTGCATTCACTCCAATGCTCACATTCACTACAACATTCATAGACGCATACCACACATGCATACACACTTACATTCATACATGCACTCACTTTTACATTCATACACGCATACAAACACGGATTCACTTCAACATTCATACATGCATTCACTTACACACATACAAACCCTCATTACCTTCAACATTCATACACACATTTACTTACACGCATACATACATGCATTCACAACACTCACACATACATACACGCATACACACTTACATGCATACACGTACTCAATTTAACATTCAGACATGCATACAACTATGCATACACACATTCATACACACACGCGGACACCACACAATCACACACAACACGCCCCACCTTTCCACCCCCCCTCCCCTGTCAGACGATGAACTTTCCTGGTACGGGGAGGAGGTAATCCGGCAGGGAACAGGTAGGGGTGCTTCTGCCGCCAGAAGCACCCCACCATCTGGAAACCGCCAGGCCGTATTACTGCTCATAATATGGCGGGCGGTATCCTACTGGTGGGGTCGGTGGTGAAACTGCCCCAGCGCCTCCGCCTGCCAGCACAACTACTGCAGGATTTCTGCCCCAGTTGTGGCGGAAATCCTGCAGTACTCGTAATATGGTGGGCGGAAGACTGCGGTTTTCTGGCAGCCACGGCTTTGGCGGTCTTCAAAGAAGACCCCAAAGTTGTAATGAGGGCCATAATGTTTATGTGTGATGTAAAGCACTCTAACACCCTGCATTGGAATGAGTCGTGCTATAAAAGAAATAAAGCAAATAGTGGTTTTTAAAGTGTTATTTATGTAAATACTAGGACAGACAAACACATCTGACATTCTTACAGTGCTTGCAAATCTCTTACATAAAGGGACTGAACAAAGTAAAATCCATGTCTTTCTTGAGCACTTGTGAAGTAATAACAAACTGTGTGCCTTTCAGTCTCTTCCATTGCTTTTACATCTAGGTGTGAGACTCCAGATAGCTCCCAGCCAGGATACTTGAACAGAAGAAGGCCTGATAAATCATGTGGCTTTGAGAAGACCTATTACTCATATTATTACCTTGGTCCCAGGATATTGTAGCTATATCGCCTCTGTATTACCCATGTAGCGGCATTCCAAATTGATAAAAACTTTATTCTGTTACTGCTAGCAAGTCTGCCTGATGCTTCGAGTTTATAACTTCTAACATTTTTGCATGGGGAAGCCACTAATGTAATTGTGACTGATATAGGCCACTATTACAGCATTAATAATTTCAGTAGCTCAGGATCATTTTTATTGCTCTAAAGTTTTGGGATCTATTGTGTTTCTCTGATTTGTGTATGTGACTTGTTGATTTTAACTTTTGCACATCAACCTAGTGCTTCACTGAGAACGTCTCAGAAAAATACCAGTTGCACTACATGGAATAGATCTATTTCTTTAGCTCAGTCACAAGGTATTTTCACAACATGTAACCAGGGCAGGGCCTTCTGTGTGCCTATGTGCGAAAACAAAATGGAGTGTGCATGTTTTTTTTTTTATAAAGAACTGTAAATATAAATCTTGTCTCAACCTCACCAACTTCACTCACAACCTACCTATTATGTTATGTTGAATTTTATAGTATTTTAATTGGAGTTTTCATGTAGTCTGGTTACCTACAGTAAATGGACCAGCCAAGCAGACAGTATCAAGGCTCTAAAAATTCTATTGGCCATCTCCACAGATGCATGGCTGTCTCACAAATGTATCTTACTCTGCCACATGAGCCACCTAAAAATTGGAGGGCGGATTCACCCAATTTTCACATTGGGGTCGCTTCACTGAGCATTTTTGTTATTTACTAAGGCATGCAAAGCTAATTTGTATGCTGCATTGTGTTACTTTTTATTGGGAAGGTGTCCCAGGGGAAAGCATGGCTGTTCCCATATATCCACGCATGGATGGTGCCACATTCCCAGATTTACAAAAACTTCTAAAACCTGGGAATGTGTCAAAATTGCGACACCTTCTCCAGTGTGGTGTAAAGATGAGAAATATTTATTTCTCCTTGTTATGACCTCTTTCCACATGTGATGCATTTTGCAGTATTCGCAGAAAGAGGAAAACACCTTTAAGGGTTGTTTGTGTGCAGGAAGATGCTCCTTCCCGCACAAAAACAGTTCTGTCTGTAATGCAGGCACCTTAACACCAATGTATAAAGGTGCCTGCATTGGCGCTAGCAGCAAAAGGTGCGCTACAATTGGGAGGCAGTAGAAATGAGAACATTTAAATCCTCCTCATAAGGTTTACAACCTAAAAATACAAATTGAAGGGGGCATGCCATATATCATAGAAGCAGCCTTCTGGACCCAACTATCTGATGATTGTCACATCATCCTAGGAGAAGAAGACCGGCTACTAGTGTTCTTAGATAACTACCCCAGGGAGAGGAAGTTAAAAGGGTAGCCTTATTTTCCATAGTACCTGAGGAAATCAGGGAACTTTATGCCAGTGAATGACCCCTTGAGACAAGCTCCAGCCTTATGTAGAAGCCAAGCGGGATGGGATGAAAACTCGAGTCCGCATGTAATTCCCCTATGAACTGAATCACAAGCAAAATGCCCTTTAAAATCAGAAGCAAAACATGGTATTAATGTAATATAAGACCAGTTGCAGTATCAAGGCATAATAGTGCCGTGCCTCTCTCAAACATGGACACACCCCTTTTTCCCATCTCTAAACCAGACGGTTCATTCAGAATAATTACAGTCTATAGAAATGTGAATTTGCACACCCAAATAAATGCAGTACAAAATGCACACAACACAGGTGTAATGACAAAATTGGTGCAGAAAAAATACAAACGACCCTGGATAATACAGGTGGGTTTTTCGGTCAGAATATAGTGCAATTTTCATTCCGATGATGGCCTATAGTTATGGCTTGTTTTCAGCATGAATCATGGAGATCTTACGTCCAGATCCTGACATACTGTTGTACATTGATTATATCTACGTAACTGATGATGACTTGAATATCCACCTTGCCAGGGTAGAACAAGTAGTGACTATGTTGACCTGACAGGTTTACCTGGATTAATTTTAAGAAATCGTAGATTGCCTATCTGAGGGTGACTTTTCTTGGATATGAATTATCCAATGAGTGCAAGAGTCTAGCTCCAGACTTTCTCCAGAAGTGTGCCACCTTGTAGCCTCCTGACATACTGATAAAGTTGTGGTCCCTGTTAGGGTTTCTTAACTTTTGGCATACCTATTTGCCTCACTATGCAGAGAGAGTGAAACCTCTGTATATCCTGATTTCTCCTACATTTCCTCTAAACAGTTGCTGAACGCAAATACTGAAATATGGTGTGCTTTTCAAGCAGACTTGCTTGAGGCAAAATATTTACAAACTAGGGGCAATAAAACCAACCTAGTTATCAGAGTCATGCCTAGTCACTATGGTTACACCTATGTTGCCTACAGTGAAGGACAGACCATCCCCATTGCCTACAAATCTCACTTGTATTCCCTAGCTGAAGCATGATTTGCTTCAATTCAAAAAATCCTGATGGCTGTCCGAAAAGCTATTCTAAAGGAGCACCCCTTGGCACAGGGAAAACATACTAGTATTGTTTCTCCCATACCAGCACTAGAAGCGGCCACAAAGGCACGTATTACTAAGGCTTGTCCCTACACCCCGTCCTTTTCCTTAAGTGCAGTGGATGTAACGTTCGAGTATGATTTTTTCTCCTTGTACACAAACAAGATACTGTTCCGATTCCAGACATTTTACTATTTTTTTTTACACAGAGGGCTCTGCCCAGCCTGCGGTAGGAACTAAAAGGCATATTTACAATCCAGGTGGCTCAGGGCAGCACAGCAATTGACTTTGCTGTGCTGGCCTGCTCCACAGGGAAAGGGCAGAAATTCACAGTTTTTACAAAATACAATGCATTTCTGTCCTTTTCTCCTTCGCTGGCACACAAATTGCTGCCTAGCACGAACGCATGCACTCTTGCACCATAGTGCAAGAGTGTCTGCATTGTTAGCAGGATTGTATTTGTGCCGGGAGGTGCAATCCTGGGAGGCATTTTCCTCTTTTTATGTGTGCTGAAAAACACACAGAAAGAGGAAACAACGAGGAGAAATAAAAATATTTATTCTCATTGTGTCTGCCTTGGGGAGGCATACAGGTTTGATGTATTCCCAGGTTTACAGATTCTTGTAAATCTGGAAATGCGTCAAAACCCATGAGTGTTGCGTGGGAACACTCACTACAATGCCCGTGGCATGCCTCCCTGACACAGTGTTAGGCAACGCAGTGACTTACACTATATCTAAAAGGCTATGTAAGCCATGCAAATTGGCTTCACGTGGCCTTGTGGATACAAGCCTTCACTATGCACTGCCAGTGCGTAAGAAAAAGTGACACACCGGCGGCACATAGGGCGTGTAAATATTCCCCTAAATGTAAGTACTTCGCAGCCTATGCAGCTATGCAAGGTGAGTTCTTCCCATAACGCACCAACACCAAATTATTAGGTGATGCTGCATAACATGAAGAATTACATGTCCTGCTACTTCATCACATAGGACGGGCCTGTCTGGTTCCAAAACTCATCATGTATGACTCAGCATTCTATGTGCAAGGTTAAGATGTTGATTTGCAACTTTGGTGGTTGAATAGATTCAAGGATTCAAAGTAAAAGCATATAAAGAATAATCAGCGTGGGGAAAGGTGGCTGTTTTACTAGGCAAGCCTCTATTGGTGCATCTGAGACACACTTTAGGGCATGAGGGTAGTGGCATTCACGCTAAAGGTAACTGTGCAGCTGACCAAGTGCCAAAAGTTGCAATTGAGACTGTCTGAATAGCAGTCCTATCTAGATCTCAAACCAAGATTAACACAGATATTTTATCAGCCATAAATGCAACCAAGCAAGCTGGGAAACCTCCTGCAGGATTTCCTCCCAAATACTCTTACACCCTCAATTCAGAAAGCATTCCAGTAGCTATGAAACCAGGAGTGGGAGACAGAATAATACCTAATAATCAGTCTAGATTAGAATTAATCACAGAAGCACACAAAGGATTGGCCTCTGCACATGCCAGAATAAATTCAACCGTAGCAATTCTACAGTAATGCTACAGATGGCCTAGTTCATGTAAACAGACTAGGTACTATGTTAGAGAATGTGACATTTATCAGCAGATTAAATCCTCCACTGTCAAAAGACCCTCACCAGCTTCCCTCATTATCTCAAATATCCCCTTCTGGGTGATTTATTTGGACCATATCGGTCCGACAAATTCAGCTAACTGACATAAGTACCAATTGGTAGCTATTAATTCACATTCTTGATTCCCATGGATTTGGCTACAGTAAAATGCAAATGCTTCAGCAGTCGTTAAAAAATGATTTGCAGTGCCTAGTATCAACATGGGCAGTTCTTTCATTTCATTCAGATAAAGGCTTGCGTTCACCTTCAAGGCTTACCGGGATTCAATGTCTGCTATAGGAATTTGTATGCAATTCCGCAACCCATTCAAAGCTGAATCAAATGGTATTGTAGACAGGGTCAGTGCAATGACTAAACAAGTTTGACTGCTGGGGTGTTAAGTTCAAGTCTTAGTCAGAACCACAATCTGTATGGAGTTCAGAGAGCATTCAATACTTTGAAAAGACTAGTACTGGGAGGATGCACACCATACAAGGTTCTCTTTAGAGTTCCTATGTATGAGCCTTGCCTAGATAATTATGGGAAGGTGGCAGATGAAGAAAATTTGACTTGGAGAAGTATTTGAATGTTTTACAGAGTGTCCTTGAAGATAGAGACAAGCTGCCTAGTACAATCGACTCTCACGCTGTCACCTGTGAAGAGAAGGTTATTACTGCTGCCAACATGTGGGTTCTCAAAGTTGGGCACCTGGTTCGGGAAATAATCCATGGCAAGCGAGATTTTGAAACATCCTATATACCACCTGTAACTGGCCTTTGGGTAATAGGTAAAAGATCGCTATCTCACCTCCTTTGCCTGGATAAAGAAGAAACAGACAGGTGTCTATCAACCATGTTAACAAAAACTATGTGGCCAGTCTACAGCTGGCTGGCACAGACACTAAGAAAAATTTAGAGTAGTGCCTGCCATCCTCTTCCTACTCTGAATACCCTACCCCTTGAACAAAGCAGTAACATTCCTATCTCAAGCTCCCAGCCAGTATATTTGAGCTTAACACTCTACACAGAGCACTGAATGCAATAAATACAGCTGATGCAGCTGATATGCCTACTATAAAATTCTAAATGATGCTGCATTTGTGCTAGTACTCTTTTGAGTGTCTTGAGAGTCTTATAATGATGAAAATGACTCTGGATATTTCTCAGAAGATTTTTCAACTCCTTTCACAGTCACTCATTGCCAGAGACTGTCTTATGCTTGTCAGTGGCTTTGTGACAAGTATATAATTCCTCAGTGGTACTATGCATGGATCTTTTCTTCTCATCATGTGGTTGTAAATGATGTTGGTCCTTCTACTAATATGCAACTGACATTTTGTCCCTGCTGGGATCAATTGAGTCATCTGTGGTTCAAGAAATACAACCTTACTCTTCATCACACAGAACCAGAAATGGGTTTTATGCTGCAAACATTACAGCCTATCCTGTGCCCGGGGGCAAAGCCTGGGGGAAGAACTTCACATCAGATTATGGTGCCCACTGAGACATTGCAATTTCCTTATGTGATAAAAGTTTCAATGAATAATGTTATAATACCTGGTTCTTTTTTAGATCACTGGGACATGGAGACTGTTAAAAGAATGATGACTGTTTTGCAGGCATATGTTACTTTGAATAATGAAGATCCGTATTTGAACTCAACAAAATACAAAGAAATGTATTGCTATCATAAGTATCCACATTCATTCATACTTAGGACTAGTTTTCTGTTTGAAAGTGAGTGTCTAGTTGAAAGAGGTATGCACCCTGTCCAACTAGAGACCGCAATCCTAATCACTGTAAGTCAGTTACACACCATAAATTAACCTGTCCTCATTCTATTGCAGCTTTCCACAGAGCAGGCAGACTTAAGTTAGGAGGCAATGTGCAACACCTAAATCAGTAAAACAGGGTAAACACCATACAAAAATATTCCACACCATGTTAGAACAATTGAACTTCATTTAATGAACAAAACAAGACCAAAATGACAAAAATCCAACAAGTGGAAGTCGAGATATAATTATTTATCCTGCAACTATAAGAATGCTTAAAAGCATAAAGCACCATCCCAGGGTTATCTGGTCGTGCTTGACCAGGATAAGTCCAAAAGTTCAGGAACAGTGCAATGGAACAATGGTTTGATACAGGGAGCAACCTTGTTCTGTTGAAAAAGCACTTGATAGCGCCATCGATGGGGCCGATTCGTGGAGCAGAGGAGGCGATGCACCATCTCTGAACCCACTGGATGTGTGCAATGCGTCGGTTCTGAGTTGTACAAATCAAGATGTCTGTTCGGCGGCTTCCTCCAATGTTGGTGATGCGTCATCACGGAGCTGCACAGCCGGTGATGCAATATCCTCGAAGCAGGAGATGCGTCTGCACCAAAGAAGATGCATCTCTTCCGACAGGCGTAACATTGTTGATGATCAAGTTCTGGCAGTTGCAGCACTTTATACCCACTTCCAAGGGCCCAGGACTGGATTGGAACCGCTTGACAGGGCAAGACTTGCAGCAAGCAAAGTCCTGGTGCTGTTGCAGGATGAAGAGAATTCTTTGATATCCCTGAGACTTCAGAACAGAAGGCAAGCCAGCAAGCCCTTTGAGTCACTTTGGTTCTGGGGATGTAGAGATGCAGGTCCAGTCCCTCTCACTTCCAGGTAATGAAGGCAGCAGGGTAGTCACAGCAGAGCAGGAGTCCAGAAAAGTCCAGGAGAGTCCAGCAGAGTGACAGTCCCTTCTAGTACAGCAGTGTCAGGGAGACTGGATGCTAAGGGCTTGCGCCTGTTCCCAATATGTCCACCTCCTGGCAGCTCCAAACTCCACTTGCTATTATAGCACAGAGTTAAAGAATGGCCAAGCGGGGGATGTGGTTTTAGGTTGGGAATAGCGGGGAAGGAGACCTGTGGAAGCAAGAGTTAAGAACACAATAACAAGATTATGCACATTGACTTTCATAAACTTTGTTCCTAATATTTATATACTGATAACATGAATGATCAAGAGCTTCTATATAACATGACCTATTAGCTCTGGGTATCTGAAAAATAAAGAAGGATTATGCAAACTTCCATATGAGTGTTTTTAGAATAACATTTTATGATCTGAACATTGAATAACACTCTGCTGAATCTGGGATTCAAGAATACTGTGAACATTAAATAACACTCTGTTGAATCTGGGTTTTAAGAATACCATGAACATTGAATAACACTCTGTGGAATCTGGGTTTCAATAATACTATGATCATTGAATAACACTCTGTTGAATCTGGGTTTCAAGAATACCATGAACATTGAATAACACTCTGTTGAATCTGGGTTTCAAAAAATACCATGAACATTGAATAACATCTGTGGCTAATTGATACCTCAAGATTCTAATGTCATGAAATGATCGCGCACTCTGCCGATCTGTACTGCAAGAATTAAATGCCAAAAATGAATCGCGCACACTGTTGCCGATTCGTATATCAAGATTCAAATGTCATGAAATGAACACACAATCTGCCGATCTGTACTTCTAGAGTTAAATGACATGAAATGATTGCGCACTCTGCCAATCTGTACTACAAGAGTTAAATGCCAGAAATGAATTGTGCAGCCTGTTGCCGATTCGAACATCAAGGTTTGAATGCCAGGATACGATCGCGCACACTGACGATCCGAACTGTGAAATTTAAATGCTAAGAATGAATCGTGCACACTGTTGCCAATTCAACCATCATGGTTTAAATGCCAAAATACGATCGCGCACACTGCCAATCCGAAATGCAAGAGTTAAATGCCAAGAAAACCATTGCACACGCAATGTAACCAAAAGGCCCAAAACTCGAGTATTTCTGAAAACGGAGTCGGGGCCTAACCCGATCTCCGCCTTACCGCCCTGCTTGAAGATCACCAAGGAAATGAAGACAGGGCCTGGAAATCCTGGGTAGGCCTTCGGAACAGGAGCTCAGGACAATGCTGCTGCTCTGCACCGTGACCTCTGAATAGTGAGCACGCAGAGCTGGGCTGGGTCCCTTAAATAGACCCAGGCCCTGCCCATGTGCCACACCCAGCCAGGCTGCAGGAAGGGATTCTAGAAAGGCTTAGAATAGGGACCACACCCTAACCACACCCTGTAATACTGCAGCAAAGCCTTGAAAATGAGCAATTCATTGCAAACAGCATTAATGATGTTTCAACATGAATTTCTGCAATGCAAAAGGTTAACATACTGCATTAACACATAATACATGAATTATTACATTTCATCAGAGTTGGTTTATTGCATTACGTCGCCCGTAGAGCGCGAACTGTCCTGATGTTGAGAAGCAGTGCTTCTTCCTGGAAGAATGTCCCCAGGTCCAGAAGTGTACTGAAGTGGTGGTGCCTGAGGTCCAGTACGTATATCCAGTTGTACCTTTCAAGTGGGAGAGACTTCAAAGAGAGGCCTTTGAAGTGCACTTGGTCCCTGTCCTCCCTGACCTGGCTCTATACTAGCTACATAGGGGTATACAGCCCTTTGTGTGGGGAAAAGGACATAACTTATTCAGGTGTAAGTGTCAGCTCCACCATGTCATCCTACCCTAGATGGCCCATCAAGATGTTGTTGGCCTGTCACGCACACCTAAGCTCCCTTTATGTGTGGCTGTCTGGAGGGGATGCACAAAGTCCAGTTGTCAACCTCCCCAGTCGTCTATTCAGAGACAGGCAAAAAGCAGAGAATGGTTAAAGTGAGAAAATGCCAAATTTCTAAAGGTGGCTTTTTCAGAATTACAATTTAAAATCGGACTTCACCATCAATTGAGATTTTAAATTGTGATTTCAGAGACACCAGTCGTGGGTGGCCCATCTTGTGCCCAATTGGAAATTACAATTATAAAATGTAATAAGGTAATCCCACTGTTATACTATGTGGGAAATAGGCCTTGCAGTAGTGAAAAACGAATTTAACAGTATTTCACTACCTGAACATGTAAAAATGAAAAGTACATGTCCAACATTTTGAATACACTGTACCCTGCCGCTGGGGTTGTCCAGGGCTAAGCTTTGGGTAACTTATATGTATTAAAAAGGAAGGATTGGGCCTAGCAAGACGATAACTTGCCAGGTTGACATGACAGTTTAAAACTGCATCCCCAGGCTCTGCAAAGGCAGGCCTGAGACATGTTTAAAGGGAACACTAAAGTGGGAGGCACAATCAGTGCTACAGGCCCTGGGCACATGTAGTGCACATTACGTGGGACTTACAAGTTCATTAAATATGCCAATTGTGAATAAGCCAATGTTACCATATTTTAAGTAGAGAGCACATGCACTTTAGCACTGGATAGCAGTGGTAAAGCGCCCGCAGTTCTAAAGCGAGCAAAAATGAAGTCAGCAAAACAGGAGGGCAGGAGGCAAAATGTCAGGTGAGTCCAGGTGATGCTAGGTCTAACATTATCCTAAAGAAATTCACATTAACACACAATGGGAACATTGCGAGGCTCTGCATCCTGAGAGCCACTCTAATTTCTTAAAGAAACTCCCTTACTTTCAGAATGTTGACAGGTTGCATCTTTCAGCCTTTTATTTTACGCAGATGTCAAAGCAACTGCCTAAAAATGTAAACACAACAAGCTGATTTACTCCACTGAGTTTAGTCAAAACCTGGCTATTCAAGGATATGAGAATTAGAAAGCAAATATGGATGAGAAAAGCATTTGGGGAGACAAATTTTAACAGATTTAATTTAAAGAAGCCTTATTTTGAGCCTGTAAAATAGCAGACGAAATTATCTATCTAACCAAAACTATCAAGCAGACCACTTATCTGGGATTCGGAACAATGAAGGACTTAAGGAACCATTCTACTCCAAAACGCAAACTGACTATGATCAATAATTGTCAATTTTCAATTAAAATGTCTGAATCAGTGTTAGAAATGGGGTCTCTAATTGGCAATTGTTTGCACCCTGTCCAAGTGGCTCACTCTAGTCAGGGTAAGGAAGTCACACAGCTAAAATAACCCCTGTCACCTCCTTGGTAGCTTGGCATGAGCAGTCTGATTTATCTCAGAGGCAATGTGTAAAGTATTTGTATAAGCACACACAGTAACACAGTGAAAACACTGCAAAAGGACTCCAGAGCAGTTTAGAAAAATAGTCAATACTTATCTGAATAAAACAAGACCAAAAACGACAAACATCCAACATACATAAGTTAAGATATCACTTTTAAAAGATTAAGCAAGTTTAATCCATAGAAATCATTGGATGCATTTTGTTAGAAATTGGGTATTTGGTTGGCAGTCAGGTTACCCCCTGTCCAAGAAAGGACCCTCACTCCAGTCAGGGTAAAAGAGAATCACCCTCAGCTAACCCCTGCTTACCCCCTTGGTAGCTTGGCACGAGCAGTAGGCTTAGCTTCAGATTGCTAGGTGTAAAGTATTTGTATCAACACACACAGTAACTAATTGAAAACACTACAAAATGACACAACACAGGTTTGGAAAAATAGAGAATATTTATCTAAACAAAACAAGATGAAAACGACAACAATCCACAATACACAAGTCAAGTTATCACAAAAAATGCAAAAAGAGTATTCATGTAATTTTAAACACACACTAATGTTGTTGGCGTGAAAATGTACCTTGGGCACATCAAAAATAACCCAGCACAAGCGAGACCTTGCTTTGTTTCTCCTTTAGTCGGGTCGGCGTGCGCCGTTTCTTCTCTCCGCAGGAGAGCGATGTGTCGATCCGGTCAGCACTCTCAGGTCCGGGCAGGCCTTGCATTGTTTTTCCACGCCCAGCGGTGTTTTCGTCAGAAATTCAGCTGCACAATGGTCTGAAAACCATGCAGCATGGGTTGCAATCTCACCAGCCTCTGTCAGTGATGCTGCGTGTCGTTATCCCAGCTCTGGGCATCGATCTCCTGGTCGCGTTGCAGGCGGGCATTGATTTTCAGACGCGAATCTGGCAGCGCATCGATTTCTTAGCCGCAGATCGGAGTTGCGTTGATCTTTTCCTTGCACGGCGGTCGGTGCGTGGATTTCTCAATCTTGAGCTGCCAGCTTCTCCTTCCAGGGTCCCAGGAACTGGATGGGCACCATTTGGCAGAGTAGGAGTCTTTCCAGAGACTTCAGGTGCTGGCAGAGAGAAGTCTTTGCTGTCCCTGAGACTTCAAACAACAGGAGGCAAGCTCTAAATCAAGCCCTTGGAGAGTTCTTCGCAAGAAGGAAGGCAACACAAAGTCCAGTCTTTGTCCTCGAGCACAGGCAGAAGCAACAACTGCAGGATAGCTCCACAAAGCACACTCACAGGCAGGGCAGCTCTTCTTCTTCATCTCTTCTCCAGACAGAGGTTCCTCTTGATTTCCAGAAGCGTTCTAAAGTCTGTGGTTTTGGGTGCCCTTCTTATACCAATGTTGCCCTTTGAAGTAGGCCTACTTCAAAGAAAAGTCTCTCTTGTTTGTGAAATCCTGCCTTGCCCAGGCCAGGCCCCAGACACACACCACGGGGCTGGAGACTGCATTTGTGAGGGCAGGCAAAGCCCTTTCAGGTGTGTGTGGCCATTCCTCCCCTGCCTCCTAGCACAGATGGCTCATCAGGAAATGCAGACTACACTCCAGCTCCTTTTGTGTCACTGTCTAGTGAGAGGTGCAACCAGCACAACTGTCAAACTGACCCAGACAGGGAATCCATAAACAGGCAGAGTCACAGAAATGGTTTAAGCAAGAAAATGCCCACTTTCTAAAAGTGGCATTTTCAAGCACACAATCTTAAAATCAACTTTACTAAAATATGTATTTTTAAATTGTGAGCTCAGAGACCCCAAACTCCACATGTCAGCCGCTCCCAAAGGGAATCTACACTTTAATCATATTTAAATGTAGCCCCCATGTTAACCTATGAGAGGGGCAGGCCTTGCAACAGTGAAACACGAATTTAGCAATATTTCACTGTCAGGATATGTAAAATACATTATTATATGTCCTACCTTAACCATATACTGCACCCTGCCCATGGGGCAACCTAGGGCCTACCTTAGGGGTGCCTTACATGTAAGAAAAGGGAAGGTTTAGGCCTGGCAAGTGGGTACACTTGCCAAGTCGAACTTACAGTTAACAACTGCACACACAGACACTGCAGTGGCAAGTCTGAGACATGATTACAGAGCTACTGAGGTGGGTGGCACAACCAGTTCTGCTGGCCCACTAGTAGCATTTGATTTACAGGCCCTGGGCCCCTCTAGTGCACTTTACTAGGGACTTAGAGGAACAAAGTCAAGGGAGACCACGCCAAGGATGAAAAGTCTAACACATTTGTTTTAGGGTAAAGTACTATGGGTGCGTCAAAAATCAAAGATGAGACCAGGCGCAGGAGAGGTAAGGT
Organism: Pleurodeles waltl; assembly: GCF_031143425.1. Classification (NCBI taxonomy): domain Eukaryota; kingdom Metazoa; phylum Chordata; class Amphibia; order Caudata; family Salamandridae; genus Pleurodeles; species Pleurodeles waltl. The sequence goes on along the minus strand of NC_090449.1, from coordinate 665,933,923 downwards.
GCCAGAAAAGCAAGCGATGCCTAGGTTCCTTACTGCCAGGGAAGGTAATGTGTTGGTTCCTTATGATTGTAAGGAGGTGATGTGTTGGTTCCTTACTGACAGGGGAGGTGATACATCAGTTCCCAGACACGCAGCCTCAGTTCCTTACTGCAGTGCTGTGTTGATGAACAAAATTGGCTCCCAGGGGCAATGTGTCGAAAATCCGGATGTGCTGTGTTGGTTTACAGAAGCAAAGCAAGTGTTGCATTGATTTTGCAGTGGTGATGTAGCCGTTGCGTCGATTCTGCAGTGGCGGTGCAGGTGCTGCATTGGATCTTTCCAATGATGCGTCAGTTTACAGTGGTGCTGGGAGTTGATGCATGGATTTTCTCCTAAAGATCACAAAACTCACTTCCAAGGGCCCAGGGACTGGATTTGGCATCACTTGGCAAGTCAGGACTCTCAGCGAGAGAGCCCAGGTGCTGTCAGGTGAAGTCTTTGATGGCCCTGAGACTTCTTAACAGGGGGCAAGCTCAACTCAAGCCCTTGTGGAACCCTGGAAGCACGATGAAGAAAGCAAAGTCCAGTTCTTTCACTTCCAGGACAGAAGCAGCAGGCCAGACTGGCACTCCCTCCTAGAGCATGCAGCTCTTCCTGCGAGAATGTCCTCAATTCAGAAATGTTCTAACAATGTGGTGTCAGTGGTCCAGTGCTTATACATTTCTGTCTTTGAAGTAGGCAAACTTCAGAGAGAAGTCTTTGTGATGAACAAGACCCTGCCTTCCCCCACCCTGGCCCAAGCACACTCCAGGGGGTTGGAGACTGCTTTGTGTGAGGATAGGCACAGCCTTATTCAGGCGCAAGTGCCAGCTCCTCCCAGCAAGACCCATCAGTCTGGTGATGGGTCATCAGGATATGGAGGGCACACCTCAGCTCACTGGGTGTTAGTGTCTAGAGTGAATGCACAAACACAAACAACCCAAATGCCAGCCAGACCCAGACATGTATTCAGCAGACAGGCAGAGGGACAGAATGGCTCAGCAAGAAAATGCTCACTTTTCTAAGAGTGGCATTTTCAAACTTATAATTCAAAAGGCAACTTCACCAAAAGATGTATTTTGAAATCATGAGTTCAGAGACCCCAAGCTCCACATCTCTATCTGCTCCCAATGGGAAATTATACTGAAAATATACTTCAAGGCCATCCCCATGTTACCATATGGGAGAGATAGGTCTTGCAGTAGTGAAAAATGAAACTGGCAGTATTTCACTATCAAGATGTGTACAAAACACACCGGTACATGGCCTACCTTTTAAATATACTACACTCTGCCCATGGGGTTGCCTGGGGCCTACCCTAGGGGTGACTTACAGGTAATAAAAGGGAAGGTTGGAGTTCTGGCAAGTGGGTGCATTTGCCAGGTCCAACATGGCAGTTTAAAACTGCACACACAAATGCTCCAATTGCAGGGCTACTCATGTGGGTGGCACAATCAATACTGCAGGCCCACTAATAACATTTCACTTACAGGTCCTAGGCACACCTGGTGCACTATACTAGGGACTTATTAGTAAATCAAATATGCCAATCACGGATGAACCAATCACCAATACAATTCTGGCAGGGAGCACTGGCACTCTAGTACTGGTCAGAAGTGGCCAGAGTCAAAACCAGCAAAACTGAAGGTCAGAAGCAAAAACACAGGGGAAACCATGCCAGGTCCAACAATAAGACATAAAGGATATGATGCAGAATAAAACCTATAATTCATCACGATTCTCTCTTGAAAGTTTGGCCTTGCAATTCTAAAGCATGCATGCAGCATTGCCTTTCTAACACTCCTGGACCCAAACTTAATCGGCCTGATGCACGCTACAATGCACAAACACTTGTAGTGGTTACCACATACAGTGCAGGCAAGTTCTGCCAACAATGGCTAGAACACTGCAATCTCTCAGTGTGAAAGAACACTTCTCCTATGTTAATGTAAGCATGGATTTTTCTGACTTTCTTCTGGGACCACGGCCTCAAAGAATCAAAAGATTCCTTGCCACAGGAATAAATGCATGTACAATGAATTTTATAAATATTCTGAACAGGAAGCTACAGAAAGAATTAGACAAATAGATCAAGAAAACATGCAAACTGTTTCTAAAGTTAACAGCAATGGAGTGCACATGATTTCTAAAAGAGAGTGCTCATTAAATCACATTTTGTCCACATCCTTAGAAGGAGGTCTGAAATTGTTACAACACGGGCAGGCTCAGTTAAGAGTAATTTTACAACTAAATTGGGCATTACAAACACCCAGATCTGGTTTGTTGCCTTGACAAATCCTTAATGAAACAGCCTTATTTGAACTGTAGGATTTGACACTCACTTCAAAAACAATGGCCAAGAAAGAATCCAGGTACACTTTATTAAGTACAGAACAAGTTGAAGATGCAACATTTACGGTCAGTGACATGCTGTCTATTACCAGGCTAATACATGGAAGTATTTCTATAGCTGAACAACTTTTCATTTTCATGACTGTCAAAAATATAAATCTATTGGTTTGTAAGAAACCAAGTACAGTTGACAACTGTTCCATTCATGGAAATTCCCTTTCAGCCACATCTGTTTAAAGTTAAAATGAGGATGGCCCTTTCTGCCTCAGTGCTGCAAATTGAAGAAATCGAATTGGACACTGCCAAAATACGATCGCGCACACTGCCGATCCAAAATGCAAGAGTTAAATGCCAAGAAAACCATTGCACATGCGATGTAACAAAAAGGCCCAAAACTCAAGTATTTCTGAAAACGGAGTCGGGCCTAACCCGATCTCCGCCTTACCGCCCTGCTTGAAGATCACCAAGGAAATGAAGACAGGGCCTGGAAATCCTAGGTAGGCCTTCGGAACAGGAGCTCAGGAAAATGCTGCTGCTCTGCACCAGGACCTCTGAATAGTGAGCACGCGGAGCTGGGCTGGGCCCTTAAATAGACCCAGGCCCTGCCCACGTGCCACACCCAGCCAGGCTGCAGGAAGGGATTCTAGAAAGGCTTCGAATAGGGACCACACCCTAACCACACCCTGTAATACTGCAGCAAAGCCTTGAAAATGAGAAATGCATTGCAAACAGCATTAATGATGTTTCAACACGAATCTCTGCAATGCAAAAGGTTAACATACTGCATTAACAAAACTCGATTCCAAGGGCCCAGGGACTGGATTTGGCATTACTTGGCAAGTCAGGACTCTTAGCGAAAGAGCCCAGGTGCTGTCAGGTGAAGTCTTTGATGTCCCTGAGACTTCTTAACAGGGGGCAAGCTCAACTCAAGCCCTTGTGGAACCCTGGAAGCAGGATGAAGAAAGCAAAGTCCAGTTCTTTCACTCCCAGGACAGAAGCAGCAGGCCAGACTGGCACTCCCTCCTAGAGCATGCAGCTCTTCCTGCAAGAATGTCCTCAATTCAGAAATGTTCTAACAATGTGGTGTCAGTGGTCCAGTGCTTATACATTTCTGTCTTTGAAGTAGGCAAACTTCAGAGAGAAGTCTTTGTGATGAACAAGACCCTGCCTTCCCCCACCCTGGCCCAAGCACACTCCAGGGGGTTGGAGACTGCTTTGTGTTAGGATAGGCACAGCCTTATTCAGGCGCAAGTGCCAGCTCCTCCCAGCAAGACCCATCAGTCTGGTGATGGGTCATCAGGATATGGAGGGCACACCTCAGCTCACTTGGTGTTAGTGTCTAGAGTGAATGCACAAACACAAACAACCCAACTGCCAGCCAGACCCAGAAATGTATTCAGCAGACAGGCAGAGGTACAGAATGGTTAAGCAAGAAAATGCTCACTTTTCTAAGAGTGGCATTTTCAAACTTATAATTCAAAAGGCAACTTCACCAAAAGATGTATTTTGAAATCATGAGTTCAGAGACCCCAAGCTCCACATCTCTATCTGCTCCCAATGGGAAATTATACTGAAAATATACTTCAAGGCCATCCCCATGTTACCATATGGGAGAGATAGGTCTTGCAATAGTGAAAAATGAAACTGGCAGTATTTCACTATCAAGATGTTTACAAAACACACTGGAACATGGCCTACCTTTTAAATATACTACACCCTGCCCATGGGGTTGCCTTGGGCCTACCCTAGGGGTGACTTACAGGTAATAAAAAGGAAGGTTTGAGTTCTGGCAAGTGGGTGCATTTGCCAGGTCCAACATGGCAATTTAGAACTGCACACACAAATGCTACAATTGCAGGGCTACTCATGTGGGTGGCACAATCAATACTGCAGGCCCTCTAATAACATTTTGCTTACAGGTCCTAGGCACACCTGGTGCACTATATTAGGGACTTATTAGTAAATCAAATATGCCAATCACGGATGAACCAATCACCAATACAATTCTGGCAGGGAGCACATGCACTCTAGTACTGGTCAGCAGTGGCCAGAGTCAAAACCAGCAAAACTGAAGGTCAGAAGCAAAAAAAACAGGGGAAACCATGCCAGGTCCAACAATAAGACATAAAGGATATGATGCAGAATAAAACCTGTAATTCATCACGATTCTCTCTTGAAAGTTTGGCCTTGCAATTCTAAAGCATGCATGCAGCATTGCCTTTCTAACACTCCTGGACCCAAACTTAATCGGCCTGATGCACGCTACAATGCACAAACACTTGTAGTGGTTACCACATACAGTGCAGGTAAGTTCTGCCAACAATGGCTAGAACACTGCAATCTCTCAGTGTTAAAGAACACTTCCCCTATGTTAATGTAAGCATGGATTTTTCTGACTTTCTTCTGGGACCACGGCCTCAAAGAATCAAAAGATTCCTTGCCACAGGAATAAAGGCATGTACAATGAATTATATAAATATTCTGAACAGGAAGCTGCAGAAAGAATTAGACAAATAGATCAAGAAAACATGCAAACTGTTTCTAAAGTTAACAGCAATGGAGTGCACATGATTTCTAAAAGAGAGTGCTCATTAAATCACATTTTGTCCACAGCCTTAGAAGGAGATCTGAAATTGTTACAACACGGGCAGGCTCAGTTAAGAGTAATTTTACAACTAAATTGGGCATTACAAACACCCAGATCTGGTTTGTTGCCTTGACAAATCCTTAATGAAACAGCCTTATTTGAACTGTAGGATTTGACACTCACTTCAAAAACAATGGCCAAGAAAGAATCCAGGTACACTTTATTAAGTACAGAACAAGTTGAAGAAGCAACATTTACGGTCAGTGACATGCTGTCTATTACCAGGCTAATACATGGAAGTATTTCTATAGTTGAACAACTTTTCATTTTCATGACTGTCAAAAATAGAAATCTATTGGTTTATATGAAACCAAGTACAGTTGACAACTGTTCCATTCATGGAAATTCCCTTTCAGCCACATCTGTTTAAAGTTACAATGAGGATGGCCCTTTCTGCCTCAGTGCTGCAAATTGAAGAAATCCAATTGGACACTACCTTTTGTGTGACACCATATCTTTGTACTGAATGTGCAGCACTTTGATTCTAGGGCTAAGTTGTATCTTAACTGCACCCCTCTGCATTTATTCCTATACACCATGAGCTGCTAAACAATAGCTCATATTTGATTTTAACAAATGCTACTTGCTGTGGGTTGGAACCTGGCCAGCAGTACCTGATAACTGTTTTAGAAACCATGCAAAGGCGTGGAAAGACATTGTTTCCTCTATCTAGATATGTTGTTAGAAACATCCTTTGGGTTGGTATAAGTATGAAATCTATGCGTTTGGTGACTTTAACTATTGCCTATTCTCTTACATGAAGAAGTCCCTTTAACTTCAGCCATTGAAGTTTAGAATCTTCAGACAGCCAAGATGTCTTCAGACATTTAGCTGCTGTTACACACCCAATACTCAACACATTTTACAGACATTATACAAATGATATTTAATTAGTCTTTATCAACTGGTGTTGTGCTTCTCTTTAAGAATATTGAATCTGATCTAGTGATTGGATTTAAAACAGTGTATAGACTGAATTCATTATTTTTTTGTTCTCTGATTGCCAGCCTTTTTGGAGGATTTTAGATCATAACACTACTAATTAGCTATGATATCATTAGCTTTCTCCTGTCTGTAAGAGATTAGCAACATGGAGTACACATATCCAACTGAACGAAGTTGCAGAGAGACTCTAGCTTGTTGCATGGGAAATGTTTGGCTATCTGAACACAGCAGGCACTGGATGCTCACATTTCATTAAGTGAATACTACACAAGTTAAACCTGTATTATGGTACATAAACAGTACAACTGACATCATCTTGACATCATCTTGGACTAACATCTGGAGCAGCCCGCAGTGGCTTATCTCGATATGGAAATAATCCTACAACCTCTACATGAGCACCAGAAACAATGCTGAGCAGTATCACCAGTGGCACTATTCAACGTAGCTCTTGACAGATGGTTTTACTCATTGTTATTCTTTGAGCACTATGGAGAGGAGCTGTAAGCAACATCCAGTGCCTCAGAAGAGCAACCACTTGTTGGTCAATATAGTACACCAACTGCCAATTACGAACATGCTCTGTATGGATTTCTTAAAGACCACATATATGCTGCGTGTGCAGCTGTCAATGTCGACATGTCCTCTGATGAGGAGTGAACTCAACAAGTAAGTAGACCAAAGAACCATAACCTCGATTCATCATATGTACCACAAAGCCTATACAAACTAAGAATTGAAAAGAAAATATTCTTACTTTTCAATGCATTCTTGTACTTTTTGCATTTTAAGACTGCTTATTTTTATTTTGGCCTATCTATATTATCACTTCTTTGCTTTTTCACCAACACACACAACATTTTCTAAATAGATTATGAAATACAATTTTGTTATTACTAGCTGTAATGCAAGGATTACAAATATTCTTGTTTCGCTATGTTAATTATGTATTATCACATGTTTTATTTATCTTACACTACTAGCTTTTATATTATTTTATATTTCAATACAAGTATATCACATATAAATGTTTTAGACATCCTAGATAAATATAGACGATAACTTGAAAGCATGAATTGCTCTACACATTAGTCAAATCCTATTGGTGAGACACCCCCCCCTATGATGTCACATTCAGATCTAAAAGCTGGGGATGACGTAAAGTCCCTAAGGCAGGCCCCATCTTATGTAGGCCTCAACTCCATTTTTGTTCATGGAGACCGCCATCTTGCCAAATTTAGACAATGGAAACTGCCACTCACCCTAATTTATGCAAAATCATTGTCATGTCTGCCTTTCAATGCAGATGTCGCCAGACCTCATCAGGTTCTTCAATGGATGACATAGCTACAGCATCTAACGCAACATTTGTTTGGGTCAAATGTCTCCTCATCACTATGTCAAGGTTAAATAGGAACACATACAGACAAATAATCAAAATATTGTAGTCTGAATTGATGTCCTTTTGTTATATGTTCATGAGGAAATGTCTGGGGTGCATACCTTTGTGCACATAATCTGTCTGACAGTCCTAAACCTATGACAGAAATTCCAGTTTCTGATTTAGTATAGAAGGTCTGCCACTTGACCACTTGTCAGAAGAGGTCCTTCATCCAGAATATTGCCTGAGATTCTGCCAGAGACGGTCCCACCTGCTGCCAGCACATTTCTCACTTTGCAGACTATACATCTCACCTGAAGACTGCAGCTGATAAAGCCAAGTCCCAGAACACTGATTGACTGCAACCGCAGCTGGTGATTGCCTTTCGCAGAGAACACTGTCTTCACATTTCCACTGATAAGACAGCCTTTGCTGTCAGTAAGATATGCAATTCATCTCTTCTCCCTAAGAAACTCTAGACCACAAGTTAAACTGCATTTCATGGTCTCATAGTATAGCGCATACAAGTAGACATTAGGATTTAGGGTTTGACATGACATTTTAGCAATGCTGGGAATGTTCATTTTGATCTTGTTATTTATAACATGTCGTCTTGCTATTTTTATAATAATTTGCATAGTTGTTTTAGATGTACAGAGAAACAGATTGTTCCTCTATTTGTACATACTTTTTGATGTTAAAGTGTTCATTCTTCTTAGCACAGTATGTGTAATATAGGAATAATAAAAATATAGTAGTTGCTGTTTCAATGGTGTCCCTGATTCCTCTATGGAATTGTTAGTAACATAAAAGCAATATTTCTATGTCAATTACACACTGAATGGTGTCTTATGGGGCAACAATAACTTGTCTTCCCCAGTCATTGCTGGTGAATTGAACCAAGTTCATCCATGACATCTGTGGGTCGGAAAGCACACCTGGGAGAGTTACGCCAAAGTCATAGCTCATGCAACACTGGATGGAACATCTTCAGTGCCCAGGCAATTGGATAAGCTTCTTTTTCAATATTTTCTTCAATATTTTGCCAGTTGAATTCTCTGTGCATTAGACAATGACTGATAGAAGCTACTAGATGCAGTTTTTTAAGCCTTTTGAATTGTGACTCAGTGCCACCATCCACCGTGTCATGAACATGTGCCTGCATTCTAAAAATGTGGCTGTGGTCTGGAGCCTGTAGTAGTTGATCTTTGCTCAGAATCTTCCTGTGCCGGTCAAATGATCCATGACGCTCAGCAGTTCACATGGCTACTGTCAAACCTGTACATAGATTTATCTTGCAGACCATAGAATTAGTTTGTTGGGCAGTATGATTCTGCATCATTTGTTTAGGAAGAGCTCCACAAATTCAGTGTTATATTAGATATTTTGGGCCGTATTTAGAGCTTGGAGAACAGGATAATCTATCCCAAACATGAAAGATGTCCATCTGGCTTATTACAAGTGCACTATAGCCTATGGTATTTTCAATGCAAAGGCCAGGACATCTGTCACGTTTTCATTGAGTACCCCATTGCCAAACTCTAAACAAGGTCCTTCTTGTCCCTGCCGGGAATAAATTTCATAACCATGCAACACACATGGGTATTGTAGTCAAAGTAAAAAGGTGCAATGAATGGTTAACATTTATTTTAATTAGATCGACGAGTGTTTGTCACCAAGCTAGGCTTAGAATAAATATCCATCCCTGAGCTTCTCCACTAATTATCATTCTCTTCATCTTTGCTGAATAGAAATTCAGAAAAATAGTTTACAAAATGTTGCAGTCAGTGTAGTACAAACTCTCAAGCAGGAGCCAGAATGTTGGACAGGTATCGCTCTAGATTTTAAATATGATAGCCCCGTATCATTTGACTAGAATTGCTAAAAAGTTCAAAGTCAACATCCTTACTATGATTGGGGGAACAACAACTTGCAGTTTGGTAACATAAGTTTGGGTGTTCATTCTGGGCACTTAGTGCCAGATGTATGAAAGGTTTTTACCCATTCTGTGTCTATGGGAAAATGTGTTCGTACATATGGCCCTTACTGAAGTAGTTCCTGTGATATTAAACTGAGAGCAAATAAAAAGAGATGATTTATAATTTATAATGAAATAAATAATATGCAATAAATTTTAGTATATATATTATGACTTTAGTGGTTCTGCATGTACAAAAAATCTGATATTTTCCATTCACTCTGGCAGAGGTTCAAATTGCTCTTTAAGTCGAATTAAGGAACCCAAGAGGTAAGAAAATGGTCAAATACTCTACTCCCATTTTCAGAAAAGTAGTAAAAAATATGTGTTTACCAAATGTCAAACGTTTTGGGCCTGATTACAACTTTGGAGGAGGTGTTAATCCGTCCCAAAAGTGACGGTAAAGTGACGGATATACCACCAGCCGTATTACGAGTCCATTATATCCAATGGAACTCGTAATACGGCTGGTGGTATATCCGTCACATTTGGGACGGATTAACACCTCCTCCAAAGTTGTAATCAGGCCCTTTCTGTGCATCCATCATTGCAAACAATATTACAATATTGTAATAGATACTAGTTGGTTATTCTGGGGAGCAGAGGGCAAAACTTTCTAAACTCAACCCAGTCCAACAGGGAAATGCTCTATCAACTCACAGCCCACGTTTGTCACTTTCAAATTGCAAAATCCTTCTTTCCAAATAACCCATGATCTCACAACTGAATTTGTCATTTTGATAACAGTAAAATGTGAAACTTACATACAATAACTCCAAGCATACAACAAATATTTAATAAATGATGCCATTAAATCTTGTTGCTTCATCGAAATGCAAATCCCATAGAATTTCACATTTCGTAGTGAAGATCATCATTATATAATGCCGGCATATCTTGAGCTTACTTTACTGGGTGGTTGAAGACTGGGGTAAGCGTTTAATGGTTAAATCCACACATTTTACTAAAACCTCCTTTCAGCTGTATGTTGCACCAAATGAGGGGCAAAGGGACTGATTTACAAACATGTCATGCAACGCACAGCAGCAACCAAAGTTAATGTGCTACATTGCGTGAGATAGAGGAAACAGGACAGCACCATGTCTACTATGATATGATGCACAATCAGGTTGCCCATATTTTTAATTAAACCCTGCTCAGCTGTATGTTTCACCAACGGAAGGACGTAGAACTGATTTAGAAAGTTGTGAGGCAACTCAACGCAGCAACCAAAGTTGATGTGGTACATTTCGTGAAAGTGAGAGAGCAGGACAGCACCATATTTACTAGGATATTGTGCACAATGAAGATGCATAATGCCAAGCACACACATTTGCGCCACAGTACTAAGGTGTCTGTGATGTCCAGCATTAGTTTTGTACTGAAAGGATGGCTTTCCAGTGCACATTACTATTAATAGACAAACTTTAGAATGTTTCTAACTTTGGATGTGAGCGATATAATGAAGTACGTATTCAGAGTTGGAAAAGCTTTTCGAAATAAAAATATTTCTCCTTTTTAATGCCTGCCTCAAAAAGACATTTTTTGTTGGGTATAAAACCCTACAATTGTTATTAAAGAGGACTTTGCATCAAAAACAATGAGTGGTTGCATAGGAATGCCCACTTGAATCAAAGCAATACAAAGCACTACTTTGCTTCAATTTTAGACAACTTTCTAGTGCGAAAAGGTTTAGTGCTGGAAAGTAAATTGCAAGAAACATTTTGTGACACAAGTTCCGGCACAACATGCAAGTAAATCTGCCCCTCAGAATCATTTGGAATTGGACAATACAGAAGAATAGTTTTTAGGTCTTGCCAATTGGAGTTTCCAGGTTTTTTCTGGACAACATCAGCATAAAACATTGGCTAAGTGAAGGTAAGGTAAAAAAAAGTAAATACCTATTGCCATTGCCAATGCTTTGTTTTGAATGCAGCTTGATGAATGTTTTTTAAAGATGTCTCAAAGAATTCTGTTTTCCAAAACCTGGGGGTTTTGATTGGTTGAATTAATCTTCAACAAACATCCTGCAGACATCATGGGGCAGATTTAAGAAAAGTGACGATGCACTGAGTGCAGTGACACTTTTATTGCGCCCATTAGTGCTCCCCTACGGCCACCATATGTGCACCATATTTAAAATACGGTGCTCCATGGTGCAGGGTAGAGGGCACTAGCGTCAAAAAAATGTACGCTATTGATGCACTGTTCAGGGTTAGCACCAACATTTTGGAGCTAACCCTGAACAGTACATAGGGGTCCACTGTAATCAATGGTGTGCCCCCTTTTAACGCCTGCTAGAAGCAGGCGTTAAAATTGCCAAAAAATGGCGCAAATACATATTTTAGATTCTTTAGGTTTCTTTGCACCATTGTTTTCAGCCCTTCCTAACAGGGGATCGTCCCCCCTTTCATACATTAAGCCTTGTGCCGGCATAATGTGGCACAAGGGATTACAAAGTTGTGCAATGTATGCATTGTGGCAGTTTGTAAATTTTGTGCTGTGATTTTGGCCTTGTTGGGCCTCATTAGCGTAAGAAAATTGACACTGATGTGGCGCAAGGATGTGCTAGGCCCTCTTAAATTGGGGCCTATGTGTTTGCTGTCATGAAGTATACTTCTGATTAAATCAGATGCATCTCGTAGCCTGGACATTCGATTAGGACTCAGTACTTTTAAGTCTTTACCTATCTTTCGTCCTGTATCTAGGGAGAGATGCTGACATATTCTCAGAACATTTTTGAAAAACATTTTTTGAGTCCTCCACATCTGATCACATGAAATAGTGTAATTAGTTCTTTCCACACATTTTTAATTAGAGCAGTTCATGCCCTTCATTAGTGTACAACAAATAGAAACCTCAGTCATGTTGATTGTGCTCCGAATTAGCCACTTCCAAAGTTCATCATTTTGGCAGCAAGCCAAAGTGATTATTCACTGGTTGTAATTGCTTTTATTATTGAAAACAAATCTGTTTAGTTTTTACAGTAATCTCAGACAAATGACCAAAACTTTTAAAGTAGTTATCGGTGAAATCAATATTCTGGCTTGAATTATTTCACACATTTTCATTTGAACTTACCAGTGCTGTTGTTTGGAAAGTGTACAGTGTTGTTTTATGGTATTGTGCTTGTTATCAAGTGTACTCAGTGGCCGTTCCTCCGCTAAGGCAGAGGAGCTTCCCTCCTCTGCGTTCAGCAGAAGGGGAAGGAAAATTAAAATGATAATAACAAAGCGTTATTATCATTTTATTTTTCGGTGAGCCAGGTTAAGGCGAGGCTGGAGAGTGCTGGAGGGAGAAGTAGGTGGTGCACCATAAGTGCACATTTTTGTTTGCCCAGCCGTGTGCAGCCGGCCAACCAGACATGTGCACTTTGCATTTCTCCACCTGGGTGTATTCAACAGTGGGGAGGAGAAAGTGCACAGGGTCCACAGGGTACCACTCCCTCTGTGAGCACAGAGGCAGGGCGCTCACACTAATCACTGTACTGCTGTCATGTTGGTGCCAGCAGCGTCATGATTGGAGGTAAGTCTGGAAGCCTGTGTGCTTCCGGAAGGAGGATGGAGGAGACAAACTCGTCTCCATAGGAAGGAGGTAAGTGTTTTTTTTGCAGCCGCCACTGGTTGTACTAGTTAATGAGAAAGTACAGTTATTTTTAGCTTCATTTATGTGTTTTATTATGCTGCCTAATGCTACTGACATTGGAAGTTTCAAGCCATAAAATGATGGTTCCTTTGGATTATTGTCTGATTTTGCTCACTTGGGTTCTTTGTTGTGTTTAGTGGCATCTTAGAACCTGGAGCAGGCTTCTGGCCAGTTATAATACAGAGCCGGACACGTCCCTGCCACTTCCACTGTACTGCTGCATTATATTATACACAAGGGAAATATCAGAGCAGAGGTGAAAAGACGGGGCTGGAGGGGAGAACTGGGAGCATGGGGAAGAAGCTGAGATACTCCCAAACTGTAAAGGGGACAAAAGAAAAGCAGAGATTCCAGGGCTCATCCCGTACTATATACCAAAAAATGGATGTACCACAATAAAGGGGTGGGAGCAAGAACCTTCTATGTGACGGAGCCTCTCTTCTCAGTGGTGCAATTGATAATTATGACCCCCCCAACTGCAGAATGTGATGAGGGGCCCTTGAGTCTCTCATGTCTCACAAATATCCATTGGTCATAGAGTCAGTTGTGGTCTTCCAAAGTGTTGGTGGCTCCTTAAAGGGTTGGGGGCCCCCTTGCGATGCATGGGCTGCAGTGGCCTGTGTTACGCCCCTGTCTGTCTGTCTGAAGAAGAGCTCAGGAAAAGAACAGAGCAGATGAGTGGAGCAGAGTGGGGATTGCACATCGGGACAGTCACTAGTATACAGCATGCACCAATGACTTTCCAATGGTAAAACGTCCTAGAATCACAAGTAACTGCTGTACGCAGCTAAGTAAATCAAAATGGTGTATGTTGATATCTTTATATGCCACTGGCACATATATTAAATTGCATCCATCCATACTTAGTATCGTTCAATATTCTAAATGTTAATTTCTTTCCAATGTGTTAATTTGATTTATTGATATTTAGCCTTTCGGTTGTGTTTGTGAATGCCTCCAACTAAAACGTCAATGCATATCAGCTTTGTTCAAGTGTGGTCCTGAAGCAGGATTATTTTATATTATTATAAAATCAGCCGCAACACTTCGGGAAGCCTAAACGTCTAGCACCTGTTTAAAGCAAACGGAGCTAGTAAGCAAGCTAAACAATGCAATACATTTGTTGTTTCAACGATCCAGAGCTTCTGCCCAAAATCCAGTTGGAGAATACAAATCATAAAATCCATATATTTTACATGCTCTTTTATACAGTTTTTTCTGAATACAAATCAATGAAAACATGAACCCATGACTGAAACTTGCTTGGACGAAAGTAACTAATGAGCACGCAAGTGAATGGTACTTGGAGATTCGATACTCAAATATAAACAAATGCTGGCTCCACTACCTTCTATCACTCAGACGTCATGATGCCAATCCTCAAAACGAGCCTAGGCCGTGTAGTAAATGCGCAATTGTACATCATGGAATGAAATGCCTTTTAGGCCTCAAAAATAAATGAAACTTAGCAGAATTATTGAGGTTAATGTGTACTTCTGGGTTCTATAAAAACAGCAATTCAATCAAAAACCGTATCAATGCATGTTAGGGCATACAGGAGCATTAGAAAACTCATACATTACTAGAATTAAGCCACTGAAATATGGTTCTGCTTTCTCAGTTATCATTCCAGAAAAATACAGTGTAACATATAAACAAACATTGGCAAAGCTAAGAGGTCAGTTTTGCTTGCAACACAGACAATATGCATGCAGTGCAACAATTCCTCCATGCAAGTTAAACTAAGAAGCAGAAACTTTCTGCAGGATCGTCACCCATGACATGATGTTTTCAACGTTCCATTAACAAAATTTAATATTTAATATGCCAGCTCTGTATCTGCAGTATGCAACTCAGTAGTTTGCTCACTGACAGTTAAATCTGTTTCTCCAATAATATCATTCACTCTTGTATTAACTTTTTAATTTAGAACCTACAACAGGGCTGGTACTGCTTTGCAGATTTTTGAAAACCAGATTAGTTAGTGGACTACCCATAGGTCGACGGGTTACAATAAAGTTCTGGGGACACCTAGCGAAATCCAGAAAAGTGTTTATCTGAGTTTGATTATCGAGGATTCCCCCAGTCCAGCATTGCCTGGACCTGGCCTCAAGAGATTGAATCTTCCCTATATCCAAGTGGTACCCATTGTGCTGCTTGGGTGGAGAATTTTCACTCCAGAATTTTTCCCAATTTGAAACCTATTTACCTTGATCCTATGCTTGGCTCTCCGTGGAGCCTTCAGAACTTTACCCAGATATTGATTTATCAATTTAACTGATTTTTACAGTGCAGAAAATGTATACCATACAGCCTCTCCACAGCACTGGGACAATGAGTTTCAAAGGTCTCTGCACAATGCCCTCAGCCTAGGGATGATATATGGGGTACACAGCTAAAGGTAAATCCTGGTGACAAAGAAGTAGAATCCTCACATTACTGAGGTTTGTGACTAACCGCATTCTTAGATGTGGGGGCTGGTTTCAGAGATGAATCAGTGAATATTAAAAATATCTTTGAGTATACTAATCTTCAGAGACTTCTAGATGGTTGCTAAGATGGAGTGGCATCTCACATTGCGCTTCGTATGTTCTAAAGTTTTGAATCCTGTTTTTGATGATTTTGTCACTGTACTTCTTGATGTTGAATCTTGATGGGATCCAGTTTGCTGGACAGGATTAAAGTTACAATTTCAGACAGACCGCAATAGAGCATGAGTCGAATGCAGGGCCAGGTTATTCCCAGTGAAGACTTTAACTTCTCACACAGTCCAAGTCCACACAAGGAGCCTCAGCTGGAACTTCTTGTTGGAAGGAGCTGGGAGGTGATCATTGTGCGAAGAACAGATCGCCGCTGGAGCTTCTCCTAGGCAGGAGATGCATGCAGATGCTGTTGACACAAAAAAGCACATTGCCATCAGAGTTTCACGGTGGTGCGAGATTACTGCTGACCTGAAGAGTCTGCTGGCAGTAGCTAAGAGCCCAAAACCTTTTCAGTTTTAAAGTAGGAGGAATACCTTGATGCCAGCCAAGCGTCCAGGACTTGGTGGGGCACTTCTTGAGGATCAGGTCTCACTCGGGCAGAGACCAGCAGCAGGGCTTAGGCAGGTCCAGTTAGTGCTGGCCAGCCGGGCAGGTAAAGGTAGGGCCTCTGGAAACTTGTTGTGTCCGTATAACCCAAACAGCAGGTCATCCGATGGATCCTTGGAAGCACTTTTGGGGATCCTGGGTACAAGGTAAGCCAGTTCAGTCTTCCTTCTTCAGGCAGCAGACAGTCCTTCTTTTGAATGTTCTATAGGTCCGGGCATGTTCTGATGAGAGGGTTTGAGGGTGCTATAATACCCAGTGCCAGCGTGTGTGTGGGGATCCATTCCTTTGTCTATCCCCAAACTAGTTCAGCGCTGCTCCATTACCCTGGGTTTAGCTCCAAAATGTCTAGGGTGAAAAAGGAGAGACAGGCCCGGTGTTTGCTGCATTTGCCAGTGAGAGAGCAGGCACAACCCTCAGGCTATGCTTTGTAGCTCAAGAAAGATTAATAACAACCTCCCAGGCCATACCCAAGGTGGAAGGAATACACATCATACCATAGAAGAGCCATTACAGTCATATGACCCTGGATACTGGTTTACTTTATGTAGAAAAATGCCAACTTTCTAAAAAGTAGCCTTTTTACAATGGTAATTTATGATATGATTTTACCATTAAGGAGGATTTTAAATTACAAATCCGAAGAATTATTTTTCTCCCTGCTCTGAAACTGAGTCGTCGCCTATTAAATGCAATAAGGTAGCCCAGTGTTAGGGCCTGATTTAGGTCTTGGCGGAATTGGTCCTGCTGTCGTTTTTCCATAGGATTATCTATCCGACAACTAGGTGGTCCCCATGCTTAATTTAGATACTGGCCGGCCCATAGACGAACGTCCGTTGGTGAACTGCTGTTACTGCCATAATTTTGCACCCGTGTTGACGGCGCCACAGCCAGTTTTACCACAAGGCCAATCGAGATGTGCCTTCCTGCCTACGTAACTGTGGCGGCTACACCTCCACATCTGAGTTGGTGGAATCGAAGGCATATAAGGTTGAAACTTATCTTTTTTCTACTTTTCACTTCCCTTGCCGCAATGAACCCAATTGTACAAGTCCTACCTCTGCTGCTGCTACTGGATCTCTACGAAAATCAGCCCGTTCATCATGGAAACCGAAGGTAAGTGACTGTTTTACCTGTTACCATCGGAATTGCCTATGTTCATGAGCTCTGGAATCATGCATTTAAAAAAAATATTTGCAAGCAATACCTGTATATTTATTTAATATTTACCATTTGGGACCACGCAGCCTTCATGCTAATGGACACGCATACAAAATGTCACATTAATCCCAAATTCAAAATGTGTCTATACAGGTGTGTTCAATTATTTTCTTTAAAGTACCAAATCAGATACATATGCAATACACATTATTTGAGCTACATAAATATGATAAAATGTGGTAATTACACTGCAACAAGTGGGTTTAAAAGACATGTACGTTCAATGTCACCTCTAAACATAAAACATTTCATATATGTATTAATGTCACATTTCCCCTTGTCTAGTGCGTTTTCTGTTAATCAATAAATTTCAGTGAACTCAAACGTGTTTTTCATGTGTAATGAATATATGTATTTATTTCTAACACATCATTTTCAAATAAACATACCCACATTCACAAGTTACAAAAATATGAACATGTTCAATGTTGGTGTAAGTGTCCATTATCATGATGAATGTTTGCACCAAAATGAACATGTCTATTACAACTGTTCATCACTAATTTATGGACCATACAGATACATCAAAAATAAAATCTGTTTTGTCTACTGTAATAAATGAAATTAAGTTCATGTTACTCACATTTTCATAATAAACACTGTCATCAAGTAATTAATTTATTTGTAATTAGAAATTAATGCAGGACAAATTTTGGGAAAATAAATAATATTATATTAACAAATGAAATACTTTTCTCATAATCAATTTTTTTAACATAAAATGATAATTGCCCAAAAAATAGTAACTGATTAACAAGTTGTGTTTCTGGCCCAGAACTTGCCTCCTAATCACACTGCCAAGGGGCATCCTCCTCAGTAAGGGACATCTAGTGGGCAGAGTAGGCACCTCAATGATCTTTCTTGGGAGGGGTGGGATTGGGTTTTGTAGGAGTCAGGGACTGGTAAGCAGTAAAAGCTGGAGAGGAGAAACAGTAGAAGGGGTGGGATAGGAGTTTGGGAGGTAGAGGGAACTGGAGTGGGTGGTGTGTGTCTGTTTTGCAGGTGCATGTGAATCTGGTGTATGTGGTGTAGGTTTGAGTGCGTTTCTTTGAAGGTGTATGGTGTTTGGGTGTGTATGTGGGTTTGGTTTGGTGTGTGTGCGCTTTTCTATGAGCGTGTTTGTTTGGAGGAGGGTACGGTTAAGGTGGTTGGTGTGGTTTTGGGTGCGTGTGTCTGTATGTGTTGTAGATGCATGTGCATCTGGTGTATGTTTGGATTGGTGTGGTATTGAAGGAGTTTTGTATTCAGACGATTGTGAGTGTGTGGTTTTGGTGGGAGTTGTTTTGCATGAGTTTTTACAAGTGTGATGTTGAGGTGATGTGGTTGTGGTGGTTGTGGGTGTGGTGGTGGTTGTGGGTGTGCTTGTGGTGGTGCTTGTGTCTGTGGTGGTGGGTGTTGTGGTTGTGGGAGTGGTGGTTGTGGGTCTGGAGGTGGTGGTTGTGGTTGTGGTGGTAGGTGTGGAGGTTGTGGTGCCTGTGAATGTCGTATCAGTAGGGTGTGTATGTCGGATGGGTGTATGTTTGAGTTTCTTGGTGTGTTTGTGTTTATGTGTGGGTTTGCTGCTTGTGTCTTGGAGCGGGCGTGCACAAAGAAGTGAGTGAGCTTGAGTTTGGGGTGGGAGTTTGGATTTGAGATGAGGAAGGGACCAGAGTAGGGGCAAAAGGTTGTGCCAGCTGAGGGGCTGTGGTCAGTGCAGAGGCTATTTTCGCTAGAGATCTCTACAAGCCAAACAGTGAACTATGAGTGGCATCCAGGAATGCAACCTTCTGTTTGGGAGCTAAGCACCTGGAAGGCATTCATGATCGCTGTCTGGCTTACAGAGATGCTGCATAAGAGTTCTATAGCCTCTTCACTGAACACAGCCGGGGGGACAGGGGCAGAGGGGAGGTGCCTGGTGCAAAAGATACCCCAGCCCTTTTAGGGGGAGGATTTGGGCAACTGGGGAGGAGCAAGAGGAAGGGCGGAGATGGGAATCTGGATGGTGGACGAGGATGCAGATGGAACAGGTTCTGCCACCACTAGAGACTGTTCACTTGGAGAGGCCTCCGAAGAACATGTTGAACTGGTAGCCTCCGTGTCAGTCCCCTCCCTATCCATGCCACTATGTCCATCGGTTTCCAGTGTTTCTCCACCCAATACATTTGGCCAGCTGCTTCCCAACCTTTGTGGCCAATGTCTCCTACCCCTGCTCCTGAAGATGCAGAAAAGACACATACAACATTTTTATTATATCTGTGCAAATGAAAATGATCAAGATGTTCTTTACCAAAACATTTCCTAATTTTAATTTTTCATCTACTTTAAGTCTGTAAAACTTAGGTATACTTTGCCATTACCCCATGCATGTATGGACCATATTATGTACCCACGTGCTCACAGTTTAAACAATTACCATCATTACTCCCATTTCATTTTAGATCATTTCTCTTAAACACTTCAAAGTTCTTATTAAATCGTTCATTACCTCTGAATGGTACAGAGTTTTGAATAGTGAACTCATGTCAGAAAAGTATCTAGCAAGAAAGCTTTGTACCATGTATATTGTCCATCTGCAAAAGTCCTTTTCCTTTGATTCAACATTGATTTATCATCTGGACATAACGAAAGGACACAAATGTTGTTTTGAGTATGTGTTACTCTGTCACCAATGTGTACATGTCCCGGTCTGTTTCAGTTAATAATGTTTGCCTACTACATTTATGTTTATTGAAACAGGTTGACTTACACACAAATTTGTGAAGGACTGAGACTTCATGTCAATCTGCAACTGTTAACATGAGCTGACTTGAGTTTTGCAGTGAAAACATATTTATTAAATGTTTTTGCAAAAAATGTTGCCATTGTTCTCATGTTCCTAATCATTTTGGGTCACATGCTCAACATTGTTTGGTCATTATACCAACTCACCAGTGTGAAATTTGGAACATTCACTGCAACATAAGTGCATTGTATGCTATGTCACCTATAATAGGGCCAACATAATCTCCTCACAATTGTGATGGAGTTTCACACCTGAAATTGTGGCCTGCTTGCTACAACTGTCCCTCATAACATAGACAAAATCCAGGTTCCTCTTTTTCTTAGGCAGGCATGTGTCTACTCAAAACAGTCCGTTGGTAGTGATAATGAATCTAATGACAACATTTACCACAAATGAATACACAAAACACATTATCATACACCTTGTGCAGTGTGTACACCTTCCAGAACTCTGCTTGTGCGTTGGTTGTGTGTCAACTTCCATGTTGATGCCATAAATTATTTCTGTAACAAAAAAGGTTAATACAAGAAGAACACAAAAACCGTAGCGCACCCGCTTGATGCTACTGTTGTGCTCGCAACTGCCTATCAAGGTCCGGATAGGTCATCTTGGATTGATCCCTACTATTCACCTTTCTTGGCTGACTCTTATGTTCCCTTTCTGGATCTATTTCTGATGCATCTCATTTGGGAGTTATTCGTTTTGTCTACACATGATAAACAAGTCAAATTGGATTAACAACAACGTTTCTAGTAATCCTGTTCATCCGAATTTACTGAATTTATGTAATTTGGATTCTAAATAAAGACTTTTTACAGTGGGACTTTACCACCCACCTGTTTCAGGTTTTTTTCCTGCACTTTACTTATCTCTTATTTTGACATATGCCAGTATTTTCACTCACACTTATGGCATAGTGTCTACTGGCCCCTGGAAGTGAATGGGTCATACAGTTTCTTAATTGAATATGATGCATGTGATAAATTGAAATGGAAAGTCACCTTATTCATCCAGATAAATTTTCATTTCAATTTACAAACATTTGAAAATGTTGTTAAACATTTTGTTCACAGCTAAATTAATTAGATGAGTACACTCCAATTACAACACTTAACTCAGGACCTGAAAGGGACAATTTAGCCTGTGTTTAGAAAAAAATAATATAGTTGGAAATACATTTTCCATGCAAACATATACCTGTTCCCATACAGCTTGCTGTACAGGGACAAGACCTCTGTGGTCAGCAGTTCCAACTCCTCTGCCAGGACGTTAGGGGCCCTGACACCTGCTTTGCCAGATATCATGGCCCCCAGAGATCGGTAACAGCAGAAAAATTTGAGGAGGTGTAGTTGGCCGGAGTGTTAGGCATCAAGTGAGCTTTTTATGACATACACAATCACCAACGAAAACAGACAAAGACATTGGCTTTCATGCGTTGCTGTCATACATGATGGCCTATGGCTGCCTCCTTCATGAGTGTTACTCCTACTATGTGTTCAACATCTGCAAGCAGCCGTCAGATTGCAAATGTCCTGATTGCAAGGCCAGATGGCTGCCATTTTAGAATGTGAACCAGTGTATTTTTAAATGTTAAGTGCGTTACCACAACACAAAATGGTGGCTAGTTTGTTTAGATATGCAAAATGCATACAGTGCTGTTATTTGCATATTTGAAACAGCATAATGTACTGCATTACTGTGTTTACATGTGAAAGTGAAGCAGTTTATTTTATAATTCTGTTGATAGAATTTTAGAGAAAAAAATAATGTGTAAATAATACATTTAAAATGTATTATTAAACATTATTTTAAAAAATATCAGACATGTAAATATTTGTTATTCTAAGATACAATACCACTGAAAATGTGTAAATATGTCACAAAAACATATGGAATTTTACAAAGACATAAGATGTGTGTTGATTATCAAAGTATTGTTTTGTATTGTTTGCTCATTTAAAGTGATATTTCTCTTTTTTCTAAAATGCAGGCATATGAACACAGGGAAATGTAGAAGATGACAGCCTCGAGTGTTTAGACCATTTCCAGACCTTGCAATCATGGAAGAAAGGGATTTTATAAAGAAAATCCAGTTGAATAAGCAAACCATTCCTGATTGTAGCACACCACTTAAAGTTGGTTGTGACAAGCCACCAGATGCTGCCACAGTGCATTGGAATGATCATGTGGTCACAACATTGTGTACTGCCATGATTTTGACTATTGGTGTTATTGATATGGCTCCATCTAATGACACAAATCAATAATAGTTTGCCTACTGAATCTGTTTTATATGATTATATCCCGTTCTTCAATGGTGCCAAGGTCTGAAACTATAAAAACAAAATGACACACACAATTTTGTTTTTGCATATGTTCTAATGTTTTTCATTTGACAAACTATTCTTACTTACTAATGTATGAAATTAATATTTTTAAACATATGGTGTTTGTTGTATTTTACTTTTTTGAACATAGGAGAAACATTAACTAAATGGAACGTTCTGTTTGATTAAAAATTGTTTTGGATAGTTGCATTTTTAAAATAATGATGGAAGTAAGAAATAAAAAAAAAATACCTCTAGAAATACTAAGCCAATACTTGACACTGTATTTCTAGAATTTATTTTACACCACAAATAAGCTGATAAAGGATGAACACCAATAACAAAGTGGACAACATAAAAAAGAGGCAATCATGGTTAATGAAGCTAGTATTTTAGAAGCAAAATTGTTTGAAGTCAAATTTACACAATACAACTGGCATCTAAAAGGTGAATGTGTGCAGAATCTAGTCCACAAAGTGAATGTGAGTCACACACTGGAGGAAATGATGTTCTTTGTCTCTTGCTGGTGGTGGTGGAGGTCTTTCCATCCTCTCCTGGTATTCTGGATGAGTGTCCCATACTTAGGGAGTTGAGGGGGGTTCAACAGTTTCAGAGACTGATGTGGTTGCAGGGGTTTCTGCTTGTGGCAGGGCCTCCCTTTTTGTGGCTGAAGCAAGTGTATTGGACCCAGATGTTGTAGGGTCATAGAAAGGGGTAGATGTTGCTGGGAAAGTCATACACATATGGTGGTAAATGTCAAACAGCATCCCAGTCATGGAGCTCACATTTGAGTTTAGAGTCTTCACTTCTACATTGTGCTCCCTCTGCAACTGCTGAATGTCCCGGAGTTATGTAAGGACCTGGCCCATCATGTCTTGGGACTGATGTAGGGATCCCAGGACTTGATCAATGGTGGTCTGGGTGACAGTGCACCCATTGGCCTCACTTTGGTGGCTCACAGATTCCTTAGCACTTACTGTACCCCCACTACCCTGTGCCCTTCAGCCAGTGTGCCTCATTTCACTGGATCCTGGCTGAACTAGAGGTGTTGGTGGTGTTGGCTCAACAGTAGCCAGGACTGGGAGGCACAAGAATGAAGTGATGTTCCCTTGGACACAGGAAGTGGAGGTGTTCATTTGCTGAGGTATTGTAAGAGCTGGGGTGGGAAGTGTAGGTGTGGGCTGAGTGCACTGGAGCTGTCTGCCCAGACAGACCAGATGGACCAGGCTGCTCCAATTCATCCCGACTTGCAGGAGTGGAGTCCTCACTGAAGGCTTTCTCCTGCTCTGTAGTGGAGATATTCTCAGTGGTAGTTGTTTGTCCATGTACTCTGCATGTAAGACATAATGTAAATTACAAGAAAACTAATTGTAAATTCTGGAGTATGCATCAGATGTGTTTTGAGCTACAAATGAAGAAAACTAAAATTAATAAATTAGTATTTATAATATGTTTAGACATTTCAGTGATGTTTTGGTAATTACCCAAAAATTATAAATTGCACACATGTCAACTTTAAAAAAAAGGCATGTGAAGAGATTTCCTGAAAAGAAAAAGATTACTTAGATCATCAAGACTGTCTCCTCCCAAGGAAAAAGCTGTAATGGGGGGCAGGGTTCTCTGGGCTTCCAGTTGATGCCTGGAGGCCAGGGAATGCACTCTTCCCTGCAGGTTATTCCACCTCTTCCTAATTTCCTCCTGTGTGCAGGTTGTTTGTTACAGCATTCACTCTGACAACTATTCTGGTCCACATTTGCCTTTTATGAGATATAGGTGTATTTTGGACTTTTGTGCTGAACAATTGTGGCTCTACTCTAATGATTTCATGCACCATGACTGACAACGCTTCCTCTGTAAAGCGTGGAATTGTCCTCCTTGTCATTATGAGTTACTAACAATACATTAACTAATGGCCCGCAAGTTAATGAAAAAAAATAAAAATGAGAAAAATAGAAAATGAGCAGAGTACAAAAAAAATAACATGACTTCTGATTGGCAAATTCAGGCAGAACAATTGTGTTCTGCAGTGGAATGAAGAAGGATCATGGTCTGAAATGGTGTGTTGTTTATAGTGTGGTATGCAGGTGTTCACAATTGGTCAATATACATCAGGTGTGTGGTGCTGGCATGCATCCAATAGCCACAGATATTGTACAATGTTGGACTCCCACTATCAGGATTACGCCACCAGAACAATGCCAGTATTGTTAGCTAGCATTGGAGTCTGTGGTGGACTTTATTCTGTCAACACAGATGAAGGTTCAGCCACCATACATCTAAATGCAGCTGTTGGAATTCTGTCAGATTGACGGAGCACTTGGAACCGCCCTCATGGCGGGGTGACAGAACTCAAGATCTAAATCAGGCCCATAGTCTATGCAAGAGTCAGACTTGCTACAGTTGAAAACAACTTTGGGAGTTTTTCACTGCTAGGGCATGAAAAACTTAAGTACAAATGCTCTGTGTTTTACATACCATGCACCCTTTCTTATGAGCCTTTAGGGCATACCTTAGGGGTGACGTATAGGTGTTAAAAAGGAAGGGTTAGGCCTGTCAATATGTTTACTTTGTCAGGTTGAAGTAGCAGTTTCAAACTGCACTACAGGTGCAGTGACTACCATGAGACGTAATGTACAGTGCTACTTGAGTGGGTGGTACAAAGAGTACTGCAGATCACTCATAGCATTGAATTCACAAGCCCTGGTTACATGTAGTGCCATGTACAAGGGACTAAATTAAATGAGCCAATATAGTGAATGCCAATATTATCATGTTTAAGGTAAAGAGCACAAACACTTTACCACTGGTTAGTAGGGCCCCCTAAGGCCAATTCAAACGTGTTCAACAAAAGCAGGTTAGTGAAGGCAAAATGTCTGGGGCAATACCACACCAAAGATGTCAGGTCTAACAAGCATCACAAGTTGCTAATTTATGTTTCTGTTGATTGCTTCAGTTTGGTCTGTAAAGGAACCCAAAATCAAACCAGATGCCAATGTCCTTAACTTTCAGAGATGGCGAAGGGGTCACGCCAATCTCTTTAAAACATAAACTTTGATTTTTCATGCAATAGTAAATATGCCTCAAGCTGCTAGTGTTTTTTAATGCTGCCAGACCCTGTAGCCCAATTAGGTGTGTTGCTATGTGTTAGAAATTGGGTTTCTGGTTCGCAGAAGTTTTCACCCTGTCCAAGCAGGAACCAAAATCCTAGTCAGTGTAAGTCACAAAGGCATCCTAAATTAACCTGTGCTCACCTCCTAGCACAGAGCAGTCAGACTTAATTTAGGAGACAATGTGTAAAGTATTTGTACAACACTTCAAACAGAAAAACAGTGAAAATCACCACACAAAAAGATACCACACCTGGTTGGAAAATTCAAGCTTACTTTAATAATTTAATCAATAAAACAAGAACAAAATGACAAAAATCCAATCAGTAGAACTTGATATGTGATTTTTTGAAGAAAAGTCTGTAAAATAGTGCTTAGAAACAAGAAGCGCCAATCAGGATATCTAGTCGTGCTGGACTGGGACAAAGTACAAAGTTCAGGCGAATGGAGTGTGGGACAGCCAACGGGATCCTGTTGGGCAGTTGAACAAAAGTATCTTAATCCTGGTTGCTTCAACATCGAAGATGCGGAGAGCAGGCTGATGTGATGCATTGGTCTTCAGCCCCGAAGTGGCGGTGATGCGTCAATCCTTCCCACATAGTAGCGAAGAGACACCGATTTTCTCCACTTAATAGCACTGATCCGTCAGATGTGAGAAACCACAGTTCTAAAGGTGATGAGCCGAGGTTGATCCACACTGGAGAGGCATCTACTCCGATCCAGACAAGTGGGCCGATGCACCAGTTCCAAATCTTTGCAGTGGCATTGATGCATCATTTCAGGTGCAGCAAACACCTTAGGCTCACTTCCAAGGATCCAGGACTGGGGTGGCACAACTTGGCAGGACAGACTTACAGATGATAGTATCCAGGTGTAGCTGTAGTTTGGTTGGAAGTCTTTTATGTCCTTGCAACTTCAATCAGGAGACTAGTCAGCTGGCCCCTGGAGTTACTCTGGGTTCTGGGTTGGAGAGATGCAGGTCCAGTCCTTCTCACTCCCAGGCAAGAGGGCAACAGGTCAGTACAGCAAAGCAGGAGTCCAGCATGGTAGTAGTCCAGCAGAGTGGCAATCCTTGTAGCAGTACAGCAGTTCTTCTTCCTGGCAGAGAATCCATAGGTCCAGAAGGTGGCGTCAGATGTCCAGTACTTATACTCAGTTTAACCTTTGAAGTGCCTGAGACTTCAAAGAGATGCTTCTGAAGTACACAGAGTCCCCGCCCTTCCTGCCCTGGCTCCAGATTCACTACAGGGGGCTTACAGCCCTTTGTGTATGGACAGGACACGGCCTATTGAGGTGTAAGTGAGGCTGTGTCCAACTCCTCCCTCCCATCCTGCCCAGGATGGTCCATCAGGACACCGATGGCCCATCTAGTCACTGCTAGGCTCTCTTTATGTGTGGCTGTCTAGGAGGAATACACAAAGCTTAGTTGATCCCCACCACAGAAACTTGATCACAGACAGGCAGCAGAGACAAAATGACTAGGCCAAGAAAATGCCAACCTTTTAAAAGTGGCATTTTCGGATTTGCAATTTAAAATCGACTTCACCACAAGTGATTTTAAATTCTGATTCCGGAGACACCTAACTCAAAAAACCTATCTCTTCCAGGTTGTGAATTACACTTACATGATGTAATAAGGTAATCCCAATGTTAACATATGGGAGGGATAGGCCTTGCAGTAGCAGTAGTAAAAAACAAATTTAAGAGTTTTTCACAACCATGACATGTAAGACTTAAAAGTGCATGTCCAACTTGCTAAATACACTGCACCCTGCCTTGGGGCTGCCTAGGGCCTACCTTAGGGGTGACCTATTTGCATTAAACACAAAGGTTTGGGCCTGGCAAGGGGTTATTTTGCCAAGTCAGCATGGCAGTTTAAACTGCACTCACAGGCTGTGCAATGGCAGGCCTGAGACATGTTTCTAGGGCTACTTAACTAGATGGCACAATCAGTACTGCATGCACACTAATAGCATTAAATTTACAAGCCCTGGGCACAGGTAGTGCACTTTACTAGTGCCTTACCAGTAAAGTAAATATGCCAACTGGGGATAAGCCACTGTTACCACGTTTTAGGGAAAGTGCACAATCACTTTATCACTGGTTAGCAGTGGTAATGTGAGCAGAATCCTAAGGGTGGGAAAAACAAAGTCAGCATAATAGGAGGTCTGAATATCAGGGAAAAACCATGCAAAGGATGCCAGCTCGAACACTGTGTGTCATCCATACACAATTACAATTAAGTGCCTATTCTATAATAATCTGAGCATGGAGGTGAATAGAAATATTGAAAAACAGTGGTAATAGTGAGGAGCTTTGAGCAATGCCACACATGGTATGGTTTATTTAGGATGATGAAGTGCTGATTCTGGATAGTTGGCTCTGCTTGAAGAGGAAAGCGCAGCACCACTGAATAGCTGTACCTGCTATGCCAGTACATTTTTCATAGCAATATATCATAGTCCATTATGTCATACCATAATAAAATGTCCTAGTGGATCAGGATTGTTGGTTGCCCTGCAGCAATCAATGTGAGCTCCCTAAGCTCAGCTCATGTTGATTCATTGCTACTTGATGGTCTGAAACATGATTATCAATCATGCATTTGCTTCACATATTCCTGGAATTGGACTGTGATCTCGCCTTCCACGATCCCACTTAAAGAGAGTGAGTAAGTATTGGGGTGATAGTTTTCCAGATCCGTGCCTATTTGTTTTCGTTCTTTACGGCAAAAAGGGGTGAAGAAGGTGTTTTTCAGAGCGTTGGACACAAACCCCCATTGTCATGAGGCTTTAATGACTAGTATTGTATCAAGTGGCACGGTGTGCAAATGGCCTGTAACTGTGGATTTCAAGAATGACTTGATCCGGAGATTTTACACCTTGCTCACATTACCTGCTTTTAGAAGCTTACCTGCCCAAAATACAGAAAATGTAAAAAAGAATATTTTGATAACACCTTTAAAAAGTAGACCCCACAGTTTACATTTAGCACGATATTCTTGAGTGGGATGTTTCCTGTTCCTCGAATTCATTTTCACCAGTAACTTGTAACATTATTAATGGAGCCACACCCTTTCCGAGAAAATATAATTTGTATTCAGAGCTACCGATCAGCTTTCACTCTACATCCAATTCCATTGGAATAATGCAATTCTTCAGCTGCAACGTTTTGCGTACACATGGATTTCCCGCATTTGCCACATATTCCAACATCTGCTGCATAATCTGCAGATTTTAAGAAAACAATGGTTTCTAGCTCAAACAGATCAAAAGATACTAAAAACGTTGGAAAATGTGTTACTGGTAGTGAAAAGCCCTTTGAAAAGTTGACTGGTCACCTTTCAGTTGCTTACTACTGTATTCGATGGTTAAACTAGTTCTTATGCAGTGAAACGTTAAAACTATTACCATTAATACAAAGGTCAAAATAATGAAGAAATACTTTCACAAAATGTGGTGAATTATGCTGCATAATTTGCTTTTTCTTGCTGCAGAATTGAGTCAGAATTGAGTCATCCCTGCTGTACAATTCGATCCTCTTCTGCTGAATCATTCCAAGGGCCCTGGTCATGGTTGGTCTTTCCACATTAAGCAAGACCTCGGAGCGACTGATAGCAAACGTGTTGTGGACTCCTCTTGATTCGTCAGCCATTCACTGTATGGCATGGAAAGGGCCCTCCTCAGAGTGACAGGACAATATTTGACATCTTGTGGACGGAGGACACACGGTCATGTTAATTCTATTATACCTTTCTTTCACGTGTTCAAGGAATGGAAAGGCTGCTGCGGCAGGAATGAAGGATAGTCTCTACAGCTATGTCTGCCTTTGCTCCTTTATTGTTTTTCAAGCTTGGATCCATTTTCTTGATGCCCACTTTTCTCAGTTGTGGAGTATCAAATGCACTTAGTTCACTTCTCTTACCAAATGACTTTTTAACATAACTAGTTCTCTTCTGAATATCATCCTAGCGTGAGGACATCAGTTTTAACGCTATGGACGAGACACCCAAATCAGGTTCGAGCTTGATGACTTTCTAATTCAATACTGTCATCTCTTAACATGCTTAATGGAAATAACCCTCCGGAC
The DNA here is from genome assembly GCF_031143425.1 of Pleurodeles waltl. Lineage (NCBI taxonomy): Eukaryota > Metazoa > Chordata > Amphibia > Caudata > Salamandridae > Pleurodeles > Pleurodeles waltl. Next base: position 665,904,366 of record NC_090449.1, on the reverse strand, counting down.
GAAGCCCCTTGTTACAAAGAAATACGATTGACTTATCTAGTCACTTCAGTGCATTTTTGCGCTTCCAAAAATCGGTTCATACTCTTTAGGGGTCACAAAACTTGGGATAAGGAACATGCCAGATACCAGAAGAAACCTATGCAAATTGTGAATGAAGAACTGCATCCAGTATAAATATTTGTTGTATATACGTAGATGTACGAATAAACCGCAACCGGAATAACTCAGAGCAAAATCATCTTCCCATCAAATAGCATCCTGTGATCGTCTTATAAATATCTATTGTGCCCTCTCCCCTTCCAGCTAATGACCATAGAATCACTGTAATTTTTTAGGCTGTGTGGTGGGCGTTGCATCTTTTAGTAGAAGACTCCTGACATGAACCCTTCATAGGGATGCACGTGAGAATATACCTACAAAAACATATTCCTACAAAAATATTGTGTACAGAAATATGGAGGAATATCGTAGAAAAAAAAACACAAGGACAGGAATCATTTCTATTTTTTTCTTCAAATACAAACTATAATGCATCTTCCTGTTGATTGCTGGTATTATTTCTTAAGTACATTGCCGACTACATCTGGTGTTCATAAATAGTACAGCCATTGCTTAGTTTGTAAAAAAGAAAAGTAAGTGCCAAGTCCGTGCTTGGAAGGCCACTGCAGGTTGGTCCTCCCATTGCCCCTGCCAGTTCTGCCAATGACAGTACCAACACAACTACCAACCACCTCACTCATACAAGTTTGACAATTCAGACTCTTCCGGGACATCCAAAGATGTAAGAATGGTGTGGGAGGGAAGTATCATTAATTTTTAGAATATATGGAATAATTCAAAAACTGTTGTTATGCTCATCTCAAGGTTAGAGAAACAGTGCCACCATGTGGCAGACTGTCATAAGAGATGGTGTTGAGAACGGAGTGCCACTGCCAGCACTGGAAACCATCTGCTCAAATTAAGCATTGATGTACACTGCAGGATTGTACAAATGCCGAAAACAATCTCAGGTTTTCTGTCTTTGGCATTATAGTCAGGCACATATAAAGGATTTTGGGGGCCAGGTCAAATTTAACTTGGGGCCCCGTGCTCAGAACAGCTCTGAATTTATTATCCCTTTTCGTCTCATTCTAGCCCTCAGCAACTGTGATTTGATTACCGAGAGCCCTCTTTGTTGGCCCCCAAACAATCACAGGGTCCCCAGTCCTTCAGCGGCCCCCATTCAGTGCAAAGCTTTTTAATCTTTATGAGATAATGGGCACCTGGCAGCCCCTTTTCATAGTGTGCAGGTGGTCACATCTTTTCTGAGTTATGTCATTGTCTGGGGCTGTCCTGAAAGCTTAATGATGTGGCCCCAAGAAAAGTGGGGGCCCTGGGCCAGAGCCCATTTTTCCCATGCCTAAAAAACGTCTCTAATTAATTTAACCTAAAACTAAAAGGCCTCCTAGGACAAAGACACAGAAAGCATAGCACTGAAATATGAAGAAAAACATTGCAGGTGAAATGAAAGCAAGATCTTTATCTTTGCTGTATATGAAGTTTTGAACTTTTTTGTTCTTGTGTCTTACTGTAATATTCCCTTGTGAACGCAGGAAGGGGAAGGCTCTGAATCTTCCGGCTTGAATCTGGGTCAAAGTGTTAAAGCCTTTGAGTGGGAGTTTCATATCTTTTACACCAAAACTGCTGCTGAGATTATGTTGAGTACAGCAAGAGTCTGGATCTCATTAATATAAACAATTACGGTAGGACTCTGATGAATTAACTTTAGGCTGGCAAGAGTTGACTAGCTGAATAAAGTATTTCTCGAGCCCTAGCATCTAAGAAACATGCATACGGAGTTGTGTCTGGGATTGTTAATCACTCAGTCGTGACCAATGTCATGTTCATCTTGTGTAGATATTTGATAGGAATGACAAAAATTCGTAAATATTTGTTAATTCATTATGTGTGTTATGTATAACGTTCCTTCATATGGGTTAAATATGGTTTATCTGAGTGGGATTGGGCCTGGAGGGTGTTTGTTTTGTATAAAATCTACAATTTGTTCTGGTAGAGTAGAAGGCATGCTTCCATCCTTCTAGATAGAGCAAGTGAAAGACCTGCACAGATATGGTAGTCAACAAGCGAGTGAAGAGACCATCATTAGTAGCCAAAATGGTTACTGGTGGGTAAACTGTGCACACTGTACCACAATTAGTCTACCTACAGCCTCTTTGAGGTTTTTATGAAAATTGATCTGAAGGCTCCTCATTTAAAGCACTGGCATAGCATTGAGTTAAAAAATAAATTGTGATACATCAATCATGTATTAACATGTGGGTCTTTTTTTGGCTAAACGTAGGGTTGCAATGCGCTGAATGAAGGGACCTTTGCCTACACTAGCAGAATGGCAAGCAGACATGGCATATTCTAACATGCATTCAGATGCCTACCATGACCTTATGTCGCCACGTAATCGCCCACGGAATATATGTGGTCCCTACCAGGAATACTTGCTGCTTAGAAACCAAGATGCTGAGGATAAGGACAGCACCCTGTAGCGCTCCGATTCTGGGGATCAAGGGCCATATGTATGAACACATTTTCCCATTGACACAGAATGGGCAAAACTGCTTGCTACATCTGGCCCCAATTGCGGCCTTCAGAAGCTGGAGAGGGACCAGGGACTGTGTGGTGTACCGTAGTCCGGCTTATGTGCTTGTTGTACGCCTGTGCCTCTATCAGTTCTCTTTCGGAAACTCAAATTTCGACATATTCAATGTCAGTAGTGAATAGAAATGCATGATATTTCTGTAGTACCTCCAAGCACACCCACCAAGTAACTCCTTCATGCCACCAGTGATTGATGTTTTCACATATGCAATGTATGCATTTGCTCTGTAATGTAACTGTGACTTTCTAATGCTGCATTTATAACTTTCAAAAATTGAAAATAAATTAAAAAAAATAAAAATCACGTATTACAAAAGATTCAATGACTTTCCTTAATGAACTGTAGGTCTAAAGAGCAAAACATTGCAAACCTCATGGCACAGCAGCAAACGTTTATGGAATAAAAAAGGAGCCACGAGAAGCTCGTTAAAGAAAAAAACACAAGCCCACACCCTAAGGCAGATTCAATTGAATAAACCTTTTCTTACAAATGAATGGCTTATCAACTGTGTGAAATAATTGCTAAGGGAAGCATTGTGTCGGATAAGTTGGGAGGCACAGAAACAATGTGCTATTATGGTGTAGAGTTTAATTTGGCGAATGATAATTAGAAGTTAAGTCCTTATTTTGTTTCTGAAAATGTGGTGGAGTTGATAACAAACAACTAATTATGCTGTCCTTTAGCTCCCCAAGAGTTAGTCTCTGTTAGCTCAAGAAAGCTCCCCAGGAGTGTTGCCAGCCATCCCTAACTGTCTGGAAACGGTATCAGTGAAAATATGTATAGTCTGTACATAGTCATCCAGACTTTCTCTAACAATGACACTTTTATCTCTGCTCTGGAAGGGTGCAAGTAAAATACTCATGATTTCTGTTATTATTCTATTCTGGGCAACGAAGAGCGTGGCATTTTGTCTGCGCCACAAAATAGTTTTCCACACATCTATCTTCATAACAGTTTGCTATATCTTTGTAGCAAGTAGCAATCAATCATGAGGTGTCTGCTATTCTGCGTTGTAGAGAATCATATAAAACTTTTCTAAGAAAACAATTGAATATTCCCATCAACCACTCACAAAGTGATAGAGCTTTGTGTCGTTTACCAATAATTGGATGACCCTTTGACGCAACGTAACGCTAAGCAGTGCAAATGACTATTCATGTAACTTTTAGGGCAGCTTTCCAGCACAAAGAAAAGTTTTAAGTTGGAAAGTAAACACCTTATCAAAACTTAGCGTGGTTTGTGTCATTTTGCGTTACTTTGCATTGATGCAAAGTGTTGATATATGTACCCCTAATGATGCTAAGCCCATGAGGTTCTGCCCATCATGACAGAGAATGAAGGCATCTATGTGCTAGTGCCAGCCTCGGCTCCTCCAGCCTGCTGTAGTAGTTGTGCTATATGTGGGATTTGGGAAGTATGCTGTCTGATCAGGCAATTCCAAGGACCTCCCAGCTCAACCTTTTCTGGTGATGACAACATCTTTGAGGGACTAGGTTTTGCCTGCCCCAAAAGATAAGGAGACAAATAATCTGGAGTCCTATGACAAGGCATTGTACTGGTCACCTAGTGTGATGCAAGGGCAACTCAATACTTTGATAAGTAAGTGTGTGGAGCTCCAGTTAGCACTATCCACCCAACAATTGTTTAAGGCTGTCATTCATCATGATGCATCCCTCTGTTGTCAATCTGGTAAATGTGGGATATTTTTATGAATCTCTGCTTCTGTGTGTGTTAAGTTCTAAAATTAATGTAGATGCCAACAATCCACTTAAATTTCTCTGTAACAATTTTGAAATAAAATGTTGCCTGTTGATCTGGTATGCTACTCAATATCATGCTAAAGTGAAAGTCCAATAAAAGTAAGATATTAAAATATTGGGCCTGATTTAGAGTTTGGCGGATGGGCTACTCTGTCACAAAAGTGATGGCAATCCTGTGCCTTGTTTACAATTCACATAGGAAATAATTGGATCATAATACAGCGGGTGGGATATCTGTCAAGTTTGTGACTGAGTAACCCCATCTGCCAAAGGTTGCAAGAATCATACAGGTATTTGTACCGATATCCACAGCCAATGAAGACAACTGTGAAGTAAAATAAAATCCAGGGCCAGAATTACCAACATTTGATGCAGTGAAACATAGCAGTACAACTTGTTGCACTGAATGAAATGGAAAGGGTCAGAGTGCCCCATATTTCTCAAGAGCTCTCTCTCTGTGCTAGCACACTATCTGCTTCCTAGCACCAACAAAGGCACCTTTGCGCAATTGTGCAAGGGTGCCTGCATTGCAGGGAATATATCATTTTGTGCAGGAAGGGACACCTTTCTGCTGTAAAAATGCTTATTCATGTTTTCCTCATTCTAAGTGTGTTGCAGAATGCACACATAGTAAGTAGAAATGACATGAGCCATTGTTTTTGGCCTTGAAGGATCCCCTACCTGTACAATCACCTGTATCCCCGTCAGACAGGAAACCTTGCTCCATGGTTCAAGGGTGAGTGGTTGCACACTAGGATGCATGAAGTGCACCAGTGCTATGAGAAAGCAGTAATGGGTCCTATGTTTGTAGCTATGGTGCATTTCTGCACACTTCCTTTCAACTGACATGCCAATGCAAGTTGCCTTGTAGCACTGTGTTGCCTAAAAGATTAGTAAATGTAGACCAAGGAGTGTGAGTATGCTCATCACAAGACAACCATGACAATGAACAGCTGAATATAGGATACATACAGAACTCATGCTAGGAGGGTATACACAATGCCGTAGGGGAGAAGACAGTCTGCTGAAAGATGTAAGTAAGGGCCTTATATTTTAGCTTGTGACTGATGATGATGGACTGACTGGGTTGTACTTGGGCACACTCATGGACATCCTTCTGTTAAGAAACACACTGTTCATCTATTCATGTTGTGAAAGATTTGTGATAATGTGTACTCCTACCATAGACGTATCTTAGTTATGATCATGCCGAGAACAAAATGTACATTTTCTTATATTGTTTGCTAAACACATTCCTAATTATCTGTTAGGTACCTGCCACACACTCATGTTGCAAGCTACAAAGGTACTGGATTACTGAGGCTTACCTGCAGCATTAGGATCTGTGAATGATGCAATTTCCACATCATCATATGGCTTATGCCCACCTGAAAGTTATGTTAGTAAATATTGTTAATTGTAGACACAAAACACATTATTACATATTGATATGTTAAGGAGAATTTGCTGGATCTGTGTTTAATAACTCCCTTACCACTCAAAGGGCAAATTCTCACCGAGTGAGGAAGGGGTGGCTTATGATCCGGTTGATATCTGGTCCCATAATCAGATCAAGGTGTTCTTAGCCTATGGAGAACCGGGCCTGTTTAACCCAGGCCCCCTGCAAGTAACAAGCTGTAGTCCTAATCTTTTTAATGTGTTGGACAGCAATATTAGGGATGGCAGGCGACAGCCATTACAGGAAGGGATGCCGGTCCCCAGCAATGTAGAAGAGGCAGTGGTATTTACTCCCAGCCCAAAGGATCCAACATTGACACAGAAGGAACCCCCACCATTTAAGGATAGTTTTCCCACACAGAGTACAAAGGATTTACGGTTCCTTTCTTGGAATGTGGCAGGGCTTCGATCTAAATTATGTAATAAAGATTGGTTGAGTTTTAGCAAAGCTTTTGATATTATCTGGTGCCAGGACACATGGATTCATGACCATATGTCAATTAACAGATTCAGGTCTTTCTGTTCCACTGCAGTACTTTCCACTGCTGGTAGAGGGAAGGAGGGACTTTTAGTCTTTGCATCAAGAGTGGTTGGGAATGTGCATGTCAAGGAATTGTTTTCTAACCCATATTATGAGTTATTGAAGTTATCGTACCCTAAAGAATTTAATATATTCTTAATAACCGTCTATTATAATTTTTATGTGACTCAACCAGTGGGGATTATTAGTGAGTTGGAGCTCACTCTGAGATTTAATAGATAAAGAGCCCAATATTGTTTATCTTTTATGGGTGGGTGATTTTAACATAACCAAATATAGCTTCAAAGGGAGGCTTGTTTGTGGAATCAGGTCAGGGTGACTTTGCTGCCCATTTTCATATTCTCTGTACGGAGAAGTACTGGCAAGAATAATTAACAAGAATAATATAAACCAATAATCTGTACTTTTTTATGGATGCAATTCCTGATAATCCCTACAGCCATTCCAACTTTTTTAGGGAGGGGCAAAGGCAGTATTATTGGATCATATTTTAGTCTCAGATGATTTGGTCCCATTGTTGAAAAATCACGAAGTCTGCCCCTCCCCTTGGAGTGATCATCCTCCTCTTATTATCATTCTTGCCCTTGTACGTTTTGTCCCTTCTACTCTCAGTAAGACCCAGCCCTTAACCTATACTTCTAAGAAAGGGGTACGCAGGAAGTGACAACACGTTGATCCTAACAAAATGTTTTAAAATGTGGTTAGTAAATTTTAAGTTGTCTTGTAGAAAAGAGTGATGCTGTTAGTATTCGTGACATCTGCAATATTTTACTGTTTGTAATCTTCAGACAGTCCTTCCTGCCCATACATGGTTTAATTCTGAATGCACAAATACCCTCAAAGCTTTAAAATATGTTACTAACATACTCCCATGATACCCAGAAGCGGTGAGAGTAGCTAGAGGAAATTACAAAGTAGCCATTAAAAAAAGAAAGGCAGAAATAAGAGTTAATGCTTGGGATGACACGGAGCGTGCTGCCTCACTGAAAGATAATAGGGCCTTCTGGGAAATTGTGAATAGACCCTTTTTTACTGAAAAAACATCCTTAGGATAAAATGTCACATAATGGAGCACAAATGGGTTTCCCAGTTTACCCAAAGTATTTAATCCAGAAACTTCTGAAATAACACCACTTCTATTAGCTGACCCAGCTGCAATGCCCATGGCCCTAGTTGAATTTAGCAACACCATTTCAGTGTGACTTGCCATTTTGCGTTCCTTGCCAGGAAAGGCATCAGGCCCAGATGGGGTTCCAGGAGAGATTTCAAATATAACTCTGAATTGTAGGCCCCATTGCTTAAAAATGTTTTTAGAGCTATAATAATTGGGGGGCCACCGCTGGAGTCATGGAGACAGTCAGCTACAGTCCCCATATAAAAGAAAGGAGACAAAATTACCTCCTCGAATTACCGGCCTACTTCATTGCTGAATTCGACTAATAACATTTTTGACAGTGTCATTTTAGGGAAATTGGAAGCATGCCATATGGGTTTCGCCCAGGCTTGGGTACTACCGAGCAAGCTTTAAATCTTTCCTGATTTTAGGAAAATATGTCAAGGTGCCATACATATGGGTTTTATGGACCACTCCTGTGCCTTTGACCGAGTGGATAGAGATACACTTTAGAAGATTATGGGCCAGGTAGGTGTTGATCCTCGTTTATTGACTGCTTTAAAAGGTCTCCATCAAAACAACTTCATTTGAGTGCGCTATTCTCAGTTAGGTGATCAGACGCCCCCTATTCAAGTTATCCGTGGGGTGAAACAGGGTTGCATTCTGGCCCCTTTTTTATTTTTATTTTATATCAACGCTCTGGGTTCTCTTTTAGGAAATTGTATCTCTGATATTCCCCAAATTGGTTTGCTTCTAGTGCCTGTACCGTTATAGGCGGGCAAGGCTCTGCTGTTAGCTTGTACTGCAAATGGTTTACAGTTTTATACAGGGGCTAAAGCTCAAGGTTAATAATAATAAATCTTATATTTTAAATTGTGTTCCAAAGAGTTCTTGCTCAAAAACGTTTTTATTGGAGAAACACCTATAATAAAGACAATAAATTTAGCTACTTGGATATTTTATTGAATGTCAATTTGCGTTGGGACAGATTAATTACTCAGAAGTCCCAATAGATGGAGGTGGGGTGCGAACCACGCTCTTGGTTTGCAAAGAAATTAGAACATAAGCCCCTAAAGAATGGTCTATGTTATATGAAAGCAAATGCATCTCTGTGGAAACATATGGAGCTGGTGTGGGAGGGGCATATGTCTGTAAGGTCCCTCCAGGCAGTTAAGAACAGGTTTTTAAATAGGCATTTAGGACTTTTGAGATCCACATAGAGTTTTAATTCTCATCATGAAGTGGGGTTAGGCTTTTTGGAAGATATGGTGGACCTGGAGCCCATTTTATTATGGGTCAAATTCTGGTCTATGCCGGAGCTGAACTTTACACGTAGAATTGTGGAGTATTGTCTGAAACAAAGTAGTATGTTAGCTATTCCTTGATTAATGATGTAAAAAGTACTTTCTGAGACCTAGGAATGAGCAATCTTTTTGAGACTCCAGATAAGATTATCTCACAAACCAAGGCCCCGTTAAAGGAAAGGTATGTTGCACATGAAGAAAATTTGAGATTTATTAAAGCTTCTGGCATGGTCACAGTCCAAATGTATATACCGCTATCAACTTGCAATGGCATGGAGCCCTGTTTAATGTTGATTAAGGATCCAGACCATAGGTTTTATTTAATGTGACTTGAGCCAACATGATTCATTTTTAAGGGCTCTTCCCATCACTGGGTCCTGGTTTGCTTCATTACCATGTTGTCCGTGTGATGGTGTTTCTGGTCAGACACCTAAGCACTTTATGTTATTTTGTAATTTCTATCCTGCTCTTAGAATTCAGGCCCATATTTATACTTTTTCAGAGCCGCATTTGCATCATTTTATGACGCGAAAGCGGTGCAAACTTACAAAATACAATTGTATTTTCTAAGTTTGCGCCGTTTTTGCGTCAAAAAGCAGCGCAAATGCGGCGCTTAAAAAGTATAAATATGGGCGTCAGTTTTTATACCCCATCTGAAGTGGAAAATGTTTCAAAACACACCATGAGGGTATATTGGTCCTGCAACATCTTGAGTCTCCAACTATTTGTTATGTTGCAAGATGTATCCCTGGCGTTTGTTAGACCGGTGATGAGGAAGTTTTTCTCTTCCTAACGTATGATATTGGTTTGTTGTGATTTTTATATGTGTTTTGAAATATGTGCTTTTTTGGTCTTAAATTTGACCGTATAAAGATTTATTTGATTTTGACTTTGATATGCTAAGCTTTAAAAAAATATTGAAAATTACCGATGTAAAGCTATTGGATACACTTTGCAAACACTGTATGATGTCGTTTCCTCAGAGTGATTTAGTGATCTATTCTTACATATCTACGGCCAAAAACTACGGAAGAAGTTAGACAATGGCCAAATGCATTGTACCTGTAATAATTTTCACTATCAGAGTATGTGCTGGCCATTAAGTTAAAATGTTTTAACTGTTTACTGGTTGAGATGTAGACTATGTATTGTGATTGCCTACATAGAAAGTTTTATTAATAATAGTAATGCAACAATTCTGATGGGATACATATATCTGCTAAGCATATACAAATGAAGAGAGTGGCATGCTTTGTCATAGTTAGTGAAATACTAGTTATTTGACCGAGGTAATATTTCTGTTGACATTACAAGCCACACTCCATGTAACACTACAAGTGCCAACATCATCTAACATTTGTTAAGTGCACTTTACACATGTGACTTGGCTCATGTTTACGAGGATTTATACGTCAACTATACTGCCGTGTCTATGTAAATAAGTCAGCATCTATAAGTATTGTGCCATATTATTTGGATATGCACATTAAAAAAATGTATAAGTAACCATTCTATGTACTTCATAAAGTGATGATATCAGAAAGTGTATGCATACAAACTGGCTCAGCGATCGCCATCCCCAGTAGGCCCATCGAATCTGCATCTTTTGAGACCATATCAGCCCATCTATGTTGGAGTTAGTGGACGGTGGCCAGGTGCATGTATTTTTTTTTATAACCAAATCTTTATGGATTTTATTAAATCTGAAAACTGTGTATATACATCAACCTCCGACATTATCAATAACAAAAAGTACGTAGCAAGATGCACAGTCCACTTTTGGGTCACTAACATTAAGGGCCTCATTACAACAAATTGTAACTGACGTGCGGCTGCCAATGCGGCCACACTCCTGCGTGCCCATTATGACATCTCCGCCGGCCCAGCGGGGATGTGGGCCGCAAAATGGGAGCCGGCGGTGTTGTAGCCGTGCGACGTGTGCAGTTGCACCGGTCGCGCTTTTCACTGTCTGCTGTGCAGACAGTGAAAAGCTGTGTGGGGCTGTGTCAGGGGGCCTGCTACTTCCCTTTCTGCCAGCCTTCCCATGGCTTTTCCTATCGCCATGGAAAGGCTGGCGGGAAGGGGACTCGTAATCCCCTGGGCAGCGGTGCAAGCAGCGCTGCCCTGGAGGATTAAATCTGCCGGGACCACCGTGGCGGAAAACCGCCAGTCCCGGCGGTGCGACCAAGGCGCTTCCGCCCCAGTTGTAATATGCAAGTTTGTACCACCAGCCTGTTGGCGGCACACCCTCCAAAACAGCCCTGGCGTTCTTGGACCGGCAGGGTTGTAATGAGGGCCTAAGTGTTATATTACAATAGAACTCCATGGTAGGACCACCACTCCCCCCATATTTTATCATACTTTTCCGGACAGCCTCGAGCAGCATAAATTGTTTTTTCTTGGTGTGCGCACCAGTCCACCCACTCCCCCCATGCCGCCAACGATGGACTTCTGGAGTGCCGCCACATGAGGGCGATGTCTCTTTTGGCTACGAGGCATGCAACCCCTACAAATGTCCGGTTTGCGCTGGGGCCACCCAATTCCTCCAGGAGACCCAGCAACACAACTTTGGGATTCACGTTTATAGAACATTGCAGGACCTCTGCTAATTCACTGGCGATCCCCTCCCAGAAGGGCCTTATCTGAGGACAACTCCAGATCACATGAAAGAAGTCTCCCTCAGGATGACCACACCTGACACATGTGGACCGCGCCTTGGTGGACATTCTTGCGAGACTTGCTGGGATTAAATAGGATGCATGTAGATAGTTAAACTGTATCATCTGCAGCCTAGCTGAGAGGGCTAATTCCCTGGGAGCCAGTGCCGCCTCCCGCCAGTCGGTATCATCCAGCTCAGCAACCCAGTGTTTCCACTTCTGTCACAGGTGGTTAAACCCATTAGGTGCGTTTATAAGTAGGGACTTGTAAATTTGGGAAACTGCTTTCCTCCCCGAATTCCCAGTCAATAATTTTGCCTCAAGTGGGTTATGTTCAGGAAGTTTGGTGTCTAAGGGAATGTGGTCCCCCAATGCTGTAGGTAGCGTGTGTCTTGTGCAGCCAGTATTGTTCCTTCAAGGCCTGAAATGACAGAAGGCTACCTCCTATGTGCACGTCCCCCAGATAGGAGATCCCTATGAGTCTTGGTGCTGAAACCCCTTAAGTACGGTAAGATGGTGCAGCCGTTCCCCATGCTACAGTGGGGTCATTTGAGTAAAGTGTTGGTTCCATTTTATTAATCTGAGGGCTGCCCTCCAGCAACCCACAGCCACTCGGGTGCATGAAGCTGTCTGGGCAGGAATCTTACCTCCATAGAGGATAACCAACAGGCCGCCAAAGCCCACCTTGTGGATTTCAAGCCGGTACTCTGGGTCATCCCAACCTTCCACGAACCAGTCATTTATAGGTACGAGCTGAGCTGCTAAGTAATATATATATAGGTCCGGGGTCCCCAGCCCTCCCTCACATGGTGACTTCCGAGCAGTATTAGATGCCACTTTGTGTCGGACTCCGTTCCATATGAAGTTAGTAAATTTTGAAGTGAGCGCGTGGAACCACGCTCTAGGTATTGGATAGAGGTGGTTCATGAAGGCATACAAGTATCGGGGGAGCCACATCATTTTTAGGAGGGCAGTATGCCCAATGGGATGTAAGGGAAGGTCTGTCCAGCGCTGCAGGTCCCTCTCCAATTGTGTTGAAAGGCCTCTAAATTTTAACACCCACACTAATTCAGGCAGAAGCGAGATGTGGATCCCTAGGTATCTAAATGCATTCCTCCGCACTGACAATTGGGGGCGCCACTGTCAACCCTCTGCATCCCACCTTACCTCCACCAGTTTAGACTTTTTAGTGTTTACTAGCAGCTGGGATACCTCCCCAAACCTCATCAATAGTTCCACACATCTAGGGCCAGATGAAGGCGGATATCCCAGAAACACAAGGACATCATCAGCATACAGTGCCACTCTATCCTCTACGCCAGTGATACTCAAAGTACGGCCCGGGGGCCGCATGTGGCCCTCTCGACCGTGACATGTGGCCCCCTGGTGCACAGCAGCAATCTGCTGCTAGTTACACAAATAGATGCTAACAATAAAAAAGATGTTGAAGAAACAGGCAATAATTTATTTAAAGCATAATTAGTGTTAAAAAAAAGGAGGTAACTGTTAAGTCCTGCATCATTTAACTTTTGGAGCACCTTCATTTTAAAGTCATCTTGCACTGAAGTGCAAACATGTGATAAAATCTAAAAATTCAAAAAGTGTATTTAATTAACACGCAGATCTTTTTCACTTCCGTACATCAGATTATATCAGCACATTGAGAAGTATTATGTTAAAAGTGCTAGTTTTCTTACATGAAGTTAGAAACATCAATTCTTCCCCTGCCCTAGAAATGCCAATAGTGAAATGTGCCAAGTAGGTTGTTATGTGCACCCTATGGGTGACCTGGGTTCCTATTATACAAGTAAAACATTATCGTTTTTTAAATCAAACCTAGGAGATGTTTCTGTACAGCAGACATCATGAAGTCATGTATTTTTTATGTCCTGTTTATGTGATAATGAAGGGAAGAAAAATAAAACTATTGCCTTGAATCACACAATTTGGTAAGGTGGGGAAGCCAGGACTAATCCAAGGTTTTCTTGTTTCCCATTGTGCAATTCAGCAACTACATGTATATTCTTCGTTTCATCTACACCCACCTTACAACCAATGGCCCCCCAATACCCCCACCACCAACCACACCCCGCTGACATCAATACGGCCCTCTGACACATCACAGACCACATCTTTTGGCCCCTGGGAAAATGTTTGTGAGTACCCATGCTCTACGCCATCCCCCATCTCCAGCCCCACATCAGAGGGTCACACGATAACAGGCATGCCAGGGGTTCAATAGCAAGCGTGAACAACAGCTGGGAGAGGGGGCAGTTGACAGGTTCCCTGCTGGATAGGAAATGTGGGAGGGACCTGGGCTGTGAGTTGCTGGTATAGGAAGCAGGCCATTCGGCAAATCACCTGCCCCAGCACCATATGTAGTAGGATTACCTCCATGTACTCCCATGAGATCGTGTCAAATGCCTTGCAAAAATCAATAAGAAACAGGGCCAGAGGACCAGTGGACTGTGAGCCCAGGATAATGCCACATAAACTCGGTGGATGCAGTGCTGCATACTCCTGCCTGGCATGAACCCACACTGATCCGGATGAATGAGATGGGCCAGCGTACGGGTCAGACGTTTTGCCAATATTTTAGCATATATTTTATATCAGCATTGATAAAGGAAATTGGCCGATATGATGCGCATTGGTCAGGGGGCAGCCCCTCCTTTAACAGGACCACAATTGTAGCCGAATCTAATTCATGGGGAAAAGCTCCCTTCGACAGAACTTCTGCATAAAAGTTCAGAAGATGAGGTACCAACAGTCTTTGGAACCTTTCTTGGTACTCTATTGGGTACCTATCTGACCCTGCCGTCTTTCCCCCTCTGTGCTCAGATATCGCATCGCCTACTTCTTCTGCCGTCAACGGTTGGTCTAGGTCCAGGACAAGGCTAGATGGAATAGTCAGTCCTGGAAGGTCCCACAGTACAGAGGCCTCCTCTGCCAGACGCGACCGGGGGTCTCTAGCATATAAGTCTTGATAGTAAGATGCAAAGGCCTCAGGAGCAGGTATTTATGGACATGCTTCCAGCAGATGCCCTGCTTTTTATAGCTATATTCTTGGCTTACTCTCCCTCCAGCCCCACGCATTCAAGAGAGATAGTAGACAATGAGCCACATCAGGGTCCCAACCTGACTCATCAAAATTCCTCTTTCTTTCCTTACCTAACATGACACACGCACATCCTATATCTACGTAAACAAATATGAAAAACCTCAAACACTTCCCAACACCCCTTTAAAACCAACCCTGTAAACTACCCCAGTCTGACAAATAACAATTTTAGAAGACAATACACTTATGGACACACAAATTGCACACAAATAACAATAATATACACTACTCTTCACTAACAGAACAAAAGCCATAATCAGCAATCTCAAACCTTCTTTCACATTCCAACCAAAAGCTCCACAAACAACCATCAAGCACTAAGTACAAAGAGAATATGAGAGTAAATTTCACATTCTTCCTGGTGTGCAGCCATGCCCCTTACCACTTCCTTGGTGTATCCACCCAATTTGCAAAGCCTTGTGGCCTATTTTATGATGGAAGAGGCACACAAGACATGTTTGTGCTACATAGCATTGCATTTTCCAACACATGGTCCACGCCCCCACATGTTTGCGCTATGCTGCGTTCCATTTTCCAATCCAGGGGCCACACAAGACATGTTTGAGCTTTACAGCATTGCATACTACCAAGCAGGGCCAAACAAAAGATGTTTGTCTTATGCGGCATACCATGATATCCCACAGTGGGCACCTAAGACATGTTAGAGGTGTGCACCGTATTCTCAATCTACATTTGACTCAGTGTAGGGCAGCACACAAAATTTGTCCTACATACAATCTGAAGTGATGAGACACACCTATTTGGATAGACATGTGCAGCACGCTTGGAAAGAGTGCATAACATTTGTCTGCGTGTTACACAGACCTTGTGCAGACGTAGACATTTTACCCAGTCCCACAATTACAAATATATGTATACTTTGGAATGTGTGGTCAAACATGTGTGCATGCATGCAACCAACCATGCTTTACAGATGACACAACTAAAACGTTGTCATTTTAAGTGACACTCCACAATCAGGTGGTTTGTCTTACAATTATTTACAATGCAACACAAAGGCTTACGTCTGATTAAAGATGCTGCACAAAGCTTTCTTGCAGTGCTCTTCACCCGCTGACAAATCTGCATTTAGGTAAGGCTATGCAAGTCACCACCTTGCCTTACCATTTGCTGTGAATGAGTTACATGAGCGAACCTTGTGTATCCCAACATATCAACCCATCTTATTTGGCACATTGAGAAAGTAACTTACACAACTGAACCTTGAGATGGGTGAAAAGCAGATACCTTTCCAGGCGACTCATGACATTGCAAGCTGTGTTTATTTCTGCAAGTACTTTTACACTCTATGGTGCTGCGTTCTATGCTACACTTTAAAAGAGGAAAATCGCTTGAGCTTTTTTAGTGCAGGAAAGTGTTCATTCCTACACACAATGTATTTGGCCTGTGACACAGCCCCCCTTGGACCATTGGGCAATAGTGCCTGGGTTGGCACTATATTGCACTCATTGGCACAGTGCAGAAAGAGTTCAGGAAACCTCCATATATTGTCCCATATGGTGCATTCCTGCACTATCCCTGTGATGCTACTCATCACAGCAAATGGAACAGCACATTTGTCCTACATCACTTTGTGTGATATATACACCTATGAATCTTAGCAAAGTGTACATCAATGTTTATCTCCATGGTATGGGCAGAACAAGGCAGGGTGTGACAAACACAGTCACAGATATCGTAGGATGTGTTTAAAAATTGAAATTAGATTTCGTATTGGTTGTGTGAAATTTGGACCTATAGCTCAACCATGTATTTTAAGCAGCATGTGTCATGAATTACATAATGGAAATACTATGTTGCCTTATTCACCCCAAAGAGGCAATGCCTGATACTACATACCTTATATAAACTCTTCATGAAATTAACTTCAATAGATAATTTCTACCTATCACATTTTGTGAAACACGAGTTTTATTCATCTACACATTGTGCATGAATCATGGCTTATGGGCCAGTATCGTGGACTAGCTATTTGGATAATGACAGTGAGACAACATCAGTAATACTACTTTGATGGCATTAGGAGGTTTGATGACTTTGATGTAAACCTATGTTCATGTACTTTAAATGACTCAACTCAGCTATCATCATACATCCCCAAATTACACATCTTTGTTTTGCTCATGACGTTGACACTAACACAACATGACTTTGCATTTCTTGTGTTTAAACAGACATGTTTATTGAACAGTGAACGTTTAAGTAATTAGGTTATAATAGTTATTTTTTGTATTATGCAAAGAAATTTGATACAAGATTGTCTCTTTTGGCACGTCCTGCCATTGTGAGTACAACACGAACTTCATCATACTTGTCCTCTTCAGATCGAATTGGACACTCCAAATCCCATTGTAGGTGCAATCCCTTCCTGCTCGGTACTCCAGCCTCTGGTCACCCTGGATTCCGTGCTCACACCCATCCAAGAGGAAGATCTCTCTCCCTGCTACAATCCTTGGAGGGCTGGCACGTGGGGAGAGGTGGTAACAGCAACACTCAAGGATAGAAATGCTGACT
Source organism: Pleurodeles waltl (assembly GCF_031143425.1). NCBI lineage: Eukaryota > Metazoa > Chordata > Amphibia > Caudata > Salamandridae > Pleurodeles > Pleurodeles waltl. Next base: position 665,887,223 of record NC_090449.1, on the reverse strand, counting down.
CTCCCATGCACATAGACCATGTGATCTCTAACAGTAAATCTCCAGGGACTACTGACAGCTCTTCCATGACTTGTGGCACAACAGCAGCTTTAGTGCCCATCCAAAATGAACCACCGCCGGAAGGGACCCTAGAAAAGGTGTCAGGCAGTAGCAACTGAAACAATTAAGAGAGCGTCTAGCTCCAGCAGCGGGGCGCAAACAGCACAGGGAGCCTGTCTCACTCATTCTACCTTAACAGATGGCACCTATGTCTCGGCTTAGGAGATTATACACTGCTCGGGAACGTATGGGGCTCTCCCCTGAGGATGACCAGTGTAGAAGATCTGAGTGACTGAGAGTCAGCCGGTGCCAATGCTATCCACTATACCCTGCCACCAGGTCAAAACATTGCAAATAAAGAGGGACACTCTCTGCCAACTTCCCTTTGACTCAATCTGCAATTTCACAACTGAGTACAAGTCTAGGGGTGACTATGATGTGCTAAATAGTGGCAGTTTCCTATTGTTGATGGAGGCCATGCCAACCTCGCTGACATAAGGTCCACTGACCTGCTCAGAATTTAGTTCACAAAATTAGAATCCACCTCTGCCAGTGAAGCCACCAAGACCATCTGGAGATCATCATCAGTCACCCAAAAAGTGCTCTCTGAGTGTCAAAAATTCAAAGCATAGGGCATAGACATCAGCCTCCATTTCAACACACGCTACCCATCCCCACTTCCTCCCAATGTAGGAAACAAAGCACAGGCTAAAGCAAAAACCACCTCTTTCGGTCCTCAAGGGGGCCCGGGCTGTGACTCCCAGACAGAGGTGGGTGCCTAATGACAGGCAATCTCGACAGAAGAACCCTCCGCAAACATCAAATCAGTATTCTAATCTTAGGTGGATATACAGAACTATCAATGGCTGGCACCTCGCACAATGGCAAGACTCACACCGGGGAGTGCCACTCTGTCAGATCAAACCCACCCTCCGTCTGTGTACATGGAATGCCAGCGGTTTAGCAAGTAAAATCGTGGATGCTGGTTTTCTGAATTACATCAAATCATTTGACTTAATCTTGCTACAGGAAACCTGGCTCGACGATCTGCCCCAAATACCAGGCTTTGTGCGTTTTTCCACCCGAGCAGCCAACCGCTCCCAATACGAACATCCATCTGGGGACTTGGTATCCTATGTATCATTAAGCTGCACAACTTAGGCAGAGGAAGTTCAAGCTACCTCAGAAACCATCATAGCAGTCAAGATTAGCGTGCCATTCAATGGGCATATGGAGGAGGTTCTCATTTTTAACACCTACATACAACCAAAATGCAAATAACAAGACTCGTACTACCTCGTGGACCACCTTCTGACCCACATAAATAATCAGAATACCCTGAACCTCATTCTCTCAGGGGATTTAAAAGTACACCTCCTAGGCTCTTCCTGAGAGGTCAATCCTCATTCTGGAACATTCCAAGACAAAGTAGGAATTCCCACAGCAGAACAAGCAAAACGGACAGATGCGTATTGGAAGATTTAGAGCATATCAACCTCAGGACATTAAATGGAAGATTCCCTGAGGACTCTCCGCCGGCAGCCTCTTACTACTCCGCATCTACTTGTTCAACTTTAGACTATACTTTTTTCTCGCTCCCATTATTTCATAGAGTTTTTTCATTTCGCCTAGGTGACAAAGGAGACACTGACCATTGGTCCCAGGAGACACTATTCCTAGCAGAGGCACCTGCATTGGAAATGTCTGCAGACATATCATACTCTAGTTAAACAATCAACCAGAATTAAATCTGTCCTGGCAAACACAGATGAGATGCTTCAATCGGGAAAAAGGCTTTACTGCGAACATATGAAACATCAGCAGGCAGCCTCATTGACAACTGGGAAATCTTTACTGAAAACTTAGCTAACTCTTTTGTCACAGCAGCTAAATCAAGACATTATCATAATTCAAGGAACGCAGGTTGGCTCTCCACTGTTCAGCGGAACCAAGTATAACACAATGAGATTGTTGAAACATAAACCAGGAGATTCCCATCTCACTCCTCTACACCATGAGCAAAGAAGTGTGTTGAAAAAAATAAAAAGGAGCATTAACAGAACCCAAGAAGACATCTTTTGGGAAAAATTATTTTCAGATATACGATCTAACAACAGCATTAGATTTTAGGGAACAATAAATAAAATAATGAGCCCAGCCCAGGAGAGTCTGGCATCCTATATCCCAGAGGAGACCTGTGCAGTCTTTCTTGGAGCTCATTTGTCCTCGAGCCTGCATGCAAGAATGGAGAGAGCAGAGCCCTTGACCATGGTCCAAAAAAGTAGGGGCACCCCAACTCCGACCATCCACAATCAAGATGTCTTAAAAGCCTCTTATGTAACCTGCATCAAGCGACAGATCGCCAAAGGCAGGAGAGATGGGGTCCCAGGACCTAACGGGATTCCGCCATCCCTTTTTAGGCAGTCCATGAATTAGTAGGCAGAGACCCTAGATCCTCTGATTCGAGATGTTAGAACTCTGGGGAAAGGCCCAGTCATTTCTCCATTATAAAAAAAGTGAGGACAAAGCCCTCCCAAAAAACTACTGCCTGCTTGCTTTGATTGACAGTGAGGCAAGGTATTTTGCAGCTACCTGTGCAAACAGCATCATTCTACTTAATCAAAATGGATTCTCCAAACACACGAGAACAACCACCAACATTCTCATCATGCCAATGCTCGTAGAAGCAGCAAGAACCTTTAAGCGGTTTCTCTCTCTCTGCTTTATCAACTTGAGAGCACCTTTTGACAACATAGACCGGGCCTGACTTTGCAAGAAATTGGCCGACTGGAACATTCCACGGTCATTGCTGGATATGCTGATCCTACTTTATACAGATACTTGGGTATGGATAAAGCTGGGTGAGGGCACACATCTCTCTAGACGAGTGATAACCACTAATGGGTTTAAACAGGGGTGTGTGCTTGCTCCTAGCTATTCAACCTCTACATGGTGGATCTGGCACAGGTTCTTAACTCTAGCAACCAGCATGCCCCTAGGATGGGGGCACGATGCTATTCAGTTTCCTATACGCAGATGATGTAGTCCTAGTGAGCCACACTCAGGTTGGCATGCAACAGCTCCTAAACCCAATGCAGGCATTTGCTGGGGAGAACTTTCTGGAAGTAAACCTTGAGAAAACTAAAACAATGACAATAAACCGTGCTAGAAAGAAATGTCCTGCTTGGTATCTGGGGATGACACACATTCAAAGCACATCATGTTACAAGTATCTGGCATTGAAATTGATAAGGGGGGGCAATTTGCCAAGCAGAAGGAGGCAATACAAAGAAAAGGAATGACACTGGCAGTGACGCTGGGGAACTTGAAATTGAAGTTAACTGGCCCGACTTTGTTACCTCTCTTCCACGTAGCTCCGTCAAAAATACTTCCAACAATTACCTACTTCTAAGTACAGAGGTGAAGCCCTGACAGGCATAAACTCTAAAACGCTAGACAGCATATTAGTCAAGGCTTAGAGACTCATATTCGATATTCCTAAGTATTCCTCGGCGACTCAGATCCGGTTGGAGTTTGGTCTAATGAAACAGGTTCTGGCAAGACATTTATTGCCTGCTGGCACAGAACCAGGAATGCCGCTCCAAACACCTTGAACCACCATCTATGGCAAACGTTGCAGCAGCAGAGCATTTCACCAGCCAGGAATTTTCTCCAGGAAGCTCTATCAAACACTGGGCTGTCACAGGTCTGGGACACCCCAATCAGTCACGCCATCTTTAAAATCTCGTCTGTAAATCAATAAACTCTCATTAGCCAAAGATAAGGCTACATTCTCAAACTGCGGTCATGCCTGGATGAAGATCGACGGTAATCGATCACTTGCCCCTCAGAAATATTTCGGCCTTGGTTATCCACGAAACATAAAAGTTCTTAAAACACCGTTTGGGGATATTTCCTTTGATTCCGCATCTTTCACCATGGGATCAGGAGCAATTTGGAAAATGATGCGTACTAAGGGGCACAACCACTGAAGACCTGCCGCACTTACTCTTCATTTGCAGGGAACTGAAGGACGAACAGCTCAACCTAAGAGGGATCCATACACAGAGACAAGCAGGGCTAGCCTGTTTCATCCCAGAGGATCCTCAGCTTAACTGCAGGCTGGTAAAATGTCAAACCCAGATAGAAAAGAAAATGCTAATGGCCAGCAGACACACCTCATTTTAACTCCTTCCCCCCCAAATACACCCCCCACTCCCGGTAGCCACCACAGTTGAAAGTACTCTCTAATCTGTAGGAACAAATCAGGCCAACCACTATTGCACTTTAACTCCTGTGATCTGGTCACTAACTGAAAAACCCTTCCATGGACAGACCAACTAGCCTGCATTTTGCATAGTCAGTCACACAAGGAGGAGTCAGAACACCGACTAATCGACTCCTTGCTAGGCAACTTCTGTTCTACATGCTCTTGTTCGATTTTGTGTGTATTTTATTTGATTTTAAATTGGATGTTCTGCACTGGTTTTAATTAACTATTAATAAATAAACTTACTTACTTACATCGTAGATGTGTTTTGACACATATGTTGTGCAGAATACCACATACAAAGATGATCTTATACATCAGTGGGGGTGTGCAGAGCCACCTTCCCCTGACTGGTCCAGACAACGGAAAAGTGATTTGGATGCACCAAACATTCTCTCCACGAAATTGCCGATTTTCCTTGAAGCAGCATTTAGGGGGTCATTCCAACCCTGGCGGTCGGTGTTAAAGATGCGGCTAAACCGCCAACAGGCAGGCTGTAAAAAAAATGGAATTCCGACCCTGGCGGAAACCGCCAACAGAGACCGCCACATCAACACACCGGCTGCCACGGCAAGACAAACAAACAGCGCGACGGTCACCGCCAACAGACAGGCGGGAGACAATGTACCGCCCACCCTATCACAACACACCAATCCGCCACCTTTTCCGGGGCGGTAGCCTCGCCGATAAAAACACGGCGGAAACAGCCATTTCAAACGGAAAACGCTCACCTCCATACACCCCACGAGGAATCAGGACAGCATGGAATACGAACTCCACATCCTCCCAGCGATTGTCTTCCTGCTCCTCTACCAGGAGCACGAACGCCGGCACAGAAGACAACGGTGAGTACTGCACCTACGACACAGGGGAGGGGGGAGGAGAAAATATTACGGGCACACACATACGCGACACACCCACCCCCACCCTCACCCACTACAACACACACATCAATGCATAGAAATACATCACAGTTCCCCCCCCCCAAACCTCCCCGGAAGAAAGCAAAGACAAAAGGAAATGAATCTAAACATTGGAATATATTGTAATACTGGCTGAATTATATATATATATTTCTACACATCAAAAACACTTATAAACATATATGTACAAGTCTGAGCATTGTAGCAGGCATTGTCCGTGGACCACTGGGCCCAAATCACATGGGCAAAGCCCACACAGGATACCTGACTCCAACGGAGAGAACACTGCAGGGGCATCAGATAGGAAAACTACAGGCACCTCAGGGGGAAGGGAAGGGGGGGCACCTCAGCCAGATGAGTGCACGACGCCAGATCCACGAGGGGCCTTCATGGCCACTGTTCAATCCTGGGGAGTGCAAAGCCACAGTCTCTCAAGTCTCTACAGTGGGTGGCTTGCCCACTGTTCAATCCTGGGGAGTGCAAAGCCACAGTCTCTCAAGTCTCTACAGTGGGTGGGTTGCCCACCCACATATCCTGGGGAGTGCAAAGCCACAGTCTCTCAAGTCTCTACAGTGGGTGGATTGCCCACTGTTCAATCCTGGGGAGTGCAAAGCCACAGTCTCACAAGTCTCTACAGTGGGTGGGTTGCCCACTGTAACATCCTGGGGAGTGCAAAGCCACAGTCTCACAAGTCTCTACAGTGGGTGGGTTGCCCACAGTAACATCCTGGGGAGTGCAAAGCCACAGTCTCTCAAGTGGATGACAGTCTCCACTGGTTCTGGAGGGGGACTGGTGCCCAGAGTGCTTCGTGCAGCCCTGCCCGACACAGATGCGGGCCTGCCCCAGCCGCGAATGGGCCAGCGGTGCTTGAGACGGCGGGGCCCAGTTCAGCGGTGCTGGAGACGGCGGTGCCCAGTTCAGCGGTGCTTGAGACGGCGGGGCCCAGTTCAGCGGTGCTTGAGTGAAAGGGCCCAGTTCAGCGGTGCTTGAGACGGCCGTGCCCAGTTCAGCGGTGCTTGAGACGGCGGTGCCCAGTTCAGCGGTGCTTGAGTGAAAGGGCCCAGTTCAGCGGTGCTTGAGACGGCGGTGCCCAGTTCAGCGTGCTTGAGTGAAAGGGCCCAGTTCAGCGGTGCTTGAGACGGCGGTGCCCAGTTCAGCGGTGCTTGAGACGGCGGTGCCCAGTTCAGCGGTGCTTGAGACGGCGGTGCCCAGTTCAGCTGTGCTTGAGTGAAAGGGCCCAGTTCAACGGATCCGGCCATGGCGTGCAGGTCATTTGCCACCTGTCCTGTGGCTGGCGGGGGCCTTCCTGCCCATATGTCGGGTGGCTGGCGGGGCCTTCCTGCCCACCTGGGATGGGGCGGGCGGGGCCCTCCTGGCCAGCTGGGCTGATGGCGGTCTCCTCGGGCGTGCTGCCCTTCCCAGCCTTCCCTGTTCGCCTGTGGCCCTTCCCCACCTTGGGCGATGTGCCACCTGTCTCCACACTTCGTGCCGGAGCCATGGTAGGGATTTTAGTGCCTGGCGTTTTCACCCTCTCGCGCCGGCCGCTGACTATCTTCGGGTGTTTCTCCGGGGGTGGGCTGCCCGTGCCTTGGCTCCGTACTGAACTGGCTGCCCTTGAGGGTGGGGGACTCCACAGTCCATGGCAGACTGTCATCACAGGGCCCGGTTTTGTGGTGGCTGAGGTGCTGACTGGAGTCCTATGAGATGGACGGGGTGGGGGAGTTGTAGGAAAGAGGTCAAGTTTGGACAGGAATAGCAATTTAGGACCAGTGGGATGGGTAGGTGTAGTGGGTATAGGAGTGGAGGAAGAGGTTGTGGTTGTAAGAGTTTTAAGTCTGGTGTCTTTGGGTGCAGGTGCTTGGGCTGGAGGTGTCGTGAGGTAGATGGCTGTTGGGTGGGTGGCTGCCTGCGTTTGTGTATTTTGGAAGAGGGGGAGACAGACACACTGGGAGAGGACACATGGGACATGTAAATGGTAGTGGGGGTGGTGACTGCACGTGTGCGGGGGGTTCTGGTGGGTGTGCTGGTAATGGACGTGGTGGCTGAAGATGTTGTGCATGCAAGTGTGAGTGGAGACGTGACAGGGAGGGAGGAGGGAGACGAGGAGGAGGGGGACACAGTGGAGGCAGTGGGTGTTGGTATGTCTGTATGTGGATGTTGCTTGTGTGATGTGTGGTGCTTATGTCTGGATGAGCTTCCATTGGTTGTTGAGGTGTGTGCAGGCTGGTCTGATGGTGTGTCTGGGATAGGCAGAGGTACAGGTGATAGGGTCTGGGTGGAAAAGTTGGAGGGGGGAGGCTAGAGACAGGGACAATGGCTGCCATCAGTGCTGAGGCCAGAGTCTGGAACGATCGCTGATGGGCAGCCTGACCAGAATGAATGCCCTCCAGGTATGCATTACTCTGGTGCACCTCCCTTTCTACACCCTGGATGGCATTCAAAAGGGTAGACTGCCCAACAATGAGGGTCCTCAGGAGGTCAATGACCTCCTCACTGAGGGCAGCAGGGGTGACTGGGGCAGGGCCTGAGGTGCCTGGGGTGAAGGAGATGCCCACCTTCCTGGGTGAGCGGGCACGGGCCAAACGCTGAGGGGCTGCTGGGACGGCGGTGCTGGGGCGCTGGGTGGCAGCTGTACCTGTTGTTGCGGGGGGCACGGATGTTGCCGCCACCACAAGGGAGCTCCCTTCAGAGGACGAGTCGGTGTCACTAATGTCCGCTCGTGTCCCCGCTGTGGAGCTCCCCTCGCCCTCCGTCCAACTGGTGTATTCGGAATCCATTGCATGGCCCTCCAGGGCCATGTGGGATGCAGCTCCCTCGTGCTCCTATGCCACTTCTCCTCCGCCTGATGATGCTAATGCACACATGAACAGGAAGACCACAAAAAAGGGGGGTGGGAAATAAAGACATGTTGAGTGCATGCATTGGCGACACCGTTGGCGGAGAGGACAGACACAGAAGCCCCCTGCACTACGCCGCGCACTTGGGGTCCACTACTCAATCCGTGGGACATGGCCTACAAGCCTATGGACGACAACTGCACTAGATGACACAGGGCCATGGATAACTGTACTTGGCACCCTACAGAGGTGGGGGCGGGGGCACAGGGCCCTGCCTTACGGAGGGGCCTAGACTACAGAAATCACCCTGGCCTAGGGATACCCACAGCCCTCATCCCCCACCCAGACACCTCCACTGCGCGCAAAGTCAGCAGAATGAGGTTGTACTCACCCCCTTGTGTCTGCTGTGTTGTCCTCACACGCCCATCCAAATCGGGGTAGGCCACCGCCAGGATCCGGGACATCAGGGGGGTCAAAGTCCGACTAGCACCCCTCCCACGTTGGGAAGCCATCCCCAGCTGAGCCTCCGCCGTCTTACTGCTCCAGCGTCGGATGTCCTCCCATCTCTTCCGGCAGTGGGTGCCCCGTCTGTGGTGGACCCCCAGGGCCCGGACGTCCTTGGCGATGGCATGCCAAATGTCTATCTTCTGGTGGGCGCTGACCTATGTGAAATGTACAGGGGGAGAAAAAGAGTCATCACCTTCTGCACCCTCAATGTGAGTGGCCCCCCATCCATACCCTTGCCATGTGGCACATCCTGTCATCCGTCGTTTGATGCATGCCTCATTCGCTCCCCTCCCCACCATCTTTCATCCACCCGACTCAACACAGGCATTGCCCCCAAAGCATGGTCCCAGTGTACTTACCTGTTGGTCTGGAGGACCGTAGAGGAGCGCATACTGGGGGAGGACCCCATCCACGAGTTTCTCCAATTTCTGAGCAGTGAAGGCAGGGGCCCTTTCCCCAGTCGCATGAGCCATTGTCTCTTCCAGACAGAGGTAACAGCAGCACTTGCAGTGTAGGTCCTCTCCTGTCGAAGATCAGGTATAGAGTGATTAAGCAGATAGAAAATGGCGGTCATGCCCGTGGCGGTGCGTACCGCGGTGGTGCGTACCGCGACCGCCGGCGCACATCGTCATTGGCTCCTGAAACCCATAGGGTTCGATGTTAACCAATGCTGCTTTGCGCCGCGGTCTTCGACCGCCTACCGCCACGGTGTGCCACACCAGCGCATTGACCTCACATCCCATTGTCACACTTCACAGGTCAGGCAGCCGCCATTTCAAGGGCCCACATGGCTTACTTTTAACTGCGTCACACATACCTAGGCCTTGCATCAACACTCATACAAACCATTCACTGCATTGGGAATCGTGTTTTATGCAAACTGTGGTTACGTACCTGTGGGCTGATTGACTCTGTGCTCGCTGTTGTCCTTCATAGGCACCGTCCGCTGGGACATGCGAAGAGATGGAGGAATCTTCCCGTGTACAGACCGCTGGTAGACCTGTCGACAATGGAGGAAAGACATGTCATACTGACATACAGGCTTGACCGAGCCACTATTCAGGAACTGTGTGCCCAGCTGGAGCCAGAACTGATGTCACCCATCCGCCAACCCACAGGGATCCCCCCTCTAGTGCAGGTGCTGTCAGTACTCCATTTCTTTGCAAGTGGGTCATTTCAATCAACAGTGGCCATATCATCAGGGATGTCCCAGCCTATGTTTTCCAAGGTGTTGTCCAGAGTGTTGTCTGCCCTTCTGAAATACATGCGGAGCTACATTGTTTTCCCTGAGGTGGAGGATTTGCCTACAGTGAAAGGTGATTTCTATGCCCTTGGACATATCCCCAACATCATAGGTGCCATTGATGGGACCCATGTGGCTTTAGTACCCCCCAGCAGGAGTGAACAAGTGTACAGAAACAGAAAGAGTTATCATTCGATGAATGTACAGATGGTGTGTTTGGCAGACCAGTACATCTCCCATGTTAATGCCAAGTTCCCTGGCTCTGTGCAGGACGCCTACATCATGCGGAATAGCAGCATCCCTTACGTGATGGGTCAACTCCAGAGGCACCGTGTGTGGCTAATTGGTGACTCTGGTTACCCCAACCCGTCATGGCTACTGACCCCAGTGAGGAATCCCCGGACAAGGGCAGAGGAACAGTACAATGAGGCCCATGGGAGAACTAGGAGGGTGATCGAGCGGACCTTTGGCCTTCTGAAGGCCAGGTTCCGCTGCCTCCATATGACAGGTGGATCCCTATTGTACTCACCAAAGAAGGTGTGCCAGATCATCGTGGCCTGCTGTATGCTTCACAACCTGGCTTTGCGACGCCAGGTGCCTTTTCTGCAGGAGGATGGTCCAGATGGTGGTGTTGTAGCAGCTGTGGAGCCTGTGGAGAGTGAAGAAGAGGAAACCGAAGAGGACGACATAGACAACAGGAACACAGTAATACAGCAGTATTTTCAATGACCCACAGGTAAGAGTCCAACCCGTCATATTACATATACTTAACCCCTACTACCTCTCTACTGTCTGACCTTTTCCCCCTGTGTATGGTAACTGAGTTGTGACTTTCCCTTCCAATTTCAGAGATGTGGGCCATACTGCGTGACATCTGCTTTGTTTCCCCATTGACTACAGCTGTGTGACAGTGGTATGTTGGCATCACAATGTAAATATGCATTTTGGGACGGTAATGTCTAATACATTAGTACAAAATCACAGCCAGACTCCTGATTGTTTGGTCGTATAACTGTTTATTTCAGTGATCGATATTGGTGGGTGGTTGCAAGTCGGTGAGGTGTGATGGTGGAGGATTGTCCATGGCAGAGTCCAGACTATAAGTATCACAGGTGCAATGTCCAAATGCCTGTGGAAAGTGGAGCATGGGCAGTATAAGAATGGACAGGGTGTCAATGTGGGACAGTGGGATGACAATCAGGGAGGTATCCTTTCCTGGCGGGGGTCTTGGAATCTTACTCTGTCTTCTTCCTGGATCTCAGGGCCCGCTTGCGGGGTGGTTCTCCTTCTGCAGGGGGTGGGGTGCTGGTGGCCTGATGGTCCTGTGGCGGGGCCTCCTGTCCACTAGCGCCGGCGGAGGTGGTAGGCAGTTCTTGGTCCATGCTGGTGTCAGGGGCCCTTTGTCCTGCCACAGTGTCCCGCAATGTGGTGACTACCTGATTCAGAGCCCCTACAATGGTGGCCAGGGTGGAACTGATGTTTCGTAGTTCCTCCCTGAACCCCAAATACTGTTCCTCCTGCAGAAGCTGGATCTCCTGAAACCTGGCCAGGACCGTCGCCATCGTCTCCTGGGAGTGGTGGTAGGCTCCCATAATGGAGGAGAGGGCCTCGTGGAGAGTGGGTTCCCTGGGCCTGTCCCCCCCCTGTCGCAGAGCAGCCCTCCCAGTTCCCCTGTTTCCCTGTGCCTCTGTCCCCTGGACCGTGTGCCCACTACCACTGCCCCCAGGTCCCTGTTGTTGTTGGGGTGGGGGGCTAACCTGGGTGCCTTGTAGTGGTGGACACACCGCTGATTGACGTGTCCTAGGGACTGAGGGATGGGCCCGCTGGGTGGGTGCTGTGCTGGTGTTCCCAAAGGGGGGAAGGTCTGCTATGGGCTGTGGCTGTATGAGGGGAACCGACTGTCCCGAGGTTCCCGATGGGCCAGGCTGGTCATCTAGATCCAGATCGACAGAGGTGCTGTCCTCACTGTGGGCCTCTTCTGGGGGTGGAGTGGACATTTGTGGACCCTCCTGCACGGTGACGTGGCGTTCGGGTCCTGCAGGGGTATAAAAGTATGGTTATTGCATTTGTGTGTGCCATAGCGTGTAATGGGTGGGTGCCCTTGTACCCCAGTGCTGGCATTCCCGTGTGGGGGCTTTTGTGACGGTGATTTGGTGGGGGATGGGTATGTGCAGTGGGCATGCTTTGGTGATGGGTGTCCATGCTTTGTGGTCGCATGCAGGGCTTGGTGTTGGGATGGGTGGGCTGTGATGGTGAGACATTTGCAAGGTGCAGGATGTGATGGGGGTGAGGGTGAGGGTGGGGGTATGAGTTGGCATGCTGGTGGGGTGGGGGGGGATGAAGTAGTGAAGATGAGACTTACCAGAGTCCATTCCTCCTCCTACTCCTGCAAGGCCCTCAGGATGCAGGATCGCCTAGACTTGCTCCTCCCATGTTGTAAATTACTCGGGGGGAGGAGGTGGGGGTCCGCCGCCAGTCCGCTGCACCGCGATGTTGTGCCTGGATACCATTGAACGCACCTTCCCCCGTAAGTCGTTCCACCGCTTCCTGATGTCGTCCCTATTTCTTGGGTGCTGTCCCACAGCGTTGACCCTATCAACTATTCTGCTCCATAGCTCCATCTTCCTGGCAATGGTAGTGTGCTGCACCTGTGTCCCGAAGAGCTGTGGCTCTACCCGTACAATTTCTTCCACCATGACCCTGAGTTCATCCTCGGAGAACCTGGGGTGTCTTTGCGGTGCCATGGGGTGGTGTGGGTGATGTGTGGGGTGGATTGTGTGGTGATGTGTATTGGTGTGTTGTGTGAAGTGCGTGGAAATATTGCTGGGTGAAAGTAAAGTGCGCGTCTGGGTGCTCAGTTCTCTTTTTCTCAGTGCGTGGTCCCGATTCTGTAGAAGTGGGGGTTTGTGAGTGATGTGGGTGTGTGTTTTATAACGTATTGGGTGTGTGGGAGTGGTGTGTGTATGTGTATCAGGTGTGTGTATTTTGAACTGTCCAATGTGGATGTGTTTTGTAAGTGTGTGTGTATTTTGAGCGCGGCGGTGTGTACCGCCAATGGAATACCGCGGTTGAAAGACCGCCGCGTGGATTCGTGTGTCGTGATGGTGTGGGTGTATTTCTGTTGGCGTGACGGTGGAGGTTTGGTCATCGCCAGTTTCTCGCTGCCCTTTGGTGTGGCGGACTTTTGTGGATGTCTGTATTTTGGCGGTTTGCCTGTTGTGGGTCAGAATGACCGTGGTGGTTTACCGCGGCCGCGGCGGTATGTTGGCGGTCTTCTGACAGCGGTAAGCGGCTTTTACCGCCAAGGTTGGAATGACCACCTTAATCTCTTCTTTCAGTCATTCTGTGTAGTAGCAAATGGGGTCATCAACCATGACTGCAGCCCATAGCCTTGATCACCAAATGAAATATATAGGATAACTTTTTAGGAGTAGCTGATGTCTTTGATGTGCATGCTGGATTATTGACAGTTGTGGAAACTGTGTACACAATCTATTATTTTTTATCTTAGTGTTTGTTACAGTTGTGTGAACATACCAGAGTTTAAGGTCTGTTATACATATATGTATGTATGGATTCCAGTTTTACAGTGTATAATCTTCATTTTCTCAACATTCATATTTATATATCTGAATGGGATGTGAAAATCTTTAGCATCTTTAAAACAATTTGGACATTTTGATTGATAATGAGAGTAACATATAATTAAATTAGGACCTGATTTAGATATTGGTGGATGGGTTACTCCGTCACAACATTGACGGACATCATGTTTGCCGAAATCTAAATGCTGTTATTTACTATGAAATTTAGATTTTGGATGATGGGATATCCATCACAGTTGTGATGTAGTAATCCTTCCACCAATATCTAATTCAGGTCTTTAGTGTTGTGTCACATATTTTTGAGACACATGGCATTAAGGCCCTCATTATGACATTGCCGGTAAATTCCACTTACTGCCATGCCGACTGCCACCAACATACCGCCGCCGCGGCAGATTTCTGTTACACATATTATGACACACACACACCAATCCGTCACTATTCAGACACACACAAAAGTCCGCCACACCAAAGGTCAGTAATAAACTGGCAGTATCAAAACCCACACCGTTACGCCAACGGAACTACGCCCACAACATTATGACACACAAATCACCACGGCGGACATTCAATGGCGGTAAACCATTGGGGGTACATACCGCCGCGCTAAAAAAACACACACTCAAACAAAACTACACCACATTGGACAATTCAAATTACACACACCTGACACCCATACACACACCACACCCACACACCTACACCACTATAAAACACACACCCAAAGTACCCACAACCCTTTACCATTGCAAACAATTGCCAAAAGAGAGATACAGCAAGACCACTCACACAACCAGAGCCACATACCACCATCACCTATACAGCACCCATGCACTTTACATCACACACCTGAACACATCACCCTACACACCCTCACCAACACCATGACACAACAACGACACACCAGGTTCTCTGAGAAGGAGCTAAGGGTCATGATGAAAGAAATCATCTGGGTAGAGCCACAGCTATTTGGATCACAGGTGCAGCAGATATCCATTGCTAGGAAGATGGAGCTATGGTGGAGAATCGTGGACATGGTCAACACCGTGGGACAGCACCCCAGAACAATGGACAATATCAGAAAGAAGTGGAATGACCTATTGGGAAAGGTGCATCCCATTACAGTAAGACACCAACTCGCTGTACAGAGGACTGGCGGTGGGCCCCTACCTCCTCCCCAACAACTAACAACATGGGAGGAGCAAGTCTTGGCAATCATGCATCCTGAGGGCCTGGCCGGAGTAGGAGGAATGAACTCTGGTAAGTCAACACTTCACTGCTATCACCCCCCTACCTGCATGCCATCACATACCCCTACCCTTACCCTCACTCCCATCACTCCACCACCTCACCCCCCCCCCCCCATCACAACCCACTCATCCCAATGCCAAGCCCTGCATGCAACACCAATGCATGGACACCACTCACAGACCTGCATGCACACCTATCACTAAAGCATGCACACTAGAGACAATCAGCTAGCCCACCCAAAAACATATCACACAAGGCAAAGCTGCCAGGGCAATACAACCATAGAGGGCAACACACCCATGCACAATATGTCACACACAGAAACAGTAACACTGCATTTACATCCCCACAGGTATCCCAGCCAATGTCACCGGAGAAGAGGTGCCAACAACATCCAGCCCTCCCCAGAAGAGGCCCACAGTGATGATAGCAGCTCTGGTCGCCTGGATCTGGATGACCAACCTGGCCGATCAGGGACCTTTGGACAGTCGGTTACCCAGGCACAGCCACACACCACCACAGAGCCTCCCCCATCAGGAAACATCACCACTGCACCCACCCAGTGGGCCCATACCTCTGTTCCCAGGACACGTCAATCAGCAGTGTGTCCACCACTACAGGGACTCCAGGACACCCCACAATCACAGGACAATCAGGGACCTAGGGTCAGTGGCAGTGGGCACACGGTTCAGGGGACAGAGGCACAGGGCAACAGGGAAGCTGGGAGGACTTCTGTGCGCCAGGGGGAACAGGCCCAGGGAACCGACCCTCCAGGAGGCACTCACTGCGATCCTGGGAGCATACCAACATTCTCAGGATACGCTGGGCCAGATCATGGACAAGTTGCAGGAGAACATGCAGCTGCGGGAGGGAAAGTACCTAGGGATCAGGGAGGATTTGAAGGCCATTAACACCACCCTGGTCTCCATTGCAGGGGTGCTAGGAGACATGGCCAATACTATGAGGGAGGCAGGGGCACAACAGCGGGCCCCTGAAACTAGCCAGAACACTGAACAGCCCTCCACCTCTGCTGCCGCTAGTGTAAGGGAGGCCCCGCCACAGGACCAACAGGCCACCAGCATCCCTCCCCCTGCAGAAGGAGAACCACCCTGCAAACGTTCCCTGCGATCCAGGCAGAAGCCAGAGACTATTGCCGAGACCCCCCGCCAGGAAATAAGACTCTCCTGATTGTCACCCTTGTGTCCCACTCAGTCACCCTGTCCACCTTGAACTGCCATTGCTCCCCTTCTTATGCCCCCTTGGACAATGCACCTGTGATACAAATAGACTGGACTCTAACCTGGACTGTCCTCCATCATCCCCCCAGCCCATTGCACTACCCCCTCTTCTTCAGAGCACTGCAATAATCACACTTTGAAAAAATAGAAGTATGGAGAATGTCAAATGATTTCAAAATGAATTCGTTTAACAAGGTTCAAACATTGCAATTCAACTATACAGTAATGTTTACATAGGGAAAACCTGTAGTTGGCTGCACTGAACACACCAGGAGCAATAGTGGGGCTTCAACATCTGCAAAAAGAGATGCCAAAGGGTACAGTGAGTGGGCATAGAAGTAGGAATTCAAAGCCTGCCAGTGACAATGTGAAACCATAAACTGTTAATGGAAAGTGAAGTTAGACTGTCTTACCTGTGTCTCATTGGAAGTATTGACGAATGACTGCACTTCTGTTATCCTCATCCTCTGCCTCCTCATCTTCACTGTCCACAGGTTCGACTGCTGCCACACGGCCATCTCCAGCCTCCTCCTCCTGCAGAAAAGGCACCTGGCGGTGCAAGGCAAGGTTGTGCAGCATACAGAATGCCATGATGATCTGGCAGACCTTCTTCAGTGAGTAGCACAGGGATCCACCTGTTAGATGGAGGCACCGAAACCTGGCCTTTAGGAGGCCGAAGGTACATTCTATAATCCACCTTGTTCGCCCATGTGCCTCATTGCAACGTTCTTCTGCCCTTGTCCTGAGATTCCTCATAGGGGTCAGTAGCCATGAGAGGTTGGGATAACCAGAGTCACCTGTAAATATCGAGGGACAACTGTTAGCCACACACTCACCCTTAGGGTCCACACCATACACCAACATCCACTGGGTGGGAACCATGGCACACCTATTAGCCACACCCGGTGCCTCTGGAGTTGGGCCATCACATTTGGAATGCTGCTATTCCTCAGGATAAAGGCATCATGCACAGATCCAGGTACTTAGCATTGACATGGGAAATGTACTGGTCCGCCAGGCACACCATCTGGACATTCATGGAGTGAAAACTCTTTTGATTTCTGAACACTTGTTTATTTTGCCGGGGGGGGGGGACAAGTGCAATATGTGTCCCATCTATTGCCCCAATAATGTTGGGGATATGTCCCATTGCATAGAAGTCAGCTTTCACTGTGGCCAAATCCTACACCTTGGGGGGAAACAATGTAGCTGCACATGTGTTTAATCAGGGCAGACATCACTCTGGTCAGCACTTTTGAGAACATTGGCTGTGATATTCCTCCTGCCAAGCCCACTGTCAGTTGAAAAGAACCAGTTGGCAGGAAATGGAGCACAGATAGGACTTGCACAAGAGGGGGGATCCCAGTGGGGTGACGGATACCAAATATCAGGTCAGGCTCCAATTGGGCACACAGCTCTGTGATTGTGGCCCTGTCAAGTCTATAGGTGAGGATGATGTGCCTGTCCTCCATTGCTGCCAAGTCTACCAGGGGTCTGTACACGGGGGGATGTCTCCAGTTCCTATTCAGCCGCAGTGGTTGCAATCTATGGGGCAAAGGAGTGAGTAGTTGCTCATTATCTGGACATTCTAACTACTACAGAGCAATGCATTTTGTGATTGTCACATTAATGTGATGGCATATGTCCATAATGTGTATTTGTATACTGTGATGCAGTTAGGATCCATGGCCTGCCCCCCCACCCCCCTTCTGAAATGGCGTCTGCCTGTCCTGTATGGAGGGACAGGTGGAAATGAGGTAATTCTGCTGACGTTGTGCGCCGTTGCGGGAAGTGGTCGAGAACCGCCGTACAACTCCTCATTGGTTATCATTGGGCCCTATGGGTTACAGTGGCCAATGGTGAAGTACGCCGGCAGTGACGGTACGCACCGCCGCGGACATAACCGCCATTTTCTATGTGATCACTCAATTGCTACCTGACCTTCAACAGGAGAGGACCTACACTGCAGGTGCTGCTGTGACCTGTGTCTGGAACCGCCCATGGCTCGTGTCACTGGGGAAAGAGCCCCTGCCTTCACCTCAGCGGAGTTGGAGAGACTAGTGGATGGGGTCCTACCCCAGTACCGACTGCTGTATGGGCCTCCAGACCAACAGGTGAGTACACAGTGAGTACAAAGCATGGGGCGTGAATGCATGGGGTGCTGTGTGTGCAGGCCTCATGTAGGGGGGGTGGATGGGCCCTAGGCAGTGTGCTGCATGTATGCTGGGCCATGTCTGTGGTGATGGGAATGGGAAGGGGTATGGTGGGCCACGAGTGTAACAGGCAGGACAGTTTGACTTATACCTTTAACTGTGTGTATTTCCTCTGCAGGTCGGCGCCCATCAAAAGAAGGGTATATATGGTGTGCCATCGCCAAGGACGTGCGGACCCTGGGGGTCTATGGCAGGAGGAGCACCCACTGTCAGAAACGGTGGGAGGACCTTAGACGCTGGGCACGGAAGACCATGGAGGCCCAGCTGGAGATGGCTTCCAAACAAGGAAGTGGTGCCCATCGAACCCTGACCCCCCTGTTGGCCCACATACTGGCGGTGGCCTTTCCAGAGCTAGATGGGCACTTGGGTGCATTACAGCAGTGACAAGGGGGTGAGTACAGTGCCCTCCATTACCACTCACGCCTGGTGGGGTGGTGTCTGGGTTGGGGATGTGGGCCTGCGGGTGCCCCTAGGCCAGGCCTGATATTGCAGAGTAGGTCCCATTTTGGGCAGGGTTCCTATGTGAAAGTCCTCTAACCAAGGTAGTAGGCATCCACTACTGGACAGGGGTCTGTGGGTCTCAGATATGCTGCAATTGGTGTTAGGTGCCTCTATCCATGGGCTGGTGCCTAGCATTGAGACTGGTAGTGCATTGCCTAATGTATAGGGCTGTTCCTTGTGTGTGAGTGTGTTGTGTATGCCAACAGTGGTTTGGTGCCGCCATTGACCCAGAGTATCCTTTGTTTCTCCCCCCCTTTTTGTTTTGTCACCCTGTCCTTATGTGCATTAGCAGCATCTGGCGGAGGAGCAGAGGCACCAGCGATGGAGGGAGCTGCATCCCACAGGACCCTGGAGGCAGAGTCAACTGACGCGGAGGGAACCAGTGGGACAGAGGACGAGGAGAGCACCACAGCGGAGACTGGAGGGGACAGTTCAGAAACAGATACTTCCTCCGATGGAAGCTCCCTGGTGGTGGCAGACACCTCTGTGCCCACCCCAGCTACAGGTATAGCTGCCACCCCGTACCAGCACCGCCCTCCCAGCAGCCCCTCAGTGAGTTTCCCATGCCCACTCACCCAGAAGGGTAGGCATCTCCTTCGCCCCAGGCACCTCAGACCCTGCCCCAGTTAGCCCTGCTGCCCTGAGTGAGGAGGCTATTGACCTCCTGCAATCCATCACTGTTGGGTAGTCAACCATTGTGAATGCCGTCTAGGGGCTGGCAGCCCAAATGGAACAGACCAATGCATTCCTGGAGGGCATTCACACTGGCTTGGTGGCCCAACAGAGATCAATCCAGGCTCTGGCCTCCTATCTGATGGCAGCCATTGTCCCTGTTTCCACCCTCAAACTTCCTCTACCCAATCCCATTCCCCTCAACCCCAATCTATCCCAAGCACACAGGCAGACGAGCATGCAGCCAGGACAACACACAAGAGTGGACATGGCAAACACAAGCACCACACATCATCCCACAGGCACTCACACAAACACCATCCAGATGCAGACATACCTACATCCACTATTTCCACTGTGTCCCCCTCCCCCTCCTCGTCCTCCATCTCCCTCCCAGTTGCATCTCCACTCACACCTGCATGCACTACATCCTCATCCACTACCACCATCACCAGCACACCTATCAGAACACACACCTCACTGGCAGTCACCACCCCCACATCCATGCACATGTCCCCTGTGTCCTCTCCCACTGTGTCTGTGCCCCCTCCACCCAAAGTACACAAACGCAAGCACTCAGACACCCAACAGCCATCCACCTCAGAACAACATCCAGCCCATGCATCTGCACCCAAACACAGCAGACCAACACCTCCTACAACCACTCCCTCTTCCTCTACTCCCAAAACCTTCACCCTCTTCCTGCCCCAATGTCCCTAAGCAGCTTTTCCTCTCCATTGACCTCTTCCCTACACCTCCTCCCCCCATCCCTGATGTCAGGCCAGGGTGACGAAAAAAACAGGCAAGCACCTCAGCCACCCAGTCCACGTGCATAGTAGTGTCCACAGCTACTCCAGATGGGAAAGGATCCCGGGCACCAGGCAGTCACACTGAAAGGGTGCCTGCACCAAGTGCTACAAGGAAGGGCAAGGAGGCACCCCCAGCTGCTGCAAGGAAGGGCAAGGAAGCACCCCCAGCTGCTGCAAGGAAGGGCAAGGAGGCACCTCTGCTGCTAAAAGGAAGGGCAAGGAGCACGGCTGCTGAAAGGAAGGGCAAGGAGCAGTCCCCAGCTGCTGCCAAAAGGAGCAAGGAGCCATCCCCAGCTGCTGGCAGGAAGGGCAAGTGGCCTGCAACAGCAGGCAGAAAGGACAAGAGGCCTGGTGCTGGGACTCAGTTGGAGCCCCCACCACCAACCATGGTGGTGTAGCCATCCGAGGCTGCAGGGGATGGGCTGGATCCTCCCCCCACCGTCAGCAGCACCACCACCAGCATCGCCACCAGCAGCAGCAGCCCTAGTGGGCAGCTGTCCGAGGCTGCAGGGGATGGGCTGGAGCCTCCCCTCACCACTGCCAGCACTGGCCAGCAGCCCCAGTGGACAGCCGTTTGAGGCTGCAGGGGATGGGCTGGAGTTTCCCCCCACCACTGCCAGCACCGCCACCAGCACTATCACCAGCAGCAGCAGCCCCAGTGAGCAGCAGTCCGAGGCTGCAGGGGATGGGCTGGAGCTTCCCCCCACCACTTCCAGCACCGCCACCAGCACCATCACCAGCAGCAGCCCCAGTGCCACCACTGAACAGCCGTCACCGCCGGCAGACATTGTGTAGTCCTGCGTCCATGGGCTGTTGTGCGGCCTGGACCCTGCAAATCCTCTGGGTATGACACCCAGCAGAGAGACTGTGACATTGCACTCTCCAAGATCTGCATCACGGGGCACGCTGCCCCCTCCCGAACTAGTGGAGAAGCCATCCACTCACTCCATCCTCCCCAGGATGAAGCTCACCAGTGGAGAAGCCATCCACTCACCCCATCCTCCCCAGGATGAAGCTCACTGGACACGATGCCCCCTCCAGAGCCAGTGGAGAAGTAATCCACTCACCCCATCCTCCTCAGGCCCCCCAGAGCCAGTGGATAACCCATCCACTCATCCCATCCTCCCCAGGATGAAGCTCTCTGGGCACAATGCCCCCTCCAGAGCCAGTGGGAAAGTCACCCACTTGAGAGACTGTGGCCTTGCACTTACCAGGACAGAGCAATGGGCATGTTGCCCACTCCAGGACCAGTGGCATTGTACCATCTTTCAGCTGAGGTGCCCCCGCATTCCCAGTCCCCCTGAGGTTCCTGCCTATTTTCGACCTGATGCCCCTGCGGTGTTCTCTCTGTGTTGTTGCAGGAGTGAGATGGGGCCTTGGACTTTGTGATGTTGCCCTGTGGCCCACGGACATTGAGGACTGGGCAGTGTCCGTAGCATTGTAAATATGTATATACTTTTTGATTTGGATGCACATATTTCACCTATATTTATCTTATTAAAACCTTTTTACACTATAGTAGTTGTCCTTGTATTATTCCTGAGGGGTATGGAGTGTATATGTTATGTTACTGCATATGGTTGTGTGTGTGGTGTTGGGGGTGGGAGTGTTGCGTATGTGTGTCACTCTCTTTTTACTCCCTCCTCCCCTGTGTGCTAGGTGGCAGTACTAACCGTGGTCGTCTTCGCCGGCGTTGGTGTTTGTAATGGAGCAGGATGGGAAACAACATCGGAAAGACGTGCAGCTTGGGCTGCATGGTGGCGTGATTGTTCCCTGTGTCTCCAGAGGTGAGTCGTTTCCCTTCTGTGCAGTGTTTCCGCCAGGCTTTTGATGTCGTTGGTACCACCCCGGAAAAGGTGCCAGATAGGTGTGTCATATTACTGTGGGTGGAACATTGTCTTCCGCCTGGCTGTTGGCAGTTACCGCCATGGTGCCTGTTGATTCCGCACTGTTACCGCTGGCCTGTTGGCGGTATTAACGCCACTTTATCACCGACCGCCAGGGTTGTAATGAGGGCCTAAGTTCTATATGTCTTTTGTAAAGGTGACAGAGCTATTCTGAGTTTCAAATACATTGCATTAGGTTCAATCCCACCAAAGGCATGCATTCAAAGATATTTACAATCTTGTAGGTCATGTACACAATTGTGAACACACTATTGTTTTTTTAACCATGGCCCATTATTGTCCATGCTGCGTATTCCGTAGATGACCTTTGTGCATACTAAAGTATTATGGTTATGTATACTATATATTTGAAGCAACATGTACAATATTGAGAATATGGGTACACCAATGTAGTTCATAGTGTTTCACACAGTTGGAAGGTTGATTAACTTGCAATCATGTACAGACATGCCCCATAACTATTTGTATGTGCCGGTGTGTAAACGTTTTTTAATTGAGTAGGAACATTGTTTGGTATAGCACACAGGTAATGCTATATATTTACAATGGTGTGTTAGTTATTCTTATATTGTTACAACTGTGAGCCCATATTATATGATAAGTAGTTGCTGCTTTACTCTTGTTTTTCCTAAGGTGACAGGGGAAGTTAGCAAATAGATCACTGACCTTTTGCACTTCAGGCAAGCCAACTTCTGAGTGGCCTTGAGTGTGTTTGTACATATTTTTCATGCAAGGCAACATCCTTCTATGCAGTTACATGACATTTCATGCTGGTTGACATTCCTTGAGTGGATCATGGCTATTCACATGCATTAATTCAGTGTATCCCGTACATTGACATATTGAATGCAGCTAGAAAACAATGTGAATGCATTAAAACAGTGTGGATCACAGAGCCTGACATAGCATTGTGACTCATCTTTTTTAATCCTAGTTATTTTATCTGTCAACATGTGCTACAGTCTGTAGCATCCTTGGTAAGAGGACCAAGGATTTCTGCCTTATTTTTATTTAAAATTGTATCCATTTCTACTACCATGGAGTTTGCACCCCATAACACAGACACCCTTGCACTATGGTGCAAGAGTGCCTGTGTAGTTGCTAAACTACACATGGTGCCCCAGCACATGCATAGAGAAAGAATGCTCATATCTTTGCACATATGGTGGATGTGTCCTTTCTCACTCAGACGTAACACAGCATGGCAACTGTGTTTACTGGGCTGCATTGCACGAGAAAGTAGTAAATTTCACACCTAGTGTGGTTCAGAATTGGCTGATTGGCTTCAATACATTCACTATGTGTACATTTCCACCTTATTTATGATATAATTTGATTTTTTCAACTGCATTTCTGACCTACATAGGAATAATTAGATGTGAAATTTGACATACTAATCAGTAGCCCGTTTCCATGTGTCCCATTCTCGAAACACTCATTGATTGGCCTGTGCCTAAATATATAGGCATCAAGGGCACTTTCTGGGTACTTCGCTAGAGCATTGGTAAAGAGTTTATTATGGTCCACAATTGCCTACACATTGATGGAGTAATTGTGTTTCCAATTATAGAAAATATGTGCAGTAGGAGCAGGTGGCAGCAACTGCATGTGAGTGCAATCAATTGTACCAACCACTTGAGGGAATCCTGCAATGTCATGAAAACCTTCCTTGGTGGTTAATTGTTGTTGGCTGGGTTTAAAAAAACAGGTACCACGGTCTAGGCTTGAGGATGGCATTCTACACATATGTCAGAAATGAGGAAAAGGCACCCTATCAGCCAACATAGCAGAGAAAGACCCAGAGCCCAACATGTGCTGTACTGCCATCAATTTCACATACAGTGGGATGGGTCCATCCTGTTGCTGGTTGAAGTCTTGAGGAAATCTTCGCCAACAACTCGAGGGAACTCACCTTTTTCCAGTGGTATAGCTGACTCACTTCCTTCTCTTTGAGATAAATGAGGGTGATCCTTTGATGGAATATGTGCTCTTTCCTCCTTCACTGTCGCTATTGTCATCTCACACCAACTCCCAGTTGCAGAATAACAACCTCCATGGAGTAGCTGAGCTTGTCAGGGAGTTTTGGGTTGGAGATCTTTTTATATTGATGCCCTTGAATTGTTGCATGAGCCCGGGTTGGAAACACATAGCATTCTGACACATTTCTATCATTACATTTCACTGCATGACAATGTGTTGTGCAGTGAGATGTTGATAAATTCCACTGTGTTCATTTTACATTGGATTTTGCAGAGAAACACTTACCTTGCATACATTCATTCTGTCATCACACAGACCAACGCAGCGCAGCACTTGCACCATGCAAGCTCCTAAAAGCGAAGCAGGAAGGCACCTGCTATACTTGATAAATTTGACTTAAGCCCTTGTGCTGTCTTTCGTCGCCCTGTATGAGGCAAGGGCAACACAAGGGCTTGACAAATCTGGGCCAGAATACATAATATACATCCTTGAGCCAGTTTTACATATTCTTAACACTTCTATCCTGTCTGATATGCCAATGATCCGACACAGCAGTGCAACCCATTTAGTCTTAGGTCTAAAAGATGCAGCACAAAAACAAAGATGCTCCTTTGATTCTTCTGCCTTGGGAATAAATTGCATTATTTGGGCTTCACTGCATAGGAAGATCAAGTAAATGTAAATCTGGCTATTGGGAGAACACTATGCTAAACTTCAGATACAAGGATCTTAAAAGTGGTGGGTTAATGTGATCTAAAGATTCCTTGCATTTAAAAACAACTTTATCATGCAAAACGCATGTGATAATGTGACCAGCAGTACAGAAGATTGCTTCTTCTCCAAAAATAGTTCCTATAACTGGTCTTAACCCTGCCAACTGCAGTTAAACAGATAAAAGATTGATTATACCAGCAGTCACTCAGGCCAAGTTCTAATAGGGACGTTCTTGATATAACTCATCCAAATGATCTATGATGATCAAAGTAATAATTTCATGAACTGCATTCCTAAATGGACTTAGCCTGTCAATACTCCAAATATGAATCCAATATATTATAGCCCTCAACTTGGTGAGCTCTACAATGGGCTTTAATGTGAGATCTATTCTTAAAAGGAGCAGAGGAGTAGTCTGGCAAAAATTCTTTAAAGGACTTATAAATGTATTCTCTTCATCCCTAGGTTTGTGACAACGCAGTGGCCCTAAAGTTCAGCGCCACAGAGAGCAGCAATGATTACTTGGTCTCCGTAAATTTTGATTGCAGAGGATATAGGGTATGAAGAAATACAATTAGCAAACCTAAGAATGGCTGAGGCCCTGTTCTTTATAAGGAGGGTGCTTTTTGTAATTTGTGACATCCTTGAGTTAGAGACAGTTAACCCTAATTACCTAACAATCAAATCCAGTGATATTGTCACTGTGATGCTACCCAAATGAATGCCCTCCTGAAGTTTTTCTGATGATTAAAACACATAAATGTGGTCTTCTGGCCATTTACATCCAGCCCATACAGTCTCACAAAAAATAGAGAAGCTATGGAGCAGAGTTTGAAGTCCTTTTGGAAATTTAGAAATAAGCAAAATATCATCAGCTAAAAGTAGGGCCAGAATCCTCTCCCCAGCTAGTCTTGGGGCATCATTTTTGCAACTAAACAAAAAGTCAACCAGCTATGGATAAGCAGAAGAAATAAAGGGGGAGCTAACCCAATCAGTCCTGGCAAACACCTTTGTCGACCCTGAATTTGCATGTAACTTCACCCTTTCTGCCTCATCTGACCTGAGCAAAATTATTTTCATGGAGGCATATTATAACTTTTAAAAGGTTGGGTGGAACTCCCAACTCAAGAAGTAACCTCCCACATCATCCTTCTTGGAACCAGATAAAATGTGGCTCTGAGATTGACAAAGGCAATGTAAAGGTTCCCACCACCAATGTCTATCATTCTCCATCTGATCATAAGGACTCTAAAGACCTGATCAACAGTTCCTGTTTTCTCCCTAAAACCTGCCTGATGATGGCTTGGAATATAATTTTCCTTAATCCAGTCCCTTGAATAATGTAGTATTTGTTTGGATTTTTTTTTAATATTATCCAATAGACTAATGGGGCAATAATTTCCTGGCAAGTTCCTACAACCCTTCTTGAAAATAGGGGCAATCTCAGCTCCATTCAATGAGGAGGGAGTTGGAGCACCGGCAGCTATGGTGTTAGAAATAAGATTTATATAATGCACCCAGATTTTGGGTTCCAACTAGAACATGTCCTCAGGGACCCTATCCAAACCTGGACCCTCAACCTGCTTCTGGGAAATAACTACCTTCTCTGTGTCTCACAAAGAGAAGGTAATAGTGTGTGATGGCAACTTGTTTAAAAATATTATGTTTGTTATTTAGGGGATGTTGTAATTGAGACAGCGTTGCACTGGCTTTAAGAGTTTCAAAATTATTCATCCAGTCATTGGGCTGGGTGTGGGTCTGTGGTCTCATGGCAATGTTGTGGCTGCCGTAGCTCACTATGGGCCAGATGTAGCAACGTTTTGTGAGTCGCAAATGGCCCGATTCGCTATTTGCGACCTCGCAAAATCTGAAATGGGGTGCAAAAATCCAATTTCCGAAATGCAAATAGCGATGCGACACAGCACTGGCTCGCAAAAATTGTGACCTGATTTTGTGACCCACAAATAGGAAGTCGCAAATTGCGAGTCGCAAACCATATGCAAATGCCTGTCGCAAATTTCGACTAGTCGCAAAAAGCCCATTTTGCACATCCAGATTACCACTGATTCAGAGCAGGTGGTAACCAGAACCAAAGTATAAAAGGAGACCCTGAAGGCATCTGGGTGCCTCAAAATGGCTGAACTGTACGTGATAGCATGGAGGAGGAAAGTCCAGGCAGTCCAGCAGAGGAGGAGGAGGCAGAGACAGGAGAGGATATACCGAATCAGGCAGACACTATTTCAACAAACTGAGGAGGAGATATATGACAAATATAGACTGAGAAGTGCTGTAATCTTAGAATTAATTGAACTACTGAATCCTCAGCTTGAATGACAGACAATGCGCAGCAGCGCCATCCCTACATATGTGCAAGTGCTATGCTCACTGCACCTCTTGGCCTCGGGTAGCTATCAGGGGGTGATTGCTGTGGCAGGTGGGGTATCCCAAAGTGCACTCTCACGATTCTTCAGATGTTTCCTAGATGCCATACTCACACACATGTCCAGATATATATACCTACCCAGGAATGAGGCAGAAATTAACAGCACCAAGTTGGACTTCTACAGAATTGCCAACTTCCCCCATGTAATAGGGTGTGTGGACGGGACACATATACAAATTTGCCCTCCTGCAAATCTGGAATATGTGTTCCGCAATAGGAAATGTACCCACTCACTAAACATCCTGGTGGTATGTGACGCCCATAATGTCATTACTGACATTGTAGCTAAATATCCAGGGAGTACACATGATTCATACATATTCAGGCACAGTGAGATACACCAACGCCTAGAACGTGGTTAGTTTGGAGACGGATATCTATTAGGTATTGCTGACTACACCCTGAAGCCATATATACAGGTCACTGTGTAACCCTATGATGCTCTGCTAAATTTTCCTTTTTTGTCAAACAGGTGACAGTGCATATGCCCTGAGACCATGGATACTCACCCCGTACCTAACACCTGGCAATCAGAACGAGTGGCGAAATAACAGTGCACATCGGTAGACCAGAACAGTAGTGGAGAGGACCTTTGGCTTGTTAAAGGCAAGATTCAGATGCCTCCACAAAAGTGGAGATGCACTCCAGTATGCCCCAGAAACAGCATGCAAGATAGTGGCTGCCTGTGCCATCCTACACAACACTACCACCAGACGTGGGCTACATCTCACCCCTGAAGACACAGTCACGGAGGATGAGGAGCAAGAGCCACCGCACTGACAGCCTGGGGATAGAAGCATTGCAAATGAGGGCAGACAGACACGGAACCACATTGCAACCCAATACTTTGGCAGGTACGTGGCAACCGTGACCACACTCACTAATGTCAGACACACATAGCCCAGTTATGTAGTGAAACAAACAAAACCTTTTTATTTCTGAACTATGAAACATATAGAATTGTGCTGTATGCCACAGTCTTGAATTGTCAATTGTCATTTAAGACACATTAAATGCATGTGCCTTATTCAGAGTACAGTTTGGTGCCTCACACCCTCCTCCTACTGCGGCCACCATGGCTCATTCCTGGTGAGTCCCCTGACCCCTGCCGTGCACTGCTACTCCGCAGCACACAGGAATCACTGGCAGACACACTGCTTATGGTCGACCCCTCCTCGCTGTCCTGCGGGGTATCCCCTGTGCCCCTTGCAGCCTGCCTGCTCTCCATTAGGTCTACCGCAGGGCTGATGCGGCCAAGTCCCCGTGCCACATCCCCTGCGAAATGCCCAAGTTCAACCTGCAGGCTGACTGTACGCCTTGACAGGCATGTGGTATTAGTAGCAAGGCGCCCAATGGATGCTGCCAGTCTGTCAAACCGGGCGGCAGTGTTGCGCTCCCTGCGCCTTGCCTGTGCCTTGTCTGCCACAAGTTCAGTGACCAAATGTTCAATGGCCTGTGTCAAGTTCCCCAGATGTTGGTTAATGTGTTGGAACTGACTGTCCACATTAGCCATCCATTGGGTCATTGTGGTCTGCAGTCTATTCAGGTTTCTGTTTATTGACCGCCATTGTTTGTTTTGCAGGCGCTGACCCTGGATCAGTGATGCCTCCAGTCCTGCAAACTCTACGTCTGCTACATCATCCCGGGGCACAGACTGCACTCTGCACCGGCGTCTGCGCACTGCTCCAGCTGCTGGCTCTGTGTGCCTCACTGTGGGGCTGGGCCCTGGTGCTACCCCTGCTGCCTCCATGTCCTGCATAGGGTCTTCCATGGACTCTGGTGGTGTTCTGCTGGGCCCTGCTGTGTCACTGGCAGCCTTGTGCTGTGGGTCTGGCCCATGTTCCTCTCCCTGCCTTTGTTCGCTGCTGGGGGTGTCTTGTGGGAGACCTGTGGGACATAGGGGATACACTGACAGTCTCTCACATCTGGTTTTTGACTCATAATAAACATTTGCCTATATTTGAACCATTGTGCTACATTGCCCATAATGCACTATTCTAGAGGTTGCTAGACTGGAATGGAGCTAGTCTGGTGTTGCCTGCTGCTGTGTGCTGGGATTGTGTGTATACTGCATTTGTGGGTGTCAAAGCATATCTCATGATACTCACTTTTTGATGTCCCAGGCGCTGAACTGTCCAATTCTCCCATGCCCAGTACGGCCTCTGGCTCCAGTGTCTGCTCCACCATGCTTTCCAGGGCTGTGGGTGGTGGTACGGTGGATGGACCTCCTCTGGTGCCCCTCATCTCCCTCATGCGCTCCACAACCCTCTCCTTGGTCCTGGAGCGCAGGTCATACCACATTTTGCGGATTTCCTCTAGGGTACGGTGGCTTACCCCAATGGCATTGATTTTTTCTTGTATTTGTTGCCATAGTCTTTTCTTCTGAGTGTCAGGGACACTCATTGCTGCCTTTCCGAAGAGTTCGTCATGGTGCAGGCAGCACTCTTTTGTAAGGACCTCCAACTCCTTGTCTGAGAATTTCATTTTTCTCCTTCTGCCAGCACTGCCTGTCTCCTCCATGGTTGCTGCAGCTCCTCTCCCCTGGGTGTGGCTCAGCAGTTTGGGATGGGTGTGGTCCTCCCTCCTCCCAGTTCTATTTGGTGACTTCCTGGTTCTGATGTCATCACCATGAGCCAGGAAGTGGGTTTCCCAACTGTTATGTTGCACCTGCAGGCAATTTGCGAGGCAGTCGCAATTTGCGACATCGGACCACACCCTTCGCGCAGATTGCGAACTCGCTTTTAGCAAGGTGTCAAATTGCGACATCGCTAAAAACGGAGGTCGCAAAATTCGGTGCGACACCTCTGCGATTCACAATTTGGTATCGCAAATCCTTCTTGCCTTTGGTTTTGCGAGTCGGAAATAGCGATTCGCATGCAGTTGCTACTTCCGATTCGCAAAATTTTACCTACCTACATCTGGCCATATCTGTAGAAAACTCTTGAAATAATAATTCTTGGCTGCCTTTAATAAATCTTCCCACCTTCCCTTTTCCCTCACTCTTTTTGCTGAGTGCTGCATTGATGTATAGATTGCCCTAGCTTCCACGATCATGGCCCTATCTCCCTTTTTAATTGCCAATAAAAGGGCATTTTTTGTAAAAATTATTTTATTAGTACATAAAGGAAAAACAAACATTACAGCAAATACCGTAATAGTTGCACAGCATATCATCAAAGGCTGCTGCAATGTCTAATAAACATACAAAGAATTTCATATTAGCAAGACAATACGAGCTTCTTCCACCCCACCTGATCACCTCACTGAGTGTACCCAAAATGTGCAATGTTAACAGGCTTGGCTACTAACCAGGACTGTGAAGTCATAGAACATAAGCCTAATGGTGTGACCAACATCAGTCCTGATCAGATTTTGTTCCCTCATTTACAGTTTAGAGTTCTGAGGTCTTTGAGCATAGCAAATTACACTCTTTAAGGGGGCTCCATATATTTTTTGGCCTGGAGACAGAGGCAAAATTTAGGAATGCAGTTTCAACTGTTCATTTAAGTAAGTTGAATTTGGTGCTACTGCTTGAGTTTGGGGGGGCTCCTCCGCTGCCCCATCTGCACGCCACTTACCTTGTGGCCAACAATAAGGCAAGTGCTTGGAATTTCCTGTGCGCAGTTTTAATAATTTTAATCCAGCCCAATAATGCCATGGTGGCTCTGTCTGATATGGGACGCTCCACCTTTGTGGTAAAAGCAAATACCACCTCTATCTAAAGACAAATCTGACCACAGCACACAGAGATATGAAACAGTAATATAATACACAGTAATTTAGAAGTATGAAGGCTTCTCTGGAATGACAATGTTAGGGCCTCCCAAACAATTCTTGGTTGCTTGCCTGCCCATGTTAGCCTAACGGTTTGTGTTTTGCATTAGTAAGGGCTAGAGTTATATTAATAAACACAGAAATGTAGGGAGAATCTCCATTTTAGTAAGACTAATAAAACCAGCTAGCGAGAGAGGGAGTGCGAGCCATCTTATTTAATCCGTTATCTTAGTAATGGCCATCCCGTAATTCTCCTGCAGAACTATCTCCTTGTCTCTGTGTATCCATATGTCCAGGTATGTCAATGAGCCTTCACATCATTTTAAAGGAAACTCTTGAGTGAAATGTGTAACATTATTTGTGAGTGGAAAACTCTGTAATTTACTCCAGTTTATGGACACTCCAGAGTGGTTACCAAATTTGATAAACTCACATAGTTGTTTTGAGACAGGCACCTGGGTCTCTGATATTTAGCGTCATAACATCAGCATCCATAGATATAACAATATGCCACATAGTATACCACACAGCATGGTGTGAGTAATATTGTTTACGTTTGGCTGTGAGGGACTCCATTGACAGTGGAAAAGGGAAGGGGAGAGTGAGAAACCCTGCCTCGTTTCTCAGACTACATTAAAGAGCTGGTACAAAGCCCCATTTTACACGTATTTTTGCAATCTGGGGTATGTATAGCAAGCGTATCCAGTCCAGGAAGCAGTAAGGAATCCTCATTCTTGTTAGAATTTAAAATAAGTACCCACAGTTTAAGGAGTGAAATGCTTTAGAGGCATCCAAAAAACACGACCACCGCATCTAGGTAAGGGTCGATGTCTTGAAGTATAGCTAATAGGTTATGCAAATTATTTGTTGTGGATTGCCCAGTGACAACTCCTGAATGGTCAGGCAAAGGAAGGGTGGCTAGAAGTAGTACCAGCCTATTTGCAATTAACTTGGCCAGTACCTTGACATCACAGTTCAATATGGAGAGTGGGTAGTATGAATCACACCTGTGTGCTGGTTTGTCCGACTTCAAAAGTTTCACTATCACAGCCTCTCGCATAGAAGGGGGGGGGGGGGGGTTTGCGGTGCCTCACCTGCTCTAGCACTGCCATTAAATGAGTGGCTATTATGCTTGCCTAGCTCTTGTAAAATTTAACTGCCAACCCATCCGATCCAAGTAGCCTGCCCTATATGGAGCTTGCCCAGCACCCCCAATATCTCCTTCACAGTAAAGGGCTGCTCCAGGAATAAGCGAAGAGTGTTGCTTAGCCATCCTAAAGCTGTGGTTGCTAAGTAGCTCTGAAGGAGTGTATGGGACTGTTGTTTGGTACCAGAGCATGCCATGTGAAATTAGGCTGCAAAGACACTTAGGGCCTGATTTAGAACTCAGCGGATAGATTACTCCGTCACAACGACGAAGGTTGGCCCGTCTGCCGAAATCTAAATCCCATTATATGCTATGGAATTTAGATTTCAGTGGACGGGATATCCGTCACCTTTGTGAGGGAGTTACCCATCCGCTGAGTTCTAAATCAGGCCCTTAGTATATGACCCGGTTCTTGTTGCATCTAACCCTGTGCATCTTCTTTTTCCTTCACAGTAGCAGCTGGACTGTGTCGTTTATTCATGGCTGCCAGAGATCTACCTTCCCTTTCCCCTTCTCCAAATTCGCTTGCTGTTGTGTACTTGCCTATATACTGACTCTCGGTTTCTGCCTCCTCACTATATTCATATAGATTTAACCTGATTTAGGCAAGGGTTTGGTGATTATATCCCTGAGCCAGAATGGCCTCCAAAGTTTTGAGTTCTACCTCAGCTTCTCTCTGATTGCCTTCAAGATTCCATTGCTTTTTGCTATACATGTATCTCATATAGTGGCCTTAAAGGCCTCCCACAAGGTGGCCAGAGAGTCGACCGAGTCTTTGTTAAGCTCACGTATACCATTCCAGAGGTGAAAACTGTGTAAAGCAAAGTCTCCAGGTGCAGCCTCCAATGAAAGCCTCAACCAGTCGTGTGGAGCAGCGATAAAGAGAGTAACACCAGAAAGTGACCAAATAGAGTTCAGGCTAAGTAAGTAATATCCTGCACCCATGGACCCACATCTGTTGGGATCAGCCAGTAGTCCAGCCGGGACCAGACCCCATACACGCAAGAGTAACATGTTCCCTCTTTAAGTGTTGGGCATCTCTCGCTCCATATGGCCAGGATGCTATGATCAGCCATTATATTGTTTACATGGATAGCTGCTGCCGATCTACTGTGGAGAGTTATGTGTGATGTCCTACCGCATCTTTCAACTTGCAGTAAAATTTAATTCCTAGATCAGGGAGTGCGGGTCTGAGGACAATACACCCTCCAACAATCTTTTGAAAAAAGCAGGATCATCAATCTTCAGCATGTAGCAATTTGGTATAGTATGTTTTGTCAGTCCAAAATAGCAGCAAACTTCTACACACCGGCCCTGTTGGCCACACATTGAGCCTAGTGGTGTGAAGGGTGTATCTCATTTTATAACAATGGCTACCCCACAGGCATAGGAGGAACAGGAAGAGGTCACACATTGAGCCACCCATTCTTTGGCTAGGTAACTTTCTGTATGTTACATAAGGTGTACCTCTTGTAGCAGTAATCCCATGCCAGTCCAGGTATGCCAAATGATGCCTGGCCTTGAGAGGGTGGTTTAATCATTGCACATTCCATGTAACACAGTACAGTTGATCAGGTTGTGGGCCTCTATTGGAGTGCATCATGCTGAAATAAAGAAAGCTGCACTATACCCTGGGAATATCTTGATTGCATTAATCTATTTTTCACCATAAACAGTAGAAAACGTACGCCACCAGCCGAGCGTATAATAGTTGTAAATTACAACTATTAAGGGAATGGTTTCCATCCCTCCCACACCTATGGCCCAATCACATCAGGAATAAGTCCCCACTTGTTTGCTACAGCAACCCCATAACGCATAACAATAACGACCAACAAGGATCTAACTCAGCAATAAGGCAGTAGAATCAACCACTGTGGACTGCCAATAGAGCCAGTAGTACAACTTCAACCAATAAGTCGAGGGTGTCTGAGGAACAGTGTACTTTACATAAATCCATAGTTTTTGATGGTTCAGGGATGCAGGGCCTTCGCTCCCCTCCACTCCAAGCACAAGCTGATGGTGCTCAACTTCTGCCTGTGACAAAAGTCCATCAAAGCCTCATATGTCCCTCTCTATTATTCATACAGCTAATCTGAATCCTCTCATTGCGAGGGGGAATACATGCAGAACAGCAACCTGTGAACTTTCTCCACAATTAAAAGGTGAGAGAATGTATTCTCCCCGAACAGTGTTCGCAATATGCGTTTAACATACTCCTCCATCCTGGCACGTTTCTGGATTTAGGAATTTAGGAACTCCTGGTCTCTGTATGTTATTTCATCAAGACCATACCTAAAGATCTTCAAGTTTCACTGCTATGTTTTGCAGCGCTTTCTCCATGTCATATATGGTCTCCCACTTGGTAGCAAGACTGTCCTCCGCAATGAAGATGCATTGTTGTGCCTCAGCAATTCTATTGTCATTACACTGTAACTTGCCTGGCAGCATGTCCATGCACACACTCGAGGTATCCATTTTGGTGTCTATCAAGACCATTATTTCCTGCATGGATCATAGGAGCACTTTCATGTTGTCATTGTAATCTTCGGCATCTGTGTGGGGGGATGTAGTGTGCCTGATCTTTCGATCCTCCATGGAAGCTTGCAATCTTTACTGGGGTTCAAAATGCGGCTTTGGCTGCTTTTCATCTACCTTCCCCACACTTGGACTGCACCCCTGGGTGGATTATGTAGTGGCAGGTAAATTAGCAGCAGCAGAGCAGTCCAGTCTAACCCAGAGAGGAAGGCAGATTTCAACAGCCCCTTCTACGGTGCTGTAGGGTGCTCAGTTCCTAATAGAGATGGTCCTGCCACACCCCTTGTGTGTCATCTGGTTGGGGGCACACAAGCAGACCAACCCTTAGCCCCATCGAGGCCTATTGTGCTTCGGGAGGTGCTCTCCAGTCTTTCAGGCTGAACCCCAAGCCCAGCATGTGTGCAGCTGTGGCTCCACCAGGATCACCCAGACCACATCAGCGGTTCCTCTCCTCTTGAAGCAGCAGAAAGCACCCAGAGCAGCCCGAAGCATGCGTCAGCAGTGCTGCTTGGTCAGGCCCACACTGCCACTGCACCACAGCCACATACCCAACCGGGCCAGGCGGCCTTGCCATCAAAGCCCCTGATCACAGACCTCAGTCGCACACTCACCAGGCCTCAGGTAGGTCTCCCATTGGCACGCTGTCTTCCCCACACTCCACCTCACGTGTGCGTGTGGGGCCCCAGGCACAGCCCCTAGTCATTGCAGCCCAGTCATAACAACATCCATATGCCGAGCACTCCTAGACCTGAGCCCTGCCAGGCACCTCTTCCCGCACCCCGAGGATTGCTGCTCCCTCGGGGGGCTCAGGCAGCCCTCAAGCAGCTCTGGCAGCCGCACAGGTGGGGGAGCCATACCCCGCTGATCAGTAATTATTTAGAGCATGTGTAATGGCAGATTGTGTTGGAATGTGCCTCTGTCAGCCACAACCTAAACAAGGTACGGTCATCTTGCACTCCGGCTCTTTGCCACCCACCACAAAAGGGCATATTTAGCAGCTCTAAAAATCGCAGTGAACCATTCCTGAAGCTTAAGGGCTCTGGATTCTGGTTTGTATTCTTTTCAGAGTTCGACATGAGTTTGCAGAACTAAATTGGACTCATTGAGGATCTCTATCACACGACTTAAAGCAGTACCTAGAGTATCATAAATCTCTGAACTAATATCCATAGAATTAGCAATAGCTTTCTGACAGTCCTGGGTTTTTACTAAATGTCAAGGTATACATAATATTAGAGAAGATTGATGCCTGATCATCAAACAGTATTCTATGCATTTGCAGAGGTAGTAGATAGTGGTCACTCTCTTCTCTTTGTACAACATGTATTTTATTAACTTTACATGTACTGACAGTAAAAACCATGCATACTCTTTTTTTTACTGTGGAAAGGCTAGTAGCCATACTGGCGATTACAGGGTTATAAACTGACAACTTAGCAGTGCTAAGTTCCAAATGAGCTACTAAATATGGCACTTCAAGGTATCAAAGGAATCACTGCATTAAACCCGACCTCATGCTCATGTCATATTTAATGGAACTTTGGCACAAATAGCAACTTTAGAAAGCTGCCCCTTTGTTGCCCACAGTTTCCTGTGACCATTTACAGTAGAACACAGATTGCTGTCTTCAAGACAGCCTTCTGTCCTTCTGGGCAAAGGTGTGAATCAGACTCAGAAAGGAACAAAAAGGGTGTTCAACTGGAAGAGGTAATTAAGCCTCCAGGTAGCCACACCTCTGGGGTGGGCTAGGGAGCTTCACACATCAAGAGAAGGATTCAACCATGTTGAGAGTGGGCATAATGATGCATTCTGGGCTAGCTAGATGGCACATTAGATTGTGTTATAATAGTTATCACTAAGCAGGAGGGACCTCATAGTCCATTGTGTAGTAGTCCCCACATCCCAAGGACAAAAAACAGGCATGAAAGCGGCATCCCTGGTGCTAAATCCTCAGATCACATTTGACCTGGAGAGCAGATGAAAGAAAGACTGCGCTGCTGTTCCCTGGACCCAGCAAAGAGAGGCTTCATTAAAGGAAGTGCACCCGTTGCTCCTTGGGCTAGCAAAGAGAGGACTGTGCCTGTGGTTCCCTGCTTGGGGAAAAGTGATCCCTGAGACAGAGAACAGAGAAGGTGACACCAAGAGTCAGCTGGCTGACTTCCTGTTACAGTTAGAGGGCCATAAAAGCTGAACAAGCCTGCCTTGGAGAGTTGGTAGCCATACACCCCTGAAAGCCACGTAGGGCCACTGACCACCAAAGTGAGGCATGGGGAACAGTTGCTCCAAGCCTGCTTGGCCTGGGAAATTTATTGGAGTGCAGTTTGGTCCCTCAGTGCGAATTTATTGCAAGGGAACCGCTGGTTTGTCTGTAACCGTAGGCCAGTAGACTAGTGACAACTGTTTTTTTTTTTTACTGAACTTCACCAGAAGTTCAAGGAACATTGACTTCAGAGGCCAAAATCATCCCACCGTGCTTGTTGCCTGAGCGGTGGCCACATGAAGAACCCTGACTCCAGCTCAGCATCCTTGAGCTTTTTCAGCATCGTGTGTCCCTTGCATCAGAACCACTCCATTAATTCCTATGGTGGTTTGCCCACAGGGCCGTGAACTGGACTGGGGACTGCCTTCCTTGTGAGGTAACTGTTCTGTTGGAACTTATTCATTCCTGTGACTAGGTCCCTGTCAGAATTGTTCATCACAAGTATTCCCTTATCACTATTTTTAGGTTACATGTTATGGCTAACACTTAACCGCGAGTCGCGACAGATTACAGTGATTTTTTGCATAAAGGGAAAAGCTTTGATTTATGTTTCCTTTAAAAATTCATGTCCCTAGAACCCTCTGGAGGATCTTTGTCATCGAGGTGTCTATTTAGAAATAAAAATACAACCTACATGCATAAAGAGGTTTCTGATTTTTATTGTGTTGCATTTCTATATTATTTTTAGCTTTTGTACTTCTTCATGATTTACACGTGTTCCTTTGATAACTCCTGACTGCTTCGAGCCACAGCTACCGAGGCCTGAGAAAAAGTTGTACAAATTAATCTGACTGGACCTGATATGGAATTGTGACTTTATTACACAGTGAAGTGGCACAATTACACCATATAATAGCCATTGTTCCTCACAATGACTTTTACAACTAGTTTATTAGCATACTGAATGATCCTTAAGTGCTTCCGGGATTTGAATGAATGACTGAAACAAGTGTATATTCTGTGGTGGTTGACCAGTATGTTGCAGACCACATTTTCTTTTTTTGGAAAATGTCTGCAAAATTAGGTTGATGTAATATGCTAAACACAGGACTTCTAAATATCCACCATCAGCCATGGCTTTGACCACATTACTGCCATTGTCAGTGGCTACAAATCCAATTGCAAGACCTCTAGGTTTAAGCCATTCACCTTAAACTTCTCCAATATGTTGGCAGCTGTATGCCATTTCTCCAGGGTGAACACTGCAACTGTTGCACACCACTGAATGTCCAGAAAAGCATCCTTAAAAGTGAGACTAGCAGCTAGACTTTGCTTAAGTCCCTGGAAAGTGATGGAGAGTGCATGATGCAGTTCTGATTTCTTGCTTGACAACTGGTCCACATGTCCATTGTGAGGGGTATGAACTGAACAGCGCTCTACTTCATAGCGTTGCCAACCAAGTGGAGCACTTCATGTTGCAATGCTGGCACAGACTCTGTGACAAAATAGGTGCAGCTGGGAACCTTCTGTTTTGGGCAGACGGCCTCCACAATTTCCAGAATGCCCACCCCTACCACAAAAGAAAAAGTGAGGAGGTCAAGCAATAACATTTTAGCCAGGTTCCTGTTGTAGAAATTGGCTTTTTTGTGGTTCAAGTGGTACAGCGAATACTGGATAATCATATCCTCAATAGTAGCACCTGCACAAAAAATCATCTCGTACCATTGGATGGAAAGGATTGCACAGACGTTTTGTACTCAATGCGTCTGGGCCAACACATGCAGCTGCCCTTTGCCCCCTCCCAACATTAAAGTAGCAAAGCCAAAAATAAAATTTACATTAATCTAAAACAATTCTCATCCACAATATTAACTATTTCATAGATGCACAAATGTAGAAAAAAAACATAGTAGTTAAGAGTCCCCCGACCCTAGCCGCCAAAAGAAACATGCAAACAAAAAAATAACATGCATTTTACATTTCATCCAAGGTCATCGATCAAAACACTCTAAATGTTGTTTAAAACAAATGGCAAGGCAGTGGGGATAATGTGAAAAATACATCAAAAATACACCCAAGGGCAGGTGCCGGGCAGAGTAGGCCACATACAGTAAAACAACATCAGAGTAAAATTATGTATCAGTGCAAAATTCAAAAACCCACATAACAAAATTGAGAAAAAGTATATTTAACCCTAGGCTTCTGCCATCAAAGAAGTACACACATGTTCTCTTAAAAAAAGTTAATCCCACACTCCAGTCCAAACTTCAGGCCATCCACCAACAAAATACAAAAAGAAAAAAACAGAACGAAAAATACTGGTGCATACCCTCCCTCAAACAACAAGGTTTTTCCAAAGTGCTACTTTGAACTTATTTGATTCTCCCAAAAATCCAAAGTGACCAATGGCTGGCCAAATCAGAGAGAGGAGTCTTCAGGATTGGCAGAAGAAGGTGCCAATGTATGTACAGTAGCTTCTGAGTTTCTATTGCAAGAAAAAAAAAAAAACTTGCATTTTTGTACAAATACCCAAACTGTTTATTGAGATAAAATATGAACTTGAATATGCATTTCTAGTTGGTTTCCTAGCTGCATGAGTAAAGAAATCTACCCAAAATGCTGACAAACAACCAGCCATGTTAAAGAACAGCCACCCTGATTCAAAATGATCACTGAATGTTTCGATTAAGTTCACTAAAGAAGACACCTGCCAGCATTCATGCTACCATATTGTTTCAATGCTTCTTGTGGTCTGATTTTCCCTGTATGGGACAATGGGTTTTGTGTCATGGCATTACGGTGGTAAAATTGGTATTGTCGCATCACAAGAATAACTCGAAATTACTGAATTACTCCGATTACTCCACCTTACTTGAAATTATGCCCAGGCCTACTCTTGTTTAGAGGGAAGGCCACACGAGTCCACCAAGTGTCACAGAAAGCTAAGAAAGTTTTATGAATTTTGTAGTCTTTCTTGTTTTTATATCACTGGGTGCACTTCAGTCCACCTGACAAGGAAGTTTTCTCTCTGTTATCATCATTGGACCTATATCACAACCCATCCATGGTTATTCGCATTACACCACCAAACCATGGGTCAACTCACCTGGCAAGGACTGTTTGGCACAACCTGCGGGGTCAGAGAAGCACACACTGGAGGTGAGCCAGCAACCACAGCAGTGACTGACAGGCACAATTCTCACAAAATTATTGTGCTGTGAGGGTGTAAGAAAAGTGACAGAGGTCAGACATAACCTTATTTCTCTGCAACGTTTTTTGTTTTTAAGTTTTGTTGCAGATAATTGCCGCAGTCAGAAGTGGGATGGCAGAAGGATGATTACTTAGTCCTCACGTTTCTTCAGGCGCCTGCAGCATTTATTTGTAGATTTTAACACAAGCCTGCACTATTTATGAATGATACAACGGCCAACATCTCTAAAACCAATAGATTGCGCCACTAGAAGGGGCTGTATCTAACTTGCCTTCTCTGAATATGAACAGATTGTTTTTTAAGTGTAGAAAATGATCGACATTTTGTGAGAGGTCCCCAGAAGTTGTTGACCGTGGGGGATCTGTAAAATTGTGGGACATGCCTGGGTGTAATATTCATGCCGAAGCCAAAGATGCACATTGGTTCTGGTGCCTTCACTGCACTGTTAATGAAAAAGTATAACTTGACGATGCCATTATACGTTGTAGAAGGGACATAAAAAATGTAATACATGACATTTGTAATGTGTGTCCTAAAGTATTGATATCAAGTGGTGCATCAAAATCATATTATTCAAGGTGCACTCACAAGCAGAAATGTAGAAATTATATGTATGTTATGATAATGACATCACTCGGCTGAAAATATAATACGTATGCATTTATATTCAATGTATTGGGATTACAGTATTGCAATTAAATATTATATAATCACAATTATTTGCCATTTAATATACTCATGAGGAGAAATGCATGTCTAACCATGTATTTGAACATGGAGGGAACTGTTTGTTAAGTTAACTTGAGTGAGGGCCTGAAATGTTTTCTATACTGGACCTTCAACATGGAGTTTTGCTTGTTTTGTATTTATTTATTTGCAGGTGCAGTTGCACAAGCATAGAGTTAATGAAAGGCATGTTGTGTATTTGAGATAAAAGGGTATGGGAGGGTATACTGGCAAGGACAAGGAGCGATAACAAACAGAAGAAAGAAGAACTTCTTTGTGAGCTCCTGGCCCGGTGAGGAACCCAAGGTTATCCTGATGTTTGGTTTGTAGAATGAAGTCTAAGGGGAGTTAAACATTCCAAACTGTGCACAGAAGATGGAAAACTACTGGTGATGATGACATGGATTGTCGAAGACTCTACAAGGCCTAAAGTAAAGTGGTGTTCAGTTACTTAGGTGAGGTAGGCCCTTTCTACCCTTTGACTAGAGTGGATTACCTTGAGACTTAGGGATGTAAAGATTTCTCTATTCTTACTTTGGCTGAGTGCTTTCATGCTACATACATCTCTCTTGCAGAACGCCTACTGAGACTTCTTTTATCCTGACACTGTTCACTATTATTCAAATCCTCGCATTCCCAGAGAATGCTTACTTTTTCCCCATAGCTTAGTTAGGATATTTAGATTTAATTCATTTTCACATGATTTTGGAGGAAGTTGGCCAGATGTTTTCTCAGTAACATGGAAAACACCCTTTAATAATGTACATACACTCACTACTCTGTTGGGCCACAACAGAAGTCAGGAGTACAAGGAAAGTTATGAGTGCATACTTCTGTCAGGAACCTTGTTTTTTAATAAGCCCCTGGGTGGGCCAGGTCCTGGGGACATGGAAAATAGAAGGAGGGGGTGCAGTAGGCCCCCCTCCAGGGCTTATATGTGCCCTGGGGGTCACCACCTTCCTGGGGCTTTGTACATATTGCATGCAGGGGTCCACACGGCCTACCCTGCCCAGGAGACCACCACCTCCCCAGGGCAAAATGCCTTAACTAATGTAGGGGGGTCATGTGGAACCCCTTGGGCCCTGGAGACCGCCACCTCCTTGGGGCTTCATTGTAATTGTGTGCGGGGGCCATGTGGCCCCCCACAGCCCTCTCTACTGCCTCCTCCCCGGAGCTTTACATAAATACAGTGTGGGGGATACGTGGGCCCCTGCAGCCCCGGAACCACCACCTCCCAAGGGCTAAAATAGAAGAAGGACGGGGTCTATTAAGGATCCCTCAGGGACCACCTCCTCTTCAGGGCAAATTCCTAGGTGGAGGGGGACTGCGCGGTCCCCTTGAGGAAATTCACCTGTTATAGTTAGAGTTATCTCAAGTAACTATAACTTGTGCCCTAAGGTAACTATAACTTGCGCCTCAGGACCGGGGAACTATACTGAAGGGGGTACATGGCCCCCACTCCCCAGGCTGCTTTTGGCCTTAGGGACCCCATCCCCTTGAGCCCAGCACCATAGATAAGGTGGGTGTCCTGGAGCCTAGCCAGGGTATGTACCATGTACTCATTGGGGCCACAGGGGGAGACCTAAGGCTCACGCAGCCCCAGCCATCCCCCCACATCCAGCGGGAGCCAGCAGTGGTACCACCCACAGGGAGAAGCTAATAATGATCCTCCCTGGCGGCGGGAGAAATATTTAGATCTGTTTCCCTGCCCATGTCACTGTGGGAGATTTTAAAATGCTACAGCCCAGCAAGCAGGCAGGGTAACGTCTATGTCCTGGGGGTGGACACCCTAGTACATACATGCTGAGCCGGCCCCGGGGTGGGATTCCTGGGGCCATATAATGGCTCAAGGAGGGGGGTGCCTGACCCCTCCCTTAAAAGAATCAGCCACGGGGTAGGCTCCCTGGGACCTTCTCAGGCTCAGGGAGGGGTGCTGCACAGCCCCCTCCCCATTTTCCAAAAT
This sequence comes from Pleurodeles waltl, assembly GCF_031143425.1. NCBI lineage: Eukaryota > Metazoa > Chordata > Amphibia > Caudata > Salamandridae > Pleurodeles > Pleurodeles waltl. The sequence continues at coordinate 665,844,512 of NC_090449.1, read as the reverse complement.
TTCGGCCCTGGAGATGGCTCCTTGGGGTCTTTAGAGGCTCAGGGAGGTGGACCAAGGAACCCCTCTTCCATAAAAATTAATGTTGGCCCCGGGGTGGGTTCCCTGCGGCCTCTTGAGGCATGGGGAGGAGGGCTGTGTTGAATCCTTCCCTACAAATAATTAGATCAGACCCGGGGATGGGCTCCTCATGGCCTCTAATGGCTCGAGAAGGGGGGCTGCATGTCCCCTCCCCCCATAAAATTGTTTCTGTCTCTGGGGTAGGCCACTAGGGGCTTATAATGAATAAATGCATCCCTGCCACCATTTTTTGTATCGCATGAGAGTCCCACAGGATTGCTGCATTATTTGCTGTTTTGTTCGCTTTTTTTGGCCCCTGGGCGAATTCCCATAGGGCCTAGGGAGCCAGTGTATCCCTGCTCTGCCCTCATATACCTTTTTTTTAATTTTTTTACAACTTCAGGACAGGGGACTTAGGCCCTCATTATGAACGTGGCGGTGTGGGCAGCCATGCCGCCAGTGGCGGGAAATCTCACCAGCTGGCATGGCGGCCAACACGCCACATAATGAAGCCATAGAGGGCCACCTTAGGCGGCCCTCACCCACTGTCAGGCTGCCCCCGTCAGGCAGCCTGCCGGTGGACGGCATCATTATCCGACAGGGCGGCGCTGCTGTCCTTCGGATAATGATCCCTTTGCCTCCAGCCTTTCCCTGGCGGGTTTCCCCGCCAGGGAAAGGCTGGCGGAAGGGGTGCACCGGGGCACCCTGTGGGCCCCTGCACTGCCCATGCACTTGGCATGGGCAGTGCAGGGGCCCCTGTGCAGTGCTCCATTGCGCAGGTCACTGCCCATTTACGGGCAGTGATCTGCGCGGCGGGTGTAGCTGCACCCACCGCACAGAGACATTGACGTGGCTCCATGTGGAGCTGCCGGCAATGTCCTGGCCAGACATTCCTCTGGGTTGGCAGGGTTCCGGGGGAGATGGCAGTCACTTGAGAGGCCACCAGCATGAACACGGCGGTGTAAACCGCTGTGTTCATGAGGGCATAAGTCTCCGCATCCTGTAATTACTGCCCTCAATAATTTTCTCATGTTGCTGGGAGCCAATCAGAGTGCTCACTCTCACAGGAGTCTGACTCCTCCAGGACTGAGATGGTCCAAGGGAAATAAAGCTCCCTGGGCCAATCAGGACCCTGTAGTTTTAAATAGGTGCTCCTGCAAGCCCAACTGCCAAAATATACAATTATTATACTTGATCCTTAATTTAACAAAAACATTGAATAGTTTTGCACCAAATCTCAAACAGTACAATCTGTGGACCAAGCTCTAACTTCCTGCTCAATTTGGTCTAATTCCGTTTAGCAGTTTTTGCTGTAGTCCTGCCTATAAAAGTCTATGGAAAATGCATGGAGAGTTTGCATTTTGGGATCTCCTTTTTTCTCGGTCCCCACTGGACGGATCACCCCGAAACTTGTCATGCACAAACAAGTCAAAAAGTAGCACCTTCTTGAAAGTCTTCATGGTGATTTGACAAACTGTGCCAAAGTTATTAGCAACAGGAAAAATGCTTTTCCCGTGGAAAAGCAATCCAACCTATAACTCCCTAGTGGTAAACGCCACTAAGTAATACATATATATGTGTGCGCCAATTTATGGTGGGATTGTACAAATGAATTGAGAGAAATTATTGCCTTAGCACTTTAGATTTAGTAAATTCACATTTTGTGTGATAAATTATTCAAGATGATGTGGTGTCAGTGGGAATCGAAAGATGGCTGCCATATAATAGACTGGCATGATAACAAATGTATATTTCCCCTTTCAGGGCATGATTAATTGCAGGATGCCAGAGATGTGATTATTTTTTATTTTTTGGTTTATGTAGATAAAAGAGGTGGAGACTTTGATTCTATATTCTTTTAGTTTTGAATGAACTGTTCAGGATCATTAATTTGCGAAGAATGTTAAGATGGCCACCACTTTGATCGTAAGTATAGCTTTACATGTGCATGTAGACTTCTTTTGATTCATCCCTGTCCAATGAATGCATTTTTAGTGGTTTTAAAATGAGTTCCATACCACTGAATTCCGTACATTGAGAAAGGCATCAGCCGAAACACGTTTGTGTTTTCTGTAAAAGTAAAGGATAATCTTCTTTCACCCCGTGAGTGCCCGTCAACTTTTGGCCAGTATTCAGTGTATGGATGTGAGTTCACCTTCATGAGATCTGGCACCCACCTGCGAGTATCAGCAAATTGGGGTGAAAATGATGTGGATATATAAGCTTACCTGACAAAGAACTATAGGTACTCAAGGGAAGATGCTTAAGAGGATGGAAGTTACTTGAATGTTCATGAGTGGGGTGAGTGAGTTCGAACTGAGTTTATGAGAAGGAACAGAATAACTGAAGGGGATAGTTTAGAATATTTATTGAGGAACAGTCCCTTAATCCGGTGCTCAGGTACATTGCACTAAGAAAAGGTGGCTTCCTCAGGACAGTGTGTGTGAGAATCTAATATAGAGTCACTCAGGTGATACTCCACACACATTGTGCAGTTATCATGCATTTAAGTCTTCCTTCATAAACAGTGTGTGATTTGGCCAAGAGGTTCAGTGATACTTACTTGCCTCAACCTAAGTTGCCCGAAGCCCAAAGTGACTTTTTCCTCCTCCCTTCAATTCTCTTTGCTCTGGATTCTACTCAAAAGTTGACAATTGTTGAGAGCCCAGATGTTTAATTAGGATAAAGTTACCTTTATTGCATATTCCAAACTCCTAGTCTGGCAGATTTCTCCCATTATCAGCACTGATCACCATTGGATAAAAATTCAAATCCCTGATTGCCTAGCGTTAGCCAAGATCTTTTGATTTTACTAAAATATATGCATTATAAATTTAAAAATAGGAGGCTTTAAGCAATCCCTCTTTATTCAGTAGCCTATTATTGTGTCATACACATCTTTTCTTTCACCCACTACAACATAAAGCATTAGGTGAGGGGGTGTGGCCAAGCTGATGACCAATATGGCTGCTCAGCTCTGAAGCTTCAATGTCAGATGCCCGAATCATCTAGTTTCAGCTTCTATCCGCACCCATCATCGGCCCTGAGATGCTGCCCTGCGCTGCCTGACTCTCCCTGCTGTGCCCTGTTAGTCAGATTGAGCGCCCTGGCTGCCTACTGGTGTCTGACACCTGATGCGGACTAATGTGGCTACCAGAGGTCCGTGGTCACAAGAGCTGTGGGGGAGCCTGGTAGCGGGGCTTTGGCACTGAGGATACAGATGCTATTGGGGACCCTGGCTTCAAGATTGCTGTGCAAACTGATGCTGGGGCTCCTTCTGCGCCCGGAGCCACCACCAATGCTCGGTTGCCTTGCATCACTTCCAGCTTGCCCTCTGCAGCAGCCGCATGGCGTACTCTATTTTGTGGCAGCCCTGCCGCCTGGTGACTGGAGCTGCACTGTGGGTGCTGCAGCCCCAGTGCTTCATGCAGTGTGAGGTGATGATTACGAACTCTGGCTCAGATAACCACCGCACTGTAAGCCTGATACTGTGCACTGCATGGAGCCCATCTACACCTTTACACCTGCGCATAAGGTGCTCCATTAAGCCTTGCTTCGCTTTTCCATGCCTTCCTCTGCCTGATTGTGGCAGTTCCTGCCCTGGTACTCCTCCAGGACCTTCATCCTTGTGCTGAATCTGGTCACCTCGAGTTGTCCTTGCACACCTTAGGACACATAAGTCGATCATAGCCCTGGCTGCCTGCAGATACACTAAAGGGCCCTGTGACTCCCTCCTGGCTTGCTTGGCTTGCTGGAAGGCTCCATTCCACACTTGCAGCTTTCTGTTTGCACCCTCCTCCATGTGCCACCAGAGCCATAGGCCGCACTGTCCCTAAACGGAAAAAACTAAGATTAACCCTTCTAATAGGCCCAGGAGACCCCTCTCCGGGTCGGACGATGCTGTCTTGCCTTCTACAGATGCTGGGGACTCACCCCTGCAGGCGGCCTCAGCAATTATCTCTGAACTTTGCTTTGGCTTCCAGTCAATAGATGCCCGATTGGACACATTGTACAGTCACCTTGAAATCATGAACGAACGCCTGGACCGCTAGCACGCTGGAATAGAACCTTGCACCATCATTGCATGCCTTTTAAACTTTAGAGACCAGCACACAGTGCTGGGCCTGGCCCATGAGCATGACCGCCTTCAATACCAGGGCTTATTTCCGGATTTTATTATGGTGGTCCAGGAAGTCTGCTGAAAATATGCAGATGTCAAGAACACCTTAAGAAAACTGGTCCTCAAATACAGCATGCTCTACCCGGCTCGATTGCTGGTGGTGGCAAATGCCAAATACCTCATTTCAACACGCCTGCAGAGGCAGCACAATTCTACGAAGAATTCTTCAAGCAAATTCAGCCCAATTCTGCAAACAGCACGGGGTGACCATGGGAGGTCAGAACAGGGGGGAGCTTACTAGCTATCAGCTGTTGCAGGTCTTGAGGATGGCCCTGGGGCGGACTGGACGGTGTGCTTTGGATTTCGGCACACATTTGTTTAGGATTGGCGCGGCTACAGAGGCAGCTCATTTAGGTTGGGACTGGGCTAGAATTAAGGCCATAGGTAGATGGAAATCAAGATGCTGCGAGCGTTACGTGAGGCTGTAAGGTGGAGGGGGGGCAGGAGGAAGGTGAGGAAGGTTGAACCGTTCAGGGCTGGGAAGGGTATCGGTTTCATGACAGTCCTTACAGTGTTCTTTCCTTACAGGATGTGTGGCTGGGCCACAGAAAGACAAGATGGCGACATGGCGGATCGGTCATTCCTTTGTTCACTGGGCGGCGAACTTCGCAGAGAAACAAATTTACGTCAGGGCGATGGGACTGCCTAGCAGACACCATGAAGTTTGTTGGTGGGGGAAGAGTGGCATGAGGTGGGGAAGTTTGCTTCCATTTATCACTCCTAATTTTCCACAGTGGGGATGTCCAGACTTATTGCTGACACACCTTGGGAGAATTACTTGGTGAAGCTATCGGGGCTTACTTTGATACAGCATATGCAGAGAGACTTGGAGCTGTTGAAACAGAAGTTATGCAGGACATGTTTTGTGTGGACGGAATTTGTGCCCAGATGGGTGTGGAGAGGGGCAATTAATCATGGAGCCATTGAGCGGGCTCTCAAAAAACTGAACAGGGCCATGAGGGTATTTTGCTGGGCTCCAGGGATTAAGGTCCTGAGGCATGAGGACATAAAAGAACAAGACGAGACATTGTTCAGATTGGATGGGGTGCATTTATCACAGTTAGATAATGCATATTATTTGACTGAGCTAAGGTTGCTTTTAGAGGAGTTATGGGGTGAGAAGCTGTGGTTCAGGGATTAAGTATAAAAAATAAAATTTAAATAAAACGAACGAGGATGCTTGTTTTTCTGGGGTGGGGCAGCAAAACGCCGAGCAGGTTTTGCTGGATGCCAGAAGATGGGGGAGGGTGGAGAGCCAGATGAGGGCTTGTCCACCCTTCAAAGGGGAAAAACAAGGAGAGGAAGGATCAGAGTAGGGGGGGGTATGCTACAAGTAAGGAGGGCATGAGAGGAATAGGGGTGTGTCTAGGGGAGGAGAATCGAAGAGAGGTTTTGGAAGAAAGAAGGAGGATCAAGGGAACCGTTAGGAGTTGGGGCTTGTTAAAAATGGAGGATACAGTTTGAAGTTGATTGATGTTTATGTTTAAATCCTGTCCTAATAAATGACCTTTTACGCTAAATATGGGTGTCACTGTATGTGTGTCCCGAACACTGGACTTCATACCCTGCGATCATGATGTGCACTGACCCCTACAGCGTTGCCTCTTCCCCGAGGTGTACACCACATTGTGCATGTTACTGTTTTTTGTTCACTATGAAGGGATTCACTGGCCACCTGCGGCACCGGTGTGGGTGGCAGATGGGACCTGTTTGAATTGTTAATGTGTTAATGATTTCTTTGTTTGTTACACCAGCACTAATCACCATTGCTCACCTGTTATGACTCATATATCATGCCTCTGACTGCTTCACCATAACTCATGCCTACTACACCCATATGCCAGATTAGTGCAGACATTTATACCATTACGTGGAAAATCTGTGGCTTAAACAACCCCAGGAAATGGAAGCAGGTCCTCTCCTACTACATGGCATCAAAATTGCCTTTCTTCAGGAAACTCACCTTTCTCCTCAAGACAACTGCCTTTATGCCTCTAAATGGAGATCTAACCGTTTCTTCACTCACTATAGTTCCTATCTTGGAGATCTGCATTTTGATCCATAAAAGAATCCAGTGCTTACTTTGTAAATAACAAGGTGCCGGTGCTCAAAGCTCACCTTTTAAACACGCGGCTGCGGCAATTAAATGTGCAAACATGGAATACTGAGGCAGCCTAATCCTGAAGCCATCTGGGGCCTCTTCATTCCATTTCAAGCCACTCCCTGCCCCTTCCATTCACTCTGGCAGGTTTCTGCTTTCTCCCATTGTGACGCTTTTTGGTTTTTCTCTTCCTCCGTCTTTCCCATATGTGTCTTTTGTTCGCAGCAAATGCTTGAGGCAGAAGAATAAGCGCCGGCTCTCAAACATAAGTGCTGGTGCTCAGCACCGGAAACAACATGCACAAATTAAGCACTGAAAGCATCCCTCTCAATGTCACTACCAGATTGCCGATGCGGAAGGGGGTTACATAATAGTAGCTGGCACACTTGCTGGCAAATTAGCCCTGTCAGCTAATGTATATGCACCCAACACAGACACCCCAAAATTCTATTGGGACATATTCGTGCTGCTAGTTCACACTCAGACCGACATCGTACTCCCAGGGGGCAATTTCAATATGACATTAAACCCACAGACAGATTTCACAGGAGCGCCAGTGGTCTCCAAGCCACATTCACACCGCGTACTACATGACCTGCTCAAGACTTACCACTTGACGGAAGCCTGGCAAGCTCACTACTCTCTCGACAGGAGTTACACTTTTTATTCAGCCCCACATAATGTCTGGCTACGTATTGACCATTGGTTTTGATCACGCACCTCCCTGCTCTTGTTGACAGACATAACACACCTACCATGCACCCTCTCACATCAAGCCCAATCAAGTTGACACTGCGTGTCCCCTTCACCTGGCTATTCTACCTAGCAATGGCGCTTCTCCGAAAATGCCCTCTTTGATGCCGCATTCACGACTGAACTCTATGATGCTGTTAATGAATATTTTGCGATCAATACTGGATTGGTGGATAGCCATGCCACCCTCTGGGAGTCCTTTAAGGCCTATATACATGGCATTTTCATCTCTAAACACGCCGGGGTTTTATGCAGTATACGTGTTGCCCTGTCCCGGGTGGAGGGAGAATTGAGAACTACTGACGTTAACAAGACCGCTAACCCCCATGGAGCACAGCTCCACCAGGCACTCTTTTTTCTAAAAAAAAATCATGAACTAGCCAGTGGCATAACAAAGGGCCCTACAGCCCCCACGGTGCAGGTCCCCAGACCACCGGATGGCCCCTCAGGACCTGAGTGACTCCAGACAGCTCCTGAGTGAGTCCAGAGGAGGGGTCCTTTATGTACTTTGCCGGGAGCCTCCTCAAGTTTTCTTACGCCACTGGAAGTAGCCAAACAGAAGGTTGTCTTTCTGGGCAAATACACCTGGACGCATCTATACCGAGAGAAGGAGCGCCCGGGCCGTTTGCTTGCCTGATTACTATCTCTCCAGTTATGTGACAGATCTCCTCACTGAGGACGGCACCTCATTTCGCAACAATGTCGGCATCATCAGCACCTTCCTTTCTTACTATCAACACCTATATTCCTTGCATGCTGCAGATGCTTCGGAAGCCACTGCTGAGTTTGTGGCAGCGGTGGCCATAGTATGGCTCACCAGCAATTTTTATCTGCCCCATCATGTGTGAGGAGATAACCCTGGCGATTGACGCACTCAGTGGCTTCTAGGCTCCCTTACTAAATGTCCTCATGGACCAATTCTATAAAGCATATAGGCACATCCTGGCCCCTCGTTTGCTGGAGGATACATGGAGGCCCTTCAGGAAGGAATCCTGCTCCTCCTCTCTACTAGAGGCTGGTATTACTCACGTGGTAAGCCCGTCAGCCACTGCACCTCCTACCAGCCTTTATTCTTGCTGAACTTTAACAACAAAATATTGACAAAGGTTATTGCTACATGCTTCTCCCTCCTAATGGCACAGATAATCCCCCCAGTGCATCTGGCTTCCTCCCACACTGCTCCACTGTCCTTAATTTACACACTCTCTTTGAAATACTAAATCAATTGTTGCTGGACTTTCCTGCAGTGGTCACCCTATTGCATGCTGAGAAGATGTTTGATTTACTAAAATAGTGCTTCTGGCAGTAACTATGGTTAAATGAGGTGTGCCTCAGGGCTTCCGCAATCTCATCATGCTTTTATACACAAGACCTCTCGCCTGCTTAAGAATCAAAGGCACCTTCACAGAGGCCTTCTCCATTTCTAGGGGGACAAGACAGGGAAGTCCCCTCTCTCCCCTCCTCTTCGTCATTGCCCTTAACCCACTGGGCCATCACCTGCAGGAACTGCATCTACATAGGGGCCTCTGCTTCCAAAATGGCCAACTCCTGGCTTCTTGTACACCCCTGACTTAATGTTGTTCATCAGGGACACTTCCACATACCTTCTGCCCCTCATTGATGAAATCATAAAATTCTGACTTTTACCTGGCCTATCTATCAATTGGAATAAGTCTGAATTGTTCCCTCTGACAGATGACACAACCCTGTGCAAGCTAGACGTCCCCTTACAGTGGTGCCCAGGCTCTACCTGCTATCTGGGAATTATAATACATAGACAACGGGCTGAAGAAATTTGTCAACTCAATGCCCTGCCATTGAGAAACTCACCACACGAGTAGAAAAGTGGATTAAGCTCCCACTCTCAATAGCCATAATTAAAACGATTATCCTCCTGCGCTTTCTATACCTTTTTGTTAACATCCCCATCATACTGACTGAATATTTTTTGCACCCTCTGTAGCCTCCTGCTGCACTTGGTCTGGGGTGAACGTTGCCCTAAAATTCAATGGGAGATGCTTACTCTTCCATATGAGCGTGGCAGCTTTGGGTGTCCCTGACGTCCAGCTATACTACCTGATAACGCAGTGCCACTTCGCCACTTTACTCCCCTAGCCTACCCCTTGAGAATAACCCATAGCTCCCCCTAAACCAGGAACGAGGAGTGCAGTGTACACTAGAAACCCATTAATTAAATACAACTGGTGATCTCTTCACGAATGGCAATGCCACTGGGCCTCCTACACCTGCTTCCTTCGGGAAGCACACCGCCATGGACCACTTTATTTTCCACTGTGTACTAAGTGCCCTATGGGATGTTATACCCACATACCCAGAGGAACCTACTGACAATAATCATCACTACTTCAGACACTACCCAAATGATCTCCCACTTATACCATTTGAGCCTTGCCATGAAACCCAAGGGCTATGCGCAGATAAAACGGGCGTGGGAACACAACTTAGGCCTTTCTATATCAGGCAAGACTTGGCAATACTGTTGTATGTTAAAAAAAATAAACTAGGGTCCTTAACCATAAACACAGATTGCTCTGCTATAAATATCTCCACCGGACATACACCATGCCCAAGGCCCTGGCTCACCTTGATCCCACCAGATCACGTCAATGCCCCAAATGCACAGCCGACTACTCTGACTTTGCCCACCTAACCAGGAACCTCCCGACAATAAGCACCTACTGTGAGGCAGTGTTCACCTTACTTTCGTCCATGCTCAGACACACCAACGATCCAGACCCTATGATGGCCCTTCTGGGATATGTTACCCCTCTACCTTTTGGCCTTAGATGCTTCGCTGCCATTGCACTACTTTAGTTCAAATGACACATAGCCCTTTTCTGGGGCAGCACTAGAGCCCCGAAAACTGATGCCTGGATCCGCAATCTAGTTTTGCGACACAACCAGTGAACTGTATGCCTCCCTTCAACCCCATCCTCCAGACCCAAAGACATTTGGTAACCACTTCAGGATTTACCTCTTAACCTTAGAACCTGACACTGCTGATGGCCCTGCCACATGATTTGTTAATGCTTGATATGGATGTCCCACTGGTGTATTTGTCTTCCCTATATTGGATTGCTTGCTCCATTACTGATTATTTGTCTTGATGTATACATTTGTCATGTTGTTTTCTGAGCCTTCTGTTGGGTCCAATGGTGATGTTTTTGAGGGCAGAGCCAGCTGTGATTTCATCATTAGAAACCAGTGCTCCAACCATCTGTAAATAAGACAGGCGAACTGTTTAGTAGGAAGGCAGGAGATCCACCGGTTTTTGGTGGATGAAACGTTCCTGTCCAGCTCTAAATGACCCGTTAGTCTTGCATTGTGTAACTCTGCTTAGTTAAATAGATATGATCCTTAGTGGCTGGATTACATGATTGCACGGGTGTAGGAACAACTTTGCACGAACTATTACCAGATCACATTCAGGTATTTTACAATTCCGTGTACCCTGTGGTCACTGAAAAATAACATTTTGCCTGAGTAACAAGCGCCATCATCCGGAAATAACATAATATATTGCACCTCTACCTTTACAATCCTAAGCAATCTGGCCCCTGAGCGACCATTCTTGTATGTCCCTTTTGTCCACATAATATTTCTATTGCCCTCCGGCCTTTCTAAAAGGAGGACGATATGAATGCATTAACATGGCTGTTCATAAGGGAGGGAACTGTCTCCTTCCATTGAGGTCAGAAGAGCCATGAATTTTCAAAATGAGACTGTAGAAATTAGGTTTCCAGGAATAATCAATATCTTTTACTGTATCTCGATTGTGACAGTTCATTATTTGATCTATCCTTTTTAGTATTGATTTGAAGCCATGAGTCTATTGCCTTTTGGATGCTCAAAGATAGTAGTTTCTAAAAATAAACGCACAGCGTTAGCCACCTTACTTGAAAGAAGCTGTTGTATTCTTTGAAAACCTTGAATCAAAACGTCAAATGTAGTAGGTTGTGGAAACCGTATCGCTGAAATTCTTTTCATGTAGGTCTCCATGTTCCCCATCTCCTCTCACACAGACTTGAACCTCACCCACACTGTGACGTTTTGCACTTATGCTTTTTTTAATTGCCATTTAAAGTGAGAATTATTACTAACGCTTTTCTTTGGGAGACATTTTTTATATAGTAGGTCTCTCTTTCTTCCGTTGTAAGAGAGGCCCTGACAGGAAAAGTGTCATCCCAGCAAAGCAGACGACCATGATGACACCGGGATCAGAAAAGTTCCACCCCTGCACAAACGTCAGGGGTCGGCAAAATGACTTATGTGGAGTTTACTGCACCTAGTAATTATAGAGTGTGATAATGTCCGCCCCTGTGAATGTTCTGCAGATGTGTGTGTGTGTGTGTGTATATATATCTATCTATCTCAGAAGGACAACCTGCCTACATTTACCGGAGGGGAATACCCAGAAAATGTGATGACATTCTGATTCTGTTGTAGAGAGCACCACATTCTGCATATTATGTATGCAATATTTATTGCATTTGTTAAAAACCAAACTCTATGATATGGGTTTAAGCTGGTACAATAAATATTGCAACTCCTATTGGGACACTTGTAATATGGGTCTCTGTAGTCTATTAATTAGAAGGGAAGTAGAGTGAGGGCCAGCGCTTTCATAAAGAGAGGTAAGGCCGAATTGTTAGGGCACCACCTAGTGGTAACACCTAATTAGTGTAGAAATCCAGAAACCTTTTTAGGGTTGAGCGCACAAGCACTCCGTCCCTGTTGTAATCCCTCTTTGGGTTTGGCCCATGTCACGCCTGTCACTTTCAGTGTTTTGTGTGCTTGCCTTTTAAAATCCGCTTGCTTTCATTAGTGAAAGGCATTCATGCGTCATGACTTTTTCGGTATTTAGCTCTTTAGAGCACACCGGCCAACTACTGAAAACTTACGAGGCTCGATGTGTTCAGCCTGGTTTCTGCACCACTTTATCTTTTTATTTTCCATGCAGTGCAATCACGCTGGGTTTTACATAGCGCCATCATTTTTTTTGTTTTCAATTTCAGCGTGATTGCGCTGTGTTTTACATAGCACAATCGCGCTCGTTTTTTTCTTTCGATTTGTGTGGCAAGAAAAGTCCTGTTATGAGTTTACAACGCTAATTGCTCTAACTCGAGCAATTGCAAGTCCTGTTGCATTGCAAATGCTTGTTTGGTGTTGGGGAGCACTACTGCAACATTATATATTGGCCAGAATACTGAAAATTGACATCCCATTCATGACTGTGGAAGTCCATAATAATGGTTTTTCCTCTTGTTCAGTCTTGAAGTGATGAGGGATTCACATAATGTGAGTTTTTGAGGGAAAGCAAGGTATACTAGACATTTTTAAGGGTGCAGTAGTAAAAGATGCAGACTCCAATAAAAGCACACACGTGAACTTTAATACATCTGGTAATTACAGACTGTGATAAAGTCAACCTGTGTGAATTTTCTCCAGATGTATGTCAAAAGGGCAACCTGCTTACATTTACCCGAGTGAACTGCCCATATATATGTATATTTACTTAAGAAGCCAAAGGTTACAGTGACATTATAGTTAAGCTCACAATTTAAACATACCAAACCATAGAAATTCACTAGTTATAGTTCTCTCAAGTAACTATAACTTGTGCCCTAAGATAACTATAAGTCACACCCCCTTCGGCCGTGTGCAACAGGAGTTGGCCACTGGGCCTGGCCTGTGCACGGCCCCCCTCCCCAGGCCGATCTCGTCCCCGGCACCCCATCTGGGGGCTCACAGCAGGCTGATCTCAGCTCCGGGGATCCCATCCTCCAGGGTCTGGACTAAACATTTCATTTTCGGGGGTGGAGGAGTGCCATATGGCCCCCTCCCCAGGCCTATCTCAGCCCCAGGGACCCCATCCTCAAGAGCTCGGCCTAAAAATGTAATTTTTTTTGGGGGGGGCATGTGGCCCCCCTCCCCAGGCTGATCCCTGTCCCAGGGACCCCATCCCCTGAGGCCCAGCGTAAGTATTTTTTGGGGCCAGGGACTAAGCAGCCCCCCTTCCCCAGGCCAATCTTTGCCATGGGGACCCCATAGCCCGCCAAATTATTTTAAGTTTTGGGGGGCAGGGGGCTGCCTCGCCCTCTCCTGATGGTCAATCTCATCCCCGGGGACTCCATCCCCCGGGGCCTGGCCATGTGAGCTGGGTGCCCCCGGGGACCCAGTGACAATGTTGGAGACCGCGGGGAGCCTGAAGTCCCCCAAAGTCCCAACCGGCTCTCTTGAGGACCTGGCAATGCTGTTACAGAGAGGGAGCTGCTAAGGCAGCTCCCTCTCTGTGACAGCAAAGTTTCCTCCTTGTCTCTGGTGGGAGGGAAACAAAGGAAACCTCAGCTCGTAGTGAGGGAGAGCTGTTTGACAGCTCTCCATCACTGCGAGCTGAATGTTTGTTCTGACTTGGCGGCAGCTGTCAAAGCTCCCACCAAGTCACAACGAACAGCTATGTCCCAGGGGTTGGCACCCCGGCACTTAGCAGGAGGCGGCCCTGGGGTTGGCGGTCCACGGTGCCATTATTGGCTGCTCGGGGGGGCTACGCTGCGGTCAACCTCAAACATCAGTAGCCCCAGAGAGGTGGTGGTCCCCGGCTGAAGCCGAGTCCCAACATGGCTGCCAACACTTCCTTGTTGAAGTGTTGGCAGCCAATCAGATCTTAGCACGAGAACGGGAGAGTTTGTGGAGCCTTTGCGTTCCTATGTATACAAATTTAGATTTTCTTTAATTTCTCAGAAACTACTGAACAGATTTACACCAAACAACAAAAAGGACTATTTCTGGACCAAGAGCAATGGTTCTGCCAAATTTGGTATAATTGCGTCCGGTGGTTTGGGCACTATCGCTATTAAAAATCTCTATGGGAATTAACATGGGAGAAACGCCTTTTTTGAACCCCTCCTTCTTCTCGGCCTCTCCTTGATGGATCACCCTGAAACTTTCCAGACAGCAGCTGACGTGACTGTCAAATGTTTTTAAAGTTTCGTGAAGACTGGTCAAACAGTGCTAAAGATATAGGCAAGCAAATAAATGCTTTTTATACAGAAACTAGGTCCTAGCTATAACTATCGAGTGGCAACCACCACTAGTAATACACATATATGTATAGAAAATAATTTTTTGACTTGCGTATATCTTTTGCACGTTTGATGAATCTTCACAAAATTTTCAAAAACAAGTGTCAAGTTGGGTCTTGTTGTGCATGTAAAGTTTCGGCGTGATCCGTCAAGCGGGGACTAAGAAAAAGAGGGTAGAAAAAAATATGTTTTTCCATTTTAATTCTCATAGGGATTTTAGACATGACTGCAGTACGAACAACTGGACAGAATTACACCAAATTTGTCAGAAAGGTATATCTTGGTCTAGATGCACCCTTTTTTTGGTGGAAATCTGTTCAATAGTTTTGTAGACATTAAAGGAAAACCAAAATTTATATATAGAGGCGTGAATACTTTCAAATCTTCCCAATCTTGTGCAGAGACCTGATTGGCTGCTTACACTTCAACCAGCCACAGCAACTCAAAGGATGTGTGGGTCGCGTGTATTTCCTGGGCCACCACCTCCTCGGGGTAATAAAAACTTTGAAGATGTGGGGACACATGTAACTTAGAGGAGTGGGTTCTTTCTTGTCATTTGCTGCTGATACCAGAGTTCGAGTTCTCCCTTTTAAAATCTACAAGTATGTCAAATGGCATAGAAGCCCCACTCTTTTGGCTGCACACCATGTACATTAGTGGTATCTGGGACATTAGAAAGCCCCTGAAGCACACTCCTACTAAAACTTAATTTGGAGTACGCAGACTCCCTAACTTCCCTCACATACGTCACAATTCACCTGCGATTTGCATAAGCTGTGCAAGCGCAACTTATCTCTCTCACACTATCACTAGAATGCAGAGAACACACCCAACACTACTAGCAGGATCCAGGCTCTGGGAAAGTAATTTCTGGGCTTAAGGGGACATCATTCTCACTACAATTGCCATTTTGAAAAAAAACTCAAAATCTCAATAATAATGAACTCTTAACACATCAATCATAGACTATCACCATAACTATCGGTCACCTTATAACAAGTCTTTCAAGGAAACAAACCATCTAGCTGCTACTAAAAACTGTTAGCGTGTTAATCCTTAATAAGTAAACTTACAAGGTAATGCGTATATGTCGATGAATCTTTTGATTCGCTTGGAATGTCCTTGTTATAAGGCTGACATCATCTACAGTAATCAATTCGCAAAAATCAATGATCATTAGACAAATCATTAATCAATAGTCAATTAAAGCCAGTAATCATCACATCATGACCTTTTAGCCATGAATAACCACACCTTAGTATAAGTTTTAGAAATGTTATTTCCCTTTTGTATACAAATACTAAGTCATAAGAATTTAATTCAAGCTCAATTCAAATGCATATGAGATAATTATTATTTTGCCAAAGGACACCAAAAACATAATTTAATCAAAGCTTGTATCATAATACACTCTAGAGCATTAGCGCAGATCAATAAAAGAATCAGCTTCAACAAATCAACTCTGTCCATAAAGTTCAGCAAAACAGTCCATCACCCTTTATCTCTGTAATTTGTCAATCGTCATGTAGGTAAAGCACTCATCTAACCAAGATTAGCATCAGTATATGGGGCTTCATGCAAAATAATTTAGGAACAAGAATTTAGAACATCTAGCTAGGAATACTACTAAGACAGGGCAGTTGGTACCTTGAAAAAAAAGGCACAAAAATAAATTTCAGTCATTTTGTCATATATACCTATCCACGGTATGGGTCAGCAAACAGAATCAGTCTTCGCCCTCAGGTCATCAGTCGATCAGCATCACATCAGGCTCTCAGTCAGAGAGCATGAGCCCAAAGACAGAATCTCAAATCTCTTCTTCTCACTTTTTTGCCCCGGCAGTATATGCACTTATATTTGGGACTCTGCTGAAGCTAAGTCCCAAAATGGCTGCCAACGCCTCCTGATTGGAGTGTTGGCAGACAATCAGATCTCTGGATAAGATCGGGAGTATTCTTAATTTGTTGCGGCCATAGATATACAAATTTGGATTTCCCTTTGTTTCCCAAAAATTACTGAATGGATTTATTAGCAATACTTAGGACCATGTTTCCAGAGAATAAGGGGGTCATTCTGACCCCCGTGGTGAGTGTTAATGTGGCAGTAGTACCGCCAACAGGATGTCGGTACATACCGCCACTTCTCCACTCATACTGCCATGGCGGTATCAGCCGCCGGGCCGGAGATGTCAATCTCCAGCCTAGTGGCCGGCACAGTACCGCCAGCGGCATTATGAGCCTGCCTACCAACATGGTTTTCGTGGCGTTAGCAGCGCCACAAAAACCATGGTGGTAGGACCTACCAGTGACAGAGAATTCCTTCCCTGTCACCGGTAGGCCGCTCCCCCACCCTCCAACACACACCTGACACCCCCCACCATCCAAACACCCCCTCTGATCCTCACCCCCCCCTTGGAACCTCTCTCACACACACACACACACACACCCACCCTCCTCCATCCAAACCCCTCCACCCATACACACACTCACCACCACCCCAACATTAAAATACACCCCCACCCCTTCGATCATCACACACACCCCCTCATACACGCACACACCCGCAGACACGCCCCACATACACACCCAATCACTCAAACTGGCATACATGCATTCATTCAGGCATACTTTCAGTCATGCTACCACACAGTCTTACAACAGTCACACTGACATGCAGACATGCACTCACGCAAACAACACAACACACACAGATGCATTCACTCACTCACACATTCATGCACACACTCAGACACACACACACAACAACCTCCACCCTCTCACCCCACTCCCCTGTCAGAAGCCTGACTTACCTTGCTCGAGGAGGTCTTCCGGCAGAGAACGGGAAGAGGCACTGGTACCGCCAGCAGCGCCCCACCAGCAGAACACCGCCAGGCCGTATGAATTGTCATAATATGGCTGGCGGCGTTCAACTGGCGTGTCGGTGCTGGTGGTAGCACTGCCAGCTTACCACAATCTGCCAGCATGATCACTGCCGGATTTCCGCCCTTCTTGTGGCGGAAGTCCGGCAGTGATCATAATATGGAGGATGGATGGTAGCTGCTGTGACGGTATTTTGGCACCCATCACTGTGGTGATAGGCAGTTTTTACCGCCAATGTCAAAATGACCACCTAAGTGTTTTTTGACTTGTCTATATCTTTGGCACTGTTTGATGAATCTTGACAAAATTTTCCAAAAAAAGTGGCTCAGTGATTCCTGGCGTACACATCTACAGTCTAAACTGTTAAGGGGTCAGGATGGCTTTACCGTGGCCCCTTTTATGTTTGTTTTTTTAATTTTTGTCTGGGAATCGGCTCAAGCCAAGTCACAAAATGGCTGCCAACACTGCCTGGTTTGAAGTGTTGACAGCCAATCTGAGCTGTGCATTTCCCTGTACAAGCTTGTCTTTGTTCACAAATACTTTGGGGCCAGAGATATACAAATTTCCCTAAATTCCTCAAAAACTACTAAACAGATTTACACCAATTAACAAAAAGCACAACCTGCGTACCAACAGCCAGTTTTCTGCCAAATTTGGTGTGATTCCATCCAGCGGTTCAGGCTGTAGATGTGTTGACAGATCATAGGGGAATTAAATTGGGAAATGCTACATTTTGTTAGCCCCCTTTTTCTCAGCCCCTGCTTGACGGATCACCCTGAAACCTTCCATGGCCACCAAGAATCACCAGACCACTTTTATTTGAGAATTTCATGAAGATTCGTCAAACAGTGCCAAAGAAACATGGTCCTAACAATAACTAGTAAATCCGTTCAGCAGTTTTTGAGTAATCAAGGGAAATCCAAATTTGTGTATCTAGGGTCACAACAAATTGTTGAATACATATATAGTTACTATAGGGCATGAGTCATAGTACTTGAAATAACTCTGACTATAACTGCTGAATTTCCATGGTTTTGTGTGAGTAAATTCAGAACCTAATTATAAAATCCCTGTAACCTTTGTTTTTTTCGGTGAATTTCCGTGAAATTTTAATGGAATGTAATTGTAATTACTATATGTTAATCCAACCACTGAAACACATGGCCTGTCGCTGAGCCCTGCAGCCAAGCCCACATAACCACTGAACAGCGCACCATGCATGACCTTCTGACATGTGTGTAGGGGTTGGCTGCAGGACCAGCCCTGTAACCAGCTAGGCCCTACGACCAACCACCACAGCTCCCGACTCACATCTTTGGCCCTTTACCCACCCAGAGAGTTTATCTAGACTTTGATAAATGATGTACTTAGAATGAGATGTTTTAGGACTAATTGAAAATAAAAAATATATTTGTCAAGCAAAAAGAGTGTGATTACATTTTGGTACATATCTTACATGTTTGAATTTGAAAAGTAATTAAATCAGGAACGTAACTATTAATACATCTAGAGTGGAGCCTTCAACTTTCAGGGTGAGGGCCTGAGACCTAAACCTCTTGGCCACAGGTAACTCTTTGCTGTGCAGTTTCCAGACATGCATATGACATTCAACCCAAAGATTGTGATGGCAAAAGACATCACCAGGAATGTTCAACAGTCAAACCGCTCGTAAATAAACAGTCACTGCATGAGATACAGAGATTTGAAACTTCAACCTACTAAGTGAAAGTCCAATAGCTTTATTAGTAGGCCAGAAGTGACTGTTTTTTTTTCAAAACTATACTGTAATGTTTGAACCAAACATCTTGCTAGTGTGACACTGAAGTTATTGTATGGAGAGGCCATTCCAATACCATTCTCTCCCTCTCTTCTATCCCATTATGGGAAGAGAGAGAGAGAGAGAGAGAGAGAGAGAGAGAGAGAGAGAGAGAGAGAGAGAGAGAGAGAGAGAGAGAGAGAGAGAGAGAGAGAGAGAGAGAGAGAGAGAGAGAGAGAGAAAAGAGTGTGTGTGTGTGACAGAACAGCGGGGGAGTCTGAAGGCCCCTGCAGTCCTAGGCAGCCCCTCACATCTTGTGGGAGCCGGCATTGCTCCTGCATGCATGGAGCTGCTTTAAATAGCAGCTCTCTGCTTGCGGGAGCAATGATTTCATCAAAACAGATCAAAGAGATCAAAACTAAGCTTTCTGCAAGAAGGAGTTGTTTGACCACTCCCACTTGCAGAAAGTGGAGATATGTTTGCCTTTGCTTGGCGGGAGCTGTCAGCTCCCACCAAGCAAAAGCAAACAGCTACCTCCTAACGGTGGAGTGGTGGTCCCCAGGGCCATAAATGGCTCTATGAGGGGGGCTGCATGCCCCCCTCTATAGTAATACTTAACCCTGGGGAGGTGGTGGTCCCCGGGTCTGGGGTTATGTGACAGACATTATTTTATTTCTGCCCCAGAGAAGTGGTGGTCCTTGGGGTGTGTGGGGGCCATGTGAGCCCCCGCATTAGTTTTATGGTTAGTCCCAGGAGGTGGTCGTCCCCAGGGCAGGGGGGTATGCGGACTCCTGCATCAATTTAGGATGATTTGCCCTGGAAAGGTGGCAGTTCCTGGGGTGTGGGCAGGCCCAGTGGGCTCATCTGCATACACATTTTCTACTGCCGTGAGGAGTTGGGGTCCCTGGGGTTGAGGCGGGCCAACCGCAAATATTTCGGAGGTTTTTTTAATCAAACTGCTTTTTCGCCCTGTTGCGCCCCTGGGGTATCCCTGCACCACGGCTAGGGGCTGAGGGTGTCCCTACCCTGGCCCCTTTTAATTTTTTAATTTTTTTATGTGGGACTCATGAAGCCGAATCCCAAAATGGCTGCCAACACTTCCTTGTTGAAGTGTTGGCAGCCAATCACATATCAGCTAAGCTACGGTTTGATCCATGGAGGAGCTGCATCGTTAGATATCTATATTATTTAATCTTGAATATTTTAAATACAACTGAATGGATTTACACTAAATCACAAAAACACACTTTTGGGACCAAGAGCTAGCTTTCTGCCACGTTTGATATAATTCCGTCCAGAGGTTCAGGGTTTAGTCGTGTTCAAAACGCCCTACGGGAAAATGCATGGGGAAAATGCTTTCTGGGACCCTCGTTTTTTTCTGCCCTCGCTTGACGTATCACCGCAAAACTTTCAAGACAGTAGCTGAACCACATCATTTTTGAAAAATTTTTGAAGATTCGTCTGGAAACTAGGTCCTAAGTATAACTACCTACTGGTGACTGCCAGTTGTGCACATATATATATATATATATATATATATATATATATATATATATATAGAGAGATATAGATATATATATCTATGTGCATATCTATATCTATGTGTATATCTATATATAAATATATATAGATTTATACATATATCTATGTGTATATATATATATATATATATATATATATATATATATATATATATATATATATATATGTAAATGGAGTATGTCTGAGACCTTTTTGAATCATCGTTGCTGTTTTACATATCGGCAGGAGTAGGCTTAACATAATGATGGTGATATTTACAAGTTCTTTGGGAGTAAGGCTCTTATTAAAACCATACTACTTTTAGGAGTTACCAAAGTAGATCACATTTGAATCTTTACGCTACCATTTGATTATGTAATCTGAGGTATTAGTCTATTTCTCTGCTTGACGTTTTGTAGGGTCTGTGTAACAATTTATACCAATAATTAAAACTCAACAGTTGATTTGTGTTTGCTCTTGATCCTCTTACCCTGATTGGCTAACCAAATTTAAGATAGCTCATTAATAAACAATGTCTCTATATGTCACATAGATGCCTGAGTTGATCTGAGTAGGAAGGCAAGAATAGTATACTTACCAAATTAAGTACAGTTTTAGGAGCTACAAACACTTCAAATACATTAGTACACCTAATCCTAAAAGAATTAGGAGAGTTTAAGATGTCACTGTCAAAAACAAAGGGACTGATTGACAAAGGCAAATTTACTCTTTTGTATAATTTTATGGTTGCTTGATATTCATAAAGATATTTCACTAGTATTAAGTTTACCTTTGTGAATCAGGGCTCTAGTGTTTAAGAAGGCACTTGGTCACATGACTATCTAGTGGCCAAAATAAAAATCCATAAATACATGATAACGATCTTGATGGACGGGGTTACTCTGTCACAAACGTGACGGATATCCCATCCTCTGTATTACTATTCTATTATATCCTATGGAAATCATAATATGGTGGATCGCATATCCATCATGTTTGTGACGGAGTATTCCATCTGTCAAGATTGGAATCAAGCCCATAGTTATTATGTAGCACATGTCCAAGTGACGGTACTTCACACAAAATTACCTGAAACAATTAGGGCTTCATTTACATGAGGCCTGCGCCGCCGGAGCATCACTTTTAATGATGCTCTGGTGGCGCAGGCCTCTCAATCATATCTGTGAAAAGATGCAAATCCACTCAGTGTGGCTTTTCATGGCCTCATTGTAGGAGGCTGGACTGGCTTGTAGTGAGTACCTAGGGGTACTTGCACCTTGCACCAGGCCCAGTTATCCCTTATTAGTGTATAGGGTGTCTAGCAGCATAGGCTGATAGATAATGGTAGATTAGCAGAGCAACTTAGGCTGAACTAGGAGACGAGTGAAGCTCCTACAGTACCACCTAGTGTCATATGCACAATATCATAAGAAAACACAATACACAGATATACTAAAAATAAAGGTACTTTATTCTTATGACAATATGCCAAAAGTATCTCAGTGAGTACCCTCAGTATGAGGATAGCAAATATACACAAGATATATGTACACAATACCAAAATATGCAGTAATAGTATTAGAAAACAGTGCAAACAATGTATAGTTACAATAGGATGCAATGGAGACACATAGGGATAGGGGCAACACAAACCATATACTCCAAAAGTGGAATGCGAACCACGAATGGACCCCAAACCTATGTGACCTTGTAGAGGGTCGCTGGGACTATTAGAAAATAGTAAGGGTTCGAAAAATAGCCCACCCCAAGACCCTGAAAAGTGAGTGCAAAGTGCACTAAAGTTCCCCAAAGGACATAGAAGTCGTGATAGGGGAATTCTGCAGGAAAGACACAAACCAACAATGCAACAATGATGGATTTCTAGTTGAGGGTACCTGTGGAACAAGGGGACCAAGTCCAAAAGTCACAAGCAAGTCGGAGATGGGCAGGTGCCCAGGAAATGCCAGCTGTGGGTGCAAAGATGCTGCTACTGGACAGTAGAAGCATAGGTTTCTGCAAGAACGACAAGGGCTAGAGACTTCCCCTTTGGAGGACGGATCCCTCACGCCGTAGAAAGTCGTGCAGAAGTGTTTTCCCGCCGAAAGACCACCAACAAGCCTTGCTAGCTGCAAATCGTGCGGTTAGGGTTTTTGGATGCTGCTGTGGCCCAGGAGGGACCAGGATGTCGCCAATTGTGTCAGGGAACAGAGGGGGCATCGAACAAGACAAGGAGCCCTCTCAGCAGCAGGCAGCACCCGCAGAAGTGCCCAAAACAGGCACTACGAGGATGCGTGAAATGGTGCTCACCCGAAGTCGCACAAAGGAGTCCCATGTCGCCGGAGAACAACTTAGGAAGTCGTGCAATGCAGGTTAGAGTGCCGTGGACCCAGGCTGGACTGTGCACAAAGGATTTCCGCCGGAAGTGCACGGAGGCCGGAGTAGCTGCAAAAGTTGCGGTTCCCAGCAATGCAGTCTGGCGTGGGGAGGCAAGGACTTACCTCCACCAAACTTGGACTGAAGAGTCACTGGACTGTGGGAGTCACTTGGACAGAGTTGCTGGATTCAAGGGACCTCGCTCGTCGTGCTGAGAGGAGACCCAAGGTACCGGTGATGCAGTTCTTTGGTGCCTGCGGTTGCAGGGGGACGATTCCGTCGACCCACTGGAGATTTCTTCGGAGCTTCTAGTGCAGAGAGGAGGCAGACTACCCCCACAGCATGCACCACCAGGAAAACAGTCGAGAAGGCGGCAGGATCAGCGTTACAGAGTTGCAGTAGTCGTCTTCGCTACTATGTTGCAGTTTTGCAGGCTTCCAGCGCGGTCAGCAGTCGATTCCTTGGCAGAAGGTGAAGAGAGAGATGCAGAGGAACTCGGACGAGCTCTTGCATTCGTTATCTAAGGAATCCCAAGAGACAGAGACCCTAAATAGCCAGAAAAGAGGGTTTGGCTACCTAGGAGCGAGGATAGGCTAGCAACACCTGAAGGAGCCTATCAGAAGGAGTCTCTGACGTCACCTGATGGCACTGGCCACTCAGAGCAGTCCAGTGTGCCAGCAGCACCTCTGTTTCCAAGATGGCAGAGGTCTGGAGCACACTGGAGGAGCTCTGGGCACCTCCCATGGGAGGTATAGGTCAGGGGAGTGGTCACTCCCCTTTCCTTTGTCCAGTTTCGCGCCAGAGCAGGGCTAAGGGGTCCCTGAACCGGTGTAGACTGGCTTATGCAGAAATGGGCACCATGTGTGCCCATGAAAGCATTTTCAGAGGCTGGGGGAGGCTACTCCTCCCCTGCCTTCACACCATTTTCCAAAGGGAGAGGGTGTAACACCCTCTCTCAGAGGAAGTCCTTTGTTCTGCCATCCTGGGCCAGGCCTGGCTGGACCCCAGGAGGGCAGAAGCCTGTCTGAGGGGTTGGCAGCAGCAGCAGCTGCAGTGTAACCCTGGGAAAGGCAGTTTGGCAGTACCAGGGTCTGTGCTACAGACCACTGGGATCATGGGATTGTGCCAACTATGCCAGGATGGTATAGAGGGGGCAATTCCATGATCATAGACATGTTACATGGCCATATTCGGAGTTACCATGGTGAAGCTACATATAGGTAGTGACCTATATGTAGTGCACGCGTGTAATGGTGTCCCCGCACTCACAAAGTCCGGGGAATTGGCCCTGAACAATGTGGGGGCACCTTGGCTAGTGCCAGGGTGCCCTCACACTAAGTAACTTAGCACCCAACCTTTACCAGGTAAAGGTTAGACATGTGGGTGACTTATAAGTTACTTAAGTGCAGTGTAAAATGGCTGTGAAATAACGTGGACGTTATTTCACTCAGGCTGCAGTGGCAGGCCTGTGTAAGAATTGTCAGAGCTCCCTATGGGTGGCAAAAGAAATGCTGAAGCCCATAAGGATCTCCTGGAACCCCAATACCCTGGGTACCTCAGTACCATATACTAGGGAATTATAAGGGTGTTCCAGTAAGCCAATGTAAATTGGTAAAATTGGTCACTAGCCTGTTAGTGACAATTTGTAAAGAGAGAGCATAACCACTGAGGTTCTGGTTAGCAGAGCCTCAGTGAGACAGTTAGGCATCACACAGGGAACACATACCTATAGGTCACAAACTTATGAGCACTGGGGTCCTGACTAGCAGGGTCCCAGTGACACATAACAAACATACTGAAAACATAGGGTTTTCACTATGAGCACTGGGCCCTGGCAAGCAGGATACCAGTGAGACAGTGAAAACACCCTGACATACACTCACAAACAGGCCCAAAGTGGGGGTAACAAGGCTAGAAAGAGGCTACTTTCTCACACTCATAGATAAGGAGTAAGGCAAGGCAATGTAAAGAACTGCCTTGCCTTACTCTACATCAAGGAGGCATTCCACGGGCACTGCGGTGGGTTTTCTCAGACAACACCCATGGGTTTTGACACATTTCCTGGTGTTTAAGGATCTGTATACTTGGGAATGAGTCAAAACTGTGCTCCTCTCAGGGGGAGACGTAATGAGAAGAAATAACTTTATTTCCCTTGTTTTTCCTCTTTCTATGTGTGCTGCATTCCACTGATTGTTTTTCTGCAGGAGGGTGTCCCTTCCTGCTCAAACGCAATCATGCCAACAATGCAGGCACCCTTGCACCACTGGTGCTAGGCACCAATTTATGCACTGGCAAAGGCAGAAAGGACAGAAATGTGCCAAATTTCATTAATAAGGTGCATTCCTGCCCTTTCCTTTTGACTCAGGGCAATGCAGCAGGAAGCCTTGTGTCACACCAAAATGTTGTAAATGAGGCTCTCTGTCTACATGTATTGCATTCAACTTACATTTAATTTTATAAAGGGAGTTAGAAGATGGGAGTGCTCTCTTGGGTGGCAAGGGGCAAGATGAGTTGTCCTTTTCCGACTATAAGTGGGCTGGCACTTGTCTATGCACTCAGTCTTGCATTCACAGGTATCCAATCGAGGAGCTTGGTGAAGATTTGACTGTGTCAGCGCGCTGCCTGGCAAATGCTTTGTCATCATTTAGGTGTATTCTACTATATGTTACAGCCAATGAACACTGCTCAGTTAGCAGTGGTCTCCCTGTCTGTGACCAAGGTACAGTAGACCACAGTCTAAAGCCTTGCTGTTAGGGACTATGGACATTATCACACATTTCTCTCTAAATTACAGTATGTTAGAAATTGGATTAATAGTTGACACAGGTATGAGCTCTGGCCACGCAGCAACCACAATCATAGTCGGGGTAAGACACAAGCAACCCACAAATTAACCTGTGCTTACCCCCTATAGCTTGGCACAGAGCAGTCAGGCTTAACTTAGAGGCAATGTGTAAAGTATTTGTGGAACACTTCAAAGAGTAAAACAGGGAGAACACATTGTAGCCCACTAGTAGCATTTCATTTACACACCATGGGCACATGTAGAGCCAATTTACTAGGACCTTACAAGTAAATTTAGTATGTCAATTGGTTATAAGCCAATCTAAAATGTTTAAAGGGCAGAGCACAAACACTTTAGCACTGTCTAGCAGTGGTAAAGTGTACAGAGTCCTAAAGCCAACAAAAACTAATTCAACAAAAAATAGGTAGAGGAAGACAAAAAGTGAGGGATGCCCCTCCAGAAAGGTACAGGTCCAACATAGTACATATTACAAAAGGGTTTCTAGGGTACTGTAGGTATTATTAAATCTATCGTTTATAGTGGGCCGTATTGTTAAAAGGAGTATCTGAGGGCGACCTCTATTAAATCTTTATTAGAATAGAGCTTTGTGTAATGTAATTTAGAAGTCATAGACCAAAACTGTTCAAAATAACAGCCGTTAATTATCCATCTTTAAATTGTTTAAGCTACAGGTGACGTAGCGAAATGAAAGGTTTATGGTTTACATCCGTTATTACCTTGCAGGTATTGGAAAACACATAGAGTTAAAAAAAAAGCAAAGAAAAAATCTATGGGTCTGGATGTGCAATTATTTTGGGGTAAATATGCATATGTGTTCAGGAAAAATGCTGTCACTCACAATGCAAGAGAACTAATAGCTGAAGTGGGCTGAATCACAGCCTTATTGCCCCACAATGTTTGCTATGGAGGCTGGAAGCAAAATGTGAAAGTCAGCTAAACAGGCAGACCATTGGATAAAGTGTGATGAGCTAAAACACTTTTATGAATGTACATATGTATTTACTTTTCAATTATGGTTTTGGTTACTTGAGACTTGTGAGGGACAGCTAAAGCTGCCTTTATGCCAGATCTAAACTTGGCACCTGGCAAGCACAACCACTTCCACTGTCTACCTCACAGTTAGTGCTGGCAAATTTGTCTACTATCCCCAGTCACCGGACCATTGTCCTCAGCAGTGGTGCAGTTCTCCAGCCATCCAATTGCCTCTGTCGACCACTGAGTCTGTTTGCCCCAACATTTAACCCTAGAGACATAATCTACAATGACTAAGCCATTTCGCCATCCTCTACATCCATGTACACTCCAGAAGGCGTTATTCCCAATGAACCTACTAGAACTCCTGGCTATACCATGACTGTCTTGCCACCACACCCTCTGGCCAAGAGACACTAATGCCTTTTCAGCCATGCGGTCTCAATAAGTTAGTCATAGTTATCAGGGTCTAGTATATACCTGTAAAGTCCCTAGTACAGTCAATTATTTAATCTCCATAACTAACCGATTGGTGCCATGATCCACATCAGTGTTGATTTGTGTCTCCAGTTCTTACATACAGAGTCTCAGAAGCTACAACTTTGGCTACCATGTGCCACCATATGCTACCATGTGCCACAAATCAGGATTTCAAATCAAATAGATAATCAACTACAGGTTATTATGGATATGGCCTTACCCATGTCCAACATTTGATGCAGTGTATTTGGCATTGACTAAATGCTTCTAAGGGCAGGATTTAGCTCTTAATGCCAGCATCCCTCTCCTACTAATGATCAAAAGGCCTTCTTTCTTGGGGGCTTTGCCATCACATCACTCCCTGTCTGCAGTTTGGAGATTACTTTTATTGCATTTATCCCAGGGGTAAACAGGTAAACAGCATGGTTAAAATGTCCAACGCCATATTTCATATGGAATCTTGCAATTGGTATTTCTGGCTCATTAGATTTTAATGGCCTTTGCAGTTGCACTCTCCTGAACTGACTGCTGCAGTATCTTCTTTGAGTGCGACTGCAAAGCTAAAACATATGTTAAGCTTTAAAGGATGCAGACATATTTGACCTACCACCCCCCCAATGTCTTAAGCGAAAAAACGATAAACTCTGACTGACTTGGCATTGCCAGGTGCCAATTGAGCAAAGGATTGTATGACAAAATATCATCAGAAAAATATTGTGGTAGAAAAATTTTAAGGTCAAAACATCAGTTGCAAAACTATAAACTTTGCATGCATTAAACGTGAAGTACAAAATATTATTGTCCAAAATGTCATCATTATAATAGTAAATAAATAGATGAATCGAAATATAATTCATATTATTATATTTTAAAATGTAAATTAAATTATTCTTTACTACTATATTTAAAAAAGAAATATATATATATATATATCTATATGTGTATATATATATATATGTATATATATATATATAATAATATATATAAAACATATCTATATAAACACTAATGCATTCCTTTTAACAATATTTTTACAAATACATAAACATTTAAAAAGTATCAACAAATAAAACGTAAATAGTGCATTAAACTGCAAATTACAATGAATGTAATATAAAACTAAAAATAAGATTAGTAATTATATTAAAGTAAAAACCACAGCATAATTGTAGAATTATCATTAATATGCTCCAAATATTCTGAAATTTGTAGTGACCTAATTTCAATCCAACATCTTAAAAAAATAAACCACTACAAAATATATTGCATACACTGTTCTAACTACAATCCCACTAACATTGTGAAAATGCACACTTTTAGGGATGGCGAGACCAAACTGACTAATCGAACATACATTGGGGAAAGTGTATACATTAGTCAGGTCAGATTTACTATTTTAACTCAAGTCTAACAAACGTTGGGGGAAATTAATACATTGTGATGAGACAGTTTTGCTATTCTAACAGCAGTTCAACAAATATTGGAGCAATGCATACATTCGGGAGGGGGTTTCATATTTACTATTCTAGGTCCATTTGGGAAAGTTCATACATTGGGAAAGGGTAACATTTAATATTATAACTCTAGTTAGCAAACACTGAACAAAGTGCATATAAGGAGAGAGGAAAGGATGGGAAGATGTGCTGTTTCACCACAACTAAATAATACAAACACACATTTAAATTATTTTATTTTATGTTAATTAACATAATTGGCAGAAATGCACAAAACATAATTTAATTTAAATAACTGATCAAATATACAGCGCCTTCACTAGCTTCATAAAACATACAAATATAAATAAAAAGTAATAACATCCATTATGATAACATTTGTTTTTCATTTCATTATAATGTAATTATTTGTAATTAAAAAACCACCAAGTCATTCTCAAATCCCCCCAAAAATAATATATATATGAATATATATATAATGAAACATATAAATAACCGAAAATGACAGACATTACGAATGTTGATATTCTACTCACCATTTTTCACCTTTGGGAGGTTAGACATCTTGGCCAGTGCACTAGTCGCCACCTTACCAGAACCATTTGTTTAGTGTTTAGTCCAAGATGAGCACCTATGGTTGCATATCTTCGGCAGCAGAGTGCTAAAGGCAAGCCTGTCTGCATCTATTTGAGCCCCCACCGTGACACGCGCGAGTCATGGTACCTGCTTTACGTTTCAATCGTCGGCTTCAGCCTCTTACCAGCAGGAAAGCTCTCAGCGCCTTTTCTGCTCTTGTGAATCCTGCTTTCTCGTAGAAGAGGCCTTGTACCTTGAGCTATCAACAGTGCTACTAAGGAGCCAAATTCTCAGCAGCCTTATAAGTTGTCAATTTTGTGACTTTTGCTTGCCCTCTTTAATCCTTTTCCTCCTCTAGCAAGCAAGGACCCTCACTCTAGTCAGTGTAAAAGAGAATCACCCTCAGCTAACCCATGCTTACCCCCTTGGTAGCTTGGCAGAGTAGTAGGCTGAACTTCAGACTGCTAGGTGTAAAGTATTTGTACCAACACACACAGTAACTTAATGAAAACACTACGAAATGACACAACTCCAGTTTAGAAAAATAGGAAATATTTATCCAAACAAAACAAGACCAAAAGGACAAAAATTCAACATACACAAGTCAAGTTATGAAATTTTTAAGATTAAACTCAAAAATAGCGCTTAGAAACAAAAATGCTTCGATGAGGGGCTAACACGGCGTCGTGATGGAGTCGTTCCCAAGAAGCCGACACCAGCGGCGCCGGACACGGAGTCACGTAGACCCCCAAGTACAGTACCTTTGGTGAAGCGTGGAAACAAGCTGATGCGCAAAGTCGGGGATCGTGGCGTCTGTGCGAAATGTTGAATCCACGCACTTCGAGAGGCGTCGATCACGACGTGGTGTGGCGACTTCCACGGAGTCGCGGACTTCAGCGAGGCTGCGCGGCATCGGGCCTGCGAAGAGCATCGCGTTCCAGCGAAGGTCACGGCGTCGGGTGCAGGCGGTGTCACCGGATTCAGCAGCGGCGTCGGTCCGAAGTCATCCGAAGTCGATTTCCTTGGATTTCCACCAGCTTTCCTTTCAAGGGCCCAGGGACTGGATAGGGCACCACTTGTCAGAGCAGGAGTCTCTCCAGAGACTCCAGGTGCTGGCAGAGAGAAGTCTTTGCTGTCCCTGAGACTTCAAACAACAGGAGGCAAGCTCTAAATCAAGCCCTTGGAGATTTCTTCACAAGATGGAAGGCACACAAAGTCCAGTCTTTGCCCTCTTACTCTGGCAGAAGCAGGAAAGCTCAACAAAGCACAGTCACAGGCAGGGCAGCACTTCTTCCTGAGCTATTCAGCTCTTCTCCAGGCAGAGGTTCCTCTTGGTTCCAGAAGTGTTTCTAAAGTCTGTAGATTTGGGTGCCCTTCTTATACCCATTTTAGTCTTTGAAGTCACCTTTCTTCAAAGGGGACTCACACCTACTTGTGAAATCCTGCCTTGCCAAGGCAAGGCCTGAGACACACACCAGGGGGTTGGAGTCTGCATTGTCAGAGGCAGACACAGTCCTTTCAGATGAGAGTGACCACTCCACCCCTCCCTCCTAGCAGAGATGGCTAATTAGGAAATGCAGGTTACACCCCAGCTCCCTTTGTGTCACTGTCTAGTGTGAGGTGAAAAACAACCCAACTGTCAAACTGACCCAGACAGGGAATCCACAAACAAGGCAGAGTCACAGAATGGTTTAAGCAAGAAAATGCTCACTTTCTAAAAGTGTCATTTTCAAACACACAATCTCAAAACCAACTTTACTAAAAAGATGTATTTTTAAATTGTGAAATCAGAGACCCCAAACTCCACATGTCCATCTACTCTCTAGGGGAATCTACACTTTAATCATATTTAAAGGTAGCCCCCATATTATCCTATGAGAGAGACAGGCCTTGCAACAGTGAAAAACGAAGTTGGCAATATTTCACTGTCAGGACATATAAACCACATTACTATATGTCCTACCTTATCCATACACTGCACCCTGCCCTTGGGGCTACCTAGGGCCTACCTTAGGGGTGCCTTACATGTAAGAAAAGGGAAGGTTTAGGCCTGGCAAGTGGGTACACTTGCCAAGTCGAATTTACAGTGTAAAAATACACACACAGACACTGCAGTGGCAGGTCTGAGACATGATTACAGGGTTACTTGTGTGGGCGGCACAACCAGTGCTGCAGGCCCACTAGTAACATTTGATTTACAGGCCCTGGGCACCTCTAGTGCACTTTACTAGGGGCTTAACAGTAAATCAAATATGCCAATCATGGATAAACCAATCAACCATACAATTTACACAGAGAGCATATGCACTTTAGCACTGGTTAGCAGTGGTAAAGTGCTCAGAGTTCAAAAGCCAACAGCAACAGGTCAGAAAAGATAGGAGGCAGGAGGCAAAAAGATTAGGGATGACCCTGCATAAGCAAAAAAGTCCAACAGCTACCTTTGGGTAACACGAAGTGACTCAAGTTAAATTCTGGTACACAACAAACGCATTTAAATTTTGCTTTCATAAATTAAGTCCACAAGGTCTTACCAAATCTTCACGCCTGCATTTTATTTGTTATCGAGTCCTGGACTATTGAAGCTTCTGCTCCTGATCTTCCTTTTGTCTGGTTGAATGGTTCTAAAGTGTTCCATTCTCCTCAGCCTGACAGGGAAAGATTGGAGCTCATCAATTATTTTCAGGTGTTCATCACATGTGTCCCCTCTTTCAGTTGATCTATTTCCTAGTGCAAAGGTCTTAGGTTCTTAGGTTGTTTTCTCCCTTCTGTAGCCATCACCCCCAATCTTTGTGTCAGGCCTTCCCAAAGAAATCATAGCTTTGGCAACCTATATTCTTATTGTTAGCTCCATGCCCAATCTCTGGGGCCCTTTAGTAACAAATGTTTTAAGAAATGTTGTTAAAACTAATATACCCTCTTCTTGGAAATTGGCAATTATTATCCCTATTTTTAAAAAAAGGCAATAGGCAAGACCCTTCCTGCTACAGACCTATATATTTGATTGACTCCACAGCTAAGATTTTAGGCAGTGTGATTTTATCTCACCTGGAGGACTGGGTGCTACAGACACAAATTTTGTCCCCAATTCAATTTGGTTTTTGACCCGGTTTGGGAACAGTCGAGCAAGTATTAAATCTGCATCTTATACTTAACAAATATGTAACAACCAAAAGGGAGCCAATTCATATGGCTTTTATTGATTTATCCAGTGCCTTTGATTTGGTAAACAGGGAGAAGCTGTGGCAAATCATGGAAACTCTGGGATGCGATGTATCTCTACTGGATCTTATAAAGCGCCTTCAAATGGATTTAAAGGTGTCAGTTCAGTATGGCCCATCGGGACAGAGAACTGCCCCCATTTCCTCTTTTAGGGGAGTGCGACAGGGATGCATTTTGGCCCCCTTTCTTTTCTTGATATATTTTAATGGGCTTTATGATTTTTTGACAGAAAATGGGAAGGACGTGCCAAAGATGGGTCAGAGATTGCTCCCAGTTTTACTATATGCAGATGACGCTGTACTTATTGCACGCACTGCAAATGGTTTACAAGGCTTGCTGGATCTTTTTTTGGACTTCATGTTGGACTTAGATTTAAAAGTAAATTATTCTAAGACATTTGCTATGACATGTGGCCCCCGAAATACAAAATCTAAAATATTTACTATGGGGGGCAATATCATTAAGAAGGTGAGGGATTTCTGTTATTTAGGCATGCATATAAACTCTACTATGCTTTGGAACACTCACCTCAAATTTAAGACTCAGCAAATGTCAAGGAATACTGAAGCAATTTTTTGTTTTACTCGTAAACTAGGCCACAGACCGTCTTCCCAGATTATGACGCTATATAACTCAAAGTGTGTCTCAGCAGCCCTTTATGGGGCTGGAGTCTGGGGTTACATTAAAATACCCAATCTCCAATGTACTGAAAATACATTTATGCGCAGACTATTGATGGTACCTAAGTGTATAGTAAACATCATTACCCACGAGGAAGTGGGCCAGTGCTTTTTAGAGGATTCGGTTTCTATTGCCCCCCTTCTGTTGTGGATTAGATGTTGGACGAATCCAGCGGCTAGTCTTGTGCAGAAATGTATTACGGAATGCACCCAATTGGCTAACTCGAATAGGATTCCTTGGCTTTCGTATTTGCGATCATCTTTTGATAAGCTGGGGCTAAGGCATATGTATGAGGAACCGCAAATGCTAACTAATACTGCAAAGCCCCTGTTGAAAGCTCGGCATTCTGAGCATACTTTGCACAAAAGACTTTATAGCTGTCTTAATTGAAATCTTTAGATTCTTATATCCAGATTGCTACGGTTTTATATATTGAACCTTATTTGACTTGGTTTTCATGCCCAAAAATATATTCTCTTCTAACCTCTTTTAGACTAAATTTGATTCATTTTAAGGTGGCCTTTCCCAAGCAATGTACCTGGCAAAAAGATTTACCACCTTGCCCTTGTGATGCCAGCTCAAAACAAAGTACTCTTCATTTTTTCTTCTTTTGTTCTCTTTACGCCTCCCCTAGAAATTCCTTCATTTTACCTATTTTACGTACTCTTAGACCAATCCATTATAAGGAAGCTTTGATACATTTTCAGAAATTACCAAATGAAAAAATTTGCTATCAGGTTTTAAACTTTATTAGATCATCTATAGCTATTAGGAACCGGTATTAACATTCTGTAATTTCTTCATTTTACTCTATGCTGATTTTTAAATCTTATTTTAAATTTCAGAATTCAATACTCTATATGTGTGGTTTAGTGTAGTTCTTATTTTAGTGGAAGAAATGTTTTTTATTATATTTTAGGGTATTTAAACAGTTCTCCTTTAGTATTATATTGCATTAAATTAGTAAACGTTCTGATAAGAATATTGGAATATTTATTAAGGAGGAACATGGATAAGATTATTCTGTTATCTTTTTCTTTGACAATATATGTAAGAAGTGTTCTCACTGTTTGTTTTTTGGGAATTTGATTAAAATGTGTACTTTTATGGCATCTGCCGAATAAAGTTCTTTGACTGACTGACTGCTTTGCTGTTGAGCCACTTATACATTCACGCTCTTGGAGATTGTAATAATTGGGAGGATGTGCCCATTAATCTGGACACTCGTCTTTTTAATCAATTCTCTCTCTGGCTTATATCTCAGTCAGTTAGTACTTGACCCACATATGAAGCCGAACATTGTTTGGATCTTATTGGTGCCCAGTCTGGAAAAGGCTTTTTTGACCCTATTCCTCTGGATTGGACTGATCATTTCATGATCCCTTTTAGGTGTTTCCTACTTGAGAAATTTATTTTAGTTATTAAACTTCTTAAGGCTGCTGATAGGTGAGCTTGGTCTAAAGGTTCAGCTGAGAACTTTTATGATGCTTTCTCATCTGTTTTGCCCTCTTCTACATTGGAAGCTGACTTAGAGTTTTTTAGTAACAAAATTACCCTTACTCTTGATAAGATTGCACCTTTTTTCACTGCATCCTCCATCATACTCGGTCATCATCTCCAGGGTACAACAACATACTCAAGAAAGTCAAACACCATTTCAAAAAGGTTGACAAAGCATTGCATAAAGCCCTACAGACCACTTGAGCAGGCAATCCTGGCCAATAAAGGTCTGCTCCAGCCTTAAACAAGGCAGCAGGACTTTGATGTTGGTATAGCCCAGCTATGGAGGGCAATAGGACTATTAGAACATTCCCCCACTAGAGGGCAACATGTTCAATAAAACAAAGGCCTCACAGAGCCCAAGGGGATTAAAGTCTCCTTGGGCTCCATGAGGCCTTTGTTCACAGTAACAGCTGTGGCCAACATTGGAATGCTGGAGGTCCGTGCTTCAACCTGCCATTAGAAGCCCAGAGCACTCCATTGTTTTCAATAAAGCTCCCAACATTCCAATGCTCTAATAGGAATTATTTCATTTCTAAGAAAATTGAATTATGGCCTGCTCTATGCACTTACAAAAGTCTTATATATAAAGTGAGGGCTGAGTACTATGCAAAACCGTTCACCTTATATTGCAAACAAAGAGAATTTTGAGGTGCTTCATTTTCTTAACCAATTTTATTAGGTTTTCAATACACGGTACAATTGTTGCATCAATGTATCCAGCAAAATAGTGAGTAATACATCTTGTGTACGTTTTCAGCAGTGCGCTACTTTCAGGAGTTATGATTCTTATTTAAGACAGCTAACTCGAACTAAAGCAAGGCAAAGGGAACAGAACCAGGGCTTATGTTGATGACAACCCATCATTACCATAGAATTTTAGCAACATGAGAGCTACAGTATAGCATCACATTTGCATACAGATGTCAGTGGTTGCTACACAGAATATTTTCCCTCGGTGTGTTTGTGGAGAGTAGAGATGCTTGCACTACGGGGAGAGTGGATAACAATAAGTATTTAAGGATATGGGGGGGTTGAGGAGAAGAGGTGGCACTTTGAGCTGTAAGTATGAGTGTGCAATGTGGAGACTCAGGAGGTAAGTTCTGTGTCACTGTCATGCAAGCTTTGCAGGAGAAACTCCCAGTCACTTGCTATTGACACTCTACGCAGGCCTTGTGCTTCCTCACGTCTCAGAGTCGCGGCTTGAGCTCTACCCCACTTAAGGGTCGCTGCGCACCAGTGGTCCGCATCAAGTAAGGCTGGGGCCTTCAAAGTCATGGTGATAAGTCTCCTGACCATGATCAAATCTAGGTCAAGAAAGCAGTTTAAAGCACCATCCGTTTTAGTTTGCTGGAAAGTTCCAAGCAGCGCACCTTCTACTGTGTAGACAGTCATGCAACCTGTTACCTCCACCAAGGTAGTCTCGACGGCTTCCCAAAGTGCACCTTCTGCCTAACAGCTCCAATACATATGTATCATATCTGCTCCTTGATGGAAATAGCGGGGTTATCAGTAGACGACCCAAACATGTGGTGAAGCAGAGCCGATGTGAGGTATGACCTTTGCAGTATGTTGTGTTGTTTGTATTGGAACTTGGAGTTCTGTGACAGTTTCCTGGGCTACAGTAATGCTCATTCCCATTCCTTTGATGTCAGCTCCCTACCTATGTCGACCTCCCAACTCCTACAAGTGGTAGATAGGGTGGTCCTGCTTTGTGTAAGTCAATGCGCGGATGCACCACGTTAGGAGTTTATGTACCCCACCTATCACATGCAGAGTGTGTATAAGAGGATGCTGGTCCGGTTCCATGTCCGTAATGCCCCATTGTCTGGTCAGTTCCACCGGTAAGTGACCATAGGCCAGAAAATGTCTGGCTGGACTGCGTTTTCCTCTTGTAACTTGGGAGGTAGTAAATAATAATACGTCTTATAGAACTCAATGGGAAGCCTATCTAATAGTGGAGTATTTTGTCTGGCAGCACCAAGTATTGCAGCAGGGATTTCTTGCAACGAAATGGGCGCATTGAGGTCTTCTCTATAGAGTGGTGAGATGCCAGGCAGGGTGAGCAGATCGAGAAAATGTTGTATGTGTGGCAAGCGCTGTGTGCTGGGGGGGTCATATAGAGACCAATGGTGAGTTGTGATCCTTGAAGGATGTCCAATTGGTTTGTGGCTACATGTGTTGGAGTGGCATGTGTCATAGTGACTGGTGTATGCGGTTGGGCGCTGAGCAGAAGCCATGCTAGTAGATGGCCAGATTTGTCACCTTCAACAAAAGTCTCAGCAGCACAGCTGTTCGATCAAACATGCATGTAGCTCCAGTGCCTCAGTGTGTGTCCCCTTCTTGTGCCGCTTGTGACTGGGTTCAGTCTCGCAGTTATTCCTTGGTCATAATTAAATCCCATTGCAATTATGCCAGAGCACCTACTACCTTGCAAATACAGTGCCCTCAGATCACTACATTCGCTGTCTCCCAGTCTAAAAGTTTGGAGAAGGCTGTGACCCAATTCTCCTCTAAGTATTGTGTGATCGCCTCACTAGTAGTTTCTTCGAAAAGTGAGGAACTGGTGATCTAGGTGCCTCCTATTCTAGGTTCAGGATCAGGGGGTTGTGGTCAGAAATGTTTCTAGCTAAATATTCCATAGCCAATGCCAAGAGTCTAGTGGCCTGGTCACATTCTGTATTGTCTAGGTGCATGTGCAGGCTGTGAGGGGTGAGAAGGAAAAGTACTCGATGGTATTAGCGTGCAATGAGCACCAACAGTTAAGTAGGGACCAATGTGTGAGCCACTGTGTGAGTGAGTAGCAGCCTTCATCCTTGGGGAGTAAGGGAGGTTGCAAACGATCCAGATGCATATCTAATACACTGTTAAAATGCCCCCCCCATCATCCATGGTATGTGCGCCCATCTGGCTAGGATATTAGATAAATGGGACAGGAAGGTTTGCTGTGTTATGTTAGGAGCATATAGGCTCCCCAACAGTACATGTCTACCATCCATTTGGCCTTCAACTAACATGTAGCGCCCCTATGGGCTGATTAAAGTTATTAGGCATTGGAACGGGACCCCTGGTCCAATCCAGACCAATACCCCTCTGGCAAACCGAGAGTATGTTGTGCAATAACTTTGCCTGCGCCAGCGCTTCTGCAGTCGGGACTCTTCTCCACCTGCAATATGTCTCTCTTGTAGTAATGCAATATGTGTACCCCTCCATCTGATATATTATTGGATCACATGCGCCTTGCTGCTTTCTTCCCCTGATTACCTCATTTCGACCTTGATCACTCTCAAGCACCTTGTGACAGTCACTTGACTTTTTTCAGGAAACCTCTCTCCTGTTCGAGATTCATTGAGGTTATTCACTCCATCTCTCAAGACAGATCCCTCTGAGGCACTCCACAGTGTGTTACAGGCAATACAGTGTCCCAGACTGTTCGTGAACCTCTATTGCTTCATTTTGTTAGGGGATGTCCAGCCACTAT
This sequence comes from Pleurodeles waltl, assembly GCF_031143425.1. Taxonomy (NCBI): domain Eukaryota; kingdom Metazoa; phylum Chordata; class Amphibia; order Caudata; family Salamandridae; genus Pleurodeles; species Pleurodeles waltl. The sequence continues at coordinate 665,806,620 of NC_090449.1, read as the reverse complement.
TTCATTTGGCTCCCCCTTGGTCATTATCCACCTAGCACTCAAAAGACTTAACACATCTCATGCTTTAACCCATCTGCAACAAATTGGTAACCACTTCTTGGGTTCCTCAAGTTTAAAGAACTCTACCATTGCTACTATTTATGAAACCTGCTGCTGACCCAACTTTATGAACAATTTTTGTCCTATTTCGCTGTCACCTTTTACCATCAAGGTTCTGGAAAGAGCAGTGATCGAAAAGATTTCCTCTTGTTGGAATATAAGTCTATCTTGGTCACTGCCCAAGATGGCTTCTTGCAGCACCGAGACCACATTGGTCTTGGTACTTAATGATTTCTGTCATTGCAAACACGGGCAATTCTTCTGCTCTGGATTTATTAAATGTGTCTGCTGCTTTGAATACAGTGACCCAAGATATTCTTATTAACCGTCTTTAGAAGTTGGCATTAACAACACTGCTTTGGACTGCTCTCAAGCAGTCCTCTTGTTTCTTAACAATCTGGCTTCAATGCTATTACTTATTGTGCTTGCTGTAATTGACTTGATGAAAACAAACTGCCTGAAAATGAATACTGTTCATACAGTAATACTGTTATATCTGAGAATACCATTTTCTCAGGTAAAAACAGACACCAAAGTCTTCCGACTGATATTTGGTCTGTCCAGCTTTCCTACTCCCCCATGTTTGCCTCAGTGGCTGGAAATCTGCGAATATTCTTTGATTGTGACCTTTTCTTGACTTGATTAATAGGCTATCTTCTTCTTGCTTCTTTCATCTAAATGTATTGCATAAGATTCTTCCTTTTTAACCTCCTGAGCCAAATTGCTTAGTAATCCAGGCATTGATAATTAATCACCTGTTTTTCTGCAATGTGTTGCTTCGTGGTTCAACCCTTTATTTACTATCAAGGAGTCAAAGAATTAAGAATTTTTTCCTGCCAAATTTACACTTGGTGCCCCATTTACTGCCTTTGCCTCGGTCCATGTACTGGTATACTGTATACTGTATATACTGGTTGCCCATCTCCAAAAGGATCCTTTTTACAGCCATGTGCATTACATTCAAAGCTCACTACTTCTTATGCCTGTCTATTCATTATGCAAATGTATTCCTTATTCTCCTCATCTGCAGCTGTGATCAAGCAACACACACCTGTTAGCTGTCCCTAAGTATCAGAGTGCTTGGCTGGAAGGGCAAGAGCGCCCGGTTTTAGCCACTCAACATTGGAGTCTGCTCCATTTCTATCTAAGAATGTCTGATTATTTGATGACATTCTGAATTTTTTTGCATTTTGCAACTTAGTGGCTACCTCTCCTAATTTGCCTCTCTGTAGTGTTCAGCTGAGTTTAGCTCCAGAACACCTTTTAGGTATTGTTGCACTCTATACAATTTTAAATCAATCAATCAAATGTACCATACTAAACAATTAATAATAATAAAAATACACTTTTCAAAAGCAATACCCACCAAACCCCTATTACACTCTGCAATTCATGAGAAACGTAAAATGTTTGTTTAAAAAGCTTAAAAACAAATATATTCATGAATTAAAGATATTTAAATATGTATAAAACAGATTTTAATACATTAATCCATGTATGTGAATGTATATATCCTTTTACATTACTGACACAATCTGTCAGGGAGACCAGATCCTCGGGCCTGCGTACGCTCCCAACATGTCCACCACTAGACAGCTCCAAAACTCTGATAGAAATATCACAGAGCCTGAGAGAGTCCAAGCGGGGGGAAAGGGGGTTAGGATGGGAACAGCTGGGAAGGAGACCTGTAGGAAGCAAAAGGTTAAACAACACAATATCAAGATATTATCACATTGATTTTCACAAGACTATGATTCTAAGCATTGTCATACTGTAACCATGGATAACTTTAGATAGGACTGAGAGAGCGTAGCTTATATATTCTATATTAACATGAAATGTTTATGAACTAATGTGTAATAATACCGCATAGAAAATGTATTAATGTTTTTTTGCTAAAACGTGCGCTTGAAATGTGCCCACGGGGATTGGCCGCCAATAGATACAATGACTAATAAAACTGACTAATAATGTTGAAATGTTATATTATGATATGATTTTGCACTAATAATAATAGGTTATATGTAAAAGTTTTGCTAATAAATCATTAGCCTTAGTTAACATGAGTCGAGGCCTAGCGGCCTAGCTGCCTGGCTTTTATATTAAATGTTTTTTTCTAACGTGCAGTGTGCTGACTTGCTGAAGGACATGAACTCTTGTTTTTCTCCAAACTAGAAGATGAATGTAACTGTAGTAGATCTGTTCTCATGAAATTCGACTTGCTTGTAGAAATATTTTAGCCGAATGCAACAGTGTAGATTAATACCAGGTACAAGGTCGCCTGAACCGGTACAGACAATGGAGCCACTGACTGAAGATGTGCAAAGGACCACAAGAGTATGAAATCATACCGTACATTCCACCTACTAAAGACGTCAATCATAAGGACCAATAAAATACGTGAGAACTGTTATGGGGTGACAAATTTGATGAGATAATTGGAACTCTATTGGAGGGAGATAGTGGGGTGCAACCCCTCATCCAACCAAATTTTAGGGGAATGTACAACGAAAATGGGATGAAAACCTTGAGACAAGGAAGTGAATTAGAATAGGAGACTAGGAGATAGATAAGAGGGAGATGCTGTCAAGTTTTGCTATGACCCAGACACTTTGTCACTCTGCATAGAGACTTTGCTGTTTGGTTCTTAAAACCATTCTTGCCTTATATTGCCCGTTTACACTTTACCTCCTTATGAGGGAAGTGCCCCTTTACCCGACTTGCTGAATTCCTGGCTGATGGCGAATCAACTGATGTCCTGAGGACGAAGACCGAACCTGAATGCTGACCCAATACGGAGGGTAACTATATGACAATGAAATTGTAATTGTCTGTTTGCTTTTCCTTTCTAGGTACCAACTGCTTCTTTTGACAGAGACCATAGCTAGATGTTTTCTAAATTGGTGTTACTAAATTGTTTTGCATGAAGCCCAACATGCCAATGCTAATTCGAGGCTAGGAGAGGGATTCACTAAACTGACGCAAATAGACAAATGACTGAATCTATGCTCTGTTGAATAATGTGCTAACGTTGCTCTGCTAAGGATAACCTATGCTGACGCCGTGTCATGTTCTAATATTCGTGATTCTTGCTTTGATGAAATCTTATCAGAGTTGCCATATTGTGACTATGCTAATGTATTTCTTGGTTTTGAGATTTATAAACTTATTAGTAGAATTGTAATCAATAGGGAATGAACTTCACAAAATCCTGCTAAACTGGTGTGGTTATTCATGAATGAAAGGTCATGGTGTTTTTTGAGTTTATTAAATGTCTTTGATTAATTTGAATTATCGCATTACTGTGTACTTTGATGCAATTATTGACATATTAATTGACATGCTGATCAGCTATTTCGTCCTAAGGTGTCTTCAATCAGGGTCAAAAGATTCATTGGCCTAAAATGAGTCCCAAAGTGAGTAAATTAGTCATAAAGGGATGCGTTAACAGTTCTGGTAGCAGAGCGACGGTTGAGGCTCTTTCGGGCCCTAGGACGGAGGACTATTGTTTAAAATGTTTTTTCGAGATAATGCAAATTGGAGGTATGATGTGTTTCTAAATTCCCCATGACTTTCCCGGTATCTCAGAGCTCGCCTAAGTGAGTTGGGTATGTTCTCGGCGTTTTAGCATGTGTGGTATAGAAATTGCACTTGCTCAGCTTATGCATATTGCAGATGTTTTGTGAAGTTTGAATGGATTTAGGCCAGGTAATGTTGTTTTAGTAGGAGTGGGCGTACTCCGCAATATGAGAGTAGGGAAGTCGGCGAACTTAATGTGAGTGTGCTACTTTGTGCTCCAGAATTATCCACGTGGTTGTCGGTGATATACGTACCCGTTGTGGTCTAAGACTTCAGAGTATATTAACAAGTGCAGGAGACACTTGGGTTTATGTTGTAATTTGTGCGGTTTAGTAGGTCAATCGGGCGTGGTTGACAAGTCGAGTTTGAGTCAAATTGTGTGAGTGAAACCTTCGATGGAGATTTGGCAAGTTCTAAAGTGCACTAGAATGAACCATTGACAAGTCAAGAGTAGGATTTGCGGGTTGAATTCTGCTTGCGAGTGTGGGAGCTGAGAAGGAAAGAGTAGCGGCCGAGGCTTCAAGTGAAATCTCTGTAAAGTTCTGAAGCGATTGTGTTACCCTTCCTGTAGTAAACCGACAAATTTGGGTTTTCTGTTGTTAAAGGTGCTTGCAATATATTGCATTAGTTTGTGTAAGTAGGACAAGCCGCAAGGCTTTGTCAGCTGCAGTGTGTGTGAGTGTGACCTCAGTGGTGCCGCACTGGGATAGGTCAGTTGCTGAGAAGGGTTGCGCACGGATTGGCAGCCGTCCGTGACAGACAATAGGTTGAGAAAGGTGGGTGAAGACTGTTCTGGGAATTAAAGTCACTTTCTGATCCGATTCTAAACAAAATAAAAGACGCAAAAATTTAGTTTTTCAAGTCTCTTAAGAGTGCTTTGAAGGGAGATAAATATATTATGGCGAGTGAAGGGGAGCATACACCACCTGAGGGTACTCCAGCTTAAATCATAATGGAGGAAGAGGGAGTCGCGCCATGTCTTTGGATGAAACAGTGGCGCAAATTAACAGAGAAGGAGGGATGTTTAGCGTTCCCGGAATATGGAACGTTTAATACAAGAATTTTGGAGAACTTGCAAATGATGTTAAGTGTGCAAAAACCACCTCCAAGACCAGCTCAGTACGAGGCGTTAGCAATGTGGGATTTAATGGCCATACGACAAAGACAGCAGAAATTTGAAAGGAGAATGAAAAGAGCAGAAAAGACTTTAGCTGAGGCTAGATGGGACAATGAGACCAAGATGTGGAAAAGGGGAATAGTTGACGGACTTAAATTGTTCCCGGCAATAGTACAAGAAGATGAGACACAGGGAAAGAAAGCCTTAGTAAGACAGACAAAGGCTCTAGTAAGCCAAAGGAGACTCAGAGGTCTTGGGTAGATGGAGATGATTCAGACAATGAAGAGTTTCTTAACCAGTTGTTACATGATCGCCCGCCACCATATGCTATAAATGATAACGCGCAGAGCACTAGTTTGAGTTCTGAAGAACCAGCAAAGAAATACTGCAGAGTGCTCAAATTTGGGGAGCCATAGAGAAATGGGAAGGCAGATGGGCAAAGAAAAGAGATAAAGAAAAGGGTGATAGTCCAGAACCAAAACAGGCTAAAGCCGCACTGGACACAGGAACAATAAAAATGTTACCAATGAGAGAAACAGCCGGAGGGGTTTTAGTCCATGTACCGTGGTCTAGGGGTGACATCCTGTCATTCACAAATGATTATCCCAGGTTGAGTGAGAAGCCGATAGAATGGTACCAGCAAACAAACAGGTTTGTGAAGCTTGCAAAATGTCTCTGGGAGGACTTGAATACCCTGTTTGAAATTATAGTTCCACCTGACTTATGGCTTGAGCGCAAGAGAGGTGTGGATTGGCCGACAGAGGAGCCAGCAAGGGATAAGGTTACTGGAGCACCGTCTGAAGAGGTGATAAAGTATTATCATAAAGTGATTGAGTTTTTGAAGCAGAAAGTATCGCCGAAAGTGACTGATTGGCAGAAAATTGATAGAACCTCACAGGAAGCCAAAGAGTCAATTCATGCTTACTATGAGAGATTGCTGAAAGCATTCAAAAATTACAGTGGCACTGAGGTCATTGAGCCGTAAGACATGAATCATCTTGTGTTCAGGTTTGTTTAAGGGTTGAGACCAGAGATTAGCCAGGTGATTAAGAATCATTTGATCTGTTGGCAAGCGAAGCCGATTGATGAGGTGTTGCAGTATGCAAAATACTGTAGTGACGAAATCGAATTGAAGCAGAGAAAATTGAAAGAGAAAGTGATGGTGATGCAGATTAAGGCAGCACAAGCAGGGATGCAGGGAAATGGAGTACAGCAGTTGATACAGCAGCGACCGCAGGGGAATGGAGTGTTTCAGGCACAGCCAAGAGGCCGAGGAAGAGGAGGTTTTGTGAACTGTGGTCCAGACTTGAATACTGTTGTAGTTCAAAATGATGTGCAGGAGATGAAAAAGGTATCACCATGTCACGCGAACTTCCAGAATAACATGGTACAGATGCAGGGGTTACAGCCCATGTAGCAGATGCAAATGCCGCGTGTTCAACCAGCACAAATGTAGCAGGTAAAACAGCAGGTTCCCATGGTGCCTAGACAGCAAATGCAAATACCATTAGCTCCAATGGGACAGCAACAGGTGATTCTTCCTCAACAGGTCACATGACAAACAATGAGTCAAAATAACACAGTACAACAGTTCCCATTGCGTGGTGAGGATGGAATAAACAATGAATGGTCAGATGATTGTTCAGACAGTGAGGAGTGCAGGCTTGCAGCGTCCCTAGAAGTAGACCAGAGGGGACCACATGTGGAAGGGAAGGTGATGGGTCATAAGGTTTCGTTCCTAGTCGATACAGGAGCTACATGCTCTACAGTCAGAAGTACAGAGGTTCCGAAATTGCCACTTTCAGGTCGTACCATAAGAGTAGTAGGAGTAGCAAATCAGTTCCTGACAAATCCGATTACAGACCCAGTTGAGATCGGCAACTTCCAGGGATTACACAAATTTGTAGTCTGTGATTCGAGTCCTGTATCCCTACTGGGAAGAGACTTAGGGCCATATTTATACTTTTTGACGCACAACTGCGCCAACGCAGTTGTGCGTCAAAAAATTGAACGCGGCTAACGCCATTCTGAAGCGCCATGCAGGCGCCGTATTTATTCAATGACGTTAGCCGGCGTTAGCCGGCGGAGCTGCCTGGTGTGCGCCAAAAAAAATGACTTACACCAGGTAGCGCCGGCGTAGGGGAATATGGAGCTTGGGCGTCAAAAAATGGGGCAAGTCAGGGTGAGGCAAAATTTTCGCCTCAACCCGATTAGCGCCATTTTTTTAGACTCCCAACCCCCATTGAAATGACTCCTGTCTTAGCAAAGACAGGAGTCATGCCCCCTAGCCCAATGGCCATGCCCAGGGGACTTATGTCCCCTGGGCATGGTCATTGGGCATAGTGGCATGTAGGGGGGCACAAATCAGGCCCCCCTATGCCACAAAAAAAAAGAAAAAAAAATACTTACCAGCACTTACCTTAATGTCCCAGGGGTGGGTCCCTCCATCCTTGGGCGTCCTCCTGGGGTGGGCAAGGGTGGCAGGGGGTGTCCCTGGGGGCATGGGAGGGCACCTCTGGGCTCCTTCCGAGCCCACAGGTCCCTTAACGCCTGCCCTGACCAGGTGCTAAAAAACGACGCAAAAGCGGCTGGATGTCATTTTTTTTGACCCGCCCACTCCCGGGCATCATTTTTGCCCGGGAGTATAAATACGGCGCACATGCCTCGGAGTCATTTTTTAGACGGGAACGCCTACCTTGCATATCATTAACGCAAGGAAGGTGTCCACGCTAAAAAATGACGCAAACTCCATGAACTTTGGCGCTAGATGCGTCTAACGCCAAAGTATAAATATGGAGTTCGTTTTGCGTCGAATTTGCGTAAAAAAAACCGACGCAAATCCGGCGCAAACAGAGTATAAATATGGCCCTTACTGTGTAAAACGAGGTGTTCGATTGCCTGTTCCAATGAAGGGATTGAGGTGCAGACAAACAGTGATGATGAAGAGGACGATGGTCAGTTTCCAGAGTTGGAGATGGATATCGCAAATGAGGAATAACCTTTGATAACCTTATTCCTAATGCTTACAGTAACAGACTTACCACCTGAGTTGCAGGGGACAGAGAAAGTGTGGGAGCTGACAGGAAAAGAAGTGGGATTGATAAAGGGAGTAGAACCGGTCAAAGTACAGGTAAAGCCGAATGCAGTGTTTCCTCAGGTACCGCAGTACCACATGGCACAAGATGTCCTCATTCAAGTAGCGCAGATAATTGCGGACTTTGTGAAGCAAGGGGTTCTGAAGGAAGTGCTGAGTAGCCTGTGTAATTCACCAATAATGGGTCTGAAAAAGCCTTGTGGAAAGGTTTGAATTGTGCAAGACTTGAGGAAAATAAACGAGATTGTGGTAAAATGCTGCCCCATAGTGCCAAACCCAGCAGTGATTATGTTTCAGGTTCCGTGTGATGCAGAGTGGTTCACAGTTGTGGAACTATCTCAAGCATTCTTTTCGGTGCCTCTTCATGTGGACAGCCAATTTCTCTTCAGTTTCAAATTCTTGGATAAGGTGTACAGTTGGTGCAGAATTCCTCAAGGGTTTTCTGAGTCACCTTCCATCTTCAATCAGATATTGAAGAAAGATTTGGAGTCATTAGAACTGCCTTTCAGTTCGACTCTAGTACAGTACATTGATGATTTGTTGATTGCGTCCAGAACAAAAGATGACTGCAGGTATGACACAATTGCCTTACTGAACCATTTGGGAAAGAATGGACATAAAGTGTCCCCAAAGAAGCTGCAATACTGTCAGAGAGAGGTGAAGTACCTACGCCACCTAATTGAAAAGGGATTGAGAAAAATATCCAAAGAAAGAGTGACAGCCATACTGCAGATGAATCCCCGACAACCAAGAGAAATGCCAGAATGTTTTTGGGAATGGTGGGTGACTGTCGTCAGTGGATTCCCAACTTCTAGATTATCTCTAAACCATTAGTAAAGCTGACAGTTAAGGAAGTCCAGGATGACCCGGGTACCATAACCATGTCCAAGAAAGAGATGGAGGCATTCATGGAGTTGAGGGAAAGCATGTGCAGGGCGCCAGCTTTAGGTATGCCTAATTACACGAAGCCTTTCCTACTGTTTTGTCATGAACGTGATGCTTGTTCTTTGTCTGTTTTAACATAGGTCCATGGAGGTGCAAACCGCCCAGTAGCATATTTTTCAGCTACTTTGGACCCAGTCGCAGCAGCCCTACCGGGTTGTTTGCGTGCAGTTGCAGCAGTTAGTCAAAGCCCCACCCAATGTGAGGCATAGTGATGGGACATCCCTTAACAGTAATGGTCCCCCATTCAGTTGAAATTCTGTTAACCCGAACCAAAACGCAGCACATGACAAATGCGAGGCTGACAAAGTATGAGACAATTATACTGGGGTCACCTAATGTTTCCCTTAAGAGATGTACTGTATTGAACCCGGCAACTTTACTTCCTATTGATAATGCAGACATTGACAATACTAAGGAAGTAGAACATGATTGTCTTGAGGTAACAGAACTATGCACCAAACCAAGACCTGACATTAAAGATACCCAATTGGAAGAAAATGATTACATTATGTTTGTTGATGATTCATGCTTGAGAGACTCAGTAGGAGTACTGAGAGCTGGATATGCTGTGTGTACAATCACTGGTATTTTAGAAGCTTCCTGGCTCGAAAGAGTGTACTCTGCTCAAGTGGCTGAATTAATTGCCCTTACTAAGGCATGCCACGCAGCTGAAAACTTGAAAGTCACTATCTATACTGACAGCAGATACGGATTTGGAATTGTACATGATTTTGGCCAATTATGGTCACAAAGGGGTTTCATGACCTCTTCTGGTTCACCAGTGAAAAATGGCAAAAAAATTAAGGATTTGTTGCACGCGATTCAGTTACCTCTCGAAATTGCCGTGGTGAAATGCAATGCTCATGTTAAGTCACAAGACTTTGTGTCACTGGGAAATGGATATGCAGATCAAATCGCAAGGTTTTGCGCATTGAACTGTATATCGTTCCGAGATCAGTGGGAATTGTTACCTGAAACTGAAAATGAAACATGCTTAAACTTTGCATTAAGAGTGGTTGACACATTAGATGAGTTAAGATCCCTGCAGGGACGTGCTAGCAAAGAGGAGAAACGCTCCTGGCAGAGGATGCAATGTGTACAGAGATCTGATGACCTATGGGTCTCAGAAGAGGGGAAAATGGTTTTGCCAAACAGTCTTCTGTCACAGTTTGCGAGGTTTTACCATGGGCAGGCTCATGTTGGGAGAGATGCAATGATCAGGTTGTTCAAAATCGATCGGTTCAATCCAAAATTCAGACAAGCTGCAGAGGTTATCTGTCACAGGTGCATCATCTGTCAGCAGATGAATGCAGGGAAAAGGACTGTGGTGAATATGAGCCATGCTGGGAGAGCTGGCGGTCCATTTAGCAGGATGCAGATGGATTTTATTGAGATGCCTGTGTGTGGAGGCTTGAAGTACGTGTTGGTGACTGTGTGCATTTTCAGTCACTGGATTGAAGCTTACCCTACACGTAGAAATGACAGCCTCACAGTAGCAAAGCTGTTGCTTAGGGAGTTAATACCCCGTTTCGGATTCCCGATCTCTTTAGAATCAGATAGGGGCAGACACTTCGACAATGAGGTGATTTGGCTCTTGTGTGCTGCATTGAACATTGAGCGGAAGCTGCATTGTAGTTATCGCCCTGAAGCATCAGGACTAGTGGAACAGATGAATGGTACCTTGAAGTCAAGAATGGCAAAAATGTGTGCAGCTACCAATTTGAAGTGGCCAGATGCATTGCCCTTAGTACTGATGTCAATGAGAAACACACCTGACAAGAAAACAGGACTATCTCCACACGAAATTCTAATGGGTCGAGCTATGCGATTTGCCGCAGTGCCTGCAAATGCTCTTCTGAATCTCACGGATGATATGGTGTTGGACTACTGCAAGGGTCTGGCTGATGTGGTCCGCTCTTTTTTCTCACCAGGTGGAGGCTACCACATTGCCACCGATAAGTGATCCAGGTCACACCCTGAAAGCCGGTGACTGGGTGGTTGTCAAGAAACACGTGAGGAAATCGTGTTTGGAGCCGCTTTGGAAGGGGCCATATCAAGTAATACTGACAACAACTACTGCTGTGAAATGTGAAGGCCTTCCGAGTTGGATACATGCCAGTCACACAACGAAGGTGACGTGTCCAACTGATGAGGAACTTGAAGTGTCCAAAACAACAGCTGCAGAGAAGGAAGTCTCAGGGCCGGAGAGTATTCAAAGGGGAACTGAGACTGAAGGAGAGCCCGCTGAGGACGGCTTAGTCACTGAAAGCGAGTTCCAGAGGAGTGACAGTGAGCCTATCTCAGCTGAGGTAACAGGGGAACCGACGCAAAGAGGGGTTCTCCCATAAGCAGATGGATACGGGTTTGAAATCGAGCCCGTACCAGACCCTGAAGGCGAGAGGGAAGAGGCAGAGGGAGGTCAAGGTGTTCCGACTCCTCCTGAGCCGCTTGCAGAGCCATCAAGAGAAAACACCATAGCACAAGAGGAGGGTGCTGTTCAACGTTCTGAATGGCCAAGCAGGAAGATAACACATAAAGGAGATAACTGGCTGAAGCAACAAGCTGCAGGAAAGAAAGTGGTCCCTAGTGAAACAATAGAAGAAGAAGTTGACACAACCAGAAAAGAGGATCTCAGTGAAGGAGAGTTGCAAAGTGAACGTAAACTGAAAAGAAAGAGAGTTGCAAGTAGAAGGTACGCAGGTCCTGAATGGGCGCATGCAACATCAGCAGAATGGCAACAAGAATTCTTGGCGTTCTGTTTTGATCGGGAGGTTCCAGGTCAATACTACGGCACCTGAATTAAACCTTAGAAAGAAACTGTGCTAAGTTAAAATTGAAATTGAAAGCTGAAAAGCTGAGAAAAGAGACTGATAAATTACTGGATGTGACACTGATAACCTGAATTGACTCTGAAAAACCGATTATGACAAGTTGCTAACCTGATTTGACAAAGGGGTCCTGGAGTGAGTGAAACGCTGTAAGTACTCGCAGAGAGAGAGACTTTGCAGGAGAAAAAAAGAAAAAGAGCTTTTATATCTTCCTCAAGTTAATTGTTTGCTTTGGATTATTCTGCTATCTGATTCTTTACAGATCATGAGTTACACTAGAGGTAATAGTGATAAGGGTAGAATGTGTGGTTGGTTGAGTGCTATTCTGGCTATTGTGTGTGCAATAATAATTATAGGTGTGATTGTGGGAATGCCATTGGTGGATAAGAAAGTGACTAAAAATGCTTCAAATCCTGAAACTGCTACACTAACACCATGGGAGAAGTTTGAGCAGGATGCAAAATACTTGCATGACGGAACTAATTCAAAGAGGGAACTATCTACTAATGTCTTCTATCGCTTGCTGAATGAGTATGTTGACACAATGGATGCAAAGAATTGTTACATGTGCACAAAGATTCCTTCATCAGTACAAGAAGGGGTTACTTACCATAGTCTGCCATTAACCTACGGGATAAGTTGTAGTTTGCTGTTAACTAGATTCTATGATCAAGAACATGTTCAATACTTCTATTCTAACTTCGATGTAGTGTTTTCCTTTGTGCCCGTGATTGAGTTTCTAAATAAACTAGCTAAAGAGCACAGCATAAAATTAGTTAGGGGTTTCTTTGAGCCAACACTGACATTTGAGACAGCTTATGCACACCGCAATAACCTAACCTGCTTACTAACACCTGTAGATTGACGAAAAGCATTAAAGGAAAGGTTAGAAAAGGGGCTAGAAAAACGCACGCTTGCAAATGATTATGCTTACACTGCAATAAAGACGCAGGGCAAATTAGCTGTAGATGCATTACACGTAGGAAGGCTTTGTATATATAGGCCGAAATCTGAGCATGACACTTTATTTGTGGGAACAAGTGAGTGCAGGCATGTGTTTTTGTTTCAGAGTAAATGGACATTCATGTTAAATGGACAGGATCCAGCGATCCCTGGGATCTATTATATATGTGGGCTTAAAGCTTATTACCGCTTTCCAAAGGGATGGTATGGGATGTGTTATTTGGGAATAGTTTTCCCAAAGATTTATCAACTTGATGCCTTAAAGCAAATTCCTAAAATGTCTGAATTACAACATACTAGACAAAAGAGAGAGACAGCGGCTGCTGTCGTAGGTGACATATTTGGAGCCATAATTCCTTCAGTAGAGGTTATCTTAAATTCCATAAAGATCTGAAAGTTGTCTACTATTGTGGATAACATGCTGACAAACTTCACAGGGGCTATGACTCTTCAAAACCGGCTTGCTTTAGACATTCTTTTAGCAAAGAGTGGCGGAGTCTGTAAAGTGCTTCATGAGCGCCATTGCTGTGCGTTCATTCCTGACAATAGTAAAAAGATTATGGTATGCTTACTAACCTAACAAGAGATAGTGCAGATTTGAAGGAGCTGAAGGAACCTGGAGTTTGGGAAAGAGTTGGGAAAGGGAACTGGTTTAGTAGTATTTGGAATGGGGTTCTTGCAAAAATATTAGGGGGTCTATTGATTGTCCTGATATGTTTATTGGGATTATGGTTATCATGTAAAGTTAATGAAAGAATTAAAATAAATTTGGCAAAACGAAACAAAAGAAATGAAGAAAAAGAAAAAGAGAAAATGTTCAAAGAAATTTGGGAAAAATCACACAGGGGGGATGATGTTGAAATGCGTATATTGAGAAAAATGAAAGGTTAAGAAGGGAAAGGTTTTGTGTGATGACAAGTGTCATCAGAGGAGGGATTGAGAGAGCGTAGCTTATATATTCTATATTAACATGAAATGTTTATGAACTAATGTGTAATAATGCCGCATAGAAAATGTATTAATGTATTTTGCTAAAACGTGCGCTTGAAATGTGCCCACGGGGAGTGGCCGCCAATCTATACAATGACTAATGAAACTGACTAATAATGTTGAAATGTTATATTATGATATGATTTTGCACTAATAATAATAGGTTATATGTAAAAGTTTTGCTAATAAATCATTAGCCTTAGTTAACATGAGTCGAGGCCTTGCTGCCTGGCTTTTATATTAAATGTGTTTTTCTAACGTGCAGTGTGCTGACTTGCTGAAGGACATGAACTCTTGTTTTTCTCCAAAACTAGAAGATGAATGTAACTGTAGTAGATCCGTTCTCATGAAATTCGACTTGCTTGTAGAAACATTTTAGCTGAATGCAACAGTGTAGATTAAAACCAGGTACAAGGTCGCCTGAACCAGTACAGACAATGGAGCCACTGACTGAAGATGTGCAAAGGACCACGAGAGTATGAAATCATACCGGACATTCCACCCGCTAAAGACGTCAATCATAAGGGCCAATAAAATACGTGAGAACTGTTATGGGGTGACAAATTTGATGAGATAATTAGAACTCTATTGGAGGGAGATAGTGGGGGTGCAACCCCTCATCCAACCAAATGTTAGGGGAATGTACAACGAAAATGGGATAAAAACCCTTGACACAAGGAAGTGAATTAGAATAGCAGACTAGGAGATAGATAAGAGGGAGATGCTGTCACGTTTTGCTATGACCCAGACACTTTGTCACTCTGCATAGAGACTTTGCTTTTTGGTTCTTAAAACCATTCTTGCCTTATATTGCCCGTTTACACTTTACCTCCCTTAAGAGGGGTGTGCCTCTTTACCCGACTTGCTGAATTCCTGGCTGATGGCGAATCAACTGATGTCCTGAGGACGAAGACCGAACCTGAATGCTGACCCAATACGGAGGGTAACTATATGACAATGAAATTGTAATTGCCTGTTTGCTTTTCCTTTCTAGGTACCAACTGCTTCTTTTGACAGAGACCATAGCTAGATGTTTTCTAAATTGGTGTTACTAAATTGTTTTGCATGAAGCCAAACATGCCAATGCTAATTCGAGGTTAGGAGAGGGATTCACTAAACTGACGCAAATAGACAAATGACTGAATCTATGCTTTGTTGAATAATGTGCTAACGTTACTCTGCTAAGGATAACCTATGCTGACGCCGTGTTATGTTCTAATATTCGTGATTCTAGCTTTGATTAAATCTTATCAGAGTTGCCATATTGTGACTATGCTAATGTGTTTCTTGGTTTTGAGATTAATAAACTTATTAGTAGAATTGTAATCAATAGGGAATAAACTTCACAAAATCCTGCTAAACTGGTGTGATTATTCATGACTGAAAAGTCATGGTGGTTTTCGAGTTTATTAAATGTCTTTGATTAATTTGAGTTCTCACATTACTGTGAACTTTGATGACATTATTGACATATTGATTGACATGCTGATCAGCTATCTCGTCCTAAGGTGTCTTCAATCAGGGTCAAAAGATTCATTGGCCTAAAACGAGTCAGAAAGTGAGTAAATTAGTCATAAAGGGACGCGTTAACAGGACTATAACTAGACCTCAAGATGTCTGGGTACATGGGAAAGAATCAAGAATGGTTAATACAATGTTTCACATGAACTTTTCATGAAATGTCACATACTGTCTAGGAATATAAGAACCTTCTAGAATTATGTTTCAGAACACACATTGCCTCTTTACATGAGGACAAAAAGGTAATCTGAACATTCCCTGTAAAACAATAGGAATTGTACTTAGGACTTAACATGCACATAGAATGTAACATTTTGAATTTAACTCCTTTGCAGAACATTCAAAGGCTCTGGATAATCGTGTGCACTTCAGGAAACACTACACATCAAAGTTTTAATTGCCATAAAATGATCGCGCACATTGTAAGCGATCTGAACATTAAGGTTAAAATGCGGGAAATGAATCACGCACAATGCCGTTTCCAACAAGTACATGCAAATGCCATGAAATGATCGCGCACACTGTAAGCGATCTGAACATCAAGGTTTAAATGCGGGAATGAATCGCGCACACTGCCGATCTCAACACGAAAATGCAAATGCCATGAAATGATCGCGCACTCTGTAAGCGATCTGAACATCAAGGTTTAAATGCGGGAATGAATCGCGCACACTGCCAATCTCAACAAGAATATGCAAATGCCATGAAATGATTGCGCACTCTGTAAGCGATCTGACCCTCAAGGTTTAAATGCGGGAATGAATCGCGCAAGCCTTTGCCGATCTGAACACCAAGATGTGAATCAGTGCAATGATTTGCGTACTCTGAAAGTTTTACGAGTAGGCCCCAAAACTCAAGAGTCTCTTAGAACGGGGTCGGGGGCCCAGCCCGACCTCCATCTTACCACCCTGCTCAAGGATCACCAATAGAATGCGGGGCAGGCCTGGAACACCAAGGTAGGCCTCCGGAAAAGGAGCACAGGAAAATGCTGCTGCTCTGCACCGGGACCTCTGAATAGTGAGCATGTGGAGCTGGGCTAGCTCCCTTATATAGTGTCTGGCCAAGCCCACAACCACACACAGTCATGCTGCAGAGAAAGTTTCTGGAAGGCCCTAGAAAGGGACCACACCCTAACACACTCCATAAGTCTGCAGCAATACCTTGCGAAAAAACAGTTATTGTAAACATCATTAATAGTGTTTTTTCAAGGTTAAAGTCTGCAATGCAAAAGGTTAACATACTGCATATAAACACAATGCATGAATTATGCTCTTGCATAAAGGCTGGGTTTTTGCATTTTAGTTGCCCGTAGAGCGCGCACTGCCCTGATGTTGACACCAATCCCCCAAAACATCCTGCTGCCTGGATTTGCATAGTAACTGATTTAAAAAAAAAAAACATATAAATAAATAACAACAAACGAATATATTTATCAGTTAAGATTAATCAATCTATATCTTAAAAATCACAACCCACCCACTACCCCAATAAACACCACAATCTGAAAATAACAATTACTAGGCAATTAAAAACTTTATTGAACATGTAAACAAATAAATAGAAAATAAAAAATTAACAACTGAAATTAATTATAAATAATTTTAAAAAAGCAATACCAAACAAATTTCCCACAATGCCATTTGCCCAGAATGCCACTAAACCCTGTCTATCGCCTGTTTTCCAGTGAATGAGTATCAATCAACTCTAATGCAACACTGATGAGACAGAGGTCCTCAGCTTTGGCTACAATTTCAATCTGATTCTGCTTTGGCAACAACTTAAATCTGAATCTCCGTGCACATTGTGCAGATGAAGCTCCTCCACCTAACCTTCAAGTTGACCTGGTGAAAAATTTGGGAGTCAAGTTTGATAGACCACGATCACTACAGAACCAAATGAACACAGTAGTCGGCACATGTTTTGGTCTTATGCATACTGTTAAAAAATGATTGCAGATCCTCCCTTTACCTATGAGGATGACAGTGATCCTGGCCTTGATTATCGCCAGGCTGATTACGCCAGTACCCTTGATGTGGACCTGCCTCAGCTTCTGGTGAGAAAACACCAAACTGTACAGAATGCAGTGGCCCGTCTGTTTCCCAATTTACCTAGATTAGTTTCTGTCTCAGCACACCTGAGAAGCCTGCATTGGCTCCCTCTCAATAAGTGGATCTTGTTCAAGACACCTGTCCTTATGCACAGAGCTTTGAACGACGTTGGACCGGAGTACCTATCTTCAAGGATACTCTACTACACTCCTTCTAGAACACAGACAGTGCTCATCCTACAGCTGTTTAGGTAAAGTTCCTGGGGTTAGGCAGACAAAAACAGGAGGCAGGTCTGTAGGAGGCTGGACCTCTATGTAGTGTGCAAAGCTAGGCACATTGTGCAGGAGGTCCAGGCATCCACAGATTGGTTTACAAGGGTAAAAGCTAGACCACCTAGTGCTCTAATTTTTATGGTAGCTTAGTCAAGCAGTTAGGCTAATCATGGAGAAGCGTGAAGCAATGGTTGTACTCACAGTGTCAATAAATTAAGCACACACTCAAAAGAATAACTCGAGACCAATTTAGAAAAATATTTCAGATTTTTATAACATTTTTAAGAGCAAGATCATAAAAATTGGGTAAGTACTTTTTAAAGTTAAAATTTGTAAAGTTTTAATAAATTAGTCTTTCTTTGCGCAATTACGCACCATAGGAATCAATAGAAGAATACTTCACAGCAAATCAGGCAACCTGTTTACCAATGTCCCCTTTTGCAGGTAGGTCGATGTCGTCGTTGAGTACCCTGGACTAGCTGGAGAAGTTTGAGTGACTCCCGGTTTGGGTGGGAGCAGCTGCAGAGACTCGATGGAGCTGGTGTCAGGCCACTGCTTGGGATCACTTAGAAAAGCACTGCACAGGAGGACTTAAAGGTAAGTCCGTTGGGTCCCCTTGGAGGGTCGAGGTCACAAGGGGTAGGGGACCCTCAGGGCACAACTGGCTTTTCGGTGCAGGGCACAGGACAGCCGAGTGCAGATCGAGTTGGTGAACCAATAACTGTGTGCAAAGGTGCCCTTGGAAGCAGGAGGTAGGTTACTTTGAGAGTCACTTGTGGGTCATCAGGGGTACTCTGCTGGGAGGTCCAAGTAGTTCCTGAAGACCCTCAACTGGGGCTTTCTCCTGGTCCTTTTTCAATCTGGAATGGACTGTCCTTCTTCGTGTCCGATGTGAGGTGACCAGTACGGACTATTGCACGGTCTGGCAACTGGAGGGCCACAGTACCACCAACCTTGGCATACTGGTAGATGTTGTCCTCATGGTCTGACGTGTGAAGTTTGGTCTGGCTGCAGTGTCCGATTCCTTGGTCACCAACCGGTCAGTGAAGTACCCTTCTCTGGGTCATTCTTCCTTGGGGTTGTTGAGTGATGCCTTGACTCTGAAGGGAGTAATTTGGTGATTTTTTTAAAGAGGAGGTCCTCTGGGGGTTTGTAGAATCTGTCCATTGTTCAACCAACCCCTCAGCGGTGACTGTTGATTCCTGGGTGCAGCAGGCAGGGTTTGGCACCTTTTCCTGGTACAGTAGGACTTAAGTTCTCGAGCCTTGGGTCTTCTTTGTTGCGGGTCTTCTTTTGTCCATAGAATATGAGCTCTTGGTCTAGTGATGCCCACAAAATACTGTATTTAGTGGGAGTTTTAATGGGGAAACCTAGTAGTAACCAATGGGTCATCCACCTCAGGGTGGCTACACCCACTAAGTGGCCACTTCCCCTGGGCAGAGGTCACTTTCCTACACCTCATTGGCTATTTTCCTTCCATTCAAGACAGAGGAAAATGAAATGGAGAGGTCACCTCGCGTGTAGCACCTTACGGGTGGTGCAAGCCAAGACTGACCACTCCTCTTGTCCTTTGGTTTCCCACTGTTGCTCTCACCAAAAGTGGGGGTTTCCATGGGGGCGGTAATCTGCTGCTAGCAGCAGACCTGTGGGTCGAGTATCAAGGACGGTAAGCCCTTTGAAGCTCACTAGCAGGGCAGTGCACATTCTTGAGGGAGGCGCTGTTAGCTACGCCGGGGCGGATTATTCGTAGCCGCGCTACGTGGATCTCCACAAAGTCACCAAAAAAGTCAGTCACCCCATGTGGAGTTCTGCTAGCGAGTTTCTTGCCGCACCGGTTCGCGTGACATTTAACATTACCGGCAACACAAAATACATCCATGCGATGGAATTCTCGCACTAACTCCACCACGCTGTTCGCAGGCGCGAGGCCATCTTGTTTTTTTTGCTTGTTATGGAGCTCGGCCTACTTTTATATCCCTGTATAGCTGTCCCATCCCACACTTTTAAAGCCTGTTTCCCTCTACTTTCTGTTTATTATATTACCTTTTCTCTTCGTGTTTTTACATTCAATCTTTTCTCCTAATTTATTTGTGTTTTTTTGCTACTTTTTTACTTTTACATTTTTTTGCTTTACTTTCTTTTTTTCCCTTCCTTCTTCCTTATCTCGCCACCCCACCCAATCCCCAGTGTCATGGCAAAGCAGGGAGTGGCATTGTGATGCCCCCAACCACCACCGTCAGACACCTTCCTTGCGGGCAAAGTGAAAGGATGCAGCCCTGCACCATTTTTTCCATGGTGGAGGTGGCTGCCTTGGTGTTTTATGTGTAGCGCCACCTCCTCTCCACCTTGGCAGCAGGTGGCATGCCTGGGTACGGCCTTCAGGAGTGCCAGCAACACTGGGAGATGGTGCGCCTCACTTTGCGCTGCAGCTACCTGGTCCGGCGCAGCCAGTAACAGCCAACGCACTGGTGGGTCGTTATCCTGACCGTGAAACGGACCTGCTAGGTGTAAAGGTTGTGGGTTCAGTGAGTAATAATTAATTATTAGCTGTGTTCTATGCTAATAGTTTTTATCCCAGATAGCAAGCATGCTACTCACATGCAGGTAGATTAACTTTATGATACAAATATGGTATTATGTGATCTCCATTTAGACAGGTGCTCAGCGCTACCTAATTGTGCTTGTTTTTGGCGCTTGCTTGGGCTGATTAAGAAGTAATGCAGAAACTGCTCCTGTGCCCTGTCTCAGATAGTCATAGTTAATATTAGAATTAGTGAGTTAGCATGTTCTCTCACTTCTCTATGCCTTTATGTTTGTAGCTTGTAAAGTACCAACTGCAAAGCAATTTCCCAGTGATGTGTAGTAGTTTTGCATACATGCATCCAATCTATGCATTCAGAGATAGAGAATGAGATGAGAACTGTAGAAATCATTCATTGTAATTTATTAGTAATTAAAAATTTGTAGTTTAGGAAATTTGTAATAGGGTTAGGAAATTTGTAATAGGATGGTCCATGATACTCCTTTGATGTAGAAATGTTACTGCGTTTGTCTTTTCCTTTAAAAAAAATAATATTCTTGGGGAGATTATTTATTAACAGTACCACTAATCTTTTCTAATATTTTTTCTTACATCATCCAGCATCTAGGGGCAGGAAGAAGGCTGTTGAGGTGGGTGCCAGACGTGAAGGTGGCCCCTCCACAAGTGCCAGGGCAGATGGCTGTGCTGGCCCCAGTAATTCCTCCTGTTGTTGTTAATATAAATATTTATTTCGCTGACTTTTACAGCTCTTCGTTTAGAATTATTTTGTACCTTTTCACTGTGCCTCTCTCCTAATTTATTTCCAATTCCACTTCGACTTATCTGTTTCTTAAATTCTTCTTATTACTGCATTATCCTATTTACTTATTTTATGCATTTCAACTTTCTTTGCTTCAAACTTTCTGGCTGTACTAGTCTATCTGTGGCTTCATTTCTTCTGCTTTGTCACTGAGATTTTTCTCTCCTCTTATATTTCTTATGTTGTGGAGTGGTGGTAAGGCTAAGAGAACTCATGTACTGAAGATTGCATGCCCATGTAAGGTATTCTATGCATGTTTCATGAAAAGGCTTTCTTTTTCCTGCTCCAGCTCAATCATTTAAAAAAAGAGAAAAGAGTGTTTTGAACACGGTCATGTAATTGTTTGTACTCTGCAAATGTATTATTAGTATACTAGCAGTTGATAACCGTGCTCCATGGTTGAATATGAGGAGGATGTCCCCATTGCATTAGCCAACCAAGACCATATGTCCTTCATTGACCATTTCTTGTACCCGTTTATTTCTCTTGAAAAACTCTGATTCATCAATAGCTAGTTCTGCCCCTCCATTAACAAAAGTTTTTTTCTTGTTTACTCGACTTCCTGGCTTTAAAAAAATTGCCAACCAACAAAATGCCCACCTGATATTTTGATAGAAGAGAAGTCTGTAACCGAAATATAGTGATGTAGCGCGGTTGTATTAAAAAAACAATAGAGGGAGAAGTTATCTGGCATTTAAATTTGGTAATGTTTTTTTCTAGCCGCACCTGCCACCAGTGCCAGGGCCAGCAGTGACAGTGCCAGTGTAGACGTGGCTTCGGGAGTGGATGAGGGGGGAGTCTCGGCAGTGGCAATGGCGGGCGGTGGTAAGTCCAATTGCTTGCTTATTGATAGTAATATAGTCACTACAAGGGTGTACTAGTGTTGTTGACTCACTTGTCAACAATCTGCTTTAGAAGATGCAGCGGGAGTTAAGTATTAATGGCCTAGTCTATCTGCAACTCAGCAGATTAAGGTTCATAAAATGAACTTGAACTATGATGTTTTGGGAAGTTGAAAGAAGGATGGAAGCAGAAAGGATGGGTAAAATATAATATGAGTGAAAGGATGTGTGGATGAAACGGTGCATAATAATCATATAGGTGGGTGGCTAGGATGATAGGATGCATTGGTGGGGGAAGGGTGGATAAAAGGGTATACGGGTGAAAGCATTCCTACCCAGGTGGGTGAAAGGGTATGTGTGAAAGGATTTCATGGCTGGATGGGTGAACTGACTCCTCTGGTGGGTTGGATCTCTTGGATGGGTGAATGAGTGGAAGGATGCAAGGGTGGGTATTGGGTAAATGGATGCTGGTGAAAGGTTAGTTGAGAGTCATGTTTGGAATTTGCATGGTTTTAAATGGCGAAGGACAGGATGAGAGAATGTAAAGCTTAAATGGTGTGCATCAAAGAATGAAGAATAAGAGTACTAGAAGAACAAACAAATGTGCAATGATGAATAGATAAAAGCTTGGAATGAAGAAATAAGGAAGCTCTTCTGGCTATGGCTGTTCTTCTCACCTACTTTACTTGCTTGGAATGATTGTAATCACAGGTTTGATTCAAAGGGTTGGATGCTACTTAAGAATATTCCCTTGACTCACAGTATTTTTCAAGTGAGGCAGGTAATATGTATTCCCAGCATCCATTAACCATCAATTCCCTTCCTCGCAAAGGCCTTTCACCAGTGCCATCCATGATGACCTAACAGCTGCATGGTTCAATTTGGCAGAATCAGCACAGGAATGTTGGTTGTGCAATATATGTCTGTCTGCTTAAGTTATATTAATGTGTCAAACACTTTTCAGTGGCTGGCAATGCAAAAACAAGGTATGCTTCCCTTCTAGTGCCCACTGGGTCAGTCGCTTCCTAGTACTTCACTCCTTTAATCTTTCTTAAGTTCTGTCCCTGCCTTCCGAATAATTTGAAAAATCCAATCTTTGCTTGTGCCACATTTTTCTGAACAGGTGATATAAATATAATTCATTATGGCTTTCATAACAGATTAACTTATGTTCTAATTTTTCTCTTTCAACATTTGCCAACAAAAGTGAGTCACACTACTAGCCAAATTTTGGGCACATGATGATGATGAGGAATTGATTGATCAGTAAAGTGTATACTCTACCTACCCATCCTAATCCCCTCTACCTTACCCTGCAGTTGAGTAAGTTAAGAAGATCCCTTTCCTTACTGGAAAGCAAATGTATTTTTTGGAAAAAGTAGGTGGTGGAGGACGGTCATGATGACAGTGAGTAAAGTGGTTCTAAGTAAGTGCCTTGATTTTTCTGAATGGGATAGTCAGTGATGAATGCACCATATAAAATCTCTCTCTCTCTATATATATATCTCTCTCTCTCTCTCTCTATATATATATATATATATATATATATATATATCCCATTCCTTAATTCTTTCTCTGTACTGCAGTGCATCGCTTTTCCCACCATCTATTTATGATGGACAGGATTTCTGCATGATTGATTTTATTATACTATGTGGCGTGTTTCATTGTTAGAATTCATCAGCCTTGTAGTCCGGGTACAATTGAAAGGCATTTATTTAAGAGTAGAACAGGGCCATTGGAATAAGATAATTTTCTAGTACAGATACCCTAGCTGCAGACAGTAATGAGTATGACTAGGGTGCAAGCTGAGCTAGCATTGTCACCATTAATTTAGCACAACAGGAGAGAAAAGAATACTTGTACTCCATAGTGCATAATGGCTATGACTCAAATCACCTTAAAATTGAATGGTTGAATGGCCTGAGATGACCGCCAAATGTACTGCTACTGTGCCACTACACTACATGGTTTTAAAGAAAGTGTTTTGCTCAGAGCATTGTTTACAATTTCTCTTTTTTCTTTTTCGATATAGCTATTCCTGCTGGTCCACCATCACGGCAGGAAATAGCAGCCCGGCTGCAGTGGAAGAAGCTGGAGGCCACACAGGCCGATTACAAGCAGCTGGTGGTCCACGAGGAGAAGGCGGCAGCAGTTGCTGCCAGTACTCAGGGCCCCAGCCAGGCCCCAGTGACTCCAGCCCAACAATATCAGCACCAGAGTTCCAGGGCAGCTGTTTGCCACCATACCATCCCTGCTGCCCCACCCCACTCAGACACCATTTTCTAACGCAGCGTCCTTCAAGGGCTGGTGCTGTCAGAGGCCCATCATGTATGCATGGATGGGCTCCTCAGACGAATCCTGGCCTGACTTTAGTGGCCTCTTCTGCCCCTTTTTTAACTTTTTATTTTGGTGGGTGGGACTTGTTGTGGGTGGAGAGGGCGGGAATGAGTTTTTTGAGGCTTGGGACTTTTTGTGTTATATGGACAATTCGTTTTTTTGGGACAATTAGTTAGGGAAAGGGACATTTGATTGGGGTTGGGTGTGGGCTAGTTGTGGGTTGAAGAGGTGGGTATTTTTTATTTTTCTTAGGGATGGGAGAATAAATATTTATTTACAGTTGGTTATGCCTAAAATCTTTTTTGGGGTGTTTTACTTCACACTGCTGCCTTTCCGCAGAAGTGTGAAGTAAAAAACAATTGTTTTTCAAATCTGCTGTCAGTGTATTCCTTTTAGCGTAGCATGTTTTAAAATTTGCTGATAGTGTATAATAATTATTTATGCAGTTAGGTATCCTTGTCATAATACTCTCCTAGTTTCTGCAGTGTATTCTGCAAAATGTTACCTCTAAGAGTGGGGGGGGAGAGATTTGACAATGCCAATTATATTGCCTAAACTAAAAGTACAACAATGCTCCATAATTCTCTTACCTGAATAGATGAAGCGAGGGCTGCATGGATTCTCAGGGTACCATGGTGGTGTAGTAGTAGCATGCTAGTGCATTAACACTGAAGGTATCGGAAGCGAGGTCCCACTCCACCAAGGGGAACTCAAATGAAGATCCTGCACAGTGACGTTGCTTCCACCAAATCCACCTCACCAAGTGTGTGATTAATCAATGGTGTAAATTATTAAGTAACACCTCAATGAACCACACAGCCTGGGGGAAGGGGTTTAGGGATTTGATGAATGGATGGGAAAGGAATTTGGGGAAAGGTGTGACAAAAAGACAAACACTACACAAACACAATATTCATCTGGGAAATGATCAGTAGCCTGTTGTGGGAGGAAAAGAAAAAATGTATATGTATGACACAGATAACTTTAGATTCCATCAGCCCCAGTGAGACCCAAGTTGTTATAATATATATCTAAAATTGTTCGGTCACCTACGTTTGCAAAATAGTATATATACCTAATCTTCAGGTGAAGCTAACACACACAGTTCTAAAAAAAAGATTATTGAAAGAAAAATTATACTAGGCTGTATTGCCAAATTGGATGGTGCATCTGCATTATTCTTGGATTGCCCCGTCAATCTTCTTAGGTGCCTGTCTGAAGCGGTCCGATAAGGTAAGCATGAGTGTTATGGTACAGGAGAAGAGAAGGCTTGTGGATTGTAAAACAGAAATGATTATCATGATATTGTAGACTCAAGAAGGATTGAATGGAAGGTAAGCTTCGTGAGGTGTAGTGTACCAAGAAGACTTAGAGGTGGCAGAGCAAGAGCAAAGACCTGTGTGATCATTCATTTAATGTCTGATGTGCGATCAACCAAGTGAGAGCAATTACAACAACCAACAATCACAGACAAGTGGCTTCATGTATAGAGATGAACAAACTCGCAACTGTCATGATCATCTTAACATTTAGCCTAAAGCACTTGCATAATGTGACATCATCCATTACATTTCTGTCTCCTCCAGTTACTTCCAGTTACCTAGAACAGCCACATAGTTTCACGTTTGAGCCAGCCAGCACACACACGCAGCAGCTCTGCATTCCCTAAATCAAGTAATCGACACACCTCTCACCACCAGTCCACAGATTGGAGTAGGCCTCTTAGACTCATCATCTTCCATGTTGATTTCCATGAAGTTGATAACTTCCTTCTTCTGGCAGTTGTTTAAGTTCTCAATTTACGCTCTGATTCCTCCCATCATCCTCCAGACTATGATTAAAGATTATTATGATCAACTCCATACCAACTTCTCCTGAGAGTCACAGTCTCCCGATCCTATTGAGATAGAGCGACCTGTAGTGCATAACTGTGTTTAACAACAAGAGAAGCATTGAGTAGATTTCTTTTTTCTGGACTAGATTTTTGCATGTTGGTTAAATGGACTGGTCGGGTCTTCTTTGACAAATGAGAACCAGAAAAAAAAGCACCAGAAAACAAAGCAGTGTGAAAACGCTGGCAGAAAAATTTCGCTAAGTGTGAAAGAGGAAAGACAAAAATCATCTTTAGGAATAAAGTTATCACCCATTGTTATACCACCAACGTTGTTACTCAATCACTACACAAACACAAGCAAGCGTAATAATATAGTTAAACAATAAACACCCACTCTCACTATCTGCCACCATTAGACGTTAGTCACACGAACCATTTCAACATTGAAACAAGTATCCCTCATATCACTCATTGGGGCATCCAGCATTACCTACCTGTTCCAATCAAGCATAGTGACACATTGCTGATCCTCTTTGTTTTCACGAAACGAAACACACATTGGTCAGTAAGTTATAAATCAAATATCTGGGACAGTCCCGCTAGATGACAAAAATGAAGAGGAACAGAATGAGACAGGCATTGTCTCTCAAATCTCCTTGAGGTGATTTTGGGGAGTTTGGGGGCTTCTTCAATGCACACTGGTCCAACTCCAATCTTGCCATACATGTGCCTAAAACAGCTGAGGTTTATTAATCATTTAGACAGAAACAAACAATCTAAAATAATATGGCTCCTCCAGCTAGCTATATATTTTTTTTCTCAAAGCAGTTCATTAATAGAAGAAAGTAGAAAGTTCTATGGTGCCCTAGGTCTAGCCAGTGAAGTTGAGGTTGTCCTCAAACTCAGGTGTTTCGCCCAGCAGTTGGTCAGCTACCCCGACCCAACAGCTTCGCTCCACCGACCTTGCCCTCACCACCGTCCCACGCATCCGCAGAACAACTGCCGGCATCAGATCATTCTCCCAACTTTCTGCCAAGACACGGAACACTCTTCCCACCCACTCGTCAGACTAAGGACCTACTTACCTTTAGGAGACATCTCAAGACATGGCTGTTCAAGCAGTAGCAGCCTCCCCCCCCTCAGCGCCTTGAGAATCTCTCCACGTTTTGGGGCGAGAGACTAGTCCTTCTGTGACAACTGCACCAGTTGCACTGAACACACACTCAGCAGACACACTAGCTACAGGGCAAGCCAGATACTTTATTGCCAGCCTGCTGAGTACTAACCATTGGTGCCTCTTCCCATACAATACACAAATTGGTTTTGATCCAGATATACCTCAGCTGGGTCATCCAGGTAGGCCGGAACCATTCTTCTCAATAGTCTTTGGTACTCTACCTTGCCTGACCTCTTTTGCCTTCGCATCTGCAGTGGACTTAAGCCCTGCCATTAGAAACCAATCGAGTGCAGAGTTTGAGGCGTCTGCTCCTGTTGTTGTTGCTGGTTTTGATTTTGGCTGCTGTGAGCCAACAGCACTGTCCTCAAGCTTTATGGAAGTTGTAGGGTTGCACCCCCAAAACCTTTGCTCATGAGAGAGCCTCTAATTTCTAGCCGCTCCTTTTATAGGTCTCTGGCATGCTCAGCAATCCACGTATTGTAGGTTGAATCATCCCTGTCTGAAAAGCAATAAAAGGGGCCAGTAATTGTTTGTACCGTGGGTCAAAACTGTGGCAGAGATGTAATGTTTGGATGGTACAATGTCCCTTTGCAGCCTTGTATTAATAGATAAGTGAAAGATTAAGCTCTCCACCAACTCCTGCACATCTGTTTTTTAATCTACACCTGCGTACATTTTAAACACTTATTTTAGCTGTTTATGCAGCACATGCACCAATGGGATAGTTTGGCCCATGGTACAGTCCTCTTTGCTGACTTCCCATGTGGAAAGTTCAAAAGGAAGCAGCATCTCTGTCAGGTATTTGACCATGACCCATTTGTCCATCTCAATGATCATGCCTTTCACAGTTGCATCCCCTCTTTGCATGACATATTCATTGATTGGTCTGTACTGCTCAAACAGACGTTGTAACATGTAATAAGTAGAATTCCAATGTGTTGGCACCTCCTGTATGATGGCTTTAACTGGAATTCTGTTATCAGCTGGAAAATCGTCAACAGCTTGCGGAGTTTAAATTAATGGCTAAAATGAGTGTTCATTCTTCTGCATGTGAACAGTAAGTTGCTGACTCTGGCTTCTTTTTTTAGAAAGTCCTGTACAATTATTTCTATGCAGTGCACCAAACACAGGACCCTAAAATAGGCACCATCTGATATGGCCTTAACTATATTACTGCTATTGTCTGTGGGAACAAATTTAATGTTAAGCCCTCTGGGGTAGACAGCCATTCAAAGACCTTGTTGTTCAAAGTCATCCAAGATGTTTGCAGCTGTATGGGATTTTTCCATGGCGAACATAGCTACTGTTCCATGCTTTCGAGCACCATTAAAAAAGTCAGCTGTGTCTATACCTGTAGATATTTCTCTAACCTCAACAAAAGAGATCCAGTGTGGAGTGATGACATGTTATCAGTGGCTTGGCAACTGGTCCACATGTCTGTCATCAGATGGATTGTATGGACAGCTGTGATGTAGCTCTGTAACAGCAACTCTGGCGGGCAGATGGCCGCCACAATTCTAGAAAAGTCACTCCTTTTGCAAAAGAAAAAGGAAGGAGGTCCAATGTTAACATTTTAGCCAGCTTCCCGTTGTACATACGTGCCATTGGGTGGTTGCGTTTGTACTTCCCCTCCTGCCTAAACATGGCAGTAATAGTAGCCTGGATTTTTTTCTTTACTGGTGCCACTGATGCAGGCGGCTTCAAAGTAGAAGGGGGTGGTAGGCTTAATGTGCATCATAGGGGGGCAGCAACTGAATGTTCTTGCCTTGGTGTTTCTATCGCAGTCTGAGTCTACCTGTGCCATTGCGATGTTGCTGATCTGGGCAATGATACTACTGCACTGCTGGGTACATGGCTGATTTGTGTAACAAAAATGTCACCCTCTTCTTCACCTTCACCTTCCACAATGATCAGATCAGATTCCCTGCTTTCGACACCTTCACTAACACCACTTGCAGGCTTTTGGTTGCTAAGGTGCTCCTCCCAGTGGATTGCATGGTGTTTTCTCAAAAGGGTTGTTTGGCCTCCGGTCCCATAGTTTGTACCAAGCTTACCCTGACTAACACTTGCTTGACAAATGGAGAATATGGCAATGTTTGGCTCCTGTTCACTAACTGTAAAGAAGTCCCAAACTGGGGAGGTCGACTTTCTAATGCTGGGGCCACTGCCAATGTCTGAAGAAGTGGTGGTAGGTGGATGTTGTTTTGATGACGTTTGCCTCTCTGCAGTGCCTTCTTCTACTGAGGTGGCTGTGGATGTAGATCGCAGCTGGGGCCCTGTAAATATAGAAACTGGTTGAGGTGTAGGTAGTGGTATGTATGCCACATCCCTATGGGCAGGTTGAGAAGATAACTTCCCTGGAGCTGGGTTAACATCCATGATGACTGACTCGTTGTCAGTCTCATCATCCTCCTCTTCTTCATCCATAACTCTAAGGCTTTCAGGAACCTTTCTTTTCACTCCTTGCCTCTCTTGCCATATCTCAGACTGAGGTGGCATCCAAGTGGAGTCTTGATCATTAGAAGGGGGCTTGAAGAAGAATATGGTGGAGATCTGGAAGACAGTGGAACTTGTGAAAGAGAGGCTTCTTCAGCTTCCTAAGCATGAAGCTCAGCATCCTGATGTGCTCCTGCTTCAGGAGGAACTTCTATTGCTGGCTGCGGCTGTTGTTGTCCACTGGCCTGAGATTCAGGCAACAATTGGGTACAAGTTTGAGAAAGAGATAAACCCAACTCAACGTCACTGCTCGTCGGCGTTACTGTGATTAGAGAGGCTGTGCCAGACATGGGCTTAGGCTTCGTTTGGAATGGGGCTGCTGATGGGGGAGTGCTGCTTCAAGCTAGCTTCCCAGAGGCTGGTGCAGCAGGTACACGTTTTTGCCCAGAAAAGGTCTTGGTCAACATGCCAGTGGTGGGAAGCTCCTTCTTATCACTGGTCGCTTTCTTGATAGCAGCTTGATTTGGGGCCATCTTGAAGCTGTCAGTTGACAGTAGCACTTAGCTTCACAAGTTGAAGAGATGTCCATGTGGTCATGAGTTTGCTCATGCATAACTTCGTACACAAGCCTTCTGTTTGGCAGTACTGTGGGTGATGTCTCTTTTTCTTCATGCATCAAAAAGCAAACATGAAAGAAGGATCAGTGAAATGTAACATTGTTGCAGTTGCATTAGTAGTAGAAACAATATAATTTAATGGTTACTTAACTTATAAATAATTATGAAATAATATGGTGTATCCATTCGTAAAACCACACCAACATTAACTTTCATTATCATGTACACTCATGAAGGATAAGAAAAAGCAACAACTACAGCATACAGAAAGTAACTGTTAGCTTTATCTGCATCAAGTTGGCATGTGGCACTCAGTGAGATGCTGGTGACAAAAGGAATAACCCTTGAATAATGTAATGTAGTGCAACTGTACACCTATGGCAGACATGGGGCTAATGGGGAAAATGGAAAACAAAATTAAAAAACTAAAATAATTACAAAAATTGAAAAAAAATGTAGATTCTAAAACCAAGAAAAAATAGCACAAAATAATGAAATATTATTATACTATTATTATCAAATGTGATAAAATAAGTTTGTGAAACACATTATTACAAAAAATAAATTTTTTAAAAATGGAATTCAATTGCTGATTTACTATGGGAAGGGGACTACCATGAAACATCACAGGGATTTGGGAGGCAAGCAGTGGTGAAAGGTGCAAAAAAGTATATAATAAAAAATAAAACACTGCTCATACAGTATACCTAGTAATAAGCATTGACCTTCTAGGCCTGAATAACACACAAAATGGCCGTCAGCCACATGGTCAAACAATAACCAGCAAGGAGGGGTGTCCACAACAACAAAGAAGAACACATGCAGGCCTAAAAGCACACTGGCTGTCTGCACAAAATAGCCACCAGCCACATGGTCAAACAACAACCAGCAAGGAGGCATGGCCACCACAACAAAGAAGAACACACGCATGCCTAAAAGCACACTGGCTGCCTACACAAAATGGCCGCCAGTCACATGGTCAAACAACAACCATCAAGGAGGCATAGCCATTGGCCACCAGAACAAAGAAGTACATATGGAGGCCTAAACCACACTGGCTGCCTACACAAAATGGCCACCAGCCACATGGTCAAACAACAACCAGCAAGGAGGCATGGCCACCACCACCACATAGAAGAACACATGTAGGCCTAAAAGCAGACAGGCTGCCTACACAAAATGACCGCCAGCCACATGGTCAAACAACAGCCAGCAAGGTGGCATGGCCAACACAACAAAGAAGAACACATGCAAGCCTAAAAGCACACTGGCTGCCTGCACAAAATGGCTGCCACACACATGGGCAAACAACAACCAGCAAAGAGGCATGGTCACCACAACAAAGAAGAACACATGCAGGTCTAAAGCGCACTGCCTGCCTATTCAAAATGACCACCAGACCGATAGTCAAACAACAACCAGCAAGGAGGCAAGGCCACCACAACAAAGAAGAACACATGCAGGGCTACTGGCTGCTTACACAAAATGGCCACCAGCCACATGGCCAAACAACAAGCAGGATGAATAGAAAACAAAAAACACAGATAGGTATAGAACTATAATTGACTATACAAAAAGGGCCCCTGGCCACATGGCATAGGGAACAAAGGCAAATGGTGGCCTATGACAAACACTCTTATGCACTGGCCAAACAAATAAGGCATTTGTATAGGAGAAAAAAACAGCCTTAAGTCAGTAATTACAAAAACAAAAATTAAAGGGGCTAAAGATTTTACAGTAACAACACACATCATACATAGGCATCCAGTACTATTACCCCACCATACACTGTTTGCACAAACAAAATGTGAAATCCAGCCAATTAACATTTTCTTATCTTTAATCCAATGCCATCCATGGTTTTTCAGTTCAATAGACACCACAAACAGTTGTTTCATCATGAACCCATGATTAATACTGGGCCTACAGCTGGAAGGCCTATTCCAATAGTAGACGAGGCCACTTAACTTAACATTAATATAGAGAATTAAATGAATATTGCAAATTTACAAAACAAAACATGGAGAAAATGTATTGAACTGTAAAACATGTTCAATTTAGAGATCAAAAATTACAAGTAAGACTAGAACTAGGCCCCAAATGCAGGCCACCGACCTCAATAAATTCTAAAAATTAAATAAAAGTACAGACAAATCCTGGTGCATGCCTTCTATCAAACAAACAAGTTGTACCACACCCTAATACAAGTCTTTTTTTAACTTACTTGTGAATTATCAAATACAACAAAGTCCTTAAATCCAATGATACATACAGGAGACAAAGAAAGTGATTTCCTTCTTGAAATCCAAGTGAAAAGTGACCAGGAGATGGACAAAGGACTGGGAGGAGCCCAATGGACAGGAGCAGGAAATTGGAGTCTCTGGGGCACTTCCTGTTGTTGAAAAAAAAGTTTTAAAGTACTCCTCGCACAAAAAAAAAAACACGAATGGTCCATTAGAGAAGTTTTTTAACTTGAAGTTGTAGATTTGAGCTTTTTCAGCTTCCCAGGTTGCAGCAGCAGTCGATTGCGCTCACTCACACTCGCCTACGTCACAAAAGACATGCTGGAAGTTGCTCGCATGGCGCTAAATCTCGTGGGCGAGTAAATAAATCTTGTTTGTGCTCACGAGAAACCAAAAGTCTCTTGTCTCACTACCCGCTCTTGTGAAATTACATTAAGCCAGCACCAATGGCAGAAAAACTGAAAAAAACTCTGCTTTGTTGTGGAGTGCTGAGTCTACTGGTAACTCGGTGTTCTCGGCAGTGTTCACTTTCTGCAAATCAGACAGTGGGCAGTGCTGGCCAGTGAGACCCGGCACTGCCCATGCCAATTACATGGGTAATGCAGGGGCCCCCTGCACCCGTTCTCTGCCAGCCTTTTCATGGCAGAGTTACAGCCATGAAATTGCTGGGAGAGAATGAAGTTGTAATCTCCAGGGCAGCGCTGCTTGCTGCCTGCCCTCGCAGATTAGGTCCGCCAGACCACCGGGACAACTAATGTTGGCGGTGCAGGCAATCCGACTACGGCACAACCGCCATGGTCATAATGTGGCACTCGGACCGCTGCAGTGGCAGTGGTCCGAACAGCACCGCGAGTCTGGTGGTCAAGATACCGCCAGACTCGTAATGACCACCTAAGTCTGCAAAGGAAGTGCTGATTGCATCTGAATGCATGGCCCTAGAGGGTGGCACAAACAGTGCTGCTGCCCTCAGGGGCCTAACCCTTAGTATCCTATGCCCTGGGTACTTAAGCACCACTTACTAGGGACGTATAGTGGCAGCTAACAGTGTCTCCATTTGTGCCAATGCATCACAACAGTTTTGGGGAAAGTGATCTGGCCCAGGGACCCTGGTTAGCAGGGGCCCTGGGAACTAGCAACTTTTAGGCAACATCATTTACCAGGCAAAAAGTGGAGGGCTAACCATGGCAAAAGATGCCTTTTTTCAAAAGGTCCTTTTCCCTCCTTGTCCCAGGGACGTAGTTTATCAGTAAGATTTGGGAGGTGTGAACTTCAGATTTACCGACAATCAGACTAGTATATAATGTTTAAATGTATCATACAACAAGCAGGGTGCAGGAGAGGGGCCAGGGGGCAATGGAAAGGGACAGGAATGTGGATTGTTAGGAGTACTAACAGGAAAAAACATAATATTTTGTCAAATAGCCAATATTTTGAGGACTTTCAAAGCACAGTGTGTTTTTGACTGTATGTAAAAGATCCTGTTGAAATCTGACTGACATCTTACACAATCCGACTGAAAGCACATGTTGCCAACTATTTATGAAAAAAAACATTTATTAGGGGGGAGTAATGCCCCAAACTCCCCCCTGAAGCTATGCCCCTGCCTGGGCCCTCAATCCTGGAACAAACTTCCCACCTAATTGCGTCAAATGAAAAGCAAGAGGGCTTTCAGAAAACAGCTTAAGATCTGGCTTTAAATACTCCTGTTCTGCCACTTTTCTGCTCAGTTACATTGCGCTTAGCGCCGGGGCAGTCCTCAGAGTTGCCAAGGGCTCTTGAAATCACAGTATTCGTTCGTTCATTCATTCAAAAGCTTTTGCCTCAGGGAAAAAGGCTCTTTGAGTTTGTGCAGCTTACTATCTAATTAAACTGTTGAACCTTTTTCCAATTTATCTGATACCTTTGGTTGGCTGCCCAGAGATAGAGGCTCATCTTATTCAATGATATTGGCGGTCTCAGAGTCTTAATTATTCACTGTAGAGTACTTAACTAAGCAAGCAGTGCTAAATCTACCATATCTGACTTCATGGAAAGTGAGTCAGCATGGATTGGGAAGTTTTTTGTGTATGATGTTTGAATGAGTGAAAATTAGATGGAGACAATGATTGAATGAATGGGTAGATGAGCAGGACATGGATGGACAAATCGGTGAATGGCTGAGTATGTGGATGGATAGGTGAGTGATAGAGTGCAAAGATAGTAGAATTGGTGAAGTTGTGGATGGGCCTATGGAGAGATTAGGAGCACCGTTGGAGTATGGTAGTGAGGATGTTTGGGGAGAAGGAGGTCATGGGGGGCAAAAAAGGCTGTTGCACAAGGCGTCATTAGTGCTAAAGCCAGCCCTGCACCTGTTCATAATACAAGTACATCTTGTCCCCTGGTGGTGCAAACTTTCTTCCTTCAGCAGATAGGCACTGCTAGGACAGGAACAGTGCAAGTTTTGCATTCTCTGGTAATAGGCAAAGCATGGTAGTAGAAAAGCAAGCTTCCCTCTCTCACAGAAGGCAGCAAGTAAAATTTCCATTCCCTGTAAAACATTGTTAGAAACAGGGTCTTTGGTTGGCAGTCAGGTTACCCCCTATCCAAGCAAGGACCTTCACTCTAGTCTGGGCAAAGGAGAAGCACACCTGGTTAAACCCTACTCACCCCCTTGGTAGCTTAGCATGAGCAGAGAGGCTTAGCCTAGAAGCAATGTGTAAAGTGTCTGTACCAACACACACAGTAATACAGTGAAAACACTACAAAATGGACACCACACTAGTTTAGAAAAAAGGTAGTATTTAACTAAAGAAAACAAGACCAAAATGACAAACATCCAACATATGCAAGTCAAGATATGAATTTTCAAACGAATAAAAGTCTTACTCCATATAAAACAATGGAAACGTTGATTTTACACAAAGTACCTGGATGGCGTAAAAAATAAAGCTGCACGGGCGAGCATGCATCGGAGACGTCAGCAATGCGTTGATTCCTTACTCACACGTGAGGCCGTGTGGCGTTTCTTCTCTGGTCAGGTAGGCGATGCATCGTTTTTCTCCCTCACAAGAGAGCGCGTGCATCCATTTCCAGACAGGGCACCTCAGATCTGCACCGATTCATGATGACTTTGACATCCTGGGATGATGCGTGAGAAATCCGGATGTACAGTGTTAGAAAACCGCGCTGCATGGGGTTTGGGTCGTTATCAGCAGCCACAAGCGGGTGTTGCGTCATTTCTCCAGCTGCGATGCAGTTGGAAGGTCGAGTTTAGCCGCGAAGTGGTTGGTGCATCATTTTTCAACCACATTGCAGATGGTGCATCAAAAATTTCCCCGCACAGCGTTCTATGCGTGGATTTCAGCTTTTGTTCTGCCAACTTCATCTTTCAAGGGCCCATGGACTGGATAGGTCACCACTTGGCAGGGCAGGAGTCTCAGCAGAGCGTTCAGGTGCTGGCAGAAGAAGTATTTGATGGCCCTGAGACTTCAAAACAGGAGGCAAGCTCAGTTCAAGCCCTTGGAGATTCTTCTTCAAGCAGGAATGCACAACAAAGTCTTGTGTTTGTCCCCTTTCACAGGCAGAAGCAGCAACTGCAGGATAGCTCAACAGAGCACAGTCACAGTCTAGGGCAGCACTTCTCCTCCGCTCTTTCTGCTCTTCTCCTCGGCGGAGGTTCCTCTTGGTTCCAGAAGTGATCTTGAAGAAATCTAAAGTCTGGGATTTTGGATCTAATACTTATACCCTTTTATGCCTTTGAAGTAGGCAAACTTCAAAGGGGAGTCTCTGTTGTTTACAGAATCCTTCCTTGCCCAGACCAGGCCCTAGACACACACCAGGGGTTTGGAGACTGCATTGTCTGAGGGCAGGCATAGCCCATTCAGGTGTAAGTGACCCCTCCACTTTAGCCCAGGTGGCTCATCAGGATATGCAGGCTATACCTCAGTTCCCTTTGTGTCACTGTCTAGAGGAGATTAAAAAAACAGCCCATCTGTCAGTCTGACCCAGACAGGGAATCCACAAACAGGCAGAGCCACAGAATGGTTTAAGCAAGAAAATGTCTACTTTCTAAAAGTGGCATTTTCAAACTTGACTAACTAACAATCTAAAAACCAACTTCACTAACAGATGTATTTTTAAATTAAGAGTTCAGAGACCCCAAACTCCAAGTTTCTATCTGCTCTCAAAGGGAAACTACACTTTAAGGATATGTAAAGGCAGCCCCCATGTTGACCTATGAGAGAGATAGGAATTGCAACAGTGAAAACCAAATTTGGCAGTATTTCATTGTTAGGACATGTAAAACAAATCAGTCTATGTCCCACCTTTAACATACACTGCACCCTACCCATGGGGCTACCTAGGGCCTATCCGCGGGGTGCCTTACATGTATTCAAAAGGGAAGGTTTAGGCCTGGCAAGTGAATACACTTGCTAAGTTGAGTTGGCAATTTAAAACTGCACCCACAGACACTGCAGTGGCAGGTCTGAGCCATGTGTACAGGAACTACTAATGTGGGTGGCACAACCAGTGCTGCAAGTCCACTATTACCATTTGATTTGCAGGCCATGTTTACCTCCAGTGCACTTTACTAGGGACTGACAAGAAAATCAAATATGCCAATCATGGAAAAGACTATTACACATACCCTTTACACAGAAGCACTTGTACATTAGCACTGATCAGCAGTGGTAAAGTGCCCAGAGTACCAAAAACAACAAAAACAGAATCCAGCACACAGACAAAACATGGGAAGCAGAGACAAGAAAGACAGGGGACACCACGCCAAGGATGCCAGGTCTAACAAACATGTTCAGTAGGGAAGACTTATCCAAGCTTTAATCTCTCAGAGAACCTGTACTGTTCAGAGGTAAATGATGTGTGAGTTACAGGTAGATCTCTGCAGCTGATGATGAATATATAGATCAGTGGTCTTCAAACTTTTCAACGCCTCGCCCGCTTAAGTGAAAAAAATTCAGGGCATGCCTTTCACATTTTTCATCATTATTTTATTAAATTGGCAGTGTTTAAATACGTCTGCACATATTTAAACATCACAATTAAGTTATGTTACTGTTTTAAAAATGCAATCAAATACATGATGCCAAACACATTATTCTGGTGAGGCATACCTTACTAAAGTGGGAAAGCATCCACAGTGTGATTATTAGAAGTGGGGCAGTGAAGGTTTTGAAGAGTATTTGGAGTTCCTTCCCTTTAGACATATACCCGCAGCTTGGATATAAATGACAAAACATGATAGCAGTGGCCCATTATAGAGTGGTTTTCTGTTGATCATTTTTTCACATAAAAAAGCACTTTATAAGCATAATGCTTCTTTTGGCCAGAGCCCCCTCCCCCCTTGACCCCCCCCCCCCGCCAGTGATCACTTAAGGTCCTCTAGTTGAGCCTGCCCCCCAGTTTGAAGACCTCTGATATAGATGAATAGATGAATGACTGTGTGAATGTATATTCGGATACCATTTTCACTTAGGTGATATTCCACCACAGCTTCTTGAAAGCCCTCCTGCTATTTGTGCTGTTTTTGTTTAGGCGCTACGTGCAGCCCCATTTAAGATGTTCGCAGCTGTTGCTCTTAAGAGTGGAGTACACAATTAACGTGAAGCGCAGATGCACAGAGTGAAGCTGTACATGCTGAGCGGGAGGAGGGGCTCGGCCCAGCAGATCCCATTCATGCGATGTGCAGACCCCGCTGCATGCAGATCTGAGTGTAGTCCATTCAAGTAAAGCCCGGGGATGCAGGGGGCGGGGCTCTGCTGCCAGGCACGGAATAAGTGGGCTAGCAGGAGGGGGGGGGGGGGGGCTGTCCTGCGTCACGCCAGCCAGGGGCGTCTTTGCTTCGGTTGTATGCAGCTGTGTAGTGTCTTTTAGTGCACCCCGTACATGCGTAGAACTAGGCGCTCGGAGGTGGAATCAGACAGTCATGGGAAGAGAAGACTAAAATCCTGTCAGAGCCATTGCTGGACTGTGCGTTTCCAGCTCCTTGACGCCCAGCGCCATTCAT
This sequence comes from Pleurodeles waltl, assembly GCF_031143425.1. Lineage (NCBI taxonomy): Eukaryota > Metazoa > Chordata > Amphibia > Caudata > Salamandridae > Pleurodeles > Pleurodeles waltl. The sequence goes on along the minus strand of NC_090449.1, from coordinate 665,768,330 downwards.
TCAAGGATAGCCCAAGAACACAAAGAATGAAGCTATCAGGGTACACACTGTGATAGGTTAGGGGCAGGGAGACAAGTACATAGGCCTGGGTCACACACTGATGTGGAGTTGGATCGGTGACAGATGCAACGTGCTGCATAGGGGTAGGCAGATTCGTGGGTCAGATACACAGGTATATTATGCGGACGTAGAGATAAGGAACCTATGCACTGGAGTAGTAGATACCGAATGGCAGAGCTGAAACCAGGTTCGAGTCCTGGGGTCGGCTCAACTCCTTGTGATTCTGGGCAAATGACAATCTTCCGGTTCTTAAAAAAAGCCCCACCTTGTGTAGTGTAATCTGGTGGTCATGTAAAGCGCACTTGAGCCACGTTTGCGCTATTTAAAACTGCAAAAAAAATGCCCGAGGCGCAATCGGTTAGAGATGTGCAAGACTGACGATGAACCGGAGGCAGGTGTTCTCCCAAACACCCCCGCCCCTTCCCGCCTTCCCGGCGAATTCCAGTCTGACCCGTTGCAGATGGTTTATACTGGAGCAAATTGTAGCACATGGGAATAGAACTGTGACTTCTATGTGGACAGCAGTTAAAAAGAAGGGACGTTCAGATTAAATCAAAAACTTACTTGAAAGTAAACTGGCAGCACTAGCCTTCACTAACCAACTCTAACTGGAATCAGCCTGATTTTCTCTGGTTCAGAATAGTCCAAATAATCTTGTGACTGGAACAATAGAAACATTTTTCACCTTGGCCACTGCAATTTTCATTAGCCCAATCACGATCTGTGTAGCGCCTCCCGTAGACGGCCCCGTGCAACGCTCGTGGCACACAGTTCTGTTCGCAATCCATTCGAGTGAATTCTAGTTGCGTAAAGGATGAAAAGGCAAGTTTCAGCAGCACATTGATGTGCCGGCCTAGCCGTTCTGTACACAGATATTGCTTGCAGTTCATTCATGTAGTACATGAAAAGAGTGTGTATAATTCATGAATATACAGAATGAAGCTGTCGTTCCTTGAAATATAAACACGTCAAGGAGGGGCAGTGGGCATCTCGTCAATGCTTTATTCACAACCCGAGGAAGGAGGGTGAGTGGGAATCATGTCACCTTCCATTGATGCACTCTGCAGCCCTGTATGTAAACAACTGAGGCTTGAAGTTATTCAGTTAAAGCCCAGAGGTAAATGGCACAGAGCTTGCTTCACACCCGGACCGGGTGCACTAGGGCACAGTCACTGTAACCCCCGAAAGCCTAGACCTGCCCCTGCCTTCTGCAGGCTTGCTTGGGGATCAGCAGCGGTGCTGACGTGTGCGGGAAGGGGCGGTCCCGGTGCTGACTGTGGGCGGGGCACCGGGAGGAGGAGGGCCGTCGTTGCTGGTCGCTGTCCTGGGTGTTGAAGCAGCTGACGCTTCCGCTGCCTGTTCTCCAGGCAGACTCCGGGCAGAGAGAGTGGAGGCGCTCGAGTGCCTCCTGCCCGCTCCCCTCGGACCTCCACCTGCCACCACTGCTAGCCGCGCACACAGCCTCATGGACAGGCGGACTGGGATGGACTAACAGTGATCATGGAGCTGCCCAGCTTCCTCCTCCTGCTACTCTCCGCTTCCCTGCACCCCTTCCCTGCCCGGGCCGACTGGAAATATGGTGAGTGACATTTGTCGATGCTCTCTCACCCTCCGCCTGCATCCTCAGGATGAGAGCAGCCCCGATGCCCGCACCTGCTCCTCCTGCCGTGGGTCATTCATTTAGAGATAGGCACTGAGCGGAGGGGATGCTGCGTGTCTTCATGGGTTCTCTCAGCGTTATCAGTCTGTGTTGTGATTCTCTGCTGTGTATCGTGGGTCACTGTCTGGAAAGCACTTCTGGGAGCTGTGGGAACGGAATATACAGGCTACGTGACCTTAATTTGTTTTCTCCGAGCTTTGCAGGCAGTGATTTGTGTAGCTGTGTGGCACTGATTGGGTCTGGAGGTCTCGGTGGTTACAAGAGACGGAAGCTGCTGCCCTTGGACGATGTGTGAAAGCACTACAGAGCGTTTTGTTTGGCAGGAAGATGGCACTCTCTGTGGTGTCCGTGTTGGGTATATGTGGCTGCTCCTAACACATATCGGGGGTGAAGGACCCTTCTCAGGCAGCAGTTTTGGGATGCTGAAGCGGTTAACAATACTAGGATTTGCTGTGCAGCGATAACTAGAAAAGGGGTTCTACGAGTGTATGTAGTACTGGGCAATGCCGGACAATATAGATCCAGGTATTGCTGGGACTATGTACGGTGGCGGTGAATTTTCGCACCACATGTAGTTGGCGGAAATGCTGAAAACAGGGGAGTGTGGGCGGCGTTGTAGCTGTACACTGTAGCGGGGAACGGATTTTTGGTGAAAGCCTGGTGGAAAGTAAGTTTGTTCAACTTGCTTCGACCTTGTTGCCCTTTGTTTCTTATCTATCTATCTATCTATCTATCTATCTATCTATCTATCTATCTATCTATCTATCTATCTATCTATCTATCTATCTATCTTTTTGGATCCCCAGACAAGATATATTTTGAGGTCACTCTTAGGAAATGGGTTTAAATTAACACAACTTTTCGGCGTTTTAAACCCATCTCTGGGCATGTTTGATGTCAACGGTCTCAGTTTACTTACTGAACCATATTACCGGTTTATGTCTGCAGAGAGGTCAGGTAATGTTACTTTCCAAGGGACTACAGCATTGGTGATGATGAGGAAGGGATGACCAGGGCAAAGAAATGAGAGGACCTTCATTCATGTATCAGTGAGAGTGTAATGTGAAGTTGACAACGTGTTACATAGAGATCACGAGGCATGGGAGTAGGGTAGGATTCTACTCAAACTAGGGAACCGTCTGCTAAGGGAAATATAATAAAGAAGAGGCTCTTTCTAATATTAAACACCACGAGGGAGGGTCTGATAGGATTTTACAAATATAAAATTAAAACTCATAAAGTACTGAAAACAGAAGGGGTTTTTATTCGAATCTAGCTCACTCTCAAGCAAGAGAGATGGCTCTCCTAGCTAGGATGGTGGCCTGTAGTTCAAGAACGTGATTGGAGGGCGGGGTAAGCCCTGGTGCTGTGAGCAGAAATGATGTTTAGCAAATAGTAGGGAGAGGTAGAAAGATGCTATTTTCTTAAATTATATGCACCACCTTCCCCACACTCCCTCTCACAGCGGCGTAACGAAAATTGAGACCCTCCCCCCCGTACAGTACATGGAACCCCCCCCCCTCACCACCGCTGTACTTCCTCAATAGCTGTCAGGCCAGGATACTGTGTTCAGTTCCACCCCCGTGGAGCTCGGGCCCCCCCGCACCGCGTGGCCGCTGGGGGCCTTTGTTACCCTACTGCCCCCTCAGGAGGCCACGCTTAAGGTAATGTTTTAAGGAGCCACAGAAGGCACAGTTTTTGGGTGCATGCCTTCTTCAAGCCAACGCACTTCGGTTGCAGTTAGGCACGTCTCAATAAGCCAATGCCAGCACTTGCCACCTTGGACAGGCGAACCACTGGCACGTGGCACTCACTGGGCTAAACGTCCACTCACAAGAATAAGTCACCCCAAGAGCTCTCCAGTGATAATAAGATTGTTTTCTGTACTTTGGAGAGGCAGGAATGAAAAGAGGGGTGTGGAAAATAAAGATGGTGAGGCAGGGCTGTGCAGAAAGTGAGAAAAGACGAGGTAGGGAAGGGAAAGTAATATCAAAGACTTATAAATTAAAGGAGGTTTGGAAAATAAAGAGGAAGATAGAAGAGAGATTGAGCGATGGTGTGGAAAGAGCAGGGTTCTCAGCAGAGAGGATTGTGGCGAGGGTGTGGAATGAGCATGGTTCCCAGCAGAGAGGATTGTGGCACAGGTTGAGCAAATACTTCAGAGTTCTAGATGTAACTCACAGATTACACATTTGCATCCCAGTTGTGCAAACGGCTTTCAACATCCCAAGGTCGATAAACAAATATCATTGATGTAGCTAATAGTAAGGCACATATTTTGAGCATCAACAAGGAGTTAATTTGTAGTTCTATAGCAATATTATTATGGGTGAGAGGGTAATACAGAAGGCAAAAGGATATATTAAATTAAGGGGACTGAAGGAGAAATAAGAGAAACATTAGGACGCTTACTAAAACAAAGAAATGCATGCTTAAGAATAGAGATGCGGAAGTGCAGAATGAAATGATGGAGAAGGTAGGGAAGAAGCAGAATGAAAGGAGGTGAGGATGAAAGCAGAAATGGAGAATGTTAATTACTGGGCTTACAAAGTCCAGAATTGCCATAAAGAGTGCTAATAACATTTAATTATATCCATTTGATATGACATAAGGCTATGCACAGGATGACTACAACATGATACATTTTTTAGCACTCAAATATGAACTTGTTGACATTTATTGTTTTTAAAAGGGAATGTATTGATGAATGGTAACAGCAAATGGAAGTATTTTGAAATTGATGCATAACTATGTGAATGTCTAACATCGATCAATATGTGTATCTTTCCTAGATTCCACAGTGATGAATTTGTTCAGGTCAATGTTAAAAAATCACCTATTTTAGCAAACAGCGTGCTCACCACTTGGAGGGCACTGTTCGTGTTCTATGTCCCTTTGGATTGGCATTGTACTGCTGTACACAACTGTCAAGTGTGTGCATACTTGAATACAAAACCACAATACCTTATAGCTGATGATGCATAAATTGATCTTTACACATTGCTCGATCAATCCACCCAAACTCTACACCAAGACACACCCTGTCACTGAGATCAAAGCAGTCAAAACACAGCACACATTTGCAGAATGAATGAATTCAACTAAATGCATGTCAAGTAAACAAGCAAGGCAGCAGGTAAAGTCTGTGCCACTGAAAACGTGCTGCCCTCTTGTCAAAACGAACATACTGGACACAGAAAACAGACATACCATTGCATCCGTGTTTACACCACTGACAGCACCATGTGTACAGTGTCCTGGCCCATTGTACTGATGTGATGGAGACCACCAATTTTTCTGTTCAATCAATCAATTTGTAAAGCGCACTACATACCTGTGAGGGTTTCAAGATGCGCGGGGGGGGTGCTGCTACTGCTTGAAGAGCTATGTCTTGAGGAGTTTTCTGAAGGAAAGAAGGTCCTGGGTCTGTCGTAGATCCGACGGGAGGGTGTTCCAGTTCTTGGCGGCGAGGTACCAGAATGATCTGCCACCGGAAGATTTGCGCCGGATGCGGGGGATGGAGGCGAGGGTGAGGTTTGTGGAGCGGAGATGCCGGGTGGGGGTGTAGAAGCTGAGTCTGTTGTTCAGGTATGTTGGTCCGGTGTTGTGGAGTGCCTTGTGTGCGTGGGTGAGAAGTTCAGTTCTGTTGAAAGTCCTAAGTATGCCCTCGATAGTTCTACCCATTTGCGTGTGCATGTCTCTAAATAATCTCAAATTTCCTCAATCTTTTCCAACAGTTGTAATTTCAGTGACACTTGTATCACAACCACACTGATTCACCAAGCAAACAGCTAGCCAGCCTAACAGAAGCATTAACAGAAGCAGAAGCTTCATGTGTATACTCAGCCCAACCTAAAGCAGTTAACATTGTGCTACACTTGGCTGACTCAAGGAAAAAAGACAATCATTTTGTATTTAACTGTTATTGAGGCCCGGCGAGACTTTGCCAATCACTTTAGTAGTTGGCCGCCTTTAAAGGTAGGGCCCTGGGCGGCTACCCCATTTGCCCATGCCTTAAAACGTCTCTGAATACACAGCCTTCTACGATGTGTGGATTCCACGTGGAAACGTGGGCCTGGTTCTCTTGAATTTGATGATATTCCAGTGATTGGGAGCATGAGTGTCTGAGTGGGTCTGTGAGTGGGTGCGTTAGTGTCTGACTGGGTCTGTGAGTGGGTGTATGACTCTCTGAGGGGGTCTGTGAGTGGGTGCATGAGTGTGTGAGTGCTTTATGAGTGATGATTTAGTTTATGAATGAATCTGTGAATGTTTTTTGTTTTAATATTTTTCACTGATATTCGTGAATTCATGGTTACGTTACACAGGGGCCGCACTGAACATTGCGACGTATTTGTGAATATTGCGCATCATGACAAAAAATAATTATACGTTCAGAATCTCACCCTCAAAGGCCCCTATATCACATCCCTGCAGTCAAGGTACCTCCACCTTGACAGTTTGTACCACATTTCCTTTTATTTTTCATCTCCGGGGACCGTGTAAAATTACCTAAAATGGTGGCCACAACTGTCTGGTAACGTTGCGGCTCGCCAATCACAGCATTCCTGTTTGCGCACATATTCGTGAATTTGCTGCGATCGCTGAGAAAATGGTGCAATAGATCTGCAGCCCTAGATATACAAATTTATTTCCCCTTTAATTTCTTGAAAACTACTGAACGGATTTACACTAAATAATAAAAAGCTTAATCTGCGTACTGAAACCTAGCTTTCTGCCAGAGTTGGTGTAATTCCATCCAGGAGTTCAGGCTGTAGTCGTGTTCAATACTCCTATCTGAATTAACACGAGAAACACATGTTTTTTGACCTCCCCTTTTTTGTTGTCCCCTGCATGACGGATCACTATGAGACATCCTGTATGAAACAAGAATCACCAGCACACTTGTTTTGGTAAAATTCGTGAAGATTTGTCAAATGGCACCAAAGATACAGGTAATATATACAGCTGTTGCACATTTTGTTGGCTTTTTCCTTAATGATAGGTTTTATTGTAACTTCTTGATAAACTAAATTTATGCAACACATTGATATCCTTAGTAATGAATGAATTGCTGACCAATCTTCTGGCCTGGAAAAATAAGTAACATCTTTAGCGCTGTAGGTCAGAGAATGAGTGTGGTAAGATAATACTGTAGATATTTACAGAACATACCTGTGTTGTCACTTATAGATTTTGGTGTGCCCTTGATTCCTCTGTTGTATCATTTGGGATTACATAGGCAGCAGTGACAGAGAAGCCAGGGCAATATGCAGTTCTGAATTTTGCATGATGATGTCGCATGATTCTGTTGCAATTTGCAAATGAGTTTATAGTTAAGTCTGGAATGAGTCTCTGGTTGTTCTGTTTTGGCTGAAAGTGGCTGAGAATTAAGAAGAAGTATTTAAGTGCATATGAAGTATTGGTCACTAGAGCACCCAAGACAACACTAGGTGATTTAATTTGCTTTACACAATGATGTTTTGTGAATTAGTGGTGTGTACCACTGTCGGCAGTGTCATGGCATTTTGTGCAGGGGTCATGAAGCAGCATAGTAGTACCTGGGTATACATATAATGTTGTCAACTTTATGGTTAACAGCAGACGAAAATCATTATTCCCATTCACAATACTGCTTGGAGGCACTGTTTTTGTGTTCGTACATTTGATTGATATATCTCAGTTAGGCGATGTAACTATTGATCTGATCGTATTGAAATGTGCATGCTGTAACAAGGATAGGGTGAGCCAAGCTCGGAGATATCACTATGAAGGGTAGTAGTATCAGTTGTTCTTTTTGCAGTTTTAGTCTTTGCTGTGGTTTTCATATTTAACAACTGCTTGAAAGTTGGGTTGTTCACCTCTGGTGGATGGAAGCTGTGTGGGAGCCGCGAGTGAGGAAATTATTGTTTTTCCAGAAGGGTAAGTTGAGCTGTAGCAGAAAGTTGAGACTGGACTTATGTTCTGAACCTTTCCTCTAAATTCAGGCTGTGTAGTTTACTGCTGGTCGATGGCAAAGGCTGACCTTGGTGTCAGTAACTGTTCCATGTCATTACATCAAAAGCAATACCCTTCAAATACAGAAACCAGCATGGTGGTAAACTAGCGTGTCAAACTAGAAAAATATGAGTTTGGAAGGAAGTGAAGTATTTGAAGTTGCAGGTGAAATTGCTGCAGAAATATGTGTCTGCCTTGTGCTCCTTAACACAGTTCTAAAGAGGCATTGGTTAGGAGAAGAGAATGACCTTCTGTGATGTTCAGGTGACAAATAATTGCTGGCCTTCATGAGTTGGGAAGATTGTAGAGCTTGGAGATTGGAGCAGAGCAGCAGAAGAAGGAGGTTTCTTCTGTATATTTGGGTTGGAGTGTTGGATAGTATTGTGTTGAATGTATGGATTTGCCTGTCCTACCTCATTTGTTGGAGAATTCGCACTCTGTAACAGAAGTCACCATTCAAGGATTGTTCAGTCAACAATAAAAGGAAATGGCTATACATCAGGTAATAACAGCAGCAGCTCAAGATTTCGACACCTGGTGTTTCCCTAACATAAAGACATTATGCTATTTGCGGGTGCCTGGTTTTAGCAATTATTCATGATGATTGTGATAATTCTGTGCTGACAAACACCACAGATGTAGTGTCATGACTAAAAGCTGTTCGCATTATGAGCCTAGAAAACTAACCACTGAAACATGCTTGATGGTCTGGAGTAGATGCAGAAATATATTTCAGTTCTTGCCTTCCCGTATCCAGTCCCATGGGTTTTTTATGTACTGGGGGAAAAGTAATGGCTTCAAGAGGAATGTTTGGTGAGGCCCAATGCCAGAACCTGCTGGGCAAGCAATCAAATTCTGTTTTGTTTGGAATGCAGAAATTAGTGGTGGGGTTCCTAAAACTTCACATATGTCCATTCTCAGATTGGGCCATATAGGTGACTCCTGAGAGAAGGCGACCCTCCTACACCATAGCTGCACCATCAGAGTCTACTTAAGTCTGTGTGTAGTGTGTAGTGGTACAGGAGCAGTACAAGGTTTGTCCGTCAGTGAAAATTCACAGTTTGTGAACAAACATATATCACCTGCATACACAAGCCTTTGCAAAGCCATCCTTATTTTACTGGATAATGCATACAAACACAGGGATGCAGAAATTGTTTCCATGCATAGCACACTAACTTAGAGCTGTTGGATTTTTGGTGGTGGTATTGATTATCGTGGTGATGGTGGCACTGGGGGTGGTATTACTATTATAACAGTGGTTTTGGTAGTGGCGTTTTGGCATTGAAGGTGATGATATTGATAGTGGTATAAGCGTTGGTGTTGCAAGTGGTGGCATTATTGGTGGGCTTCTAGTGGTGGCAGTATTAGTAGCAGTGGTGATATCTGTGTTGATGGTGTTTGTGAAGTTGTAGCTGGTGATATTGATAATGATGGTATTGATTGTAGTACTGGTGGTGGTACTGGCGGTGGGATTGGTGTTCTTGGTAATATTGGTAGTATGTATGGATGGATGTATTTATGTGGTATTTCTATAGCACAAACCTTTTCAAAAGGCAGAGAAGGGCTGGTGGTGGTGATATAGGTATTATTGTTGTTGTAGAGAAGGGCTGGTGGTGGTGATATAGGTATTATTGTTGGTGTTTGTTGGACCTGACACACTTGGCTTCATTTTACCCCAAGATTTTGCCTTTAGTCCTCCTGTTTTTGTTGCCAATTTGTTTGCTGAGCTTAGGACTCTGCACACCTTACTACTGCTAACCAGTGCTAAAGTGCATGTGCCCGCTCCCTAAAACATGGTAACATTGGCTTCCACCCAAATGGCGCATTTAATTTACTTGTGAGTCCCTAGTAACATGGTACTACATGTACTCATTGCTTGTAAATGAAATGCTAGTAGTGAGCCTACAGCACTCACTGTGCCATCCACTTAGGTAGACTTTTAAACATCGCAGGCCTGTCATTGCTGCCAGCGTGTGCAGTTTTAGACTGCCATTTGACCTGGCAAAACAAGCCTTTTGCCAGGCCTAAATGTTCCTTTTCAATACATATATGTCACCCCTAGGGTATACCATGCACAGCTCAGAGGGCTAGGTGCAGTGTATCTAAAAAGTTGGAGATGTACTTTTATGTTTTACATGTCCTTGTAGTGAAAAACTCTTAAACTCATTTGTCAGGACACAAGACCTACCTCTCCCATAGGATAACATTGGGTCACCTTTTCACATTTAATAAGTGATAACGTTCGATTAAAAGCAAGTAGGAATATCAAGTTTGGCATCTAAAGAATTGTAATTTAAAACCCTCTTCAATCATAAAGTTGGCTTCTAAGTCACAATTCTGAAAATACCACTTTTGGAAAGTTTTTATTTTCCTATCCTAACCATTTGGTGCGTTCAGCCTGTATCCTGGATCAAGGTTTAGCTGGCAGTTGGTCCTTTTTTATTGCTCCCAGACAGTGAGACAAAGGGAGAATAGATGTTGGTAGGATGGACCATCTCTGACTTGATAGTGGGGAGGAGAGGTCACCTACCACGCTTGCACATCACAATGGCTCTGCCATTGCACATTCAGAAAAGGTTTGACACCAGTCTATTATGCCCACAGACAAGCTGGAGTCAAGGCAGGTAGGCAAGAAATTCGTGCACCTTTGATGGTGTAAACCTGTAAAAACATCTCCTATTTTAAAGCTGGCAGCAGGTTTAAAGTTTAGACCCTAAGACCACACTCTTCCTTACACGTCTGTACCCATGAAAGACTCAGAAGACGGACTGCTGTGCTGCTCTGCTGCAAGAAAAACTGCTACTCGGCTGCCCTGCTACTCTGCTGTCCTGCTGCCTGTGTGATAAGGACCGGCCCTCCATCTTGAACCAAGGACCATTAAAGTGACCTCAAGGGCTAGTTGGCTGGCCTCCTGATCAGAGCCTCAGGGACAAAAAGGGCTCCAACTCTGCACTTAGACTCTGCCTGCTGTGATTCCTAACCCCACAAAAGGTACCCCTCCAGCCCTGGACCTTTGGAAGTGGGGATTGAGGTGCCTTCCGAGCCCAGCTTTGGTCTTTGCTAAATCTGGTGTGAAGGCCCACAAAGTGTAGCTGCACAGCTACAAGCATCATCTGAACCAATGCTGAGCAATGAGGAGCCCCGCAGAGCTTTGTGGCAAAGCTTCCAGTCTGAACGGAATTGTCGCAGAGCGATGCAAATCCTCACCATCCAGCTGCCAGCTTCATTAGCAACCGATGCAAATTGATGCAAAGCCTTGCCGCGCAGCTCAATCGGAGCCAACACAGTGTGGCACAACCCAACCTTGCATCACATACCTCACAGTTCCTTGAAACCAATGCCTGATGATGTGAAGCCTCGCAAAGCAATGCCATGCAGACCACGCACCAGGATGGGAAGTACTTTGTTAAGGGGGCCCAGCTGAAACAGTAAACAAATTCCCTACAGTGTTACTGACCGTTGTGGTGTTCTTTGTAGTGGTGGCATTGTTGGTGTGTTATTGGCAGTGGTGGTGTGGTGTTGTTGGTGACGGTATAGGTGGTGGTGCATTATAGGTGGTTGTGGTATTGGTGATTGAGGTATTACTGGTTGAGCAATTGCAGGTGGTGGTGCAGTAATGATGATTGGTTAACCAAAAAACAATTTGGAGGCCATGGAAGATTTAGGCTTTCAACCTAAGCCAGTAAAAACATATATATATATATATATATATATATATATATATAACAAATAACAGCTTCAGTGATAATATACTTTCTGTATACAATGTATGTATGAGATAAAGAATTGATAGTCTTGAATATTGTGATGGTTGAGTGTACTTTTTAGATTAAATAGTTCCCCGTGCATTACAATGAAGACACTCATTCACAGGCAGAATAATACAGCAAACAGCCAATGGCATGGTGGTGAGAGAAAACTACCCCTCTTGGCTGACTTAAGATGTGACTGATTATGTCTTAAGCCAATGGCTGAAAGAAGCAGAGGCAAATAAACCAATGTTCGCAGAGAGCTAACCCTGAGCCCACTCTACGTATAATGTAAGCAATAGGTCTTGCAGACAGCTGCACTGTCATCCCAGAGCTGAAAATGAGTTGTGTCTGTGATTATAGAGGGATCTGGATAATTGGACAGCACAATGCCATAAACACGATTGACTATCATTAGGGCAGCTTTTTTGTTTGTGGCCTGAATCCACTGCGTTACTGATTCTGTTTGCTGAAAAGTGTTCGAAACACTGCCAAGTTTTAAATACAGATTTTTTTTAGCATATTCAACCGAAATTGTGTTCTGTTGATGTGCGGTAGGCTCGATTTTAGGGAAAATTGAAATAACATTTACAGCGCATAATCCACTATACTTATACCTTGCCTCAGTCGTTTCTTGAAAGCACCATTGTCACTTCTTGAGAAATGACATTATGTATTCTATGTATCCACTTTTAGGACAAACCATTTCCTAGAACATTAAGACAAGTTAGTATTTGTGTGTGTAACACCCCACACCAACCACCATGGCATGTCACCTGTGCTTTCCCCTAATTCTTTCACCAGCAAACAATTGTAAATCAGACTGTACATGCTCCTCCTTGTCATACGTGAAACGCCAATTTCGACGCCAAATATGAGCTTTTTCTCTCCTCGTGACACTTCAAATCAGGTCATATATGAGTCCCCCTGCCACCCATGAAGCACTTGCAAATCAGGTCGAATATTAACCCTCTGGACGTCATGAAAACTCAGCAGGCTGAATATGACCAAAAAAACTTGAAACACTTGTGAATCAGACCATATACCCCGCCCCCAATCAAAGGAGGGAGACATAATCAGAGATAAATTAAAAACAAAAAGCAGTGGGAGGGGATAAAGCCACCTGGCAGTGTCAGAGCAAGGGTGCTGTGAGCCCCCAATATATTCAAGGAAATCAGGACACTTGTTCCCTAAAAAACAGCAGCTATTTTGGGTGCAGTGGCCTCTCATGCCTTCCAACCCTGGTGCCACCGCACCTGTTGCACTATCGATAGCTACGCCCCTGCAGCCTGCCAGAGTCTGACTGGGACAAAAAATAGGCCCGGGGACCACAATAAAAGTTGCTTTCATTAGTGAATTAGGTAGCTAAAAGGTGGCCCACGTTTGCTAATTGGTACAGTTTTGAACTTGTAAAGACACACTTTCTACGTGTTTTGTAAGGTGTTAGACTGAAAAGATTTGAGCTTGCTGTTGGCACCATTTGTTTTAATATCATGGAAATTAACAGTAAAAAACCGGCATAGCAGTCCATAAAAAGCCCACAGACAGCCCAAAACCAGCCCACACACTAACCAGGGAGATCAACCCTTCAGGCAGTGCTTGATTGCCAGTGGCTGCTGGTAATTCGAGCGGGGGAAGCAGGTGAGCCACACACGCACACATGCACATTCACTGACTCACTTCCAAGCATTCACACACGTACACATAAACCCATTCACAGCTCACACTCACAAATACACATATATTCATACATACACACATGCACTTATGCACCAAACATGAAAAAATATTACTTATTGGGACACAGCAGTGATCTCGGGTGGTGGGCGTGAAGTCTTAGTGGTTCCTCACAACTGACACTCCTGCCTCTTCTCTTTGGTTGACGTTGTTATGGGTCAGCCAATGAGAGAAAATGGAAGCCCCTTACTTGTCACAGAGTGGGGTGGGGTCAGTGATACTTGCTGACTTTACTCTACTCTGTGACGAGTGTCACTAATACACACTTGGCCCCGGGCACTTAAGTGCTTAACACTACAGCACCCATGTCCGAGGTTATCAGTGAGGCTCCCCCTTGTCATGAGGAGGAGGATTTCCAAGCACTTTCCTGGGCTGAGGAGGTCACCCCCACAGATCTGTGACATCGTCAATCCAGCAAAGTTCAGCTGAGGCAGCTAGGTGCCTGTGCATTTAGTGCAAGTACAGAGCTTGGCTGCCTGACCTGAACATGAAGAGTGTCTGTCAGGCTAACCTTTGACAGGCATTTCTCATGTTTGGAATATGGTGGGGAAATGGGGCCCCTACAACACTTAAGGACGACTCACCACTGCTGATTTCCCTATCACAGTGCTTAATTTGTGCTTGTTGATTCCGGTGCAGAGCACCAGCACTTATTTTCAAGGGCCGGCGCTTATTTTTCCTCCTTAAGCATTTACTGTGAGTGAAACATTCACACTGGAAAGACAGAGGAATAGAAAATGAAAAATCGTCACAATGAGAGAAAGCAGAAAGCTGCAAGAGTGAGCTGAAGGGGCAGGGAGTGGCTTTAAATGGATTGAAGAGGCTTCAGGATTACGCTGCCTCAGTATTCTGTGCTCGCACATTTAATTGTAGCAGCTGCGTGTTTAAGAGGAAGGCTTTGAGCATCAACACGTTTTTATTTACAAATTAAGCACTGCCCTATTGGCCTGTACGACCCTGACACCTACTCCCTCTTGCAACGCTATGGGCCTGGGGAGGGAAACACTCACCTGATCCACATTTAAGCCTTTCCCTCAGCCTCCCTCCCCTGCTCTGTTCACTCCAAAACAGAGCCTGGCATTTGCAACGCATATCTTTTCAAAAGAGCGAACGGTGAAGTCTTTAGTGCGGGCTTCCTGCAGGTGAACCCCAGGTAAACCCTTTTACAAATCGAGTAGGCAAACTATAAAAGACTCAGATTTGTACACACGGGATAAGGGGAAAACATGCATGTGTTCCCCGTTGTGAGATGTGCAAATTATGAATCTGGTAAATAGCAATGTCAGTATTTACTGGTTTGCACAATTTTCATCCGGAATAGTGTTGGCCTCCACACTCTGTCATTTAAGGAGTGTAGCAAGAGCGCCAAATATACCAGACCTGAACATGTTTACCAGTTAGGTGGCTGAGCCCAGTATCCCGGGCATCAGCTCCCAGTGCACTAGCTAGGCCTAGGTAGCACAATGCACATTGCAGGAGCACTGTGTCTATTCTGGGAATCCAGGCCATCCGCTGTAATTCAACGACTCCTCATCCATGATAACAAACATCAAGCCTAGCCCATGAAGAACAGCTTGAAGTCCCATAAGGCCCATCCATATGGGAGGAATAGAAAAACACGGCAGAAGATGGAAACCTGTCATTTGAGATTAAATAGAAGGCAGTTTAGAAAATGAGTTATTTTGTTAATGCAGTGCTGTAATGATGCATTTTTATCTTCTGCCTGATAAACGCTTTTGAGAGTCGTTTTTTTCTCTGTGATATTTTAACTTTCGGGGCTTTAATAAAGATATCAGTGTGGGGTCTAAATTATTTCTATTCACCTTTCTTACAAAATGAGTAAACTGATTGAAAGCAGTGCTAACGACTTTGTAGCAAAAAATGTATAGACAAAAAACATTGTCGTACAGGCTGCGTTTCAGCCAATCATGATTAATTAATCCAGACTTTAACTAGCAGAAAAGAATTGCTGCGCTGGGCCCAGTTTGACTTGAGTTTGTCTCATAAAGGAGATCATCTTATGTTGAGTTGCTGTTGAGAATAATTATTGGGGGCAAGGCCCAGTTCACCAAGCAAGACACCTGTAGCTAATGGATGTTGAGGAAATCCTCAAACAATGACAAAAGCCAGCAATTTATTAACCTGTCAATACAAAAAAAGGTGATGGAAGGAATGCTTGCAATTTGACTAACCACTGACAGTCGCTCAGAGTAGCACTCCAGACCATTGTCTTTTGCCCAGAATGCCATCTCAGTTCAGACCCAGCCAAATGCAAACCAGTCTTGACTCTGCTCCAAGAATAGTCCAGATGGAACTGCCAGGCCAGGTCCTCCCTGAAATGAACACAAGCGGCCCAATACCAGTTTCACCAACATTGGGGCTCTTCAGTCAGGTATGGCTTGGTTCCAGTGGCACAGTGAGCAGGGGACCCACGACTGGCATATCCCCTCATCACCTTTTGTATGTTTGATGGAATGCCCAAAGTGGCCAAGTGCGTGGCCAGACATTAGTCAATGTGCATATATGTGGAGATAGGATTAGTTATAGAAAATCTACACATATTTACCTTTCAATATTTTGTCCCTTTATATTTTGTTCGTCATATTAGTGCCCCACAATATGCAGGATCCTCAACGAAAGGTCGATATTAAAACCCTAATATTGTGATGTAACACGTTTATTCTTTTTTCATAACCAAATATAGTGTTGTGTGTTTGGTTGATCTATTATATATTCCTTATATAGAATGTGTTATTAAGACATGAACAATTATGCACCTGGCTTTGCTAATTCGGCATGAGTTTCAGAGGTTTTGGAAACAGAATTGAACTCTCATTTTCAACAATTAACCACTGCTCTGTGCTACATTTTTTAAATGGCACTAAAAAGTGCATTCTAATGATTCCAAATATAGACATACCATGATTAGCATTAGGTGCTGCTTATCTTTCTGCCTCAGGCTCTCAGGGAACATAACAGCTGAACACATAATACCAAAGATAAAGCTTTGAGAACTGTATTGTTCTGCTCTTGAGGTTCCTTGGAGCTAGGGAGAGACGACTTGAGTACTTTCAAGAGATTGCTTTTACTTTGCAAAATTGCCACATTTTTGGGACAAATATTAAAACGGCATTTAATAATCAGTGTAAAACTAGTTCTTAATTTAAATATAAAAATGCAAACAGATGAATTGCATACCGTAAAGGTACTTACACAGTCCAAGTTTGGGTTATTATGGCCTTCACAAGGGTGGATTTTTTGTTATCACGTTTGTATGAGTATGTTGTTCTTTATGCTATGTGTGTACTGTTGCAGTGATCTCTTGGTGCTAGGCAATATAATTTAATATTTATGTTTGTATTACTTCTGCAGCACACATCTGTCTACCCAAGCAGGGCTATTCTGGTCCCGCAGCAGCATTAACCAAGAGTACAGTAACTAAACACTGTAGCCTATGAACCTTAGTTTACAATGTTTTTGGGAAAAAAGCCATGTTTTAAGTGCTTTCCTAAATATGTGGAGGTTATATTCAGGGCTCTAAGCTGAAAGAAGCAAGACTTAACCTGGTTCAATAGAGTTTAGGCAGATTTAAATTCACTCCTGGGCTTCTCATCATTTGTTTGGGCTGTGTCCTTGTGTGACAAATGGATGGCGAACAAGACTTTTCTGCTTTCTTTGTTATTCTGTGTCTGCTTCATCAGTCAGAGTTCTAGTTCTGTCTTGTTCATTTCAGGGCAGCACACCAAGGGGCAGGTTTACTAACTTTTTACACAATGCAACATAGCAAAAAAGTATCTACATTGTATCCCGTGAAAGGGAGAGACCAGAACAGCACCATCAATTCTCAGATATGACTTTATTTTTCTCTTTGCCAGTGATAGCACACTTAGGCTGTCAAGCACAGACTTTGTACTGGATGAGGACCTTTCAAGTACACAAACTGTGTTTTAATACTTTTCACACTTTGTAGTGTGCTGTACAACACAGACCTCATGTACAGATGGAAATGTTTTGAGAAAAGTAAACTTTCCTCAAACCTTACGCCTGCCTTGAGGAGGATTACACTTTTGGCGCATAGTCCTGTCTGCCTTTTTCATAGTCTGGGCTTTTGTCAAAACCCCTAGGTGGTTGCATGGAAACGCCCATGTTCCACTCATGGTATGCTCCCTTGACACCAAGCAGCACATAACGCTACCAGTGGCGGCCGGCAGCTTTAGGAGGGAGGGGGGCAGGTGGGGCACACACACACACTCATTCTTTCACACACAGACACGCACGCACATTCATTAACAACACTCATACCATTCAAACATGCACGCACGCACCAAACATTCATTTTAAAACATCACACACACACTCATTCTTTCACACACGCACACACGCACATCCATTAACAACATTCATACCATTCAAACATGCACGCATGCACCAAACATTCATTTTAAAAGATCACACACACTCATTCTTTCACACACACATATGCATGCACATCCATTAACAACACTCATAACAGTCAAACATGCATGCGCGCACCAAACATTCAATTTAAAACATCACACACATACACACACACTTACCTTCAGCCTCCAGGTCCCAGGAGGGTTGGGACTGCTGCCTTCCCTCATTGGCTGACCTGAGGTCAGCCAATGAGGGAAGGCAGCAGTCCCAGCCTCGTCACAGAGTGGGATGGGGTCAGTGAGACTTCTGACCCCACCCCACTCTGTGACGAGGTGTCACTGATTGACACTCGCCCTGGGCGCTTCAGGGCTTAAACCTGAAGCGCCCAGGGCGAGTGTCAATGGGTGACGCTTTCCTCGTCACCCAGGGGAGGGCCTCGAGGCACCTTTGCTGAGCCGAGGAGGTCATGCCCATAGGAGCTTGGACCTCCTCAGCCCAGCAAAGTGGCAGCCAGGAGTGTGCGCAAATCGCTCATGGATCACTCCTGGCTGTCTGAGCTGAAAATGAAGAGTGTCTGTCAGGCTGGCCTTTGTTCATCCTGACAGACACTCTTCATGAGGGGCAAAAGGTGGGGGGGGGCGTTGCCCCTCTGCCCTAAAGGACTGGCCGCCACTGAACGCTACTGTGTGTTATTTTAGGAAATGTTCCAATCCAAATCAGGATTTGTGTTGTAAAGTAAATCTCAATGCAGCACTTTGCACTTCAGTGTTCAAAATCCAGTGCATAGTGTTAGTAAATATCCCTCCGAGTGTGGTAGGACAATAGGGGGTGGACATTATTGCCCTTGACAGTGTCAGTCTAAATGTTATATGACTTCATTACCCGCCCTTTTAACTTATTACCGTCATTAGTTCTGTTCAAGCACGCAAACCCTTTTCCTACAGCCTTGCCTCTTTAAGGTAAGTGATTACTGGAAAACCCCAGGGACATGATAAAAATGCTTCAGAGTGACCTGTCTGTTTCATACGGTGAGCCAAGGGCACATAAATACAATCGAGCCGACGTTTTTGATATTTATTTGTAGCAGGCCAATATGCTTCACTGCCGTCTCCTTTTTGTCAGATTCATGAGGTTCGGAGGACCACTGTCTCCCCAAATATTATTTTGGCATCCTGAAATTAAAAGGCAACGTTTTTCAGTAAACACACCTAAAGGAGTTTCTACTCATGAAGGAAAAGTCTACAGATATATGGATGAATAAAATAATTGCTACCTGCACCCAGGTGGGGATTAGCGTACCAGTGGATGCATGGTGTGATAGCATGATTGCCTATGGCCTTGCCCTGTACAACAGTGGAGGTCTATTTCTGTCACTGCATAACTTATTGTAAAAAAGCCCCTGTTAGTTAAGTAACATCGAGTGTGGTATAGATTCAGTGTGCACTGCATAATCGAACTTTGTGCAGCCTCTACAACTCTCTTCTGGAAAGACAGTGCAGCGCAGGAAGTCACTTTGATGCTTTGCACTGCGTCACTTCAAAAGGGCAGGAATGTGCCATATTTAAGAGATACGGCGCATTCCTCTCCTTTCCTCCTGCGCTGGTGCACAATGGGCTGCCTGGCGCCAATGCAGGCACCCGTGTACCATTGTGCAAGGGTGTCTGTGTTGCATGCAGGATTGTTTTTGTGTAGGTAGGGACCCCTTCCACCACATCTTTCTATGTGTGCTGCAGAATGGAAGAGGAAAAAACGAGGAAAGATATTTCTCCTCTTTGTGCCTCACTTTGGGAGACATAAAGTTTAAGCACATCCTCAGGTTTACCAGGGTTGGTAAATCAAGGGATGTGTCAAAATCCATGAGTGTTGTGTGGGAACACACAACACTAATGGAATGACTCCTTTGCACAGAGTAAGGAAACGCAGCAATTTGCGCAGGCTTGCCTTACCCCATATTTATGTGGCCATTCAAAGCCACGCAAAGAATCTTTGCTGGCATAGATATGGGTAAAACAGCAGTGCAAGGGGGCCCATAAATATGCCTTTCATTGTTTAAAAATGCCTCTGTAAAGGCCGCCATAAGGCAAGCTCATTGCTAGTAATGCGGATCTCGAGAAAATGTAGTAACCCCTTACATAATGGCATCCGCTGCACACTATCAAATGGCTTAAAACAATACATATATAAACATATGCACTCTCCGTTACATGCCTGTTTGTTATGCAGTCCAAACCAAGAATCGGTAGGACTCTATGCTTGCCTATCCCCTATTTAAATGGGTGTTTGTTTGAATGGAAAGATGGGATGTTGCTAAGCAGCTAACTCCCACCGCTATCTTGAAAGTATAGTACATCGGGTAACACATGCCTGACAAGTCTCAGATGAAAGGACAGCAAAACACAGCCATATTGGCCATTAGTAAAAATACCAACTGATATTTTCTAAAAAATGTGTCCCATCCGGGTCTAAGAGCTGGGGTCCCACCTTTTATACTATGTAGATGTTTCCATTGAAAAACATGTGCCGCTATGTCATTCAGTGTTTAATAATGCACATACTGCTAATATAGAAGTCTACTGTGACTGCCTTATTGCGACTAAAGTTAATGTTACATTATGAGATAGCCGTGTAACGGCACCATATTGCAGAAGTCCTCCACTCAGGCATGGATCTGCACATTTGCATCAAATTTGGTCCACAGAAAAAAAAAAGTTTAAAAAAACCTGTGAATCTGTATTCATTGCATAGTATCAAAGCAAAGCTACTTGTGACATATTGTAGGTATCAGTTGATCCGGAATTTGATTTTAAATTTCTGTGAAATGGTTTTTATCGTATGCACTGTGGTCACTGTTGTAGTATTCCTCCCGTGGCATTGGTATATAAGCACATAAGTAAACTTGTGTACCAGACACTCATTCCCAGAAGTCAGTAATAAAAAAGAAAATATGAGTTCTTTAGGATGGCTGACTTTCTGTGTGATGGGCATTGCTGTTTTGTGTGCAGGTTAAATAGATCTTTTTCAGTTAACGTACTATTTCACCATTGAAATTTGTAGATCTTTTAGGAGGGATGATTTTAATCAGAAACACTATGCAACACCCTATCTTCTCTTCCAACTCTGGATTCAAGATAAAATTGCACAGGAGTCTAAGGCCCTGATTATGAATGGGTCTAATGAGTATATCCTATCTATTGCATTTGAAGAAATCTGACTCTCCAGGATTCAGAAATTATCAGGTGCAAAAAGGGGGAGGAGCCAAAATGGCGGGCGAGAAGGACGCCTAAATTGTGAGCTCCGTCTCGGGATCGCCGCACACATCCTGAAGGGCGCCCCCCGGCCTGGTTCCAGCGGCTGGAGGAGCGGAAACTGAGCCCGGGAGTCAGACGCAGGTAGGAGAGGCAGATCGGCGCCGGGATCGGGGCAGCGGCTGCCGAGACCGGGCGGCGTCCCGTGAGGAGTGCGGGACTGAGGTATCCGGCACGACGCGAGGCGAGCTCTGCGGCCCTGTTCGCGGGCTGCAGGAGCAAAACAAGAGGCGTCTGTGCTCGGAGGCCGGCATCCGGAGGGAGTAGTGGAGTGCCTATCGGGCCGTGTCCTGGCCGGGGTTCTCCCTCCTCGTGGTCTCCACCAGCGCCACGTGGAGTAAACAAAGAGAACTCCGGTACACCACCGTACGGACGTGCCATCTTACAGTGGAATCGGCGCCGGCCCTGGGGTGCTCGCGGAACGCAGCGGGGGAGACAGCCTGCCGATATGACAGGCGAGATCTATTAATGCTGGCTGGAGCGGGGACGTCTGCTCGTCGCCCTGTGTCGGCCTGCGGCTGCTCAGGTCCAGTGCTGAAGTACGGCATCGCGGCCTCCTATATATATCGGCTGCAAAAGAACACGGAGCGGTGAGTGAACGGAGGGGGGGTGAGCATAGGCTGCATGAGTCGGTGTGTGGCTGGGACCCCCTCCCCCACTCCCGCTGCTGGAGCAAGACACTTCTGAGGTATCGGGCGCTGCTGGCAAGTAATAAAGGCAGGCACCCAGCGCTACATTTTTGACCCTCACACTCACTAATCGACGAGGCCTACTGACCGGGGATTTGACCAGTCCCGAGACGGGCCACCCGACCCGCCGACTGCCGCCGTTGGCGGACCTCTACCTTGCCCGCAGGTACTGAAATCTTGGCCAGATAATATAGAAGGGGGCTGGGGGGGCGCTGGATGGACCTCCGCTCTCCCCGCCTTCTCCCCTTTTTCTTCACCTACATCCTCTCGCCGCTCCTCCTGGGGCGCTGCTGCCACTCGCTCCCTCCGTAGCCCTCCAGGTGGGCCGCACAGACAAGCAGGAACCACATAAAAACTACATAATAGGGGGCGTCTCGGCCCAATAGTGGATCTATACAGTCAGGAACGGCCGACCAGAGAGAAGCTTCCGCTCAAGATTGCTAGAAAGCAGGAGACAGGGCTCAGTAGTCATACCTACAATGGATCAGACTACTGCCCCGCCTGCTTAAGGGAACTCAAGGACTCCCGACTGCCTCACAGTGCAGAGTCATCAGCACTACAGCAAAGATACACCAAAATTGAAATCCGTGGAGCGGGCCGCACTTGGACACGCCCGCACACCTCACCCCAAAAGGCACCACATAATAAAGCAAAATGGCTGGGAGAGGTAAATCAGCAAAAAACCAGGACCGAAACATACAGGACCCACCTCCTAGCGATCAACAAATAATCCCAACTTTACAATCATTAGAAACTACGCTCCAAGCCCACTCAACACAATTTGAAAAAGTACTACAGGCAATAATGAACACTAAGGGGGTTATTCCAACTTTGGAGGAAGTGGTAATCCGTCCCAATAGTGACGGTAAAGTGACGGATATACCACCAGCCGTATTACAAGACCATTATATCCTATGGAACTCGTAATACGGCTGGTGGTAAATCCGTCACATTTGGGACGGATTACCACCTCCTCCAAAGTTGGAATAACCCCCAAAATCCTCACTGGAAAACAGAATAGACACAGTGTCACAAGATTTGAATTTACTCAGAGTGGACAATCACAAACTAACGGAGAGAGTGAAATCAACAGAAGAGGCACTGACTGATCTAACTCCAACGACCATGGATTATCAAAAACAGATCCAACGCTTGGACGCCGAGTTGAAGATACTTTGGAGGCGGACAGAGGAGGCAGAAGGTAGATCATGCCGCAATAATGTTCGCTTTGTGGGGTTCCCCGAAAAGTTGCAGGAATTGAGCACGGAGATATTCTTAGAACAATGGTTGATTAAAGAAGTGCTTAATGGTGCTCCATCTAAGTTTTTCTCAGTGTAAAGGGCGCACAGAGTTCCGGGGAGACCGCCGGTCCCGGGTCAACCACCCAGACCACTGATAGCCAGATTCCTAAATTACAGAGACCGCGATGCAATATTACAGCAGTTCCGCAACAAAGGCCTTTTTCGTTATGAGGACTCTGTTATTAATGCGTACCCAGACTTCACACAAGAGGTACAAAGTCAATGTAATTCCTTTGTCAAAATCAAACAGAGACTACGAGAGCATAACATCAAATATGCC